>NC_135483.1:121968617-124451950 GCF_052094955.1 Ictidomys tridecemlineatus | reverse complement strand
CCTCTGAAGTTTGTTGTCTTGTAGCATGTGGAAACTACAGAAGCACAATATTCACAGATAAACAGTCCATAGCATAAAGCTACTTGGGTCTTAAGAGGAGTGCATATGGACACAAAACTTTGACCTTTCCATGGGAAAATATGAATGGCTCCTAAGAGAGTAGGAGATGTCTCTTCAACTTGGCAGAGCTCATCATATGCTAACTACCTGATAAAAACTTGTAAATATCTGCATTTCCAATTCTTTTTATTTTATTTTATTTTTTTATTATTAGTTGTTCAAAACATTACAAAGCTCTTGACATATTTCATACATTTGATTCAAGCAGATGATGAACTCCCATTTTCACCCCCTATACATATTGCAGATTCACATCGGTTCCACATCCACTTTTTTACATATTGCCATACTAGTGTCTGTTGTATTCTGCTGCCCTTCCTATCCTCTACTATCCCCCCTCCCCTCCCCTTCCCTCTCTTCCCATCTTCTCTCTCTACCCCATCTACTGTAATTCATTTCTCTCTCTTGTTTTTTCTACTTTCCCCTCACTTCCTATTATATGTAATTTTGCATAACAATGAGGGTCTCCTTCCTTTACCATGCAATTTCCCTTCTCTCTGTCTTTCCCTCCCCCCTCTCGACCCTGTTTAATGGTGATCTTCTTCTCATGCTCTTCCTCCCTTGCTCCTAGTTTACTTTTTATACCATGGCAATGCTTATACTCATTCAAATAATAATTTTCTTAAATCTTGAAGACTGAGAAGGTAAATTGAAAACAAATTTTGATTATGCTATGGGTAGACTGTTATAGAAAGAAAAAACACATCTGAGAAAATCTTTACCAGCTATACTTATGACAAAGGACTAATATCCAGAATATACATATATAAAGAACTCAATAACAACCCAAAACATCAATAACCCAATCAATAAATAGAAAAAAAAGAAACTAAACAGAAATTTCTCAAAAGAAGAAACACAAATTACTCAATATATGAAAAAAGTATTCAACATCCTTAGTGATTAAGGAAACACAAACCAAAACTACACTGAAATTTCATCTATATAACTCCTCAGTACTTATCCTAAAGAATTAAAGTCATCATATTATCGTGATACATGCATACCCATATTTATAGCAGCCTGATAACCAAACTGTGGAATCAATCTAAGCGTCCATCAACAGGTGAATGGATGAAGAAAATGTGGTCTATAAACAGGGACATTTATTCAGCTATAAACAGGAATGAAATTATACCATTTGCAGGAAAGTGGTTGGAACTGAAGAGCACCATGTTAAGCAAAATAAGCCAAACTCAGAAAGTTAAGGGTGGTTATGTTCTCTTTCATCTGTGGATGCTAGAGAGAGAAAAAAGAGAGGAGAGGGGATCTTTATAAAAATAGTAGGCAAATAAGTAGCATAGAGGAAGAGGATCGGGGCAGTTGGGAGGGACAGTACTCAGGAATGAAACTAACCAAACTATGTTAAGTGCACATATAACTGCCACAACGGACCCCGCTATATGTATAATTATTATGCATCAATTAAAAATATTTTTAAAGAGGAAAAAAAGTACTCTGTTTAATAAGTGTTTTGTCTTCAAATTCCAGGAGCTCTCTTCAAACTAATTGCAGAGGAAGAAAGTGTGTTGTGGAAGGATAGTTTGCTAGTTTACCAAGATCACCACTTGATGGGTAATAAGCTTTCTCAGAAAAAAAGAACATTTCAGCTGGGCAGACACCACAAACTGGTCTACTACAAGGACCAGACAGAGGAAAAGAATAAAGCATATGTTTTGTTTCAAGAGCCTCACATTCTCTTCTCTTTCCTGGAAAGTCCATTTTCCTCTCTTTATAGTTTCCATTTCCTTCAAATAGTTCTCATCCTCATACTTCCTAGAAAATATACTTTGAAAAATGACTCTGTTCTAACACTGAATGTCTCACCTTCAGCTTTCACATTCCCAAACTGGAGCTAAAATGCCTACCTCCCAGAGGTAAGATAGAACACACAGAGACAGTTCAGTGAAAAAAATATATCATAGCGTTTACAAACTGTGCTTACACATAGTTATGCTCAATAAAGATCTTAATTTTTTCCAATCATTAAATCAAACTCATAACTTAGTAACATCAGGTCACTTCTCCCAAGGAGGTATGAATGAAGACAATCCCTCAGGTACCTAGGAAGGGAGGTGTCATGTACTTTAGCCTGAATTATATAAATATAGAACAATTATAAAAATATCCCAATAGGACATTAACATAGAGCAGTATGAGTAGAACAGACAGATACTACATTCTATTACTTTCAACATTCACACTACTTTCAACAAAATGCTCTCCTGGATAACAATCATAGCTAACACAGAAAGTAAAAGTTCCAGTTTGTTAATTATTTATAATTATTTAGTTATTTATGCTTACCATGGGTTTCTTGTGGGTAAAATCATAAAAGTCAAAATTCCACATCACTCTTTTATTGAAGAACTTTCCCAGTGGTTCAGGACTTCTAAATCTCTGTATAACATCTGTTTATTTTCTTGACAATTCATCAATATGCCACACAAAAGTTATGGAAATCCTTTTGCATTGTATCTGACATCTTTCAATGAGATGATGGAAAATTATGATCTTTAAGTCAACAGCACTCCAAAGGTAGCTAATTAGATTTTAAAATCTTTGGGGTCTATAGGATTTAAAAGTCAGACATCAGAAATTATTAAAAGAAAAGAGATTGACAGTTCTGTCCACAGACTTTATTGATTATAATAAGATATTTATAAACCCACAACACCACAGGCAAAAAAAAAATCTACAAATGTTTTGCTATGAAAAATTCAAGGGCTTTTTATATAGATGCCAAAGAAATATAAAAAGCTTTCTTAGATCACTAGCATTAGAGTTCCAAAGATTAGAATATTTTGAAAATAAGTTCTGAATATCATATTTCAGAATAGATTGCCCAATAGACCCATTAGTTAGCCACTCCTTAATAATATGGCAAAGAAAACCAACTTATTAAGAAACCACTGCAGGTAATTCCCCTCTAGGCAATGGATGTTTTCTAGAGGGAAAGAACTGTAGTAAGCAAACAAAGAGAATGCACTTCTTGGAAGAGGCTATGGTTTTAAAGTGTCTAAAAACAGAAAGTTTTCAAATATATTTCTAGTCTCTGTCCATACGGGGCATGCTCTAAGCCTCAAAAGAAAACCAATACTTACCCAAGTTTATTATCATCTATAAGTGATGAAAAAAATAAATTAATTGGGATGGGGAGATCATTTGGTGAAATATTGACTCATTTTTACCTCTGGCTTAATGTATGATTTTTCTAAGAAACATATTTGATGTAATCAGCTATGAAATTTACAAAGAGTGAACTACACAAAAATTGAACTAGAGGAGGGATACAATAGGTTAATTATTTCCTATTTTGTATGTTTTAGAATTTAAGAGTATATTTAAAAATTTTCTAGAAATTGAGTTGGATGGCTTAATGAGTAGCAAAGGGAAAGACCACTCTTAAAGCAGAAATTCTGAAATTGAAAGATGTTGACAGTGCTATTAATGGTAGAACTGAAGTCCTTAAGAGGATTCATTAAGCTTACAAAAAAAAAAAGGAGAAAGAAAAAAAGAAACTAACATCTGGGGAAAGTTTTAGTTAGAGCATCTAGTGTCCCCACAGAAATTATGAGATGGTATGTTTTTATACTTAGTGGTGGAAAAAAACTTCCTTGCTTTACTACCAATTCTAATACTTTCATAATTTCAAAATTTTTTTGCATCTGAGACATCTACCTTGTTCAGACAGTAATTCTCTTCTCTGTTAAAGACAAAGAACAAAACTTATCAGGTACAAAAGACATATATGATAAAGACTTGTAAGCAAAATATACAATAAATTTATAAAGCTTGACAGTAAGTAAATAAGTGGCCCAATTAAATATTGGGCAAAATATTTAAGCAGACATTTCAGATATATCTCTTAAAAGACATACAAGTTGAAAATAAGAGCATAAAAAGATGCTCCATATCAAATGTTATCAAAGAATTGTGAATTAAAATAACTATAAGAATGACAAAAATCCAAAATATTAACAATGTCAAATGCTGGTGAGGATATGGAGCTGCAGAAATGCTCATTGTCGGTGGGAATGCAAAATATAACAGCTATTGTGAAAGATAACTGGGCAGTTTCTTACAGAACTAAACAAAGTACACCACTCAGCAATCATTCCCCTGGGTATTTACCCAAATGAATTGGAAACAGTTGTCCACATCCACACACAACAATCACACAGAATTATTTATAGCGTCTTTATTCATAATCGCTCAGACTTGGAAGAAAACTATGGTATATTCATACAGTGGAATGTTATTCACAAATAAAGAGAAATGAGCTATCAAGCAACAACAACAACAACAACAACAACAACAAAAAACACATAGACAAACCTAAAATTAATTCTTCTAAATAAAGG
Source organism: Ictidomys tridecemlineatus (assembly GCF_052094955.1). Lineage (NCBI taxonomy): Eukaryota > Metazoa > Chordata > Mammalia > Rodentia > Sciuridae > Ictidomys > Ictidomys tridecemlineatus. The sequence goes on along the minus strand of NC_135483.1, from coordinate 124,447,466 downwards.
AAGCCAGTCTGAAAATGCCATATAATGTATGATATCAATTCTATTCTGTATGTTTTACTTTCTGAAGAAATCAAAACAACAAAAACATGAAAACTATTGGGACACTGAAAAGATCAGTGGTATCCAGGAACTGCAGATAAGGATTTGGTAGGATAAACAGGTGAAGTATAGGGGATTTACAGGACAGTAAATTATTGTGTATGATACTTTAATGATGAATACATGACATTTGGCATTTAGCAAAGCCTACAGAGAAGTAAAATACAGGAGTGAAGTTTAATGTAAGCTGTAGACTAATAAGTAATAATATATCAATATTGGTTTATCAATCATAACAAACCAATGGAAAATGCAACTACGGGGAAACCAAGGGACTTAAGGAAAGAATATATGGGAAGTCTTTGAATTTTAATTGTTGAGTAAACCTAAAACAGCTCTACAAAATAAAATCTGTTAATTAAAAATTTTAATTTAATGAAATCACTAGGAAAATATCTGTGGTAAAAATATTATATTTCTTTAATTTTTTTCCAGCGGGAATTAAAACATAATTCAGAGATATTCTGGGAGAATATCAGTGACAGAGTCTTGGGAGACTTCCCCTTAAAGTTGAAATTTGAATTTGATAATTCTAAACAGGAACTCGGGGATGCTGTTTCATTTGAATGCTGACAGCAGTGGGGATAATGGATACCTTAATTTTTATTCTAAGAGGTGGGAAATTAAAGCAAGGCTATAGATATCATTGGTTTAAAATGAAAAAAGTAGTCATCAGAACAACATTTTTGTGGTTATGAAAAGACCTTTATCTGTCTTCCCAAACATGGTTGCAGGATGACCTCACTGAATGTGACTTATGTTTCAGGACAATTTGAGTTTGGAACATGGGGGTGTAAGCATTTACTAGGACTAATAATAGGAGAAGAATTAAACCCTACCAAATAGTTCTTGAGGTAGAACTAAAGTACCTGAGGTGCTCATTTGTGCAACTGTCCTCTCATTTTCTAAGCAGTTTACAATTCCCAGCCCAATATTTCAAAGAATTCCTGTTGATTCCACTTTCAACCAAATTCAAATTACAGTATCATTAAGGATGTTTTCCCATGCATGGATTATAAAATTTGAATCAACTAACAAACACTGGAGAAAAATATTTGATATTTTTACTTATAACAAAATACAAAATTGTAATTCTAGGTATGGAAATTCTGAAGTGTAATGTCATCAATAAGGACTCAGGGTCTTTCTTTCTTTTCACTCTATACTCCTCAATGTATGGTCTGTTATTATCAGGCTTGCTCCCTCATAGTCTCAAGATGGCTTCAAAGTCATCTGCAGGATTTATATACCCACACAACAAAGACTCTAAAGGAAGAAGACTACACTTTTTTCCTATTCCTTTTAAAGACTGAAAGAATCTTTCCCAAAAGTTCCCAGTGAATTTCTTCTTGCTGTGTACACTGTTCTCTGTCCTTATGGGGTATTCTTAAAATCTCAAAAGGAAAAAAAAAAAAAGAAAGAAAAAGAAAACTAATACTTACTTGAGTTTATTATCATGTCTAGTGATGAAAGGAATTAAATTGATTGAGGTGGGGATGCCATTTGGTAAGACAATGATATATTTTTTTCTTAATCGAAAATATGATTACATGTCATTGCATATGTTCTACATGTCTGGGACTAAAGTCATGCACTATTCTTTAAATTTAGACCAGGTTCAGCAAACATTTTCTGCAATAAATACATACTAAATTTTTAAAAAATAATTTAAGCATCACTAAAATAAATATGCTTGGTTTTTTGTTTTATTTTGTTCTGATTATTTCCAGATTGAGAACTGCACAAAAACTGGTGGCAGGTTAGAACAGCTTGCATGCAGTGCCTTGCAAATCCTGGTTTAGCTAATCACTTCAAAAAATTACAATGGTAAACTGTGTACTATTTAAAGTCTTTATCATAGGTTCAATTCAACAAATATTTGTTGAGTACTTTTTATGTTCCAGGCATGGAAAATACAACTATGAATTCATACAACTGTGAATAAGTAATGTATGTTCCTACTGAGACAAGAAATGTTGAACTGAGAAAATATTACATAATCATAGAGAGTCGGCAAATATAGTAGTACTTAACATTGTAGAAAACTCCATTCTGAGAGACACATGGCCTCCAGAGATCTTGCATTTTATAAAAGCCGGTATTTAGAGAAATTTGTATTAATCCTCTCTTTTAGTGTTCCTTGATTTTCTTCATGGGTATAATTGTGTGAAAAGTTGTGCTGGTATTTTAATATTTATGTTGTCTTCCTCTTTCCATCTTTTAATTTTTATGTAGTTTAAATTTCTTCATTGAATGAATTGGAAAATTATCTACCTGAAGGTAGGAACTCAAGTTCTTCATGTTAGGAAGTTGGTTATATTGGGGGGCAGAGGAGATATCTCCTGTGGTGTGGGAACTCTAATCTTATACCCATGACAGTACCAAGATTGTGCATTCACTTTAGAACAGATTCCACAGCTTGTAAAATGGAAGGCATAGTAGAATCTAGTAACAAGTCAGAAAGGACAAAGTATTTCTGAATCAGTTTTGAATAAAAAACCACTCAAAAATTTCAATGAATAATTCAACAGTCTTTTATTTTTCACTCACATTAAACGAGAGCAGTTGGTCAGCCCTCCAATACATTCTTACTATAGAACCTGGACTGAAAACATAAGCCCCTATTTGGAACATTGTGTTCTTATTACTCAGAACAGGAAGAAAGATGGAGATGAATCCAGTCATCATATTTAGAGATTCTCCATTGCCTTCTTCAGATATATCCAGGAGGGTAATAGAAAAGGAATTTCAGAGAACTTGGGGCCAATGTCTATGAAGAGTACTCTACTCCAAAGGGAAACAGAACATTAACTCAGCAAAAGACCATCGCCTGCTTTAGGGTAAGGAGTTCTCACAGCATTTTCTCAGATTTCACAGTTATCATCTGTGACTGTGTGGCTTTTCTGGGTTTCAAAGTCTTCCTTCTCAATATCAATAAGCTTAAAAACCCAACGGTTCATAATCACATTTTTTTTTCTTTCCTGGTTTCCTTGCTCTTGTTACTTTTGCCAATACAAACTTCTCAAAGAAGAGGATTTTTAATTTCCTCTGTTTATGTATGTATGTGTATGTGTGGGCTGAGGATCAAACTCAGAGTCTTGTACATGCTAGGCAGGTGCTCTACCACTGAGCTACATCCCCCATTCTAATATATATATATATTCATGTATACAATCACACACACACACAAACACACACAAACACACACAAACACACACACACATTTTTATTAAATCAGTTCTATATGCAATCATAGCTCTTTCTCCTGATTTTATTCCAGGTACTCGGTGTCTATCAGATTTTGTTGAATTATAATCTGTCTCTCCCTGAGCCATTTTATCCACCTAAAAGACCATCCTAATGCACTAGAAATCTTCACTGGGAACATGTCACAGTTAAGTTTGATATTTTCACTGAGACTACTTAAAAAGACTTCCTTATTTTATGTTTTACTGACTGAAATTGAGAAACAGTTCTACATCCCAATTGTATAAGTTTCAGAATTGCTAGAATTTCTATTTACTTGAATCCCTAATTTCAAATATGCCAATTCTTTTCTGACCTCATATTTCTTATAATGCCTTCTAAAATGTAACTAATAACAATGAACTTGTGCCCGTAACATACTGGTTTGAAACTTTTTTGCCCAAAGCCATAAACCTTTATAATACATTTCCTATCTTCCAAACTATCTCAAACAAAAAATGTTATAAAATATTTTACCACTCTACAGCACTTTTACTTAGTTTCCATAAATGAGTCTCCCTTCCTTTTGGTGCCCAGAAAATTTGTGTCACATGAATTAGGCAATTCTGATGCAGTAGACCATGAGGTTTAGCAACTATTTTCTAAAGTGGACATTTTTGCTACTGTAACAAATAACCCCCATAGCTCAGTGGATTGCCTTTAAAACTTGTCTCACACTACATGTAAACTTGGTCTGGCTGTGCCTGCTGTTATAATCTTGAACTCTGCTTGGTTCTGCTGTATATCTTCCAATCTCTGGATTCCACGTGATGGTGTTGCCCCTATCTAGGACAGGGCTATTTTATGGCAGGAAGTAATTGTAAGAGGATAAAATAAATCATATCATCTTTAAAAGTTCATGTTTAGATGTGACATATGTCATATCTGCTCCTGTTTTATTAGCTCAAGGTCAGGGCAATATCCTCCACCAGAAAGCAGCACTGCAGATTATAGGAAAATGGGTGGAAAGCAAAGTCCTGTTAAAGGGAGGGAGTGACCATGTGCCCACGGGCATTATTTGTCTTCAAATAGTCTGAGGCAGTATGGTCTTTTTATGAGTGAATTACTTCACAGATCATAGTAAGGGGCTTTAAATAGGATTTAAGGAATTACAATAAGACTTTACACTTAAGTTTGGAATTTGTATGGACAATGTGTTGATTTAACCAACAAACTCTGGAATAAGTGAGATATCTCATTTTCTTTCTCCATTTGCCTAAATATTTCTCACGTCCAATCTCTTTACACCTTGGAGAAGAGATACATGTTTCATGATTGGAACAAAGTTCTGGATCTGTGATTGGAAAGATGTGTTCTAAATAGCTGCATAAGATGGGTAAAAGATTCTGTATTGAAGTCAATCTGCTTATTGGTTCTATAGCATGTACCACACCTAAAGAATTTTCTAACTTCTCATTAAAAAAAAATAAATATCTGCTTACTAGATCCTTAAATAGGATTATAGTGGTGAAGGTAGAAATATAAGCATAAAACACAACATTTCAATGTTATAGGTATAAATTTGCATCTCTGATTTTTAAAACATCCTTTACATCTACCTCTCCCTAGAAATTCAAATGTGTTTCTCATTTATATGAATTCTCCAAGTAAAAAATTTTAAATAAACCAAAGCATTTTATTACTTAGGTTGTAGAGCATTATAATTCATAATATTTGTGCAATAATTGTATCTATTCTCATTCTGTGTGTATAGTTGTGCCATTTTTATTTTATTTTAAATGCCTAAAAAATATTTGCCATCATTTGGAAGGAACCTGCTTAGGTTCAGCTGTCTTCAGAATAAAGGCAGTTTCTTCTTTTGTGGCAGAGTGACTATTCTTCATTTGTCCTTGCAAAGTATATTTAAAGAGAGAAGCATTTATAAAGATTTCAAAGAAGATTTGACGCTGAGTACCACAGGAAAGCAAATGTCACCAAAACTACAATTTTATACTTCAAGAAGCTAATAGGCCTATAATAAAACACATTTCCCATTGAGATAAGTAGAGCTAAGCATTCTCATTCACAGATGAAGGAAAGTTATGCTGAGGAAGAGTATAATGTAATTTCCCCAATGTCAAAGGAGTCAGAAGTAGATCTTGGAATAGGGCCCTATTAGGTTACAGTGAAAAGAGAATTATAGAAATTACAAACCACTCACTCATATTGCAGCATTTCTACTGCAGGAATAAATAGCCACTGTCATAGGAGTCTATTTCAATGGGAAACACAACTATAAATAGCTAAGCATCTGAATTAATACAGAATAGTCACAGTACCCACATCATTTCAATGCACATATACAGCACAAAAAACTAGAAAATTTATAATATCACAGACCTTGTGGTACATCATTAAGCTCTTCTAGTTTCAACAGGGGTGGCTAAAATCATTAATTTATTCACTAAAAAGTCATTGTGAGTCCAGAGTACATTTTTCACATATAAGGTTAACAATCTGTATTGTTATTTATATGCCATTTAATGTAATTTTAATATTTGAAGAGATGAAAGCAGAACATTACCAATGAGCTAATTATGGAAGCTTATGAAGAATGAGAACTCTGCTTATTAACTATTAAAGAGATAGCATTTATTAACAAGAACTCTTGTTTTTTTTAATTTTATTTACCATTCTAGGCACATAAAATAAATTGTAAACATGGTCACAAACAGGGTAATAAATGACATTGTGTTTAGATTTTCCCAAGCTATTTGGACGTCTTTTCTAGGAAAATTTATGGAATATTCATTTCCATATCTATTATTTGTGTCTGTGCTACCAATAATCACAGAGCCCTGGCCCTCTGGCTAGAACATAAATTAAATACACAAAACATCTTTGCCTTACCTCAACCTTGAGAGGGCATGCTCACTCAGTTTCTAAAGAAATGCCATAAAAATATGCTTTTGTGGTTATTTTAATGCTGCATGATTCAAATAACTACTTTAGAAGATCTTAGGAATCTTTCAAAATATGACCTTATTCTTGCCTCCTCCATTTAAATGAGTATGACTCACTTCCTGAAATAAAATCATTAAAAACCTATGTAAATAAGACCTTTTGATCTCTGTGGAATTAAGTCATTTATTTTATATATAATATCAGTTAAAATCCACTGTGTGTGTTTGTGTGTGTGTGTGTGTGTGTGTGTGTGTGTGTGTGTGAGAGAGAGAGAGAGAGAGAGAGAGAGAGAGAGAGAGAGAGAGAGAGAGAGAGACCTATAAAGTATCGAAATCTACTAACAATTAAACAAACTAAAACTTACATACCCATGAAAGATTTCTCTTCAAAGTTGCCACCTTGGAACTTTCAGTAAGTTTCAATGATACTATCTTTTTCAAAACACCGCAACTATCAGTATATATACTGACTGATGTCAGAATTTTTTATATAATCATGTCTTAGTTTAAATAAAAATAGTATGATCCTACTTGATCACATTTTAGCAGACTGATTTCGAATTAATGTTAAGGTGCTTCCAAAACTTAAGGTCATCCTGATAAGTTTCATATTGTGTTCCCAGCCACAATCATTGTGCCTCAAGTACTGATAGGAATTCCAAATCAATATTGTAAAAAAATTTTTTTGAGAAACTATCAGTTCTTTAGTATAAAAAATATTGTAAGGTCAAAATGAAGTTCCAAGTAGTAGTTGCCACTATAGTCACCATTCAAGTCCTCATCTCCAAGCTTCAGTAAAGTGGGAAATGGTCAGTGTATGACCCACTTCCTCTGATTCAGGGAGTCAGCTCCATTCTGCTACAAGATGCTGCACTACTTCTCCAGTCCTCTGGAGAATCCCACAGTCATTGCTTCTACTATTCTCTTCATTTAAAAATGATAATAATAATAATAATAATAATAATAATAATATAATTCATACTTAGAAGCCAAAAGCTTTCTAAATGAAACATTTCCTTTAGTCATCGTGATAGTCCACCTCATTTTCACAATAATCCTATAAGTATTGTATGCGTTCCATTTTATACATAATGGATTTAAAGATGAGACGTGACTTCACTCTATGCTATTATTGATTTGGCATTGGTCATGCCTAAAGTGGCTTCAGATGGTGGATGTTTAGAGCTCACTGTCAATGGAGAATTGTTCCTCAAAAGTCCCTCATCCCCACCTGGAAGCCACTCAGAGTATAATTCCAGGAATTCCTTTTAGTGATAGTGATTTTTCAGTTTGGGAAATGCTCTACTAAACATTTTTCTTATATTAGGTTTCTTTTTTTTATCTACGAGCATTTTACAATTCTAAGAAGTTAATAGTATATTTATTTTCCTGAAATAATTTGATCATAGAATCTGTCTCCATAGAAATTTTTTGGAGCTTATTATTCAGAGGAAAACACTTTCCATTCTTATCTTATATATAACCTTGATGTAGTTATCTGTGTGTCACTCTTTGCAAGGTGTTGAATCCAACAGAAAGACAAATTCAAACTTTATATTCAGAAAGCAATGCACATATTTATGGAACTCTAAAATAAGCTGCAAAGGGGTAATTACATTGAATTAGCATATAGCAAAAGTTCTACAAAATCTGGAGCGTCTGTGGTATGCTCTGACAAATTCACGAGCTATCTGTTCAAAACTCTAGTCTTTTGCCTTCAAAATGCTCTAGAAAAATCTCAAATATGCATTTAGTTTTCTTTATCTCCCTTTCCTGTCAACTTCTAATTTCTGCCACAAGTAGCACTCTTTCTGCATCAAATAGGGTTCATTCAGCTGAACGTAAATAACTGCATATTCAAAGGAAAGTAACATGGATAAGGGAGTAGTTCCCTTTCTACACAGGGGAGAGGCAAGATGAGCTCAGGGTAGGTATTTCACCGCTCCATGTGAGGCTTTCAATTAGGTTGTTCTGCAATTCTGTTAATTTTCTTTCATACAATAAGATGATTGCAACCATTCCAAATATCACATTCTTATCCTCAAACATTGAAAGGCAGGAAGAATATTTATTCATGTCACCTTTTAAGAATAAAAAACACTTTACCAGAAACACTCACTGATATGCTAATGTTTAATTGGTTACACTTTCTTTACAAGCCCATGCATGAGTATGTCGCAGGCAAGAGGAATGAAATAATTACTAATCAGTTGGTCTAGACACCACCCAGGAGCTGAAAGATGAGCCTGTAAAGTAATGGACAAAACGTTGGTTTGTTTAGAAAGAAGTGAAGGCATAACTCTAAATAGGAAAACAATAGCAGATAGTGCCTGCTCTTTCTATTCAACTTTATTCTTATTCTTACAATATTCCCGTAATATAATTCATTATTTTCATTCAGTACTACCAAAACAAACAAAAAATCTGTGGGGAAGCAAAATCTTCTATAGAAAGACAAGAGATAAAGTTACAAACATACATTTTTATGACGTATACATGTATATGTAATGAAAGATATTAGTGTGCAAATATTACTATATTGTCATATTGTTTATAAAACCTGTCATTTTTCTTTTAACAGTAGGGTACTCCTCAATCCATTGAAATGAAAGGACTCTTGAAAGGTCATTTTTCCTTACTCAATTTTGATAGTCACAAAATTAAAAGACATTATCAACGACTTGTGTATTTTTGTGTTCTTTATGTATTTTTCGTAAAGTTTGCTTTCTTATTGAAACAAGATCTCTGCTGAACTAAAGATATTCACAATTTTTATGTCACATGTATTACAACTATCTTTACAGTTTAGTTAATTAACTTTCAATTTTGTTATATTTGTATTTTTTTCCCAGAGAAAAAATTGCAATTTTCATGTAGTCAAATCTACCAAGTTTTCTTTTTAAAGCCCATCATCCATGTTACTCTTAAAATGTATTCTTCCCTTTCAGAATTGTATGTGGTTTGTTTTCTGTTTTAGTATTTTGTTGTTGTTGTTTTGTTTTTCTCCAAAAGCATATTTTTTTTTATTTTTTTTTCAAAAGCATATTTTAAAACTATTGACCTGAAGTGAGTCTTCCTGGGTTCAAATCCCAGTCCAGAACATGTTTGGTGATTTAGTTTGGGCAATTTAAATATTTGTGAAAATATATGTAAGTCACTTAGAACCCATTAGTTTTTCTTCTAATATTTTTATTATATATTTTTTCAAAGTTTCATTTGAATATAATTTCACACAGTACAACATATAGAGTCAACTTTAAATCATTTTTTAAACTTTTTTATTTTTCGTTGTACTTGGACAAAATACCCTTATTTATGTGGTACTGAGGATTGAACCCAGTGCCCTACACATGTGAGGTAAGCAGTCTACCACTGAGCCACAACCCCAGCCTGACTTTAAATCTTTAAATGGTTAGCTAGTTGTCCCAAAGCCATTTAAGTTGAAAAATTTTTCTGCTGATTTGAATTGTAATCTTTATCATGGTACATTCCTTAATTGATTGTGTTTCCTAGGCTTTCTAGTTTATTACATATTTCCTGAAGTTTTACCTTTATTTTTTTATTGTTTCTTAGTTCAAAACCTCTTCAGCCTCTATGTGTATTTTAATTGTTTTTTAGAAGTTCCTTTCTCTTTTCCTCTCATTAAAAAGTTGGCCCTGGCATTAACATTTTCTAATACAATTCACATTTTCTTACTGTTGACACTTTCCACTAATTTCTTTGTTCTCACTTTAGTTTTTACCTTTCTCATGTCTAAAACATTTTATTTTAGCTACAGTTATTATATAAAGCCTATTGTTAGGTTTTGATTTTTGACACAATATGCTTAATAAATATATGTATATATCCCATTTGCAAATATTAAAATGTTTTTCTTTTGTGGCATGTTTTGTGTTTGTAATTGTTATCCTGAAGCTAAGGCTCAGTTCCAAGAAGCAGAGTTCAAAGAAGACGAAGACCTGAGGCACAATTGAGAGGTAGTCCATCCCCATTTTGCCCCAGTCAATTCCATTTAGCCCCCTTTTTATATGCAGGACAAAGAGGGCCAATAGGTTACTTACATAAGTGGGCACATACTCACCAGCAAATGTTTATGACCTTGAGTACATAGTTGAATTAGGGAGTTTATAACGTTGGTTACATAAGGAAAGCCCAGCTCACCAGAAGCCTCAGTGAAGAAGGTTAACTATAGCCATCTTGGGCCTGCCCAAGACTAATCCTTTAATTTATATTCTTTAATGAATTTTTGTTTCTATGTATTTGTTTGTGTATGTTTACTACACTTTGGAGAGTTCCCTATCTTGTTTTAATGCTTCATATGCTTAAAATCCTATTTCTTTATTTATCAGCTTTGGTAATAACTATTGACCTATCTGCATTCTGAGTGACAATTGTGAGTAAATTTTCTAGGACTTTCACCCCACTTCCAAGAGTCAACAATAACCAGCAGAGCAGAAGTTGGCCATAGTTCCAAGTTCTACTACACCAGGGCTTTAGAAGTACAAGCAAGGGCTTGTAATTAGTAAAATAATCATCCCATTCACCATGAAGAGTTCTCCCCCAAGGAGAAAAAGTGATTCAAGGCCCAGAAAGTAATACAGCTTAAAGAACATTTTATTGCACCTGTAATCATCTCTCAGATTCTCAGAATTATTGAGAAAGGGAATTCCTGTAAGAAACCCAGAAAGAAGGCTGTGATACAATCAGAGTGCTCACCAGTTTCTCAGCTTGAAGTTTAATGAGTACAACTGTACAGTAGAATGAAGTTGGGGGGTGACTCCATTCCTCTAACCAGCACCTCCAATTTGGCTGACAGCCCACCATTCCAAAATTGTGCTGAGGTTTCACAGGGGTCACTATCACTCCATTCCCATGCAGTCACTTCTTGTAAATAAGCAAATCATCATCTGGCCACTCTTCACCCCTATCTGATCTCATCCACACTCAACATCTTGCTGAAATTCTTTGGCAAATGAATCAAGCTATTGCTTCTTCTCCAGAAATTACATGCTTCTCCTATTTTCAAAACTTTTGGAGGATTCTTCATTCAGGAATGGAATTAAACTCACCCATCTACTTATCACATAGACCCTACACACTCTTTTATAAAGATTACAGTAACAATGGCCAAATCTATTTAAACCATGGTTCTAATTCAGAAGGTCATCTAGAGGGTAGATTGTCTTTCTGCAAATTAGATAAGGTGCCTTCTCTGGACTGTCTATTAGAAAGTTTCCTATATCCTATTCCACCCCTTGCTACTTTCCTACCAGACACAAGAAAAGCAGCCTAGGAGCAAAACACTTAGGAATCACAGAGCACCCACGTAAGAAAAGAGGTGCTGCTCCCAAGTCAGAGACAAGCATTGTATACTAAAGCTTGGGCAGGGTCTCAGTCTCCACTCTCCCCTCATCTGAGCCTCTCGGTGCAGTGCACAAATAAATATAACAAGAAGGCACCAAGAGGTGGGTGCTGTGGAAAAAGCCTATAGTTCGAAAGTCTTGGAAGGCTGAGGCAGGAGGATTGTGTGTTCAAAGCCAGCCTAAACAACTTAGCAAGACCCTATCTCAAAGTGAAAAATAAGAAAAGGGCTGGAGATGTAGATCAGTTTTCCATGTGAAACACTCTTGGACACAGTATGTGAAGTTGTGCTTTACCTTTATAATGAATCTTTATAAAGTGACCTTGAAAGAAACAGAGAGATGGAGGAAACAAGTAAAGAGGTAGTAGGAGAGTCAGCAGTGGTGTCAGGGTTCTCTCAAATAATCAAAATAGCTATTGCCAGGCATAGTGTCACAAGTCATTATGAAGCAATTCTTACAATTAACAGTGTCTTGAAATTTAGCACAATTAAACAATGCTTTTTTGACAATGCATTCTTAAAAAAAAACAGGCAAAGTTCAAAACAGAAAAGTAGAGTTAAAAAAATCTGTTCTAAATTTTTCCTTCAACTCTTTTACTCTTTTTCATATATATAACACTTAACCACAAATCTCCTGCAAATCCCTTTGATCCTAACAGGCAAAAGCCACTGTCTGAGCATGAACAGCATGAGGTAATATTGTTGTGATGGGTATTCAGGTTGTATTTTGAAATTTTACTAATAAGTGAACCATATATGATTTTAAGTATATATATATTTTAGTGTTTTTTAGTTGTTGGTAGACTATTTACTTATTTATATGAGGTGCTGAGAATCAAACATAGTGCTTCACACATGCTAGGCAAGCACTTTAGCATAGAACTACACCCCAGCCCTTGAATATATTTTTTCAATAAAAGAAAAAATTACTTCCTTTTTAATCATCTACTTGTTTTGAGATTGTCACACAATTTCTTTCTTTCTTAATACATTCTGCCACCAAGGATAGCTTATAAGAGAGAATGGCAACAGGGTTTAAAAAACAAACAAACACTGTCCTTATGACTGTTATTAAACCCTCAGATAAATGAAACACCTTTAAATATGTTATAGAATCAGATACAATCTTCAATACAGTTTGTTAGAAGATATTTAAAATGTGATCCATCTGCTATTAATCTCTTGACCTCCTCTGCAGTAGGTTGTCAGGGGAAGAGAACAATCTGGAAAGCTTGCAGAGTCTGACACCTCTGAGATAAACATTTCAGATTAAAGTCCCTGGTGCTTATTCAGAAATGCCCTTGATCCTCTCAGTGGCCGGCTTCTTCTCCACTTCAGGAACAGAAAGGAGGTTGGTGGTGGGCTACCAAGGGAAAACATTTTTAAAAGAAGGAAAATACATATAGATGATTCAAACAAAGAAAACTTTAGGGAGTCTGGGTAAACGTATGTGGCTGTTTCTTGAGTAGCTGTACTTTGAAGTATCTCTGTCCATTTGCTCTCAAGGAGTACTGAGCATATTAAATTTACACAAGAGCTCCTGGGGGGAGAAGGTGAAAAATATCTGTTTAACCTGATGAGGATTAAATAATGACATTACATTTTTCTTGTCTCCTCTTTCTAGTAATTGTCCATGACTATCTTTTCTTGGAAGACCCTCCTAAGTGTGGAACACACAGCACCAACTCTTCCTACCAAAAAAAAAAAAAAATCACACAGCTGAGTTTGTTAAATTAAAACAAACAAACAAACAAAAACAACAACAACAAAAACAAGAGAGCCTTGCCTATTTCTAAACACATACTTACAATTTATTCTCTGTCTTCAATTTTGTACTGAGGAAAATTATAATTTTTTTAAAAAACATTAGATAAAACTCACAACCTATTACTTGAACTGAAATGAAAACTAATGATAATTTTGTTAGTGTTTTGGGGGTGGTGCTAAGGATTATGATTATAAAATATTCTTACTCGAATACCTTGATATTGACTTAAACCACGGAATGGTTTGTTCAATATGAATTTTCTGATAACATATTTAGAAAACATGTAACATACCACAATAAAAATCTGTATGTCTTTCTCATTTCCCCCCCAGTACTAGGGATTGAACCCAGTATTGCTTTGTCACCCAGCTACATCCTCAGTCCTTTTTATTTTGAGACAAGTTCTCACCAAATTGCTAAGGCCAGCCTGAACTTGCAATCCTCCTGCCTCAATTTTCCAAATCACTGAGAATACAGATGTCTCCCACCACTCTCAGAATGACTTTCTCCCCTAGTCATCATTGCTTATCCAGTGACTACAAGGGTTATTTGCCTACAGAAGGCACCAGTATATATTATTCTTCAACAAAGGGACGAAGGAATGGAGCTACCCTTAAATTCCTCCTAAAGAGTTTACTTAACTGTACTATCATTCACAAGGTGAATGGGCACCTTCAAATGATGTGTTAATTTGTGGACCCTGGGGTCCCTATGGAGGAAAATTTAGCAAACAACTTCGATCATTGGTCATACAGAGATAACACTAAGTGCCTTGAGAGCACGCTAAGGGAAACCTCACACAGACCAAGTATTTAAGGAACATTTTCCCGGAGAAAGCAAATGTACGTACTAAAATCTGAAGCACAAATAGGTATGCAGGTAAAGAGAGACAGAAAATGGAAGAGGCTGATGGGGAGTATAGAAAGGGTGCAATAAGCAGAGGAAAGAATCCTCTGGAAATTATAATGGAGCAAAATATGACAAAGAATGCTGAGGGAACTGAATATCTCAATGTGTCTAGAGAACAGAATATGAGGGGAGAATATGGATACAAGCAAAGGCAGGATCTTTTCCAAGTTCAGGAAGAGATAGGAGGTTTGGATACCGTAATGTGTTTTTTCACAATACAGATTCAGGTTCCAGACAAGGAATTCATGCAGGGCATATAGTTTGGCTTGAGATTTGAAGCTTATATCTTCTTGTCTCCAAAATATTATCATGGATTAGTGTTTACTGGTTGATGTAGTAAAGTTCCCTTTAATTCTGTTTCTAATAGCTGGAAATAGCCTCTAGAAACTTTTCTTTGTGTGTAGTGCTGGGAATTAAATCCAGGACCTTATGCATGCTAGGTAAGCCCTCTAACATGGAACTCTATCAGCAGCCCCCCAAAAATAGTATTTTAAAAAATCTTCCCCTAAAGCTTTCACTGTGTACAAAGAAATGAATAAATAGAAAAGGATAAATATATAGGTCGAGCATTCTTAATCCAAAAATCTGAAGCCTTCCAAAATCCAAAACTTTTTGAATGCCCATGTGATTCTATAAAGTGAAAAATCCCATACCTTACTTCATGTGCTGGGTCATTGTCAAAATGCAAGTGACTCAAATATTGTATAAAATTACCTTCAGGCATATCCAGGTAAGATGAATATAAAACATTAGTGAATTTCATGTTTGAAATATATCCCCCAAGATATCTCATTATGTATTTGCAGGTATTCCAAAATCCAAAACAATTCTGGTCCCAAACATTTCAAATAACAGATCCTTACCCTGCAGTTGTTAACCCTGCTTGCCTTTGGATCGGATGGGTACTGGATGCTCTGGCCCTGACTCCTCCACCATTATTGCCTCTTCAGGGAGACATGAGAGTGTGGACATGAGGAACTAAATATTGGGGGGGGGGGTTGCAACCTAGCCTCTGTCCTCTTCTTCACTATTGTCATGATCTTAAGGACATTCTCAGCATCTCACACCTGAAATTCATGATGTCCCTGACATACAAAGTCACTGCCACTACATTAAACTCCTAGTATGCATGCAATCTGGCTTCCTATTCTCCTCTGAAATCCTGTTTTCAAAATGGTTTGAGTCAGAATTTTCCTAAAGCCTTCAGACATTGTAATGGTATTTGCTTACCTTATCCTAAAAACTATGTTATACCTCTCCTGGAGACAATTTTGTTTAAGTGTGTGGAAAGAAGCTCATGTATTTTTATACTGCAGTAGAAGCAAGGCCAAGAACTGATAACCATTTTTTTTTTTTAACCTCTGGGTAAAAACAAGAAATGACAAGTGACTCCAGAGGAATTGATTTTAGACTGTTTAAATCTGGACCAAAAAGGGGAAAAAGTCCACTAAAAAAATTTCATCAAGTATACCACAGTCCTTCAAAGAACACCCTTGTATTTAAGATTTTTAAAGATACATTTTTTTTCCTGAGTGCTATTAGCTCACTGCAGTATGCTGAAGCCATTTGTAATAGAGAAAACAGGACAACTTTAGGAGCAGGTATGATGGTCTTGGATAATTGAAAAAGCTCTGCCCATAAAGCCGATGAGCTTGCTTCACAAGAGAGTTTAATTTCGGTCTTGAGTCAATCAAGAAGTGATTACCAGCTCTGTGTAAAGCACCTGTCTATTACTTGCTACCCGATAGCAAAAAGAATAGAATTTAGACTTAGCTGAATAGAAGGCTGCCAAAAAGCTATTTGTAATTTCAAGGATAATATACTGGGCACCTAAGTCTCTCCTTTGCTGTGGTTTAAGGCACACAGGATACACAGGGAGAGTCCAAATGGAATGTTATAGAAGTAGAAATCACAATGGTCAGACAGAATACCTGGCTCTTGGTTTTGGCTTGGATTCTAATTGTATAATCATGAGAAATCTATTAAACTTCCTGGAGCCTTATATCCCTCACCCATAAAATAAGTACTTGAACCTGCTGATCTCTGAATTCTAGTCTATGAGCTTTAGGTGTAGAACTGTTTCTTGTTAAGCCTTCATAATGGTACACAGTATTCACACAATTAATACTCCTTTCCTGAATAGAAAAACTATGTGTAAATGTCACTTAGTAACATCATACTTGTTCATGTACATGCTTAGAATTAAGGTAATTTATAAAACATACTGTAGTATACATTGAAAGACTAGGGAATTAAATCACTTAACTGAAGGAGGCACATATAATTACACCATGCTAATCTGAACAGAGATAGTATTTTATTTGTTCTAATTAGTTATAGATGATACTAGAATGCAGTTTTAATCATTGTACAGAAATGAAGCACAACTTTTAATTTCTCTGGTTGTACACAATGTAGAATTGCACCAAATGTGCAGAAATATGTGTACCTAGGGTAATGATGTTCATCTCATTCCACCATCTTTCCTACCCTAACACCCCCTCCCCTTCCAATAAAAATTTCTCCATTCTCCCCCCACACACCCTCATGATGGGTCAGCATCCACTTATCAGAGAGAATATTTGGACTTTGGTTTTCTGGGATTGGCTTACTTCGCCTAGCATGACATTTTCCAACTTCATACATTTACCTGCAGAGGCCATAATTTTATTCTCTTTTAATGTTGAGTACTATTACATTGTCTATATATACCACAATTTCTTTATCCATTTATCTGTTGAAGGACTTCTAGGTTGGTTCCACAGTTGAGCTATTGTGAAATGAGCTGCTATGAACATTGATGTGGCTGTGTCACTATGATATGCTAATTTTAAGTCCTTTGGGTATAGATGGAGGAGTAGGATAGCTGGGCCAAATGGTGGTTCCATTCCAAGTTTGAGATAGCACTTTAATATAGAATCCAACAAATAAATATGATAGATCTTTTTCAGCAAGTTTGTCTGGTTAGTAACTTAAATAATTATTTTGCTCATGAGATGAGTTTCAGGCAAGACTTTAATGATGAAAATGGTCAAAAGTCAAATAGCAGAGGGATGAGACCACAAATATCAGAGGGATGAGTCCAAATTATTGATTATAGTGAAATTAAATTAGATTTCTTTTTCTTAATGTCATCATATGTATACAAAAGAGAGAGAGAGATTGGCAAAATCCATATTTACTTAAAATTTCCACATGCCTATGTTAAACATGCTATTTATTTTTGTGAATTTTTAGATTATACCCATACCCTTTTCAAACAGATGGGGTATGGTGTGTGCTAAATCATATATGACACTTTATACCAACCAAATGACTATGGACAGAGGGTGATAGCCCTAGAAGTAGTCAGAATGCCACTTGGCAAAAAGAGACCATGACAGAATGTAAGGAAAAATCTTTGGAAATGCTACAGCTTTTTAAAGTGCTTTCTTAGTGATGCTGGCTGTCCTTCCATTATAAATAATGTGTTCAATGGTGATGGTGATACAATCATTTTACCAATGAAAGAATGTATTAAAAGCAAACATACAAGGTATGTGTGGGAAAGAGGAAGCTCTGCCAAAAATGATACAAAAGATAGCCAGCCCTGGTGGTGTTCACCTGTAATTCCAGTGACCTGGGAGATAGAATGAAGATAAATTTGAAGCCAGCCTGGGCAACTTACCAAGATGCTGCCTCAAAATTTAAAAAAAAAAAAAAATCTGGTTTAAACAGGAGGCCTGGGTGCTTATGTAACTCAGGGTAAAATGTTCTGGGTTCAATCTCCAGTACAGAAAGAAAGAAAGAAATATAGATTGATTAAAAAAATGATACAACAGTACAACAGATAAAGACATAGTCAAAGAAGAATTAAGGACTTTCTTTGAAGTGTTCTATGTTTGAGTTTTAAACATAGATCTAAAAGTTGAAACATGACTCAAAGTCACATGTTGAGCTTCTTGACACCTGTACCTAGGGTTCCTGTTATGGATAAGATGTGGCGTCCCCCAAAAGCTCATGTATGAAACAATGCAAGAAGGTTTGGAGGATAAATGCTTGTGTTATAACCTTAACCTAATGGGGAGGGATTAATCTCTGATGGGATTAACTAGCTGAGAACTGGAGACAGGTGGGTGTGGCTATAGGATGTGGTTATTGGGGCTGTGGCTATGGGGTATATATTTTGTATCTGGAGAGTGGATTTTCTCTCTCTGCCTTCTGATTATCATGTGAGTTGCTTCCCTCTGCCTCACTCTTCCACCATAATGTTCTACCTCACCTTGAGTCCAAGGAATAGATGTGGCCTTCCATGGACTAAGAATTCTAAAACTTTGAAACCTCAAATAAACTTTTCTTCCTCTCCAATTCTGCTGACTGGGTCTTTTAGTCACAGCAACATAAAAGCTGGCTGAAACAGTTCCTTTAGCTGGTGTTTTAGTCATCTATTCTACTGCTGTCACCAAAAGAACTGACAAAAATTATTTTAAGGAGGGAAAATCCAAAGCAAGAGCAAAATCCAGCTGAGCAAACAAGTGCTGTAGATCCATGTCCAGCATCTGGGCCACATGGCATCATGATGTTTTCTCCAAAGAGCTTATGTACTCTGTCCATATGGCCTCTCTTTTGGCTTGTCTGTCCTGGATTCTTGAAGCTTTCCTTGGCAGTCATTCCATAGTACTGCCATTTCTAAACCTCATCATTCTCCACTCTGCAGCTTTGGCTTCCTTCTCACATCTCCATGCATCATGGCCATGTCAGGGACTGCCTTTAGGGATTCCAACCTTGCTGCACTTTGCCTGGTCTCCTAGGCCTTCCTTTGAAATCTCAACGGAAGACTCCATGATCCCCTAACTCCATCAAGCATCTTGCATCTGTGCAGAACCAATACCACGCAGTTGTCACCAAGGACTGCCACCATGTTGAGCAGTAACCAAACCTCCAAGGACTAAGGCTGCAGTATTTTCTGAGTGCCTGGATGGCTGAACAAGATGAAACAACTTTCTAGGCTTCTCTTTGCAAGTGGAGCACTCCACTAACTCATCTCAAAGGAATTTTTACTTTTACAAGCTGCAGCTTAAAGTGGGTGTGGTCTGGCCAATTCCTGAGATGCTCTTAAGCCATCTTTCCTATTGTCTCTAGTTAAAATATTTAGTGTTTCTTGAATGGCTGTGGAACAACTGCACTTTCCTTAGCTCCAGTTTTACTCATGGTTCTTTGACCCAAATCCAAGGTTTTCACATCCTTCTGCTTTGTTTTCTGCTCTTGGTTATCACAATAAGCTTGGCTAAAAGCTGCCATCAACATCCATACCACCATCTGAATACAATGCTGCCTAAAAATGTATTCCCCTAGATTGTCTATTACCTTTAAATTCATCCTCACAGAAAGCTCCAAGACTTGGGCAAAAAATAGACAACTTCTTAGCCATATGTAACATAAATGGCCTCTAGTATAATTTTCAAGAGTCCTCCTTTTCCGCTGAAACCTCATTAACCCACTTTTTAATGTCCACAGTCCCATTAGCATTCTGGTCTTCTGAGTTTCCACCACAACTACCCATTAGGCTCCCCTTACAACAATCTAAAACTTTTCCGTCTTGCATCTCTAAACCTTTCAAAATTCCTTCCCTCACAAACTCAAAAAAAAAAAAGCTTCCAAAGTTTCTGAACTACATGGTCAGGTTAATCAAACAACAACCCTACTTCTCAGTATCGATTTCAGTTTTAGTTAGCTTTTTTTACAACTGTGACCAAAAGACCTGACAAAAACAATATTAATGGGAAAAAGCTTATTTTGGGCTCCTGGTTTCTATAGACAGCCAACTGCATTGCTCTGGGCCCAGAGTGTGGCAGGACATCATGGTGAAAGAATGTGACAGAGGAAAGCAGCTCAGGACATAGCACCAGGAATCAGAGAAAGAGAAAGCGCTCTCTTCATGGACAAAATATATACCCCAAAGTCACAACACCAATGGATCTACTTCTTCCAGCCATACCCTATCTGCCTACAGTTACCACCCAGTTAATCCCTATTGGAGGATTAGTGTGCTGATTAGATTGACACTCTCATAACCCAATCATTTCACCTCTAAATTTTCTTGCATTGTCTCACATATAAACTTTTGGAGAAGACCTCGTATCTAAACCACAATACCTGGGTTGTTTGTTTGGTGTTGGGGATTGACTCCAGGGCCTCCATGCAAACTAAGCATGCAGTCTTCCATTAAGCTACCAAGAGTGTTAATGTTCCTATATCATCAAATATAATCTTATTTCCAGATTTTTGTGTTTAAAAATATTTAAATAGATTATGAGAGAATTTGGGTTGTGAAAATTCAATGAAAGGCAAAAGAGGTCATATTTTTTTCTCAATAAGAAAAGATTATCACAGCATAGCCTATAATAGCTTTTTATAGCAAAGACTGAAAATGAATGAAACTTTGAAAATTATTAGTCTATAGTAAATATGATGATTCCATGTATCACAATATGAAAAAATAGGGTCATTACCATCTTGAGTCAAATTGCTATTTTCTAAACACATTGCTATGGTTTGGGTGTGTTCCTCAAAAGTTTATGTGTTAGAAAATTTATCCCCATCTAACAGTGTTGGGAGTTGGATCCTAATACAAGGTGAATATGCACCTTATAATAGATTAGTGTTCCAATTAATTGTGGTACAGGGTTGTTTAAAAGTAAGTCAGTACACGTTCCTTTGTTTCTATAATCACCCTCTCTGTCCTTCTACCTTTCCACCAGAAGAAGCAGCAGCACAAAGCCCTTAACAGATCTAACACCACCTTTCTGGACTTCTTAGCCTCTAGACTTGTGAGTCAAAATAATATTTCTTCATAAATAATCCAGTTTCTGGTATGATAGCAGAGAATGAACTGAGACTTATAAGACATAGACAAGTATAATAAAATCTGAATATCCTTTTCTGATATATACTATCTATATATGGCAGCTCTGATTCATAAATTCCTGAGGGTCCCAGGCTCTTTTCCTCTTATTTATGTGACAGAATAACAGTAGCTTACCCAATGTTCTCAAATGACTCTTTTGCTCTAGCTGTGATCTTTGTATGGAAGGGAAAAAAGATCCGTTCCTTAAAGAGTATGCCCTAGAGAATACACACAGTACTTCTTGAGTTTTCTTGGCAAGAACTTAGTTCTGAAACACCTGACATCAAGTGATACTGGAAACGAAGTTTTTATTGTAAGCAGCCATTAAGTTCACATAAATATGTGGAATAAGGATAAACATAGATGACTGTAACAAAACACTTATTTTTTACATTAATAGTCAATGTATCCTGTTACTAATGCTACCTAAGAAACATTAACCTCAGCTGCTGTAATCAAATTGTGTTGAATACAAAACCATCTTTTAATGATCAACATGCAAACCCATGCTTAAGTTTCTTGATTAAAATGTGGTATTAACAACCCTGGTGCCCAGACATCATGTCTCCTTTAGAATTTCTTTGGTTCCATATTCAAAAGCATATAGTTCTCAAAATCCATCTCATAATTGCATTCCATTAATCATAAAGGAAACCAGGTCAGAATTTCAAATTTAGCAGAACCACAAAACCAACCATTTCAAAATTGATAGTCTTCTAAGAGAGGTCAGTAAGTTCATTATACTCAAAAGGGCAGTATGTGTCAAACTCAATCATGGCATGGTATTTCATCAGTACTTGCTACAGTTGATCATTCTTTCCCTGTAGAAGCATTCTTCACTTGTCTTCCAGCACCTCACATTCTTCTGGCCATCCTTTTTGCTTGTTAGTCTCTCATTATTCCTTGCCTTTGCTGGTTACACCTTGCCTCCTGACTATAAAACACTGAAATGGCCCACAACTGAATTCTTAGATCTATGCTTAGTTTTATCTGTATTTATTCCCTTGTTGATATTATCTAGCTTCTTGACTTTAAAAACAACCTGCTAGTGATTCTAAAAATCATATCTGCAGACTTGTTTGCCCTCTAAATTTCAGGCATGTATATACAACTACCTTCTCAATATGTCTACTAGTATCCAATAGACATCTCAAACTTACTATGTCCTGTTGAAGATTTCTGGTCCTTCTTATCCCAAACTACTTTGTGTTCCTTTAAATGTATATCAGCCATTACTGAATCCTTCATTGTATCTGACCAAGAAAACATGGAATCATTCTTTACTTCTTTTTTTTTTCCTCACTACCACATTCAGTCCAAGATCAAATTATTTGGGTTCTCCACCCAAAACATAACCAAAGACTGACTTCTTCTGGCTCCCCTGATACCACCTTCTTCTAATTCAGTATCATCTATAGCTCAGGTTTATACAGGGAGACTTGCTAATATTTAAATCTTTATGGCTTGCTCTTTATCTTTCCCCTGAGCAGTCTCATTAAAATATCATATCATGTCGCTCATATGATGAAATGCTTCCTTTCCAATGCTTTCTTCTTTTACTCAGAGAAGTTCCAAAGCCTTATATAACCAGGTTTCTTAGTATCACTTCCCTTTATCTCCTAACTCTATCCCATTGCTGACTTCATGCCAGTCACCACTGCTTGCTATCTTTCATACCAAGAATGCTATTAATCTGAAGGAATTGCATTTGGTATTCTCTTTTTTCTCAATACTCCATGCCTTATATATCAACATAGCTAATTCCCTTGTCTCCTTTATATCTTTCTCAAATGTCACCTTTTTGGTAAAATATGATCTGAGTTTTTATTTAAAATTACCTCCCCATACACATACATATACTCATCCATCCACCAATCTAAATCCCCCTTTCACACTTTATTTTTCTCCATAGACCTTTTCACTAAATATTATTGACATTTTTGCTTTTCTTTTGTCTCTCCCTAATTTCATGGAAGTAGGTATTTGAAGGCCTTTGCTCACTACATTCTTAGTATTGAGAACAGTACTTACAACATAGTAAATGTATAATAACTATTTGTTTAAAAATCAATGTCATTTCTTAAAGATCGTAACCTGGGATATCTTCTCATATCTATGGTTCTGTTTACTATGACAGGTATACAATAAATGGAATCTTGCTCATCTCTAAATCCCTATGGTTTCTCTTTGGCTTTCCCAATTTTTGTTTTAGTTTAGCAAAATAAGATGAATATTTCCTCTATTGAAAATTTGTCAATTTAAGGATTTTACTTTACCAATCACATGTGGCTGAATGATTCACCATGGCCAAATCCCATTTGGCTACATAGGAACAATGCAGAATTCCACCACTCTTCCTGGTGTAGATTTTAAAGATTACTTGGTATATATTATAGTAGCTTTCAATTTACATTCTAGTTTTCTTTTCTTTCTTTTTTTTAAGTTTTACATTTGCTTTAGAGTAAGGAACATTTTTGGGGTATGCCCATGTAAGACTAAAAAAGCATAAAAATCCTAAATATACATAACATTTGTTTCTGGGTATTGAGATTATTTTCTGTCATCACAGCACATGTGGAGTCCTATTGTACAATATGTTTTCATTTCATTTATAACCAAACGGAACAGGAGTGACAATGTGGAAATGAATAGAGTTTACCCCTGTTCAGCTTGAGAAATTGCATCTGACAGAAAATGAAGGAAATATGTGGGAGTGTTGAAAAAGAAAAGAAAAACAGTGAGATTTATCAAAGAAAAAAGTGGCATTTTTTTACTCCTCTCCTTGAGGAAAAAATATTACCATGCTTCTTACCAATTAAAAGTATTGGCATCACTTGCAAGTTCTTTCTTATTTTAGTTTACTGAGTATAATTTATGTTCATTATGTTGGAAAGTCACAAATCACTAAAGAAAATATTTTGCCATCATTACTAATGTAAGATCTGTTTTGGAATAGGCAATATCAAATCATAGGGGGTAATTCATAAATAGTCAAGTTGCTTAAAATAGCTCTTGATTCAGCAATAAATCTTTAACCAATACTCTACTATAAACTGTCAGAACAGAAAAACTACTAAATAAGCAAATTTAAGGAAAGTACATATGTCAAAATATGGTGTAGTAAACATTTATTATACTATTTAGCCACCACCCTCTCTTTTCTCTCTTTGATTTACAATGTCTGGGTTTTCTTTTCCAGAACCACCGTATATCCATTCACAACCTGTATGTGCTGCCTCTATTTGCCTTTGTCCCTGACTTCTATACATGTTTATGAGTTAGGCCTGACTAATCTGTATATTTCATCTTTATGGAAATAATGATCAAGTCAGGGAGTATTATTTCACTACATTCCAGTCACTGAGAGTTAAGAGTCAGATATAGCAGAACTTCTTCAGCCTTTTCCAACCAGGGTTTCTCATCTGAATCACAGCACACACAAAAAATTGTCTTACACTCCACTATAACATTACATTATACAAATCCAATACTTCCTTTAGTTTACATCCAGTATGGTTGATTTCTGACACAATAGAGATTATAATTGATATACTTGGACATAAAAATTGAATTATTTTTCAGTTATTTTGAGTGTTAAAGGTAGAGTTGGGTTTTGGGAAAATAAGATTGCATTTTATATTTATGTGAAATTGTGTCATTTTTTGGATAGTATAAGAAAATGTTTTATTCAACATTTTACCAGAGATAGACAAAAAGAAATGGGGAACATAATACACAGGCTGCACATATATGGAATGAACTAAGCAAATGGATGAAACACCTCTACTCCACCCTCTTGCTCTTGTGGTTCAGATTCTCGGTGTTAGCTGAAGGATAAACATGCTTGTAAATAACTGAGGCAGAGTTTCTCCAATCATCTCTGTTATTAGGGGTTGGGATAGTGATGGATTAAAGATGATGATGGGTGAATATTTGTACAAGGCCAGTTCTGTCACCTCATTAAGACTGGCAGAGATGGCTCCTATACCTATTTTTCTAATGCTGAAGTTCTTGACACAGCTCTGGGACTTGAGGCTGAACTCTGAATAGAAGGATAAAAGCATCCCACTCAAGAACCTATTTGCAGGTGATTTGTGGATGGACAATAAAAAGACATGTATGCATTACGCTTTCTTGGTGGTACCAATCTAGCAACTAAAAAGTTCAGAGTCACAATAACATAAATCTGATCCATTATTATAAGGTGTCCAAACACTCCAAGACCTCCCTTAATTATGTCTGTGCATCTCAGGTGAAATAGCCTCAAGGGCTGAAAGAGAAATAGTTATGAGGTCTAGCTTTGAGTTTAAATCCCATTTCTACCATTTACTATAGTTCCTTGGGTCAATCAGTGCAATGGACACAATTAGCGTGTTCCTCAAAGTGATTACTTAATAAGAGTTTAAATTTTAAAGGCTTAACCCATTGCCAATCACAATGCACACATCCAATGACTGCTTGTTAAAATTATTATTATATGTGTTATTGACTCAAGTCTCAATGTTTTTATTGCCTCTATGTTTTAAGAACAAAGGCCATAAAAGAGCTTCATATTGATTACTGAAAGTGCCACTTAAGAAACTATTATTTGGAAGGGGATGGGAAGGGAAAGAATAAGAAGCTGCAATGCTGTGTCAGGGGATACAGGCTGGTGAGTGCAGGTTTCCTGCCTTACATCAACAAAATTCCTGAGATAACACCATGTGCCACTCACAGAGGGTGAAACATTGAATCAGGCCTTCTTTCTTCCCTTGAGGTTCTCACAGTCTAGTTGGAGCAAATAGGTTTAAACATACATTATAAGTCAGGCATGGTGGAACACAACTCTAAAATCCCAGCAACTCAGGAGGTAGAGGCAGGAAGATCACAAGGTTTAGGCCAGCCTGGCCACTTAGCCAGACCCTGTCTCAAAAATAAAAAGGGCCTGGATGTAGCTCAGTGTCAGAGCTCCCTAACTTCAATCCCCAGTACCAGCCTACCCCCAGTAAAAAATAAAAATACACAGATTATTACAGATACTCTATTAATGATATAACTTAGGCAGGAGCAAAATATTGTAGTGTATTTTGTCTTTTTGTCTGAAGGATTTATCAGAATTCAAACATTACCCATTGATTGAACCAACAATAGTGGAAGAATATATTGAGTACTTACAATGTGCCAGGCACTGTTGCAGGGTCTGTAGATATGGTGTAGAGGATAAGGCACTATATAGACAGGGTCATATTTTTAGATAAAACCTACCTGAATGAAGGGAAGAACCGAGTCATACAAATTTATGGATACAAGGTTTTTGGCTAAGGGGAAATACATATACAAAGGCCTTGAGACAGGAAGAAGCTTGGTGCCTTCAGGATAAAAAGACAAGGAGTCCAGAGTGGCCACAGTAGGGGATCTAGATAGAGAGTAGTAGGAGATGGAGTTGAGGAAATAGGCAAATCCTCATATTAAAATATATAGGAGAAGGATTTGAACTTTATGTGAAATATAATAGAAAACCATTAGAGAGCTTTAAGCATCAGTGGTATGATCTATTTTGTATATGTATATATTCTTTTTCATCCACCACAATCAAGGCCTGAGTTAATTATTGTCAACTATTTTAACAACTTTATTGAGGTATAATTCACATACCATGAAACTCATCCATTCAAAATGTACAATTCAGTGATGTTTAATATATTCATATAGATAAGTGATATCACCACAAACTAATTTTAGAATATTTTCATCACCCTTAGGAGATACTCTGTACCCATTAAGATTTATTCTCCATTCTAGATCCACCCATACCTGGGCAGCCAATTTATCTATTTTCTCTATTAATTTCCCTATTCTGAGTATTTTATATAAATAGACCCCATGATATATGGTCTTTTGTGACTGGCTTATTTCATTTGGCATAAAGTCTTCCAGGTTCATCCATGATGTAGCATGTATCCACACTTCATTCCTTTTTGTGGTCAAATAATATTCAGTCATATGGCTAGAGTGGATATTATTTATCCACTCATGCATTGACAGATATTTGTGTTTCTCCCATTTTTGACTCTTATGAAAAATGTTACTATAAATGCCCTTACAAGTTTTTGTATGGATACCTGTTCTCACATCTCTTGGAAATACACCTGAGAGTGGAATTGTTGCATCATATGTTAACACCATATTTAACAAAGTGGCTGTAACATTTTACATTTCCACCAACAGTGCATGAGAGTTCCAAGTTACCCACAATCTCACTAATGCTTGTTATGGTCTGTCTTTTTATTATAACAAGCTTAGTGGGTATAAAGTAATATCATATTGTGGCTTTCACTTGGGCTTCCCTAATGAATAACAATACTGAAGAACATTTCATGTGCATATTGGTTATTTGCATCTTTCCTTGCAGTTACTCATTTTTATTTGGGTAGTCTTTTTATTACTGAGCTATAAGAACTTTATATTGGATATAAGTTCCTTACCATATACCTGATTTGCAAACATTTTCAACCACCCTGTGGATTATCATTTTGGTTTTTTGATAGTAATATTTGTATCATAATTTTAAAAACTTGGTAAGTCAATTTTTTTCCTTTTGTTGCTCATGTTTTTGGTATATATCTAGGAAAATATCGTATAACTCAAGATCATAAAATTTTACTACTATATTTTCTTCATTTAATTCCATGATTTTTTGTGGTGCTGAGGATTGAACCCAGGGCTTTGTACATGCAAGTCAAGCACTCTACCAACTGAGCTAAACCCCTAACCCTTTATGCATTTTAAAATGGATATTTATATAAGGTCTAAGGCCAAAGTCAAACTTTACATTTTTTATATGGGGATATACAGTCATACAGTATTGAATAACATTGAAAAGATTACTCTTTCCAGCATTTAATGTCACAACAGTTTAAATGATCAATATTTTAAAAGATGCTGTGGGACAAGGTCACCTTATGGCAGTGTGACCTGCACAGTTGTTCTGCACCCTGTGAGTGGGAGGACCATGAAGTTTGTTCCAGGTTATGCTGTGGTTATATTGAAATATACACACAAAAATATTCTCAACAAAGCTCCTACATTTTCATTATGCACTATGTCTGAATATAGTTGGTCCATTGAGGGAAAATCTAAGGTGATCATAGTAGAAGCCTAGACAGCTGTTAACAAAACTGCTATAAAACCTCAGTGGATATATTAGTCCTTTATCTGTTAAAATGATGAAATAGCTAAGGCAGGCTAACTTTTTAAATGAAAAGGTTTGTCTTATGGTTCTGCACATTCAAGAGCATGATACCAGCAGTGTCTCAGCTCTGTTGAGGAACATCTGGTTGATGGCATTATAAAAGTCAGAGTGCATATGGAAAGAAGAGATCACATATCAAAACAAGAAACCAGAGAGCAATTCAAGAGTCAGGCTCACTCCCACAATGATCCTTTCTCAGAAGAACTAACTTGGGGTCCCAGGAGAATCATATTAATTGAAAACAGCTCCCCCAATTATCTAAGTACCTTTTTCTAATCAATAGGATGAACCCTTCAAGTTAAGTATAATTTAATAAACCTTTATAAATTTATCAACCCTGAAATTTTTCTTTAAACATGAAATCACAAATGTAAGAAATTGCATTCGTATTTTCTCATCTTACCTCTATGCCACAATGTTATATTAGCATTCTACATTTTATCCAGATTATGTCATTTGTATTTCTTATGGATTCAAAATTTATTTTCATGATTATTTAATCTTAGAACAGATTTCAGTATTTTTTTCATTTAGCTTCATTATCCCTGAGACCCTGATTTTGATGTGCATCTTGGTTAGCTAAATGTAATCAAATGGTTTTATTTTCCAGGGATTGATGAGTGCTATAAACCTAAGGTTTTTGCATGCTTGAGAATGTATTTGTTCTTAGCTGGATGAGGGCAAGGGCAATTATCAAAATGAATAATCAGAGATTCCTATTGCTTCTAGCTTAGAAGCTACCGTGTTTACTTTAAAAAACAATCAGGGGACAGATTTGAAAAAAAAAGATGGAAAGTTTTGAACAAATATGTTTACCTAAAGCATATGATTTATGTAGGTTGATTAGAAAATAAAGGTCTGTAGTTCAGGAAAAAGATCAGAACTGATAGGTAGAAGAAGTATTAGTTATTAGCATATAAAGAATAATTTGTCAGAAAAGATCAACAAAAATATATAAATGAATTAAAGATTTCCATGTAATATGACCATTATAAGAGAGATCATTGAAACAAGAAGGAAAGAGAATAGAAAATATAATTATAAGGTAGGAAGAAATTCAGGAGAGTGGTGTTATAGAAGATCAATGCAGAGGAAGATATTTCCAAAGGAAAGGTACAATCACCCAAGTCTGTCTATAGGTAGGATAAGTCTAAGATTAAACTCTTGAAGTTTCCATGAGAATATAAACCTTCATTAGAACAGTTTTAGTAGAGTGCTGTGGAATAATAAGGTGGGTTATGATGGGAATTGGAATGGGAATGAATATCTAGCAGCCATATCTATGAGAGAGAGATAATTGATGTACTCAAACAACCAGAATAAATATTTCCACATTTATTTTATATTTATATTTCAGAGAGTTACCAAAGAAAAGTTATTCATTTTTTGACTATCTAAAATTAATATAGTTATCCTCACTAATGTGAATTTTCCATCACTAACAAATAGTTACCAACTATAGAAAAACTATGATGCATATAAGAGTCAGTTTATTTTGTGGCAAGATAATAGTTAAAATCAATGGTTTTCATGAAGCTTCAGTCTTCACTAGATTGTGAAACATTACTCTCTGTAATGGTTCTAAAGAAATAGAGGACTCTCTCCCAACTGAGCTCTTACTGCACAAAAAATAGGTCAGTGGCTCATCCAATCTGGTGATCTCATTTGATGTAAAATTTTAAGGTAAACATTTGATGTGGAGCATTGGATATTACAGCACTGAAGCATCATTTTTCTAGGAATTTATAATGTGATGCAAGAAGGGTCTGAAGCCTTCCATTGCTTCCAGACCACCTATGACTGTCTCCTCTATACCCACACACCCCATTGCACCATTTAGAGACTACTGACAACCATAGCAAATAATGTATTGTTGATACAGGAATTATCTGGCAAAGAAGCTAAGTAAAAGAAACAGGAACATTCAGGTTTATGAGAAAGTAAACCATGTTACTGAGACAGAGGCTTAAAGCATTATTTGATTACATATTGAATGACTTCAATCCATTGGTACAACTTTGCTTCATCTGATTGAGACATTATATCTCACTTTCAGTCAAAATTTTGAATTTTGTAGTTACAACTTTGAAAGGTCCTTAAAGGCACTTCTGCTTATACTAATGCCTACCTTGTGTACTTTTAACCAGTTTTTGTTTTGTTTTGTTATTAACTTAAAATAAATTTAAAACTTTTAAAATTGATGACTACTTGACCATCTTGCTTTACCTCCCCATAGTTTAGAAAGTAATAGAAACCTAAAGAATAACAACAGAGCTGGGTATGGTGGTACACACCTGTAATCTTAGTAATTAGGGAGGCTGAGGCCAGAGGATTGCAAGTTCAAGACCAGACTCAGCAATTTAAGGAGAACCTGTCTCAAAATCTACAAACAAACAAACAAACAAAAATTTTTAAATGATTGGGAATGTAAGAATGTAGCTCTGTAGTAAAGCATCTCTGGGTTCAATCCCCAGTACAAAGAAGAAGAAGAAGAAGGAGGAGGAGGAGGAGGAGGAAGAGGAGGAGAAGGAGGAGGAGGAGGAGGAGGAGGAGAAAAGAAAGATTAACAGACAAACCCCTTTCTTAAATTTGATTAAAAAAATGCATATTAATTCATTAATACTTGCTGCAATAATATTAGGTTGAAACACAAAATTGCTAACATTTTAAAGTTCAAAAGCAGTCAAATGCCAGCAATTGCATATGCTTCATTAATAAACAGTTGCAATCCCATTGCCATAATCTCTTATCACACATTGTGCAGCATCCCTCCCTCAGCCTGCAGCTCCTTCCCTTTGTCGTGGATTAAAGCCTATTAATTCCTGGGATCCCAGTTTAAGTGATGTTTCCAACTAGAAGAGTTTTCCTTGACCTTCATAAAATGCAAAATCTTTTTACTGTAGACTCATGCACACCTCCTTTACAGCATGTGTCACGGCTTTTTACTATTATGTTTGTGAATATTTGATTAATGCCTGATTTGCCCACCAGATTAAGCAACATGAGAGTAGAAACCAGGTCTCTTTATATTCATTATTTTATTTTCAGTACATAGCATCATGCCTAGAATATAGCATATGCCAAATAATTATTTATGTGGTAGATGAAATGAATGATCTTTAAAAATAAAATATTTTCATATTCAGTAAGGGCACTCTGCACTTACAGATTTATAGCCAGCAAAGTTACAATATAGCACCTAAAATACTAAAACATCTTAGGTAACCAAATGTCATAGTATTTAGAAAACAGATGCTTAGTTTTCAGGGCATTTTTTCTATTTCAAAGAAATTTATAGTGAATCTGACTCATTTGAATGACAGGAAGTAAATCATAGATCCTGTCATCAAAGATAGCAATTCTAGAAGCAGAAATAATTTTTAAAGAAGTAAATATATTCTTACTTTTTAAAGAATTGAAATGGTAGAACATTATAATAAAATTGTAGTTCTGAAATTTCTAGGTATTTTTTTTCATAGAAGAAATATATTTCTTTTAGATAAAAACTTTAAATGATATTTGGTACCTGAAATCACTAAATTTCTGTATAAACCAGAATTTTAGTCATTAATGTTTTAATCAATTCTAACAGGCTAATTTAAAAACACTTGACTCAGGTATTTGAGCCGTTAAAGATTTAATAATACATATAACAGAATAATTATTTTACATGGATAAATAAAATCCCTTAGAAATCACAAGACAAGTCAGAATTTACTCCTGAGATGGTCATCAGTGCAGAACATTAATCAAGCAGAGCGAAAATTAAACATAATTAGAGGCTTAGGAACTACAATTAGTTTTTTGACTAAACTGAAAAAAAACGGTTGACTCTGAATTTCATGATAAGCACACTATGAAATATCAAGGAAATGTCAAGCACTTTCCAAAATATTCTAAAGAATCTCACCAAATAAAAAGACAACAAAGGTATAGAGAATATTCTCCTTTCTTACAGCACTCTCAGTCACTGCTTTGCCTTATAAGTGATGGGAGAAAAGAACACAGAAAGGTTTTTCCAGGTCCTAGTTTTGAAGATAATAAATTGTGACCATTTTCCACTTATGAAGAGATGTATAAAGGCCAAAAGACCTTGACCATTAGTGAACAGTCAAAATTTAAATCTAAATTATTAAATATTTCCTATGATAAAAAGAGGGAGAAGCAGGGAATCAAAGAACTTTCTGAGGCCAAAACCAGGTCTTTTGCGTGCTTACAGCTCTTCCAAATAATAAGGCATCCGTAAATTTACATTAAATGAATAATAAATGAATTAATGGTGGCAAATACTTTTTGCCTTACATATCATGCCTTTTTCTTATCAAAAGAAAATCTAGCATCTTCTTGATAGTTATGACAGCTTAAGTTCTTTCAAAAATTACCAGACAAAATAGGCAAACACACACATGCCTACACACACAGATAAATTAGTGAAAAAAAAAAAACTTTAGATAACAATACCAATACCAATTTTTTGAAAAGAGTTATTAGACAGGTTTTATATTCTTTTTTTGAAAATACTGTTTCTCTAAAAGCTGATAAAGAAATGTGAAGAAAGACAGAAGTGAAAATGAACATTCCTAAATTTGACAGTAAAATAACAATGGAAGAAAAAAAAACAATGGGGGAGAAGATGGATAGAATTTTTACATATGTACATCAACCTCTAACAATTTAGGAAAAATGGTAACTGAAATGATTTCTTTATAAACAATCAATGTACCAAAACAGAGATGGAGTTTAAGAATAAATTCTCCTACTCTAACTGCTATTATCACTGCAATATTATTATTATATAATTATTATATTACTACTTCAAGGAACATTTTTCTGTTAGATCTGCAATGGATAGTAATTTCTGTGTAACTGTTGTGGTTTTTAAAAATAACTCACAAAAGTCTATGTAATGAATTAAATTTAAAGTGTTTTTTTCTCTTACTGAAAGATTCTATTTCCCTTGTTATTTTTTTAACAAAATTTTCTCTTGGTTAATAAATTTCCATTTCCTTCTTTTCTGCATTCCCTTTGTTTTTGATCTCTTCTGTCCCCTCTCAATTATTTAACATCAATTGCCCACTTAAGTGTCTTTTATTTTTCCAGAAAAACTTACTACCCATATTGCATTGCCTTGTTTTTCTCACCTGGCATATAAATTGGTATTCTGGGGTTTCTTAGCTAAGAGTGAGTTTTTAGGTGGACCTATTAGTTAGTCAATCAATTCTAAAAAAAAGGGTTGGGAAAAAGATGATGTGATTTAGGTGTAGCAT
Organism: Ictidomys tridecemlineatus; assembly: GCF_052094955.1. NCBI lineage: Eukaryota > Metazoa > Chordata > Mammalia > Rodentia > Sciuridae > Ictidomys > Ictidomys tridecemlineatus. Next base: position 124,413,795 of record NC_135483.1, on the reverse strand, counting down.
TATTTCTTGTAAACAAATGCATTTTTGTGCTCTTAGAAAGCATTTGATCAAATTGGCTATTGTAAAATTTGCTCTATAACCTCAAAATTTTCTACAGAATGAAATAACTTAGAGGAATCGACTGGATAAAAGATTCCTTACTTTGCAGAAAATTCTCAGGATCCATATAAATGGAGCATTTTACCTTTCAAGCTGTGCTTCATGTATTTATGACTGTTTTCCTGAAGAGAAGAAAATAGCAAAAATGAAATTTGAATGTCTGAGCTAAATGAAAATTCATGGATGCTTTTCCTGGGTGCTCTAGATTGGATGCTTTCACCATCTAGTAAAATCACAAAGATGGAAGTATGTTCCAACTTACCATATTCAAGCCAAGAAACTACTTAAACTCTATCAGGAATAAACATGGACTTATCTACCCCTTCTCTCCTTTCATTTATACTCAGTAATCTTTGTACTGTATCTTACAGATCATTTTAAATACATGGATGTTTTATGAGTTGAAGTTTTAAGATTCAAAATAACATTACAATCAGAAAAGCATATTCTTCCCCTATATGTTTGAAAGACACTTGACTTTCTCCACCTGATTGACTTACTTCTACTCATTCCCTACCAATATATTTTATAACCATCTTGATTACACACAAAAATCATATACTTGGTGTCCTAGGTTAGCAAATGATAACTTGTGATACCACGCTAAAAAAAAAATCTTCCATAACTTTGATTTCTAAGACTAAAGGATCCCAGGTAAAGCCCTTTGGATGACTTGGTTAGATCTCCCAATAAGTTTGAAGTCTACCACCATCTAGAATAGATCTTTATCCCAACATTTCAGACAATTGCATAAAAATCCATCTCTTATCAATGGGGATTTTATGTTTTCCCATGCTGTATCTAAAACCCCTTGGAAAGCTACAATTTTTCTTCTCCCCACTCAAATCGATACAGCTTAGAAACACTAAAATCTTTGAGTTGTTGAAGTTGTTATTTTAAGGTGATTAAAATTTATTAGCAAGGTAACTAGCCCAACAAAAACAACAATAAAAATCTTGTGTTCTTTGATTTGTCATGCTTATAGAAAACTATATTATTTAAATGTTTGTTGCATTGTGTCTTTCTTATGGTCAACTGTATAACTCCTTTTTAAATTGCAAGTGGCTACTAACAATCCCAGAAGTGATGTCAATATGTTTTGCACACCTTAACCATTTTAGCATTTGTGAGATTAATTACAGAAAACATTTTTAACTGACCATTGCTATAGACACCACATAATCTTCATACTGCTCTACCAGCTTGCAGGTCCACAGATCTCTACTTTCCTACAGGTGAAATGGTTCTTACCCTCTGAGATAAAATCACAATCATTACCAGTTTTGCTCTCCTTTTGTCTCTCTCTGTTTAAAGAGCTGACACTATTGGCTGTGGGCCTTCAGAATTTTAAGCTCTTTATTTCTGCTCTGACAGGTCAATGTTGTCAATCAATCTTCTTCACACACTTCACTTTCCCCTGGTGGATTTTCAGCATGGAGAAGAGGTGTGACTTGTAAAGTGAGGTGTTATCTTTACTTGAGTAATTGGACTTCCCCATGGTCTACTGATGTCAACTGTCCTAAGCTGGTAGTACAGTGGCTCTATGCCAAATGTGTTGTCTTAGTGTTGATGTTACAAATTCATGAATTAAATTTTAGGTTACACACTGGAAGAATAACTAAGATAAAATAAATTCTGTATATGCTCTTTCTTCTAAGATAAAGTTAAAATATAACAGCCCAACAGAGAAGCAAATATGTTTTATTGACTCAGTAATAGACCTAACCTTGAGATTTAATCTCAATTATTAACATCAAAAATCACATGTCACAGGTATCTTGTGATGGCAAATGTATTAAGGAAAATATTTAAAAGCCAATTTTCTTTAGAAATATAGCATTTAAATTATTAAAAAAGATTCTGAGGACTCAAATGCTTAGAAAATAATGTGCCTATGTATAAAATTATATATAAACACATACACAGATACAAATTTTGATTTTAAGCTCCTTAAATAAGTCTTACATATATACTTATATGCAATTATATATATGTATGTTTACAAATATATGTATGTAAATGGATGAATTAGAACAGTGATCAAAGTCTAGGGTAAATGTCTGTTAATATACATTTTTGTATATAATTATGTAAAAGTTTTCATTCATACATTGGAAAAGAATATTTTCAAGTTACTTTAAAATATTTTTGTTTTCCTTCAAAATATTTTGTCCAAATATAAGCATACAGTCATTTATGAAAGAAATGGTATGTCTGGAATAGTGACCTAAAGCCACAACTCCATTTTTATCAAAGACTGTTAAAAATGAAAAGAATATCTTTTGCAGGACACAGTGGTGTTTGCCTGTTATCCCAGCAGCTCTAGAGGCTGAGGCAAGAGGATTGAGGTGAAAGCCAGCCTCAGCAAAACCAAGGAACTAAGCAACTCAGTGAGACCCTGTCTCTAAATAAAATACAAAATAAGGCTGGGGATGTGACTCAGTGGTCGAATGCCTACAAGTTCAATCCCTGGTACAAAAAAAAAAAAGGATATCTTTTGTAATGTAATCACACATATACACCTACATTGTAGTATTCATGAAGAAAATTGAGGGAGAAATATACTAAAAAAGCATGCTTTCTTTTTCCTGATAGGGAAAACAGACATGCTGGACAATATTGATATTTATTACATTTATTACTATTTTCTGTTTCAGATAAAGGAGCTTGAAAGTTGACTAAGTATTAAAAGAATCAACTAGAAGAATAGGAATGAGAGTAGATTGTTTGAGGAAGGATGCTTGGCTTCTAAAACACAAGCAATCCAACAGTGCTCTCACACTCCTAGCCTTGGAATTTTAAGATATATCACTAGCAGAGCTCCTTCTCTCTTTTTTTTTTTAAAGATATTTTTTTAGTTGTAATTGGACACAATACCTTTATTTATTTATTTTTATGTGGTGCTGAGGATTAAACCCAGTGCCTTGAATGTGCTAGGCAAGTACACTGCCACTGAGCCACAACCCCAGCGTCCCCTGCCCCACCTGCTGAGCTCCTTTTCATTGCAATCTAAAATTTAGCATAAGTCAAAGAAAACTTTAAGTATAGAGAAAGGTAATGGTTTGTGCCTTGAACATTTCCTTCTTGTAGAAATTTCTCAAAAAGTACTGTATTAAAAAGACACCACTCAAATGCATTGGGGAAAGTGGCATCTTTAAAAAATAGTTCTGAGGAAAATTAATATCCCTATGAGAATAAGGAAGTGCCTTGACCTCCTGCCACATAACATATTCAAACAACACAGATGCAAATCAATTCCAATCCCATGTGGCCTTTGGGCTTAAATATATTTAAAAAATCCAATAAAACACTTAGAGCAAACACAGAATATATTTGTAATTCTGAACTTGGCAAACATGCTTAAACAGGATATAAAAAGAACCAACAATGACAGCAAAGAATTATAAATGTAACTATGTTAAAATTAATTACTTCTACTCATCAAAAGAGACTATTAAGAATAAAAAGGCAACCAAGAGAGTGGGAGACGACCTCTGTGCCACTCATATTCAACAAAAGACTCATTTAAAATTACATAAAGAACTCAATATCAATTAAGATAAAAACAGAAAACCAAGTAGAAAACTGTACAAATAGCTTGAGCAGATAATTCCTGAAAGGGTACAAATATTCAATAAGCACAGAAAGTTGCTCAGCTTTACTAGAAAAAAATACAAGTTAAAATCCCAAACTTCATTACATAGGCTGCAAAGTGGCTAAAATGATAGCAAATGTTGACAGGATAAAGAATAACTCCAACTCTCAAGCATTGTTTATTTGGCAGCTCCCACTTAAAATTCAACACAAATGTAACCAATGGCCCAGCAATCCCACTTCACCCAACAAAAATACATACATATGTTTTTCAAGAGGCATGCACAAATAGGTTCATAGCAGCACTGTCCACAATCGCTCCAAGTCAGAAATGACCCAGATACTCTCTTTAGGATAAAGTTTTTTTTTGTTTTTCTGTTTTGTTTTTCCTATAAGACACCCTTTAATTTTTTTATTTGTTCTTTTAACTTATACACGACAATAGAATGTATTTTATTTTTGCTTTAGAATTTTTTTTACTTTGCTTTAATTGGTTATACATGACAGTAGAATGCATTTATTCACTTTGATATATCATACATAAATAGGGTATACATATCACATATACATGGAGTCTAACTTCTGAATTTGGGGCCTGTGTATGGTGTCACACTGGCTGTGTATTCACATACATACATACGAAAGTTGGGTTTGATGTCTTCACTGTCTTTCCTGTTCCCATCTCTCCTCCCTTAAAACAACTCCACCCTGTCCAATCCAGTGAACCTCCCCTATCCCCTCCCCTAACCGCCAGCCTATTTTGAGTCAGCATCCACTTATGAGACAGAACATTTGGCTTTGGTTTTGGGGGGGATTTTCTTATTTCACTTAGCATGATAGTCCCCATTTCCATCCATTTACCAACAAATGTCATAATTTCATCATTCTTTATGGTTAAATAGTATTCTGTTGTGTATATGTACCACATTTTCTTTATGCATTTATCTGTTGTAGGATACCTCGATTGGTTCCAGAGATTAGCTATTGTAAATTGAGCTGCTATAAACCATTGATTTGGCTACCTCAAGGTAGTATGCTTATTTAAAGTCATTTGGGTATAAACCAAGGAGTAGGATAGCTAGGTCAAATGGTGGTTCAATTCCAAGTTTTCTGAGGAATCTCTATTCTGCTTTCCAGAGTGGTTACACTAATTTGTAGTCACACCAGCAATGTATGAGTGTACCTTTTATCCCACAAACCAACATTAATCATTATTTGTATTCTCAATAATTGCCATTCTGACTGGAGTGAGATGATATTCCAGTGTAGTTTTTTCATTTCCCTATTTACTAGAGACATTGATCATTATTTCATGTTTGTTGATCAGTGGTATTTCTTCTTCTGTGAAGTATCTGTTCAATTCTTTAGCCCATTAATTGATTGAATTATATTGTTTTGTTTTGTTTGGTGTTAAGTTTTTTGAGTTCTTTATATATCCTGGAGGTTAATGTTCTATCTAAGGTGCAGGTGGCAAAGAGTTTTTACCATTCTGTAGACTCTCTCTTGCTCTTGATTATTTCCTTTGCTGTGAAGAAGTTTGTTAGTTTGATTCCATCCCATTTATTGATACTTGATTTTACTTCTTACACTTTAGGAATCTAAGGTAGTCAGTTCCTAAGCCAACATGTAAATTTGGACCTACTTTTTCTTCTATTAGATACAGAGTTTTTTTTTTTTTTATTAACCTACATCCTTGATTCACTTTGAATTGAGTTTTGTGCAGGGTGAGAGATAGCGGTTTAATTTCATTTTGCTACATATGGACTTCCAGTTTTCCAGCAACATTTGTTGAAAAGGCTACGTTTTCTCCAATATATGTTTATGGTGTTTTTGTCTAGTATGAGATAACTCTATTAATGGGGGTTTGTCTCTGTGTCTTCTATTCTGTACCGTTGGTCTTCATGCCTGTTTTGGTGCCAAAACGTGCTGTTTTTGTTACTATAGTTCTGTAGTATAATATAAGATCTGGTATTGTGATACGTCCTGCTTCACTTTTCTTGCCGAGGATTGCTTTGGCTATTCTGGGCCTCTCATTTTTTCCAAATGACTGATTTTTTTTTTCCAAAATCATGACTGATTTTTCTATTTCTATGAAGAACACCATTGGAACCTTAAGGAATTTCATTATATCTGTAAAGCACTTTCGGTTGTATGGCCATCTTGACAACATTAATTCTGTCTTTCCAAGAACGTAGGAAATCTTTTCATCTTCTAAGGTCTTCTTCAATTTCTTTCTTTAGAGTTCCATAGTTTTCACTGTACAGGACTCTCATCTCTTTTGTTAGATTGATGCTCAAATATTATTCTTTTGAGGCTCTTGTGAATGGGATAGTTTTCTTAATTTCTCTTTCAGTTGATTCATCTGATGAATAGGAATGCTATTGACTTATAGGTATTAATTTTACATTCTGCTGAATTTATTTATGTTCTAGAAGTTTCCTGGTCAAATTTTTGGGGTCTTCTAAATATAGAATTATGCCACCAGCAAATAGGGATAGTTTGAGTTCTTCTATTCATATCCCTTTAATTTCTTTCTTTTGTCCAATTGCTCTGGCTAAAGTTTCAAGGATGAGGTTGAATAAAAGTGATGAAAGAGGGCATCCTTGTCATGTCTTGTTCCCATTTTTAGAGGGAATATTTTCAGTTTTTCTCCATTTAGAATGATGTTGGCCATGGGTTTAATGTATGTAGCTTTTACAGTGTTGAGGTATATCCCTTCTATTTCTAGTTTTTCTAGTGTTTTGAACATAAAGGAGTGCTGTATTTTGTCAAGTGCTTTTGCTGCATCTATTGAAATAAACATGTGCTTACTGTCTTTAAATCTATTGATGTGATGATTTATGTTTATTGATTTCTATATGTTGAAGCAACCTGCATCCCTGTGATGTACCCCTCTTGATTGTGGTGCACTATCTTTTCAATATGTTTTTGTATATAATTTGACAGAACTCCTTTGAGAATCTTTGAAATAATTTGAGGAAAACTAATGTTAGTTCTTCCTTGAAGGTCTTGTACAACCTTGGCTGACAATTGGTCCTGGGGTCTTTCTTTCGTGTTAGGTTTTTGATGGCATCTTCAATTTATTGCCTGAAATTGATCTGTTTAAATTTTCTATAAACTCCTGATTCAGTTTGGTTAGGTCATACATCTCTAGAAATTTGTTGATGTCTTTAAGATTTTCTAATTTATTATAGTATAAATTTTCAAAATAGTTTGATAATTATCGGCATTTCAGTAGTGTCCATTGTGACATATCATTTTTCATCACAAATTTTAGTAATTTGAGTTTTCTCTGTCCCTTCATTAGTGTGGCTAACAGTTTATCAATTTCTTCCCCCCCCCCAAAGAACCAAATCTTTTTTTTGTCAATTTTTTGGAGTGTTTGTTTTAATTTCATTGATTTTAGCTCTGATTTTTATTATTTTCTGTCTTCTGCTTTTGGTGTTGATTTGTTCTCTTTTTTTTTTTTTTCTAGCATTTTGAAATGTAAGCCTAGGTTACTTATTTGGCTATTTTCTATTCTTTTAATAAATGAGCTCAATGCAATGAAATTTCTTCTTAGAAATGCCTTCAAAGCACCCCAGCAATTTTGATATGTTGTGTTGTTATTCTAATTTATTTCTAAGTATTTTTAAAATTTTATCCCTGATTTCTTCTGCTGTCATTCACTAGTGTATTATTTAGCCTCCAGGTGTTAAAGTAGCTTCTATTTTTTAAATTTTATCACTGATTTCTAATTTTATTACATTATGATCTGATACAATGCGTGGTATTATCTCTGTTTTTATATATTTGCTAGGAGTTTCTTTGTGGTCTACCATATGGTCTATTTTAGAGAAGCATCTGTGTGCTACTGAGAAGAAAGTGTATTCAATAATTGATGGATTAAATATTCCATATGTGTCTGTTAAGACTAAATTATTAACTGTATTTCTTAGTTCAATATCTTCTTTTATAAGTTTTGTTTAGAGGATATAGCTAGTGGTAAGAAAGTTGTGTTAAATTCATCCAGTATTATTATGTTGTTGACTATTTGATTTTTGAAGTTGAAAGAATTTGCTTGATATACATAGATGCTGCATTGTTTGGGACATAAATATTTATGATTGTTATGCCTTATTTATGTGTAATTCCCTTAAAAATATGAAATGACCATCTTTTTGATTAACTTTGGCTTGAAGTCCACATTGTCTGATATGAGAATAGAAACCCCTACTTGTTTCCAAGATCCATGTGAGCAATAGGATTTTTCCCATCCATTTCACCCTCAGTATGTGAATGTCTTTGCCTATGAGATGAGTCTCTTTGAGACAGCACAATGTTTGGTTTTGTTTTTTAATTCAATCTCCCAGTCTATTTCTTTTTATTGATGGGTTTAGTCCATTTACATTCCATATTATTATTGAGATATGATTTTTTTTATTCCTTGATTTTTTTATTTATTTCTTGTTTTCAATTTGTATTAGGTTTACCTTTGATTATTATTCTAGTGTAGGTCCTCCCTTTGCTACTTTTCATTTTTTAATTCTTCATTTCTTCTTCATGAAATATTTTATTTAGTATATTTTGTACAGCATGCTTTCTAGTTGTAAATTCTTTCAGCTTTCATTTACCATGTAAAGTTTCTTTTTCATCATCAATTCTGAAGCTTATTTTTGCTGGATGTAGTATTCTAGCCTGGCATCTATTTTCTTTCAGTACTTCATATATATTATTTCAAGACTTCCTAGCTTTGAGGGTCTGGTTTGAGAAATCAGCTGAGATCCAAAGGGGTTTCTCTCGAAACATGACTTGTCATTTTTCCTTTGGAAGCATTTTAAATTCTATCCTTGTTATGTAGGGTAGGCATTTTTATCATAGTATGCTTTTGTGTAGATCTATTATAATTTTGTATATATGGGGTCCTGGAGGCCTCCTGTATCTTATTTTTCCATCTTATTCTTTAGATTTGGGAAATTTTCTAATATTACTTCATTGAAAAATTTGTACATTCCTTTGGTTTATATCTCCAAGCCTTCATCTATCACAATAAATCTTAAAATTAATATTTTCAGGTTATTCCATAGTTCTTAGAAGTTCTGTTCATGTTAATATCTTTTCTGTTCTTAGTATCTTTTCTCCATGGTCAACTTTATTTTCAATATTATATATTTTGTATTCACTGCCTGAAATTCTGTCTTCTAAGTGGGCTCATCTGTTGATTTCCCTTGAATTTTAAGTTTGCTTTATGGATTCCTTCATTTCAAGGATTTCTGCTTGATTTCTTTTTGGAGTTTCTATTTTTGTATTAAAGTGATCTTTCACTTCCTTTATTTTCTCTATAATATCACTCCTTATATGCTCCTTTATCTCACAGATTAGTTTAATTCTGTACATTCTAAACTCCTTCTCTGTCATTTCTCCCACTGTGGTGGAAATCAATTCTGTTATTAAAGTATCTTGGTTTTTTTAGGGAGATTAATTCCCTTGTTTTTTTCATGTTGTGTGTCTATTCATCTAACACTATGGATATGAGGCCTGTAAAATATAATGTTCCTGAAGGGGACATATAATAACAAAAATAAATGCAAATAATAAACATCATTAAACCAAATAGTTTCTATTATGATATCTACAAAGTTGTCCTAATAAACAGAAATAATATAATCAGTTATTGCCTACAATAAAGACAGTATGTTGCAAATGGTTTACAATTTTGAATGGTGGACAGGGAGAAAACACAAGTAATGTAGGATGTGGTGATTATAAGGAAAGGGGAAAAGATAAAAGTAAAAAACTAAACGAAGGGTTAAATGAACAATAGAGATTGGCTGTTAGCAGAAGGAAAAAGAAAATGAGATTCAAAGGAAACATAAATGAGAGAGAAAATATAACGTTAAAAATTTTAAAATTATAAATAGAATAAAAACAAAATTGAAATATATTAGTCAAGTTTCCAAGTCCTCAAAAAAATTATCCATGAAAACTGATTTCAAAATTGCTAGAAATGAGAAAAGAAAAAAATTTGAATATGTATAGTTGTCCATGAAACATGAAAGTCACAGAGAAAAGAAAAAAATGAAAAAAGACCAAAGCAAAAAAAAAAAAAAAAAAAAAAAACCATAACCACCCACAAAAAGATCTTGATGAAAAGTTAAAGAATTGTTTTCCTTGAAGTTCAAAAGATTCTCAGCTGCCCTTCTCAGCTGTTGGGTTGTCTTGTCTGGGTTTGTTAGGGTGAAAGAGATAATCTTTTAGGCAGAACTCTAGGAGGGGGAGTTAGGTTTGGGTGACCTCCAGGCAATTCACTAGATGTCTGTTGGAGATTCTTGATCAGTGCACCTCCAGGGCTCTGCAATTGCCAATCCATGCTGGAAGACTGCACCCTAGAAACTTTCTTGGGTTATTGGGTTACACTCATTTAGTAGAGTGCAGGAAGCCAAACGTGAAATACATGATGATCTTCTCTCAGCATGGAAGCCAAGAAAAGATACGTCTGGCATGGGGAACTTTCCATGGCTCTCCCACGGCAAAAGAGTGCCCAATGTGTTCGAGCTTTCCCTCTGCTCTGCTAGGAAGGTTCCTCATAGTAGCTCTGGAGCTGGGTGTAACCCATTAGGAACTGAACGGACCACCTTTAAACTTTCTTTGAAAAGAACAGTCTATAAAATCTCTCTTATGATTCTGATACAAATAAAGCAAGTGCAGGCCCCATTTTTGCCTAGAAGCTCAATCCATCTGATCAGCTTGCTCATCCTGCCTCCACTTTTGAAACTACTTTCTGTGTTCTGTGGTGGGTTTGCTGCTGTTGTTGTTGTTGTTTAAACACCATTTGATTTCCCGTAGCTTTTATTTCTCAGCCATCCCATTCCACGGAGGGGAACCTCATTACTTGTTCTCAAGTTTGGCCTCCAAACTGAGTCTCTCCTTCCCCTGCCCTTTCAAATTCCTTCTCAGGTGTTTCTCTCCCAGCTATTCCTGCAAGCAGCCCAATTGAAGGGGGAAGATAAGAGCTAGAGGGATTTCTGTCACAAGTTGTCCCCTGTGCAAACCTCTTTCCACATGTAACTTTCTCCTGGTCAATCAGGCACTATGTTGTGCAGTGGGGGTTTCCAGGCCTGTATTTCAGGCCAGACTTGGGTTTTCCAGAACTTGGCTCACTTAGCTGCCATTCCCCATGCCATGGCTGCAGAATGGTTCCTTCCTCTGTTCTCCACACTGCAGGGACAGATGTGGCTTCTTTCCTGTGCAAGGATAAATTGTGCAGTGAGCCTTTCAGTTTAGTCAAGCAGTATGTTTGATCTGTAAACTCTCTGAATCCAGACATGCTTCAGTCCTAAAAATGTGGATTATTTTAATTACCTTATCCCTCTCTGTCCAGTGTCTCTGGCCATAGCACCAGCTATGGCATTAGAAATTTATTCCTTAATTTATTACATCCAAACTCCTGAGTCATCTATCTGCTTTTAGAGTCCAATATTAAATTACAGTAAATTTTCCCTGTTTTCTTTCTATTCACTCACCTTGCTGAGAAGCCACCTGTTTGTTTTTTTTGCTTTCATGCCACAGAGAAGTCAGGGAGTGTGATCTGCTCTATTCTGCCATCTTTTGGATAAAGGATTTGTGAAACAGTCACCAAATGAAATACCGCACGACAAATACAAGTTAGCTATAAACTTCTTTAATATTATCTTCTTTAATATTGTAAGTGAATTTCAAAACAATGTTGAAAGACAAAATTTATAATCAAAAGAATTATAGCCTGTATAATCTCATGACTTCATACATATTTGCATATGTATCTAACAAAAAAAAACTAATCCATAGTCTAATCCATGATTCTATTGGTTAGGATAGCAGAAACTTTAGGAAAATGGGCATGTATTGTCTAAGCTGAGCTATTTGATATTGTTCTCTCTCTCTCTCTTTTTTTAAACTTGAACTCTGGTTATAGGTGTGTTCAGGTTTTGGAAATTTATTAAGCTGCACACTTATATTCAATTTTATGCATAGTTATTATAGTTCAATTATTTTAAACCTAACATTTTTCTACTATTAAAAAAATTCCCTTTTTTTCAATGAAGCAGCAAATATTTAGTTTGGGGGAAGGTTCATCAATTTTAAAAAGAATACTTTTTGTTATAATCTAAGAAACCAATGCCCCTTGATGACCATATATCTAAGCAACAAATTCAAATTTTCTGATATTAATAAAGCCCCCAATAAACTATTTAAATCTCAATACCTAAAAATTCAGATTCAAAGAATAAATAATAATGCTTTGGGCTCAAAATTTAACCTTTTGTTTACTATTTAAATAAATATTCTTTTTATGAGTCACTACAAAATTAGGATCCAGGGCCTAATCTATCACTGGAGAATTTCTTCCAGTGAAGTTAGAAATGAAAATATCAGAAATAATAGAAATCACCTGACCAGAATAAAAGAAAATAATTCAAGGGAAGTAGCAGGAAGCTGGAATATTTCTCTGCCTTGCACTCCCCAGAAACCCAAACCAAATGCTAATTAAGTTCAACCCACATGCTCAATCCTGCCATAGTCACTGGAATCAAATTGGAAGGTTTTTGAGAAAATTTCATCCAGGAATTCAGTGGTTCATAGTATTAGTCCTGCAGTTCTGATATTTCCCTATACTAGCACCTTTATTTTCAAATAATGGTCTCTCTCTTTTTTTCATAACTAACTCTTTGTTTTCTTGTTAAGCAATTCTTGCTTAAAAACCAAGTTCCAAGTTTCTGTTTTAAGGGTACTGTTCAGGAATATCTTATTTGATGTCCTGTATCTCACTTTTAAGCACTGTGGACAGAAATCTCACTGTTTGTTTTTTTCCCCTATAAACTGAAGATTTGTGATTCTCACTGGTTTGCTTGGTGCTGATATATTATGTGTGCCTGGACAAGCTGTTCCCAAGCTTTTTGGAAACCATGATCTTCTACAAACCAGGACTTTCACCTATTACATTTATCAGATCTCTGTATTTTCATGGACTTCTACCAATGCTCCTTGCCAGACTTATTTTCTATCCATCTACTCACCTGGGAAGATATTCTAAGATTATATATACAAATATTATGCACCTGCTTGTCTAGAATCCCTCAAAATGCTGACTTTTGAGGTGCATTTCAACTTCAGTGGACCTTTCTTACATCTGAGTCTCACCTATCTCAATCTGGTCCTCTGATTATTCTAGCAAGAAGGCAAAAATAAAATATAGAACATGTTCATTTGCCAGTGAACTGACAGACAGAGGACTGACTGCTGGGGTCATACTGAGCACTCTTAGTTCCAGTTCCAAAGAGACAAATGTGTTTGAATACTCACATCTCCATTTTATAATGATATGACCATAAATTCAATTAGTTCAGTTTCCTCATCTCTAAAATGTGGATTATAATAGGAATGACTGCATACGGTTAGTTTGACTCTCTCTATATAGAGAACATAAAAGATACTTAAATATGTGTCACTGGGAATATTTATCTTAAGATTTACTATCCAGTGGAGAAGCACCATAGAATAATGAGAAGATCAGTGACTACAAATAAATCAGGGTATAGTTTTAAATCCTAGTTTGGACACCTGTACATGGTAGTACTTTTGATTAACTTACTCTGATACTCCCTCGTCTATTAAATATGATTAGAAAATTTTAAAGGCATTTTCCAATTCTAACATATTATAGTTATCTAAACTATTTTTTTTAATGTTTTAAAATACTTTGAGTCTCATTACTGTCTGACTCTTACTATAATGTGGTTTAATACCAGAACTTCTCAAACACACACTAGGATCCAGTGTTTTAGTGAAATATATTTTCTAATTAATCAATTCTATTTTAAAATACCATCATATTTGCCATCATATTTTGAATTTTCCATTCATCATGCTTTTGTTTCTACTAGGTTGATTCAATGCTTTCATTTAAAATAATAAGATATCTTTTATCACTAAGAATTCATTACTTCATTGACTTTAATTCTGCTTAACTAAGGGAATTTAAAAGGCAAAAAATACAACTTATCAAAAGCATCTGTGGGATACAAGATATTGTGTGTATTTCACTGAATATTTTTATCAGTCATTATTTTGAACTTAAATTTTCTTATCATTTATTTTTGCCTAAACTAATTAATAAAGTATACAAGGGGAGGATTTTTATTATGTCATGAGAGAATTTAGTGTAAAATAATATTAGATGAAATTTTTTGTATAAAGGTATATATACATGTGCTTGTGCATATGAACAAATGTGTAAATATGTAGAGAGAGAAATGTGTTTCTTCTGTATACACACAAACAACAAATACACACACACAAACAAACACATATACACAATTTTAAGGTGGTAAGCCTTAAAAAATAATCTGGAAGCAGAGAGACATTACATACAAAATTTGCTAATCACTAAGGGTAAACATTCTTTCAATAATGAATGTCAACTCTGCAAGTGTAATACCATTTTTCAAATGAATTTGGAGATGAGCTCCTGGATTTCATAGTTTCCAGTACTTATCAAGATCACATAGTTAGAGTACCTGCCTCAACATATTTTTTTTCTTCCTTCTCTCTTTTCCTTCTGTCCTTTCTTCAATTATCTCTTTGTAATGTGGGGTGTATTTGTTGTCTATGGTTACACAATAAGTAACAAAAAATTTAGGAGCAAAAACCAGCCTTCCTCTCTCATCTGTCATCTCAGAGCTTCTGTGGGTCAGAAGCCTAGCAGAGTTTAGATGAGGCCTCTGCCACACCTTTTCACAAATCCTAATCTGCAGGTTCCACTGGGTAAGCATATGCATACAAGCTCATTCAGGTCACTGGAAGAATTCATTTCCCTGTGACTAAAGGAAGACACTCTGATGTCCTAAAAGCTGCCCATGGGATTCCCTGTCACTGGATCCTCTCCAAAGATTGTCTGCTTTTAAAGGCCAGCAGAAGAATATCTGACTCCAATCTGCCAAGACAACATTTTATACAACATTAATGCAATCATAGGCACAATAATCCATCACCTTTGCAATATAATGTAATCTAATCAAAGGAGTGACCTCTGCCACAGGAGTTAATTTGGTCTGTATGGTGCCACACTGTAAGATAGTGATTTGAGATGTTGTTGTTGTTGTTATTGTTTAAGAAGCAATAAGATTTTTAACTTTACAAATGAAACTTGTGCTAAGATGTTGGAACCACTTGAACTTTATCCGCAATAGCATCATTTAAATATTTAAATCTACTATTGTTTTCACATATTTAATTGTCAAATACTTTATAAAATATTTATGCCAAAAATCAGTGTGGGTCTCGTGACAATAGTACTTTGTGTTAAAAATTTATTCTGAAAATTGTATTCCTTTCATAATGACAATTAAAATATTATACTCTCAACTTCTGTTAAAAGCCAAAATAAATATTATTTTAGTAGTATTAATATTTGCAGCACAATATGAAAATAGAATAAAATTGAGCATGCAGAGAGTATATAATTAAAAAAGTATTAGTATATTTTTAAGTCTCCCAGATCCTCTCATAAAAACATATAGACAGAAATGACAATAAAAAATTCATAGACATCTTCAAAAAATATAGTAACAAAATATCCCTATCAAAGTCTAAGAATACAAGATGTTGATGTCAATGTGGAAGAGCAGGATGATATCTGCAGGACAAAGATACATAGGATAAAGAAAGGAAAGCTTTGATTGTATCAGAAGCCCCCAAACCACAAAGAACTCCCCCAAGTTCACAAATAGTCCTCAGTCACAGAAAAATACAAGTCATCTAGGAAAATTAGATAAAGACATGCTGGCTCCATGTTGAAAGTGAGTACAAAAACCAGGGGTGTGTACTAGAGAAAATTATGACAGAGCACTAGTTAAGCCAACCCATAATGGGTTCTAGAACAACTGATAAAAATTCAAGGACTTGGGCTCATTCTGCAGTGGCAAAAGTTCTAATAGTAAAAGAGAGTGAAGTTTCATGTTTCAGGTAGATGGAGGAGAATGTCAAGAAAGTAGAACTTTGGTAACTGGGTTGTCAAAGTCTTTTTGGACCCTTTATAATAAAAACAGAAGAGGGAATTCTTGAGTAGTTACAGTGCCATGACCCACTTCACACAACAGAACAGTCTCCTAAAATTAACAAAATCTCCTATCATTTAATGTAAATAGTAGTGGATTACATTCAACTTTACACAAAAGATATTAGGCAAAAATGAATTTAATATAATTATCAAAACATATAGGCCCAGTAAAATGTATAAAAAGAAATTAGAAAAAAAAGGAAGAACGTATAAAAAGAAAGAAATAGCAAATTCAAATTAATAAAACACTAAAGTGACTACTTAGAAGAATCAGAAAGAGCAAAATCTTAAACATTAAATTACAAATTTAGAATTGGATTTAAAAATAAAATTTACAGAACAAAGAACAGAATTAGAAAAAACAGAAAAAAATGATAACAATTTGTCAATAAAGAAGGCTCAGTTAACTTGAACTTGAAGGGAAGAGATACCACAGAGAGTCAAGTAAGGAAAATGAAGAATAAAATGGAGGAAAATATCAAACAGAAATTACATGGCTAGATACACACACAATAGGTATAGACAACAACAAAGAAAGAAGGTGTGAAATAAAGTTAATAGGCAATCCTAAGAAGAAAATGTGATCAATGTATATAGGAAATACTAGAAATCATATATTCCTAAAAAAAATAAAACGTGATGTGTGAACCTGCATATTTACAAGGATACCTCATACAGCTGGGAAAAATCATGGTCACACTGAGACAACTCCTAGTATAACCATTGGACTTAAAGTCAAAAAAAGAATTTGGTGCATTTAGGAAAAAGACTAAATTAGTTATAAGAAAAAGAAAAGAAAATTGGCCATAGACATCAACAGCAACAACTTGTCATAAGGCAAAAGAGACAAATATTCAAAGAAAAAGTGTGAGCTCAGATTTCAAATTGAACCATGCTGAATTTCAATCACTATTATAAATTTGTAAGAGTACAGGAAATATTGAACTCAAGATCAATTCCTTAGAATTTGTTCAAGAAGGATCACATTAAGAATTTGGGGGAAGTTCCAGCATTTTTTTTTCTATTTGCCTGTGGCTAAAATAAGTTCAGTAGCTGTAACTGGGAAGCTAGCATTAATCAATGAGATAACATAACCAAATAGAGTGTAAATATAATGTTCTCTGACGAAAGAAATCTATTACAGCTAACAAATAATGGATAAGGCAGAATGTATGGATTATACAAGTTCACTGGCTCATAGGATGTGAATTGGTATAAGAAATTATCAATATCTAATTAAATTCTTAGGAAAGGGAGGGAAGAATGTGGAAGTTACTACCTAATTTCCTCATTGTTACATTATGAAATTGAGAATATTGATAAAAGAATGGGCTAAGTATATATATTAAGGTACTTTAAAACAACATGTATACACTGAATCATTTTATAGTAACTGGATGCAATTTTTCCAAATGAATCACATATCATTCAGAAAAAAATAACGTACACGTGCCTGATTCCCACCTCCCCCCCACACACACAGAAAAAGATAAAGAAGGAAGGAAAATGATAAATCAAATGGTAAAATGTCTAGAAAATTATTGAAAATTGACAAAGGAAAAAACTAATTTTTTGTTTGTTTGGTTTGTTGTACCGGAGATTGATCCCACCAGTGCTCTACCATTGAGCCATATTCCCCAGTCCTTTTTATTTTTAAATTTTGAGACAGAGTCTTGCTAAATTGCTATAGCTGGCCTTGGGAGGCCTCCTGTTTGGCCTCCCAAGCTGCTAGGATTACAGATGGAGGCCAGTGCACCTGACTGAGAGTTTTTACAGTAATGATTATAACTTATAATAATTGTCCTTCTATATGTTTGATTCAAAATTTGAAAAACTATTAATATAACACACATTAATGAGCCTCAGGAGAAAAAAATCAAATTAATCAATATAAATTTTCTTAATAGAATTTGTTATTACTCCAGTCTAAAAGCCAACAGTTAATGAGGGCACTCCAGCATTATTATTTCTAAAAATTTTTGTAACAAGCCAAGTACAACTAGTATCTTCCATTAAATTTCACATTAAATTTGAAGTCTTACTTAACTCAAGTAATTATTTAAATATATTACTATATAGATTATTCTTGGAAAGAAAATTATCTTCATATACTGATATTATCTATGGAAAACCCAAAAAAATTAATGAAAATCTATTATAAACAATATGAAGTATAGTACAGAGCCTTGACATGCCCACATCCATTATCTTACTATTTATGTGCAATAGCAAGACCATTTAGAACATGTAATGGAAATGGAGGCTCTATTTTTAATAAAATAATAATAATCAAGTATATAAGTACAAACTTTTTAGAGTACAGTAAGAGACATGAGGAAAGTCTGGATATTCATAAGAGATTTAAATGATCTATGACCAAATGAAAATGTATATCTTGTTATTTTATATGAATATTCAACTTCTTGAATGTATCAATTAACAAAGGAGAGTCTGAAGAAGTGTGTAGTGAGACAACTATCATACCTAATATTCAAACACTAAGACTGCCATAATTAAAATCATGGTATTGGGGGCTTAAAGATGGAGGATTAGTGTGAGGCTGTGTTTCTCCTAGCTCAGCTATGCAGAACTCAAACAGTAGGAATACCACATCTTCCTGAGGCTTAGAATGAAAAATCATGAGACTTACGGGGCAGCTTGCCCTAGAGACTGTTTGACTCATTAATTGGGGGGGAAAAAACACCTTTTCCCCCAGAGATTATCAATCACCTGCAGAAAGCCAATACAGGAGCCATCTTGGGACTATAATGGGGTAGAAATTGGAAACATGGATTGGTGAGTTTGCAGCTAGGTCAGCATTGACCTATCTGAACCTAGAAAAACTGTAAAAAGTCAGAAACTGGGAGCATTTCATCCAGGGGGACACAGATTAGAGAGGCTAGAGAGAGGTGGGCTCTCTCCAGCTTCATGAATCCTGAGGCTCATGGGGTCTAATGAGGCTGACTATAACAGGTCAGAATTGGAAGACTGGAAGAAGGTGTGAAGGAATTTTGCTCTCAGCTCACCCAGTCAGCCAATCTGGCACCCACTGGGCTCCAGGAACCCACTCAGGCTGGCACTCACCAGGTCCTGGCACCAGCCTGCTCCCCAACCCCCTCTCCATTCTGGCAGCCATTGGTCCCCTGATCCTGCCAAATCAAGCATCAGTCTGGCACCCAACAGGGTCACCAGTCACCAACACCACCCTGGACCTCAAACCAGGCCATTGATTACAGCTTTGCAGCTAGCTGGTGGGTCTCAGTGCCTGGCCTTGATCTGCCCCGCACAGAATAGCAGGGACCCCAACATGGCTGGGCCTCAACTCACCCCACATGCTGCTTAGCTGCCAGACCTGCCTAGTCTAGCACACAGCTTGGCAACTGTCATACAGGAAAGAATCGCCTGACCAGGAATTTGAAAAGGTAGGGGATGGAGAGATTGAGTTTGGAGACTAATCAGAGACCAGGAATTTGGGGATCCCCAGGCAACACAGGGACCTAAGAAGAGTCTCCTATACACAAAGGATATTCTTGGGGTATAATCTTCCAGCATGGACCAGCAATTGCTGGGTCCTGGAAGTGCTCTTAAAATCTCCAGATCAATTGGTGAAGAGACTGGAGTATATCTAAGCCAAAACCCTATAACCAAGAGTCCACCTCCAGGATTAAGCTTCTCACCCTAGCAATCCCACCCACCCTTAGGGTGGAGCAAGTATCAAACTTCAGAAAATTCTACCTAACTGCTGAGAAAAAAGCTGAGAAACTTTTAACCCTAACAGAAGTAATTGTTCAATTTTTTAATCAAGATTTTTTTCTTTTTTTCCCCTCACATTTCTAACATTTTTGAAGCCAAATGTTTTTCATGCATCAGCTTATTGAGGATTGAGATGTCTGATTAGTGTATTTCAGTTTTGGTTTTTAATCTTTTATTTATAGTTTTTTCTATTTTTATTTTTTTAAAAAAATCTATTGTATATCTATTCAATAAACTATATATACATTATGTATATATACAATATACCATATATTTATACAACATTGTGTGTGTGTGTGTGACTATAGTGGAGTGGAAATTGGAAACACAGATTGGTGAGTTTGCAGCTAGGTCAGCACGGGCCTGTCTGAACCTCTCATGTTTCCCTTGATTTTCTTTCTCTCTTTTCGCCTGCTAACAGCCAACTCTATTATTCCCTCTTTCATTCTTCCTATATTACGTCTATTTTCTCTCCTCCTTCTTTAAAAATATCACATCCTACCTCACCTATGTTCTCTCTTTGTCCATCATTTAAAATTGTAAACCTTTTTGTAAACTTAGTGTTTTTATTTTAGGCAATAACTGAACACATCATTTCTTTTTATTACAACAAAACTGAAGACATCACAGTAGGAACTATTTGGTTTAAGGCTGTATATTGTTTGCATTGGGTGCTGTTATTATTTGTGTCACTCTTAGAAGTGAGGTACTGGAAACATTCAGGGACACTATAGGTCTACAGGGTAGAAACTGTACTGTCTCAGATCCACATTTCTAGATGGGTAGACACAAAAGGAGCATGAAAAACCAATGGAACAAACCACTCCAAAAAAAAAAAAAAAAACCACGATGTACCAATAATAGAACCCATTAATACCACAGTGGAAGAAATGTCAGAGAAGAAGTTTAGAATGTTCATAGTTAAACTGATCTTCGAGGTAAAGGATTATTTAAGGAGCGAAATCAGGGATAAAATTTAGGAGGTGAAAGATCACTAGAACAAAGAGAGATTCTGAAAAGAAATCAAGCAGGAATTCTCAAAATGAAGGACAACAAACCAAATTAAAAACTCAATGAAAGCATCATTAACAGATGAGCCCACTTGGAAGACAAAAATTCAGGCAATGAAGACAAAATGTATAATCTAGAAAATAAAGTTGACCATGGAGAGAAGATGTTAAGAGAACATGAATAGAACTTCCAAGAAATATGAGATAATGTGGAAAGACTAAATTTAAGATTACTGGAATAGATGAAGGTGCAGGAATATAAACCAAGGTAATACATAATTTTGTCAATGTAATAACATCAGAAATTTTCTCAAACCTAAAGAATTCAATGGAAATCAAATACAGAAACCTTAAAGGACCATGAATATACAAAATTACAACAAATCCAAACCAAGGAACATGCCTACCATACAAAATAAGGATAGAATTGTAAAGGCTTTCTGAGAAAATTGACAAGTCATATTTAGAGAGAGACTGATTCAGTGGTAAGCTGATTTCTCAATTCAGTACCTCAAAGATAGGAGGTCATGGAATAATACATTCCAAGCTCTGAAAGAAAATAGATGCAAACAAGAAATCAATACCCAGCAAAATTAAGCTTCATAGTCAAAGATGAAATATAAACCTTACATGATTCAAAAGAAGAAAGTTAAAAGAATTTACAACTAGAAAGCCTGCACTACAGAATATTCACAGCAAAATATTCCATAAAGATGAAAACAAAAGTGAAAATCAGAGAAGGGAAGAATACACTAAGGGGATAGTCAAACAAGGGAGACACTAATACAAATTAAAAAAAAAAAACAACAGAAATAAACCAAAATTACTGAGAATAAAAATCATCTCTCCATAATTACATTGAATATAAATGGCCTAAACCCATCAATCCAAAGATTTAGATTGGCAGACTGGATTAAAAAACAAGACCTAACAACATGCTGTCTCCAAGTGTCTCACCTCATAGACAAATACATCTACAGACTGAAGGTCAAAGGATGGGAAAAAAACATATCACTCACATTAGTTGTGCAAACAAGCAGGGGTTTCTATTCTCATATCAGATAATGTGCACTGCAAGCTACAATTCATCAGAAGGGACAAAGAAAGACATTTTATAGTGCTTAAGGGATTTATACATCAACAAGACATAATAATCCTAAATATTTATGCCCCAAACAATGAAGCATCTACATTAAAAAAAAAAACTTCTCAACTTCAATAATCAAATAGACCACAACACAATAAAACAGGGTGACTTTAACATACCTCTCTTATGACTGGATCGATCCTCTAAACAAAAAAGAAACCAAAGAAGCTATAGAACTAATAAATACAATGAACAATTTAGACTTAACAAAAATATATAGAGTATTATATCCAAAACTAATTGAATAATTTTTTCCCTCAGCAGCACAGGGATCCTTCTCTAATATAGACCATATATTAGGGCAAAAAAAACAACTCTTAGCAAATACAGAAAAACAGATAATACTGCACATTTTATCAGATCATATGGACTAAAATCAGAAAACAGATAAAATTTTTTAAAAAATAGAAGTTACTCTAATACCTGGAGGCTAAATAACACACTATTGAATGACAGCAGAAGAAATCAGAGATGAAATAAAAAATACTTAGAAGTAAATGAGAAAAGCAATACAACATAGCAAAATTTCTGGGATCCTTTGAAGGCAGTTCTAAGAGGAAAATTTATTGCATTGAATTCATTCATTAAAAGAATAGAAAATAGCCAGATAAATAACCTACTATTACACCTCAAACCCTAGAAAAAAAAGAACAAATCAACATGAAAAGTAGAAGACAAGAAATAATTAAAATCAGAGCTAACAAAAAAAATAAAAAATAAAAAATAAAATAAAATCAGAGCTAAAATCAATTAAATTAAAACAAAAGAAACAATTCAAAAATCAGCAAAACAAAATGTTGATTCTTCAATGAACTAAAGAAAATTGATAAACTCTTGGCCTACTAATGAAGAGAAAGAAAACCCAAATTACTAAAATTTGTGATGAAAAGAAGATATGTCACAATGGATTCTACTGAAATATAGATGATAATCAGAAATTATTTTGAAAATTTATGCTCCAGTAACAGTTTTCTAGAGATGTATGACCTACATAAACTGAATCAGGGGGGGATTCCCAATTTAAACAGAATATTCCAAGCAATGAAATAGAAGACACCATCAAATATCTACTAAGAAATGTCCAGAACCAGATGGATTTTCCACTGAATTCTATAACACCTTCAAAGAAGAACTAAAAACAATTCTCTTCAAATTATTCCATGAAATGGAAAAGGAGGGGTCCCTTCCAAACTCATTCTATGAGGCAGAAGTAACATCATTCTATGAGGCTAGTATTACCATGATACCAAAACCAGACAAAGACACATCAAGGAAAGAAAATCGCACTAATATCCCTGATGAATATAGATGTTTAAATTCTCCATAAAATTCTGACAAATCATATACAAAACATATTAAAAATATTGTGTGCCACAATCAAATGGGATTCATACCAGGGATGCAAGGTTGCTCCAACATGGGTAAATCAATAAACATAACTTATCACATCAATAGACTTAAATACAAGAATCATATGATTTCAATTGATGCAGAAAAAGCATTAGACAAATGCAGTACCCCTTAATATTCAAAACTCTAGAAAAACTAGGGATAGTAGGAACATGTCTCAACATTGTGAAAGCTACATATGCTAAACTCAAGGTCAATATCATTCTAAATGGAGAAAAATTGAAACATACCCTCTAAAATCTGGAACAAGACAAGGATGCCCTCTCTCACCACTTCAGTTCAACAAAGTCCTTGAAACTCTAGCCAGAGAAATTAGAAGAAAACATTAAAGGGGAATGAACAGGAAAAGAAGAACTCAATTATCCCTATTTTCCAACAACATTCTATATTTAGACAACCTAAAAATTTCTACCAGGAAAATTCTAGACTTTACAAATAAACTCAGCAAAGTAGCAGGATATAAAATTAACACCCATAAATCAAAGGCATTCCTATATATCAATGAGAATATACTGAAAGAGAAATTAGGAAATCCACTCCATTCACAATAGCCTCAAAAAAAATTGGAATCAGTCTAACAAAAGAATTGAAAGTTCTCTACAATGAAACTACAGGACACTAAAGAAAGAAATTGAAGAAGACCTTAGAAGATGGAAAGATGTGTCATGTTTTTGGATAGGCAGAAGTAACATCATCAAAATGGCCATACTATCATAAGTCCTACACAGATTTAATTCAATTTCTATTAGAATCCCAGTGAAATTCTTCAGAGAAATAGGAAAAGCAGTCATGCAATTCATTTGGAAAAATAAGAATCCCAGAATAGCCAAAGTGATCCGTAGCAAGAAAAGTGAAGCAGGAGGCATCACAATACTAGACATTAAATTATGCTATAGAGCTACAGTAACAAAAATGGCATGATATTGACACCAAAACAGACATTTAGACCAATGGTACAGAATAGAAGACACAGAGACAATTGCACATAAATAGTTATCTCATACTAGACAAAGGTGTCAAAAATATACATTGGTAAAAAGCATCTTTAAAAAGTGATTCTGGAAAAACTGGAAATCCATATGTAGTAAAATGAAATAAAACCTGTAACTCTCACCCTGCACAAAAATCAACTCAAAGTGGACCAGGGCTCAGGCTTTAGAACAGAGATCTTGTGCAAGTACTAGAAGAAAAAGTAGAACCAAATCTGCATCATGTCATCTTAGGACCTGACTTCTTTAACCAGACTCCTAAAGCCCAAGAAATAAGATCAAGAATTAATAAATGGGATGGATTCAAATTAAAAAGATTCTTCTCAGAAAAGGAAACAATTGATAACATGAAGAGAGAGCTTACAGAATAGGAGAAAATCTTTGTCACCTGCACCTCAGAGCATTAATCTCTAGGATACAAATAACTCAAAAAAAAACTTTTTAAAAAAAATCAATAAATGGGCAAAGAAATTGAACAGATTACTTCACAGAAGAAATATGATTAGTCAACAAACATAAAAAAATGTTCAACATATCTAGCAATTAGAGAAATGCAACCAAAACTATTTTTAAGTTTTTATATCTCTCCAGTCAGAATGGCAATCATCAAAAATACAGACAACAATAATACAACAATTGCAAGGATGTGGGGAAACATACTTTGCTATTGGGACTGCAAATTGGTACAACTACTATAAAAGCAGGATGGAGATTCCTCAGAAAACTTGGAATGGATCCACCATTTGACCTATTGCACTCCTCAGTTTATACTGAAAGGACAAAAATCAGCATACTACAATGATGCAGCCACTTCATGTTTATATCAGCTCAATTCATAATAACTAAGCTATGGAACCAACCTAGGTGTCGTAAAATAGATGAATGAATAAAGAAAATGTGGTATGTATACACAATATAATATTACTCAGCCATAAATGGATGTAACTGGAGAATATCATGCTAAGTGAAATAACCCAATCACAAAAAACAAAAGCTGAATATTCTCTCTGATATATGGATACTAATTTCATAATAAAGGAGGGGATTAGGAAAGAATATAAATCCTTTGGATTAGAAAAAGGATAATTAAGGAAAGGGAGGAGGAATGTTAATAGGAAAGGTAGTAGAACAAATCAGATATTACTATCCTGTGTGAATATATGTTTATATGACCAATGTAACTCTACATCATGTAGAAACAGAAGAATGAGAAGTTATACTCCATACACACACTATACACACACACACACATTCTACTATCATGTATAACTATTAGAAAAAATAATAAAATAAAATAAAACAATGATATTATTTTATTAATAATATACTGAAACCCAATGAAAATAGAATATACAGAATAGTTTCAAATACATATAGAAGTGGGTAGTGATAAAAACTTCATGTCAAATATGTGGAAAAAGACAAATTTTTAATAAATAGTATCAGGACAACTGGCTAGGCATATGATGTGTAAAATTTTATGTATTCTTCATATTATATACCAGAATAAATTCCAAATGAATCTGAAATATTAATACAAAAAAGTAAAATAAAATATAACAATAAAAGTTTGAGCATCAAAGAGTAAAGAGACTGCAATGCATTGAAATTTCTGTACACACAAGTTTGGGCAATATTATTAAATATACTGTCATCAAGGAGAATCTGAGCAAGTTGAACCTTGTGACATAAGGAGGCAAGGTCATTCGGGGAGAATATGCCCAAGTTACCAATAATCCTGAAAATGATGGATGTATTATTGCAGTCTTATTTTCTTGACAGCTACTTCATACAAATATCTTAATATTATTGAAGACTACAAACCCACTAGCATTACTATGATGCTTAGGAATACTACAAAACCCTTTATATCTGCAGTCATAAAGAACTATTACTAAGTTTCAAAAAAATCCTTTTATAATAAAATAATAAGTAACTTGATAAGAAGCTAATGGAAATCTTTTAAGGGAGGTATCAGGCTGGCAGGACTTAAATGCATTGGTCAAGTCAAACATTACTAAGAGTGAAGTAACCAGGCATTTTAGACCTCTAATGTAATAACTAGGAAGTAAAAAGCACAATCTCTCAGGGGCTCTTGATAATAAATGAATATGAATCTAATCTTCTCTAGATAGTACTATAATTTTACCAGAGATACAGAGTGGCAAGAGACAAGGTAAAAGACACTGAGTAAACTATACTCTGTCAATGCTGGAGTATCTGACCTTTCACAGGATGAGAGAATTTCTCCAACTGAACTGTGGAAGGGAGAAAGAGAGGAGGGGGGACAGGTAGAAGGGATGTTTAAGAGACAAAAAAACAAATATAATGTGGTGTCTTATTTGGATCCTCATTCAAACCAACTACAAAAGCACATATTTAAGACAATTAGGAAAAAGTTCAACATAAATTGGGTTTTAAATAGAATTAGGATTAATTTAGTTACCTATTTAATGGTGGTTATATATATATTTTTTTAAAAAGACCTTATATTCATTAGAGTTGCATACTGACATAATGTTTTGGATTCATTTTAATAAGCTCCTGAAAACCAAAGTAAGAAATGCTGGGCTTTTGGAGTTGCTAATACTCATTTGTACCAGAATCAAAATATATTAAAATTTCTATTTGCCAAATTTCCAGGTTTACAGAGAGACTACCACATCCCGTTGGCATAATTGGCCATAATCACTGACTTCTCAGATACTGATGTTTATGAAATTTCTACTGTGTCTACAATGTTATATTGGTTTATTGAGAAGAAACAAAGAGACCATCCCTGACCTACAGGCGTTTATGACTATACAATGGAGCCGTAAAACATAATATGAATACGTTACAGAGCACTGCACAACTGGTACATTTTTAACAGACAGTATCCATGTCTCGGAACACTGTAAAATTATTTTCTCCTTTTGGGAGAGTTATTACCTTAATGAAGGCAGTTCATCACCACTACATCTGTCTCAGGATTATTGTGAAAATCAGTAGCACTGGGTGTGGACTTAATGTCAACTTACAGAGGACCTCAGAGAAGGCAAGACAGATAGCAGAGCTCAGTTTGCTACTTTAAATACAAACCACCATCAGAAAGCACACTAAGGAGGACAGCAGTAGATGTTTATGATGCCATCTCTAAGTTATGTGGGCTGCAGCTGGAGGAGTTATTACAAATGACAGAGCAACTCTTCATAAGCTGCTGCTGGCTCTATTCTCAGTGAGCCTCAGTTAGTTCTGCCCAGTGAGGATATATGGAGTGGCCTAAGGCTCAAGCAGAGCAGTGGAAAATAACAGCCTTCCCAAACAGTCAATGTCTGAGGAGCTCACATGCTTGTTAAGTATCTCTGCGGTTCTAAATTGAAAAGTACTATTTGCACTGAAGGTTAGGTTATATTTATTTATTTAATCATCTGTTCATTCAAAAATACTTCTGATGCTTGTAATCTCTGAGAAAAAGCAGAAAATTTTCTGCTCTGAAGAAGCTTCCAGTCAAGTGAAGGAGACAGGATTTCACCAAATAATCAGTGATGAACAAACACATAATCACACATCGTGGTAAGGAAAGAGCCAGTTTCTTCATGAGTCTATATCAAAGAAATTCTTTTCCAATCTCAGATGTTTGGGAAAGGGTTTCCTAAGACATTAACCTTAACCTGAGACTTGCAAAAAGAAAAGGCATGCTCTGAGCATAGCTCGTCAAGCAGAAACTTCCCAGGCGGAGGGATGTGGAAATAAAGCTGCTGCAATAGGAGGTCAACTGGGCTTTAGTGCAGACGACTAAGGGAAAAAGGAAGCCAGATGAAGCTGGAGGAAGAGGCAGGTCTAACTGTAAAGAACATAGCCATGTTAGAGAGTTTGAATTTTGAGAGCTATTGGCAGTCAATGAAGGATATTAAATAGAAATGCAATATGGTTGGCTTGTGTTTTAGGACACTCTGGTTTCAGTGTGGAGAACGAAACGCAGGGAAAACTGAACCGTGTTCACATGGGCATTGCAAATATCCAAGTGACTAAATGAATGACTGTAAAAGAAGAAAGGTGGGTAACCATGGAGGTGACGAGCAGGCTGAAGAGATGTGTAAAGAAAGGGGGAACTGACAGGACCATTAGATAAGGGGAAAGCATTAGATAAGGGGAAAGGGGAAAGAGAACCTCAGTTCAGACAGGGAGCTGTCAAAGAAACTTGATTTCTGGTTTGTGCAGGTGAATGGTGTGGGGACCATATTTGTGGAGAAACAACAGAAGAAAACCAGATTTGAAGTAGACAATCCATCTTATTAGAAAAGTCAGATAGCATATAAATATAAAGATACATAACACAATGAAAAATAGAGAAATATGGGGGTCATTGGCCCTATGGGAAATGAGGCTAGAAACGAAAATGAGATTTCCTAAATGGAGAGTAGAAAGCCTCAGACCCAATCAAGCTGGCAGGAAGAGCTGATTGTTTTGTTTGTCACTAGCCAAATGTTTTACGTTTTTTTTTTTCTGAATTTAAGAATATTTAGGTGTGGGATGCATTTTCCTAGTTCACGGTTTTCCTTCTCATATCCTAGGCCTCTTGAAATATTTGTAGTACCTGCTGACTGTGAAGACATTGTCACAATATGGGCTTGTAAAAGAAGAAAATGACAGGATAGTCTTGAGCAATTGCTTTGTATGGCATTTTTGAGTAGAGATAGATGAAGCCTGCAAAAGAGATTGTGGAAATAGCCAAGGTGCTGAAGGTGAGCAAGGAAATCTTTTTTAAAAATGTTGCATCATTAATGGAGAAATTTATAAAATCATGGTATGAAATGATATTTGCTCAAAGATATATTTCATGGTGTCTGAACTATAATCATTTATGTACCATGGAATATTAGTTTTACATTTTATAAGATTTTTTTCTGATGTGTGAAGGATATAAAGTTTATAGGCTAAAGCAGAAACAGACTCTTAAGTGATGTACAAAATTTCCTTTAATTTAAACTGCATTTGCTGCCAATTTTTCCAATTAAAATAGCCCAACCTTTAAATATGATAGCTTAATGAAACAATTTCTGTCATATGCAATTCTTCATTCCTACAGGGTCTAATTTTGAAAAACTGGGAAGTCATCATATGATATCAAGCATCATCATCTATGAAGAGAGAATAAGGAATGAAAAATATTGAAAGTATGTGGAAGCACTTGACTGGATAAAAGTTATTTTGTTGTAATTGCAGAAGACATTTTAGGATGACAAAGAATCACCATCATTTGCAAACTTTATGATAATAATTTATAGGGCCATTTGTCCTTTTATAAAAAAAATTTCTCTTTCCCAGCTTTAGGTGAAGGCATTATGCTTATTTAACGTACCAGATTATGAATATTCAAATAAATTATGTGCTATAATCTCCATAGAATCTTATGTGTCCATCTTCCTCCTTTGACACTGTAAGTGGTTGAATTATACATAAAAAGAAAATTAAAACTTTCCTTAAGAACAATTATTCAAAAGCATTATGATAGCAATTAGGCCCAGGGACTTTGAGTCCCTACAGACTAGGTTAGATGATGAACTCTGCCACTTGCCAAATGTATGACTTTTAATAGTTTATGTCTCAGTTTCCCTATGTGTAACATGGAAAAATAAGAGTAAATGCCTTGTAGGATTGTCAAAGGAATGAAAAATTAATCCCTAAACATGGTTAGCATAATGTCTGGCACATAATAAACAGTGTTTGCTATATTATTTTAAATTGAAGCTTCTCTTTTCTATTAATAAAATTATAATCAAAATTTAAAAAGTATACTTAGCACAACAGTACAGGTTTCCATCCATGTCCCTTACACAAGCCGTAGAAATACATTATGATATCAATTATTATCTGAAAAGCACCAAACAGAGTTGAATCTTTTTTCAATCTATGCAACAAAATATTATTGACTATCTAGTATGTCTAAGTGATATATGTTAGGTGTAGAGATACAGATCAATCTCTGCCTTCACTACCAGAAATTATATTCTAATAAGAGAGACAATAAATTCTCCCTGACTCCCTCCCTCTCTCTCATATATATGTACAAATACAACAATTTCACATATTGAAAAAAATGATTTTAGGAAGTAAGCAAAGGGTACCATGTAAGTATAATAAAGAAACCCAATTAAAGTCAGTGATTAACAGCAGGCAAAAGTATCTCACTTCAGTTCTTCAATCAGGCACTGAAAAAGTTCAGGTACAAAGTTTACCTGGTGTTTGTATGTGTACAAACACATATAACCAAGGTTTCTGGTTCTGGTAAAAGCCCCTTTCTAAGACATTAATGTCTTATCTTCCTTATAGGAAGATTATTATCATATTTGTTGTGTTTTTAGCATTCTTACAATGGTGCACTCATTTACTGACCTGTTTTGCTCTAGGGACCTTGACATTCATATTTGTTTCACAGTGCCTGATCCATAGTGTATGGAAGTGGTCTAAACCTTGGATACATTTCTTTCAAATATGCTCTGAAAATTGCATCAGAAAAATGCTGAGCTAAGGAGAAAAGAAACAGCATGACAGAATCATACCTGGACAGCGCAGGCACTATTGACTTCCTCAGTGTGTGGCATCAAATGCCACAGCTGAGGCAACTGACCAAGTTCTTCCCTTTCAATGTGAGGATATCAAAAACTGATTTTGCAAGCTTGCTCTCAGAATCCACAATGACTATCCCTCCATGTTCCCTGTTTTCTTGTTTATGCCAGAATCCACAAGAGACCCAAGATACCTGGGCCATCTGCAGGACTCACATAGACACAACCAAGGCCAACTTGGGAAACCTTGGGAAAACTCGGAGTTCCATAGACAATTTGTGGTCCATCCTCTGCAAAGCCGTTGTATCCTGGGGACTTGGGCTGTTTCCTTCCCGGGCTTGCTCTAAAACTGGACTCTCCCCAGAACACTGCTTCACTTTCACCCTCTCAAATACCACTTCTTCTTTCTCACATTGGCATTTCTTTATCCCTGGAAAGGTGTTGTGGTCATCCTGGCTCCTCATTACCATTTCCATACTTTTCACTCTCTCCTCCCTAAAACCTACGGTTTTAAATTCTGTATCTTCAAACTCCACCATAAGGGACACCTGTCATTTCTTGGCAAACTCCACAATCACTTTCATGCCTTAAAGGAAGATTTGTATCATATTTTTTGTGTTTTTAACATTCTTCCAATGTTGTACTCATTCACTGACCTATTCTGCTCTAGGGATCTTGACATTCAATATCATACACAGGGTCATATCTGGATACTGTCATTACCAACTCATGGACCACTTTATGGCTAAACTTCCAGCAACCCTTTCCCCATGTTGTTTTCTTCTAGCTCACTCTTTTGAATCCTCCTCTGCAACAGTATTATTCAACCATTGTATCCTTACTTTTTAGAAAACAATTTCATACTATTGCTTCTTTCATCAACTACCAACACTGCTTTCCAATCTTCCTCATTCTCATTGATAACCATGACTATGATTTCACAAGCAGTAGTCAGAAGTCCACTTTGGCCAGCTCAGCCCCACAAAACTGCTACCTACCTGCAAACAAGGTTGTAACCCCACCACCCTCCAGACAGCAAGGCAGAACTGGCTGTGTTAGTCTGTATGTGAGTATGATTAGCCTCGCTTTTTACTCCACCTCTTCTAACCCAACTTTAGAGTACCACTCTTGCAATCATCTCCTCACACTTTTGCATCTTGAATTTTTTTCTCCACTGGATTGTCATCACCATTTCACTTTTGGTATTTGTCTTTCTAAAATTATATTTTAGATGCTTTGCCATACAAAAGTAAGTATTTTAGGTGATACATTTATTAGATTGATTTGATCATTCCACAATGTAAACATATCAAAACATCACACTGTCCCTAATTAATATAGAATTCAAAATTGACAATTAAAAATAAAATAGATTTCAAAAGCAGAAACCTTAGAAATGTCTTTCATTTAAGAAATGTTTTACTACACTGAGATTTCATCTCACTCCAGTCAGAATGGCAATTATCAAGAATACAAGTAAAGATAAATGTTGGTGATGATGTGGGAGAAAATGGTATACTCATACATTGTTGGTGGGACTGCAAATTGGTGCAACCACTCTGGAAAGCAGTATGGAGATTCCTCAGAAAACCTGAAATGAAACCACCACCACCATTTAACCCAGTTATCCCACTCTTTGGCATATACCCAAACACTTAAAATCAGCATACTATAGTGATGCAACTACATCAATGTTTATAGCAGCTCAGTTTACAATAGCAAAGCTATGGAACCAAATTAGGTGAACCTCAACAGAGGCATAGATAAAGAAAATGTGGTATTTGTATACAATGGAATAATACCAAGCCATAAAGAATGAAATTATTGCATTTTCTGGCAAATGAATGGAACTCGAGACTATTATGCAAAATGAAGTAAGCCAATTCCAAAAACAAAAACAAAAACAAAAGACTAATGTTCTGATAAGCAGACTAAGTAGGGGGAGGAAAGAATTGAAGTTCACTGTCTTAGAGGGGAATGAAGGGAAAGGAGGGTATGTGAGAATAGAAAAGATAGTAGAATGAATTGGATACAACTTCACTATGTTCATATATGAATACATATCACTTACAACCACAAGAATGGAAAGTTATACTCCATGTATTTATGATATGTCAAAATACATTCTATTGTCATGTGTAGCTAAAAATAAAAAAAAAGAAGAAAAATGTTTCAAACTCACCTTTCCCTTACTTATTGCCCCACTTCTGTTCTATCCTTTATAGCCAATTTCCACAGGAGAATCATCTTACTACCTTAAAGTCTCCTACTCCTATTCTCTCGAGTGCATTCATGCAGGTATTTTCCCCAGCACTCACTGAAGCTGATCTTCTAGTGTTTCAAAACAACCTGCAGGTTGTTGAACCTACTTGTGACATTTTCATCGTCTTACTTGTCTGATGGGAAAGAGTGGATACAACTGACTAATCTTTCTCTTTGAAATACCTTTTCTGTTTGGTCCTCAGTATTTTCTTTTCTCCTGGAACTTTTCTTACCACTTTGGCCTCTCCTTAGAGGTTTTGTTGCAAAGCATCCCTCATCTCCACAACCATTGCATAGTGCAATTTCCTGGGGCCTTCTTTCTTCTGCATCTACCCTAATTTCATGATTCAGTTAGTGTGTGCTTTTTTTTGTCTATAAAATAAGGGTCTAAAACTTATATCTGTATCCCACAGTTGTGCCCTGACCTATAGATTTATGTGTTCAATTACTTGCACAACATCTGTTATGGTTTAGATCTGACATGTCCCCCCAAGGCACTCATTCTGTGGCCCTACTGGTTGGTAGTACCTTAAAGAGCTAAACCTAGTGGAAGGAGGTTAGGTCATTGGAGGCATACCTTTGAAGGTGATTTTGGGACCCAACTCCTTCCCTATTTCCCACCTGCCCCCATACTTTGTTTTCTGGCCATGATGAAGTGAGCAACTTGTTCCTTTAAGCACTTTATGCAACGATATTGTGCCTCACTATAGGACCAAAAGCAATAGAGCTAACCAAATTTGGGCTGCGACCTCTAAAACTATTTGCCAAATAAACCTTTCCTCCTTTTCAGTTGGTTTTCTCAGGTATTTTGTCGCAGTGAAAGAAATCTGATTGGGGGCTGGGGTTGTGACTCAGTGGTAGAGTGCTTACCTTGGACATGCGGGACCCTTGGATTGATCCTCAGCACCACATAAAAATAAATAAGTGAAATAAAGGTATTGTGTCCAACTACGACTAAAAAAAATAATTAAAAAAAAAGAAATCTGACTGGCACATCTATCATGACATTGAGTCAATATCACAAATTTCACATATTCTAAATCAAATTCCTGCCGGACTTCCTTACCATTATAATGGCAACAACGTTTTTCAGTTGCTCATCCCCTCAAATTTGAAGCCATCCTTGATTTCTCTCTTTTTCTTATATTCATCAGTGCATATTGTCACTTCTTACCACCACTGTTGCTACTACCTTGGTCTAAGCTATAATCACCTCTCATCTTTGTTACTAGTCACTGGCTTACCTCCTTCATTCTTCCATTGTCCTCCTTAATTCTGATCTTGTCTCCTTAAACTCTATTCATAGCACAGCAGCCAGTGTGACTGCTTTAGGACATCAGTCATATCATGCCACATCTCAACTCCAAATGCTCTATTGCTTTCTTGGATAGACATGAAGATGTACCATCCTATCCTCCATCAGTGAAGAAATCGCTACTCAAATGTAGAGAGTAGCATCGAGTTTCCACCTGTCACTCCTTCAGTATCTGCCTCAGGTGCATAAGTCTCTTCACCTGAGATGACAACCTGTAACCAATGACTATTCAAAGCAGGTATACGACGACCTAGTCATTTGGGCCTGAGGTGGACAATTGTGCGAACAATATTTTCTTCAGAAACCCCATTGTGTTGGTCAAGTTTTTTTCTGAGCTGCATTAAATTTGACTGCTCTACTTAAAATTGTAACATCTTACCCAACAGCCCTCTCTAGTCCCCCACAACTTATTTTTATAGCATCTAACACACCTTATAATCTACAGACTTAATTTTTATCTCCCTTTCTAGAATATGTACTCCATGAAGTCATCCACTTTTTGCTCATCAGTATATCCCCAGAGTCTAGAAAACTGCAAAGACCTGGTAGTCACTCAATAAATATTTGTTAAGAGTCAAATAGTTCAATAATTTGCTTATTTAAAAAACACTTAGATATTTTCATTGACAGTGTTTTCATCGAAGACAAAGAATTAAATTATAAAGAGCTGAGCATTACCTAACATACAAATATCTGGAGACTACCCAGGATATAGGTAAGTTTCATTACACTTAGTAGCTATTCAAAAAGTGCCTGTTAGTTGGTGATGCCAATAATGTACAGTGATATAAAGAGAATGTCCCCCAAACCCATGAACATGGCTATACAGAACCATAACAGTTAAACCAAACATTAATCAGTTATCAAGAAAACTTTTATACATTGTTAACAGGTAAATATGTATGAAATAACCCAGATAATAAACTTTACTGTTAGCTAACTAGAATCTTATAGATGACAGTTAAATAGTATTATAGAAGACAGAAAAGAAGTGACTCTGGATCTTTAAGTCAAGATCTCTTTGTCTGGCACAAGAACAGCTGCACATTTGGACTCATCTCATGAAGTCTCTTAAAGACTATTGTGGTCTCTGAGAAGTCAACTTGTATTAGTTCAGAAGACCAAGCTAGAAAGGTCTTTTAAAAATCAAGGATGGAGAGGAACAGGGAAACATAAATAAGATACAAAGAAAAGTCTTATCAGATGCTGCAGATATTTTATTCTTAATGTTGTCTCAGCAAAGTTCCACTAAGAAATTGTATCTATTTCACTAATTAGGACCTTGCTAACTATCACTATCAGACTTAATGACTAAAAATCATATTTGCTCAGGATTCCCTGATAGATAATTTGCACAAGGCTCTGTTTGGGACGCTTGTCTCTGCAGAGACCATTCTTGCTTGAAGACCTCCAGATGAGGCACTATGGTGGTTAGGAAAGCTGCTCTTCTCACCATGGTTTCTACTTCTCAAGCTTGGTTACATGGCTGTAGTCTTCTAAGAAAGCAAGAAGTGTCAGTTTCTCTTGAGGCCCAGGCTTGGACCGCCCACATGTCATTTGTATCCCACTCCATTGGTTGAAGCAAGCCATGAGGCCATCTCTCATTAGTGGGAAATGGGGAAATAGACTCCATCTCTCAAAGTGAGGAGTCACAAAGAAATTATTTTTGTTTTAAACATACCATTGACTTTTACATAATTAAATAATTTTTCAACTTTACAGATCTCAAGTGTGAAGAGAACTTTGCAGGTCTCCAACTGCTAAAGCATCTGGTGCTTAATGCACTTTTCTGCATTTTTATTAAATATAATTTATATATCATAAAATTCAAAATTTCAAGGTAAGTAATTCAGTAATTTTTTATATATTCACAAAATTGGGTGACCATTCACAGTGCAATCTACTTCCAGAACATTTTCATTATCCTAAATAGAAATCTTGTACCCATCAATAGTTACTTCATATTCTCTCCTTATCCTATCCCTAGCAATTTCTGGATTTGCCTTTTCTGGACATTTTATATAAATTGAATGATATGATATGTGACCTTTTCTGGCTTATTTCACTTAGCACTGTTTTCAAAGGTCATGTTTATTATGACATACATCAGTGCTTTATTTCTATTTATGGTTGAGTAATAAAACACTTTAACAATACATCACATTTTTAATCCTTTTAACTTTCAATGGTCATTTGGGTTTTTTCCACTTTGGAGTTATTATGAATAATGCTGTTATCAATGTTTTTGCACAAGTTTTCAGGTGACCATGTTTTTAGTTTTCCTAGGTATGTACCTGGAAGTGCAATTGTTGGGTCTTATACTCAGTATTTCTCATTATTTGAATACTCAATTGAGCCATTATCAGTATATTTGTAAATACACTCTTACAGATACAGAGATGGGGAAAAAGTCAATTTTGGTACATGTTTCTGATCAGGCACAATACTGGGGGCCCTTATCCAAGAAAGCTTAAATTCATCACTGTGGTCTAAGGTCTAGGTCAGAACAATTACTCTCCAGATAAGACAGCCAGAGGACCATGATCTTTATTTATATGACTCTCAATGTTCTGTCCACTTCACTACTATCATAAGTATATTTCACAATAAACAAGGCATTTCCCCTCATTGCCCTTTGGTGGCATTAATTAATGAGGTCATGGACATCGCCTATTGTTTGGAGGCACACACTTTGCTTACCAGCAGCCTGAAGTGCCAGGTCTTTCCATTTCTCTCATTGTCAAGTGAGTGTTTTATGTACAATCCATAGAGAAGTAGCCGCCTTGCTGGCATCACCTGTGAACCTCTCAGAAATGCCAAATCTCAGATCCCTCACCAGATTCACTGAATAACAACCTGCATTTTAGCAAGATCCTCACAGATTTGTGTATGCATTAAAGATTGAAAGGCAATGCCACATAGCAAACTTAATTCATCAAAAGCCAGTAGAACTTAAAGCACTAAGCTCAGCCTTTTAATCATAGCTTTCTTTTAAGAATACAGGTCATCAAATAATGTCACCAATAATAAATAGAAAATAATTATTGAATGTTAACAACACTTGAGGCACTATGCCAAGTATTTTCCCAAGCATTCCTTCCTTCCATCCTATCGCAATTAAATGTTTTTGCCTCATTTTTAGATAATAAAATCAAGGCTCAAAGAGGTCAAGCTACTTACTGAAAGTCAAAAAATAAGCACTTTTAAGAGTAAGACATAGAAACCAAAGTTTAGTTTATCTAACTCTAGAGCTCAAGTTCCTTATCTCTAGCCTGTCTTGCCAGTAATTTCTGCAAAAAGCATTCCCACAATCTAACCCATTTTTCAAGTAGAAATGACAAGGGGTGGGGCTACAGCTAAGCATTAGAGCACTTGCCTAGCATGTGCAAGGCCCAGGGTCTGATTCATAATACAAAAAAACAAAACAAACAAAAAAACACCCACTCTGCTTAATTTCTCAACTTCCTTAACAGATTACATGCGTTTCTACCTATTCATGAGAACATAAGCTCTGTTGATCGTGGGAATTTTTTTAATCACTGCTCTATCTCCAGTATCTAGAATATAGCATAATAAGCTTCTTGAATAAAGTTTATTGAATGGAAAATTAACATATGTCAAAATCTGAGTAAAATTTCATTTTTACTAATTTCCATTTCAATTTCTCAGCCTTGGACTTAACTTTAGTGTGAATGCTAATGGCTGGTTTCTCCTGGAACTGGCTCATTTACTTTCAACAAAAACAAAAGTAATACATCATTATATCTCAGCAGAAACTCCCCCAAATGCCATCTTATCCTAGTATTTTGACAGAGTGTAGCCTTGAAGGAGCTGTATTTGTGGCTAAAAATGCATCTTGTCAGTTGTTATTTTATTAAGAAATATCAATGAGGAAATATCCGTGTAGGCCTGGCACATTGGTGCATTTTGCAAGAATTGAAAATGTGTAGGATAATGGTGGCAGGCTATGCATTGAAAGAAGTTAAGATGTATTACCCAAGGGACTAACAGTGCAGGAAATTCTTGAGACCAAGCATTCTACCTCATCCATCTTACACATGATCATTTTACAGTGGGACCACTTGTTATTCACCTTCATTCCATTAGGCAACCAAATTACATGCCAAGCTTGCTTTATAAATAGAACCCTGAGTAGGTGGCCATAGCCAAAGGAAAACAAGAGAGTAAATTCATTTATTATCATCTCATCCTTTAGGCAAGAAATTGTCTTTTCCAGTTATATATATATAGGAACTGTCAGGAGTAGACAATGCAAGGAAAGGGCACAATTATTCAAATATACTTGGGAAAACATAGAAGACTTTTGGTATTGCTTTATTATACAAAAAGGATATAAATCTATATTAGACATGCTGAAAATTACTTTGTGGTCATTGAGGCAATATACACATTGATTTATTGACAAGGCTATTTTGCATCTACTGCTAATATCCAACTTGATCTGCACACAAGTCTTATATGCATTCATATCTTATTTGGTCATGGGTAGTGAATGGCTAAGTAGTTGATGAGATGATGGGGAGAATATAATTTTGTTTGACACCTGACAAGAAGGGCATACTTGGACAGCCAAAGGGCAGATGTTCTAATTATCTCATGAAATTTTGCAAACTTGCCTCTAATACTTCAAAAGCAAGATATTCTTAAATTTCAGTAGGGAAACTCACCTATCAGATCAGCGACATAACTTGCAGGGCCCAGGGCAAAGTGAAAATGGGGTTTTCTGTTGAAGGAGGAGAGGGTGAAAATGCCACTAAAGGTACTAAAATATGAAGTTTTTTTTTTTTCTTTTACAATCACTCTTCCAACTTGTCATTGTGGTTTTATATTTGCTATTTAATTTCATTCTATGAACCACTTAGAAATTTTAAATTAGCATAAATTTTACCATGCATCTTTAAATGATGAAATGACAGTTTTAAATGTGATTAATTAGATCCTCTCAGGAATAACTGAAGATTATGTATTTTGTTATCTATTCCCAGGGTGTCAGGAGCTGGGCTAGGAGAGACCAATATAAGCCCTGTTCAGGCTGGTTGGGAGGGAAAGAGCATCCTCCCAGGCCAACTGGGTTTACGTGTGGGGCAAGTGCAAGACTGGCACAGCTTCTGGGTCCCCACCCACCTCCCAGGGCTCACCTGGGCCAGGGAAGTGACTGCAGCTGGGTTTCACTTCTTGCCAGTCACCAGACTGATATACCTTACCCTGACCAAGGTGGGGAAGTTAAGCTAGGTGAATCTTCTTTCAAAGGACTGCCACTGCAAACCACCACAGACACAGGAATTGCAATCTCGACCAGGGGAGCTGAAGATGGATAGGTGAGAGGCTGCCACAGTGCTGCTAACCCAGGTTGACACCACCATCATGTTCCAACCCCAGATACTAGGGAGGCAGGGGAAGTAGGCAATCACCTCTCTAAGGTGGCTGTTGGACAACGAACCTGATCAGGCAAACACTTCCCTGTTCAAGCCCCTAAATGGGATCCAAGACAAAGACTAAGACTGACTCATGGACACAGGGAACACCAATAGAGATTAGTAAAGAGCACCTGGACAGGGGAAGAGGCAGAGAAGAAGGAAATTTGAGAAACCATAAAGTGGGGTAAACTGTACTCCTTCCCAAGGACTCCTGACTCCTTTTCTTTGGAAAAGCTTTCTTCCCCCTCCCCACCTCTTTTAAACAAACTCTCCTGCTGCTTACCTTGTTCACAGGAATCATTCTTTGACTCCATGGAACACAGACCTAGCACCAATTTCTACTAGGGCACAACCTCAATCCTTGTCATACCTAGGCCCACTCTCAGGGAGGAAAGGGAGGCCAAAGAAGGCCTAGAGTGCCAGGTGGCAGGGAAGTGAGCAGCCTAGAACCTTTCCTAGGATGGGGCCTTGTGTCCTGGACTTGCCCTCTCCACCCCTGTTACCTAACTCATTCTTTCCACTAATGCAGCCCTTTCTCCCATTTCTTTAATAGTGAGAGAACCCTCAACTTTTGGCTGGAAACAGTGAAGCCTGGGATAAAGCAGGCGTTTTGCGGTCAGCCTTGCCACGGAGGGTTCAGTATGGCTAAGCCACAAAGCATCAATGCAACCAACATGCGGCAATGGTGCCCATGCTTCACCGATTCCTTCTTGTTCTCTTCTTCTACTTTCTACAAGGTGCATGTGATTTCTGAAGGCCCAGAAGTCATCTTGAACCTAGAGAACAAATAGACCTTGGGGATAACTGAACAGGAATTTTAAAGTAATTGAGTTCCTAAGAATGTTGTAGCACAAAGCTGCCTCACCAGCTGTGGATTGCCACCTGCAGACTTCACATACACAGACACACACACTTACAGAGACACACACAGATACACAGATACACACACACACACACACACACACACACACACACACACACACTTAACTTGGTTACCCCCCTCCCCACCCCTCCTTGGGGCTCTCTAACAGCTAACCACAATCCTAAGCAGAGTGTTCAAAGTGTAGTCTGTTTTTTTGTGCCACTGCCCTCACCGCTGACCCTTGTTCAGGGAAAACTTTTCCAAACCCAAGACCTCTTTCCATGTCTACCCCTTTCCTTAATCACATTTTTTCCTTAAACTACTTGAAAAACATATGATTGCATTGTACCATAGGCTTTATTTTACTGTCTTTAACTTAAAACAATTATCATTGATTTCATTATTGTAGGAGACCATCCCTTTTCTGCAAAGAGGTAACAACTGCTGGTCCCTTAAGAGTAACTACATACTGCAGTCTTGTTCAGTTGCTGCCAGAATAAATTTAATTCTTGGTTATAGAACACTTCTTTCTTGAGTCCTAGTAGAAAGGTTTTAAGGAAGGTTTTCCAAGACAGTTCTAAATAAACAAGAAACCTTACCTGTAGCATGCATTTCTATCTAAATTGGACAAAATCTTTTTAAATTTCCCTCATTTAGATCATTTAAATAAGTTTTTAGGAAACAAAGTGATTCTCTGGATGTTAGTAGAAAACAATATACCACATTGACTTGTATTCAAGAATACAAGTAATTAAAAAAGTTAAATTACTGACAAATGAAAGCAGTTTCCAAACAATGTTTACATTATGATCAACCTGTCAAGAATGGTTATAAATGTTTTAAGTTCCCACAGACATGAATTGCTATCAAGGGGAAAAGATCAAAAAGTAACGAAGAGCGGGCTACTAGATAGAATTATTTTTTCCTATTTAGAATTA
Source organism: Ictidomys tridecemlineatus (assembly GCF_052094955.1). Taxonomy (NCBI): domain Eukaryota; kingdom Metazoa; phylum Chordata; class Mammalia; order Rodentia; family Sciuridae; genus Ictidomys; species Ictidomys tridecemlineatus. The sequence goes on along the minus strand of NC_135483.1, from coordinate 124,372,351 downwards.
TTTTTCCCTATATGTTGGGGATTTGGGGAACTATTTAATAAGAATCAGCAGAATTTTATTACTCATGCACCGGAACTATAGTCAGTGTTTATTTCTTATATCTTACTGTGCCAAGACGTCTTTAAACTTATGACCAGGAAATCACATATTTCTGTATTTAGGTTTTTCTTCTTTGTCTGTACGTTGTGCTTATGATGGATCACCAGGCAGAAGATAAAACTGAATATTTATGTGGAGCACACTAAAGGACCCTGCTGTGAGCTATTAGCTCAGCAGATGACGTGTGCTCCCAGTTGGAAGCTGAAGGGATGGGGAAGAGCAGCCTTGCAGCCCTTTATAAAAGGCACATAAAAAGCACCTGTTTGCCTGCTTCATTAAACTTCCCCTAATGAATGCCTCCAGGGAGCAGAACTGGGGGAACTTCTTTTCCTTTCCTGCTATAAATAGAGAAAGGTATTTAAAAGTTCTCGTTTAAATGTGAGTACTGTTATCTGTAACAATTTGCAAGAATGTAACACCCCCCAGGAATTTAAATGAGCCAGTACAGGCACTATTCAGGATAATAGCCTACAGCCCAATGATGATTCCTTGCACTGTTTTGCTCAGTTTTGTTTTTCTATAGGATCAAAGTTACAGACTTCATAGGCTTAGGCTTTCTCTGCCTAACCTGTGCCTCACCAAGGGAGGGGGTACTCAGATGAACCCCTATCTTTTCTGAGAAATTTTCATAAGCATCCTACATCCTAACCAAACTAGGGATACCAAATGAATTTTTTAATTAAAGAACTTATCAATGTATAATATCTCAGTTTGCTTTTGCCTGTCTTAGGCAGGGACAATGCCTTATTTTCTTTTTTTTTTTTTCTTTTTCTTTTCTTCTTCTTTTTTTTTTTTATTGTTGGTCGTTCAAAACATTACACAGTTCTTAATACATCATCTTTCACAGTTTGATTCAAGTGGGTTATGAACTCCCAACTTTACCCCATATACAGATTGCTGTTTCACATCAGTTACCCTTCCATTGATTGACATATTGCCTTTCTAGTGTCTGATGTATTCTGCTGTCTGTCCTTATTTTCTACTGACTCTCCAGCCCTTCTGAATGCACCTCCCAGAGCATGCCCTCAACAATTAAGTGTAGGGGATGTGGCTCAAGTGGTAGCGCGCTCGCCTGGAGTGCGTGTGGCTCCCCAGCACCACATACAAAACAAAGATGTTGTGTCCGCCGATAAATTAAAATTCTCTCTCTCCCCTACCCCTCTCTCTTAAAAAAAAAAAAAAAAAAAAAAAACAATTAAGTGTAGGTGGGTGCAATAAACACAAAAATCAGTCTTCTTCAGCTTCTGTGACATTGTTTTTACCCTCTATGGCTACTCCATCTGACTCCTTTACCTCTGCTCATTTCTTATGATATTCTTAAATATGGGCATTACCAGGTGTCCACCTCTACCTCTCTATTCTTAACTTATTCTTGGGATGTTTCATCCACAGACTTGTTTTAAAACAATGATGGTTTCAAAATTGCAGATTACAAGTCAGTCAATGGGATGTGGAAAGAAAATATCAGAACTTCTGTTTACAGTATGTTAAAATCCCCCCCTTTAAAACGTTATATTTCTAATATACATTATATACAATATCTATCTATCTATATATCTATCAATACACACACTTGTGGCAAGCTCAAAATGTTGTTAAATATGTATATAAATACATAACTGCATCCACAAGCAGTGATGTAAAAATACTAATCATTCTTGTCAAATTTGTGTTTTCTGAAAAAGGTTTTTGCTTCACCAGACTCCTGGACCTCCTTCTAGATCTGTCCATTTCGTTTGAATCCCAGTTTTAGCAAGAACCTGCTAATTGGTTGAGTCTGAGTCTGCCATCCTCCCCATCGGATCATCCTTGAAATCTAACCAGGTTCTTCAGCCGCCTCCTCCATCCCCCAAGTGATGTGTGATCTCCCTTGCCTGTCCTCAGCAGGAATCCTGGTAGGTCATTTGAAACCAAAGTTCTTGATACCCATGATCATCTGAAATCATGTTTACTGAACCATGACAGAAACTAAACAGAAAAGAACCTGGTCCTGGGACAAGTTCTGCAAGCACCAGAGGCAAGGCTAGAGGGCATCTGGAAATGTGTCTGTGGGACCCAACAGCCAAGAGCATCTTCACTATGAAGATTTGCGGAAAGAAAGTGTAAATTAACATTGAACCTACACTGGCTACAGATACAAGGAGTGAAACAATGCATAGCAGGGTACGTTTCAAGACAGGACAATAGTACATAAGGAAAAGACCTACTGCTTCTGGACTGGCCGGGGTTAATAGTCCGGAAAGTTGATTCATAAACAGGAATTTATGAATCAATTTATGTGTTGCCTAGTGGTAAGCTTTCTGGGGTTTGATCCAGGTTTTGACATGAATTCAGGAAAGTGGAACCATCTTTTTGTTGTTTTTGCCCAAAGCAGCTAATTGATTAACTTCCCTAATCTCTCTTCCCCTCCGTCCTCCAGCCCTTATTATTAAATTTAGAGCATTTTAGAATCTTTCTTTTATTAATGTAGTCTGAATACCTTTGATATTTCCTTTTAATATGTTTTCATCCTCTGGTCCCAACCCTGCTGCTTGGCTATAAATTTATTCTTGTCCATGCTGTATTTGGAATTTAGCCCAGTTCTATACTGAGATCTCTTTCTCTATTGCAACAATCCTGAATAAAGTCTGCTTTTCTCTTTCTAACTGCACCCTCTCTGGCTTTTTCTTGACAATGCAGATGTGTGAAGGGCACCAGCATTCACCAGCCTCCCAAGACAGAGACGGTTCTCCTCACCACACAGCCACTTACCAAAGAGTGGAGCCTAAAAGCAGGCCTCAGAACTCCCCCTTCCTTCCCACTCTGATGGCTACAACCTCCCTTGCCTTGTGGTTGGGATAACTTTCAGCAGGGCTTCCCACTGCCAGAGTGTCCTTTGGAAAACCCAACTGTGATCTCTTTAGAAACCTTTCAGTGAGTCTCCAAAGTTGCCACCACCAGGTTCAGTTTTCCTCTATGTCCTACAGCACCAACAGCCTCTGATCTCCCTCTCAATCATTCAGAGAGAACTACCCATGGTTCACTCAATACCACAGACAATGCACACCACTGATCACACACACACACACACACACACACACACACACACACACACACACACTAGTTCCTCTCACTGCATTGCCCTTTTCCCTATGTTGTCTTCTAACTCCTTTGAAAAGCAGCTCAATACTCACCTCCAGGAAGAACTTCATGCAGTGGCTTCACAGTCAGGTGTTGTTAGCTTTCAACTAAATGCACATAACACTAGGTATAAAATATCATTGAAGTTTTCTTCTGGTTAATTTATAAGCTTGCATTCATTTCTACATTAAATGGCTTATAAGTTATTTAAGATAATGTATACATTTATATACATTTATAATTTACATATATTTATAATTATATTACTTTCACAATTTCAGAATCATATGTCATATCTTGGGACTAAAAACATTTATCCAACTATTTTAAAATGTTTTATTTACTTGTCTGTTTTTCCACCAAGGTATAAATACACTGAGAGTAAAAATCACTTCTTTCATAATGTAGAATTCTATGCCATTATATGATCAGTGAATAAAAACTGGTTTAATGATAAAAGGGCAAACTAAAGTGGGAAGGATCGTCATTCTCAACAACAAAAATGAAACAAATATTTATTTAATTCAGTTTAAAAACTAATGTAGTATTCTGGTTTCTGGTGCTATGTGTAAAGGGCTTTGAAGTTGCCACTTTGTCTTAACAAGTAAAAGACTGAACAAACTGAAAATCAACAATGCTTCTTAGATTATTAAGAAAAATGAGACCATAGGAAAAAACACTGCTCTCACAATCAGAGAGTCAGAACACATGGAGAAAGAAACCTCTTGGGAATCAGTGCTGGAATAAGAAAACCTGAATTGTAGTTGGAGAATTGCTGGAGACTCATTGTAGATGAGCCACAAATTTAAAAAAACTCCCTGGAAACCAGTCAGGGTCCCCATGTTTTTGTGACTTCTTTCTTAAAGAAATCAACTAGATTCCCCCACTTAATACCATAGTCACCTAGATCCATAGAGGATAAGGGGATGTGTTCCAAGATCATTGGTGGGTGAGTAAAACCTCATATGGAACTGAATCCTATATTTAAATATATTTCCTCATATACACTACTTATTATTAAGTTGGATCTATAAATTAGGCACAGTAAGTGATTAACAATAACAAGATAGAATAATTGTAATAACATATTGCAATTTAAGTTATGTAAATGTGGTTCTTCTCTCTCAAAATATGATGATGCAAGATGATACTTAACAAAGCACTTTACAGCTTCTTTATAAGTATACCTATTTCCCAGAATCAATACTCTTGTGCTTTGTAAATATTAAGCAATATAAAGATTACGTGAACACAAGCATTGTGACACCATGATATTTGATCTGATAGCTTAGATAGATAGGTAACTAATGGATAGGTAGCATATACACTGTGAGTGTACTGGTCAATGAGATGACTGATGACCCAGGTGGGAAAGAGCAGGACAACATGAGATTTCATCATGCCATGCAGAATGGTGCACAAACTAAAATTTATAAATTGCTTCTGAAATTTTTAACTTAATATTTTGGGACTAGTTTATCATGGGTAACTAAAACTGTGGAAAGTGAAAATGTAGATAAGTGGGGGAACGCTACATGGGATAACAATACTTTCATGCTTTTAGAAGGGTTTGGAGAGAGAAACCATCTTTAAAACATGCCAGAGCACTCTATTCTTAACTAGTTTCTCATGAGGACAGATCTGGTTAACCAAAGCCTAACCTACTGGAGTTTGATTAGAACACAACTAATTTGAGGGATGAGGAATACTCCAATCCAATCTAGTCATCTGGCCCCATTTAAGCAGGATGTAGGTTGGGGAGGGGAGGTTGGGGAGCCCTTGTAAAGTTCACACACCAGAGTTGTGGGCTCATTAAAATACTGAGACCTTACCAAAAAACTGCAGAATGTTTCACCTGCCCTTATAACTAACCAGGCCTTTACTAATGACCTAATTGTAGCACAGTTCTCTTTTCTAATATATCATGTCTGGCTACCAAGAAAAAAAAAAATTACAGAGTATACTAAAAGCAAAAATCACAGGACAAGCACCAGAATAAAACATGTCAGGGATGTTGGAAATATTAGAGAATTTAAAACAATTATGATTAATATGATAAGTGTTCTGGTAAAGAAAACAGATGGACAAGGTATGCAAAGAGGTAAAAATAGAAAAAATAACCACACACACACACACACACACACACATTCTAGAGATAAAAACCATTGCAACAGAAATGAAGATTGCCTCAATGGGCTCATTACTAGACTAGACACAGCTGAGGAAAGAATCTGAGTTTAACTATATATAAACTGAAATCTCCAAAACTGAAAACCAAAGAGAAAAGAAGACTAGAAAAATAAAGCAAAAATGTAATATTCAAGAACTATAGTCCAACTACCAAAGGAGCAACATACACAAAGAGAATAGCAGAAAGAGAAATGAACATTATTAATTCAATAATGATGGATTGTTTTGTAAGCAATGGCAAGTATCAAAACACAGAACCAGGAAACTCAGAATATGAAGCAACAGAAATGCAAACAAAACACTATACCTACGCAGGGGTGGGCTGGATCTTACCTATAGAGGAATAAAGATCAAAGATAAGAATTAACTTCTGACATCTCAGGAATCATGTGACCAAGAAGAGAGTGAACACAATAAAATATTTAAAGTGCCAAAAAGAAAAGAAAAAGAAAAAAGAAAAGAAAAAAAAAACTGGAATTCTGTACCTTGAGAAACTACCTCTAAAAACAAAAACAAAAACCAAAAAAAACAAAAAACAACAACAACAACAACAACAAAAACAAAAAAACAAACACACCCAACTTTCTCAGACAAACAAAAACTGGGGATATTGGAGATATTTGTCACTTTAAACCTGTCATGCAAGAAATATTAAATGAAGCCCCTTTTGAAAGAAAATAATAATAGTCCAGAAATTCAGATCTAATAAAAGAAAGGTGGTAGAACACCAAAGAAAGAGCAGGTGAAGGTAAAATAAACCTTTTGTTTTAAATATTTCTAATTTTTCTGACAGTAATTTTTAAAAAGTATAGCAACAGTGTATTTTATGTTTATATATGTATATATACATACACACATATATATACACACACATATATATATACACACACACATATATATACACATATATATAATGTACATTTTATTGAAATGAATGATAGCAATGATACTAGGGATGGGAGGGAGAAATTAGGACTATTTTGTAATAAGATACTCAAACCACGCATGAACAACATAACAATATAGAGTATTTAAAAGTAGACTTGAGTTAGTTGTAGATAGAAATTCTAGGGCAACCATTAACAAAAGTATAAAAACAAGTATAACTGATTTGATTTAAAAAAGGAGAGAAACTAGTATTGGATAAAATGATTAATTAAAAGGACAGAAGGGAAGAAAAGAAGATACAAATTGAAACAAAAAAGCACAGGAAACAAATAAAAAACAGAAACAAATATGATAGGTAATAATAGATCTATATTAGTAGCCATTTTGAATGTCCATGATCTAAAGGCACTGATTTTAAAAAATAGATCATCCAAAGGATCAGAAAACAAGATTCAGTTATGTGTTTTCTATAGAAATCTACTATAGATACAGACACAGATGACCAGACCCAGCAGGCATAAAAACAGGAAGGATATAATTAAACTCAATGCTACCATCAATCAACTGGAATAGTACATATCTATGGACTGCTTCACCCAACAACAGCAGGATTCTCAAAACACATATAGAACATTCACCAAGACAGACCTCCTTCTGGGCCCTAGAACATACCTTAAATTTAAAGAATAGAAATGATATAGTGTTGCCAATCTAGCACATTGGAATTAAATTACAATTCTGTAACAGAAAAAAATATATATGAAAAATCCAAAAATACCATGAAATTAAACAGCACACTTTTTAAATACAGGTCAAAGAAGAAACTATTTAGAACTAAATTTTAAAAACTTGTTCATGTAGTCAAAACATGAAGGATGACTGAAATCAGTGGTAAGAGGGAAATTTATTGCATTAAATCATGTGTTATAAAATGATAAATGTTCAATACCAATAATCTAAGCTTCTACTTTAGGAATATAGGCAAGGAAGAGCAAATAAAATCCAAAATGAGCAGAAGAATAAATAAAACCAAAACCAGGAAATAAATAAAACCAAGAGATTTGTTTCTTAGAACAGGAAATAAATAAAACCAAGAAATTTGGTTCTTAGAAAAGTCAACAAAAATTAATAATCCAGGTGAACTAAAAAAATTTAAAAAAAATAAAAAAGAAGACATTAATTTCTGGTGCCAATTTTTTTAAACATGTCAAAAACCTTAACAAATATATCACCAAAGAAGATTAGAAGATAAACAAATGGTAAATAAGAACATGAAAAGATGCTTCATATATCATGTCATCAAGAAAATGCAAATTAAAACAATTAGATTTGGGCCACATCTATTAAAATGGCGAAAATTTAAAACCCTGACAACACTAACAAGAAAAACTGGAACTCTAATTAATCTGCTGGAAAGAATTCAAAATGTTAGAGCTATTTTAAAACATAGTTTGGTGGTTTCTTAGAGAACTATACTTACTCTGATCATATGATTCAACTATTGTTCTCTTGGAATTTAGTCAATGGAGTTGAAAATTCACATCCTCACAAAAACTAGCACATGGATTTTATAGAGCTTTATTCATAGTTACCAAAACTTGCAAGTAACCAAGATATATCCAGGCAATGAAATATTATACAATGATAAGAAGTAGCTATCAAGCCATGAAAGAACTATCAAGCCAGGAAATTTAAAACTATATAATATTCATTACTAAGTTGAAAGGGACACTTTGAAAAGGTTACATTATTGTCTGATTCTAACTATAATCATGGATCCAAAAATATTAGGTAAAAAAAAATGCATCTGTACTGAGCTTATTTATACAGATATTTTTCTTGTTTCCTTAAACAATATCATATAACAATATTGATATAACACATTGTGCTAAGTATTATCAGTAATGTAGAGAAGATTTAAAGCATATGGGAGGATTTACATAGGCTATGTAAATTTTGGTATCTGTGAGTGGTGTGGTTCCTGGAACCAAATCCCAACGAAGACACCAAGAAATTACTGTATATGATGCTGGGAGACAATAAAAAGATCAATAATTTTTAGAATTGGGGGTGAAGTGGGAGAAACAGGCAGAGCAAAGAGAATTTTTAAAGTATTGAAACCACTCTGTATGATACTATATGAAACTACTCTGCCTGATACCATAATATCCAAACCCATAGCTGGATTACAGATATGCCCTACCGTAAACCGTACATTTGGTGATCATGCTGTGGGAGGGTAGCTTGATCAATCGTAACAAATGTACCACCCTAGCAGGAGATGTTGACAATGGGGGTAGCTGTGTATGTGGAGGCAGTGGGTGCATGAGATATCTCTGTTTCTTACTCTTAATTTTGCTATGAGTCTAAAGCTATTCTAAAGTAGTATTAAAAAAAAAAAGAATTGGGGTAGTTCATTGGGTAGAAAGGAGAGTAGAATGAATTTGATATTATTTTGCCCTATGTATGTGTATATATATATATGTATGTATATATATATATATAAAACCATGCAACTAGTGTGATTGTACATCATATACAACCAGAAGAATGTAAAATTATACTCCATTGATGTATGATGTGTCAAAATGCATTCTACTGTCATGTATAGCTAATAAGAACAAATAAAAATATTTTTAAAACTTAGGCAAGTAACCTGAATATAGTGGTAAAGCTTTCCATTAGAAAAATAAACAGTATTTATCATCCAGTATGCATAGTGTTCCTGTATAGACTCCTTTAAAAATAATAACTTGAATTTCCATCAGAAAGACTATGCTCTGAGATTCCTGCAACATATACTTAATGTAACTTATAATTATCATTTACATGATAATTTCAAATATATTTTTTAAATATCAATGCCCTCTTTTAAAAGATTTTTTAAAAATTTTCACAATGTTTTATATAAAAAATTGTGAATATAAATATTTTTATATATAATATATATACACATATATATTGAGAGAGAGAGAGAGAGAGAGAGAGAGAGAGAGAGAGAGAGAGATAAGAGAGAGTTGATGACCTTTATTCCATTCATTTATTCATATGTGGTGCTGAGAATCAAATCCAATGCCTTACACATGCTAGGCAAGTGCTCTACTACAAAGCCACAACCCCAGCCCTAATTTTCACAATTTGAAAGAGATAAAAATTACACAATTTTTAAAAGAACAAAACAAGATTATAATTAAATCTGTTGTACATAAAAAAGAAACGTTTTAAAACTACAATGGACAACATAACAATCCACTCAAAATGTACGATTTAAAAGCAATTTTTTTTCAATTGTCACCCTGAGCTCATATTTCTCCACAAAACAACTTATTTTTGATTTACATAATATCTCCTGGTCCTTTTGTCTATAATACTTACATCTATGGAAAGGAAATCATTCATATTATATTCTCATAATTCCCATCAAGGTACTAATGTGCTGCTAAAAGGGCTTTTAAACTATTTTAGAAATTACCAAATTACAAAATATATTTACATGAATTATAACAGATATGAAAAGCAGTGGAGTAGCTGAAAGCAGGAAATGACAGAAACCAATATGCTACCCCTCAGCATTTACCCGTGTTTCTCAAGCATGGAGATGAAGTCTATCTATAGGAACTACTAATGGGGTTCTCTGACAAACAAGAAAAGAAACAAAGAAATTAAGCATTCCTGAAGATAGAATAAATTGGATTATTTCAGAAGGCCTTTTAAAAGAAATAAATCCTTAGCTTCTCAATGAAGTTAACAACTTTTTAGAACCCAACTAAGCTTGGAAAGAGATATCTAATTTCTGTCTTTTGGTCACCCAACATTTTGAAGAATTATAACCCTCAAATGGACCCTTGGGTTCACTAATTCAGCTACTTATCTTCCCAGATAATCAGTGTCTAAACTAGCCTTCATTGTTTAGTGTCTCTCATTTCTATGATTTGGAAAGAGAGATATAACAATTATCCATTCTTTTAGGTGTCTTAGTGCCTGAAATTTAAAAAATTAATATACCTACAAGGATGATTAAATAATAGCTCTCAAATATGCTGCTGTCATTTTAAAATGTGTGAAGACGTTTTTTTCTAGCAAGACAAGTAAGTGTCCAGCACATAGTAACATCAGTGCACTGGTTTAGCATCAGTGCCTTTGCCCTACAGAAAGATTAAAGATAGGCCACATTTGCAATTATTCATAGCCAATCAAAGCAGTCATGCTCTAAAAAACAAAAGGCCTTCAGGCCACATTATGTGATGCTGAAATGCTAGCCATCATTGGTGATAGGTCCAGAACACTCTAGGTATTCTAGATTCATCTAAGAAATAATACTAAACCGGAAGTGCTAAAACAAATCTAAATCAATGAAATGTAATCCATTCTGACAGTGCCCCAAGAGTCTGTTTTCTGTCCCTTGGAATTCCAACTTCTAACCACTGCATTCTGTGTGTCATAAAGAGGAGGAAAAAAAGGTTTAGAATTTTTATTATGAAGTTTCCCACTCAAGCCTGTTAGAAAATCCAAAAGTTTGATTTGTACTTAAAGAAGAAATTTTATGCGAATAAACCCTAGATTGTTTGAAAACATAGAAGAAAAAGCCCAGGAGGGGGCAACAAACTCATTAAACAGTAAAAAAAAAGACCGCGCTTTTTGCCAGCAGGTGGCGCTGCAATCCATCATTGTTAACCAATTGGAGCTTTAAAAACTGCTTGGAATATCCTGTTTTTTGACTTGTAGTTTCCTATTTGAACTTTCCCCTGTCTTTTTAACTTGGTGAATTTTGTCATGCTGTGCTCAATTGTTCTCAATCAGCAAAAAACTCAAAGGAAATTGTTAAGCCCAAAGGAGTGATTGATTAGCTCTGCTAATAATAACAACAATCAAAAATTTAAATAAAGATTTTAACCTTGTGGTTTATAAAATAAAATCATTTAAGCTTTGAAAAATATCTACTTTATAGTTTATAAACAAAATCATATTTGGATGTGTGGAAGAGCAGCAATTTGGATCAATGTTAAGCTAAATGGGTCTCTAAAAGTCCTAAGAACCTTGGTGGGCACAATACATTCATTAACTCCTTAGTATATGTCTTAGAAACATATACAAATGGAAGAAATTTAAAATAAACAGAATTACATAATTAACAGAGATTTAAGGAACATAAGTTATCTATTCCAAGGATGGAAATTGTCTGGTTAGCATATGAATCTCATGCATCTTTATGTGCCCAAGGCAAAAATCACTAATCAAATAAATTACTATCTTACAATATAAGCCTCTTATCAATTCAACTCTCCCTTCACATGAAACCCATTTTCCATCTCTGGGATTGATAAGAAAAAGAAGGCCCAGAAAAGTTTTGTTCCAGAAATCCATCAGATACTTATGGAATTAGAATTAGGATAGCAATCTATAAAATAATGTTCTTTTCCCAATACCAGCAATTTATACAGATTTTTTATAGATTTAGCAACTGGAATACAAAGAGAAAAAAATAACTTATGTGTATAAAGTCAGTAATTCATATACATGATTCAGGTCCATGTCTTCTGGTATTTTCTTAGTATATTTTGAATTTCCATTTCAGAAACAAGACTTTTCCTATTTGTCCATTCATTCTCATTTTCATAAAATATTTCTCATTACCATATACATTTCTGGAACCATATCAGGAACTGAACATCTTTGGTGAATAAAATATAAATGATCCTCTGTTGAGGAGCACACCGTGTAGACAATTAACAAGTAGACACTATGTGGTTCTCATTGTGATAAGAGCCCCGAGGAAAGAACAATGAGAAAGGATAATAGAGTGAATTCAGGCTGGTTAGACAGAGAATATGTCTAAAATCGTGGAAGACGGGAACTGAAGAATTAGAAGAAACCAACCCACAGGGTAAGGACAAGGTGTATATGTATGTTGGGCAGGGTCTGAAACTGGTGACAGTATATCCCAGAATGAGAAAGCATGTGTGACAGTCCTGAGCACTGTGTTTTCTCATCACCACACAGATGGTGTTCATTTCTAGCAAGATTATTTTTAAATGATTCTTTGTCCTTACTAGTGTAAATCATATCAAATGTTTCATAATATTAATATATTTTCTTATTGGTCATTTCTTCATCAAGTTACTATATGCTGAATTACTCATTTGTAAATTTACTGTATTTACATCTGTAGTTGACCAGTGTCCTGGGTGAGATATTGTGATACTGTATAAATACTGTTTCTCCTTAAATTTTTGCCCACTGATTATAGAATACAATGGTGGACCTTATGTGCAGTATTTATTACTAGTGTGTTTGCTTGATGGTGATGATTTCCTTTTCCTCTTTATTAATTTAAAGTGTACTATGAGGAAGGGCTTTCCATATTTTCCATTTGCTTATTTTTTCAATTTTTATTTATATTAATAATTACTTGTAGAAATTTATTTTACTCATGGGTTGAATTTCAATAATATAATCAATTATTTTATTGTACAAATTTTTCCAGCTTTGGCATTATTTAGTTCCTTCAGGTTGGACTACATGTTTTTCTGATGAGCCCACGTCTTTTCTTTCTTTCTTTCTTTCTTATTTATTTATTTATTTATCTATTTATTTTTAGCCTCACTTTGCTTTCTGGTATTAGGAAAGGTTTGAGGCTTAGATTAGATTCACCCATGGGCTCTTGATTACATAGTCTATTAAGTCCAAATTTCTGAAAAAGCATACCTGTGTTTTTAAAAACTACACAGGTAATCACATATGTATTCATGTCTGAGATCTGTTATTCCAAAAGACAGGGACAGTGTCTGTGCTATTTTTGTGACCCAATAAAAATGAAGCTGGGGATGTTCTGACTTGCCCATCCACTATTGCTAAGCCCTGCAATGCACGAACAATTTATCTTCTTCCCCAGACCCCGAGCCTCCTGCCCAAATCAGCTACTAGTCTCCTCTGACCTAGAACCAGAAGATGGTCACAGTGGGAAACAGATACCAAGAATTTAGGAGCAAACTACAATTACTGATTTTAAAAATTACACACACACACACACACACACACACAACACGCACACACACACAAAATAGGTGGAAGAAAAAAACTAAACCAGCAAGAAGCTAAATTATTGGTAGGGAGAAAAAAAAAAAGAGCAGTCTGTGCAAAAGAGATCTAAAAAGACGGGGGTAAAGTCTAGAAGTTTATCTGTGGGCCTGAATTCGATAGTTTTGATATTCTATAAAGTTGGGTAAACAATGGAATTCAAGTCTAATTAGATTTTTAAAACAATTTTTCCTACATAAATGGAGTACAATGCTGGTATTTCTTCCATTTCCTGTGGAGAATGCTCCCTTTCTTCCCAATTATCTACCTTAAATCCATCCTCTATCACCTCAAATAGCCTACATCCTTCCAGCCCCCATTGGATGGTCCATTCTCATATTTCATTGAGTAAAAGAAAAGCAACTACTAACTTGCAATCTGCTTCAAATTATATTTATATACTTCTTTTCTTACCTTATTACTATGTATGACTAAAGTGTTTTTTTTTTCTTTTTCTTGTTAAAATCCAACATTCCTCTTCAGCCATCCCTAACTGCTATGACTCCTAGTTAATTGGCTAGTTCCCTGCCTTCATTTCTCAATCCATTCTGCTAAATTACTCATGCAGTAATATCATTCACTCATTCATCCTACAGGTATTCACTAAAAATTTATCTCTACAGCAGCACTGAGAATTAATATACCCAAAGATACTAGCTGCATTAAACACTGAAGACCTAATATTGGAGACATATCTATAAACTAATAATTAAAATATTTTGCATTAAGTATGATAATAGTGGCACATAGTTAGAAGTAGCTAAAGAAATGAGAACTTTGTTCTCAACTATTGTAATTTATGTCATATCATTTACTAAGCATAAAATGCAACAGTTTCATGGCTTGTCTTTCTCTTACAGTCACCCCAACATCACAGTTCTTCCTGTATAGAATAGTGGAGTGATTCCTCAAAAATAAATTTAATCATGCAATAGCTGTTATGGACCTTTAGTACAACATGGGCTGGGACAAAACTTTTCAAACACTTTTCAATCTAGTGAACCACTGTTATTCTTCTAATCAAAATATGTCTTTTTAATTACTTAGATACTTTTCTGAAGAAAAAAAAATTCTAACCCACAATACTAATCTCATGAATCCATTTTTGTCCAATTGACTCTTAGAACAGAAGAAGTTATTTTGAGGAGACGGGCTTTCCTAATTCCCCCAGCCTATGCTGGGTAATACCACTAAGTGGTTCCATAGGATCACATTCTTTATCATCCACTCAACACCTTTCATTTTAACTGCTCCTTAATTACTGATATGGTTTTCTCACTATATGTAGTTCCAAGTTCTAGTTCTTACTAGATGAAGGCGCAGACTATTTTTCTCACCATTCTTGCCTTAGTGCACATCCCAGTGTTTGGTACACGGTTGTTGCTCAGCAAATATTTGCTGATTAAGTGAATGGAATCAGGAATGTTCAATGCTTACTAAGAGTGGCAGTATGGCTAAAAATTTTCTAGGGATTTTGTAGACAAAGGAGGAAAGTTTTCATAGAAATGGGACTAGTAATAGCATGTTTTCAGGGGACTGCTAAGAGTTCCCTGCTCCTGAGTAGAGGGCACTCGGGCACAGAAGTGGGGGCATCTGTTTGGGAAAGAGAGGGACCAGAGGAAGGGAGTTGTCTATACGCTGTTAGGTACTTAACACTTCAGTGAATCTTACAGGAAGTGTAGAAATGCCTAAAATCCCTTTAGTATTGTTAATGGAGAAAAGATAGTGAACCAACTTGGGCTATAATATTCCTTCCCTCTCAAATCTAAACTTAGAGATGAGCCAGAAAAATGGGAAGGTTGATATGTCTAAGAGTTTTTAGGATCTACCTAAAGCGGTTAAAACCCCTTAGGGTTCTTGGAGTAGAGGTTGGTGAAAAACCTTCTGGATTCCTGAAAGAAGGCCAGGAAACATAAATAAGGATGGGAAATGTGGCAGGCGTGGGGAAATACTCTGTCTGTATACTTTATACTGTATACAGTGTGTCTTCCCACATTGCCCTGGTCTGATTATTGACCAGGATTATTAAACATCAAAGCAACATTGTGAACACAGAGTCTACCAGAGGTGGCAGGATCAAAGCAAGTACCTGAAATCATGGAGGAAATAGCCAGTGATAAATAAATTCATGGACAATGAATGGCAGCTCCCAGAAAAAGGCAGGGAATAGAGCAGAAATCCTATTAAGTTTCCTTGGAGTGAGGAAGAATGAAGGGTGGGGAGAAGAAGAAGGAATGATTTGAATCCAAATCATAACCTGAGAAATCATCATCCATAAAAGGCCCTCACCCGAAAACCCCAGCTCTCCTGGAGGAGCAGAAACCAGAGCTCAGGCTTGAACCTCTTCCTCAAAGTTACCATCATTAGTAAAGAGTGGCTGACAGGTGTGGCTGGCCACCAAAAAGGAGAATGTTAACAAATGGAACACAGGCAGCAAAACCATGGAACGGATAGAGAATGTACAGCTATTGGTTTTCAGGGATATAGAAAAGATATGAGCAAGAGAGCAGGAACATGGAGCACGAAAACAACCAACTGGTAACTGGCTTAAAAAAGCCGTTATTAAAATAAAGAGGTCAATAAATTTGCTTTGAAAATAGATTTGATAGTACTAAATAACTTAATGGTACTGAATGACTTAATAGACTGGAATAATAGGACAAGGAACTCTAGATAGAAGTGAGCAAAAGATAAGGGAGGAAAGAATGATGATGAGGTGCTAGAGGATTAAGAATGGGAATAATAATCAGGGTTATATAAATAAATAATAAAAATGAATTCCCCTAAATAAAAAAAAATGAAAGTTTGGAAGAATGTACTGTTATGAAGATCTCCTAGAAAACAGAGCTTGGGGAAAAGGTTACAGACTACAAAACTTTTAGAAACTGCAATTCTAGGGTGGTAAAACTGAGTGCAAAATGCAGGTGAAGGAAAGAAAGAGGAGAAGCAGAGAAGCTCTGGTGAACCGTGAACTCCACGGTTCACCACAGCTTCACCTCCCCACACAGAAGATCACATTTGGGTTCAGCTGCATTTATTTTGCTTACATTTATTTTGATAGCAAGTGTTTCAGGGAATGGGAAATGAGAAGGGCTCATCTGCCAGATCCTCTTTCCAGTCCACCCTATGTCAAAGTTTCCCTCCCAGTGCATGAACTTCCTTGGACCTCTGGAAGTCTCTATCTCAACTGGATCCTACACCTACACACTGAGACTTCCCCTGAGCTTGCAGGTGTGGGGAAAGCCCTGTGTATAGTGTGGATGCAGGAATGGAAGTTAAGAAGTGGAATTGGTAAGTTTTGTTCTCTAGATGAATGATGGAAAAATGAAAAAATAAGCAAACATATCCAAAGCTCAGCCACACAACTGACCAAAGAAGAGGGTGAGATGTAGTAACCTGAGCTAAAAGAAAAAATTTCCCATATTATCTTTTCAAGAGATAGGTATTTGTAAGAGTTAGAAATTAATAAGGAAAAATCAGCAGAAGTTTGAGTCTGAGTGATTTAGGTGTATCCACTAGATGAATGAAATTTGAATGTATAATATTCAAAGAAGCAGAAGAATTTGATTTGTACTAGGAATGAGTGAGGCAAAAAAAACACAAAGAAGAGCTATGGAAAGTAAAATTCCCTAAATAGGATAGCAAAATTAAGCTCAAGGAGAGCAGCACTTTCAATAAATAAAATTTAAAAAATTATCAAAGTAACTAAATAAGATTCAGAAGGACCAGGAATAAGTTGCCTATGAGAAAACTCTTTCACCTAAAAAAATGAGAGAGATTGAAAACAAATTTAAAAATGGAAATTTAGTTTTCCAATTATGAGTATGATCTTATAATGGGCACTTATTTTATCCTTATGTCAGGGGCACCAATATCCAACAGATGGTGCCCTTATTTGGGATATTTTTTCTCAGAAGCCTTAAAATTTTTTTAATTAAATATAACATATGTTGAGAATTATTAATATTATAGAGGCCTGATGTTACAGGAGCCCAATATATATCATATGGAGACCTAATGTTCAAATAAAATTGGAGTAAACTTAGTGGGCAGAGAACAGTTTTACTATTTTTTTTTTTTTGGTTTATTTTTTGCCAGGCATCTGTTTATTTCTCCCAATAGGCAAATTAAAAATGATAATATTTTTCACTCCTCAAAGGCAAATTAAAAGTGACTAATCATCATTATCATAGCCAGCATTTATTGTCTGCATGCTCTTGAGATGAGCCAGGTGTTACCAAAGTGTTTTAACACAAACAAACTCCTTTACACAGGAGTCCTATGAGACAGGCATTGCTACCCTCCCAATTTTATAGATGAAGACAAGACACTAAGGCATCAATGTCACAAAGCTAGTAAGTACAGAAATTGTGACTGGAATGTAAACATCAAGGCTCCAGAGCTCATACTCTTAACCATCACACCTCCTGCTGCTGACAGTTAATTTACAAATGTTGCTTTTAGTCTTATCTGATATCAAAGTCTGCAGCTCTCTCAAATAGGAGCTGTATTCTCCGATGTTGTTCATTGTACCTGGAAGTGGTATTGCTGCTGTTCATGCTCCTTATTAGTACATACAAATAATTGACTGTCCTTTTTCTCTAAAAATCCAGCTTTGAAACCTGTACAGTCTGCAACATTGCTCTGTGGCAGTCAACTACAGATTCTGGGGTCATCTTCCTTTTCCTTGAAGGGCTGGACCTGGATCACATTCATTCTCTAATACTTCTTCCACTCTGAGATTTAGGGGTTTCAGTAGCCTCATAGACAAGGCTTCCAACTCCCTGCTTTCACAGTTTGGTTATGCCCAATGCCTTCAATGAAGTGATCTCCATGATATCTCAGTCCCTCACACCTGTGGTCACACATGCAAAAGTTACCAGTAACTGCTTCCTTCATAATCTCACTTTCAAGCATTCTCCTTGCTGACCATAATCCTCTATCTTTTCAGCATATTGGACAACAGACTTGAATCAACTCTTCAACTCACGTGGACATGAGTTATTTTATCTAGCCACCTATTCTCTGCCCTGCATCTTCTTTCTGTCTTAAGTTTTCTAAGTTTTCTCTTACCAGTGTGAGATCCCATGGTTCACCATTTTAAGTACTGCTTTGTATTCACCCACAAAACTCTTGCTTCTATGGTGTTTATTGCATTCATTTGCCATGTCCTCAACCCTGGTAAAATCAATTCTCTTGCTCATTCACCTTATTCTGAAGCTGTACTCACGCAGGTCACCGAGGCTAGTGAAAAATACAGAAGCATCCCAAGTGGCCTAAATTTAATCTCATAACCACTAATCTCATGTGGCCTTGGTCTATTCACTTTCCCATTCCCCTAAAAATTATGTTGTTTTCTTTCCTCGGACGACTAGCCCTTTCCCTTCCATAGATTTCTAGTTCACTGAGACAAAATAAATGTAATCTTAAAAGAAATTTTGCTCATTCTTGTGCCTAAATCTCTCCAAAATCTGACACATGGACTTCTGTCCTGTTGTCTGTGGAGGATATGCCTGGGCTCCAATCTATATCCATTTTCTTCATTTTTCACACTGCATCCAAGTCCCTCTACCACCCTCAAGGATATTCTTCTAAAAAATTCTGCTTTCTTCTGCCTGATGAATTTCTTCCTTTGTGCTAGGTCATTTCTATGACCACACAAACATACTTTCATTCTGCTCATCAAAAGAGGTTTAAAAATCCCTTGGCTTCAACCATTTCCTTACTCCCATTTCCACCTATTTCTCTGCTCCCAGGAGAATTGAAAGTTCCAGACATACTTAGTGTTGCCCTTTCCACTTCTGTCATTCTCTATTGCAGTTCTTCAATCAGTCTCTGATCCTTATCTCTCCAGCAAATCCGCCCTTGTCCAACAGTCCTTTCACATTGCCAGATACACACTGTGGTCCATTCTCTCCTTTCACAGTATTTGACTAATCACACCCTCCTTGAAATATTATCTTTAGCTGAAATCTGCAACACAGCCCTCTTTTCTGCCTCTTAAGTCACCAACCACATTCTTTGTCTTCTTTGCCCTTATGTCCTAATTCCTCCCATTTCTAAACCAATGCTTCTCCATTTCAGCTGCACATATGAATCACCTGATTAGTTTTTCAAACTACATCCATGCCCAGGCCTGAAAGAGACTAATTAAATCAGAATCTCTACAGGTGAGGTGACAGGCATAGCCAATTTTGTTAAAGATCCCCAGGCGAATCTACTGTGCTGCCAGGCTGAGAACTTCTGGAAAGGTGGCATGCCTGGGGCTGCATCTCAGACTGAGTCTCTTCCATCTGCATTTCCCTAAGTGATCTCATCTAGTCTGCATTTCAAATACCATCAATACCTGGTATCTTCTTAATTTTTATTTGCAGCCAAAACCTGTCTGCTGAATTCTGAAATTCTATGTCTAACTGCTTGTTGTCATCTATACTTGGGATAATAATTTAATTCTCAAAGTTAATACATCCCAAATTGAACTCTTAGTCTTTTTTCTGAAACCTGTTCCTTGTGCATTATCTCCTTCTTAGTAAATAGCAATCCAAAATTTGCAGTCACATGGATCCTTCCAGAAATAAATGTTACTGTCATGGAGTCATCATTTGTCCTGCCTTTATTCTATATCTCACATCCAAACTGTCAACCAATTCTTTTTCAAAATACTTTCAGACTCTGATTACTTCTATCCTACTTTCAATAGCACACCTTGATTTGCATCTTTTTCCCTCTTCCTCTATTATTAGAGTTAATAACTGGTCTTCCTGATATTGCACAAAAGGTAGCAGTCAGAGTGATCCTTTTGTCATTCAGATCATGCCACTTCACTGTGTGGAGCCTTCCAATGGTGTCAATCACCTAAGCCCTCTTGACTCACTGCTACCTTCTAGAACTCATTTCCTTTACTTTCTCTCTCTCTCTCTCTCTCTCTCTCTCTCTCTCTCTCTCCCTCTCCCTCTCCCTCTCCCTCTCCCTCTCCCTCTCCCTCTCCCTCTCCCTCTCCCTCTCCCTCTCCCTCTCCCTCTCCCTCTCCCTCTCCCTCTTATGTGCTTTCCACTCTAAGTACATCAGGCATTGTGCTGTTCCTAAATTGTGCCAGAGACATTCTTGCTTTGTACTTGGTGTTCTATTTACCTGGAACATGATTATCCCAAATATTTTCCCTGACTCACTCAAATGTCTTCTCTTCATCAAGGTAGCCCTATATAAAATGTACCACCTCAACTTACATTCCCTATCACCCATATTTGCTTTATATGATGTTTTCAGTTTCTCCTCAAAAGCAGGGTTCTCAGCTAATCCTGGATTAGACCCCGGCACTGCTATGCCCTAGGTAATCAGCCATCGTTTGCCAAATACATGAGTCCAGCTTGGAAAGCCAAGAATTCTGGCCATAGCCTGTGAGGTGTTATTTTTAAAAACTAAAATGTCAAAGGACCAGGCAAGCCTTTTGAAAACAATGTATATGTACCTCAAAGACCTTTACTCTTGCACCTTTTGTGAAGACTCGCCCTTTGATCTGGATGTAAAGTTGAAATAAAACTTTAAAAAGTTATTGCAGTAGTGTGGCTCTAAATAAACGACTATGAAATTTACATTCTTTGAGTCACTCAGGCTAAAATATTTTCTGTCTACATTTAAATACTGTCTGTCATTTTTCTAAATTCTCCAAGACTGTAAGGGGCTTCAGCTCTTGTGAGACAAGTCAAAGTATGAGTACCAATATATACATTGATAGTCAAATAACATAGTATGAGATAAAAATGAGATTAAAACATATTTAATAGTAAAAATGAGTCTCACTTAAAACAAAATTATACCTTTTATCTGAATTAAAAAATTTGAATTACAGACAGGTCAATTAATAAAATAGAGTTAGGCTTTTTTTCTTAAATATCTTTATAATCCCCTGGGCCAGAAAAGAAGAGCCTTTTACAATAGCCAGGTTGGATAGACTCTAAGGCCAAAGTTTGCATGTAATAACTCTAAGAGGAAGCAACTACATAGTTGTGTACATACACATAGAGTTAAATGCTGAGTGCTAGAATTTGATATTTCCTATTTATATAGAAACAAATGACTATCTTTAATATTTTTTAACAAGAAGTTCCAGTTACTCAATGTCTATTTACTTAAAATTTCTTTAAATATTTTATACAGGATTTTAAAAGTCTGTATATTAATATATGCTAATTATTTATGGCCGTTTCAAGCTAGCTCTTATATACAAGCAAAATTATCATTACCGTTGCTTTATAACTTAAGGACAAAAACTAAGAAACAAAAAAAAAGAAAAATTAGTTTGAGTCAGAAGAACATGTGAATCCAACATACTGTTTCCTACACACACACTAGATGTCACTGCATGACCTGAAATATTGGCCATAATTTGATGTATTGCCTTATAGGCAAGAGCATAGCATGAAATAATCTCCAGGTATATTCCCCAAACAGCAGCACTCTTGCTTACATTCTACAAGTTGTATTGATACAAGTGAATTGTTTTAATATTTATTTATTTTTGAGTTGTAGTTGCACACAATACCTTTATTTATATGTGGTGCTGAGGATTGAACCCAGGGCTTCACACATGCTAGGCAAGCACTCTATCACTGAACCACAACTCCAGTCCCAAGTGAATTATTTTTAACTCCTCCACCAATTCTGTACACTGAACTACAAAGCGCACTGAACTCAAAGCAACATTAGTTTTTCTTTCCACTATCAACTTTATTTTCCTCATTCTAATATCAACTAGAAATGTTTGTATTTAATGAGTAAAAAAAATGGTCTTTAATCTAAAAAATTAAAGAGAGGTAAATAAAAATTAACCAATGAGCTATTATGTTTCAAATTCAGTGTATAATTCTTGATGCCTTGGGCATGTCAAGCATTAGTAATAACCAGGAGACACAAATATGAACAAGTTATTAATAAAGACCTCTGGGAACACAGATCAGGAGACTCAGAGAAGTAAGGCAACAGGACATCATCCCCAGAAGAAACATAGCTGATCATCCTTTGAATGACCCATGTATTTGAGGTGGCTTATTATTTGTGCTCTCTTTTTTTTAATTAGTTGCTCATGACAATACAATGATCTTGACATATCATACATTTGAATCAAATGGGATGTAATTTCTCATTTTTCCAAGTGTACAGGTTGCAGAATCGCATTGGTTATATAGACACGTATATACATACAGCAATACTAGTGTCTATTTTATTCTGCTGCCCTTCTATCCCCTCTGCTCCTCCCCTCCCAATCTTGAGTTATAGCAGTATTTGAAATGTTTATCAACTGTACTTAGTACACTGAGATGTAAATAGTTGTTTCCCATAAAATAATTCCACTGTTAAAGAAGAAACAGTTGGCTGATAACATAACCATCAAGCTCATTTTTAATTGCAGAATTTCTTTCAGTTTCTGCTTTTCAAACATGGATTGCAAATCTCTCAAAAGTCGACGGTACCTATCATGCCCTATTTCAAGAAATACCACTTTAAAGAATAATGAACCTCACTGAACAGCATTATATTGAAAAGCAAGCAAACAAACAAACAAACAAAGAAGTGAATATTTGGAATAGAAAGATTTTATATTTATGGCCTCTATAATTTTATACATTCAGAAAAAAAAATCCATGCTCTTCTTTTTACTCAATTATTGGAAACTGATGGAACTGAAAAGACTATTTTAAAAAGCTAGGACATTTTTAGTTTGATTTTTCCATTTTGTAAGCAATTTTGAAGTAAGATCAAACAAATGTTTTTATGCAATACAACTCAAAACTCACATCAATTATTTAGCTGGGGAAAAAAAAAGAAACTTAGAAATTTTGCACAGTGAATCTCAAGCTGTGCTCCCAGATTTCCTAGGAATTAAGTATTTATTTCCTATTGTTATTTGGGGTTCTTTGGAAAGTTTTCAGAAACATTATACTAAAAGAAACCATGTTTTATGTAAATTTGTTGAGCTAAAGAAAAAGGGACAATGATAAGAAGAATTCATTGCAATAGACTATTAATGAGGTGTGAGGAAAGTCAAACACTAAAATTTTATTTAAATGTTAATTCCCTAAATGTAAATGTATTTTCCTAAAACAATTCCAATCAAAATTTTCTACGTATTTTAAACTATAAATGATCAAATGATTATAAAAACTATGCAGAAATTAGAGTGACCAGAATACTCAGAACAATTTAGGAGAAAAAAAAAAAACACTTTATGTGTGGTATTGGTAAAAGGACAAAGACCAGTAGAACAGAATTGAATCCAAAAATAGACACCTCCCCCCCAGTATTTTCATGGTCATGTGTTCTATACCACCCTGATCTTTCTTTTCATTCTTGCTCAAGGGCTTTAAAGTCTAATAGACCAAATCCTCCCTAATCACATTTTTCACATGTATAACAACTCACTCCCATGAACATAAAATTTATCATCTTACAATTTAATCCCATTAAGATTTTAATGATAATTGCATTAATTTAGCTTGTAACGAAAACGCCATCTTTAAGTATTTTTCTTTCTTAACATGAAGTATATCCATTTCTTTTCGTCCTGTATTTATTCTAGTCTCTCTAAAGTTTTGTATTTCTCATAACAATTTTACATATTCCTTGAGTTCTTCATGTGTATTTTATAGGTTGATATCTTAAAAGAATTTTTTTCCTTTCAGCTTTTTTTTCTGGGTTTGATCCAGTGCTGAGGATCAAACCCAAGGCTTTACAAATACTAGACAAGTGTTCCACTCTGAGCTTCACCTCCTATTTTTTTGGATTATTGAATTATACATCTCCCTTCTGTCTAAACATATTATTGATAATTTCTTAAACAGGCAAAATGTCAATAGTTTTAGATTTCCATATATAAGTCATTTTCTCTGAATAATTCAAAGATTGAATTCTTTTTAGATTTTCAATAATTTTATGAAAAATACAGTTAACTTTTAATGCTATTAGAATATCATCCACAGGCAGAAGAGATATTCCTGTCACATGTAGTGCACAAATCAATTTCATGTTCTGGACAGAACAGCAGCAAGCTGCAAGCTTATTGAATGTTGCACTGCTAAAGCTTCCTCTTTTTACATTTTTTTAAATTTGTTCCAATTAGTTATACATGACAGTAGACTACATTTATGCACTTTGATGTATCATACATAAATGGAGTATAATTTTTCATTTTCCTGATTGTACATGTTGTAGTATCACATGGGTCATGCAGCTATGGTAACAGAAACAGCATGGTATTGGCACTAAAGCAGACAAGTAGACCAGTGGTACAGAATAGAAGACACAGAGAAAAACCCACAAAATACATTTACCTCATAATAGACAAAGGCCCCCAAAACTTTTACTGGAGAAAAGATTCAACAAATGGTGCTGGAAAATTGGTTAATCATATGTAACAAGATGAAATTAAACCTCTATTTCTCACCCTGCACAAAGCTTCCATTTTTGAGTGACACAGTCTAACTATGCATACTAAGAAACTTTACCTTGCAAGTTTTGATATGCTATTCTCAACACAATTGACTTTTCAGTCTGAGAAACAAGTTATCCTAAGAATCAATTGTATCCCACTGATCTCACTATTTTTTCTTCAGCCATTATTGATTATTAAACAATTTGGAGATTTGTAATTCAATTTGTAAGTAGTAATGAGTAATGACACTGTCCACAACAGTGAACTATAAGCTTGGAGTGAAAATAAATAAGTATGCCCCACCAACTATCTCTTCTTTTTCTCTAAATGTATAAATGTCATTCAAATAATTTTTTTCTACTTTAGGGGACATTGAGAGATGTTTAACACTTAGAAATCAACCATTTAAAAGGTGGGTATTGGTTTCTGCTAAAAAGAAAATGCCTTGTTCTGTATATATATTCTTCCTCTTGATATATTTCTAAACAATGGTTCTGAGACTCATCCATTTTACTATAGGCAATTCTTATTCATTTTCATTGCTATGGAGTATTCCAAAATATGCCATGCTTTGTGTGTCAGTGAAAAACATAGATAAAAGATAGGATGGGTTCTCAGTCCATTTAGTACTATTATAATAAAATTCACAGATTGGGTGACTTATAGAAAAACATAGATTTATTTCTCAAAGTTCTAGATACTGGGAAGTCAAAGATCAAGTCAATGGCATCCTGTAGACTTCTTGCTATGTCCTCATTCAGCAGAAGTAGAAAGGCAATACAGGAAGAACTCCCCCTATCAAGCCCCTTTGTAAGATCTCTCAATCCCAGCTGAAAGGGAGAAACCTCATTGCCTGATTTTTGGAGAGAAACCATTCAAACCAAGTCTTATCTAAATCAGGTATGAGTGAGACTCAAGGCACAATTCATCCTCAGGCAAATTTCTCTCCTGCTCTGAGCCTGTGATATCAAACAGGTTATGGATTTCCAAAATGCAATGATGAGACAGGCATAGCACAGACATTTCCATTCTGAAAAGGAGCAATAAGAAAGAAAGATGGGGCAATAGGTCCCAAGTAAGTCTAAAACCCAACAAGACAAATAACGTTAAATATCAGCATTGGAGGATTATCTTTGACTACACACCTGGCCTTCTGGACACTACAGGGTGAGGGATGAGCCATGGCTTTGCTAGGCACGGGCCACACTTCAGGATTCACATCACACATTGAAATCACGTGGCTCTGACTTTCCCAGGTCAGCTCTGGACACTAATGGCTGTACTATTCTCCCCCCCACGGGTCCAATTAAGTTCATCCTAGTGAGGATTCTCTGTGGCAGCTCTCCTCCATTGGCAGGTCTCTGCCTGGGTCTCTTTTTGACATCTAGGTGGAGGAACATCCACAGCTCTTATACTCTGTACACCTGAAAAATTACCAACAAGGCTCACCACCTGCACCCTCTGGAACACTGGATTCACACCTGGATTCATTTGTGTCATAGTAGTGATGGCCCAGGAGCACTGGATTCACACCTGGATTCATTTGTGTCATAGTAGTGATGGCCCAGGAGCACTGGATTCACACCTGGATTCATTTGTGTCATAGTAGTGATGGCCAAGGACCTCTGCACCTGAATGCACGAAATGGTTTCCCAAGATGGTCTTGGGCAGCCAACCCCTAGATCCCATGAGAACCCAGGGTCTGTCCCCCGAAGGAATTTTCTCTATCCCAGATCCCTAATACTCTGGGTCTGTGATGGGCCGGGAACTCAAAGCTCTCCACAATGCCTTCTGTGTCATTCTTCCATTTTCTTGATAAATAACACCTAGTTTCCTTCTAGCCCTCCTCCTCTCCTTATCAAACAGTAGCTTGGCTGTACCCTAGGTAGCTCTGCGAACACATTTCTTCACATGGCTAGACTGAGAATTTTCCAGATTTTTATATATTGCTTTCCTTTTAGTTATAAATTCTACTTTAACTCATTTCTCTTCTCTCATTTTACTAAAAGCAGTTACAACTTCCTTCAACATTTTTCTGCTTAGAGATTTCTTCTGTGAAATATCCTAGTTCATCACTTTCAAGTTCTGCCTTCCATAAAAT
Organism: Ictidomys tridecemlineatus; assembly: GCF_052094955.1. Taxonomy (NCBI): domain Eukaryota; kingdom Metazoa; phylum Chordata; class Mammalia; order Rodentia; family Sciuridae; genus Ictidomys; species Ictidomys tridecemlineatus. Next base: position 124,345,448 of record NC_135483.1, on the reverse strand, counting down.
CCTAGGTCACAGACATAACTTTAGCAAAGTTCTTTGCTGCCATATACCAAGGATGGCCCTTCCTCCAGATTTCAATACCTTGCTCTTCATTTCTGAGGCCTCATCACAATAGTCCTTACCATCCAAATTTCTATCAACATTTAGCTTAGGAAAGCTTAAGGAGTCTCTAAGAAGATTCAGGCTTTCCCTACAGCTCCCATCTCCAGGGTCCTTACCAGAACTGCACTCAATTCTTCGTTCATGGAAATCCAAATTTTTTTCCAGCATTCGCTTCAAACTCTCTCAGCCTCTATCCATTTCCCAGTTTCAAAGCACCCTTTTCACTTTTAGTATTATTTTAGCAACACCCTACTCCTCCTCGATACCACTTTTTGTCTTAGTCCATGCTGTTATAATGAGACACCAAAATACTGGGTAGCTTATTAAAAAATAGAAATTAATTTCTTACAGTTCTGGAGGCTAAGAAGTTCAAAATCAAGGTCCTAGCACTTGTGAGGGCCTTCTTGTTGAAACCTCACATAGTAGAATGCAGAGGGCAAAAGAGAACAGACTTCCTCATTATGTCCGTGCAAAAGGGAGGAGCCATTCATGGCCTAATCACCTTTTAAAGGCACTACCTCCTAACACTAATACATTGGAAACACGTTAATTTTGGAGAGGACACATTCAAACCATATTGGGTTCCAGTCCCCTGACCGCTTTGTAGTCTCAGTTGTCTAAGTGTTCTAATATTGGAAATAGCTTTAGAAGTACTAGAGATGCATCGTGCAGAATTTGGATGAGTTTTGACAATGCCACTTCATGAGCTCTATAGAGATTAAATTGAAGGCAGGCTTTCCAGCAATGGTGTAGATTGCAGTCAGACCACCAGCTGGATCCACCAAAGACATCATTAGCTGGGCAGGTTGTGGAGCTATTGGCACTAACAAAGAGAAAGTGGGTCAGCCAGAAGAGCTTAAAAAAAAAAAAAAAACTTACTTGTGAAGCACCACAAAAGCTTTACTTGGAGCAATGAATTATAGCTGTGAGATGCTTAGAAACAAATAGTGCCTGAGAGAACACCCTGGCAAAAAGGGCTGAGTCACTGTTCAGTGTTATGAACATGACGTGCTGAAAGCAGAGCTAGACTACAACAAGAAGAGCAGTCATCACAAAGAAATAACACAGGCTCACCTGGCAGAAATGCCTCCTCTGGTCATTTCAGTCAAGTTTACCTTTATGGTGGGGACAATGTCCTCTTTCAAAAAGGGACCCAGAACAACTAAAGAAACTGCCACCAAAAAGCAGATGCTCATGTTCCAGATGCTGTTTGGGAAATGTTCACAATCTGGAAATGATGAGCCACTTCCCTGAACCACCAGACATCTCTAGTATAATTTATTTAATGTCTAAGGTGCAAGACTTCATAATCATCCCAGAAGTTTAATTTACCTTAACACTCTTTACTAGTGCCTACAGAGATTCCTTCTAAAATGTAAATCTGACTTTTTTGGTTGGCCACTTAAAACCCTTCAATTTCTCCCCATGGCTTTCAAGTGGAAATCCAAATTCTGTACAGTGACATAAAAAGCCCTGTGATCTACCGTCTCTAAATTCTTTGTTCATTCCGAGATTCGTAGTTGTCCATACTCCAAAAATACAGAACTACTTGCAGATGCAGAAAAGTAAAATCTGTGTTCTTTTGTGCCTTGTTGCTTTTGGCATGCTTCAGGTTGCTAGCTTGCCTCCTTAAAGACTCAGCTCACGTGTCTGGACTACCACCCCCTCCCAAGGTCTGGAGTATATGGTCTTCATATATTTCACATAGAAGTTTTCACAGGCTACAATAATTACCTCTTTCTGGTCTCCTTTCCCAATTCCTATAAAGCGGAGATTGTGTCCCTTAGCTCTGTAACCCTAGATAGTGTTATGCACATAAGGTGCTTCATAATTGTTTCTGGAACAAATACACTATTCGTCATAAAATTCCCAGAAGGAAGGGTAGATGTTGAAAGATAAGGAAATTGAGCAGAGCAATGTTGGCAAGCAACATGCCCAGTGACATCTATCACATTGACTTTTAATATCTTTCAGCTGCAGGATCACAGGTGTGTGTACAGTAAATGCTGGACTATTGCTGCCACCATGATCAATGTATAAATGTAGAAATGCTGCCACTCCTGCTTGTTATCTGGAAATTGGTGACCTTCATTGTTTCCCTCCACTGTGTCTACAAATTTGCACAAGATATAAATCTTCATGAGCTCCAACATACTAGTCAAAATTGAACATGCTATTATAGAAATTTTTTTGTTTAGCCCCTTTTCTTCCAAAATGATTTCTCCTCCAAATCTTTATATAAATATTGGAATCAAATAGCACAAACTTGTTTTATAGAAACTAGCAGGTAGAATTCTTTCTCAGACTAATTGAGCTGACTGAGAAATTTGAGGAATGGCTTTTTACGTGCCTCTTCGTATCCACCTGCTTCTTCCTCTGTTGAGGCCGGTGTGATTCTTATTCCATTAATGTGGGAAGGGATGCATCAGTAGCAAAAAAAGTTTTAAGCTTCCCAGTGCCTTTCTCACTTTAGCATCTCAATCATACATACTTTAGAGTGGGCAGAAAATCAGGGTGAAAGAATAACTTCTGTGGAGGCAAAAATTGTGTATGCTGCACATCTAAAAATAGGATGGCACAGGTCTATGATGTATCATTCTGAAAATTCACCATGTTCAATGGTCAGGATTTTTTAATCAAGCTTGGGGTGAGTTATTACATGCTTTTTTCTTGGCCCTTAAAAAGCATTAACTGATGAGAGCATTGTGGCTGCTATTCATGACATTATTCCACATGCCTGTGCATTTAAAAAAGCCCTGACTCCACAGGGTCATCTGTTAGCACAAAGATAGTCTGCATTCTCTTCCCACAGAAAGAAGTCAACCGTCACCAGATGTCACCAGGTAAGAGATCCAAGGAAGGTATTTAAATTAAAGAGAGGAAGACACAATCACTTCCTTGAACTGTTATTGTTTCCACCACCTGGCTGTTTTTTCCTCTGAACTACTTTAGCAAATAATAAGTTTGAACACCATTTATTTTATAAATAAAAATAATTAGTCTCTGTATTTTAGAAACTTAAAGTTTAAAATTTTAATTAAAATGAAAAGCTACATTTTGTCTATTGCAAAAAAAAAATTGATGTTCTAATCTTTTGAATTTTGTCACTATTATTATTTACCTACTGAGGGAATGTTTAGGGTAGGGGTAAATTTTTTTTATGAAAAATGTCATCCAACTAATCTATTATGTTAAATGTAAAGCAATGAAAATACAAAAAAAAGTTTTTAAAAGTAATACATATTATAATTAAATTCTACATTTGGTTAAATTATCTAATTGAAGGGCAATGAAAGAAATCACAGATGAAAATGTTGATATATTTATACATGTAATATAAATCCATTTGCTCAAAAAGAATACAGCTGAATTTAAAAGTCAATAAACTGGAAACATATTTACAAATATGTTAAACAAGGTTTAATGCATTTGATAATGGCAGATATTATAAATTAATGATATAATCACAAATTATATAAAGGTCTGACCATAAAGTTTACAAAGCAGAATATAAATTGTGAAAAATTGTCCACCACAATAATAACACGTAACTTCAAACACGATACCATTTTTTTCCTATCAAACTTGCAACTACAATTTTTTTTAAGTCATAATCCTTGGTATTCAAGAACAGTTTTTCCTGGGGCACTCATTAAAAATATTAATCTATACTCCTACCAGACCCACCAAAGCAGAAACACAGAGGATGATTCAGAAGACAAGTTTGGTATGATGGCTTTAATTGTTCAGGATAAATACTGAAGAGTGGTAAAGCTGGGTCCTATGGGGGTTCCATGCCTAGTCTTTGATGATTTTCATAGGGGTTGTACTAATTTACAATGCCATCAACAGTGTAAAGGTGTTCCTTTTTCTTCACAACCTCTTCAGCATTTATTTTTATTTGTATTCTTAATGGCTACTATTCTGACTGATGTGAGATGAAATCTCAGTGTAATTTTGAATTGCATTTCCCTAATTGCTAATGATGATGGTTATTTGCCTTTCTTTCTTTCTTTCTTTCTTTCTTTCTTTCTTTCTTTCTTTCTTTCTTTCTTTCTTTCTTTCTTTCTTTTTCTTTTTTGAGAAGTGTCTGTTTAATTCATTTGCTCATTTTTTAATTGGGTTAATAGGGTTTTTTGGTGTTAAGTTATTTGAAGTCTTTATATATTTTAAATATTAATTCTCTGTCAGAAGAGTAGTTGGGCAATGATTTTCTCCCATTCTGCAGGTTCTCTCTTCACATTCCTAATTGTTTTCTTTGCTGTTTAAAAGCTTTTTAATTTGATGCCCTACCATTGAGTAACTCTTGGCACTATTTCCTGCATTTTAAGGGTACTATTGAGAAAATCATTACCTGTGCCTGCATGTGACAGTGTTGATCCTATGTTTTCTCCTAGGAGCTGCATAGTTGCTTGTATTGCTCCTAAGTCTTTGGTCCACTTTGAGTAGACTTTTGTGGAGGTTGAAAGATAAGAGTTTAGTTTGATTCTTCTACATGTGGATTGCCAGTTTTCTAGCACCATTTGTTTAAAAAGTTGTCTTCTCTCTAATGTATGATTTTAGCATTTCTCAAGGATCAGATAATTATCAATGTGTCTCCTATTCTATACTATGTTCTATGTGTCTGTTTCTATGCCAGTACCATGCAGTTTTTTGTTACTATAACTCTATAGTATAACTTAAAGTCATAACCTGGTTCCATTCCCAGAATTTCCGATTTAATCCCTGTGGGTTTGGTTTGGGTGTCAAAATTAACTTGAGAATTCCTTCTCCAGAGGGTAGGATAAAATGGGTACTTGCATGCTCTACATATAGGCTTGAAGACTGATATAACCTTCATTCACATAATTTGGCTGTTCCTGGCTTTTTCAAAATACGATGTTGTTTTCACAAAAATTGCAATTTTGTAAATCCATAATACATTTGTGCAATCTAAATATAGAAGACACTTAAAGAGAAAAAAAGTTCTATGTATATAATTGATTCAAAAGCAATATTTGAGATAAACATAAATGTTCAGTTATAGGTCATGGTTTAATGAAAAATGGTATGTTCATATAGTAAAGTACTATTCTCATTAAACTGTGCATATAAGTTTTTAATGCCATGGGACAATGCTTATAGTAATAAGAAGGGAAAACAAGTATGAAATTGTATACAAGGTATACAATTGTATATTGATTGATCATGACTATGTTACATAAAACATAGCAAAAAGACAAGAAAAAATATTTTATATTACTAAGGATGATTATCTTCGAGCTATGAAGGTGATGAATGAATGTGGGGAATTATTTTCTGATTTTTCTGAATTTCCCAAGCTGTATAAATCTATGTTAGGTCTTCTTGAATTATTTAAATTTTTTATTGTGGTAAGGCATGCAAAACATACAACTTGACATTTTAATAATTTTCATATATACAATGCAGTTGCATTAAATACATTTGTATTATTGTGCATACATTAACAGTATCTACCCCCAAGACTTATACTCTTCCCCAAGTGAAATTCTGTACCTATTAAACAATAACTTCCTGTTACTCTCTCTCTCCAACCCTGGGTAACCACCATTCTACTGTCTGTCTTTATGAATCTGTCTGTCTTTATGAATCTAGTCTAGGTACCTCATATTAATGGAATCATACAATATTATATCCTTTGGTATCTGGCTTCTTTCACTTAGCATAATGTCTTTAAATTTCATCCATATTGTAGCATGTATTAGAATTTTATTTCTTTTTAAAATTGAATACTATTTATGCATATGCCACATTTTGTTTATTGTTTCATTTATTGATAGACATTTGTGTTGTTTTCATCTTCCAGCTTTTGTGAACAATGCTGCTATAAACATTGGTTTACAAATACCTATCTGAGTCCATGTTTTCAATTGGGGGAGTATATACCTAGATGTGGAACTACTGGATTATATAGGAGTTCAATCTTTAATTTTTTTTAAGAATGTACTATTTTCCAAAGTGGCTACATCATTCCACATCTCCACCAATATATAAGGGCTCTGATATCTCTACATCCTTCAATCCCCTTACATGGAAATCTTCCTAAAATGTGTCACTCATTTTCCAGGCTTCTAAAAAGAAAAATATTGGGCAAATTTAATGTTTTCTTTTAATGACTTATGGGCATTGATGTTTTTAAGAAACTATTGCAATCTATATTTATTTCAGGTTTACTATGTGCTAGATACTATTCCCAGTTATTTTCATATAATAATAAGTCAATCCTTTCAAAATCCTGTGGAAGACTACCCCTATTTTATAGATAAGTAAACGAGACACACAAATCTTACCCAATATCCCACCACTAGTGGGATTTTTTTTTTTTTAATGCCTGTACCATTAAGTTTTTTGTTACTATAACTCTGTAGTACAATTTGAAGTCATCATCTGGTTCCATTCCCCAGAATTTCTGATTTAATCTTGTGAAAACAGCCAGATTCAAAGCTATGCTTTTACACATTTTGCTGGGCTCCCCACCATTAAACACATTTGCCTCTGTATTAAACATGTCCAAACTAATACTCTCAGCTCTGAGAAAATCTGTGCATGCTGTTTAATGTTTTCTTTTGTTCCTTCTGGTGTCACTACTGGTTGTCAAAAAAGCACCTGTGTTTCTAGTTATTTCCTCATTTCCAACCATGTATTGATATTAATATCTTGCCCTCAAGAAAAACAGTTAAAAAAGAGAGTTAAAACTGCATGGAAAATCAAAGTGCATAGATTATGAGAGAGAAGATAAGAAGTCAGTTTAAGAGCAAAATATATGAGCTTATTTGTTTGGCTACTTTGGTGGTTCAATGATCTATGCTGCTTATTTCTGACTTTCTTCTTGTATTTCAGGTATTGATATTGCTATTCTGAATGACTTCTGAATGTGAATTCTTACTCTTTATCCTGCTTATCTTGTGAAATACAGTGTAATTTATTTAGGAAAAATGCTTGCCCCAAAGAAATAAATATACTTTAAATATCTTATACTTTCATTTTTAAAATGTATATTTAATATTTCCATAATATACACAAATAAAGAGTCTAGAAAAAGGTTTTGGTATTGAAAGTATCTGGTCCCACTTTAAGGCTATTCAAGCTCCAGATTACAGTTGTCATCAATATTGGCCTGGAATATCTGTGTGAACTTCGTTGTATGTAAAAGATGTAGTTTCCAGAAAGAGTAAGCAAGTGTTTCTGTCATTGTGTTATATATATCATGAAATGTTGAACAATCAAATTTATTTATTTCAGTGAAGTAGAAGAGGTTAGTTGTTGACTACATTCAGAGTTCTCCCATGTATATAAAACACAAAGTGAATTATGAATGTTTCTCACATTAAATCACCCCCTATTTTCTGAATATTAAGATTTTTATATTACATTTATTAAAGGTTTCTTTCCTACACTTGTAAGACTTTCCCAGGAAACAAGGGAAGAACAGAAGTAGAGCTGAGATGAGCCTCTGTACCCAAAATATAAAAGAAAAAGACAAATAAAAGTTTTCTGTAGAAAAGTTCTAAAAAATGAGAGTTCTGGAAATACAGGCTTCTTTATATCCACTAAGGATTGAGTGATAAATGTAATTTTTGTACTACTAAGTTTATGGTGAAATTCCATTTGAGCACTCCAAGCAATTTTACTCAACAAAAGAAGAGGGATGGGGGGAAGAAAGGAAACAAAACTATTGTTTTCTTTCTTTGATTTTTGTTTGTTTATTTTTAACAAACTGGAGATCTAATTTTATGTGGAATTGGCATTATCTTCTGATTCAGCAATTTTGTGGCTGGTTAATAGTTACAGCTGAAAGAAAAGAAACAGTGTTGCCTTACTTCTCTTGACACTATCTGAACATATTAGATCCCAGATCTAAATATACTCAAATTTTGAAAATTATTCAAATAACATTTTCAGCGTTTTTTGTTTGTTTGTTTGTTTTGGTTGTTGTTTTGTTTTTTGGGGGGTAGTATCTCTGGTCTTGTCATGCTGGACCTTACAAATATACCATTATTTACTAATTATTGATTACATAAAGAGGGGGCTAACTAGTCCCTCCCTGTTCAACCACAACCACTTTCTACATAATCCTGTGCAAGTTAGCATCCCTACTGAATCTCTCCTCATTGACCTTTTGCCTTTCACTTGCTTCTATCATTTATTTTATAATTACTTTATATTGTCTAACATTTTTGATGATTTTCTTACATGTACATTATGTGAAAAATATATTTATCATTCTTATGCATCACCCACATGAACAAAAACAGACTAACTGCATGGTGAGATTTAAAGAAATTATTTTCAATTAAGAGTAATTTGTTCAAAGAAAAAATTTGTTAAGGGTCAGACATTCTTCAGGGCTGATTGAATCATGAAAAACTAAAACAATAAACCAAGTGAATTGTGGGTGAGGCCCAGAAGCTGAGTTTTCAGCTAACTTCTCCCTCTGCTACCTTCAGCTAACATTCTCTCCCCCAGAATGTTAATAGATACTTAGATGAATCAAACTTAATGAAGCTGATACACTATAAAGCTTCCAAAAATTGAAAACTCTTAAATAAAGGCAGTTCAATTCATGTTTGGTCATGAAATAGTGGAAAAACATTCAAGGAAATCTTTGAATATGGAAGAAATGATGCTTGGGGAGTAAAATATCAGGGGATTTAATAAACAAATAGAATGGAATTAAAAGTAGTGTTGAAAACTGCAAGACAGATACAGTGTTTTAATAGAAACAGAAAAAGTATTCTATCAGGACTTTAGACTGGGCTTCAATTTACTATTTTCTAGCTGTTACAGATTAAAGAATCAAGGAGGGAGGAGAAAGAAAGTAGGAAGTTGGGGTGGGGGGTATCCCTGAAGTGTTGTTCTGGATCTTAAAATACTTAATCTGGCAGGCTTGTAAAAATGAATAATAGAAACAAGTAACAGGAATTCAGAAAAGCAAAGTCAGAGAAGACAGGCTGATTTCTAGGGATGTTAACTTGCACCAGAACCAACAGCAAAACCATAATGGGTTGAAAGCCTCAACCAGGCCCCTAAAACATCTGCAGTTTGGTTTACAATGACTAAGAATGAACTGCATCTGCTATGAAGCACAAGGAAGGCTTCCAGCAGTTGGCCAGCATTCTAGGTGATGGATGTTGATAACCAATTTACTTAAATAGCTGATTTATTGCCAACAGACAAAAACACTGGATGCACATCCAAAACGTCCTCTGCAATTAAAATTACAAGCACGTGATCACTCTGTCCACCTCCTTTTCCAGAGAGGTGACCCTGTTCCTGGCAACCTTCACACAAAGGCCACAGAAGAACACCTTCTTCCCCTGACCCCATTCCTTGGCCTCAAAAACCACTATAAAACTCATTTTGCTCTGACAATTGCTTTTGTAAAGAGGAATGGGGAGGAGGCTCATCCTTCCTTTCTTCTTTCCTTCCTCCCTTTCTTCTTTCTTCCCCTTTTCCTTCCCCCTCCTCCACTCATCCTTCTTTGATTTCTGGGGGGAGAGGGGGACTACTCCCAGATCCCGGCCCCACTCCACCTGACACCTCACCCTGCAACACACACACTCTACACTCCACTAGAAAGCCTTCGCAGGAGAGTGAGTCAGTCTCAGGCAAAGGCCCGGTGCATTTGCCAGCAGCATCTGGCACCTGCAGCATTTTCGCCACTTTCTTTCTGCCCAAAAGTGAGAGGGGTGGCCGGCAAAGGACGCACACAGCTGGCATGGCCGGATTCCTCGGAAACTTTCAATTGGTTGCTCCCTTTTTCCACAAACTCTTTGATTATCCAAAGCAGAAGTGCACAGTGACCTCTGCCTGACCATTGGAGTTGCAAAAGAAACAAAGCAAGAAAAGGTTCTTCCTTTTGCTTTCCCTATCGCTCAATAGCAGGGCGGCGCGGCTGCCGGAAGGGGCCGCTGTTCGCTCAGAGCAGCCACCGGGTCGCTGCCGCCGCCGCCGCCGCGGCCCGCACCTCCCACGGCCGGGCTTGGCCCAGCCCCGCCAAGTTCCAACAGCCCCCAGTCGAGCGAGCGCAGGGAACAAGCACCGGCTGAGCAGGAGCGGACCGCGCAGAGGAGCTCGGCTGCAGCGCGCGTTTAGAGAAGCTCCTGGGAAACTCACAGCCCGGACACTTTCGAAAGGAGAGAGCGAGGAGCCCCGCGCAAGCAAGTCTACAAGTAAGCGCTTGCCCGGCACCTGTTCCTCCCGTGCCACCGCCTTCTCACTCAGACTCGCGCCTCCCTGGGTGCTGCCTGCTCCCGTGATGAATCCCGTGCTGGGCAACCAGACCGACGTGGCGGGCCTGTTCCTAGCCAACAGCAGCGAGGCGCTGGAGCGCGCAGTGCGCTGCTGCACCCAGGCATCCGTGGTGACCGACGACGGCTTCGCGGAGGCTGGCCCGGACGAGCGCAGCCTGTACATCATGCGCGTGGTGCAGATCGCCGTCATGTGTGTGCTCTCGCTCACGGTGGTCTTCGGCATCTTCTTCCTAGGCTGCAACCTGCTCATCAAGTCCGAGGGCATGATCAACTTTCTGGTGAAGGACCGGAGACCGTCTAAAGAGGTTGAAGCGGTGGTCGTGGGGCCCTATTGATGGGTCCTCAGGCCACAGCAGCAGGCACACCCCGTCCTTCCGCTCTTCTCCAGTCCAGCTGAGTCCACCGCGGTCAGAGACTGGGCGAAGCAAACCTGTCGGAGTCAATTATTTCTCCTGACTTCTGCCTTTTGGGATAAAGCGATCCGTTTCTCTCTAGCCCACTGGAAGTCCCCATACCTGGCTGTAGGAGAGAGCCCTGACTTCTGAACTCAGCAGCAGGTGGCAAAAGGGAGCGATTAGGGCGCAAAACTTTGGAAGCTACTGCTTGCGTGGGATGCGGGGAGACCGACGGGACGAAAGCCCTTCTCCACCCGCAGGTGGGCCAAGCACTGGGGACAGCTGGAGAGGGCGGGCAGAGGAGAGACCCAGAAGTCCCGATCACCTGGTGATCAGAAAAGTGACCTGTTTATACTCTACGCAAGAGACCTAATGGGTACATTCAAATCCTGCGCGGATTCTTGCCCACTCTCTCCAGCTCCCCCCTACCCCAGCCCTGGCGGGGAGAGATGAAACCTTTGATTGTAACGTGCCGTTTTAAGGAAATTTGTGCTAGTTTGCTTGAATACAAATAAGTCTTTTCTGCCCTAGTGGCCTGTTTGCCTGCCTGGGGGTTAGAGTTTTGTCATCCTGGGAGACGGGGTGGGGGGAGGGGGAGCCTGCGAATGTGACTGGGGTGAATTGTTTCTTTTAGTGTATTTTCAAATGGGTCTTTTGGGGAGACTAGAGCTCCAGCTAAAGGACAAAGACCCAGAATAGAACTCGTAGCTCGTGACTGCACGGTTTACGCCACAAAAGTGCTCTTGATAATCTGTGAAGCCGTTTTGACTTTTTTTTTTTCTTATTTAACATTTCCTTAATAAAAGCAACATTTAAGTGTTTTGTTCTGGCCTCCTGGTGGTCATTCTACGCTCCCAGCAGAGGGGGACGGGTAATAGTGAAGAGTCTGGTTCCAGGCCAGGAGAATTCTCTTTGCAGAATCTTAGATCGCGTGGAAGGGGCAGGTGGGGGCAACACCAAGAGGCCAAAGGATGAGTGATACGGCCAAACCCTGCGCACAGCAGCTGTCCTGGTTTCTCTTATATTTACTATTTTATATTTTATTTATTTTCAACTCTCAGGTAGGCGAGATGACAGGAGGGCCCCCGCTAGAGGATTACACTTCCGTGACAGGCTCCAGCGGAAACAGGGTTATACCGCTAATGAAAGGAAGGGAAGGCTTGGTCAGCCTTAGGGAGGGTGTCTCTCCCCAGAACAACGTCAGCAAGACGGCTCTGGGATGTTGCTCCAGGAAAAAAGAAAATTATAAAATACGAGAAAAGTAGCTGCTAAGGTACATAATGACGCTAATGCTTCTTAGGACAAACCACTGGTAATAAAACGAGATGGATTATTTTCTAGAGAAAGGATGATATTAAAAGATCGGAAGACGTGATAAACATGTACTAATTAGCCTGATTTGATCACTCCACAATGTGTGCATGTATTGAAACATCCCATTGAGCTCCATAAATATGTATAATTACTTTGCTTCAATTAATTGAAAATAAAACAGCAAGAAAAAAAAGAGGGAAAAAAAGAGAGAGAGAAAGATTGACTGCTCTTTATAATTTAGAGTAGTCAGCCCGAGATTAGGCAAAGGACTCAGAGGAGTTAGCCGAGGTGCTGAATGTCAGAGATGAGTATTAAAACCAAAACCAAGAAGGCTGAACCAGAATAGAGTTGTAGATGATGGCAGGCATATTTAGTTCTCAGTAACTGGATAGTGTTGGAAAGAAGAATCTAGAAAATCATGACCGTGAGAACAACTCAAAGTATTCAATAGCTTCAAGCTTAAACTTGATGAAAGGTTTTTAGCAGTTTATATTTGTGTCTAGGGTGTAATCCTAAATATTTCCTGGAATATAAAGGATTCACTAGGATGCTCTAGCAATTAAAATTTCACTGACTTCACAATAGCAACTACAAGACCAGCCAAAATTAAACAACAAAGACATGTCTCATTTACTGAGGAAGAAGCACAAGTGCCAATGACTCAAAGGACTGGGTTCAAAAGGTTTTTATGTCCTTTAGCATCTTATCCATTAGTTCAGTCTCAAAGTAAATCTTGCCAAAAATTGCAACCTGGAATGGTGTTTTGAATATTAATGGTGTCAGGCTTGGAAAAAAAATAAGGATTTGATTCGAGGTTTTGCCTATTGTTCCTAGTTTTTCAACAGATGATGGTTTGCTTTTTTTTTCATATCTAGGAAAGGGGTACAGTCAACAGATAATCAACAAGTAGGGTGAGTCACTGAGGGCATTTTACCTTTGCTAATGTGTAGGAAGAGAAATGGAGACATCTTATTTTATAGACAGTTCTTGTGGCACCAAGTCAATCTGCTGTCTCCATGTTTCAAAGAGAGAAATAAAGCAGAGCAACAAGTTTACCCTGGGACAAACTAGACATTTAAAATTTAACTCAGGGTTTTAAGGCTGCAACATCCACTAAGGGTCCCTTCTTCTTGCCGATTTGTTAGACTACCACTGAATTTAGTGCTTTGGAGGAAATTGATTTGGAATGAAAAACAAATCAGCCTGAGATTTTAGGAATCTTGCTTTGTTCTCTGCTCTGTTCAAAGTATATGCATATAGCTAGCTTCAGACATGGAGGTGGGGTTGAAACTTCAGTTCAATTGTATATTGTTTCTATAAAGCAGATTTTCATTTAAAACAAAAATCTGAAAAGTTGAGAAAGGAGCCTTCCCAAGATTCAAAACCTCTACTGTCTTCTCTGTTTTGTTCTTAATGTTTCTTCACACCTGTTTCCTCTTCTGTGCAACTCAAAAGCAAAAGTTACAGTTTCTTCTCATCTCAATTATACATATTTATTCTCTCATCTCCAGATATTGTGATTGTGAGACAAAACAGAACCTGCAAAATTTAATCCTTAGGTAGAAAAGATATAGGAACACAGCTCTGTAATCTATGATCTATGCATTATAGGGAAATGCACACAGTCTGAAATGCACATAGCCCTGGGGACTATTTCCTGCCAACAGCCCTTCTCTCCAGCCCTTAGGTCCATTTGTTACTTAGAGAGATGCCAAGTGGTTCTGGTTTTTATAGATGAGGCAAGAAGCTTTTTACACTCCCTATTCCCTGATGGCCACACAGCAACCACTTTCCAGGCCTCACACCACACCCTCTCACTCTGCCTTTGACTCTCTTTGTCCCTCATTCTAACAAATGCATTAAATAAAACTTTTAAATCCTGCCCGGAGTTTATGGAGTATCATACTTTTCCCACAGACATGCTATAAGAAAAACAGGTTTTGAAATGTACTCTGTGTTTCATCTAAGAAAACAATGTTATCCACCAGACAAGGTGGTATGCACCTGTAATCTGATCAATTCAGGAGGCTGAGACAGGAGGATAGCAAGTTCAAAACCAATGGGGGGGATGTAGGGAGACCTTGTGTCAAAGTAAAATAGGTCTGGGTACAGATGTAGTTAAGTAATAGAGTGCCCCTGTGTTTAATCTCCAATACTGCAAAAAGAAAAAGAAAAAGAAAGTCAGCCTGGAGACTGGGGATTGAATGGGATATTGAATGGAATAAATGCAAATGGACAGGTTCCACTATCCCACAATTAGGTCTACCATGTGCTCAGTAATCATGGGAGGCAGAGAAAGGCGGGGGCATGCACTTCCTATGAAAGCTTGTTTCATTCTGGCATGACCCAGGAGAGTACTTATCTGATATTTCCTGATGCTCTTCTGGAAATATAGCAGACACAGGGACAGGTTTTCATAAGACACAGCTGATAGGTAAGTGGGCTCTCAGGCTACCTACTGATGCCTCTTAGCCTAATTGGGTTGTCGATATATAAGCAGCTTAATCAATTGTTTATACATTTTATTTTTCCTAAGATTGAAGATATGAGTCTCCCCACTGTCTTTGAAAATGTAGAAGGATCTTGAGCGCTGTATAATTCAAAGGAAGGTCACATCACCTTCTTAAGTCTAAGAATATGGTAGCTCCTGGTGGATGGTCCATGATTTCTGATTTCCAGGCCACTTGGCTTCTCACAGGATCCCAAGGCAGTCCTTTTCCTGTGTCTTCTTGTGTAACTCTGAATGAGGCAAGAGAAGGCACATGTTAGATGGTAGAAATTTTGACTCTGGCCTCTAAGCAGCTGGGGGGGCTCATCCATAAAATAAGGAAGATGAATTCTAAAGGATTTCCCAATTCTATAATTTATTTGAATTAATTTGTTTAACATTTTCTTTCTCTTAAGATGTTTCATACACTTCTCATTATGTATTATTTTGTCTTTCCAGTCTCAGTCATTTATGTAGATTTTTTTTTTCCTCACAAGTCAAATGCTCTGCCACTTGGGATATGCTATTTAAAATAATCAAATTTCAGACACCTTGCCAGACCTGGGAAGACAGCAGTTTCTAATCTGATAGAAATTCACCATCTAACCAGTGCCTTAAATATCCCAGATCTCTATATTTTCACTGGGTGAATCTATGAGAGCAAAGGCCAATAAAGCTAGGAATAAGCAATTCTTATAGATACTGTAAATCTAGATCTAGATTTTAGATGAGTATGCACTATTGTATATAGAAGCTTCTTGAGTATTTGAAGATTAATTAATAGCCAGTCTCCCCATCCCCCAAGTATTTTTCCCTGTGAGCTTTTGCAATAGTACACAACAGCTGTTCCACATGTAGTTTAGAGCCTTTCTTAGTCCTGGCTTCTTGTCATTTTGGGGGTTGCAATACACGTAAAGGATTTCAGGGTTCGGTTTGTTTTGTTAGACTCAAACCTCCTTTGAAGCTTGTTGAAACAGCAAGTCTGCAGCAATCCCTTAAACAGGAATCAATAAATCTTTTATCCACCTGCCAAATCCCATTTAGACATGTGTGCAATAGCTCAAATGGGATATATTTTAAAATCAGCTTCAGCAGTAGTAATGGTTTCCTAACATCTAAATTTAAAGACTCAATGGTTATTTGTTTCCATGGCCATCTCACTTTCCAGACATTGTTTGTGTTGTTTTAACTGCTTGCATTTTTACAAGTCCAGGATTAATTTTATGGCATCAACTATGATTTTAAAATTCTTGAAAAGAAAGTATAGTTTAAGAAAAATAAAGCATATGATATTTTCAGTTATATATCACAGTGGTCATAATAAAATAGTCTGAATTCATACTTTTGCTTTATTCACTTTATTATTTTATAATATTTGAGAAACTCAAAGTATTTCAGAGGAAGCTTCTACAAGGACTGTTTGAAGTACAACTAGATACATTTTTAAATATTCCTCAATAACCTTGCAAACAGTGGCTTGCTCCTAACTTAAAAAACAATATCTAGATCTAGATTTTAGATGAGTATGCACTATTGTGTATAGAAGCTACTTGAGCATTTGAAGTAGCTTCAAATGAGAATAAACAAGGTTTATTTTCATTCATTTGACTATGTGTTTTTGAAAGAAACAGGTAGTTATTTTTTCTTAACTATATATAAGGGCTTGCTTGCTAAAATAATTTTTAAGTGGACAAAAACAAACATAGAATGATCAATACAAAGCATATTAGGTCATCTATGATAAAGCTGCAATGAATCTCTGCCCTGCCCCTCATTTTAGAATCAGTTTCCACTAGTAGTAATATTTATGAATTCATAATTCAAACAGTTACACAGTCTGTTTAAAACACTTACTATCTTTTACTGAAATAAAAAAAAACCGAAATGGTTCCTATCTATTTGAACTATAGAACACAGACACAAACAAATATACAGAAGGGAAACCACATGATCTCCCCACAAGATTCATATAATAAAGAATTTTTTTATTTACTATTTCTGAAATCCATGGTGATATAAATACACACATGTAATTATGTGATAGCCTACATGCTGCACAGTCTATTACAACAAAAGTTGCAATTTTCCTCATGAATTTTTTTTCTGTGTTTGCCTTCCCCCTTACCAATTCCCCCTTCATTATGCATTGCTTCTCTCGCCCACATCTAAAGATACATTGCCCTGAAAGAGTCATTGATTTTTACCAGACCAAGGCTCCAGATGTCTGATTGCTTTGGGAACAGAATTCCTCTGGGATCCAGAATGTCTCTTTTACTTTATTTATTCCTTATACTTTCAACAGGATCATGTGGTTCACATTTTAAGTAGTATCGACTAAGGCAGGTGCCTGTGCACATATGCACACACTCGGTGGATCTCACAGAGTCACCTGTGAAACATGTTTATACTACTACAGACTAAAGGCAAACATCAGCCCATTGTTGGGCATTATCTTTTTTTGACAATAAAACAACACATAGAAAAATGGTAAGTAAATTGTGGTAAAATGTTCAGTAAATAAAATTTATATGAAGTGCCTGGAGTCTTACAATACATCTATATTTGGAACTGTATGCTTCAATCTTTATTTGAGAGTTGGAAAGAAAAAGAAGCTAAAACCTTAAGAGACAGAAAAGCCAAAGATTATATATTGTACAAGTTTGGAAAATCTTCAAATGCTAAGTTAACAGAGAACAAAGGAGACCCTAAATTTCAAGATGGCCAATGAAAACAGAGAGAACCTACCACATAAATTCTCTAGGATTTTACAAGCAGATTCTGAATTGTCAAAACGGTGGTTAGAACATTTCACATTTAGGGAACTTAATAAAAAGATCAAATAATTGCTGAATGGAAGGCCTAAGCATTGTGAGAAGAATGTGGAAGACCATTAACTGCTTCTCCATTTCTCTTTTCTCTTCATATTAGGCTAATTGCAAACATCCTGTCAGCTAGCTCGATTATTTTCAAAGAACAAGGAGGCCTTGCCAGATCTTCTCATTTTGTCATCAATAAATATTTATTATTTAGCAGCCATTATAGGCATCACTCTGCCTATATTGGAAACAGAGTGCAAAGCATCATGGGATTTGAAGGAACCTTCCGTGATTCTATCCTGTCTTTCTTTGCTCCATGTGCTCATGTCCCTAAGATCCTTGCAGCTTCTCCCCTTACAAATGAAGTAATGCTTCCTGTCTCTATAATTAACATAGAGTCTGAACAACTCAAATAATTTAATTTGACTTGCCCCCATGTCTTCAGGCAGCATACACAAAGCTCTACTTTACATATTCAAACTCGGGATGAACATAAATATGCAAAACCTGAAGAAGTGCTCCAAGAGAAATTCTTGAGGTTACTTATATTTTCCTATAAATTAAGCTCAGGAATAGGTGTTTTATTCATTTCTCCCACCATGAGTTTTCAATGCCTGAATAATTAAAAAGAACGAGTATGAAATTCTGTCTCCTATATTCCATGGATGATCTTTTTAATTTCCATGTTTGTTATTGTATATTACCCTGGGATTTGTTGTTACATGTTCATACATACACACAATATAGCAATATAATTTTGACCAATATCATTCCCTTGTATATTCCCTTTCCCTCAGCTCCTCCTTCCCCTGTACTGATCCCTTAAATTTTCGTCAGATTCCTCCCCAAACACACACTTTTTCCCTTTTCCTCTCTAGTTTCCACATGATAGGGAAAACATATGACCCTTGACTTTCTGAGTTTGACTTACTTTGCTTAACAGAATATTCTCAAGTTCCATCCATTTTATTGCAAAAAAACACATAATTTCATTTTTTATGTCTGAATAAAACTCCATTGTGTGTGTATGTATGTGTGTGTATGTATGTATATATGTATGTGTATATATATATATATATATATATATATATATATATGTATAAAACTTTCTTTTCTATGCATTCATCCATTGATGAACAATTAGAGCTGGTTCCATAGTTTGGCTCTTTGAATTGTGCTATTATAACCATGAGTAGACAGATATTTCTACAGTGTGCTGACATTATTTCTTTAGTATAAATACCAAGGAGTGGTATAGCTTGATCATATGATGGTTCCATTCCTAGTCTTTTGAGGAACCTCCATATTGATTTCCACAGTAGTTGTACTAATTTACACTCCAGCCAACAATGTAAAAGTGTTCCTTTTTCTACATATAAATAACCAGTTTCATGGATGAGCTTCCTAATAAAAAGATAGAGCCTTGGTTTTAGTAAAATAAATATCAACTAAAATAATTTAATGTTCAAGCTAGAATGGGCTGTATCTTTGAGTCATACTCAACATAAATGTATTCAAGCTAATTTTTAAAAGAAAATTGATTTCATGACTGGTGTGACTTGTAAGCGGAAACACACTGGTCCAAAACGTATGTGAGAGGCTGATGTTTGATGTCACCCATGCTCTCCAGCTCACAGCTCTTCCCACATGATGAGAAACTGTGTGTGTGTGTGTGTGTGTGTGTGTATGAAAAGAAAAAGTTTCTTTCTGCTGGGGTCATTGAGCTGATAAGATCTGAGAGTGTACCTAGGAGGATCCATGTATGTATGTATGCATCAATGACCCCAGCAGAAAGAAACTTTCTTTTCCTGGGAATATTCTTGCCCAGTCTGGGTCATGTTTAATTGCTAAATAAACCTGTTCCTGGAGTAGGTACAGGAAGAATAGTGTATTTGGTCAATGCAATGTCACCCTTGTTCAGAGGAGAGCAAATAAGACGAAATAAATTCTTCAATAATATTAGATAAAATTAAGCAGACTTATTTGTGGATAGACTTCTCTTCCAAGCTTTATGATCCTACATGAAATAAATAAAATTCTCAGCATTACCCAATGTGCTGTGACATACTCATTTTGATGGAGCCTCTCTTATAACCACTCTTGTTTGAAAGTGCTGCCCTAAAAACACATAAAATATATTTTTATACCTTTCTTTGAATTCTTCATAATTCTGTTCCCAAATTATCCTTCATCTTAACTCTTCCAAACCCAAAGGATTAGCTTAAATTTCTTATTCACAGGAAAATTGAACCAGCACTGTTCATTTTTTGTGTTACCTGTGCTCAGCCTGCTTTGCACTTCTAACTAGGGAAATTACCTCACTAAGGTAGACCAGCTGCTTTGTAAGTAGTTCCTTTCCCTTTGAGATTTGCACTAGTGGGCCTCTTGATTCTTTTTTTTTAAATTTTTTTTATTAGTTGCTCAAAACATTACAATGATCTTGACATATCATACATTTGATTCAAATGGGGTACATAATCTTATTTTTTCCACGTGTACAGATTGCAGGATCACATTGGTTATACAGCCACGTTTATACATAGGGCCATACTAGTGTCTATTGTATTATACTTCCCTTCTTATCCCCCCTCCCCTCCCGTCCCCTCCCATCACCTCTTTCTACCAATCTACTGTGACACATTTATCTCTCTCTCTTTTTTCTTCCCCCTCTTGATTCTTATTCACAAGTGGTATGGGAGGTGGGAAGTTGAAGATGTGGTTGAGAGAGGAAATTTGTCAGCTGTGAAGACTGTGTTAGGAGCTCTTTCTCATACAACTCATCACCACGGGTAAACTCATCTCTTCTTTCAGGTTTCCATCTGTGAGAGCCTCAATCTGAGGACAGAAGCACATTGCTCTCAGTAGAGGGTCTCTACATTTGGTAACAGACCCAACAAGTCTCCAAGGCATGCTTGCACAAACACAAGAGAACACTGTGATTGTCAGATAGTATTTCTCTTTTTCATGGAATGATGACCCTGCTATATTTTGACAATTACTTTTCCAGGAAATGGTAATTTAAAAAAAAACGTACAATAGTTAATAACATAAGCTTCTATCCTGTACACAAATGACTTACTTTGTGGTTAATCCTTGATTGATTACTTTATACCCCAAAGCTTGATTACATACTTTTTGCTCAATGATAGTTTTTCTCTACTACTTTATGCCGATTTCTAATTTCCTGAGTCAGTGTCCCAGTCTTTTGGCACCTTAACTTTTGACCATTATGGCAAAATTCATTACAGATTGTTTTATAGATCTTAGATTTTGTTTCGTTTTGTTTTACTACAAAATATTAAACCTTGTGTATTTGAAGAGAGATTTCTAAGCCAAATTAAATATACAGGATTTTAAATTATTTTCTCAATGATTAATAAATATTTAAAAAATGTTTCAGTTAAAATTCTCTAATATTTAGAAGGTTTATAAGTAGACACTTTCAGAGATGCCAAAATAACTCTGGCAAATATCAGATGCATCTCTGAAAAATATCAGTATACAAAGAACAAAATTGTAATACTGAAAATTTGAAAATTGATCATTGAAAAGTACTATCCATTTTAATGGAGAAATTGCTAAAGGGTTCCTTTAGATTTTCTGTAAGCATCTACTTCCAAATTAAGGTAAATCCATTTCTTTTATCTGATATTAAATATCTCAAATATTATAAATGCTGAATTTTATTGCATTCATTTCAGATGGTTTATGCATTTTAATCTTTCAAAATCATATTTCTATTCTATAAGGCAAACAAAGACTTCACTGTCTTCATATACAGAAAAGCAATTCAAAGGATGAACCTTGGCTATTTGATGTTGGGTTTCATTTCATGCTTAATGTACTGTGTAGAGAAAAAAAAGAAAATGTTAGCAGTGTTCCATGATTCAATGATTTTTTCAGATAAAATATTTTCAATTTATGATTCCCTGGACTCAGAAAGAGTGCTTAGACACTGAAAGAGTACAACAAAACACCATTTACAACCAAGAAAGACCATATCTTCTTAGAGTCTAGGTTATCCTGCATGTAGAAGAAGGTTGAGTGGAGTTATAAACTTTTAATATTTTCATGTTCCAATGAAGTTATATACCAGAATATTAAATCATTCTATAAACCCATTTGTTTTCTTCTACTGTTTTTAAATTAAGAATTGAAAAGTTATTATTTTAAGAGAACTTTAACTCCATATTGATCCAGAACCACTTAATCACAATATGATATTTCCCTTATTTTCCTCTAACTATTGTATTCTAATTGGATTGGATTGTTTACATGGCTGAATTTCAAGTTCTGTCCATAGAAATTTGGTGGACATCATATAAATTTTGATTATTATAATCATATGAGTGATGGATAACAACTGCTAATATTCATCATCATATTTTCAACATGTTACTTCAAAGCCCTTAAAATTCTAGAAGCACCATTATCAATTCCCACAAAAGAGAAACTGGAGGGACTGAGGGGCTAGTAAGTTTTTCAGGATCATCCAGGTGAACTATTCCTGTGCTCAGAGGTGAACCCAGGTCTGAGAGCATTCCAAATCAAAAGCATTTCCATTGCTAATTCTCTTGGAAAAGGATTTACAGTAAAGAAAGTTTCAACTTTGTCACACAAATGGTGCTTAGTCATTAACAACTTGGATCCACCCCTACAGCTTTGAATAATGATTTCACATAGAGGAGATGCAAAGCAATTTATCATTTTGGTAGATCTAGAGTTTGCTAGTAGCAGATGGCTCTAGGGGGTGGGAATGTGGATTTTAGGAGGCAATTTGAAATGAGCCTCGACTTGTCCATCTATATAGTCTCCTTACTTAGAAATGTGTAGAGATTTTTAAAAATATATTTCCTCTTGGGAGTCTACAATTGTAAATTCCTTTAGTGTTAAATTATATCATGTTGCTTAATTTTTATCAAACTTTACCTGTATCACAATTTTTACTAAAAGATTTAATTCTAAAATGTTGGGGGCTATTTACATGGATATTGAAAAAAAATGTACTGCAAAATTAGAAGACAATTTTATAGACCAGATTTATTTATTTAGAATATTGTTCTTTATTGAGAACATATTTATCTACGCAATCCTTTAGAGCCAATTTCTGTGTATTGGGTCACATGGTCTTCACAACCATCTTCTTAGGTTGATTTTATTCCTGTTCATGAGCAAACAGGGGTGCAGAGAGGGACTATATTAAAATATGGATACAAAAAGGATCCTAAGAGATTTGAATAATGTTTTGATTTTAATAAGACACACTCCCATGATTATTGTAGCATTATAGATATGCAATGAACCTAGATGTCTACAAATAGATGAATGGATAAGGAAAATGTGGTATAGATGGTTAGTGGAATATTATTTATCCATAAAAAGAATGGAATTCTGTCATTTGTGGCAATATGGGTAGAATTGGAGGGCATTACATTAAGTGAAATAAACCAGGCAGAGAAAGATGGAAGTAAGAACCTGATGAAAGTTTAAAAAGTTGATCTCATAGAAGCAGAGAACAGAATCATGGTTACCAGAGTCTGGGAAAGGGATAGGAATGGAGAAAGGACAGTTAGTGGAGATAGGGGGATTGGAGGCATCACTTCTAATGTTCTGTAGAATTGTAGGGCAACTATGGTTGACAGTACTTAATCACATGTTTCAAAATAGCTAGTAGAGAGGATTTTGCATATTACCAACCCAAAGAAATGGTGTTTGAGAGAAGTAACTGATATGTCAATTACCCTGATGTGACCATTACACATTATATAAATGTTTTGAAATAGCATACTATACTTCATAAACATGGATAATTCTGTATCAACAATGTTTTTACAATATAGTACAAGATTTGCACTTGAGTGTAGAACAATTGTGCAGTACAAAGAATAAAGTATACTTATAAACAGATCATAGTATTAGAGGTAAAACTTTTTTAGAAGCATCTCCAAGAAATTCAGTGGAATACAGAGTTTGCTAAAAATAATGAACTTAATATGTGCAGAAGCATAGAACCTCACAAGGGGAGGCTGTAGTCCAGCTCTCCTCTGGTCCTAGCATTGCAGTTTTTACAAGTTGTAGATGAACTTGAATGTAGTCAAAAGAAAGCAACTGAAAAGGACTCATGTTAGATAAAAAAACAAATGATCAAAAGAGCCAGTGGTGTTTAACACTGAGGAAAATTCCATAAAGCCTCAGGGATGACCATATTACTGCCTACCCCCACCCCCTGCTCAGCCTGAGGAACTGCCACAGACAAGGAACATCACAGTTGTTTAGCACAAACTCAAGTATAAAATTGACAACAGTAAGGAGAGAATGCTATACACTGAGATAATTTAAGTCTTCACAAAAAAAGAGACATTTGTAATTATTGCAGTCATACAAATTTGAAGTGAATTGCCTTGAGAGAAAATAAAGTCTCTGTAACTGAATGACCACACAGCCGAGAGATTATGAGCAGAATCCAGAATTATATGCATGCGTAGTCTAGACCACTGAGGTAGATTTTAATCTTATGATTTTATTACTTTAGGTTCTTCTTTTGCTCTGGACAGCATGGCACTTGGCAGGTGGCTCTGCTATCTGGCCCAAACAAGCATCAGCCTGTTTAGGGACTTTGGAGACAATCTGCTCTGTGTTACAAGATTTTTGCAGACACTGAAGTAGCAAGACCTGTGCTCCTATAAGAAGACTGAACTCTCCTTTCTTTGTTTTATGTCTAACTATATACATAACTCCCCCATTGTGCTAAAATCATCTTTAATTATATCTTTGCCATGAATTAGTTTCTGATCTTGCTTTCAAATGGACCACTTCTAATTTTTTTTTTGTTCAGAAGCTACACTCAAAATTTCTTTGAGGTTATTTTACTGAGGTAGTTGCAGATAGAGCCTTTCTGCTTTCTTCGTTCAAGTTCAAAGGCTAGTCCTTAGTTGAGCTCTCTGCCTTTAAAGGAAAATTAAACTGGCTCAGGGGCACCTATTTATCTGAAACAAAAGGATCCCTGAGGTGCAGACACTAGTGGATTTAACAGGATTTTGTTTTCTTACTATATGAGTAAAAGGTGTTAATGGATAAATCACTCTTTATAATGCTGCACAAGATGTAGTCTCTACCACACTAAATAATCAAAGATAAGAAATATTTCATTCTTTATATAGAAGAAAACTTATTACCTTTATGTCTCAAGGCTTGAGGACACATAGAGGATGCAAGTTGGCAATTATTGTACTGTTTCAGTATCTACACAGAACTGCAAAGAACACAGACTGCACTTTGAAAGGATATGAGGTTATTACCAGTATGCTGTTGAAGCGCCAAACTATCTTTCTGCAACACAGTCATTGTTCACTATGTCATGCCTCCTAAGAAAAAAATACAAAAAAAAATTATCTTCCCACAAAAGCAATGTTTGAGGCTAGACATTTTTGCAGAAGTTAGAGCCATTTTTGGGAGACAGAGACAATGTGGAGACATGAAGACCATCTTTCTGAGTGCTGAATAATTTGTTCATCAAATCAGAAAGAGAGAAAGTAATAAACTTTACCAAGGAAGAGACCATTCACTCATCCTGAACCCAAATCAGGTTTGTTAGAATTTTACAGTATAGTAGAGTAAAAACTTGAGATATGAGCTTCCAGAAGGCAAATATCTAATTATGGTGAAGTTTATAGAACTCTACATGCTCATTTTATTACCATTCATTTCAATAAAGAAAATGTTATACACTTGCATTGGTTAAATGTCTTCTTAATGATATATTTTGTATTTTATAGTAAAAATGAAAAAAAAAACACAGAATCATAAGACCTGAGTTGTCTGTTTCTAGGTGATACTGCCCTAAAGCATATCTTATTATCAAAAAATGTTCTGACCTATTTAACAACATTGTGTGACCTCTTAGTCCTGTATTCCAAAGTCACTGTAATTGGCATTGTCATCTTGGTATCTTGCTTAAATACTCCTTGCTCTAATATAATTTCATGTACTGTCCTCAGAGTGGCCTTTACTTTGAAATTCCGCCAAGAACACCATCATTCTGAGCCCTAGAATTTGATTAAACAGGGTTCCAAAGAATGTCTTTCAAAGGATACATCTCACCCAGTTTCTATTTATAAAACACAAAGTAGCATATGCTTTGAAAAAACAATATATCATCTTCCAACTAAGTCTTAAAAATAACAGATGATATCTCAAACTCTGATCAGAGACAAGTGCTTCCTAGAAAGAATCTTGTGGTTCATCCATGACATATATATCCCAGGCACCTACCTGGAGGCACACAAGTTAGATAAGAGAAGATTCTAAACCTGTGGCTTCAATAAATAACTCATGCTTACAACTTTCTCATTTCTACTGAAGCTGCAGTTCTAAAGAAGCAAACTAAAGGCTTATTCTTGCCTAGTTTCTAGGGTGAATTTCAGCCAGAATAGTAGCTTTCAGGGACCACAGTGGAAGAATTTGATTGATCTTATGTCTACTGTGCTTAAAGTGCTGTCAGGCACCCAAATCTTTGGTCTAGAGAAACACAGTCCTTGAAGTCCACTCATTTGTGTAGTCCTACCCATATGTCCTGGCTGCTGTTACAGAGGTGAACTGATCCTGATACCTGCCAAAAATTCCTCTTTCAGGTAACTGAAGCTTTTTTTCAGATATACCCTTAATGCTTGCTGGGAACAATCTACAATTGTGCTGCCACCACCTCTCCTCATTGAATTTAAAATACAGCTTTGAAACTAATACTGTTTTCTCTCAACAATGACATAATATGTTCCAGGGTACTTATGATAGACATCATCAAGTTCAAGTTAACCATATCTCTGGGGATTCAAGAATTTGGATGGCTGCCAACTCCCCTCATCTGGAACCAAGCTAATGTTGCATTAATGTACCAGCCATGGACACATTTTCCATTCCTTTCCCATTCCCATGATCTGCTACAAGACTCCAGTATGCTTTTCAATCTAGATTTTATGTTCTATGGCATGCTGCCCAATACAAGTTGAAAGATAAAAAATAAAGGTGGGGGAAAATTTTAGGAACTGTACAACTTAACTAAGCTGGTTTGTTTGGCTATAGGTGTGAGATTGGGAGCAGCATCTATTCAATAAACTATACATTTCTGCCCCCTCCTGTACTTTCTTTTTCTTTTCTTTTTTTATTTGGTTTAATTAGTTACACATGACAGTACAATGATCTTGACATCATACATTTGAATCACATGGGATACAATATCTCATTTTTCTGAGTATACAGGTTGCAGAATCACATTGGTCATATATACACACACACACACACACACACACACACATACACACACACACATACAGTAATAATAATGTGTGTTTCATTCTACTATTCTTCCTATATCCCAAACCCCTTCCCTCCCCTCCCATTATTTCTCTCTACCTAATCTAAGGTAGCACTATTCTTTTTTTTTTCTCACATCTTCATACATGTACGCTGTATAACAATGAGGGTCTCCTTCCACCATCCATGCAATTCCCTTTCTCCCTCCCTTTCCTTCCCACCCCTCTTCCCTATGTAGAGGTGATCTTCTTCCCATTCTCTTCCTCTCTTCCCCATTTTGAGTCACCCCCCTTATATCAGAGAAGACATTTGGCATTTGTTTTGGGGGGATTGGCTAACTTCACTTAGCATAATCTAATGCCATCCATTTCCCTGCAAGTGCCATGATCTTATTATTTTTAGTGCTGAGTAATATTCCATTGTGTATATATGCCACATTTTTGTTTTTATCCATTCATCCATTGAAGGGCATCTAGGTTGGCTCCACAGTCTAGATATTGTGAATTGTGCTGCTATAAATACTGATGTGGCTGTGTCCCTGTAGTTTTTAGGTCTTTAGGTACCCAAAAGTCCGAGAAGAGGAATAGCTGGGTCAATTGGTGGTTCCATTCCTAGCTTTCCAAGGAATCTCCATACTGCTTTCCAAATTGGATGCACCAATTTGCAGTCCCACCAGCAGTGTATGAGTGTACCTTTTCCCCTACATCCTCGCCAATACTTGTTGTTTGTCTTCATCATGGCTGCCATTCTTACTGGAGTAAGATGGTATCTTAGAGTAGTTTTAATTTGCATTTCTCTGATTGCTAGAGACGATGAGCATTTTTCTGTATATTTGTTGATTAATTATATATCCTCTTCTGAGAAGTGAGTGTTCAGGTCCTTGGCCCATTTGTTGATTGGGTTATTTGTTTTCTTGATACTTTCAAGTTAAGCAAAATGCTAGGCTATAAGCAAAGTGTACAGAGAGAGAGAGTTCCATGAACAATTATAGAGACCAGGATGATATCTTAAGATACCATTTGGCCCTCAACTTGAGAAACACTAAATATAGCCATTCCTTTAATATGCATTTGAATTTCAGGTGAGTCAGCATATAAAAGCTCTCAAAAGTGTTGACGAGTATGTTAGTCACCTTTCTGTCACACTATAGCAAAATACCTGAGGTAACAGCTTTTAAGAAGTAAATTTTATTTTGGCTCACAGTTTCAAAGGTTTCAGTCCCTGGCCAGCTGTCTCCATTGCTCCTGGGCCTGTGGTAAGGTAGAATATCATAGTGGGGAGCATACAGTAGAGCAAAGCTGCTCACCTTATGGTAGCCAGAAAGCAAAGGCAGAGAGAGGGATGGACTAGGGTCCAAGAATACCCTTCAAGATATGCCCTTCAAAGTATGCCCCAATGACCTTCCATTAGATACTGCATTCTAAAGATTCCATCTCCTCCCATTAGTGCTATAGACTGGGGACCAAGTCTTCAACATGTAAGCCTTTGGGAGACCATTTAAAATTCAAACGATAACACCAAAATTTCATTACCTTTCTTCCTAAAGTCCTCTTGTTTGTCTAGTCTACTCATGGATCTTGGCTTCTGCTGCAGATATCTTTGCATTGTACTTTGCTGTGATACAGCTAAGCAACATTAAATTACTTTTAAAATTGTTTATCATTCTTTACTCACTGTTTCACTCATCACTCCCATTACTTAGTTTAAAATGAGGAGTTCATTTTATGTGGAAGAGATTCCTAGAAACAAACAGGATGAGGCTATAACTTATATTTAGAGAAACTTCTTCCCTCAATATATTTAAGATAAAAAATGAGAATATTCCATGTGGAAATATTCTATTAAGTCTTACATGAGGCAGAAGAATGAATTATAAGATGTCTTCAAAATCTTTTCAGGATCCTATGAAAAAATACACCTACTGTTTATGTGTAAGTAAAAACTAAAGTTCATGCAACAACATTCTGGCTTAGCCTATTTATGAGCTAGTACCAAAGGGAATGCTCTATCACTCTATCATTTATAGGCAAATATGCCAACTTGCTTTCTTTTCTTTCTTCTTTCTTTCTTTCTTTCTTTTTTTTTTTAACCACAAGACACAAGACAAGTCTTGAGCAGTGACAAATTTAAAATCCCTTGGGAGCAAAGGCTGCATAGTGTGGCTCAGTGACTTGAATTTGGATTCTATTTCCTTTGATTCTAGAGAATGGGTAAGGTGAGTGTGAAATGACTTGGTTCCTGACACCAGTTGCATAGATTTATATCTGTGATTGATTAAAAGATCACATGGTTTTTCTAGGCATCACAATGCTGCATCAATCTTCAAGAGAGCTGAAACTGCCATTGATTCTGCCCTGCTGCCTTAGGAAGAAAATACTCAAAAGACTGCATCCAGCCACAAACAGGCAGAAGCAGAGCTAATAGTCGTTTCAGTGGATGAGAAATGGAGCTACAAAAAAGAAGCAGGCCCAACGAAAGCATTTATTAATATTCATATTCATAAAAAGGCTTTATCTACTTCATTTGATAAATGATTTTTAAATTCAAATGCAGAAAATATGAATGATTACTATAGTCAATAACAAGAGATGGTTACCTTGGAAACATGTCATCTTCCACAAACATTTTGAGATTTATATTATTTATTATTTTTGTTTATGAGGAAAATATCAATTACTATTTTCTTGCTAATTACAAAAGAAGAACATGCTGTTGTGAAAATGTTCAACCTAACAGAAGCTTATAAGGAAAAAACTGAAAATCTCTACTTTCTCCCTAAAATCTGTCTTAAGGTGGACAACAATAAGAGTTTTAGATTTAAAGAAAGTGAGAGGAGAAAGAGATTCAAGGAGTGCCTGATACACATTTCACTTTACAAACTCCAGTATTCAAAAGCTGCAATTTGTTTTCTACAACTTTAACTTGCAATAGGAGCCTCCATACCATCAAATCAGTTGTTCCCTTAAATCACTCACATCTCCTTCCTTGGAATTGGGTCGATGGTTGGGAGCTCAGAAAGTGTCAAGGCTTTGAGAAGAGCACTGGTGGCAGCTTGTTCCTTTTCTTATCTTTCCATAAATGGTGCTCCAGTGAATCAGAGCACCATTCAATGACATCATCATTACCTGCCCCTTGGCATCTACAGAGATGACACCTGTCTAACGTGGTCCTGCATTGTGGGATCATACATATCCCTGTAGAGTCTCTGCAGGTCAGAGGACTCACAGAATGAAGTCAATGCTAGTCTTGGACTGTTATATTTGTGGTCTTCCCTCAGCAGTAGGAATGCTCTACCACTCCTGCACCATCCTGGATACCCTGATTTTGTGAAGCTGACTCAGATCCATCTGCCTAGACATACCACACAGCTGGTACTGCTTCTCTGGAGAGGGACCATTTTTCTGAACATATTTGCAAATATTTCCTGGTGTATCTCCACAAGCATTTCTGCAGTATAGATATCTGAAAGTGGAATAATTGGGTGAAGAGTAAGCATATTTAAAAGCTTCCAAAGTTTTTACTAATTACACACCTGCTCTAGGTTTGAGTACACCCTGTCTTCCACATTCTTGCTAAGACTGAATATTTTAATTTTTAAAATGCCTGCCAATTTTTAGATGATGTTAGCTGACTAGTAGTTTTTCTTACTCATATTTCTAGTATGAAAGAACTTGCATTTTTTAGACACTTTTAATCAATTTTACCTCTTTATTCTACTTATTTGACTTTACTTACTTATGGTGTTTTGCACCATATAAAATTCAATATATCTGTAAGATCATACAAAAGTGTTTTCCTTATAAACTACTGCATTTTCTGTATTAGTTAGAAAGTCTTTCATTTAAAATTGTTTTATTTTTGGTTAGAAAGCTTATAACTTTAACCTATATAATATTATTTTGGACATGGTGTGAAGTAAAATGTTACCCCCATTCTTTATCCCAATTTGTCTTAATAGCTTTGAAATATGGTATTATTTTGTAAATTATTTCAAATGACTAGCATATCTTCTTCTAAATGGAACTGTTTGTCTAAGAAAAGGTGTCAAACCATTTGAATTACTATTTATTTCTATTATGACATGGATTAAGTCAAGTCACTATTTTACAAATATTCTTTGCAATTATGGACTATTTCATCTCCCACTTGCACTTCAGAATCAGGTTTTTTTAGAGTTCTAGTGAATTCATAGAATAAATTTTGAATATCTATACTGTCTCCACTGAATCAGAGCACCATTCAATGACATCATCATTACCTGCCCCCTTGGGGACTCTGATTATTAACTCACTAGGAAAACACTGGCTCAAGCACCTCTGGAGACGAGGGATATCTTCTTGCTTTCTCTTATTTCTTATGGTTATTGATGTATTTGAGTTTATCAAATATTTTGAGCCAAATTTATCCTTTATATTTTTGAAAAAGGCCCACTACCCAGTAGTTCTAGTGCTTTGGTAAAAGATTCTTTAATTATTTGTTAACTCTATTCCTTCATTTATTTTATCAATTATAATTCTAATAATATTTGTGTTTTTTCTTACATAAATATTTCTCTTACTTAGAAATGCAAGAACTGTGACAATTTTGTTTTGCTACAAAGATGTAATTCTGTTTCTTATTTATACTGGATAATTTTGATAATTTCTGATTCACTCACTTTGGCTTTTCTTTCTATAATTCTTATAGTTTCTTTTTATTTAAGAAAACAGTCTCTTGAGCATTTATTAAAGTATGTTTGGTCTTTTGCTTTTTGTAATAAATAAACTTACTATGTTAAAATGAAGATTTTCACTTAACAAAGTATACATAGGAAAGCAAAGTCACCATTTTGGAATTGGTGTTTTCAGTCTGTACAACAGAAAATGAGAATGTAAAATATCTAAACACCTCATAAGGTAAATAATATAATTTCAAGAGAAAAACCAAGAAACAAACATAGGAAACACTGTTCAACATAGCCTAGGAGTCAGGGAAAATACAAATCAAGACAACAATAAAATAATGTACCTATATCATGTTGGCAGAACTAAAAATATCTGATAATACTATTAAGAATTTGAGGGGCTGGGGTTGTGGGTCAAGGGTAGAGGGCTTGCCTAGCACATCTGAGGCCCTGGGTTCGATCCTCAGCATCACAAAAAAATAAATAAATAAAATAAAAGTATTATGTCCAATTACAATTAAAAAAATTATATATATATGTATATATATATATATACACACACACATACATATATATATATACACACACATATTATTTTTTAAAAAAATTTGAAGAGTAGGAACTACTTCTAGGAGTATAAATTGTTGTGATTATTTTAAAGAACAATTTCATATTATCTAGTAAAGTGGATGAAGATATACTAAATATTTATATAATTTAATTTTTAGATATAGATCCACATTTTAGGTAAAACAAATACTTAAATCATGTCAATTCTTAGGTATAAATCTACCTATAGATACAAAGAAATTCTTCCACCTATAAACAAGGAGATTAGTACAATAATGGTCTTTTCAATATTGTCATAAACAACAGAAAACTACCTGAAAGACTAAGAGTAAGGAGATGGATTAAATGCAATGAATGGAATTACACAGGAGCTAAAATGGGTTATAATGTATCTATATGCATTATCAGCATGGAATGGTCCTAAAAATATAGAGTGAAAAACCGAATCAAATTTTATTATATGTCCTATAGATAATTACAAATTAAATTAGACTATGTTGTTTTTGTACTATAAATAACTATGAAGAATTTAGAAATAATGTTTGAAAAAAATCAAATTTGTGATAGAAGGGTGTGGACATTGATTGGAATAAAATGAAGAAAAACAATTTTCTCTGAAATTATCATGGAAAAAATCAAAATAAAGCTAGGTTCAGTGGTGTGCACTTGTAATTCCCTCAGCTCAAGAGGCTGAAGCGGGAGGGTTACAAGTTCAAAGCCAGCCTCAGTAATTTATAGAGTCCCTAAGCAACTTAGCAAGAACTTATCTTTAAAACAATATATATTAAATAAAGGGCTGGGTCTGTGTCTTAGTGGTTAAGCACTTCAGGTTCAATCTCTGGTACCAAAAGAAAAAAAAACCCATAACTAAAATAAAAATAAATTTAAAAATTCAAAATAAATATCACAAAATATCAACATTAGTGCAAATATAGGTATATTTTATCTTATAGTTATTTTACTCAAATATATTTACTTTTAAAATCCTCCTATGATACCATGAATTTTCTTCTGAGTACCTCTTCTTTGTACCCAGTAATTTGCTTATATGCTTCATGCAATCAATTTTATGATTTTACCTTTATTATTCATTGGAAAATTAATTTAGACATTTTTAAGGGATTATGTAACTTTTCAGTATGATGGCCAGTTATTTTATACCATTTTTGTCCCATATAGCTGTAACAGTATTTAGTTTTAGGTACTCAAATCTAAAAATAGATAATTTTAGATATTGAAATTTTCTTTGATGATGGCGTATGAAAAAATGTTACAAATGCTACAAGGACATTAGCAATAACATGAGCTCTGCTTGTGGTCTGTATTGTGTGAATGTGTTCATATATGTGTATATATGTTTTCCTCTGTGTTTGTGTATATTAATGTCCATTTCTGAGAGTTTAAGGCTAGAGTTTCCTAGGATTTTTTTGTTATTTTGTTTTCTCCTTGGACTCTGTTTGTGCTGTTTATATTGATCCTGTTTTTCAGTGTATAGGGCATTTATGACTGTCAAAGATACTTGATAGATTTTTTCTTCATCAACATAAGCTATTCCTTTTTATTTACTACTAAGTGGTTACCATTCCATACAACTTTCATATTTCTTTCCTTAATTTGGTGGTTGTCATTTGTTATGTTCTTTTCTACTTTTTCTTCTCAACACCTTATTGTGTTTTGCCATATAATATTTTTAACTGCCAAAGTCAGGTTTTTGAGAAACTGCAGAATGAGAGCAATGTTAATCATCCAAAGCAGTTTCTCTCACACTTTCCATGATTTTCCTAATAAATTTCATGAAACTTCACATTAATTAGTATTTATTTATTACTGAATCTAAACTAGCAGTATTTTACTTGTAGCATAGTTATGGGAGGAAGGCAGTGAAGTAGGTGAATCAGCAAAAGTGTATAGTATAACCCCGGATTTTATGGGGAATGTTTCCTAGAAAAAGAGAAAGAACAAGTAAATGCCAATAGTATGGAATTTATCATTTGTGTCCTATTCAGATAAGGAAGATTTTGCCTGCCAGGATAATTGAAGCAAAATTCATGAGTCTTTAATGGTAAAGGAAAGAAAGACCTCTCTCTCTCTCTTTTTTTTAAATTTTCATGAAGGAAAAGCATAAACAACCTTCACTCAAATATTCATTTGATTCAACAAACATTGAACACATATTCTTTTTCTAAAAATTGAAATACAGGTTGGGAATATAACAGTGTACAAAAACAGCTCTATAAAATGTGACTCAGAGTCTATCAGCAGAGAATACCACCCACCTAGACGTAAAATGGTGCCCCGGACCAAGAATTGAAACACCTGTATTATAAAAAAGAGATGAGACAGGAAATCTAGTTAGGAAGACTGTAAAAAGTGTTCACAATGTGTAAATATTAAACTGAGGATAAAAAAAGAGAAAGAACGGGTAGTGGTCATGCAAGGGTAGTAGGAGTTTACCAGGCAAAATGAACAGCATGTGCAAGGCCAAATCATAGGGGAAACTTCATTTGTTCTACCTGTCTTTGAAGCTAGCATGAAAAGAGAAAGGGATTTCATGGCATGAGCCACGAAAACTACATAGGAGTCAATTGAGTTAGGCATTTAAGTCCTGTTAAAGATTCTGATCTTTGCATTTAAAGTGATAGGAAACCTCTACTGAAATATTTAAATAGAGCAAGGACTTCAGGATTGAATGAAGGTGATTGGCTTGATCAACAGGTGCATAGCAGGATATCCCTGGTTTTCCCTCTGTGGAAAATGAATTGGAGGGATCAAGAAAAGCCATAGGGGAGGGGAAACTATTGCACGAGTGCAAGTGAGAATTTATAAAAGTTTTTTTTCTAGAAAGGTAGTCACTGAACTGGAAAGAACTATTTATAATTGGACAATATTCAGGAGATAAAATCAACAGGGCTTTAAAGTAGATTGTCTATGGAAGAAAGAAAGAGAGAGATATGTCAAGAGATGATTCCAGGGTCCCTAACCTCTTCAACAGGATGGGGAGGGTATGGAATATGAGGAGACAATGATATTTGTTCTAAATATGATTGGAGTCATTAGGCATACAATGTGTATCCAGGTGATAGCAACGATACTGAGCTGGCAATAGCTGAACATGACTAGTAGTGAAAATTAAGTTGGTGAAGCAGCAAAAAAAAAAGGCAGGGGGATTGAAATTCAGGCAGTGGTATTTGGACATACAACAGGTTGTAATCCCAATGTTTTCACTTGGTGTTTTTTTAAAAATATATGACTTTGTTTTCTCATTTTTTCAGTGTGAAGTTATATCTTTTTGTAGAGTTTTTGTGAGGGTTAAATGGAATAATATGGGTGAAGTGTCTGGTTCAATAAGACTTTAATCATTTTTTTTTAACACTCAGGGGAGAGAGAAGTAAGGTCTTGTTTTCAATCTGAACTGCAACCTTACATATTGTTCACCACAGTTTCCATTTTAGATGTTTGGGGAAAGAAAGAAGGATATTAGATGATTTTTCTCTCATCAGACTTTTATTAGCTAAGTCTGTTTTCTGAGCATTATTCCAGCAGACAGGCAGGCATTTTCCTAGCATACTTAACAGTAACTTATACATTTTGAGACTGAGTTTTAAAAAATGTTTACCTGCTTTATCAAAGTTGTATAAATTGTTGCCACACAAAATTCAGGTGATTTGTACATTCATTTTGACAATATATCTAAATATATGGAGTTCAAGAGAATATGAAATATTTCAAGCTATCTCCAATTAACAAGGAAACAGCTAGCTGCCCAGTTACCCCATGTCAAAATGCTCAAGAAAATCAGCACTGACCCAGAGTAGGACAGGAAGCTCTGAGCACCTATAAGTGGCCATTCTGAGTTCTTGTGTCACCTTGAAAACGAAGAGACATGACAACATAAGATCTGCTCTCAGCTCTCTGGTTCATGAAGTTCCCATCACATATTTTACATCTTTTTTTTAAATATCATTTTTTAGTTATAGGTGAACAAGATGTCTTTATTTTCTTTTTATGTGGTACTGAGGATAGAACCCAGTGGCTCACACATGGTAGGCTAGGCTAGCGCTCTACCTCTGAGCTACTACCCCAGCCCACATATTTTACATCTTATACTTGGTCTTTGAACTCATTTCAGTTATCTGCCTGGACTCTGCATATATCCACATGTATAACCCAGATGATTTTTTCACTAACACTAGTAATAAAGAACATGGAAACTGGGCTGAGACAGCATAGGCTCAAATCCTGGCTCTGATACTTACTTTGGCCAAGGGCAAATTATCTAACTGCTCAAAAACTTTGTAAATTTTAAATCTGCAAAGAAGAAACATTAATATTACATAATTTAAAATTTGCTATGAGGACAAAAAACATATATATATATGTATACACACAATATATATTATATATAATATATATTGTGTATACACACATAGATACACAATGGTCACACAGTGAACATAACAGCAGATTATTGCTCAAGGCTAGGTACTGAGGAAGTACGCAGGTTCTTTTCTTTTTTTTTTTTTTTGACCTCATTCAGATGTTATTTATTTATTTATTTAGGTGTACAGTTTTATGACATTTTACCACACGTGCAGATCTGTGTAATCCTAAACACAATCAGAGCACAGTTGTTCCATCCCCACGAGCTCCTTATTTTATCTTTCCTAGGCCCTGCATCGCCCCTGGCCACCTTGGATCTGGGCATTCTGGTTTCTACATGGTCATGTGGCTTGTCACCCCTTGGATTTCCTGTCCTGCATTCTGCCTGGCTCTTGAGATCCATCCATGCTGCTGCCTGTACCCATGGCTGGCTCTGATTGCTGGGTTGTATTCCAGTACATGGGTGGTTCTGTTTCCAGAAATCCACTTACCCACCCCAGGGCATTTGTGCTGTTTTCAAATTGTGGCTGTTACAATTAAAGCTGCCATCACTCCCAGCCATGGTCACGTGGCCGAACTTTCTCTTTTGCAGAAATGCAACTGTGGCCTCGCAGAAGGAGTACTACCCAAGCATGCTACCTGGTGACTTTGCAGAGCGTCCTTGACACGCCCACCCACATGCAGGTGGTCCCTGGGTCCCCGGGTCCTGTTCAGCATCTGCCTTGCAGAGTTCCTGATTTCGTTTCTCCAGCGGGGTTTGGTCAGAACCTGCACTTGCATTTCACCATGGATGGTGTTGTCAGCAGCTCTCCTGTCTCCATCGCAAGGCATTTAAAGTCAGGAACTGTGCGTGTTCATTCCATGCCCAGTTGGACTGCCCGCAGTGCTCCTTGTTTCCTGTGGGTAGACATGACTTTCTATCTGGGATCTTGCTGCTTTCCTGGGGGAGATATGTATTTGTTCATGTATTTGTAGTGCCTGTTCACCATTGGTGGATGCTTGCAAGCCCTGTTTCCTGAAAATGATTTTATTTCACCCTCACTTTGGCATGCTATTCTCACCTGTATATGTTTTCTTTCGGTAGGTTAAGGCTATCATGCCTTAACTTAACTTGTAACTTTTCATCTTGAAAGATATGACACATGAGAAGTTTTGAAAGAAATACCAAGAGCTTCCACGGACCCTTCCCCCAGCTCAAGGCAAGGAGAACATCTTATATAACTGTGTTATCACACCAAGTGACACCAAGTGTCTATATAGTTTCACTTCTTTTGCTCTCTCTCTCTCTCTCTCTCTCTCTCTCTCTCTCTCTCTCTCTCTCTCTCTCTCTCTCTTTTATTTGAAGGGGTTGAACCCAGCCCTACCATGGAGCTACATCCTCAGTCTTTTTTATTTTGAGACCAAGTCTTGCTAAGCCACCAAGGCTGGCCTCTGGCTTCTGATCCTCCCACCTCAGCCTCCCGAGTGGCTGGGATTATGGGAGAGCACCGCAGCACCTGGGTTGGTGGGAATGATTTCTGGCAAAAGCCATCCTCTGTGACCCGTTTCTTTGTTCCTCTCTATGTAATGTCTATTTTCTTCTTTGGCTGCTTTTAGCATTTTCTTTTTAATCTTTGTTCTGCCTTGACATGTTACTTTGGTGTGACCAGGTGGCTTATAAAATCATTTTATAAAAATGATTTTGTTTGCTATCTTTTGGTAATTTGGGATAATTCTTGTTTATTATCCTTTAAGATGCTTCTTCTGCTTTCTTTTCCTTCTGGGCCTCTTAGAATATTTTGATTTTTATTTTCATCCTGGCGCCAATTGTACATATATTAGACTTTTGGTTACTAGTTTTGTTGTTGAGATCGTTGCACGATTTCTCTGCTCTATTTTTCCACTTATTCTTCTCTCAAGGTGTCAGTTTGGATAATTTTCGCCAGGCCTATGTTCTTGTTCACTAATTCTTCAACAATTTCCAGTCTGCTGGCAAACTTGCTAAAGATCTGATTATACCTATTTTATTTCTAACATTTTCATCCAACTCAATGGTTCTCTCTGTTCTGAATCCATTCAAGTATTCATCCACGTCATCTCTGTTTTCCTCACTTCATATGCTTTGACACTTCTATTGTGGTCATTTTAAATTCCTGTTGTTCCAACTTTGCAATCATCTTTGAGTCTGGTTTTGTTGGTGGCTTTACATCAACAGTGCCTGTTTCATCTGTCTACCTTTTGGGGTGTTTCATAATTTTTGATTGAGTGATAGATAATAGATTTTGAGGAATAGTGAGGACTGAAGTCAAATGGTATTTATATCCAGAAATGGGAATGCACTTCTTCCACAGAAGAACCTTTATCAATCTCTCGAGGGATGGAGCTGTGTTTGAATTTTGTTCTTCTTATCATCACCTCCTCCAGCATACTGATATAATCATTCTGTGCTCAGTTGAACCTGGGTACTAGGGGGGTCTTTTCCCAGTCTTCTTCTTCTGTGCTCAACCCTTGGCCATTCCACAGGCCCATGTGTGTCCTGCAGGGGTCTTGTGTCCTCTTCTGAGGGAGACTAGTCCTCAGGGCCTGGCTTGGTGGGTGGAGGAGGGTTCTCCTGGTCCGGGCTCAGCCTGAGGGTCTGTGAGTCCGACCTTTAGATGACGACTTTTTTCTTCCTCCACCTGCCTGGGCAACCAAATGCTGCTTGCATTGAGACAGTTTTGATGTGGAAGTGAATTTTCTTCTCCTTCCTCAGGAGGAGCTGGTCTCTGGTATTGTACTCATATGGGATCCTGGTCTGAAGCACCTTTCCTGCCCCTTCCTCCACTGAGCAGCTGACTTTGGTTTCTATTCCCCAACAATTGTGGACCTTGGGCTGAGGATGGAGGAGTACTCTCCTCTCACCCTGTGGTTTTAGCAGTTTCTTCTTTGGTTCTCAGGGGTGCTTAACCACTGATCCGCATCTCTAGCCCTTCTAATTTGTTAATTTATTTCATTTTGAGACAGGGTCTTTCTAAGTCCCTTAGAGCCTTGCTAAATTGCTGAGGCTGGCTTGGAACCTCCTGCCTCAGCTTGCCAAGCTGCTGGGATTACAGGCGTGTGCCACCACACCCAGTGTGAGACTTCTCCTGTTTTAAATTTAATATTTATTTGTTTATTTTCTCAGTCCTGAGGCTGGACCCCAGGGCCTTGCACATGCAGGTTCTTTTCTTACATGTTTTTCTGAAGCTTTTAGTACATACAAATGAATGTCTTAAGGGGTCCAATTTAAGAGAGCTGCTTCCAGCAAACAGTATTCACTCTCCTGAGCTCCTTTTTACCAGGTTTATCAATACTTAGCCAAATATTATTGACCTGTTAAGACTCCAGCATTTCTAACTAATATTTTCTGGTTTTCACCCAGAAGACGCCTCAAATCTAGATTAAAACCCTACAAAGGTCCCACTTTTGAAGAGTCTAGAGAAGGAAGCAACACTTGGATGAAATTTTAATATATCTGAGAAGATATCAGTAGTTCCTACTCAGCCTTTTATTTCATTTATCTCATTTAAAGTTTTTTTTTTATTATTTCTAGAGTTACCTTCCTTGAGTTTAAACTTTGTCCCTTCTTTGTTAATCCTTATATTTTTTCATAATACAAAAAAGTTCACAGGAATTAAAACACTGATTTTTTAAAGAACTATGCAAGATTTAAAAAATTCAAACATCACCTA
Source organism: Ictidomys tridecemlineatus (assembly GCF_052094955.1). Classification (NCBI taxonomy): domain Eukaryota; kingdom Metazoa; phylum Chordata; class Mammalia; order Rodentia; family Sciuridae; genus Ictidomys; species Ictidomys tridecemlineatus. Next base: position 124,305,451 of record NC_135483.1, on the reverse strand, counting down.
AAATGAAGAAAAATAATGAAAAATCTTTCTCACCAAACTTTTATTCCTCTCCCCAATATAATCACATCATCACTTTCAGAATATATTCTTCTGACAAGACAAAAATCAGATTCACTCAAATATTAACCTATATGTATTTTTAATTAGAAATGGAATCATACTATACATCTATTTTACTAAATCTCACATGTGATTATGTACATAATAACTCTTTAATGTCTACACAGTACTCTACTGTATGGAGTATTATGCATTTATGATTTGCATAACTACTTCTCTCTTGTTGGTCATTACAAAAAAAAGTGTGTACACTAATGCACACATGTGTACACACACATATATATTTATACATCTTGATATACTTTTCATTCAAGATATAATGAAGAGCTGGACTAAGTCAGTGGCAGTAGAATTGGGGTATGAAACATACTGGGGATTGATAAAGTCTAGGACAATTCCCAAGCTTCTTTCCTTCATAGAAAATTAGGTAATACAGGATGACATTTGCTGAGTGCTGGAGTAGAAACTGGTTCTCACACGGGACATGATGGCTTCAGTCTTTTAGAGGTTAAATTTCAGTTGTCTAGGGGGCATCTAAGTAGAGCTTTCCAGTAAGTAATTAGATATAACTGCCTGAAATTCAAGGAACAGGTCTCAGCTGCCAAGTTTATTCTGTGGCTGACTGTGAAAGCAGACAGTCTCAGAGATTAGTTGCCTGGTCTAGGAATTACTTAAAGTAGTATTCTGGATGAATTTGAAAGAAAGCTGCAGTTACAAATAAATCCATATTATAATTTGAGTGATAATACACTACCTACAGACAAAAGGAAATGTTTTCACCTTGCAAAGATTTACTGCTAGATAGTAATCATTTGTTTCACTTATTAGGGTTAAATTTATATTCTTTGGTGCTTATATTCTTTTATTTTTTAAATAATGGAAAGATCATATTTTTAATTCTGCAATTTTTGATTTGGTCAGAAAACTACCCACCAATTTCATAAAAATGAGCATATTCTTATGCCATATGTTTTCTTGTTTATTCCACAGCACCAGTTGGAGGACAATTCTCTAAGCAGGCTAAAAGAGCATCAAATGCTGAAACTGCAAACCCAAAGTTATAAAATACTCATTAAAACATGTCAACTAAAGATTGAACAATGTCTGCAATAAGTTGTACAAGAGATGCTGCCTGTTGTACCAAGGGAAAAACCTAAGTTTGATTCTGACCTAAACAAAGGAGAATCCAAATTTTTGTTTAGTTAGGAATTCAGGGCCTATTCTAAAACAAGCCCTGAAGGTAAAGGAATTCTCTACTTAGTCCCAGGAATCCCTCATCCAGCTGACTTCATGAACCTGTCAATCAAGTGCAGATTCCATATGTCTGTACCTACAGTGTCACCCAAGGCTAGAACTCTAATTGCAAGAAGGCAAAGCAGCAGTCATTTTGACACTGCCTGGGGATATTATTTTCCATTTCTTGCAGAACAAATTTTCAGTGTAGAAAATAAAATCCCTTCCCCAAATTCAGTTTTAGCTCAAAACAAAAACCTGGAGTACTCTTATATTATTGTAAGATACTGGTTGTGGTGGAACATATCATAACATATTATATGGACCTAACATTTAACTCTCACTTTCTCTTTCTATACTGCATAATATCTGAACAAATGTTTTTTTTACTAAACAAGAACATAAATAATTGAATAAAATTTAGTAGTATCCAGCCTGGCATCATAGACTTGCAGGAATGCCATATTATTTGATGAGGATGATGATAATAGCAAGAAAGGCATTTGTGATTTGGCACTGTCTTTCCAAGCTGGAGAAAAGGATTTTATATATTTATAATTCTAATAAATATTTAAGCTAAGTAGGTCTTTGTGACAATAGATGATGCTGTATATAGGTCTGAAGAGGTCAGGGAGACAATGCTATTGCTAATTTGTGTTAGCTAAGGAAAGAATACTATTTATTAACATAAAAATGTATTTTAAAAAGCACTGGATTTACTAATGAATGTTGATAAATTTTGATCAAAATATATCTTCCGAAACTATAAATTATTTTACAGTTTTAATTAAATTTTTAGTGTATTAATATATATTTGGCAGAATTTTGATTCACTGAGTCTGAAAATATACAGCAATTTAGAAGAAAGTATACCATGCCTTAACAAATATTGAAGTATTATAATGAGTTGTGTACAGAACACTTTGTATTTATGATTAAAATCTATAGAAAATTATCCTTATAAAACATTGAGTAGGTCTCAATTAAAATGTATCATGGACCATTGCAGTCCTCTTGAAATATTCGATAAGAGAATTCAAGCCTGAGGAAAGAAATCAAAATTAAGAACATATTTGGAGGGCTGGGGATGTGGCTCAAGCTGTAGCGTGCTCGTCTGGCGTGCGTGAGGCCCGGGTTTGATCCTCAGCACCACGTACCAACAAAGATGTTTTGTCTGCCGAAAACTAAAAAATAAATATTAAAAAAAATTCTCTCTCTCTCTCTCTCTCTCTCTCTCTCTCTCTCTCTCTCTCTCTCCATCACTCTCTCTTTAAAAAAAAAAAAGAACATATTTGGACAACCTTCTGAGCAGAGTCCCATCAAAAATTTTCCCCAGTCAATTGCAACTGGCTACTATTTCATAAGAGGCAATTCAATGGCCTGATAAGTGTGCTGCTGTACTGCAAGGTCAACTTCACTCTATTATAAAATGCTTTGGAAGACTGAGATGATATGTGTTCATCAGAATATAATAGATGTCTACAATCAAATTCCATCCAGAGAATTTTCTGGGCACAGTTTAAAGTATGGACCCTCCCTCTCCCCCACCAAATAATAATAATTAAAAAAAAAACACCCATTAAACCCGGAGATATAAGACTCAATTATTGGTGGAAATCAGAGCTCATCATCTAACACACCCTCAAAAAACCATTAAAGATCTTACAGAAGCATTCACAACGACAAAATCAATGTCTGAATTCATGATTTTTCTGAGTCTCCTAGTGTTCAATTTTATCATGGGTCATTTTGGTTCAATCATTTTTTGACAGATACTTATAATAAGAAAAAAAGTGTTTGAGAAAAAAGAAAGTAGCTAAAACGAGGAAGAACACAGTATCCTGGAAGAAACATGTAACTTTCAGTTCTGCCCTTTTCAATGCATTATGAGTTATGAGAGAGAAAGAGGAAGACATAAATACAAAATGATAAGAGAACAATGACTGACTTGTCAAATCAGAGTGGATTACATGGGCCCTCCAATAATTATTACCTGAAAAACATATAACCTAAAAAAATTTCTAATCCCTGAAAAATTAAGCCTTTCTAATGATTTCATATCAGTCAAATTCTATCCAAGAAAATGAGGCTATTCTCTGGGGGTTTGCAACCAGAAAGATTTCATGTAGGATATAGTTTAGAAATGATGCCATTGTTGAGAAACAAGCAGAAGAGGGTAGGGTAACCAAGATGTGGCAACAGCAGGAAGCCAGCATCATCCCAGGCAGGAGGGGTGATGGAAGGTAGCTACCCATGTGGTGGAAACAGGGTCATGGTGGAGAAGTCTTGGTCAGAATTGGGACCACAGGCTGAAGGTTATCTCAGAAGAACTGCCTCCTCACAGACACAACACAGGATACAGAAGGAAAGAAACAGGCAGAAACAGCCAGACTTCTCATCTCCTTCTACCCTTAATCTTTGGCCAGTACCTGCCTGCAAACTTTCTTCAAACTGCCGTAACAAATTACAAGACTGGCTGGCTTGAGGAAACAAAACAAAATTTTATTTTCTCACACTCCTAGTCTTCAGGTCACGTTTTCAACTAATTCAGTTTCTGGTAACGGCTCTTCCTGGGTTATAGACAGTGACCTGCTCCCTTTGTCCTCACATGGATTTTCCTTTGTACATGGAGTTCTCTGGTGTGTTTTAAAAGAAGATCAATCCTGTCAGATCAGAACCCTGTCCTCATTACCTCAATTAACCTTACTTGGAGTCCCTATCTCCAAATAGAGCTGCGTTGAATGTGAGGGCTTCATCAATGTGAACTTCAGGGGACACAAACATTCAATCCATGACACTGCCTTTGGCTAAATTTACTGAGATTCCCCTGGGGCACAAGACCCTAAAAAATGTCCTCACATAGAAGAAAGTGGTGGCGGTATGTGTGGGGGTGTGGTATGGGGTAGAATTACAATCTGCATATCCTTTTGGAATCTTTTTAACTTGATTTTAATGAAATCTGGCCAAACAAACAATAGAATTGAGTGGACTTAATACAACATGGTGAATTATATGTTCCCTAATTACTATAATGGCAAGTTAACATGTGTTGGCAGATTTGAAAGTGTGATCAAATGTTTGAATACACAAAATGGCTAATTTATCCCTTAAATACCTCCTCCAGTACCTAAAGACACTTATCAAAACTGGAACAGTATAGAAGTTTCATTTCTAGACAACATAGATTTGTCTGCCTGATGAAAAAAAAATAAACTGTTATAAGAATAGAATAAAAATAGAATTCTATTCTAACAAAAACACATAAAAATAACTTGGCTTCAAGCTTTCCTTATTAATCTTCTGTCCTACCCACTCACATGGTGGGCACTGTTGACAAATATAGAAAAGCAATATTTCTAAGTAGCACCAAAAACAAAAGACAGGCTATCATTCTTGTTTGCACATGGGCTAAATCTTTCATCCCAATCAGTACCCCAAATATGGGAAGTCAAATAAAATCCAAACTTAGATGCACAAACCTTATTTCCAGTTAGAGTGTTGGCTTTACAAACATTCATAGGGGAAGCTGTCATTGCTCTGTAGGTCAATCAAACAGTTTTAGACTAAGTTCAATAGATACAATTTCAAGTAAAATGGAGATAATGTCAATGGATGATCAAAATAATCAACAATCCATATGAAAAGTGCAATATAGTCCTTCAAGTGGGGTTTCCTAGAATACAGTACTTTATCATTTCACTTTGATCATAATGAATGATTCAAGACCTGGCAGTTTTATCAAGATATTTTAAAATTTCATGTTTTGATGCATTGATTTCATTTCTGAGAATCTGAGGAAACAAAAAATTCAAGAAAAGCTTTATTTAACTATTTATTAAGTCATTTATAATATTACAAATTAGAAACAATCTAACATTTTTGGCAGTAAGAGAATTTCTAAATAAGCTAAGATACAGGGACATAATGGGCTGTGGTGTAACCAATAAGACTGTGTTTAGGAAGAGGATTTACAATACAGTGAAGCACATGCATAGGGTACTATCAGAACACTGTTATAGGAAAATGCAAGACAAAATACAGTAAATGTTACACTTGTTAATGATTGTTGTCTTTGAGTTTTAGGATAACAGATGTCTCTTTTTCCCATTTTTTTCTACAGTGCATATATTCTACATTGATCCCCTAGTACTTCAGAGAAAAAGATATCCCAGTTAAAATAATCAGTGCAAGTGTTTGACCCCTTTTTCACCTTGTGATTTGGCATCTCTTCAGTCTCCCTATATTGACATAGTAGTTTTGGAGGCCAGAGCTATGAGAGCTCAGCTGGTGAATTGGCCAGATGTGCACTGCTGCTTCCCAGTGCTGTCTTTGTCTCTTCAACTAAATTTACAATTACTTGTTGAGAACCTGTTATCTGCCAAGCATGATGTGAGGTGCAATAGGAAATCAAGAGAGCTCTATCATGTGTCTCTAATTTAAGCTTATAATTTTAGTGGGGAGACAATTCTGATATACTTGAAATAAAAGTTAGGAAAGAAAATAGTACTTAATATGAAGCCAAGGTGCTCTGTAGGCAGGTGACTTTCAAGTCATTCCATGTAATAATGTCTATATGTTCTATGTAAATAATGCATATATATATATATATATATATATATATATATATACAGAGAGAGAGAGAGAGAGAGAGAGAGAGAAGGTCTCAAAGAATATTTGCTATCATTATGTTTAATAAATTCTGTTTTTTCCTGTTTATTCCTATTCTATACTATATATATATTGGTCACAATCCACCAAATTGATTCTATGACGTATTACTGTGTTCTGACTAATAGTTTGAAATATATACCTGTAGATAAAATTCTGAGAAATGCTTTGAAGGAAATAAATTATATATTACTGAAGAAAATTTGAGTTTGAGACATTCAAAATAGTGGTGGTCTCCACGTGGGAAAGATAAGCAGACAAAAGTAATCTGATAGATTCCCCGGAATTTCAGAGCTACTTTTTACCTTAAGGAACATCCAAAGGGGTGGGAGCCCACTTCAGCAGTGAGGAGTACTGTGTTCAAAGCCAGACTAACCTGGATTCAAGTGCCAGTCTTGCTAATTCTTAGCTGGTTAATTTTGGATAATGTTATTTAATTGATCTATATCTTCTTTTTCATACAAAAAATGAATTACTACTAATACCTACCTTTTAAGAAAACTTATAAAATTAGATGGTAATTTTCTAATTTAAGTTTATAATTTTAGTGAAAAGAAATTATCCCTGCTATGTAGTAAGTGCTTAATATGCCTTTCTTGTTTAAGGTTTGGCGGACTGAGTTCTGAATGTGAATAATTTACTTCATCTCGTTCCTAATTCCAAGATTGTATTGACCCAAACTCATGTCTGCTTCTCATTCCAAAGCTTGGTTTTCCTTCTAGCTCCAAATCCATATTATTCTGATTTCACAGGCCAAAGTAAGAGAATTTTCCAGGTTTTTTTGAGAAATGGGCTTGATTTCAGTTCTTAAATATTCACTAAATAATGTAAGTGGAGATTTTACATATAAGGATCTCCATTTATAATCATAGTGTTTTAATTTTCAGAATGTCATAAATTTTGAACAAAAATTTAAATGCCATAGAAAGGAATAAAAGACAACACTTTAAAAAGCAATCTGTATTCTTTCACCTCCTAATCTTTTCAGTGTCATTCTTTAAAAGAAATTTCAAATCATGTTCTAAGAATGACTATCCTGATGTTTTCCCTGGCTGTAGTACATAAGATAAGAATGCTTAATATTAAGTATAGTGATTTGGAATAAGAAATGTACAAGAAAGATAGATTGGTCTGAGAAAAGAGTATTTACCTAAAGACAAGAATATTAGAAAACTTATTATCTCTTACAATTGTTATTTTTAAAATAAATAGTAAATTTTATCATGAACCATTTCTATATCAAAAGGGATGGCATGGTTTTTCTTGTGAGATTTCTAATATAAAGAAGCATAATTATGGGTAGTCTAATATTAACTTTAAAGATTTATATTTTCTTACTTATCAATGTACAACATCAGAAAAGGAGGGCATTTTCTTCAGTTTGAAAATTGTCTGTCATTATGTCTATGTAACAGAATTATTTCTATGCTTTTTAAAGCCTGGTAATACCATCAAATGAATAGTGAAGGGAAATGACTTTTTATTTTGGCATTTGAATTAAGACATTTCTCAATCAGAATAGTCAAAATAAAGTGGCACAGATCAAGCATTCTACTTTTATCTGGTTGTATTCATTGATACATTCATTTATTCACTCACTGAACAAATATTTATTGAACATATATACTGTGTCATGTTTTCTACCTAATACAGTTCAAAAATTCCTTGGAATTTGAGTCTAAAGGGTGAGACAAACTCTAATAAAAAATTACCCATAAATATGTAGATAGGTGAGTAGGCAGGTAGGGAGGTAGATAGCATTACTTACAGTGATTAAGTTTTATTAAGGCAAATTACAGATTCTCAGAGAAAAAATTTAGAGCATAATAACAAGATATCTTACACAGTGTTTGGAGAATGGGAAGACAATCATGAGCAATGAAGTAGAGATCTTAAGAATAGGAGTTAAAAGATGGAAAAGCACAGCAAAGAGTTCTCCACACAGAAGAAACAGTGCATAGGTCCTGAAGATGAAAGGATAATGACACATTTGTGGTATTAAAGAAAGTCCAGGATGGCTGGAGATCAAAGAATAGAATGATGGAAAATTGGAAAATTGGGAGGGACCAGATCCTACTGGGCTTAGTAGATGATAAGGATTTTAGTCTTTTGTTTAAGAGAAGTTGAAAACTTTGAAGGGTTTTAAGAAAGTGTCATAATTAATTTTATCTTTTAGAAAGATAACTCTGCTTTGACTGCAAGAACTCAGATGGCAGAAGATCAAGAATGAAGGAAGAGAGGCCATTCTTCAAGCTGAGAAGATTTTTTTTTTATCTCTTATTGAATCAGGGCATGGAGGTGGGTGGTTAGAGGGTGGGAGGCAGACTACTTCTTTAGGAGGCTAATTGTATTGCTTACAGGTTTATTAGACACATAACTTAAATTTTTTTGTTAGTCTCCTTATCTCTTACAGGTTGTATTAATTTCCTAGGGCTACCATAACAAATATGTACAAACTGGGTTGCTTAAAAAATAACAGAGATATATCCCCTCACTGGTCTGGTGGAAAGAAATTTGAAGTCAAGTTACTGACAGGGTTGGTTCCTTTCTGGAGACTTAGAGGGCAAATCTATTCCAGGCTTCTCCCAAGATGCTGGCAGCATTACTCCAATCTTTGCTCTGTCTTCATATAGTGTCCTCCTAAATATGCCCATGTATGTTAATGTCCAAACTCCTTTCATTGTATAATTCTCTTAGGACCCAACCTAATCTGTTATGACCTCAACTTGATTACATCTATAATGGTTCCAGTTCCAATATGGTCATATTCACAGATACAAAGGGAAGAACTACAACATTTTTATGGTGGGGAGGAAAGGCAATTCAACTCACAACACATGAGGGTAATAGAAAAACCTGACTTATAAAATTGAGGTGAATGAAGAGATAAATCATAAAAGAACTGCACAATTCTTGTCACATAGTATGAGATCTACGAATGTTAGTTTTCCCTATAAGAAATATGAGAGTTAGAGAGGAAGAACAAATTTGACGAAGCCATACAGTTTGTTGCAGAATCAAAATTGAAGGTAGATCTTCAGAAAACCACCTTTTTTTTTTCTATTTTCACCACATTACATATAGTTTTCTTTCTGTGTTTACTCAGGGGAAAAATGTGGAGATGTGGGTGGGAGGAAGGTAAATTATGTTATGAAAAGTTACAAGGAAAATCATGGAGTGCTGTGTAAAATCACAGTTATGTAATTACAAGGTGGGATTTATAAGCAAAAAATTGTCTGGCCACTTTTAATTTTTAAGCCATTTCTTAACAGAAATTGGAGAGAAATATCAATTTCTAGAGAGAAATAACCATTAAAAGTTATCAGGGCTTTTTTTTAATACATATTTGTCATGGTAGCCCTAGGAAATTAATATACCATGTAAAAGATAAGGAGACCAACAAAAAGAAAAAATATAACAAAACCATACTTCTACATGTTTAGATCCAGAAAAACTATTGATTATAATACTCTGAACTACCATAGCTTCAACATAGTGAACGGGCTTCTGAAGGAGGAAACATTGAAAACATCAGACTAGTAAGAAGGAAATGTGTAAAAGGGGACATAGCTGTAATTCATCAACATCAGTCCTGTAATTAGGTTAATGTCAACCAGTTTAACCATGTTAAATAATACAAACTGTGATAACATTTGGGTCATAGATTTGAGCTATGATTGATAGCAGAAGAGAAGTTATTCTATGAAAAAAGTTTTTAATTTTTCATCAGTTCATTGGAAAGAAACATTTTAATAGTTTTCAAAAATATAAATATCAATATTCAATAAGGCCATTATTTCTTTTTTTTAGAATATGTTTTTGGATTTAGCTATACTAAAATGTTTCTTTTTGAGGGCAAGAAGGTGTTAAAATACAAGGAGAGTTGTTTTAATTATTTTTTATTCTAAAAAATGAAAAAAAAATCTAGCATTATTAAACCCTGTCTTGTTTCTCAAAGTATTTGTTCACTGGGTTTCTTTTGAAAAGAATATATTACATTCTATATTAAGAAGTGCACTTATTGTCTAAAATATGAAAACTTAGAAATTATGTGGAATAATTAATATTTATTTCAAAATTACTAAGATTTTTATAAAGGGGAAGGAAAATAAAGGGAAAGTGTACATTATTCTACAAGATAATTATACTAGGCTAAGAAAAGGGTTGCCTAATTTGGTGTGGAAAATTAATTAACAAAAGTATTACATATAATTGTTCACTAAATCATACCTGACATGAAGTCAAGGGGAAAGAGAGACACCTTGTATCATTCCATCGTCACTTTACATACACTGCTAAAGAATGTAGTTAGATAAGAACTTTGTGAGACCACTATTACTTTTTAAATGGCAGCAAGGTTGAATTTTGTTTCAAATTCTCTTTAGAATCTATGATGTAGGGATTTGTGTTTTGTTTTGTTGCCATCTCCTCTACTTTTTTAAAAACAATGGGTCCTTTCATTTATTCCTCAACAGAATTTCTTTAATCATTTAAAAAAAAATCTTCCTTTGAAGTAATACCTGCAACCTTCATTTCTAGGTAATATAGAGAGGAGTCTCCTGATGCTTGACGCGCGCGCGCGCGCGTGTGTGTGTGTGTGTGTGTGTGTGTGTGTATGTGTGTGTGTGAAGCCTCAAGGGGAAAAATGAATGACACTGCAGCAAATTAGGTAGATCATTAAATTAAGCCAGATTTTATGAAACTGATAAATGCATTCTGTTTGATGGTCATTTAATATTTTAATAGGGTAAAATTAATCTAGGTAAAGCCATTTTCTGTCCTGCTTTTAAATCATGGAATGTTGATTCATTTTTAAATAAAACAATTAAAATGAATTATTGCATTGATTGCAATGCCCCTCACCTGCATTTCTGTGAGAAAATGTTAGTTCAGAAAAAAAAGGTGACAGATAAGGTGGGTGACAAGCAGAATTATGGGGTCAGGTGTGGGGGGTTGGGGGGGAATTTGACAACCAGTGTTTGAAAGCTGAAACCCAGGTGGTATTAATCTAAACCACCCATTGACTTGTGAGGTCAGTGACCTTAAAGAAATTAATTTATTTCCTGGTCAAATACTTTCTGAATAGGTGCTCACAGTTTAATCAATTTTCAGGCCCTAACTCAAGTCCAGATTAATTCGTGTGGCTCAAAAGTTAATTAAACCCTTTCTCCCAACAAAATAGATTCGTTCCAAACCATTTGATGTCAGCTTACGACCATTTCTCAAAAACTCTCATGAAAAAAATCCACTGGAAGTAATAGAAAGTGAGAATCCTGGGGAGCCCTAGAGTTGTTCACACAGTCTGTGGAATACTATTCTGTGGCTTTTAGATAGGAGTGCTAACAATTTTCAACAACACACCAGTGTGCTATTGACCTTCGTAAGAACACACTCTAGCAGTCTCAAAAGCAAGGTTGTTGATTTTATGAAAATAGAAAAATCACAAGAAAATTCCTCTGAGCTTTTCCCCTTCTATTTCCAGTTATCTTAATATTTCCCAAACCAGAAGACTGAAAAAGAAACAAAAGAAATAATTAATTATTTAAAGATGTTATACAAGGAAAGTAGTTTGAAATCTGAGTGTTCCTGGAGGTTTAAAATGTTCTTGCATGTTTTTAAAGCTTCCTAGCAGCTATTACAGCTGCAGTGCTTGAGGGGAAAATAAATGAAGTATGAAAGTGTCATTCGATGTAATGTGATTGTCTTCTGGCTGTAAACCCAACTGTCTTCAGTGATTGTTGAGAAAGCAATAACGTTAAGCATGTTTTCATAGGATGCATAGCTTTTCATAGCAATTTCACATAGGATATATTAGATGGTTGAGAGAAATGGGTGACCCCTTTAAGAAAGAATTGAAAAGGCAAATCCTTTCCACCACTCAGAAGAAGCAAGCTACAGAACAAACTCCAATCCTACACTAAGGGTCTGTTCAATAGAGCTCTCCTTCAAAGCAGAAAGATGGGTAGAAGCCCTGATGGGAAAAGGAGGAGGACTCACTCACATGCTGTGTCTGTTTTTAATTGGAAGAAACACAGTCTCAAGAACCAAGGAACAAAAACCACTGCTATCTTTTTACCTTTCAGTGCACCTGTAATTGGAATCAGGCAGGAAGTATGCACATTTCTCTTCTGCCCTCATCTGAACAACACTGTCTACAAGTGTTTGAGGACATCTATTTATCATTTGAGAGATGTCCACACATGACATGCCTCAAGCTTAAACATTAAGCCTGAAAGACAAAGTAATTGCAAGCTCAGCAGAGAAAATTTGGAACACTGCTTGAGGCTTCAGACAGAAGGAAAGTGTAAAAGGAGGTCACTAATGAAGCTGGGCAACTTTGCCTCATTTAAGTTAGTAACATCATTAAAAACTGTCCTAGTAAAACAAGATGTACCTGTGTCAAGAATTTTACATATTGTTTCTCCATATAATCCTTAATGATTTAGCTTCTATATAAAAATAAAATTAAATAAGGATATTTCATTTATAAAATTTTAAATGGTTGAGTAGATCAATCAGAGGTCTCATATCAAGATAAATATAAAACTTGGCTATGCATTTTTTACAATAGTTCTCTAGTGGTTTCTTAGAAATCATGTGCTCTCAGGTTCAAAATGTATAAAAATCCTCAAAACTCAAAACCATATCGCTCTTCTCATATAATTACACATTTAATGGGTCCAATCTAAGACTCTCAATATTTAAGGTTGAAGAAAAGCGTCTTGAAGCATGAAAACCTAAAGATTTACACAATGCCAGTGATTATAGTCCCATTTGGCAGCATAAATTCACACAAAGCAATTCTTGTAAACTTTCTTGTAAACAGAGCATTATTCTTGTATTGGTGTCTCACTTTTTTGGTATATCTTATAAAAGTGATATCTTAAAAAGTGATATAAATGTTAAATGCTTTTTACATTTTACATTTTTAAAATTTTGTTTAAAAATTTAAAATTGGAGTTATACATTTTGACAAAAATAGTTGTAATGGCAAGATTAAGTATATTATGCCAAAATATTTGGATGAGGATGGCAAATGTATTTTATTAATGCAAAATATTATTTTAGCATTAATATGTGGTACAGAAAATTTTAACTTCAAAGGTACTTCAAAGTTTATCAAACATTTTATGACATTAAAGGAATTCTGAACTTAAAAATAATAGGCATTACATAAATGGAATCCTTCCATGAAAAAGAATGCACATGAATAATTCTAGTTTTCTTTAGTAGCAACAGCAGGTAAATAAAAGAAACTTATTTTTGTTTTTAATTTTGAATTCTGATATTAATTTTTCCATAATAGTTTTAATTAATGCTTCTGCATGTATATTGTAAGGCAGAGATTGTAGAATAGCATTGCAAAGCTGACATAGCTATCACTCACTGTTAAAATTCATCATGCTATTTTAAAGTTACTTTTTTGATTATTTACCAAAATATTTTATACATGCAATATTTTGTGTCAAAATAACTTCAATCCAATCAGATAAAAAATTCTGAAGAGTTCATCATATTTTTCTTTGTAATAGATCAGAATCATATTTAAAGCCATCCAGTTCACTAAGAGTCTGCAGTAAGGTACTGGACTTATGCTTCTATGACACTCCAGCAAATAAGATGGGAGATTCAGGACTTTCAAAGGTAGTAGCTATGCTCTGATTTCCTAAGATGAACATGATGCCAACAAAGCTTTCGGCTGTGTATTCTTTGATATGTTTCTATAAAAATATGTAGAAATAATTTAAAACTTTTGTCATACTAAAATCTTTGCAATATGAAAAGAAAAGCAACTTTTCCTTTTATTCTTTCAATTAAAGATAAATTGACTCCATGAGGTGTTTGTTGTAGGTTGTGTGTATCTGTGTGTATATGTGCACAGGCGTACACATGCTTGTACTTGTGCACATAAATACTTTAAATATCATTATTTCATAGATCACATGAGATGATGTATATGAACATCTTGTGGAGTAGGGAAGGGTTTACTTGAATCTACAATAACCAGTGTCATAACTGCACAACCAATGTAATTACACATATCAATGTTCTTGTACAGTAAAGGAAATACATGTTATCTCTCTGGTTATAAAATAAAGCAGAACAATAAACTTCATTTGACCACCAACTTCACTTTATCAAACTTATTTCTGCTCTTCCCCATACAAAATTTTCCATTTCGCCAAACCCAGTGAAGCATTTTTTCTTACCAGGATCAGTTATCAACCATACGCTACCATTTTTATTGGCTTTCTGGCTCTGCCAGAAGGTCTCATCTGGGCTCTGCCTATCTCCTACACTAATCAATTCCTTTTCCTATTAATTGTCATCAATTTGATTTTTTGTTCACCATTGGGACTTTATAATCAATACTTTGTAAAGTAACATTTCTTTAGATTATCCTAGAGACACAGAAATCTTTCCCAAAGCACATTCATGCTGCCTGGTTTCAACAGGTGCCACTTTGGAAGAAGCAATTCTTTTAGCCATCTGTAATTAATGCCATGTCTCATTTTTAGCCATTCTGTAATGAATGCCAGGTCTCATTTTTAATAATCCATCCTTAATTGCAAAAAAATAAACAAAATAAACGTGAAAACAAAAAAATTGAAAAAGAACTTTCTAATTCATTCATTCAACAAATATTTATTAAGTATCCTCTAAGCACCAGGTATTCTTCTAGGTGCAGCAGTTTCCCTGTAACAAGTCAGAAAAATTTGTCTCATCCTAAAATAAGGTTCTTACTGTGAGAGACTGTAAGCAGGTATACAATATGGGAGACAGTGAAAATAAGCTACAAAGATAAAGAAAACAAGTAATGAAGGTAGAGAGGAGGAAGTGCTGATGGAGTTGGTTGGAATCCATATGATTTGCTGGTTCATAGGTTAAAAGTAGTCTAAAACTTTAACTTCATGGGGGACAACTAATATATAGATTGAAATGTTTTTGTTTTAATTTCCACATGTTCTAAATATTTACCCAGGGTCTCCTTCCCATCTTTAAATGAATGGACAGTTATCACAGTATTAATGGTTCTGATGAGAACCCTTAGCATGAGACCTGTCCTTTTAACAAAATCTTAGGAGCACAGTCTTGTTAAGTATAGGTACAACACAATTTCTCCCCAAGACTGACATCTAACTCTACCTTTTAATTTTCTTCCTTTCCCATCTTCTCTTGACCTTATCTTCTCAGCTAATTACTTAGTGTTTCCCTTCCCTCTAGTCTCATTTTTTCTAACCTATTTAAGTACACTGTTTCTTGAAGTTTAATCTTAAAATCTTTCTCTCACCAAAAGCTTCTGCAGCTCAACAACACAGAGATTTCCACATCACTCTTCTCCTTTTGCCTTCAAAGCTGGTAGTAGAGAAATTCTTTATTACTCTATGGCCACTCAGTCTACACCCATCTATTATTCTTTAACTTTCATTGTACATGTTCCTTGTAGTCCTGATTATACTATAAATTTCATGATAGCAACACAAGAGATATTTGCTCTTTAATATCATTTCAGGATTGAATTAACCATTCATAGTGTAGATGGCTTAAAAATCTTGTCAGAACTAATACATATCCAAATGAATTAGAATTATTTTTTTCTTGGCGTTCTAGGAAAATGAATTCAAATTTTTATCAATTCTAGTATTTTGCTACTTCAAACTCATGGAAAAAAGTAAACAATATTCCTATGACTGTTTATTAACAGGAAAGGCAAAAATATGTGTGAAAACAACAATTTCTAGTAAAGTTTATTTTGATTGATGTCTTCAGAGTGTTTTGAAACACACAAATACTTTCATAATACCTTCATAATGAAGAATACTATAAACTCTTTGAATCAGCACAGGCAATAAGAGGACTAATTGCTCTGAATTGTCCAGTTCTGTTTATCTTCAAATAGGGATTTGTTTCAATTCCATAGCACAACACAGGCTTACCTCACATTATGCCAACAAAGCAGATAAAATGTCCAAGATAGAAATAAAATGCACAGTAGATTTGGGTTTGCTGAACAAATTCTTGTAATAAACATAACTTGGGAGATTGTAGCACAAAGTAAACCCACATGAATATAATGTAAATAAAATGATTACTACTTTACTTTCTTTGGTAATGGTTCTCTTCCTGGGACTACAAAGAAAAAATGAAGTCTTAAAACATTAGCTTTAATTTGTAGCACTAGATTTTCTACACAAAAAACTTCAGGACCCAGCAAAGCCATTTGTGAAGGCTCTCTACATTAAGTTGGCAAAAACTGAATTTATATTTGGTAGTAATCACTGTGAACAAAATACAATATGTGGAAATCAGTGCTCTCTGCTTGATAGAAATTCTGTGCCTGTGGTCTTCTGCTTTAAATATCTCAGCTGTATGTTTTTTCAAGACATGGAGGCTATGAAATTGAGCAATCATCAATTTAACAAACAATCATCTAAAAACAGAAGCTTCCATGCTGATTAATGACAGTAAAGACTAAATGTAGCTAATATGAACTGACTGTTTGTAAAATTTTCCATTTTAATGGAGTAAGGCAAGGATCAAGTCGTTATTCATATTTTATCCTCATTCTTAATATTAATATTAAAACATAAAGTCAACCTAGAATGTAAATAACCTAATGAACAAAACTGGTGAAATATAAGGAAACTTAATGCATCAAAATAAACCGAGAGTTTTTTTTCTTTCTGTAGCCCCATGATAGATTAGAATAATTACTGATGAAGGTAAGTAAAATAGTAATGCAGAATGACTGAGAAGACAAAAAAAGCCAATCTCATATTACTAAGTTAAAATAGAATATAATATGAAAAGTATTGACTATAATTGCTCATTATGCTTTTATAACATTTTAGTAATAGAAATTATATACATTTTCATACCATGGCTTAAAGAGCACTATTTGTAAGACTTACTAAGTTGTCATTTCATTGTCACCTGTAGCTATGTCATTTTTCACATGTATCATTTTACATGTAATGAGAGGTAAAATATTTATTTACAACTTATTTTAATACTTCTGTGTTCATTTCATTAAGATAGTCAAAGAATTCAAAACTTGAGACTTAATGGGTTGCTCCCTTCCAGCAATGATTTGCATATATTTGGATAAATTTATTATTTAAGTATTTCGTGTTTTTTTCCAATTTTTTATTTGTTCTAATCAGTTATATGTGACAGCAGAATGCATTTTGATTAATTGTACACAAATGGAGCACAACTCTTTGTTTCTCTAGTTGTACACAATGCAGAGGCTCACCATATGTGCAGTCATACATGTACCTAGGGTAATGATGTCCATCTCACTCCACCATCTTTCCTGCCCCCATACCTCCTCCTCTTCCTTCCTTCCCTTCGCCCAATTTTCCATTCATGAAAGGAAAATTGACTTGTAAATACTTTCTGTGTTCAAAGGCATCGGGGTCTTATTTTTTATCTAAAGCCAGTGTTTTTAAAGACTATTTTAGAAATAAGTTACATTTGGCTGTAACTTTCTATCATATTAACTAATGTCCCTTTATTCCTGTTTACTAAGTTTATCTTATGAATATTTATTGAGTTTATCAGATGATTTTAACACATGTAATGGGATAATTCTATGCTTTTAAAATGGTTAATCTCTTATTATGATAAATTGACATACTTTTTTAACATTGGTAAGCTTTCATTCTTTTTTTATTGGTTGTTCAAAACATTACAAAGCTCTTGACATATCATATTTCATACATTTGATTCAAGTGGGTTATGAACTCCCATTTTTTCCCCGTATACAGATTGCAGAATCACATTGGTTACACATCCACGTTTTTACATATTGCCATACTAGTGAGTGTTGTATTCTGCTATCTTTCCTATCCTCTACTATCTATTCTATTCCTATCCCCTCCCCTCCCCTGCCAAAAGTTTTCCTTTGTCATCACACACACACACACACACACACACACACACACACACACACACACATCTCTTTATTGTATTTGGTAACATTTTTAGGATTTTTTACATTTATGTTTACAAAAGATAAGGGTCTCAATTTTCTTTCATTAACTGTCCTTGACAGATTATATGATGGTACAGTTTACTAAAACAGAATTGCTGAGAAGCTGTCATATTTTTTTTCTTTTAAGAAGATTATAAAGAAATAGATAATTTAACATTTTTTTCTTTTTCCTTCCTTTTGATACTGGGAATTGAACCCAGGCCACTCAATCACTGAGCTACATTCCCAGCCTTTTTTGTATTTTATTTAGAGACAGGGTCTCACTGAATTGCTTTAGGGCCTCGCCAAATTGCTGAGACTGGCTTTGAAATCTCAATCCTACTGCCTTAGTCTCCCAAGCTGGCATGCACCACTGTGCCCAGTGAGTATCTAAACTTTATTCAATAAATATGTTTGGATAAATATTGGTTTTGCTTTCTTCAGGATTTTTGAGTTTTGTCTTGTTATTGTTTTATATATTTTTTAAATCAATTCTTCAATGGTATTTTATTCATTTGAATAGAATTACTCAGATTTTCTTTCTTCTTGAATATATTCTGTGAATGTACTTTTCTAAAATCTTGTATTTTCAAAATTACAAGGCAAAATTTTCTTCTACAATTGTTTAATTTAATTTTCATTGTCCTTTCTTTCTCTTATTAATTTGCTAAAGATTTGTCTATTTTCTTGATATATTTTAAAAGAACTGATTTGGGTTGTGTTTAATCCCTCTTTTGTTTCTTCATTTTTTGTTTGGTTAAGCATACTTACCATGAGACTTATTCTTTTAACAAAATTTGAGGAGCACTATGTAGTCTTATTAAGTATAGGTACAACATTGTGCAGTAGATCTTTAGAACTTTTTCATCTTGTATAACTGAAATTATACACACCTTGAACAGAAACTCTTCTTCCAGCTCCTAACCCCTAATGAAGTATCCATTGTTTATTTTCTATTTTAAATGTGTCTATTATGATCTTCACTTTTTTCTTTCTACATTTTTTGAGGACTTTATTAATCTTTTTTTATTCATGTGTGTTAGCCAGCTTTTCATCACTGTGACCAAAATACCAGACAAAACTAACTTAGAGGAGGAAAAGTTTATCTTGAACTTATGGTTTCAGAGGTTCATTCTATACTAGGATGAAGTAAGGCAATGCATAATGGCAGAAGAGAGGACAGCTACTCAGCTCATGCAGCTGGAAGGCAGAGAAAATGAAGGGAGGATCCAGGGACAAAATATATAATCCCTAAGGGCACACCCTTAGTGACCTACTTCAGCCACTCCCACCTATATATAGTTACCTCTGAATTAATCTATTCAGACTACTAATTCATCAAATGGATTTTCAAGATCCTCCTAACTCCCTCATAATCTAATCAGATTACCTCTGAACATTCCTGTAGTAACACAGGAGCTTTGTGGGGGGTCACTTCATATCTAAACTACAACATTCTGTCCCTGACCCCAAAATCTCATGTCCATCTCACAATGCAAAATGCATTTAGTCTACCTCCAGGAGTTCCTATAGACTTAACAGTTCCAGCATTGTCCAAAAGTTCAACACCAATGCTGGAACAAGTCCTGTAACTGTACATCCAGCATCCAGGGCACATAATGTCAATGTGTGATCTCCAAAGGGCTTAGGAAACCTTGCCCCTATAGCCTTGCCAATTGCAAGGCTTCTTTCTTAGGCTAGTTCTATCCACAGCCAGCAACTATCCTCAGAAGGATTCTACATTACTGGCATCTTTTAATCAGGGAGTGAGAGGGTTTCCACTGCAATCTTGGCTTTCTTCTTAACAGCTTCAAGCATCTACCTCTCAGGGGCTCCCCTTAGGGATTAGAACTGCTACCTGGTCTCCCAGGTTTTCCTTTGAAATTTTGATGGAATCTTTCAAGATCCTCCTAACTCCCAAATCTTGAACTCCTGCAGAATCAGCACCACAGGGATGATGCCAAAATCTGCTACCAACTCCAGAAGTAGCCCGGCTTCCTTGGATCAAAGTTTAGTGATCTCTGAGTGCCTAGGCAGCTGAGCATGGTGAACTATATACTGGAGAAACAACTTCCTAGGCACCCATCTCTGATCAGGGTATTCCCATATTCTCTTATCAAAGGAATTTTCTGTTTTACACAGTTGAGCCTGTAATGAGTGTGGTCTCACTGATTTCTGAGATGCCCTGAAGATAGCTTTTTCTATTGTCTCTGTGAAAAGTACTTAGCTTCTCTTTAATAGGGACAATGTCTCCAACAACTCCAACATTCTTGGCCTTCATTTGATATGTGCATTGTAAGTCAAACTGTGTTTTTCAAATCTTTCCTCTCAGTTTTTGCTCATGTCACAGTAAACTAGGCTAAAAGCTGCCAGCCATACTCATATCACTGTCTGAATACTCTGCTGCCAGATCAATTAAATTCACTTTAAATTCAGCCTCACACAAAGTCTCAGGATATTAGAAAAATGTATGTAAGTTTGTTTTTTCTTCAGAATGTAACATGAATGACCTAGTCTAATGACCAATAGAGTCCTCTTTACTCTCTGAAACCTCATGAGCACAGCCTCTACTGTCTGTTTTTGGCTTGGCATTAAAGTCTTCTGGGCAACAACCAGAATTGTCTATTAAGCTCTGCTTACAAAAGTCTAAGACCTATCCAATCTTCATCTCCATGTTTCCAAACTCCTATCATAAACCAGTAACAAAGGCTTCTGAATCACATGGTCAGGTTAGTCACAGAAAATGACCCCTATTTGTACCAATTTTTATGTTAGATTTTTGTTCTATGATTAAAATAACTGACAGAAACAACTTAGAAGAGAAAAGGTTTATTTTGGAATTATAGTTTCCAAGGTTCAATCCAATGTCAGCTGACTCCATCATTTCAGATTTGACATGAGGTGTAGCATCATGGTAGCAGGGAGTGGCAGAGGAAAGATGTTCACTTATGGTAACCAGGAAGCAGAGAGAGAGGGAGATGATAGAGACAAGACATACAAACTCCAAGACACACTCTCAGTGGCCTACTTCCTCCATCCAGGTCCTATCTGCCACAGTTAACTCCCAGTTTGTCCATTTAAATTAAGCACTTATAGTTATTTCTCAGTTTGTCCAGTCAAATTATTAATCCAGGAAATCAATTAATCCACTGATTAGGCTATAGTTCTCATAATAATTTCACCTATGAATATTTCTGCATTAACACTGGAGCTTTGAACTCATATCCAAATCATAACACCATGTAAATTGTACATTATGCTAATAGATTTTAAGTTACTTTTCTTTTCTAATCTGTGTATGCATTTAAAATTACTGTCTTATAATTGTGGTTTTAGCCAAATCACATATAATTTGACTTAATGTTTTGGCATTATCATTCAGGACTAAATGTTTTCTAATTTCCATTACCAATTCTTATTGAAGTGTTCTATGAATTCTTTAGAAATTTAAAAAATTCCAAATACGTGGAGATTCTTTTCACTATGTTTTCCTTACTCTAAATTTTATTGCTTTATAGGCAGGAGCATTATATATATATATATATATATATATATATATATATATATATATATATATATAACTGCTTAAATATGTGTTATGTCTTCATAGTTTTATATGTGCTTGAAAAAGAAATATGTTGTAATTCTTGGGTACAGGTTTCCTTACATATCAACCTTGTAATTGCTATTTTTCATTATATATCATGATATACATATAGCCAACTTTACCATATTAGCCATTTTTAAATGTACAGTTTAGTGTTATTAAACACATTCCCATAACTGTGTGTAACTTCTCTTTTATAGGTCTTATAAATTCTTAATGTATAAGGATTACATGTATCAGTAACTGCTGCTTTTTATTCCATGCCTTGGAGATAAGAGGCACTGTCACTCAAAAAGTAGGAAAAGGGTGGAACATAGAGGTCACTGCTCCATAGCAATTCTGTCTCCCATTGTTTTTCCTTCTGTTTTCTCATAAAGCCAATTCCAACTTGGCTCCCTCCATAGTCAACTTATCTACCAAATCTATTTTTGTCAGGATCATCAATGACCTCCACATTATATTCAGAAACAAACCACATTCCTTCATCCTCACCAGCTGACTAGTACAAGTGACCCTGATCTCAAGCTTGGATTGTTGCAATATCCTTTTAATCCACCTCCTTATTTGCATTTTTTATTCCTATGGTTTATTCTTAGTTTAGCCACCTGAGTGAAAGCATAAGTAAACATTTCACCCCTAGTGAAGTCCTTCCACTCTCAGAGAAAGGAGGCCAAGAACATTTACAGAGGCCTGCAAGGTCTACATCATCTGCCCCCTCCTCCCCGCTCTCTCTCTTTAGGTACTTTTGTAACTCATCTTTTATTATATTCTCCTTGGCTCCCTCTGTTTCTGCCTACCAACCCCTCCTTTCATTCCTTGAACACAATAGGCATGGTCTCCCTATAGGGATTTTATACTTTCTATTTTCTTCTCCTGGCATGTTATTCCCCAGCTACACCCTTGGCATGATCCCTTTCCTCCTCTGAGTCTTTGTTTACATTTGATCTTCTCAGTGAGGCTTCTCTGAAGATGCTGCGATCCCCACCTCCACCCTGGGGCTTTTTATCCTTCTTCACCATTTTGTTTGTCTCCACAGCACTCCCTTCCATGTGATATACTCAGAAGCTCTTCACTTACATGGGCCTGCCCCAGGCTTGTAGCTAATTCCATATTCCTTTTCTTAAAGGTAGCCCCATCCAATGTAAGGCTCAGGTCCTGCAAAACCTGGATTTGCTTTATTTGCTTGTTACTTGTCTGGCTCCCTTCATAGGGTGAAAACTCCACAAGGGCAGAGTTTTTCATTTTGAATAATCCACAGTACATAGGGGAAGATCTGGTATGGACTACCTGAGAAATATTTGTTGAATCAACAAATGAAAATCAGAAGAATCTGCCCTCCTTGACCCCAAAAAGGTCAAAATAATATGCCCCTGTAAAAGAAATGCCATCTATATTTCAAAATAAAATACTTAAGCAGAATTAAATGATAATCCAAAATATAGAAAAATAGTTGATTCAATTTTGATAGACAAAAGTTGAATGTCTTTGATACACCAAATATCTGAAAACCAAAACAGTAAAAGCTGTGCAAAAGGATAAGGTAATTTTAAATATTCTATAGGAAAAGCAGCTCTTCACCAGCTGGAGTGAAGCAGTGCCTTTGTGCCCTTGGAATAAAGATTCCTGTAGTTCGGATGGAAGAAGCCAAGTGATAATTAAATTATTTTGCTCAGCACTTACTCTTTATTAATATTCTTATCTTGGCTCTATTCCAGAGTGTCTGGAGCAGAACATTGAGACACTATAGATTGCTCTCAAAACAGAAGCACTCACATGGTTTTGGTCTTCGTCTTTTTTAAGGATCAGACGTACATCTTCTTTATCTTAATATAATAGTAATTTTAGGAGTGTTTATTAATGTTGGATAAGAAAATGATTGGTTATGAATCTCAAAACACAAAACCAGGGAGTGCTTTTGTGCCACTGTCTTCAGTTGCAAACAAAATTCATCTGCTTATTCTAATACAGTCCTCAATTCCAGTAGAACTAGTGGTGGACTTGTTTTTTATTTATAGCAAATGTTCTTTGAACAATTACCTAGAATGATTAAACATTCTTACATGGGATGGGTCTGCTCTGTGGAGAAGCTTTTATAATTTTCTTTTCCTTTTTGTTTTTTATAAGCAACATTTATTTCACTTTTCTCTGATTATAAAAATAATTTCTGTTCATTAAAAAACAAATTATTATCTATGCAGAAATATAAAGAAGCAAAGAAAAATTTTCCTATTCTCACCATGTAAACAGTTTCTATTTTTGTATATTTAGTTTACAGTAAAATTTAAAGTATTTTAGCAAAGCTGGGATCTTGCTTTCTGTATTACTTTACTTCTTGGAACTTTATTTTGTGAACACGTACTTGTATTCTAATACGCTGTTAATTTTTAAAAATTTATAGTTTTAATTTTAGAAATGCATTTTATTTTATTTAAATGATGAAACTGATCCTCATACCCATATATTTATGTAGACTTAAATGGAACCAATTGAGGTTTGTTATGGTTTGGATAAGGGTATCCTCTAGAAAGCTTATGTGTTAGGTAAGGCAGAATGTTCAGAATTGAATGATTAAATTATGAAAGCTGTAACCTCATTGATGAATTGATCTATTTGATGGATTAATAATTTGATTGGACTATTGGGTATAACTGTAAGTAAATGGGCAGGAAGAAGGTCACTGGGGTTGTGGCCTTGAATTATTTCTTTCCCTGGATCCTGGTGTGTGCTGCTCTCTCTCTCTCTCTCTCTCTCTCTCTCTCTCTCTCTCTC
This sequence comes from Ictidomys tridecemlineatus, assembly GCF_052094955.1. NCBI lineage: Eukaryota > Metazoa > Chordata > Mammalia > Rodentia > Sciuridae > Ictidomys > Ictidomys tridecemlineatus. The sequence continues at coordinate 124,281,137 of NC_135483.1, read as the reverse complement.
TCTCTCTCTCATAGTCATCTCCCATGATGTTCTGCCTTACCTCACTTCCCAGAGCAATGGAGTAAGCTATTCATGGAATGAGACCTCTGAAACTTTGAGCCCAAAATAAACTTTTCCTCCTTTAAGTTGTTCTTGTCATTAATTTTGGTCACCGTGACATAAGGCTGACTAACACGAGGTTTAACACAATAGTCTGAGTAACCAGAATCAAAGGTTCCATTTGAACAAAACCGGAACTTAGGACCATTTTCATTCAGTTGCTCTGCCTGCAATACAAGGAATCAGGCTGCCAAAAATGCATCAGCATTTTGCTCTCCTTGCATCTGAGGCTTAGATGACTAGTCTTCAAAGACTGTGAACTAGTCAGGCTTCCCAGTACAGTGACTTACTGAATAGGCATTCTGTGCATAATGGAGTCACACACTCCTGACCCTGGCCTTCGAGGGCTCACTCAAATGAACAAGATCTTGTGTGACTTTTCTAACACCTGGAAGACACTAAACAGACAACAGCCTTTCCAATGTCTTCTGCTTTTAACACCTTTTTTTTTTTAAAAAAGCATTTAACCTTATATAAAGGCCAAATTGACATATAAAAAAACAAGACAACTAAAAATATCAAGCCAGTGGTTTCCAGAAAAGTCTGGAATTCCTACTACCTTGGGTAGTAAAGAAAAACAATAAAATTGACAACATACTCATAACTTTCTCCTAAATTCCGGGGAAAAAATCTTGCCCTTTACTAACCAGGGTTCTGTTCTCTGGTTGACCTAAAACATTTTGAAAGCATATTTTTAATGTAAACATAAACAGCTGAACCTTTTAGTGGCTACAAGCCCAAATTCAAAACTGGAGAGTAGAAGTGTATTTTTAGAGTTAAGAAGCACCCCCCAAGAAGAGTGGGAAAAAGGATCTAGTAATTTTTTAAATGTAAAAACTAGTGGTTAGGGCTGGGGCTATAGCACTTGCCTAGCATGCATGAGGCACTGGGGTTCGATCCTCAGCACCACATAAAAATCAACAGATAAAATAGAGGCATTCTATCCATCTACAACTGCAATATTTTTTTAAAAAAAACCCTAGTGGTTAAAATATGAAAGTTGAATCTCTTGATTCTTAATTCTTAAAGTCTCATTCCAATATCTTTGCATGTATAGTTCCATTCTTTTGCTTACAAATCAAGTTACAAGAGCATTATTTGTTTCTAAATTTTTTAAACTACTTTAATCTTATATAAAGGCCAAATTGACATGTATTTCATTTAGTGTTTATTATCATTATTTCACCTTTTAGTTTTGTGGCAGCTGTACAGATCAATTATAAGAAACAAAATTCTTTCTACCCTGTTAGTGTTCCTAATACAGATGCCCACATTTCATCAAATTTAATTAAAAAGGACACAGTATCATTTTCTTAAACTTTTTTTTCCATACTGAGGTTTGATCATTTTTAAAATAAAAGCTGTCCTACATTTCTCATATAGCTTATTCCAAAAGGAAAATCACCATAAAGCTTTTGTTTTTTTTCCTTCTATTCTCATGAATTTCTTATTTCTAGAATAGGTACAGAATGTATAGGTTTGTATCAAATATACAATGAAATTTATATTTTTAAACTTTATGAATCAACTAAAAGTAATGTTTAGATTCTGAATCATGAGATAATAGAATGTAAAAAAAAGTCTGTATTGACACTCTGAATCTGATACTCAGCACTCACTCACACACAAGCTGTGTCAGCCAATATACAAAGAAATTGCTCTGCACTTGACATCCTCCTACAGACACGTGTCTTGGTGAACTTGTCTTTTAAAACTTAGATTGTTCACAAGATTTTCCAACTAAAGTCTAAACATTGATATTTCTAGTTCTAAGGATCTTAAAAAAAAAGAAGCTCTACTTCAAAAGGCAACCATAGTAGTTATATCATTAAAACTTCTATCACCATTTCTTAAAAAATTGTTTAATTATTCATCTACAGCTGGAATTAATCAATGTCCCAATAAGAGATTCAGTGGATTCTGGTAAAGAAGACAGAAAGTGAAGTTTAACAAGCTTTATACTATATAGCATCATATTAGGCATGTGCTACTCCTTCTGGTAACAACCACTTGAGCGATGGCTTGACTTCCTTTCTACTCCCCATCTTCTCCTCTCTGCTGTCTGCCCCAGAAGGCTAACATGGATGGACAGAATCCAGAGAGTTGGTCTTCCATGTAGTATTGGAGAGCTCAGACAGGATATGAGAAGGAAGGTATGGGGTCACCACAAGGATCTCTCAATTCCTTCCCCATGAGGTGGTTTTGGACTGGATACATCCCCAAACAGAAGCTCACTGCTCCCCTCCAGGTCATCTGAGCAATCCAATGGTCTCCTTCTGTGATTTTGCAAATTTTCTCTTCTCTCATCCTCACCAACTACAGATGTGGGTAGCCCCAGGTTTGCATATGATCTTATATGTCTCTCCTACAACTTCTCCCAATTCTTTTGTAGTCACTTTTTATAGAAATCTTCCTTAAATTATCCTAATTTGTGGGAGCCATGTGACTTCTATTGATGGCCTGGGTATTAGGTCTCCTTTTAAAGAATCTGAATCTGTCCTCTCCTCAAAATACTTCTTCCCTTTTTAGTACGTGAATTTACCCATTGCCAGTTAATTGTGTGTTGAACAAACACCAGAGATCTAAAATGAGCAAAGTAGAATCTCTCCCTAGAAATTTGGAAATGACACTAAGAAATTACAACTCAGTCTGACTATTCTTTGAAGAGGAAACATTGTTAATTCTAAGCTTCTTTCGACAAAATGAGATGTTAGCCCTTCGGGAAGGAGAAGAAAGTCAATGCGTAGAGGAGAGGTATAGATTCTTCAGTTGCCAAATTTCTAAGCCCAGTTGCTCCTGAGGCTAAGCTTCAGTCTCAACCTTGGCTTCGTAGAGATATGCCAATGTCCTCTCTCAGGTTCCTCCCTTTGACTTCATTTAGTGTAAGATGGGCTTCTGCTTCTTGGAACAAAAATGCTCTCTTACAGCCAAGCACTGTGCTTAAGGCTTTTATATTAAATTCTCATTTGTAATTCCCGATGCCACAAAATCCCTACAGGGAAGATAATAGTATCTTAATTTCTTTTTACAAGCCAGAAACTGAGGCTCAAAGAGGTTGAGTAATATACTTGAAATCACATACCTAGCTAAATGATAGAGTTGAGGTTTGAACCCCAAATTACAAAACCCAAGCCTTTTTTCTAACTCAAATGACAGAGTAAATTCTTTATAGCAAAACTTTATTGGTTTTGAGGAAATAAAAGGATGTATTTTTACCATGTTTATCCCAAAGTTAACTTCTAACATTAAAAACTATCATGCCAGACAGAGTCTTGCTGTGTGACTGTTTCCATGTTATTACCTTTGCTCCAACATCAGTTAGAACAGGCAGGATCCAGCCCCTGCTCACCTCTTAGTTTCATCTCATGTCTAGGCCATTGAACTTAATAGTCCTGGCAAACTAAAGTTGTTTGAGGTTTTTAAAAGTACCGCAAGCCCCCTTATTGCCACACCTTCATGTATTTCTTTCCATGAATAACTTTCTCTGATCTCATCTCAACCATCATTTTCCATCTCCTACCACAAATGGGTCAGGAACCATTCCTATGAAATCCCACAGTACCTTGAGTGTCCTGTGTCAGAACCCCTCCTTGCTGAGATGAATCCTAAGCTCCTGTGAACAGGGAAACACCACTTTGTTGGATCCCTGTACTGATTCCAGTGTCTAGTAGGGAATAGGTAGTATTCTATAAGTACTTGTTGAATGAATGGATGGATTTAGTATAAATTATTGAATGTATTTCTCTTATATTTAAAAGTGAATATTCAAATATTTTTCAAACTCTAAAATTCAAAATATCTCTAGTGCTAATACTAGATGATCAATACATGATGTTAAGTATGTTTTTCCTTCACCCATTTTATACAAACTATATGAAAGTTACATTGGGATTACTATTAGATATTTAGTAATATTTTTCTACATTTTTGGTAAAATTTGAGAATATTACCTCCACACCAAAAATATCTTAATTTAATTATTAAATTGCTAGTTATATAGGTTTTATTTTCTATGTCTTTCTCATTCTTCTTTCTCTAATGAGTTTGAGTAACTGACTATCTGAATGACCTGCAAAACAAAAATTTTCAAAACTTACTGAATATTTGGAAAGATCTCACTTGTATCCTTGTTTTAGGATACTATTTATGTGCTACTGAATTCTAGACAAAAAAGTCTTTTCACACAGAACTTAGAAAATCCTGCCCTATTTTGTCCTCTAGTATCCTATGCTGTAGGGGGCCAACACTGGTCTGATTCTCATGTTTATGAATTTGTTTTCTTTCCCAGTGATATTCACAGCTTTTACCAAGATGCATCCAGCCAGAGTTGGAACATTTTCCTTTACACATGTTCTGGCGTGTTGCAAGACCTTCACATCTGAAGGTTTGCACATGCATCTGTATTTTCAGTTTAAGGAAATGCCTCTTAATTATTTGTTTGCTTTTTAAATATTTTTTTGTGCTTTTTATTACCTTTTGTTCTCAATTCTCTCATACTCTGTCTATACTCTGAAATTTTCTTAATTTTTTCTTCCTGATCACTAATACTTTTTATTTATATCCATTCCTTTAATCTACCTAAGCCCAGTTGATTTCAGTAAGTATGTGTTTAGTTTTTTGCATTTCTTTTCTTGCTTTCTGATTATTTGATTTTCATGGTTGGTTCTTAATGTTCATGAATGTAATATCTTCTTGAATTTCTCTGAATTTTTAAAAATCATCCTTTATTTTTTATGTTATTTTTTATTGTAAAAGTTACCTGAGTTGTTTACTTTTTTTTATTAGTTGCTCAAAACAATACAATGATCTTGACATATCATACATTCGATTCAAATAGGGTATGAATTCTCATTTTTCCACATGTGCAGATTGCAGGATCACATTGGTTATACATCTATGTGTATACATACAGCAATCCTAGTGTCAGTTGTATTCTGCTGTCCTCCCTATCCCACTGAGTTGTTTACTTTTAGTTAGTTTTTTTCCAAATATTTTATGGAGAGAAATTGTTGATTGATATTTTTAAGTAAATTATATGTTGATTAGTTTAATTAACAAGTTTTCTCAGCATTGTCAATATCTTTTCCACAAAAGGCAATCCTTAGTGGAAAAGGGACTGACTATGGACTCTGGCTTTGTGGGTAAGTGGGCTGGGTACAGCACAATAGGTAGATGTCTTTCCAGGTGTGTAATGGGAACAAGCCAGTGAGCCAGTCCCTTGTAATTGCTAACATAAGCAAGTCTTTACTGAAGGTGGAAATTTACATGGCTATTTACTTGTCCTATTTTCTCCTACCTCCCTCTTTCCTTCTTGGAATCATCTGAAGGTCTTATTAAAACACAATTGCTGAGCCCCATCTCTGAGGTTTTGATTTACTAGGTCAGTAAGTCTGGAATGGGGTCTGAACATGCATCTCTAACAATTTTGCAGGTGATACTGATGCTGCTATTTCTAAGATCACATTTTGAGAACTAAAAAAAGGGAAAATCACTTAAAATAGTAATATTTTGTTTTCAGTTTAGGAATAATCTCTATACACATTCATCATACACATGTATAATAATAATGATAATAATGATTTCTGTACATAAGTATGCTCTTAAATATTAAGAGCAATTAAAATATTAGAGTACCTAAAATTGGTCTTATGTTTTAATTAAAGTATATTAGTGAGTAATTTATTTAGGCTTACACTTTTAAATTAAATATAAGAATGTTCACAAAGTGTGAAAGCAGTATTAGAATATTTAAGACTTTAAACAATGTCATAATGAAGTACTAAAATAAAAATGAGCTCAATTTATTACATTTACAAGATGTATTTTTATACTTAGGAAGATTTGCTTGTTAGACAAACTATTTAAGGAGAAAATTGAGTATACTAAATTTATAAATGCAGCTTGAAATGCTTAGATAATTTAATTTAACCAAATTGTAATATCTCTCTTAAAAGTGTTGCTAAAACTTGTCATGTTAATATGCATAAAAATAAATACTCATAAGATTTGAGATTTGAAGTTGAAGGAAGAACTAGAATTTAATTTGAAATATATAATTTTTTTTTTCTTAAAGAAGATGTCTCTGGGTACTTTTTTTTTCTGTGCACAAAAACCACCTTTAAGGATGTCCAATTTGCAGTGAAATCCCTCAAATTCCATGAGAAACTCTTGTGTTCTTCTCTGTTTTCTTACTACTCACGGAATCAAGGAAGTTGGGTTTGGGTGCCTGGTTCATAAACTGATTGTGTTTCCTCCTAATAACTTCCTCTTCTTCCTAGATCTGGGATCAGAGTGGGCGATACAAGTTCTTCTAGCTTACCTCACCTGCCAATCTTACCTTCCTCTCTCCTAGAACACTAGGAAGTATTCTAAGACACCCCTGAGCAGACCTTTGCTTGCTGGTTGGCATCAGGCATTCTTTTGGTTCCCAGGGGCAATACCAAATTTTAAGGTCTGATTTGCTGGAAAACTGAAGTATTAGAGGGCCATGCAGTATAGTTAATATAACATCTTGTCCTGGAAACATAATTAGCATACTTTAAGATTGATCTTTAAACCACAAGCCTCCAAGATAATTGCATGGGAAGCAGCTCAGCACCAGCTAACTGCTGAAGACAGGCCTACCTGTCAAAGTGAGGTAGGATGCTTCCTCCTCTACACTATGCTCTGTCAAGGAGTATCCTTCAGCCATGTGACACAGGCTTCAAAGTGTTATAGATCACCTGTGGATGCAAAAGCACATGTGCATGTTCACTTGCACATGCGTGTATATCAACACCATTTCCCTACAGCACACTGACCAGCAGTCAGACTGACCAAGCTATACCCAGGTGTCAACTTTACATGGAATGGAGAACCATAGTTTCTTTCCAGTCCTTAAACTTTGCTTCATAATTTTCAACAAGGTTCAAACTCCTTATTCTTATATAGAAACTCCACTGTCCTTCTGCCAGTCTATATACAATCAGCAGACACTACCATCCAGGAGATGCATTTCTTCTTATATACAAACTTATGAGGAAGAGGTCAAGTTTCCAATGACCTTTTACTTTGAAACTTACCAATCTCACATAATAGCTCATTACATTTAAAATATCATTTGAAGGGAAGGATAGAACTCTCAGCCCACCAGTAATACATAATTATCAAAATTCAACTAAATATCCTACTGGAAATGTACATCCAGAGTCACACATATGTGAATAGATTTATAAAACGTGCCATTTCATTTGTCTGTGGGTCAGTAAATTCTCATCTTTAAAACTACAGACTAAAAATATTTATACTGCTAGCATTTAACCAGTTCTGCTTCCTGAATTCATTTTCAAATATGCATACTTTATACATTTATTAACCAGTAAGTTATTTTTTCATAACAACTCATATCAAAGCCATAAAAGTTGCAGATACTGATCTGGTAATAATATCCACCACATAATTGCAAAAAACTGATCATTTTTCTCTGTGTTCCATATTTATTTTCAGAGAGAAATGATATAGGCTGATAGCTTACTGTAATTTTACTTAGTAGCAAATTGGGAAATACTCTTTAAGGATTTTTTTTTCCAAATAACAAAAGCATACCACTTGAAAAATATATCACAAATAGGTTAAATTATAAAGCTTCTATTTGCAAGGAACAGGAAACATAACTTTAGAATAATATCCAAATAAATAAGGATTTTTATATACCTTTATTAATTATTTAATTTTATTTATTAAAATTTATTTATTTTTATGTTGTATTGAACATGGAACACAGTGCTTCATACATGTGAGGTGAGCTCTCTGCAACTGAGCATCAACCCCAACAAATAAGGATATTGATCATCATAACAAAAGGGAGGAGACAGGGCAAGATTTAAGGGTTAGTGATCGGTGGCTTATTGTATTATTCATATTCCTGGTTCATTTTCTTTTTCAGTATGTGTCATATTGGCTTCCTTCTAAGGCAAATTCCTCTCTCAAAAACCTTGACTTTCCCATCAGTCATATTGGATCAATTGAAGTCACCAGACCATAACTAAACCAATACAAGTCAACAGGGTTTTGCCATGCCCCAGTGAACCTAAATCAATGTTTATAACAACTTCCTTAGTGAAAATATATATTTTCAGTGTTTGGTAGAAACTCATATTTCTGAGACCCCCAATGCAGATGTAGTAAGTCAAATTTCTAAAAAAGAATCTGATAAATTGTATGTTTAGTATGCTTCTTAGATAAATCTCATAATCACTGGAAATTTTGTAACTGGATAAGAATACAAAACTGGAGATGAGAAGAGTTCAGCTCCTCTATGTCAATGAGGGAGAGTATAGATACCTCAATGAGTTGGAGTTCTGCTAAGATGGCAAACAGGTAATGACCAGCAGGAACAACCACAGCAATAGATCTAATCTTTTCTGTTCTTTACTATGAGCTCTTCCCTGTTGGATTGTAACCTGCTCTATCTTTATAAACACTCCTTCCTCCCCATGGCAAGGCATAGATCTCTCTTGATTAATTCTCAGTATGGGACTGGTAGTATGGTATCTGTTTAAAGCACTGTAGCCTAAGGATCATCACTGGGTGAAAGAAATTTTTCTCTGTCCTTTCCTGAATATATCCTCTCATAGGTTGTGGCCTAGGTGACCTGTATGGAAAGCTAGCTCACTGGGTCACATGCTGACCTGTTATGGAGAGCCCCTACAAATTTATAGTGATTCTTACCATGAGAAGCATAATGTCATAGACCCTTGTAGCACATTGTCACTGGTAAATAATGATGAATAGGCTAACTTTCTTAGATTGAATATAAATCCTATATAAAATATATAGACTTGAACATAGAGACAGGTGGCTCAAGAAGAATAAAGATTCCACTTCCTATGGCTCTCTGATGCTAACAATTTTATGGGCATTTCTTCTTAGAGCTGATGCAGGTTATAGTGCCATTGGATGCTTTATGTATAATTAACTGTAAGCATACAGACAAAAAACAGACATTAAGTTTCTGATTACTTTTCTACATATGGTTCAGGGGATGATAACGGGTCACAAAACCAACACCCAGTTCACACTTCTGTCATCCATGACATAGCTTGTCAGCATGTCCCAGAATTATTCCTTATCTTCCATGTTTGGAAACAAACTTCCCTTATATCACTCACTATGAGGAACTTCTCTCACTTGGCTGCCTGGATGCACAGCTGAACACAGAAAGGGCTGGCAGAGGTCAAGGAGGAACAGGCAATCGGATGTTCCTACTAAACTGAAATCCTCTTCACAATTTCCATGAAAAGATGAGAAATCATTCAGGCTTTTCTGTAAAAATCACCACTTGACCCAGACCAACAGCTTCATCTTTAATATCTATAGAGAGAAATATCAGCTTTATATTCTTTGCTATGTAGTTCTTGTACAATTCACTGTAGGGTCACATTATTCATCCAGTACAAAATTAATTCTCTGGCTGAGGCTCCAGACTGTTCACATGGAAATATTTTCTTATGTATACTGATTATTTTATAGACATTACATTGAGCAGAAAACACATTGTGACATATGTTTATAGACTTTAAGAAATGAGTCAGTGTGCAATTGAGGAAGCTTGCCTAATTACTCTCATGATTTGCACACAATCCTTAACCAGCCCTTTCCCACAATGAAGCACTGCAAATGAAAGTACATATTTGTATCCACCTCACAAACTCAATTTATCTCCCTTTCTCAGCCAATGTGTGCATTACATAATAGAATTTTATATTTTATTTTTTGCTAGAATGGAAACTGAAATCAAGCAGAGATTCACTTATTTTGTTCACCGCACATCTTCTGTACCTAAAGAGCACCAGGCACAAAATAGGTGTTAAAATCACATATAATTTAGCCAATTAATTCTGTCTTCTGTCCAACACTGCTTAGTGCAGCAGTAACAGTCATTACAGGGGTCACCAAACTACAACGAGGGGTCCAGACCCATGTGTGGCTTAATTTTGTAAATAAAGTGGCACTGAAGCAGAGCCATGCCCATCTGTTTACATAACATTGATGGCCACTTTCACACTATAACATCAGAGTAGCTGATGACAAACACCTATCTGGACTGCATAGTCTAAAATAATTGCTATCTGTCCTTTATAGAAAACATTTGGTGACTCTTGCTGAATTGTAAGAGTTATTAAGTGATTTCCATTTATCTAGTAAGACTACCTTTGCTCCTTTTCACACACACCCCAGTCCCCTCTTCACTCCCCTAAGAAGTCATTCTGAAACACAGATATGATCTTGTCAGTTCTTTAACTTCTCCCCTAAACTTTTAATCAGCTGAACCTCTTTTTAAATGTATATATGATTTTTTTCTATTTTTTTTTAAGTACAAAGGCCCTTCACAAAGAAGCTTTGAGCCTGCTCGCTCATGTACCCATAAATGCACATTTACAACCATATTGTAATTAAATGTCCTTTCTATCTAGAACCTCTTGAGCTGGTACTGCTTGGACAAAGAAAGGATTAAAAAATAAAATTGAAAGGGCTTCAGGAGAGGGTTTCTAGATATAAGAAGCAAGAAACAGAGTAGGAATGGTGTCCAAAGAAGACGTCCCTGGGTTTCCCTGGATGTGCACATACAGAGGGCTTGGGAAGCCATATAAAAGGGATCACCTTACCTAGACTAGGACTAGAAATAGCACCTGATGTGTTACCTCAACTTCCTCTATCAAGTCTATATAATACTGATCCCATGTAGTATTCAGAATTCTAAGATGACCCTCAAAATACTCTTTCCTTGGTGTCCATTGCTTATATAATCTCTTTACTCAAGTGTGGATAGAATTGGTGAATATAATGGAATAGTACCTCTATTGTATTGTGGCAAATGGTAAAATGAATCACACAATGATCACCTCACAATCATGTAAGACTCCTTTGATGCAGGCTGGAGAGAAACAGGAAGTAGGAGAACATCTAAAATGAGACCTAAGAATAACTTCTAGGATCTGAGCATGGTCACTGGCTGACAGTAATCAAGGTATCAAAGACGCTGGTAACAGGACCACAAGGAAAGGAACTAACACACTTTTCATTTGAGCCTGCAGACAAAGGCACAGAAGGCCAGCACATTCATTTCAGCCTTGTGAGATTCTGAGCAAGGAGCAACTGAAAATGCCAGAACTCTGACCCATGAAATCTGTGATTAAAATTCACCTTGTTCTAAGTTTGTGGTAACTTATGTAGCAGCAGAAAACTAAAACATCACATCAATTGAAAAACAAGAATTATGGAAACTTTCCCTTAGGGTGGGAAATACACACTTATTTAGAGATAGTACCTATCTTTCTTATCACCACATTTGAATATTCTCTGTCCTCAGGTTGTCAGCGATTAACCCCATTATTAAGATATTCCATAAGTGAATAGCTTTGAATTGGTGTTTTGAGCCAAAAGGGGGGGGGGGTTATAGATTAGCATTTGTTAGCTTGGATTGATTTTACATTCCTGAGCTCAAATTTTCTTCACAGTTAACTAGACAATTAAACAAGTAGTTTAGATGTTCATTTGAGCCTAATTTAAATTCTTGTAATTCCAAGGTTAAAAGTGATATTAAGTGAAATAATTAAACCCAGGAAAGAAAGAATAATTTGACCCCAAAGTGCACATTTAGAGCTTGTTCCAGTCTGGAAAATATAGATTCTATTGTAGTAACAATCTGCAAATGACAGAGGAGAGAGGGTGAGAGGGAGTGAGAAAGAGGGAGAAAGGAATGGAGGGAGGGAGAGAGAGATAGATTGATTTTAAAGAATTGGCTCAATCAGGAGCTGGTAAGTTCAAATATCCACAGGGCAGGCTGCTGGGCTGATAGACTAGAGACCCAGGGAAGAACTGATGTTGCAGCTCAAGCCCAAAGGCTGTGCAAGTAGAATTCCCTCTTCCTTTGAGGAGATAAATCTCTTTTCTCTGAATGCCTTTGCCTGTTTGGATATGGCCCATCCACCTTATGAAGGGATAGCTCCCTTACACAAAGTCTACTGATTTAATGTTAATCTCATTAGAAAAATATTTTCACAGAAACATCTAGAATAGTGTTTCACCAAATACCAGGGTACTGTAGCATAGCCAAATTGACACATAAATGAATCATCATTCAGCCACATTTGACTTCTAAGGAAGAAAGGAAATAGTACTACCACAGGTTTAATACACAGAAAGCCAGAACTATGTGGTGAGCAGCATTAAAGCAAATGGAAACAAGATGGAGAAACTTGAGAAATCTATTTCCATGACATCTATTTCCCTGAACAAGAAAAAATAAAAAAAAAAAAATCAGACTGCTCAGGGAGATGATAAAATAAATTAGCATTAAACATCTAATGAGAAGATGGAGAGGTTTTTGATACACTGCATATACATCTCGCCACAAGGATAGATGCAGCTTTAAACTTTATGAATACTTGACTATCTTAGTCTCCTTGGGCTGTTAGAACAATGCACTTTAGCCTGGGTAATTTATAAACAACAGCAATTTAAAGTTCCAGAGGTTAAGTAGTCCAAGATCAAGATAACAGCAGATTCAGTGCATGGTGAGGTCTAACTCTGTTCCATACCTAGCACCTTCTTTTCATGTCTCCACACAGCGGATGTGCCACACAAGCTTCCTTGGCCCTCTTTGATAAGAGCCCTGGTCCCATTGGAGACGACTTTGCCCCGTGATGTACCTGCCTCCTATAGGCCCACTTCTTAATATTATTACATCGAGGGTCCGGTTTCCACATGTGGGTGTTGGCTGGGAGAACCACCATTAAGATCACAGCACTTTCACAAGATTTGTTTGGACATTTTAGGAAGGTGACTGCAGTGAGGAGAGACTGGGCAAATGAGGTGGAGTTCAGAGGAGAGTGTGTAACACACACAGAGGCTCCAAGGTTCTGCCTGCCTTCGTGGTCCTAGGCTAACTGGAAAAACTCTGTCAATAAACTCCATGGTTGCCATATTCTTCCCTAGGAAATTATAAAGATCCTTAAATAAAAAAGTCTGTCTTGAGATGGGAGGAAATGCACTTTTGATATATAGGAGGAAAACAATGTCCTGGGTCCTATAGCATCAAAGGTTTTTGGTTTCAAGATTTTGCTTTGTTTGATTTTTGCTTTTTTAGGGGGTTTGATTTTTCTTTCTTAGTGTAAAGTTTGAAGATGGTAAATTTAAGCTCTTCAAAACTCTCAAGGCTTTTGAAAAGCTTAATTAAGAAAGAAATATGTATAACATTTATAAATTAATTAGACTTTGTGAAGTTTACAGAAAGTACTGTGATCCTGTTTGTTATTTTGTGGTAAATTTTTAAATATAGTTTACATTTAATATAATTTGTACCTTATAAATATACATAAAGTATAATTTAATTTTATCCAATATATTACTTAAATATTCATCAGAAGAGTAAAGCAAGTTTTACAATCTTAACTTTTCCAATTAAGTTGGGAGACATATGGCTTTGAAATTATTTTGATTGCAAAGTAGTTTTCAAACAAATATTTATATCTGATACTGATATGAATGTCCCGAAAACAACATGTCCATCCTTTTCCTTGACAAAATCTGTAAGTGAAAAGACACAAAAGCAAGCTTTGCCTCTAAAAAAAAAACTACCGTTCGAATTTCTTTCCAATTGGAGTCATACTGCATTAAGTTCATCCTCTACTATAAATTTTAAAAATCAATTTTATTCTTGGAGGAGAACATGGATTCAGAAAAGGTTTTGGTTTTAAGACCCCTATCACAAGGGATTTTTTCTCAATGTGTCAAATCCATAATAAATTAGGAAAAAATTCTATCAGTCCTTAAAAGACCTATTACAATATTGCCAGTAGAACTGGTAAAATATCTTCTCTCTCCAGATGGATACCTTAATGTGTCTTTCCAGGTGTTCAGGCACAGCCACAGATGAATCTAAATAGAAGATTCTATTGTAACCAAGTCAAGACATCTCATCAGAGAAGCCACATAGGTCTCCTCTGACTGTCCTCACTTCTACAGCGTGGAGTAAACCACCGTCACACTCCTGGATCTCTGTAGTTGTCCCATTATTCCCATCCCTGCTGCCTTGCCCCCCCACCCCCATCTCCCTGAGGTTCATTCTCAAAGGTGCAGTAAGATGGATTGCTATGGTCTGAATGTGGTTTTCTCCCAGGGTTTGTGTGTTGGAAGCTTGGTCTTCCGTGTGGTGGAGTTGAAAAGGTGGCGGTACTTTAAGAGTTTGTGCCTAGAAGTATGAGCTTTGGTCACTGAGGATGCTGCCTGTGGAAGGCATTAACATAGTTCTTGTGGAAGCCTGTTAGTTCTCACTAGAGAGTTGTTATGAAAAAAAGGGGGGGGAGCTGATTCCCCCCTTGCTTTGGCTTCCTGTCTGGGATATCTCCTTCTCACATGCACACCTACCTCTGTGATGTTATCCACCATGAGGCTTTCTCCAGAGCACAACCTCCAGAACTGTGAGCTAAATAAATTCTGAATAAAGTTACACAGCCCCCAGACGTTTCATTATAGGAAAACACTGTAAAAATGTAAGATACATCACATCATTTCTGTATTCAAAACTTTCAAATAGACCCCATTCCCCACAGAAGAAACCCCATGTACTTAAAACCACCTAAGAGACTTTAAATTACCCCACCTACAACCTCTGTCATATTTCTGCCTAGAATGCTTTTCCTACCACTTACAGAGATGGCAAATTCTCTCACCAATGTGAGTTGGTGCTTAAACATCACCTTCTCAGTAAAGCTAAATCTGACTACCACCCTATTTAAAATTGCCCCCAATCCTGGCTCTCTCGAGTCTCTCAAATTTCCCTCTTCTACTCTCTTTTCTCTGTAACATTTATCACCATCTAATAGGTTATATAATTTACTTATTTGTTATAGTTATCATCTTAGCCATTCTTCAACCTCCTGATGGAAGGTAAGCCCAACAAGGACAGGAATCTCTATCTGCCCTCTGGATTTCCTCTTTGCCTGGTATTTGGTAGGCCCTCAAAATATGTGCTAGAGGAATGAATGACTACAGTAACTGGGGAATGGGAAGAGATGCAGGGTGTCATTTATAAAGAGAAATATTAATGAGAATATAATAGCAATATAATTAATATTAGTAAGTGAAATATAATAATAGTATTATTTACTGTAGTCTTCCCAGTGCCTATGAATAGAACATAAAAAGTCTGATTTTGTAATATCACTGACTTTGTTATGATGTAGAGTAAATGATGACATTTGTACAGATCTTTATCATTTCTAAAAGCTTTTGTTGTTTTCTGGTATTGGGGATCAAAGCAAGGGCCTCACACATGCAAGGAAAGTGTTCTACCACTAAACAAGCCATATTTATTTTATTTTGAAACAGGCTCTGGCTAAGTTGCCCAGGTTGGCCTTAAGCCTGTGGTTCTCCTGTCTTAGACTCCTTGATTGCTGGAATTACAGGAGTGGGTCACCATACTCAGGTTCAAAAAGTTTTATAAGCACTATTATTCTGGACTTGTACAATAACCTCACTAAAGGAGTAAAAATATTATTGCATTTTATAGATTCATAAATTGAGTACAAGAGAATCCAAGAAACTTCCCTAAGGCCAACAAGCTCCATGTAATTTTGCTTCTGGCCCAAAGCCCTCACCAATACACACGTTCTCTACCAAGTGCTTCTTGGAAAAAGTCCCATATATGAGTCACTTTATAAATCATTCACAATCACCAAGGCAAGGTATGTAGGACTCTCTGTCTTATATCCATATTTCACAAACTACAAATGAAATTTTGAGGCTTTCTTTCATGTTCAAGACTTTCTGACGTTAATTTTTAGTTCATCCTGATGATCACAGTACAAAGTGTGGAATAAGGGACCAATGTGATTGGTGGATGATATGTTCAACTCTAGACCCTATGACTCTTTGGATTTGAAGCCCAGTTTGCAGTCACTAGCTGTGAGTGTGGGCTTAGGGTCTTCCCAGGTGAGTATTCATTCCTCTTTTAGGAATTTCCCATTCCCCCTGCTGCATCTCCCTGCTGGTACCTGACTACTTGTATGTAAATTTCTACCTGGACACAGCAGGACAAACTTGATCAAACTCCATGATGAGACTATCAATTCAAAACTTACATATCCCTGATAATTCAAATATCAGCAGGGAACAGGAGTCTCACATTGACTGTACTGAAAATAAACACAAGAAACTATAATGAAAAAGACAGTTTGAGTGAGTTTTATGTGGAGACTCTTGGGCAGTTACTAGCAACTCCATGCATTTGAGCAGAGTAGAGGGGTGTCATGTGATGAACTACACTGAAATTAACTGTGTTACCAAGGACCTAATTTTGCAGCAGATCTAACTCACTTTCTTATGGTCAAGATTTTTTATAGTGGTGGCTGAGAAATGCCTGTAAACTCTGTGTGAAGAGCTACTTTTATTCTCTCCCCAGACACCACCTCAATTTTTTTGAAAGCAATAAGCCCAGTATATAATAAGGGTGGAGGAAAATGTCAGGATATCAAAACTGAAAACCTACTTTGCTATTGTCCATCCTCCTGGGTGTTAGGGCTTGAGATGAAAAAGACAGCTTGACTGGGATCTAAAAGGCCAGAATTCTACTCCAAGCTTGGCCACTAACCCACTGAATAGCAAGGCACCAAGGCACCAAATTTCAGAATCCTTTACTTTCATTTGTTAAGTGAGAGGATTGAACTAAAGCACTTCAAAGTTTCCTGCAAATTCTGAAATCCAATTAATCTGTGCTCTGGCTAATCAATTCATGCCTAATACTTCCTTGCTAGGCTATTGGAGGTTCTAACAAAATTTTCCAAGCTGTATGAAATATGATATGTCAAGAGCTCTGTAATGTTGTGAACAACCAATAAAAAAAAATAAAAAATTAATAAAATAAAAAAAAAGAATATGCCATATGCCTGAAATCCTGATACTGAACCAAATACCTGGCACCAAAGTCACTACTTTACCCCCAGTCCTCCTTGTGACTCTGTGAGGCTGGTGGCCTTCTGCTTTAGAGTTGAGGGGACGAAGGTCATGCAAGAACTGGCCAAAGGAATGTCTGACTTGAAGGCAGGTTCTATTTTCACCATATCATATAGCCTCTCATAACTAGCCAGTTTTTATGAGCCAATAGAACTTTAAAGAATCAAAGTGAAAACACTACTACCATTTAAATTAATGAGTCAGAGAACACAGAGCTAAGAAAATTTAGAGGTCATATTCTAAGTTCTTAATTTTACAGTTGTGGAAACTGACACTAAGGGAAATTTAAGAAGTGACAAAGGAAAGAATAGGGTCCTTTACTTTCTTCCCATCCTCCCTTCCATCTTCCTTCTTTCCACTCATTCCACAGTTCCCAAAGTAACCATATGATATGACATGACTATTAGAAGAAATGCTCATATACTCTCCTCATTTCCTCCCATGGGCTACCAGATGTCTTTTTTCAATGATTTGAGCATGCCTTCTTTCTCCTTTACTACTTTAGACACTACTATCAACATATGATATTCAAACTAGAAGAATATGGAACTTTTTTATAGGATGCTTTTAATTAGACCACCTTACTTCCCAAACCTCTGCTCTTTTTACACATGAATAAAGGGAATAATTGAAATAAAAACCTCTGAAGACATAAAAATTGCAGTGTTAGAGTTCAGCTACTATTCACAAGCTCTATTGAATTTTTATTCATATATTAAGTAAAAATACACATTTTTTTCTTGCATCTTAAAGTGTTCTGAATGTCTTGGAGGCGACAAATAAATTCAGTGGCTCCTCATGATGAATACATTTACTAATAATATTTGATACCTGCTCTTCTAAAGAGAAAGAAAACACATTAAACAATGAAAATTAAACTCATTTGTAACAAAGTTAATGAAAATGAAAATTAAAAAAAAAACAGTTGACACAAATGCAATAACTAGAGAGTAGGGCACATTGCAGATAGTGAAATCCATCTAACACCTGTACGACCACTCAGGCAAAGCTTTTCCTTTGGCTCTCTCAGCACTCCCATCGCACCCCCCACCCCCAAATAAACAGTCACACAGGAAAGTAAAAATAAAGTATGGTGGAAAGGGAAAAGGAAGAATACAGGATCCAGCACTATAAAATCCTAAGTGTCATGATTTAATTTCATTGTAACAAAATGTCCTGCAAGCTATATATTTCTTAATGTCACAGGTAGAGTCCCACAGCTACATTTTTTTTAAGAGAGAGAGAGAGAGAGAGAGAGAGAGAGAGAGAGAGAGAGAGAATTTCAATACTTATTTTTCATTTTTTGGCGGACACAACATCTTTGTTTGTATGTGGTGCTAAGGATCCAACCCGGGCCACATGCATGCCAGGCGAGCACGCTACCGCTTGAGCCACATCCCCAGCCCATTTTTGATCAAAGGCAGAAGATGAGGGCACAGAGAACTGATGAGCTCCTTAGCTCAGATACATCCCAGGTGGTCCTCTCTGGTTCATCAGCAAGGGACAAAGAGAAGACAAGAGCAAAAAGTAAGACCTACTTTGGTGATGGGTATCATAAGCCAGTTTACTTTACACTTGATATCTGACACCCCTTATTGTCCATGCTTAGTGTCAAAAAATGGAAGGAATTTGTCCTTGTTGGAGGAAGAAAAAAGAAGTCTACTGGAGATTTTGGTGGGGCGGGGGTAAAAATAGTGCTTCTTCAGCAGCCTGGACAAATGTCTGTTTCAAAACTATGCAAGGCAAGTATCAATGCTTTTATTTCCTTGAAAATTGCTCACCCCCTTTAATGTGGTGCTCCACTTAATTAGAAGGAGAAAGACTTACAAATGAACCACCCAATTAAAATTGCCCTTAGCTCAAGTCAACTAGTTTGCAACTAATTTCCCTCTGCTTATTTAAAAGATGAGTTCACTGTTTTCCTGATACATCAATTCAGCAGAAAACTTCCTTGCCAAGCTTAGAAGTTATTCAAACTCCTAAAACTCTAATGCCTATGGAACACTGAATACTGAATCTAGAACTTTTTGTGAAGAAAGATTTATATCCTTTAAGGGAAAACAAGGTGGTTGACACTGATTCCTTAGAAAACGAAATTTCTCAGAGGAAAGAAATTTTATCATGTAATAGAAAAATGGATTTTCTGAACTTTATTTCCCTATGATAGGATATAAATTACCCACTTTATTTTCCCACATAAAGAATGGATTTTACTGGGAAGAAAATAAGATGACATGCAAGGAATAGGAGGGGTATCAGGGAAGGGGGAAGAGATCAGGTAGAGGTAAAAGAGGGTAATGAGGAGAGTTAATTTGATCAAAGCATATTTTATATATTTATGGAAAATTCACAATGAAATTCAACATTTTATATAATTAATATGTGCTAACAATTATAATTTAAAATTTATTTTAAAAGAGTGGTTTTTAAGTAGATTATTTTTCTATTGAAAATATTTTACAGATCTGCAGCTAAGTAGGCAACATGAACATTGGCCATTCATTTTATGTTTTAAATTTGATACCATGGGCAGATTCTTCCTCTAAACCTTCAGAGCTCATAGTCACACCTTTCCCCTTTATGTGTACCTAACAGTACATAGGACATTGATGGACCTAAATTGTATTCTCAATGATTAATTTTAAATTAATTTGAAAATAGAGATTTTAAAATTTCTCCCCAATACATCTATATATCTAAATAAAAATGTTCCAAGAACAGCACTTGTGTGTGAACCGCCTATTGGCTAAGTAAACTGGGTGCACATATGAGTTTTTTCTGGGGTAGCATATTGTTTTCTAAATTTTTTTGAAAAATCAAGAAAATTTTACATGAAGATCCAGTTTCCTCTCTTGCTCTTAAAAATGGGAAAATCTGGAAAGTTCGGACCTTTGTTTCAAATGGCAGCAGTCAGTTGGAGTAAGTGGTAGATGTTTCCTTTTAATATGAACCTTTCTTTAATTGTCTGCAGACCACAGGATGCTTCACTCATTTGTATCTGTGCTTCAAAGTATAGTCCATTTCTTCACCACCTGAAAACATGGAGATTTAAAATGCTATTTCCTTTCAACATTTCCTGAATTTAAGGGTAAAGATTTACAGAGAAATTAAAAAGTAGTCAGATCTTATTTTTTCATGGTAATTAATTACCTACCTGTTAGTGACACAGTTACACAGTAACCAACTAAGATCTTCTAAACAAAAATACCACAGAGAATCAATACTTATTTCCAGCAGGTTAAAAAATAGGTAATAAATCATTAAATTTGTGACACTTTATAACTCCACCACCACCACCAAAATTGTAGTTGGTAGTTTATAAATAAAGGAACAGAAAAAAATGGTTCTTCTCTTCTTTTTAAAAAGTTCTGGTATGAATTTGATACTTCTGCCCCAGGACTATATCTTAGTTTTCATATTAACCTATTCTACTCTTTTAATCCATTATACTAACCACATAGTCCACCCAGAAGCATTCCTTATCTCTTTTCTGATGTTAACATTCTTCTTTAGAGGATTACATTCTACTTTGGGTTTTTCTGCCACTCATCATGGGTTTATAAAAGATCTAAACACAGCAGCTTGGTAATGTCTATTTTCCACTGATGCCCATGGCATCTCTTAATTGTAAATTGGGTATTCCACTGAAAAATCCATTTTAAAACAAATTTATTCTTGAGTACATGTGTTATCATGACAATTTAGATGAATGAATCAAAAACAGACTATAGCAGATCACAGTGGTGCAAGCCTGTAATCCCAGTGGCTCAGAATTCTGAGGTAGGTGGATTGTGAATTCAAAGCCAGCCTCAGGAACTTGGTGAAGCCCTAAGAAACTCAGTGAGACCCTGTCTCTAAATAAAGTGGGGAAAAAAGGCTGGAAATGTAGCTCAGGGATTGAGTGCCCTGAGGTTCAAATCCCTGTTACCAGAAACAACAACAAGGAAACAGATTAGAAATAAGTATGTAAATGAGACTTCCAGGTTTACTGCAGCATTATTCACAATAGCTAAAAAATAGAAACACATGTCCAGCAACTGATGAATGGATAAAGAAAATGTGGTGTGGCCGCCTCTTCTGGAGTCTAGACTAGAACCCATTCCGTCCCATCACAGAGAGGAACACCAGTGTTGCAATTCCTTATCCACCATGTTCCCTATCCACATGTGGATACACCCAAACCACCTCCATCTTGGAGCACTGAAGTTACTGCCATAGCCCTTCTCACTGTAGAACAACAGACAGGGTCAGGAGGCAGGTGCCTGTTGCAGCACTGTATGCCACAGGGTGCTGTCACCAAACAGGCTGCCCAATGCCATGGCAAAGCCCATCCTTTCTATCCCATCTCTGAAAGCGTTTGTCTCCATCTTGGGACACCTCCACTGCTATCTTGGATTACCTCCACTGCCACCTTCACCACCTTTGGTTGGGGCAAATTTCATCTTGCAACACCAACTGAGGCCTAGAAGCCCAACAGCAAGATACCTACAGGCTTAACACTATTCCCGCCACCAACTAGGGACGTAGCTGCTTCCACCTAGGGACACCACCAGGAAGACCATCACCAAGGTCCCTGTGGGCCCAGTTTCACCAGAGGCATCTCTACTAGGTGTGCTGTCACCATCCTGTTGCAGAGACAACAGGGAGCCTTGCATGGGGTTGCCCCTCTCTTTTTTTTTTCTCCTGCTAACAGCCAACTGCTGTTGATTCCCCTTTCACTAGTCCTATAATCTAATACCTCTATATTCTCATATCCTACTCATAAACATCATATCCTACCCTTTCCTCTCCTTCTGTCCACCACTAGAAACTGTAAACTCTTATTCAAATCTACTGACTATATGGTAGAAGATAACCATACTCGTCATTTCTGTTTATAGTGGTAAAACTGTAAGTGTCTATATAGAAGGTAATTGATTTATGGCTGCATATTAGTTGCATTGGGTGCTGTAAACATAGGTCTCCCCCTTAAAGGTGAGGTATTCCTAACCTTCAGGGACACCACAAGATTATAGGGTAAAAACTGAAATACCTCAGATCCACACTGCAAGAGAGGAAGACACATAGACAACATGAAAAAAACAAGGGAGGAAAATGCCCCAAACAGACTGAGATACTATAACAATTTAATCCATTGACAATACAGTATATGAAATGACAGAGAAGGAGTTCAGAATGTACATAATAAAAATGATCTGTGAATTAAAGAATGACTTAAGTGAGGAAATATATGCAAAAATTGATTATTCCAACAAAGAGATAAGAGAGCAAATACAGGTAGCAAAAGATTAATTCAAGAAGGAGATAGAGATTGCGAAAAAAAATAAAAACCAGAAAGCCTTGAAATGAAGGAAACAATAAACCAAATAAAAAAAAAACTCAATATAAATAGACTAGATCACTTGGAAGACAGAACATCAGACAATAAAGACAAAATACACAATCTGGAAAATAATGTTGACCACACAGTGAAGATGGTAAGAAACCTTGAACAGAACATGCAAGAATTTTAGGGTAACATCAAAAGACAGAATCTAAGATTTTAGGGGATAGAGGAAGGCACAGAGTTTCAAACCAAAGGAATGCACAATATCTTTAATGAAATAATATCAGAAAATTTCCCAAGCATAAAGAATGAATTAGAAAATCAAATACAAGAAGCTTATAGGACACCAAATGTGCAAAATTACAACAGATCTACACCAAGGCAGATGACTAACATACAGAATAAGGATAGAATTTTAAAGGCAGCAACAGAGAAGGATCAGATTATATATAGGGGGAGACCAAATTGGATCTCAGCAGATTTTTCAGCCCAGACCCTCAAGTCCAGGAGATCCTGGAACAACATATACCAAGCTCTGAAAGAAAATGCATGCCAACCAAGAATCTTATATCCAGCAAAATTAAGCTTCAGATATGATAATAAAATAAAAACACTTCATAGTAAACAAAAGTTAAAAGAGTTTACAGGAAGAAAGCCAGAACTACAGAATATTCTTGGCAAAATATTCCATGAGGAGCAAAAAAAAAAAAAAAAATACAAGAAAATCCACAATGGGAGGAACTACACTAAAGAAAAGGCCAATCAAAGAGAAACCAAGTCAAGTTAAAAGCCAAAAATAAACCAAAATGACCAGGAATACAGAAAATATTTCCATAATAACCCTGAATGTGAATGGCCAACACTCACCAATTAAAAGACATAGACCAGCAGATTGGATTTAAAACAACAACAACAACAACATGCTGCCTTCAAGAGACTCATCTCACAGGGAAAGAAATCCACAGACTAAAGGTGAAAGGATGGGAGAAAATCTATCACTCACTTGGACTGTGTAAGCAAGCAGGAATTTCCATTCTCATATCAGATAAAATGAACTTCAAACCAAAGTTAGGGAAAATGGTAAAAAAAAGGACATTTCGTACTACTCCTGGGAATCATATATCAACAAGACATAACAATTGTAAATATCTATGCCCCAAACAATGGGGCATCTATGTATGTCAAAGCAAACCCTTCTCAACTTCAAGAATCAAAAAGACCACAGCACAATAATACAGGGTGACTTTAATACACCTGTCTCAACACTGCATAGATTTTCCAAACAAAAGCTGAACAAAGAAACTATTGAACTCAATAAAACAACCAATAACTTAGATTTAACTGACATATATAGAATATTCCATCCAGCAAGGAGCAAATACATTTTTTCTCAGCAGCACATGAATTCTTCCCCCAAACAAATCATATGTTATGCCACAAAGCAAGTCTTAGAAAATACAGAAAAATAGAGATACTACCCTGCATTCTATCTGACCATAAGGGAATGAAATTAGATATCAATGATAAAATAAAAAATAGAAGCTACTTCAACACCTGAAGACTAAATAATATGTTACTGAAGGATGCATGAATAACAGAACATGTAAGGGAGGAGATTAAAAAATTCTGAGAGGTAAATGAGAACTCTGATACAACATATCAAAATCTCTGAGTTACTATGAAGGCAGTGATAAGAGAAAAGTTCATTTCATTAAACTCCTTTATTAAAAGAAGAAAAAGTCAACTAGTAAATGACCTGACATTACATCTCAAAGTCCTAGAAAAAGAAGTACAAACCAACACCAAAAGTAGATGACAGGAAATAATTAAAATAAGGGCTGAAATCAATGAAATTGAAACAAGCAAACAAAAATTGAAAAAATTGACAAAACAAAAAGGAAATTCTTTGAAAAAATAAATAAAACTGACAAACCCTTAGCCACCCAAATGAAAAGAAGGACAGAGAAAACTCAAATTACTAACATTCATGATGAAAAAGGAAACATCATGACTGCACTATTGAAATACAAAAGACAATTAGAAATTATTTTGAAAATGTATACTCCAGTAAAATAGAAAACATCAAAGATACCAACAAATTTCTAGAGGCATATGGTCAACCCAAACTGAGTAGAGAGAACATACAAAATTTAAATCTATCAACTTCAAGCAAGTTAGAAGACATCATCAAAAACCTAAGAACCAAGAAAAGAAAAGTCTGGGACCAGATGGATTCACAGCTGATTTCTACAGATCTACAAAGAAGAATCAATACCAATGTTCTTCAAATTGTTCCATGAAATAGAAAAGGAGAGAACCCTTCAAAACTTGTTCTATGAGGCTAGTATCATCCTGATACCAAAACCAGACAGATACCTCAAGGAAAGAAAATTTCAGGCCCATTTTCAGACCCATATGTTCTCTCTACTCAGTTTGGGTTGACCATATGCCTCTAGAAATTTGTTGGTATCTTTGATGTTTTCTATTTTACTGGAGTATACATTTTCAAAATATAGATGCAAAAATTCTCAATAAAATTCTTGCAAATTGCATACAAAAAACATATTTAAAAACTTGTGCACCATGATCAAGTAGGGTTCATTCCAGGGATGAAAACTTGGTTCAATGTATGAAAAATAATTAAATGTAATTTACCACGTCAATAAACTAAAAGATAAGAATCATATGATTTTCAATTGATTCAGAGAAAGCATTTGACAAAATATAGCACCCATTCTTGTTCAAAACACTAGAAAAACTAGGGATAGTAGGAACATACATCAACATTGTAAAAGCTATCTATGCTAAACCCAAGGCCAACATCATTCTAAATGCACAAAAATTGGAAGCATTCCCTCTAAATGTGGAACAAGATAGGGATGCCCTCTTTCACCACTTCAATTCAACATAGTCCTTGAAATGCTAACCAGAGCAATTAGACAGACAGTAGAAAAGGGATACAAATAAGAAAACAAGAACTCAAACTATCATTATTTGCTGAGAACATGATTCTATACTTATGGGATCCAATAAACTTTACCAGAAAACTTCTAGAATTAATAAATTAATTCAGCAAAGTAGCAGAATATAAAATCAATATGCATAAAACAAATGCATTTCTATACATCAGTGATGAATACTCTGAAAGATAAGTTAGAAAAAAACTACCCCATTCAGAATAGCCTCAAAAAAAAAAACACTTGGAAATAAATTTAACAAAAGAGGTGAAAGTCCAATACAATGATAATTACAGAACACGAAAGAAAGAAATTGAAGATATTAAAAGACAGAAAGATCTCCCATGCTCCTGGATAGGCAGAATTAATATTGTCAAAATGGCCAAACTATCCAAAGCACTCTACAGATTCAATGCAATTTCATTTAACATCCCAACATCATTCCTTATAGATATAGAAAAAGCAATCATAAATTTTATTTGGAAAAATAAGAGACCCTAAATAGCCAAAGCTATCCTTAGCCAGAAGAGTGAAGCAGGAGGTGTCACAATACTAGAACTTAAACTATACTACAAAGCTATAGTAACAAAAAAGGCACAGTATTGGCATCAAAATAGAAATGTAGACCAATGGTACAAAATAGAGGACCCTGAGACAAACCCACAAAAATACAGTTATCTCATACTAGAAAAAGGTGCCAAAAACACATATTGGAGAAAAGATAGTCTCTTTGAGAAATGGTACTGGGAAAACTGGAACTTCATATGCAGCAAAATGATACTAAACCCCTATCTCTCACCATGCACAAAAATCAACTCAGAGTGAATCAAGGACCTAGGAATTAGAGCAGAGACCCTGTGCCTAATAGAAGAAAAAATAGGCCCAAATCTTCATCATGTTGGATTAGGCCCCAACTTCCTTAACAAGACTCCTAAAGCACAAGAAATAAAATCAAGAATCAATAATGGGATGGATTCAAACTAAAAAGTTTCTTCTCAGCAAAAGAAACAATCAATGAGGTGAACAGAGAGCCTACATTTGGGGAGTAAATTTTCACCACACTTACATCAGACAGAGTATTAATCTCCAGGATATATAAATAGCTCAAAAAACTTAACACCAAAAAAACCAAACAACCCAATTAATAAATGGGATAAGGAGCTGAACAGAGATTTTTCAGAAGAAGATTGATCAACAAATATATGAAAAAATGTTCAACATCTCTAGTAATTAGAGAAATGCAAATCAAAACTACTCTAAGATTTCATCTCACTCCAGTCAGAATGGCAGCTATTAAGAAAGAACACAAACAACAATAAGTGTTGGCAAGGATGTGGGGAAAAAGGCACACTCTCACATTGCTAGTGGGACTGCAAATTAGTGTAGCCAATCTGTAAAGCAGTATGTAGATTGCTTAAAAAACTTAGAATGGAAAACATGAATTGGTATGAATATACTTTGTATACAACCAGAGATATGAAAAATTGTGCTCTATATGTGTAATAAGAATTATAGTGCATTCTGCTGTCATATATAAATTTTAAAAAATAATTAAAAAAAAGAAATCTTGAAAATAATGGAGCCACAATTTGACCCAGATATCCCTCTCCTTGGTCTATACTCAAAGAACTTAAAAACAGCATACTATGTTAATGTAGCCACATCGATGTTTATAACAGCAAAATTCACAATAGCCAAACTATGAAACCAACCTAGAAGCCAGTTAGTAGATGAATGGCTAAAGAAACTGTGGTATACATACACAATGGAGTATTACTCAGCAATACAATTGAATAAAATTATGGCATTTGCAGGTAAATGGATGAAGTTAGAGCATATCATGGTAAGGGAAGTAAGCCAATCCCCCAAAAACAAAGGTCAAATGTTTTTTTTCTGATAAGTGAATGCTACATAACCGGTGGGGTGAGTGGAGGAACTTTGGAAAGGGCAAAGGAGAGAGGGAGAGGAGACTTGGGGGTAAGAAATATGGTGAAATGAGATGGACATCATTACCCTAGGTAAATGTGTGGTAGCACAAATGGTGTGACCCTACTTTGGGTACAACCAAAGAAGTCAAACATTGTGCTTCATTTGTGTATAATGAATCAAAAGCATTCTGCTGTCATGTATAACTGATGAGAATAAATAAATTAAAATTTTAAAAAGAAGAAAATATGATGTGTATATACCATAGAATACCAATCAGCTATAAAAATGAATAAAATCCTGTCATTTGCAAAAACAAGGATGAAACTGGAGATTGTTTTGTTAAGTGAAAGTAGCCAGATACAGGAAATCAAGTGCCTCATGATCTCACTCCTATGTGGATGGAATCTAAAAAGGTTGATCTCAGAGAATTTAAGAGTAGAATGGTGGTTAGCAGTATTGAGGAGAGTAGCTTAAAAGGAGAGAGGGGAAGAGGCTGATCAATGGGTGCTAAAATACTGTGATAGAGGAACAAGAAGTTCCGGTGTGCTATTGCACCTCAGGGGGACTACAGATAAAAAAAAATACTGTAGTTTTCATTTTTAAAAGAAAGAAGAAAGGATTTTGAAAGTTTTGCCATAAATAAATAATAAATAGGGCAATAGATATTAACCTGATTCAAGCACTAATTGAAATTATATATGTATCAAATTATCACATGGTACCCCATTAATATGTATAACTTTTAAGGTTTTATGTATCATTTAAAAATAAATTTTAAATGAAAAACAGACCATGTGCCTTTAAAAAGGCAAAGTAAAAAAAAATGGAAAACACAGAAATATACAATATTTTTTTTTTCTTTCTTCAGTCCTCAAACAACCTGCTTCTCTACCAATATACTGTCTAGCTTATTTTCAGGAACTAACTTAATTTATGGCATATATAAGAATTCCCAATGTGATTGACACTCATACTTCTTTATACTTAACGTTGCTTAATTCTTAAAATGATTCCAAGACGAAGCAAATAGAATTTCTCACTGATGAAACAAATTCAAGTAAATAATGACTGCTTTAAATATGGATTTGCAAAATGAAAGTGTTTAATAACGCTCTGCATGTGATCCCTTATGGTGCATGTGTATGGTTGTATATGTTTGTGATAATTATATATGTCTATAAACTCAACAGAAAGACTATCTAAATTTGTCAACCCCATGATACATGGACACCAAGAAACTGGTTTCCTTAATGACGATTACTAATATTTAGGAGATTTTACAATTTCATTATATTTTACTGTAATATTTGTTATTCTTTTATTATTTTCCAGAGACCTGCTTGATTATTTTTAGAAGGTGAAGTTATTTGTTTCAAATTTGCTTTAAAGCAAGGCATAGAATTCCAGTTCATATTTACACCAATGTCTCAAATATATTAAAATATGAATAGCTAAAGAAATAAACTTCAAAATTGACTCTTTAAAGGTCCTTATAATATGTAAATAATGATATTTGGTGCTTTCAATAAAACATTTTATAAAATAAAGCAAAAAATAATTTTTATTCATCTGAATTTTATAAATATTTCTCCTTACTAATAAGCCTTTTTTTATTTTAATCATTCATTAGTAAATTTTCAGTCTGTCAGAAGGCTTTATGACAGAGTGAGTAAATTTAAAAATTTCCATAGCAGTTGAGATATCTTTACAGTCTATTATTTCACATTTACTCCTAATTTATACATTTCTTACTCAGATTTCATTATATGCTACTTTAGTTATACAACCAGTAAAAAATAAGAAAGTAGAAACAAATAAATGAAGTAAAAAAATTTACTGCACTGCTAAGTAAGCTTGGGGTCCTGAAGCAGGTAGACATTGAAACGGAGGACAGTTCTGTGGAAGACACTTGTTATCTCAAGACAACATCCTTAGCAGACCTAGTTTCTTATTAATCATGTCAGGATCACCCCAGTGTAAGCAGAAGCAGGTCAACCTTGATAATTGGCATTGTTTATTTCTAGATTACCTTCTAGATTACAGTGGGCTTGTACTTTTTTGTCAATGGGTAAAACTATGGCATTATTTTCCTACATAATACAGGGTCACTGGGAAAAAAAATGATTAGAAGTCCTTTGTGTAATTGTTTTGTTTCTGCCAAAGAAAAAGTCTCAGTGACAACAGTATAAATGAAAGGTGATTGGCTCATTTGATAATTAATGCTGGTCTTATAAAGTTTAGATGACTCTTCAATAAAGTATCAGTTTTTAAATTCATATCTTAGACATTTTTAAGGCTGACTGAAATACTGTCTCTTCTTGCTAAAATATTTTTTTTCTGGCTAATATTTGGTCATATCTTCTCTGCAGTACAGAACTAAGAATCTTGTCATCACTCATTGAATCAAATCCCACAGGGATATAGATGAATACCAGCTTTATATCTAGTGTCATTCAGATTCAAGATTCATATTTCCAGTTTCAAATTGCATACAAAGAAACCTGATATTCATAGGCAAGATATCCATAATTGGATTCATTATCTCTACCTTCTTCCCTCCTTCTTGCTTCTTCTTCCTGGTTAATGACATTATTGTTTCTAAAAAATAAAAAAAAAAATTGTGGTAAACATTAATAATGTCCACCAATATTTCTGGTTCTCTAAGTTAAGCATAGCTTAGAGACATAATAACATAATGAGAAAATATGGTCTTTGTTGCTTTAAACCATTGAAAATGGTGTATTGTTTTTAAAATATAACTGAGTTGACTGTGACTACTATAAGCTTTCACAGATAAGAAGCTTAATATCAATTAGTCAAGATTAATCTGGGGCTGGGATGTGGCTCAAGCGGTAGCGCGCTCGCCTGGCATGCGTGCGGCCCAGGTTCAATCCTCAGCACCACATACAAAGATGTTGTGTCTGTGGAAAACTAACAAATAAATGTTAAAAATTTTCTCTCTCTCTCTCTCTCTCTCTCTCTCTCTCTCTCTCTCTCTCTTAAAAAAAAGATTAATCTTAGGTGAGTTTAATATGAAAACTTAAAACACAAAAGACAAAGATACCTTTTAACTTGTATTTTATGTCATGTTAAAGGAGCTCAGAGACAAGCATTCCTGGGCTGCAGCAAGGCCCTGGGATCATCAATAGCTAAGGTTTCCACTTCTGATGCTCAAAAGCCTCACCTTGCAGCATTTGGCTGCACTTAACAGTATCCAAGTGTTGGAAGTACTCCATTGCATCCAGCCACATCTCAGCCACCTCAAGGAAAAAAATGGACAAAGCAAACACTTCTCTTTGCATGAGAAGTTATAGAAGGTATACTTATGCCTCTCTGGAGTTGGTGTTCATATGCCACATCCAGCTATAGCAACTCCCAAATGCAGACTTTTATCTGGGTGGCAGTGTGTCAGCTAAAATTCTTGGCAATGTTATTAATGAAAAAAAAAGAGTAAATATTGAAAGGCAACTGATAGTATCACAACAGTTATGTTTGACTAACATTCACATCCTAAAATTTTATTAGTCCCACTTTCAAAATGTGTCTCAATTCTGACTCTTCCTCTTGATTTCAAATACACAGAGTCTTCTCTCGGACTATTGCAGTCAATTGACAGCTGCTTTTCCTCCATCACTTTCTTCCTTCCTTTTGAGAATTTTAACTTCTCAAAGTTTGATGCTTAATGTAGCTAAAAAATGACTAGTCTGTATAATCTTTGTTCTAAATACTCTACTTCTCATTGCACAGTTTTCAAAGGGTCCCCATTAAGCACAAAATGGAGTCTGGATTTCTTAGCATGAGATTCAAGACCTGACATTGTAAATTTGATCACCATATACCTTATACCATCATCTCATACTAAACTACGTACACTCATATTCGTTCCTCCTGTGTGGAATTATGCTTTCTGTCAAGAAAGGCTCTGGACACAAGCTATATACACACCTTTAAGTCCTGAGTAAAGAAGTACTGAATTGGTATTGCACCCATTGCAATGCAATTGGACTTTACCTCTACTCAGATAAGAAAGGTGCAGCTCCAAGAGGGGGCATCACCCATCACCCGCTGGGGTTGAATTACACCCATTTGTTTGTTGTAACACTACTCTTTGCCCTTTTTTTTGGATAAAATGTCCCATGGATTAGCTCCCCCCATTAATAAAACCCAGATTCCAGGCATGCTCTGCTTCTTTCTTGCCTGTCTTGCCCCTTGTGAGAGCTGCGATTGAAGAGAGGTCACTGAACCCAAAGAAAAAGATATTTCTCTGTCTTTGTGTGATTATTTCGTGTCAGCTCAAATTCACTTGGAATGACCCTGATTGATTTAGTCATGTGAAGCCGCAGCTTTTTTCTCCCTGGGGACGAGAAGGGCCTCACATCCACTCATCACTGCAGTTCCCATTTATCCAGCACCAGCTGAAATTTCACTTCTAGGAAGATTTTCCACATCTTCTAGGACATTTTAATTGTTACATCTTCCTTATACTATGAAAATATTATTTATATTTATACATATATATTCATATTCAGGTATACATTTATATATTTATCCCATTGGATCATAAAATATTTTATTGTCTTTATTTACTCAGTGAATTTAAAAGTTTCATATGCCTAATGGAATAATAAAAATTTCATAGGCCTACTAATTATGCTTAATTATTTCCTTCTCAGGAAATAATTGTAGAATGAGTATGTATATGCAAGCTTATGTCACAGAGATAATATTATATCCATGTAATAAATATTAAAACATAATCATAACTGGAATCTCATATAGTTTTCTATGGTATTAACCACAGTTAAGTAAGATAACATTGGCTATAAATCAGATTCCCAACTTCTTCCCAGACTTATCATAATTTATCTTAAATATCCTTGATGTCCTAATTAAGAGACATAATCAGGGTAAATGAAACAATGTTGTCACATTAACTGCTTTATTTTGAATACAAAGTTGTCTGATTGCTGCCTAATCAGTTTGATTAGCACCTAATAAAATGTATTTCCCTAAAGGAGACTTGTAAGTATTGATTTTTAATTGCCCAATTTCTAGATTAAATCAACTAAGTACATTTTTCTTAGAAAACTCAGTTGGTCTCTTAGCCTTTTAAAAGTACTCACAGTAATACTGGTATTTAACCAATAGAACCAATATCTATATACAGACATTATAGATGCTTGGTTATTACGAGCTAGATATAATTTATATGCTCAGATAGGCATTTTTCCAGTTATTTGTCCAGTTCAAATTCATAGACAAGTGATGTCTTTCAAAATGAACTTTGTTCATTTTTTAAAATTTTATTTTAGTTGTTGATGGACCTTTATTTTATGTATTTATCCACATGTGTTGCTGAGAAATGAACCCAGTGCCTCACATGTGTGAGGCAAGCACTCTACCACTGAGCCACAACCCTAGCCCTTTGCTCATTTTACTTAAGATAAAAACATATCTTTATGTGTAATCTCATCTTGGGATAGAGGACTTCTTAAAATATCTCCTATCCTTGAGTTACCACCAGGAACTATATCTACTCCGAGAGCTAGAGAGTAGGACCTATTTGAGTACAGTTATCTTCAGTAGACGAGACCTGCTTTTGGGCCTTGAGGGAATATGATCAACAAGCTTAGGAGAAATGCCAAAAGAATATCAGAAAAAGGGAATAAAGCCCAACTAATCAGTTCCTTTAGTCTACCAACCCTCTAGACATTTTAGCATACACACAGCAAACACTCTTGATTATTATTTAAGCCAATCTGAATAGGTTTCAAAATTAATATATCACCCCAATCAGAGGTGCAGGCTCAAAGAGGTCTACCCCTCTCTGCAATTAAGCCACCATCAAATTTTTTTTCTAGCACTTCAAGAAAATAACAGGTGCTTTTGAAAAACAATCTAACTGATAATTCTTTAAAATAAAGCCACCAAACCAAAGGAGGAGAAAACATTGCTTAAATATTGGCCTTTGGAAACCATTAAGGATGAGCCCTATTAGTCAACATATATAGACTCTAGAAGTATAGCCATGATTAACAATAAAATACCTTGAATTTAAGTAGCCTAAAGGAGATACCACCTTGACTACTTTCACTGATATTGATCCTGTTTTCTCAGTTTAAAGGATCTGTGAAAATTATTCCTGCAAAATATTTATTTTCTTTTCAAGGATATTGTTTCTATATTGATAACATAAACTATTTCCCAAACACATAAGATATAGGCTTGTTTCCTAGTCGTAATTTGTTAAAGGCTGAAGAATTGACATTTACTCAAAAAAATGCAAGTTAATTCTGTTATTTACCCTTATGAGAACATTGCCTCTTTATAATATGAATAAAGCTGCAGAGAAAATGACTTTAAAATGAAAGGTCAACATACTGAAGCATATCACCTAATTATTCCATGTTACAGAACAGGAAACATTTTAATCTCCATAGTTTATCCCTGAATTTGAATCATTCTAAGAGTGAAAAATAACCCAAAGTTCATTTTCCACCAAAGAAAATGGAAATGACATTAAAGTCAGGATTCAAATAGGCAAAGTTCTAGTTCTACTAATAAATTATGCCATTTGTAGGAAGAATACAATGCATTTTAATATTGAATTTAAATATTTAGTTGTTTTCTGAAAATATTTAAGAAATATGTAAAACCAGCCTCAGCAACTTAGTGAGGCCCTGTCTCAGAATAAAAAATAATTTAAAAAAATGGCTGGGGATGTTTTCCAAGGGTTAAATCCCCTGGATTTTAAACATCCCTAGATTCAATCCCTGGTGCCAAAAACCAAAACCAAAACCAAAAAAAAGGGTGGGGGGAGGCGAGAAAGCAAGTAATAAAGAAATATGATTTGCATGCATTTTCTTTGGTTGGTTCTTGATCTCTGTTTATCATTATTTATCTGATCTATGCATTATAGGCACATTTTAATCATTAATAATTGTATTAGTTTGCTTGGGCTGCCATTACAAAATTCCAGGCTGCTGGCTTAAATAATGGAAATTATTAGCATTTTGAGGCTGGAAGTCCAAGATCAAGGGGAAGCAGGGTTGGACCTCTTCAGAGATATTTCTCCTTGTCTGGACTTCTCCTTCCCTCTTCAGAGTCTTACCTCTATGTGTGTGCCTTCCTAATATCTCTTCCTTTTCTCATAAGCAAATAAATTTGAGTAGATAGAGCCCTGTGTAATGGCCACATTTAACTTTATTGCCACTTTAAAGAACCCATTCTGAAATATGCTTATATTTTGAAGTATTTGGAATTGGGAATTCAATATATGAACTTGGCATGTGTGTGTGTGTGTGTGTGTGTGTGTGTGTGTGTTTGAGTAGGGGGGTGGAGTTCAGTCTGTAACAGTCATCACGTGTTCTTTTTGGATAGAAAATGTACCAATTACAAGTATGTTCCTTTACACTTTCAGCCTTCTGTCTTGATTATTAAGTTAAGGTAGGGAGCATATTGTAATACATGTTTCTGCCATAAAGAAAATATCTGGCACAGAGAGAAGGACATTTATTACTTATAGAGCCAGGGATGGCAGCATACACCTGTAATCACAGCTGCTCAGGAGGCTAAGGCAAGAGGATTGCAAGTTCTAGGCCACCCTCAACAATTATAGAGGCCCAAATTAACTTGGTAAGACCCTGTCACAACATAAAAAATAAAAAGAGCTGGGGATGTAGCTCAGTGGTTAAGTGCCTCTGGGTTCAATTTCTGGTACAAAAAAAATAACACCCCTTAATGAATAAATAAATGCATCAATCTAATAAATAGTTATACTCAGTAAATTAACATGTATATGTCCCACAGGCTTCTCAAGTGTAACTTCACCAAAATTGAGCTCCCTCTCCTCCACTCACGAATTTCTTCCTTCTCCTGCTGACCCAGAAAAAATCCTTTGCCTCTCCTTTTTCTTTTCTCTTCTTGCCAGTCACCAAATCTCACAGATTCCACCTCATCAATTTGTGTTTAAGCCATGTATTTTTCTTATCATAAAGTTCATCTCCCATATTATACAATATGTATTATTGCAACACACATTATATTTTGTATTATTGTAACTAACCATTGCCTCATGATGCTGAGTGACATGTAAGGCCCCTTGCTTTATCTCTTCTAACCATTATTGTGTATTTCTCCTTAACCTAGAACATAGTTCCCAAATCTCTCTCATTGTATTTACAATTATCAAGGTCCCACTTGATCCTCGGTCACCTTTTGTTTGAAGCTTTTGTTGAACATAGGCCCAACAAAAGGCTTGTTCTAAGCTTCTGCTCTCAAAAACTGGCCAAAGAAAAATATCAGAAAATCTAAAACTATTATAAACATTATCTAGTAAAGTGGCTGAAGTCAATAATTTCAGAGGTGACTAGACTTCATATATTCAAAGAAAATCTGTCACTAATAGAAGAAGATAAGATTTACAAAAGCAACTTTGATAAAATAACTGAGGTAAAGTCATTGTACAAGATTGGTGAAAAGAAAAATCTGAAAAATTAATGAGAACTACAATTAAAGATTTTAAATAACAAATAATATTGTATTTATGACTAAATAGACTCTTAATGATGATATTTAGCCTTAAGTAATTCTATAAAATTTATATTTGCTCAATAAAAATAATATTTTTATTTGATAAGTTGAGTCCAAAGTTAAATATAAAGTAAATGAGCAAGAAGGATCATAAAAGTCTTAGAGAAATTTTGAGTAATACTTCACTTCTAATATTACATGAAATTTCAGATGGATTATTACTTTGAATGCAGTTTGAAACCATAAAAGTAACAAATGGAAGCATAGGATACTTTATTTATATGGCATTTGTATTAAAATGGCCTTTAAAATATGACAAATTCCAGAAGCCAGTAAATAAAACATTATACATCAAAATGTTCCACATATCAAATTCACTATATTCAAATATGCCAAGTAGAAGGAGATAGTGCCTTCCAGTTGAGTGATTTGAGAAGTATTGAGTGAAAAAACTATTTACAAAGTGTAAGATATAAGAAAAATCCTAGAGTAAAGGCGTGGTCTAACTGATAATAGTAGGGCAAGTAATTCCTTGTGTGTGAAGACGTTAAAGAAGAAGCACTTACTGGACAGAGAGAGAGAAATTTGTGCCAGAGAGCTAACTATAGAACATAGACACCCTGCAGGCATGGAGGGAGAAAACCAGGATAATAGGTAACCTGCCCTTACTCTCCCTTCTTTCTTTAATCTCTTGCTAATACTTGATCAGTGGAGCCTAATCAGTATCCCTCAGTCCATAGAGTTTCTTCTTTTTAAAGCATAAAAGCTGAAAAATGCAGTAGCAAAATTAGGATTTTAATAAATGAGCTTATTAGATTGGATACAGAAAAGAAACTGTAAACTAAGATATGTCAGTGTAAAATGCTGAAGTGCAGAGAATGAGGGATGAAAAATCAGAAAAGAATGAGAGATATGTTGTCAAAATTCTAAAAGGAAAATAGGCAAGAGAATATGTGACAACAGTAGTATTTGAATATATGCTATCCAAGAACATTAAAGAACTCATAAGTATTTCAACAAATGGTGCTAGGAAAACTGGATACCTGCATGCAAAAGAATGAAGTTGGACCCTTACTCCAAACCAAATACAAAAATTAACCCAAAATGGATCAAAAAAATGCTATAGCCCAAAATACAAAAATAGTAAAGAAAACATAGGAAACAAGGTTTACGACATTAGATATGGCAATGGTTTCTTGGAAATGGCCAGAAAAGTGCAGGTAAAAAAGAAAAAAATAGATAAAATGAACTACATTAAAGAAAAAAAATCTCTTGTACATTAAAAGGTGTCACTAATAGAAAGAAAAGGCAACTTATGTCATGGGAGAAAATATTTGCAAATCACTAATCTGATAAGGGGTTAATATCCAAAATACATAAAGAATATCTTCAACTCAACACACCAACACACCAACACACCAACACACACACACACACACACACACACACACACACACACACACTCAGTACAACCGATTCTATTAAAAAGCAACAAAGACTTGAATAGACATTCTCCAAAAAGACAAATAAAAATGCCTAATGAGTACATGAAAAGGTGCTAATATCGTTAAAAAATCAGGGTAGAAAAATTAAAACCAATCCACCTCACTCTTGTTTGGATGGCTAATCAGTAAAAGGACGTGGAGAAATTGAAACTCCTGTGCGCTACTTGTGGGAATGTAAAATGATGCAACAACTGTGGAAAATTATCTGGAAATTCCTCAAAAATAGAATTATCATAAGATTCAGAAATTTCATTTCCAAAAAAATTGAAAGCAATTTGAATTGATATTTGTTTATTAATTTTATAGTATTATTCACAATGGCCAAAATGAGGAAGCAATGTCCGTTGATGAATAAATAAATAGAATGTGATTCAAATTTACATATGATGAAATATTATGCAACTTAAAAAGGAAGGAAATTCTGATACATGTTACCATGTGGAAAAAAATTAAAGAAATAATGCTAAATATAATTAACCCGTCACAAAATACAAGAATTACTGTACAATTACATTGTTGGAGATACCTAGAATAGTCAAAATTCATAGACAGAATGTAGAATTATTGTTTCTATGGGCTGAGGAGAGGGGAGATGGAAGGGTATTTTATGGGTTTGAAGTTTTGGTTTGGGAATATTAAAAAAAAGTTCTGGAGATGATAATAGTGATGGCTGTTCAACAATGGGAATATACTTAACACCACTAAACTGTATAACTACAAATAACTAAAATTGTAAATATTTATTGTTTGAAAAATACAATTTCACAAAGAAGTAAACTCTTTATAAATTAGTCCATGGATTCAATGCAATTTCAATCAAAATTGATTATATCAGAAGCAAAGCAAATGATCAAAGCTAGTTGGACAGATGGGGCTGAGTGCATCTGAGGATGTACAAAAACTGAATTTGGTATTTTTTTTCAATAAAATAAAAGCTCGTCTTTGCAATTTCACTTCTTAGCATTGTGTGTAACCTATAGTAGGAGCTTTGTGAGTCTCCTTAATAATTAAAAGATTTCTGGTAAATATATTTTACCTTTCTTAGTCAAAAGTGAAATCTTGTTTGTATAACTGACTGACCCAACTTCCTTGTTCCAATTATTCTTATCTTTCAGGAGTAAAGATTTTTAACAAACAGTGCAAACAAGAGGCAAGACTATGAACTTAAAATTCATAAGAAAAAAAGGGAATGACCAACAATCATAGAAAATTATATCAGTCTCAGATATACAATTAAATGACTTGAATTAAAGCACTTATTAAGCTCTACTTTCTTTTTTAAAAATTAAATTATTTATTTATTCTAATTTGTTATATATGACGAAAGAATGCAATTCATTTCATATTACACATATAGAACACAATTTTCAATTCAAAGCATTTTCACATCATTTATATCTTCATACATGTACTTAGGGTAATGATATCTAACTCATTCCACCATCATTCCTACCCTCTTGTCCCCTCCTTTCCCCTCCCTCCCCTTTGTCCTATCTAAAGTTCCTCCATTCCTTCTATGCTCTCCCCAATTGCCATTATGAATCAGCAGCCTCATACCAAAGAATATATTTGGCCTTTGTTTTGGGGGATTGGATAACTTCACTTAGCATTATATTCTCCAACTCCATCAACTCCTACAAATGCCATGATTTTATTCTCTTTTAATGCTGAGTAATGTTCCATTGTATATGCATAACAAAGTTTCCCTATCCATTCATATACTAAAGGGCATCCCAGTTGATCCACAATTTAGCTATTGTGAATTGTGCTGCTATAAACATTGATATGGCTGTATCCCTGTAGTATGCTGTTTTTAAGTCCTTTGGGTATAAACTGAGGAGTGGGATAGCTGGGTCAAATGGTTGTTCCATTTCAAGTTTTCCAAGGAATCTCCATACTGCTTTCCATAGTGGTTGCACCAATTTTCAGTCCTACCAGTAATGTATGAGTGTGCCTTTTCCCCCATATCTTCACCCAAACTTATTGTTGTTTGTATTCATGATAGATGCCATTCTGACTGGAGTGAGTAGTAAGGTGAATAGAGAACCTACAGAATGGGAGCAAATCTTTACCACAAGTACATAAGTTACAGTACTAATCTCTAGGAATATATAAAGCACTCAAAAACCTTAACACAAAAAAAAACCAAATAACCCAATCAATAAATGGGCCAAGGAATTAAACAGACACTTCTCAGAAGATGATATACAATCAATCAGCAAACATATAAAAAATGTTCAACATCTCTAGCAATTAGAGAAATGCAAATCAAAACTACTCTAGCTCTGCTTTGTTATGTAATCCCACTAAAATGTGAATAAATAGATAGCAATAGAAAAGAAGGCTATGGTCAATGAATGATGCCCAGAACTATTTACAGGATAGCATACAAAAGCCTGGTTATTGACATAAAAGAGTAAGTGTTTTAAGCATCAATATTGGCATTGAGAATGCTAATAAAAGTATATACTAGTTTGTCAGGCAAAATCCATGTACGGCTCAGTATTGAGGTGCCAATTACTTTTGAAGGAGATGAAGGAAGGGATACAAAACATGGTGGTTAGTTTAAAGTGAGCATGAAAGGGAGTTAAGCCCAAGTCTCTTCTGCTTCCCTGCCATCCATGTTTTTATTCTTCCTTGTAGAGAAACTACATGGGTTATTTTGTTTGTTTTTGGTTTTTGTTGTTGTTGTTGTTTTTCTAGAAAAACCAACCATATAAGCTCAAAGTTCATAGAAACTAGTCAATGAAAAGTGGAAGTAGGACACTGCAATAAACACAAGAGATTAAATGAAAGTTTATCCATTAACCACCAATGCTTCCCACCTCTACCCCAACCCAATTCTCCAGTTCACCTGTATAGAATATTGACAGCCAAGCATGTTTTAGCCACTGTCAGAAATAGAATCATTTTTCACAAGAGAAATTTAATAGCACCAGAAAAAAGTCCAATAATTTTGGTACTTGGGTCACCCCCCCAAAAAATGCACCCCCCCAAAAAATGCATAGTTATTGCTCTATCATCTTGAAGTGAAGCCCCCTAATGAACGAGACTTCAGAAAACGCACAAACTATTTAGTTATATTTCTGGAAGCTAACTCTTAGATTTTAAAAACAGTATCCAAATATCACCAAGTGTTTGATAAAATAAACTTTGTAGAATCAACTTTTCCATACCTGCAAGAACTCAGCTGGAAACTCAAATTGAGAAGAATTAATATCTTAACAATAACGCACATTCTAATCCATGTACATAGTGTGCTTTGCAATTTCTTTAAATGTTTATTATTAGTTTAATTTCTCATTGGCCTTTTGTAGTTTTCACTGTACTGAAAGACATACAGCACACTTTTTTAGAATTTATACCCATATTTTATTCATTAGTGATATCATAGATAGTATTGACATAATTACATATTCAATTGTTTACTTTTAACATATAAAGACACACTTGATTGGGGGTGGTTTTGTATCTTGCAAACTGGATAAGTTAATTAGCACTGGGAGGTTTTTTGTAAATTGAGATGTCATATACAGACAATCATGTTATCCATAAAGAGAATTTTATTTTTCTGATCTTTTGGTTTTTAAAAAATTCTTACCTTATTGCATTGGTTAGAATTTATTAAATATATTTATAATAATATTGACATCAGTGCCTTTTTCTAGATCTTAGAGGGAAAACATTAAATTTTTCATTACTAAATATCATCTTATAGGTAGTTTTAGGGAAGTAAATTTTATTATCATAAGTCACATTCTATTTTTTGTATGCTGATAGCTCATATCATAAATAGATGTGGAACATCATTAAATGTATTATCTTGGTGAAAAAAAAATGTTTATTTAGAATTAGCTGAACTCAGTTTAGATGATCCCAGTTTTGTTGGCATCATCCAAAGTATCATAGTCAAAAGCCAGCTGAACATGTGTCTATCAGGCCTGATCAGGGTATTGACCTTGACCACATCAATATCAGATCTTTTTCACAGCCTGTTTGATCTGGTGTTTGGGAGCTTGACATCCACAATGAATGTATGTGTGCTTTTGTTTTCTACCTTCTTCATGGCAGGTTCAATAGTCAGGAAGAAGTTGATGATGGCATAGTAATCAAGCTAATTTCTCCTGCAGTATTTTTCCAAGAATATCTGGGCTGCCTCCAGACCTATAGTGTCTTGAGAGACCAGATGGTAGGGTATCTATAGCAGATCTCTTTTTTAATGGCTATGAACACATTTTAGCATTGCCTTCTCAGTCTTTAAAGACTTTGTTTTGGCTTTGGCTTTGGCACAGGCAGGAACTTTCTCCTTCACATTTGGCACCATGTTGGTGAAAAGGAGTTGAATGTTTTCCTTCATATATATTGATATGATATTTTCTATTTAGTCTATTAAATCATACATTGTATTGATTAGTTTTTCTTTGTAATAATTTTTATGGTTTTAATATTAGGATAGTGCTGATGTCATAAATTAGAAGATTATCCATTCCCCAGAAGAGATTTTAATTGGTATTATTTATTCCTTAAATATTTGATAGTATTCATGAATGAAGCCATATGAGACTGTTTAGGGAAATATTAATGATGAATTAAATCTCTATAATAGATATAAAACTGTCCAGGGTATCTATTTCTTGAGTGTGTTGAATAGTATAGTATGTATATGAAAGAAATTCATTCATTGCATTTACATTATCAAATTTATGGGCATAGAATTATTTGTAGTATTTCGTTATTGACTTATCTATTACTGGGTAACAAATTGCACTTAAACTTAGAGACACAGGCTTACTATATAAAACATTTATTTTCTTGTTGTTTTCATGGATCAGGAACCCATAAGTCAAAGAAAGCTGGTTTATCTGGATACTTCTATCATATGGTCTCTTAGGAAGTTGCTGGCAACATTTCAGCCAGTACAGTGATTTCATCTGAACTCAACTGAGAGAGGTGATTTATTCCAAGCGCATTCAGGTCCTTGCCATGTGGGATCCCACAAAGCTGCCTCACAATATGTTATGTGAATTTCCCCAGGGCAAGCAATCCAGACGAAGAAAGAATGCCCAAGATTGAAGCCCTAGCCCTTTTATATCCTTGTCATTAGAAGCAAGTCAATAATTTCAGCCAATGATCCAAGGAAAGGGATTAAATACAGATATGAACACTAATGGGCATTGATCTTAGGGATTATTTTCGGATTACCTTCCACTCACAATCTTTTTGAAGTCTTTTTGGGATCCTCAGTAATATCTTCATTGTTTCTGATACTGATAATTCATATCTTCTTTCTTATTTTCTTGGATGGTCCAACTAAGAAGTTTATTAATATTATTGATACTTTAAAAGAAACAACTTTTGTTTTCATTGTTTTTTTCCCTCCATTATTTCCTCCTTTTGTTTATTTGAG
This sequence comes from Ictidomys tridecemlineatus, assembly GCF_052094955.1. Classification (NCBI taxonomy): domain Eukaryota; kingdom Metazoa; phylum Chordata; class Mammalia; order Rodentia; family Sciuridae; genus Ictidomys; species Ictidomys tridecemlineatus. The sequence continues at coordinate 124,238,387 of NC_135483.1, read as the reverse complement.
TTTACTTAACTTTTTAACTCATTGATTCTGATGAAAGCTTGGCTATTGATTTTTTTGAGCTTTCTTCTTTTCTAACATAAGCTTTTAACTCTACAGTTTTGTCCTGAAAGAATTATGTGGTATAAACACCATTTTGCTATGTTGTATTATTATATTTGGTTGGTTCAAAATACGTTATTTTCTTGGATGTTTCTGTTTGATTCATAGATTCTTTAAAGTAGGTTATTTAATTTCAAAACATTTGGTGTTTTTCTAGACACCTTTCTGTTATTGATTCTAATATAATTCTATTATGTTCCAAGAATGTGCTTTGTAAGGTATGTATTCCTTCAAATTTATTGAGCTTTCCTTTTTGGCCTAGGATATGATTTATCTCAGTGGATGAACCATAAACACTTTAAAACATAGTTATGTGTTTCTTTTCTGGGAGAAGTGTTCTCTAAATACCTATTAGGTTTATGGTGTTTTTCTGATCTTCTATATTCTTACTGACTTACTATCTACTTATTCAATCAATTCTTGAGAGAATAAGTACAAGTTAGCAACTGAAATTATGGATTTGTTTATTTTTCTTTTTAGCATCTTCAGTTTTTACTCCATATATTTTTAAGTTCTGTTATCATATACCTGCAGATTAAATTATTCTTTCCTTTGAAGAATTGTGTCCTTTATCATTATGACTTTCTTTATCTCTGAAAAAGTTCCTTGTTCTGAAGTCTACTATGTTAGATACTAAAGAAAATTTCAGCTTTCTATTATATAATGTCTAGTTAGCTTTGGCTGCTATAACAAATACCAGAGAGTGAATGATTCAAAAAAAATTATTTCTCACAAGTCTGAAGGCTGAGAAGCTCAGATTCAGAGTAAGAACATTATCAGGCTCTGACAAGGTGTGAACTCTGTTCCTAACTTGCAGATGATTGCCTTCCTGCTAACTTGGTAGACAGAGAAAGCTCTGACACTAGAAAAGCCCAAACTAACTCTCTCAAAAAGCTGGATTCTGGTGACCTTTTGTGTTCTGCTCAAGTGAGCGAGTATACATATCTTTTCTCATTATGTCACCACTGTCTCTCTTTATATTTGGAGTCAATTGATTATCCTGCACCAAATGGGTTGAAAAAGAATTGTAAATTTGATGTTAGTTTGGCTTTTATTCCTTGTTTAAATTTTTAATTATGTTTAGGGGCTATGGTTTAGACTTTGGATGTATCCTCAAAGGTTCTTGTGTTGGAGGCTTGATCCAAAGGGTGGCCGTGTGAAGGAGGTGGTGTGGACATTTAAGAGGTGGGAACTTGTGGAAGGATCTTTGGTCAATTGTAGGGTGTATCCTCCTCGAAAGAGATTAATATAGTCCTCACATGATCCATTGGTAATTCTCTCTAGAGGGCTGTTGTAAAAGCCTATCTGATTCCATACAGCTCAATTGCTGATGTGATCTCTTGCCCCCACACACACTCCCCCCAATGTCTTCTGCCATGATGTGACCCAGACCACAAGTCCTCAACAGAACTGAGCCAATGAAAATGCCATGCCCTTAACACTGTAAGCTAAATACATCTGTTTTTGAAGTTAGTCTGCCTCAAGTATTTTGTTATGAAAAACTTACTAGTATAGTAGGTATTTCACTTCAACTTAAAAGAGTTTAAAATACAAATCCTTGATATGACTAGTTTTCATCAAATATAAATAATCATTCCACATCCATGAATTTGACAAAAATTAAAAACTATAGCCTAGCAGATGAATTAACAAGGCTATTATTCACTGTACATGAGAGTATGATTTGACAAAATCATTCTTTAGAGCAGTTGGCTATATATATTCAAGTTGTAGAAGTGCACACCCTTTGATCTGACAATTCTAAATAATTTGAATAGTTCTGAATCATCCTGAATGCTCAAAGATGTATGTAGCATGGCAGCATTTTGGAAATATCATTTTGAATGATAGATGATCATTAATAATGACCACCAATAAGGAAATAGAAAAATTAAGTTTTTGTCATATAATCACTACTATACATGAGTTCAAACGAATTAATCTACACACATTAAAACTTATAAATCTCAAAAACAAAGTTCAGTAAAATTAGTAGGTTGCAAAAGAATATATAGAGGACACATTTATAGAAAATATGAAAACATAAAAATAAATCTTTGTATTGATTATGGTCTTATGCTTAGTATTTAGAATGTGTAAAGACATGCCTGAGGATGAATCATTCTAGTCATAGGAGAGCAAGAAGTATGTTGTGAGGAGAAAGGAAGAGATCAAAAGAAGGGATTGATATGTACTTGTGATATTCATTTAAAAAAAATATATATATATATAGTACAATATCTGGTAAAAATAGATTATGGACACATTTGCTGTATTATTTTGTACATTTAAAATACTTCATAATTAAAAATTCTTGTTTTTTTTTTACTTTTATTTTATTTATTTGTATGTGGTGCTGAGGATCGAACCCGGGGCCTCACATGTGCTAGGTGAGTACTCTACCACTGAGCCACAACCCCAGGCTTTAAACATTCTTAAAGAATTTTAAAATCCTTTAAAGTTTAAATTGTTCTCATGTGAAATGTTCTGGTCTAATTAGATAATCTCTTTGAAAGCACTTGGACCTATCTTGGATAAGAACTATCCATAGCAATTGTTTTTTTAACTGTGTAGTTAGAACAAAAGAGAGAAATCAAAAGGTCTCACTTCATTGGTGAGGGTGTTTCCAATTAGGGACAAATGAATTAGAAAGAGATGTTAGTTTTTAGCAACTGGGATGTTCCTTGTCAGATGTCATCCCTGCAAATGCCTGAAATTGTTAATCTAAGTAGTAAGGTGATAGTTTGGATCTATACCACCATCTGTTAGTGGTGTCCTTTGGCAAATATAGCCCTTATATTGCTATTACATCCTGGTCAGCTCAGAGGGATTAAAGGTTGATAATGACATAACTAACTACTGGATTTATATTTATTTATTTATTTGAGAGAGAGAGAGAGAGAGAAAGAATTTTTTTAATGTTTATTTTAGTTCTCTACGGACACAACATCTTTGTATGTGGTGCTGAGGATCGAACCTGGGCCGCCACGCAAGCGTGCTACCGCTTGAGCCACATCCCCAGCCCCTGGATTTATATTTAAATTATTCTACTTTTCAAATGTCTCATCATGGTACATGTTTCTAACACAGACTTAGGTGGCAGTCTAGGTTAAAAAGCGAATATACAATAGGAATCAAGAGCTATTTTTAAAGGCCTTTTTCTTCCACTTTTTTTTCTATATTTTTTATTGGTGCAATATAATTGTACATAATGGTGAGATTTTTTGGTATGCATTTGTATAACAACATAATTTGGTTGATATCATTCCCTAGTAATTTCTCTTCAGAACTATAAACAAGTGGATAAGGCCCCTTTCAAATCTGAAAACTTTATTTCTTGGTTCATATAAATTCTTAATATCTTTTCTACATATATACATCTGAATATTCAATTCAATCATAAACTAATTGTATGTATCTAAAGGCCTCTGGATAGATATGCAGTAATGTCATATTATGAGAATTTAACATGAGAGTGAAAAATGATATAAATTTATGGCTGTGCCTAAGATTTACTTCCATTAAAATAATGACAAACAACAGTAAAATATTTAGATGTAATCTTTGCTATTTTGAGATGTATTAGATTAACAAATATGGTTGGAAATATACAATGTATTTTTTAATACAATTAGCACACATAAAGGCCAATATAATAAGCCCTGAGCAAAATGAAGATGGAGAATTATGTTTGCTGGGCCTACATATGTCTCAAGATTTATGTTTCATCTCCAGGTTTCGACATTTGTAGAAAAGATATCTTCAAGGTTTCTAGGCAAGCTTTAAAACTGTACAAGAACAACAAAAAGCCAGTATAACAGCTCCTGGCCTCAAATTATTTCTGTTCATCTTATTTTTGAAATCTTACATTCCATTATTTAATACACAGGCAGAAAAAAATTTCTTGTAAATGTTTTAGTTTTGCTAATTTAGGAAATTAAGAAATGTAATATAATTCTTTATTAACACAGAACATTAGCATTTTAATCAGTATAAATTGGTCACATAATGTAATAAAGAATAATCAAGTTGAAATAAACACCTTCAGTAATCAGGTTTTACCCAAATTACTTGCTGAGATACAGTACTTAAGTCTGAATGATTTTTCCATTAAATGTGTTTCCAATTCTAAGTCAAGATGATGTATTCATGAAACACAAGTACTCAAATAAAAGTATTGTTTATTGTTGCATCAAATTCCAATGCAGCATTAAGGTGCCTACACAGAAATCAAGTTATTTTGGAAGTTTCCAGATCTCTATTTCTCTTTCTATTCTCCATTTATCCAATGTGGGAAACAATACATCATCTCTTAAACATAATCTCAACTAGTCTCTTTTTATCTAGGAAATTGATCCATATATTAATTTCAAAAGTATTTTATGAAAGGAAAACTAGACTGAGCTTCAAATGCTAAATGGTTTTACTTGCTTTTAGCTGGTTAGTATATCTGGCATATTGGACAGTCTCTAATCTCTGCATCTCTGGGTAATAAAATAGAAATCGGCCATTAATGAATAATTCTTCATTTATCTCATGCTATGTATTCCTCACTAAGAAAGAGACTTTACACACAAAGGAAACTTGTTAGATAGAGCCTTTCTGCTTCTAATGCCTTGAAACAGACATAAAAGTGACCTTCTTATTCCACCAAGGACTTTTCCAGAAATGTCAAACCACCTGAACAAGTGGGGATGATATTTTTGACCTGAAAAAAATGACTAAATGTCAAATTTTAGTCATTTATCTCAACACTAAACTACATCTATGTAGCTTTCTTATTATCCTTGGTCTTCAGATCTACTTTTTCTTAATTTCATTTGCATGACTGATATATAATTCCTGTACTGCAAAGCTATTAATCTAATCATTGAGTCCGATCAAGAGAAAATGACTCCGTAGTGTGTTACCACACTGCTTTAGGCACCTTGCAAATCTTATATTCAATTCTCACAAAAAAACCATATGAACACATCATAATATGAAAGCATTCTATGAATTACTTAGAAAAATCTAAGAATCCTCTGGCTGCCAAGAAGCAGCAGACTTAGAATTCAAAGCCAAGTGATTAAACTGCAAAATTCACTAATTCTTCTATCCCTTTATTTTCTTTTTTTAGGGAGGCAGCTGTGATTTATAAGACTACAATGACAAAATGACTTTTAGTTTTTTTTCTTTAAAAAAAGCATATGTTAGTTACCAATATTCATTGAACAATTGCATTGAGCCATGAAGTTTTCCAAAACTTTGGATGAATGGTCTCATTTGATCCTCATGCAGATCGTGTAGGTATTATAATCAATCTCAGGTTAGAGTTTTATGAACCATCAGTTAGGCCCAGATAATTTCCCATAGTCACAGAATTAATAAAGAATGCCCATACTCTGAGATATCAGATGAAACTAAAATCAGGCATGACATCACAAAGTTTCCCAGGTTTGAACCATTGCTTTCATATTGTTGTATTTATCTGTTCCTTAATTACCACTTTATACAAAGACACTATGCCATGTGCTAAGTTTATAGAGACAAAAACCTAAAATCTCCATTCAAATAATTTGTGATACATTTGCAGGGAAGAAGTAAATGGTGACTACAAGTTTCTGTCATGGGCATACCCAGAGATGAATCATGGGGACACCTAATACATGAAAAGGAAATAGATAAATATGAGCTAAGTCATATTAAAATCATGGCCTATATTTATTCATAGTATTTTCCCTTCATAAAAGGTGATATATTGTACATGCTTACTTCTATTTCTTTTGCTCCCAACTCCTCTGATTTGTTTTCAAGCAATTTTTTTGCAACATTTCCTTTGTTCATATTCACTGAGAAGTCTAGCTGCATTATCAGCCTGTTTTCTTGTTTCCTAAGGAAAAAAATCAATAAAATTTTTCTTTTACTCTATTGAGCACTGTGATATTTGGTTCTGTGTTGATGAGATAGAGCTGTCATTTCATTTTTCTCTAGAGAATGCTCTTCATTTGATGCTCTAGATTGGGAATTTAGAAATCCAATATATTTGGACATTTCAGTTCAGAAAGTCCCTGGCTAAACTATTCTCCTGTTGCAACAATCAAAACATTGGCCTTTATTATGAGTACTAACCCAGGCATCTTGGTTTGAGGATGGTTCACACTATAAAGCTATTTCTATCAATGTATATGAGGACATGATGACCTTTGGCATCTTGAAATGTCAGGTTTAATCCTTGAGGAAGATGATATAGGGCAGAAAAATAGGCGTTTTTGTATAAAATACATGCTGAACTGGGTAAATTCTTAGTGATTAACGGGGCATAGACAGGGCATAAAATAGGACTGGACCAAATGCATTGGATTGTTCTATTCGCCTGAGGCAAGAAAATGATGAACAAGCTCTATGTCTGCCTATTTTACCCAGAGTGGACCATAACTAACTCTTGGTTGTTTTCTAATCTGTTGTGGTCATATAGCAGACCTTATAAGATAGCTCACGTACTGTCCATATATCCCTATTACCTTTAAGCACATTATTACCTTAATGAGTATATATGTTCTTCCCTCCCCAAATAAATCCGTTCCCTACAGTTAATGTTGTGACATGGAAAAATGTTTCAAAGTTAATTAAAAGGTGTACTTGCTGTGAGAATACTAATAATTCAGCTTAATATTCTCCCACTCTAGCAAGATGGTCCAGTATTAAAGACAGACCCCTGTAATGAGTATAAAGAGAAAATGGTTCTGACTCCTTTAGGAACATAGCACTTAAGTGATGTCTGCTCAAACTCTGTCACATCAGAAAAAAACAGTCAAGCTCTTACAAATCATAAGAGCATGAGGAAAAGATTAACATTAAACAGAGACGAGTGGGGGGAGAGAAAGGGAGAGAGAAGGGAAACTGTATGGAAATGGAGGGAGACCCTCATTGTTACACAAAATTACATATAAGAGTTTGTGAGGGGAAAGGGGAAAAAAAACAAGGGAGAGAATTGAATAACAGCAGATGGGGTAGAGAGGGAAGATGAGAGGGAAGGGAAGGGGGGATAGTAGGGGATAGGAAAGGAAGCAGAATACAACAGTCACTAATATGGCATTATGTAAAAATGTGGATGTGTAACTGATATGATTCTGCAACTTGTATTTGGGGTAAAAATGGGAGTTCATAACCCACTTGAATCAAATGTATGAAAGATGATATGTCATGAGCTTTGTAATGTTTTGAACAACCAATAAAAAAAAAGAATTAACAGTGCTAGGATTTTATCTTTTATCTGCTTTTTTGAATTAAAAATTAATTAGGTGGGGCCAATTCCTTAAAAGACACAACCTTCCAAAACTCACACCAGAAAAACTAACATTCTAAATAGGATTGAATTTATTAAAGAAGTGAAAAATTCACAGTAAACCAGAAATAGAGGGAAATTTCCTCACCTTTCTATAGAAAACCTACAGATAAAATCATACTCGAGGGCAAGAAACTCAAAGCTTCCCACTAAGTCTAGGAACAAAATGCCCCATTTCCTTTTCAGCAGGATACTAGAAGTCTTAGTGAATGTTTTAAGGAAAGAAAAGAAAAGGCAAATATTGTTATGGTTTGGATGTGAGGTGTTCCCCAAAAGCTCATGTGTGAGACTATGCAAGAAGGTTCAGAGGAGAAATGATTGGGTTATGACAGTTTTGACCCAATCAGAGAATTCATTATCTGGTAGGGATTAACTGAGTGGTACCTGAAGGCAGTTAGGGCATGACTGGAGTAGATGGGTCCCAGGGTCATGCCTTTGGTGTGTACATTTTTACCTAGAGAGTGGAGTCTCTCTCTGCTTTACTGATCATCATGTGAGTTGCTTCCCTCCACCACACACTTCCTCCACCTTGACCCCCAAGGAATAGAACCTTCGTCCATGGACTGAGACCTCTGAAAATCCCCAAATAACCTTTCCTTCTCTACGATGGTGATTGTTCTGGTCAGATCTTTTAGTCATAGCGGTGAAAAAGTTGACTAAAACACATAATTGAGAACGAAGGAATGAAACTGTCTACACAGATGACATGATTAATTGCCTATGTAGAAAATCCATAAAAACTGGGGGAAAAAAACCCTCTTGAAACTAGTAAAAGAGTTGTATCAAGACTGAGGGATTTGAGGTTAATTTGTAAAATTCAACTGCTTATTTTTATACTAGCAAAACCAAGTGGAATTTGAAGTGCTATCATCTTAGTGAAATAAATTAGACCCCCAAATTCAAAGATATAATGTTTTCTTGACATGTGAAAGCTAGTCCAAAATAATGGTTAAAAGAAATAGAAAAAAAGAAAATGGATGGGGAAGAAGTGAATTGAGGGGGAGAAAGAAGAGATGGGATAAGGGAAAAACAGTGGAATGAATCTGACCTAACTTTCTTATGTACAAATATGAATATACCGGGGGATGGGCTGTAATTAAATAGCAGAAAGATCAATAGAAGGAAGAGAACAGGAGGAGGGAAGAGAGGAGGGAATGGGGAAGTATTGGGAACTGACTAGAGAAACGTATATTCCATGGTTTTATAATTATATCAAAATAAATTCTAATGCTATGTATAACCAAAAAGAACCAATAAAAAGTCATTAACCAAAAAAGACTTAAAAAAACAACAAAATGCAATGTCATGAACATTTTTTCCCCTAACACATGAAATATTTCATCATAGATATAACAAAATATGTAGGAGATCTATGAGAAAAACTGAAAAACACTGATGGAATAAACCAATGATGAACTAAACAGAAAGCTATTCCATGTTCATGAGTAGGAAGATTCAGTTGTCAAGATGCCTGTTCTTCCTAAGTTGATCTATTCAAGGCAATTCCATTCAAAACATCAGTGAGTTATGTCACGGATATTGTATTATTCAGCTTCACATTACTATAATAACATTCATGAGTCAGTCCATTAAAGTATAAAGATAAAAGGTTTATTGCTCATAGTTATGGTGTTTCCAGTCCAAAATAGGTAACCATATCATTTTGGCCTCTGGTAACGGAAGCACACCAGAGCAGGGATGCCTGGGGGAGTAGCACTGATTGTACTGTGAGCTGAGAAGCACAAGAAAGAAATAGGAAGGTGCTGAGGTCCCACAATTGCCTTTAAGGGCATACCACCAAGAACCTAACGATCTTTTATAAGACCCCAACTCCTAAAGTTCCACAGTACCTCCGAAGAGCACTACCCAGGGGACAAAGCCTATACAATATGGACTTGGTGAAACAGTCCTCTAACCCACAAGATATCCAAAACCTGATTCTAAAGTTTATATAAGGAGTAAAAGATTAAGAATAGCTGACACAATATTGAAGAAGAACAAAGTGGGAGGACTGACATTCCCTGACTTCAAGAGTTAGTATAGAGCTATAGTGATCATGATAATGTAGTATGGGGAAAAATAGACAAGTAGATCAATGGAACAGAATAGACCCACATAAATACAGTCAACTAAAATTTGAAGAGGGAAAAAAGGCAACGTGATGCAGGGAAGATGTACTTTTTGAAAAATGAACATTCATAAGCAAAAAAATAAAAATGAATCTTGACACAGAACTCATACCATTCATAAAAATTAACCGCAAATGGCCACAGAAATGAATGTAAGATGCAAAAATATATAACTCCTAGAAGGTAGCATAGGAGAAAACCTAGATGACTGCATTTTCCTTTGAATGGGTATCAATTAATTTTTAGATATAACATTAAAGGCGCTATCAATGAAAGAAGAATTGAGAAACTTGATTTCATTAAAACTATTTTTTTCCACTTTATAAAAGAAATTGTCAAGAGAATTAAAAAAAAAACTGCCTTGGGCTGGGGATGTGGCTCAAGCAATAGCACACTTGCCTGGATGCACAGGGCCCTGGGTTTGATCCTCAGCACCACATAAAAATAAAATAAAGATGTTGTGTCCACCGAAAACTAAAAAATAAATATTAAAATATCTCTCTCTCTCTCTCTCTCTCTCTCTCTCGCCTCAGAATGGGAGAAATATTTGCAAAAGATACATCTAATAAATCTTTGGATATGTTTATTTTGTCTAAAATATACAAGGAATTCTTAAAACTCAACAAAAATACAAATAAACCAATCAAAAAATGGATCAAATGCCCTTCAATAGATGAATGGATAAAAGAAACTGTGGCATATATACACAATGGAATATTACTCAGCACTAAAAGAGAATGAAAATATGGCATCTGCAGGTAAATGGATGGAGTTGAAGAATATCATGCTATATGAAGTAAGGCAATCCCCCAAAATCAAAGGCTAAATGTTCTCTAAGATAAGTGGATGCTGATCCATAATGGAGAGGGAGGGAAATGGAGAAAAAAAAGGAACTTTGATTGGGCAAAGGGGAGAGAGGGTGGTGAGTGCATGGGGGCAGAAAAGATGGTGGAATGAGATGGACATCATTACCCTAGGTACATATAAGATGGTACACATGGTGTGACGCTACATCATATACAACCAGAGAAATGAAAAGTTGTGTTGCAATTGTATACAATGAGTCAAAATGTATTCTGCTGTCATGTACACCTAATTTAAATAAACAAGTAAATGAGTTTTTAAAATAAAATATTAAATAGCAAAAAAATGGATCAAAGATCTCAACAGACACTTTACTAAAGAAAATACGCAGATAGCAAATAATCCCATGAAAACATGCTTCACATTACCAGAAAAATGCAAGTGAATAAAGCGATGAGACAATGAGACACCACCACCTACCTATAGAAATAGCTAAAATTCCAGAACACTGGCAAAAACAAATGGTCCCATGGATAAAACCAAAGGTAAATTTCATTCTTTGATGGTGGGAATATTATTGCTGATTTGAAATGGTTTGACAGTTTCTTATAGAACTAAGTCTATCTTTACCATATGATCCAGCAATCATGCTTCTTGGTATTTACTCCAAGGAATTCAAAATTGATTTTCACACAAAAATCTACACACATCATTTATAACAGTTTCATTCACAGTTGTCAAAACTTGGAAACAACTGAGATATCCTTCAGCAGGTGAATGGATAAACTGGTATATGCAGACAGTGGAAATGTTATTTAGCATTAAAAAGAAATGGGTATTCAAGTCATGAAGAGACATGGAGGAATCTTAAATGTATATTACTAGGTGAAATGAACCAATACAAAAAAGGTCAAAAACTGTATCATTCCAACTATCTGACATTCTTGAAAAGGAAATGCTGTGAATATATTAAAAAGTTCAGTGGTTGCCAAGGGTTCTGTGAAGATAGGGATGAAGAGGCAGAGCAGAGAGATTTTAAGGGCAATGAGGTGCTCTATATGATACTACCATGCTGGACACACATCATTCATTATACATTTGTCCAAACCCATAGAACACACAGCACCAAAAGTGAACCCTAAAGTAGACTAGGGACTTCGAATGATAATGACACATCAATGTAGGTTCATTAATTGGAACTGATATATTACTCTAGGAGGGCATTCTGATTTGGGAGAGGTTATACATGTGTAGAGGCAGTAATATGCAAAATATGCAAAATATTTGTATTTTGTGCTGTGAAACTAAAATTGCTATAAAAATAAAGTCCATTAAAAACAATTGGATGCAAATTTGGCCTTTTCCTTATTATTATGTTCATAATCACTTTTCTAAAGACTGCTTAAAAATGAGAAAAAATATACATGTTATCAAGTACAAGTAGTTCTAATAAATAAGATCATACACACCAGCTAGCCCTTTTAAATATATTTATTACATTTTCTGTTCACTCTAAGCTTGTAGATACATTAACATTAGATGTTGCTTAGTTTTCTGGAGGAGTTTTTTTGAAACCTTTAAAAGAGTAAAGTATCACCTTTCAAAACCCATAAATCATCTGAAAATTTGTTTTGTTCTGTTGATTTTTATCAGACAATTGTAAAATAGAGACTTTTACACAGCTGCATTACTATTTTTTCTTAAAATTACAGAAATTTAAAAAATATATTCTCATTTTACTTCATAATGTAAATAGGAATTTAAAAAGTGAATTATGTATAGAGGCTGTTTCTTTTTAACTTGGAGGACATCATCATTGTTACAATCAAACCTATTATGCACCCACATTAGGGCTTGAGACTTTAGGATAAATGTGCTTTCTCATGCCAACTAACTCAAAATAGTTGAGGTAATTAAATAGTGGCAATGTATAAAATTGAATGACTATCCTGTGATACATATGGCTATAAAAATACTTGATAATATGTTATTGAAAAAGTATATTATGAGGTGGACCATTCTGATTAAGCAAAGACAAAATTACTTATTTTAGATGTTTCTTAATTTTGTTTATTCTTTTGATTGATTTTTAAAAAAACTTTAATGATTATTGAAGTCATACAAGGTTATAATATAAAATTTAGACTATGCAGAAGAGGACAAATATTACAATATAAGTGTAATCCAATCTCTTTCAGATGATATGTACTAAAAGCCACAGAAGAATAAAGGCAGTCCAAGATGTGGGGCTGGGGTTGTGGCTCAGCGGTAGAGCGCTCAGATCCTCAGCACCACATATAAAAAAATAAAAAAAAAATCAAGATGTGTTAGACTAGAGAAAAGGCCAGTATGGCAGTATAGAAAGGAGGTGCAGCCCAACATTAGAATATCCATAAAGTAATTGGGCTGTAAAGACTTTGAAAAGACCATATTTCAGTTCAATGTTTTGTCTACATTTTCTATCATTCAGAAGAAAATGAGTTTTTGGTTCTTTATTTAATAGGACTCTAAAGTTAATCACTGCGCCTACTCCAGAGATAAAAGGATATGGCTTATCTGGGATTTAAGTTAGAGGAGTTGGCAAAAAGAGAAGAACATGGCATCCACAGGGTTCTGCCTTAACATGACTTAGAGGGTTTTCTTTGTAGGAAGCAATGGTTCAGGTAAAATCCTGTTTAGCTAATAGTTGGGTTAAGGCAAGTTTAGAAGTGATTCCACCTTGGCAAATACAAAAGCAAAAAGCTCTGAGTGCCTTTTCAGAAATGCAACTTGATTCTCAACATCATTCTTGGGATTTTGCCACCATTTAAGAGCTGTCGTTTAGGACTAATCTTCCTCTTCTGTGTAGGCAGCATAAATGACAAACACCATTTCCAAACACTATCTTTCTCTATTGAAGTCATAGTGATGCAAATTTTTCTAGTCAATGAATTCTTTTGAAATCAGTAGAAATATTGTCTTAATAATACCAGGCACTATATGATAGAAAAAGAATAAAATTGAGTCATTGCATCATTATATAATCAAATGAATCCTTTATCTGCCCTGACTAATCAGAGGCATATTTATTCATATTTTAAAACAGAAAATGCACAATTCATGGAGCTTTGTCTTTTTTTATGAACTCTTCTCCTCTGAAGAGTATTCAAGTTTCACTTTTAAGGAATCACCATCTGATAAATGCTTGACCCATGAAGCCCCATGTTTCTTTCTGACAGTCCATTAAGTGGAATCCAAGACCTAGGAGTATGAAATGTACTTATCACAGTAATGCTACTGTTTGTAATGATGGCCTGAATATTTATGCTTTTAACATAATCTTTTGCCACCCTCTAGGAAGACACTACATTTGTTGGAACAATACACAAAAGAAGCTTCCAAAAGGATGTCAGACTACTCAGATCTCTGTGCTCAGGAGACAAATTCATGTCCCTAGGCTCTGAAATGCTGGCTCTCACCTGACATGGAAAACTACTGTGTACTCAAGACATCACAATAATTAAATCCCAATGCTTTCAGCTGCAGTGATTTGTTCAGAAATTAAGAGTACTTTGATGGTCATCATGCTAAAATAAACAAACCTTGCACACATAGTTTTTAATGCATTCCTTAAAAATCCCAAAACACACAATAGACCCATATACGGTGCTTTTCCAGGACTGGAACCACATGAGAACTGATACACTCTGTAGGCTTTTGGAAAATACATTTCATTTCCTATGCACAATTTTCTATATTAGGCATTGGTTACAAATATTTGTCCTACAGAATTAATGTGCTACAGTTTAAAAAACAAACTTTTTAAGAACAAAGCTTGTCATACTCTAAAGAGAAAAGGGTGAAGCCTTATGAATACAAATTAATTTCCAGACACAATTGCTCTCCAAATGAAATGAATTTACAAAGTATGACTTAGAATTCATCATTTGAAGGTGCCTAGGTTGGTTTACATATTAATCCACTTCCTAGGTATCTCCCTTTGTGACCTGGCAAGCTTCAGTTATGCACAATGGCACAGAGACAGGTTGCTGAAAGGTCTATTCTTTAAAAATGTCACTCCACGCTGTGGAATATGTTTTATTAAGGGTAATGGGAAACGTGCAGATCCGGTGGTGAATTTGCTTTTCTTTCCTCAGAAGAAATTTGAACACAGACTTAATAGGGAAATTTGTCATTAACAAGAGCAGGATGGCCTGGTGTCAGGAGTCAGCCTACACTTGAAACAGAGGAACCCAGCCTAACGTCGCAAGGAAGTTGATCATCACATCCCAGGGTGACCACTGTCTGGGGCCAAAAATCACATGCTCCAGTTTAAGTATTGCTTCAGAGAAAGCTAATTAAGAGTCAGGGAGAAAAGTTTCCAGGACATCATAAAAGGAAAACTTTTTTTAAAGCAATAATAAAGATGCATCAACATGACTCATTTTGCATACTTTTAATAAGATAATCATATGCAGGTCAAGTCATTTGATTAAAAACCTTAGTGACTATCAGGAGTAGTAGCCTGCAATAGTGTGGATTGCCTAAAAGTATCAGATTTCCCCCCTCAACATTAGATTATCTAAGGATTTCTCTTGCCTAAGTAAAAAGTCTTCCTTTTACTAATGGGTTTTTGATACCAATGAGCTTATATAACTTCTATTTCCTTTACTGAATGACCATGGCTTCCAGGATTGGAAAGAACTAGACTTTGGAGTCCTACAAAATTGTGATGATGTCCATATTCTGTTCTTAGTTCTAACAATGCTATCTTCAAAGGTGTGTGACTTAATACAGTTTCATGAACTTGATCTTTGAAACTTTCTTCTCTGGAAGCAAGACTCAGAAAAGAACCCCATGTTTGAGTTTGAGTTTTGATAGTCACTTTCTTGAAATCTTCATAAATTTATCTTTGGATTTTTAATTTGTTAATGAGAGCTGATGGGACAATGACACATGGACCAGGGTCTTGGAGCCTCAGCTTAGGTATAGTTCTATCTCCCATAATCTACCACCTCTACAGAACAGTTCTTAGCTGTCTGCTTACTCTCCTCTGTATGGCAAGTCCCACTCAGGCTCCTCCTCCAAACCCATCCAGTAATCCCTGCTATTTCTGCCTCCAGAGGAGTCTGAGCAGGTAAGGACCAGGTTGGGCTTGCATGCCCTGAGCAACTAAATGCAGCAGGTACCTGTTAGAATTGGCAGTATCCCTAGAGTAACCTCCTATCTAATAAAAGCAACATTTAAAAGCAAATAAAAAAATACTATAATGATTTGAGAGATTGCAAAAAAAGGAAAAGCTCTTTTCTTTTGCTCTTTGAACAGGGGGGACCATCACATTTTCATCTGGTATGTGGCCTCACAAATTATGTAGTCAGCCTATCAGTATGATCTTGTGAAAATTATGTAACTCTTAGAAGCCTCAGTTTCCCCATTTAGAAACCAGGAATGAGAATGGTACCTAAATACAGAGTTATAATGGGCACTGAATTTTTTTAAAAAATGCATTTAAAGGGCTTAACATAAAACCTCATACCTAAGGAGACTAATAAGATTATTTGTTTCAAAAGTTACACACTGAACAAACTATGCTCTGACTTTAAATATTCATGTTGAGAACACAGAAAAAAAATGTGTAATTCAGTATATTTCTGAAAATCCAGGTCTATATAATAAGAATATTGAAGTCATAATTTCTTGAAATCAAATGTGATGCCTATATTTTCACAGTAGGATCTCTGCACTTAAAGGAAAACCAAAAGAGGCTTTTGTTTTAAAAAATAAAAGAACAAATTACAAAATGTTTTTAAAATTTAGAAAAAAAAAAAAAGATGACCTCTTAAGGGATAGTCACTTAAGGGATGGTGCAATGTCACTCTGCTGGGGGTGGGACCACATGGAGAGAACACCTGGCACAAAGGGTGTAGATTAGCATGTCCAGCCACAGAGGACCTCAGTTACAGTGACCATTCTATTTTCCAAGGTGGAAGACACCCAAAGGGAGTGTCCTAGCCAGTATTATAACTAGTCTCTATAAACAAATTGCATAGAGGAAATGGAGAGTAGAGGAGATGGTTAAGGACTGAAGTGGGGAAAGCATAAAAAGAATTTGGTAATTTCTTAGGCAGTAAAACAATGTGTTCACTTTATACTCTGGAGGTGGGGATAATTAAATGTGATATGTCTTGCCCCCTACTAAATTCCAGAAGTCATTTTATAATCCGTACCATACCAACACTGATTTACTACCTAGAATAAAACTTTCCTTTGCCCTTACAGAGAATTCTTCATACTATTCAGAGGCATTCAGAATAAACTAGACTCATAGAATCTTGCAAGGTGTTCTTCAGAAGAAGAATCAGAGCAATCCCCTGCTTCATGGAGTTCTGAGCTCTCACTGTTTCTTGGCAGGCTATACTTTAAAGATATTCCAATGACAAACTCAGTAGGTACACAACTTGAAAATTAAGGTGTGGCTTCTTTTTAGATTTATTGCTAAATAAATGATAAGAAAATGAAATCACCTATTGCATAATACCCATCTTCTATATGAAACTCATAAAAAGAATTTTTATTTGATAAAAGAAAAAATAATGGGAGAAATGTACCATAAAACACATCTGAAATAAAGAAATAGACCTAATATTCTAAAATTGAAATCACTTTCCTCAAAGTAAAATTAGCACCCTGTTAGAATCAATATCTCCCAGTCTGATACTTCTGTTTTATTTCTGTTTTTACTTCTGTTGTATTTCTGTGTTTTGTTCACTAACTTAAACGCAATTACCTTTCTTTCAGACTTCTAAGCTCTTGAAATGCAAGTATCATTTCTTTCCTCTCTAACCTGACTGAGGTATACTTAACAAAAAAATAAAATCATATATACTAAAGTTACACAATATGGTGTTCTGATATACATATACATAGTGTCACGTCTGATATACATATACACAGTCACACTAATTAACATGTCTATTACCTTACACAGCAACCAGGTGTGTGCATTAAGAACACTGAAGATCTACTCGCTTAGCAAATTTTATTATGAATCATAGTCACCACACTGTACATTTGGTCTTCAAAACTTAGTCATTCTGCACAGCTGAACCTACAGTTATGTGACCAACATTCCATTTCCGCCACCCTCCAATCCCTGCCAGAATAATTCTACTCTTGTATTTTATTCTTTTAAATTTGGAGATGTCACATATAAGTGAGATATGAAGTCTGTCTGTGTCTTGCTGTTTCACTTAGCATAAAGTCCTCAAGCTTCATCTATGTTGTCACAAGTGGTGGGGTTTCCTTCTTTTTTAAAAAACTGAGTAATATTGTATAAACACATATTGCTACAGTTTCTTTACCCATTTATCTGTCCAAACTTAGGCTATTTCCATCTTTTTTTTTTCTTTTTTGGATTGAGCCCCAGGGGTGTTTTTACCACTGACCTACATCTCCAGCCCTTTTTATATTTTTGTTTTGTTGTGAGTCTTGCTGAGTTGCTGAGGCTGACTTTGAACTTTCAATCCTCTTGCTTCCCCCTCCAAAATTGCTGAGATTACAGACATGCACAACTAGACCCAACCATTTCCCTATCTTGTTTGATGTAAATGATGCTGCAATTAATGTGGGAATATACATAACTCTTCAACATACTTGTTTCATTTATTTGAGAGATATATCCAGTAGTAGGATTACTTGATCATACAGTAATCCTATTTTTAAATTTTTGAAGAATATACATAAAGCTTCCATAATTAGATACCAACTTATGTTCCTATTAACAGAGCACAAGGTTTTCCTTTTCTCTACATCATCTCCAGCATTTGTTATCCTTGTCTTTAGGATGATAGTCACTATAAGAGGTATGTGATGGTATCTCATTTTGTTTTAATTTGCCTTCTCTAATGATTAGTGATTTTTATGACATTCTGGGAGAGATATCTACTTAAGTCCTTGCTCATATAACCAGATTTACCAATTGCTAACTTTTCACTACATTTCAGATTCTCTTTTTTTTATTAGTTGCACATGACAATACAATGATCTTTACATATCATACATTCTCTATCTCTATCTCTCTGTCCCTCTCTCTCTCTCTCTCTACACACTCAAATATTTTAGCATGTATCACAAAGAATAATTTTTAGAATTAAGCACATGATATTTCAGCTATGAAATTTAGCATTCATTCAAAACTATCATCTGATATATCTTCCATCTTTTAACATCTCCCACTTTTAAAATATTAAGATTCATGCTATAAACTCTTATCCTATGCTGACTTCCTTGAAACAGATTACCTTCAAATGTAGCAAAAATTATGGGGAGGGTGTGATGATCTAAAAACATAAGAAGAGTTAATAAATTATAGTATCACTGAGTAATAGAATATTAGGCCTCAAAAAAGTGGGGAGGATATGGGACAATGCTCTGATATAATGTTAAGTGAAAAAAGTTTGATATAAATTTATATCTGTACTCATGCAACTTTTAAAATAAAGGTTTATTTTATGCCAGTAGATGGAGAACACTTGGGTTAGGACCACAAAGAAAAAACAGACATGATTTATCTCACTTAGATATCTCTTTGGGAGGAGTGGACAAACCTTAACATAGGAGTAAGATGGTTGGACATAGTGGTACACACCTGTAATCACAGTGGCTCTGGAGGTTGAATTAGGAGGATTTGGGGTTCAAAGTTAGTCTCAGCAACATTGCGAGGCCTTAAGCAACAAGGCAAGACCCTAAAAAAAATTATTTTAAAAGGCTGGGGATATGGCTCAGTGGTTAAGCACCCTTGGATTCAATCCCTAGTATCGCCCCCCACACACACACAAAAAAAAAATAGGAGCAAAATGAGGTAAGTCCAAAAGAGAAATAAAGATATCCTGCTGCAGAAAGCTGTTCTAGTCAAGAAGAATGGGGTTATAAGGGTCTCTAGAGGACGTAATGTATACACGAATGGGCTAAATAACCAATATTCTCAAGGCAATCTTTAAGGGCTGGGATTATTATGGGTCCCATTATTCTTTATGTTTTATACATTTCTTTGCAGGCAGAAAAATTACTTAAGATTTAGAAAAAATTAATTATTATTTAGGATTTACCCAATGCCCATGCTAAGTTGATTAGAATGCAGAATATGGAGTTAAAATCTTCTTTAACCTTAGAAAGGTACTTTTAATAATAAAAATAATAACTATTAAATTCTGTTACCTTCTACCGGTGCTAAATAATATTTCAGTAAGGTTGTTTTGTGAAAAATATCTCTCTGGCTATATGTTATATGAGCATAGTAGATAGATGGCAATATAGAAATGCACTAACTCACAATGTAATGGGGCTTCCTTGGATGCCTTATAATCATGCCAGTTTTCCTTTCACTACAGTGATCATGCATGGACCAGCTGATAACTGAATAGTATAACAAGACTAAAGTCATTCATCCATTGAGGTAAAAATATTGTAGTGGCAAATGCTATGCATTTTAGAAGAAACCTGTCATCAAGTTATGTAATAGAAGACTATATATATGCATGCATATTTTATTTGCCTTCAAGATTGGTTTTCTTTTTATTTAATCTTTCTCTTTTATTTTATATTCCCCTTGGCATATGTGTAATGCTAATTAACATATTTATTAAAACATAAGGTTCAAAGAACACATTTAAACTATTTACAGTCTTTTATATGGAACTGTGTTGTGAAAGTTCAAATTAATAGAAAAAAATAGGTGGTTGGTGAAGTAAATAAAATGTCAAAGACATACTGGGACCTTGAGCAAAAGCAAGGTTCAGCATGAAGATGACAGATCTATATTGCCGTCAACCTAGAAGCAAATGAATCAGGTGATGGTGTGGGGGTGGAGGAGAGAGGGAAGAATATTAGGAACTTCAATCGATCTCTGGCATTGCTTCTTCACTACCTGCAATGAGGAGGAGTGGACAAACTCCTTCTCCCCCACATCATTGTAATGTGTTTGATAAAGTTAAATGGCACCTTTAAAGATAATTTAATTCCTTTTAATTAAAGAAACCTATTTTAATAGCTAGCACTTTGATACATGTGGTGCTCACGGCTCCCAACATATTGAACACCATTGCTCATTAGGAAAGTCTTTAAAAAGTCATTTAGTGTAGACAGTATCTTCTTCTTAGCAAATGCAAACCTATAATTCAGGCTCAAGCTAATTGTAATATTATTCACAAACTCAAAGACAAATATTGTAAACATTCTAACAAGTTAAGCCTTGGTATGTAAGATCACTGGACACATAAGCCAGTATATATCTTTATAATGGGAAATAGACAACATAACATTTTAGTTTTCCTTGCTTTTATTAGGAATGTATGCACCATCAAGGACCTAACATTATCTAGAGGCTAATAAGTCAAGTTTCATTGCTTCTATCCTTGAAAATGGCTTTAGATTTAAACATTTATTTTACTGATAAAAACGAAAGTCTAAACTCCAGAAATCTAAATTAAATATAATGATGTATTCTTTCTGCTGAGTATTTGTCTTACCAGACAGGTTAAAGGGCAAGGGGAATGATTTGATCTCATTACCTTGCTGCTCCTGGTGAGTGGTGCTTATCACAGATGGTGAGGGTTTTTATCACAGCTATGCAACCAGAGACACTGAACAAAGGGAGGGGGTACCCAGCCTCCAGGTGGTCATTTTCAGGTAATTAATGCCTTAGGGAAAATTCAGCTCTGTAACAGTAGAACAGCCTACTAAGCCTGCCAAGGAAGTGGCCATTTCCAAAACAATTCTCTTTTTAACCTTTTTCCCCTGTCCATCACATAGCACAGTACACAAGAGATTTGCTTTCTAACAGAGGAAACTGTTAGAGAGTATAGAGAGTAGTTTTTCCTATAGGCATGCTGACAAAACCCAGGTATTGTTTATTGAGATGATGATGATGATGATGATGATGATTTTGTCAGTTTAGCTCTACTGTTACAGAGCTAAACCCAGAGTCGAACACGTGCTAGGCAAGAGTTCTACCACTGACTGAGCTACATTCCTGAACTGAAAGTATTCAGTTTTAATAATCATTACACTCTCTGGACTTCGTTGAGAATGGCTTATGCACTTTAAGTCAATTATGCCATATACAAAATCTAACAGAGATAATTACTGATGTGGTATGAAGAGTAATATTTGCTTACTACTTAACAATTAGACTAAAAAGGCTTCTGTAGCTGCAAAGAGCTAAATTGTCAGAGACACTATTTGCAAATCAGAAAGTTGTAATATTTCTAAATCTCAAACAGCAATTGTATATCAGCTAAATAGTCTTATGAGATATAGACAAGGCATTTTGGCAGTTTAGGCATTGGTGAAGGGCTGTGAACTAGACCTGTCATAATGTTCCATCATATGACAGTGGCAACATTTATTGAGTACTCACTAAGTGTCAGAATCCTGCAAACATTATCTTAATGGCAAATCCATGAAACAGGTATTGTTATCCTTAATTTTACAATGGAAGAAATAGATATATAAAGAGGTTAAGTAATCTGCACAAATTAACAAAGGCAAATAGAGAGTGGAACTTGGGCCTTCTTACAAAAATTTGTTCTTTTTTTATATTAGAAGTCTTCCAACTTTGGTGTGCATGAGAATCGTGTGTGTAGGCTTTATAAAGACACAAATCTATGAACTGTACCTAAGCTTATGATTCAGTAGATCTGGGGTGGGATACAAAAATTAAACTTCAAAAACATTAAATAGTAATAAAGATTTAACTATAATTATGTTAGTAATTTGAAAGTGGGATTATTTTATTTTTATGATTATTAAAAACAAAAAGATTTTGTTGAGAGTATAACAGTTCAAGTATACAACTGTTAATAAACACCTGCCATGTACTAGGTATCAAACTAGAAGCTGATGTACAGAAATACAATGATCAATTGCAAATGATATTTATATTGGGAGCAATGTCAACAATATAAAAAATAGGAATTTTTAATCCCTAACCCTAGCACACATACAAACATCCATTTTGACAACCACTTAGAGGAAAAAATATCTTTGTGCTTGCCTAGGAGTCTCATGAAGGGATCTCAGGATATCACTGGGACAAAAGACAACCTAAGAATAGATGCACTGAAAAGGGTAAGAACGGTTTCACTTCCCTAGCAATCTTCCCCTCCAAAGAGCACAGCTCAGTAGCTCAGTGCTAGGAAAGACTCCCTCAGTCAGTATTTTTTTTTTTTTCATTTTGGAAAGTGTCAGCAAACTGAGCACCTAATTACCCAATCATTCAAGATGCTCCCCAAGAAGGTTGCTTCTTTCTCTTTCCACCCAGGATACTAAAGGAAATGGCATAGCCAAATAACAAAGGGGCAGTATCTCACAGTAACTGGGGTGCAGTACTCAATAAACAGTCCCAGTTTCTACTAACCATGTGTAGACTCCACCAAGAGGCTTGTCCATCATAGGATGTACTATCTTATCAGCAACTTCCTATTAACTTATGGTGATCTCCTGTAATCTGTGTACCACTTCTTCCCATATCTGGCATCCTCACAGACAGAATCCACAGTCTTTGCAAACTGTACATGAGCACATGCCAGCAGCTGGCTTGACTCAGCTGGCTTGTGGGACAGTACCTACCATTTGAACACTTCAGGTCACTGTCCAATGGAAAATAAATGGGAGACTTTCAGCAGCTGGCCTGACTTTGTGGAACTGAGAAAAGTTATACAATTCTAAGGTTTAAACACAAAAGGGAATAAGAGGAGTGGGATGTGTGCATCCTTAGGAAAGTTCTGAAAGAAGCCCAGACTCCTAAGATGGCTGATTGGTAAAGCCTGGCTCTGTAAAGCCACTTGATAAAAACTGAAAGAGAAGATTATTTTTTTTCAAATGCAAAGAGAGCTATGTAAGACTTTAAATAACAACAACAATAAAAACAACAAGAGGTAATAAAAGGAAACATGACACCATCAAAGGAATACAATATTTTTCCAGTAATAGACCCCAAAGATACAGAGATCTATGTATTGGCTGAGAAACAATTAAAGTATCGCTCTAATGAAGTTCAGTGAACTATAAAGAACCCGATAGAGAAGTCAACAAAAACAATGAAATATATTAACAAAATTAGAGGTTCAATAAAGAAAGAGAACGTATGATAAAAACCAAATTCGTACTCTGGGGCTTAAAATGCTATGCATCAAATCAGAAGAATAACAGAACATGTCAACAGCAGACTTGATCAAGTAGAAAAAGGAATCCCTGAACTTCAACACAGTGCATTTGAAACTAGCCAATTAGAGAAGGAAAAATCCCGGAAGAATGAAGAAAGTCTGGGGAACTTACGGGACACCACTAGGTGAACAAATACATACATTATGATAATAGCTAAAAGAGAAGAGAAAGGAAAAGAAATATAAAGCTTTTTTGAAGATATAACAGCTAAAATATCCCAAATTTTGGGAGGAATATGTATATCCAATTTCATAGAGTTCAAAAACTCCTAACATAAAATAGTTCCATTGACACACATTACAATCAAATTATTTTTAAAAGACAAAAAATTTTGAAAGCAGCAAGAGAAAAGTAACTCATCATACGTAAAGGAATCAACCTAAGGCCACCAACACGTTTATTAGCAGAAAATGTGCAGGCTAGAAGAGAAGGCACTAATATATTCAAAGTACTGAAAGAGGGAAAAAAAAAAACCTGCTAAGAATATTGAGCCCAGAATGCAAGTCCTTTTAAAGTAGAGAGAAAAACTTATCCAGACCAAAAGAAAAAAAGAAACAAAAGAAAAGAAAGAATCCTGAGGAATTGCACCCCCCTGTGACCTGCCTTGTAAGAAAGGAACACTATTGGTAAAGAAAATTATAGGCCTGTATCCTTGATGATCACAGATTTATACAATAAAACATTGGCAATTTGAATTAATCACCACATTAAAAGGATATCACACTATGATCAAGTAGGATTTATTCCCAGAATACAAGAATGATTTAATAGTTGAAAATCAATGAGCATGACCCACCACATTAAAAAAAGTAAAGGATAAAAATCACATAACCACCTCAATTGATGCAGAAAAAGCATTTTAAAAATTAAACATCCTTCATGATGAAAACCCTCAGCAAATAAGGCACGAAATGAATTTATCTCTACATTAGTTCGAAACAATGCAAAGCTAAAACAACAGGCCAATTAGGATCCTTGAATGATAAAAACTTCAAGAAATAAGATTTTGTAAAAATAATGTACCTTAACATTTATATTCAATGGTGAAAAATTAAAATGTGCTTTCTGTAAGAAATAAAACAAGAATGTCCACTCTTACCACTTCTATTCAAAATAGAGTTATAAGTTCTGAATGGAGCAGTTAGATGAAAAAAGGCATTCGACTGAAAAGGAAAAAAGTAAATTTTTATATGTAGAAAATACTAAAGACTCCAGTAAAAACCTCAAAAGGTAAAAAAAAAATATAGAAACTCTGCAGGATATAAACATAATATTCAAAAATCAGTTGTATCTGTTATTACTTAGGCAGAATACTGTTGGCTGTCTATATCCATGGATTGTTTCTGAACCCACAAATCCAACCAACCATGAATCAAAAAAAAATTTTTTTAAATTGTATCTATATTGAACATATAGACATATTTTGGACAATATTCCTTAAACCACATACTATAAAAACTATTTATATTATTATTATCATTATCATTATCATTATTATTATTATTATTATACTAGGTAATATAAGTGATTTAGAGATAATTGAAGTATTTGGAAAGATATACAAAGGCTATAGGCAAATACTTTGTCATTTTATATGAGACAAGGGCATTTGCAGATATTTATTTCTACGGAGAAAAGAAGACCTGGAGTCAATCCCCTGTGGATACTCAATTTAGTTCTCTTTCCACAAATGTATAGTGTTTACCAATTTCATTGAAAATCTTTAATGAAGAAAAAGGAGATAGGTCAGAGTGATAGCACATGGAACATCTTTTATTAATATACAAATTACTATTTTTCCCTAGTGCAAATGCCAAAATTATCAACGCTGCAGAAAAAAAAGATAATATTGCAACACTGTATTGTGATTTTTTTCAGAGATGGTGACAGTGATGAATTAGAGCTCACTCTAAGTGAAGATAAGGCTGTGGCATTAACCCTTTCTGAAGCCTGGCACTATTAGATGGGAAGGTATCTATGTATTCTACAGGCCACCAGTTCAGACAGAAGGTGCTGTAGACTAGATCATTTGCATACTTTTCTGTGGATCTGTGATGTTTCCCTGGGATAGGCTTTGAAAAATCACTATGGCTCTGGGTCCTTCTTAGCCAATAACTCCTAAGGGGCTGTCAACAACTTCAGAAAGATACACTATGTTCAAAAGCTTGATTATAATGGGTAAATATATATGGCCCCATATATGTATGTTTGTAACATTTGCATATGTGTGGAAAAATAAATATTTACTTGAAAAAATCAGCTATATCTCTATACAGTAACAATGAACTATCTGAAAAAGAAATTAAGACATTAATCCACTTTACCATCACATCAAAATGGATAAAACACTTAGGGATACATTTAACCAAGGAGATGGTATATCTGTGCACTGAAAACTAAAAATATTGATGAAGGTATTTGAAAAAGACACTAAATGGAAAGATATCTCATATTCATTGGTGGAAAACTTTATACTGTGAAAATTTCTGTAGTTCTATAAGAAATATACAGATTTGATGCAATCCCTATTAAAAACAAATTTTTTGGTTCACTCTTAATAATTGTTGTCACATCATGCATTGTATTTATGACTTGGATGTTCCTAAGCTGTGGTTGCTACAGAGAGAGGCAGATTCCTTACATATTGCTTAAATTGTATTTTTCAACTAGGTGGCTGTAGTCAAGTCACAATATGGCCTAACTCAGAAGAGCTGAGTCTGCTAAGGAAGGAAATGAATTACATGTTGAAGGACCTATAGAACCCCACCAATATTTACCCACAGGAACCATAAGGTACATTCATACCTGTTGGAATGGTTACTGACAAAATATAAAAAATAAGAAGTGTTTGACAAGGTTGTAGAGGAAAAGAAACCCTTATACACTGCTGATGGGAATGTAAATTAGTACAGTCGTGAAGAAAATGTGGCAGTTTCTTAAAAAATTAAAAGCTGGTTATATTTTTAATCTGCTTATATGAGTCAACAATCCCATAACTGGGTACATATGCAAAGGAAACGAGATACCTGCACTCCCATGTTTGTTGTAGCATTATTCACAATAAACAAGATGTGGAATCACCCTAAGTGCCCATCAGTGGAGGAATGGATAAAGAAAATGTGCTATAAATACACAGTAAAATACGGTTTAATGAAGCAAAAAGGAAATCTTGCCATTTGCAAAACAGGAATAAACACAGAGGACATTAAGTGCACAGAAAGGCAATATCAGATGAGCTCAGTCACATGTACAATCTAAAAAATCAACTTAGAGAAACACAGAATAAAATGGTAGTTATGAGATATTAGGGAGATGTTTGACAAAGAACAAAAATTTTTACTTAAGCAGGAGGAAATGTTCAAGAGATCTATTGTATATTGTGATGACTGTAAGTAATAAAACGTATTATGAACTCGAAAATTGCTAAAAAAGATTTTAAGTGATCTTACAACAAAAACGTATGTCACATAATGCATGTTAAATAGTTTGATCTAGGGACTCATGTGTGTGTGTGTGTATTATATTGTATTTGATAAGTATATGAAACCTTTACTTGTTGGTTAAAATGAATTTTTAAAATCAATAAATATATATTTTGAATATATTTTTAAAACTTTCAAAATGGTAGAAAAGAAAATATGGATTCTAAATTTCCACATGTCTAAGTTTTAATACTCATTTTATCAACTTTAGTTGTGTAATCATGAATTATTAACCTATTTTCCTATTTATAGCCCATTTTTAAATCAAGAAAGCTAACAAAAGCGTTTTTAGAACTGTTTTGATAATAACCGTATGGTAAAATACATTTTAAATATTTATCACAGTGGTTGTTCTATAAGTGGTATATAGTGGTTGTACATTATGAATATTGTTATACAGAAATGCTTATCTGTATTTTACATTTAGACTATTATAATTATTTCCTTAGGTTAGAATCTTAAAAATACAATTACTGAGTCAAATAGCTTAGGCATTTTTGAGGCTTCTCACTAATATTAACAAGTTACTTTTCAAATGGGTTGGATCCATTCATATTCCAGCAGCTCTCTAAGCACTGAGAATTTTTATTTCTTAAAATTAAAGATAGTAAATAATCAGGTAGCATTAATTATATTAATCATGTCTTAATTTTAGTAGTATCAAATCAATATGTTGAAGGCTTACTGTTATTCCCCAAATTCAAGAAACAGTGTTGATGTTCACTATTCTTGCTAAAGAGTAAAAAATAGTAGAATGAGGATTGTTGTCTATTTTTAAATATATATGACAGATTCTGAGTTTGTGGATTCTACATATTTTTTTCCCTGAAATTTTGCTCTCTCTGATTATTCTACCTTGGAACACATATTATTTCTTACCATCACTAAGAAAAAGAAAATGAACTTTTCCCAAAGCAATTGAAAAAAATATTTAGGAGAAAAAGCTTGAAAAGAATGACTGCAGTAAGCATTTGTGGAGTTGCTATTTCTTAACATTCCCACCGATTCTAAGTAAACTATAAATCTCAAAAATTCTATGTCTCAGACTGTTCACAAATTACAATATCTCACATAAACCTACACTGTGTTAATCATAAATTCATATTCCTTGCCACATATTTCATAGACTTGCTACACACAGGGCAAACTTAATCACTCAGCAGATAATCCTCGAGCTTGGGAGACAATGAGAAATGAACACTGTACTCAAAGAAAAAGAGGAAGCCTTTGGACGAAAATATGCAATCAAAATATTTCAAGTGAACGATCACATTTTTGTAGCATGTCAAACTACTTCATATATAATTCATAGTGGGGGAACATAAAGAAACAATTCATATTTTAAAGTAAAGTATGTAAAGCAAAATAAACCAGATTCAGAAAATAAAGGGTCATATTTTTTTTTTCATAGGTGGAAGTCAGAGAGAAAAATGGAAAAAAGTGGGGGAGAATCTCATGAAAATAGAAAGGACACTAGTAGATCCAAAGAAGAGGACCGAGGGGAGGGAGGGGAAGTATTGGGGCATGAAATTGACCAAATTGTTATGTAACACCTATGAATGTGTAAAAATGAACTACAATATTATGTATCATAATGTACCAGTAAAAATAAATAAAGGCAAGTAAAACTATCTGAAAAATTGTCTAAACCTTTTGTTTCCAAAATACCCATTTCAGTTCAGACATCAATGGTTTGCCAAAAATAAAACAAAATCCATCATTGTGTTTATACGGAGGAATTCTAGAGCAGAATAAATAAGTAAAAGTCCTTACCTTTAGCCTTCATTTATTTTAGGTATAATTTAGGAAAGTTTCTGTGAACTACTCTTATAGTATAGATCTGGAATGTTCCCAAAGGCTCTTGTGTTGAAGGCATGGTCCCTGTTTTAGTCAGCTTTTTCTCTGGTGTGACTAAAGGACCCCACCAGAACAACTGTAGAGGAGGGAAAGTGTATGTGGGTGCACACAGTTTCAGAGGTCTTAATCCATAGGCAGCAGACTCCATTCCTTGGGGCTCAAGGTGAGGCCCAATATCATAGCAGAAGAATGTGGCAGAGGGAAGCAGCTCACATGATGATCAGGAAGCAGAGAGAGAGAATCTACTGTCCAGATACAAAATATACACCTCATAGCAACACTCCCAAGAACTACTTCTTCCACCCATACCCTACCTGCCTCCAATTACCACTCAGTTAGTCCCAACAGGGATTAATTGACTGATTGAGGCCATAACCTAATCATTTCTCCTTTAATCCTTCTTGCATTGTCTCACAAGTGAGCTTTTTGGGGACACCTCACATCCTAACCATAACAGTCCCGGATGCAGTCATGTTTAGAGGTGAGCTTTTGTCAAGGGATTGGGTCAGAAGGGCTCTAACCTTATCAACACATTAATTCACAGAGGGATTCATGGCTGAATGGATTACTGGGACATAGTAGAAACTGCAGGAGGAGGAACCCAGTTGGAGGAATTGAGTTTTGGGAGTATGCCCTTGGAGACTTCATCTTGTCCCCGCCTCTCACCTGTCTGCTTCCTGGCTGCCATGAGTTGAGAAGCTTTCCTCTACTAAAGCCTTTTATTAGGATGCTCTGCCTAATCTTAACCCCAAATCAATGAAACCAGCCCACTATAGACTGAAACTGTGAGCCAAAATAAATCTTTCTTCTTTCAAGTTGTTTTTCTCAGGTATTTTGTCACAATGCTGCAAAACTGACTATCATAGTTAAGGTGTTTTATTGTTTCTTCTTTCATTAATGTCTAGAATGAATCGGATCTTCTAAGTTTCTACCATTTTTCCTAAGATTTTGCAGTGAATGCTGCAAGTGAATGCTGATGTGCTGTGTGTAAACCCTGATTGGTAACATGCCTCCATTCAGAATCTGATAAGGAGCTTCTCACTAGACTCATAACATTTTTGTTGAGTTTTACAAAATAATCTACGCATGCAGGCAAGCACGCGCGCGCGCGCGCCCATGCACACACACACACACACACACACACACACACACACACACACACACAAATCATATCCTCCCTAAGTTGAGATCGCAGACATTCTGATATTGCCTCTGAATCCTACCTTTCAATCTAATGAAAACTATTATCTCCACAAATCATGTAGGTTTACTTTGGGTCATTAAGGTCTGTTTGTTTTGTGTGTGTGTGTGTGTGTGTGTGTGTGTGTGTGTTTTGTTTGTTTTTTCTTTCATTAATATCTTCATGAAAGATCTTCCAAATTTCTGTCATTTCTGCAACATTTGCTCTAAGTACTTCATATATGTGGACATGTATGTATGAATGTTAGCTATGCCCTACTTTCTGGACAATAGCTCTCTTCTTCTACGTTTATATCAGAGACTATTAAATGACAGTTTCCACATAAAAGAATGACTTGAAGGAGTCTCTGTGTAAACACAAGCCATTTAAAGTTTCTCTCTGATCCTGAAGTTCTTACTTTTGTAGACACTTTACATAGAAGCAACTCTTGAAAATGTATCCATTTGCTATACTAAACATGATTTTACTATAAAATCATTTGAATTTTTATAATTTTCTTTTAAGATTATGTGGACATGAGTAACTTTTACAAGCTTGGCTATAGTTTTTCTGGCAATCATGAGGATCGTTTGGAAATTCTGTGACATGAAAAATAATATCTAATCTGCCAACAGCTATGAAATGTAATGCCATGTGCCATGAATTAAAAGATTGATAATTTTCAAGTTCTTATGTTATCCCCCACACACGTATACAGATGCTTATAAATAAACCAAGTATGTTAAACACCTGTTTTGTACCACTTCAGACTCTCAGCTTCACCTGTGTCTTTAACCAGTGGTCCCTGTTCAGGGGTAAAAGCAGAGGTTTCCAGAAGTAGGAGACCAATCTTAACAATATTTTACTTCACATCTACACCAAATACCTCTTACATCCTGCCCTGAGGCTTCCCTCACAGACACTGCCAAACATTTAAGTATGCCCTGAAAGAAATTTGGACCTGAAAGTTGGAGGGGAGCTGAAATCTGGGAGGAGTTAGAGTTTATTGGGTCATTTTTTTTCTTTTGAGGTACTGGAGATTTAATCCAGGGCTTTGTGCATGCTAGGCAAACATTCTACCACTCAGCTACACCTCCAGCCCCATTTGTATAAACTTTTGATCAGCTAGACAATAGAAGGTGTTAGGTAAATTCTCCCTTTCTGGTTAATCTAGACTCTAATGTTATCTACACATAAAATTTCTGAAAATGGTACTCAAGAAAGTGTACTGAGTGTTAACTTTCATAAAAGTGTAACTTTTATAGTGTGGGATTGGTAGAGGGAAAATAAAGATGATCTATTTTCACCTTTTTCATAGCTTTTTGTGTCATTTGAAGAAAATGAGCATACCCATATTGTGCTTTCATTAAAAATAATTCAGTATTTATTAACAATGAAAAATATTGATTTCATGGAGGCAGGTTAAACAAAAAGAATTTTAAAGAATTTATGCTATCAAGACCTTAGCACATCTGAAGACATTTCTAGCAATTCATTTCAAAAGCTGTATTCACAGAAATTGCAAGTGAAACCAGGGAGTTGTAGAAACTCAAGAACGTATAAAATTGGTACAGTCTGGGCATCACTGATCTATGAAGACTGACAAATCCTTCTTTTTAAATTAAACACAAATGTCACTTTAAAATGTATACCTTTTCCTAGGAATAAAATTTATCTAACAACCTCAGGATTTAGCAAATGAGATATATCAAACTGGTACTGATGTCCAGGAACATGCAGTTCTTACATCCTGTTCTCACTCAAAACAGCACCCCAGACTGTAACATGAGCTATATTAAGGCTGAGTGAACTCGTACAAACAAATAAGCAGCAACCAAAATGCAGCTCATCACCTCAAAATTTGGCTCAATTTGGTGAGAAACTGGAAAAATTTTAATTGAATATATTAAAAGATATATAAATGAGCCTTTTATGGGGATTAGAAACATACAGAAATAAGGGAATAAGAATTGCATCAGTGTTACTTATAATCATTTTCTAGAACTTATGGCTGAAGATATTAAACTAAACTTGACTTTGTGTAAAGAAGGAGTGAAGTAGTAATTAGCATTATTTATTTATTTTCCTTGGTCATCATCTCACCTCAGGAAGTTTAAAATTAGAATGTCCAAGATCCTTAAGTATATCACAGATACAGAGGTACTAAGTTATAAACATTTCATGCAAATGACATTAAAGCAAAATTTTCCATAACTTCAGAATTAGGCCATAAGGCAATAATTTGCATATCTTTTAGTAAGCCCAAAAAGTAATGTTCTTAGCATACACTCAAAAAAGCCACCACAACCAACTGGTGACTTTATGAGACAATAACCTGTGCTTTCATACTCACTTTTATATCTATAGAAAAACAAAGTTTAGGTATTTGTGGATTAACTAGGTGACTGACTAGATAAATGGGTGAATGAAGGAATGTATTAATAGGTAGCTGAGTGAATGATGAGTAGATGAATAACTGACTCACTGAATAATTGAAAGGATGAATGAGTGAATAAATGCAAGAATTAGTAAGTTCATAAGTTAACAGGTTGAATTAATAATTAAAACACATAAAATATCTATGTTTACATAGAAAAGTGTCATTTTTTCCTGTTTTATCCCAATGTCCTTTAGTTCTGTCTGCACACTGAAATCAGCTATAGAGCTTTTTAAACATATGTTGGTTACAGCCAGGCCCAGTACCACACACCTGTAATCCCAGTGACACTGGAGCCTGAAGCAGGAAAATCACAAGTTCAAGGTCAGCCCCTGTATCTTAGCAAGACTTTCAGGAACTTAACAGCACCCTGTCTCATAATGAAAAATAGAAAGGACTGTGGATGTAGATCAGTGATAAAATGACCCTGGGTTAAATTCCCAGTACCTAAGTAAAATAAAATAATATAGTGATATAATATAATACAACATAGAAAGTATATATTGCCTCAGCCTGGAAATCTGATTACATTGATCCAGGGAAATACCCTTTTTTTAGAAGATATATTCATAATTTCATTCTGTAACCAAGGTCCAGAACAACACTACCCTACTTTTACATTCGCAAAATATGCCTTTTGATAATTCAATTTTTACATTTAGTCTCTTCCTCTAAAATCCACTGTATTTTCATCTGTCAGCGCGAATTTCTATTCTCTACAAACCCTGTCTTACTCCTAAGGTCTTGATTGAAAAGCAGGGACCATAAAAATCAATGTGCTTTTTTTCCAACAAGTTTCTGTGATCTTTAATGCAGATGAAGAGGAAAGGATCTTCAAGTCAGGGAGGCAATGATAATAGGTCAATATACCAGAGGCAAAAAAAAAAAAATTGTAAATTTACTTTAACATGGCTTTAATCATCGTCATCCAGAGCTCAGACAGAAATGAATGAGACCAATAAGACAAAAACATTCTTGTTCATCACTTCATTTAAATCTGATTTAATACATGTGAATATAACATAGTGGTTTGAACCTTATAAAATATTCATAAAGTTTATCCCTATAATGAGACTGATGGATAATAATGCTGGAAAATATTATTTTTCACAGTTTATAGAAGATTACTACTTGAATAAGTTAAATTATAATAAATAGTCCATGTTTTGAGTCAGATACATATGAATTCAAAACCCTGCACTGCTACTTACCAGTTACATTGCTGAGAGAATTTTGCATAACCCTCTTGAATTCTAGGTCCCCTGCTTATAAAATGGATTAATGATAACTCCTTCATTGGATTGTTGGAACTAATAAATTTGAATACAATTTCTTAATATTACCGTCAGAGTGCTGAGAGAGTAAATGCTTAAAAAATGAAATAAAAATAAAAGATAACAGTGCCAATAGGTAATAGAAGATTAAAATACTATATTTCTCCCATTTCTCCAAACAGGCTGTCATAAAATGTTTCCTAGATTCTTACAACAGTACATTTTACTAATTCTGTGTCAAAGATAATATTCCCTGAATCAAGACAGATTCTTCAGTTGTATAGAAAAATTCAATTTAAACTAACCTCCAACAAAAGATAGAGCATATCAGTTCCAGTAACTAAACAGTCCCAGGGCATACCTGACAATAGTCCCAGCAGGAAACAAAAGACAAAACATTATCCACATCTAATTTTATTCATTAAATCTCTTAGTTCCACTTCCTCAATATTTCATTTTTTAATCAAAGAATTTCCTTATGATTGCAAAATAGCTGCCAGAGCTTATGAGACTAGCAAATCCAGTCCAACTCAATAAAAAGAAATAGAGTCCACATATAGTACCTGTTATTAAGGAAATGATGTGTAAAGAGAGATTTACTGAGTGGCCTGACATATGTCACCCTTGCAAGCCCTGAACTAATCAGTGTGGACAGGGGAATGGGGCAGTCCAATTGGCTTAGGGGTTTCACAGGTCCATCCCTAGTACTTGTGTGCAGGGTTCCTTCCACATGGATGAGGAATGGAGGAGAGCTGAATTCCCAAATAAAAACAATGGTTCTTTGTATCATAATGCATCTTTTGCATAGAAGAAGAGGTGAATGTAAATTCTTCCATGTCTGTATTTTACAAAGAAAAAATGGTATCGTGGCTAATATTTTTAATTTTTATATATGATAGCAGAATGTATTACAATTCATATTACACATTTAAAGCACAATTTTTCATAGCTCTGGTTGTATATAAAGTATATTCACGCTAATTCGTATCTTCATACATGTACTTTGGATAATGATGTTCATCACATTCCACCATCATTTCTAACCCCATGCCCCCTCCCTTCCCCTCTCACCCCTTAGCTAATAAATCTTTCCTTATCCTAGGTTGCAAAGACACTATCACATTTTTTATTTTAGAACTCTCATAATCCTGGCCTTTATTTTTAGGTCTGTAACAACATAACTGAGGCACAATTTATAGCAAGTTATTTTAGATTTCATGATATCATTGACCATTACAAATTTGCTAGGGATTGAGAAATAGGTACCCAGAGAGAATGCTAGAAAAATTCTGCATTCTTTTTTTTTCTCTCATAAGACAAACTGTAGGTGAGACAGACTAAAAAGAACAGGATCCAAAATTTATATTTTATTACCTGTTTTTTGTATCATTTGATATATTTTTCCATTTTAGTGATGATTAGATTGACTAAAGATGGTTTTCTTATACACTTAAGCAAAAGCTTTAAAATGGGAAATGGTTACCTGGTATCAGTATGAATGCAATGACAGTTCCAGCAAGAGATTCTCTTGCCAGAATAAAAACCTTAGAAATTTTAGGCCTTGTTTTAATAAAGTATGCTTTGTCACTAATTGCTTTCTCGTAGAATACTGAAGATTAATTCAAAAAACATTAATTTTTAAAGTAGAACAATTCCATGGAAATAGCACCAACACACAGTTTAAAAAATGTAATATATTCTCCCTAAAGAATTACAGTTTGATTAAAGATTCTCCTTACACTTAAAATCAGCAGGTGAAAAGTCATAGAGCTTTTAAATATTCCTCATTTCTGCTTACCCACCAGGAACTTTAAAGATACAAATGGAGTGGGTTATGAGCCTCTGCAGGTGTTGGAAATGAAGATAAGCATCTCTTCAATAAACACTCATTTTTAGAACATAAAAATATTGAATAAATCCTAACTTCCATTACTGCAGCATAAAACTATAGAAAAGCAGCCCTGCACTCCTGTTGAACTTCTAAGATATTCTCTGGCTTGCTTAATACAGATATTTCCCTTGCCAAGAGTTTTGAATTTTTCATCCTGACTCTGGTGTAACCTTAAAGATGAGTGAAAGAAAACTATTTTTGGGGGGAGAAAAACTTAGAAGTTTGCATTTATTTGTGATTCTCTTCTCCAAAGAACAACATCTCTTTTTATTATTTGTGGAGCAAAGTGTAGATTTTCTGAGTTCAGTTCAATTCATTTTGACAAATGCACACACTCATATAACCCACATACCTATCAAGATGCAAAATACTTCTGTCATTCCAGATGTTTTCTTCAGTGCCAACTAAATCCCCACTATGCCACCAATCCATTATCCCTACCTCTGCACTAATATAATTTGTTACTTTTCACTGCTGAATAGTAACTCATATTTGTTCATTTCCCTGTTGGTGAGTACTTGGTTTATTCCCAGCTTGGGGATTTTGTGAAACAGCTGCAAGCATTCTTATATAAGCATTTTTTGTGAACATATATTTTTATTTCTGATGATAATTGATTAGGAGTGAAAGGACTAAGGGAATAGGAGTATAACTATAGCAATTTCCAGATAATTTTCCAAAGTAGTTCTACGATTTTGGATTTCTGCTGGGAAGGCATGTGAATTCCAATTGCTCTGTAGCCTTATCAACACTTAGTAATGTCAGTCCTTTAATTTTATTCCATTCTATGTGCCATCTCATTTGCATATCCCTCTACAAATAATGGTAATCATTTAATAGGCTTATTTGTCATCCTTTATGAAATGTCTATTCAAGATTTTTATCTTTAAATATTGGTGCTTTTCTGTAAGTTTAAGGAATATTTTCTATAGTTTAGATAAAGTTTTTTTTGTCAGATACAAATTATACAAATTGTTAAAGTTTGGATATGTGTTGTCTCAAAAAAACTCATGTATGAGACAGTGCAATAATGCTCAGAGACAAAATGATCAGGTTACGAAAACTGTCACCTAATCAGTGATTTAAATCACTGATATGAAAAAACGTAAGCAGTTGGGGTGTGGTTTGAGGAGGTAGGTCACCAGGGGCTTGCCTTTTGTATTTTGTTTATACTTTGTCCCTGTTGAACAAAATGTGCTCAGGATCTCTCCCTCCCTCCCTCTCTCTCTCCCTCCTGGTTGCCATGTCCTGAGCTGCTTTCCTCTGCCATGTGCCTCTTCAATGTTCAATGCTGTTCTGCCTTATCTCAGGCCCAGACCAATGGAGTTGGCCACCTGTTATGTTTTGGATGAAGATATGTTCCCCAAAAGCTCATGTATGAGACAATGCATGAAAGCTTAGAGGTGCAATGATTGGGTTATGAAAGCCTTAACCCAATTAGTGAATTAATCCCCTTATAGGGATGAACTGAATATAACTGAAGGCTGGTAGGGTAGGGCTGAAGGAGGTAGGTCATTGGGGACGTACCTATGAGGTATATATTTTTTATCTGGCAAGAGGAGTCTCTCTCTTTCCCCACTTTCTGATCATGTGAGCCACTTCCCTTCACCATACTCTTCCACTATGAGGTTCTGCCTTACTTTAAGCCCTAAGAAATGCAGCTGGCCATCTATGGATTGAAACCTCTAAAACTATGAGACCTCCAATACACTTTTTCTCCTTAAACTTGTTCTTGTCAGGTCTTCTAATTACAGCATCAGAAAAGCTGACCAAAACACCATGAACTGAGACTTCTGAAACCATGAGCCCAAAATAAACATTTTCTCCTCTAAAATTGTTCTTGTTAGGTCTTTGGGTCACAGTGGAGAAAAAGTTAACTAAAACAGAAACGTTTCTCCCCGAGCATGTACTTGCCTATTCATTTTGTAGTAAGTCTAGTTTTTAATTATTTGATTTTATTGAATTTGTTTGATAGCCAATATTCATGAGTACTTACTAAAAAGAAGGATTATTCTGCTCTGTTAATGTTTAGTAGTCTATAGATGTCAATCAAGCCAAGCTCACTGATAGGACTGATAAAAGGTGAAGCCTCCGGGAAACTTCAGGATTCTATATATATGACCATATCATCTATTAATAGGGATATATTTATAGCTCTTGTTTCTCTCTCTCTCTCTCTCTCTCTCTCTCTGTGTGTGTGTGTGTGTGTGTGTGTGTGTGTGTGTGAGAGAGAGAGAGAAAGAGAGAGAGAGAGAGAGAGAGAGAGAGAGAGAGAGAGAGAGAGAGAGAGAGAGAGAGAGATTGAGATTTACCTGTTCAGAACTTCCAGTGCATTGTTGAATACCAGACACATTGTACTGACTGATGGGGGGGGGCGGGGGAGAGGAACTGGGAATTGAACTCAGGTGAGCTTTACCAATGAGCTACATCCCCAGTCCCTTTTATTTATTTTCTAAATTTTGTGACAGGGTCTTGCTAAGTTACCCAGCTGATCTCGAACTTGCAATCCAAATCTCTGGAACCACAGGTAAAATCACCCAGCTGTTTTGACTGCCTTTTGTTGCATGGCAGAAAGAATATATAATTTTTAATAGGCAGCTTGATTCTAATTGTTAGTATCTTGGTAAAGAAGCTTACATCTCTGTACTCACAAGGGACCTTTGTCTATAATTTTACTTTTTTTATGATATCTTTATCTGGCTTTGATTTCCAGTTATCAGTGGCTTCAGGATTTTGGAAAAGTTTGAAGTCTTTGTTCAAAGGTTTTATACCACTGACACAATCTAATTTCTATAGGTCTTTTCATGTTTCCTACTTCTTGTTGAGTAAATCTTGGTGGTTTACAAGTTTCTAGGAATTTATGCATTCCATCTGTGTTATCCAAAGTGTTGATATACAATTGTTCATAGGATTCTAATGATTTTCATTTCTTTAAGGTTGGCAGCAACAATCCCTCTTTTATTTCTGATCCTAGTAATGTCAAGTATATTTAAAACTATAAAATATAAATACAGGGGCACTCAACCATTAGGCAACATCACCAACCTTTTAAAAATATTTTTTAAAATTTGGAACAGGATCTCACTAAGTTATACAGGACCTTGCTAAGTTGCTAAAGCTGGACTTCAACTTGTGATCCTCCTGCCCCAGCTTCTTTATGTAGTTTTTATAATGTCTATGTTATTGTTGATATTATCTATTTGGTGAGACTATGTTCTCAAGGTATCTATCTTAATCTGTTATTTCTGCCACAGCAAAATAACTGAAATCGGGGAATTTTATTTTTAAAAATAATTGTTGCACATGGTTCTATAAGCTGGGAAGTCCAAGATCAAATCTCAAGTTGATATGTGGCGAGGTGACTTTTGACTGCAGCCTCCAGAGGAGAAGAATGCCGGGTCCTTATATGGGGACAGAAATAGAGGGGAAAAGGGAGATCCTTTAAACTTGAGCCCTTCATAAAGGTTCTAATTTGTTTCAGGAGAGTCAAGTCTTCTAGACTTAATCTTTCTCAAAAGGCCACACTTCTGCAAAATACCACAATTGGGATTAAGTTTTAACATGAATTCTGGAGAAGACACATATTCAAACCAGGTCCTTTAGTCCTTTGAATAAATTTAAAATAGCCGATTTTCAGTTCTTTTCTACTAAGTCCAATAACTGCCCTTCTGCAGGGACAGTTTCAATTGGTCATTTTTCCCCCTATGTATGGGACATACCATTTTTTTTCTTTTCATGTACCAAAAGATTTTTATCAAACCTAGACAATTTAAATATTGCATCATGGCAACTACAGAAATCAGATTCTCTCTTACCCTCTGTGTTTTGTTTCTGATTGTTATAGTTGTTATTTTTATTTAGTGACGTTTTCTGAAGTTACTTTGTAAAGTATATATCCTTTGTCATTGTAGCTTCCAAAGTTTCTGTTAACTCTGTGGTCATCAAGGGTTTGTACATGGATTTTTTGGAATCAAATGTCTGGCATTTAATTATCTCCCAGTCCATCTTTGTACAGGGATTCTGTGCATGTGTTGGGCATACCTCCATCATCCAGCCAGGTAGTCTGCCACTATGTCCTAGTTTTCCCTCCTTCTTCAGAAGTCCTTAATATCAGCCAGAGGTTAGAGTTCAGAGCTTTCTTTGGTCTTTTCTGAGCATGTGCAAAATCCTCTCTATTCATATCCTTCTAGATTCCTAGGAGAATATTAGAACTCTTCAAAGCCTTATTCCTCTAAGCATTTTATTCATTGTCTTTTGTCTCACGTTTTTGGTTAGAATACATTTTACACAAGCTATTATCCAATGCCTCAGGAGGTGACAACTAAGTTGATTTGTCTCTAAGTGTTTTTGACAAATGATCCCAGGTATCCAATTTAGAATTGGGTGATTTTGTTGTTGTTTCTGTTCTATCTTATTGTTTTTCATCTACAACAAGCAAGGCTCAGCATAGTCAACACACAGAAGAGAATGTAAATTTAAAAAACTGTGCAGAAATGAAGGCATTATATTTTATTTCTTCAAAATAAAAAATTTTTCTTAGAACTAGCCAATCTCTATTTTTTATCTTTCAATTAATAAATGCATATGAAATGTTGATATAAGTATTAATATCTATATTTATATTTCTTGTTATTGAGGTTATCAAGTTACAAAATTTAAGCAAAAAAATTAAATTTTTAATCATGTACTGTTATATCCCTATATAGTGAATACGTTTGATGCCTGAATATCATGTTATCAGTTTTCCTGGTAATATCACTCTAAATTTCTTTTGAAACATGAATCATGTCCCCCATCTCAGCCCTTGGATATCAATTACCCCTTTAAATTAATCTATTTTATATTAGCTTTAAGAATGGATTTTGACTGATTAAAACCAATTTGGACACAAATTGCATGATTTAGACTCAAGAATTCAATAAAAAATGGACACAAGTTCTAAGCCAGTCAAACAATATTTGTGTCCTAATACACGAAAATGATTTTTTAAATTTTGTTGGACTTGCCCACATAAAGATGTGAATCCTGGAATTTATATACTGCATTAATGCAAATATAAAAGAAATCAACATAATACAAAAGTACACAGATGAAAAAACTATTAAACAATCCAAACCCCAATGATATTGTGAAACTAAATTAAACAGCTCCTGGAGACAGGTGAGGCTCTGAGGTGTTTGTTTTTTATTTGTTGGTTGGTTTTGTTTTGTTCTCTTTGCCTTTTGTAAAACCCAATTGAATCTGGATATTCTTTCACTTTGGACCAAAATACTCTCAATTTGTTCATTCTTTTGTCACATTTATCTGTGTTTAGAAAGCACCTCTCTTACCAAACTTTTGGGCAAGTTTTTGCCTAACAGCAGTCTCTTCCATGACATGAAAACCTTAATTCAACCCCACAAAGCTTATCTTGCAGCTCAGTCTACATTATGATCAGAATCATTATTCACCCTCTCAAACAATAAATCCATCGGAATTGACCTACAAAAAGTCAGAATATTAGGCCAAGGCCAGATCTTGTATATTCATATCAAACATAATGATATCATTTAAAAATTTTTAAAGATACATACTATGTATGCAACAAAACCTGAGAATCATCCTTTATCCTTTTACATTCAGAATCTTACCTTATCCAATTTCAGAGTTGTGTGTTTCCATAGAAACGTATAAATTTTTGTGGCAGGCAGCCTCTGAGGCTGCCCTTACCAACAGGATGGACTGAATGCCTTGCTTCTAATAAGAAGAATATGGCATAAATTATGGGAAGTCAGTTCTGAGATTAGTTTATAAAAGACCATGGCTTCCTTCTTGGGAGCTATGTCTTCTGGGCCCTTTGCCCCAGGGGAATCCTGCCACATATTACAAAGCAGCCATATGGAGAAGGCCCTGGGCATGAACTTTGAAGCAGAGCTCCTGAGGCCTGACAATAGCCATGTGAGTGAACCTGGATGTAGCTCCTCCCCTAGTTGACTTTGATAGCTATAATCTTGACCAATCTAAATCCATACTCAGGAGAGGCTCTGAGCTAACACTACCAGCTAAATTGCTCCCAAATTTCTGGCCCAGAAACTGTGAGCTCATAAATATTGTTTTAAGCTGGTATGTTGAGGAATAATCTGTTATGCAGTAATAGATATCTAATTCACTTCCTTAGCATGCAGTTCTAATGCACCTTATTTCATATTTGGATATTTGTTTTGATTAAAGCACTCTTCTAATCTGCCTATATTTCTATTCTATCATAAACTTTAATCCTCCAAAATAGGGTCTTGCTTGTTTTAACCAAAATCTATTCATGAATTTAATGAACATACTTAAAGACTACTAAAAAGAGCCTTTAAAGGGTACCAAGTTTTCCTCGACTACTCTTCTGAAACATGATATAATGTCCCAACAGAATGAGATATCAAGTGGATGAGAGTTACAACAAAGATGTAGACATCCTTGCATCACTAATTTATAATGCAGAATTCTTAAATGCTGTATTTCTGATCTGAATTCAGAAATATTCAAAACCAAATAATCTAGCATGACAGGGTTAACCTTACATACAAGGTTGGCTCAACATTCAAAATACCACCAAGAAATTTACTATATAATATATAATAAGAATATAGATGAACAAGCATTATAGCAAAATTTAGCATCCATGCACGGTTTTTAAAAAGTTTTTTTTTTCAGTGATAATAGAAGATGTATCCCTGGGAAAGAAAACAATACTTCTTGTTAAAGCCAG
Source organism: Ictidomys tridecemlineatus (assembly GCF_052094955.1). NCBI lineage: Eukaryota > Metazoa > Chordata > Mammalia > Rodentia > Sciuridae > Ictidomys > Ictidomys tridecemlineatus. The sequence goes on along the minus strand of NC_135483.1, from coordinate 124,195,965 downwards.
GAAGTACATGATTGTCAGAATATCTATAAAACTTATTAATAAGCCTTCAAGATAAAAATTTTAGGGGAGGATATATTAGTCAGGTTTGATGCAAAAACTAATGATACCAAAATCAGATTACACACACACACACACACACACACACACACACACACACACACACACCAGTATCTCATGGGGGTACCAGAGATTGAAATCAGGGACACTCTATCACTGAGCCACATCCCCAGCCCTATTTTTGTATTTTATTTAGAGACAAAGTCTCTCAGAGTTGCTTAGCACGTTGCTTTTGCTGAGGCTGACTTTGAACTTGCAATCCTCCTGCCTCAGCCTCCTGAGCTGGGATTACAGGTATGCACCACTGTGACTAGTTAAACCATACTTTTTTTAAATGCAGACATTAGTTATTGATTTAGGTGATATTTATTTAAGCGTATGAGGCCATGATTTCAAGTCTAGCCTAGCAACACAGCAAGATCCCCCTTCAAAAAATATATATATAAGGTTTTGAAGAAAGTGTAAATTTTTAGCCTCTTCCTCTCATTGTCTGAAACCCATGTAGCCTCTTAATTTTTCCTTCAGAATGGAGTGCTGGATATTCAGAAAAATTCACATTTAATTGCTATGGGCCAGATGATACATATTAAATATTGAAAAATCTAATTTAATAATAAATATTTTTCTTCTTTTTCTCTTCTGCATTTCATTATTCCATGTACCATTTTCCTCCTATTTGGAAATCTTCTAATTCTTAGCTTTTGTTTTGGATTATTCTACCCCTGAATCTGTCATTAGTCCTCATTATCTGAAGACCAACAACATCAAATACTAACAAAGTATAATTTGCTCATCAGCATTTTCCTCATTTCTACTGCTTCTAATATTACAATAGTCTGTGAACTGAAACATTAAAAGCAAAACCTCTAAACTGTCAGTTTTCAAAACATTCCAGCTCTTCACCCCCCAGGGGAGCCAAATGATTGGCATTATCAACCTCACAATATAAAAAGCTCAAGAAAATTTGTTATAGAATTTACCTAATCAGAGAAAATTGAACACAGGAAATTTAAACAGAAGTAGGAATTAGTTCTCTTGAGACAGACTTGTGACATTTGTTCAAAAATGGGCATTTGATACCTTAGGAAGAGAATGAAGAACTACACACACCAAAGAGTGGTACCAACTCTATAATGCAGAGCCTTAAATGTGAGTGGGGGTGGGGTGGGGTGGGAGAAGGTCAGGTTGAATTCCATGGAAACCATTAGGAAGACAGGAGTGTGTCTCATATATTTCAGAAAGATTCCCACCAAAATATTTCTTAGTGTTTATTTGCTTTTTAGTTTTAGTGCTTGAAAGTCTTGTAAGAACTCTTCAGTACTCCTCGGAGCTAGACAGAAGAGGCATTCCTGTGCTCAGGAAATAAAAAATAGCCCCCAGGTTTCCATCAACAGCTTTTTTACTTGATTATTTTTGTCCTGTTTTTCAAATGGAATATTGAATAACTACCTACCTTTGTCTCTCACCCACACACATTCTAATATAATTATTTTTTTTTCTTGTTTGCATCTATACCAGCTTGTGTACAGTAACATCTTGCATGAAACATGCACTACAAAAATAAATTACTGAGTTTCTTTACACATCTGATTAGATGACAGGATTAAAAAGGATCATAATTCTAAGTGGGTGCCCCATCCTTTGTACATAGATTCAATTTGTTTTATTATATTTTGAAAGCATTAAGGCTTATTTTAATGTAAAATAGTTTCAAATGCTAAATATTAAATAAAAGAAAAACTATGCCGTCACTTTAAATAATACAATTTTAATTTTAATATATTCTTTAGTTTTTCATCTGTGCCCCTGTTTTCATAATTGGAATAATGGTATATTCAAAATTCATTCTGTTTTTCATCTATTTGCATATGCTCATAAAAATTGCTCCCATAATTTTATTGTGTAAAATAATAACACACAACAAAAATTTTACCATTATTATCATTATAAAGCTTATAATTCATAATATTTTTTATGTTCATTTTTAAAACTTTATAATTTTCCATTCAGTATATGCAATATATTCTACTTCACTGTTATATAATTGTTAGGAATTTAGGACATTTGTATTTTTTTCAAAGCCTAATAGAACATGATGATGGGCAAATTGGTTTATGTAATCCTAAGGTTTTTAAATGATTTTCTTCATAAGATAATTCCCCACAAATGAATCACTGTTTTCAGTTTACCATGCCAACAGCAGTGTATGAGCTTACCAGTATCAGAGCTAACTTTCAAGAAGACCTCTCTGATGAACCATTTTAATAATGCAAATACTTGTTCTTGGTTTATGAAAATTTTTAATTGATGCTTGTATTTCTCCAATGTGCAATCAATGCCATTAACATAGAGAACAAATCACCCCTCTTTACAAGGGTGAAGTATGATCGCCAATGCACTAGCATTTCTATTTCTAACTATTTGAAACAATTATTATGATATCATTTTTTTAAAAAAAAGCACAACATTCACAGGTCTCAGAACGGCTGGCTGTAATTAGAATGACTGCTGAAAATGCAATTGGAAATTTTCAGACAGCATCCTAGAGATAAAAACAAATCATTTTAAAATTCAGTTTAAAAGATGGAAATAATTTTTGTCAAAAGAAAATACAAACACTAATAAATTGTACAAATTCAAATTGTACAATTCAAATTCTAAATATACACATGTGACTGATAAACATCAAATATTGGATTACACAAAAGTAATTCACTCTAAATAAATTCTGTCAGAGAAAAATATGAGGAAGTTAGTTTTTTTATCATTGCTCATGACAATACTGATAAAATTCCAATCACATTTTTTTGGGTAGCAAACATGTTTTATTTCCATATATATAAGGAGGTAGGAAAAAATCTGGCTCTGTTTTCCAGGGAGGGTGGACAAAATAAAGAAAGGGATTACTGGAGGAAAATGAGTCAACCTAATGTTCTTAAAGCTTCTGGGTCATAATGACTCCCTAGTCACAGATTCTACTGTTGTTTATGATCCTGAGGCTTAAAATAGCCCACATCAATACATCATAATGCACGCCTGGCTGAGTGATTTGCTCATTTTATTTTCAAATGATGACCTCTGTGACCATCCCAATATTGGCCTTTATAGGTGGGAGAAGGTGTCAAATCCCATGAGAAGTATCAGAAGTATTAGAAAGATGCTCTAGCATAAATTCTTCATAGGGCAGACATTCCTTTAAAAGATTATTTTTAAAATAATGATGACAGCTAAAATATAAAAAGGAAAAAGAAAGGCTATTATGGGGAAATAATTAAATCTCTATGGGGTAAATCAATGGTCAACACCGACTATACAATAGAATCACTGGGGTTGGAGTCCAGTAAGTGCTTTATTCTGAAGTTCTCTAAACTCTAAGGTTTAGCAAGTGTTTTCAATCAAGGTTATACACAATTATGTTTCTACCTGCACATTAACAACACATTACAGTTTCCAAAATAAGTTTCCTTCATTATCTCATTTTATCTTTACTAGCAAAACAATGAATTAGAGTTCAGGGATTTTTACACTTCTTTTACAAATTAAAACTTGGAAATACTAAGAAATTAGGAAGCTGTCCCCAGATAGTAGTTTACAGATTTTTAATACCACAAAGAGGGAGCAGAATATGAGATTTAGAAATCCAGAGGGTTTGATGAGAAATATTTCAGAGTTCAGGAGGGGATAGTATAAAAATGAGACCAAGAGATCAAAGATAAAATTTTGCCATATTTTTGTTCCTACTCTAAGGGTTTATAAACTCAGAATTTGTATGGTCATTCACAGAACGTGGGTGAGGATGGACAGTTGGCAAACCTCAAGAGACCACAATATGCACAGTACCTGCAAGCTGGGTCCCTTAAGAGCTGGTACTTGGTGGACCTTTTGCTCTCTACAATCCCCAGCTAGGGCCCTGCAGCTTATTTTTGAATGATTAGATCAAAGTAGAATTTTTAAATTACCCAAAATATTAAATTGTATTTTCCAAAACTGTGAGATTACAAAATCCTCAGAAATACTAATTTAAATTCTGTTTCTAGCCTAATGACATACTTCAACCATTGGCAATTCCACTATAATTTTGTCCAAAATTCTCTCAATGACCTTCTATCTCCAACCTTCTCCCCACAATTTTTATTACTTTTAATTGTGCTTTAAAAGAATCCTTCCTCTATAGAAAAGGAAAGGAAGAAGGGAAATTGATTTAGAAATCACTACTGGTGAAACAGAGGAAGGTAACACCTATGATCAGGGACCTAGAAATTAAACGAGAGACTCTGAGCCTACTACAAGAAAAAGTAGTCCCAACTTTTCAGCATTTCAGCTTAGGACCTGACTTACTTAACAAGACTCCTATAGTGCAAGATATAAAATCAAGAATCAATAAATGGGATAAACTAAAAAGCTTTTTCTCAGCAAAGAAACAATCAATAATGTAAAGAAGGAGCCTACAGAATGGGAGAAAATCCTTACCATGTGTGCCTCAGATTGATCATTAAATTCTAGGATATATTAAAAAAAACTTTAAAAACTTAACACCAAAACCACAAATAACCCAATCAATAAATGAGCTAAGGAACTGAACAGATACTTTATGGAAGAAGAAATTCTATCAGTCAACAAATATATGATAAAATGTTCAACATCTCTAGCAATTAGAGAAATGCAAATAAAACTACACTAATATTTCATCTCATTTAAGTCAGAATGGCAATTATCAAAAATACAAGCAACAATAAATATTGGCAAGGATGTGGGGAAAAGGTGTACTCGTACATTGCTGGTGGGACTGCAAATCAGTGCCACTAATCTGGAAAGCAGTATAGAGATTCCTTAGAAACCTTGGAATGAAACCACCATTTGACATAGTTATCTCCACTCCTTGGTCTATTCCCAAAGGATTTAAAATCAGCAGACTACAATGATGAAGTCACATCAATGTTTATAGCAGCTTACTTTACAATTGCTAAACTATGGAACAAACCTAGATGCCCTTCAACAGATGAATGGATAAAGAAATGTGGTATTTATACACAATGGAATACTACTCAGCCATAAAAAATGAAATTATGGCATTTTCAGGTAAACCAATAGAGCTGGAGAATATCATGCTAAGTGAAATCAGCTAATCCTAAAAAAAATCCAAAGGCCAAATATTTTCTCTGATATATGAATGCTAATTCACAATAAGGGGGGTGCAGCTATGGAAGAATAGAGGTACTTTGGACAAGGCAGAGGAGAGATAAGGGAGGGGAAGTTGTCTTGGGGGTAGGAGAGACAATAGAATGAATCTGACGTTATTACCCTAAGTGCCTATATGACTACACAACAAGTGTTGATTCTATACCATGTACAGTCAGAAGAATGAGAAGTTATATTTCAATTATGTATATGTCAAAATGCATTTGCCTGTCATGTGTAACTAATTAGAACAAAAATAAATTCAACTTTTCATAATAAATACTCTAAATAAATTAGACATAGAAAGAAGGGATCACAATATGATAAGCATCATATATAATAAATCCACAGCTAACATCATACTCCATGGTGAAAAGCAGAAAGCTTTTTCTCTAAAATGCCACTCTCAACCCTTCTGTTCAACATATTGTGGGAGCTCCTATGGTAAGCATTTAGGCAAAAAGTGAAAGGCTACAAATTAGAAAGAAAGAAGTTAACTTGTACCTGTTTGCAGATAACATAACTTATATACAGAAACCATAAAGACATCATCAGAAAACAAAATAATACCACACACCCTTTAGGTCTAATGAATAGAATCAATAAAGCTGTCAGACATAAAGTCAACAAATAAAATTCAATAGCATGATAGCATGTCCATACACTAAAAATTGAACTACCCACAAAAGAAATCAAGAAAATCCCATTCCAATAATTACAAAACAAATACTTATGAATATATTTAATCAAGGAATTAAAAGTCCTCTACTCCCAAATCTATAAAATGTTGACTAAAATAAATTGATGAAGACCCAAATAAATAGAAATATATCCTGTGTTCATGGAATGGAAGAATTAATATTTATTTTGAAAATACCCCTGTGAATCAATGCAATCTACGTGCCCAATCCCATTCAAAATTCCAATATTTTTCACATAATTTTTTTTTTAAATCCTTAAATTCAAAAGACCAAATCAGTCAAAGCAATCTTAAGCAAAAAGAATAAAGCTGGAGGAATTATACTATCTGACTTCAAATTATACTACAAAGCTGTAGTTATCAAAGCAGCAGCATGGTACTGACACGAAAAGAGAGACACAGACCAAGGAAACAGAATAGAGAGCCCAGAAATAATCCACATATTTATGATCCACTGATTTTTCTACAAAGGTGCCAACAGCATATAATGGAGAACAGACAGTTTCTTCAACAAATGGTACCTGTGAAAATTGAATATCCACATGCAAAAGAGTAAAATTAGACATCTACCATATAGAAAAATTAACTCAAAATTTATTTAAGACTTAAATGTAAGACTTCAAGCTACAGAAGAAAACATAAGGAAAAAAACTCCATGACTTCAGTTTGGGCAATGATTTTTTAAAAATATGAACCAAAGGCACAGATAACAGAAGGAAAAACAAATGAATTGTATTACATCAAGTTAAAAAGAAACAAAACCCAAAAACCCTCCTACACACAATATATCATCTCATTTCTGTTACAATGAAGGGCTATTTTCAAAAAGATAATAAGTACTAATAAGGATATGAAGGAAAGGTAACCCTGTGCACTGCTGGTAGGAATATAAATGATTAAATTGATTATGGAAAATGATTTGAAAGTTCATCAAAAACTAAAAACAGGACTACCACATATACAGTAATCCCACTACTGGGTGTTTATCCATATTAAGTTGATATGTTGAGGTATCTGTCATCTCATGTTATCATACATTAATCACAATAAACAAGATGAGGAATTAACCAAAGTATACCCATCAACAGATGAACAGATAAAGAAAATGTAGTATATTGACACAACAGAACAGTACTGAGACTTGAAGAAGAAGAAGAAGAAGAAGAAGAAGAAGAAGAAGAAGAAGGAGAAGGAGAAGGAGAAGGAGAAGGAGAAGGAGAAGGAGAAGGAGAAGGAGAAGGAGAAGGAGAAGGAGAAGGAGAAGGAGAAGGAGAAGGAGAAGGAGAAGGAGAAGGAGAAGAAGAAAAGATCTGTCATTTAAGCAAATAAAAAAAACTTGATATTATGTGAAGTGAAACAAGCCAGGTACATAAATCATTCTAATAACCATCAACCCAAGCATGATGTACTTATCAACATCCTCCCCCTATAACCAGTCCCACAATTTGGCACTTATGGTAAATAATCTCTCTTAACTTTAAGATGACATATGTAGCCATGTGTCTAATGTCTAAAATCCTGTATGACAACCTCCAAATGAGTAGCTTTTATAAATTTGTTATTTATGTAGTCCTAATTTAAAGTAGTGACATCACTTGAAGAAAGAAAAGGGGTTAGAATAGACATTTCTCAAGGGAAGATATACCAATAATCAATAGGTACATTTATCTCTACAGAGATAGGCGACAGACTATTCAGCATGATTAATCATCAAGGAAATGCAAAGTAAAACCTCTCCATGGTAGAACAATTAACTAGATGTACTAGTGTTGAGAGCCACAGCCAAAGGGGCCCCAGCAAACTTCCAGCTGCCAGCAAGCTTCAGACTGCCAGCTGATGATTGGCTCACAGTGGCCCCAGCAACATCTAGCTGATTGGCTCCTCTGTGGTGATGTTCATTGGGCTGTTTCCCTGCCCTTCAGACTGCCAGCTGATGATTGGCTCACAGAGGCCCCAGCAACATCTAGCTGATTGGCTCCTCCACGGAGCTGCTCATTGGGGGACTTCTTTGGCTCCGCCCACGCGACCCAGCCAATCGGCCTCAAGAGCAGGAGGATTGTGGGAGGTTGAGAGGTTGGTGTGAGGAGAGGCTTGTGGAAGCCGGTGGTGGCAGTTGGGCTCTGAGGGTTTTTTCCCTGAGGAGCTGTTTTGTTTGGCGTTTGTAGTTCTAAAAATAAAGTTAGTTTCTTTTTGACAAGTGGCTCCTGAATTGTGGCCAGGCAGACTGCGGCATACTAGTATTTCAAGGAAAATTCAAACAATTAACTAGATGTACTAGCATTTCAAGGAAAATTCAAACAATTAACTAGATGTACTAGCATTTCAAGGAAAATTCAAACTATTTGCATGCATGAAAAATGATAATGTTCCAAATACATAGATCCCCTTTGCTTTCCACTTCCTTTAGACCCTGGATGTTTCAGGCAATCTCTTCATAATTGTCCCAGCTTTTCCTCCACATCTAGCCCGTATGTGAATAATGTCTTCATTTTACTGTCCTGCAATTTCATTACTGTATGATATAATTTGAACCCACATCTCTCATATTAAAAATTCTCTCTCTAAAGGAGTTGAGGGAATGAGCAGAATTTGACTTTCTCTCACCAGATTCTGGAAAGGAGGAAGCTAGGAACCTACTAATATTAATTATTTTTGCACCAGACTAAAGGGATTCAAATGAAAACACACTTTTTATATACCTGTTCCTTAGTAATAAATCAATTTTATCTTCTTCACATAAAATCTCAATAATGGTAATTTGAGAATACAGTCAATGTTTTGTAACAGCTTATGGCATACAGCCCTCGTAATGTATAGAACAGATGTGGAATCTAAGAATGACAAGTATTGCCCCAATTTGAGACCTACCAGAAGCAACTGAGACTATACTCTGAACTACAGGATGATGTTAGTGGGATAGAAGGCAATAAAAGTTTTGTAAAATTGCTAGGGACAAAATGAGAACAAGAGAAATATGCTGATATCTTTGAAAAGCACCAAGAAGCAGATAGCTGAAATGCTACAAAGAGTTTCGTTTTGAGGATAGAAAAACTAAACAAATTAAAAGGCATTGAACTAAATTTGATAAGATGCTAAGAGGTTAATTGTGTTCTACATCTTCCATTTGACTTTCCAGTTCTATTCCTTACACTTTCCTACTAGATTCTGTGCCCCAAAGGGCTGATCTGCATTGATTTATGCCTACAAGCTACTTTGCAGTTTTGCTTCCTATTGGGTTTTGCTGAAGAAAAGGACAGACAGGAAATATTTATATAGGAAGATAGTGTGAATAAGGTTTTTATTTTTCCAGTTTTCTTCTGTCAGGTCACCATGAGGTGGCTGCATCTTCTACTGCAACCCACAGGGCCTATTGGACATCCATGCTGTGAAGTTACTCATCTGGTTTCTTCCTAGCCCCTTTGAGTCTTGGTTGGCTAAGAGTTTCCATTCTTGCCAGCTCTTTCATACTTCAATCTCCCTTGCTGATTTTCCTATAAACCCCACCTATTCCTTTGTGAGTGTTTCCTTTAAATACCAACTTAGCATATGCTTCTTTTTCTGACAGCATCCTAATTCAGCATTCTTAACAGGAAAAAAAATATTAGATTAACATGCTCTGAAACATCATTGCAAATAATTTCTCAACAAAATTATTTTTTTATCCTTATATCATCTTCCCTTAATTTTCTCTCATCAATATTCTTTATAGTATGACATATCCTTATTTATCCAAGCTAAAGGGAAAAAATATGTCACATAAAATACAAGAAATTTTATTAAAAATCATATTATTTGGCTTTTGGTTGCATTATACTTATTGGTATGTTATGGGGAATACATTTGTCTTCAAAGATGTCTTATATTTATTCTCTAAAATAAGTTTTCTCTTGAATGAGATGGGAAGCCTAGATGATAACTGGATTGCAGAAAATAAATGTATCCTCATATGAAGACATGACTGTGATTGTTAATGGTTTTAATACAAATTGTCCCCCTGTATCAGAGCAGGGATATTTGGTGGTAAAATGTTTGGATTGTGAGAGCTGTAGCCTAATTAGTCCATCCTGGTTTGAATGGACTGACTGGGTGGTAACTGTAGCCTGGAAGGTGAGGCTAGAAGAGGTGCATCCTTGGGGGCATGCCCTAGAAAGGTACATTTTCCCCTTGGCCCCTTCCCTTTCTCTCTGCTTCCTGACCTGCTATGTGCTGGGCAGCTTTTATTTACTGGATCTTCCCCACATGATATGCTCCCTCATCCTGGGCCAAGAGCAATGTAATTGGGTGTCTATGGTCTGAGACCTCTGAAACCAGGAGCCCCCAAATAAAATTTCCTTTCTCTAAGTTGTTCTTGTCAGGTACTTTGTTCACAGCAATGCAAAAGCTAACTTAAACAGCAATCTTTAAAAAGTAGTTGACCTTTCTTCCCTATAACATACACATGAACTTCCTTATAAGTATAAGGCATGTAAGATTCACAGAGAAGCAGAATGTTTTGAAGAATTAAGGGAGCACCTAACTATCTCAAACTGTCTCTTACAAATAGTAAATGCTTGAAAGGTTTCCATTAGCTATTATTTGGGTTTGGCTAAGCGTTGACCTCGGCTTTCTGTCCCCTTCTGTCTTTGCAGGCACATTTATCTCTACAGTTGGAACCGCATGACACATAACTAACAGCTTAAAATAAATTTTCTATGGAATCCTTTCTTGTTAGCAAGAGAAGGAACTAGGGGTGCCTAAGAGAATGGAGGTTTATAAATGTGAGAGGTTGAATTAGCAAACAGGGAAGAAACAGACAGTGTGGAGATGCTTTATATGCTTCATTATTGATGTACTTCATAATTCTTCACATTTCTGTAGGTGGAAGCACAAGTTTCTCAGTAAAAATTATATAAAAGATGATGACAGAGGAGGAAGATATGAATAAAGAGAAAGGGAAATGTACAATGAAAAGAAACTACTCCTATTGATGCCTTCAGTTAAAACCATCTATGTAAACCAAGGGTCACTTGTGCTAAGCTAAATTACGAAATAATTTCTAGTTTTTTTGTACTTGCAATCGAACATTGTTAATTAATTTCTGGCTTAGGATTGAGTTCTATGTCACAGGAGATCACCATTCTCTTACCTGTATGTGGATAACCCTAAAACCTAAAAATGACTTTAAGCACTGAATGTTTAATACTAGAATATTAGTCCAAATGACAGATGTTTGTGGTAGGGGGCCTCACAGGGTCCTCAGGTCTAACACAAAGGTGACCATGTAGTCTGCTGATCAGTAGATGTTTTTACTGGGTGGCAGGCGTTACTGTATGGCTCTTCTGCAAGTTCTACCTGTTAGAACATTTTCCATGCTTTTCTATTTGTGGTTTAAAGTTGCAGACAACCTAAGCATCAATGAAGTAAAAGGGTTATCAGATTTTGGAAGAACAGTGGAAAAACCACAACGACAATAGAAGCATCAATAACAAAACCTTGGCACTAGAAGGAAGCATACCTACAATACAGGGATAAACTGTTTTCTTTGTATATTTTCCAACTTTCTCCTAAATTATAGGCTCAGAACCAGGCTGGTTAATCTGCATGCTGTCCTCACTGAGAAATCTTCTATACCCAGATGCATCTTCTGTTCTTGAATCATAACTTCTCTCTCTGTTGAATTTGTTGAATCACTCAATTTGAAGGATTTTTCTAACTCAAATCTCTTTTCAGTTGATACATTGTGACAGTCTCATTCAGAGAGACCTGTTCTTGCTGTCTTCGAAAGGAATATTTTACTCTGTCCCAGACTCAAAGAACATTTACTATTGTTCACCCCAGCATCAGCACTACAATGATTTAGTTCTTGAGTAGCACCCAGAATAACCCTTCATTATTTACTTCTTTCTAATTTTGAATCAGTTGCAAAACTAATATTTTCCTTTCCAAACCATCAATCAACTCAACCATATAAATTATAAAAAAAGTTTGTTCCTAAATGCTCAATTCATCATTTCAAAGACAATTATAATGGGCTACATTTCTAAATTTTACCACGTTTCTAATTCCATGTTGTCAACTCCTTAAACGAGCATTCTTTTCTCTCACTATTGTGTGCTGAATATACAGTTAAACTCCTCTCTTTTGAAATACTCTGCAATTTCATGCCTCTTCCAGTTTCCTCTTTAGACATTTTCAGGTAATTTTTTCAGGTTTGCATATTTTAAATTATCTTCACTGCTTCACAGTTGCTAGTAGAAAAATAAAGACCTCCTTTAGGTTGACATTTAAAGGGTTATTATTCTCTCTTTGATATATGAGTTTAATGCTCATTAACACTAAAATGAACCAGCTGAGAAAAGGAAAAAAAAAAAAGCTGTCTTCAAAGAGCCTGGAATAAATAATGTAACAGTCCTTCCCTCCTCGCCAAAATGATATTAACCAATTCTACATTCCTTCAAAGTGAGCTTTTAAAAGTTTAATATTGTCTGCTTTTACTTTTCAAAGGTGTGCTAATGCCTTCCTGGAGTCTGATTGCTGTGTTAGAATTCTTTTCCCTCAAAGCAGACTTAATACATCCTATCCCATCCCATTTTCTACATCCATCCTGTAAGATTAAATTTAAAAGAACCCCAAACACCAAGTTACTTGAAACTTAATATAATCCTTTTGGGGAATATTGTGAACCAAGCAAAAAAAAAAATCTTGCCTCTCCTCTAATTAGGGGAGTTCCAACAGTAGGTAAATATCTATCCATATAAAAACTTAGCATGAGTATTTCAATCAGTGTTTTGTTTAATTTAAAAAAAAAACCTCAGAATCCCTTTCTGCTCTATATTTTTACCAGTTTCATTTCTGTGTACATTTATTACTCTCCTCTATCAGAATATTTTAGGCTAAAGTCAAAATCACCCTGCCTCTGCTAAAAACTACTAGGACACAGTTTGCTTATCTGGCCCTCTAAATCATATGCTTTCCCTTGCATCATCCAAGAAACATCCTGCCATATGAATTTAATGGAAATATATATATATATTTATATATATTTAATGGAAATATATATATTTTATATATATATTTATATATATACATGTGTGTGTGTTTGTGTGTGTGTGTGTGTTATTTATATATAAATAACTTTTAACAGATGACCTGTCTTGTATGAACCACATATTAGAAATGGTTAAAGTCACTGTATTTTCTTTCTGCATCATGAATTTCTAATACCTAAAATGAAATTAAAACCTGGAGTTTCTTAATATGAGAAATACTTGGATTTCCTTGAACAAACATTAAATTCTCATAAGGGCTCAGGAATTTGATGTCTGGCCACATAGGTGCCAATCAAGTATAAGAAGTCTGTCTTCAGAGACTCCACCTCAACAGGTAGCCTTTTTTTTTTTTTTTTATCCATGCCTACATTGTTGGAAACAGAAATTCTTCAGGAATGGGCGGGCACCTGTATTGTGCTAACTTCAATTCCTTCCTGGGGTCCCCTTTCCAGAATTTTCCACTTACTCAAATTCTCCTTCCTCAAGTTTCAGTTCTTAATGCTGATCGGGATCATCTCATGGTTCAGTTCTGTGGAGCAGACTGCATGCAGAGATAACCAGATAGCTAGAGTTTTCATATCTGATGGGCCTCCCTCCTTCAGCAGTCTGGATAAGGAGGCAGCATTTCCCATCAGCTCACTGGCTGCAGAGAGTTGAAGACTGAGTGGATCTTCTCATGTGGCTTTGATCCTTACTATGGCAAATAAATAAGAATTCACTAGACCTGATTCAGGGAAAAGCAAAGGTCACATGTTTGAATTTCCAACTGTTTCTCTCTCCATTTGAGAAAATGTTTTATTAGCCTTTCATGTGGAGGTTTATACTAGTATTTCTCATTGTTTAATGCACCTGTAATTTTCTGAGAATTTTCCCAAGCTGTGGATGCTGATCCAGTAGGCCAGAGATTTGGCATGGGATTCTGCAGCTCTAACAGACTCCCTGGATGAATGCTGGTACAGAGATCACACTTTGAGATACAAGAAATTTTAGAGGCTTAAAAGAAGTTCTCAAACTATTCTTGGGGACATCCTTTCAATGCAGAATGCCAGAGTCCATATCAAGGATCTGAGGTGGAGTCCAGGATTTCATGACTATTTAGATGCTTAGGCTTCAGAGTGTCACATCTCTACCCATGTTCTCCTAGTGAAACAAGTTCAGGGTGTGCTGGATTCAGCTTTAGACAAGACATGAGTCCAAGATACCCGTCTTGGCCTGGTAATTTCCTGTCTGTGATCTGAGATAAGCAATTTAACATTTCTTGGGGATATAGTTCCCAAGATTATAAAATAGGGAGTATACTATCTGCTCCATTGGTATCCCAGCATCACTGTGATGTGCCAGTGAGATCACATAGGTCCATAGCTATACAAATGTAAGCTCTCTGGCAAGCCTCTGTCATCATGTACAGAGTCATTTGATACCAAGATGCTGTCACCACCTTCTTCTTGATGTGGTGCCAGACACACTTTTCCAGCCTTTGAAATATTCAGAGAGTATCATGATAATATGCTCTGAGTGAGCCCTGGAACATCACCAGGAAGCCTCAAACACTGGGAACTACCACTTAGCATTTGCTTAGGAGGGTCCCTGCAAGAGGCAGGCTGTGCCTGTGTCTGTCAAGCTGGTTACCCTTCACATCAGGAAGAGTTTCACATGCAAATTTGAATCTATAAAGCTTCAGTTTCCTAAAAGAGATCACCTCTCTCTTCACACCCCATCAGGATCTTAGATATTCTTTTGTTCTCAGAATCTAATGCTTTGGTTTAGAGATCTGTATGATACTGTGATGAAACCTCTTTTTTTCCCCTCTATAACTAATAGAGAAAAGGAACCGTAACCGTGTTTGCTTCAGAAGAGTCTCTGAGGCCAAAGGCATGATGATGTTTTTGATAAATTGAGAACAATGCAAGTGTCAAGTGATACTCTAGGTGCTTCTATTTCTCCCATTTCATTGAACATCTATTCAATTCCTTAGCTCCATCAGCCAACAGAAAATATCCTCTCATCTTTCCAAGAGCATCCCCTTCCACCACCCCCAGCTCCTTCACATTCAACATCTGTTGTTTATTCAAGACACAGGACATTCCCATTGTGGAAAGATCATAATTCACAGACATGAGAATGTACAACCTCATGCAAATAATTATTCAAGCCAATGTGAAAAGTCCAAAATCAATAAAATCAGACGTGTAAAACTATTTCACAGTATCTGGATCCACATTCATGCTAAGAATATGGATACATGCAAGAATTTTTAAAATTCCTTTTGAACCCCCCAATTTACATGCAGTTTGCACTGAACTCAGTTGAATTGGCAAGTCTGTGAAATTTACAGGAAAAAGAGGCAACTCATAGGAGGCTTAGTGTTGTGAACGTGTTTAGGAAAATCCCACTCTTTCCATACACTTACCACTCACCTGTCTACACCCAAACTTCAAATATCTTCCCCACTATACCGATCCAATGTATGATAAGAGTGAGATGATAAACAGAAAACCTAAGTAACTTACCAAGGAAGGCAGTATAAAGTAGTGATCAGCCCTGATTTAGGCTCACATTCAACTACTTTGAGGGTAAGTTACTGAATTATTTGTTTTCTTTTGCTGTAACAAAATACACAAAGCTAGGAACTTATAAAGAAAAGAGGTTATTTGGTTCATAGTATGGGAGGCTAAAAGGTCAAGATTGGGCAGCCCCACATGTTCAACCTCTAGGTCCTCTTGGCTGCATCACATGATGGATGGCATCATAATACTACATGGGTGAGAAAGAGAAACAACATGGTAAGACATGATGCTTGAGGATGGGGAATGCTCTTTTTTAAAAATAGTTTTATAAGAAACTTTTTATAGCTATAATAACAGTGGGGTTCATTTTGAGATATTCAATCATGCATGTAATATAATTTGCTCCAATTATTGTAGCATATTCATATAGGCACATAACACAATTTGGTTAATTTTTTTCTGCAGTTTCTCCCTTTTCCCATCTCTCCTCCTTCCCCCTTGATGCCCTTCCTGTACTCCACTTCTCTCCCTTTCATTTTCATGGAATTAGCACTCCCTATTTAATTCCTTATATCTCTCTAGCTTCCACATATGATTGTCTGAGTTTGGCTTCTTTCACTTAGCATGATGTTCTCTAGTTCTATCCATTTATCAGCAAATGAAATGATTTCATTCTTTATGGTGAATAAAAATTTTTTTCTTTAGCAGTTGTCTATTGATTGGTTCCATATCTTGGCTATTGGGAATTGCAAAGCTATAAACCATTATATGCATATATCACCATGGTACACTGATTCCTAGCCTTTAAGGAATCTTCATATTGCTTTCCAAAGTGATTACACTGCTTTGCAGTCCCCTTTACACTCCCCTGTTCTCACCAGCATTTATAATTATTTGTATTCTTGATGATTGTCATTCAAATGAGTGAAAGGCAAATTTTAGTTTAGTTTTGATTTGCATTCCCCTCATTGCTAAGATGTTGAACATAATTTCATATACCTGTTGGCCATTTGTATTTCTTCTTTTTAGGAAATGTCTGTCTAGTTCTTTTGCCCATGTATTAATCAGGTTATTTGGTATTTTTGTTTTTCAGTGTTAAGTCCCTCATATGTCCTGGATGTCAATCCCCTGTTGGAAGATTAGCTGACAAATATTTTCTCACATTCTGTAGGTTTTATCTTCACACTCTTGCTTCCTTTGTTGTGCAGAAGTTTTTTTTTTAATTTTATACTATCCAACTTATTGAGTTTTAGTTTTATTTCTTAAACTTTAGGGTCTTGCTAAATAAGTCAGTTCCTAAATCAATAAGTTGGAGTGTTGACTATATGTTTCCTTCTAGCAGGTGCAGAGTTTCTAGTCTAATTCATAGGTCTTCGATGCAGTTTGAGTTGAATATTGTGCAAATGAGAGACAGGGATTTAATTTCATTCTTTTACACATAGATAACCAGCTTTCCAGCACCATTTATTAAAAAAGCCATCTTCAAAATATATTTTGGCAATTTTATTGGATATCTCTGAGATGACTGTCAGTATGTAGTTTTATCTCTGTGTCTCTCTAGTTCATTTGTCTTCATGTCTATTTTGATGTTAATACCATGCTGATTTTGATCCTGCAGTTCAGTAGTATAATTTGAGATCAAAATCTCTGTAATAATATGAAGGCAGTTTTAAGAGGAAAGTTTATAGCAGTGAGGAGGGCCTACATTAAAAAAAGAAAGATCCCAAATAAATAATTGAATGTTATACCTCAAGGCCCTAGATAAGCAAGGGAAAACGAATTCCAAAATCAGTAGAAGACAGGGAGTAATTTAAAGCCAAAATTAATGAAACTTAATATTAAAATATCAAGGGATCAATGCAACAAGAGTTGGTTCTTTGAAAGATAAACAAGATTGAAAAACCTTTAGCCAAACCAAACAAGAGAGAGAAGAGCCAAATCAACAAAATTAGAGGTGAAAAAGGAGATATCACCACAGACATTTCTGAAATCCAAAAGATAATTGGGAACTATTTTTTAAAACTTATAGTTCAATAATTACGAAACCTAGAAGATATTGACAAATTTCTAGACAAATAGGACCCACCTAAATGGAACCAAGAGGACATAGCAAACCCAGACAGATCAATATCATGCAATGAGTTTGAAGGAGCAATTAAAAGTCTTCCAACAAAGAAATATCTGGGGCCAGATGGATTCTCAGTTGATTTCTACCAGACATTTAAAGGACAATGAATGCCCAATCTTCCTCAAATTATTCCATCAACTATAAAAGAAAAGAACACTCACAAATTCCTTCTATGAAGCCAGTATCACCTTGATACTAAAACCCACCAAACAAACATCAAAGAAATAAAACTGCAAACCAATACTCATGATGAACATAGATTAAAAAATTTAATAAAATAGTAGCAATTAATAGTCAAAAAACACATTATGAAGAGTGTATATCATGAAGTCGATTTCATCCCAGAAATGTAAGTTTGGTGAAACAAACATAAATCAATAGATGCAATTCACAACATAATCAGAGTTAAAGACAAACATTACATGAGCATTTCAATAGATGCAGAAAAGTCTAAAAAATGTATGTTAAAAGCACTAAAGAAATTAGGGATATAAAAAATTTACCTCAACATCATAAAGGCTATATAAGACAAACTCAAAGCCAACAGTCTACTGAACAGAGAAAAACTGAATGTATTTTCTCTAAATCAGGAACAATATGAGTATGTCCACTCTCACCACTCCTATTCAAAATAGTTCTTGAAAATCTAGCCAGAGCAATCAATAAAGAGAAGGAAATTAAAGAATACAAATAGGAAAAGAAGTCAAATTATTTGTTTGCAGATAATATGACCCTATACCAGACTCAAATCTCTACCAAAAGACTTCTAGAACTGATAAACATATTCAACAAAGTAGCAGGATACAAAAACAACATTCATAAATTAATAGATTTTTCTATTTCCAATACTGAATCTGCAGAGAAAGAAACAAGGAAAATAATTCCATTCACAAAAGCTAGTGATCCCTCTTCCCACCCAAATAATATACTTGGAAATAAATCTAACCAAGAAGGGGAAAGACTTTACAATAAAAACTATAGAACATTGTAAGAAATTGAAGACAACTTTTTAATATGGAGAAACCTACAGTGCTCATTGATAGGCAGAATTGATATTGTCAAAATGGTATAGGTTCAATGCAATGCCCATCAAAATACCAATAACCTTCTTTAGAGAACTAGAAAAAGGAGTCCTAAAATTCATATGGAAGAATAAAAGACCCAGAAGAACCCAAGAAATACTGAGCAAGAAGAGTGAGGCTGGAGGCATTACAATACAAGCCTAGCTGTTTAAAAAAAATTTTTTTAACAACCCACTCTCTTGGACACTAACCAGGGTTCAATGAGAACTAAATTAATCTCTTCCAAGGACAATGCACCATGAACTAATTACCTTGCAGTAGATTCTATGTCTCAAAGATTCTACCACCTTAACACCATCACACTGGGGACCAAGATTCTAAAACTTTAGGGGACAAACCACATTCAATCCATTTAATGACTGACATCATCCAAGTTTCACTTTCATGATCTGTTAAATAGGGTTCTTACTACCATTCCCAATTGGTGTAGAAAGGCTTATTCAGTTAAACTTCAACATGATATCTGCTGTCTTACAGGTTCTCAATATTTTTTGTCATTAGTGATTGAGGATGAAGTTAATAATGTATAAAGAAATGAGGTCAGTGAATAAGATAATAAAGGATGTCCTCCACTCTCTCAAGGGTGTGATCCTACCCATCATTATGAATACAGATTAGGAGCTTAATTAAAGGTAAAGAGTACAATCAATATAGTCTTGAGCTAAATGAAATGTGAATCAATGTTTAACCACATTTTTAATTAAAAAATGAATATACACACATAGTAAAAAGAAATCCAAAGAGTAATAGGAATAACACCATGGTTCTTCTGACTCAATGTTCCAGCAACATCTCAGAAATAATTATTGCTGGTTATAGCTATATTTTTATAATGTTCATGTTCTTTTAAAGCATTTAATAACATGTAAATATTACCATTTTGTGTATAGCTATTTACATAAATTAGACTAAGACTATAAACATACACAAATATAAATATGCACATATAAAGGAACACTACACAAAACAATGGGAATATTCTTCTATCAATTCAAGGCAGATTTCTTTTAATTATTTTCTAGAACTTTAAAGTTTCATTTATATAAGTACTGGATGATTTTGTTCAGCTAACTTGATGGTCTTTTTCTGATATTAATCATTTTTTTCATACATTAATTTTATTTGCCAATTAAATTATTCTACCATTTGTAATCATTTAGGGGCTTATGTTCTTATGTTTCCTAGGTAAGATGATGTTATTTAACAATCATGATAACTTTAGTTCTTTTTTTTTAAATTTTTAATACTTATTTTCTATTTTCTAATTACATTGGCTAATACATAAACATGTCATTTAACACATTTTCTTTTCTAGTTCTGGTTTTCCTTCCTGTCTAGTTATATTGGATAGTTTTGTAGGAAACCATAACTATACCTCCAAAGACAGCTGTTCTTCAATCTGCACCTCCACTGAACTGAGAGGGTGCTGTGATACTCTTCCATGACCAGCTGCTGTTCAGCCTGCCTGTGCCACTTCTGAGTCTCAGGCTCAGTGCTGCATGCCCCTAACTGCAGCAGCTACCACCTATGGCCAATCATTGGCCTGCACCATGACTGGGATTGAGCCTGAGTGCTATAAACCTTCCTGCCACAGAGGTTTCCAATGTTTGAAGAAGCTGTTGACAGTGAAGATTTCTCAAGGGAAGCCAGAAGGAAAAGCCACCATACTCCCTGCTCCCTACACCACAACTTCCACTGCCAGTATGGTCACCTAGAGGGCAAAGCAAGTCTATATCATGTGCATCACATGCACTCGGGCTACTAGAATGTCACAGGGCTCTTTGCCCGCAGAGATGGACAGACTCTCCAACCTTGCTGTCAGTAACACAATTCCATTGATTATAGCTACAGAAGCTATGGGAGACTACATTACGACCCATGAGAGGAAGCAAAGCCATTAGAAACTACTAAATGCATGACACCTTGACATGTATTTTCAAGAGACAGCTTCTACTACAAAGCCACCTTATAAAATTAGTAGAACAATTGATCTGCCAGATAGGACAACATCAACATGGGACATAAGAAATATTAAAAAGCAAGGTGACATGACACTTCCAAAGGAATGCAATAGTCTGTAGCAATAGACCTCTAAAAAAGGTCATTGATAAAAGGCCTGATCAAGAATTTAAAAGAATGGTTATAAGAAAACTCAATGAGGTACAAAAGAATACAGATAGATGACCCAATGAAATTAGGAAAACAATTCATGATGTGAATGAGAAATTCAGCAAAAAAGACAGAGAAATTCAACTTAACATCATAGAAGTTAAAAACTCAGTAAGTCAAATAAGAAATATAGTTGATCAGTTCTCTCCCCTTTTTTTCCCCCCACCCCCTTTCCCCTCATAACCTCTTATAATTTTGTGTATCACTGAAGGTCTCCTACCATTTCCATATGTTTTCCCTTCTCTCTTCCTTTCTCTCCCCCCATTCGTCTTAGTTTACTGGTAGTCTTTTCCTCATGCTCTTCCTTCCTGTTCTATTCTTAGTGGCTCTCTTTATATCAAAGAAGACATTTGACATTTGTTTTTTAGGGCTTGGCTAGCTTCACTTAGCATAATCTGCTCTAATGCCATCCATTTCCCTGCAAATTCTATGATTTTGTCGTTTCTTAGTGCTGCATAATACTCCATTGTGTATAGCTGCCACAATTTTTTTATCCACTCGTCTATTGAAGGGCATCTAGGTTGGTTCCACAGTCTAGCTATTGTGAATTGTGCTGCTATAATCATTGATGTGGCCGTATCCGTATAGTGTGCTCTTTTAAGGTCCTCAGGGAATAGTCCAAGAAGGGCAATAGCTGGGTCAAATGGTGGATCCATTCCCAGCTTTCCCAGGAATCTCCATACTGCTTTCCAAATTGGCCTCACCATTTTGCAGTCCCACCAGCAGTGAACAAGTGTGCCCTTTTCCCCACATCCTCGCCAACACTTATTGTTGTTTGACTTCATAATGGCTGCCAATCTTACAGGAGTGAAATGGTATCTTAGGGTGGTTTTGATTTGCATTTCTCTGATTGCTAGAGATGGTGAGCATTTTCTCATGTGCTTGTGGATTGATTGTATGTCCTCCTCTGAGAAGTGTCTGTTCAGGTCCTTGGCCCATTTGTTGATTGGATTATTTGTTATCTTATTGTTTAATTTTTTGAGTTCTTTGTACATTCTGGATATTAGGGCTCTATCTGAGGTGTGAGGGGTAAAAATTTGTTCCCAGGATGTAGGCTCTCTATTTACCTCTTTTACTGTTTCTCTTGCTGAGAAAAAACTTTTTAGTTTAAGTAGGTCCCATTTGTTTATTCTTGTTATTAACTCTTGGGCTACGGGCGTTCGGGAGAGAACTGAACAACAGCAGAGGAGGTAGAGAGGGAAGATGGGAGGGGAGGGGAGGGGAGGGGGGATAGTAGGGGATAGGAAAGGTAGCAGAATACAACAGTCACTAATATGCCATTATGTAAAAACGTGAGTATGTAACAGAAGTGAGTCTGTATTATGTATTTGGGGAGTTCAAATCTCAATTGAGTCGAATGTATGAAAGATGATATGTCTTGAGCTCTGTAATGTTTTGAACAATCAATAAAAAAAAAAAAAAAAGGTAAAAAAAAAATAAAAAAAATAAAAAAAAAAAAAAAAGAAATATAGTTGAAAACCTCAACAACAGACTAGGTCAAGCAAAAAAAAAAAAAAAGTTATCTGAACTTGAAGACAGGTCTTTTGACCAGGTGTGATGGTGCAGGCCTATAATCCCAGCAGCTCAACAGGTTGAGGAAAAAGGATCATAGGTTCAAGGCCAGTCTCAGCAACTTAATGAGACCCTATCTCAAAATAAAAAATAAAAAGAGTTAGGGATGTGATTCAGTAGTTAAGTGCCCTTGGGTTCAATCCCTGGTCTCCCACCCCTCCCCATCCCCTAAGGGGTAAATAAGTAAAGGGAGAGAGAAAAGGAGGGAAGAAGGAAATAAAGAAAAAGTGAAAATGATAACAGTCTCTGAGATTTATGGAACATCACGAAATAAGCATATTTGTATTTTTAGAGTTCTGGATGTCAAAGAGAAAGAAAAAATGCATAGAAAACATATTTCATAAAATAATAACAGAAAACATACCTAATCTTGGGAAAATATGGACATTTATGTACAGCAGGATCATATAACCCCAAGCATATTGATCAGAAGAGACCCTCACAGAAGCATATTATAATCTCCAACTCTCAAATTCTTGTCTCTCACAAGACGAAGAATTCCAAAATCCTCAAGAGAAAATCCCTAAGTAACATTTAAAGGAACTCCCATAAGACTAATGAGGGATTTCTAGCAGAAACCTTACAAGCCAGAAGGGAATAAAAAGACATTTTCAATATCATAAAAGAAAAAAAAGTGTCAATGAAGAACATCATACCCAGCAAATCTTTCCTTCAGAAATGATGAAGAAATAGACTTTTCAGGACAAACTAAAACTGACAGAATTCATCACCAGTGGCAAGGCATTATGAAAGATGTTTAAAGCAGTCCTACACCTAGAAGTGAAAGAAAAATAGTCACCATAATAAAAATACATGAAAGCATAAATTCCAGAAGAGCAAACACACAAGAGAGAGAAAATAATCAAACCTTCCCAAGAAACATCACAATAAAGAAAAACAACGAGAGGAAAAAAAAGAACAGAGTATTCAAAACAGAGGAAAATGAACAAAATAACAGGAATAAGTCTTTATATATCAGTATTAACCTTGAATGTAAATAGATGAAATTCCTCAATTAAAAGATAAAGATAGAGTGGATTAAAAAATAAGACCCCCCAAATGTGCTATCTATTAAAAACTCATTTCATCAGCAAAAACATATAGAATGAAAGATAGAAAAACATACCCACACAGTGGAAACCAAATGTGAGTAGGAATAGCTATATTGATTCAGAAAAATAAAGTTTCAGATGTAAACTGTAAAAAGAGACAAATGTCACCATATCAAGGGATCCATTCAAGAAGAAGATATAACAATCATAAATGTATATTCATTTAATTCTGGAGCACCCAATTTTATAAAGCAAACATGGTTGGCTATAAAGAGAGAATTAGGCTCTAGCACAATAAAAACGGGACCTCAACAACCCATTTTTAAAATATAAACTGATCATTTGTATCAAATAAAAAAAAGCAATGAAACATAAGAGTTAAACTATGCCATACATCAAATAGACAATAGATATTCACAGAACATTTTACCCAACATCTATAGGATGTACATCCTTATAACCATGAGAAGTCATTCTCTATAGTAGACCATATTTTGGGCCACAAAATTTCAACAAATTAAAAAAAAACTCATTGAACTTATCGTATTGAAGGAGAAATGGGTAATTAGAGAAATGAAAAGACAAATTTAAAATTTTCTCAAAATAAATGAAAAATGAAAATACAATATACCAAATGTATAGGATACAGTAAAAAGAGTGCTAAAAGGAAAATGTACAGCAATAAATGCCTACCTTAGAGTTTTTTCAAACAACGTAACAATGTATTTCAAGGACCTAAGAAAACAAGATACTAACAAACACAAAATTAGCCTATGGGAAAAGACTATAAAGAATAGAGAATAAATAAATAAAATAGACTAAAAGAATTACAAAAAAATTCATGAAAGAGTTGGTGTTTTAGAAAAAGATAAAAATTGAGAAAATTTTAGATACACTAACCAAAGAAAAAAAGATAGAAGAGCCAAGTAAATAAAACCACTAAAAAGGAGAAATGAAGAGAAAGTAAGAGAGAGGATTGGGGATAGGAAAGATAGTAGAATGAAATAGACGTTATTAGTGTATGTATATATGTGACTGCATCACCAATATGATTGTGCAACATGTACAATCAGAAAAATGAGAAATGATATCCCATCTATGATGATATATCAGAGTGCATAAATGCATTCTACTATCATGGATAAATAATTAAAACAAATAAAATAATAAGAAGAAAAATTACAAGAAAAAATGAAACTGGAAAAAAGTAGACATTATAATTGATACCACAATAATAAGAAAAATCACCATGGATTATTATAAACTCTAACCAATGGTTTACAAAACCTAGAAGAAATGGAGATTTTATATATATATATATATATATATATAGTGTCTCTCTCTCTCTCTCTCACACACACACACACACACACACACACATACACACACACACACACACACACACACACACACACCCCACAATTAAACCATGAAGATTTAGAAAACCTGAATAGACCAATGAAAATAATGAGAATAAATATTGCAGTAATAATAACTCTCCCAACAGGAAATGCCCAGGACTCGATGGTGTCAATGCTGAATTCTACCAAACTTTTAAGAAAGAATTAACATCAATTTTCCTCAAACTATTCAAAAAATCTGAAAAATAGTGACTCTTCCAAATTCATTCTATGAGTACAGAATTACATTGATAACAAAATCAAACAATGACACAACAAAAAACAAAAACTAAAGACCAATATTACTAGTGTACATAAATATAAAAATTCTCAACAAAATACTAGCAAATTGAATCTGAAAGTGCATCAAAAAGATACTTTATTGTGATCAATTAAAGGAATTTAACCCATAGATGCAAGGATGGTTCAACAAATACAAATCAATGACTGTAATACATCACAATAGAATAGAAGGCAAATATCAATGATTATCTCATAAATGCAGAAAAAGCATTAATTAAAACTCAAAATGCCTTCATAATAAAAACCTAAACAAATTAATTACAAAAGGAATGTACTTCAACATCATAAAGGCTATTAATAATAAGCCCATAGTTCATGTCATACCAAATGGGGAAATACTGAAAGTGTTTCCCGTAAGTTTTGGAACAAGACAAAAATTTCCAGTCTTCACTTCTCTTATTCAATACAGTTCTGGAAAACTTAGCCAAAACAATTAGGCAAGAGAAAGAAACAAACACATACAAATAGGAAGGGAAGAAGTCAAGTTATCCCTGTTTGAAGATTATATGAATCTATACATAGAAAATCCTAAATATATTAGGAAACATGACTAGAATTGAAAAATAAATTCAATAATGTTGCAGCATATAAAATCAAAACACAAAAATCAGTAGAAAATTTTTACATCAGTAAGAAATTTGCTGAGAAAGAAATTATGAAAGCAATCCCATTTACAATAACTAAAAAAATTAGAGCACATAGAAATTAATTTAACTAAGGAAGTGAAAAACCCCTACAACAAAAATTATAAAACCCTAATGTAAGAAATTGAAGAAGACACATATCCAAAATCATAAAGACCTTCTTTGTACATAGATTGGAAGAATTACTATTGTCAAAGTCTCCACACTACCCAAATACATGGATTCCATGCAATTCCCATAAAAATATCAGTGATATTCTTCACAACGATTGAAAACCAAATCCACTAAATTTGTATGGGAGCAAACAGAATTTGAACCAAAGTAATCTTGAGCAATAAAAACAAAGCTAGATGCATCAAAATGCCTGATTTCAAGATATAAACAGGCCTTTAGAGCCCAAGTCTGGCAGGAAAACAAAGCAAGCCCAGACAATAGACCAATGGAATATAATAGAGTTCCTAGATATAGATGCATGCACCTACCTCCAACAGATTCCTGACAAAGATACCAAAAATTATATATTGGTAAATGACAGCCTCTTTTAAAAAGGTGCTAGGAAAACTGGATATACATACACAAAAGATTGAAGTAATCTTTTCTCACCATATATTAAAAATCAACTCAAAATGGATCAAAGACCTAAATGTAACACTCAAAATTTTAGAAGTACTCAAAGAGAACATCAGGAAAATATTTTAAACATTGAGTTAGGTAAAGATGTTTTGGCTAAGACCTCAAGAGCCAAAATAGACCAATGGTATTATATCAAACTAAGAATCTGCTGCACAGCAAAGAAAACAATGCATAAAGTGATGATACAACCTACAGAATGGGATATACAATTGTCACCTATATTCAGCTGACAAAGGATAAACATCCAAAATATGTATGGAACTGAAAAAAAATCTCAACAACAAAAGAATAATCTGATTTTCAAATTGGCAAATGATCTCAACAGACATTTATTAAAAGAAAATACAAATGGATAACAAATAAATGAAAACATTCTTAACATTATCAGCCATCAGGAAAGTGAGACTCAAAACCACAATCAGGTATCTTCTTACCCCAGTTAGAATGGCTATTAACAAAAAGACTAAAAATATCAAAGGCAGGGGAGGATGTGGAGAAAGGAGAATTCATGTACTGTCAATGAGCATGTAATTAATAACAGCCATTATAGAGATCAGTAATTCTTTAAAAAAATAAAGATACATATACCAGAAAGTTCATCTTTCTCCCTTCTGGGTCTATATCCCAAAGAAATCAGCACATCAATAAAATACCTGCATCACAATATTGCAGCATTATTCACAATTACTTAGATATGGAATCAACTAGGTGTCCATCAGTAGATGAATAAAGAAAATGTGTTATGTATCCACAATAAAATATTATTACACTATAAGCAAGAATGATATCCTATCAATTGAAGCAAAATGGCTGAAGTGGAAGACATTACATTAAGTGTAATAAATTAGATATGGAAAAAATATTGCATATTCTCTCTCATGTGGAAACTAAAATAGTTGATCTGAATAGTGATTAATTACCAAAAAAATGGGAATGTTGGGAAGAAAGGGCAAAGTGAGATGGTATACAATAAGCAGCAAAATGCAGTTAGATAGAAGGAATAATTTCTAGTGTTCTAAAAGCACAGTGGTGTGACTAGAGTTCACAATAACCTTTTATCTATGTTATGAAGAACCAGAAGAGAGGAGCTCAAATGCTCCAAACATAAAATAATAAGAACATGGAAATTTTAGTTGCCCTGATTTAATCAGTATAAACTATATACACATATTGAAATATCTCAGTGTACCCCATAAATATGTACAATTATTATGTGTTTATCAAACATTAAAGGAAAAATGTTAAGGAGATAGAAATGCTAACTTCCCCCATATCATTACATACACACTGTATTCATGTACTGAATTATCACACTGCACCCCACAAATATCTACAACAAAGATAATTGTAAAATGTTTAAAGTGTAAATAATAGTATGATACTTGACATCTTTTGTAGCTTCCATCTTTAATGCTATTTCTTCTATGCTTCAGGAAGAGCATGACTAAACTTCCTGTATGTAGTTTATGGTGTTAATAGTATCTATCACTTTTTAATTTAGAAAGAGTTTTTCTTACAAATAAATGCAAAATTATGAAATACATGTTATATATCAACATGTTTATATCTATTTGTAAATGACAGATTTTAAATAAATGTTAACAATTGCATTCAATATAATTCAACTCCTTCAGTGAGAGAAAGAAAGAAGGAATATGGAAGACAGGGAGAAGAAAAAGAGCATGGAAAGGAGACTGATGTATAAGTGTCTCCTCATGTCTCCTCATGTTAAATTTATCTAGTTATTGTATTTCCATTTGTACTGCACTTCCATTTGTAGTCATTACCATTTGTACTTCATGGTGATATAATTAAATTAGAATAAAAAAGTAAGATTCTTTTTTCTCGTGGCTCAAAATTACTACCTATGAATGCTTATTATAATTTAATGTTCATTTAGTTGTGGTTATACTATAGATATTTCACAAAATATTGAATCTCAACTCAATATATTCTGCTCCCCAAATTTTCTGTTTAAAATCAAACATATTTGCCTTTGGCTTCATGCATACACTAGTCAATAATCTTCCTGACTTTTTAATAAAGAATACCAAAATGTTCAAGATGGTGCTGGGAATGATGAGAGTGGGTAGTTTTCTCATGTAGTGACTTAAGAGCTTTACTGTGGTTCAACAGCTTTGGAAGAACATCTTCAGTAAGATAGTATCTAGGCATTTTGCAAAGCTTAACCCCCCAGGTACCAGCATTTTTGTCACTACCAACTGGTTTGCTGACAATGGTTGACAACCATGTTTTTCTTTTCAAACTTGGCTTAACTGTTGAGTATTTCACCTTGCATCTAGCTTCCTGGAATGGATAGCGCATATGGATTATCTGTTAATTTCTTTGACAAAGACCTGATTTCAGCTGCAATGGGGTTTCCCGTTTTAGCTTTCTATTCCTGAGGCCACGCTGCTTCATCTTGCCATCAGCCTCAGCATTCTTGGCTTCAGGTTTCTTTCCAGTGACGGCTCTTTGGCTTTATCACTCATCATCATGCAAGATGGAAAAACAGACAGTTCTTTAAAAATATATCAATTTTTAAACAGGATACAGAAAGTAATAACAAAGAAAATATTGGCAAATTAGAATGCAGTACATTACAATTAAGGGCTTATTTTCATAAAATTAGTAAATACATAAGTGCATTAGAAGCCACAGAGTAAGAAAAGATATTTCCCATATATACAAATGACAAAGGAACTGAATCTAGAATATATAAATAACTCCTTCAAAATAATAATAAAATGAAAAAGAACTCAATTAAAAAAGAAAAAGCAAAAGACCTAATAAAATGTGTGGGAGATATTCAACTCGACCAATAAGTATTAGAAAATGTGTTTAATTTAGTAAGTCATCAGAAACTACAAATTAAATACACAATGTTTCTTAGGTATTTGGGATTATATTAACAAAACAAAAAAACGAATAATAAATTTCAAATATTTGCAGATATTTTATATGTAAAACTGGCATTTCAAACTAATTGGAAGAGATCATTTCACACATGGTTTGGGGAAAACAGTCTATTATATATCATCACTTCATATCATAAAGAAAAAATATTCTAGGTTGATTAACAACCTTGGTATAAAAATAAATTATTAAAAGAAAATAGAGAAATTTTGGTTTTCTCAAGAGGAAAACTTTCCTACATAAAATGAAAACCCCAAGATATTGATGATGTTCACCAGATAAAATTATAAAGTTTTTCTATACAATATGAAACAAATAGTAGTCTGTGTCAAGTGACAGACTAGAAAGAAAAGTGTTATATAACTCCTACTTATCTGACTTTTATTATGGACAAAGAAATAAAACTATAATACATAAAAATA
Source organism: Ictidomys tridecemlineatus (assembly GCF_052094955.1). NCBI lineage: Eukaryota > Metazoa > Chordata > Mammalia > Rodentia > Sciuridae > Ictidomys > Ictidomys tridecemlineatus. The sequence continues at coordinate 124,166,174 of NC_135483.1, read as the reverse complement.
CTTACAACTCATAAGAAAGATATAATCTCATTCAAAAGAGAAAATACTAGGACTAATTAATGAAGAGAAAACTAAATTCAAATGACCTTTAAAACTATTAAAAGAGGTTTAACCTCATTAATAGCTCATAAATGCAAATTCTAACAATAATTAAATATGATGTTATCAATCATTTTGGTAAAATTTAAAACATAAATGATAACTTATATTGGTGATGATTCAGAAATCAATACTTTCATGAACTCTTGATGGAAATGTAACTGAGAAATTGGTAATTTCAGTATATTGTTTTAAAATGGAAGGATCAATCAAACTTTTAACTTTTTCTATTCTTTAACCTGACGCTTTACTTCCTGGCATCTGCCTGCAGAATTACTGGCATATGTACATGAAACTATATTATTTGTAATGACAAAAAATCTAGAAGAAACTTAAATACTAATTAATAAATCATGGCATAGCCTTATCATGGAATACTTTTTATCCATTAAAAATAATGATGTAGCAATATATGCTAATATCTGAGAGAAATAAATTGCCTCAATCCATTTTGTGCTGCTATAACAGAATGCCAGAGACTGGGTAATTTATAAAGAACAGAAATTTATCTCTCACAATTTTGGAAGTTGGGAAATCCAAGGTCAAAGTGTAAGCATTTGATGAGGGGGCCTTCTGTTGTACCCTCATATAGCAGAAGGCAGAAGAGCATAAAGGAGCAAAACCTAAAATAGGAACCTAATCCCATTCACAGAAAGATTATACAACCTAATCACCACCCATATTACCCACTTCTTGATACAATCACACTGGCAACATCTAAATTTTGAGGGGGCATATGCAAACTATGGAAGTCATGAAATAATATCTTAAACATATTGTTAAAATAAAAGAATGACTTGTAAAGAAAAATGTTTACTATGTGACCATTTATGAATTTTACAGGAAATACATAAGTTAAATGTGTGTGCCTCTATTTAAGAAGTCTACATAAATATGGACCAAACTATTAACAGTGGGAGGAGGCTACCATAGGAAAATACTGTTTTTAATTCCTTCTTTGACTTATTTATTCTATCAGATATTCACATATTCTATTTACAGTTTTTTTTGAAAATATTTTATTATTATTATATTTTAAGTTATAGATAGACACAATATCTTTTTATGTGGTGCTGAGGATCGAACCCAGGGACTTGCACATGCTGGGCGAGCGCTCTACTGCTGAACCACATCCCCAGTTCACGCTATTTACAGTTTTTAAAAAGAAAAAAAGGACTTATTTACAATTGAAATTTGCAATTCATCATATGAAAGATGATAGAAGAAATGAATACTAAAGTGAAACCTGGTTAACTACCATGTGACACCTACAGTCATTAGAAAGACAAAATAGCAGTTGCATTTATGAGACCATCTTCATTGTGTGTGCCCAGGTTATCCAGAATGTACTGCCCTACAGGCAACAGAATATGGAAGTGGATAAGAGGCTGAGAACAAGTGAAAGTAGGAGGTGAGTGGTTGTTAAGTAGTATTCAGCAAATGAAAGAGCAAGGAGGTCAAAGCAAAGAATGTATCCAGATGTAGAAAATAGGAGCTTTTGACCAAGAGAAAGCCTCCAAAAACAGAGTTTGTCAAATAAAGGAATTTGGACTCACCCAAGTTCCATTTAGGTACTCATAGTTATTATGACCCAGGCTATAGAGAAGTCTACATGGAGCAATTGCAATTGACAGAGGGCATTGAGGCTCCAGACTTCTTTTATGAGCCAGCCTCTTCTGCAGTGGTCTGCAGTTCTCTGCCCCACTACAAGCACCTCAGTTTTTCCTTTGAAGTTACTTACTTTGCTCCATTCTGCCTGTTTTGAGCAAAATAGAGTTAATTAAAGAATACTATGGTGCAAAATAGTAATGAAGACAGAAGGAAGGGTGGTACCATTTCCTAGATAATTACCACAATCTCATGGGCCCTCCCCACAGGGTGCTATCCTTACAGACTGACACAAATGCCTAGGAGTCCAAGTCTCCAATAATGGCAGTGATTGAAAGCTACAAGTTAGTTTAACAACATTTATGACAATTACCAGAGTCACCTCTGTGGAACATCCCTAAGGAGACTTGCTGGAATGCCTGTGCTGGTGAACAATAAAAATAAACTGAGCTGAAAAAGAAAAATATTTCTGACATTTATTTTAGGAAGTAATTAGAAATATGAAAAGGATAAAATTTTGTTTCAAATAGTCCACAAAACTAAGAAATCATATTATGTAAAATCACATGTACACATTATTGTTTAACCAAGAGAAAAGATATTTGATTGTCTCCAGTAGAGACAACTAAATGAAAAATTCACCCTCCTGTGATAGTCATTGAAAATCAGCAGCTACTTAATATAATCCTCCATGTGAGACCTTCATGAGCAAAGGCACTTTAATTTCCAAGTTTGATCTTGAGCAATATATAAATATTTCTCCAGAAACCATAACTCTTCAGACACTTCTTAAAATCATAATTAATTATGATAACTATGGCCACCACTGATATCACCTTCTGTGTGTGCATTCTATAAGCAGATGACAACTATAACTCTCATGAAGGGCCGTTCCTTGAACTTTAGTAAGGTTGAAAATATAGGGTAAGCAGCACTACCCTGAAAACAGGATAATTAAAGTTTAAGAGGATGATTCCAAGCCAAGGATGAAGAAGCAGAATTCAATGCCAAACTTTTTGCCTAGTGAAGCCAGAATTAGACAGGCAGTCAGTACAGATAGGTAAATCAAGTCAGGTCAGATCAAGGAGGCCAATTTTGAGTGAGTCTGGGAAGTTGGAGACTGTCCCCTGAGAAATTGAAATGTTAATTCCTTCAGAGCCCTTCTTCCACCCTTAACCAGAACCTGCCCTGCTACAACCAGTTGCCAAGGTAACCTGTCCCAGGAATTGCTCCTTCCTACAGAAAGCTATAAGGTTGTTAATGTGTCCTTGGCTACTACATCCTGCCCTTCCTACTTCAGCCTACCTGCTTCCCACCTTTAGGCCATCCCACCAAGCATTCCTGGGCCTAGTCCAGGGCCTAGTCACCTATGCAGGAAGGAGAAAGAGAAGGGGAAGAGGGCAGGAGAACAAAAGACATATAAAAAAGGCAGAACACCTTGCTTCTTGGCATACCAGGATGCCAGCTATGGGCCCCTTCTCCCTCCTGGGAGAAGTCTATGTTACTCCTTTTTAAATAAACCCTACTTTATGGGCTTGCCTTGACGTGCTTCTCTAATGTTCAAACTTCCTGTGGGGCAGGAAACAGGACTCATCACCGAAAACCGATATCACTAGTATCCTTACTAACAGCTATTTTTATCTCTTATCCCATTTTCCTTTCTATTTTCTAGGGTTCACCATTGTTTGTTTGTTTTATTTATTTTTGAGATAGGACCTTGTTATGTAGTCTAAGCTAATCACAATCTCCAGGGCTTAAATGATCTTTTCTCCTCACCCTTCCAAGCAGCTGAGGCTATAGACACATGCCACCATGCTTGGCCTAGTGGTTCATTTTAACAATCACAACTGTGTATTTCTGCTGCTTAAATTGCATTTGGATACAAAACAAAGAAAATATGGTCTAAGAGGTAGCAATGCACAGAAAGAGGACTTTGGGCACTGAAACTACCTATTTCTAATTATAACTCTACCACTATGGATACATAATCTCAGACAGGTTAATAAATCCCTAACTAGGACACAGCACTAATGCTAGAACTCAGCATACTACTACACTGTGAGAACTCAGCTAGTGCCTAATTATGGATCATTAGCTCATGGAGCAGAGGTCCTGTCTTGTTCACCACGATTGTACCAATACCTAACATATTTGCTACAGATTAAGTACTCAGTTCACATACTGGAACATTGTCTTAGAAACCCAGTATGATAAGATCTGCTATATGATACATATGAGGACTATAGCTTATCTGCATTGGGAGTTGAAAATCAGCTCTCAAATTCTAGCGCTTAGAAACTTAATACTTTGACACTCTCTTGTTAAGAACTAAGGCTTTTCCCTGAAGTCCCATACTTTTTATAACTAACTTAAGCTTCCTTCTAAAAAACCAGGTCTCTTCAATTCAAAGGAATATTTTGGAGCTCTAAAATTACATAAGGGAGAAGATGTATTGTTAGCAGTCTAAAGAAACATCTTTTCTCTAATTTGGCCAAGTATCTCAAATAAACATTCAGAGAATTTCACATGCATTCACTAAACCTCCACTGTTCTTTATTTATAAGTTGATATCAAGCAATTTTATTGAAGCCATATATTTTAATACTTTATATAATTGAAATTTATTCTAATATTCCTGGCTCCTACAATTATGAGACAGTGAGGATTATTTTGTGTTCCAGTGAACTCTCAAACTTAGATGTGAAGAGGAATGACTGACTTCAGGATAACATATTGTTATTCTAACAGGAGGGTCCTCCCTAGGAAGTTGAGAGGATGTTTAGTAAAGGAGGCTCCAAAGCTTTGTGTAGTAAATGAGGACAGATGACACTAGGTTTTCTTGCAATGCTTATGAATGAATTACTGGATCCTTAAATTAGTCCCTTAGAATAATTCCTGTAGAGCCTGTGAGCACTGTTGTTGCTGTTCTCTCACTGCATATGTCTTCTAGCCAGTCTATGGTAGCCATGTAGCATTTTTCTGTTAGTAATAAATGTGAGGGCCCAAATGCCAGCTAGGGTTCAGAACACTGTGCAGAATGTGACAGTCCCACCCTCACTGATGGATTTTTGATGACTCAGATTCCAAACTCAACTCTATATCCTCAACTTAAACCATCAATTCTGCATACTCCCTCCAAGATTTGCTATTCTTATGCATCCATCTCATGCCCCCTCTTATTAACTCAGATTTATCTGTTGCTAGCCCCTCTCTTTTTCCTGGGCTGTGCCCCAGAGCACAGACTCAAACCCACAGGATGCAACCCCCTCTCAAATTAAGCAAACTTAATCCTCATCCTATGAGAGGGAAAAATAGCCCAAAAGATCAAAGCAGAGTATTCAAACTTGAGCATAAAATGGATACTTTAAAAAAGAAAATTGCTTATTTTCCCAGAACATGACTTAAATTATTTTTAAATAGAATTTGGCTTTAGAATATACAAATGAAATTAGGTATAAGCTTCTTTTGCATATCTTTGTAATTATTTTTAAGCATCTATAAAACCAAACAAAATTTACAAATTCAATAGAAACCATAAAACAAATGTAATTCAAATTAACAAAATTAATATAATGTGACAGTTGATGTTATTTTACTGAAAATAAATTTCTGCTTTCAGTGTGAACAGGTCACTGACTGCTTCAGGGCAGGTTCTCTTGGGACCTTCCACAATTCTAATGTCACGTAATGGATTCAATTCTGTCATCCCTTCTTTCAGGTTATTATAAAACCTTGTGCGGGGGGATCCAAGATGGCAGGCCAGAAGGAGGCAGCATTCTGTGCTCCTCCCTGTGACTTGGAACTTAAGAAGTGAGAATACTGCTTCTCTCCAGGCGATATTCCTGCTTCTACACAGGAATCATGGCCGCTGTGCCTATGCAGGGCTCCAAGTGTCAGTATCAGAGTAGGTCTCCCAACTACCTGGTAGTCTCCAGGCAGGACTACCAGGTGCCTGAGCGGGACCATCGCTCAGGCAAAACTTTTGGCCACCCACCCAAGCAGAAATCCCAGTTGCAGCTCCCATGCAGGACACCTGGCAGCTACCCATGTGCAGGATCTCCAGTCAACATTCCTGTGTGGACCCTCATTAACCAATGTGGGGCTCCCCCAGTTGCCTCCATCTTGGAATTCTGCAGCAATGGAGAATGTCCCCTACATGCCATAGCCCACCTGCACAGAGGAACTTCATATAGGCTCTGAAGACAGCTACAGCCACATGCTGCACACCACAGACCCAGTCTCTGAACTCATCATCCAACTCCATCACCCAGCTCCCCCCACCCAATCCCACAATCTATGGCTGAAAGCAAACATCTCTATCTTGGGTCACCTGCATCACCATACTTCGAGTGAGCAACTCTCAATTTGAAACTCCAGCTGGCCAGGTACCCAGTTTCTAACTCACCCCCTCTTAAAGGGCTAACCCAGCAAAGTGGTTGCCCAACAAAAACAACAAACATCGCTCAGCCGACAGGTGCACAGTGCACCCAAAGCACCACACGCAAGAGCCCCAGAGACAAATTTCCCTTCTTAGGAAGCAATAAAGGAGAGGATGAGTGCAATATGATTCAGAGACTAACAGAGAAGAGGAACTAGGAGGTCTTCCAGTGAGATAAGGAGATAAGACCAGGCACTTACAACATAGAAGGCCCAAAAAGAGATCCCTGAAGCACAGTCTCCCTTTGGGGAGACTGTGGGTGCCACACCCTACTCCCAGGACCAGCCCTCTCTCACTAGTTGCTTTCACCATCCTGAGGGTGAAGATACCAGCTAATAAAAGAAGACTCCACCTATTGGATGAGAAAGGGAAGCAGAAAAGACACTGATCTCCAACAAAACAATCTTTGTTTCTTCTTAGGAGATTTTTTTTTCTTTTTTTCTTTATACTCCATTTTTATTCTTCCACCCTCAAATCCCCAACTTAGGTGAAACCAAGTACTTTGCATGAATTAGGATATTGAGGTCTGAGGTGACTGAATAGTATATTACAATTGTGTTGTCTATTTTTTTCTTTTTCCTCCAATTTTTACTATGTTAACATTTTTTTATTTTTTTAATATACATGTGTGTTTGTTTTATATACTCTACTGTCTTCTTCTCTCTATTCTTCTGCTACTAACCTTCTTCTTATGATTTCTCTTTCACATTTCCTCACCTTCTACCTCCTCAGCATATCTTCCTACACCTCACTCCTGGTTCTTTATCATCAGAAATGGAAAACCCTTTTACAAAACTACTGATTATATTGTAGATAATAATTGAATTCACCATTTCTATACATTGTGACCAAACTGTAATGTCTATTAGCAAATGTTTGTTGTACTTGGTATATTGTTTACATTGGGATCTGTTAACATTGTCCTTCCCTTCAAAGGAGAGGTATTGGAACCCTATAGGGACACTATAAGCCTATAGGGTAAAAACAGTAGTGCCTCAGATCCACAGTGCTAGAAGGGAAGATACATGAACAACATGACAAGACAAGGGAAGAAAGTGCCTCAAACAAATCAAGATACCACATTGTTAGAATCCATGACCAGCACAGCAGATGAAATGACAATAAAGGAGTTCAGGATGTACAAAATTAAAATATTCTGTGAATTAAAGGAGGAAACAAGAGAGCAAATATAGGCAGCAAAATATCATTTCAATAAAAAGCTACATAAACAATACAGGAAGCAAAAGATTACTTCTATAGGGAGATAGAGGTGCTAAAGAATAACCAAACAAAATCCTTGAAATGAAAAAAAACAATATACAAAATTAAAAGTACAATTGAAAGCATCACAGATAGATTAGACTACTTGGAAGAAAGGACCTCAGACAATGAAGACAAAGTATATAATCTTGAAAAGAATGTAGAACACACAGTGAAAATGGTGAGGAAATCTGAGCAGAGTATTCAAGAAATATGGGGTAGCATAAGAAGACCAAATTTAAGAGTTATTGGGAAAGAGGAAGGCATAGAGTTTCAAATCAAAGGAATGAACAATTGATTCAATGAAATAATATCAGAAAATTTTCCAAACATGAAGAACAAATTGGAAAACCAAATTCAAGAGGCTTACAAGACACCAAATACATGAAATCACAACAGATACAAACCAAAGCAGATTATAATGAAAATGCCTAACATACAGAATAAGGAGAGAATATTAAAAGCCAAGAGAAAAAAGAATTAGATTACATATATGAAAAAACAATTAGGTTATGTCAGATTTTTCAATCTAGACCCTGAAAGCTAGAAGATCTGGAACAACATATATCAGGCTCTGAAAGAAAACTGATTCCAACCAAGAATTTTGTACCCAGCAAAGTTGAGATTTAGATTTGATGATGAAATAAAAACCTTTCATGTTAAATGTAAGTTAAAAGAATTAACAGCTAGAAAACCTGCACTACAGAACATCCTTGGCAAAATATTCTATGAAGAGGAAATTTAAAACAACAATGAAAATCAGCAGAAGGAGGGGTTACACTAAAGGAAAGCCTAATCAGAGGAGAAACCAAGTCAAGTTAAATAACAAAAATAAACAAAAATGGCTGGGAATACAAATCATGTCTCAATAATAACCCTGAATGTTAATGGTCTAAACTCACCAATCAAAAGCCATAGGCTAGTTGATTGGATTAAAAGGAGAAGAAGAAAGAAAGAAAAGACAACCCAACAATATGTTACTTTCAAGAGGCTCATCTCAGAGGAAAAGATGTACACAGACTGAAGGTAAAAGTTTGAAAAAAATCATACCACTCACATAGACTGTGGAAGCAAGCTGGAATTTCCATCCGTGTATTGAATAAAGTAATCGTTAAGCTAAAGTTAATCAAAAGGGATGAAGAAAGCCATTTCATACCTCTCAAGGGAAACATACACCAACAAGACATAACAATTATAAATAGATATTCCCCAAGATGTGGAGCATCTATGTTCATCAAATAAACTCTTTGTAAGTCCAAGAGTCAAACTGACCACAACACAATAATTCTGGGTGACTTTAACACACCTCCTTAACCACTGGATAGATCTTCCAAACAAAAGCTGAACAAAAACACTATAGAACTCAATAATACAATCAATAACTTACACTTAACTGAAATATATAGAATATTTCATCCTTCAATGAGTGAATACACTTTCTTCTCAGCAGCATATGGATCCTTCTCTAAAATAGACCATATAGTATGCCACAAAGAAACTCTTAACAAATACAAAAAGGTAGACATACTACTCTGAATTCTGTCAGACCACAATGGAATAAAATTAGAAATTAATGATAAAATAAAAATAAAAACTACTCCAATACATGTAGACTAAATAATATGCTACTAAATGAACAATGGGTTGCAAAAGACATCAAGGAAGTGATTAAAAAAATTTAGAGGTAAATGAGAACACTGATACAATATATCAAAATCTCTGGGACACTATAAAGGTAGTAGTAAGAGGAAAGTTCATTGCATGGAGTTCATTCCTGAAAAGAAGAAAAAGTCAACAAATAAATGACCTAACATTACATCTCAAAGCCCTAGAAAAAGAACAACAAATCAACACCAAAAGCAGAAGACAGGGAATAATTAAAATCAGAGCTGGAATCAATGAAATTTAAACAAAACAAATGAAAAACTGACAAAACAAAAAGTTGGTTCTGTGAAAAAATAAATAAAATTGACAAACCCTTAGCCATATTAATGAAGAAAAGGAGAGAGAAAACTCAAACAACTAACATACATGATGAAAAGGAAATATCACAGTAGACACTACAGAAATACAGAAGATAATTAGAAATTATTTTGAAAATTGTACTCTGTTAAAACAGATAATATCAAAGGCATTGACAAATTTCTACGGGCATATGATTTGCCCAAATTGAATCAGGATGAAATACACAATTTATACAGGTAAATTTCAAGCAATGAAATAGAATTCAACTAATTAATGAATTAATAAAATAAGAATCTACAAACCAAGAAAAGCCCAGGACCGATGGATATACAGCCAAGTTCTATAAGACCTATAAAGAAGTTCTAATACCTATACTCTACAATTTATTTTCTAAAATAGAAAAAGAGGGAACCCTTCTAAACTCATTCTATGAGGCCAATACCACCCTGATTTCAAAAGCAGGCAAAGACACATCAAAGAAAGAAAACTTCAGAACAATATCTCTAATAAACATACATGTAAAAATTCTCAATAAAATTCGAATACAAAAACACATCAAAAATATAGTGCACCATGATCATGTGGGGTTCATCCCAGGGATACAAGCTTAGTTCAACATACAGAAATCAATAAATGTAACTCATCAATCAATAGACTTAAAGAAATAATTATATAATCATCTCAATACATGCAGAAAAAGCATTGGACAAAATATAGCACCCCTTCACATTCAAAACACTAGAAAAACTTGGGATAACAGGAATATATCTCAACATTGTAAAAGATATGTATACTAAGCCCCAGGCCAATTTAATTCTAAATGGTAGAAAATTGAAAGCATTCCCTCTAACAACTAGAACAAGACAGAGATTCCCTTGTTCACCACTTCTATTTAAATAGTTCTTGAAACACTGGCCAGTCAATTAGACAGACAAAATAAATTAAAGTGATATGGATAGGAAAAAAAAGAAATAAAATTAGCACTATTTGCAGATAATATGATTCTACACCTAGAAGACCCAAAAAATTCCACCAGAAAACTTCTAGAACTAATTAATGAATTCAGTAAAATAAAAGGATATAAAATCAACACCCATAAGTCAAGGGCATTTCTGTATATCAGTGATAAATCCTCTGCAAGGGAAACAAGGAATACTTTTTACAATAGCCTCAAAAAATAAAATAAAATATTTGGGAATCAACTTAACAAAAGAGGTGAAAGGCCTCTAGCACAAAAACTACAGTACGCTAAATAAATAAATTAAAGAAGACTTTAGAAGATGGGAAAATCAACCTTGTTCTTGGATAGGTAGAATCAATATTGTCAAAATGACCGTACTACCAAAAGCACATATTTAATGCAATTCTAAACAAAATCCCAGTGACATTCCTCATAGAAATAGAAAAGCAGTCATTAAATTAATCTGGAAATATAAGAGACATCAGAATAGCTAAAGCAATCTTTAGCAAGAAGAGTAGAGTAGGTGGCATCACTATTCCAGACCTTAAACTACACTACAGAGCAATAACAAAACAAAACAAAACAAAAAAAAAGCATGGTACTGGCACCAAAATAGACTTGTAGACTAATGGTACAGAATAGAGGACACAGAGACAAAGCCATATAACTACATCTTGGGAGCAAATTTTTGATACTTGCACATAAGATAGAGCACTAATCTCTCAGTTATATAAAAAAACTAAAAAAAAACTAAACACCAAAAACAAAAACAAAAAACCCAAATAGCCCAATCAATAAATGGACCAAGGAACTGAACAGATACTTCTCAGAAGATGATATACAATCAATCAACAAATATATTTAAAAATGTTCAACATCTCCAGCAATTAGAGAAATGCAAATCAAAACTACTCTAAGATTTCACCTCATTCTAGTCAGAATGGCAGCTATTAAGATCACAAACAATAATAAATGTTGGGGAGGAAGAGGAAAAAAGACACACTCATTTATTGCTGGTGGGACTGAAAATTGGTGCAGCCAATATGGAAAGCAATATGGAGTTTCCTTGGAAATCTGGGAATGGAACCACCATTTGACCCAGCTATCCCATTCCTCAGTCTATACCCAAAGGACTTATAAACAGCATACTACAGGGACACAGCCACATCAATGATTATAGCAGCACAATTCACAATAGCTAAACTGTGGAACCAACCTAGATGTCTTTCAGTAGATGAATGAATAAATAAAATGTGGTATATATAATATATACACAATGGAATATTACTCAGCAATAAGAGAGAATAAAATCATGACATTTGCAGGTAAATGGATGGAGCTGGAGAATATAACGCTAAGTGAAGTTAGCCAATCCCGAAAAAACAATTGCCAAATGTTTTCTCTGATATAAGGAGGCTGATTCATAGTGTGATTGGGAGGAGGAGCATGGGAGGATTAGAGGAACTCTAGATAGGACAAAGGGATGGGATGGAAAGGGAGAGGTATGGGGGGGTAAAAAAGATGGTAGAATGAGATGGACATCATTACCCTAAGTACATGAATGAAGACATGAATGATGTGAATATAAACTTTGTATATAACCAGAGATACAAAAAACTGTGCTCTATATGTATAATGTGCTCCAGTATGGCTGGGCACAATTCAGTAGCCACTAGTCAAAAGAAATGAACTTTATTTTTAGAACACACACAACAAACCACACAGCTCTTCAGGAAAACCTTCAGAGCCCAACTGCCACCACCGGCTTCCCACAAGCCTCTCCACCTCCCTTACTCCTCCTGCTCTTGAGGCCGATTGGCTGAGTTGCGTGGGTGGAGCCAAAAAAAGTCCCCCAATGAGCAGCTCCGAGGTCTGAAAGGGCGGGGAAACAACCCAATGAGCATCACCGCAGAGGAGCCAATCAGTTGGTAGCAAGAAGTTTGCTGGGGCCTGTAAGCCAACATCAGCTGGCAGCTGGAAGTTTGCTGGGGCCCCTTAGGCTGTGGCTCTCAACAATAATGTGAGTTATAATGTACTCTGTTGTCATAGTTAACAAATTAAAACTTTTAATTTTAAAAAATTAAAATATGTAAATTAATATAAAAAAATTTTTAAAATCACAATTTCTAAATTCTTGAGTAGTGCTGACTATGTACTACCCAGGAATTATTCTTCGGCTCTTGGACATAGGTGGCCCCACAGGAGTCATTAAGGAAAGGATCTCATGGGAAACCCATACTTTTGGAAGTGGCTTTAAAGGAACTGATGGGAGTGGTCCTGGGATTGCAGCCAGTAGGAGAGATCACTGCAGACTATGGCACTGTGTGGATGAGAACCTGAGCTACAAGAGTCTCCCAGGGCCATTAGTTCTCCCATTGGCAGCAGGTAGCTAGCCAAAGCTGCCAAGAAACACAATCTACAATTCAGGGTTGCAGATAAGAGGGTGAGGTGAGGAAATCACATTTCAACTCCCAGACCTTCTTCAGCGCTTCTGGATGAGTTGCCACAATTGATTGACAGCTGTGAGCATTGTCATTTTTCCAGTATGCAACTCACTGCAGAGATCCATGAGTTTTCTTACAAAAAAGTAGATAGTATAAAATTCTGTGAAAGAGAAAACTTAAATCATAACTAGATTTTTGTTATGGTGGATGTGGCTCAAGAAAAAAAGAGCAATATATAAAAAAAGAAAATTCACTGGACATTGTGGTCCACACCTGTAATTCTAGCTACTTGCAAGTCTTGAGGGAGAATGATCACAAGTTCCAGACCAGACTAGGCAACTCAGTGAGACCCTATCTCAAAATTTAAAAAAAAAAAAATTAAAAAGGATTGAGGATGTATCTCAGTGGCAGAACATCCCTGGTTTCAATCACCAGTACTAAAAAGAAAAAAAAAATCAAAAAAAGAAAAAAATTACTTTATTATAATTTCTACTCAGGTGAAGATTAGGGGTGAGTAAAAACACTGTCACCTAGGAGTTACCATATAAATGACAATCACCAACTAAGTGGACATTAAGATTATTCAACAATGTTAGAAAAATCTGTGGTTTTTAAATAGTCTGCTTTGTTCAGATCTGAGTTTAAGGTTTAGATTTTGTGATTTTACAATATATACTCTGATATGAATGAAAAGATTATCTTTACCACAGATTATTGTACTAAAATCTTTTGGGGGGGCAGGGAGGGTACTGAGATTGAACCCATGGACATGTTACACAGAGCTATATCCTCAATCCTTTTAATTTTTTTTATTTTGAGACAGGGTTTCACTAAGTTGCTTTGGACCTTGCTAAGATGCTGAGGCTGGCTGTGAGCTTGTGATTATTCTGCCTCAACATCCAATTTGCAGGGATTACAGGCATGTATCACCATGCTGGTTCTAAAATCTATTAACTTCTGAACACACAAAGTACATATTTGTATTTCATGAAAATTGAGTTAAAAAAAAACAGGTACTCAAGTTGGAATAAAAGGTTGATGCAATTCTGACATAATTCCTGAGCACTGACAAGGGTCAATGTATGTTTTGGCATTTTGCTTTCCAATAGTGGAATACTGCCACTTAGCACCGCAGAAAATAACAGGGCATAGGCAATTGGAGGAGGAGATTTTCTCCAAGACTCAGGGCCTGAAAGATCACAAGTACAGCTGCTGAAATCAATCTAATTTAACCACTAAATTAACATTCCTTTCCTGTTGCAACATCTGCATAAAGAAGAAGTAAATTTTCCTTTTTTCTCAATTAGGAAAAATATACCACATTTTGAAATCCAAGAAAATTATAGCCAGGAAAATATTTACTATATCTAAAATATTTACTATATCTATATCTAAATGTCTATAATCATAATTATGAATCACATCTTTGTGGTTCTGCCAATAAAAGAATAATTAAGAAATAACAATGGCATTAATAAGTGAAAGTTAATTGGCTTGTGTCATTTATTTCACAAGACAACTTAAAGGAACCCTATTAAATGTGTATGTTTAGGCTGAAATTCTAATGGTCCATTCTGAAATCCATTAAATAAACTTTTCCTCTCAAGAAAAAGATGCAAATGCAATACAGAATCTTAAGATGATTTCGATTATGTCCAAATGAGAACTTTATTCCATGCTGATAGCGCTGTCATATGACTTTCTTATCTATAAACTCTCTGCTAAAAAAAAAAACATATGACAAACCAAGAAAAACATAAACTCTCTATACCCTACAGCTTATTTGCCTTTATTTTTTGAACTGAGTTCAAATTTCAAAATTCTCATTTAAAAACTTCAGACAATTGGCTTGGGGTGGGAGAAAAAACCTAATGTGTCTGCTGGCACCGTTCCAGCCTCTATGTCATCAGCCTACATTCCTGGGAGCATCTCCATTAGCTAGAGGTAAAAAAGCTAACATGCAGTTTAAAGTGAAGAAAAAATATTGAGAAGAAGAAAAACACCCAACATGCAAAAATGGTGAAGGACCTTTAATCAATATTCCCAGTCATTCATTAGTTAGGACAATCAGGAAAAATATTATAAGTTCCCATGTTCAGATCTAAAATAAATATAGATATGGCTAAAGGAAATCAGACAAGAATATTTTAAAAGATAGGGCCTCCCTCAGATAATTTAATAAATCTACTGTTTATCTTGTGGATTACAAAGTAATTTATATTTGCAAAAATCTTCCAAATTCAATTCCTGAAAAGCTGAAAACCTATTTTCTTCTTTTTTAAGTCTAGTGTCAAAGAGGGAATTGAAGGAAAATTTAAAGGGGATATAAGAGTGTCCAGTAAACTTGATGAAGGGAAGAAGGATGCCTAATCTGAGTTTTGAAAATAATTTCGTGGTGTGTGTGTATGTGTGTGTGTGTGTGTGTGTGTGTGTGTGTGTGTGTGTGTGTGTGTGTGTTTTCAAATCATTCTGAGTGAAGATGATTACTTCGGTCATAGGTTTTTAACTGCCTTGTATCATCTGTTGTAAGAAACAAAAGAAATTAAAGCCACAACCATCACAATGAATTATTTGGGAATCCCTATATCACAGCTAATAAGATTGTGACTTTATGCAATCACTAAGTCATCATCAGACAGAGGTTGATTTAAGACATCAAGATACATCTTCTGTCATAAAAGAAGCTGCTTAAGAAGGGTGTATTGTGCAGAAAAGTATTATCTAGTATGGGATTGAAAGGTAAAAATGCTATAATATTTTTATATTCCTGAGAATGTCAGACTTATCTATCCAAAAGAGGAAAACATCCACAACACTCTCAACTTATGAGGATGAAAAATTAAGGAGTGATTTTTCCTCAGATTCTACTAGAGTTCTTTCTTATCTCATCCCAATCCCCAAAGTGATGCTAATCTTCAACATGTAGGATTGAATTTGTAGGCTTGACAATTTATTCTTTAAGACAACCCCTCCCTAGGCCCTTCTACCTAGCAACCCAGTGTGCACTCAGAGGATACAAAAAAGAGAAGAACCACATATAAATTGATTTTATCAAATATTTAATGCTTCTATCAAATTTCTTAGAGTAGAAAGTCTACAGCCTTTCAATACCTCAGGCAACTGGATCAAGTGATTTTACTGGGCATCTCAATACCAAAGGTGCTGACTGTATCGTAATGGAACTCCATTAAGGGAAAGAGTTTATTTGCTCTCTTGCCTTTTAAGAATGACTTCTCCTCTGCCATCTATTAAACTGCTACAGTGCATTCTTCTGTCAGAGGTCACAGCAACTTGTGAAGTAGAGGAGAGATCTAAACGTTTTCCAAAGAATTTAATTGCCCAGTGCTTTCTGGGAAGATAAAAGCTGGGAGGCACTATTTCTTAACTGACCCTCATCAAATGCATGCTTTTCAAGCTACTATCAAATCATCAGTAAAAAAAAAAAAAAAGCATATAACCAGTCTAGAAATACTATTCATACTTGTAATAAAAGAACAGCTATAAATGAGTGATTAAATTAAATGTATCCTGTACAGACCCATTCACCCAACAAGCATTTACAGGAAATCCAATTGGTTTCTACTGAAAAATGGCAGATGATTGCCCCAGATAAGTGGTCTGTAATTTATTTTCACTTTATAAAGGGGTGTTGATTAAACACTACATAAAGAAGTTACCCAGAAGGTTAATAAATATGGACACAAGAATAAAGATCTTTGGCACGATAGCCCTAGTCAGGCTAAGAAACAGAGGGTATGAAAACCATTCAGCCTAGAGATGAGTGACCAGCCCAGATGTCACAAGCTTCAATGTTGAAACTAGTGTGTTTATTTGCTGGAAAGATTAAAGTCTTGAGGAAGAAAGGTGAGAGAGCGATGACATTTCTGATATAAAGCTGAAACTTCTCAGATCCAAGCTCTCATTCACAGAGAATGAGATGGAACAGAATGATGGCTACTGATTCCTATGCAAGCACCTCCTATAACTGAAAACTTCACTGGATGCAGGAAGTATGAGACTGACCAGAGCCTTGTAGAACAGACTCATCCAGAAAAATCCTCGGGCAGGGCGACAACAAAAATGTCTATTGCCACTCTTTAGAGATGATAGCCTTCAGATTCTAGTTCCCTGTTGTTTGCTGAAAATAAAATTGGTCAAAGTCATTTTCTGCCTCAAATATCTGAATTTGGATACAAGATATTTAACTACAAGTCTTGTCTACATCCTTAACCATCTCTTACTCAGAAAGTCCAAGGGTTGTTCAAAGAATATGTTTTAATATTTCTATCTAAAAATTAAAGAACTTAGAGATGAAATAAATTTAGCTTGGATTTGAACACCAATAAAGATTGAGGAAACTATATTGATGGATTGTCCATATTTTGGTATTATCTCAGTTCATCAAGATGCCCAAAAGCATTAAATGCACAAATCTTGAATATTTTTTTCAAACAAATTATGCATTTGATTAAAAGAGTAATAGTATACCCATAATTCCAGTGGTTTGAGAAACTGAGGTAGAAGGAGCACAAGTTCGAGGCCAACCTCAGCAATTTAGCAAGGTCCTAAGCAATTTAGTAAGATCCTATCCCAAAATGAAAAAAATAAAAAGGGCTGTGCATATGATTCAGTGTCCCTGAGTTCAATCCCCATACCAAAAATTAAAAAAGTAAAAGTAATTTCAAAGTTCAAAAGGATAGAAGACACATCTTTGTCCAATTGCCTCGTTTTATAAATCATGTAAATAGAGCATCCCTAGGTGTCACTCAGGACCAGGAGGACAACCAGAGTACGTAATTCAGCCACTTTATTTCTGCCCTACACATTTGTCTACCACAGGCATGAGTAACCTGAATTTTCTTTTTGCATTATGTCCTTCAACAATTCCAGGTACCATATCAAGCTCAGGCATTTTATCCTACATTACTGACTCAGAACATTGTTAGACATTATATCAATCCACACCCAGGTGATTTGTAAGGAACTTCTTCAATTAACAGTCACTGCCAAAAATATTGTCATTCCAATAACTAGCCTTAATTATACTTAGGCTATCTATAGAAATAATGAATTTTAAATTTATCAGACTTTGGAATCATTTTAAATGAAGCAATAGAATGTGCACATTTACTCTAGGATTCACTAATAATCTTGTCAAAGTATAATATATAGGAAAATGGATCATACATATTTTCATTATCTTGCTTTAAATGAAATCCCCACAAAGTCATCTTTTTTCATAGCCCTTAAATCCCATTAGAGCCGGGTATGGTGGTGCATGCCTGTGACCCAAAGAGCTCAGGAGGTTGAGGCAAGAGGATGGAGAGTTCAAAGTTAACCTCAGAAACTTAGTTAGGCCCTAAGCAATTTAGCAAGAACTTGTCTCTAAATAAAATATATAAAGGACTGTAAAAATGTAAAATATAAAAAATATAAAAAAGAGTAAAGTACCACTGGGTTTAATCCCTGGTAACACACACGTACACACACACACACACACAAATCCTATTAGAGCTGGGTGAGCTGGTGCACATCTGTAATTCCAGCAACTCAACAGACTGAGGCAGGATTACAATTATGAGGTCAGTCCCATAATTTAGTAAAACCCTGTCTCAAAATTTAAAAAAATTAAAAGGATTGGGGATGTAGCTCAGGAGAAAAGCATCCCTGGGTTCAATCCCCAGTGCCAATAAATAACTAAATAAATCCCACTAGATTTCTAGAAAAATTGGAATATGAATACATCATATAAAAATGTAGCCAAGTATATATAAAAGTATAGGGGAAATGGAAGGTTTTGGAATACAGATTTAGTTGCTATACTGAAGTGTGATTAGAGAAATCTGAACAAATTTAAATACAATGTTCATGGAATTAAATAAGTCATGTCACCTCTCACCCACTTTAACATTTTTTTTGTCAACTTCTAGCATCATCCTAGGAGACTGTGGCAACCATGTGATCTATTCATTCAAACCCTCCTGCTTCCTTTGCCTCATTAACTATAATGGTCTTCATCTCCACTCCAAGAAATATGGCTGATTTCCTCAAAAATTCCCCCAATGTTAGCTCATATCCCCTTCCCCTCTCCTTCTACTACATTGGTCCTACAAATCCTCAGTCATAGGTCAGTCCTATAATTTGTCAGCAAACATATTGTAGAGAATACAGTATAATCACTCAGTCAATGCCATGACATATTTGAGAATTATACTTTGAGTGGCCCACTCAAATATTCTTTGTCCCCTCTGGCAAATTTCATTCTCATAAATTCCTTTGATGTCTTTTGTGAAACTATGACACTTTATTCAAGTATCTTTTTCAATTCTTTTGTTTAAAATTTTTCAATTCTTTCTCCTCAAATTTCATAACGTACTTTTATAAAGAAAACTAAAATTATCAGATTAATTGGGCTTGAACTACCCCAATGCCCTCACCAAGGTTAAAAACTGATCCCTGTTCATACTTATTTTCCTCTCACTTCAGAGTATGAGGTAGCCATTTCCCTGCTCATCCCAGCTTTTATCTCAGAATTCTTTCTGTTTCCAAAGATCCCTCTGTTAGTCTGAA
Source organism: Ictidomys tridecemlineatus (assembly GCF_052094955.1). NCBI lineage: Eukaryota > Metazoa > Chordata > Mammalia > Rodentia > Sciuridae > Ictidomys > Ictidomys tridecemlineatus. The sequence continues at coordinate 124,146,829 of NC_135483.1, read as the reverse complement.
TTAGTATGGTACATTTAATACAATTAATAAACCCAAGAGCTGGGGTGTATCTCAGTGGTCAAGTACTTGCTTGGCATGTATGAGGCTCTGGGTTCAGTGCTCAGCACTGCAAAAATTAATGATAAAACACCATTAATGATCCAATATTGAAGCATTTTAAACTAAAACCCATGCTTCCTTCAGATTTCTTTATTTTTTACCTAATGTCATTTTTTTGCCACCAGGGACTAATCACAATGCTACATTGCATTTAGTTATCAAATCTCCATAGGATTCTCTTTTGACTATGACAGTTTCTCACACTTTTCTTGTTTTTGATGATGCTAACAGTTTTGAAAACTACTAATAAAGATTTTGTAGACTTGTCTTTCAGTTGGGATTTGTCTGATTTTTTCTCATGATCAGACCATAGTTAATCAGTTTTTTCGGGGGAAGATCACAAGATAAAATGGTATTTCATCACACCATACCAAGAATGTATACCATCAACGCATCACTGTTATTAATCTTGTTTACCCAAGAGTATTTTTCAGGTTTCTATATGTAAAATTACTCTTCCCTGATTTGATCATTATTTTTGGAAATAAGTCACTATGACCTAGACTTAAGGTAATGTGTACATTCCAAATTTATTACTATTCAATATCATATTTACTGCTTTGTCTTCATGAATAAATTTTAGAATTAGTTTGTTAGTGCTTATGAAATATTTGTTGATATTTTTACCATAATTGCATTAAATCTACAGATCAAGCTGAATCTTAGAACAGCTTGATCTGTAGAACATTAATATAGTTAAGAACATCTTAACTATATTGGGTCCTTCAATTGGTGAACAAAGAATATTTCTTTTTTTTTTTAGATCTTTGATTTCTATCATCAGTATTATAGATTTTTCCATACATATCCATATCCAATACATATTTTGTTAGATTGATACCCAAGTACTTCATTTTTTGCTATTATTGTTAAAGTCTTTTAATTTCAAATTTCAATTATTTATTGCTTGTATCTAAGAAAGCACCAATTATTATATTTGAGAAGTACTGAAAGATTTTGTGCTTCAGATGGGATTTGTCTGATATTGACCTTATATCCTATTACCTTGCTATAATTGTTGATTAGTTCCAGAGATTTGTTTAGCTGTTTTGAAAGTTTTCTATGCATGCAATCATTCCATCTGTAAATAATGGCACCTTTATCTCTTTCTTTCCAATCTATAAACCTTTCATTTCTTTTTCTTATTGAATTATCTAGGATTTCTATTACAATGCTAAGTAGCAGTAGTGAGAGAAGATATTCTTGCCTTGTTCTCAGTCTTAGGGTGAAATTGTTCTCTCTCTCAACATTAAGTGTAATATTAGTTATAGGAATTCTGTCCTTGTTCTTCATTAGATTATCATTTTTCCCTCTATTTCTATTTACTGACAGTTTTTATCATGAATTTGTGTTATGTTAAATTTTGTCAAATACTTTTCCTGCATTAATTGATATAATATAGCTTTTCCTTTATAATATGTTATTATGAAAGATTATACTGATTGATTTTTGAAAGTTGAACTAGCCTTGTATTTTTGGGGAAAAAATCTCACTTATCCATGGTATATAATGACATAATTCTTTTAAACATTGTTGGATTTGATTTTCTAATATTTTGTTGATGATTTTGTTCATGAGAGATATTGGTCTGTAGTTTTCCTCTTTTGTAATAGCGTTATCTGATTTTCATATTAAGCAAATTATATTCTCACAGAATGGGTAAGGAATATGAGCATTTATATTTCTTGGCATTTTTAAACAGGGAAATCAACCTGAAATGGATCTTCTCATGGGGGGAGATTATCTTTGAGTATCAGGTTATTTAGTTCTCCCTATGACTTCCAATAGTTTTCTTCTTTCAAGGAATTGTTTGGTTTGATCTAAGTTATAAAGTTGTATGTGTAGAGTTTTTATTAGTTTCTCATTATCAAAATGTCCATGGAATTTAAGTGATAACTTTCTTATATTTGCAATTTGTGTTTCCTCTATAAATTTTATTGAATTTTTACATAGAAACAGCTTTATTTTTCTATATTGTCTATTTTTAATTTCATTAATTTCTGACCCAAAGTTTTATTATTTCTTTTATTTTGATTTTCTGATGTTTATATTGCTTTTATTTCTCTATTTTCTTAAGGTAGAAGTTTTGGATATTGATTTGACATCTTTTAATATGTTTATTTAATGAAAATATTTCCGAGCACTACTTTATGATATTCCACAAAATTTGGTAACTTGTATTACATTTGATAATTTGTATTACATGAACTATCATTTAGTTTAAAATATTTTAAATTTCTTTTGAGACTCTTTTTACCAATGTGTGTTCTTGGAAGTTTTTTTTTAATTTCCAGAGATTTGGGGGTTTACCAGTTCTCTTACTAATCTGTAGCTTAATTGCATTGTGGTCTGAGAACATACTTTATGTGCCATGTGCCATCTATTACTTTAATTTTTCTGGTATATATGGTATATTTTGTATATTTTTATATTTGTGTGTGTGTGTATATATATATATATATATATATAAGAGAGAGAGAGAGAATATTTTGTGTCTTGGTGACTGCTCCACATGAGCCTCAGAAATTTTTATATTGTTATGTGTGATGTTCTACAGTGACAATTAGATTAGGCTGACTCTTAGTGTCTTAGTGACAGGCCAACTATATCCTTACTTGTTTTCTGACTGTATTATGATCTACCATTTACTAGAGTTCAGCCCAACTGTAATAGTGGATTTTCTGTTTCTCTATTCAATTCTATCACTTTAATCTTGCTGTTCTTTTGATGCTACATTGTTAAATGCATACACATAATTTATGATTTATCATTGTGTAATGACTCTATTAATAATCTTTCTTATTCTGTAATCTGCTTTGTCTAGAATGTAGCTATAAAAACTTTGTCTTGATTAGTGTTATCATGGTGTTACTTTCTCTTTTAAATAATATGAGATTTTTCATAGAAAATAGAGAGTTGGGTCTTGTTTTTATTTTGTTGTTGTTGTTTTGTTTTATTTTGTTTTTAACCATGCTGATAATATTTTCTTTAGGGCTTGGGATATCAGGGGCTGAACTCAGGGGTACTCAACCACTGAGCTACATCCCCAGCCCTATCTTGTATTTTCTTCAGAGACAGGGTCTCACTGAGTTGCTTAATGCCTCATTTTTGCTGAGACTGGCTTTGAACTCAGATCCTCCTGTCTCAGCCTCCTGAGCTGCTGGGATTACAGGCATGGGCCACCAAGCCTGGCAATAATTTTTAATTACATTACTTAGACCATTCACCTTTAAAGTAATTATTGATAAAGCTTTGTTAATAGCTACCATGTTTATTACCATTTTCTCTTTTTTTTCCTTTCCTCCTCTTTTGTTACCTTCTCTGCTATGGAATAGTTTATATGATTTTATTTTATCTCCTCTCTATACTGATCAAATGTATTTTTTAAAAAAAATTAGATGTTGATGGATCTTTATTTTATTCATTTATTTATATGTGGTGCTGAGAATCAAAGCCAGTGTCTCACACATGCTAGGCAAGTGCTCTACCACTGAGTCACATCCCCAGCCCAAAATGTATTTTTAAATCATTTTTTTCATTGCTCCAGAATTCACATTATGTACTTTAAACTAATCTGTGTTACTCTGATCCACATGTTGTACAGACAGATTATAAAAGTGTTCCCACTTCCTCCCACCAATCCCCAATGGCATTCCTGCCATTCATTTCACTTATCTATATCCCACAACCACCAATATACTATTAGTATTATTTCTTTAAATGAACACTGATCTTCTGCTGAATGAAAAAAAATTTCATTTTCTTTTTGTTTATTACTTCTCTATTGCTCTACCTTTTCTTATGTTGGTCCATGTTTCCGATCCATATTAATTTCCTTGTGTTTAAAGAACCTCTTTTAACATTTCTTGCAAAAAGTTTTGCTAAGGAGGAGCTTCTCAGTTGTTTTCGTTTTACCTGAAGAAGACTTTATTTCTTATCTGTGAAGGATAATTTCAATATGTTGAATTTTGGAGTCAGTGGGTATATTGTTCTTGTTTTTTGTTTTTATCTGACACTTTAAATATTTCACTCTTTCTTTTGAATGATTTCTGATTAGAAGTCTGCTTTAATTTTTATCCTCACTTTTCTACAAGTAAGGTGCCCACTACCACCACCATCCCCAAATCTCTCAAGATTTTCTCTTAATCTTTGATTTCATGCAATTTAAATATGAAATGCCCATATATTTGGTTGAAATGTATCCTGCTTGGTATTTTTCCTGGCTTTTTGGATTTGTGGTTTGATGTCTGTCATTAATTTAGGAAATCTCTCAGATACCATTACCTCAAACATTTCTTCTCTATTCTCTTTCTTCTATGTTTGGTTTTACAATTACACACATGCTATGTCTTTTTTTATTGTCCTTACATTCTTAGATGTTTGCTTTATTTCTTTATTTCTCTTTTTCTCTTTGCATTCAAGGTTGGAAAGATTCTATGACCCTACCTTACTGATTCTTTCTTAGACACATCAAGTCTACAAGTATGTGCATGGAATGCATTAATTTTTTACAGTGTTTATAATTTCTAGCATTTCCTCTATTTATTTCTGCTTTTATTACTCAGCTGTTGTTACATGTTGTTTAATTTCTAAATTGTATATCTTTGCATATTTATCATAGTTATTTTGAAAACCCTGCCTAATAATTTTAATATCTGTGCCATATTTGAGTCCATTTGTGATTATTGCTTTGCCTTCAAATTGTGCTTCTCTTGTTTTTGGCATGCTTTGTAATGTTTTGTCAAAGCCAGATATGTACTGGGATACAGAAAATATGAACTGAAATAAATATGTCTTAAATTTGAGAACTCACATTAATCTGGCTAGAATTTATATTACATTTAATGTTTTCCAAACTTTGAAATTCTCATATCTCCTCTCTTTAGTATCAATCTGATTTTCATCTTCTCTGAGTACTCTTCCTCAGAGAAAATTTTCATCACAGTCTATTCATCCATAATCTACTATTTTATACTATGGCCCCACTAGTGTGATGGAAAGGTATGGGAAGGAAGACATTCCACTGTCTAATTAAATGCTGGCCTCTTAGTGTCCTATATCTCTAGGCTGTGACATTTCCATGTTTCTCCCTAACAATGAAGTGATTTTCCCCTGCTCCTTTCTATTTTCCCTTGCCCCAATGTACACTATCTTTATGCTTGAAACTCATATTACTGTTAACTATTTTTCCCCCTTTGATAGACAGGAAAGCCAGAGGGATCTGAAATAGAAGGAATTCTCTCCCTTCTGGGTTAAAACTCTGTGTCTTTCCCTGAAGAGCAGACTTTGTCATGGAGAACACTCTGGACTTGGTCTCACAATAAATCCTCATTCACTCTCCTTGCCAAAGCCACGAGGAGGGGCTCTTTCTCAAAGCTTTACCAAGAGTTCCTGGAGATAAAATTTATAGAAGTGTGGGGAATCCCCCTAAAATGTGTACTTGAGAAATTTTAAGTTATCTACAAAATAGCTGAAAGCATTATATTAAAAAAAATGGACCTAGCTTATTGCTGGCACAGAAAGTTTAATAAATGGTCAACTTTACAATTATGGTAATAAAAATTTTAGATTCTATATTATGCTTGAGGAATAAAAAGAATAATTAAACTGCTCCCAAGTAGCCAACTCTCAGAAGGAAAGTAGACATGAAAACAATTTGTTTTATAATATTTAGTCCAATATTGACATGGACTAGCTGCATCTAAGTACTCGAGAGAATAATAAAAGGTATATTGGAGAGGTATCATGTGCTATTTCCTAATAAATTCATGAATAAGTACTCGAGAGAATAATAAAAGGTGTATTGGAGAGGTAGCATGTGCTATTTCCTAATAAATTCATGAACTATTATTTATTTAGTGTTTATTACTAGCTAGCACTGGGCTAAGGCTTTGTTAAAATTTAGATGTAGGCCTAACTGGATATTTTTTATTTTATTTTGTTTAATATTTTTTAGCTATAGATGGACACAATACCTTTATCTTATTTGTTTGTTTATATGTGGTGCTGAGGATGGAACCCAGGGCCTCACTCATGCAAGGCAAGCACTCTAACACTGAGCCACAACCCCAGTCCCCTAACTGGATATTTTTATATTCAAAATTCGAATGAGCCAATATTATTATTTTCATCTTAGAGATATGAAAACTGGGGATTAAGGAAGACAAATGACTTCCCCCAAACTTTCACTATAAAAAGTGTTAAATCAGAGATCAGAATTCAGGACCTATAAATTTTAGGGCAGCTGCTTGTCAATTGTGCCAGACGAAATATTTTTCCTGTTATATAAAGGAGCTAAGACGTTCTGCATTTTTCTCCAAAATTCAGGCAATCATTCAGCTTAGAGCACTTCAAAGCAGGAGAGGATGAAAATCCTCCATACCGGTGATATGTTTTAAAACAGATTTGTTATCTGAAGCTTTCTCTATCAGCTAAAAAGTGTCAGTTGAAAAATGATCCTGTGCAATAACTAGCCATTCTAGTATATTTTCCCAACTCTTAACTGCATCATACCTAAAGTAGATATTAGATTGTACACTGTAAAATGAGTGGGTAACTTGATCTTCAGGAGTCAAAATATGAACACAGTCTGAAGTGGATATAAAATGGGAAAATTGGTACTCACTTAGCTCAGCACTTAAATCACCTACAGTGCAGAAAATAAAAGTAATTCTAAAACCCATGAGACAGCTTCTCTGCTGGGAAATAATGGATTAAACCATGGATTGGTTTCTCTGTGTTGGTCATCATGATAGCCTAGACATAATAAAGAAATGGCCTACAGATCTGCCATGAGGGACTGAGAAAAATGGTCTGGACTTCAAGTTTCCCATTTCCTGCCAATGAGCTAGAGCACACTGAGCTCACAGGGAAATTATATTGTCTCACCAAAAATATCTTCAAAACTGAATTTTATAAATTTTCATTTGTACTTGGTAATAACCATGCTACCATTTCAGACCCCCAGTTTCCTAAATAAATTTCATAAGAAAAGATCGAATGCATAGAAGATATTTTTTTTCAGGTTGAATGCTTTAGCATGCATAATCTGTCAATTATCTTACTAGGCACACATCCTAGAAAGCAGCATTACAATGAAGTTCGATGGAAAATGCAGCTGTTGCTTCATGTACCTGTATAAACAGATTGAGACATACAGTTTCTACTTGTAGAGTGTTATAAAAGTGTCACCCCTCTCCCCTTAACAACAACAAAAGTCATGGAAACAAAATATTTTGCCCTTTAGACTCAATCAGGGCACTGAGGTAACTGGGTAATAAACTAGCCCAAACTATAAGGAGATACACTATAGGACTTGAGCATTTTCTTACCAATGGCAGATGCTCCCAGAGAAAGGTTAAGATTCAGCTGGAAATGTTAATAAATTGGTGGAGGTTGATGAAGGTGGACCTCCTGGGAGCTGAAGAGGCAAAAGGAGTACACAAATACTTATAAAATCCTTTCTCCATGGACCTTACTGTGTGCCCTCTAACAGGATACAGGCCTATAGGAGAATTCGAGCCACTGTAGCAAGAGCTCGAGGTGTATCCAGAGTCTTTTTTCCCATTTGCCCGTAAGGAACAGAGAGATGTCTTTGGGCAGAAAGGAAAGACAAATACTATTGCCTTGTGGTGATGGTAGAAACCTATTCTTTCTAGGGAAAGAAATAGGAAAAACCCTTCTACATTTCTGGGACAGGGCAGAAATACATAGTGGGATCAAAAACAAAAGCTGGAAGAGGACCAGGAGTATGAAGAAAACTTCATTCCAGAACCCAGGAGCACCATGACTGCCCAAGACTAAAACCTCACTAGAATAACTACGTATTTGTTCCCACATCCTCACTACCAGGAAAACAAGTACTGAATAGCAAGCAACCGAGGGATACTGTTAGAGAGGAACGGTAGAAAGCCAGGAAAGTGGAGAGAGAGGAGATCTGAGTCAAAGCTGACAGGAAGAACCAAAATTAAGCACAGATCAAACTTTGAGAAATCTTCTGGAATTAAGATCTAACCCTAAACACAAGATATTTCAAGAAAAATTTGAAACCTGAGGTACTCTTAAAGAATTCATGACAAAAAAAAGAACACCCAATCAGTTCAACGGCAGACTAGATTGGCTCAGATCCCCATATGAAAGGTTTAGCAGAGGGAAAAACATACCCATTTTCAGGCATAAAACTATTCACCTTTGTCTCCACTGCTGTACATAATACATAAAGCTTTAACAACAAAAATAATGAGGCATTTGAAAAAGCAAGACACACACCCCGCTACCTGAAAAGGCTTTAAATAGGATCAGACTTAGGTGTGACAGATATTGACATTATATCCAATCATTAAAAGTTTAAATAACTATCATTTATGTTTCAAAAGATTTAAGAAATGGGTAGAACGTATGCTGATAGGAGTAATTTCACCAGAGACTTGAAACCATAAGAAATAATCAAGTAGACAAAATGCTAGAAAAAAAATACATAAGAGAACTGAAGAATACCTAGGAAAAGCTAATTTATAGATTCAAACCAACTGAGGAAGGAATCAGGGAGCTTGAACATAGATCAATAGCAATTACAGAAAATGAAACCTAGAGAGAAAAGAGTGAAAAAGGAACACAGAGCATTGGAGGGCAGTGGGAGAATATCAAACCATTTAACATACACACTACTGAAATCACAGAAGGAAATTATAGAACAAAGTGGGAGAATACTTGAAACAATGGACTGGAATTTTATAAAATTATAGGCATATAACAAACTATATATCCAAGAATTCAAAGAATACCAAAAAATAACAAATATGAACAAACACACACTTTTCCTTTTCAAACTGTTGATAATAAAAGTTAAAGAGGAAATCTTAAAGGAAGGCAGAAGAAAGACACATCTTACAATATTTTGCACAGAGGAAGAAAGAATTAAAGTAGACTTCTTGTTGGACATAATAAGAGCCAGAATAATGAAGTGGCGATCTTAAGATGCTACAGGAAAAACAACTGCCATCTCAGAATTCTAAAAAAAAAAAAGTATATTTTAAAAATATAAATAGGAAATTAAGACTTTTTCAAAGAAATATGAACAGATTATTTTAATTTCTATAGAACCTGTACTATGAATGGGTCATCTTTAGGCAGAAGGAATATGATGCCCACACAGAATCATAGGTTGTCACAAATTAGTGAATAGAACTGGAAAAGAAATAAATGAAGATAAAAATAAAATATAATTTTCTTGCTTTTTAACATCTCAAACAATTAATATGTAAACAAAAAGCATAGAAATATGTTTCTAAAAATATAAAACTAAACAACAAATGTGCATGAGAGGTTTAAATGGAGAACACACTTTTATAAGAACTTAATATTGCATGTGAAATTGTATATTGGTATAAGGAAAAAGAAACACAATCAACATCTGGAATGACAGTGAGAATATTAACACAGATTCCATAAAGGAATACTATGAAAAATATTATAGAACAGAACACAATGCCTTAGAAGAAATGAACAAATTCCTTGGAAGATCAAATCTAGTCATCCTTATTCAAGAAGAAACAATTTAGACACTTCTTTATCTATAAAAGAAACTGAAGTTAGAGTTGAAAGCCCTTTTACAAAACAAAAACAATAACAGAACTTTAGACCTGAATAGCTTCATTTGGGAATTCTACTTAATATTCAGGAAAAAATTATACCTATTCTACACAAAGTCTTCTAGAAAATTGGACATGATGAAATTTTTCTCATCTCACTTCAGAAGACCAGCAACACCAATACCAAAACAAGAGAAGAAATTTATAAACCAATATTCCTCATAAATGTAGATGTGAAAATTCTTAACAGAATTTTAATAAAGTAAATCCAACAACGCATAGAAAGGATGACACATTATGACCAAACAGAGATTATGTTAGGAATCGAAGAGTGGTTTGATATTTGAAAGTGAAAATATTAACAAATTAAAAGGATAATCTCAATGTTTAAAAGTGTATGGGGGAAAATCCAACATTTATTCCTTATAAAAACTATCAGCACTCAAAAAGAAGAGGGAGACATTCTCAAATTCATAAGGGACATCTATAAACAATCCACAGCTAACATCTGACTTAATGGCAATAGACTGAGCACCTTCCCCCTGGTATCAGGAGTAAGGTAAGGATTTCTACTCTCACTTGTTTAATCAACCTTATACTCAAGGTTTTAATCAGTGCAATATAAGGGGGAAAAAGACTAAAAGATAAGTATGGAAAAGATATAAAACTGTCCTGATTCATTAATGACATGATTATAGATAAAATCTGGTGAAATTCACAAAAAAATAGCTACTAATCCTAGTAAGTAAATTTGACCAGCAATTCTACTCCTAGTATTTACTCATGAGAAAAAAGAAGTTTGCATTCTCACAATAACATGTACAGAAATGTATAACGGTTTTATTCATAACTACTGTTATGATTTAAACAATGAGGTGTCTCCCAAAAGCTCATGTGTGAAACACCGCAAGAATATTCAGAAGTGGAACGATTGTATTCTGAGAGGTTTAACCTATTCCGTGGATTAATCCACTGATAATGATTAACTGGCTGGTAACTATAGGCAGGTAGATTCATTTCAAATTCTTTCACCTTCAATTTTATGTTATATGATATTAAGCAAATTATGAAACTTTTAATAGTCCCAGTTTCATCTATAACATGGCAATAAAATGAAAATGTTTAAATCATTTTATGTTTAATAATGCACTCTATTGTGAGGCTATGTACAAGTAGACACTGTCTTATATTTAATTGCATATAAAAATTCTCTGGTGGGTGACAAGAAACTAATTAAAGTGTCTACTTTTTCGAGGGTGGGAACAATGGGAATTCAGTAGAAAGAACCATGAAGCCTGAGGGAGACTTTTTTAATATTTGTGCCTGAAAATGTTTGGTAATAAACCATGTGGATCAATTTATTATCTAAACTATAAATAAACTCTACCTAGGTAAGATATAAAGAAGCCATCCCAGGACTTGCTATTAACAGTCACTCAGACATTCCAGAGAAGTGGTAGCAAGTATCATCCCAATAAAGCTAGTCTAGAAAGACTCAAGAGAATGATGTTCATGTAACATGTAAATACTGTCACAAAACATAATCTTGGCACAATCTCATTGGTGCATGACATTTGTATATCCAATCACTTTCAGGTGACTTTCAAAGATATTTAAAAATTGAGACATCCTTGTTGACCAGATATTTTATACTCCATTTTCTAATGACTCATTTTTCTAATCTAGGAGGCATTCATTTTTCATTAAATGTTTTTCACAAATCAGCTCTGAGTCTTCTTAAGTGATCAAACTGTGTTATTCTAAGTATTAAAATATTGGCCTTTCTATTTAACATTTTGTGTAAATGTTTGAAGTCCCATTTACTTAAAACATAAAACCAACTCCATTACAGCAGCTATTACAAGAGAGTATTGTAGTGTGGTAACCTAGAACACAACACGGCACACGGCAGCTTAATGTAGCATGCTGTAATTGCTTGTGACAATGTGCTTCCATGTGTCAACAGCATGCAGTCTTTTTCCTGGCAATTGATTTCACAAAGAGTGGGTACATTTATGCAATATGAATTATGATGGAATACCTTGCTTCCTGTCAAACTCTCCTTTTCCTATTTCAAGTTACTATTGAGTTGTTGTAAAAGTGATCCTATAAAGAAGGGATACATGGAACATTGGCATTCATTAGCCGTGGTCAGCTGTCCTAACAAAGTTAATGTTTCCTTGGCTTACCTCTACCAAGATATAATTTGTCAACTGAGGCCACCATTTTCCAGGAAATTCATGGGAATGAGATGTTATGGGTTTTTTCATTATCCAATGCTCTAACATTTTACGGGATTCTCATAGTGGACAACCATCAATTTCAAAATACTTCATACATCTAATCCTTTAAATCCTTGGTGAAGATAAAAGTTAAATTAATAACAAATATTTTGCCAGGCAAGTTGGCACATACCTGTAATCCCAGTGGCTTGGGAGGCAGAGGCAGGAGGATCTAAAGTTCAAAGCCAGCCTCAGCAACTGTGAGACACTAAGCAATTCAATGAGACCCTGTCTCTAAATAAAATACAAAAAAGGACTGGTGATGTGGCTCAGTGGTCCAGTGCCGCTGAGTTCAATCCTCTGTAACACTCCCCCAAAATGACAAATGTTTTTAGGGTGCAGCCTTCTTAGTACCCTTCTCTCACTAGAAAACACATCCTTTCATTTTTGTCTAATACCAGAACTGCATTATGACTGTTTTGTCCCTTCAAAAACAAAGTGAGTTATGTTCAGCATTCAGTCTTACAGTCTTTTCTATTTTTATTAATATGTTAAGTGCTAATATAATGAATAGTATTTCCATTATAATATCAATACTACCATTATATTGGCCAATAAGTGATCAAAGTTATCCATTGTTTATTTTTATTTCATCATGCAAGAAATCCTAGGAGATACTACATTCATTTCATAGATGAAGGGACTGAGGCTTAAAGAAAGAAAGAAATTTGACCGAAGTCATATAAAGCTGTTAATAAAAATGGTATTGGAACCTCCACCTGTGTGATTCTGCAAAAATAGCTCTTTAGGCTACTATGTTTCTTCCATGTTTTGGTCAGCTTTTTGTGTCAAAATACCCGAGAAAAAAACAACCTAAAGGAGGAAAGATTTGTCTCACAGTTTGAGAGGTTTCAGTTCAAGTTCACTTGGGTCTTTGGCAAGGCAGAACATCATGGCAGGAAGCATCAGGTGGAGCAGAGCTGCTGGCCTCATAGTGGTAGGGAAGCAAGGGTTGGAAGAAATGACCAGGGACAAAATATACCCTTAAGAGCACCTCTCTTCAGTGACCTACTTCATTCAACAAGGCCCTTAAGCCCCACCTATAAGTTGTACTACCTCCCAACAGTGCTGCAGGGGGACAACCACACCTTTACCATGGTGGCCTTAGGGACATTTCACTTCCCTCCAGAGGAAGGCACATCATTTGTATCTTTCTCCTTCTTTTAGCCCTTCCGTATCTCGCATACTAAACACAAGACAGAGACAATTCCTCCTGGTGTATTTCTGCACATCCTCCCACTGCTTTTCTAATGATGGTTCTATAATAAGCTTCTTCAGGGGCAGGAGGAAAACTGTTTTCCAAATCAGGATAATAAAACTTTTGCAGAGCAAAAGTTGGGCAGGTTTTTCAAGTAGTTTCTTTATAATATGGAGAGTTTCCTGAGCTCAGTGGTCCTCAGTGGTGACACAAACACTGCATGTCATCCATTTGGGCCACTCCTCATGACCCAATAGAATTTGGAGGGAGGAAACTGAACCAGAACAAACATAAAACTCCAGCTTCCTGCTGGGCTACATAATAGTCCCAAGGGTCTTGTATGGCAGGCTCATATGTTAGCTTGCAAGAAGGACAAAATCACAGACCCTTCACATCTCTTGACAATAGTGGGTACTGCATGCATACCTGTTGACTATTTAAAGCATATTTCATTAGACAGGGCTCAAACACTATGCAATTTAGTGACCCATGGAATGAATTAAAACTCTTTGTGAATATTTGCTTAAGACTAATTTGCTCAGATAGAAACTTCAACTTCTGATACACAATAATATAACTTGATACAACCTACTAAGTAGCAACACAAATGTCTTATCTCTTATAATACTAAAGAATATTTCCTACTTAAGTAAATAAATAAAATTCACGTTCTATTCTGAGCAGCCAGACTACTATGTAAACTGATTATGGTTATCAGATTAATAATAATAAAGAACTCTTGATTCATACTGTCCAAATCAATGAGATTGGATTTCAGATTCTATTTTGTTTAATTGTGAAAGGGCAGCATATAATCTTTTACCCTGGTTAAAAAAATTAATCTTTCTAGCATCATTTAAAATCTATTGCTTGCCTACTTAAAATTAATTGAGACCCAGGTAACATATTTTTGTTTTCAGGTGATTGAAACCGCAATACCAGCAAGAATTAATCATCATCTATTCTTTTGCTCTTAGATTATCTTCCTAAATTAGAGGCCTGTGATCTTTAAACTCCTTTGACTTAATTAACAAGCTAGATGATGCAATGTTCATGATGGGAAGAGCATAGTGTTTTCCAGAAGACACAGAATAATAATCGCAATAATAATATGACAATATGGGTAAATTAAGCCAGGCTCTGGCAGTAGCCAGTGGGGGTGGGGGATAAAATCAAGAAGCTGACATTTAATCTTAGAATTGTTCATTTTCTCCTTCCTAGGTGAGGTTTTGAACTAATATATTTGCAAGTCCTACTAGACTATTAATATGAAGAGGAATAGACAAGGATGTGTACCTAGAGAGAAAAAAGCAGGCCTATTAAATATCAGCTTCTGAATATTCAGTAGGCACTTGGCAGTTGATCATGCTGCCTCTTAAAAAAAAAAAGCACAGGAAAGACAAAGTATGTAAATTATCAATATCTTTTTTTTGAAATATTTTTTTCTGTGCTTCCATAAATTCTGCTTTCTTTTCTGTGTCACTCTATGCAGGTAACATAACTGAGAATAAAGGCAGAGGGAACACATCTTTGAGTGTGCTACCTGCTACAAGTAACGTGTTCATCTTCTATATTTCAGACTAGAGCAGACAACACAGTGTATTTTAAATCAATAGAGGGAAACTGCTCTCTCCTTAATGCTCCATGTTTAACACTTATTGTTTCCATCCACCTCATAGCCTGCCAATTATGCACTTAGCCAGTGCTTCCAAGCTATCATGAGCATCAGGATCACTTGGAGAGCTTGTCACAACACAGACTCCTCCCTTACCCACCCATCCGGCGCTCAGAGTGGGGCATGAGTTGGCACCACTAACAGCTCCCGGAGAGTTGATACTGCTAATTCTTGGACACTTTTTCTTATCACTAGGACATACCATGTCACCAAGATCACAGGGTAGGAGGACTGAATCTTTTAGCTTATGTTCTTCCCATCTCAAGAAGATTAACATTAAGAGGAAAAAAATAATGAAACTCTTGCATTTATGCTAACTTATTACTATTACAGCCACAGAGGAAAATGACACATTTGGGGAAAATTTTTAAAAAGAATAGTCAATCTCAGCAACTTATCCAGGCCCTAAGTCAGTGAGACCCTGTCTCTAAATAAAATACAAAAAAGGGCTGGGGATGTGGCTCAGTGGTTAAGTGTCTCAGAGTTCAACCCCTGTGCAAAAAAAAAGAGTCAAGTTTAGAAGAGCTATACTAAAAATATTTCTTATCTTCAAAATTCCTAAGACCAAAATGATTATGTAGTAAATTGACACATAATTAGGTGTCTGGTGTTTTTTATAATATTCTGTATAAAACCATTTTCTGTATAGCATAGGTTTAAAATATCATAGATCACGGTAATTATCACTTGAAAAATATTGACTATTACTTATCAAGCATCTACTAAGGATCAAAGGTCAAGCTGAGTGCCTTCACCAATATTACATAATAATATGTAATTAGTGGAGAAATGAGAATTAAAACTACTCTAAGATTTCATCTCACTTCAGTCATAATGGCAGCTATTATGCATAGAAACAACAATAAGCGTTGGCGAGGATGTGGGGGAAAAGGTACACTCATACCCTGCTGGTGGGACTGCAAATTGGTGCAGCCAAAATGGAAAGCAGTATGGAGATTTCTTGGAAAATTGGGACTCGAACCACCATTTGACCCAGCTGTCTCTCTCCTCGGTCTATACCCAAAAGACTTAAAAACAACATACTACAGGGACACAACCAAATCAATGTTTATAGCAGCACAATTCACGATAGCTGTGGAACCAACCTAGATACCCTTCAATAGATGAATGAATTAAAAAAGTGGCAAATATACACAATGGAATATTACTCAGCAATAAAAGAGAATAAAATAAGGCATTTGCAGGTAAATGGATGGAATTAGAGAAGACAATGCTAAGTGAAGTTAGCCAATCCCAAAAAACCAAAGGCTAAATGTTTTCTCGGATATAAGGAGGCTGATTCATAGTGGAATTGGGAGCATGGGAGGAAGATGAACTCTAGATAGGGCAGAGGGATTGGAGGGGAAAGGAGGGGGCATGGGGTAATTAATGATGAGAGAATGTGATGATCATTACTATCCAAAGTACATGTATGAAGACACAAGTTGGTGTAAATATACTGTGTATATAACCAGAGATATGAAAAATTGTGCTCTATATATGTAATAAGAATTGTAATGCATTCTGCTGTCATATATAAATAAAAAATATAAAATATGTTATTAAATATCATCATGATAGAAATAGAAACCCCAATGTTGACTGCTTTATTTTAGTCCTAATTATGCAGTCTGTTTCTGCATGTATAAAAAAAATTCCCTTCCAAACTTGCAAAACTCTGTTTAGCTGTGTATAGATAAAGCCATTGTAAAATTATTATATTCTTAACTTGTTAGCTGAGCATAGTCTTTATACCAAAACCAGAAAAAAATTTCAGACCTACAGAACTACAGAACTACAGACCATATCCGTGCCTCAAGAACACAGACACAAAAATCCTAAGTAAAACATTAGCAAATTAAAACCAGTAGTATATAAAATGGATAGTGTACATAATCCATTGGAATTAGTCACAAGAATAAAAGTTTGGTTCAATATTTCAATAAATGTAACTCATAACAATAGACTGAAAATGTAAAATTGCATCAATAGATGCAGAAAAAGCATCTGACTGAATTCAAAACCTGTTCATGATGAAAATTCTCAGCAAACCAGAAAGTAAAAGGAATTTTCTTTACTTAATAAAGGGCGTCCATGAAATAGCTGCAACTGCCAGAAATAAAGCAAGAAGATTTCCCTTACTACTGCACTCAAGATTGTACTACAGGTCCTAGCCCGAGGCGGAGATAAAAAAGAAATAAAGAGGATGCAGTTTGAAAAGGAAGAACTAAAACTGTCTCTATTCATGGATAGTATAATTGTTCACTTAGAAAATCACAAAGAAGGTACTAGAATGAGTGAGTTTTAGTAGCTGTCAGGATACAAGGTCAATGGACAAAAATCAATTATATTTCTATATTCTAACAAATAATTGGAAGTTGAAATTTTTAAAAATATAATTTACATTATGAAATAATGGGGTAAAACTTAAAATGTGTGAAATTTGTATTCTTAGTATTGGAAAACTTTGCTAAGGGATTTAAAATAGGTCAAAGTAACCACACTTAAAAAATGTGTTTTCCTGTTCAAAGATTAAAAGATTCAATATTAATAAGATACCAATTTTCCCCAAATTGATCTAGAAATTCAATGTGATTCTAGTCGAAATCCCAGTGGAATTGTTTTTTCTAAAAAATTAGAATTTGATCCTAAAACATATTAGACCAGCCAAAGGACAAAGAAGAGACAAAATAGCTTAGAAAAATAAGATTAAAATGAAGGATCCTTACCTGATCTCAAGATTTCCTTTAAAGCTACACTAATCAAAATAGTATAGCACTAGCATAAGCACAGGCACATATGTCAACAGAATACATCAAAATCCAAAACCACACACATATATGGTCACTTCAGTTTTTATAAAGGAACCAGTAATTTTGTGGGAAATTTTACTTTTTAAATTTTACTTCAATAAATGGGTCAGTACAATTATTGAAGCTAATACAAATTAAATACACCTCCTTCTTACCTTAAATCATACAAGTTAAAAACAATAAATAACATAAAAATATAGATCTAAATGTAAAACTAGAAGTTATTATTAAAAGATCTCTTGTCAAAGGGGAATGAAGGAAAGGGAGGGGAATAGAAAAGGAAAAGACAATGGAATGAATCTGACATAACTTTTCTATGTAAATATATGAATACTCCACAGTGACTCTTACCATTGTGTACATCCACAATAATGGGGTCCTAATTAGAATAAGATATATTCCATGCTTATAAAATTATATCAAAATGGATTTTACTGTCATGTATAACTAAAAAGAAATAATAAAAAATACTCTTGTGATTCAAATAACTCAAAAAATTATATCACTATACACCCAATAAAATCACTAAAATTGGAAAGATTGATAATAACAAGTGCCAGTGAGGAGGCAAAGCAATTCAAACCCTCACCTATTGCTGGTGTAAAAGCAAAAGTGTAAATCCACTCTGGATGTGATATGATGGATCTATAAAATTAGATACTTACCATTCAACCCACTAATCCTGCTCTTAGGTTTATAACCAAGATAAATAAAAATTAATGCCCCTCTCCCAAAACATTCATGTTCAGATGTTTATAGAAATTCTATTCCTTATTGCCAAAAACTGGAATCAAGTTAAATGCCCAACTGGATAGAGAAGTGTGTTGCTGCTGTACAATGAAATATTATTCAGCAAAAACAGAACATACAACATCCTGGATGAATCATAAAAGACTTTTTAAAAATTTATTTATTTTTTAATACTAATTTGTTATATATGACAGTAGATTGCATTACAATTCATATTACACAAATAGAGCACAAATTTTCATATCTCTGGTTATATACAAAGTATATTCATACCATTCATGTCTTCATACATGTACTTAGGGTAATGATGTCCATCTCATTACACTATACTTTCTATCCCCCTTCCCCCTTCCTTCACCTCCCACCCTTTTGCCCTTTCTAAAGTTCCTTTAATCTTCCCATGCTCCTCCTCCCAACCCCACTATGAATCACCCTCCTTATATCAGAGAAAACATTCGGCAATTGGTTTGGGGGATTGGCTAACTTCACTTAGCATTATATTCTCCAACTCCATTCATTTACCTGCAAATGCCATGACTTTATTCTCTTCTAATGCTGAATAATATTGCATTGTGTATATATATACCACATTTTCTTTACCCATTCATCTACTGAAGAGCATCCACAGTTTGCCTATTGTGAATTGTGCTGCTATAAACATTGATGTGGCTGTGTCCCTGTAGTGTGCTGTTTTTATGTCCTTTGGGTATAGACCTAGGAGTGGAATAGCTGAGTCAAATGGAAGTTCCATTCTAAGTTTCTCCAGAAATCTCCATACTGCTTTCCATATTGGCTGCACCAATTTGCAGTCCCACCAGCTTCCCAGACGTAGGCTCTCTATACACCTCACTGATTGTTTCTTTTGCTGAGAAGGAGCTGTTTAGTTTGAATTCATCCCATTTATTGATTCTTGACATTAATTCTTGTGCTATAGGAGTCTTATTAAGAAGTTGGGGCCTAATCTGACATGATGGAAATTTGAGCCTACTTTTTCTTCTATCAGGCACAGTGTCTCTAGGTCCTTGATGCACTTTGAGTTTTGTGCACGGTGAGAGATAGGGGCTGAATTTCATTTTGTTGCATATGGATTTTCAGTTTTCCCAGCACCATTTGTTGAAGAGGCTATCTTTTCTCCAATAGATGTTTTTGGCACCTTTGTCTAATAAAAGATAACTGTACTTAAGTGGGTTAGTCTCTGTGTACTCTATTCTGTACCACAGGTCTACATGTCTATTTTGGTGTCAAAACCATACTGGTATAGATATGCCACCTGTTTCAGCCTTCTTGCTAAGGATTGCTTTACCTGTTCTGGGTCTCTTATTTTTTCAGATTAATTTCATGACTGCTTTTTCTATTTATTTGAGGAATGCTATTGGGATTTTGATTGGAATTGCATTAAATCTGTATAGTGC
Source organism: Ictidomys tridecemlineatus (assembly GCF_052094955.1). Classification (NCBI taxonomy): domain Eukaryota; kingdom Metazoa; phylum Chordata; class Mammalia; order Rodentia; family Sciuridae; genus Ictidomys; species Ictidomys tridecemlineatus. The sequence goes on along the minus strand of NC_135483.1, from coordinate 124,127,010 downwards.
TTTTGGTAGTATGGTCATTTTGACATTATTAATTCTGCCTATCCAGGAAAGGGGAGATCTTTCCATCTTCTAAGGTCTTCTTTAATTTGTTTCTTTGATGTTTGGTAGTTTGCATTGTAGAGGTCTTTCACCTCTTTTGTTAGATTGATTTCCAAGTATTGTACTTTTTTTTTGAGACTATTGTAAATGGGTTAGTTTTCCTTTGCAGAGGATTTGTCATTGATATACAGAAATTCCCTTGATTTATGGATGTTGATTTTGTATCCTGTTACTGCTGAATTCACTAATTAGTTTTAGAAATTTTCTGGTGTAATTTTTGGGATCTTCTAGGTATAGAATCATATCGTTTGCAAATAGTGCTAATTTGAATACTTCTTTTCCTATCCATATCACATTAATTTCTTTCATCTTTCTAATTTCTCTGGCCAGTGTTTCAAGAACGAAGTTAAATAGAAGTAGTAAAAGAGGGCGTCCCTGTCTTGTTTCCGTTTTTAGAGGGAATGCTTTCAGTTTTATACCATTTAGAAGGAAATTGGCCTGGAGCCTAGCATAGATAGCTTTTACAATGTTGAGATATATTTCTGTTATCCCAAGTCATTTTAGTGTTTTGAACATGAAGGGGTGCTATGTTTTGAAAATGAAGGTGTGCTGTATTTTGTCAAATGTTTTTTTCTGCATGTATTGAGATGATTATATGATTCTTTTCTTAAAGTCTATTGATACAATGAGTTACATTTTTTGATTTCTGTATGTTGAACCAAGCTTGCATCATTGGGATGAACCCCACTTGGTTCTGGTGCACTATATTTTTGATGTGTTTTGTATTCGATTTGCCAGAATCTTATTAAGAATTTTTGCAGTCACATATATACACACAGTAATAATAATGTCTGTTTCATTCTACTATTTTTCCTATCCCCACATCTCCTCCCCTCCCCTCACTTCTCTCTTCTGCAACCTGTACACTCAGAAAAATGAGAAATTATATCTCATCTGATTCAAATGTATGATATATCAAAGTCATTTTACTGTCATGTATAACTAATTAAAACATTTTAAAAAAGAATTTTTGCAGGTATGTTCATTAGAGATATTGGTCTGAAGTTTTTCTTCTTTGATGTGTCTTTGCCTGGTTTTGGAATCAGGGCAGTATTGGCCTCCTAGAATGAGTTTGTAAATGCTCCCTCTTTTTCTATTTCACAAAATAATTTGTAGAGTATAGGTATTAGTTCTCCTTACAGGTTTTGTAGAACTCATTGTATATCCATTTGGTTCTGGGCTTTTTTTTTTTTTTTGGTTGGTAGGCCCCTGATGGTATCTTCTATTTCATTGCTTGAAATTTATCTGTTTAAATTGTGTATATCATCCTGATTCAATTTGGGCAAATCATATGCCCCTAGAATTTGTTGATGCCTAAGATATTCTCTATTTTAACAGAGTATAGTTTTCAAAATAATTTCTAGTTATCATTTGTATTTCTGTAGTGTCTGTTGTGATATTTTCTTTTTCATCATGTATGTTAATAATTTGAGTTTTCTCTCTCCTTTTCATTAGCATGACTAAGGGTTTGTCAATTTTACTTAGTTTTTTGGAGAACCAACTTTTTGTTTTGTCAATTTTTCAAAATTTTTTTTTGTTTCAGTTTTATTGATTTCAGCTCTGATTTTAATTATTCCCTGCCTTCTACTGTTTTTTGTGTTGATTTGTTGCCCCTCTTCTTGGACTTTGAGATGTACTGTTAGGTCATTTCTTTGTTGACTTTTTCTTCTTCTAAGTATGAACTCCATGCAATAAACTTTCCTCTTAGTACTTCCTTTACAGTGTCCTGGAGATTTGATATGTTGTATCAGTGTTCTCATTTACTTCTAAGAATTTTTTAATTTCCTCCTTTTGTCCTTTGCAACCTGTTGTTCATTTAATAGCATATTACTTAGTCTCTAGGTGTTAGAGTAGTTTTTACTTTTTATTTTATCATTGATTTCTAATTTTATTCCATTATGATCTGATAGAATGCAGGGTAGTATCTCTATTTTGTTATATTTGCTAAGTGCTGATTTGTGGCATAACATATGATCTATTTTAGAGAAGTATCCATGTGTTGCTGAGAAGAAAGTGTATTCACTTGTTGATGGATAAAATATTTTATATATGTCAATTAAGTCTAAGTTATTGATTGTATTATTGAGTTCTATTGTTTCTTTGTTTAGCTTTTGTTTGAAAGATCTATCCAGTGGTGAAAGAAGTATGTCACCCACCCAGAATTATTGTGTTGTGGTTTGTTTGACTCCTGAACTTGAGAAGAATTTGTTTGATAAATGTAGATGTCCCATTGTTTGGGGCATATCTATTTATAATTGTTATGTCTTATTGGTATATGTTTCCCTTGAGCATTATGAAATGTCCTTCTTTGTCCCTTTTGATTAACTTTAGCTCAGAGTCTACTTTATTTGATATGAGAATAGAAACCCCTGCTTGCTTCCACAGTTCATGTGAGTGGTATGGTTTTTTGCAACTTTTCACCTTTAGTCTGTGAATATCTTTTCCTATGAGATGAGTCTCTTGGAGGCAGCATATTGTTGGATCTTCTTTTTTGATCCAATCAGCTAGCCTATGGCTTTTGATTGGTGAGTTTCGGCCATTAACATTCAGGGTTATTATTGAGACATGATTTGTATTCACAGACATTTTTGTTTATTTTTGATATTTAACTTGATTTAGTTTCTCCTTTGATTCTTCAGTGTAATACCTCCTTTTTCTGATTTTCATTGCTGTTTTTTACTTCCTCTGCATAGACTATTTTGGGAAGGATGTTGTGTTGTGCAGGTTTTCTAGTTGTAAATTCTTATAACTTTTGTTTGCCATGAAGGTTTTTATTTCTTCATCAAATATAAAGCTTAATTTTGCTAGATACAAGATTCTTGGTTGACATCCCCTTTCTTTCAATCCTTGATATATGTTGTGCCAGAATCTTCTAGCTTTCAGGGTCTAAGTTGAAAATTTTGCACATAATCTAATTGGTTTCCCAATATATGTAATCTGATTCTTTTCTCTCATTGCCTCAAGTTGGTTTTCCAACTTGTTCTTCATGTTTAGAAAATTTTCTGATATTATTTCATTGAATAGATTGTTCATTCCATTGGTTTGGAATCCCAATAACATTAAATTTGGTATTTTTATGCTATCCTATATTTCTTGAAGGTTTTGCTTGTGGTTTCTTACCATTTTCACTGTGTGTTCTACATTCTTTGCAAGATTACATATTTTGTCTTCATTGTCTGAGGTCCTTTCTTCCAAGTGGTCTAATCTGTTGATGATGTTTTCAATTGAACTTTTAATTTTGTTTATTGTTTCTTTCATTTCAAGGATTTCTATTTGGATTTTTTATTGTAGAACCTCTATCTCCCTATTGAAGTAATGTTTGCTTCCTATATTTGCTTATGTATCTCTTTATCAAAATGATCTTTTGCTGCCTGTATTTCCTCTCTTATATCCTCCTTTAATTCACAGAACATTTTAATTATGTACATCCTGAACTCCTTCACTGTCATTTCATCTGCTGTCCTGGCCATAGATTCTAATAAAGTGGTATCTTGATTTATTTGGGGGCACTTTCTTCCCTTGTCTTTTCATATTGCTTGTTTGTCTTCCATTCTAGCACTGTGGATCTGATTATTTTTACCCTATAGGCTTATAGTGTCCCTGTAGGCTTCCAATAACTCTCCTTTGAGGGACAGAACCATGTTAACAGATCTCAATGTAAACAACATACCACCTAAAAACAAATATTTGCTAATAGACATTTACAGTTTGGTCACAATGTTTAGAAAAGGGGATTTCAATTATTATCTACAATATAATCAACAGGTTTGTAAAAGGGTTTTCCATTTGATGATGGACAAAGAACCAGGGGTGAGGTATAGGAAGATATGCTGAGGAGGTAGGTGGTGAGAAAGTGTGAAAGAGAAATCAAAATAAGGTTAGTAGCAGGAGAATAGAGCGGTCATAATTTTGGATAGATAAGCAAGAGGTAAGAGAATAGAGTACATAAAATAAAAATACATATATATTAAGAAAAATTAAAAATGTCAAAATAGTAAAAATTGGAGAAAAAAAAAGAAAGGAAAAAATATATACAACACAACTGTAATATACTAGTCATCTCAGTCCTCAATGTCCTATTCATGCAAAGTACTTGTTTTCACATATGTTGGGAATGAGAGGGTGGGAGAAGAAAGAAAAGAAATTTCAAAGAAAGAAACAAGGATTGTTTTGGTTGGAGATCAGTATCTTTCCTGCTTCCCATCTCATCCAATAGGTGAGGTCATCTGTTATTAGCTTTATTAGCTAATATCTCTGCCCTCAGGATGGTGAAGGTAATCTGTGAAGGAGGGTTGGTCCTAGGTGGAGGGCACCTGGGAGTGGGATATGGCACTTGCCAGTCTCATTGGGAGACTGCACCTTGAGGATCTCCTTTGGAGTCTGCTCCTGTGATATGGGCGCTGGGTCTTATCTCCTCATCTCACAGTTCCTGCCCTCTAAATTGGTCTCTAAAGTGTATCTCCCTCACCCTCTCCCTTTGTATCTCCTAATCAGGAACCTTTCTGGTGTGTTGCACTCTGGTGGTTGGGCACTTGTCATGGAGAGCTGTTTTGAACTGCACAGTCACTCTGCCAAGTTAGGGGCTGCTAGGGATTGGGGGGAATTATAGAACTCTGGGTACCTGGCTATCCAGTGTTCCAAACTGGTAGTTGTACCAACTATAGATGGTGATGAAGGTGACCCAAGATGGAGTCAGATGCTTTCAGCAATAGGGTGCCAGGTCAGGTTGGAAGGGCCAGGCGATGGTGTTGAGCAATGCATTCAGAGATTAGCTCTGTGGAGTGCAGTGTGGCAGCTGTTGGCTTTATGCAGAGCTTGTGATGTCCCCAGGTGCAGACAGATTACTGCGATTAGGGGACTATGGCAGTAGCTGCCGAGTCCCAAGATGGAGGTGACAAGGGGAGCCCCAATTTGTTAGATGAGGGTCACACAGGAGTGGTGGCCATGTGGGTAGCAGTTGAGTGTCTTTCAGAGCTGCATCTGGGAATTCTGGGTTGGTCCTGATGCCAGTGGTCCTGCTGAGGCACCCACAAGACCTGTGTGGACAAATAGTCAGGGAGTCAGTAGTCCTTTTCTAATGCTGAGGCTGGGGCCCTGCACAGCACGGTAGCCATGATTCCTCTGAAGGATCAGTTGTAGAGTGGTCCTCTATCACTCTCAGCAAAGCAGTATTCCCAGTAGTTGAGACTTGGGTCACAGAGCGACACAGAATGCCACCCCCTCTGGCCCACCATCTTGGATCCCCCACATAAAATTTTCTAAGTAAAAGAAAGACAGAAGACAACAAAATTCTAAAACAGAAGAAAACAAAAATTTTTGTAAGTTTCTATTTATATATTTTATATTCTGTATATTATCTCTGGAAAAGGCAATATTACAAGCATACAAAACAGATCACTGATTGCCAAGGCTGGAGATAAGTTCAAGTGATTGGTTTTAAAGGAATATAGAAAACTTTCTGAAAACAATTGAAATTTAATATCTTGCTGTTGGCTGTATACTATATACAATTACGATATAATTGTTAAAACCCACCAATACATATGTTAAAACATGCATTAAATACATATAACTTTTGAAAATATAATTATAAAATAGGTTTTCACCTAGAGCCTTATAGGAATAGTTGTAGGTATTCCTTTATTGAATGTATGTTAGCTTAGATGTTTCAATCCCTTGATACAAACAAAACCTCCTCCAGATTCTAGAAGGGGCATAAATACAGAATTGAAGTAGGCTCTTGTTAATTAAATTATACAAATTATACATACCTCTTCTTCAACAGTAACTTCATATCTGGTGCTGCCAGGTATTTGGAATGAGATACCAAAATATAAAAGCAACATCTAAAACATTTTTATTTGAACATGAATAAGGATTATAACTCTAATGATTTTACACACATCAAAAATTTTATATCTAAGCGTTTGTAACAATATAAAGAACTGGCCACCATGGAAAAATACTTTTAAACCAAATAATTACTTTAAAATGGGTAAATAAATAAAATAATAAATCATTTAGCCTGCCTTTTCATACAAATAATAGTTCTGGGCAATTCAAAAGTAGATGAGAGGAAAGTTTTTTTTTAATAGAAGTATTACAGATGATAAATGAAGAAAAAATGATAGGGAATCTTCATTTAGTAATGAGTTCTGGATCCAGGGATTTATCATCAATAGCTGTTGCCATCACAAAAAAGAAAAACAACTAGACATTATGTGATTCTGCTGGAAAAATACAACCAGACTCCCTATAAAGTTCTTGCTTCCTTTCCAAAAGAAAATGAATAATAAATACACATGCTGATGTGCATGTGTGCATGCTTGTGTGCACACACACACACACACACAGACAGGAATTGAATGTGATTGTGACAATTCATCCACCTCAGGAAATAGGAATATGCAAAACACAACACAGGGAGGCAATCAGCATAATCCAGACTGTGGAAATCTCCAGAGAAAAATGTTCCATTTCTCCCACACATCAATTAGAATAGGGACGAAATGGGTGGGAGTAATCTATAGATTGAAAGAGCCACAAAGTCGGGTGATGTGACACATGCCTGAAGTCCCAGCTATCTAAGAGGTAAGGCAGAAAGATGACAAATTTAAGGCCAGCCTGGGCAGCTTCATTAGACCCTGTCTCAAACTAAAAAATAAAAAGGGCTGGGAATGTAGCTCAGTGGCAGAACACCCTACATATAAACACACACACAAAAAAAAAGCAACAGGAAATACATCAGCTGTCTGCAATGTCCAGATCTTAACTGGGTCATGATTCAAACAAACAGTGAATAAAAATGACATTTGTGAGATAGCAATGTGAAGAGTACATAAAACCAAGTATTATTAATGTTGTCTGAGAATTATATTGAATTTATGATGAAAATGGTGTCTGTCTTTAGAGACACACACTGAAATATGTAAGCAATGTATGAAAGAGTTAAGAGCTGGAAGTATAAATTTTAAAAAGTATTGGTCATGAATTTGTAATAGTTGCATCTGGGTGATAGGAACAATGGGGGTTCATTAAACTATTATGACAGGTTTTTTAACTGCTTACAACATACCATAATAGAGAAATTTTAAAAGACGATACAGAAATGCACATAAAATGTTTCCTGACCTGCTGTTAGCTGGCTCTCACCATCAAGTCACAATTTCAAACCTTAATATAGCCAACACTCAAAGGTATAAATGGGTTTGACCTTTTTCCCTTTGGATATAAATTTTGTTTGCCCTTTCTAATGTTGTATCCAATGCTCTCTTCAGTTACACTTATCATTCGATATTTTAAAATAAAATTTTCTTTAAGGATGACCCTTCAAAATTACCTTTCCCACCACAAATTTGCTTCTCAGTGCTACTCCAGAAGTGCAGTGCCTGTAACTAAACAGACATACAGTGAGATGTAAAAATTTCCACTTTGAAAAGTGAACTCTAGTGTCCAAGTATCACAACAAACCCTTAAAATCCTTTGTATGATATTCCAAATGCTGTCTTCTTATTATGGTTCTATACCTTTAGCTTGAATAACAGGGAAAAAAATACCAGTACTTTGGAAGGAGGAACCTACTATTTTTTTCTCCTTTCCTTTTCTTGGTCAATGGAATTCCAAGAGGATGCACATTTTTTCTGTTGTACCCAAGAAGTGTTTGGGACCTACTAAAGGGTCTGAAGAGGGAAAGCCATCATTATCCTAAATTGATTAAATAGTAGTAAAGTATTTTTAAAACCATTGAATATTAGTAAAAATAAATTTAGTCTGCCATGTACATAGATTTAGTTAGTATTAAAGATTCTGTTCGACTTTTGAAAAGGTTAGTCTTGCACAAAGTTTTAAAAGTAAATGACTTCCACCAACAGAGATAAAATAACTTTCAAGGCTAAGTTAAATAATACAGGATTTTTTAAAAATGGAAATTAATAAAATGTATAAACTCATTTCTGGCATGCAAAAGTGTTTAAAAAATTTATTGGAATGCAGTCTTGGGTGGTGACTCAGTGGTAGAGCGCCTGCCTAGCATGTGTAAGGCACTGAGTTCCACTCTTAGTACTGCATATAAATAAATTAAATAAAAGTCCATTGACAATTTTAACAAAAAGCTTATTGATATGACCTCACTGGGTTGGATCTGTTGGGTGGATTGTATTGACCAGGTGATTTAAGTTAAATTAATTGAGTATAATCAAAATGAGGAAAAACTCTTTCCTGGAAAATAAGAAGAAGATGCAGAGATGTGAGATAGAACGAGGACCTAGGGTTTGGCTGGTTGGAAAATTGTAAAGAACCGTGCATTCTTCATCTCTCATTCACTTAATTGAAACTTTGATTCAAATTTACATTAAATACACATTTCTTAAGCACAATCCACCAGACGATAATGACTATGTAGCTTTAGCTAAGAAAAACCACCTCAGCAGCTCTTTGGGGACAAAGTTTAAGAGAAGACTGAAGTGTCAGAAATCAGCAAAAAAAAAAAAAAATGTCAGTGAACTCCTCCAGGCATGAAATAAGAAGAGCCTGAATGCACAGTGAAAAGCAGACTATAGGGTTTCATTTAACTTCACTCCCTTCATTGAGGTCCACGTCAGGCCCAATTGATACCAAATTCTGTTGTATGCCAAAAAATACTAAAGTTCTTCACTGTATTAACATTTCAGTCAGTTTGCTTGAGAGGTATTTTTAGACTTCACTGTGAGTACCAACACTAGTAAAATAAATCACCTCTTCCCATGCCCTTTACTGGCCAATAAGCAGAGCTATTCAAGAAGTTTTTTTGACAGTGCAATGAATTCCCAAAATGGCCAAGATCCATAATACATAGATAGTTTGCTCTCCACATTTCTACTTGAGCCCATTCATTTGCAAAGTTGTATAGAAGCCTCCTGACAGAACTCAAAATATTTGCATTTGTAGCTAAGGCAAAAAGAAGAAAGATGACCAAAAGAGCTCCTAACAAGGAGTGCTCTAGGTTTCCTCAAAGACAATCTGTTTTGGAGGAATAAAAGCCTGAGGCATGGCGAGTTGAACTGAAGAATGTCTAAAGGGATTTATAGTTTACAATATAGCTTGGAGGCTGTTATTAAACCAGGCCCACACCAGTCATCCTTGGAAGTCTGTCTAGAAAAACAAAAGCCATTATATAAAACTAAAAAGCTGCTTGGATAAATTCTGCCACACCTTGGTACTCAATCCTTTCTTCGGTATTGTAGTGAAGATTGATTTTCCATACCTTTCAAGGCAGATCAAAACACATACCTCTGAGGCAAGATAAAGAGTAAAGCAATCAGAGGAGGAATTAAGCAACATCCCAGGGTGACAAGACAATAGCAATGGAGCCAACATCAACTTTGGGAGCTCCAAACTCATGTTAGACCATCTAGGGCATCTCCTGAAGTTACTGGAAAAGGAAACTTTCCACAGCAATTTGAGCATCTGAAGTAACACATATTCATGTTAGGGATAATCAAAACAGGAAGGTTCTGATTAGTTAACACAGAGCTGTCAACTAGGAAATAGGTGATAAATAAGTTTCAAGTGTGCCACGAGATAGTGATCACTTCTCCTCTCAGGAAGTGTGGGCTTGGCTCAGCCAGTGCCTATTCTATACCCATGGGACGCACAGCTTTAGCACAGGCTGCACCAGGACAGTGTATTGCTCACATTTAAGGAGCTACATCATCAAATGGCCACATGAGAGCCACAGAGAATGGGTCTAAAGAGCTGCTGGAGGTGTGTCTCAATAACTAAGAAGAAAATCTGAAACAAGGTGTAGGCAAGTATGGGTAGACTGGGTGTTGAAGACTCAGGGCAGGGCAGAGGTCTGGTTAGTGCCTCCAGGAAAACAGTAGGGAATCTCTCTTTGCATGAACCGAATGATGCTCTTTGTGGCTGATGTGGCCTTTACAAATGATACTCAAACCAGCAGAGGAGTGACTGTTCTGACTCCATGTACATTCTGTAAGTGAGAGCATCACCAACAGTTCAAAACACTTGACATAAGAAAAATGCTATTGTTTTCACAGTCTACATGCATTATGCCAAGAAATGTCTACATTTCATTTGCTAGTAGAAAAGAGTAAATTCTTTAAAAATAGTTTCCCATCTTGTGTATTTTAATAGTTATGAAGAAATTTTTATCACTGTCTATTGGAGCATAACTTTGTGTATATTAAACTGCTATTGATCTTTGATCATAAAAATACTTGTATTAAGAGAGATTTTTATTTGCTTTTTAACCTGTATGTCTCAATACATCCATTTTCCACTGTACCTTTTCAAATAAAAGTAGCAGAGATCACAGACTTCTGTAACACATCTCTTTTCTCTACTGAACTGACAGATCCTTAAGAGCAGAAATTTGGCTTGATTTGTGTTTATATTCCCAAGCTTGGCAAAGCCTGACACATAATTAATGAATTAAGTGTTTTAAATATTTCCTCTACTTCTACAAGTAGTATGTACTCATTCTAGTCCTTTGCAAACAAGTCCAAAGGGAGAATTGCTTACTAGTGACATTCAGTGCAGACTAGACTAGGGCACCAGCTGCAGGCTAAATGCCAGGCTGAATCTATCAGCACTAGTAGAGGGATATAGTCTTTCACTCCCAACTCTCAAAATACAAATCCAGCCAAAGCAAAGAGAAAAGGACATGTGGGCAGTGCCATTGCTGCTCCTGCAGTCTCAAGTCTTTCTTTATATTGCTTTCTGCGGTCACCCACACACCTTTGCAACCCAACACCAAGGCAGGGTCTCCCTTCTCTGCTGCAGCTAAATTCAGTAAGACCTAAGTCCAACCTCTGTCCAAAGAATTGTCAGGCCCACAAGCCCTCCATTTCATTCCTTTATTTCCTGGGCATATCCTTAGATATAAGAGCTCTCTTGCCTTCTGTCTGCTCAAGGTACTCTCCTTGTGCCCTCATAATACCCTGAACTTCTGTTGCTCAACTTACTGCTCCCATTTTTCCACCCACACACATTGCTTAAATGAGGACTGAAACTGGGATCAACACGCTCCTCGGTATCTGCAATCTACCTGTAACATGAATCTCTCTCTAGGTCAAGCCCCTCAATAGCAACCAACTACTGTTTAACATCCCAGATTCACAGAGGTAAGGGAAATAAGCCGTACCTGCCTCCTACTCCAGTACCACTTCCAGTCACTTACCCCTTCACCTGTTCATGAAGCTCTATTCCAACTCTGTTGAGTGTCTATCATCCTTTGGTCTCACCTCCATTTATGAAAATCAGTAGTACACCCAGAATCTTCCTCTCCAAAGTCCCACCATCATCCTGAGTGATTTCAATGCTTATTTGGATAACCCAGCTAATACTGCAGAGTCAGCCTCTTGACCAAGGTCATCTCTAGTGACCTTCAGTTGCATTCCACTGATGTCATTGCCTTCCACCTTCCCATGGAAAAAATTGTTGAAATATGTCATCACCAAAGAGTAAAAATGGTAATTCAGATGTCTCTCTAATGGACCCTTAACTCCCATCTCTCCAATGAATTCACCTAATCCTCTCAAAAGTGATCCACTACCTCCTAAGTGGCACCCACCCAGAATTTCAACTATTCTTTTTTCAATATCCTAAACTGTTTTGTCTCATGTTCCCTTCATCCCTCCCATTGTGGCAAAACCACAATCCCAAATTCATCCAACTGTCTGTCTTCCCCCTGGCTGTACTCAAATCAAAGCACAAATATCAGAGCAAAATAAATTTACAGGAGAATCAACAGGCACATTTGTAAAGTACAGAGTTATTCATAGAACAGTGGAATTGCAGGGAGAGAATGAAGATATAAGTAAGCTTCAAAGGTTTTCCTTACAACTTATTAGGTAAGTAATATTTTAAAAGACTCATTAATTCCCTCCATGCTCATTCAGAAATTTGTGTAATTTAAATTAGTACCAGCTAAGATTCCACTTTATTTCACTTTTTAAAATAGCTAATTATAACAACTATGAAAGACAAATATTTACTCTGATTAAATTTTAAGCCTAAGAAATTATTTTCAGATAATTATGAAATTACTTTATGGGTAAAAACTGCTAAACATGACTATGATAATTACCAAAAATACATTTGCATGGTTCTTAAGACACAGCTTGCTGTATCCCTCTCCATCTCTTTTAGCAATGTGACTTTTAGGCACTCAAAAATAGTAAAACTGCCTATTTAAAATAAATGTTGAAGTCAATTCATCACTAAAACAGACTTTTCTCCCAATTAAAATAATTTAGTTTTATTTTGCTGCATTTAGAGAGAGCTTTAGAGACTCTACACCTTATTTTTCTTTTTATGCAATTATGATCAACCATAATTAATTTGGGTTTTCAAAGTAATTGGGAGGGCATCTTTAAACGACATGTTAAAAACTATCCAGCTTAATTATTTTCGAGAAAAGTTACAATTTTGAAGTAAGAAAGCTGAAATTTGTTTTTAACAAGAAATTAGAAGATTGTCCAAATGTGCATTGTCCTTTTCTTAGAGACAGCATGTACCATTTCTAATTATGTTGCTGTTATGTGAAACCTTATCTGAAATCTTCACTTAGAAAATCCTCTACAACTAGTTCCCGAGCCTCTAAAAACAACACAGTAGCCATAGCACTTTTAATGTGATTGAAAACAGTATTTCTAATTTTATTCTTCAGTCTTGACCACCAAAGAAAATTGTTTCTCCCCAAAAAAAATCACCTTCAAAGAACATAATTGATCCTTATTTAACATATTCAAAGAAATGTTCTCTAAAGAGTAACTCTAGTAGAGGAATTTCAAAACTATTTTGAACAATTAAAGTTTCACTTATCTGAAGTTGCAGCATCCCATGGAGAGTATTTCAGGAGCTAATGCCCACTTGGAGGTCAATATTCTAATGTTTTAGTATAAAGATGATATCACTGAATAATCTTCTCTTTTAATCAATCAACAAATTTTTATTGAGCATCTATTTTGTACTGACATTGTGTTAGGAGCCAGGTATACTACAGAAAATAAGGATAGTCTCTCTACTCAAGGAGCTTAGAGTATAGTGGGGGTGAGAGAATCAATGAGTAAGCTAGGAAATACATACTTATAAATTTTGTGTGCTACAAAATGAAAGATGGCAGAGGATGAGAAGTATAGTGGGACAGGTTTAAGAGAGCGTATAGTCAGGGAATATTTCTTGAAGGATCTGAATGAAATGTAAAGGTTTAAATGGAGCTAGTCAACTGAAGAAGGGGGAAACTCAATCCAGCCTAGGCTATTGAAAAAAGTGAGCCGTGCCCAGGAACTGAAAGAATACCACGTGGCTCAGGTGTAGAGGTGAAGGAGACAGGAGGACAGAGGAAAGACATAGGACCAGCAAGGCAGTGGGCCAGATAACCCAGGGAACCTGGTGAAGAAGTCCCTGGCACAATGATGAATGCTAATACAAGAAAAAGAAAACAGAACTACAAAAAGATCTATGCATGTTGATTAAAGGTATGTACCTTTGCAATGGTAAAGAACTAAACAGAAAATTTCAAACCATTGGTATTTTAAGATGGAGAACTTTTTTATTTTATGAATTGTTTTGAATTGTTTTAAGAATATCCTTTGTAAAAAAAAAAATGTTAACCAGGCTATGACTACATTTTAAACAAAGAAATGGGTGACTGTGTGGTATTGGAAAAGCTCATCCTCTCAATTAAAAATGCACTTTAAAAACTTGGCCATGCTACTTACTAGCTGTAAAAAACACCACTGGAACTGGACTTGGTCCCACCAGGTTTCTCTTAGACAGCTTTGGATGCCAACCCTCCAGAGTCTGCAGGATTTAGTGCCAACTGCTCATTTGGGAAAACTTAGATTTGCCCTTTGGGGGCTGGGGATGTGGCTCAAGCGGTAGCGCGCTCGCCTGGCATGCGTGCGGCCCGGGTTCGATCCTCAGCACCACATACCAACAAAGATGTTGTGTCCACCGAGAACTAAAAAATAAATATTAAAAATTCTCTCTCTCTCTCTCTCTCTCTCTCTCTCTCTCTCTCTCTCTCTCCCCCCCCCCTCTCTCACTCTTAAAAAAAAAAAAAAAAGATTTGCCCTTTGGATTGCCCTTAGACTCTGGAGCCATCTGCAGGTAAAAACCAGAGGTACCTAGATGTATAACACCCTTCCTCAATCCATGTTGAATGTAAATGCTTAGTTTACTTTCCCTGGAATAATAAACTGTGAAGAGCACTTTATATACCAGAGCAGCAGGAGGTATCTGGTTGAGATGGAAACTTAACTTAAAACTTGCTTGACTTCTCCTACTTCCTTTGAGGTCTCTCTTGGGAAACTTCCTTAATACTCTAATTGTAAGTAAATTCTACTAAGTGTTGTGCATCACACAAGGCATTTAGTATATAATGGGGAAAAAGTTTCAGTCCAATCTTATATCCAAGCATCAAATATTCTAGTTAATGAGTTGCTTGTCTTTAATCAAATTATTTCCTCTTATTTGAGTAGTCAAATTAATTAAATGAGTTACTTATATTTTATTATATTTAATCAACGCAGCCAATGAAAAAAGTACAACTAAAGATGTAATATTTTCAGAAATGTTCATTCTCCAAATTGTTCCTGAAATAAAAACATCTTGAGTAAAAGCAAGATATATGCAGAAATTTTAAAGTTATTTAATCCCTAAAACTCCTTTGTAAGTTTAAGGTAAAAATGAACTATGTATAGCATAAATTACTCATATGTGCTCATTTGCTACAAGTTCAATACCAAGAATAGCTCAAACAATCTGGTTGTTTTTTTAAAAAAAATACATTTTTATTATAGTGCTTAAAGAATACATTTTCCAATAGATCTTTCTAAGGTAACCAGAGCAACCCATTAGGCTGTTTAACCCATCTTGTTCCTAAACTATTATATTTTTCTATGTAAAAATAGTGAACTTTTGTGGTAGTGGGACATTGTTCCTTTCTAAAACAAAGAAACCAAGAAAACTTCATAATAATAAAAAGAGTGCTATTTTGTTCTAATTAGTTATATGTGACAGCAGAATGCATTTTGACACACTGTACACAAATGGAGCACAACTTTTCATTCCTCTGACAGTATACGACACAGTCACATCAGTTGGGCAATTAT
The DNA here is from genome assembly GCF_052094955.1 of Ictidomys tridecemlineatus. Lineage (NCBI taxonomy): Eukaryota > Metazoa > Chordata > Mammalia > Rodentia > Sciuridae > Ictidomys > Ictidomys tridecemlineatus. The sequence continues at coordinate 124,111,795 of NC_135483.1, read as the reverse complement.
ATATGTATATAGGTTAATAATGTCCATCTCATTCTGCCATCTTTTCCACCCCCACTAACTCCCCTCCGCTTTCCTCTGCCCAATCCAAAGTTCTTCCATTTTTCCCTAGCCTGCTCAACCCCAGCCTTTATGAATCAGCATCCACTTATCAGAGAAAATATTCAGCCTTTAATTTTTTTAAAGACTGGCTTATTTTGCTTAGCATGATATTCTCCAGCTCCATCCATCTAAGTGCAAATGCCATAATTTCATTATTCTTTAAGGCAAAATAGTATTCCACTGTGTATATATACTACATTTTCTTTATCCATTCATCTGTTGAAGGACATCTAGGTTGGTTCCACAGTTTACCTATTGTAAGTTGAGCTTCTATAAACATTGATGTGGCTGCATCACTGTAATATGCTGATTTTAAGTCCTTTTTGTATAAACTGAGGAATGGGATAGCTGGGTCAAATGATGGTTCCATTCCAAGTTTTCTGAGGTATCTCCATTCTGCTTTCCAGAGTGGTTGCACCAATTTGCAGTCCCACCAGCAATGTAGCCCCAACATACTCAGCAATACTTATTGTTGCTTGTATTCTTGATGATTGCCATTCTGACTAGAGTGACAACCTAATCAATAAATGGACTAAGGAACTGAACTGACACTCAACAGAAGAAATACAATTGATCAACAAATATATGAAAGAAAATGTTTAACATATGTAGTAATTAGAGAAATAAGAGTGCCATTTTCACCTTCCTCTGTTCCTGTACTGTAGAGATCACCCTGAATCCTGAGTCTCTATTCTTTTTATTATTTATTTTATTTTTTAAATACACAACAGCAGAATGCATTACAATTCTTATTACACATATGGAGTACAATATTCATATATTTGTATATAGAGTATGTTCACACTAATTCATGCCTTTATACATGTACTTTGCTTTTGTTGGTTTTTTTGCATTACAACTCTTATTACACATATATCACAATTTTTTCATATCTCTGTTTGTATATAAAGTATGTTGACACCCAATTCGAGTCTTCATACATGTACTTTGTATAATGATGTCCATCACATTCCACCATCCTTGCTAATCCCCTTTCCCCTTCCTTTCCCTCCCACCCCTCTTCCCTATCTAGAATTCATCTAATCTTCCCATGCTCTCCCTCCCTACCCCACTATGAGTCGGCCTCCTTATATCAGAGAAAACATTCAGCATTTGTTTTTTGGGGATTGGCTAACTTCACTTAGCATTATCTTCTCCAACACCATTCATTTACCTGCAAATGCCATGATTTTATTATTTTTTTAATGCTGAGTAAAATTCCATTGTGTATATATACCACATTTTCTTTATCCATTCATCTACTGAAGGGCATCTAAGTTGGCTCCACAGTTTAGCTATTGTGAATTGTGCTGCTATAAACATTGATGTGGCTGTGTCCCTGTAGTATGCTGTTTTTAAGTCCTTTGGGTATAGTCCAAGGAATGGGATAGCTGCGTCAAATGGTGGTTCCATTCCAAGATTTCCAAGGAATCTACATATTGCTTTTCATATTGGCTGTACCAATTTTCAGTCCCACCAGCAATGTATGAGTGTACCTTTTTTTCCCCACATCCTCTCCAACACTCATTGTTGTTTGTCTTCATAATAGCTACCATTCTGACTGGAGTGAGATGAAATCTTAGAGTAGTTTTGATTTGCATTTCTCTAATTGCTAGAGATGTTGAGCATTTTTTCATATGTTTGTTGATTGATTGTATATCCTCTTCTTGGGCCAGAGCAGGCTCATGCTCTTGTCCATCTGTTTCTAAACACCTCACCTCATAATACTCTTTCCTCTCAGGATCTACAATTCCCAAGCCTTTTCCATCTAAGACTTTGCCTGTGTTCATCTTTCAATAAGACCCTTAATTTTCAGTGTTTTCCTTGGGGAGCAGGATGCATCACACATAATTCTTTTATCCTGAAGTTAGAATGTGAGAGTACTGCAGCAGCTAGTGAGAATCCTGATGGGTTATGATCATAGTGCAGAGTAACCCTGTCAAAGATAATTTAGAGCTCATCCTTAATTACATTTTTTATTAATTGTATGATTTTTTTAAGTGTAAGAATGTTTTATTCAGCATCTCCCTATGAATAAACATTCAGACAGTAGGTATGTATATCTCTTGGGTTTGTGTGGGTATTTTATTGTATATCAAAACTTAGGAAAACAAGAAATGTTTGGAATCTTATAAAAGAAATATGTGAACACCTCCTGATAAAATGCTCTTGAATTTCCCAACTTCTTGGGGATTTCTAATCTTCTGATTCAGAAGATTCAGGTACTTTTTGGTATGCATCCTGAGTAGCCCCTAGAATATTTGTCTATTCATTCTATGTTCAAATGCAGGGGCAATATCTTCTTCTCACTTACTTTCATAGCACCTAGAAGTATGTTATAAAAACAGTAGGGAGCGGAAAATTTTACCGGGAGGGATATAAAGGATGTAGATTTGTTTCATTAAAACAAACTGTAATGTTCTCTCTTTGTAATTTGATCTGGGTCTTATTTTAAAAGCCAAGTTAATTTAGGACAACAAAGGAGAAATATCTTGCTCACTCACATATTTGGAAATAAGATTAAAAAAAAACAGGGTTAATCCCATTCAGGATGTTTATTCTTACCATTAGCAAAGATATCACAGAGGCTCATAAGACTCCTGAAGATATATTTAACATTAGTTCAAAATGTTCAACTTTAATGCCTCCTTGAGACATCTCCAAATTCCTGAGCACACAGATTCTCATGGCTGCTCTGGATATCCTTTTTGAATTTCTCTTCTCTTCTCTGGACAATACATAGCATTTACTTTATCACCATACTGGCATCAACTCAAAGTGAAAAGCAATAACTTTTCTTTGATTCCCACCCAAAATGACTATGTATAAAATGTAATTCCATGTATCACAACTGATTGAAGGGGGGAACCAAGATGGCTGGCTAGAGGGAGGTTGCATTATGTGTCACTCCGGGACCTATGATTCAAGTGATGAGAATACTGTTTCCCTGTGAATGATTAGAGAACCCCTGAAAGGTGCTCCTGTGCAGGAATCATGGCCGCTATGCCAGGCAGGTCTCCAGGTCTCAGCATCAGTGCAGGACTACAAGCCACTTGTCTACACAGGTCCTCTAGGCACCCAAATAGGACCTCCAGAATAAGCACCCACACAGTTAAATAACAAAAATAAACAAAAATGGCTGGGAACACAAATTATGTCACAATAATAACCCTGAATGTTAAACTCACCAATGAAAAAACATAAACTACCAGATTGGATCACAAAAAAAGAAAGAAAGAGGGAAAAAAAAGACCCAACAATATACTGCCTCCAAGAGACTCATCTCATAGGAAAAGACATCCACAGATGGAAGGTGAAACGTTGTGAAAAACCATATCACTCACATGGTCTGCGGAAGTAAGCAGGGGTTTCCATCTCATATAAACTAGACTTCCAGCCAAAGTTAATCAAAAAGGATAAAGAACAACATTTCAAACTGCTTATGGGAACCATATATCAACAAGACATAACAATTATAAATATATATGCCCCAAACAATGGAGCATCTATGTTCATCAAACAAAATCTTCTCAAGTTCGAGAGTCAAATAGACCACAATATAATAATTTTGGGTGACTTTAACATACCTCTTTCACCACTGGATAGATCTTTCAAACAAAAAAAACTAAACAAAGAAACAATAGAACTCAATAATACAATCAATAACTTAGACTTAACTGACATATATAGATATTTCATCCATCAACATGTGAATATACTTTCTTCTCAGCAGCACATTTCTGTAAAATAGGTCATATATTATGCCACAAATAAATACAATAAAATATAGATACTACCCTGCATTCTATCAGATCATAATGGAATAAAATTAGAAATCAATGATAAAATAAAAAAAACAAAAGCCACTCCAATTCCTGGAGACTAAATAATGTGCTACCGAATAAACAATGTGTTGCAAAAGACATCAAGGAGGAAATTAAAAAATTCTTAGAAGTAAATGAGAACACTGATACAACATATTAAAATCTCTGGGACACTATGAAGACAGTACTAAGAGAAAAGTTTATGGCATGGACTTCATACTTACAAGAAGAAAAAGTCAACAAATAAATGACCTAATATTATATCTCAAAGCCCTAGAAAAAGAAGAACATATAAACACCCAAAGCAGAAGACAGAAAGTAATTAAAATAAGAGCTGAAATCAATGAAATTGAAACAAAAGAAAATGTTTTTCAAAAAGTTGGTTCTTTAAAAAATAAATAAAATTGATAACCTCTTAGCCATACTAACAAAGAGAAGGAGAGAGAAAACTCAAATTACTAACATATGCGATGAAAAAAGGAATATCACAACAGACACTACAAAAATACAGAAGATAATTAGAAATTTTTTTAAAAAAACTTTACTCCAATAAAATAGAAAATATTAAAGGCATCAACAAATTTCTAGAGTCATTGATTTGTCAAAATTGAATCAGGATGATATACACAATTTAAACAGATCAATTTCAAGCAATGAAACCATCAGAAGCCTACCAACCAAGAAAAGCCCAGGACCAGAGGGATACACAGCAGAATTTTACAAGACCTATAAAGAAGAATACCAATACTCTTCAAATTATTTCATAAAATAGAAAATTAGGGAACACTTCCAAACTCATTCTATGAGGCTAATATTACCCTGATTCCAAAACCAGGCAAAAACACATCAAAGAAAGAAAACTTCAGACCAATATCTCTAATGAACATACATGCAAAAATTCTCAATAAAATTCTGGCAAATCAAATACAAAACATATCTACAAAATAGTGTACCACAATCAAGTGGGGTTCATTCCAGGGATGCAAGGTTGGTTCAATATACAGAAACCAATAAATGTAACATATCACATTAATAGTTGTAAAGAAAAGAATCATATAATTATCTCAATACATACAGAAAAAGCATTTGACAAAATACAGCACCCCTTCATGTTCAATACACTAGAATAACTAGGGATAACAGGAACATATCTCAACATTGTAAAAGCTATCTATACTAAGCCCCAGAGCAGCATCATTCTAATGAGAAAAATTGAAAGCTTTCCCTCTAAGAACTGGAGTAAGACAGGTATCCTCTCTTTCACCACTTTTATTTAACATAGTTCTTGAAACTCTAGCCAAAACAATTTAAACAGGCAAAATAAATTAAAGGGATATGGGTAGGAGAAGAAAAACTCAATTTATCACTATTTGCCAATGATATAATTATATTCCTAGCAGATCAAAAAAAAATTCACCAGAAAATTTCTAGAACTAATAAATGAATTCAGCAAAGAACCAGAATGTAAAATCAATACCCATAAATCAAAAGCATTTCTGTACATCAATGACAAATCCTCTGAAAGAGAAACTAGGAAAACTATCCCATTTACAATAACCTCAAAAAAAAAAAAACCTTATGAACCAACTTAATGAAAGAGGTGAAAGACTTCTACAATGAAAACTACACAATGCTAAAGAAATAAATTAAAGAGGAACTTAGAAGATGAAAATATCTCCCTTTTGCCTGGATAGGCAGAATTAATATTGTCAAAATGATCATACTAAGAAAAGCACTATACAGCTTTAATCAAAATCCTAATGACATTCCTCAGAAAAATAGAAAAAGCAGTCATGAAATTCATCTGGAAAAATAAGAGACCCAGAATAGGTAAAGCAATCCTTAGCAAGAAGGCTGAAACAGGTGGCATCACTATACCTACAGAGAAATAGTTAAACAAAACAAAACAAATAAGTAGGGTATTGGCACCAAAATAGGCTTGTAGACTAATGGTACAGAAAAGAGTACACAGAGACAAACCCACATGAATACAGTTATCTCATATTAGACAAAGGAACCAAAAACATATATTGGAGAAAGGATAGCCTCTTCAACAAATGGTGCTGGGAAAACTGGAAATCCATATGCAACAAAATGAAATTCAGTCCCTATCTCTCACCATGCACAAAACTCAACTCAAAGTGGATCAAGGACCTAGGAATTAAGCCAGAGACCCTGCATTTAATAGAAGAAAAAGTAGGCCCAAGTCTCCATCATGTTAGATTAGGCCCCAACTTCCTTAATAAGAATCCTATAGTACAAGAAATGAAATCAAGAATCAATAAATGGGATGGATCCAAATTGAAAAGCTTCTTCTTAGCAAAGGAAACAATCAGTAAGGTGAGTAGAGAGCCTACAGAATGACAGCAAATTTTTACCACATGCACATCAGATAGAGCACTAATCTCTAGGATATATGAAGTACTCAAAAATATTAACACCAAAAAAATAGCCCAATCAATAAATGGGCCAAAGAACTGAACAGACACTTCTCAGAAGACATTATACAGTCAATCAACAAATATATGAAAAAAATGTTCAACATCTCTAATAATTAGAGAAATGAAAATCCAAACTACTCCTTAAGATTTCATCTAACTCCAGTCAGAATAGCAGCCATTAAGAATACAAACAATAAGTGTTAGTGAGGATGTGAGAGGAAAGGCACATTCCTAGTAGGACTACACATTGCTGCAAACAATATGGAAAGCAGTATGGAGATTCCTCAGAAAGCTGGGAATGGAATCACCTTTGACCCAGCTATCAAACTCACTCCTCTTTTTATACCCAAAGGAATTAAAAACAGCATACTATAGTAATGCAGCCACATCAATGTTTATAGCAGCACAATTCACAATACTCAAAATGTGGAACCTAGATGCCCTTCAGTAGATGAATGGATAAGGAAATTGTGGTATATATGCACAGTGGAATATTACTGAGCAATAAAAGAGAATCAAATCATGGCACTTGCGGTTATAGGGATGAAGTTGGAGAATATTATGCTAACTGAAGTAAGCCAATCCCAAAAAACCAAATGCTAAATGTTTTCTCTGATATGAGGATGCTGACCCATAATGGGGCTGGTGGGGAGCATGGGAGGAATGGAGAAACTTTAGATAGGACAAAGGGAAGGGAGGAGAAGTGGGGGGCTTGGGGGTAAGACACATGGTGGGATGAGATGGACATAATTACCCTAAGTACATATATAAAGACACACACACACACACACACACACACACACACACACACACACACACCCAAAAAATGGTTGAAGTTGTTTAAGGCTCAGGAAAAGCTGAAGAGTTTATATCTCTCAATAAATAACTTTTTAAATCCTCTTAGATAGCTCTGTTATTTACCTCATATTTATTAAATATGAAGTGAGGCCTTTTTGTATAAAATTCAAATAATGCTGAAATATATATTGTGAATATCAAAATTCATATCCCAGATCTTAATAGTTTCTTATTTATTCTTCCCAAAATATTTTGTGCTTCTTGCAGCACATACTATTTATTCCCAACCAAAGTCTATCCCCACACCTCTATGAGAAAAAAATCCAGTTTGGTTCATGGCAACAACTGTGCTAACCTCAGGGTATAATCATGATCCATCTAACCCACTGATGCCAATCCTTTTTCCTGTCAGATACCCACTATCACAGAATCCCTCATAGCCAGTGATAACCATTTGACATAGTTCAGAACAATGCATTATCGGGGGGCAGAAAAGGGGTTGTCCCCTAGCCCTAGGGAAATGTACAGCCTAATTATTGAAACATATTCAGACATGCAAAGATCCATTCATATACACACTTCTCTCTTCCCTCACACACATATTCACCACTGTTTTCTCAAATTCTCATGTTCAGTCTGCAAATACTGTCTCATATAATTTCTCCCTCCCTCCTTCCTCTCTCTCCCTTTCACCTTCTTATAACCTGAAAGCATAGACTTTCATAGTGTCTTAGTCAGGTTTTTCCCTGCTGCGACTAAAGGACTTGAGCAGAACAACTGTAGAGCAGGAAGGTTTATTTGAGGGCTCAGGGTTTCAGAGGTGTTAGTCCATAGAAGGCTGGCTCCATTCTTTAGGGCTGGAGGTGAGGCAGAACATCATGACAGAAGAGTGTGGCTGAGAGAAGCAGCTCACATGATGACCAAAACGCAGAGAGAAGAAAAAATCCACTCAGCAGATACAAATATACACCCCATAGCCATGCCCCAATCCCCGCCCTCGTCTCACTATACCCTGCCACTTCTGCTACCACTCAGTTAATCCCTATTAGGGGATCAATTCATTGATTGGATCAAGACCCTCACAAGCCACTCATTTCTCCTCTGGACCTTCTTGCAGTGAGCTTTTGGGGAGCACCTCACAACCAAACCATAACGCAGGCCTTCCCTCTCGCCCATGCTCGTTCTTGGCACTCACATGCACATTCTCTGTTGTTGCTCTTTCTTACACTTGCTCATATACCCTCATTCCCACTCTTATGTCCTCACCTTTTTGCACTCACACTTACATCCATCCCAGCTCTTTTACACACTCTCATGTGCCGAACTGTCACATACAGCCTCTTGCCTCCTCAGTTTTCAGGCCCTCATTTACACATACTACATTGCAAGCTTATTTTTCTAGTTTTATGAAAACATTTTGTGAGAATAGTTGAGATAGAAACAAAGGAAATAGTGACAGCCACCCAGCAGTGGCATTTTACCAGTGTCTAAACCTGTATTCTGGTCATACAGTATGGGAGGCCTGGCCATGGTATAATTACCATACAGGAGTCTTCTAGAAAAGCTTGTGTCATGTCCAAAGGTTTTATTTCACAGTCCTCACAGAATTATGCAACCGAAAGAGATAAAAATGACCGCTGTGGCCAATCTCCTTGTCATGAGTGAGGAACCCGAGACCCAGCGATGTTAAGTGATTTCTCATGATTTAAACAATTATTTATATAAATACTATGGAAATGGGTCTCAGCAACTATTCAGTGTCACTGTAGAGCACTGGAATGAGTGCATGGTTGGTGGAGTCAGCCTCCTGCATTGCAACCCTGGCCCTGCTGCCTGTTATCCAGAGGAAAAGCCACTTCTCTGAGACTCAATCTGCTTATCTATAAAATTATTTTAAGAGTATCTACACATGAGGTTGCGGTAAAGAATCAATTAGAAAATCCATGAAATATCCTTAGGCCATGTCTTAGTTCACAAAGAGTCTTCAATAAATGTTAACTGTATCGTCTGCCAAATTTTTATAACCATCATCAAGAAGTTGTTTTTAGTTATATTGCTCTTCTTTTACAACTATCAGGAAATTACAGAAAAATACATTCTATCAAAAATTTCTGTTCCCAGAAAATATGCAAGACTAATGTACCTTATTTTACCAGGAAGAAGAAATTAGGACAGGAAATGAAAGCAACAAGAATTTTTTTTTTTTTTTTTAGGTTGAGGTACTATCTACAGTAATCTACATCATGAGTCCTAAATGTTCTAAGAATGAACATATGACCTCACCTTCCAGAAAGCAGACAGGTAGCCGCCTCCCTGACTCCTGAATCAGACTAAAAATTGGCCTTAGTAGCATATAATAATGAGATACCAGGATGCACACCAAGCCAGACTCTGATGAACTCTGAAGAAGGAAATCAATATGGACCCATACAGTGAGAGCAAAACAAAATTATCGATTATGAAATACAAAACAGAGAAAGTATATTAGACTTTAACATTCATATCATTAATTATTAAAGACAAATCACAGCACTATGTATTTTTAAATTTTGAATTGAGTAAAAAAAAAATTAAATATGGTGGGTTTTTTGTTTTGTTTTGTTTTAATGAAAACAACACCTTACCATTTCATCTTTCAAGGTAAAAGTAATTCAGCACGCTCTTTGAAAAACATCATTTATATTATAGATGAGGGTAGAAGCATCTTTTTTCTTTAAGTGCTTTATGAGATTCCTGTTGAAACACTCTGGTTACATATGTATTTGCATTATTTGTGAGCAACAAAGAACATAACTAAATTGCCTTTGCTCTCAGGGCACACTTCCTCAAGGTCTGCACTGGAGCCTAGTTTCAAATACGAGGTAAAATTGTAGCAGACTTGAGTGATACTTCAGATTTCACGCATATCCATCCTTGAACTCAGGGGTCATACCACCAAATTAGTCCATACGAGCACTGTACTTTCCTCTACCATCTTCCAGAACTTTATTTCCTATACTGTTGATAAATTTCTGTGAATTCAAGGGCGTACTTGTGCAGTTACAAATAAGGCCTGGAGAGAGGTGGGAGAATGCTGACTACAGAAGGCAGAGAAAGCACCACAAGTAAGTGCAAGACCCAGTCTGGATCCTCATAAAGAAAGTGGGTGGAGAGAGGGGCCACTCTATGGAATCCTAATGTTAATAGTGGCTTAAAAAAAGAAGAGAGACCAACGTCAAAAAGAATACAGACTGAGATCTGGCACTTTGGCTACTCATGGGTGGCCCATCAAAGGAAAGTAAATGCTCCAGTTGTGGTTGATGTCAGAGAAGGCTTACCAGGAAAAGAGTAAACTTCATGACTGGTGCCCACCTGGTGGGGAGTACATTACTGTGTGGAAGCACATTCAAATAATGGCCGATAGCTCTCCCTGTATATTAGGAAACAATCTCATTTTGTTTGTTTTGAAATAAATTAAATGTAGATTGTCTAAAAAAATTTTTTAAGAATTTGAATGATGAAAGAGCTACAGAGTTAGGTATGTTCCCACTGTCATGTAAAGTAGCTTTGAACAAAATGTGCTCTCCAAGTCTTTGCATACTAGCCTCTTATTAACTAGCTATTGACATAAGTTAAACATAAATAAAAACATTATTGAGATGCTCCCAGTCCATAATTACCATCAGTAAAGGAACAGGTCTGTGGAGGGAGTGAAGGAGTTAGGATGCAAATCCACTTTCACTTCTCAGCTTTCCTTTCTCTACAGGCTCTCTCTTTTGGACACATTGCCAAAATACATAAGCAGCCATTTTTTTTCTACCTTCATTCTATAGGAAATAAACCCTCATCACAACTCAAAATGATAACAGACCACACCAAACAACAGAATCTAAGTTGAGGGCTCCTGTGCCACATCTACAGGGCTGGCCACAGAAAATTCTGCAGAGAACAAGATTATTCTCACCTTAATGACATGCAGATGGTGACGAGCAGATGCAGCACCAGATGGAATTGTGTGAGTCTGTATTATCAACAGAATCAGGAAGGCAGAAGAATTTCAGAGGAAATTACTGGTGGAAATAATTCTCTCTGGAAGACCATAATGAAAGGTGCAGTTATCTCCCGTGTCCTCAGACATTTGATAATTGCACTCTCACTAACAGCAACAGAGAACGTTACCTCCCAGTCAGTCCCTGTGGATTCAATTTTGCTCTGGGATTTTTTTTTTTGTGTGTGTGTGTGTGGTAGAAATGGTTGTATCTTAGTGTATGCCTGTCTTTTGTATTCCTATAGCAAAATACATGAGGCTAGGAAAATTTCAAAATAACAAAAATAATTTATTTCTCACAGTTCTGGACACTGAGAAGCCCTAGACCCAGGCACTGGTAGATTCAGCTCTCTGGGGAAGGTTGCTCTCTGCCTGCAAGATGGTGCCCTGAGGCTTCATCCTCCAGAGGAGAGGAGCACTGCGTCCTCCCTCACATGGCAGAGGTGGAAGGACAAAATTAATTGGATAAATTCCTTCCATCAAGCCCTTTTATAAGGGCACGAAACCACATTAATGAGGGCAGAGCTATCATGACTCAATGATTCCCAAAGGCCACATGACCCAATACTATTGGAGAATAAATTTAAATGTGAATTTTGGAGGGGAATAACACTCAGACATAGCAAGGTGTTCTCAAGAGACACAAATCCCAGTCTGACTGCCCCTTACTGATTTTCCCTCCCATGACCCCAAACCCTTTTGACTACATTAACTCATATTTTTTTTCCCAATTTAAGTGGAAGAGAACACACTAATGGAAATTTAGACCAACCTTGGTAGAACTGGTTCCTGCACTTTTCCCATCCTCAAAATGAAATAACCTTGTTTTTTATGCCCAGTGTTTTTATTCATTCATCTAATAAGCACTTCCCATGTTTTTGCTAGTTTAAGGCAATGAGATAGATACAGTTGTTTCAATAATAAATAAGAGTCAGTGCCTACCTCCCAGGAACTCACTGTCTTAATTCTTATGCCCAGCTAATAATGATTCCTCGAAGATGCCACCTCTGTCCCTGTGGCACTGGCCAGGGCCTAGATAAAATTCTTTCTATATAGCATGCCATCATTGATCTTAGTTCTGAAATTTACAAATAAACGACACATCACACCTCGACTCAACAAGCCTTCAACTACCCTGACCACCAACTTCATCACTAGTTCGTGGGTTTCTAACCCTACTTCAACTCACAAACTTGAAGTTCATGCCTGTTTCCTAGTTATGATCTTGCTATTCTCAGGGACAATTCTTGACCTTCACTCTGGAAATACTGTAGTCTTAGCTTGTCTTTGACATGCTCTTCTGGGTTTAGTTTATGCCCATAATCCATATACACCTCATTTTTGCCTTCTGAAGATGATACAAAAGCCAAGGAATCATCCATCAACTCCAAAGTGCTCTTTCCTTCTTTGTCTCAACCAGAACTGCTAAATGGTGTATAATGCCCAGGAAAATATTTTTTGTAGTCACACTATCTGAATAAGCAATTTTATTGAATATATATTATGAAATTTATGGATTTATGTGAGGTATAGATTTTTATCAATGAATATTTTGAAAGATGGGTAAAGAAGTATTTAAATATTTGTTTGTTGTGACACACAACTAAACTAGTCAGGGTCACTCCAAGTGAATTTTGGCTGACTAAATAAAGACACAGACACAGAAAGTACCTCTTTGGGTTCAGCGATGGCTCCTCAGCCACAGCTCCCACAAAGGGGACAAGGCAGGCAAGAAAGAGAGGGAACACGCCTGTAGAACTTAGGTTTTATTGGGGAGAAGCCATTCAAATGAGGAAAGGGGTCAGGTTTCAGGGGGTTGAGTCTAGCTTCATGATGTCTTGCTATCAGCAGATTTACCGACATCTTGGAAGGTCATGCCCATCTCATGTGCTGGGTGGGAATCATAGGTAGAGCGAGCAAAAAGGATACATATGTCACCAGCACAGAGAGAGAACATCAGTCCAGCCCACTTACGTGCTCGATGTTCATAGTTCACACACACACACACAGCCAATGGCTGGCTCACCACAGTTAGTGGTCTAATCAGTATATGAGAAGATTCTTTAGTATGCTCAGGTGATATCTATTTCTGTTCAGGTCAAGGAATAATATCATGTTCTGTGTTGTCAAATATGTCATCCCAATCTAATTTAATATACTACACCATGAGAAAAAGGTAACAATGATGTTATTACTCAAAATAGTGTCTCTTCAGAACCTTTTGGTATTGAAACAACGTGGATCTTGTTGTCTCTGAAGTTTACTAACACTATTTGTTTAAAACTGGCTTTATCATTTCTCATGATACTACCTGGTTTCTCATGCCTTCCATGAATGCATTCTCAAAAGTTTTGCTGTACTTCCTTGATGAAGACCATAAATGAAAATCCTACCTAGAGGATGCAGGAAAATGTAAATGTTTATTGATTTCCTGGTGTGGATAATTTATCATACTGAATTTTATAGTGTGAGAACTGACAACATATCTTCTGTTGAACTCTTAGACTGTAATCACATCATTCCTAGAATGTGATTGCTTTCAGTGTTGATCACACCACACACCTGCCTCCAACACATCATTACTACTGCAGAGAATAGGCAAGAGGCCTAGGAATAGAACTGGAAGTAGAGTTCAAAGAATGTCTGTCTTTCATTCATCTGGCTTAAGACCAGCTCAAAAGAATTGAAGACCCAATAGCAATTACAGTCTCAAAAGTCCTCAAAGTGGCATCAATCAATTTATGGATAGAATTCTTGTGCACCTCAATCAAAGGGAGGACAATGATCAGAACATGCATGGGTCAGAGGTAATACAGAAGTCCAGACAAATGTCTCAAGGTAAAAAGTAAGTGAATACCATTATTAGATCAAACTCAAACTTTTCTTGCCTTTGGCTTGTGGAAGAGTCACTCCAAATCAGCATGCAGTTCCATTTTGGGGTAGGGGGTTCGATATCATGCAGCCCCATGAAAAAATATGCCATTTCAGCCAGCAAGAGCAATCTGCTAGCCAGACCAAAGAACCCTGGGACATCTGCACAGAATCTAATCCCAAAATACTTATAAGCATCTAATTAATATCATCTTTACTGAGTAGAGTATGCTCTGAAAAGTGAGAATAGGAACCAGGACTCCTGTAAAGGCATGGGGTGCCCCACCTGAAAAGCACTGTCAGCCCCTTTCAGTTCCAGATATTAAAAGGGCACTAAGAAAATTTTGATAAGTGTTTTCCAAAGCCCAGGGTTCCTGGCCTACAGGGACAGAGCCATACTTGCCTAGATAAAAGGCACTAATGCCTCCAAGGATCAGGTCATACACATAAAATTCTTAATGCCTGACATGATCTTCCCAAACTTTCTGAAGAAGGCAAAAATCTTCAATTACCACAGCCTTGCTTCATTGCCCTTCACTTGGCAAGAAAACAGGCCAGTAGTCCTCAACAGGACCAACTCTAAAAGAAACCGAAAGAGTGAAAAAGTCAAAAAAGGAAGGAAGTTAATGAAGCTTGAACATGAGCTATGAATCTTCAAAGAATAGACAGAAAGGGGTCAATAATTTAAATTAGAATAATACTGGAGAGAACACATATTGCATCGGAAAAGATATCCTTCCATAACCCAGTGTCTTTATTGCTTTGCTCCCTCTCTGCATCCCAAGGAAATTCATTTTAAAGATATTACTTGGAAAGTTCACCATAAGTATATAGGTCTCCCTGCGTCTAACACACACACTGTGTCCTCAGTTGGCACCAGAAGGAGAAGCTCCTGCAAATGCACAAACATGGACGTGTCTCTGTTCAAGGAGTTGCTACTGAACTAGGGCCCAAACATCTTCGGTGGAGAGAATGACATTTTGAATATCACTTTTACTTTCTTCTATTCTATATTACATTAAAGCTGAATTTTGACTCATTTTAGAATTAGACCTTATTTGCCCTTGAAATTGGCTTAATGCTGCTATTATTTCATGTACTACCGATTCTGAATGTTTTGAAGTGTATTTAAAATACTATACTTACCACTGCAATTAGGCTACTTGATAACTCCATCACTTTTATATTATAAATGATGATTTAGATTTTCTCAATAGGAGGTAAAAATTGAATATCCTCACATTTACATTTTCAGTTCACTTAGAGGAAATTAGCATTTTAAAGTTCAACACAAGAAAACCATAAAATTAAATATTAGGAGGAAAGTCATTTTTTCCTCACTTTTCTTTTTTTTTCACAAATGAAATTTTTAACAAAATCACCTAGGTTTATCTTAGATGTTATCATGTATAGCCAGTAAGGCAGATAAAACATTTTCTATTTGTTTTTGATAAATTTATAAAATTTATGCCTTCCCAAGACTTTAAAGTTCACACAGCTACTCTCCTCTTTGTCCATTGGAAACTGAGTGTCTGAAAGTTTCCTCAACTTGTAAAGGTCTTCCCAGGAAGTCTGTGAAAGAAAATACACAGATAATCTGTTCTAGAGATAGATGGATAGAGATTGATTGAGTTTGAGGGTGGGGAGGCGGGGGGAAAGAACCACAAATTCGAGAAATTAGCAAATGAATTTAAAATGAGAGCTGATTTTAAACTTTGTAAGAGAATTGACCTATTTCTATAAAATGAGATTTTACCTAAGATTACATTGAATGTATAAAGCAGCTTAAAAATCGATTTCTTATCATTACTGAGTCTTCCGATCAATGAACATGATCTCTCTCTCTCTCTCTTTTCCTTTAGGTCTTTAATTTCTCTGAGCATTTTTTTCTTAGTTCTCTATATATGTCTTACATATGTCATGTGTGTTTATTCTTAGGAACTTAATTTTCTAATACTAGGTACTATTTAAAATTTTTTTTCTTTTTCATTGATTATTGCTAAACATAAAAATAATTGATTCCTGTATGTTGATTCGTATTCAAAAATTTGTTAAATTCTCTAATTATTCATTTGTGGCTGAACATTTGGGGTTTTCACATTTACGATTGTATCCTCTACCATTTATGGCCGCTGTTTCTTTTCCATTTTTACTCCTTGGCCATTTTTCTCTTATTACACACAAAATAGGACCATTTAAGATAGAGGTGAGGGTGGAAATCATTTTCTTTCCAACATCAGAAGAAAAATATTCATTATTTCATCACTAACTATGATATTAGCTATAGAAATTTTGTACTCTATTAAATTTAAAAGTACTTCTTTCATTACTACTATTATGCTGATTTTTTAAAATCATGACTGAGTGTTGATATTTAACAAATGCTTTTTCTGAACCTATTCATAGTGTTAATGTGGTAAATTACATAAACTAATATTCAAATGTTAACCAACCTTGTATTTCTGAAACAAATCACACTTGATCACAATATCCTCTCCCTGTTTACATATACTGTTGAATATGATACACTAATATTTTATTGGGGATTTTTTTTATCAAAGTTCAAGAGAGAGATTGAATTATATTTTTTCTTTTATAAAGTCCACATCAAGTTTTGACATCAGCATATGGTATCCCATAAAGGAATATGGGAGTGTTCTCTTTTCCCTGTTTTCAAAGTGTTTTTATACAATTGCTGTTCTTTCTTTCTTTTTTAGATATTTGAAAAGATTCAGCAGTGAAGCTGTCTAGACCAGGACCTTTTCTTTATAAGAAAGGTATTTAAATTTGGATTCAACTAATTCAACTCACATAGCACCATTCATATTTCCAGTGACTTATTTTTGTTATTTCATTTCATTTTCATGACTGTGTTTTAATTTTACAGAATAATAAGTTTCATTGTGGCATATTCACATATACAAATAAGATATTTCCATTATATTTTCCCCTATTATCCTTCCCTTCTGTCTCCCCAATTCTATTTCTCTTCTCTAATTGTTTGCCTGAAATTTTTATGCCTTTTCTCCAATCTAGGTTTCATGTGTGAGGGAAAATATGTGGTACTTGTCTTTCTGTTTCTGGCTTATTTCACTTACCATTATGATCTCTAGGTCTACCCATCTCCCTGCAGATGATGTGATTTCATTTTTCTTTATAGCTAAGTAATACTCCACTGTGTATTTATATTACATTTTATTTATCAACAATCCATTGGTGGGTACCTAGTCTTGTTCCATAACTTGGGTATTGGGAATTGTGTCATGACAAACATAAGCATGCATGCTTATTGAATGCTGACTGTTGAATGCTGACTTTAATTCCTTAGGGTATATAATAAGGACTGGTACAGCTGGATCATATGGTAGTTACAGTTTTAGTTTTGTAAGGAATCTCCATACTTATTTTCATGGTGGCCACATCCTCGTTGGTATTATTATCATCATCATCATTATTATTATTTTGTATTCTGATGATAGTCATTCAAACTGGAGTAAAATGAAATCAAGGTAGTTTTCATCTCATTTCCCTGATGGATAAAGACATCAAACATTTTTTCATATAATCATTAACTGTATTTCTCCTTTTGAGAAGTGTCTGTTCAGTTCATGTGCCCATTTCCTGATTGAGATGGTTTTTTGATGTCAAGTTGTTTTTGTTTAGTTATTTACATACTCAGGATAGTAATCCTTTGTCAGAAGAGGAGGTGGCAGATTTTCTACCATTCTGAAGGTCGTCTCTTCACCCTATTTTTGTTTCCCTCGCTGTGCAGAGCTTTTTAATTTGATGCAATCCCAATTGTTGATGCTTGCTATTATTTCCTGAGTTAATGGAGTTATTTCAGGAATTTTTTGCCTGTGCTTAAGTGTTTCCCCTGTGTTTTTCTCTGCCAGTCTCGAAGTTTTGAGCCTTTCATCCATTTTGAGTTGATTTTTGTACAGGGTGAGAGAGAGATAAGAATCCAGTTTTCCTAGCACTGTTTATTAAAAACAGTCTTTACTGTAATACATACTTTTGGCATCTTCTTTAAGAATCACATGGCTGCAGCTATGTGTTTGTCTCTGTGTTGTCTACCATTGGTCTCCATGTCTTTTTTTATGCTGATATCATGCTGTTTCATTACTATGACTCTGGAGTATATTTTGAAATTGGGTGTTGGGATGCCTCTGGCATTGTTTACTCAGGATTATTTTGGTTATTTGGGGTCTTTTCTGCTTCCATATGAATTTTAGGATTGTTTTTTCTAATCCTGTGAAGAATGTAATTGGTACTTTGATGGTGATTACTTTGAATCTGTAGATTGCTTTCAGTAACAGTCATTTTAATAATTCTGCCAATCTATGAACATTACGGGAGGTCTTCAATTTCTTCAGTGTTCTGTGATTTTCACTGTAGAGGTCTTTTATCTCCTTGTTTAGGTTTAATCCTTTTTTAAAATTATTACGAGTAGAATTTTTTTCCTGATATTTTCATTGTTGGATTCCTTAATGTTCTATAGAAAAACTAGTGGTTTTTGTATGTTACCCTTATATCCTGCCACTTTGCTAAATTGGTTTATCAGCTCTAGAAGTCTTCTGGAGTCTTCAAGGTTCCCTAAGTATATCATCATATCATGTTAAAATAAGGGTAATTTGACTTATCCCTATCCTATTTGTATGCCTTTAATTTCTTTGTCTTCCCTAATCTCTCTAGCTAAAATTTAAAGTACTATGCTGAACAGAAGTAGTCAAAGTAGATATATCATGCCTAATTTTAGAGGAAATACTTTCAGATTTTTCCTTTTAGTCTGATGTTGGCTGAATTTCTCATATATAATCTTTATTGTGTTGAGGTAAGATCCTTCTAAACATAGTTTCTTCTAGATTTTTATCATAAAAGGATGTTGAATTTAGTCCAAGACTTTTTCTTCTTATATCAAGATGATCATGTGATTTTGTTCTTGGTTCTATTTATGTGTTGTGTGATTGTTTGAGTCAGCTTTTTTGTCACTATGATTAAAATACCTGACAAGAACAATTATAGGAGGAAAAAATTATTTTAAAGCTAATGGTTTTAGAGTTCTCAGTCCATAGATGGCCAATTCCATTGCTCTGGGCCCAAGGTGAATCAGAGCATCATGGAGGAAAGGGTGGAGGGAGAATGCAGCTCAGGTAATAGAGCCAGAAAGCAGACTACTCTGCTTAATAGTGACAAAATATAAATCCTAAAGGGATACCCACAGTGACCCACCTCCTCCAACTACATTTTAGCTGCCTACAGTTCATCCTTTCCAGTGGATTAATGCACTGATGAGGTTAAAGCTCTTGTAACCCAATCATATTATCTTAAACTGTCTTGCATTGTGTAACACATGACTTTGGAGGGATACCTCATACCTAAACCATAACAACCAAGTTTATTGATTTGCACATGTTGAACCATGCTTCAATCCCTAGAATAAAACCAACTTGATTATGGTATATGTTCATTTTTAATGTGCTGTTTAACTTGGTTAACAAAAATTTTATTGAGGATTTTTGCACCTATTCTCATAAAGGATGTTGGTCTTAATTCTTTTTGTGTAATATGCCTAACTGGTTTGGTATCAGAGTGATACTGACCATGTACAATGATTTTGGAAGTGTTCCTTCCCCTTTATTTCATGTAATAGTATGAAGAGCACTGGTTTTATTTATTGTTTAAAGATTTGGGAAAGTTGAACAGAGAGTCTGTCCAATTCTGGTATTTTCTTTGTCAGGAAAATTTTTATTACTGTTTCAATCCCATCATTTGTTATTGCTTGGCTTAGGTTTTTTGGTATACTCTTTGTTCAATTTTAGAATATCATATGTGTCTAGAAATGTAACCATTTCATCTATATTTTCAGATTTATTAGAGTAGAAGTTTTCAAAATAGTCCCTAATGATTCTCTGGACTTACAATAGCCCTCTTATTAATCTTTAATTTTATTAATTTGGGTCTTTCTTTTAGTTAGTTTGGCTAAGGATTTATCAATCCTGTTTATGTTTTCAAAGAATGAAGTCTTTGTTTTGATCCTTTGTATTGTTCTTTTAATCTCTATTTTATAGATTTCAGCTCCGATCTTTATTATTTCTTCCCTTCAACAGGCAGGGTTTGTTCTTATTTTTCTAAGACCTTGAGATGTGTCATTAGGCTATTTAAGATTACTGATTTTTTAAAGGTAGGCACTTGTAGCTATAGACTTCCTTCTTAAAACTGCCTTTACTGTATCCCACAGATTCTGGTATGTTGTGTTTGCAATTTCATTTGATCTTAGAAAGTTTTTAAATTCCCTTCTGATTTCTTCAATTATCCACAGATCATTCAAAAAGTGTATTTTTCAATCTCTACATGTTTTTATAGTTTCTGTAGCCTCACTTGGTGCTGATTCGTAACTTCATTCCATTATAATTTGATGTTGCAAAAAATTATTTTAATATTTTATATTTTTAAGACTTGCAGCTGGGCACAGTAGTGAACATATATAATCTCAGAAGGTTAGGAGGCTGAGGCAGGAGGATTTTGATTTCAGAACCAGCCTCAGTAACTTAGTGAGGTCCTAAGCAACTCAGTGAGACCTCATCTCTAAATAAAATATAAAAAAATGTCTGGGGATGGGATTCAGTGGTTAAGCACTCCTGGGTTCAATTCCTGATACAGAAAAAAAAAAAAAAAGACTTGCTTTGTGACCTGACATGGATATATTTTGAAGAAAGTTCTATGAGCTGCTGAAAAAAAAAAAAGTGTACTCTGCTCTTGTTAGATGAAATACTCTTTATTTATCTATTAAGTTCATTGAACTATAGTATAGTTAAACAAGACCCAACAGTTTATTGCCTACAAAAAGCACATCTCATGAGCAAAGAAATACACAAACTGTAAGTTAAAGGATGGAAAATGAAATCCCATGCAAATGGAATCTGAAAGCAAAAAAAAGTAGCTAAACTTGTACCCAAGAAAGTAGAGTTCAAACCAGAATTAGAAGACACAAAGTTCACTACATACTGGTAAAGGGAAAATTCCGTCAAAGGAGACATAACAATTATAAATTATATTCACCAAAAAATCAGTCTACCCAATTTCATAAAATACTACTTGACATAAAGGGGCAGCTAGGCCTTGATACAATAATGATGGGTGTTATTATTTAGATGTGAGGTGTTCTCCAAAAGCTCATGTGTGAAACAATGAAAGAAGGTTCAGAGGAGAAATGATTAGTTTGTAAAATCTTAACTCAATCAGTGAGTTAATCCCCCAATAAGGATTAATTGAGTGGTAACTGAAGGCAGATGGGGTGTGGCTAGAAAAAGTGGGAATTGGATATGTGGCTTTGGGGTATAGATTTGTATTTGGCAAGTGGAATCTCTCTCTACTTCCTGATCATCATGTGAGCTGATTGCCTTTGCCACACTCTTCCACCATGATGTTCTGCCTCACTTCAGCCCTAAGGAATGGAGCTGGCCTTCTATGGACTAAGACCTCTGAAACCATGAGCACCCAAAGTTTTCCCCTCTTACAATTGTGCTGATTGGTTCTTTCAGTAACAGTAGTGAAAAAGCTGACTAAAACAATGGCTGACTTTAATACTCCATTTTCACAAAAATATAGATCATCTAGGCAAAAAAGAAAAAAGAAACATTTTCCAGTAATTGTTATGGAAGTCTTAGAAAGTAGTATTTCTCAATGTCATCTAAGTGATCAAGTTTATTACCAAAAATGTTCAAATTATCAAGTTTTTGTTTGCAAAAATACTTTTCTGGATCTTCAGTTTATATTCCCTTTTTAATCTTTCTATTGAACAAATTTTTCTTTTAGCCTGTTCTTAATATTTAATATTTTCATAATAAGTTCATAATATTTAATATTTTCATAATAAGTTCATAATATTTAATATTTTCAAAGAATGCATTTCTTGCTTTTATAATTTTTCTTTCATTTATCTATTCTTTCATTTTTTCTCTTTTAAATTCTTTGAATTTGGCTTGCTCTTTTTTCTAGTTTCTTAAAATGAAAGCTTAGACCACTGCTTTTTTTAATCTTTATTTTTTAAACTAAAAATTTCTCTCTAAGCCCCACCTTACTAGTAACACAAAAATTTTAATGTTATATAATTATTATTATTCATTTCAAGACGTTTTCATTGCTATTTCTTCCTCATTGGTATTTTAAAATGTGGTTCTTGATTTTAATCATTTATAAATGTTTTATTGTTCTGTTAATAGTTTATTAGAATTCTACTATAGTCAGAAAACATATTCTGTAAATGATTGTAATCCTTTGAAATTTGTTGGCATTTTCTGTGATGTCCAGTTTAAAGTCTATTTTGGCATATGTTTTATATGCACTTGAAATGAATATTTATACTTGCTGGATATAGTACTCTCAATAGGTTAGTAAGACCAAGATGATGCATCTGATAGCAACAGATTACATATTTCTCTCAAGTACACATGGAACATTCTCCTGTATAGATCAATATGTTAGGCCACAAGACAAATTTAAGACGACTTTAAGAAATTTATCAAATTTAAGAAGACTTTAAGAAGACTGAAATTATATCAAGTACCTTTTATAATCACAATGGTATGAGAAATCAGCAACAGGAATAATTTTGGAAAATACACAAACACATGGAAATTACACAGATTGTTTCTAAGCAACCTATAGGTCAAGGAAAAAAAATAAAGGGGCTTATCTTGACTATTTTTTCCTTATTATTGAGTTGCTTAAATTCCTTACAATTCTGGTTACTAACCTCTTGACAGATGTATAGTCTAGCCACATATATTTTCTTCTATTCTGCAGGTTCCTGTCTCTTTACTCCAATAATTGTTTCCTTTGATGTACAAGAAGTTTTTAGATTGATAAGATCCCTTTTGTCTATTTTTTCTTTTGTTTCTTGTGCTTTGGGAATTTTATCCAAAAACATCATTACCCATTCCAATGTCCTATAATATTTCCCTCTTTCCTTATAGCAGTTTCATGGTTTCATATTTCACATTTTGAGTTGATTTTTATAAATGGTGAGAGAATGAACATCAGGAAAATGCAAATTAAAATCATACTGAGCTATCACATCACTCCAGAGTAGCTATTATTGAAAAGACAAAAGAAAATAAGTGTTGAAAAAGATGTAGAGAAAATGGAACCTTTGCACACTGTTCCAGGAATATAAATTAGTACAGCCATTGTGGAAAACAGGATGAAGTTTCTTCAAAAAAATTAAAAATATAGTTACCATATGATCCAGCAATCCCATGACTGGTATTTGTCTGTGAAGAAATATCTGTACTCCTATGTTTATTGAAGCAATTTTCCAGTACCAAAGATTAGGAGTCAACTTAAATTGATGAATGAATGGGTTAAGAAAATGTAGTATATGTCCACAATGGAATATTTTTCAGCCATGAAGCAGATGTCACAAAACATGGATAAAAGTGAAGGTCATTATGTTAAATGAAATAAGCCAGGT
The DNA here is from genome assembly GCF_052094955.1 of Ictidomys tridecemlineatus. Classification (NCBI taxonomy): domain Eukaryota; kingdom Metazoa; phylum Chordata; class Mammalia; order Rodentia; family Sciuridae; genus Ictidomys; species Ictidomys tridecemlineatus. The sequence continues at coordinate 124,088,263 of NC_135483.1, read as the reverse complement.
ACATAAACATAAGTGCCCCATGATTTCACTCATAGTGGAATATAAAAAAATTTGACCTAACAGAAGTTGAGAATAGAATGGTGGTTACCAGTGTCTGTGAAGAATAGAGAGAGGGAGGAATGGATGGGGAAAGGTTGATTAATGGACACTAAGTTATAGTTAGATAAGAAAAGTACTTCTGATGATCAGATAGGACTGTGACTATAGATAATGATATCTTTGTGTTTATTACAAAATAGGAAGCTGGAAGAAAGGATTATAAGTAGTTTTATCATAAATAAATAATAAATGTTTAAGGACATAGGTTTATACTGACTTGCACATTACACAATGTATATGTATACTGAAACATTACACAGTACCCTCAAATATATACAATTTTATGTATTAGTTTAAAATATTTTTTTAAAAAACTGGAAAAAAGAAATTAAAATTTTTTACAACATACCAAAATTTTGGGATACAGTGAAAACAATTCTAAAGCCAATGAATATCTATATTAAAAAATAAGAAAGCAGAAAGAAAAAGAAAATAAATTTAATGAATGTTAAAGGAACTCTGGCAAGGACTTGGACATAAATAAGTAACCTGAGTACTAAAGACTGGAGAAAAAATGATTCTTATTATTAAGAATCAGAGGCCTCTTTTGAATTGTGTTCTGTTGGGTAGAAAGAAGAGCTCATCGTGTTGAACTTGAATAGTTATCTGAAGAAATTCCTAAGCAGAGTGTTGAGGGTGTACCCTCATATCTTCTTATCACTCATAGCGATATGTAAAAGGATCAGCTGAAGCAGTGACTAAGCAGAACAATCTAGAAATTTACACTAGCAAATTCTCAGCCTACTACATTATAAAAAAAAAAGTAAGAAAATATGACTTGGAGAGAAAACCAAAGCTATTACTGGACAAGAGTCTGGCAAAGTGATTAGGCATGTGACCTGTAGGTCCAATTAATAATTTCACCAGAAATAGTGCCAGATGGACTGAATGGGACAGAGAAAGGTCAAATGAAGGAAGACTGTCCCAGTTCTGGAATTCCACAGGAATGAAGCAGACCTCTAGAGCTATCTGCTTGTAAACATGTATTAAATTTCAAGAAAAGGGAAGAATGACCCCAAGAGGATTTTACATGTCAGCAGGACTGCTGCTACTGCTATGGGTGCAATGGGTACCAACTCAGGGAAAGGAGCTCTCATTTTTGAGACTGCCACCTAGGACCAAGTTTGTAGAATCACTATGAGAGTATTAAACCCATGCACAGTATATCCCAAGCCTTAAGAAGTGATGAAAATATGGGCCTAAATAAATGCATAATACAAAAAAAAGAAGTGATGAAATTTTGTTTTGAACTTGCTTGAGACCCACAACCCCTCTTTTCCTTCCAGATTTCCACTTTTAGAATGGTAATGTCTATCCTATGCTAGTTCCAATGTGTTTTAGAAGCAGATTTTTTAGCTCCTGCTTTGAGGTATATGCCTATATTTCTCTGGGTTTAGAAGATCATCAGTGGAGAAGAATTTTTCCCCAGGAAAAATGATATTTACATCTCATGCATAACTAATTTTAATGATTTAGATAATGATTTGTGGACTTTGAGATGATAATTCTTATATGAGATTTGGTTCCTAAAAAGTTTATTTTGGAGTAATTTTTTTCTTTTAGGGATAATAGGATAAAGTGAATATATTTTTACACATGGGGAGGACATTAATTTGAAGCATGAACTGTTTGAGGTAGAACTGTGTCACTCTCCAAAATAGGTACCCACAGAACCTCAGAATACAACCCTATTTGTGAGCAAGTTAAACCATGACACACACAGAGGGAAGACACTGTGTCTATATGAAAGACAGAGGCAGAGATGGTAACCCTTAGTTTGTGGTTTGTGGCAGCTGCAAACAAAGAGACAGCAAGAATTGCTGGTCACTAACAGAAACTGCAAAGAGAAAAAGTGGATTCCATCCAGACTTACAGTCCCCCAAAATGTGAAATAATAGACTTTTGTTGTTTTAAGCCACCCAGTTTATAGCAAATGGTTACTGCAGCAAACTAATCCTTCATCTCAATGAAGCTATTTGCCTACTCAAGTCAAATTCATATACTCAATTTAAAAAATAGAAACTTGGCTCAATATCAGACTTGATTCAACAAGACAAAATAATGTTCCAACATCTAAATCTATCCCAAGTAGTCCATTTCTAGTCAGTGGAAGCCAAAATACGCCCTCAGCTTGCTCTCTATGAACAGTCTCCTTTTCTATTTAGCTTCTGCTTTGAGGTATATGCCTATTGGTAAATATTTGGGGGTGTTAGGTGATTGCTTCTGTGGATATACATGGGATTTGGGATTTTTTTCTTGCTGTAGGCATGAAAGATCTGTGACAAATTCAACGACTCTTGAATTTTCCTCTCATTTCTTGATCTACCTTAAGCTCTCAAAAATAGGCCAGACTGATCTTATGGTCTCAAACCTCTGTCCCCCTCCCATGTCCTGGGTCTATCATAACTTAATTTTGGGAGACCCTGACAGATGTAGTTTGATATCATGTCATTCTCGCTTGTAGGCTCAACTAGGTCAGAGTATTCCAGGGTTGACTATTGCTTGATCTCTCATAGATCACTACAGGATAACCAGTCTTCTGCCTGAGCTGAAGTGCTCAGGGTACCCCCATCTATAAAAATATACTTCTGTTCTAGTCTTCCACAGAGGAAAGCATAGTCATGTGGTTAGTGTCAAAGTAATCTACCTAGTACAGTTTATTTTTGGAATTTTATATGCATAACTTGTAATGTTCACTGCATCCCTAGTATACAATTTATTTTCTCATTCTCTGGAGGAGTCAGCTAAAGCTCAAGAAGCTTAAATAATCTGGTTTAGTCATATAGTTAGTCAACAACGGTGTCAAGATTAAAACCAAGGACTGCCTGCAACAGTGTGAAAGAAATACAAAGAAAACATATAATGTTTGGTTTAGAAAGTCTCTTAGGGATGCTTATTCTCTTTCATCTCTTCATATTGCTTCATCCTTTACCTAGTTTTCCCAAGGTATCATCTGCCAGATAGTTTACTGAAACCTTTGTTAGTACAGGAAGAAAAAGTCGTGTATTTATTCCCAATGTTTTGGTCCAGCATTTTTTTCCCCTTAATAAGCCATACTCCCCTGTCTGCTTCATCACTAGTGACCCTCCTGGCACTTGTACTAGCAATCTAACATATGCTCTGCTTTCCGGCCATGTTGTCAGGGCCCAGTTGTCCTAGCTACTCTCCTGGACCCACCTTGGTTCTCCACCTTTCTTGTAGAGCTGATGGTGAATTTCAAGTGGTATGCTCATAAGTCCTGGGATACAGGGTTGCTTTGTCCCTGACATCTCAAACTTCCAACCCAAACTCCCTGCTAACTTTGTCTCCATATTTCAGGAGACTCTTGGAATATATCTCCATTACGTGAAAAACAAAGGGAGGTTAGAGCAGCTACACTGAGGCTGTTCCTCTGCCTACAACTCTAACACGGATGCAGACTCACACACAGAGAGATAAGGCTTTTTATAGTACAATGTTAGCCCAGAATATCAAATACAAAATGGTGCAAAATATCTGTCTAGGACTTCAGTCAATCAAAAGCATTCCAGTCTCATCCTGTATCACTTTCCTATAATTCCTTGCACCAGAACAGTACCTTTCTCCTCCTACCACACTATTTCCATGTGTCCTTCTTAATAATGGAAGAGCTATCCTTTCTATGACATAGAAATAATTCTGTTATCTCTATGGTCATGCATGGTCTTGATATGTTACTGGACAATTATCAGTTAAAATACCTTCATAGGTAATTAACATAAAATACCAACTCAATTCAGTGTATATAATAAAAAACCTGCATCACCTGATGTGATTATTCTCAAGATAGCAGCATTCCAGGTTTGTTAAGTCAAATTTCAATTGTGTCATGAAAAAACAGATTCCTTACATCTTCTTGCCCGGCCATCCTTAGTCAATTGACAATCAAATGGCAGCTGCCATAACTTCAGATGTCATGGGCAGATACAGTAATATCTAGCATTATAACTTCTTTTCCTCCATTTCATTTTTTATTGATTGGGGCAGGGGTGCTTGTAAACTTTAAAAAAAATGAAGTATATACCAGCAACCAATGAAATTTATTATTGCCCCATATTCTAGTGAGTAGCTTGATGTGGGTTTTTGTTTTGTATTCCTGAAGTTATTTAATGCTAATTACACTGATATATTACTCACTCTATAATCATTTTATATACCAAATGCCTTTTTAAATTAATTATCACTAACAACTAAATGATACAACCATTTTGTCAATTCATGCATTCAGTTAGCTGCCAAACAATATATCCCAGTGGCTATTTACACCAAAGTTTAAAAAAAAAACTTGATTAGGAGCATTCATATTATCTCTTTCTTAGAAACACATCATGTGCTTATATCTAAACACATGATGTTTAGATATAAGGAATTTAGAAAAAGGAAGGAGAGCATCATCATTGGCTCAGACCAGACATGATTCAGCCTTACTGGTGCAGGAGCATATTTTCCTTAAAGAACATGGCTCAGGGGAGCAACTAAGCTAAATCAGGGTTCCATTCGAAGGAGAAAGGAAAGTTACCAGTTATTGACTAAGCAGACAAAAGTGCAGGAAAAAAAATGAAAGAAATATAAAAACCAATTTTATCTGTTGATAAAGTCAGGCTTCTGTAATTATTTTCTCTAGTCAAAACCTTGTTTTGTTAATCAAAAGTTAAATTACTGTTGTATTAGACAAATGGATAAATCAGACTAGTCAGAAGATCATATGCACGGAATGCAAAAGAGACTATATTTCAAAAACAATTTACCCACTGAATTAAAATTAGCCTGTCACCCAAATGTTATGAGCTATAGTTTGAATTTCAAATAAGGCAACATTTGTCAGATAATGTTGACTTTAATTGTTTCTGTTGGCTAATGGCCAATGTGTATTTTGAAGTCAGTAAGTCTATGTTTAGCCATCTAATGCATCACTTGGCTATTAGCAGTGTTATTTGGCTTACAAAGAGACATTTTTCTCCCATATGACACTTTGTTTCTTAGCCAGCTGCTTAAATTAATTATAAATTTTTCTATCTATTGTCAAAAATTATCTGTTCCAGACTTGAGTTATAACACATTTAGCACAGCCACATATACATCCATTTTTATGACTACTGAGGGCTCAAAGACAGATGAAATCCCTCAAATTCGAGGTTGAATCTACCACACTCCCTGAAAAACTATAAAATTCTTTAACTCTTAACCATACATGATTTTCTTTGGAGAAAAAATCTATTTAAGCTAATCATCAATCTCTTGGATATATTAGCGTATCAAAGAAAACATGTTCGTGTATGAAAGAAAACAATTACTAACTTACTAGGCTTCCTGGTGTTATTTTGTTTTTACTAATAATGATTCTAAATTGACCTTGTATAATGATGCGTGTTGTAGTTAGCTTTGCAGTCACTGTAACCAAAATACTCAACAAAAACAACTTAGAGGAGGGAAAGTTTATTTTGGCTCAAGTGTCTGAGTTTCAGTCCATTGTGAGAAACTCCATTGCTTTGGGCTCAAGGTGAGGTGGCAGCACATCATGGTAGAAGGGCCTGACAGAGAAATTCTGCTCCATTCATGTCTGGCCAGGAAACAGAGAGAATGAGGAAAGGGGCTGGAGGAAAGACGAATCCTTCCAAGGCGTGGCCCCAGTGACCCAACTCCTCTAGCCACGTAGCATCTGCCTACTGTTATCACCCAGTCAGTCCATTCAAACTGAGATGGACAAACTAGATTATAGCTCTTACAATCCAGTCACATCATCTCCAAACATTCCTGCATTAACACAGGAGTTTTAATTGGGAGGGGTAGGGAGAATCTCATATCCAAACCAATGTAGTACATTTTCTTAAGATTTAAGACTTCAACCATTATTTTCCTTAAATCTCCCAAGTAAACTCAGTAGGAATTTATAAATTAGATAGTAGTTGTAATTACTCATACTACCTAATTAAATTGATTTTACTTAAACATTAAAAGCAGTTGGTTGGAAATAAACATACCCTTCAACCCTAATTTTGGATAAGGGTATTTACATAAATTCTTTTCGAGATATAAAAAGGTGAAACTCTACATGCTAATAAAGTCAAAGACTAACACCTTTCAAATTTCTATTTCTACCCGTGTCAGCAAACAGCTGGATGCTAATAATAGTAGAGGTTGTGCTTTTGACTCATTTAAAAGTAAAAAGGATCTGCTTTGAGAAAGTAAATAATGCATTACAGATTTAAATTGTGTGTCTCAACATCTCCTAACCTTCTAGTAATAGTTTCCTCCCCTGGTGAGTGCAGCCACAGCCTGGCCCTGGTCTACTGACAGGTCTGGTGATTCTAAGTCTTTCTTTAGTTCAAGGATGCAACCCTGAGTGAACAGTGTGTCCTTGATCCCCAAATGATCCAGTGATCTACAGCCTCCCTAACCTATCCCTATCATACATGCAAGACTCCAGTGCCAAATCCATCTCAGACTTCTACCCTGAACATTTAGGGTCCTTCCTGATCCTTTCTCCTAAATCCTAGAGAGAGATTTTCTCCAGGTGGGCCATGCTTCTAGCTCCTTGACCTTATTTCATTCAAACCTTCCATCCCTATACTCCAGATACCCAAAACCAAGTGAAATCATGGCTATCCCCAAAATGCCATTGGCCCCAAAGCCTGTCCACCTGGATCATAAACCTTTCAAACTTTAATCTTTCTTAGATTCAACCTGACTCTGACACTACTTCAGACTATATTTTAGACCCTTTGCCTTCCCCAAGGGCCCAGGAAGTTTTCCTTATCCTCTACAAATCTATTACCAATTGCACCCTTGTTGTTACCTTAGAAGTTTATTATGCCATGTCACTAGGCAGGGCTGCTAATGACAAATGGACATGTATTAGAACATTTGAGTTTTCTGATAGGCACCTATAAAAGTTGGCTCACCTCTTGAGCTGGTGCAAAGAAAGTTAAGTGACTACATCAAAAGCAAAACCTTTTTTTTCTCCCTGTATTAGCATAAGTGGGGTGTTTTTAAAAAAAAAAATGTGGTTCCAACTTTGTTGCTAGAGAGCAAACAGCTGGTAGGGGGAAATATAACAAGAAAGGAGATTTAAAGAAAGCTGTGATTTTTACAGTTCTTCTAACAAATGTGTGATATAGCCAATCTGGAAGTACAGAAAAAGAACTGAAAATGAATGAAATGGAACTTTGGATGTACGAGTTCTCCTCTTCAAAAATATGGTCAGAAGCTTGTCTGTTGTGAAGCACAGGTGGTAATAATAAAAGTTAGGATTACTATGAAAATCAGTGTGGAGGTTCCTCAAAACAGTAGAAATGGAATCACTATATAACCCAGCTACAGTACTCTTCAGCATTTATCCAAAAGAATTAGTCAGCCTACTGTTGTGATACATGCATATCCATGTTTATAGCAGCACTACTCACCAAAGTCCATTTATGAAACCACCCTAAGTGTCTGTCAACAGGTAAATGTATAAAAATGTGACAAAGAAAAAAATGAGATCTAATGAAAATATTAGGGAAAACAGTAGGATATAGAAAGGGATTGGGGGAGAGAGAAGGGAAAAGTAAGGGGAGGTACTGAGGAATTAAATTGATCAAGTTATATTATGTACAAGTAAGAGTATGTGATAATAAATCCCACTATTATGTATAATTATATATCCAAATGATAATTTTAAAAGAAAAGTGCACTCTTATCTGAATATCAGTGAAAAATGCTTTTGAAAAGAGTAAGCACTTTTTAAAAAGAGCAAACACTTGATATATACTAGTTAATTCTCACAACAAGCATGTATTTTATAGCTAAGGAAACTGAATCACAGATAGTTTAAGAAACTTACCCAAGATCATATAGTCAATTATACAGCAGGAAGCATACAGTACTATAAACAATATGTATACCTTAAATTTGCTTAAAGAGTAGACCTTGAATATTCACGTTCTATCCCTCCCTCCCTCCCTCCCTCTTTCTCTCTCACACACACACACTCACAAGGGTGAAGGATATGTTAATTATCTTAATAGTGATAATTATTTCACAATGTGCATATCAAAACATCATTTTGTATACCTTGAATACATAGAATTTTTGTCAATTATATCTCAATATTCATAGAGGAAAAAAAGAATTGAATTTTAAAACAAATGAATAAATGGCAAAGAAAGAATTATAAGTCCAAGTAGTCTGAGTTAAGGTGATCTTATGTCACTCTAAGACAAAATTAAGCGACATGAAAATTAATGCATAAATTTCTATATAGGCTATTTCATATTAAAACATTTTCAAAGACATTTAGGAATATTCTTCATTCTGTAGTATAACAAAAACATAAATTCTAGAAATTTCTTGTTCTTTATTAAATGAGCAACTTAAGGCAGGATTCAAGTGAAACATTTCCTCTTGATCCTCTTGCCTTTTCTACTATCCTACCATTAACTCTATACACACCATGAGCAGTGTTCATTGGGTCCCCAAAATGAGAGAAGTGCTACAGTCCACAAGTTCCTACATCCTTGACGAGCTATGGAACGTGGCTAAATTTTAAGAAGTCATAGTCAGATGAACATTCTGGAAAAATATTCTTTATTCCCAATTAGGACTTGGATTCTCACCCTGATAAACTTGGGTGTACCACTTATGATTCTAGGCAAGAGCCAGACTAAATGGTCTCTCTGGCTCTTTTCGCCAGACCCCATCCTGATGACCTTGTTCTCTGAAGTCTTTCTACTATAAGTTGAGGAGGATGAAAAACTTAGCCTACAGAAACAGCCTTTTACCAAGGCTGCAGTGGTACCCTTCATCTTTGCTTCCCTTGGACTCTAATCTCAAAATGGCTTTCCAGATAAGAGTTCCAAGAACACCCCAGCTCTAGACCAGCCTGCTGCACTAGTCTCTGTTTCTGTCAGGCAGAGATGCAGAGATGCAGAAGGATATGTGAAGCAGTCATCAAAACAGAGAAAATACACGGAGAGGATCCATCTGAGGAGAATCCTGCTACTTGGAAGAAAAAAATTTAAAAAAACTCTTTACAGCAACTTGACCTAATTCTGTCCTTGACAAAATTACTTGTTCTCAAGAGGAAAGACCAGGTTATGCTATAGTAACCTAAAATCTCAGTGCCTTACAAAAGGGAAAGTTTATTTTTTGATTCCTCTACAAATGTGATGTAGGTCAGACACAGTCTAGTGATGAGAGAAAAGGGAAGTGTGGCCAAGCCCAAAGTTTGGCCAAACTCTCAAAGTTTCTGCTTCCATCTTCATTCCATCCACTCAAGCAAATCAGATGGTCACTCCTGAGAACAAAGGGCAAGAAGTATAATCCTTCTACTGGGACATATATTTATAATGTCAATGGATATATAATTTGCCCCCAGAGAAGGGCAGTGAATATTTTCAAGAAAAATATAAGGTGCCACAAGTTGCATGTTCTATTATTTTGTATGCTACATAACAAATTACCACACATTTACCAGTTTCTTAAAAAAGCACTTATTTATTCTGTCATACTTTATGTGGATCAGGAGTTTGGGTATGTGTTCTCTGGGTTCTGCACTTCAGGTTCTCAAGTGTATCATCAGATGTCAAACAGAGCTTCAATCTCATCTAAGCCCAAGCTCACTTAAGGGTTGGCAGAATGCAGTGGCTTGCAACTGTAGAACTGAGGCCTTTAGCTTCCCCAGGCCATTCTCAGTTCCTTGCCATGTGGGCCTCCCCATATGGTCATCCCACACTGTGACAACTGCTCCTTTAAAGCCATCAAGTGAGTCTATAGGGCAAGTCTGCTGGGAGACAGTCATTTCATGTAATATAATCCTGATAGAATATGGCAAAGATGATCCGTAGCACTATCAGTTAGAAAAACAGCAACCATTCTACCCATATTTATAAAGTTTCTGCAAGGGCATGAATAATACCAGGAAACAAAGACAATGGGATCAACTAAAGGTCGCCTGCTACAGGTAGAGTAGGAAATGAATGAAGACTCTTTGGACTTCTCCTAGAAATTAGAGTATACCACTATTTTATATTCTAAAAACATGACCAAGAATCTTCTAGTTATTACTAGAAACATAACTCCCTGTAATGATAAGATTGTGCTGTTAAGACATTGAGATTTGGGGACCAATTTTTTTTAATCTCTAAAAATTTCCCCTGCCCTGAGGCTGCCATTCCTCATTTACTAGGGAAAAAAATTAAAGATAATATTTGATTGGGCTGGGAGTGTAGCTCAATGATTGGTACAGTGCTTATGTAGAATGCATGATGCCTTGGCTCTAATCCCAAGACTTCACTCCCCACCCCTCAAAAAATACTTGTCCAAGACACTGACAAAAACCATTTTGGGTTCTTTACTTTCATTTTTTAAAAAATAGGATTGTGTTTCTTTTAACATGTATCAACCCTAAATTATTCACATCCTGAGGTCTATTTCACCACCTCCTGTGAACTACCAGTTAGTATTTCTACATTAGTCACAGACAACCAGAATAGCTAATAAATACAACCTATGCAAAGCAGCTCACATTTCTATCAAAGTAAGAGAGAGTGCCAGGCTCCAGGTTTCTACAATTAGTGAATATTATGTGTTTATAAGCCAGGCAGTTCAAAAGAAAGGCACTGCCAGAGAACAGACTGAATGAAAATGTTTGCTTACCAAAAAGATACTTCTAAATGTTAATTATGACCAATTTGTTTTTTCATAAGACTAAAATAATGCTGCAAAAGACTTTCAAATACAAAAATAAATCTGTTTGTAGCAGTTTATGGTATATGTATTATGAGGAATGTTTTGACTTAAGGAGTAAAATCAATTTCAAAGAGAAACATGAACATTTTACAGAGCAAGAATTATGTTCTATTGCAGTGCTAATCAAGTGCCTATGAGATAGGCCATATAATGTTTCTCTCCCACCATAATAATGAGAGTACCCTTGTCTTTCAAGACTTTTCGTAATGGAATATTAAATTTATACATAGTTACCAAGTGTCATTGGCCACATCAATGACAATATACTTCCTAATCCCAAAGGTTGTATAAAGTTCTTATCCTCAAGACACTGGGAGAAAGATGATAATGCAAATAAAATGAAGAAATGTTATTATGTGAGGCTTCTAATCAACTCAAAGATACTGAACCTGACTCATAACTAAGAACATACTAACTCAAAAACTGAGATATTAGTTCTTAATCTAACATACAATCACAGATCAAAGAGTTTGAAAATGCTCTGCTGGCTATGCTGTAGAAAAAGAATCACGCATTTGATAATGAAAGTAGAAACTGGGGCAACTTCAGTGGCAAACAATTTGGTAATATCCATTAAACGATTAAAACACAGTTAATGAGGAGTTGTTACACAATGTGTAGAAAACTCTATTATGAAATATGAATAAGTCCTAAAGATTTGCTATACAAAATAGTGCCTGTAGTTAATAATATAGTACTTTGAATCATACAAAGAGAATAGATCTCATGTTAACTGTGTTTACTGAAATACACACACACATAAGAATGTAAAGAAATTTTGGGAGGCAACAGATCTTTGGTTGTGGTGGTGATGGTATCACAGTTGTATGAATATATCCAAATTCTTGCCAAGGTATATACTTAGTATTTGAAATTTTTCATGTTTAATTATACTTCAATAAATCTAAAGTTCAAATACACATTATCACAGACCTAGAAAACCTGTCTAGATTTGTACTTGCACATTAACAGAAGGACATTTTCTCAAGGAAAGTTCAAAAAACATTACGGTAAAAATAAAATTAAAAAGGTAAAATACAGATGTGTATGCACGAGACACTCCTTCTTTTAAAAATGGGATATATGTATATTTGTGTATATATATTTTTTTCTTTTTGTGGGGGGAAGTATAAGCAAGAGTGCACTGTAGTGTTTATCTTGAGAAAAGGGAGATTGAGTGTGCAATAGAAATATATGTTCCTTTGTATCAGATAGCCTCTAGTACCATTGGAAATTTATTTGATATTTCATTGAAAATTGAATAAGATAAATAAGAAAATGAAACTGACTTCATCTGAATGAGTCAGATACATTGAAAGTCATATTCTAATTAGCATCATGGAGTTCTATTTTGACTTCTCAGCCTGACCACATTTTCAGTGTCCTTAAAAGACAAAAGCCAGTGATGGAACAATTGCCACTTAGAATACTAATTGCTTCCTCTGGCCTTCTTGGTTGTATCTTTGCTTTGGAGACTTCTTCCAGATCATAGTGACCTCAAGAAAATCACCCTGTTAACCTCAGAGTCTCAATGCAAAGTAAAAACATTGAGACTCTGAGGGTCGAGTTGGACCCAAAGCCTAGATTTCATCATTGCTGGCATTCAGAGATTGTTTGTTGAGGAAGGCTGGTCAAGGAGGTCCTCAGAATGTAATTAGGCAAATTGCTTTGAGAAGTTTATTTAAACTCAAAGTCTAAGGCAGCGCTAATCTCATATTACCCAGGTTTAAAGACCAAGACGGAGAAAACACAACAAAAATTGTCAAACCCACTTCCACTTGGTCTTCACCCAGATTCAGGCCACCCCCTGGTGGTAGTCTGGAACACACAGTCCTTTGTCATTCACTGTGGATCTTGATTAGACAAATAGGATTTGTTTTATTATGAGGACAAACTTTCCAGAAATGAAAAATAGTGCAGTTTGCCATCAGACCAAGCAAAAATCTCTAGCATGGCAATAAGAGTAGAGGCCAACATGGAGAAGACCATAACTGAGAGGCAAGTTTATATTTTGATAAAATACTCAAAAATGTTCCCTGCTTACAAATGACTTTTCTTCTGGCCCCATTTCACTTTCAAGTGCCACAGTTTCCTTCTACTCAGTGCTCTATGCTCCAGATCAGCCGCAACTAATTAATTGGCCCTAATTTGTACTCATGTTGGTCACAGTCACTTTGGCATACACTAAGTCACCAAGGACACATGGCATCACCTCATTTTCTAAATTACCTAACACTTTTAGAGAGAATTTGGACCTCACACTTAGGACTGATCCACTTATCTTGGTCTCACAAGATTTGATGGCTTTCTGAAACGAGTATTAGTATAAGCTGCAGTATCAAAAGTTGTTTGTGGAATGCATGATATCCTCATTTAAATATACAGATATCAATCCAACTAGCATATGCTAATAGAAAGAGGAAGTCAATTCTTCTGACTGCTCAATTCTTTGTTGTGCTTTACATTGTCTTAGCAGATGTGTGACACTTCCTTCCTCGAGGGCTGAATTCTTGTAACTGCCCTTTATCAGCTGAGGCAGAAATGATAAGTAGGTTTTATGATCTTCAAAACACCTTATGGAGTTTGTGGGTGGAGAAAGAGGAGGCTCTCTCTCTCACTCTGTTACTCAGCTTTTTGTCACTTCAACAACTACCTGGGAAAATCAGGATGGAAAGAAAAAAAGGGTTATTTTGGCTCATAGTTTGGGAGGTTCTAGTCCATGATCAGTTGATCTTGTGGCTTTGGACCTGTGATGAGACAGCACATCACAGTGCAAGAATGTAGTAGAGCAAAACCTTATGGCTGGAAAGCAAGAAAAAGAAAGAGGAAGGGTCTAGGATCCCAATATCTCAATCAAGTGCATGCCCCCCAATGATCTAAATACCTCCTACTAGGTAATACTGCCACTCAGGGGACCAAGCCTCCAACGACTAAGCCTTTGAGGATCACTGAACATACAAACGGTAGCACCTGCATTTTCAACATTTTAGATAAGCTCCTCAGAACTTTTCATTTATACTAGTGCTTCCTGTTCATCATTTTAAAAGCAAAGAATTAAAACAATTCTAAGTTCTAAAAATAATAAGTCAAAAATACCACTTAAAACAATATATGAAATTTTCTGTTAAATTAAAACTGCATATATTCAAAGTCAAAAGTGACCCCGGACCAAGAAATGGATCTCTGAGCATATCTAAATGGCTAAAAAGTAATTGGCATCTGTCAGCGTTGTAAATATAGGATACCATGATTGACAGAAACTTGTGTCTTTCTGTGAGCTTCTGGGCTGGGAGTTTCTGCAACCATCTGCTTATTCTCATGCCAAAGTTTCATGCCTACAGCAAGGGAGCACATTCCTACCTTAAAATGGTGCAACCAGTTGTGAAAAAAAAAAATCACCCAAAATCTTAGCAATTGTCAAACCAATCACCAGCTCATCAGGGGCTAAAAACGCTTTTTGTCTTTTCCTCAAGTTCTTTCCATATTCTTAGTCAAGTACCATGAGCTGACACTGGTTAGCTGTTAAACAAGTCCAACTGATCATTGTTGTCAAAGTATCAAGTTAACCAGACATGACAAAGAAGAGTGGAAACTGATAAGCCTTGCTATGGTTTACAAGACTATAAAATCTGAACCCAGTCTCCCTCTGAATCTCATTTCTTCATTTCTTCCTCTTGCTTTGCTCCAGGTATACTTGCTCCTGAATAAACTCACATATCAGAAAAATTCCTCACTCCAGCATCTGCACCTTTTCTTTGCTTGGATTACTGTTCCCAATGTTCCCATGGCAAGCTCTCTTTCTCCCTTCAAGTCCGACTCAAATATTACCTTAATGTCACTATCTCATTTCCCCAGCACTCCTGATCCTCTTAATTTAAACTACTTTCCACACTGCTATTTTGCATATGCCTCTGAAGTACTATATATTTTAACTATTATGTTTATCAGAAAAGCAGGGGTTTTTGTGTTTTCTTCATTGATACTCAGTGTTTAAGAGATTATCTGACCCACAGTAAATATGCAATAATAAATGAAAGAAAGGAGTGAACATATTAACATCATTAGGCAGGTCCATTCTTCTGGTATGCAGCATAAGAACAAGACCAGGTCAAAAAGGCAGAGTCCTTGGTCCAAAATTATCAAATAGTGCATGAGAAGTGTACAGAACAGCAGAAGAGAATAAGGTCCAAGAGTTAATATAGCAGAATTAGCTGATGTCTTTAGTAGAAATTTCCAGAATAAGTCTAGGACAAAAGTGGTTCAAAAAAAAAAAAAACTACTCAAAGGATTTTATTGCTTTTTGATGTAGAATCTCTCTATTCTATCTAATAGTCTAGCCATTCCTGCTCTCTGATTTAAAGATCCTTCAATCTTTCTCTGATCATGATCTTTCATTTTCTATTTCTCCTTGAAGAGATGACTACTCCACAAGGATCCAGGGACTCCATGGATGAATCTAAATAACCCGATAGCTTGAAACTTGGCTCCCATTATTCTCATTGGAACTACCAGCTTTCAAGGACAACATGCTGATTTAGCAAGGGGAGCTACATCACATATCATAAGTTGACTGTGTGGAGAGAGATTCCTACTCGCTTCTGTTCCCTTGGAATTATTCTGGGACCGACCTTGATGTCTACCTTTGAAATGACTGTTTTTCTGCTATGGACACATGCTTTACTTTCTCATGAGTTACAGAATACATTTATGACATCACCTGTTCTTTGATCACTCATAAGTTCATCACTCACATTGAATTAGAAATCTGAAACAATACTGCATAAATGCTAAATCTTATTAACTTATTACCCAATTATTAACAAATGGATATCCAGCAAACAAAGATATAGAGCAGAAGGGAAACCTAGCATATACTGAGCATGTTACACACTTCAAAGATTTCAACTTCCTAAGAAATTTTTACAAGTAATGAAGTATGTCTAACTCCGTCAGTTAGATTGTAAATTACTTGAATATGTGATCATGTTCATCTTGTCCATAATTTTATCTGTGTATCTAAAAAGGCAATTGTCCCTGAGCAGGTGCTCAATGTTCAGTGTTGAGCAAATGAGTAAAGCAAAGTCCATGAAGTTTCTATAAACTACAAATCTGCCACAAACCCAAATTCTTCTAGTTGGTACGTGTTTTTTTTTTTCTATATCCCAAGGTTGCTTCTTCATGTAAACATAGTGATTGTCAGAAACTCACCTAAAATAGAGGAACAGCTTGATTTGACTTTGACATAGAATCTTTAGTAAAACATCCATCACATCAAATGCCACACTGGCCTATTTCTAGATGGTTTACTGAAGCAGCTTCACATGAAATTCAAGAATCCATAAGATAATATTCATAAATATGTCATGTTCTGAAACCATAAGTTTTCCTCAGGATAGCTCTGACAACTTATAGGTCATGGAAGAAGCAAAGTAGTTTTTGAATTCATTTTAATTCCCATCATTCCATTAGGTATAAATTAGACAACACATTTGCATCTGCTTTGCAGTTGAAATTCTCTCATAGGGTGATATTGACAGAGTTAAGAGAGCAAGAACAGAATGATTTTCCTGTAGTTAGCCATGAGAATTTTGGGGTGACTATCTTTTCACCAGTTCATAATTTTTAGTTATGATGAAATATTTATTTTGGTCACAGGCTCACTTATAGACATAAAACTAAATAAAATTTTAACCTCAATTTCTATTCAGTTTATTATTCAGACAAACTGATATCACTTCATACTCTCAGGGATTTTTGTAGTAAAACAGTGAAAAATAATAAAAACCTTTAAGCATTATTTTGTGATAAACATGCCAAAATTTGGACTCACAAAATTCTATTAATAAATATTTAAGGGCAATTTAACTTACATATAATTGATTCAACTAGGAGGTATCAGTGAAATATGACATTAATCTTTTGAGCTAGGAAAAAATAAAATTTGTGCACTAACTTAAAGAGTTACGAGTTGTTAGCAAAATAAATAAACCTACTACCAGTTCAACCATCACTAAACAGAAAAGCAATGGGCATTTCCTTGTTTTTTCTTTCTCAACATTTTCTTCATTGTTTTCATGAACTTTCTCTCCCCATAGAAATTTAGATTGGGTTACATAAAATCCCATTGGAGATTTTATTATAACATTGAATTTACGGAGTCACTCAGGAATATTTACTATATTGTATTGTCTAAACCAGAAACACACCTCCATTTGTTAGCATTTTCCATGTTCTTCAGCACAGTTTATAATCCTTCTGAAAATATATACTGTGAACATATTTGGTTAAAATTTTTCCCAGGAGTTTTAAAGTTTTTGGTACTATAGTAAATGATCTCATTCCATAAATATGTAGAGAAATAAATATAAATAAATATATAAGAAGGCAAGTAAATTACACTTAAGGCCTAGTACAGTTTCAACCTGATAAATACAGGTTTATCAGCTATTATAAACAATCAAGTCAATCACAATCCAATAGGGATTTTTTAAGCTTGTCTTTTTAATTATATTAGAAGATGATGATTCTCAAGAAACTATCCCAGGACTCTCTGCAAAACGTGTAAAGTTTAATGATATTTAAACTGAAACAAACAAATATAATATATAAACATGTTATAAGATAGAAAACTGAGAAATAACATAAGATAACCTCAGAGAACACCCAGTTACACAGGGCTCATTGCAATGCATTATCTCTTTCAGTGCCCAGACAGGAAGATAGAAAGAAAGCTTTATTCAAGCAATTTCTGCCAAAAGTGTTACAAGTACATGAAGAGATAGTGGCTTTGAAATTTCAGTTTTATCACCTCCTCAAATCCTGTGCTAAACACTTGTGGAGTGCTGAATTTATCATTGCAAACGATAAATTGCAATTTTAATCTCAAAGGGATTATACAAAATGAATTTATTAAAAATAAGGTTTGGGGATTGGGAACAGAGTTGGTTTTATGGTTAAAAACTCTTATTTGCTGAGCTTCAAAAGAAACAGAATCACTTGCAAGAAATTTCTTCTCCATATGCCCTATGTCTCCATATTTTTCTCATTTAGTCTTAAAAGTTTTATCTTCTACCTATAGAGTTCACTGAGAAGCCCAGTATTTCCAACTCTTGTGAGATGAAGCAGGCACTTCACAAAGCTCCAAGAATAGTTTGTCCTATTTAAGAAACACCAGATGGAACAGTTAATGCTGTGCCTTGCCTCATCTGTACTGTCAGTGTAGCACAACTTTTACTTTCTATCAAACAGAGAAGTCTTTACCTCTATTCAAAGGCAAAGAGAAAAATCTTTCAATCTGAATTCTTTAGCAAAGCTGCATCATAACCTGAGCCTTTCACCTAGGATCAATTTCTAAAACAATAATATAATCCAAATTGATAATGAATTTGGGGAAAGGAATTCAGATACTAGTCTTAGGTTTGTATTAAAGTTCTAAAGATGTTATCTATACAAATCTAAAGGAAGAGAAAGTATCATACATCAAATTTATTTAAAAAAAACACTATCATTGAGATTTCTTTTTTTAAAAAGGAGAGAGTGGGGGGGGAGAGGGGGAGAGAGAGAGAGAGAGAGAGAGAGAGAGAGAGAATTTTTAATATTTATTTCTTAGTTATCGGTGGACACAACATCTTTATTTTGTATGTGGTGCTGAGGATCGAACTCGGACCGCAGGCATGCCAGGCTAGAGAGTGCTACCGCTTGAGCCACATCCCCAGCCCTATCATTGATATTTCTGATATCAACAATCATATAGGGGAAAAATTAAAAATCAAACATTTTATTATCCACCAAAACCCATCAGTAACTCCTTATATTGAGTGTGTCTGGAATATCTCCTAGTTCAACCTTCACCATGTTATAGTTTAGATATGAGGTATCCCCCAAAAAACTCCTGTTCATGAAAACACAAGAATTTTCAGAGTTAAAATGATTAGATTATGAGGGATATAAACTAATCAGTGAATAAGTCCACTTATGTGGATCAACAGGGCAGTAACTATAGGCAGGTAAGGTGTGACTGGAGAAAGTAGGTCACTGGAGGTATAACTTTGGGGTTTACATTTTTGTTCCTGGTGAACAGAACCTGATTCCTGGTTGCCATACTCTGAGCTATCTTCCTATATCATGTACTCTGCTATGGTGCTCTGCCTCGCTTGGGCCCAGACGTATGGAATGAGCTGACCGTGGATTGAAACTCTGAAACAGTAGGTAAAATAAACTATTCTTCTTCTACAATATTCTTGTTAGGTCTTTTAGTCACAACAATAAAAAAGTTGACTAAAACAAATTGGTAGAGAAGTGGGCTCTCCCTGTGACTAACCAGATCATATGGTTCAGAAGTCCTTGGATCTAGTTTTCAGTGGGTGAGGAATTTTTTTTCCTAAAAATTTTGAGATGCTAGTTGGAAAAACTTGAAAATGTTGTAAGAATAGCTTAATGAACAATTCTGGTAGAAGGTCAGAAGTCAAAAATGCTAATGGAACTATGGACAGTAAAGACTGGGTTCATGAGGTTTTGGAGAAGGAGGACCCTATTTGAGATTGGATGATATGTCATTCATTTTACATTCTGGCAAAGTTGTCTACATTTTGCCCATGTCCAGAGACTCTATGAGGCTGAATTTAAAGGTGATAAACCAATTAATCTGGCAAAGGAAATTTTAAGGTAGGTAGCACAGCTTTCAGGTTGTAGCATGGATATTGCTGGTATCTTTTAGACAAATTTACTGAGCAAAAATCAAAGGAGAAAGATTTGAAAACCCTGTAGTTTAGGCAGAAAAGTTCAAGTAAAACAGGGACTAAGAAAATTGTAGTTAAAGAGATTACAACACTGCAAATTGGTACGGCCAATTTAGAAAGCAGTATGGAGATTCCTAGGAAAGCTGGGAATGGAACCACCATTTGACCCTGCTATTGCCCTTCTCGGACTATTCCCTGAAGACCTTAAAAGAGCATGCTACAGGGATACTGCCACATCGATGTTCTTAGCAACACAATTCACAATAGCTAGACTGTGGAACCAACCCAGATGCCCTTCAATAGATGAATGGATAAAAAAAAAGTGTGGCATTTATACACCATGGAATATTACGCAGCACTAAAAAATGACAAAATCGTGGAATTTGCAGGGAAATGGATGGCACTAGAGCAGATTATGCTTAGTGAAGCTAGCCAATCCCTAAAAAACAAATACCAAATGTTTTCTTTGATATAATGAGAGCAACTATGAACAGAGCAGGGAGGAAGAGCAGGAAGAAAAGACTAACATTAAACAGAGACATGAGATGGGAGGGAAAGGGAGAGAAAAGGGAAATTGCATGGAAATGAAGGGAGACCCTCATTGCTATACAAAATTACATATAAGAGGTTGTGAGGGGAATGGGAAAATAAACAAGGAGAGTAATGAATTACAGTAGATGGGGTAGAGAGAGAAGATGTGAGGGAAGGGGAGGGGGCATAGTAGGGGATAGGAAAGGTAGCAGAATACAACAATTACTAATTGGGCATTATGTAAAATTGTGGATGTGTAACCGACATGATTCTGTAATCTGCATTTGGGGTAAAATTGGGAGTTCATAACCCACTTCAATCTATTGTATGAAATATGATATGTCAAGAGCTTTGTAATGTTGTGAACAACAAATTAAAAAATAAATAAAATAAATAAAGAGATTACAACAATTTAAGAGGTGCTAAATATTTTACCTAGAAACAATAGGAAAGATGGCTTGAGGGCATCTCAAGAATTGGCAGGATCACACACCATCCTAGACTCAAGGGTGCAGAAGTTCCTTTGAAAAGAAGAGACTAGGAGCCACCCTGCTTACACAGAGTGTGGGGGTGGTTAGGAAGTTGGTTCACTGTGCTCAACTGCCCAGGCATATGGAGGCTAGTGCAGCCATGGTACCAGGAGGCTTGGCTGTTCTCCAAGATGGCAGTAGACCTTGGCATCAACCACATGATGCTGGTTCTATATAAAAGTAGGATGCTAGAATTAGGGAGTCATGGAGGCTTCCACCAAGGTTTCAAAGGAAGACCTGAGAGGCCAGGCAAATTATAACATGGGTTAAAATCTCTTAAGGCAGCCCCTGAAAAGATTATGCAAGAATCTATGAGAAGGAAGCCAAAGCTGCAGTGGAGACCCTGGAAAGAAAGAGATACCAGAAATATGGAATGTCTGCAACAAAAACTGAAGGAATTGAGAAAAGACAAGATAAGAGAGACCCTGTGGGTTGTACAAGTCAGACCACAGGGGTAGAGTTGCACAAACCCTTGGGAGAAATATGCTATGTAACCCAGATATTCTATGTGTAATTGCAGGACTTCTTTGCCCCAGCTAGATTTCAGTCTTGCTTAGGTCCCATTCCTTCTTCCTATGCCTATATTTCTCCCTTATAGAATGGAAATGTTGACTCTATGCCATTATATATTAGACATATACAACTTGCTTTTTATCTTTTACTCTTAAAACTAAGATTTTGCCTTGAGCATGAGATGAGATTTTGGACTTGCACTTTTGGGTAATGCCGGAACTGTTACCAGAGACTCTTAGAAATGGATTGTGAGATGGGCATAAGCTTTTTGGGGTCAGGGCAGAATATTATGAATCATCACTAAAAAGTCACGAGAGACAAGAATTTTCAGTGGTGAAATAATTAGATTATGATGTTTATATTATGGATTTACTGGGAAGTATCTATAGGTAGGTAGGATGTGGCTGAAGAAAGTAGTTCACTGGGGTGTACCTTTATGATTTATATTTTTGTCTCCAGTGAACAGAGTTCTGCTTCCTGGTTGTCATGTTCTGAGTTGCCTTCCTATACCACACCCTTCTACCATGATGTTCTGCTTCACCCTGGGCCCAGACTTGTGTATTTGGCCACTAAACCTCTGAGATAATGAACCAAAACAAAATTTATCTCTTCTACATTGTTCTTGTCAGGTTAAAGTGTTAAACACTATTGTTTAAGGATATATAAATAAGGATATATATATATATATATATATATATATATATATATATATATATATATATATATATATATAACTTACCTTCACTGGGGGCACGTAGGCTAAAGGTAGATGTCTTTAAAATATATAAATGAGTGTATTATAAACCTGTAATACAATGTATCTCCAATAAAAGGTCCAGTTTTTTGTACTTCTAAGTCAGGAAGACTTAGAAGTCATAAAATGACAGGTAGACTTAATAGACATGCTGAGCAATAAAGGTCTTCCTAATTAAGAAAGCCCAGCAGAACTGTGATATTATCAGTTGAACTAAATGTTTTACCTAGCTATCTCTAAAGCAGCTACCACTGTCACATCCCATTTATGATGTTTCCCTGGGGAGAAGTTATTTCCCTAAATCAATCAGTTGCTAAACCAGCATTTTGTAATCACAAGGACAAACATCAAATTTCAGAGAAGTCAAAGTCATTCACTATCAGAAAAATTGGGGATATTTCTGTATTATAGATTTTGGAATACCAAGCCAAGAGCAAGATATTAAATATAAGTATTTAGTACTAACTCTCCCTCCCAGAAAAGATTTTACCTCATAAATGGAGACAAGCTAGACCTACTGCACTCAGAATATAAAAGCTAATGAATGGTTTAATGGTTTATATGTATGCCCCACCTTTTTTTTTTTTTTTTTTTTTGGTATTGGAGATTGAACCCAGGAACATTTAACTACTGAAACACATCACCAGTTCCTTTTTACTTTACTTTTTAAATTTTATTTAGAGACAGGTCTCACTACTAAGTTACTGAGGTTGGCTTTGAACTTTCAATCTTCCTGTCTCAGACTCCTCAACTGCTGGGATTACAAGCATCCACCATCATGCCTGGCTATATGTGCCTTTTGATGGAACCAATGTGTCATAATTTCTTCTATTAAGTCTGTTTCCTAATGCCAAAAGAATTAGAAAATCAAGTAAAAATCAACTGTGATATTTAAGGAGTATTGTAATTTAGATTTATTTCAAAACTATTTGAAGGAAAATAAAACCATTTCAATTCAAAAATTACTCATTCTCCCATATATGTGCTGATTAAAGTGAACTTGACAAGAGATCATAGATGATACAAAGACAGAAAAGAAAGTAAGCCATGAATTCTTCATAAATTGAGCATGCCCCTGAATCACTGAAACTTGACTTTTGCCCACAGGTATTATTTTCAGACAAAAACTACCATTCTTAATTTTTTATATAAATTATTCTCTTATTCTAGATGACACTTCTGGAGATAATATTTGTAGGTTCGATTTAGATTATTTTATATCTACCAACTCTTTATACATAAAAATGAAACATGGTTATACTGGAAAAATAGCTAAAATTTAAAGGAGATAAGGAAAAGTGCAGGTATTAAAATAAATTAGTCAGGAGAGGATAGGCTATGCTGTGGTGATGAGTATACCCTAAAATTTGAGTGACATATCAAAGAAAGATTTGTTTGTTGCCCAGATCATAAATGAGTGTTGGAAAGACCTTCTTGGTGACTCTCTTAAATCGTGACACAGAGTTCTTCCATCTAGAGATCTAGATGATACTGACATCTTACCTTATGTACATACATGACTGCATGACCAATGTAATTACACAATATGTACCATCAGAAAAAAATGAGAAATTGTACCCCATTTATGCATGATATATCAAACTGCATTAATGCATTCTACTGTCATATAAAAATAATTAAAACAAATAATTTTTTTTTAAAAAAACTTAAATGATTATGCTTCACTTTGCCTTTGTAACTTTGCCTTCCCCTGTTAAGAGCTCACCTTAACACCAGTAAATTACAGTACTTTGCATACGTGTTCACTAGGTATTGAAGATCCAGACTTCTTCAGAATAGACTGAGCTCTATCTTCCACCTTCTGAACTGCTATTTTGAAACAACTAAAAAGAGTCTTTTAAAAAAGATTAGATGAGAAATATAGTATTGCTTGTTCTCATTATCCCTTTAAGATTTGACTTACACTACAAAGATCTGTCAACACAATCATTCAGGGAGCAAGAGAGATGTCAGCTGCTGCCTAACTAGGAAACTGATAATATTCCTGGAGCGTGTGTCCTCCTGCAGGGCTTCGATTAAGTCAGATACTTTCTCTCAGGTGCTTTGTTATAAATCACTTCTGGTGGTTTCAGAGGTACTGCAAGGAAGCATTCAACACCCACAAAGGAGTTATTTGAAGATGAAACATGAAGCATACTGACTACCTCTGAATTATCTTTGGTGTATTTCTTAATGAATTTTTTAAAAGCAAGTAACAGCTTTTCTTTTATTAGAGTTCCCAAAAATGTCTTTGTGCATCTATCAACTTCAGTCAAGACAAAACGGTGGAAGAATTATTTTAGAAAACAGGAATCAATCCACTGGACATATATGTTCTTACATACTGGGTTACTTTTGTTTGGCCATACCTCAGACAATTCTGATGCAAGCATGTTTGACCTGTGTCTCAGTCCTTGATCTCTCAGATGCTGCTACTGTAGTCCCAGCATCTTCGCTTTCCAGTAGGAAAAAGAGTTTAAAATACTCTGCAAGCCCTCGGATGAGCATCTGATGATTCAAAATTGTTGAGCTATCAAAAACGTGGAATAAGGGCAATGAAATCACACACCAATCTTCCCATAAAACCATTGTCTTTAGCTGCCCTGATTTCTGAAATCATCTTGCTTTTGAATTTGGCCTTACATACGGTGACTCTTCTGGCTCACTCTAGACACCTCTAGGAGTTGCTTCTGGTTATTGTAACTGATTTTGAAACTTCCAGGGAAGTAGAGAAAGTAACTTGCTCATGAATCCTAAATTTCTTGTGAAGGCAGTGTGACAAATCCCCAGAAAGTTTTGGCTTTCCTCCTCTCTGCTGTTTGCCTCCTTTATAACATCTTAATACTCATCTGAATAAGAAGAGAGAAATAAGGTAAAAATCTAAAGTCATTAACTTTGTTATGCATTAGTTGCTAGGAAAGCACTTTGAGAATGACTTTTCAGTTCTGAGCAGATTTTGCATTGTTTGCCCCTGGTTCCTCTAAGTAGGGAAAGTTTATAGCCAATTTTGACCTCATTCTAACTGGCCTTGCCTGTAGACCGGGCTCCAGTCGGAATTAGATCTTGGTACCCAAGATAATTAGCAGAGCAGATAGGAGATATTTTCATCATATACCAACTATGTTTTACAGCCCAGAGGGAAAGAGGGTCTATTAAATTATATGTTTGGGGCAACTCATTTCTCCTTCCTGGATCTCCATTGCTCATCTATATAGCGAGATAACTCTAACCTATTCTTTAGAGTAGCTCAGGCATGAGCTACCTTGCTTCTGGGATAAAGTAGAAATAGGAAGAAAAAAGGAGAGTTAATCAAGCTCACTTCAGATTTAAGAGGGAGATATTTGGTGGACAAAGATACATAAGAAGAATGCTGGTACAGGTTCTGTCTACCAGACCACAAGTTCCATGAAGAAATAGATGTGGTACCAGTACACAGTGCAATTTCTAGTACATAATATTATAGGAATACTTATTGACTGACCAAGCAGACTAAAGGATCCTTTTGTAGACTCAGCAGTGCCCTTTCTACCAAAATCTTTGTGCTTTGGGAACATTTGGCTAAAGGAAAACCAAGATATAAGCCTCTCCACTTTGGGGTTACAGGATGAATTGAATCTTAGAGAGCACAAGGAAAGGATGCTCAAGCCAGGCACCTTGGTCCTTGAGCACATTTCTGTGTCATGCCCTCCAGTGATAAGGAATGCCTGGGAACCTGTGCCTATCATGAGCACAATGGCAGCTGTAGTGAAGTTTCTTTATACTGAAAAAATGATTTTCCTCTTGACTTTTGAGGCTCCTAGAACAAAAATTTCTTCTACATGGGAGAAATTTGGCCCTGTGGGATTAGAAGGAACAGTGAGAATAAAGCCCAATGTAAGAAACTTGGCAAATAAATTAAGTGGTAATAGACTGAACTATGTCCTCAGAACACCCAAGAATTGTGTTCTATTGTTTCCAGAGATCACCTAGAGGTTCAGGAAAAGTAGATTTAGAGAGTTTGAGGCCTCGCTAGCCCAGGGACCCTCATGCAGCATTATGTACACAATGTTCTGGGTAGCCCCATATTTCCCCATACTTAGTGCACATATGTCCATAATGGATTAGATTTCAGCCTCTGAGCATTTAACTTTTTACACATTCCAAGTTTAGAGTAACTGCACTGGAAGCCATCTGCCACCAGGCGTCTAGTTGGATTTGGACCTGATCCATCTCTGCCAGGTGCCTGATAGTCACACACTCTGAAAAACCCAATGCCAAAATTATATGTGAATCACGGACCTGAGGCTCCAAAATGATCCAATTAAGAAATATTTTTAGAACTCAGCTTAATTTTTAAGGCTTAAACTTTAAGGATTATTACTATTATATAATCAGCAATCTGAAATGAAATCCAACTATATGTACTTTTTAAACTACAGTATTTCTCCCCATGGTCTAGTAACTTTGTTATTGAAATTCAAAAGTATATAGCATAATACTTTTTTCAAAATTAGTATTAATTTTAAAGTATTTTTAGCATTATGGTATTCATAGAATATCATAAAATTAGATAACAGGGAAATTTTACTTTGTTACATTTTGTTCTGATGATAAAATACATCTTCTAGCCCATCCTGTATACTGCTTTTCAAACAGCTACCTAAGAAACACAAAATCACCACTCTGTACCTCCATATAGTGAGCACAATAAACTTTTTTTACATTTTACAAATAGAATTTTAACAGTTTTGAGGAATAAAATGATGTCTTCACTTCTTTATATACATAATGTGCTAAACATATGACAGGTATTTATTAAATAATTTGTAAAGTGAATTTGAGTTTCACCATCCTGTGACCTTATTCATAATGATGAAAATAATGGTGAGTACATATTGTGCACTTTCTATTTGTCAGAATTTGTGCAAAACCTACCTTATATAATATATATAAATTTTCCCAGATTCATACTAGGTAATTTCTAGCATAATCTCTTTTTACAAATCAATGATGTTAAGATAAGTTTTCCAAGGATATAGGTTAATAAATGGCAAGCTAGATTCAGAAACACAGATCTTACTTCAGAGCCTATTGTCTTAATTACTGTTTTTCCCCAGCCTTGAATATTTTCCTCTCCTGGTCCCCTAAAGGCCTTGTGTGAGAAAATTTTTTTGTTTAAGAATTCCAGACAGTTTTTGTGCTAGCATCTTAAACTGTGCATGCCGACTGTGCCAGCCACTTCCTAGGACAACAATTCTTCCATCTCCTTCCTACATTGGCATACCACACTCACTTCTCTCCCTTGGATAACTTGAAACCCGGAGTGTTCAGGTGCTAAACCAGACTGCTGCAGTCCCCTCAAGAATCAGAGGAGCAAATTATCTAGTGACAAATAGGAACCACAATTTACATAGTTCAAGGAAATGAGGAAGGTAGCACAGGAGCAAAACAACATTTGTAGAACATTCAAAAAGCACCTCAGATCATTCAAGTTCATTCCTCATAACCACCTGTAAGGATCCCAGGGTAAAGTGAATTTCCTGAGCTTGCATAGCTAATTTACAACAAGAGCCAAGCTTAGACCCGCATTCTCCTCTCCACCAGGTCCTGTTTCTATAATACCATATTCCCTCCCCCTGAAATACTCCAAGGAAAACAAACACCAGTCTTATAGAAGGTGATCCAAGGATTTTTCCAGTGACCCTTCTTTCTATAGAGTTTTCTAAAAATAGAGAAAGGACTTATTTATAGCCCTTATTTCAAGGTGCTTTTCAAATATCTAATTATTCAATGACCCACACGAGAGCTAGAGGTGACAAAGGACAGTGGACTTGGCTGGGTATTTTGTAAGCATGCATGTGATGACCGAAACTTCATTGCTTAGGACTATGAATGCCCAGGGTGAGGATGCTAAGAAGCTAAGGCAAACATCTGTGCCTGTCATTTAAAGATATGCTGAGGGCAGGGAAAAAAATGGTTGAAAATCTTTTAACCCTTTAGAGGTGAAAACCAAAGTGTTGTATCTCTTAATAAACATTGGCATACTTTTCAAGATTTGACTGGGCACATGTTCTCCTCCATTGCATTTTTTTATAAGTGATCTTTTGGGGCTTCTAAATGACATAGCACAGAATAATACAATTCTAAATCGTGCAAGAGATTTCAACTGGAAACATTTATAATATAGTCCACATTCTGTAATACAGACACAAATTTCTACCTACCAGATTAGACTATTTCCATCTGGCACACCCTGCTACCTGCTCTGGGAGATGAATGGCACTGAAGCTACCCTGGCTACTTTTTAAGGTTTTGAACCAATGTAGGCAGTATTCACATATCCAGATTTAACATGGTTTTCTTGCTTTGAGAATACAGCACCACAGATATTGTATCCCAAAAAGAAAGACTGCCTGCTCAGAAAGGAATCTGACAAGACAACATTATATCTTAGATCCTGGGGATCTGGCCTTAGGTTAACAGGCATCAGTCAGAGTTCTCATCAAAGAATGAATTGAAAGAGAAACAAAGAAAAGCACAGCACAGAAATAAACACATACACACACACACACACACACACACACACACACACGCACACACGCACATTGTACTTGGAAACATCATCAAGGGAAGGAACAATGATAGCAAGAGTTTGGGGTAGGGGACTCCAAAAATAATCTGAAAACACCAGCTTTCCCGATCCTTCCCTCGCTGGTGTGGTTCTGGGACCAACCAACTGGATTCTCCTTCAGCCACTACAGTTCCCTGTTACCATTGATAGAGTTACTTCTCCATTCACATCTTTTAGTTCTTCTTCGTTGTTCTCTATCTGCTCTCATTTTCACCAACTAGCACCATTTTCTCCTCAGAAAACGGTAACCCTTTCTAAGCTATTGCTCCCCAGCCTGAAAAACTGGGTAGTTGCAATGAGTTACCATTTAACATCATTCCTTTCAATTCTATGTGATCCTCCAGAATACCCCCCTTCATCTCATTTTCTGTCATTTCCTCTATTGACGTGAGCCCAACAAGACAACACTTTGAGCGTGGCCTTATCATACGGACTTCACCGATTTCTCTTAGTCAATCTTCCTATTTCCATACAAAAGACCACAATAAAAGAAAAATAAGCTTACAATTCCCTACAGGTTATAACTCTACACTTTATTTCTCTAACACACTCTCCTCGAAGAATCCATTTTTGGGAGGTCTTGAGACACATTCTTCCCAGGTATTAGGCTAAAAGATACTCATCACACCACATTTTAGCATCCTAAATCAGTTTGTTTCCCTGTTTTTGTTCTAAACATTTGGTCATCTAAACATTTTGTTATTTCTAAGTAAGCTCCATGCCCAGTAGGCACATGTTATTTGGTACATTCAGAAAATGCTTTTTCTCCCTACTTTTCTTCATACATTTGTCATTCTCAATTGCTTCCAGCAGTACCACTGGGCATGCAAATAAACACCCCAATGGCTTTCCCAAGCATGTCCCAAAGTACCAGAATTCAAACAGTGTTAACATTAAGTAACCACTTTCCCTCCTGGGATTTTGCTCTGAATGTGAAGTCACCAAGTGAACCATCTTTCACAATGAATTAATTTAAGGACCATTACAACAATATGTCTATAGAATTGAGAAATTATCTGTCTTGGTCATGAAGACCAATTGTTTGAATATAAAGAACCCTGCAGTTTATAAGAAGCATAGAGAAAATATTTATTTTCCAAAAATGGAAAAATAAATGCTTTATGATGTCTTTCTCAGCCCAGTCACAGTAGCCTTAATTGTCACTAACTGTCATTTGGAAATTTATCCATTCCTAAATTGTATTGCTTGACATTTGGGGCTCATTAATAATTTAATAATAATTTATCGGATAACAACAAATTTTTATTAAGCATGTACCAGAACAAATGTACTGTTTTAAATGTCTGATTCAAATTCTTACTGAGAGTTACTACCTTATTCTCAGGTTGAGAATAAGGGGATTAGCAGAGATAATAGACCCAAAATTTATAAAGATTAAATCTGAAAGCATATAAAGAGAATAAAAAAAGAAAATGGAGAGAGACCTCAGGAACCAGCAATGCTTTATTCAGCATCAGAGGGGCACATCTTGGGGGGCCAGGACATGGCCGCAGGTCATCATGACAGTCTGGGTTTTATAGGGCCTTAGCAGAGCCAGATCATGGGAGCAGTTACTTACTTTTCGTGGGCCCTTTTGGCAGCCAGGTCATGGCAGGAGTTTTGGTGGCAGGCTCATTAGGATGGGGCAGGGCCGGTAGGGGAACAGTAAGGGAAGTTCCTTGGGGGCCTATTTTCCACATCCTTCAAAATCCATAGATGGATGACTTCTGGAATGATGATATGAAGAGCTGAGACCTTCTCCAAGCAAAGAAATCACAATTGGTAAAAATTAAAAAAGAATAAAAAAGGCTGAAAGTCTACTAAATGTCAATAAGAACAACAAGAGTCTGTGGCATTTGAGCCACACAGTTCTCCTTCCATCCTCATCCCAGGTCAGCATGATAGAACTTGCCTCTGGGTAGATGCTATCAAGAGCACATGGCTTTCTCCTCTCTCCTCCCAGCTGAGAGTTGCAGCATGTTACTGAGAGGTTCAGGCAGACAGCATTTTCCACTGCCCTCCCCCACTGTACTGCAAAGGTTCTATTCAAGGCAAGAACAACTGAGAGGTCTCCAGCTCTCTTTTTCTACTCTACCCAAACTCACAAGGTAGAAGATTCACCCAGGTCCATAGGTTTTTGTTTGTTGAATATATTTTTTAGATGTTTATGGACCTTTATTTTATTCATCTAGTTACATGCAGTGCTGAGAATCAAACCCAGTGCCTCACCCATGTTAGGCAAGCACTCTACCACCAAGCCACACCTCCAGCTCCCCCACTAGGTTTTCAATATGGCCCAAGGTGAGCCTCACCTCAGCTCATTCATAATGCAAGATCCCACACCAGAAGAGACAGCTGAGCAGGCCAGTGGCTGCTGATCCTGCCCAGTACTTGCTTGTGGAGCCCAGATTCCACTGTAAGACAAGTGACCACTCTCTCTATTCCTAGCTCTGGGTAGTAGTCAAGTGGTCTTTACCAGAGAGAGAAGCAGCCCTATTAAGAGATCTTTGAAGCTTTTTCCAGAGAGACTAATTTTACTTGGAATGAAGAAAAATTGATGTATTATTTTAAATGTTTAATAGTCAACAAAAACACACATACATGCACAGGATCAACATGTGAGACACACACAGAAAATGCAACAAAACAGCCTTTCAAAGTCCCACATGTCAGACATAGCAGACAAAGCAAACAAGTGTCTAGAAAAATAAAGAAATCTTTATTTAAAAAAATAAACAAAGATGTGATGACAATTTCTCATTAAAAAGAGCATATCACTTACGATAAATTACCAAAAAGAAGAGGAGAATGGGGAGAGGGAGGAGGCCAAGTAGGAAGGAGAAGAGGACAAGAGGAGGAGGAGGAGAAGGGAACAGCAGCTCTACCAACACATGGAAATTCTAGAGTTGAAAAACACAAGAGCTGAGGTGAAAACTCCACTGGAGGGAATCAACAGTAGACTAGAGCTGGCAGAAAAAAAGAAGTAGCCAACATGAATATAGACTGACAGATTATATAATCTTAACAAAAAAGGAAGAGAAGAAAGAAAAATGAAGAACATCAGGAAAATGTGGGACATAGTTAACTACTTCAACATACATTTAAACAGAAAGCAAAGGAGAAAGGAGAGGAGGGAAAGCAGCCAAGAAATTATCAAAGAAATAGTCACTGAAAAATTCTAAATGATTAAGAACATTAATCTACACATCCAAAAACTCAATGAACTCCAAGTAGGATAAAGAAAAAGAGTTCCACACTGAAACACTTGGCAAAAATGTTGAAAGACAAAGAGAAAAATCTTCAAAGTAAATTGTAAATTATATATAAATATACACACATACACACACACACACACACACACACACACACATGTATATGTGTAACACCAAACATGTGAAGAATTAAGACCAAATATTCAAAAAACTTTCCAAAAACATAAAAGAGAAACTGTTTAACTCACTGTTATCCTGATATTAAAACCAGACAAAGATTATCACTGCTATATATTAATTTGTGTCCACCACCCCAAATTCATATGGTGAAGTCTTAGTCCCAATGTGACTGTTTGGGATTAGACAAAAAGCCTTTTTTTTTACATGTGACACCAGAAGCACAAATGACAAAAGAAAAAGTAGGTTAAGTTGGTCTTTATCAAAATTTAAAACCATTATGCTTTTAAAGAGATCATCAATAAGAAATCCCACAAACCCACAGGCACGAGAAAATATTTTCAAATCATGTAATTCATAAGCAACTTATTTTTAGAAAATGTTTATGTGTGTGTATATGTGTATATTATATATACATATGTATATACATATGTGTGTGTGTGTGTGTGTGTGTGTGTGTGAACTCTTATGACTCAAAGCAAAAAATCAGCCTAAGGGGATATGGTTTGAATAGACAAATCTGCAAAGAACATATACTGGTGGCCCTTAAGTCCATGAAAAAATGTTCAAAACCATTAGCTACCAGGAAAATGCAAACCAACACCCACAATATCAGTTCACTCTCACAAGGATGGTTATAATAAAAAATACTAGGATTGACAAGGATGAATAGAAGTTGGAACCCTCATATTTTGCTGATGCACATGTGAAATGCTGCAGATTCCCTAGGAAATCATGTGGAAGCTCCTCAAAAGTTGAAAAACAGAATCATCATGTGACCTAGCAATTGCATTCTAAGGTATAATTTAGAAATAAAAACACAAACTTCCACACAAATATTCACTGAAGCATTATTCACAGTAGAAATTGCCTACTAATGGGTGAATGGATGAATAAAATGTGGTACATCCATTCAAATATTTTCCAACAGTAAAAAGAAAGGAATACCTGCTACATCATGATACCACCCTGAGCCTTAAAAACATTGTGAAGTGAAAGAAACTAGGCCCAAAAGACCATGCATGAAATGTTCAGATAATTCATTAGAAGCAGAAAGTAGATTAGTGGGTGCCCATGGTGGGGTGGTGGTAGGATGGGGGTGATAGTTACAGATATTTTGCTGCTGATAGAGATTATCTAAAAGTAGACTATCACAATGTTTGTACACTCTGTGAACATACTAAAACCCACTGCTTTGTACACTTTAAGTAGGTAGTTTATATCTGAACAAACCATTAAAAATTAAATATGTGATACATTAATTCAGATCCATATTTCTCTCTCAGTGAATGTTAAGTCCTTTTTCTTTTATTTCACTTCATTCATTGATAATGCAAAAGTGAAGGAGCTGTGTATTTTCCTTGGATACATATTTTCCTTGGAGCTATGTATTTTCCAGCTTCCCTAAGACAGACTTGAAGTTACTTGAAGGCAGAGTTTCTCATGGTGATTGGCATGTTTCATATAAAAATATTTGTTCTAGAGTTCATCTATTCCTCCCATGCTCCCCTCCCTACCTCACTATGAATCAGCCTCCTTATATTAGAGAGAACACTCAGCATTTGTTTTTTGGGGATTGGCTAACTTCCCTTAGCATTCGGGGGTTAACAAGGATGGTAGAATGTGATAGACATCATTATCCAAAGTACATATGTGAAGACACGAATTGGTGTCAACATACTTTATATACAACCAGAGATATGAAAAACTGTGCTGTATATGTGTAATAAGAATTGTAATGCATTCTGATGCCATTCATTTTTTTAAAAAAATCATTTAAAAAATTAAAAATCAGGAAAAAATATTTGTTAATGTTTAAAAAACTGAGTTGTACAACTACAGTAGTACTGTAAAATGCTGACTAGCAGCATGGGCCAGGACTCCTACAGCCTAGATTCAATTCCCAGGATTCAAGATAAGACCTCAGAGTTATACCTACTGGATTTGAATCCTGACTCTAACACTTCACAGCTATGTAACCTTACAAATATTATTAAACTTTCCCAGTTTTAGTTATTTACCTCTTATGAAAATGAAAATGCATTTTTATGCCTGACTTGGCTCACATTTTCTCTGTCAGTGCTCTTTGACCTCCTTTGAATACCACCTATGGAACCCTCCATTCTCTGAATTCATCAGAAGTCCTGTGTCCTTCATGAAGCCTCTGCCTAGTCCACCTTCCAGAGCAGCTCCCTTGTAGGATTCTTGTGGAGATGGAAAATGAAACACGACCTGGGAGGGATCTTAGTGCTTGGTACATTCTATTTTCAAATAGAATGTTAGCTATGACACAATTAATGATTGTTTTTATTTCCTCTCATGATAAGTAGTTGTTGGTTAAATCATTGTTCATTTCAAAGCTGACATAAATCTTTGAGAAGTGGATGGTAGGATTGTCACATTAGCAAATGCTGGACCTGATGGCCTCTACTTAATTTTCCCTCTCATTGCTTTTAAGGACTGATGAGAAAATAAAGAGAAGTACAGATGGAGGAGAGAGATTGTTCTAAATATGATTTTGTCACTCCTACTTACCAGAATCCTCTAAAAATAAGCATAATAATACTGACAGTTATCTGTTGAGCAACTGCTCTATGGCCTGTGTTGTATTTGATGATCTCATATACATTACTCAATTAAGCAGTTACACCATTGCCTGCAAAATAAAGTCCACACTAAAAGCATGCCAAGACCTTGTTTCATTACATCGAGTATCTCTCCCAACTGTCAGCTCAGCACTCATCCCCTTCCCTCTGTGTCAGACACAGAAGTGATTTGCTGTCTCCTTAGAAGCCTCACCCTTCCCTCCTCTGTCTTTTGCCTGATGTGTGTTTGCTTTGTCTTCTAAGTTGGAACTGCCCTTCCTATCCATCTCCATCTGTTCACATCCTATTTATCCATTTAGGGCGTGATCAAATACCACCTCTTTTAAAACGCCTCTACCAGTCTTTTTGCTCTCCTCCCACCCCGTGGCGGATAATCTTCTTTTTCTATTTTTTAGTAGCCTTGAAATTCCATTAAAAACCATATCAGGTTCTACTTTGCATCCCTCTGGACACAACTTCTTAAAGTCAGGACCTCTTCTTCTAAAACTTCACATCCACAAAAGGTCATCTGGGCACAATGCCTTCTCAAAGGCCTCCTGAAATTGATTTAAAAGCTGATTATGAAGACATTCTTGGTAGCATGTCCCTGA
Source organism: Ictidomys tridecemlineatus (assembly GCF_052094955.1). NCBI lineage: Eukaryota > Metazoa > Chordata > Mammalia > Rodentia > Sciuridae > Ictidomys > Ictidomys tridecemlineatus. The sequence goes on along the minus strand of NC_135483.1, from coordinate 124,053,157 downwards.
GAGGCAAAATCTAGTCTATATTCTAGGGGCTAACAGAATGTGCTGTGAGAAATGGCTCTAGAATAAAAGCACCGCCATTTCATTTCAGAAAGTACCCAAAATAGTCCCTCACTCCTCAGAAATCTCACGGTGACTGCCATCAAAACATGTGAAATAACATGAAATGAAGAAAGCGTGCCTTCTGTTGAATTTAAATTGTGACTTAAGTTAAAGAGAGAAACCTTGGAATAAAGAATTTATGAACTCTAAATAAATCAGGAAAAGAGGTCAGGCAGAAGATTTTCATATTCTCAAATATTTCCAGGATACAGGGTAAATTGGATATGCTAGGAGAAGATGGAGAGACCAGAGAGTGTATTCCTCAACCCATCAGCACCACTATTCATATTAAAGAGCCTCAGTCTCTGGCAGTAAAATCAGGCAACTATTAATCAAGGCTTGCAGCAGAACTGCTTGCCAGCAGTCAAGAGAATGAGAAATCTGCAAGCGTCTGTGTGCATGTGTGTGTATTCTTGGGCCAGAGACCATCAGGATGTAAGGGAGAAGAACACTAGGTTTCTATTAAAAAAGGAACTACTTTTTAATTTAAAAGACTGCAACATGGTTTAAAATCTAAATTAATCTAACAATTGTTGCATACTATCCAAAATCACAGAGAGTGAAAATAATTGATTTGATTCAATGAGTTTTGTATTTTCTTCCACCAAATCTCCTCCTTTTCGCCTCTTTCAAAGGAGTCAGCTCATTTTAAAGAAAAACATCCATGACAATGGGTAAGAGAAAGAAAAAGTAGATATATGAAAGACACACACAGGAAAATCTGGTCATAGACATCATTTGACAATATTACTATCTTGCTTTCATATAGGACCCTTTCCCCATTTTGCTGAAATTCTCCATATCCTCTTTCAAGTATTCATCTCAGGTTATATATCTCAACAAACTCGGAGGTCAGTGAAGATACATTTTAAATTAGTGAAAGAGATTAATATGGAATTGTCATCTTGATTCCAGTTACAAATGGCCTCCATTATTTTAATTAATATTAATTAGAATATATACCATGCACAAGAAGTGTAAGAGTAATGGTTAACGCCTAAATCAAATTTAAAGACTTGAAACCCATTTCTTCTACTTAATAGCTGAGTAACCTACTGCAGTCTATTTAATGGCTCTATGTTTCAGTTTCCTCATCTGCAAACAGGGATAATAATAAGTACCTATCTCAGAGAATTTTTATGAATACTTTAAAAATCTGAAAACAATATTTGGCACATACTCAGCACTATGTAATGTTTATTAAATTGGTAAATATGGTAGTGAAATACCACTGAGAATGAAGAGCACAAAGAATGTATTTTGAAATGGAAAAGGTTTTTTTTTAGTTGCCCAAAATGTAAATGACTAGGGTAACCACCATACCAGTTTTCTCAGGACTGAGAAGTTCCAAGAACAGGGACTCTGGGTGCAAAGCTGGAGGTTTAGGCACCTGAGAAAGGCACTAAGACAGGTAATTGTAACAGATATCTTAAGCTTTCGTCAGGTACAGTACATACATGTTTTATGTCATTTGGCCCTCCCAGCAACCCTTACCACATAAGGTCGTTTTCAGTGTTCAGAAAAGGAGACAGAGAATATTTACCAAGACACACAAGTTGAGGAGGTATGAGCAGAGATTTAAATCCCAAATCTGCCTGTATTCAAAGTCTATGGTGTTTATTAAACGGATGCACTATAATAGTGGGATCTATTGTGACATGTCGATATATGCATATAATTGATCAATTTCATTTCCCAATACTCCCCTTACCCTCCATATTGTATTTCTATTAGTGATCATAATCTAACTCTTCTACAAAGGAGTGGTTTCCTGTCCGAGCCAATTTAGGTTCTCTTGAAAATACACCTGTGTTATTGAGTTGTCAAGACAGACCCTTAAAGCTCAAAGGCCATCTCTCTGGCCACATTGTCATATTCCAGACATGATTGCCTTCCCAGGGGACTTTCTTAAGGCCGTATGTCAATCCCACAGGTGGACATGTAAAAAAACAAGGAATCAGGTTCTTTCCAATTTATTGGAACTTGATAGAAGCATCAAAATGAAGTCTTATATTGCTTCTCACATCTTTCTTACTTTTACTAATAATTACCTTTCAAAATCATAGTCCCATATTAAAATTTTGAACTTTTATCTTTGTCCTCGTTCCTGCTATTATTTTCCTAGTACAACTGGGAATAAAAACACAGCCAGATTCTTTTATTTATTCATTTTTTTGGTACCAGGGATTGAACTCAAGGGCACTCGACCACTGAGCCACATCCCTAGTCCTGTTTCTTATTTAAAGACAGGGTCTCACTGAATTGCTTAGCACCTCGCTTTTGCTGAGGCTGGCTTTGAACTCATGATCCTCCTGCCTCAGCATCCCAAGCCACTGGGATTACAGCCACCTCACTAGCTCAGCTTCATTCTTAACATTTCTTTGAAACTTCCTCTCTTAGTATTTTTCTTCTTATTATTTATTGATTGATTGATACCAGGGGTTGAACTCAGGGGCACTTAACCACTGAGTCATATCCTCAGCCCTTTTTGTATCTTTCTATTTTGAGATAGTCTCATCAACTTCGTGAGACACTAACTTAGAATTTGCAATCCTCCTGCCTCAGCCTCCTGAGTCACTGGGATTATAGGCATGCACTATCATGCCTAGCTTTCTAGAATTTTTGAAGGAATCTTTCATCCTCTAACAGATTAGCAAGAGGAGATTTATATCCCTGGGAAAGGGTCTACCCTGACAGAACCATCCTCAGGACAAACAGATGAAGTTTGGTCTGTCTTGAGAAGCTAAAGCCAAACTGCTCATTTCTCATTGTCCTAAACCCTAGAGGCAAGTGGGTGCATGCCACGGTTTGAATAAGTGACAAAAACAATCCACACACCCTATTTTGAAAACCTGTTCTTATTTGAAATTTCCAAGAACACATATTGTACTATCTTCATCTTTCCATGCAAAACAGGATAAAAAATGATCAAGGGTAGTTTTAGTTATGGAAGTTTTCAAAAATAACTGATGTTAATTAAAAACACCCTTGTTTCTGCCAGAAACCTACTTCTTGAAGTGCAGGTCTTATTTCTTGGGCTGAGTAGCTGAAAAGCAACTCTGCACCCTGCCTTTCTGGCTATGAGTGTACTGCTTATGTTTTGTAGTAACTGCTCCTCTTTTCTGGGAATAGCTACAGCCCACACCCTCAGTCACATCTCTTCTCCCCTCCCACACTCCTATCACAAATCTAGAGTATGATTGGACACCAGGCAGCATATTCAGTGGCCAAGTAGATTCCATCAGGGTTTTAAAATGATACACAGGAGGTACACTGTTGTAGTTTCATCAGAAAACAAACACTTCAGTGCCCAAGTCCCTGCTTTCAAAATGAGGTTTATGATTCCTCATAAGCTCATGAGAAAATGAGCCTTATGAAGCATGATGGGGTGTGTGAAAGTGTAAAGGCATGTCGTCTCAAAACCAAGGTAATTCTTTGAAGGCCCTGGGCTTTTTACTGTTGTCTTGTTTTATTTTGTGAAGTAATTATTTTGGTGGGGGGGGGGCGGGAGGCTCGAGTTCAACCAAATTCAATGTATCATTTATAGTTCTAAAGGAATTATTTTAAGTAGCAACCACATGAGGTTTGAGAATGGCCAAATTTGATAATGAAATGAGCTTGTGTATGTTCTGTGTGTAGTACGATACATAAGGCACATGTACTACCTGTGTATTACATATAGACGCAGACCCTTCCCACAATACAGATAAATGGTGTTATGGTCAGGCTAGAACCAAGTATCACACAAGTATTAGTGAATCCTTAGTCATATGTTCAATTTTTACATTTACATGACTCATAGTAAATGGTAAAACTGGTATAGCACTCTGGGGTAAACTAGTGAGATCAACCTATGGCAGCATGTTGCTACTGGAAAAGTCTTATCCTGATTGTGACTCTTAATTGTGTTTCTAATGATCATGTTTTCCTTGCTCCTCATTTTCCCAGTCTCCAGGACTATCTACCTTAAAATTACCCCTTCCTTGTCTCAAGTCATTTCAGAGAATTCTTATCCTATTTGCACTTGCTCAGAGTATATCTTTTTTATTTTTTGGTACTAGGGATTGAACCCAGGTATGTTTAACCACTGAGCCACATCCCCAGCCACCTACCATCCACCTTTTATTGAGACACAATGTCGCTAATTTGCTTAGAACTTCACTAAGTTGCTGAGGATGGCTTGGAATTTGTTATCCTCCTGCCTCAGCCTCCTGAGCTACTGAGATTATAGGTGGGCACCTGAGATTACAGGCATGTACCACCACACTTGGCTTAAACTAAGTCTTATAAACAATTTTTATAGCTTTATCTCCTGCCATCTCTAACTTGTTTCTGAACAAATTATTGCATATATTTCTAAGAAAGAAAAGTACTCTTGCTTCCAAAGCTCTTTATGACACTGTCCATCTGTCTCTTTTCCCCTTTTTCATTTTGTTACTGATACATATGTGGCTTTGTACCTGGTCTTCAAACACAGATCCATTTACTCCATAGGCCCTTGCACCAAGTACAGTTTTTGGATGCTGTGACTAAAAGGAACAACACTAGAGGAGGAAAGGTTTATTTAGGGGATCACGGTTTCAGAGGTCTCAATACACAGACAGTAGGCTCCATTCCTCTGGGCTCTAGGTAATATAGGACATCTTGGTGGAAGAATGCGACAGGGGGAACCAGTTCTCATGATGACCAGAAAACAGAGATTCCACTTGCCAGATACAAATATATACCTCAAAGCCACGCCTCCGGTGCCCTACCTCCTCCAGCCATCGGCCACCAGCCTTCAGTTAGTTTCCACTCAATCCCATCAGGTGATTAATTCACTGATTGGATTAAGGCTCTCGGAACTCAATTGTTTCCTCTCTGAACCTTTTTGCATTGTCTCACACATGAGCTTTTAGGGGATATCTCCACATCCAAACCATAACACCTTGTCTTCATGGTCAACTCCTTGTCTTTCATGGCTCACTTTAAATCTGAGTGGTTTTTCTTAACCACTCGATATAGAGCAGCAATTCGGACATTCTGTCATGCCAGTCCAAATGATTACCATCTGATATGATGCTTATTGTAGTTGCTGTAATTGTCTTTCCATACTCCACATTAGCTCCATTAGAACAAGTACCTGTTAGTCTTATTCTTTAGTGGACCCTAGAACCTAGAACTGTGCTGACTAAATATGTCAGTACTCAGGCATTCCTGGATAAGTGAATGTTCAATAAATTTTTCTTCAACTGCTTTCTACCTAGGAATTTTTTCTTTCTAAATTCAACTTTTAATAAAAAGTGAGCATGTTTCTAGGGAAGTACATCTGAAAATATTTCTCTTGGCTGAAAATTCCTGCATCAAGTTAGTAAGTATCACCTGAATTAATAAATAAGGCACCTGGAGTTTTGTATTTTAATTGTGTTATTTTAATGCAAGGGTTATAAAAACATTTTATATATCACAACTTCATATATAAAAATTAGAGGTTTTTTATTACATATGGTTAAATCAAGACACTGCCTCTATATTGCTTTCAAGATCCTCTTTGATCTCTACCCACTATACTGACTACCAACAGTACCCAAGGTACTATGACTTCAAGTTACACAATTCTAAACACAATTCCTGAGGTAGGAAAAAAAAACACACAAAATGACTCTTTGAAGTCCCTTAAATTTTCCATGAAGTATAGCATGCACACATTGCCATTTCTTAGCAAACTAAACATAGTTCTTTTCTTCCCTCACATTATTAGAAAAGAGAATCTTTCTTTACCTGATCATCAAATGAAGTACTTGGCCATATTATAGAAAATTAATATATGTTTAAATTTCAGAATCAAACTCAGCCCAACAAGACATTCACATAATGAAAGCAGAAACAGTAACTGACTAAGTAGAAACAGATTTATATTTGTCATATTATTCATTGCTGGTCATTCACAGATGGAGAACAGGTGCTATGGGCAGAATTATATACCCCACAAATTCATGATGAAGCTCCAACATTGGGAGAAAAGAGTTAAGTCAAAATAGTGGGACCCTGGAACAAAAAAAAAATCAGAAGCCCTACAAAAAGACAGGACACAGATAGAAAGGGACCATCTATAAGCTGAGAATGGCACCCTCACAAGAACCCAATCATGCTAGCACCCCGAGTCTCAGACTTTCAGGCTCCAGAAGAGAAAATAAATTTGTTGCTCAAGCTATCCAGTCTATGGCATTTTGTTACAGCAAACATTTTGTTGTGAGCCAACACAATGGGGAACACATTACTCCCATCACTACTTGTTTCCTCTCTCTTCTTCCTCAACGTCCAAACCCTGCACTATGCTTCATTTATTTAAGTTTGATGTGCCCATGATGCAACTCCTCTGTAACATATTGAACCATAATTGGTTATTCCTACTCTAAATGGAGAGGTTGATCACATTTGTAAGCCTGATATCAAGCAACGTTTGAGAGGACAACACAGGAGCGAGTCAGAACAAAGAGAAAAGAGGCAAGAGTCTGACACAAGCTATCCTGGAGGACAAACTGAAGTGAATGCCTGGAGTGAGTTTGGGCTCATAAAAGGGCAGCAGAAGTTTGGGCACGAAGTTCTAGAAGTTCGACAAGGAGATTGACAGGAGGTAAAGAAATAAAGATATGTTGGTAGCAAAGACAATGCTCTTGGTTTTGCCCAAGGCCACTCCTGTTCATAAATGTGATAATTATGAGAACTACTTAGTGCTTATTAATCTTACAGCAGACAGACAGCACCACTTATCCCAAATTCTTTTTGTCCTTAATCTATTTGTCTAGAAGAAATGAGGACAAAATTCACCTCCAGAAATAACAAAGGGAAAGATTACCTATTCTTATTCATCCCTATATAAAATTTTAAGCACACTTACATACAAAGGTGGTGGAATCATCTGTAATATGAAATTGTTTTTGGTTTTTGTGTTCTTCAGGCGCCACTTCATTTATTCTTTAACAAATGGGAAATTTTAAGTTACAGACATTGAATGCTGAGGATTTGAGATAACTTTTAACTGGCTTTAATGGATTCCTTTCTTGAGTCTGTCTTTCATTGTTTTGTTTTTTTTCAAATTTTCAATTTCCTTCATCTTCACTGTCAAAGTAGAAAGGGTGCTCTGCCCAGGACAGTAATTAGTCTAAACGAGGAGAGAGCTGTGAAAGGAATTCAGAAACCACAGAAACTTAGTATTAATGCTGTTTGGTTTCAAATAGGAACAATAGGCAGAGATATGCATTCTAAATGACTGAAATATCCAGACATTCGGTCAATAGCATTCTTTGACACTTATTGTGTGCAGAGCACCACTGGCTGTCTGTCTGAAGAAACAAAAGCAACGCCAGACAGCCCTTATCTTCCTAGCTTACAGCTGCAGATCTCAATACACCAGGACTCAGCAGGTAGACTGAAGCCAGGAGGACAAGCAGAGCCCTTTGTCAGACTTGATGGCAATTGTTAAGGACTGAAATTGTACCTCCGTTATAAACAAAAGCAAAATCCTGTTGCCCTAAATTTAAAGAGAACAATTAATTTTGGAAGACAAGAGATATCATTTTTCTTAGGAAAATCTCAATTTTGTCAGTCAACTGGTATAGCTCCATCAAGGAAAAAAACAGCTCCTTAGTCTCTCATCAATTCCGCATATCAAGTCAGCACAAGGTATTCTCCATACCACTGTGACACTGCAGAGAGAGAACTCTGAGCCTGTTGCTGATAGAACTGTCCTACTAAAACAGGAATCAGGTTAACTCCAATATTTTGGCCAACCCAGAACAAAGAATTCTTTGGTGGGCTCTCACTTTTAAAGACTGAAGAAGTCCATCAAATTTAATAATTCCATACTGATTTAAAAATAAATAAATGAACAAAAAATAAAGTATTTTGACAAAAAGTAAATAAAAAATAAAGTTTGAGAGAAATTTCAGCACCAACTAAAAATGTGGTTGGGTTGCTACAGAAATACTTGAGGGCTGACATGTGAATCAATACCGTACTAATCAGAGCAGAGCTGTGAAGTAGACACATGTAACAAGCATAACTCACGTTATCAACAACTTCATTTTTATCTCCAACTGTCTCTTTAAATTTATTCCATTGGGCTAGTATTTCTATTGCCTCCAGAGGAAAATTTGGGCAGTTCGAAAACTTGGGCAGTCTCCAATACTAGAGTCTCTTTAAATCACAAAAATCATTTTATTGTCAGACATAAATCAAAACTCCAAATTGGAATTAAAGCCAAAGCTTCTCCCTTTCTGTGGCTGAGAGGTGGAGAAGGAGGGAAATCTGAGATGAAAAAGGCAAATGATCCTCTGTTTTTGCACTTTGTCTTTCTACCTTTCCATCCAAGACTTAAATAGGAAAATGGGGAGGGATGATGGAGTTCCCAAATAGATGCTCTTTGAGTGAAACCCTTGTGAGCTGGTGTGGTCCTCTCCAGGTGTGTCAGTTATTTAAAAGTGAGGCTTTTTTGTGGGATATTCTAACAGCACCCACACACAAACTCACCCATGAATGCAAAGACAGGGTTCTCTCAGCCATCGCCTTCTGGACACAAGAGTTGAGTTCCCCTGTGTCATCTTGGGCATTTGGTCATCTCCCCAGGTTGCTCTTCTGTGAAAGGGTCATGTGTCTTCTTGAACACTAGATAACAGTAGACCTGGTCTTTCTCAGAGTGTGGGGCCTACATTCGTGCCCCAGAAAAAAAATGCCCTCTCAATCTGTTCATTCTGCAAATCCTTGTTGAGTTTCCATTTGGTACTTTGCACTCCTTAAAAAAAAAAAAAAGGCATATACTAAAATATAAATGAGCAATCAGGCTTAAAGTATATCTTTCCCAAGGGGTATCTGCATTTTAAAAAGACTGTTTTAAAACCACATGAATAAACCACACAACCCTCGTTACTCAGATGGATTCACTCAATAAAGCAATTTCCAAATTTTACATGGGAGGCATTATATAGGCAATGTATATATTCTGAAGGATGAGGCCAGGAGTCTTTGAACCTTCAATATAGGAGAAGGGCACTACTTTTACTTAAATTGTGTGATGATTTGAGGCAATTTGGAGCTTTCTTATGGATTACAGATAAGGAAAGAGCTAAACCCACTCAAGGTACTCCTGGGATCTTTTTTCGCATCATCAATATTTATGATTCTGTGGTAGTATTAATTTTAAATAGAATCATAAATGCATGATATATAGCTAGAAGAGAGTAGAAATTATCTGGTTTATCTTACATTATCTCTTCTGTATATGTATATGTGAGATTTTATGCCTATGTCTTCAGATGACTTGTAGATGAGAAAAATATTTTGAGCATATAGGCAATTTCACTAATAGATTCTTTTTCAGCATTGGTTTAAATTACACAACCATTTATCTTGCACACTCAGCAGGCTGAAGGCTAAGTTTTCATATGGCAGATGTACCTGCATGTGAGGGAAATGCAACATACTCTAGCTTGAAGAGCTCAATACAGGAGAAAATAATTACAAGAAGTTAATCAAGACCCTTCTCATCATTTCCTTGTTCACGGTACTTGACATTTTAAAGACCTGAAGGAGATACACAATGCTCCCTGTGAGCACTTGGATGGAGCCTCAGCCAGCGCAAAGATGCTGAAGTGGGAATATACCTGAGGTGATGAAGACCCAGCCAGGAAGCCGGTGTGTCTAGGGTATACTGTGGAAAATGAAGAAAAGGAGAAGGTGAGGGTAAAGAAAGGGAGGGAAGAGCAAATTGTGGAGGGCAGTGGTTCTCAAACCTGGATGCCCATTTGAATGCCCTAGGAAGCTTTCAGCAAATATCAATGAACCAATCATAAAACCAACAGAATCAACATTTTGGTGTCAGGCCCCCATATTAGTATTTCTTGAAAGCTCAACAGACTGTATCTAAATTGAGGCAGGATGAAGAATCTCTTGTAGGATCCTATAGATGACACGATTCTGAGAGAGATGGGAAACTGCTAAAAAAGTTCTGAGCAGGGGTTCTGAGTAGAGAAGTGGCCGAGTTTCAGATGGTTCCTCTGATCACTAGTGGGTTAAGAACAGATTGTGAGAAGGCAGGAACCAGATTCAGAATGTTCTTGCAATTGCAGATGATGGTGGCTTGCTTCAGGTAGCAGGTGTGGAAATAAGAAAAGTTGTTCTGGAAGTATTTGCAAGAGAATGGGCAGGATGGGCAGAATGTTGCATCTGCATGTGACATCGGAGAGAAAAACAGAAGTCAAGGAAAGCTGAAAGGTTGCTGGCCTACATACACTGTTTCCTGTCAAGCTCTACAAGTGCCTGCCATCCTTGCAGTTGCCTTGATGCCTCTTCCTGCTCTATGGTTATTCCATTCCTTACACACTCTCTTCCTCATTCTCCAGGTTCCCTCAAAATCTTGCTCTCATTGAGATAAGTGAAATCCTAGGCAGTTAGGGACAAGCCAGTCCAGGCTGGTACTTTCCTCCTCCATTTCCTTATCATGAGTTCCAAATGACCCTGAGCTGAGTATCACAAGAAACAACGCCAGGAAGTTAAAGTTGCCCATGATATTCTAAAGAAGGATTTGAAGAAACTCACTCAAGGAACTCACCACCCTTGAACCAAGACGCTTCCTCTAGCTCTGCTTAGAATCAAAAACACCCTAGGAGCATTAGGATTAGTCCATTCAATTTCTTATATGGGAGGCCATTCTTAAACAAATCCTCAAAGACCAAGAATCTGCTGACTTGCTATCTCAGATCACAAAACTAACTGAATTCCAAACTGAAATATATAAATATCTCATATATGATCCATTGGCCACTTCATCATTATATGAGCCAAGTGACTTAGTGATGGTCAGAAACTACGCTCTCAAGCTCCCCTAATCTAGACTATCTGGACAGGACCTTCTGGGATTACATCTACCCCTTTTGCAGTAAGTATACCTAGACAAGAGAACTGGACCCACCACACCAGTTAAGCCATGAACAACTTTAAAACTAGATTACTTCAACCCCCACCAGAGGAATCCAACAGGAGAACTCAAATTTTTCATTCAAATGAGCTAATTGACATATTTGGTCTTTCTATTGCAGTATCAGTAGCTTTAGGAGGTGACTGTTCCTACTGGCTAGTCTTATTGTCAAGACTATAGTACTTATATATAGTATATATACTAGCTATTATATATAGATATATATACTTATATATAGATAATATACTAGCTATTATCTTATGATCTACATTTAGCTTGCTATATTGGGGATTAGACCTTTCATAGCTGACCTCCATAGGGAGGTCATATGGATTGGCAGACCATCAAGATGCCCAGACCAGCTAACAGGCTGGGCTTCACCCTTCTTGTCTTTTTTTCTACAATTTTTGCTTCCTGGGAGAGTGACAATAGTTATATTCTCTAAAATACAAGAGGACAGAACTTGACCAATTGCTAGATCTACTACTACAACCCCTCCCATCGTGAAGTTAACTTCATAGTCGTTCTTAGCAACCTAACCAACTTTCCTATTGTCAATTGAACTAATCTAGCATCAGCTCCACTTAAACCACCTTCGCTGGGGCAATGGTATCAGAATTGGGATGAACAGCAACCTCGATCTGATCTCAATGTAACCTCATATACCCTCACCAAACAAACTCCTGTCTCTTACCAACAACAAAATCTATTCCTCTTAGCTACAAAGACATCTAATGTCTTCACATGAATACCTATCAGGAACCCCTGGATATGCCATCAAGAGGACCCTCATCATGGCTTCTCCAGCCCTTAATAGCAGGAAGCAATTAATAAGTGCTTGTTGCCCCTCTCTCCTGCCTCCCAGCAGCAACGGACTCTAAACTACAAGGGGCACTGAGAAAAGTAAATGGTAGGCAGTTAGGCAGAGACAAGCTGGCCTAGGCAGGCTCTCCCCTCCTACTCTTCCTCATCAGTAGCTCGGGACACAGAAGTCAACACTGGGAAGTTAACATTCCCCAAACAGCTTGCAGGTCCAAAGCATGGGCCAATCATCTATCCCCAGCAGCAGGATCCTATCACATAACTCCAAGACCACTCCCTCTTCTCTATCCATCAAATCAGGATGGTGGGGCCTAGCAGGAGGGGCTGTTACCCCTCCCAGGCACTGCAGGCAGCTCTGAGCTTTTTACTTCATTTTTTTGTGGTGGTTTTCAAATTATAATTTACTTCATAAATGGGAATTTCCCCCGTCAGGTCTGGTCAATTTTATACAATTTGTTATAATACTTCACAAATTTATTATCTCTTTTATTATGATTATTTTAACTTGTTATATATGACAGCAGAATGTATTACAATTCCTATAACACATATAGAGCACAATTTTTCAAATCTCTGGTCATACACAAAGTAGAGTCACACCATTCATGTCTTCATACATGTACTTAGGGTAATGATGTCCATCTCATTGCACCATCTTTCCTACCCACATTCCCCCTTTATTCCCATCCCATCCCATTGCCCTATCTAGAGTTCCTATAATCCTCCCATGCTCCCCACCCCAATCAACTACATTATGAATCAGCATCCTTATATCAGAGAAAACATTCAACCTATGGTTTTGGGGGATTGGCTAACTTCACTTAGCATATGTTCTTCATCTCCATCCATTTACCTGCAAATGCCATGATTTTATTCTCTTTTAATGCTGAATAATATTCCATTGTGTATATATAACACATTTTTTTACCCATTCATCTACTAAAGAGCAGCTAGATTGGTTCCACATTTTAGCTATTGTGAATTGTGCTGCTATAGACATTGATGTGGCTTCGTCCCTATAGTATGCTGTTTTCAAGTCTCTGGGTATAGACTGAGGAGTGAGATAGCTGAGTCAAATGGTGCTTCCATTCTAAGTTTTCCCAGGAATCTCCACACTGTTTTTCATATTGGCTGCACCAATTTGCAATCCCATCAGCAATGTGTGAGTCTGCCTTTTCCCCCACATCCTCACCAACACTTATTGTTTGTATTCTTCATAACTGCCATTTTGACTGGAGTGAGATGAAATCTTAAGTTTTGGTTTAGATTTCTCTAAATGCTAAAGATGTTGAACATTTTTATCATATATTTGTTGATTGTATATCATCTTCTGAGAGGTTTCTGTTCAGTTTCTTGACCTTTTTAGTGATTGAACTATTTGTTCTTTTGGTGTTTACCTTTCTGAGTTCTTTATATCCCTAGAGATTAGTGCTCTATCGGATGTGCAAGTGGTAAGAATTTGCTCCCAAGATGTAGGCTCTCTACTCTCTTCACTGATTATTTCTTTTGCTGAAAAGAAGCTTTTTAATTTGAATCCTTCCTATTTATTGATTTTAATTCTTATGCTCTAGTAGTCTTATTAAGAAAGGGCCTAATTTAACATGGAGATTTGGGCTTACTTTTTATTCTAATAGGCACTGTGTCTCTGGTTCAATTCCTAGGTCTTTGATCCACCTTGAGTCGAGTTTTGTGCATGGTGAGAGATAGGGGTTTAATTTCATTTTGTTGCAAATGGATTTTCAGTTTTCCCAGCACCATTTGTTGAAGAGGCTATTTTTTCTCCGATGTACGTTTTTTGGCGTCTTTGTCTAATATACCTGTAATTATGTGGGTTAGTCTCCGTGTCCTCTATTCTGTACCACTGGTCTACCAGTTATTTGGGTAACTATAAATTATATCACCTATTTTGGTGCCAACACCATGCTATTTTTGTTACTACTGGTCTTTAGTATAGTTTAAGATCTCATATAGTGATGCCACCTGCTTCATTCTTCCTGCTAAAGATTGCTTTAGCTATTCTGGGTTTCTTATTTTTCCAGATGAATTTCATGACTGCTTTTTCTATTTCTATGAGGAATGTATGGGATTTTGATTGGAATTTAATTAATATGTATAGTGCTTTTGGTAGTATGGTCATTTTGACAATATTAATTCTGCCTATCCAAGAACAAGGGAGATCTTTCCATCTTCTAAGGTCTTCTTTCATTTTCTTTAGCATTCTGTAGTTTTCATTGTAGAAGTCTGTCACCTATTTTGTTGATTCCCAATTTTTTTTTTTTGAGGCTATTGTAAGTGGGGTACTTTTACTCGTTTCCCCTGCAGAGGATTTGTCACTGATATACAGAAATGCCTTTCACTTATGGGTGTTGATTTTCTATCATGCTATGTTGCTGAGTTCGTTTACTAGTTCTAGAAGTTTCCTGGTGGAATTTTTTGGGTCTTCTAGATATAGAATCATATTGTTGGGAAATAGTGCTAATGAGAGTTATTTTCTTATCTGTATCCCTTTAATTTCTTTCATCTAATTGCTCTGGCCAGTGTTTCAAGAACTATGTTAAATAGAAATAGTGAAAGAGGGCTGTCTTCAGAGCCTGTGTGATGTCCCCAGGTGCAGGCATGCTACTGTGCAGGTAAGGGACTAAGGCAGTGGCTGCAGAGTCCCAAGAAGGAGGTGACCAGGGGAGCCCCACGTAGGTAGATGGGGGTTCACACGGGAGCGGAGGCCCAAGTTCCTGCAAATGGGAAGTGGCCAGGTGTCCTGCCTGGGAGCAGCATCCAGGATTTCCACACGGGTGGGTGGCCTAAAGTTCTGCATGGTTGCTGATGTCAGTGGTCCCCTTGAGCACCCAGAAATTCTGCGTGCTGTGAGTAGTCCAAGATCCAGCTCTGACTCTGAGGCCTGGAGCCCTGCGTGGGCACAGCAGTCATGATTCCTGCTTGGGAGCAGCTGTTGGGGGGTCCTCTATCTCTCGGAGAAGCAATATCCTCACTACTCGAGTCCCAGGTCACGGAGTAACACAGAATATTGCCTTCCTCTGGCCTACCATCTTGGATCTCTCCTTTATTTCACTTTTTGAATGAAATTTCTACTGGCTTGCTTACCTCAGGTTGGTGATATTTACTCTTCAACTCTGCAGAACACGAACTTCTGTTCCCAGTCGTGACTTCTGTCTGTAACACCAAGATCTCAAAGACTAAATTTCTTAATGATATTTGCATTTTAAAGAGCAGTATCTTTTGGACTACATTAATAAAAACTTATTCTGATCCTAATCATAGATACTGCCTTATTCTCTAGGGCAAGTTAGAAGTGTAGCAGACAGAATTTTCGAGACAGCAGTAAGCGATAAGGGAATAGCCAAAGAGTTTATCTTGATGCTTAATCTGCATAATGGCCATGGGGGTTTTGTTTTATTTTTAGATCATAAGCCTATTTGAGGTAGTTTGTAAGTGACTGATGGATTTGGTGCAGAGATGGGGTTAATGCCCTAGGACATGCATTGTGATCACTACTGTCACACATAGGTTCTGTAACTATGCACTATTACTTTTAAACAATGCAATAATAGATGGAAAAGATCTCAGAAAGCATTTCTTTCCAGATGCTTCCCAGAAAGACCTCCCAAGGACAGTAGCTTTGAAGAGGCCGAGTTTGTTACCCAGGGATCCATTGCTATACCACATGAAAGAGCATGTTACTAATAAAACTTGAGCTCTTCAGACATAAGACATAGTGGAAATCCATTCAAATTTCAAGCATCAGTGATCTTAGAGATGTAGTCTCCTTTCAAACTTTTAAATTAAAAAATATCATAATATCAAAAAATAGCATAATTTTTTAAAAAATTGCACATTTGCACCTACTGCAATTTGCATCTCTCCCTTTCTCAGCCTAAGGTAAGCAACTTCCTCTATGCTCAAACATTTACTATATGTACATGTATGCAATTGTGTGGCATTTTTGATAAAAAATGAGTGATATCATATATGTGTCAATTATATATGTGTAAGCAGATAAAATGTGTGTGTACAAAAATCACACTGCAACTTATTTTCTCAAGTAACATTTGATGTGTATCTCACCCAGGAAATAAGGTCTAAACTTTATTTTTAAAAGCCTGCTGTTGTAGGACTTTGTAGGTGATTTGACTAATTGAAATAGAAAACCAATAGAAGAGGTTTTGAGTAGAGGAGAACAGAATGGGAAAACCACCATTTATTTACTCCTTTTACTCTTGATTTATATATGAAGTTTCTAAGTCTAGAAACACTGAAAAGATTGGACAATTATCCTTACATCCTGTTGCTTTATTATAGAATATATTCTCTGAAGGCTCCAATAAGAGTAACTGAATATAAAAAAAATTCTTCTAACTTCCTTTCTAAAATTCACTCACTAAACTCTCACCTAAAAATAATGTAACAAAAGATCAAAGGCTAAGTTTATCTAAAAATATATATTTACAGTTGTTAATGTACCAGGTCCGGAGATGCTTTTCCAAATCCTATATTTTTAAGTGCTTTTCAAATTTATCAAAATCATTCTTAACAAACAGTTGTTCTCCATATATACTTTCAACCCAATTCACCTCTCATGGCCTACTTGTAGCTAAAATACTTGGTAAACATTTCAGGCCTCCATCTGTGAGAAGTAATGACTCATTCCTAGAAATCACCAGGCTTGCTTGGGTCAGAATTTTCATCTTGCTAGAGAGAACACCTTGCACAGAAGTCACTAGAAAATTGTGATTGGAAAGACCTTGATTGGGTTTTTCTAGTCTTTCTTTACCAAATCAAACCCTCGAGCAAGACCAGGCTGACATATAAAAGTAGAACTTCTATTTGAAAATTTAGCCTTCAACCTTGTGAACTGAAGATGCAAAATAAATAGTCGAGCAGGAGAAACAACATCCACAGACTTAGAGCCAGTGATACTGCCAGTTATTGGGACGAGTTCTGCTTCCTCACACATTGAAATGTAACATTAGAGAAGCACACCGCCAAGGCAAGCATATAAAGCAGGGTTTATTAAAAAAGGGGGGTAACATAGACTTCTCCCCAGAGAGAGAAGAGGGTCATAGCTGGCCTCTCCAGAAGTGAGGGCATTCTTCCTTTTCTATATGTCCTAGGCTTCCTTTGTTCTGCTCCCTTCCCCTCTCTCTCTCCTTCCTGCCTAAGTGACTAGATTCAGGAAATGCTCAGTGGGATGGCCACAAAGTGGGAAACAGGTGAGCTGGAGGGGCCAGGGAGGAGTTATCAGCGTGCAGGAAGAAGCATAATTAACAACTCCCTGTAGGGAGGGACAATCTCAGGGACAGGTGACCTTAACAACAAGTTGGAGCAGGGCAGGTTTTCTTGATAAGGGTGGAGGAAGAGCTCTGAATGAATTAACATTTCAATTCCTCCATTCTGTGGATGGGACCCTTGCCTATCTGCCCATCTAATTCTGGCTTCACCAGGATTAGCAGATTTCCTATATACATGCTTATTTTAGGAAATTCCCATATGCACACTCTCACACTGCATCTACACTCACATACACAGGAAATGCAGAGATAGCCTCTTTCAGGTATAAATAGAATGTCATTTCTGCATTACACCATTAATAGGTTTTTGTGATCAGTGGAAGGCATAGATATTACCTGCACAGGATTCCAACACTCAATAAGAAACAGCATGCTAAAGAAATAAAGATCATGATCTCTAGAACTAAAAAGATATGGATCTGAAGCCTCACTCCACCCTCTACCTTTATGCCAACTTTGGGCAACTGTATGTCTATAAAAACTTATTCTCCTCATCCATAGTACACAGACTTAACTCAGGGCTGATGTAATCATTAAATGAATATTGACAATGTGGTAACCATTAAATGAATATTGACGGTGTGGTATCTGCACATAGAAGATACTGGATGAAATAACTGCTGCTATTGTAATGATCAACAGAACTTCAACTTCCCCATTAGTCCTTGGATCAGGTAGAAATATCTTGGACTGAATTCAAAAAGTTTGTATTACACAAAACTACTAAAGGCCTAGAAAAGACAGTTTATCATTTTGAAGTAAAAAGCATAGAACAAGAAAGTGGCAAAGTTTAGCACAATAAGCTCAGAATAGAATAAAGATCCAAAAATATTCCACAAGTGATACTTCAGGACTGGATTGTGAATCCAAGAGCCAAAAATAGCTAGAAGAAAGTAAAGATTAAAAGTAAAGAGACAAATCAAAAAGACCAGTAAGATACTTAAGAGACAGTAACAAGTGATGGTATGTTAATGTCTGTGGTAGGAGAGAAAATTGGGGAAAGACTGTTGGGGAAGAAATGAATTGGGAGAGGAAACACAAGTCTCCCTCTCTAACTTCAGCTTTATGTGGGGGATCTGCACTCATCAGGAGCTCATGGACATAGGAGGCTACAAAAATATAGAGCATTTGATTCAAATAAATCTGATAATTAAAAGCCTAGAATAACTCAGCTCAATAGTGAAGAGAAATCAATTACTAGAGTTCAGGGCCTAGCTAAAGTAAAGTCTAGTTTTTATTTTGAAGTGAAGGATAAACTCGCAGATTGATTTATCAAGCATTACACTACCACTGAAGAATTTTTAAAAATATATTCAATTCTCTACTGGGTAAACCAACAAAATAGAACTCCAAAAGAGATAATGATTAAAATGGAGACTGCTGGAGGAAAAGAACAGGAAAGCCTAGCGATTATGGACTTATTGTCTTCAGAGATTAGATTTTATGTCCTTTTGATTTCTGATTTATTTCTTGGTCACTTCAATTTTCTGCACTTTCTTTCCACCAACTTAGCACTCCTCACATCTGCCCGAAAAGCCTGGGGTCAGTCAGCCAGTCAACAAAAAATGACAGGCATATCTCAGGTACTGGTTTGGAGCAATAGGGCAGGGACAACTTTAACTCAGATGCAACAGAACTAATAAAATCCTCAAAGATATCCTTTGGAGAGGAGATCATCCATGAGAATTCCAAATGAAAAAAATGCATTTTCATTTCACCTTCTTTAGTATTTCTAAATGAGTCCCTTTCAACTTTTAAAAGGTTCCCAATGCTCAATTCTTGGAAACAAAGCTCTAGAGTGGCCAATACAGAAATCCTGGTTTTATCACAACTTCAGCTCTATTTTTTCAAAGTGAATAAACTCTTTAATGGAGCAGCATCAGAAATCTAAAGACAGGTGGCACCATGGAGGATATAGGCTCCTAGTCAGAAAATATGTACTGAGACCAGGTTGTGCCACAATTTCTCAGTGTGGCCTCAGGCAATTTTTTTCTTCAATGCTGTTTTTAGGGTTAAAGATTTGAGGGGGAATAAATGGAAATATTTTGTTGCAAGTACAGAATTATTCATTTAATGGGTTATTAAAAATAAAGAAGTTATTTTAGTATCTGAATTTTCTTGAAGATAAACAAATATAGTCAATATTTTGCACTTAGCCTGGCATTTGATTACAAAAAAAGTATACACACTATCTTTCACCAACTATAAGAAGAGAGTTGTAACTTTTATTTGAGGTCCAGGCTATTGCTCAAACTTTACTTGGCTATTTGTCCCCAGAGATAAGAAACATCAGGAAAACAACCAGTTTTATTTAATTTATAAAATATGAAGTAATTGTAGGTCTTGGGATACATGAGAGTAAACATATTACAATGAGTGGCACATGCCTATAATTCCTGTTGAGGCAGAGGGATCACAACTTGGAGGCCAGCCATATCAACCTTAGTGTGACCCTGCCCTCCCCCCCCCACACACACAAAAAATTAAAAGGTCTGGGGATACAGTTTAGTGGTAGAACACCTGTAGATTTACAATCCCCAGTACCTCCAAAATAAAAAGTATTAGAATGAGCAAAGGCACAAAATCTTGAGGGCATTCATTCAAATTCCCCATCACTGAGCCTTCCTTTCTCTTGACTCTACCAGTCTCGATTTTCTCACCGTATTTATTATCCTCAAAAGACCATATTATTCATAAACCAGAATGGGCTACGTAAATTACCCATGTAAATGTACTTGAAACAATTAAAGCCATAGAAACATTCTAAGTTCAACAACACCAGCAAAGAGACACTAATTCTAATTAGAGAGCAATCACACACAGGCTTAAGGTCTCTTAGTACCAGTTAGCAAAGAGCCTCTTAATGCCTACTGTGGATATTCGTGTATTGCACATAATTGCTTTAATGCTTATAGATCTGCATATGTTAAACATATAAATATAAAAGCTTCTTAAAATTAATTCAGTTTTTTCCCACAAATTGTCCCTTCCTACAATATGTCTGCATGCTTAAAATCATTATATTAATCCAATCGAGTCAGAAACTAACATCATTTAAGCTGCTTCACTATTATGAGAACATCAGGATCCACAGCTGCCTTCCATTAATGCTCTCAGACTGGACTTTCATTTGCAGAATGAGACCCATTGATTGAGTTAAAGAACATTAGTTTTGTCCTGTAATTACCCATGAGCTCCTTTCAAAAGCAGTTCAGTAATGGTCACTGCATTAAAACTTCAAACATGCGCAACCACAAGATGAGTGTCTAAAGCGCTGCTTTCATCAGCCCTGCAGGATCACATGGGAGGAAGAACGCCTGGGAACCTGGCTGCTAGTGCAGATTTTGTTACTAATTGGTTGTATGACCTTGGGCTTAGGGTTGCTATTTTAAATAGAAGACACCAGTTAATAATTTAAATCAATATCAAATTGATTTTGATATACTATAAGTATGTCCCAAATATTACATAGAACATACTTACATATCAAAAATTATTTACTGGTACCTAAAATTCAAGTTTAACTGGATATCCTTTATTTATTTATTTATTTACTCCAGCAAGCCACCATTTCAACATTTGAAAAGTGCAGTCTTTGGACAGAATGACTTCTAAGTAAAACACCATAAAAACTATTGCATTCATAGATAATACAAGAGGCAAAACTTGCCATGTTTGTTTTCCCTAATTATTAAGCAAAGACTCACAAGAATCATTCACATTTAAAACCAAGAAAGCTAAGCTATGGGAGCTGGACACAATATCTCTGTAAACTTCCAAAAACGGAGAAAGGGAAAGTTCAGCCATTTGAATAGTTTTTGTATCTGTTATTACTGCCTATTAAGTCACCCTAAAACTTAGTGACGTAAAAACATCACCTTACCTCGTAGTTTCTGTGGGTCACATACAGATAGGGTCTTCCTCAGGATCCCACAAGATTTGACTGGATACAATCATCTCAAGGAAAAGCACACATTTGTAGACTCATTTGTGGTTGAGCACAGAATTTGGTACATTGCATGTTGTTAAACTGAAGGCTTCAGTCCCTGGCTAGCTGTCTCCTGGAGGCTTCTCATAGTTCCCTACCGCAGGGCCTCTCCATAGATCACCTTATAACAAGGCAACTCCCTCAAAGCCAGCAAGCAAGCAGAGACAGAGAATATGAGCAAGATGGAAGTCACTGTTTTGTAGCTTAATCTCAGAATCAGTGTGTCATCACATTTACCAAATTCTATTTATAAAAAAGAGTCAGTGGGCTAGAGTTGTAGCTCAGTGGTAGAGCGCTTGCCTAGCCCATTGTGTGAGGCACTGGGTTTGATCCTCAGTACCACATAAAAAAAATAAATTTTAAAAATTTTTTTAAAAAAGGAAGTCAGTGCGGCCAAGCACAGTGGCACACACCTGTAATCCCAGTGGCCTGAGAGGCTGAAGCAGGAGGATTGGGAATTCAAAGACAGCTTCAGCAATGGCGAGGCACTAAGCAACTCAGTGAGACCCTATCTCTAAATGAAAATAATTTAAGGAAATAGGGCTGGGGATGTGGCTCAGTGGTTAAGTGCCCCCGAGTTTAATCTGTGGTACTTCTCACCCAAAACGAGAGAGAAGTCGTCAGTGGATCCAGCCCATAATCTAAGGGAGGCAATTTTACAAAATGGGAATATCAGCAGGTGGGGATCATTGGTAACTATTTTGAACACTGCTTCCTATATTTAATTTTCTGGAAAAATTACTGAACTGTTATTTTTAGTTAAGTGCAATTTACCATCAATCAAGATATAAACACTGTATTTGGCTTTTAAGGAATTATTGGTAAATATTTTTAACATCAGGCTTTGGCTCAAAATTGTACTGAATCATTATAAGTATATCCCATAAAGACAGATTTCTTCTAAAAATCTCAAATACATCTGCTTCTTTTCCAGTTTCATATGAAACAAGGAGATAGAGAGTTGGTTTTGCTGAAAGTTGTTTTCTGAATAGATGCTAATCTACTGTGTTTATTAGTTCTCACTGATGATATAACAGCCTTAACCTGCCCTTTGATCATGTCTGGTTATAAATTTATACTTTAGGTTATTAATCAGTCAACTCAGAGGGTTCTCAAATTTAAGCACATGCAAAATCTGTTTGGGGCTGTATTTTTGTTTCCTAGTGCTATCATAATAAAGTACCACAAGTCAGGTGGCGCTTCTAGAGGCTAGGTGTTCAAAATCAAGGTGTTAAATGGGTTGTTCTGACGGCTCTAGAGAAAAATCCTTCCTTACTCTTCCCAGCTCCTGGTGGTTGCCAGTAATCCATGGTATTCTTTGACTTACAGATGCCTCACTCCAGTCTCTGCCCATTTTCGTATGTCATTTATCCTGTGTCTTCTGTATCTTCACATAGCACTCTCGTCTGTCTCCTCTGTATCCAAATTACCCTTATTTTATAAAGACACTAGTCATTAAGTGAGGACCCACCCCAATCCAGTATAAACTCACTTTTAACTTGAGTACACATGCAATGAATATTTCCAAATAAATTTACCTCACAGATATCAGGGATTAGGATTTAGGGGTGGGGGGGAGGGAGGGAATTTTTTAATATTTAGTTTTCAGTAGACACAACATCTTTATTTTTTATTTTATGTGGTGCTGAGGATTGAACCCAGCCCCCCCCCCATAGTCCATAGTCCAGGTGAGCGCATTACCGCTTGAGCCACATTCCCAGCCCTGCCCTGGAGATTTTTGTGGTTTAGATCTTAGAAGCAGGTCAGGATCTGTGAATCTGACCAGTTCTGCAGGTCTAGAGAATGGTGCCCAGATCACTTTGGCAAACTCTGCTGAAGCCAACCAGCAATCATTGCCTGCCAACCACTACCGACAGGGTTTGTCTTTTCCATCCTCTTCACCAGAAAACATAACACAGGGACAGCATAACAAAACAACATTATGGCTAATATCAAAGGCCATGAATCCTGAATATATATGGTTCATATAGGCCATGTGACTCTGTCATTCAACCCTGAACCTCAGTTTTTCTAAATGCCCGAGTTTTTTTAGAATTAAATAAATTGGCTGGATAATATTTTTAAATAGCATTTGCAAAATTATCTTTTGCAGGGAATAAAAAATGACAAGTATTCATGCCATTTAATCCAATAATCCCCACTCATTATTGTTTATGTATTTGTTAACAAAAACTTCTGAATTGTGCACTGTATATCAGTCACTGAATTTGGCACTAGGGACACAATACTAAACAATAGATACTGTCCATATTTCATGTTCTGAAAGGACTATAACTTAAGGAAATAATCTAAAATATTAAAAGAAATTATAAACTATTCATGGCAGCAATAAAAAATGAATTAAAATATCTAGCAATAAATTACTTTCCTACTAATACTCTATTTTCACATCATAAATACATGCAAAGAAGACTATATAGTAATCTGAAGAATGCCTATAATGTGAAACAATTATGGTACAAAATTGAATGCATATCAGGATTCTAAGCATAAAAACAAATATTTGTTAAAAAAAAAAACAATGGAATAAAACTGACCAAAATAAAACAGTGGTTAATATGATGTGATATTATGAGTGACTTTTTTTAACTCCTCTATTTTTGATGTTTTAAAAATTAAGTTACATTTTTAGAGAAAAAAAAATCTATACCAACACATTAACAGTAATTATCTGAGGTAAAAGGGATTAGCAAGAACTTTTACTTTCTATTTGGCATAATTCAACATATTAAAAGCTTACATTCAACTAAAAACAATCTCTTACATCATGTCTCTATACTTTTCATCTTACCTATATAAATGTACCAACATGAGATATAGCGAGGGCATTCCTCTCCAGTGCCCACACTCTACCCTCTAAGAGTGTTTATTTCTTTCAATAAACTCAGTCTGTTACTTACTTAGACCCTTCTTTAAATTCCTTTATGTGATGATATTAAGGATCCTCACTGCCTGAGTTGAGGTCCACCTCCCTTTTGGGGGAACTCCTCCATACCACTGCCTGGTGATGATTTCATGTTGTAACACAATAAACATGAATATAACTATGGGGAAAAAGAAGCTTACACCCCAAATTTACTGAGTTTAGAGTAACAGAATAATCAGAAAATAGAAGTATTTGTTTTGTCCTTATATATTTCAGTCAGAGAAGGGATTGCCTTTGCAATTTAAAAAAAAAAACATTAAGTGTTTAAAATTAGTTGCAAACTATCTCATTACAGTGCCTGGCAGACAATTAATCTACAAATATCAGGTGGATCCAACATCTTCCAGCTTTGTGACGTTCATCTTGTAACATGCAGCCCCAAGTGAAATTCTTCCAAGACCAGATGCACCAGGCTAATATTCAAGCACACCGGCATGTTTTTCCCTTTCCCCTAATATCGTCCTGCTAAAGCCAGTATTTTGCTAGTGTTTCTAACCAGGGCAGCACCTTTAAATACAATAGGCACTAAGCTTAGGAGTATGGAGATGAATTTCAATGCTCTCAATGGCTGAGATTCCCTTAATCATAACTATACTTTGGAGAGATCATGCAGTAGCTCAATGTTAAACTACTTTACCCCTAAACACTACTTTGGGCTCTACTCTGGTTAAAAGGCAGCTTTCTCTCTGGTCTCTTGCTGTGAACTTGCAAAGAGAAGTTCTACTACCCACTTTCTGACCACCCAAGACCCTACCTACCACTCACTTGCCTCTGGGCCCTACCTCCTATTCCTAACACATTGACTTACAAAACTGCTCCTTTATCCTATGTACACATATACCTATATGACAGGTGAGATTCTACATCAGAAACAACCAGAAGAATGAGAAATTATACTCCATTATATGATATATCAAGGTACATTTTACTATCATGTGTATAACTAATTAAAACAAATTTTAAAACTGCCCTTACTAAAGAATCATCTCCCTTTTATTAAAGATAAAAACTAGTCAAAGCTTTGGCCAATGAGAAAATTCTAACTGAAAACAAGTGTATTTGACCCTCTGGTTATCCTAGACAATGATATTTTTGTAGATAAATATCTGATTTTCACTGAGATTTCAACAATATTAAAAATAACTGCTGTATTTCAATTGCTTTGCCCCCAGATCCCTGAGAGTTGTTGAAAATAAGAAAAAGTAATTTCCCCAAAACGAGTCTCACTCAAAAGTCTATGATTCACTGAGAGAGGACTTTTAAAGTTTCGAATACATTTTCTTCTCCTATTTGTAGTCACTTAAACCCTTGGCAGGGTGGGAGGAATTCGCATTGCAGCATTTGCTGTCAGAGAGGACTGTTTATTTGCTTTTCTTTATTCTAGAAAAAAACCTTATTGTGTGGAGAAGAGAATAGGATGGAGTTATTCATGTTGAGGTTGCTGTTTTGTTGTTTAGTAGAATTGAAACAGTGAATGAAGAACCAGAGGCCAGAGCAAGGCTTCAACATGAGTTTATAAGCAATGACTACAAAATAATATTTCCAATGGGTTAAAACTTTCCCGATAGATTAACACACCTCAAACTTTGTAGTTATTTCCATGGTTGAAAAATGTTTTATAACAAACAACATTGTTTGAGATGAGTTCTTGTAGAAGCTGATCCTGAGCAGTGAACTCCAAGGAAAGTATTCTCCAAGGAAATATATAGGGAATATAAGAACAATATTCAACATAGGAAAAATGTACAGAAGGAGCATCAGAAAATAAATATGCATTAGGACTTCTATCACAATGGATAACTGAAGCTTAATATCTCAGAGAAATTCAAAATTATGCAAAACACACGTCTCAAAATCATTCCATGCAAGAAGCAAGAGAGCTGGTGCATGTATACGCCAGGGCTTTCGACAGGTATTCATTCCTTAGCACTTCCAGCCTGGAATGTGCATAGGCAGCATGGTCCCCACAGTTCCAGAATGTCTCAAGAGTCTCAGAAATGGCAGACATTGTCGGTTGGAAGTCAGCTACAGTTACATGTTTGAAACATATCTGGAGTACTGACAGTCACTTCTATCATTTTAAATGTACAACTCAATGTTACATCTTACCGTTATATTGAACAAGTAGTTTTGTTTCTTACTCTGGTACAAGTTACAAACTGCCTTTTTCTTACACATTTTTAGTAGTTTATTACAGTTGTATATAATAATGGGATTCATCATTACATATTCATACATACACACCACATGACAGTATAATTTGGCTAATATCATGCCCCAGTATTTTCCCTTTTCCTCTCCTCTCTCCTCCTGGTCCCTTTCCTCTGTTCTACTGATCTCCCTTTGGTTTTTCCCACCCCAACCTTTTGTTTCCTTTTTCCTAACTTCCACATTGAGAGAAAACATATGACCCTTGACTTTGAGTTTGACTTATTTCACTAAGCATACCATTCTCAAGTTCCATCTATTTTCCTTCAAATGTCATATTTCATTCTTCTTTATGGCTGAATAAAACTCCATTGTGTAGATATACCACATTTTTTTTTGTTTGTGCAAAGGTAGATATGAAAATTGCCTTCTGGCAAGTAAATCTCAAACTAATTTTTTTGTAATTTTCCTTTTTCCCGAAAAGAATTAAAGAAAAAAAAAAAACCAAAAACATTCAATTTGCAGTTCTGGCATTGAGCTACCCTGAGAGGTGGTATAGCTGTTAGAGCTCGTATCTAAATCCAGAAACTCAGGGTTAACTGCGTGCTCAGAGACTTACTAGCTGTGTACCTCCAGCATGTTACATCATGTCTGTATGTCAACGGCCTTTCATTTGTAACATGAAGATAATCATTTTACTTACTTGATAGCACTGTGTTAAAATTATATGAGTAAATTTAAATACCCTAGAATAATGCCTTTATAATGAAGCCCATGTAAATATTATCTGTTACATTTTCATTTCACAATCATTTATTGAGCCTATATTCTATGCTAGGGGCTCTTCTTGACCCTGGAGATATACAGATTGATCAAAATATGACAGCCTTCTAATTTCAACAATCCAACCAAAAAGACTAATAACAGTGACTGGACAAACTTTAACTGAACAGGTAATTGTATCATAATGCAGTTACTAATAAAAGCACAGGATAGGGAGTAACCACCTGCTTGGTGAAGCCAGTTGAGTTCACGCTTTTATTTGGTACTGATGGAAAAGTAGGCACTGTGAGACAGAAAAAGGATGATGGAAGGTCAAGGAAAGAACCACAGCCTGCTTAAGAGGATGACTGGTTAACTGGTGCAGTGCCCCAGAGGAAAGTAAGTGTGACCAAGATAATTGTGGAGAGAAGTATTAGGTTATGGCAAAAGGGTTGTTTTTGTTTTTTTTTGTTTTTTGTTCTTCCATCAGATAAAGCCTATTGGCTTTTCTTATCTAAAGAAAAAGAAGCCAGAAATGGTGGGTGGTGTTTTGTTTTGGCAGAGGAGGTATATTTGTTGTTTTGTTTTGTAGAAAGTGACATATTTGTTGTTAGAGAATTTGGTCGGTGTGAAGGACTGGCTGGAATCAAGGAATCAAAAAGCCTGACATGGCCACAGTCCAAGTCAAAGATAATGAAGCAAAGTAATGCAAGTCAGTGGGGATGCAAAGCAGTGATGGATTCAGAGAAAACATTGGAGTTTGTGACTAATTGAATAGGATCCAGCAGGAAAAAGGGATGGCTGAAGACGAACTATGACTTCAGTTCTTGCGACCTGCTAACCATGAATACAGAAGACAATTCAAGTTAGTGAGCTGGGGGAAGAATATGCTGATTTTAGATGATAATAGAATATACTTGAAGTGTCTACAGGAAATTAAGGAACATGTGTCTATTTGAGCATCTTAAGATTTAGGAGACACCAGCACATAAAATTGAGTAGATGAACTTATCCAGAAGTACATTCCCTTGTATTTGAAATAAAATTGGACAATACCCTGGTATCTCAATTGAGCCAAAAGAGGAAGAAGAGAGAAAGAGTGGACATAACTATTAAGTTGAAGAGCAAATCCACCCTCAGTTTTTTAATGGGTAAATCTTATATGGAAGTCACCATATGACATTTTTTCTTTCATGTTCATTTTAAAGTTGGATGGACACTTCATTTTATGATGCACTCTACAACATATCCATTCTAAAATTAAAAGGAAAAGTCAAATTGTGAATGTATGAACTATAATGATTATGTAGTTGTTCTGAAGTTGATCTCTCAGGATCACCTGATGTTTCATCCTGGTTACTAAGAAGTACACTTTCCTTTTTTTTTTTTTTTCCACCTTGTAAGTATTTATCCCAATGTTGTACTGTTGGAGACTCCTCCCAGAGAAAGCAAGCCTTTGTATTTTTTTTTGTTGTTGTTGTTGATTTTTGGTTTTTATTGGTTGTTCAAAACATTACAAAGCTCATGACATATCATCTTTCATACATTTGATTCAAGTGGGTTATGAACTCCCATTTTTACCCCAATTACAAATTGCAGAATCACATCAGTTACACATTCACAATTTTTATATAATGCCATATTAGTGACAGTTGTATTCTGCTGCCTTTACTATCCCCTACTATCCCCCTCCCCTACCCTCACATCTTCTCTCTCTACCCCATCTACTGTAATTCATTTCTCTCCTTGTTTATTTTCCCATTCCCCTCACAACCTCTTATACATAATTTTGTATAGCAATGAGGGTCTCCTACCATTTCCATATGCTTTCCCTTCTCTCTCCCTTTCTCTCCCCCCACTCGTCTCTGTTTAATATTAATCTTTTCCTCATGCTCTTCCTCCCTGTTCTGTTCTTAGTTGCTCTCTTCATAACAAAGAAGACATTTGGCATTTGTTTTTTAAGGATTGGCTAGCTTCCCTTAGCATAATCTGTTCTAATGCCATCCATTTCCCTGCAAATTCTATGATTTTGTCATTTTTTAGTGCTGCGTAATACTCCATTGTGTCTAGATGCCACATTTTTTTTTATCCATTCATCTCTTGAAGGCCATCTAGGTTGGTTCCACAGTCTAGCTATTGTGAATTGTGCCACTATGATCATTGATGTGGCCGTATCCCTATAGTACACTCTTTTAAGATCCTCAGGGAATAGTCTGAGAAGGGCCATAGCTGGGTCAAATGGTGGTTCCATTCCCAGCTTTCCCAGGAATCTCCATACTGCTTTCCAAATTGGCTGCACCAATTTGCAGTCCCACCAGCAATGTACAAGTGTACCCCTTTCCCCACATCCTCGCCAGCACTTGTTGTTGTTTGACTTCATAATGGCTGCCAATCTTACTGGAGTGAGATGGTATCTTAGGGTGGTTTTGATTTGCATTTCTCTGACTGCTAGAGATGGTGAGCATTGTTTCACGTACTTGTTGATTGATTGTATGTCCTCCTCTGTGACGTGTCTGTTCAGGTCCTTGGCCCATTTGTTGATTGGGTTATTTGTTATCTTATTGCTTAATTTTTTGAGTTCTTTGTATATTCTGGATATTAGGGCTCTATCTGAAGTGTGAGGGGTAAAAATTTGTTCCCAGGATGTACGCTCTCTATTTACCTCTCTTATTGTTTCTCTTGCTGAGAAAAAACTTTTTAGTTTAAATAAGTCCCATTTGTTTATTCTTGTTATTAACTCTTGGGCTATGGGTGTCCTATTAAGGAATTTGGAGCCCAACCCCACAGTATGTAGATCATAGCCAAATTTTCTTCTATCAGACGCAGTGTCTCTGATTTGATATCTAGCTCCTTGATCCATTTTGAGTTAACTTTTGTGCATGGCAAGAGAAAGGGATTCACTTTCATTTTGTTGCATATGGATTTCCAATTTTCCCAGCACCATTTGTTGAAGATGCTATCCTTCCTCCATTGCATGCTTTTAGCCCCTTTATCAAATATAAGAAAGTTGTACTTTTTGGATTGGTTTCTGTGTCCTCTATTCTATACCATTGGTCCACCTGCCTGTTTTGGTACCAGTACCACGCTGTTTTTGTTACTATTGCTCTGTAGTACAGTTTGAACTCCAGTATCGCTATACCTCCAGATTCACACTTCCTGCTTAGAATTGCTTTTGCTGTTCTGGGTCTTTTGTTTTTCCATATGAATTTTATGATTGCTTTATCTATTTCTACAAGAAATGCCGTTGGGATTTTGATTGGCATCACATTAAACCTGTAGAGAACTTTGGGTAATATCGCCATTTTGATGATGTTAGTTCTGCCTATCCATGAACAGGGTACATTTTTCCATCTTCTAAGATCTTCTTCTATCTCTCTCTTTAGGGTTCTGTAGTTTTCATTGTATAAATCTTTTACCTCTTTTGTTAGGTTGATTCCCAAGTATCTTATTTTCTTTGAGGATATTGTGAATGGAATGGTTTTCCTCATCTCCATTTCAGAAGTTTTGTTGCTGATATACAGGAATGCCTTTGATTTATGTGTGTTGATTTTATATTCTGCCACTTTGCTAAATTCATTTATTAACTCTAGCAGTTTCTTTGTAGACCCTTTTGGCTCTGTTAAATATATTATCATGTCATCCGCAAATAGCGATAATTTAAGTTCTTCTTTTCCTATTTTTATGCCTTTAATTTCTTTTGTCTGTCTAATTGCTCTGGCTAGTATTTCAAGAACTAAATTGAATAGAAGTGGTGATAGAGAGCATCCCTGTCTTGTTCCAGATTTTAGAGGGAATGCCTTCAGTTTTTCTCCATTTAGGATGATGCTAGCCTGAGGTTTAGCATATATAGCTTTTACCATGTGGAGGTAAGTTCCAGTTATCCCTAGTTTTTCTAGTGTTTTGAACATAAAGAGATGCTATACTTTGTCAAATGCTTTTTCTGCATCTACTGACATGATCATATGGTTTTTGTCTAAGTCTATTGATGTGGTGGATTACATTTATTGATTTCCGTATATTGAACCAGCCTTGCATCCCAGGGATGAATCCTACTTGATCATGATGCACAATTTTTTTGATATGCTTTTGTATTCAATTTGACAGGATTTTATTGAGAATTTTTGCATCCAAGTTCATTAGAGATATTGGTCTGTAGTTTTCTTTCTTTGAAGTGTCGTCGTCTGGTTTCAGAATCAAGGTGATGTTGGCCTCATAGAATGAATTTGGAAGAACTCCTTCTTTTTCTATTTCTTGAAATAGCTTGAAAAGTATTGGTATTAATTCTTCTTTGAAGGTTTTGTAGAACTCCGCTGTATACCTATCCCGTCCAGGGCTTTTTTTGGTTGGTAGTCTTTTGATGGCTTCTTCTATTTCTTCCTTTGTTATTGGTCTGTTTAAATTGTGTGTGTGTTCCTGTCTCAATCTGGGCAGATCGTATGCCTTAAGAAATTTATCGATATCTTCATTATCTTCTATTTTATTGGAATATAGGGTTTCAAAATACTTTCTAATTATCTTCTGTATTTCTGTAGTGTCTGTTGTGATATTGCCTTTTTCATCCCATATGTTAGTAATTTGAGTTCTCTCTCTTCTTCTCTTCATTAGCATGGGTAAGGGCCTGTCGATCTTATTTATTTTTTCAAAGAACCAACTTTTAGTTTTTTCAATTTTTTCAATGGTTTTTTTGTTTCAATTTCGTTGATTTCTGCTCTAATTTTAATTATTTCTTGTCTTCTACTACATTTGCTGTTGTTTTGCTCTTCCTTTTCTAGGTTTTTGAGGTGTAGTGCGAGTTCATTTATTTGTTGGTTTTTTTTTTTTTTTTTTTGAGGAAAGAACTCCAAGAAATGAATTTCCCTCTTAAAACTACTTTCGTTGTGTCCCATAGATTAGGTATGTTGTGTCTGTATTGTCATTTGTCTCTAAGAATTTTTTTTATCTCCTCCTTTATGTCTTCTGTAACCCATTGATCATTCTGTAACATATTGCTCATCTTCCATGTGATGTAGGATTTTTCCTTCCTTCTTTTATCATTGATTTCCAATTTCATTCCATTATGATCAGATATAGTGCATGGTATTATCTCCACAACTTTATATTTACTGAGAGTCGCCCTATGGCATAATATATGGTCCATCTTTGAGTAGGATCCATGTGCTGCTGAGAAGAACGTGTATCCACTTGATGATGGTTGATATATTCTATATATGTCAGTTAAGTCTAGGTTATTGATTGCGTTATTGAGTTTTATAGTTTCTTTGTTCAGCTTTTGTCTAGAGGATCTGTCCAATGGCGAGAGCAGTGTGTTGAAGTCCCCCATAATTATTGTGTTGTGATCTATTTGACTCTTGAACTTGAGGAGAGTTTGTTTTATGAACATTGCAGCACCATTGTTTGGTGCATACAAATTGATAATTGTTATGTCTTGTTGGTGGATGGTTCCTTTTAACAGGACATAGTGTCCTTCTTTATCCCTTTTGATTAACTTAGGTTTGAAGTTGATTTTATTCGATATGAGTATGGCTACTCCTGCTTGCTTCCAAGGGCCATGTGAGTGGTATGATTTTTCCCAACCTTTCACCTTCAGCCTTTTCCTATCATATGAGTCTCCTGAAGGCAGCATATTGTTGGATTTGTTTTTTTAATCCAGGTTACTAGCCTATGTCTCTTGATTGGTGAATTTAAGCCATTAACATTTAAGGTTACAATTGAAATATGGTTTGTACTTCCAGTCATGTTTATTTATTTATTTATTTTAGTTTGGCTAGTTTTTCCTCTTTGGTTATTTTTCTCCCCCTTTACTGAGATACCTCCCACTGTTAGTTTTGGGCACTATTTTTCAATTCCTCTTCTTGTAGTATTTTGCTCAAAATGCTTTGCAGTGCTGGTTTTCTGGCTGCGAATTCTTTTAGCTTTTGTTTATCGTGAAAAATTTTAATTTCATTGTCAAATATGAAGCTTAATTTTGCTAGATATAGTATTCTTGGTTGGAATCCATTATTTTTCAGTGTTTGGAATACGTTGTTCCAGGATCTTCTCGCTTTCAAAGTCTGTGATGAAAAATCAGTAGTTAACCTAATTGGTTTACCCCTGAATGTAATCTGCCTCCTTTCTCTTGTAGCTTTTAATATTCTCTCCTTGTTCTGTATATTGTCTATCTTCATAATTATATGTCTTGGAGTTGGTCTATTATGGATTTGGATGTTTGGGGTCCTGTAGGCTTCCAGGATTTGGCAATCCATTCCATCTTTCATCTCTGGGAAGTTTTCTAGGATTATTTCATTTAATAAGTTGTCCATTCCTTTGGTTTGAACCTCTGTTCCTTCTTCTATCCCAATGACTCTCAAATTTGGTTTTTCTATGAGATCCCATATCTCTTGGATAGATTGTTCTTGAGATTTAAGCATCTTTTCTGTGTTGACTATATTCTTTTCAAGTTGATAAACTTTGTCTTCATTATCTGATGTTCTGACTTCTTGATGTAGTCTATTTGTAATATTATTGTTAGAGTTTTTAATCTGGTTTATGGTTTTTTGCATTTCTAGGATTACTGTTTGGTTTTTTTTTTTAAATCTCTATCTCCTGGTAAAGCTCGTTCTTTGCAGTTTATATTTTGAAAAAGAACTAAACAAACAAATTCACTTTCAATGCTTGGACTTGCTGTCTCATGTCTTCTCTAATATTCCTTTCCATCTGAGTTAGGTATGCCTTGATTTCTTTCCCTGTCCATGTTTCTGATGCTTCTAGGTCCTCCTGTAGATTTAAGTTGTCCTGCATTGTTTATAATCCTTTTTTCCCTTGTTTTTTCATGTTGTTCACGTTACTTTCCAGCTCTGTTTGACTGCTTTGTAACTGCTTTCTCCTATACATTTGTTTTGGCTTTGTATATCTCTGTTGTCTCTCCTTTGTAGTGGGAAATTATGCCTAGAAATGCTGGGCTTTATTCTACTTTAAAGCTGATTCATTCAATTCATAAAAGGCTTCCAGGTTCTGTATGCATATAGTGATTTGTTTGTTCTTAGGACTTTATGTTTAGGTTAAGTGCTATGATGGTACGAGGGTTAGTATGTCTTGGCTACTTTAGAAGATTGCTCTACTGAGGGAGGATACTAACAGGCAATTGGATCAGGGTGTTGGTAGTAGCTAGGTATTTATGAGCCCTATAGACAGCCTCGAGACATTCACCTATTTGCATTTAGACAATTACACGTAATGGAAGACGTAATGCTTGGGATGAAAGTTGGGGGTAGGGGAATGAAGGTGCTCTTAAAAAGAAAGGAGAGATAGATTAGAGGAGAATGAAAAGAACAATAAAACTTGAAACAGGAAAGAGAAGGAAAAGGGGAGAAAGAAACAGAGAGAAGAAGAAAAAAATATATATATTGAAGTCTTAGATATCCACTTTCTTCTCTTCCAGTAGGCAGAGCTGTGCCCTCTGAGCAGAGCTTCTGCCCTCTACCTGCCAATAGCAATCCCTTTAAGGCGTCTCCTGGGAGTCTCTCAGACTTGTCAGTCCAGAGCCGTTTCACTTCTCCGGCCCCTCCCCCCTTCCTCCTGTCAGCTGGCCAGCCAGGTCCTGTTCACCAGAAGCGGTTCCCCAGAGATCTAGTTACATGTGCAGCCCCACCGTGTGTCCCATTTAAGCCCCAGTGCTGTGGTAAACTGGCGGCTAAGACCTTGGGAGTCACTGCTGGCGATATGGGGGTTTGGGGGTCGGGGATCCCCTCTGCTTCCCTACAGACACGACCCCTGAGAGGTCCCTGAAGTTTCCTGGCTGCTTGTATCTGAATGGGGAGGGAGTGAGTCCCACACCTGCTAAAGTGGATTCTGCTGGGAAGGAATTCCGTTGGTCGAACTCTGATGATGTCACCTCTCTGCTATGGCGGGCCCCAGGCTCCTTGCTGGAGTGTCCGAAGGGAGGGGTGGGACTGGTCCGTCCCCGGTTGGCCTCAGCTCCCAGCTCACTATTTCATGAAGGCTTGGCTAAAGACTTCTTCCTGCCAAGCTGCGTCTGGGAGGCTAGCGG
This sequence comes from Ictidomys tridecemlineatus, assembly GCF_052094955.1. Lineage (NCBI taxonomy): Eukaryota > Metazoa > Chordata > Mammalia > Rodentia > Sciuridae > Ictidomys > Ictidomys tridecemlineatus. The sequence continues at coordinate 124,018,105 of NC_135483.1, read as the reverse complement.
GACCCAGTCACGTTTGTTGCGGGTAGACACACGCACGTTTGTGGCCGGGAGCCACGCTGCGGAGCGCAGACTGTGGCTGGTGGATCTGGACCTCTGCGTCTTGTGGCAGGGATTCGCTCATCTGGGGCCAACTGTTGCTTCAAAAAATCCTAGTAGCTCCCGACCGGTTTCTCTTTAGTGGAATTTTGCTAGGAGATTCTCCATTGGTAGAATCTAAGCGTTATCTATGTGTCTTTATGACCCCATCACTGGGAGGGGGTATTGAAAGCGCTGCCTCTCCACTTTATGACCCCATCACTGGGGGGGGGTATTGAAAGCGCTGCCTCTCCACCCGCCGCCATGTTGGACCCCCGCAAGCCTTTGTTTCAAGCATAGATTTCACCTTTAGTTGTGCTCCTCTATGTGAGCTTCAAAATAACGAGGCTGTTTTTTTTGTTTTGTTTTGTTTTTGTTTAATAAGAGGACAGCACACACATCTCCAAGGGTCTTCATCTTCAATGTAGTAGTCATTTTAAGAGGATAGACTTTTCCCCCCCAAAGTTAATTCCATCTCCCAAAACATTAGAATTCTTAAAGGATAAGTAAAGGCTGCTACTTTAATTTTAATGTACTCTATGAGAGCAAATTCTCATCCTTTTAAGTTGGATTTGATTTTTATGAACAATCAACATTACTTTCAGCCAAGTATGATACATGACATAAATGATCAAGGGTACACAAGTTGAAGAGTGAAGCATAAGCACAAAATATTTTTTCTATTTCCATATGCAAATATGACTGTTTCTTACAAATAAATGACCACTTTAAGTGAACTACACATTATATGTTCTAGTCTGTTCATTAAAAGAAAACGAAAAATCAACCTTATTACTTTATTATAAAATCTTAAATATAAAAGAGTAAAATATTGATAAAAACCTGAATGAGACTCCAAAGAAATTAATTCCACACAAATTTAATAGATATTGAAGCTTTTTAAAAATATATAAGTATAATAAGATATATTTAAAGTTTATATTAGTAATTATATATATTAAAGCTTTTTGAAAAATTCACTTATCATTAGTCTTTGGCACAATCATCATTTAAATTAGTAATAGGCCAATTTAAATTGGCCTATTACTAATTTAAATCTCCTTGTCTTTTATATATAATGAGACATTCTGGTATTTTTTAGTTTATCCCCTAGAACCACAACCTTAATTTAACCATACATCAATGTTTCAGATAACATAGCTGAAATGTTAATGAACAAATCTAAAAAAAAAAAATACCACTGGCCAGTTTTTCATTAAAAATAAAATACCCTTTGGAAAAGAGTCACACAAATTGATGATGACTGAATGCTGTTCCTTAAGGCAGAGCAATGACCTAAGTTTAATTGGTTCACATGAAAGGAGTCTTATTAGACAAATCTGACAGAAACCTTTAGCTGAACGCCTGTCCTCTTCAGGTTTCTCACCAACTACTTCATAAATGTGTAATTATGGGCCAATGCTTATAAGAGACCAAAGTTTATATTAATAATTATATACAAAGTTGGCAATTAAATTTAGTACCTACTGTGAGCTAGGCAGGATACTTAGTGGAAGATACATAGTGGAAAACAAGATAGTCACAGGTGCAGTCCTTATCCTCAGAGTTCAATCTTGCAACACATCAAGAACAGCTTCTGATTCTACATAGATTTTCCATATATCCCTTGTACATTCAAAGGAAACCCATCAGATGTCATTTGCATTTTATTTTCACGAAAGCTTAGGGTCTACTGATCCACAGCAAGTGAGAGTATGAGGAAATTTTCACTGGTCTTCACGTAGCAGGTGTGAAGACATGCCAGGCTGACAAGGGCACTGTGACAGGCCCCAGGGCACATTTGTTCCCTGTGACATTGCTACTGCTCTTCAAGAAGACAAAGAGACCATCTGGATCTTGGTCTTCACGTTCACTCTCAGACTTAGCCTGCCCTCCCTGGATAACTCATCTATGAAAAAATTTCAAATTCCTTTGGAACGTGATACAGACAAAAGGAAAGGGATTAAGTAGACATATTCTAGAGCACGAGGAATAATGCTTCACTTTTTATGCAGGCTTAATAAAGTGTTTGAAAAGCTATTGGGAAATGTCAAGTTTTACTGGAGCAGTAAAGATTTTTTTTTTTTTGAGCCCTTGCTATGAGGAAAGCATTCTTCCTAGCACTTTACATGCATTATTTTATTCAACTGTCACAGTCACTCCATGAAGTAAGTATTGTCAGAGAGGAGAGGTAAAATGCCTGAAGTCACACAGCTTATATTTGAGCTGCTATAGTTATACCACACCCCTCATATGGGAAGTGAAAGGAAGAAGGAGAGGAGGAGGAGGGAAAAGAAAGTATTAGCAACGGGCATTATGAAAACTCTAGTTGTCAGCAAGAACCGGTGGCACATGCCTGTAATCCCAGTGGCTCAGGAGGCTGAGGCAGGAGGATCATGAGTTTCAAAGCCAGCCTCAGCAAAAGCAAGACACTAAGCAACTCAGTGGGACCCTGTCTCTAAATAAAATGCAAAATAGGGCTGGGGATGTGGCTCAGTTTCGATCAAGTATCTAAGTCCAATCCTCAGTACCCCTTTCCCCGACAAAAAAAAATTCTGTCTTACCATGCTGTTTAAGCTCAAATCAGTTATAGCATGAAGAGAGTAGAAAAATCGTGATCTATGTCTGACATAACTTTACACCCCCAAGTAGGTTCTGTGTTTCCATTAGCCTGTCATTTCAATCATTGTCTCATTCTCATATTCAGCTGTCAAAAGCTATCTAAATATCAAATCTTCACTGGTGGCCATTCTCACATATGTTCACAGTTGTCTCCACACTGGGATGCAAAGCTCATTATTCTCTTTGAAGTAGACTTCAAATTGATTGAATATGAGCAAGATCATGTAAATTATTCCAGTCAGTAGTTTTGATTCCTGACTCTTCGGCCTTTTCATCAGAATGCTGACCAGAAGTGAAACTGACCTCTTCTCTAGCAAGAGCACATGACCACAGTGCAAGAGCCGGCATGAGGGAGAGAGGGAAATTATGGTGTTGGTTGCTCAGCAGGACAGGAAGAAAGCCTCCACAGGGAGAGAAAGCTAACAAGGCACAGCCACTATGGAGGAGGAAAACAATTAACTAAAAAACAAACAGGAATGTAGGACTACAATCCAGTTTGAGAAAAATCTAGGCACTTTTGTAAGGCAAGACAAGTGTCATCTCCAAATTCAGATTGGGCATTTAGTCATCAGCATTGTGACCCATGGGCTTGTTTGATGCCAGGGAAGGAAGATAGGGCAGCAGTGTTGCCCTAGGGAAATACTGGCAAAAATGGGGTTGGTCCAGTAAATGGCTTAGCTAACTTAGAGGACAGAATGGTTTAAAAGGGATCAAGAGGAGCATGTGGGATAGTCTTTTCCAGGTCCTCCCTAGTAAATATAGAGTGCTTACGGGATTCCACTGTGGCCAATGGGTGGACCTAGAGTCAGGAAACTAGAAAACCAGATCCAATCACTAAGCAAACCAAACTCTTTGGGTAACAGGTTTCCTTGAGCCTCTATTGCTATTGCCTTGAAGTAGCTCTCTCATAGAACAAGATAAGCTCACAGGAGTACAAACTTGGAGAAGATGTTGAAACCCTAAAAAAGATCCCAAATATTTTCTTCTGCAGTTTCTGTGATCGTGAGGATAATTATATCTAAGAGTACTTATTTAATATGCATGTAGCACTAGGCTAGTACAGTTATATATTATATATTGGATGTGTTTAATAGTCAACTCTGGAACTTATGAGAGCATTTTGAGTGGTAGTAATGGTTGGCATCACTACTGGCATTTAGCATGTATGGACTAGGGATGCTGTTCTATGTAATAAAGATCAATGTCCTCAAAATTCCCATAGTATACCCTTTAACACATCATTTTTAAGTTTATATAATCATGGCAGTGCTAAAATTGTCATCTTCATTTATAAAAGTTTGTGAAGTTAAACAATTTACCTCAGCTTACATTACTCACCAGTATGCAGAGCCAGTATAACAATCCATAGAATCTGACCCATTACTGTACATGCTTAAACAGTGAAATTGTGTCCACAATATAGATCTTGCATGTTAAATGTTAGGAAAGGACACAAAGGTAACAGAAGTCCAAGAGATAGGTTGTGTGTTTCAATTTATTTTGGTATACTAATGGGATTCAGGACATACTTCCTTAAAATATACCACATTGAAATTTTGAGAAAACAGAAGCAGGAATCTCATTCTCATTCTTACCCTTATCTCTTCTCTCCTGATGCAGGTCATAGACCTTATTCAAGAGGTTCCTTCCCATACATGGAAAAAACAAGACTCCTAAAGGATAAGAAGTAAAATTGAGAATCAATAAATGGGATCGTATCAAACTAAAAAGCTTCTTCACAGCAAAGGAAACAATTAAGAACATGAAAACAGAGCCTACAGGATGGGAGAAAATCTTTGCCACCTGCATCTCAGATTGATCACCAATCTCCAGGATATACAAAACACTCAAAAAACTTAGCACCATAAAAACAAATAACCCAGACAATCAATGGGCAAAGGAACTGGACAGATACTTCTCAAAGAAGAAATATGAGTGGTCAACAAATATATGAAAAAATGTTCAATATCACTAGAAATAAGAGAAATGCAAATTAAATTGACACTGAGATTTCATCTCTTTCCAGTCAGAATGGCAACAATCAAGAATACAAGGAACACTAACTATTGATGAGGATGTGGGAAAAACAGTACACTCATACATTCCTGGTGAGACAGCAAATTAGTGCAACCATTCTGGAAAGCAATATGGAGGTTCCACAAAAAAAACTAGGAATAGAATCACCATTTGACCCAGTTGTACCATTCCCTGGTATGTATCCAAAGAAGTTAAAATCGGCATACTATAGTGATGCAGCCACATCAATGTTTATAGCAGCTCAATAGTTAAGCTATGGAACCAACCTAGGTGGCCTTCAATGATGAATGTTTAATGAAAATGTGGCATAAATACTCAATGGAATATTACTCAGCCATAAAAAGAATGACTGATTTTTGCTGGTAAATAGATGGTCCTGGAGACTATCATGCTAAGTGAAATAAGCCAATCCCCATCACCCCCACAGAAAAAGGTCAAATATTCTCTCTGATATGTGGATGCTAACACCCAACAAGGGTGGGAAGAGAATAGACCTTCAGTGGACTAGACAAAGGGGGATGAAGGGAAGGGAAGAAGGATAGGAATAGGAAAGAGTGGAATGAATCAGACATAACTTTCCTATGTTCACAAATGAATACATCAGTGAATCTCTACATCATGGGAAACCACAGAATGGGATCCTAATTAGAATAAATCATATTCCATGTATGTATTATGTGTCAAAATATACTCTATTATGTATATCTAAAATGAAAAAATAAAAAATTTAATAAGACTTAAAGAAAAGGAACTCAAGACAGATGCCAAGAGGAATCTGAACAAGCCTTGAAAGTCCTTCCAGTTGGTTACCATTGGATCATACCCTCTCTATCCAATCACTTCTGCATGGCTGTTTTACTCTTTATCAAACCTATTATTAATATACACAAGTCTACCTGTTTCTTTGGGTATTTATTCCATTATGAAGACTCCTGCATCACATAAAGCTTATACTGAATAAATTATGTTTTTCTTCTCTTTCTTTGTACCAAGGATTGAACCCAAGGGCACTTAACCAGTGAGCTACTGGGGAGCCCACACCCCTTTTTTTCTTTTTTCTTTTTTTATCATTTAGAGACAGGATCTGAGTTGCTTAGTACCTCACTAAGTTGCTGAGGCTGGCTTTGAACTCAAAATCCTCCTGCCTCAGCTTCTCAGCCCCTGGGATTATAGGCACGCACCACTACTCCCAGCACATTTTTCTCTTTTTAACCTGTCTTTTGATATACAAGACTCAACCAGAAACCTAGCACTGAGTAACGAGATTTTTTTCCTTCCCTAAAAGATAAACACTATTTCATTATTTACACTTATTCAGTGCTGTCTTGACTTGATAAAGAATTACAAAAGGCAGTCAATGAAAATTTGAAAAGAACATCTTAATCTAGGCAAAAATCTTGTCTAAAGAGCTGTACCTTCCCTATTAAATGCAACATAGTTTAAAGAAAGAATTTAATTAGAGTTCCAAGATTCCAATCCTTAATTGACCACAGATAAACTTGAGCAAATCATATAGTCTATTTCTTGGTTTTTCTCCATGTATAAAATGAGGTGTCTAACAATGATCTATTAAATACTTTCAAAAATCTTTGGTTTTTCCATTTGCTTTACTTTGGTATAATCAAACATGTGGTTATGTATACAACATATGTGAGTAGAATAAATATGTTCTTAGCTTATGAAGTGTATTTCTTAGATGAAGGGTGATTACCAAGGGACAGGGCTAAACATAGCTGACCTATAGAGCATATGAAATTCTAGCTTTACAACTCCATCAGCTTCCATGGGATACTGCAGGTGCCCTGAGATCCTAAAGTTCAGTTCTGCTGTAAGAATATTGATATTTCAAATGTGTTTCTCCAAAAGCTGTGAAACCTTGGAGTCCAAGTTTCAGGAAAACTCTTCCTTGACTATACTCAAGCTGTAAAATTTAATGCATGGCATAAATAGGAAAAATCTAGGCACTTTGGCTGAAGTTTGGTAATCCTGTTCTTGCAATGTGAAATCTAGGATGAACAGGCAAAAACAAAGTAAACACTTTCAGAGTAGAGTTAGAAATTCCCTTCCTGCCTTCATGAACAGAGACATCTCACAGAGTGTAGTCAAAACTGTCCTGGTGTTTATTTATCCTCTAACAAAATATTAGCCTGAAAACAGTAGGTTGACACGGGCAGAATCAATGTATATACATTTGGTTTGTTATAAGCTAGTTAAAAATACACCCATTCCCTATTTGAATATGAAATTGAAACATGAGGGACACAGCTACATCAATGTTCATAGCAGCACAATTCACAATAGCTAGACTGTGGAACCAACCCAGATGCCCTTCAACAGATGAATGGATTTAAAAAATGTGGCATTTATACACAATGGAATATTACTCAGCATTAAAAAATAACAAAATCATGGCATTTGCAGGGAAATGGATGGCACTAGAGCAAATTATGCTAAGTGAAGTTAGCCAATCCCTATAAAACAAACGCGGAATGTCTTTTACTGATATAAGGGACGTGACTCAAAACAGAGTAGGAAGGAAGAGCATGAGAAGAAGATTACCATGAAACAAGGAAAAGGGGGGGGAGGGAAAGGGAAGGAAGTAGGGCAATTGCATGGAAGATGGAAGGAGACCCTTATGGGTTCACAAAATACATATACGATGGTGTGAGGGGGAAGGGAAGGAAAAAAAGAGAGAGAGATAAGTGTCACAGTAGAATGGGTAGAGAATAGTGATGGGAGAGGATGGGAGGGGATGGGAGGGGGGTATAGGGAGGGCAGCAGAATACAACTGACACTAGGATTGCTCTATGTATACACATGGATGTATAACCAATGTGATCTTGCAATCTGTACACGTGGAAAAACGAGAATTCATACCCTATTTGAATCAAATGTATGATATGTCAAGATCACTGTATTGTCTTGAGCAACTAATAACAAAAAGAAATTGAAATATGAAATAAAAGAGTAAACAAATAGGGGCTAGTAAGGTCATTTATTACTAATATAGCTGGGGAGGTAGATGTGGCTTGGATCAGTAAGAGACAGTTTCCCAATATTGAACTGGATTAGACAAATTAACTCACTGTCCACAGACACTATTGGACAGGGCAGAGCTCCTCAACTAGACCCCGTTAATAAGAGTAGAGCCTTCATTGGGAATGATGTAGCACATACAGCCTGTAAGCAGTTACCTCCCAAGGGGAATAAAGGCAGGCACATATACTGGTGCCCAGTTTATTTCTAGCCAAACTCACCAGTCAGGTAAGGGCTTAGTTCTCCCAGGGATGAGTGAGCAAAAAGGCAGAGAGGCTAGAAGTGCCACACTTTGCCCCTCCATATAAAACGCAGCACAGCAATGTAGAAAAAGTGTCACACCTTAGTAACAATATTATTTAGGATAGATAGGGATAGGAAAAGGGGACAATTCATTTCCCTATTGCCTTGGATAAGTTAGAAAAATATTCTATATAAATCCATATAGATCAAATTATTCTATACAAATCATATAGAATATGTATTCTGCATAAATCAAACTTTGTATTTATCATGATAGTTAACTTCCAGAGACCAATAGCACAGTGGCATTTACATTTGGAAAGAATTTTATAACCATGTGTTTTAGCAATGGATCTAATTGTAAAATAAAAGAGGAATAGATCAAATTTCAAGGAAATGGATGACATTAGTTATTATAAAAATGTTCCTGGAAAAGCTTATTAAAATTTTCTTTCCCCATGATACCCTTACAAATTGTGAGAAAATTTATCCTGAACTATATCCAAATTGAGCTGAGAGTTATTCATGTTGGCAATCTGGATAACAAACTATTTCTATGCCTACTGATGTTGCTTTAAAAATCACATTTTTCCATCTTGTTGGCTCTCCAAATTGCTTCTCACACTGGGCGAATTTCTCTTTTTAAATCACTTAGGCCTAAATTAGTCACATCCCCTTTCCCACCTACAAATATAGCAACAAAACTGCTCTACAAGACCTTCTCCAGACTAAGATCTGGAATATCCAATCGAGAGGATTCACATCATTGTGACAGGTGCCATTTCCTTTTTAAATGAAACATAATTTTAAATTTAATGTTTCTGATTTGTTTTTTGTTATCAAATATGCTTAAAGGAATTTATAAAAGTATGGTTTAAAGATCCCCCAATGAATTTAGTAAGAAATACTAGATCATAGTCATCCAAAGGATGGATCCTTCAAATCATAATACGCACACTTTTAATAATGGTCAATGCAATTTTGGAAACCCCTATTGAATTGTGGAAAATCAGTTGTGCCATTTTAAAAATAGATTCCCGTTAATCTGTGTCCATAGTATTGATGACTATGGAAAGAAGTAAAATAAGATACAAACGTCTAGAGTCACTACGATCTCAGAGCCACTTTCATATGTAAATTATTTGACCACTTTCTTCCCTTATACTCCATGAAAGAATCCTGTTTAGGAATAGAATGAAATGCGATTTCTTCTAAAATCCTAACTGATCCTATGCATCCAGTGTGTAATAGTTTTACCAAAGCAATTAAAGATAGACCTAAGGTAGAGAAAAATAATAATTCATCTAAAACTATAATAATCTCAAACATAATCCTAGAACATTAAGGCTATAATGGCAGGGATCAGGCTGACCCCCCACTTGAAAAACAAGGAAAATGCAGTTCCCAGACCTTAGTCTCTTGCCCAAGGTTACCTACATCTAACAGAAGCAGAGCTACAGATGAGGATTTCTGGCACAAGTCCAGGGCCTTTGCTTCTTTGTTAGTTTTCTATCTCTGCTACAAAATCCCCGAGATAAACCTTTCCCCCTATAAGAGGTATTTATTTGGGCACATGGTTTCAGAGGCTTCAGTCCTGGCCTGTGTGCCCTCTGCCTTTGGGCCTCTGGGAGGAAGCACACCATGGCAGAACCACATGGTAGGCAATTATGCTCATTTCATGGCAGCCAAGAAGCAAAGACAGGACAGGCCAGTGTCCCAACACCCCCCTTGAGGGGTCTCCCCCAAGATCCTTAAGATGTCACCATCTCCCAGTGGGCTCTACAGCTGCCCAGCAAGCCTTTAACACAGGGGCTTTGGGGGATATTTGTCCAAACCACATCACCTTATGGGGCAAGAGCTGAGGTCTGAACATTAGAAAAACAAGGCAAAGCCAGTAAATGTCTTACTCCTTGAACTTTATTTACTAACAGAAGAGATTTTCTCCCAAACAAGTGCTTTACCAAGGACTTCATTTTAAGGGTATCTGTTTAGTATCTGAAAATGTCTGTAGCATGATTCCATTTTTTTCCAAGTTCAAAGAAACAGATCTATACCCAAGTCTCTTAGAACAAAATTCCATTTTCAATTGATGCTATCAATGATCAAATGTGAGAAATATGAGGATCAGGGATGGGAATAGGAGATGTAGTGTTGTGTTCCATATAGTTATTTCTTATGTTTTGGTTCGTTTTAAAGAAACTCCAGATTAGTTTATTGATAGGATTTATGGCATAATTTAGTTTCATCAAAAAAAGTAATAAGTTCTTCATGAATGTGTATTAATCCAAATAAGGTAATTCTCTCTTCATTTACAACCATCTGTTGAAAATGAATTTTTATGAGTTGTCTTCTCAAAACAGAGAGAAAGCAGATGTACATTTAACCCCAAACCACAGAATCACTCAACCTATTCTAAAGCTTGATAAGATGTCATATACACAAATTAAAAATAAATCTGTTTATCTTGTGCTTTTATAGTTTAATATTTCATGCAGAACAGGAATCTATAAATAAACCTGTTTAATTTTCAAACCTGATACAGCCCCAAGCCACCCTGAGTTTTACATACTTACATCATCACGACCCTTTATTTTTAACACTTCAAAAGAATTAAAATTGATTTGAGTTTACTTAAAATGTCATATTATTGTCTTGAGATAACAGTGAAGAAAAGGGTCCGTGGAAGGGGAGAGTCTCTGACCTTCCTAAGACATAGCTTACAGGGATCAGCAGTGCAGACACGGTACAACTTTCAGTGCGAGTCTTCCAGCTGCTTTAGGCAAGCTTAACTGCAGCAAGGGACATTAATTTCTCTTCTATTATTTGTGGAACACTGGGAGGCTTTCTGCAAGAGTGGAGAGAAAAGTCTCTTTCGAAGGTGAATAGTGATTACCAGAGAATAGGAAGGGGAGAAGGAAGAGAAGGCAGTTAGATAATGGGTACCGCAATACAATTAAGAAGAAAAAGTACGGTGACAGTTTACAACAATGTTTTATATTTCATAAAGAACTGGAAGAGAGGAGTGTGAGGCTCTCAAAAAAATAATAAATGCTTGAGGGGATAGAAATGCTAACTGCCAATTTATAACACAATATATACATATGGGGAATAGTGCAGTATTTCAACATAAATATGTACAACTGTTGTATGTCAATTAAACATTTTTTAAGATTAAAAAAAGCTTTTTCCCTAAATGCCTACGTGTTACTACAACCAGTTGGACTCTCCTCTGCATGTTCAACTTGTATGCCCTAACAGTGTGTGCAAGCCTTCAGAGCAAGGACAGATATTACAATGCCTCTTTTCCAACGTGTCCAGCAAATAACTAAAGCCCATGAGATGCTTGTCAATGGTACTGATAATGACTAAGTTCTGTCTTCAAGTTCCTTCCAAATCCCTGGGCATAGAGTCAAACATATGCTTTCAAGTCTTGGCTTGACTATTTAGCCATGTACATATCTCCTTTCTAAATTTCAGTTTTCATCTTTAGAATTGATTCTCCCAGACTATGATGCATATGAATTATTAAAATCCCCTGTTGTGAAGGGGAATAAGAACAAGAGAAAGTAAGTAGCTCTATAGCGAATCAGTCTAGGAATCTCCAGTATCTTTTGAATATAAAAACCCAAGACTATTACAGGGCTATTATTTTTTCTTCATCAGAACCTTCTAAACATTACTTGCTTCAGTTGAAGCTCTGAGTTGCTATAGCTTGGATATGAGGTGTCCCTCAAACATCTCCTGTTAGTCACTGCATAAATATTAAGTGGGGAAAAGATTAGATTATCAGAGTTGTAACCTCAGTGAACTAACCCAATGCATGGATTAATAATTTGAATAGACTAGTGTGTGGTGACAAACAGGTGGGATGTGGTTGGTAAAGTAGGTTGGTAGGGTTATGCTCTTGGGGATTATATCTTGTCCCTTGGTCCTCCCTTGCTCCCTGTCTACATTCTTCCTAGTTGCCATGAGCTGAGCAGATGTTTGCTGGTATGATGATCTGCCTCACCTCAGCAATGGAGTCCACTGAACCTCCAAAACTGAGCCCAAAATAAATTTTTCCTTCTCTAAATTGTTCTGAGTTATCCTGGTCACAGCAATGAAAAGCTCACTAATATAACACAAAGTATATTTTCATTATCTGTATAAACACATTAATACTAGGCTCCAAACTGCAACTCTCATGTATGTCATTTTATCCCATAAAATTTCTTGTGGGCTTATGGCTAGAAATTATATTCCACTCTGGAACATCAAGAAATGATACCAAGGGGAGACATAGGACCTATCCATGGTGAAGGAGCAGGTTAATAGATCTTTTAATGTTACAGAGATCACTGACTTTAGAATTTGAAGTCATTGGATTCTAGAACTGCTTCTTACCTTTGGGAGCTATTTAATCCTTTTGAGGCTCAAGCTTCCCATGGATTCCTGGGAGGAGAGAATATCTTCTCGTGATGGATCATCCCTGCCTACATCAGAGCTGGGCTAGTCTCTCTCATAAGGGGGACCATGTGAATACATACTGTAATGCCATACAAAAAAGTTTAAAGTAAGAATATTAATAGGATGAAAATGAAACTCATAACTTCACCATTTTAATTCCCAACTCTGTTTCACTTTGATAAATGGGTACAGTTTTTAAAAAAGTTGTTCAAAAATTTGAAGTTGCCCATCATGTTCATAGCACCTCTCTCCAATGGCAATACACTTATACATAGTGTTAACTTTAGAATTTATTGTTAAAAGTCACTATATAACATTTGGTCCTTACAAAATTATTTGCTGTGTCCCATTTATTGTATTAGTTCCAAAAGACACATTGCTAGGGCCACCAATATGACATTATGCTTTTTTTGGTAACTGCGTTACAGAAAATGTTTAACTCATAAACAACCACTCATTATCTATATTTGTATTGTTCACTCAATTCTCTGTGGCAAATTTTAAATCCCAAAATGTCTTTATTTTGTCACTCCCCTACAACACAGAACTATTTCTCTCTACCCACACACATTCCAGTGTGTATTTTGGAAATGAAAACCTATTTATTATTACCTTAGCAAAACTAAGTTATGATGGTAAATCTGCTGCCAAAACATAGTCAGGGCATCTTCCAAAGACAAAAATAAATTACTTGAGGCCATTATTTTTATTTCTCTACTCTTCTCCAAGAAAATCATCTATGGTTTGCCTCAAATGTCTTTTCTTTTAGTTTGCAGTCTTTTCACTGCTTGAATTGTATAGTCAGTTTGCAGTAGTTAATATAGTGATGATCTCAAAGTGTATTGAAAAGAGAATGTTTTTAAAACATTCTCAGGTCCTTCTCTCAGATATGCTATTCATACAATCCCGGGGATATACATTTTCATATGTATTGCAGGCATTCCTTTGGTACCTCTGGAAAACCACCAGTCTCATTCAGATCCACATGTACCTACCCTTAAAGCCCTACATGTGATTGCTAGCTGGACAATATCTTAGCCCTGTGGCTCGTGAGAGCTTTTAGTGTATCTTGACAGTGAAGACCTTTCATCTCAAAGCTCAGATAATTCCAGTGCACTTTCTTTATTTTGGACCTTATTTTAGTCCTGGCATAAATATTGCAAGACCATCAAGTTGCCCAAATTAAGATAAACAGACCTACAATGAACACTTCTAAATGTAACCTACTTACAGGTAGCAGGATATTTTTGAAAACCTATTTACGTACTTCAGCTTCCCTTTATGAGAAGTGTGTTGCTAATAAAACTCAGCTGGGACAATTTACTCCTCTAAGTATTCATGCAGATTTTCATACCAATTAGGATAATTATCAGCACAATTTAAACAGATTTCTTAATTATAGCTACAAATAGCTTTCTCAGAGAAAACAAGTCCCAGAGCTTTTAACAAAAGGGTTTTTCTGAAAATTGTAGGTGAGCACTCATTTCCATGTGTTACATCAGAGGGGGGAAAAAGAGTGGTTTTTTTTACCAACCATTTGTAGGTCATTAAAAAGTATCCGTTATCTTCACCCCTAATCCTTCTTTTTTTTTTGCATCAAATATTTGGGTACATATCACCTCACTCAGTCTTCATCTTAATAAAAACAACATCTCTGACCACCTCAATTAAGAAGTGTGAAGTTATCTAATATTTCTTTCATGCTCAACCTGGAGTGTCTCGTGTTACTGCTTGTTTAGGAAAACTTTCCCTAGGATGCAAGGAAGACCGGTGCTTGCTGTGCTGTGACTCGGACTCACACAGTGCTCACTCACTCGCTCATGTCTGACATGAATTCACCTGGGAGAGAGGGGTGGGCTCTACAATTGTCCCAATTAGGAATTCAAAGGGGTTAAGTTCAGCAGAAGGCCAGAATCCCCTTGAGCACAGGCCAAGAGATCTATGTTTCAAGATGTGCCAACCACACAGGAAGGGAGTGAAGCATAATTCATCATCCTGTCGTTTTTGGAAAACCAAAATGCATTTTCCCCTGAACTTTCCCCTATCATTTAACAATCTAAGTGTGTGTTGAGTGAAATGGAATCACATAGCTCAACTCTTGTCACATGTAATCTTTGGGGGAGTTATTTGGATAATAGCATTTGATTTAATTAGCACTTCTGAGCATCTATAGGGTGCCTAGCAAGTGTCAAACAGGTGTGCATAACATGGAAAAAACTGCCCTGTGGATGAGTATCAACTCATCAGACTAGGCAGCCATATATATATATTATATATTATATATATTATATATTGAGGTTAGTCATTGAACTCAATGTATAAGGAAAACTTTTTTTTTTTTAATTTTCAAGATGGTTAAAGCTGGAAGGAGTATTAAGTATCAACACACATTATTCTTACTTTGCAGAGGAAGAACAGCCCAAAGCAGTGAAATAGTTACAGATTCTGCATCTTCTCACTGCTTCCAAACCAACGGAAGCTTCTCTGTGTTATTTAACATCCTTTTTCTTTTACAGCCCTCCATGCTCCTATGCTAGTCTACTGTGGAGATAATGGCAAGACCCGAGACTCTGGAGTAACAGTAGGTCTCACTATTAGGTCATCACTAAGTGAAACTGCACAGATACTAGAGAGAAGGAATAAAGCAGGATTCTCAAACTCTGTCAAGTAAAAGGAGTCAGAACCTGTTACAAATGAACGAGGCACGACCAGCAAAAATCAGGGTGAAGCAGAGCACATGTGCATTTTGAGCATTTGTCATGAGTGTGTGTGGACCTGGGGCTGCCATATTGTCTTATTTTGGGGGAGATCCAGAATCCAGAATTTTAATTAAGTCTCATTTTTGAGTGGTAGCATTTAATTTGAAATATTTAAAACCTTGCATGACCCAAATAATACACATTTACAGGCCGTGTTTAGACTGTGAGCCACCAATTTGCAATTTATAAGTAGAGCACATCTAGACAAAGAAAACCTAAGAAATGAGGCCAGATCAGAAACAACTGAATCTTTAGAAGAAAACAAAATGTTACTTCCTTTAATATAAATCATATATCACTCCAATTTTCACAGTTCAAACTTATAAGGCTAAATAAAAAGTATCTTAGTAATTTGATAAATATATACTAGTAGTAAATTTGTGCAAGGCACTAAGCTAAGTGCTGTCAGAGATTTTAGGAAAATAAGTATGTCATTATCCTTGTCCTTAATTTTGCACTGTGGTACAGACAGTTGGAAGTTAACAAACAGCAGGAATATAAGAACAATATGATGTGTTATTAGAGGGTTGGCATAAGGTTCCAAAGAAGGTATTTGGCTTAAAAAAATAAAAATTTTACTGAAAGAGTGAAACTGGGGGAGGGAGATGACCAGATTGTTCAGAAAAATATCTATTTACCGTCTCCCAAGTGCAGTCTAGATATATGGGATACAGATGAGAATAAGGCACAAGAGATCCTGTCTTCAAGGATCTTCCATTTTATCATAGGAACAATATATAAGAAAGCAATCCAAAAAAAGTACTATTTCAAGTATGGAAAATTTCACTGGAAGTCCTAGCCAGAGCAATCAGGCAAGAGAAAAAAATAAAGGGCATTCAAATTGGAAACTTGAAAATAAACAGCATTCAACTGTCACTATTTAAAGATGGCATGATCCTCTATGTAGAAAATATCAAAGTCTTCACCAAAATACTACTAGAATAAACTCAGAAAAAATGCAGTATACAAAATCAACATACAATGATCAGTTGCACTGCAATCTTTCAATAGCCAATTATCTAAAATGGAAAACAAGAAAGCAACCCCATTTAAGATAACTACAAAAAATAATAAAATACCTGGAATAAATTTAACACAAGAGGTGAAAGATGTCTGCAACAATAATTGTAAAGTATTGATGAGAGAAATTGTAAGCACAAAAATAGAAAGACATCCCAAGTTCATGGTATGGAAATATCAATATTGTTGAAATGTCCATTAATACCCAAAGTGATCTACAGATTCAATGTAATCCCTAACAAAATGCCATTGACATTCCTCACAGAATTGGAAGAGTAACCCTAATTGTATAAAACCACAAAATATCTGAATAGCCAAAGCAATCTTAAGCAAAAAGAATGAAGCAGGAGGCATTGAATTATCTGACTTAAAATATTAATGTAAGCAACATGGTATTTGAATAAATACAGACTCGTAGACCAATGGAACAAACTAAAGAGCTCAGAAGCAAACCCACACACCTATAGCCCCCTGATTTTAACAAAGATGTTAAGAACAAGCATTGGAGAAAAGACAATCTTTTCAAAGAATGGTGCTGGGTCAACTACATATCCACATGCCAAAAAATGAAACCACCTCCTCTCACTAGTTACAAAAATCAATTGAAAATAAAGACATATCAGGCCTGAAACTCCTAGAAAATACTAAAGGAAATGCTTCTGGACAGTGTAATGGGAAAGAGCTTTTTGAACTCAAGACTCAAAAATACAGGAAACAAGACAAAAAATAGACAAGAGATTATATCAAACTAAAAAGTTTCTGCATGGCTAAGGAAGAGACAACCTACAAAACAGGAGAAAATTTCTGCAAATTAAACATTGTGCAAGATGTTGATATCCAGAAGATACAAGGAACTTGCAAGTGAAAACAAGGATAAGTACTGAAAAGTACTAAGAAGAAAATCAAGGACCCAAGATAGACCTCCCTCAAGCATTGAGAGAGGTGGCAAAATTCTCTCTGTATGCCCCAGGAGTCCTGAAAAGCCAAACCTCACCTGGAAACAGGTTGTGCTAATGTCCTTAAATATTCCTCACACAGAAGAAAAATTGCTTCCTCGAGTGATCTGCCCCCATCTTTCATCACCCAGACAATGCTGTGACAATCACATATAGCATCATGAGATAGAATCAAAGTAGGGACCTCAGAAGGGTATGCAGGAAAAGAGCCTATGGAGAGGTCACATTTAGTTCCAGAAGCCAGCCATGTGTATTTCTGAAGAGCATCCTATGCAGAGGTGATAACCAGAACTAGTCTGAGAAGGGGATGAGCTGCACCTACTTCCAGAGCACAATGAAGGCCAATGTGGCAGGAATAGTGACCAAGATGAAAGGTCGAGGTCAGTGAGCCTACAGAGCAAGTATTTCAGGCCACAACGAGGAGATGAATTTTCCTTTTTCTACAGAAAGAAGTCACTGGAAGATTTTGAACAGGACAGTAACAAGATCTGCTTTAGGCCTTCGGACTAGTTGGTCTTTGAAAGATGGACAGTGAGGAGGGAGGGGCAAGTGTGGAGGAGGTGGGGCCAGTCAGGAGGCAGTTGAAGCACTTAATAATCTGGACTGTGCCTTAGTAAACATGGCATCTCTCATACCCACAAACCATGCCTCCTACACCTTATATAAAGGAGGACGTAGCCAGCACCATATCTTATCATGACTAATTCAGTTCAGTGATAGACATTTCACTAAAATATTGCCCAAACTACATTTTCCTATTTGATAGCGTCAGATGGTATTTCTGTGAAGAGTTTTGCAAATCATATTTCAGGCTACACCAAGTGATCCTACCAAGTTAAGGAATTGCCATAATTGAGGCTAACTTGAAAAAAGATGATAGCTTATGGAGAATGGTTCAAAAAGAGAATAAGAAATTGAGAAAGCATTACAAGGCAACACAACCCTTTCCATAAACAACTTTGGGTTTCTTCTTTAAGTAGTATTTATTCAAGTAGTATTTCTTAAAAATCATGCCAATTCACATCATATGGCATCTAGATTTCACTATGTTAACTTTGAAATGCTGATTACATTTTCCTCCAAGGAAATACCAATAGTTTTATCTTTAAGCAGAAAATAGAAGAACCCTAATATAATCAAAAATTCCTTCCCCAATGGATTATGATCTTTTAGTAGAAATACAAATATATTCATCAAAACAATTACAAAGATACTTCTGAGGCTTAAAAAAAAGAGAAAAGTTAAAGACAAAATTGAAAAGGAATGAATAATCTTTCTAGAGTTACAGTTTTTATCTATGAGACAGAGCAGAGAGACAAAGAAACAGAACCCCAGGCCAATCCAAGAAGACATAGATACCTGAAGTAGACCTATAATTATGATGGACATTCATGTAGTATTTAAAAATCTCATACATCAAACAAAACTTCTTTATGGTTCAATTTTGTCAAAGTGCTAAGGAATAGTTAGACTCTATTATACTCAAATTATTCCTAAGGAAAAAATTATACATTTTATATTACCAAACAATCTTTTTATATTACTAAGAGAAAAAGAAAACTATGAAAAGAATTTAGATATAAAATGTCTAAACTTAGAAAACTGGAATCAAAAGTAATTATTAAAATAAATATGCATTATTGCCACATGGGATTTATCCTAAGGACACTAGGAAATTTTCTTGTTAGCATATTTACTAAAATACTTTATTACATTAATGGATTAAAGAAGAAAAATACCAGTTACAATATTTTTATGCAACTTTAACTGATAATAAAATTTAAAAGGACACTTGAAAAAAATTAACCTTTGTATGTTTCCTTTAAACTCCTAGGAAACTGGGAATAGAATGGTATTTCCTAAAACTTACATTCTGCCAAAGCCATATAACATGTAACTAGTGCTATTTTAAACATACTCCCATTGTTAAAAAGTAAATTAAGACCGACTCTCAGTATGAATATGACACTGAAGCTCCTAGCACTAAATACAGCAAGATGAGAAAATATAAAGACTAGACAGAATTGTTCCCTTGTAAGCAACAGCAACAAGATAGTTTGGGGTTTTTCTCCTATAAACCTCAGTGACCCAAACTACTTGTAAAATATTTGATAATCAATCATCAGGGATTCTGGATATTCCTTCTTGTTCTGCCATATTCAACATGTAGTTTTCAATTCATAGTTAAAGGTAAGTGCTCCAAACCAGCTATCATTCTGTATTCAACGTAGGAAGGAGAATTAAGGGGTCATTTATTTACCTTTAAATATACCTCCTTGAATTTGCAAATTCTTATTATATTATATGACAATTGTGGCAGCACGTCAAAACTGATTACCAACATTCATTTTAAAATTTAAAAGCAAATTTACTTACAAAGTGAAAATATTAGCCGGAAAATGGAAAAAAAAGTTTGCTTTTGTTCAAAAGAGGAATAGCAGAGTTAGTATATAAAGAAGCTCAACTACCAAGTGAGAACAAGTTTAAAAATTAATATAAAGTATCCAAAGTGTAAGAAAAACTGATTCAAAAAAATTGTAACTCAAATGAAAACATGAAAAGTATAGTTCTTTCTTCATATCAGGAAAATATAAGATAAAATTATATTTTTCTTCTACCACATTAGCAAAAATCCTTAATAAAGTTTTGGCAAGAATTTGAGGAAATAATACTCTCACAAATAGATTAAGGAAGTAAAAATTATTATAGCTGCTTTGGCATATACTCAGTAATAAAGGGAATGAATAATTTGTGCACCCTGTACTCAATGACCACAATCCTGGAAGCATGATCAAGGAACTCTCCCATATATGTAGACACATAAAAGTTTATTCAAGTGATTGTTACAATTAAAAAATAAAACTGTAAATAACCCTCAGTCCAAAATCAATTTATAAAATTACATGATGAAATATTATACAGCTATGAATATCCTGATGAATTAAGTTCAGTATTCACATAAATCAGTAGTACAAAACCAGAGCAGTATAAAGGATGATACTATATATATGATCATCCATGTGTACATATTTATTTATGTACATATGGAGGATATACATAGAAAAGTATAAATATGGAAAGACACTGACCAAATTCCTCATAATGCTAATTTCTGAAAATAGAGAGGAGATAGATGGTGGTTTGAGATGAACTTTCTATCTGGAGACAAATGGCATGGGCATGTGCATATGTGCTCATGTATATACATCTAGGAAGAAACTGAACTGTAAATCATCCTCAGTGTAATTCTAAATGAAGATGTATTTTTATTATAGTATTTATGGATTTTTTTATATCTTCAAAAGACAATCAGGTGGGTCAATTTTAAAGAATTCATTATGTAATAAGTAACCATGTCTCAGTTCATTTTGTGCTGCTATAACAGAATAACTGGAGTGGGAAATTTACAAACAAATTATTTCTCATAGTTCTGGAGACTGTAAGTCCAAGATCAAATTGCTGGCATCACCTTCAGCCCTCATAACATGGCCAAAAGACAAAGGAGCTGAGGGGGTATGGTGCTGAACTCACTCTTTTATAATGGCGCCAGTCCCACCCATAGAACGATTGCCTAATCACTTCTTAACAGTCTTATCTCTTAGTACTATTTACAACAGCACTTAAATTTCAACATGAGTTTTGGAGGGCACAAACTTTCAAACTAGAGCCAACAAGTCATTAAATTTCACAAATATCCCCTTCATTTTTGAGCTCAAAATGCCTCGAGACTAATTAAACAAAAAATTCTGGTATGCCAAGCATTACACTAAATAATGAGGTCAAGAAGAATCATATCTCAAAAGTACAAAACAGAACGTTTCTTTAGCAGTAAATCACGAAGATAACATCCAGTGTAAGCTTCTGGCTTCCTTGGACATGGTCAACCTTGAAAGTTGTCTACTTCTACCCAAAAAAGGAAGGATCTATGATATGTGTGTGGAAAAAAAACTATGTTTCCCAACTACAAGTAGGCTGATGTCCTTTTTAACTCACGAGAAAACAGTGTAGTGGAATATAGGTAATCTTCATAATTTGTGAGCATGCAATTAAATGATGCTATTCCCTGGCCCACTAAACAGATTCACTAATGTACGCTTTCTACAAGCCAAGTGATGATGTCCCCTGCAGTGATATTCCAATGAACTTATAACCTGCAAATCATGGTGAGTAGAAAAAAACATTTTCTTCCCCTCACTCGTGACTCTAGAAACACTGGTATTAAAAGATGCACCACAGAAAGATACTATCTGTAGTGGCCAATTAAATCAGAGAAATGTTAATTTTTAAGTCAGTCTCTTTGATATTTATAATAAATATTTTTGCCTTTTACATTCTGAAAAGCCTTTACAGTTAAGACTGTTCCAACTCATGAATTCTCACACTTAAACGGATTTCTTTAATGGATCACAGTTAAAACTTCATGGCTGCCATCTGAAATAAGTGTACTATGGATCTCATCATAGACAAAGCTAGTGTATTTTGGATGCATATAATTTAGGATATATAATTAGCCTGTACTAAACAGAATGTAGCAGCCCTTCCAGAGTGGGATAACACAGAGGAAAGGCTCAGGGTGACACAATTCAACTTTTCTTTCCCCCTCATTGTCTTCTCTACGTCAGCACAGTTCATCTCAAATTCTTCCTGTTCCATAAATCAGTCCCGTTGGCTAATGCCCTGAGTCTTCCATTGTTCTCATCTTCAGCTCCTGCTCACTGCAGTGATATTTCTTGTAATTGCTGATACGCAAATCCACAGTAGGGTGCCTTAACGTGCTAGCTTCCCATCCCTGTGACAAAATACCAGAGAAAATTCAACTTAAAGGGAGGAAAGATTTATTGTGGCTCACAGTTTTAGAGTTTTCAATTCATAGTCACTTGGTTGTCATTTCTGGATCTGTGGTAAGGGAGGGCATCGTGGCCAGGAGTGCATGATAAAGCAAGGCTTCTCACTTCATGGTAGCCGGAAAGCAAAGAGGTTTTGCTCTTTTACCAAAGCCCCTCTCTCAAAACCCCTTAAGTTTTTGTTGCTAGCCATTCATGGGCTGTGTCTGTGAGCTATGCACATTTGAGCTATATGAGGGGACTGCTGTGGCGTTGCACACTGATTGGAAGTGCGCCTTTCCTCACTCTGCTTGTGATCACACATTGCACCTGAGATGGGTGTGACTTGCCAAGATGTCAATCAATCTGCTGATCACAAGACATCACAAAGCAAGACTCCACCTATGGAAACCCTATGCCCTGCCTTATTTGGTGAAGAACATGCCATCAAAGGTCCTTCATGTGTCCCCTCTATAAAATAAAGGGATCCCAGGTGCATGCTCTCTTTCCAGTGCTGTCCAGCTTGGAAACTGACCCTAAAGGTTGCACAGCCATCTTACCCTCAACCTGAGGAACTCATGTCTGTGTTTGGGGTGATTTCTTCACCATTTTCTTAGTTTAACATTGCAGCCAGCTCCTTTGAACCCCGCTCATCTCATCATCCCAGCAAGCTGGCGGGAAGTTTCAAATCTATAAGTAGATAAACACATTCATGAGGTCACAGCCCTCATGATCAGTCACCTTCCACAGGCCCAGATCTGAGCCGGGCTGCATTGGGAACCAAGTGATCAACACATAAGCTTCAGGTGGATACTTAAGATCTAAACTAAAAAACTTAAATTGCTGCTGATGCCACTAAACTAAAATACTCCCTCTGACGATAATGCCCAGGACAGTCATATCAAGACAACTGGGAATCAACTACATCAAGGTCACAGCTGCCCACCATTTTCCAAACTGTATGGATACCTTTGCCCATCACTGGGATCTAACAATGCTCTCTGTACTTAGAAAATCTGAGTCCCATCTCCCCTCCTGAAGCCATTTTCCTCCTAAGACCTCAGTGTGAGTGCCTGATGCAGGTCCAGAGGACAGTCTGAGTGACAGACACAAGCTGGCCTCAGAAATCAGTATGTGCATGTCATATCCCCTTCAGTAGTCTTTCAGAAATATTCAAAATTTAAAGCAGAATGCGTATCATCTGTCGTATTAGTCGCTTTTGGAAAGAATACCATGAACTTCTCCAATGAATATAAGATATCCTTACAAATTCCTACACACTTTTTGTCCTATTTTTTCTGCTTCTCTAGCAACATAAGCAAAGGCCAGAGAATAATAATAAAATAATAAAAGAATTTAATGTTTTCTGGGTGTAAAAGTGTGAATGCTTTTAAAGGTTCCAGTAGAACCAGGTAAATGGGTTACTTTAGATTCTTATCAAACTTCATGCAAATGTGGGCATCAGCTCCACTTCCTCCAAATTCCTACTTTCCAGCTCAAGAAGCCCTCTACAATCTGGCTTCACACCAGTTTCTGCCTTATTCTCACTGCCATAGAGCAAATATGCAGTTAAGAATTGAACAGTTCTTATCTTTGACCACTCAATGATGATTACCCTGACTGGAATGGGTTCTGAAGCTATAAGTAAATAGGACACAGTTCCTGATCTCAAAGAGCTTTTATGAAGCATCTGTTCTGCTATGTGAATTTCCTTAGAGATCTCATGAGCGCACACACCATGTTCAGTCTCCCTGTTAACCTTTATCCATTCTTTCCTTGATGTGCAATGGCCCTTGTCACCCTGATTTAAGTACTGTTTATATCAAGTATAGCTGGGGTTGCCAGATTAAAAACAAAACAAAACAAAACAAAAACAGGACACTCAGTTAAATTTGAATTTAAGAAAATGACCATGATTTTTAGTATAAGTATGTCCAAACTATTGCATTACATTGAAAATAGTTCATGTGTACATGAGGTGGGGGGACACCAAGAAGATAAAGCACTATCCTACTCTGTAAATTTATTGTATAAGGGCATCACACAAATGTTTAATGTTATGCAAGTTATTTGGAGTAATACAACAACCTAGATTCAAGTAGTATTATTCAACATATGACATGAGATGGGAGGGAAAGGGAGAGAAAAGGGAAATTGCATGGAAATGAAGGGAGTCCCTCATTGTTATACTAAATTACATATAAGAGGTTGTGAGGGGAATGGGAAAATAAACAAGGAGAGAAATGAATTACAGTAGATGGGGTAGAGAGAGAAGATGTGAGGGAAGGGGAGGGGGGATAGGAGGGGTTAGGAAAGGTAGCAGAATACAACAGTTACTAATAGGGCATTATGTAAAATTGTGGATGTGTAACCGACGTGATTCTGCAATCTGCATTTGCGGTAAAAATTGGGAGTTCATAACCAACTTGAATCTAATGTATGAAATATGATATGTCAAGAGCTTTGTAATGTTGTGAACAACCAATAAAAAAACATATGATTTGCTAAATAAAGATGATGGAACACACATCAATTCACTGTTTTAGTTTTCTCCTCTAAAAAAGTAGGGATAAACATTGATATGAAATAAGCATTTTTGTGGAATACATCTAAAGCAATGCTTAGATTTATAGCTTTAAATACTTTTTTTGCTTTCCTTTTTTAATTTTTTTATTTGTTCTAATTAGTTACACATGACAGTACAATGATCTTATCATACATTTGAATCAGATATTTTCATGGATCATTTCATTCAAAGTATTTTGTATTTAAAGCTTTTCAAAAATTTTGCCAACTTTAACACAAGTGTCTAGACACATGAGTTTTCAGACATAGGTAATTTGCAGATGTGGAGTTGTTATAATTGTAGTTACTGATGTATAATTTGATTGAATAAGGTCAAATAGTCATCTATATCAAATTGATTATTGTAGTTACTGATGTATAATTTGTTTAAATAAAATCAAATAATCATCTATATCAAATTGATAATTTGGAATTTATTAAAGTTTTCTTTGCATAATTAAAAAATAAGCATTTTTAAAAACTCATTGTTCACTAAGAATGTTGGTAGCTTGTATTGGGCCATAGTGACAGTATTTATACCACAGAAATAGGAAAATACTTTTTAAAAACTTCAAGGTTTTTCTACAGAAAACTGGTATTTAATCAAAATGATTCCTTTTGTGCTTGAATGAGTTTTTGAAAGAAAAATAAATATTTACATTATATACTTGCATGTCATGAATATATAGACATAATTATAATATGCATCTATCAGACATTACAAATTAGTATGTATGTACTTATCGTTCAGTATTTATTTATGAAGCAAAACATTTACATAGGCATATATATATTTAAGGACAAACAGACGGAAAGATGAGCAAATAGACTTATTTTCAGTGGAGCATGAAATAACAAGACTGGTGATCCTATAAGAGTCTAATATGCCCCATGGGTCATATTTAAGGAGACTAATTTGTAATTTCCTCTAGAATAATTTCCCCCCAAATATGCATGTTTTAAAGTCCCTAAATTGACACAATGGGCTTCTCTGTACAGCTCTAAGTAGACGTTCATTTCCATACACAGCTGATGGAGTGCTGTAATTATATCTGCAATTGTCTCTGGTCTGATAAGAAAGGGATGCTTTCCTCCTTGTTATTCATTGCAGCTTCTGTGGACAAGAGCCACAGCAATTCATGGCATATGCTCATTAGCTGGAAAATCCACATGCCAAGTTCTGCAATCATTTGTGGAAGACAGTACTTATGAGGCTGGAGGATTTGTTTTTCATTTTAGTTTTATGGTTAGTTAAACTTACCTATTTCTCATTTTCATTAAAGTTTGATACGATATACTTTAACAATCACCTGATCCTTTCAAAATAATAAGTTTTTCATTTATTGCTTACATTACTAATTTTGTTTCCACTAAGTGAGGCTCACAGGAGAATTGGTAACTTGTTTTTCCCCAATCCTTCATTTCTTACAAAATAGTCATTAGGTGAGAAAAACATGTTGCTTCAATTTATAGTCTTGACAGTTGAGAGAAATACTAAGGTATCTCAGCAATCTACAGAAATAGTTATAGGGCTCAACCCTAACCATAGTCAATTCCACAAATTTGACACCAGATTGGCTATCTATCACATGGGAAGATAGTGTTTATGAATATTTGTTTCTTCCAATAAGTGTCTATTGAGTAACATTTATGCAAAACGACATTTATAAAAACCCATAACTCAGAAACATGAAATAAGCAAAGAATACAAAACATGAATATTAGAGTTATGTTTAGTTACTCATATCTTTATGTAGTTGTACCCACATGGAGTAAAATATTCAACTATTAAAATATTTCTTTACTCAATATCCACAGATTTGGTCTCCACAGGGCTCCTAGAACCAAGCACATGCATTCAAGTTCCTTTTACAAAAAGTCATATTTGCTTATAACCTATGCATATCCTCACATACACTTTAAAATCATCTCTAAATTACTTAAAAGGTGTAAATTTTACATAAACAATTGGTATGCTACATTCTTTATGGATGACAAAAAGTATG
Organism: Ictidomys tridecemlineatus; assembly: GCF_052094955.1. Taxonomy (NCBI): domain Eukaryota; kingdom Metazoa; phylum Chordata; class Mammalia; order Rodentia; family Sciuridae; genus Ictidomys; species Ictidomys tridecemlineatus. The sequence goes on along the minus strand of NC_135483.1, from coordinate 123,991,517 downwards.
TACATATTTAGCATAGATACAATTTTTTTTCTTACATATTGCCCATTTGTAGTAACTTGAACCCACAGTTGGATGGAACCATATGAAATGTTGTTAAGGGCCCAATTGGGGTTTGTTATTGTGTGCAGTGAGTTTTGCTGTTATTTGACTAAGCCATGTGTGTTGATTAGCAATAAGATGTCTAGTCTGTAAACTTGAAGTGTCCCAGTGACTTCCAGCCCCTCTTAAAGGTGGGAGCAAGGAATATCAATGTTAATAACAGACATGCAGCCTTAAAATAAAGAACTAACATCTAGTTTAGCATCTATTACTCTAATTATCACCTATAAAGAATGGTGTGGTCTGCATTTAAAATCAACACCAACAATAAACAACCATGAACAAGATTAGTTGTCTACCATGTCATCCACTGTATTAATAACCACAACATGAATGGTGTGGGAATTATATAAACTATATACTTCTATCATATAGAAGAATTGTAGTTTCTTAAGAGAAAATAGGGTAGGAAGGGCTGAGGATATAGCTTAGCTCAGTTGGTAGACTGCTTGCCTCACATGTACAAGGCCCTGGGTTCAGTCCTAAGCATCACAAAAACAAAAACATATATAGGAGATATAAAAAAAAACACTACATAAATGATAAGGTCCCAAGGAGTATTAACTACAGGGGAACCTTAGGTCCCATTCTTGGATATCTATTCAAATAGCAAAAACAGAGAAGTTACAGAACACAAAAAAATGTTACATGCCAAAGAGCATGCATAAAAGAGAGGAAGAAGAATCTGTATCAATTGATGTACAAGTCCAAGACTCCTGAAAACATGAGAAAACAGGCCAACAAACCTCCTCAATAATTCACAATCCCCCCAAAACAGAACCCACAGATGTTGAAATGGACAAAATGCTGAAAAGACTATGAAAAACTAATTATTAAAATGTTGTGATCTACAGAAAGACTTTTAAGAATGAATCAAGAGAGCAAATACAGGAAGTAAAAGACCATATTAATAAAGAAATAGAGTTATTGAAAAGAAACCAATCAGAACTCCTGGAAATGATAGCCACAATGAATCAAATTAAAAATTCACTTTAAATTATCACCAACAAATTTGGTTGCATAGAAAATAGAACTTCAGACCATGAAGACAGAAGTTCAAGCCTTAAAGACAGGATATATGAACTTGAATACTCAGTATGCAATAAAGAAAAAAAAAAGACCATAACCAGAATATACAAGAACTCTAGGACAACATAAAGAGACCAAACTTGTGAGTCATTGGGATAGATGATATCATGGTGACACAGGTAAAGGTACTAAGAATGTCTTCAGTGAAATAATGCAAAAAATTTTCTCAATCTTAAACATGAAATAGACATCCACATAATGCATATACAGAATGCATATAGAATCCCACATAGAAAAGATCAAAAAGAATCTCTCCAAGACACACTATAATCAAAATGCCTCACATAAAAGATAAGAAAACTAAAAGCAATAAGAGAAAAGCATCAGGTCATAATCAGAGGCAGACCACTGACAGGCTCACTTCTAACTTCTTAAATCAGACTCTAAAATCAAGGAGGACCTGTAACAATATTCCATATTCTAAAATAAAAAAAAAAATTGTCAGCAGAGAATACTATATCCAGTAAAGCTGTCTTTCAGAATTGATGGAAAAAAAACTGAAAAAATTTGAGACCACTAAACCAAAACTACAAAGAATACTTAAAGATAGAATGCACAGAAAACACATGCACACACCAAAGCTCCTAAATAGATGAAGTTCACTAGAATAGAAATTAGCCAAACAAAAATTAATACCAAATTAAATACTGCAAACAAACCAAAGGCAGGAAATAAAAAAATATTCATAACACTGAATGTGAATAGTTACAACTCCAATTAAAAGACAAAGATCAGCATAATGAATTTTAAAAATAAGTCCAATTATATGTCATTTGCAAGAGAGTCATCTCATAGGCAAAGATACCCACAGAATGAAAGTAAAAATATGTAAGTATTCCACACAAATGGAGTCCAAAAACCAAGAAAGGGGCATTTATTCTCATATTAGATGAAGATTTTAAGCAAAAATTAATCAAAGAAATAATTAATAAAGGGAACAATTCAACAAGAAAATAACAGTAGTAAATATTTATACCCTAAACGTCAGTATCAGTTACATTTAAAAACAGAACCAAAAAAAAAAAACCTTGACATAAAATCCCATCTAGATCCCATTACAATAATACTAGGTGATTTCAATATACCTCTATCAAAATAGGTCATTCAAACGTTAAAAAAAAAAAAATAAAGGTATTTATGACTTAAATACTAGAAATCAAATGAACCTAACAAAGATGTACAGAATATTTCACTTAAAACAAATGAATTCACTTTCTTCTCAGCAGCTCATAGTTCTTAAAATCTCAGCCAGAGCAAACAGACAAGGAAAAAAATTAAAGGGATAGAAATAGGAAAATAGTCAAATTATCTGTTTACTGATGACATGATCCTATATCTAGAAGATTTAAAAAATAGCACTAAAAGACTTCTAGAGCTGATAAATAAGTCAACATTCCTAAATCAATAGCTTTCCTGTACTCTAGAGATTCTGCTAAGAAATCAGGAAAACCAACCATTCACAAAAACCTTTAAAAATTGTGAATCAATCTAATAAAAGAGGTGAAAAAGCTCTGCAATGAAAACTATAGAATACTGAAGAAATAAATTGAAGAAGACCTTAGAAGATGAAAAGGCCTTCCATGTTCTTGGATAGGCAGAATACAGTTAAAAGGGCAATACTACCAGAAGCACTACACAGATTCAGTGAAATGCTCATCAAAATACCAATGGCATTCTTCACAGAACTACAAAAAACAATGTCCTAATATTCACTTGGTACAGTGAAAAATAGAGAAAGCAATCTTGAGTAAAAAAAAAAAAAGAGTGATGTTGGAGGCATCACAATACCTAATCTCAAATTACTCTACAGAGATATAATAACACAAACATCACGGTATTGACATCAAAATAGACAAGATCACCAAAGGAATAGAAGATACAGACAAATCGACATACTTACAGTATTCTGATATTTGACAAAGTCACCAAAAACATGTTGGCGAAAAGATAGCCTTTTTAACAAATGAACCTGGGAAAACTGGATATCCATATGTAGAACAATGATATTTGATCCCTCTCTTTCACCCTGAACAAAAGTTTAATCAAAGTGAATAAAAGACTTAATAATTAGACCAGAAACTCTCAACTTATAAAAGATGTAGGCTCAATACCAACATATTGTCACAGGCATTGCCTTTCATAACAAGACTACTGAAGTGCCAGAGATAAAATGAAGAATCAATAAGCAGGATGTTATCAAATTAAAAATCTTCTGCACAATAAAGGAACAATCAAAAGCATGAATAAAGTACCAGAATGGGTGAAAATCATTCCCAGATATTCCTCTCACAAGAGATTAATGCAGACTTGGGATATAGTTCAGTTGGTAGAGTGCTTGCCTCGCATGTACAAGGCCCTGGGTTCAATACCAAGGACCACCAAAAATTTTTTTTAAAAATATAGATTAATGCCCAGTATATATATTTTTAAAAAACTTATAAAGCTTACCACCAAAATATCAATAAGTGAACAAAAACTTCTCAAAAGAATCTCAAATGGCCAACAACTATATTAAAAAAATGTTCACCATTTCCAGCAATCAGGGAGATGCAAATCAAAACCACACTGAGATTTCACCTCACTCCAGTCAGAATGGCAATCATCAAGAATATTAACAATAATAAATGCTGGCAAGGATGTGGGGTGAAAGGTATATTCATTTTTGATGGTACTGCAAATTAGTTCAACCACTCTAGAAAGCAGTATTGAGATTCCTTAATAAAATAGGAATGAAACCACCATAAGACCCAGCCATCCCACTCCTTAATATTTATCCAAAAGAACTAAAAAATATATTATAAGGATACAGCCTCATCAATGTTTATAGCAGCACAACTTACAAAATAGCCAAGTTATGAAACCAGCCCACTTACCTGTCAATGGAAGAAAGGGTTAAGAAAATGTGATATATACACACAATTATGAATGAATAAAAATGGGGCATATATACACAATGGAATATTACTTGGCAATAAAAGAGAATAAAATCATGGCATTTGCAGGTAAATAGATCGGAGTTGGAGAAGATAATGCTAAGTGAAGTTATCCAATCCCCAAAACACAAATGCTGAATGTTTCTCTGATTTAAGGAGGATGATTCATAGTGGGGTAGGGAGGGGGAGCATGGGAGGAATAGACGAACTCTAGATAGGGCAGAGGGGTGGGAAGAGAAGGGAGAGGGCAGGGGGTTAGAAATGATGGTGGAATGTGATGGACATTATTATCCAAAGTACATGTATGAAGACATGAATTGATGCGAATATATTTTATATACAACCAGAGATATGAAAAATTTTGCTCTATATGTGTAATATGAATTGTAACCCACTCCACTGTCATATTTTTTAAAAAACAAAAAGAATGAAAATAAGGCATTTGTCTATAAATAGATGAAACTGGAGAATGTCATGGTAAGTGAATAAGCCACACACACATACACACACCAAAAAAAAATATATCAAGGGTTAAATGAATATTTTCACTCATATCCAGAAGTCGAGACAAAGAGGAAAAAAGCGGGGGTGAGGCGGGTCTGGATATCAAAGATCAGTGCAGTAGGAGGAGGTCAAGAGGGAGAAGGGAAGAATGGAATAGGGGAGAAGCAGCTAAATTAATTTGAAAAAAGTATGCTATGTGCATGTATAAATAAAGCACAGTGAATTCTACCTTTGTGTTATCTATAAAGCACCAATTAAAATAAATGGGTGCAAGGAAGATTGGGAGTGGAGGAAGCCAGGGTGGGGGGGGGTTAAGGAAAGAGCAGGTACAGGGAACTAATACGGAGCAAATTTCACATATGTATGATTATGTCAAAATAAACCCAACTATTATGTTTGATTGTAATGCACTAATAAAAGCATAAAAAATACTGGTAGTGAGCATTAAACATTTATCTAAAGAACTTAAGAAATGAAACTAAGTGATAGTTATAAGGGAGACTGGTTAAAACAGTCATTCAGTCAGACAATAGAGTACAACTACTTAGGAAAGAAGGATGAGATGATCTGAAAAGTAGGACAAACTCATTGATCATCTGGTAAAAATTGATCATTTGATGAAAATCAGCTTGAATGAAGGAATTTTACTTTAAATGTTGGGTCAGAAGAATAAGAGATTATTACATGACAAGCTTAATTTTTATTACTTAATCTGATTTTTATGATTTTTATATGTTCATTTTAGATATATATGACAGTAGAATATTTAATTTGGGCACTAGCTACAAACCCTGGCAAGGCACTTGCCTTCATTGTCCTCTCTCCCTCTAGCTCCTGACAGGCTCCAGTGCTTCCCTGTTGGACACTATGTCATGACCTTCCCCCTCATCTGGAGATCTGTGATAATAACCAATTACCTTTTCAATGATTGTCTCCTGATCTGTTTATCTTGTCATATCCAAGTAATAAAAACCTATATTTTAGGATTACATCAAAAACAGAATTGACAGGTCTCACTATAAGTACCAATGCAAAAACACTAAAAGTACTTTAACCAAGATAATAATAGCTAAGTGAATTTATTTTAAGACTTTCAGGGAGTCTACTAATATAATGCATATCATTACTTACTCTCCTTATCTCTGTTAATATAATGTATTATATTATTAATATCTCAATTAATATAGTGTATTATTAATAGAGATAAGGAGAGAACTCACATAATTGACTCCATAGACTTGGGAAAATAATTCAAACTTCAACACCTATTATGATTTTCAGTAAAATATTAATTGATGGATACTTCCTTGAAGATAAGGTAGCATCTTATTTAAAGGGAAAACACTAGAGGGTTTTTTTAAATGGAAATTAAAAACAAGTCAAAAATTCTTTCTTTTGTTCCCAATTATGATAGTTGATTAGATATATAAATTAATACAAGACTAGAAGAAGCAATTAGAGGCATAAGAATTGAAAACAAAGAAGTAATGACTCCATTTGCAGATAATATATATATCTGTCAAAATTTATGGACAATTACTGCAAATACAAGAGAGTTTAGAAAGTTATAAAATCAACGTACAAAAGTCAATAGCATTCACCTATAAACTCATGTGTTAGAAAATGTAACAAAAATGCTGTCTCCATTTACAAAAGCAGTAGGAAAGGAAGACAGTAGGAAGGAAGGGAGAGAAATCAGACCTAGTCATAAATCTAGTAAGAAATATTCAAACTCAATGAAGTGAAAACTACAGTTGAAATAAATACACACAACATTCTTATATACAAAGACCCAATATTATAAAGATGAACATTTTCCTAATTTGATTTGTTCAAGTAAAATTAAATGGAAATGAGGATCAAAGAATTCCTGACCAAATAAAATTAAAAGGCCTTAAACATTAGCTTAATCTTGCTTAAACTGCAAACCTAAGGGAAGTTTTATTTCTCTCTTCTGCTAAATGCTTATATTAGAAACAAAACATCGGCCAATCACAAGCAGACAACTGACATGATTGCCAGTAACTAGGGACTCTGACACAGCAAATGATAATAGGAAATTTCATAACTGTAACCAATAAATGTCCTTTGTTCTATATTCACCCTATAGATACATGCCTCTGAGGCCTTATCTCTGTAGCACTAAATCTATTCTGGTTTGGTACTTCCCAATTCTTCCTTAAATAAACTGTTTAAAATATTATTATGCCTCAGGTTTTACAGATTCATAAATATAATAATTCCAACAAAATTCTATTTTCCCCCAGAGAGGATGTTTAAAAAATGCACTGGAAGAAAAAATAAGATTAGTCAGAATAATCCTGAAAAAAGAATAATGGAGACCTAGCACAACCACATATTAAAATATATCATAAAACCAAGAATTAAAGGGGCTTGTTAGTGTTTGAACAGATACAAATCAGTGAAATAGAAAATCTAGACATGGATTTAATTGCTTACGTAAATTTAGAGTATAATTTAAAGTGGCCAAGAAATCAGTAAGAAAGTAGACTTTTAAAGTTAGCTGTGATAATTGGAGCTATGAATAATAAAATTTGATCAATTTCTCAAGTACACAACACCATAAAACCCAGGGGTTTAAAGCACAAGATATACAAGTATCATAATACACAAAGTAGCATAAGTAAGTAATTTTGTTAAAGCAGGAAAAATTTTAACTATGACACAAAATTCAGTGTAACATTAAAGGATTCATAAATCTTATAACAGTATTTTCATGATACAAAACATTCCACAACTTTAGTTAAGTAAAAAGTGATAAAATACACTTGCAATTTCTATCACAAAGGTTTAGTCTTCCACACATAAAGCTTCTACATAAAGAAAAAAATATCAAGGCTGAAGAAAAAAAAAAGATGGAAAGGCAATCCACCAAGAAAGAAATTCACATGACCATTACTCAAGAAATGATGCTCAATATCTCACAATGAAAACAGCAATATAAAATTAAGCAAGACACAATTTGAGCAAAAGGCCAAAAACCTAACAGCATATACTGTTTACAAGGCTATGGGAAAGCAGGCAATCTCTCATACTGCTGATAAGAGTGCAAAATATATCAGTCCCTATGGAGAGAAATTTGGCATGTTTAATCAAAACTACAATTGCATTCAGCCTTTGAGTCAGCACCTCTTTTCCAGAAATCTACCTCAAAGATGTCTTGGCAAAAATACAAGAGGACCTTTTTACAAAGTTATCTGTGGCAGTACCATTTGTAATACCAAAAAGGCAAAAATGCCCATCAATAGCAGACTGACTGAACACATGATGAGCTATTCACACAATGGAACACTGGGCAACTGTCCACAGAACAAGGAGTTATCTTTTTTCTATATCCAGCCATTCTCAGTTTATACCATTTAATAAAAACAAGAAGGTAAAAAAAGTATATAAATTATACCATCACTTATCTAATACAGCAACATAAACATGTAATACATAAATATACATGTATACTATACATATTCATATTTACTTAAAAATGGAAGTATATTCTGCAACATATTTTGGTGGTTACCTATAATGGGCGAAGGAAATAATATGAAGGACTAGAATAGAAACTTGATTTTTCTGAATATATGTTTTTATAATGTTAGCTTGGAACTATGTAAATATATTATATATAAATATATAAAAATATTATAAAACAAAATCATCATAAGTAACAATTCCTTAAGGTTAAAAACAAATGGACCTAACTCTTGAATTTATAATTTAACTACACAGGAATTATTTAGTTATACATTTTGCTTATTAATATTTAGTTTTATTATTATTATTTAGGAGATATGATTGAAGGACAAAGAAACTGGGAAAAGTTTTAAAAATAAACTATTCCAGTAATCTTAGAATTGGTGGTATTGTTGCTATCGTTTTACAGAATGATGTTTTTGACATGAGAAAAAAAGATTAATATAAATTATATGAGGTGATATAGAAACTCTGTAGTCCTGTGTTTGAATTTGAAATATCAGGACAAACTCAAGCTTTTCTCTTTTAAAACTAATAAACTTCCTAAGCTGACCATCTAAGCAGACCACACACTGTGACAACTCCTTTAGAATTTAGCACCCCATTACTGAAATTATGGTCTGTTAATTACTGTTTTTCACCTAAAGAAACCAGGGGTCTTTGGAGCAACAACACATTCCAAGTCTTAGCAAAAAAACACATTCAAGAGAAGTTTGGAAAAATCTTGTCACACTGGAAACCAAAAAACAAAACAAAAAAATAATAATAATCAAACATTTTGAAAGGACTCAGGAAACAACTTCTAACAGTCCCCCATGTCCAAAAATGGGAAAATTCTAGTGTTAATATTGTAATAAATTAAATCTTGAAATGTATTTAAATTCATGAGTTATGATTCTCAAAAAAATATTGTTGGTCACCTTTTAGAAGCAAGTTAGTAATTTGAAAAATAGTGAGGTCAAATGATCAAAAGAATACATTAAGCATTCATCTCAATAAATAAAATAGCTAAAATAGTACAATTTTTCTTTACAGAAGAATCCCAGCAATTGAATAAAAAAAGGTATGTAAATTAAAATAGCACTATTGTCTGACCTCTAAGGAGCTGGCAGATTCAGGCAGTGACAACCAATGGCTGCTAACATCACAAAAGAGATATTACTAACAGAAGTACTTAAAACCACAAACATTGCATCTGAAGCTCATCAAACCTCTAGATACAACCATCAATTTACAGGAGTACAGGGAAGGAAGGAAGATGGCAAATGACACTAAGGGATGATATCAATAACACCCTTACTATGAGGGTCTATCAGGCATATGACCCAATTTTTCTTCTTTTAAAGAAATAAATGAAAGGAGGAAAAAAAAAAAGATGGAGCAGCAAGTAGGAGATTAAAAGTGATTTAAGAAACATGTCAGCCAATCACACCGACCAATCTGATTCAGATTCTGATTCGAACTGACTTTAAATTGTGCTCAACAGGAGAAATGTAATCACTTACTGGGTATTTGATGAGTAATTTTTGTTATGTTTTTAGATGACAATACAATTGTCATTTTGTTTTTAAAATGAACCTTCTTCTTTTACATATGCATACTATTTTAGTCAGCCTTTTTGCTGCTGCGACTAAAATATCTTACCAGAACAGTTTTAAAGGTGGAAAAGTTTATTTTAAAGGCTCCACAGAAGGTCGGCTTCATTCCTTGGGGCTTGAGGTAAGGCTGAACATCATGGCAGAGTGTGTGTCCAAAGGAAGCAGCTCATGTGAGATCAGGAAGCAGAGCGAGGGACTCCACTGGCCAGATACAAATATATACACCAAAGCCACGCCCCAATTCCCACCTCCTCCAGGCACACTCTACCACTTCAGTTACCACTCAGTTAATCCTTATCAGGGGATTAATTTACTGATTAGATTCAAGCTATAACCCAATCATTTCTCCTCCAAGCTTTCTTGCATTGTCTCACATGTAGTTTTGGGGGACACCTCACATCCAAACCATAACACATACTGAAAACAGTCACACACTGATATGGGTAGAATATTCATCAAATTAACTTGGGGTGGGTGGGATAAAAATAAAAAACAACATTAACCATAAATCAATAATTATTAAAACTTGATGACAGATTATGAAGGATTTTATTCTTTCTACATTAGCTTATTATACAAAATGATAAATATATGCAAAAGAAAAATCTATACCATTCACTAATTCTTATTTTCAAGTTATTATTTCTTTCCTCTATTGTGTCAATAACTCCTAGATGGTTTTTATACCTCATTGAAAAGAATATTTTATTTCCATTCCTTTTATTAATTTTATGGTACCAGAGATAAAAATAGAAATCTCATTTGCAAAATTGAGCTAGACGCAATAAAATTTCTTGAGCACTTTGAAATAAGATGTTTGTATATACACATCTTTTAAGAAATTAATCTAAAACTTATTAAACCGTTCATACTTTGCAAAGCACATTGTATTTTTAAATGTGTGACCTATTTGTGATCTACTTCATTAGTACTACTGTGAAAATTAAATGAGATAATGTATACAAAGCCCCTGGCATCATGCCTAGCATAAAAGTGCTCGGTAAGTGGTGTAGAACCATCAATCCTTAATTCTGGATCTTATTACTAAAACATGACAGCATTTTAAAATGAAAAGTTGACAAAATAGAAAGGTGTCCTATATAAGACAGATATCAGTTTGTTCTGTTATATGCTTTAAGCAGCATAAAGTCCCTAGAAAAAAGTAAATTCTGAAATGGGTTCCTTAAGTTTAGGTCTTAAATGTTTCTCAAAAGTCCATGTGTTAAAGGATTGGTCACCAAGGTGGCAGTATTGAGAGGTAATGGGATCGTTAAGAGGTGGGGCTTTGTGGGAGATCTTTAGATTGTTGCAGGCATTCTTTTCTCTTTCTTCACATCCATGGGGTAGGTGTCCTTGCTCTGCACATAGTCCTACCATGCAGTGCTGCCTTGCCAAGGGCCAAAAGCAACAGAGTCAACCAATCATGCACTGTGTTTTAGATTTTTCGCCACTATGACCAGATGACCTGGCAAGAACAACCTTAAAGTTTATTTAGTGCCTATAGTTTCAGAGGTCTCACTTCATGGATGGGTAACTATTAGTATGGGCTCGAGGTGAGGCAGAACACCATGGAAGAAGAGTGTGAAGGAGGAGAGCAACTCAGGATGGGGCAATTAGGAAGTAGAAAGGGAGAGCTCTGCACTCCGGGGACAAAATGTAAACCCAAAAGGCAGGGCCCCTGACCCATCTCCTCCAGCAACATCTTACGTGCCTATAGTTCCTACCTATTTAACCATACCAGGGGATTAATGCAAGATTAGGTTAATACTCTCATAACTCAATCATTTCACCTCTGAAATTCTTGCTTTATCTCATTCATGAGCTTTTGGGGAACATCTCATATCTAAATTATAATACCCTGAAACCTCCAAAACCATGATCCAAAATATGCCTTTTTTCTTCATAATTTGTTTATCTTGGGTCTTTCTCACAGTGGCAGAAAGCTCACTAACACAAGGGTCTCAAGCAAAGAATGAGTAGGTACAATAGAACATTAGAGACCAATCCTAGCAAAGCACAATTAATGCAGTTTTATGCTTAAGGAAAGCAGACTTCTGAGAGGTGAAATTGGAGAGGTAGAGAGTGGAAAAGGAAAGGATAACATATATTCAAGGCCAAGTTCAGCAAATGAAGATTTTAGGAACAAAATACTTTTCCCTATTACTGAATTTTTCTCCAAAATGAATCAAGCAACCATAGCATTCTGGCTTCTGACATTTACTTCCTACTTTTGAAGGAAGAGCGATCCACGTGGTTGGTAAGTTTAGAAATTAACTGGGAATATGGTCAGGGTTGTTCTGCCTTTTTGAGAGGCTGCCTACAGGGACACAGTATTTTTTGTTCCCTACATGGTGAATCCTTCCCTAGTCTCACACTGCTTAGGGGAAGGTAAGGTGCTTCTGGCCTCAACACAAGCCACTTCCCTCAGCACCCATTGGCTTTGATGAAGGTGATTTTTGGCCTCTATCACCCTGTCACCTTGCCATTTTGTTCAGCACATGGGTTGAGAAGAGGATGCTCTTATTGAGCCAACACAAAAACTTGAGTAAAAAACAACAGGAACACTAAAGGTTTATCAATGAAGGGGATAAAAAGTTCCCTAGCAATTGGGTGGAAACAGATGAGCTCATTAAACAAGTGTAGTTACATGAAGCAAGGTATAATATACTGGACATACTATTTTCTGTCGTTTTGGCTGGGGGTTACAAACTTTCTATAAAGGGCCAAATAAAAATATTTTATGGTAACTGGGCTACATATGGTCTTTATTACTTTATTTTTACCTATTGAAAATGTTTTTAAAATCCCTACCTCATGCATTGAACAATTTAAAAAATATGTATATTCTTGCAAAAATTACTAAAAAATTCCAGTAAACAAAAATTAGTCAATTTTTTTTCACTTGATAAAATTGCTCAGTTTAAAACACTAAAGGCTTTGGCCCTTGATTAGTAATAGAGTTACTCTCTCAGCTATTGCTAATAAGACTTCTAGACATACATGGAACCACATTGGTTATTGCTCAGCACAACTATTAAATCTGGAAGCTTGTGTAATGCTTTGCCAGGAAAGCCTCACGTTTACTTGATGACTAATACTAACCATCATTCTGTATTGCATAGGTTGCCAGAGAATTTTAGTGTACCTGCTGGTTCAAATTAAAATTTAAAAAGACTAAATACCATGTAAGAGATGATATAAAGTTTATGGGCTTCTGCCTTGTTATTTTCTTCTGCCAACAATGTCTTTGGTACAGATAAGACTGTTTTATGTCAAGCTGGATATAAACCATTCAATTCCTTATGCATTCATTCACATAAATTTTCAAGAAGTCTCTTCTTGCACAAGTGTAGTCACTGAATGTAAGAGGTTTTGGATACCAAGCACCAAATAAACAAGGAGGAATTGGTTTTTCTTCAGCAGAAGTCTTTGTAAGGGACTTGCACCCAATGAAATTGGATGTTTAACTGCAGTTATTTATGAGTGTTAAAATGCCCATGGGCTAAAAACAAAACAAAAAAACCCAATAATTTCAGTGTTTTTATTCTTCTGTCACTCTCATAATTCATACTTGAAGAAATTGAATTTCACATCCCCTTCAAAATTCACCCTTGAGCTAAGACCAAGATTAGAGAGGTTTCAGATTGAAGGAAAGGAAGCTGTTCAGAAGGCTGAGAGGGATGAACAGATTCCTAACACAAGCTTTCATAATGCTAACAAACCTATGCAGAGTCACTTGTGTAGTTTATCTCTAAAGGATACAAAGCCTTTTGCAGAGAAAATTTCCTTAGTGCTTCTAATGCCTCCACATGTATTACAGGGCAAAAGAATCACCAGCCTCTCCATTTAACAAAAAAAAAAAAACGATAGAATATATTTTTAAGAGCCCTTAACACCTTGCATTGTATTATACTTTTGTAATAATTGATGAACAAATGTTGATATATTAGCCCAAATCTATAATTCACATTAAGGTTCACTCTTTCTGTGGTATAATTTTAAGAGTTTTGACAAATGTGTGTCATGCATTCTTCATGACAGTATCATGCAAAATAGTTTTGCTGCCATAAAAATGCCCTCTGCTCCACTGACACGTGCCACCCACTTTCTTCATGAACCTCCAGCAACCAAGCAATCATTTTACTATCTCTATTGTCTAGAATATGCTGGAACCACACTGGTTCCTTTCACTTAGTCATGTTCACTTCTGGTTTCATCATGTCTTTTCATGGATTGATAGCTTATTTCCTTTTATAACCAGCTCTTTTTTAAGAGCAGAAAAATTAGTTCCCAAAGAAATTAAGGTATTGCTAGAAGGTGTTTATTGAGAGTTGTTAAATAATTTTGTGTGAACAGGTAAGTTTATAAGAGGAGGAAATATTTAGCTGCCAAAACTTACAGGTTCTTCATGCAAGAAGTTACTATAAAAATTTTTTCTAGAAAAATTGTAAATAAAGTAGTATTAACAAGATAAGGAAAAATGACAGAAATATAGTTAATACACATCATCTCTCACCCAGGGTTATGATCAAGGCCAGGCATGACTGGAGCAGAGAAATATATTTTCAGAAATATGTCCATTTGCAAATAAGTGCAAATAGGCTCAGGAAATAATAAAATGACCCATTTTAAATTATGTCTCTGCTATTTGTAGGATACCACCTTCTCATAATGGAGCTCCACTTTGTGTAGCTTATTTCTCAGCAAATACACTGGAACAAGCATAGGACATTAGTCTCTGTTCTGCCATTTAATAGCTCTGTATTTTCGCCAAGTCACTTTTCCTTTACAGCACCGAGAACACAATGCTGCACCTCCTAACTGGAAGAATAATGATGAATCTCACAGGAGATTCAGATGAATAAAAGACAAAGCTGATACATGGGGAGATGCTTCGAAACCTTTAGAAGCTTTACTTTTTGCAGTTGTACTAATTATGCCATTCTTGGATCCACTACCCCAAACCAACCCCTTCACTACCCCTTTCAATTCTAGCATTCTTCCCAGATAAGCTATCAGGGAGAACTTCATAAAGGGGATCTGCTTAAGTCAGGAAATAAAAGGCCCTCTAACCACAAAAGTAAGCAAACATCACAGGACAGACAATAGTAATGCCTCAGAGCAAAAGTGTCCATATCTTTCTAAGAGGGAATGTACAGTGGTAGCAATGCATAAACCAGAGGTGAATTACTAGGCTTCTCAGAGAGACTAGTCTGAGAGGCAGCGCTTGCCTCCTGGAGGCTAAGGTCAAGCAGGAAGCACACCTAGGTAATCTTCTGCAGCACACACTTTCACAGCAGCAGGGAAGTGTTTCCAGCTGAATGCTAGAATGTTATTAAGCCCAGTTTCTTCTCTTGGCTCTAGATAGGACATTGCACTGCTCCAACTGGCTGGATAGAGAGCTAACTATTAAAAGCGCACCTCTCCTTTAGTGATATTAAGCAAATAACCCAAGCTAGACACACTCATAAAACCAAATCCCCTCCTTTCCTCTGGCTTTTGGTAGCAGAGAAGATGAGCATTACTAAAAAATAGAGGAACAGTCTGTTCAGGCTTCAACCCAAATCATCATTGTTAGACCAGAAGGAAACTATCTGTGGCGTCATTATATCTAAGATTCTTAAGAATGGAGAAATAAGCCAGTTACAGTGGTGCACGTCTGTAATCCCAGTGGCTCAGGAGGATCTCGAGTTCAAAGCCAGCCTCAGCAAAAGCAAGGCACTAAGCAACTCAGTGAGACCCTGTCTCTAAATAAAATATAAAATAGGGCTCGGGATGTGGCTCAGTGGTCAAGTACCCCAGAGTTCAATCCCCAGTACCAAAAAAAAGAATAGAGAAACAAGACCTTAGCAAATCCAGGAGAGTCCCCAACAGGCACCAGTCATACCACGATGAAGTAGTATGCCAAACTCATTATACACCTGCCAAAAAAATATATATATATAAACTTACTCTCAAATGCATAAACAAATCAAATGCTGAAGGCCAACACTGATACTCTAATGTATTGGCTTCTAAAACTAAAGCCAAGGTTCTGATAAAATGGTACAAGTTCACATTCACATAAACCATCTGTATTCTAAATTCAGAGAACAGTTGAGCATTAAAAAGTCAAAAAGATGAAGACAAAACCTAAGTAAACATCTCCCTTTAGTGGAACAAAATAAAAACACAAGCAGTGAGAAGAACTGAAGCATTTGACCTACTGAGCTGTGGGTCTAGGAGCCAGCTGCAGCTGCTAGGAGTTCAGCTCCATCATGGAGAGAGTTAAAAATGCTTCTCGTAAAAGGGAACTGTAGCCCGGCTCACTGTTTGAAGGCAGGAGTTGGAGGCACCATATAAAGTCTTATGAAAGAGAGCTAAATGAAAACCGTTACCAACTACCACCTGTGGCTAGAGTTTTGAGCAAGCTATGGGACTTGGAAGGTAAGAGGTCACACACAGAATCTAAAGAGGTAGGAAATGAATCCAGCCACCCACTGACTCTGTGACTCAACATGAAATATTCTATCACTTCAGGACAGGAGCCCTGAAATGACATAAAATCCAATTTCAGGCAAGGGACCCAGAGAATAAGAAAAAGTGAAAGAGGGCAGAACAAAACCTCCCACACAAAATCATATGCAACATTAGAACACGGGAACATGAACTCACCACAAGATTAGTTTTATAGAATATTCTGGCAATGCCTTTAAAATTAGCATCTTCAGAAGGCTCAAAAAGATAAAGTATATTTTTCGTTACAAAAATGGCAAGAAATTACAATAAACATAGGGAAACAAAAGCAAATACAGGAGGAAAGGAAAACACATTATCTTTGAAAAGAAATACAAGGCCCTTGCATAAAAGTATACAGGTATGATAAAAAAAAAAAAAGGCTAGGTCTAGATAATTAGAAGATAAAGTGGGGAATTTACCAGAAAGCAGCATGAAAGAGCACTTAAGAAATATTCCAAAGTGGAAATTTCAGGAGAAGAGAATGGAAGTGGTGGCTGAGATGCAATATCAAGACATGGCAAAGGAAAATTTACCAGAACTGAGGAAAGAGCAGTCAATTTAAATCATATTTTGAATAACTAGCAGCAGATGAAAAAGTCACTTCTAGATACATCATGTTAAAATTGCAAAATATCATGGAAAAAGAAAAGTTTACAAGTAACCTGGGCACAAAAAAATTTACTTACAGAGAAAAGTACATATACTAGTATACACCTTGGAACTGATGAAGCCACCCCTGCCCTGAAATCCTTACACCAGTCTTAGGCCAACATCAAAGATGGAAGCTCAATCTAAGACCAGCTCCTAATCCAAGCACATGTGAAGGAGATTACAGAGGCTTAGACTGGTTGGGACCCCCACATCCCAGCAGATAGAAATTCACATACTCCCACCAGGAAAGCATTTTAGAATCAAAGGATGCTTAATTTTCACCATGTGAACTCACAAGTTACCTATGATGATCCATTTCCTCATTAGTTAAGTGTCTGCAAAAATAATAATCCCCCCAAGCATTATATATTTACATTATCAGAATTAAAATATGTATAAAACAGTTACAAAAATAAAAGATATAATTACAGAAATTAACCATTAATGAAACCAAAGTAACCAGGCAGATTTGAAAAGGAACCCAGCAAAACTTTCAGAAACTGATTTTACTTTATTTTAAATTAAAAACGCAATAGGGGATTTAAACAGAATTCATAAAATAGTAAATTTGAAGACAGTATCCATAATGAGACTCAGAGATAACAGCGGATGAAAAACAGGGAATTAAAGCTAAGAAATACGCAGGATATAATGAGCAGCTATAATTGAAGTTCAGAAGGACACACTCAATACCTTTATTTAGACAAGACCTGAGGTCAATATTACCTGACACCTGCAAACCATTTTCTACTCACCATATTAAATTTCTTCTCCACCATGAAGCCATTCTTCCCCAACCATATGCTTTGCTTTTAAACTAATTGTTCAAATCCACTGGTCACATTATTTACTAGACATTTTCTAATGTTATACGTTACGTCTTAGAAAGTTTGTTCAAGAATTTCCCATGGATTCATTTTAATGGAAAAAGTTACAGCCAGAAAGATCTCTCATTAACACATTTATTTTTCATGAGGTAGAAAGGAAAAATATGGGGAGAAGAAAGTAAAAGAAGGGAGAGTCGTTGATAAAAAAAAATCATCGCTAACCACCAACAGTGTACATCATCCTAACAAGTCAAGGAAGCACAAGCCTCTAACAACAACCTATTGAAATGTGCAGAGAAAACAATTTTAATTCTTTAAAATACTTAATGGGGTGTTTAAAAAATAACACCAGGAGAAAAACTCACAATCTGAGAACAAATTAGGGAAGACAAGTTCAGAACATGAATTTTTTAGAGGAAACGGGTGAGAAAAGAAAATTTTACAGAGAAACACAAAAACATTACAGCTAAAATGTTTTTCAGATTTTCAGAAAATAACATTGAGATGTGGAAGTCAAAATTGAGAAGCTCTCTGGTACTGTGGGAAAAAGATAAATAGAAACTGAAAGGGAAAAAGCACTCACAGAACAGAGATGCAACATTGCTGTTTCGGAGCACCAATGATGGAAACAGGGATAGACACCCAAAACTTTTTGGGGTAGAAAAAAATAAAACCAAGCACGTAAATGAAAAGGACTCACCGCTTTTCCTGCAAAATCAGTCTGGGCTCTCAAGGGGGCTAAAAATCAAAACGTCCACAAAGTTGTTCTCGTTTCTAGAGGCCCCAGGAGTGAAATCTGTTCCTTCACTTTTTTAGCTTCAGGAGAGCACCCACACTGCTGGCTCGCTGCCCCTCCCTCCATCCTCAGGATCACAAAGACAGAGAACACATCCTTCCACATCACCTCTCTCCCACATCTCTCCTAACTCCATCTTCCCCTTTTAAGAACCTTAATGATGAGACTCAGCCCACCTGTCCATCTGGGCTGCTCTCCCCATTTTAAGGTCATTTAATTAGCAACCTTGTCTATCTCCAACGTCAATTGCCAGTTTCCATGTAAAGTGACACATTCAGTTTTCAGGCATTATTAATCTGCCTACCTCGGCTTCCTTGAGTTTGCAAAATTGTGTTTCAGAATCTGTACTCACCACTGCACCTGTGCTCCAAGATAACCGATAACTGCTGAACATCTGGGCCTTCTCTACTTAGCTTCTTCAATAGCCAGCTTCAAGTTCTTTTCTACCATGAAACTTCCTCACTACTTCCATTTATCCTATCTTCTAGTTAATCATCTAAATACAATAGCCACATAATTTTTGACAGTTCCTTAATTCACTGTGTCACTTTTGTAATTCTGTTCCATGTGTATTTTATCCCTAAATAAACTGTAATTTTCATGGAAAAATAAATATATGTTCACAAAACACTTAGAACAAAATGAGTGAATTATTATGAAATAGTATTGGCTATAAAAATCAATGTAAAATTAAATGTGCAGCATCATCTAATTATTAAAGCTGCAGAAAAATGTGATTGAAATGTTTAAATGATCTGATAGTAATGGAATTAAGGTAATAATGCTTGGCTTTTATCCCAGCCCATAGCCTTTCCACTCTCCTGAATTCATCTGCAGCTGCTGATAGATTGATTCTAGCTTTACGGCCCAAGTGTTTCAAATTCTCTACCCAAGGGTTTTCTCTGGCTTCTTCAAACTCTTCTTAATCCACACATGAAGCCACTTAGAAAGGCCAGGAAATCAATAATTGGCAACCCCAAACAATAAATGATCAGATTTGAGGGATAAATAGTCCAGCTTCCCTGTTCCATGGTATGTCAGAGGCAGACTATACAGTTCCTCAGTTGTCCCCTTTTGAATTAAGCCAAAATTTCCCACAGCCGTAACCCATTCACTCATGAACACTTTATTGATTTGTTACTCTCCTCTATTTTACTTTCCCTATTTCAATATTTTTGGTTTCTGGGATCACTTTTTATACAAACCAGTTGCTGTAGGAAAATCATTCATCTGTGGCTCTTACTGACCTTACAGGTATCTATATAGGCAAAGACTTGAACTGCAACTTATTATAGTACTTATGGAACATCACGTATCCACCTGAAACACAAGAATTTGGGAGACCAGTAAGGAGCTGATGGGAGGCCATCTCCCATCTCCCACTCACCTCATTGATTGTCATAGGACAAATTTTTCATCACTGAAAAAATATAACACCACTAGTGGAAGTCTAGATTTGGGTTTACAAATCATATGGCCCCTTGTGCTTTAGTGTGTGTGTGACAAGGGATCAAGGGGATGGTCCCTGTGGCTTAGTCTTCTTTATTCTGTCCATGTAAGT
The DNA here is from genome assembly GCF_052094955.1 of Ictidomys tridecemlineatus. Lineage (NCBI taxonomy): Eukaryota > Metazoa > Chordata > Mammalia > Rodentia > Sciuridae > Ictidomys > Ictidomys tridecemlineatus. Next base: position 123,971,469 of record NC_135483.1, on the reverse strand, counting down.
AAAAATCTGTTTAAATCTAGAAGTTGTCCATTGTATATTAACCATTGAATACATCAGACCTTATTTTGTATGTATAATCTTGACTGCTATTCCCAGATTCTTAGGGTCTGCATTTGAAGGAATCGAAATTAAGATAAGCATATATCACATTTTTTTATGTCACAAAGTGATCTTAAATAAAAATTGAGGGTATAAATAAAACATACTATCATGATTTAGATATGAGGTATCCCCCAAAAAGTTCATGTGTGAAATAATGCAAGAATTTTTAAAGGTGAAATTATTAGATTATGAGAGGTGTAACCTAATCAGTAAAGTAATCCACTAATGTGGATTAACTGGGTTAATGTGGCTAGTGGAGGTAGATCAGTGAGGATGTACTTTTGGGTATATGGCTTGTCCCTGGTGAGCAGAGCTCTTTCTTTGCTTCCTGGTTGTCATGTCCTGAGCTGCTTTCCTCCACTATTCCCTTCTGCCATGATGATCTGTATCACTTAGGATCCAGAGTTGTGGAGTCAGCCAACTACGGACTGAACCTCTAAAATTGTGAACCAAAATAAACTTTTCCTCCTCTAAATTGTTTTGTCATGTATTTTGATGACAATGATAAAATGCTGACAAAAACACATACTGTATGAATTTGTATTGGTAAGTGGAAAGTAGTGACTGTGGAAACAAACACACACACACACACACACACACAAATAAAAAGGTCAAAAGAAAGAATCCTCAAAATCTAAACACTATATCTAGTAAAACTATTTTAGTCAGTTAGGATGCCATAACAAAATACCACAGACTAGGTGGCTTATAAACAGACATTTATTTCTCATAGTTCTGGAGGCTGGGAGTCCAAGATCAAGATATCATCAGATATGTCTGATGAAACTTGTTTCCTGGTTCATATATGACTGTTTACTCACTGTGTCCTCACCTAGTATAAGAGACAAGAGAGCGTGTGTGTGTGTGTGTGTGTGTGTGTGTGTGTGTGTGTGTCTATGTGGCACTGGGGATTGAACCCAGGGGAGCTCAACCACTGAGCTACATTCCCAGCCTTTATTATTTTTTTATTTTGAGATGGAGTCTTGCTCTGGCAATCCTCCTGCTTCAGCCTCCTGAGTCTCTGGGATTACCAGCATGTGCCATTGTGCCTAGCTCCTTGGCCCTCTTTTATAAGGGCACTAATCCTATTCATGATGGTTCCACATCCATAACCCAATTAACTCCCAAAGGTCATACCATCACGTTGGGGGTTAGGATTTCAACATATGAATTTGGGGAGCACAAATATTCTCTCTGTAGCAAAAAGGAATTAGTATGAATTTTATTTTGTCTTCATACTTTGCGTAGCATGAAAATCATGAGAATTATTACTTATATAATTTAAAATCTTTTTAAAAATTGAATCAGGGAGAATACTTGAAATATAGATGGCAAGAGTTTTGTCCTTCATATGGAGAGATTTTTGCACATCACCATGTGAAATGTAAACATTTGAAAATAAAAGTGGACAAATGACACAATCTCTACACAAAAGAAATGCAGATAACTAAGGTACATGGGAAAGTGAGCTCAACATTAATCAAAAAGGTTAAGTATCCAAGAATCATTAATCAAACAGATACAAATTAAAACAATGAGGTGCCATTATTTACTATTAAATTGGCAAATTAAATAATATCTGCTGTTAACATGTGTACAATGGAATAGGTACTCTCATATACCATTGTTAAAAATGCACACTGGCCCAGTTTCCTGACAGTCTTCTACAAAGTCTTACAAATTTGCATTCTGTCAACATAGTGATATTACTGTAAAGAATTTTCCTCTGTAAAAATATAATAGATACACAAAATATATTCACATTAAATATATTCACAAAGGTGCAGAATTATTTCTATCATGTAATTTTTTCTTAATTTTTTTTCCAGTACCAAGGATTAAACCTAGGGGAGCTCTACCTCTGAACCAGATCCCTCTTTATTTTTTATTTTGAGATAGGATCTCACTAAGTTGCTTAGGATGTTGCTAAATTGCTGAGGTTGATTTCCAACTTGCAATCCTCCTGCCTCAGTCTCCTTAGTGCTAGGATTACAGGCATGCACTACTACACCTGGCTTATTTTTAAAATTTTTATGTCTGAGTAAGATTATAATTGTAGATGATAGGGTGGTTTATTATTTTAATTTCATTTCTATGCTTCCCTCTAAGTCTTCAAATATTTTCACTAAATATAGAAAATATTATGAACAGAAAAACGTGACTTTCTATTTGAAAAAATATTTTACATGAATCAACAAAGAAAGTTCAATCAAACTTCTTTACTACCTTAATTCCATTAATGTCAATGAGAATAGATACTACGGGTGAACAAATATGCCACAGCAGGTCATGCACAGAGAGAAAACAGAATTTCTTTGTTTTTCTGTCTTGGCATGGATACAATAAGATTTTTCACTAAAATCAGAAGATGGGGAACTTTGGCAGCAAATGAACTGAAAGGCAATTTTCTTTCTCTCTGGGCTTTCATGCCCAGTTAACATCTCAAAAGTCACCTTTAGGCTTTTTCTGATTTAGCACCTTATTTACCATCTCTAAACACATAATGGATATCCTCAATTACTACAAAAAACATAGATTAGCACATGCTTCATTCTTCACACAATGGACATAAACATTGGAACTATGATGAGGAGAAAAATCAGACTTTCGTCTAGAACATGATAGTTTTGACTTTAAGAGCTAGAATATTTTAATTTCAACTCTCTTCATTTGATAGATTGGACCTTTTTTTGCTCTTACAAATGGGTATTACTTACATATTTTGAATTTATGTTAAGATCTTCAAATCCAAAAATACATTGGGACTTTTTTGCATCTGCCAATAAGAAAAACAAAATCTAAAAAGTTTTAACCAAATCAGCGATTTTTCATACCTTAACATATCATATTTTGTTAAATCTAAGATGCCATAACTTGAGGTGAACCATGATTTTAGGTAACATAACAAAACATTGCAAGCTAAACTATGATAAAGTTCATGTCTCAATTATAAGACATATCCCAATTTCAGAGATGTTCAAATGGAGGGAAGAAAATGCATCTGAGAATCAAAGTATGATAATGAAAGATTAAGGAGTTTCAGCTATGGAATGGGGGCAACTCTTCTCATTTACCTAAGTTTCTCATTTCTAAAAAGAATGGATAAGTTTGTAAACATTCAAAGCTTAACTAAAGACTAGTTCCAACTCTAAACATAGCGTATCATCCAGGATTGGTGATGTGTGGAAGCCTGAGTCAGAGAAATTTTTACAAGCAGACCGTTAAATTGTCAAGAATTTGGTGAGCTAGTTTTTCCAGATAAATATTTTAAAAATTGAAATTAAATAAAAAACAAAGATAACCAGCAGCTCAGGAGGCTGAGGCAGGAGGATCACAAGTTCAAAGCCAGCCTCAGCAACCATGAGGCACTAAGAAATTCAGTGAAACCCTATCTCTAAATAAAATACATACATATATATATATATATATATATATATATATATATATATATATATATATATACACAAAAAGCATTGCCAGCAACCAGCAAGGTGCAGTGGCGTATATCTGTAATGCCAGCAGTTCAGGAGGCTAAGGCAGGAGGATTGCAAATTCAAAGCCAGAGCTCAGTAAAAACTAGGTGCTAAGCAACTCAGTGAGACACTGTTTCTAAGTAAAATACAAAATAGGACTAGGGATGTGGCTCAGTGGTCAATTCCCCTTGAGTTCAATCCTTGGTACCTACAAAAAAAGAAGGGGAAAAAAAAGCATTGCCTACTAATTTTTACTACATTTTGCTATTTATGTTCTTGAGATTATGCCTTTTATATCTTACAGCACATATGTATGATATATGATATATATGTTTAAAAAAGTGAACCACTGTACATCTTTTTCCATCTTTCATATATACATATATATATATAATATACATATATAAATCAAAATAGTATTTATGCCACAGAAATCAGTAAATATTACAAATCAGGGCTTCTTCCCACGCTAGAATATCTATTATGAACATTTACCAATATCCCACTACCTACAACTAAAAACTAAAAAAAGTTTGGTTTTAAAATTAATACAATAGCTACGTTACGTTACACATATTACATTATTTGTATGTATGTAGATAAAAGTACTGTATCATTGAAATAATATGCATTCAGGATGCTAAAAGAAAAATAAAATATTTAAACATTGACCTTGAAAGAAATAAATAAGCTATTTTTTAAAAAGATAGCATTTATATCATTGGAATTATTTAGAGAGGGGAAATGGTTACTTCAGATTTCAGTGTCCAAATTTCAGTACTTCAAAACCCTGAATAACCTTCTTACCTGGACTGTTTAAAAATGCAAAGTGCTATATATAGCAATTTTTTATCATATGCAACCTCTAATTTGAGTGGGATTACATTTTATCCATAGTTTCCCATTAAGTAGGAGAGAATATTACTATCATTTTTCAAAGACAACAACCTGGTATGCATTTGACTATAAAACATTGCCCTCAGAATGACCCTCCTCATCTTCCAGCCAATGAAATCCAACTAGGTCAAATAAAATACATCTGCTGAACTGAAGCAGATCTTTTAAAAATTTCTATCATTCATAAATAATGATATTAAGTGATTTCTGTATTTAAAAGTTCCCCCCAAATACCAAGATTTCGTAATTTGTCAAAGATTGCAGTCCAGTGTCTTTTGCCCCATAACTGAGGTAACCTGAGGAGGTTTACTTATAAGAACTCTTGTAAATCCAATTATGGTCTTTTTAATACCCAGTGGTATATTGGAGCTAATTTATTTTATTTGTGTTTACATAATATAATTTGATAGTCTTATATTGTATAATCTCATTTCTCTCGGTTCATATTTTAAGGAAAACCAATTGCTTACAGCTTTTTCTACAAAAGAGACCCCATGTGAACTATACCCAAGTAACTTGCAGAAAACTGGTTGCCATGGCTATCTGGAAAAAGTGAGACATAATTGTTAATAGGAATGTTGAAAGTCTGATTTCCAACCTAGACCTGTGATACTAGACTTTTGATCATATAAATTAATGAAGCCAAAGCAGCACCTAACTCTTATCCAAGCAACTGGGGGAAAATACTCCTCTTTAATGATTTTTTAAAAATCAAGAATGTATGAACGTTTATAATCAAACCTAAAAAATTCTGCAATGTGTCCTATGTTTGACTATATTAGTTTCCTCTTACAATTTCTTTTCTCATTCACATTATAACTAAAGTTTTTCCTAGGGATTATTTCTCACCCCAGAGTCATGGAACACTGGGTTTGTCAATGTGAACAAAGAAAGGCGAACATGTAATCAAGCATGATCCCTGCAGGAAATGTCAGTGAGCCCTTCTTTGCCAGATGAAGTTCCAGGGAGATTGTAGGAGGGTATTATGGGAGATAAACCTAAAAAGCCACACTGGAAAATTAGGAAAAGATATGCATATATTGTGATAAGAAGTTTGGCATTCTATTGTAATGCAACCAAGCATTTAAAAAATGTCATTTTAAATATAGGGCACAATTTTTTTTTTTAAGAGAGAGTGAGAGAGGAGAGAGAGAGAATTTTTAATATTTATTTCTTAGTTCTCCGCGGACACAACATTTTTGTTGGTATGTGGTGCTGAGGATCGAACCCGGGCCGCAGGCATGCCAGGCGAGCGCGCTACTGCCTGAGCCACATTCCCAGCCCTAGGGCACAATTTTTAAATGCTTCAGAAGCATCAGTTTGGATGTTTTAGAGAGAAAAATCTGAATAGGGAATACCAACTTGTTAGGCCACAAGTACAAAGATCTAAGAGGAATACAGAACTTGCTGGTATAAAATAGACTCTAAGAATCACTGCAAGAGCACTACTGTTTTCCATTTTATAAGTCCAGTTTTATTTGTGATGATGTAGGAGCTTGGTCACCTTACCCAGGCTTAGAGAGTTACAGGAAAGAATCTTGTACTGAGCTGTAAGTCTCTGTCTCACTTTCTCCCCATAGACCCTGCTGGATTCAGAGACAAGTGCCCCTCACAGCATCTCAAGTATTTATCTCTTGGGATGCAGCTCAGTCTGCCCTTTCCAGCCCCTGGAATCTAGAGAATAATATTTTGTACCCATTCTGACATACATATCTGTATTTCCACTCTCTGCATAAGATTAGTATGCCTGTTTTGAATCTTTTCTTTAGTTTATGGCAAGTAAGTTTTCCTTTTAAAAAATATATTTATTTTTTTAGGTGTAGATGGACACAACACAATGCCTTTATTTTTTTATGTGGTGCTGAGGATCAAACCCTGGTCCTGCCCGTGCTAGGTGTGTGCTCTACCACTAAGCCTCAATCCCAGCTCAAAGTATACATTTTTTTAATTACACACCCTATTTGCAAACAGGTGCTATACATCTATCTGTAGCACCCTGAGAAAATATCAAAAGTGTTTCTCTTGGCCTTAGGAGAAGGAGAGTCCAAGTTTAGAAAAAAAAAATTGGGTTTGTTTTGATGACTTTTCTTAAGATTTTATCTGAAATAATGAGAAAACGATGATTCCAGGGAAAGGCAATAGATTTCCTTCTGACTCTTTATTGGGACTAGATAGAGATATTAGAACTAACTGGAAAAGGAATTCATGTACGGGGTTCTAAATCTTGTTGGAGTTAGTGACCTTCCAAGGGAATGGTTTTTATTCTTGTTTCTACCCCACTTCAAAGTAATAGCACATAGCATCAGCAGCTCATTATCACAATATTTCTTATCTGGGGAAGAAAATTATATCACCATTCTAGAGCTGAGGGGGGAATGAATGGATCTGTGCATTTTGCAAAGCTGTCAGGTGAAGCTGAGTAGCTCTCCACAAATTACCCACCCACATCAACCCCTACCTTTCCCTGCATTAACATCTGCTTTAAGTCTAAGGCATCAAAACTTAATTTCAGACCTGGGGGATCCTAAGAGTAAGCTGTACTCTTCTAAGATGAACTGAATTCTTTGTCTCTTGATTTAAGGCAAACCGTTAGATGAAAGCTGAATCCAGCCATAGACAGTTGTTTTAAGCCCATAGAGTGATTTTTTTTAATGTGTGTTTGTTAGCCTTTAGATAGAGCATAGATTTTTCCATAATTATTTCTACTGTTTCTTACACAGAGTTTCATCCATTTTTCTGTTTTTTAGTTGGCCCCTAAAGCAATTTAGTTTCTGTCTAGTTGATTAGGACAAAAAGACTATAAAGATGTAACATTTTTTACTTAAAATAAAGATTTCCATTACAGTTAGATAAAGGAATAAGTTTTGGGGTTCTATTGTACACCAGGGTAACTTTATTTAACAACAATGTATTATATATTTCAAAATAGCTAGAAAAGAGAAGTTTGAATATTCTCACCACAAAGAAATAATGTTTAAGGTGATGAATATGCTAATTACCTTGGTTTGATCATTACATAATGTGTACATGTATGGAAACAGCACATCATACCCCAGAAAGTGTACAACTTCCATGCATTAATCAAATACCTAATATTTAAAAAAAAAACACAGAAAGATTTCCTAACCATGAGTATATAACAACAAATACAAGGAAAGCATAAAAGATTTCTCCTAGCCAATGTACTTGTTCTATTTCATTGTCTTTTCATCAAAGATCTTCAATAGTGGACTTAAAAGGTGTAGAATAAGTCTGGGTCATTTGATAATTGATGTTAAAAAATGAAAGGCCATGGTCCTGGACCCCATGGGCTGCCTGGAGTTTGGGCTCAAATGAAACCTTGCCATCTGCCTGTGCCTCTGTCACTTTCTTGCAGTTACAAGTTTGGTCACACTACTCCCAGCGGTGTGTCAATGTGACAATATTCCTTGACTAGCAAATTAAGAATTCTCTTCTCATTTGCCTTACAGTCCTAAGTCAAGAATCTGGGTCCTTAAGAAAAAATCTCTCTAAGCATACTATAATATATTTTAACGTTATAGAATGCTAACAATCTAATACTTTGGCAGAATTTTACACAATTTCTGTCAAGGGGTTATTATTGAGAGTGACAGAGAAGAACATCATAAATACAAAGAAACAGTACAAACGCATTAAGGGGAAAGTGTGATTGATAGTATATAAAACTCTCAGGTCCACAGCACAGGTCTTTAACTTGAATACTGACAAAAGGTTATGGCTCTGATCTTACCTTCAACTTGCATAAGACAATGTATACCCCTCTAATTTAAAACAGAATTTAACAGAATAAAACAGAATTTAAAACAGAATTTTAAAACATTATTCACTCTTTCTTAAAGAAGTGCTCGTTAACTTGTAATAGCTCTGAATTGGCAAAGTCAATGCTCTGAGAGGTTATTTAAAGCACATGTTATCCCTTGCAATTCAGAAATTCATCATTAAGTGGGAAATATAGTTCCAAATAGTTCAAAAAGCTCATGTGTAATCTATGAAAACCAATCATTTTTTCTACTTGATTTTGGTTGTCAAATATTTTTCTTTACTAACTGTAAGCACCCAATACTGTAATGAACATAAATTACTTTTCCACATACCTAGGTGTGCATTAAATATGACCATGTATTTACAATTTGACCTAATCCCTATTTGACCCAAATCTTAGTCATTTTGGAGTCTTCATTTTCCTTTGTTAATGTCCCATGTGTAAGGAGGAGCTATGGGTTGCCCAGACATAGAATCCACTGGAAAAAAAAAAAAAAAAACAAAACACTTTTCAAACAGTAGATTCAACCTATGATTAGTTTAGTAGATGACACCAAAAACTTTTAATGAAAAACTAACATCAAAAGCATAAACCAGGGTCACAAATATTCATTTATGAACATTTCGTATGTTCTGGATCACAATGTAAAATCGCTTACTTTTGGTAGATCACAGGCCAACATTTTTGACAAACACCACATGAAGACATCTGTGTTTCTGCTCAATCTCCACAAGAGATGTGCAAGACAATGCCTGTTAACTCCTTATACGATGCACAGATCTCTGAGCAGATTCCTCAGCTATTTTTTAATCTCGTGTTAGGATGCACAGAAAGATGTGGCCACTCTCCCATGCCACTTGGGAATGGCAGAGAACTTTCTGAGGCTGTCTGATATCCTCTCTGCCTTGTTATGCCACATAGATATTTTACTCCATCACCCAAGTTCTTGAAAATTCAAGAGTGCTTCCCTAGACCTGCTGTTCACAGCATAACTGTTTATGCCCTGAGTAAATCAATACTCTGACTTTTTCAGCAGGTATAAAAGCTCGGGTTCTTCAAAATCAAAAACATTTTTTTTTCACAAAACTATCTACCCACCACATTTATAAATCCATTTTTAAAACTAAAAGTCAAGAATTGACTGAATTTTTATTCTACTGCTGTAGCAACTTTCCTTGGGGCAGTGGACACCTGAGCCTCACATTTTGGTTTTAATAAGAAGGTTTTAGGGTAAAGAGGAATTACCAGCTATGAATAACATCTCTACCAATAGTCCAATATTACCACTAATTATTAAAGTTTAAAGGATAATAAGTTAATCTATAATTCAAAGAGGCATGTGTGTATGTGTATGAACAATTCTTTCACACTGCTATTTATAATCATCAATGCTTTTTAACCAGATCTTGTTTTTATTCAAAGCTTGAATAAAACAACTCCTTTAAACTTTCTTGAAAATTTACATAATATTTCTAGAAAACTCTGAATACACATACACCCTTGGACACCAGGTTAGTCATCAAAACTTTGGCTCTGCCCTTGGGTTTTCATTTATGTTAAATAAGCTGCAGATTTTGTATAATGCAAAATATCATGTTGCTAAATTCTCACTTCAGAATTCAATTTTAAAATCTATATTTTAAAATGTCTCCAGAATTTTAAGATTTCAGAGCTGGCAGGTCAACTTCATCAAAGACTATGTGTATACATTTGCCAAAGAAATAACACTTTTGTGTTAAACAAAAAATATCTACCTGCAATCTTCCCTCTATAGAACATAAATCATATTTTGTTCACTTGCATCAGAATTATACAAGAAATCTTAGACAGTTATTTCCACTAATGATTAGCATACCTTAATTTTCTCCTTGTAAATACAATATTCAGCATATATATGATCAAGTGATAGGGCTAGTATTAGTGCAGGAATATGTCAAAATCCATAACTGGAAAACAATGTGATAAAAGATCACAAAGGAGACCAATCAATTGCTCTAACACTCTGGGCTGGAAAAACAACTGTAGATTTATTCAGATTAGTGAAATATTTAGTCTAGAATTATATGTGTTGAATTACAGGTGGCCTTCAGAAAAGCATTCCTTGCATAACATGCAAATGCTCCATAGGCAAACTTCTTATAACTGTGGCAATAAGTACTTCAGAGCCAGGAATTATTCTGATTACTGTTATTTTCCTCAAACTACCATCAAAATGATTCAAATCACCACGTCTTCCGTTCTATTCTTCTCAAATTTTTTCCTGCCAACATAATTTATCACGAGTTGGAAAGTGATTGCAGCTATTTAATGTCTCTATACATTGTTTTTCAGATGCCTGTGACTTTTCTGATACCATTTAGAAGGAAGCTGCATAACAGTTTTGTAGATTTCTTTTCCCCATCAATCACTGCTCTGTTTCCTTCATACACACTTAGTGAGTTTTTACCAGAACTGGATGATTTAGACATTTCTACCAATAAAGGTTCAACTGGGAAAGGAGAAACATTTCTAAGTATTTAAAACAAAGGCAATTTAATATAGGCCCGAGAGTTGAAGGAGAGAAATCAGGAGGCAACCAGCAACCCAAAAGTTAGAAACAGCAGAAACCCATGCATATCTAAAACAAGCCAGAAAGAAAGAAAGAAGAAAAGAAAGAGCATAAACCATAACCTCTTCGGAGCTAGAGGGAATAGGGAAGAGTGGATGGTTAAAACCTAGGTCATGAGTTGGCAGAAGCTGGACTCACTGAAGGGAGAAACAAGCAGTGTCAGAGGTGCCATCAAGGCATAGAAAGCTGGGGAGAAGACCCTGATGCCTCCCTTCCTTCAGTGCTCAAATTTCCTGGCCATGCCTTCCCCTGCCTAACCCAGGACAGAACCCAGACAGGCAGCCAGTAGGAGTGGTTCCAGCCAAATAAAGCAGAGCAGGGGAAGGAAGAGCCAGCAATGAATCTGAGTAAATCCAAGCACAGGATTGCCTTCTCCTTCTCTACAGATACAGAACACACTCCTCTTCTAGTCACTAGTTGAGTTATGTGCCTGTGAAATAAAATTTGCATTTATCCCTTCCATGGAAATCATTGCACATAATCTCAGTTTTCTCAAAAGGCTCAGAGTTACAAATTTCACCCATCCCAAAATATAACGCTAAAAAAATAAACAGGAGCAGGATTTAAAACTTTTTTTTACATATATATAAAATCACTTTATCCTAAAAGACTCAGAGATAAACTGTTCTACAATATAGGTTAAAAATACCTAGATGTAGGTTTAAGATACCTAGTCATCACAACAGCTTCCTTTTGAATAAAAATGATCTACCACTTGGTTCTAAATGGCAGCAACAGGAACAAAAAGCATAATAATTGTTTATCACATCAATCTTTTTAAGACAGAAATTCATAGGGGACTTTGTTCTCCAAATTTCTCGGTTGATTTCTATATGATCTATTAGTGTACTTCTAAGAGTATACACAACAATACAAGTTGAAAACCTGCTTTTAAATTATCAAAATTCCAATTAAGTATATATTTTCTGACTTTTTCTCTGGGCCATTAACGTGATCTTACCTGCCAGAATTCAAAGTGCATGTGAATGACTTTCCTTAGCTAATTGACAATCTCAGCAAATGTACAAATCAATTCTGCTAATCTTCAGCAAACTATAAATTAAGAAATAAGGCTATAACAAGCTTATTGATTCCTTGCCAGCAATTTTCTCTAATATACTTCTTCTATTCCATAAATTAAAATGCTTCCACTGTGTCCTCTAAAAGTCATATTTAATTATTAACAAAACTTCAACCTCTTTACTAAGTGTTGCCTTGTTTCCTTCAGAGAAAACTAGCTTTCCCCCAAGGACTCTGCTCCCCCTGTAGGTCTCCCAAGGCAAGGCTGCTCATTCCTCAACATCCATCCTCTTCAGGGTCTGAATCAGAGAACCCTGGGCTCATCTCGGCTGCTCCAGGCCCACTCCACTCCTCCACTCTCTTCTAAAATTGTCTCTTCCTCTGTGGCCCACTGACATCATTTTCTAAGATTTCACTTTACCATTGGAGACACCAAGTTCCTAGTTAACCCTCCTTGTTCACTTCATTTTACTTCAGCCACCTACTCCCATAGCCACTCTGGAATTCATCATTTCCTAGAACTAATGCCATATATTTAAGACTATGTGTAGACAGATTAGATGATAGATAGATGGATAGATAGATAGATAGATAGATAGATAGATAGATAGATAGATAGATAGATGATAGATTTTTTTTTCTTGGTACCAGGGATTGAACCCAGGGGTACTTAACCACTGAGCCACATGGCCAGCCCTTTTTTATATTTTATTTAGAGACAGGGTCTCACTGAGTTGCTTAAGGCCTTAATAAATTGCTGAGATTGGCTTTGAACTCACAATCCTCCTGCCTCAGCCTCCCAAACTGCTGGGATTACAGGCGTGCACCATGGCACCAGGCAAGATTTTATAGCTAAAATATCTTACTATTCTAGTTTTCCTATGAATTTAGCCCCCAATATATCAGTTTATTCAATTCATTAGGACCTCTTGTTATTAATTTTCCTTTTTCAGGATCTCCCTCTTTTCCTTTTCTTACATTTCAGCTTGTACTTGAGGCATGGCCCAGTGTTTCAGTTCCTCTTTTGTCTCCCTTACCTCATGTGAAGCAGACCCCAAACAGCTATAGTTACATTCCCTTGTGGAAACTTCCAGCCCACTATGCTCTAGTATGTGGTCAGAGTCAAAAACACCCTGATTGGGCTGGGGATGTGTGGCATGTGTGCGGCCCAAGTTTGATCCTCAGCACCACATACCAACAAAGATGTTGTGTCCGCCGAAAACTAAAATAAATATTAAAAAAAATTTTAAAAAAACACCCTGATTTAGTATATGCATTCAAGGTCATAAATATCTGCTTGTGAGCAAGTACTCACATATATAAACTGCTGGCACTGTGCCTTCTTTGTTTGGCTTGCATGTTTAAAAAAAAAAAAAGAGTCCTATGAAAAGACTCAGGGAGCTGCTGCTACCTTTGAATTAGCATATCTACTATTCCAACTGTGCCTCACATCTTCTTTCACCTGCCAGGAACTTGAATCTGTTTCCCAGGGTCTGAGCCCTACAAGACACCTTGCCATCCTCCTATAATTCTAGCCCAGGAAAACACCAACCCTGGAGGAACCCAAATGTCTGCTTTCTCTGTACACATGCTTGGGCAGTTGGGTTTAGTTGTAACAAATTACCAAAATGGGATGGGTTCTGTCACTATAAATTTGAGATTACCAACCTCATCCACAAGCTCTGCACTATCTCAAAATTCTATTATGTTTCCTAATCAAACCTGTACACTGTTTACCATCATCACTACTTTAAACATCCACCATCCTCGGACATGTTGCTTTGTTGCATTCTAACCTGCTCTCCACAGAAGAACTCTCCTCCAACGCCCAAGAAAACGAGAAGAGCCCAAGGAAACCAGAAGAGCCCAAGGAAACCAGAAGAGCCTAAGTGAAGCTCCTGTAGCCTAAGTGAAGCCCTTGGTTTCCTCTTCATCTCTTTTTTTTTTCTTTCTTTCTTTCTTTCCTCCCTCTTTTCTCCTGTTTTACACCCATGATTTTCAAAGATCAGTTTCCAAATCAGCAACATGAAGGAACTTATTAGGAATTCATATCCTCTGGCCCTTGCTCAGTTCTACCAAATTAGAAGCTCTGGAGATGGGAACCCAATTATCTACAGTGGGACAGGCCTTCTGGGTGATCCTAATGCATGCTTGCTTGAGACCAATCTTTCCATCTGGGTCCTGGATCCTACCCAAATCCACGTTCTTAGGAACTTAGAGAAATGGCACCAATATTTTTATCCTCAACCACCACCTATCTGATGCCCAACTGTTTCAACATTTCTCTCACTCAGCTCTCTATGCCAGTCTTGATCTCTTGCAGTCAATTCTCCACCTGTAGTCAGTGTGATCCTTTTGGGCATAAACTTGTTAGTGTTATTTTTCTTAAAACCTGTCAAACTCCCTTTTTCACTGTTAGCAGACTCACCAATCTTTCAACTGCTTTACAAGGCATTTCAAGGTATGATGTCTGTCCTCAGCTTCGTACTTCACAATCCATCTGCTTGGATTATTAAAATTGCAGGCATCCTGAAATTCATCCTATGCCTTTAAAGCTATGTCCTTCCTAGTCCCTGGCCCTTTGTGGATGTTGATTCCTCTTCTTAGAACATTTGTTCCTGCCAACTGTTTCTCTGGCTAAGACTATTTGCCCTTTGTGTCTCAAGTCATAACATACATCATAAGGAGCTGTGGTCTGGCCTGCAGATTGCATTGAATTTCACTTCTATATGCTGTGTTCTATGTGCATCACGTGTAGTAATTTTCACTTCTTTCTGAGTCTATGCTAGACTGAAAACTATTTAAGGACAGAGACTATGTCCACCTCATTTACCACTCTATATTCCATACTCAGCATAACACCTCTGTCACAAGAAAGGTGCTCAATAAGTATCAGTTCAATAGATTAATAAATGAACAGATTTTAAAATATATGTTGTAATTTGGATCTTCATTTTCACATGCTATTAAATCCTCTTCTTCTTTCCCCACAATTTCTATCATTATTCTTTTAAAATCCTACCCTGTAGTTCTCAGTCTGTATGCCAAGGTATGCCCAGAGTGTCAGAGCAAATTCACAGGGGCGCCATGAGATACCCTAATTTGCAAGAGAAGAATAGCAACATCTGTCAGATACCATACAAATGACTAGCTTGGAAAGAGTTCTGAGTTTTATCATTAGATATCTAAATTCCTTCTCAGGATGTCATATTTTTGTGCAACTGTATTTTCTGCAAGTGGATATGATAAGAGGGAAGTATCATGTGGAAATGAATATGGTACAGAAATTAGGCTGAATTGTTCAATTTGATTCAAATTTTGAGAAAATATGCAGCACCAAAAAAGCATTAAGTTGTTAGGATATAAAAACTCATTAAGTTGTTGGACCTAATTACTTAATAAGCAAAACTGTTAAGTATTTCTTTGGGCCTAGAGGCACTGTAAAAAAATTACTAGAACACTAAAAGAACTGAGATGGTTTTGGAGCTCTGTCCTTGCCAATTATTATTTTTCTGTTATAAAGATTTCCCTGCTTTTCTGTTTAATTTTTGCTATATTCCCACTCCAGTTGTTGCTTATCATGATTTCTTTCAGTTTTTTCTTTTTGATAATCATGATATATCCATTTACCCTCATTAGTTCTGATTCTTTTTACCTGATTTCTATCTCTCTTCTTTTCTACGGTTATTTCTAAGTCCTTTTGCTATTACTGTTTTTATTGACCTGAAATCCTACATTATGAAGAAAATAGGCCTTGTTAAGATCTACATGCACATGCATAAACATTTGTTTTATAAATTTGATGTGTAAGTGTGTGTGAAAAGCTAATTATATGCTTCAATCTTCTTCTAAGACAAAGGAACTAAAGCTATTTGACCTTGCACAATTGTGAGGCTACTTAAGCTATTGTTTTTATATACAATACTGCAGCTTGAGTTCAAAGACAAGCAGCCAGGAAGGGAAATTAGACATAAAACTGAAGAAAACCTAAATAAACCCTCTAGCTTCGCTTGATTTACCTAGTTGCTTTTAGTTGACTTATAAATCATCAATTTTGGAGGTCACACAGCTGAGCAATATATTATTAGTCTCCCACTAGCTTTACTGTAGATAATACCTCTGATCAGGTAGCTCAGGTTACTTTTCAGTGCTTTGAAGGCCTTTTGTTGTTGTTGTTGAAACCACTGACCCTTTACTTAGACCAGAGCAGGTGTCCAACAGGCACACTCTTTAACATCAGGAGGCTAAAAACTTCACCCTCAGATCTTGCTAATAACACCATTTTCTGAACCTGGGTTCTATGAAGAGCCATGAATATTGATTACATATATATCCCACTGATTAACTTCAATCACCTTCTCTGCACCTCAAATCACTGAAGCACTGAAGTTCTTTGTCCAATAAATATCTTTAAACCCTATCCCCAGAGAGGTCAGTTTTAAACTTGCTGTCCCATGTCCACATAAGGCCACCTCATGAATGAAACTTCTTCTTCTTTTTTGTTGTTGTTGTTGCAAAGCTCCTAGTTTCAGTGACTGGCATACTGCATGGCCAGCAAAACAGACCTGGTTTAGTAACAGATATATAGTGGAGGAAAGCAAGATAAAATTGTAATTCCCAAACATAAGGTGAACTGAAACCTGTGTTAGTTCTGTTGCCACTGACCTTAGTAGTATCCATGTCCTTCAAAAATTGGGTCTCTTCACTATGGAGCTAAACACATACATCTGAAGGACACATCTGCAATGCCTCACAGCAACAGGGATGATCAGTAAGAGCCTGTGAGAGCAACAAAATATGCTGCTTTACTTTTCTGCAAACCTCACACAATCCTGTCTCTTGTGGCCCATTCTAACTAGAAGCCTGTGGGGAAGGGAATTCTGGGAAATGTGGCTTGGCCCAAGTCAAGTGGACACATTACAAAGCCACACAAGCTGAGTAGCTATGTCCTTCAACAAAGTAGCTTACATTTAGTTACAGGCAAAACACATGTCCATTGAAAGATACATATCAGAAATTCAAGACATTATAAATATTAAATGAGTGGCTTCAGGAAAAGTAGAAAGAAGTGCAGGCAGTGGTGAATAGGACTGGCATGATGGATAGATTTCAAGTAGGCAAATCAGTTTGGAGAAAGTTTTCATCCAGGGAAAATGGCTAAGTCCCCAAGGCAGAAATAGCCAGGTGTGGACAATAGCAGATTAATCTAACCAGATCAAAGGTACCATGAATCGTGGAGTATGTGATAAATCTGGAAAGGCAGCCTGGAACTAGACCATGGTCTTTGATGCTCAAACCCTGGCATCTGGCTTTCTTCTGTAGGTAGGAGAAAAATACTCATGATATCTCTGATTCACTCCTGTTGGTTCCAATTTATTTATTTATTTATTTTGGCAGGGGGCGGTAGTTTCAACCTTTATTTCTCCCCTTTTGCTCTCTGAAGTGATTTTCCATCCTTGAATTAACCTCATCTGTTGATTGTACTGAAATATTGTATGCAGAAGTATTCCCAATTTTAATGAAAATAAACTTGAATTGCCTCAAAAATATGTATATCTTTCTAAACAGAATTTAAAAAATATAAGCAGGTAATCACCTAGTGCAAATATAACCAAGAGAGACTCTGCATAGGAAATAAATCTTTGCTAACAAAACCTAATAGAGATTTATTAAGAAAGAAAACTTGAAGAAAATAAATTCTTACATGAACTTCAAAACACAAAGAACTGAATGTCTCTCACTGAGAATGACTATCAGTACCAAAGAATTCACTGAAAGTTTGGCATTAATATATGAAATTTATCTGTATGGAAACACAGATTTTAATTTGCCTTTTATGAACTACAAATACATATGTATCCTCTCCATTAAAAATATTGCCAATTGCTTGAAGTGAATTCTATCTTCTCTCAAATTTTTTCCAGAAATAAAATTCTATAGTAGCATAGTCTCAAGGCCATCTTATAAATTTCAGAGTAGAAATCATTTAGTACTTAAATATATGGGTATCAAATTTATATGTAGTTTCTACTATCCCCACCTCCATAGGCTATTTTCCTTCACCATGTGGCTTAGACAGTAAAAATTATTCTCAGATAGCCAAATAGACAAGCCCTTAGCTTGACTTAGGGGAAAAAAATTAGAGAAGACTCAAAGAACTAAAACTAGAAATGAAAGAGGAGACAATACAACTGATGTGACTAAAATAAAAAGGGTTATAAGAGACTACTGTAAACATATAACTTACCAAGACTGTACCATACAGAAATAGAAAATTTGTACAGAAATATAACTGTATGGAGATTGAAGCAATAATAAAAAAAAAAACCCTAACAAGCCCAGGACCATATGGCTTGAATGAATAAGGCTACCAAATATGTAACTGCAAAATAACTCTCCTGGTGGTCTTGGACCAACCCAGTTCTCCTATGATTTTTGCTTGTAGTTCTCAAGAATGTCTATAGAATGTGCTGGAAATGCAATGTTCTGAGAAAAGGGATGAGCTGCCCGAGATAGTCAGGAGCTTGTTCCATCTTGAGGTTGTGATGATCTGCTTGGGACAGCCCAGCCTTTATCCATCTCTCCTCTGGAAGTCATCCTTCAAAACATTGTCCAGTGAGTCATGTGGGCCCCTGAGGTATATAAACCAGCATGGGCTGCCTTCCTGGGTCCCCTCAGCTATGGTACAAAGTGAGGCACACTAAGCCAAGACTTTTTCCAACCTGGGCAGCTTTCTTGAGCCTTAGAGAAGCAGCTTATGAAGGATCCAAGACTTTTTCTGTCCCTAATTGCTTATCTGTAAGTGATATTTTGTGCATAACATATTATATGAGAATGTGTTCTATCTTGCCAGACGCAAACTGATAATCAGTACATGGGGGACTTAACAGTAGCCCAAGATGCAGTGGGCATAAAAGTATGTACTCTTGTTCTTGATTGTTGACATTTTTGATGATCTTTGCTGGTCTCCATGTAATCCCTTTATTGGGACTGGTAATTAGTGAACCTGCTTCATATTAATAGCAGAGAACAAAGGAGGCAGAGTGAAGGAAAAATTGATCCTACTTGGCAAGTGGGAAAGAAGAATTAGATCAAAGGAAATGCTATTAGAAAGGTGCCCTTTGAGTCACATTTAGAAAAGAAAAATGGACTTTATACCGAAAGGAGGAAAAGGACCCTCCAGGCTGAAGGAATAGCTTGAAGAATGGCAGAAAGGCAGGGAGGTGCATGACACATGAGGTAAAGATAATTTCTTCTTAATAGAAGAATAAGATGTGGAAGGAAAAGAGAAAAGAAGTAGTGGAAAATAAGCCTGAAGAGCTAGATGAAAACCAATTCAAGAAGGAGTATCCTATTTTTGAACATCATATTAAGTCATGCATATTTTAGCTGGCTGAAGAGGAAGCTATGGATAGGTTTGGAACAGAGTAATGTCAGATATATACCTTAGGAAAAGGTGGAAAGATTTGGGAAAAGATGCAATAGTGAAGTAAATATCATTCAAGGCCCAACCTAGGAGGAGGTAGTGGCAATAGGAATTAGAGAGGGACTACCATCAAAAAGCTGAAATGAAAAAAAGAAATGCAAATGGACAACTAACAGAGAAACACAACACTACGTGATTCAAACTATCAGGATCACTTCTTAGTTCATCAGATAGGCAAAAATGAAAGATATCAATAATATGCAATAGTGGCAAGAACATGGAAAAATGGAAATTCTCTATAGTGTTAGAAAAAAGTCCAAATTGATACCATTCTTGTGGGCAATAACAATCCTAACTTGGATGTGCATTCTCTTTGACACACCAGTTACTTTCTCTCTCTCACACACACGTACACACACACCACACCACACCATGCACCACATATACGAATATATCTTATTAAACTGAAAGGGAACAAAAATAAAGAGCAAATTGACAATTAATTAATTAATGATTATATATATACATAAATATATGTGTATATATGTAATATGCCTGTGTGTGCATATATATGCACATATAATTTCATACACACTGCATATACTTTCATACAGATTTTCTAAATGAGGTAAATTTATAAGCAATGAAATATAATATTTCTTAATATATTATTTAGTAATATAGTAAAAGGAGATAATGGGAGGTAGAATGGAATTATGTTCCCAAAACCAAGTATTGTGTGGGCATGTGAGCAGAGAGATTGATAGATAAGGCTGAAATAAAGCAGACTATTCAAGGAACCTTAGAAGGTGCAACTGGGAGAAAGAGAAGACCTGGAAACAGAAAACATATTTTTAACTACATACAATTTTGGTCTCTTCAAATGTTTTACCAAAAGACAAAAGTATTAATTTTAGCATTTAAAAACCTCCTTTAAAAAATGGTTGTGAAAAACAAATTATTAGGAATATTTCAAAAGTATTTTAAGCAATATGACTAATGACTAAATCACAGTGAATTTGTATTTGGTCAAAGAAAAGAAATTAAGAAATTCTACAGTAATTAAATGGATAAAATCCCTAACGGTTGAACGGTGTTTGTTTGTATGAGTTTTGGTAAGATTCTATCCCTTGAAGAGTAATGCTACAGTGAAATGCCAAACTGGGCCATTTCCATAGCCTTCCTTGCCAGCATTCTGTAACATCAAGAGATGTTCTGATAGATAGAACGAAAAGAAGAGATTATGCTCTCCATAATAACAGATTAGAATATCAATGCTTGCTTTACTTGAGATAGAGGTTTTAGGTTCAAATCAGGAATTGGTTGTCATGTGAAACATACTTTTACCTACATTCTATATCTTGTCTTGACAGAACTATTGTTCACAATGTGTCATAAAAGATAAACAGAATATTTCTTCTTTGTGCATCTAAAATGAGGAAAGTCCATCAGCAGAAAGTGGAAAAAAGGAAAGAAAATCAATGATGAAAAGCATGTCAGAAGCTGTTATTGGTAAATGTCAGATTTCATATGTCTTGATATCACAGCTCACGTTTCCAAACAGAACATAATTACTTTGCAGAAAGCCACCTGTAAAAAATTTAAACTGTATCATAAACCTTCAGAAATCCAAACTAATTGTGCATAAGACTAGTCTACAGCAGCTAAATATCAGAACAGTAAATTTATATTTTATTGCAATTTGAAAGAGGTTCAAAATAGTAAATGTCATTATTCTTGAACCCGTCACATTATAAATTTAGTTTTTTCCCCAGCAAAATCCAATTGGAAAACAAGTACTAAATGAAAGAAATGATGTGGTAGAAGCATTTTCTTGATATTTAGACCCAAGTTAGACTACTGAACAATCAACTTTTTAATTTTTATACTCCAATGTTTCATTGTGGTAAATTACATACAACATAAAATTTACCATCCTAACAATTTTAAGTGTACAGTTCATTGACATTAAGTACATTCATATTATTGTAAAGCAATTAAACACAATCTCTCTCCAGAGAATTCTTTACATCTTGCAAAATTGGAACTCTATATCCATTAAACAATCTTTCAATTCTCTACCCCCAGCCGCTGGCAATCACCATGCTACTTACTGTTTCTGAATTCTGACTTATGGTTTTTGCCTCATATATTGGAATCATAGTGATTTTCTGTGACAGATTTATTTCATTTAGTAGAATGTCTTCGAGGTTCATCCATGTTACTTAAAGGAACTTCTTTCCTTTTAAAGGCTTGAATGATACTTCAATGTATTCTGCTGACTTATTTATTTATGGTATTGGGAAATGAACCCAGAGGCACCACCGAGCTACATTCCCAGCCCCTTTTAGTCACATTTAGAAAAGATGCAATTGCATCTTTTTCCAAATCTTTCCAACCTTTCCTAAGGTATATGTCTTTATATATTTTTATAACTATCCTAACTTAAGATATAAAAATAATGTTTATTTTGAGATAGTGTGTCACCAATTTGCTCAGGCTGCACTGGAACTTGCAATCCTCCTTCTTCAGCCTTCCCATTAGCTAGGATTACAGGCATGCACCACCACACCCCAGCTACTTATCCATTCATTTGTGTTTTAGTCAGCTTATTCACTGCTGTGACTAAAGGACCAGACCAGAACAATTGCAGAGAAGAAAAAGTTTATTCAAGGGCTCATGAATTCAGAGGTCTCAGTCCATATATAGCCAGCTCCATTATGGCAGAAGAGTATGACAAAGGGAAACAACTCACATGATAATCAGAAAGCAGAGAATCTCCACTTGCCAGATACAAATATATACCCCAAAGCCACACCCCCCAATTCCTACAACCTTCAGCCACTCCCTACCACTTAAATTACCACTCACTTAATCCCTATCAGGAGATTAATTCATTAATTGAGTTAAAACTTTCATAATCCAATCATTTCTCCTCTGAACCTTCTTGCATTGTGCTTTTGGGGGACACCTTACATCAAACCACAACAATTTCCCAATGGATACTTTTTTAGTTACTGCCACATGCTGCTAAAAACACAGGCATACAATGATTTCTTCAAGACTCTATTTTTAATAATTTGGGTTATATACTCAGAAATGGAGTAATTTGGTATGGATAATATGGTAAATCTATTTTTAATTTTTGAGAAACTGCCATACTATTTCCTACAGTGGCTGTATCATTTTCCATGCCTACGAACAGTATTCAAGGGTTCCAAGTTCTCCACATTCTTATCAATACTTGTTAGATTGAGGTATGTATATTTTTTAACTGACACATAGTAATTGTACATATTTGTGGGGTACAGGGTGACATTTCAATACATGTAGACAATGTATAATGATCAGATCACAGTAATGGGCATATCTGTTACCTCAGACATTTACCTGATTTTTGTGTTGTGAACATTCAAAATTTGCATTTTCCCAATGATCAATTTATTGTTGTAAACCATCATTATTCTACTGTACTATAGAGCATTAACCAACTGCTTCCCTTATTCTTTAGTCATCTCTCCATCCTCCTCCCTCACACCCTTCCCAGTGGCTGAAAACCACTATTCTACTCTTTCCTCCTATGAGATCAACTTTTAGCTTCCACATGGTAAATATATACAGTATTTGTCTTTCTGTCCCTGGTTTATTTCACTTAACATAATATCCTCCAGTACTATCCATATTACTTCAAATAATAGTTTCATCCTTTTTATGACTGAATAATACTACCTTGCATATCACACACACACACACACACACACACACACACACACATACACACATACACACACACACACATACTCACCACATTTTTTTATTCATTTATCCATAAATGGGCAACTATGTTTCTGAATTTTTTGATAATAACCATTCCAACAGGTGTGAGATCAAATCTCATTGAGATCTTGACTTGCATTTTCCCAATGATCAGTGCTATTGAGCATTTTTTCATACATTTATGGTCATTCATAGATCTTCCTTATTGTATATGTTATTTGCAAACACTTTTACCATTCTGTGGGTTGCCTTCTCACTCTGTTGATTTTCTTTTGATGCACAGCAGATTTTAGTTTGTATGAAGTCCAATTTGTCTACTTGTAATTTGTTACCTGTGCTTTTGGTATTGTTTCCAAGAAATACCATCTCCTTAAAAACAAATTTGTTGCTTATAGTATCATATCATTAAATTATCCTTAAATATTACATGTTTATATTTACTAAGGATCATTAGAATAGGTAGATGTGTAACCTGCCTTAAAATTCAATGTAAGATATTATTGAACACATCCAGTATATTACTCAACATCAACTGGTTTTTGTTTGGTTTGATTTTCTCATTCTTTTATATCACAGTACTTCCCAATTTATTACTCACAGAAGATACTTATATGTCACAGTTAGTGAGGACAATATGAGATGACATTTTCATTTACACAAAACATAAGTGTTTTGAAACATTAGAAAATGTAGTCTGTGCAAAACAAGTATGTGTGTTGCAATCTTGCTTGTATCACCAATTTGCTTAGTTCAGTGTAATGCAAAATTAGATGACAGCAAAATACCAAATAAATTACAAAAATTCCCAACTTATCCTGTGTGTTTCTGGTTCATATTGTATTGCATGGGCACTAGCAAATCCATGGGCAGATTCTCTTTGAGATATCAAAATTACCAATTAAAATGAGAACTAATGAGTTGTTTTCATGACTAGTTGTTAACCTGCATATACATGAAAAAAGTAAAATAAAACTATTTAAAAAGATAAAAGCATGGGCTGGGGATGTGGCTCAAGCGGTAGCGCACTCGCCTGGCATGCGTGCGGACCGAGTTCGATCCTCAGCACCACATACCAACAAAGATGTTGTGTCCGCCGAGAACTAAAAATAAATATTAAAAATTAAAAAAAAGATAAAAGCATAACCGATACCATCACAACTTTAAAAAGTTTTGCTTAATTTTATTCTGAAATATCCATTTTACCCAAGTTAAATATCTACTTCAAAGTATGGAATGAACTGAATTGCATCCACCAATGACATTCAGAGCATCTAATTAAAATGATTCCTTCTTCTTCTAGTTTCTTAAGAGTTGAATGTGAAATATTCACCTTTATTTTGCAACTGGATATCTTACAAGACAGTTCTAGACCTGAGGCTGCAATTCTTTAAAGTAGGGAATTAACACTTATAATTAGTGTAATTGAAAATTTTCTGCATCTCTACACAAGAAAGCATTAACATAGCTAATATAAACAAACATTGACTAACACTCATTGGGTACACCAAGGCATATGCCAAATGGTTTGCACACATTATCTCAATGAATGTTCCCAGCAATCTTATGAGGTTTCTCTTTTATTGTCTCCATTTTCTCTTCTAGGGTTTCTCTTTATTTCAAATTTTTAGTAAAACTGTGGATCATAGAGGTTCAATAATCTACCTAAAATCATAGAAATTGCAATTAGCAAAATAGTATCCAATGTAGAATATTTGGCTTGGTGCTACACTGTATCAGTATTATAAGAAATTATTTGCCCAGCCCTGTAGAGAAATTAAAAAACAAGGTGGAGGGTGGAGGGAAATTGTACTGAAGACTTATAAATAGCAATTAAATAAAATAAGAACTGATTAAAATATATATTTAATCCTAAAGTTTTATTCATATTTGAGGATTTACATAACAAAAAAGAATTTGAGTAAGAAGGAAATGTGGATTATAAGAAAGTGATTTTTAACGATTTAATAAAAATTTAGTCTTATAGTTCATTCTAGTGGCAATTCTTGTTGCCTGGTTACCACCAGGCAGAGAAAAGCAACTATACAAGAATTATCACAATTATACTAAAAATAATGAACATTTCTTATCTCCCTGTTCTACTCTTAAATAATTACTTACAAATAAAGCAAATACAATTCTTTTCTGAGTCTAATAATGGGTGTTTAATATATAAACTAATGCTTTCTTCATTCTTTGTTTGGCCTTCTAACCTTCTGCATACATAACTGATGAATGTATCTTTAGTTTCAGCAAGAAAAATACCTGCAGCATCTGACCCGTGAGTCATCCAAAACAGTCTGTTGCTCAAAGCAAGGGCCTGCTTTTGATAAGCACACTCTGAAGATAAGAAATGAATAACGTGAAGTCAGGATAAGGGATATATAAATTGAACATCTGTTGTTTTCTGCTATCTACCACTCCTCACACCTTTTTCCTAACAAAATACCCCTTTAACCTGGAGGACCAAATCTCTACAGTTCAACTAAAATTGAACTCGGTACATTCCAGACCATGGAAGTCAACACATGACCCCCTAATTGTTCTTTCGTCTCTGGCAATGAGACCCATTACCCAAGATACCTAACTATACTTCTAAGAAGAGCTTACTATTCAAGTACTAAGAGAGATTTGTGGTCTCTCCTTTGGGTTGTGATCTGTGAGGATATAAATTGGTGACTATGAGAAGCTATATGTCCCACCATTTGGTACCTCCTGTCTGAGAATAAAGTCAAACAAGAGAAGCAAAGCTGAGTGATAGCGCAGCATCATTTAGAAACAGCTCCTCCTTGTCCTTCACAGGTATACCACCAAGATACTTTCTTTCTGCCTCAGCTAATCTGATGAGTTTTCATTGCAAGTTAAAATTTGAGATATAATTCTCTCAGCCACAATTACGTAACCCTCTCTTGCATATATTTGTAGTTAAGAACTTAGAATTTTGAAATGAATTCTTTAAGATAACTACCAACTCATAAGGTCATATTTGTCTTTAAAGTAGCTCTAGTTTCAAGCAAATAGTAGTAGAAAATTGGATTCTATGAATAAACACACTCATGGCTGTATTTATACATTATAGTAATCAATAATTGGAGAGAACAATCATGAAAAAATCTCCTCCAAAAACATCTCACTTTAATGAGTTCTTACATTAGATTCGATGATTGGAGATTGATTCCTTAATGCCAGGCCTGTCATTTCCCTACAGTCCTCTTTTAAGAACCACATGATATGATGCACTTACATCTCAGTGTGAATTACTGAGATGATTTTTCTCTATGACTAACCAAGATGTCCCTCAGTAGGTGAATGGGTAAATAAATTGTGGTACATTCTGACATTGCAATGCTATACAATACTAAAAAGAAATGAGCTATCATGCTACAAAACTCAAAGTTCATATTGCTAAGTGAAAGAAGCCTTTCTGAAAAGGCTAAGTACCATTTTATTCCAATTACATGACATTCTCTAAAAGGCAAAACTATGAATAAGGTAAAAATATCAGTTCTTGACACATGGTTAGGGGGAAAGGGATAAAGAGATTGAACACAGCAGATATTTGGGGCAGTAAAGCTATCTGTATGATACTGTAATGGTGAATACATATCATTATACATTTGTCAAAATTCATAAAATGTATAAAACCAAGGTGAACCTTAATGTTAACTATGGATTTGGGTTGATAATGAAGTTAATGCTGGTTCATCAGTTCTAACAACTGCACCTCTCTGGGGCACTGATATGGGATGTTGATGTTGGGAAGCAATGCGAATGGGTAGGAGGAGATATGTGGAAACTCTGTGTTTCCTGCTCAATTTTATTTAAAACCTAAAACTTCTCCAAAAAATAGTGTATTATTTTTTTAAAAAAATAAATGCAATAAAACGGATGATGGACCAAGAGCCAACACATAATATTTATCAAAATTTTCCCCATCCCTGTCATTCTTCCATGGGGAGAACACTTGATTGAGTGTCTTCTATTCACATAAAAGAATTTATTAAAAACATACTACAGACAAGCACGGTGGCACACACCTGTAATCCAAGTGGCTGGGGAGGCTGAGGTAAGAGGATCATGCGTTCAAGCCAGCCTTAGCAAAAGTGAGATGCTAAGCAACCCAGTGAGATCTTGTCTCTAAATAAAATACAAAATAGGACTGGGACGTGGCTCAGTAGTCAAGTGCCCCTGAGTTCAATCCCTCGTACCACCCCCACCCCACCCCCAAAAAACTACTATATGCCTAACTTCTTGCTATATGTCTTAGAAATAAAATAGGAGCAATCATTTACATGTGGCTTATAGTCTAATAGAGAAGAAAAATAATGACAAAGATATAAATTCAGGTTATGACAAATGCTATAAAGGAAAGATATAGAGACTCAAAAAAGCATGATATTGGGGACAATTTTATCAAGAAAGGTAGAAGCAAAATAGGCCAGCAGATACAGAAATGAGGGGTCAAGAAAGCTGGTTTATAATGTGGCAGCAGTAGATAATATTTGAATTTGGGTGAGAATTCTCCAGTACAGAACAAGTCTAAAATGAAGAAGAGTGGGCAAGCAAGAGAGGGAGAAAAAAATTATGAAGCAAAAAATCAAGTGTTGGAATTCAGAAAACATGTGAAGTGATTGCTAGTGATGGAAAGGAAATTCCCCAATTACAGTGGGAAAGAAGAGTAGGAAGAAAAAAAAAATTTCCAGAGATGCTGTGGTAAAGTAAGGCCTTCTAATCTGGTGACAGAAATCTCCTATGGGGATTGCATGGTAGATGGCAAAGGTAGGAAGCATGGAAGTATTTTTTTATAAAATATAATAGAAATGGGCATCACCTTTCTTGGACGGCAATAAAAGTGATTATTTCTATTATTATGGTGGCTCTCAGAATGAACCAGGCTCAGAAAATAATTATGTCACAACTTATCATTTGCAGGTATCAACATTAAAACCATGCTAAAAGACAATATTCCTTGTTATCTGAGTTTAACTATTTCCTCTGAGCTACTTGGCAGCCTGCCTTAATAGACTACACTTGTTTCCTAACTAAACAATAAGAAAATCAGTCTCTATGGCAAGTGGGAAGACTAACCTTGAATTGGCATAGGCACACTGGTCTGCACTCTTGGGACATTTCTATCACTTGAGTTAGCAGCAACTGTGGAGAGTAGGAAGTTCATCGGCATCCAGCCCAATCTGGAAGACAAAGTGGGCAAAGAGGTGAGTGAGTCTTACATTGGGAAGTGGGCTTTTCTGGAATAGGTTGTAGGCCTGAGTAGAATTTGAAAGAGAGATCTCTAAATCTAAGCAAATGGGAAACAATGAGAATGAAGGAGAGAGAGTCCTGTTGAGAGAGTAGCCATTGAGACAGCATCTTGTAGAAGGTCTGAGTGTGCAAGTCTTTTACCTTGCTGATCCAAAAGGTCATAAGTCACATAAAATGATTTCTGTTTCTCCAGCACAATATGGCCTTTCTGAGATCCTTCCAGTTCGTGTCTGATTGGGAGAACACAGGAGGAAGAAGAGGAGGAGACATTTAGGGACATGATTAACCCTGGCTTCACCTTAGTAGATTACTATAAATCAGATGATATTGGTTACCAGGACTGAAGGGTTATAGCCACAGGCACTGGGGACAAAAAGGTGACCAAGAGAAGTCCTGTCACAACTAGGCCACAGAAATGAGGCAAGATCTTTAGTGAGAATTTTGAAGGGAGAAGATACCAAATAGTTTTTGTGACGAATAGGAGAAAAAGAAATAGAACAACATAGATCAATGGAAAGAATTAAAGTTTCATTTAAGAGAAAGCTCTGTGTTCTCAAACACAGAGTTTTAGTTTAGTTGCATGAGTCTTTATACTTAACCTTTTTGAACCTGAGTTCCTTGATGGTAAAATGGGGATAGTTAACATCTATGACAATGCTGTAGAAAAAATTAGATGAGATTATGAATTTAAAGTTCTTTATACATATTAGATTCTCAAAAATATTGGTTTCTTTTCTGCTTTTATGATAAGAAGATTTACAATAGAGTCTGTTATTTTTAGGGCAATATTCAGATGAGAGTTTTATCCTGAATAAAATGTTAACCGTACAAATATCACTTCCTAAATAGTTTTAGGCATTTTGAGCATGGAAAATTGTTCAGGGTATATATAACTTCTGAATCAGCAGACTACTCACAATATCCAGATTATGTTTTTATTCAAGTCAGTCTAAGTTCCTCCAAGTACATACAATACCAATATAATTTCATTCATATTTATTTCTACGTAGAACACAGTGTTTCCAAAATGAAAAAAATCATATTTTCAAATATCCCTAGTTATGTGTTATCTTCATATTTTTACCATGTTATTAGTAAACTAATTATGAAAATGCAATTTGATAAATCAGCTTTTTTTTAAAATGGGGTTTGCATTTTCAGTGGGGTTTTGTATTTCTGTCTTTTCTAGGTGATTTAAAATTACATCAGGTTTTTACACTTATGTTCATAAAAATCACCTTAGATGCATTTTAATAATTTAAGTTCTGTCACCTTAAGAATCTGGAGACTTGATTCTTTAGATCTGAGGTGGGACCAAGAAATATAATTCTTCACCCAATCCTAGTTAACATTAATGCAGATGAGGAGCACTTCATCTTGAGGAATAGTTGGGGCTTCTACAAAATACATATTCCACTTGAGAAAATCATGTTTTTATCATGTGGAGAATATAGAGAAATTAATTTTTATTTTTAGGGATAGACCATACTTGATTTAGTTCTTTCAAAAAAAAAATTCTCCCTTAAATTGAATTCTTCCTCACTTTGAGTGTTACAGGCACTTCATGAATACATACATTTATGGAAAGGTTGAAATGTTTGTTCTACAATGTTTTATATTATAAAGGTCCATATGATTCACATAATTGTTCTGTTAGGTTTCACAACTATTTAAATTATCACTGTATTACAATAACAATACGTTTACATTTTTCTTTGTCTATGAAAATATTTACTTTGAAGCCCAATAACTAACCTTTCCTATTATTTTAATTTTCATATTTAAAAGGAGGAATTTACTGGGCACAGTGGTGCATGCCTGTAAGCCCAGCAGCTCGGGAGGCTGAGACAGCAGGATCACAAATTCAAAGCCAGCCTCAGCAGAGTGAGGTTCTAAGCAACTCAGTGAGACCCTGTCTCTAAATAAGACACAAAATAGGGCTGGGGATGTGGCTCAGTGGTCGAATGCCCCTCAGTTCAATCCCTAGTACCAAAAAAAATTTTTTTTTAATTTTAAAAAAATAAATAAAAAGGAGGAATTTCATAAAATGTTTTGGGGAATTTTCTTCCAAAGATATTTACTAAATAAGTTTTGTTTAATCCTTTAATTGCTTTTATAATAAGTCTGTTTCTTTACACATAGTAGCAGATAACAGACAGAAACTTACAATCTTTATAGAATCCAAGCCAGATGAAACTTGGAAAACAGCTACCAGTCTTTCAGAGAATTGCTTTTCAGCAGCATTGAAAATGCACAGTTCAGATACCAAATAGCACATAAATGTAATGCTTTCCAAGATGGAACATGAGGTCTCAGTCTATTTTAAGAAGAAGAAAAGGTTGGAAAATATCCCAGAAATGTCATTGTGAGAGCAGGTTGAACCACCCACTAATATAAAAAGAATTACAAAGGAAAGCAATCACATTGCACATTTATTACATTTAGGGAAGATAGTAGAATTAAAAGTGTTCAATTTCCTTAGGAAAAACATTCAAGTGGAGCTAAGTCGTGAACTGGAATTGAATATTAGATGCTGCTCAGAGTCACAGAACAGAAAGGACCACAGGCATTCATCTGCCTTCAGTTGAGTTCCACAGCTAAGTCAAATAAGATTAGTAAATAATCGATCTCACCTTAAATGACTTCAAAGATAAAAAAAATTCATAAATCCCTTATTTTTCAGTTCAATAATATGTGAACAGGTTGAATGTACTCCATTCCTTCAAAATTCATCCCCCCAAATACTGCTCAGAACACTTAAATTATCCTACAGTTAGTTGAAATCATCTATTACAAAGTTTATTTTATAATAAAGGATTGAATATCTCATCTAATTTATTGAACACTATTCTGAAAGTGAAAGTCAGAATATGTACTAGGTACAGGTACATCTTACCAAAATCACCAAAATCTGAAAAATTTGAATCAAACTGTGAAATATGATGTATTAAGAACTATGTAATGTTTTGAACGACCAACAATAAAAAAAAATAAAAAAATAAAAAAAAATACTGAGGCATCATAGATACATAAAATCAAACACTGAATTTATTTCAATGAAGTAGACATAATGCAAAGTTGTAAATTTTAACTTTTCCTGCATTATTTCTTCTCATTTCAGTACCCAGTCAACCTCTATACCTTCAGTTCATAGAATAGAGAAGATTTGAGGGAACTTAAATTGCTCAACATTCAATATCTTTAAACGTTTGCGTCCATTTACAGGCCTGTAAGCATTTAAAGTTATTTGTTAACATATCATAGGCCAGTGAGATTCACAAATTTGTAACCTGTGGATGTTATTGTCATATATTTGTATTCAATCAGAAATGACATATATAATGTTAGAAGAAGGAAAAGAATCTGAACTACTTGGAGCTTTCCCCAATATATTATTCAGGTTGGAGAGAGTAACAGCCAAGAGATGGAACAGCCTCTGAATTATGAAGGTTCAATTTATAGTTTTTCAACCTTAGGATGGTATGAAAATATATACACAACTATTCTGACTTTCACTTTCAGAACAGTGTTCAATAAATTAGATGAGATATTCAACACTTCATTATAAAATAAGCTTTGTAATAGATAATTTCAACCAACTGTAGGCTAATGTAAGTGTCCTGAGTATGTATAAGGTAGACTAGGCTACACTATGAAAGGGTAAGGTGTGTTAAGTTCATTTTTATACTACAATATTTTCAATTTATGAGGGGTTTATCTCCACATCACTTCTCCATAAATTGAGAAGTATCTGTAATTCATACTTACCAGGAGGTCTGAATTTTTGGAGAGCCAGGCTTTGATGGAAAGAAATGAGAAAGTGTTGACCCTTCTGCCCTTTGTTGAGCTAAACTCTCATAGGTGGAATGTTGTTTCCCTCTATCACTATTCACTCCCAGGTAACAAGTCTGAGTGTGATTGATGGGCACTTGGGGCTCCTCCCCTGATTACCCACAGGACATAGACTCCTATACTTTTCTCCAACTCTGCCTTCTCTAGTATGATTCTGCAAGAAGAGGATGAGGTTCTTTAAACACATCATTTATTTGCCTGGCCTCGTGCTTGTAACCTAATCACATGCTTTCAAATAATTTGTCTTTGTCATGTTTCCCAATGCCTAACTACTCCACTGTGAGTATTCTTCATTCAAAATCTTGTCTGAAGACTCCAACAGGGAAAGCAGTTATATGATAGTCAATAGATAATGTATTAATGAGAAAATTTACTCAACTTCACAAAACTGAGGGTATTTTTCATTTGTGCCGATGTGTTCCTACTGATCCACTTAACCTCACCTATTTCTATTTTTGATCAACATTGCAGCAAGTTCCTCCCAGGCTCTAACCCGCTTCATACAATTTCTTACTCCATCTTGTGCTATATATTTATTATCTCTAGGCCCAATTTTATATATGCAGCTTTACTGACCCTCATACCTTGTACATACACAGCCTTGAAGGTAATTCCCCATGGTGGAAAATGCTGGCCAATGGGGAACAGAATCTAATATGAAAAGGCTTCTTTCATTCTTGTTCTGTCCTCCCCCAAACCCACCTCACCCCTGCTTATCAGCAAGTGGTCCTGGTATACATTTACATGGCTTTTTAGCTAAACATTGAGTAACCAAAGCATATTCTAATATTGACTCTTTTCTCTACTTCATTCCTCCTTCCCTCACTCCTGCTCCCAGGGATTATTATCTAATAAAATACATACTCACAAGCTTTCAACTTAGGCTTTGCTCTCTGGAGAAACTCAGGTAAGATAAGCAGTGATAATCATTTTCATTTGGTTTCCTAGAAATAATTTCCCCAACCTGTATTCATTGTAAGTTAGTTTCTGTTTAATCTACTAAATAAAAAAGCAATAAGAAAACTGATTTTGTGTGCCTAGAACTCAAGGAAAATAAAAAGAATACCATTAAAAATGAAATACCAAGGTTGAACCTGTACAACAGTAAGAAATTCCAACCTGTACCCCCACATAATGTTAAAATCAAAAAGTGTGAGTTTAACGCACAATTTGATGAAATCCTAGGCTTTGGTAGTGGATAAAATTTGGTAGAGCACTATTTCTATTCAGTGTGCAAAAAATTCCCACAGAATAAACCACACGCTGAAAATAATCTCATCATCAAAAAATTTTTAAAAATGAAAAATAATGCACACTAATAAATAATAATCAACAGAACAAACAGGAGAATTAAAAAATTCAAGACTAGAAGGCACTACATAAACCCCAAAATAAAATTTTTGAAGAGCTCAGAAGAATTGATGGAAAATGCAGTGAGTATAAAACATCAAAATATAAAACACATTTTAAAATATAGTTATGATGCTAATATTGTGATAGGCTAAACAACTGGTTAGACATAGAAATGTCTATGGAAGAAATGAATTAAAGGGGGGGTATAAGGAAATTATACATAATGTATCACTAAAAAAAAGGACATGGAAAACAGAAAAGTGGTTAAGATATAAGGAGGTTGTAATGAGAACACACATTCAATATTAATTCTAGTAAAGAAAATAAAGAGAATTGGAGACACACAAAAGTTTTTACTAAAAAAATGATCATAATTGAAAACAACAGAGGACTACAGAAGCAAATAGCAGTAAATCTCTATCTAAATATATCAGAGTAGAATTGAAAATTACCTTAGACAAAGAGAAAAACATTAAAAATAACCAAAAAGAAAAAAATCTCAAAAGAATTATAACTAGTCCAACAGTAGACTGCCCATAAATAAATAAAATACTCCTTCAAAATTTTGAAAGAATATCAAGATTATAAAAACAGCATGGAAGAGTAAAGGAAAAATAAATACATTTTTTTCAGAAAGATAAAGAATGAAATAATTAACCACCTAGTGGTCCTTACTAAAGGATATATAAAGCTACTGAAGGTTATATGTCAGAAGAAGAAAATTAGTCACAGAGAAAAGAGTAAGGAACAAGAAGCAATAAGTAGCAAAAAATAAAATATTGAAAAATATTTTAATAAATCTAAATATACACTGAAATTTAAAGACAATAATAAAACAATGTTATCCCCATGCTTGAGAAGTTGTTAGATTCTAAGCAAGAGATTGTTTCTCTTACCTGCATGGAAGTTCTCAGTGTAAACTGAGTCAAATTGCCTCCTCTTCTCTTTTTGTTAGCATGACAATTCCACTTATAAATATATGTGCTAGAGAAACTCTTACGTGTGCACAAGAAAACATAAACAATAATGCTTATAGTAAGAAAAGACTGTGAGCAGTATAAAATCAGATAAATAAATGTGATTTTTATATAATATGATGGTACACAGAAAAAATGAGTGAATTAAGCTACCTATGTCCTCTAGATGTATTTAAAAAACTAATGCTGAGTAAAAGAAGCAAATTATAGAATAATAAATATAACACTGTCCAGTTAAAGTTTAAAAACTTTAAATAGCACAATCTTTCCAAAAACTCAATAACACTTCCAATAGACAAGCTAGAAAACTAGTTTTTAATTTTATTACTAATTAATTTTTTATAAACATAATTTCTGTTTCAGAGAGAGTAAAGAAAAACTCAGGTTTATTACTGATCTATGACTTATGTTTTTTCTGTTTTATGGAACATTAAGAAAACTTATTTTAAAAAAGGAAACACTTTAAGCAAATGAATCATTAAAAAGCACAATTGTTCTTAAAATGATAAAAATTAGTGAATCAAAAGTCTAATATTATCATCTACCTTCATCCTTAATAATTTTGAAAATCTTACAAATATTTATAACACCCCAAAGTGAAATGAGGTTGCTAATTCATCAAATGATTTCAATATTTTGTGTAACTCCAAGCCAACTATATGAAAAAGAATGAATTGTTTGCAATTTTGACATTATGATAGCAAAATTTTGATGGAAACAGATATTAACAACTATAATCATTCAGTCCATGTGTAAACATGCCAGTGTTTCTTCTGAACTGAGAAAATTTTTCTTAACTTCCAGTCATGAGTAAATCTACAATTTATAGATAATTGATGAGGAAAATGACAGTCCATTGCTTTTTTTTTTTTAGTCTGAAACTTAATCTTCACTAATTATAATTCCTTGGAAGCATAGAGGTCTATATTAAATCTTGTCACATTTTAATCTGCATTTAATTATCATAGATCAGTCTTCAAATGCCTCTGTTGAGAAATAAAATCTCACAGCATATGGTAACCAAGGAGCACAGAAAATGCAGCAACACATCTCTTTCTTTACTCTCATGGTAGAACTAATCAATATTCTCATGCAATCTCCCAAAATAGATAAATTCATGATACAGTAAAACCATCCTTTCACTAACCACTAAGAGTTACAGATTGCTTGGCAGATTTTGGTTTGGGGAAATTCATATCCCAGTAGCAAAACCCCTGGGATGTTAACATTGTTGTATGACAATGTCATGAGATTACAGAATAATGATTCAGCTCCTCACAAATCCTCAGTCTGTGGTTTCATGTTGCACCACACACGTCAATCATTTTGTCTACCACATCTTCTAAGAAAACTATGGTACACACAGTGCCTGCTGAAGGCATTATCCACAGCATCCCCCTCCTCAGGGAAAGCCATGGTCTGCATCACGTAGCTCATCTCCCCTGTCTCCCCTGGGATCTGACTGACTACAATGGATAGGCATCTTATCCAAGGTGAGACCACATTTCACTTGTCTAGTGACCCTTAAATTGGCTTGTGTAAAGCTTAACCAAGATCACCCATATCTCAGTCTTGAAATTGGGAAATATGGTGAGGATTGGTTATCAGCAGTGGGAACTGGAAGTAAAAGATGGTACAAACAGAAGTCAGGAGGTGAAACAGAGGGTATGATGGGATAGTTCAAGTTATGAAGAAAGAATCAGGGGTAGGTGCAGGATGTTAAGGAGAAAAAGCATAACAAAGAAACCACATTTCAGCTGAAAGAATCAAAGAAATAGAGAGGCTGAGAGATATTCCCTGTGGAGCACTGGACAGAGTCCACCACTGCAGCTGCTGAGCCAGCCTCACCAGCCTCACCAGTTCAGTTCTGCACAAGGCCTACCTTACCATAATCAACACCATCCACAGGACCTCCATCTTGTTACACAAGTCCTTTAAAATAATTCCATCTTACTGGAACTAGACTGGATGATTTAAGAACAGAAACAATTGTCAT
This sequence comes from Ictidomys tridecemlineatus, assembly GCF_052094955.1. Classification (NCBI taxonomy): domain Eukaryota; kingdom Metazoa; phylum Chordata; class Mammalia; order Rodentia; family Sciuridae; genus Ictidomys; species Ictidomys tridecemlineatus. The sequence goes on along the minus strand of NC_135483.1, from coordinate 123,934,945 downwards.
TTTTACTACATTTGGAAGTTCAACAAGCATTACGAAATTAATGAAAACTATCACAGACTCATAGTTACTTTCTCTTTAAACTCATTTTGCTTATAGGATCTCTAAAGTACCTTTTACAATAAGTTCTTATGCTTTCTGATACTTTTGTGGTTACATCACCAAGTAGACCAAGTAGAAAGTATGAAGATAAGCAAGAAATTTGAGAAGTTGGTATAATATTTATGAGAGTCTCATTCCTACCATACACACGGGACATGGATTTGATCTTAGTGCACAACAGGAAACCATGGTGGGTAAGGGGACAGCAGCCCTTTGTTTTTTGATTAACAATTGAAACAAGCCAATTACTTTAAAGAAAAATAGAAATGAAAAAGACAAAAGCACTCAAGTCCTATTTTTGAACTCACTAAATATTCTCCATTTCTCACATCTGAACCACTCCTGAGTCTAATATAGCAATGCCAAATAGAGAAGGGGAAAAAAATCTCAGAATGTTTTTAAAGTAAAAGTGCACTTACAAGAAAAAAAATAAGGAAAAGACAATTGTACAAAACTTTTCTCACAAGTGGTACTGAGTTCCCTGAGGAAGTTATTTATAGTTTGGTCCAGAGTCAAATATTTGATTTTTGCAGTAAAGAAAAAAATGCCATCAAGATTTTCACAAAGAACTTCTGTTCTTTTATGCTTCAGTTATAAGAAAGTCAAAGTCGATGATCCTGGGTAAAAAGAAAAAAAAATCTTTTTCTAAGATAAACATAATGCTTACTATTAGTTGTTATCTATAGAACTGTAGCATATAGAATGTTTTATTTATATAAAATTCTAAATTCTTCTTATGATTGCCTAGTCTTTTTGGTCATCCATAAAATGTCTAGTTGGCTCTAGATGACAAATAATATTTTATTAAGAGTTCTTTCTTCATTCCATCTTCTTCAACAAAAGGGCTTTTAGAAGAACTTCCAATGATTCTATTAACACTTTGCTAAGCAATGATTATACATGATAAAGTATTTGTAATTATAAAACCATAGTAAATTAAACTAAAACAGAATATTATAATTAAAAAATGTTTGTTTTCCTGTCAAACTTACGTACAATTTATATTCTTGACATTCAGCTTTTACTTTATTAATTATAAATCAAGCATAAGCAAAACTTTACTTAAAAGGTCACTTTCTGACCAATTGGCAAAAAGAAATTGGTAGCAGTGCTATGGTTTGAATGTTGTGTTACTTCCAAAATTCATGTTGAAACTTAATCTTCAATGTAACTCCCCTCATGAATGGATTATATAACCTTATTAGAAAAAAAAAGTTCAAGGGAACTAATTAAGCCCTTTTCCTTCCTTCCTTTCTTTCTTTCTTTCTTTCTTTCTTTCTTTCTTTCTCTTTTCACTCTTTTTTGCCATTTGAGATGAGGACAAAAATAAGAATTAAGTAGCACCAAACATGAAACATCAGTGTCTAAATCTTGGATTTCTGAGATTCTAGAACCATAAGAAATAAACTTTTTGTTCTAATAATTCACTCAGTTTAAGATGTTTTATCATAGCAGCATGAACAGGCTAAGAAAAACTGATTTCATGAAGTGAGATGCTGTTATAACAAATTTGTAAAAATATACAGGTGGGCTTTGGAACTGAGTAATGAGTAGAGGAGGAGTATAGAAATGCATGCTAGGAAAATCCTCCATTGAAATAAACAGCATTAAATGTGACTTTGTTGAGGGCTCATAAAAGGAGAAATGCAGAGAAAGTCTACATCTTCTTAGATATTATCTAAGTGGTTTTAAACAGAATTGTCACTGGTAGAAATACGGATGTCAAAGGCAATTCTCGTTTTCCCAGCACTATTTATTGAAGAGGCTATCTTTTATCCAATGTATGTTTTTGGTGCCTTTTTCTAGTATGAGATAACTGTACTTATATAGGTTGGTCTCTATGTCCTCTGTTCTATACCACTGGTCTACAAGTCTATTTTGGTGCTAATACCATGCTATTTTTGTTACTATTGCTCTGTAGAATAGTTTAAATTCTGGTATAGTTTAAGCCACCTGCTTCACTCTTCCTTCTAAGGATTGCTTTGGCTATTCTGGATCTCTTATTTTTCCAAATGTATTTCATAATTGCCTTTCTATTTCTATGAGGAATGTCATTGGGATTTTGACTGGAATTGCATTAAATCTGTATGGTGTTTTTGGTAGTATGGTCATTTTGACAATATTAATTCTGCCTATCCAAGAACAGGAGAGATCTTTCCCAAGGTTTTTTTGTTTTTTTGTTTTGTTTTGTTTTGAGGCTATTGTGAATGTAGTAGTTTTCCTAATTTCTCTTTTAGAGGATTCATCACTGATGTACAGATATGCATTTAATTTATGGGTATTAATATTATATCCTGCTACTTTGCTGAATTTATTTTCTGGAAAAACTGGAAGTCCATATGCAGAAAAATGAAAGTAAACCCTGTCTCTTACCATGCACAAAAATTAACTCAAAGTGGATCAAGGACCTATGAATTAGACCAAGAGACCCTGTGCCTAATAGAAGGAAAAGTGGGTCCAAATTATCATCACGTCAGATTAGGTATCTTTGTCCTTAACTAGACTCCTAAAGTACAAGAAATCAAATCAAGAATCAATAAGTGGAATGGATTCAAACTAAAAAGCTTCTTCTCAGCAAATGAAACAATCAGTCAAGTGAATAGAGAGCTTACAGGATGGGAGCAAATTTTTACCACATGCACCATCAGATAGAGCACTAATCTCCAGGATATATATAAAGAACTCAAAAAACTTAACACCAAAAAAGCAAATAACCAAATCAATAAATGGGCTAAGGAACTGGACACTTCTTAGAAGAAGATACACAGTCAATCAACAAATATATGAAAAGATGTTCAATATTGCTAGCAATTAGAGAAATGCAAATTGAAACTAAGATTTCATCTCACTTCAGTCAGAATGGCAGTTATCAAGAATACAAGCAAAAATAAATGTTGATGAGAATGTGGGGGGAAAGGCACCCTCTTACATTGCTGGTGGGACTTCAAATTGGTGCAACCAATCTAAAAAGCAGTATAGAGATTTCCTATAAAACTTGGAATGGAACCATCATTTGAGCCAGCTATCCCACTCCTCAGTTTATATCCAAAGGACTTATAAACAGTATACTACAGTGACTCAGCCATCAATGTTTACAGCAGCACAATTTGCAATAGCTAAATTGTGGAAACAACCTAGATGCCCTTCAATAGATGAATGGATAAAGAAACACACACACACACACACACACACACACACATATACATACATATACATATATACATACACACACAATGGAATATTACTCAGTATTAAAAGAGAATAAAATCATGGCATTTTATGGTAAATGGATGGAGTTGGAGAATATTATGTTAAGTGAAGGAAGCCAATCACAAAAAATAAAAGGCCAAATGTTTTCTCTGATATGTGGATGCTGATCCTTAATGGGGATTCAGTGGGGAGCATGGAAGGAAGGGAGGCACATTGGATAGAGCAAAGGGGAAAGAGGGGCAGAGAGGCGGTGGGGGGGTAGGAAAGATGGTGGAATGAGATGGACATTATTACCCTAGGTACATGTATGAAGACACGAATGGTGTGACTCTACTTTGTGTACGAACAGAGAAATGAAAAATTGTGCTCCATTTGTGTACTATGAATTGAAATGCATTCTGCCATCACGTATAACAAATTAGAACAAATAAATAAGTTAATTTTTAAAAAGAATTCATTTAAGGTCTTAGATGGAAATGAGGAATAGCTCATTGGCAACTGGAAGAAATGCCATCCTTGTTATAAAATGGCAATGACCTTGGCTGAATTGTATCCAATGGTGGGTGGAAGACTGAACTTTGGAGTAATGAACTAGGGTATTTAGAAGAAAAAAATATCTAAACAAAGTATGAATGCTACAGAGCTTCTCTTGACTGCTTATATTAAACTTTAAGAAGAGAAAAGCATTTTAAAGATGGAATTTAAAATTTAAAAGAGAAGCAGAACATAAGATTGGAAAATTCCCAGCCAACCAAGATGTAAGGGTACTTGAGAGTGTAGCCAAGTAATTCTTTGAAAAGAAGATTAGTAAGGATACAAGAAAGCCAATGTTATATGTCATGGCAATCGAATACTAACTCCAAAGGCATTTTTTGAGCTCTTGCTGTCTGTGCAAGAATGCCAGGGCCTTGAGGCCAGAGCAGCTTCAAAGGTGTGGCCTAGAGAATTAACATGGAACTTTGGAGTTTGCTGCCCAGGAATGACTCAAATTTCATCTCCCTACATTCTGGTACAGCATTCCTTAGGCTCTACAGCAACAGGTCAATATGCCGAGTTACAGCATGTCTAGTTACCTCTAGACAAAACAAGCAGTAAACCTTCATGGCATCTGCAGATGCCTGGAGTGCATAAGTGGAGAAGTATTCTTACCTCCAACACCTAGATTTCAAAGGTTTCTTCAGAGAAGTGCTGTTGGGAGTGAGGATGCTGCAGAGAGTCTCCTGTAAGATAATACCAAGCAGAGCTTGGGGGGTCAAGCCTATAATATGTGGCTCCCATTGGAGCAGTGTTTAGTGGGTCCTTGGAGTCAGACCCATTCCTCAACCCCCAGACCTGTAGAACCACCAGACACCCAATTCCAACCTCCGAGAGCTCCAGTGTGAGCTGTGCCTAGCAAATCTGCCAGACAAGGTCCCCTGGAGGCCTGAGAACTAACCCCAACACAGTATGTCCAAAAGGCAGAATACAAAGCCAAAGATTATTTTCAAGCAACAATATTAAAAGATGGGGCCTTACAGGAAGTGATTAAGTAATCACAAATGGAATAGTACTCATATAAACAAGCTCCAGGAAACTAGCTAGGCCCTTTTTGCCCTTCCATTTTTTCTGCCATTTGAGAACACAGTACTCATTTCTTTTGCTCTTTTCATCTCTTACATCATGTAAAGATACAAGAAGGCTCTTACCAGACTCTAAATTCTGCCACTTCGATCATGAGCATCCCAGCCTTCAGAACTATGAGAAATAAATTGTTTTGTAAATTTCCTTTTTAAATTGTCTGCTGTAAGATATTTTATCATAGTAGCATAAATGGACTAATTTGCCATCGGGATAAATTATGAATAGTTTAATTCTAAGAGAAATTAATGTTTACTACTACATTTTCACATTAGCTCCATTTGATTCATGATGACCAGATGAGAAAACTGCTAAAACTGAATTGTGCAGAGCCCCAACAAACGCCTATTGAAAAAAATACTATAAAATAGTATACTGCATTTGTGTCACATATGGAATCTTTATCATGTCTCTTGATCACATCAAGGGGCCAAGATGAATCATGAATCATCAGAGAATTGCAAATCGAAACCACAGTGAGATATCATTTCACTCCAGTCAGAATGACTACTATCAAAAAAAGCAAAAAATAACAAGCACTGATGAAAATGAAAAGAAAAGGGAATTCTTAGACACTACTGGTGGAAATGTAAATTAATACAGCCATTATGGAGAAGAATATAGAGATTTCTTAAAAGAAAAAAAAACTAAAAATAGATATATCATATGATTCAGCTATTTCACTTCGGGCTATATATGCAAAGGAAAACGAAACCAGCATATCAAATAGATACCTGCACATCTGTGTTGATTGCAGCACTATTCAAAATAACTAAGACATAGAATTAACAAAGGTGCCCATGGATGGATGAATGGATATGTTAGTTTTCCATTACTGTAACAATATACTTGAGATAATCAATATAAAAAGAGAAAGGGTATATTTGACTTACAGTTATGGACTTCAGTCCTTGATCATAGATCTGTTACTTGGACCTGGGTCAGCACAGTATATCATGGTGGGAACAAGTGGCAAAGGAAAGCTATTTGTTGAGAGCCACAGCCAAAGAGGACCCAGCAAACTTCCAGCTGCCAGCAAACTTCCGGCTGATGATTGGCTCACAGCGGCCCCAGCAACATCTAGCTGATTGGCTCCTCTGCGGTGATGTTCATTGGGCTGTTTCCCTGCCCTTCAGACTGCCAGCTGATGATTGGCTCACAGCGGCCCCAGCAACATCTAGCTGATTGGCTCCTCCATGGAGCTGCTCATTGGGCTGTTTCCCTGCCCTTTCAGACCACAGAGCTGCTCACTGGGGGACTTCTTTGGCTCCGCCCATGCAACCCAGCCAATCAGCCTCAAGAGCAGGAGGATTGTGAGAGGTGGTGAGGTGTGTGGGTGAGAGGCTTGTGGAAGCCGGTGGTGGCAGTTGGGCTCTGAGGGTTTTTTTCCTGAGGAGCTGTTTTGCTTGGCGTTTGTAGTTCTAAAAATAAAGTTAGTTTCTTTTGACAAGTGGCTCCTGAATTGTGCCCAGCCAGACTGCGGGCACCTCATGGCAGCTAGGGAGCAAAGAAAGGAAAAAGGGACTGTGTTCCACCAAATCCCAAAAAGGGCCCCCCAATGACCTAACTTCCTTCTATTAATTCCTCACCTCTCAAAGGCTCCCCCACCTTCAATTAGTGTCATGGGCTGGGGTTAACTTTTAACACAAGAGCATTTGGGGAATACTTATACAAACAATAGAAATGGATGAAGGAATTGTGGAATATACAATGAAGGAGTTTTAAAGCTTGGTGGATAGATTCCATCTGATCTAGACCAAGTAGGTCAAATTTGCCACCAACAGTTTTTTTTGTAAAGTTTTATAAGGAAGGAAGGAAAGAAAGGAGAGAAAGGGAGAAAGATTTAAAAAAAAGGAAGGAAGGGAGGAAGGAAGGAAGGGGAGGAAGGAAGGAAAGAAGGAGAGAGGAAATGAAGGTAGGGATGTATATACAATGGAATACTATCCAGACATAGAATATGAAGTCCTGTCATTTGAAAAAATTAGACAAAACTGGAAGACATTAAGTGAAATAAGCTAGAGAGAAAATACCACAAGTCCTCTCTCACATATGAGAACTAAAAAGTTGATCTCAAAGTAGAAAAGAGTAGAATGGTAATTACTAGAGGCTAGAAGCAGGAGAAAAAGAGAAGAGATAAAGGAAAACTGGATAATGGGTAACACAATACAGTTAAATCAGAAGTTTTAGCAAGCTTTTTTGCTGCTGTGACTAAAAGACCATAAAAGAACAATTTTAGAGAAGGAAAAGTTTATTTGGGGGGCTCATGGTTTCAGAGGTCTCAGTCCACAGACAGCTGTCTCCAGTTCTTGTAGGTCTAGGTGAAGCAGAACATCATGGCAGAAGATTGTGGTGGGGGGAAGCAATTCACAGGATGATCAGAAAGCAGAAAGAAACTTCACTCACTAGAGTCAAAATACATACCCTAAAGGCATGCCACCAATGACCCACTTCTTCCAGCCACCCACCTCCTATCTGCCTTCAGTTACCATTCAGTTATTCCCATCAGGGGAGTAATTCATTGATTGGGTTAAGGCTCTCATATTCCAGGCATTTTACCTCAAAGCCTTCTGGCACTGTCTCACATATTAGCCTTTGAGGGACACCTCATATCCAAACCATAATAGCAGGTAAATAAATTCTAGTGTTCTGTAACACTGGTCTATAGTAATCTATTATTTTATGGAGAACTAGAAGAGAGAAACTTGATGGCTTTAAACATAAAGATATGTCAAGGAGATGGAATTTCTAATTACCCTTATTTGACCAGTAAGCATTGCATCGTTGAAATCTCAGGCTGAATTCCATAAATATCACTATGCCTTTTATTAATTTAAATGAAAGAATTGAATTTAAAATAACAATATAAAATGACATGATGAACAGAAAATAAAAGAGGTTATGCTGAGTGGTTGACCTATACATTTAGGCTTCCATAAGCACACTCCATGAAGCCTTCACTGGTCAGGATTTATCTACACCATTAAGTGATTATGATTGTTCATTTATGCCACACATCTATCATTCTATAACATTTTATTATAATATCCTGAGCAGATTAAAACAACAACAATACCAAAAAGTAGAGTATTTTGTAATTTGAGCTTTCTAGCTTTATCTTCATTAGTGTGGCTAATGGGTTATCAATTTCTTTCATTTTTTTTGAAGAACCAACTTTTTTGTTTTGTCAGTTTTTCAATTGTTACTTTTGTTTCAGTTTCATTGATTTCAGCTCCGATTTTAATTATTTCCTGTCTTATACTGCTTTTGATGTTGATTTGTTCTTCATTTTCTAGGGCTTTGAGATCTAATTTTATATCATTTATTTTTTGATTTTCTATTCTTTTAAAGAATAAACTCAATGCAAAAGAACTTTCCTCTTAGCACTGCCTTGGCATTGTCCCAGAGATTTTGATATGTTGTATCAATGTTCTCATTTACCTCTAAGTATTTTTCTTATTTCATTCCTGATTTCTTCTGCTCTCCATTCCTCATTCAATAGCATATTGCTTAGTCTCAAGGTGTTGGAATAGCTTTTATTTTTTATTTTATCATTGATTTCTATTTTCATTCTATTATGATCTAATAGAAGGAAGAGCAGTATTTATTTTGTTCTTTCTTTCTTGTTGTTGTTTTGTTTTGTTTTGTATTTGCTAAGAGTTGCTTTGTGGCATAACATATGGTCTATTTTAGAGAAGGATCCATATGCTGTTAAGAAGAAAGAGTGTTTGCTTGTTGATGAATGAAATATTCTACATATGCCCATTAAATCCAAATCATTGATTGTACTATTTAGTTCTATAGTTTTTTTGTTTAGTTTTTGTTTGGAAGATCTATGAAGTAGTAAGAGAGGTATGTTAAAGTCATCTAGTATTACTGTGTTGTAATACTATTTGATTCTTGAAATTCAGAAGGGTTTGTTTGATATATGTAGATGCTCCATTCTTTGGGGCATAAATATTTATAATTGTTATGTCTTTTTGATATATAATGCCCTTAAGCAGTACAAAATGTCTTTCTTTGTCCCTTTTGATTAACCATGCCTTGATGTTCACTTTTTCTGATATGAGAATGGAAACCCTGATTGTTTACATGGTCCATGAGAGTGATATGTTTTATCCCATCCTTTTACCTTCACTCTGTGGATGTCTTTGCCTATGAAGTGAGTCTCTTAAAGACAGCATATTGTTGGATTTTGTTTTTTAATCCAGTCTGCCAGTCTATGTCTTTTGATTGATGAGATTAGGCCCTTAACATTTAGGGTTACTATTGAGATATAATTTGTATTCCCACTCATTTTGGTTTATTTCTGGATTTTAATTTGAATTAGTTTTTTCTTTGATTGACTATTCCTTTACTGTATTTCCTTCCTTTGTTGGTTTTCGCTTTTTTTAAATTTCCTCCTCATGGAATATTTTGCCAAGGATACTCTGTAATGCAGGCTTTCTAGTTGTGACTTCTTTTAACTTTTATCATGAAAGGTTCATATTTCATCATCAATTTTGAAGTTTAATGATGCTGGATATAAAATTCTTGGTTAGGGCTGGGATTGTTGGCTCAGTGGGGAACGCTTGACTAGGATGTGTGAGGCACTGGGTTCGTTTCTCAGCACCAAATATAAATAAATTAAACCCTACTTTTGAGTGGGTTGAGAAATCAGCTGATATTTAAATTAGTTTCCCCTTATTGTAATCTGATTCTCTTCTCTTATGGCCTTTAAAATTCTATCTTTATTCATTATATAACTGAAATTACTAAAATTTGTGATGAAAAAGGAAATGTCACAGTGAACACTACTGAAATACAGGAGATAATTTGAAAATATTTTGAAAATTTAAAAATTTATACTCCAATAAAATAGAATATCTTGAAGACATCAACAAATTTCTAGAGACATGACCTCCCAAACTAAATCATGAGGACAAACACAGTTTAAACAGATCAATGTCAAGCAATGAAATACAAGATGCCATCAAAGCCTACCAACCAAGAAAAGCTCAGAGTCAGACGGATTCTCATCTGAATTCTACAAGACCTTCAAAGAAGAATTAACACCAGTGCTCCTCAAATTATTCCATGAAATATAAAAGGAAAAACCCTTCCAAACTCATTCTATGAAGCTAGTATCACCCTGATACCAAACTAGACAAAGACACATCAAGGAAAGAAAACTTCAGTTCAATCTCTCTGATGAACATAGATGCAAAAATTCTCAATAAAATTCTGGAAAATTGCATACAAAAACTTATTTAAAAAGATATAGTACCATGATCAAGTCAGTTCATCCCAGGGATACAAGGTTGGTTAAACATATAGAAATCAATCATCACATCAATAGACTTAAAATCTATGTAGCATTGATTTTAAGTCTATTGATGTGATGTAGCATTGGTTGTCTGACTACAGAAGTCATTATGACTTATGCCCCAAAGTTATATTTCTCTTTAGTTAAGTTCATATAAAAAACAATTATGTTGCAAAAAAGTAATAATTTTAATTTTTTCAACTGCTGCAGTGAATTAACATTCCTTGATAAATTCAATGCACTGTATTATTTTAATCATGAATCAAGAATCATATGATTATCTCAGTAGCTACAGAAAAAGCACTTAACAAAATACAGTATCCCTTCATGTTCAAAACACTAGAAAAACTAGGTATAGTAGGAATATACCTTAACATTGTAAAAGCTATCTATGGTAAACCCAAGGCCAACATCATTCTAAATAAAGAAAAATTAAAAGCATTCCTTCAAAAAACTGAAATAAGACAAGGTTACTCTCTATCACCACTTCTATTCAACATAGTCCTTGAAACTCTATCCAGAGCAATTAGACAGATGAAGAAATTAAAAGGAAATGAATAGGGAAAAAAACTCAAACTATCACTATTTGCCAACAACATGATTCTATCTTTAGACGATCCAAAGAGTTCCACCAGAAAACTTCTAGAACTCATAAATGAATTCAACAAAGTAGCAGGATATAAAATCAATACCCCAAATCAAGCATGTTCCTATACATCAATGAGAAATTCACTGAAAGAAAAATTAGGAAAACTATCCCATTCACAATAGCCTCAAAAAAAAAATACTTGGGTATCAATCTAACAAAAGAGGTGAAAGACCTCTACAATGGAAACTACAGCACACTAAAGAAAGAAATGGAAGGCATTTAGAGGAGGAAAGTTCTCCCATGCCCTTGGATAGGCAGAATTAACATTTCAAAATGGCCATACTACCAAAAGTTCTACACAGATTTAATGTAATTCCTAAGAAAATCCTAATGACAGTATTCATAGAACTAGAAAAAGCAATTAAGAAATTCATTTGGAAATATAAGAGGCCCAGAATAGCCAAAGCAATCCTTAGCAAGAAAAGTGAAGTAGGAGACATCATAATACCAGACCTTAAACGATACTACAGAGCCACAGTAACAAAAATGGCATGGTATTGGCACCAAAACAGACATGAAGACCAAAGGAACAGAATAGAAGATACAGAGACAAACTCATATAAATATGATTATCTCACACTAGACAAAGGCACCAGAAACATTCACTGGAGAAAAGATAGCCTATTCAACAAATGGTGCTGGCAAAATGGGAAATCCATATGTAACAAAATGAAATTAAACACTCTCGCCTTGTGTGAAATTCAACTCCAAGTGGATTAAATATTTAGGTACTAGAACAGAAACCATGTGCTTAATAGAAGAAAAAGTAGTCTAAATCTTCACCAGGTCACCTTAGGAACTAACTTCCTGAACAAGACTCTTAAAGTGCAAGAAGTAAAATCAAAAATCAATAAATGGGATGGATTTAAACCAAAAGCTTCTTCTCAGCAAAAGAAATGATAATATGAAGAAAGAGCCTACAGAATGGGCTAAAATCTTTACCACATGCACCACAGATAGAGCATTAATCTCTAGGATATATAAAGAACACAAAAAACTTAACACCAAAAAAGCAAATAATCCAATCAATAAACGGGCTAAGGAACTGAATAGACACTTCACAGAAGAAATGTGATCAGTCAACAAATATTTGAAAAAATGTTCAACATCTCTAGCAATTAGATAAATACAAATTAAAACTACTTTAAGATTTTATCTCACTCTAGTCAGAATGGCAATTATCAAGAAAACAAGTAACAATAAATGTTGTTGAGGATGTCAAGGAAAAGATATACACATACATTGCTGGTGGGACTGCAAAATGGTGCAACTGTTGTGCAAAGTGGTGTGGAAATTCCTTAGAAAACTTGGAATGGAATCACCATTTGACCCACCTATTTAACTCCTTGGTCTATTCCTAAAGGACTTAGAATCAGCATACTACAGTGATGCAGCCACATCAATGTTTATAGCAGCTCAATTCACAATAGCCAAACTCTGGAACCAACCTAGGTGCCCTTCAACAGATGAATGGATAAAAAAAATGTGGTGTATATACACAATGGAACATTATTGAGCCTTAAAGAAGAATGAAATTATAGCATCTGCTGGTAAATGGATGGAACTAGAGAATATTATGCTAAACAAGCCAATCTCAAAAAACTGAGGGCCAAATGTCTTCTCTGATATTTATATGCTAATTGACAATAGGAAATAGAAATAATAGAGGTACTTTGGATTAGAGGGGAGTTAAGGAAGAGGAGAGGGTATGGGGATAGGAATCGGACTGAATCGGACATTATTACCAATGTACATACATGATACACGACCATTGTGATTCTACATCATATACAACCAGAAGAATGAGAATTTATACTCCATTTATGTATGATGTGTCAAAATTTATTCTACTGTCATGTATAACTAATTAGAACAAATAAAAATTAGAGCATTCAAATCAACATGCTTGAGAAAAGAAGCATGTAGCAAACTAGACCAACAATCTTTATTCAGCTTGATTAAGTAGTAAACTTAATAACGATGTAGCATTGCTTGTCTGACTACAGAAGTCGTTATGACTTATACCCGAAAGTTATATTTCTGCTTAGTTAAGTTTATATAAAAAACACTTAGGTTGCACAAAAGTAATATTTTTTCAACTTCTGCAGTGAGTTAACATTCCTTGATAAATTCAATGCACTGTATTATTTTAATCATGAAATTGCACTTTATGTTCATATCTTGTGAGTGTCAATAGATCACTGACTTAATGGAGTGTAATAAATGAGTTCTTAATTGATTATTGTTCTCATTAATCATTGCACGTCCAACAAGAAGACCTGTGAGATACACAGGCATAATACAATGCCCCAGAGCACAGGGCAAATCATGAATGCCAACCACAGAAATATAATTTTGAAATCTCAGGAAAAATAAACCCTGGGGCATTACATATTAGAATTATATTGACAGTTGGAATGTTTTTAACCCAGTCCACACCACAAAATGTAATTTGGTTTTTTAAAAATGCCTATAATAAAAAAAGTTCTTCAAGGTGTAATTTCCTGATCAGAATGGAGTTTTGCCCCACACAGCAATGTTCTGAGACATCACAGGTGTTTTAACAGACAGCCACTGATGTTTCAGACTGCAAGTATACACGCCACTGTTATTTCTGCAAGAGATGCTGATGGTTATTTGGTATAATGTGAGCCTTAAAGTTCCCCCAATATAAAGGAATAGCTTTTAGAAACAGCTATATGTTCCACATCTCTTCAAAATAACTAATGACAAAAAGATATTCACCTATCCTTCTAAAATGTGTTTCATTTAAAATGTCCTTGTAGGAGAGCAAAATGCAGGTCCTTTTATATCAAGAAGTTGAAAAGAACACTGGAAATATTGAGAAAATTGTACCTGTCTCTTCTGAATAGTAAATCAATCAGTTCATCTTTCTTATCTATTTCTGCCATTGTAATACTCAAAATGCTATTTTGGGTATCTTTTTCAGAGGAATCTTTATTAATCTGTTATATTACTGAGGAAACCAAAGGTTAGAAAGTTATAATTTAAGTCAAAAGGCTAGAGCAGGATAAATGCAGGACTTAAATGCTGATGTTTTGACCCACAGTTAAGTCTTTACATTATACCCTTGCAGATTCTTTCCTGGGAGCACAAAGTACCCTAGAATGCATCCCTTCTCTCTCAACTATACCTTTCTCTTTTTTCTCAAAGCCTGAAACCCTGTTGTAGGTGGGCAGAGCTCATGTCTGAGGACACATCGAATCACTACAGCTCCCTTTTTGACCCCCCAATCATCAGGACCTCTAGAAAATAAAATGCTTTATACAATTCTTTGTTGATATTCATATCTGGTTTAATGATACGTCATAAACATCCATGTAGCATGTAGTATATGACAGACAGACAAAGTACTCATGCTCAGTTGGTCAAGGTCCCAACTTGTTCCCTGTGAATGCTTTGTGGTCCCAGGGCTAGGTACTTCCGTTCCAAAAAGTCTGTCAATGAGATATTTCCACTGACAGCACAGACTTCTCTTACTTTGACCCCACAAATGTTAATTAATGATATCACTTAGGATTTAGACCTTAGATCCATCTTAAATGGCACTACTTAAATAAAGCAATGGTAGAATAGAGAGCATGTCCTTCATCTTGCTGCTCCCCATTTCATTCCTTTGGGTAATTTTTTAATACTCCAACTCTACTTTAAAAACTTTGATCCCCCACCTCTTTGACCCTCCCTCTATAGCTTAGGAAGATAGGGAATAAAGGCAAAGATAAAGTAAATACTCTTTTAAAGTATCATAATGAATGCAAAATGAAACTGAGTTAAGAAATAAATTCTGAAGGAAAGGGTATTCAGTAAATTACTCATTAGCAAACTGACTTCTAATGAGTTGGTCTAGAATTTCCTGCTCCCAAACATAGTAATACACCCTACCTCGGATGTATGTCTGCAACACAGATGAAGACGATCACTATTTAATTCCAAGCTCTGTTCAAGGGATATGACCCAAACCACAGTCTGCTCTAGGATGACAGTTAGATGTTGTGCATAAAGACGTTTCATCTTCCTTTTATATCTGAAGCAGAAAGGACAATGTAAGTCTAGGATTATCAGTGTCCATCTTGCCCTCTGAAGGGCAGACCCTGAAAATTAAGCCAACATAGAGGAAAACAGAGACAAATGTTGCAGAATAAAAACCCTAATTATATAGTTCAAAACACATAACACGCTGTTCTTGAAGATCAATGGGTCTATACTCTTAAGCAGCATGAGGCAATACATTCTCATTTGCAAATTGCCAGGAATAATCATATATTATGGACATGCATGGAGAATATATTTTTGAATAGTATACAAACATAAGGAATATTTACAGGTGCCAAATACATGCAAGCATTTTCCCCTAAATATTATAATTGATTTAAGTTCAGTGATTCCTTTAATCTTTAGAATAATTTTAATTCAAGTTTCACTGCCCTATGTCAAATAAGCCAGTATGACCACAATATGTACTTAAAATAAAATTTAGATGAAAGCAATATAGATTTATCCAAACTTAACTTTAAAGGTCATGGGAGAAATAAGAAGGTGTTATAAAAGTATTGAGCTTGTCACATTAAGAAGCTGCTCTATCAGATGGAAATATATTAAATTCATTATAAAAATTATTCAGTTTATTGTGACTAATAAGAACTGCTGTGTATGTCCATGAATAGAGTTTGATTTCAGGGACTTTAATGTTAACAGCATACAGATTCAAAGAGAAATAGTGTTTAATCACACACAAAAAATATTCTTGCTTCACAGAATAGGTGGCAGCATCTAATAGCTCTTTTTCCGAAAATAAGTGTGTTCATATTCCCTCCAAATCTATTCTTTCACCTTTAACTCATCATTCAGGAAACATGCCATCATCCAAAATTGTATTAAAAGATTATTTTCATAGGAAAGCTCAATATCATGAATTTCATTCCTTAGGATAATCTTTTTATACTCCAACTCTACTTTAAAAACTTTGATCCATAAGAAAATTATTTTCAGTTTATGTTCATTTCACTTAAGATGAATGACAGTATTTATTTCAGTTCCTCATTTTGTATTCAGGTCTCTATTAAGCAGGGAAATAATGATTCTCTCTTTGCTCAGATCAATTTCTTTGGTCTTACCATTAGGAGGTTTATTTACATGAGAGAAAGAAATTTCTAAATATTACAAATACTGAATATGATTTTGCCTTCCTCTCCAACATTAGAGATAGAAGACTGGAAAAACTATAGAAAGAGAGCCGCTGCTGGCCATGGCTCCCCATGAGCAGGAGGAACACAGCTTCAGAATGGAATCTTGGCAGAATTTTCTCCTGAACCACAATACGCCAAGAATGGTATGTGAAATCATTTGGACCAGCTTTTCTAAATGGGGATGGGAGTACAGGTTCCTTCCTAAATACAATGCAATACACAATCTGAGAGTCCAATAGGAAAACAGCACCTCAAAACCTGCCGCCTAAGTCTTTACAAATTCTAAAAGGAAATTCAGGCTAAATATTGCATGGAGAGGAGAAAGGGTAGGAAGATCAGAGGAAAATTGGTATCAAAGGGAGGAAGACATCTTTCTCCAAATCCTAAAAACTGAATTAATTGCCCCTCTGAGGGCTGGAATCAGACTCCAAGAGAGAATTTGTAGCATATTTTATGAACTGCAACTGTGGCTGAGTTTTAGCAAAGCTTCCCTGCTAAAATGTGCTTGGCTATGTATTTTAAAACCTACTCATCTGTGCTAATCCAGTTTCAATCCCACGTCCTCCAAGGAGATTCCCTTAACTTGTCCAGCTCAAAATCAGTCATTCTTTTCAGAAAGATGATAGTCCTTAATCTGTTTCCTTTCTCCCATGAACCTTCTTTCACTCCATCTTCTGTTATTGCTGTTTATGTTCATGTCCTATCTTCCCCCAGATAAATTATGAACTCCTTCAAAGAATATTCTCTGCCCGCTTCTACTTTTTATTTTAGCAAAAAATTTTGTAAAATATAAGGCGCTGAATAAAAATTAACTACATGAAAAAATTATTTAAGATCAAAGATTAACAAACTTTTTCTTAAATCCCAGAGAATAAATATTTTAGACTGTGAGTTGAGACAAAATTGAAGATATTATAGAGGTACTAATATAGTCATTTACTATGTAGCTATTTTTAAAAGAAAAACCATCCATAGTTTTCAGGCTGCACAAAAATAGGCAGCAGGTGGGATTTGGCCCGAAGACTAGAATTTATCAACTCCTGAATTATACCATTTAAAATACACATTCATTAGAAGGCTTGTTTTCTAAGGATAGCTTTTAATTATCTTATTTTATCCTTAAAATTTTGTATAGTGTGTAATTTGAGCACATAATCAGTGTTTTTGACTATCAGTAGCCAAACCTGATGATTCTATTTTTATTTTCCAAACCCATTCAAAATATCTTCAGCTCCCTGCTTCTCCTCACATTTTATTTTGTATTGTAATTTTTGAAGATTTATATTGAAATGGTCTGTAAGTTTACCAGCTACTTAAGGACAAAAATTGTGTGATCTTCAGAGTAACCCCAATAATGGAAAGAAAGTCATGTTTAGTATTAGAGAACTAGCCAAGAGAAGGTAGATTCCGGAAACTGCAAGTAATCAAGTTTTTATTCGAATGTTGATAGTTTAAATAAGACTGATCAGGATGGAGTGCCACATTACCTGTCTCTCTCGGAGGAATTTATATTTCAAAGTATAACTTAAAAGGAACAACTATAGATAGGCCACAATGAAGTGGTAGCCTTGTCCTACTGCAACAACTGGGAAACTGGCAGAATATGTGAAGTATTTTCAGGCACTGGATAAAAGGCAAAGGAAGAATATGGTTCCTAGGGAAATTGATGCAAATAAAGGCAATTTGGGGCTATGGCAGACCCCAGCACTGATTCCACTTTAAGAATTATAATAGAGAAAGGGAGAACCTAAGCAGAAGATGGGAATATTATTAAATTAAGGAAACAAAGACATATCAGAACTCAGGGAGGCTAAAGCAGATAAAATGCCTTTCAGGCAAAAAAACAGAGAAGAGAGATAAAAAGAACTCCAAAAATCTACCTGGTCCCCTGAATCTTAAATACCAAGAGATATGTACATAGGGTAAAAACTCCATGATGTTGGGCAAAGAACAACAAATTATCTGTAAGCCAAATGACTCCTACAGCTTACACAGGGTTGGGAGGTAGAAAAAGCAGCAAGATTTGAAGAGGTCCCTGGCATGGCACTGCCAAATGCTCAGGAGGTTGTGGTTGACCACAGGGTACCTCAGAAAGAGCCAGAGAGAGTCCCATTGAGCTTACCCCATAGCTCCCAGAACCTTGAGGGTATCCAGAAGATTTTGACCAAAGACAGGTGGGAGAATTTGAAAATAGATATGAGAAGGCACTGAAAAGCTTCAGGACCAAAGAATAAACAACAATGAGTAGCCCACCGGGTGCAGTGGGACATGCCTGTGATCCAGCAGCTCAGGAGGCTGAGGCAAGAGAATCACAAGTTTAAAACCAGCCTCAGTGCCTTAGCGAGGCACTAAGCAACTCAATGAGACCCTGTCTCTAAATGAAATTCAAAAAAGGCTCAGTGGTTAAGTGCCCCTGAGTTCAATCCCCAGTACCAAAAAAAAAAAAAAAAAAAGAGTATGCCTAAGACCATGCCCATGTGGCCATATGATAACACTGTGAACCAAGACATGCTACCCATGTCTTGGTGTCTAACTACCTCTGAAGCAGAAATCTGGGGAAGGAAGGTGAGGAAACTGACTTGAGAAAACAATTAATTGATCAAGATTTTAGCTTTTAAGTTATAATTAAAGAAGTAGTAAAAGCGGGAGACATTCATTATCAATCTATTTCTTATTATCATCACTATTGGGATAATGGTATCTTCTACTTAAAACTGCTGTTACCCTACTTAGTCTTTGACTCTTCCTGATCTCAACTGTTATGTCTGTTTCCATCAATTCTCACTAATGTGTTCCAACTTTGTATGTCCCATTTCCAGCTCCAACATCTGTATTCCTCCACACCTGTGCTTGGGATCTTCTTCTTTCTCTACCAAATATGCCTTTCTTCTGATCCCTGGGGATTTGCTCCCTGCTTCTAAATCCTTTTACTTCTGCCAAAGAAATCTATTCAGAGGGATTGTGGTTGCCACTACATGAATGCTTGATCCCCCATAGATAAGGTATTCTCACTAGAACAAAGATCACCTGGGAAAATATTTTAAGAGTAGAAACTTTATTTCTGCTGACACCACTAACCCAGGTGAGCTAGTCCCTGAGGGTAACATAAAGGAATAGGAGAAAAGAAGCCTGGAACAGTTTCATACTCATGGTAGCTTTCAGTAATTACTTTCTCAAGAATAGAAAAGACAGTTAACTGTTGAAAATGTTTAGAAAAAGTTAACTGTAACTTATCATACAATCTTGGATGCTTTTTAGAGAGTGATAGGGTTTGGCTGTATGTCCTCCAAAATTTGGTTATCGCCAATATGATGGTATTAACAGGTGGGGCCTTTAAAAGGTGATGAGGCCAGGAGAGTTCCTTCCTCACTGATTCCATTAAAGCCTTCATTAAAGAGGCTTCCTGCAGCCTTAGGCTGGCTTGCCCTTCCACCTCCTGCTGGGTGAGGAGCCAGGAGAGCAGCCATTACCAGACAAGTGAACTTCCAGCTCCTTTTTCTCAGATTGCCTAGCCTCCAGAATAAGAGAAATAAATTTCTGGTTTTTAAAAAAATTAATTCCCCAGTATCAGGTATTTTTAATAGCAGCACAAATAGACTAAAACAAAGGGAAAGTAGTGCTATTCATAATTTCTCTGGGTTAAAAGTCATTAGAATTGTTCCAGCCAAACCTGGGTATATGATATACTTCAAATAATCCACCACTGCAATAAAAAATATAAATTTTTCCAAAATATATTGATTTCACTTTTGTTGCGTACTATACCATGTTAATGGAAAATAGTCTAAGAAGAAAAGAGGGGTAAGGGAGAGAAGAGAAGCAAAGGGATGGAGGGCACTGAGAGGAGAATTTGAAAGTGGTGCTATGCAAAGACAGGAACAATTTACAGGAATTGCCAGGTAAAGAAGAGAATTGGGAACTGATTCTTTCTACAGAAGTGTGCATGACTGATTTCCACCTCAGGTCTGGTATCTTACAGATCAACAGTCTCAGTTCCTTGCAATTCATTCATGACCCAACTTTGTACCATCACTTACCTGTGTATTTTTAAATGTCACATTATAGACTTTTCAGATGTACTCATCTGCCCAAATCATCCCTGCACTTGATAGTTTGGAACCATGTCACACATACCACATCACAATATTTCTTCTGTAATTGCTTCAGTTTGAATCCCTGAAGTATAAAGTCTCTTTTTAACAATGGCATTATTCCATATAAAAAAGGCAATATTAAGACTGCTTTAATTTTATCAAATATCTGCACTAGAGTCAAATAATTCCCATACAATCCTTGGGGGTTCTCTTGCAATTGTTAGGGTTTATTCTTATGGTTGCTTTATTTACATAATGTTTGTACTAATCTGATACACTTCTGGAGACCCTTTTAGTATTTATAATTTATTGGCTGAGGGCACCAGATCAATCAGATCATTTCACTTGTAGATTTTCCCACTTTCTGACCTTTTCTTATTTTACCCTTATATCGTAATCTAACCTATTTCTCTGTCCCTTGTATTTCTCAAAAACTGATAGTTAGAACAAAAAGCTTGACCACATTGAATTTTAAAAAATAGCCTTTTAGGTCAATAGCATCATGTAGGGAAACCAATAATGTCTGGTTGTGTCTCTTTCTGTGATATTTAGATTATAGACTGAATTCTGGTATTATTGGTTTCCCATCTGCTAATAAATTGGTTATCCATTGATCATTGCCTAGATCCATTATTTCAGCATTAGAGGGATAATAATGACATTTGGGGTCTGCTATTTCTACATTTATTAACTGGAATTATTATTTTAAAAAAAATAATTATTCTTAGGGGATAGGGATTTAGTGAAGTCGTGGAGTACTCGTCTAACATGTGCAAGGCCCTGACTTCATTCCCAAGCAGCGCGCGCACACACACACACGTTTAGACACACATACACACACACACACACATAAAAGATTTATTCTTAGGTAGTTTTTCTGGGAAAAGTACAATATTTTCTAGTTTTCAGAATAATTTATTGGTTCCCTAGCATCCTCTAAAAATGAGCATTTTAGTATAATCATATAACCGTGTATTTTAACATATTTTATGCATTGCAACTCATTGATTTTTGATGATAGATTTTTTTTTTTGCCAAATAAAAGACCCATCTTGTTAGATCCTGATCCCTTTTGACCAGTCCAAGTAGATTTAGAAAACTCCTTGCATTCTCATATAAGATTTTCCAGGCTCTTCTCATACACTTCTTAATCCAGATCTGGAATCAGCTATGACTCCAAAAATCCAGCTTCTTTCAGTGGGAAATGGTACTTAGATATTAAAAGTAACCTCAAAGACTCCTCAACTGCCACTGTTTCTAAGTTCTTCAATGACTAAAGCCATATAAGCTTGAATATTTTTAAAATAAAAATACATCATGAATTTAGACTAATACTTCCAATCTAAATTTGCAATTATGGCATTTTAAATTTAATTAATTTTTATCTTATACTTATTTCCCTTGTTTTTCATTGAAATTTTTGTTTACTAATGATGATAAAAATTACATATTTGCATTCATAGTATAATAATTCCAAAATAACCAATGACAATATTTTACTAAATACATGATAAATTAAAATAGGTAAAGATGTATTTGCAATTATTTTTGCTCTTTGCATATATTCCACCAGGGATGTATGATAATATTACTTTTTTAAAAAGTACTCAGAATAATTCTTCTTTAGATGATTAAACTACAGTCAATACACAGATTCAATTGTTTGATTTGCTTTATATTTTCAGACTTTTTACATTTTTATTTTTATTTTATATTATAATCATAACAAAACCCTTCAGGTTTCCATAGTCAAATCTATTGACATAATAATTCAGATGTATTAATTTGGCTTCATAGCCTTTTTTATTTAAGTTTTCTCTCATTTGTTTAGTAAAAAAGTTTAAAGAAAAAAAGAGAAGGCTTCCTTCATACACATTCACACAGGACCAATGCATTCCCAGAACACCATTTTCTTAACCTCTTCAAAAATTTTTTTCCAGTTTTTAATATATGTTTTTAACATAAGCATCAGATACATGCACACACACATACATGCACATACATGCACATACATGTTCATTCATATTTTTCCCATTTTGGTAAAAGTTATTGCTGCGCCCCTCCCCTGACTCAGGCAATGGCAAGGCCCTACTTAGGTGGATGGCGCAAGGCGTCCATCCTCTGGAGGAGCGCAATATGTTTCTGGGAATGGGCTGATTTGTTTTTGTATTCCTTTAATAAGTATAGTTGCGATTTCTCATATGACCATTAAGTATAAAGGAAAAATCATGACTTTCCCAATTAATGCAACTACTTCTAAAGCATAGATCTGTTTGCTCTAAATGCAATGATTCAGCTGTGGAGTGTAAATTGTTAATGTCTAAAGAAAAACTCCCTGTATTCCTGTCAAGGAAGTTTTTGAGAAATTAAATTAAAATCTAGAGAAGAAAAATTAATGTTAAGAAGATAGATTAGTGCTTAGTACTGGGCAACTTGTTCTTGTTCCTGTGCACAATGGTTTGTGCTCTTACTTTTGTTTGATTAAAAGTAATAACAAATCAACTACTTGCCGTAACCATGGCACCGGTTCCAGTCAGTAAGTCAAGAAAGAATAGTCAAGGTATAGGCCAATAGTTTGGGACATTTGTAACTATTATTAAAAGTTAACTAAGCAGAAACAGCTCAAGACAAAACGCGAACTGAAAGTACAAATGCTTGCTTATGCATAAGCCAAGATACATTCTTCTATTCTAATTGTAGCTACGTAATATTTTGTTTTGTTTGAATAATGATTCCTGTTTTGTAACCACAAAGTACTGTAAGCCTGCCAAAATGAAAAGTATATATGATCAACTTCACAAGTAAAGATTGGGATCAACACCTTCACTTTGGTGTCTGTGTTGTTTCTCCACCCCCTCTTTCGCCGACTCCTCACCATCCGTTCGTCTCCTGAGACCCCCTGTTGGAGCTGGTCTCCAACAAGTTATATTTTATTTATTTATTTATTTGTTTTAGTTATACATGGGAGTAGGTAGTCAAAACCTAATACTTAACACATCTGACATTTCTATCAAACCTTCAGCACCTTTGAACACACTCATTTGTTTAAAATAGTAACATGATTTCCACAAGCATCTGTCCTCCAGCACAATTACTATCCCAGAATTTAATCCTCAAATGAACTTTACAGAACTTCCGGTTCAATTGTTTATTTTCAAATGAGGAAACAGGAAACCCAAATGGTGAATTGATTGTAACCAGAGTCACCCAGAGTTGTGGCCCACAGAAGCACAGGAAATTCATCAGGGAGATATAGACACATAAGCTTCAACCTAACTTGCATGTCTACTTCCAAGGCTCAGGGTTACTCCTAGCAATGTGTTTATGATACCATTTGTCCTTATAAAATTTTACAAATGAATTATTTTAAATGAAACTAGTTAAGGCCACCATCTATTTCTACTCTGACTTCCCTATGTTACATCTTCAAGTAAGGCAGCATTGGAGAGACAATGGGCATTTTGGAGATTGCTCTGAGAGAATATTGGCCCAGGAAGACACCACTTCTAATGTACATGCATATGAGCATGATTTTTCATATTCAAATGTATTCATCAAGCAAGTAAGATAAAATTTAAAAGTTAAAAGAATATGGAATAAAAGAGAAACAAATTAGTGATTAGATCAAATTATTCAGATGTTAAGAAGCGAATTGTTATAAAAAAAGTTTCAGGTTCTACCAGAACTAATAATTCATTAAAAATAAGAGATCAACTTTAAATTGAATTTAAAATAGATTCTTGGAATAATTACTGCATCAATTAATTAAAGTGTATAATATGAACACATTAGAAAAATACAGTTCTTGCTGATTTAACATGAAAAATAGACAATGACCAAGATAAAATAAAACAATACACCATTTCAAGAATATTGATGAGAAACCTACTTAACAGGCACCATCAATTTAAGAAGTATTTCTAAATAGTCACTGCCCCAAATTTTCAATGCCCCAAATGTTACAACTCATATAAAAGAAATTTGATAATAGTTCTCCAACTTGACAATTTATTAACATTACATGACCTTAACAATAATTAATTGAGAAGCTGAAAGAAAATTTGCTAACTCTAACAAAAGAAACCAATTTTGATCTATCTTAGGAGTCCTGTTCACAACAGATAATATGATTGATGCTTTTTAAAACTGAGACAAAAGCAAACGCTTAACAACAATTCACAATATCTCTTGTCATTCTTAACAGTAATCCTTATAACAATAATAGAAGTACAAGTACTCTCTCTGCTAGACATTATGGAATACACAAAAATGAATAAGAGAAATATCTGCTGCTGATTTTGGAGAATAAGACTATGACAAACAAACAAGGTTTGTTAAAAACAAATGTATTAAAAGACAACAGCCACAATTCACATCCATTTGGGAAGACATTGATGGTTTCTTTTCAAATAGTTAAAATAGGTGCTGGTTCTTAAAAGATAAAAATTATTTAAATAGATATGGATGAAAGATAGGGTATTCCAGGAAGAGATAACAGGATGATAGCAAAAACAGAACAAAAATCATGTGTTATCTCAAAGAAGAGCCGGAAATTCTGTCTTGACTTCTGACTGTACTTATAAACGGTGCACTAGAGAGGTATATCAGAAAAGGAATAGGTCAGGATCAGAAGGACAGGACAATTTGAACTTCATTTGGCATTTCTGTGAGTAAAAATAGTGCATCATGTACTTATGATGATTCAGTATACAGCATGAGGATGAATTTGGGAAAGAGACTCATGAGCCTCTTTCAAGAAGCTAGAACAGAAGCTAGAAGACCTTTGCAATAGTTCACACCAGAACTGATGAAGTTTGACTCATAGTCTCAGGTGAAGGTAGAAATGAAAGCATAAATTTATGATGTCTTGTGAGGTAGAAACCAATAGAACTTGAAAATGGATTGGGTATTGGAGGTTTGGTAATAGTAAACAATCCACGCTCTCAAACCTAGACACAGATTGCTAGGGGTGAAATATAGAGTTTAGGCATTCTTTATATTCTTTTTTTAAAAAAATTAATACAATAGCAAATTGCATGCTTCTTCCCCAAACTGTCTTTTTCAAAATTCTAATGTTTATAACCTGCCTCTTCTCAAGGAAATATAAAATTTAGATGGAAATGAAGGGCTTCCTAAAACTGATTATATCAGAAAGCTCCTGAACAGAACATAATCTTAATTGTTGATTTTTC
The DNA here is from genome assembly GCF_052094955.1 of Ictidomys tridecemlineatus. Lineage (NCBI taxonomy): Eukaryota > Metazoa > Chordata > Mammalia > Rodentia > Sciuridae > Ictidomys > Ictidomys tridecemlineatus. The sequence goes on along the minus strand of NC_135483.1, from coordinate 123,909,575 downwards.
ACAGAAATTTTGTGCTTTATTTCATCCTAAACCTCTTGAGCTGGAACTTCAATGTATTTCCTCAATCCTTATGCCCTTGTTTTGCAATGCACTTATTAAACTGGTTGATTGCAAGAACTCTCATCTGACTACAATAACACATAGTAGCACCCAGAGTTTTCTGGTCATAACTACACATAATTTAACTTTTTCCCAGTGGTATGCTCAAATACTATATTAAAACAGCCAAAATAACTTATAAGACAAAGTCACAGACCTGGTGGAATGGCAATATCCTGATAACAATGATGATTATATAGATGGAGTTCAAGTCATACCTGATTCAATAAATCAATGCATTACTATGCTAGGACTCATGAACAATAAGTATAAAAAGTAACTTCCACCATTCAAGAACTTTGTGTCCCTTTGAGATAAGATATACAATCCTACTCTTTTAGGTAAGAATTGGATTAAACCCCAAAGGAAGTGATTCCAACTTAGTCAGATACAGGTATTTGTATTCAGCATTCTAAATAAAAATCATGTACACTGTCTGAAGGAAAAGAGAGTCTTCCTGTAGAAGGAAGGACTTCATTGGTCTTGAAAAATCAGTCTGCTTAAGACCAGCTGAAGAGATGTCAACTGCAATAGAATCTCAAATCATGTCAATGAACTTTTCGTACCCTTTAAACATTTTTGTTTCATTAAAATGTACTGGTCACTGGACACAGTGGTACACACCTGAAATCCAAGTGACTTGAGAGGCTGAGGCAGGAGGGTTGCAAGTTCAAAGCCAGACTGAGCAACTTAATGAAGCCCTAAGGAATTATTAACACTTTGTCTCAAAAAATATTTTAAGCCAGAGGCGGTAGTGCACGTCTGTAATACCAGTGGCTTGGGAGGCTGAGACAGGAAGATTGTGAATTCAAAGCCAGCCTCAGTGATAGCAAGGTGCTAAGCAACTCAGTGAGAACCTGTCTAAATAAAATACAAACTAGGTCTGGGGATGTGGCTCTGGGGTTGAGTGCCCCTGAGTTCAATCCCCAGTATCCTCACACATACACACACACACAAAAAAAAACTAAGTGAAAAACTAAGGACTGAGAGTGTTGCTCAGTTATTGAGAACCTCTGGGTTCAATCCTCAGTACCAAAAAAAAAGTACTGGTCTGTTTTGTAATTTGAATGAATTTTTAGCATGATTTTGTAGCATCATGCATCGTTCAGTCATTTGCAAAATACTGATTCTCTAAGTTATGCAAGTCTTTTAAATGGGGGCACATTTCATTATGCAATGGCAAAAAAAATCACATTTGGTAATATTATCATCTGTATAACCAGAAAAGCCTTTTAGTATTAGGAAGCCATTAAGCCCACCTATGATGGCAGACATATTTTCCAAAATTTGAATTTTTTTCCTGAAAGTTTGAATCACAACTTAGATTAAGAAGAAATACTCAGTTGGTTTCATAGAAATGACTGATTCACTTCATTTTTTTTTCAAGAAAATGCTTGTCAAATAGCCAAGTCAGAATAACAGCCATTTTCCTTCAGTGGTTCTTTAGAATAAAATGATTTTATGAGAAAAAAACAGCCAGTTCAGACACACCTCCAACAATCCCAAAGTGCTTTCCTTAAGACAACCACTATGTTTTCAGATACTGCAGAGGTATTGCACGCATTTTTACCATTCACACAAAACATTTAAAAGACATGTATTTAATAAAGATAATAATCTTTACTGCTTTACCTATGATTTTCTTAGGAGGAACTGGCATTTTTTGACTAGAAGGATGGGTGGTGAAAAATACAATGACCATGGTGTGGTTTGGTACTATTGCCTTGAATCATGCTAAGGTATCAACAGATTTACTCATTTTTGTATCATTGTGGCAAATGTCCATATAGTGAAAAGGGGAAATAACCTTTTAGTATTATTATTAGGAACACAACTTTGACAATGAAGATCTCCTGAAAGAGATTTGGATATCCCTGGAGATCTATGGTTCACACTCTGAGAATTTAGGACTAAATCAACAGGGAGCAATCCTATTTGCTTTTCCACTGTGATTGGTTTACAGAGGATGAGAATTTCTTGAAGTGGGGTAGGGAAGAGAGTGATGATACCTTGAGCAAAGAATTACATTGCCACTTAGCAATGTGGATGGCTCTCCTATGACCCTGGGGAAAGTAAGTCTGAGAACAAGCCACACAAAGTAGGGTGCACACCAGGGACCACCAACAGACAACAAAGCCACTGATCCCACAATACCCACTGAACATTTTGGTGACCTAAGACAAAGAGTCCATTTTCATGCCGGTTTGATTTTGTCTCTGCTCCAGGTATTATAGATACAACTATAATATAAAGATAAAAATTCCCGTTCTCATGGAAACTAATCTGAAAATCTTTCTCTTCCTAAAGGTAATTTGTTATTTACTTTTAGTTAAAAAAATATATGCTTTGTTCTTAATTCTGATACTTTGTTATCTTAATTTAGTAAGTTCTTTTTTCTACTTTTTATGAAATTGGGCTCTCTTATTTGTTTAAGTAAAATTTAAATAATACACCTATAGTTCTTGGATTTTTTACTCTAGAGCACATCTGAGACCCTGCTTTAAAAAAGAAAAAAAAAAAACCACACCTACATTTTCTTCCACCTCACATTTCTCCCGTGGCATTACTTTGATTTTTAGATTATTATTTTTATATTTTTACCTATATAACACATATACTTTGTAACCATAATCTCATAATTATTGAGCCCTAATATTAATGTAAACATAATATTAATCACCAGTCTTCTAATACCAGCATCACTATTTCTGAGATCTTTATCATATTTCACTTGCTGAGTACCCGGTTTTCATCAAGTATTTTTTTCAAGGTTTAATTTGCACTATATTCTCTGTTGTATATTTGATAATTTTTGTGTGTGATATTTATCTTTTAGAATTAAAAAGTCATTAAGTCACACTTATTCTTCTCAATATGTTGTTTTTCCTTGATGCACACATTGAGAATTACCATGTCTGATGTAATCTTTAAGGGTTAACTATATTCTTCTGTCCCAAGAATTGTTTCTAAATCTTTCCAACTCACTGACTTCTCTGGAGACAACAGATATTGGTCCTACTTTACTATCTTTTCTTTAACATATACTGTGTCCTTTATTTGCAGATTCCTTTATTTCAAGACAAGTTTCCTCTAGTTTGCCTTTTTAATGTTGTTTATATGATTCATTTGTTCTCTTCAGGAAAACCAACTGTAAATTACTGGGAACAAGAGAGATTTTTCCTGTTGTCTGGGAACTAAGACTAGGACCCTGAGCTGAGGACAAAAGATGCCTCACACACCACGTTCTATGTTCTAATAACAATCCATCATTGGTGAAAGATGTCTCCCCACAGAGCCCTTTGAGAGAAAAGTTTAGCGGGACCAGTGCTACTACCATATCTAGTCAACATAAAAACACACTTGAGAGAAGACAGTACCTTTAGGGAGGTTCAGTGTTCAGGAAGTAAAGCTACTTCCATCACTCTGACCCTCACATTGCAAAAAATAGGACAGATACTGTGCCTGCTACAGACTAAGTCTTGAATGGGATGGAGATGTACTTCCGGGACATCCAGGAGGGCACTTGTTTCTAATAAAGTTATTAATTGCAATCCAAGTCCTTGGGTTCTTATATAGGTGTAGCCCGTTAGGCACACAGCACATATGTAAAACTGCTTGACCCTATTTCTTTAATTTTTTCCAAGTTACTTTCAGTACATCCCAGAATACTCATTGTTATTTTGTCTAAATGGCATCTAAACTTCCTTCCTAACTAGAATGAGATCCTTAAGCAGGATGCACACAATTATGATAAACCAACTTTTTTTGTTTTTAATATATATTTATCAGATTAACTATACAGTATTTTACTAAATAAAGATAAAATCACAATAGACCTGTATATCTCACTCATCTACCTTGTTTTTCTTTCCCATTCACTCCTCTTTTCTTGGCATGGCAATGAGATGATAAATATACTTTTTCCTTATTACTAATGGACGCCAGAAGAGCATAAATCCTTCTTCTGAACAATTTAAATTAGGTGACTTATAAATAAGGCTATGTTCCCCCAAATTAGATTTCCCTAGCTTTGTTTTATTATTATTAACTTTTGGCTTAGCACATGAGTGACTTGGTTCCAGAATTCACGCAGGGAAGCTGAGTGAAAATGGCTGTATTGATATATCCTTCACACCGCTAAGCTGCATTCTGCCAAATCCCTTCACATAACATCCCTCATAATAAGTCAGTGAAATCTGCTGTTATTTTATGTATTTTTCAAGGGTAAAAAATCTTTACCAGCTCCTCATATTCTCACTTTCAAAAGTTCTACCCCATTATTGTGGCGATATAAAATGCCAAGCTCTTATTTGAAAATACAGGCTGCTTTCAATACAGCGACGGAACTGCAGAGAATTGATTCTCTGCCTTCAATAAGATTTAGACACTTTGGCTTCAATAAAGTCTATTATTAAGGTGCCTTCCTTTCTCAAGCATTTCCTGGCATTACATTTTTTTTTAAATGATCCCATTCTCATTTTATAAAACTGTCTTAAATCTTGTTACCTTGACAACAAGTAACATATCATATACTTCATGAAGACCAAAAACTAAAAACATAGAGTTGAATCCAGCCCTTCTCATCATTTAAGAGCTCATAGATGGAAGATTTGTGGCATAATGATAAAAAATTTACCAACAGCTTAGAACTATTAAAATTATTGCCTTGTCATTTTTCAGGGATGCCAAAGTGCTTTATGTAGCAATACACAGTGCTTAAATGTGTCAGGCGATGTTATAAATCTATAAAATTAAAACCTGTATTTCCTTAGCCCTCTGAAGAATATACTTTTATTATCCCCATTTTATGGACAATGAAACTGAGGCATAGAAAGTTTAATTTGCTCAAGCTCACAGAGATTGTCTGCCAGCTTTCTGTCACTATCACCAACACTGAAATCAATCAATTTATGAAGAAAAAAATGGTTTATATTAGTCTATACGGTTTTAGAGGTTTCAGATCATGATCAATTGACCCCATTTGCTTTAGGTCTGCTGTGAGATAGCATATCATGGTGGAAGCACAGGTGGAGCAAAACCTCTTGCCTCACGGCATAAAAGCAAAGGAGAGGGATCAGGGTCCCATGATCTCCTTCAAGGTCATGTTTCCAGTGACCTGAAGACACCACCCCCCAACCAGTAGACCTCGCCTCTTAAAGGTTTCACCGTTTCCCAATAGCACCATGTTGGGTAGATCCAATCTATCGCACAGGGCAAACAAATGTTAGAGTCTGGTTTCAGTGCTGGTGGTTTGGGTCCTACGTCTGTCACTACGTCTATTTGTATATGATGGAAATTCATTTGTCATTGCAGTTGAAATGGAAATCAAATGTAGTATTTGGTGTCAAAAAGTAAAAAAATATTGCTTCCACAACAAAGAGAAGTCACACCTGAGGCAAGGCAAACCCTCCATCTGTGTGATTCAGCTGCAGATGCTTAGGTCTTTCTCACCCACTAGATGTTAAAGAAGTCCAGCAGGAGAAAGAAGATAGCTAATACATCTTGGAAAAATTATGTCCTTGAGATCCTGTATATATATCATCTCATTTTAATAGTGTTAATAGGTTAATAGGTCTTTAAGAGTGTTAATAGGTCTTTATCTCTGCCTAATCATGTGAAATTAAGACTCCGATTAAGCAACCGGAAACCATTCAGAGGCAGAGCCAGGAATCAAATGTGGCCTGGCTGTTTTTATCATACATTATCACAATTCTTATTATATTTGTTGCCACTGGAAGCTAAAAGCCTAAACTGATGTGAGAACTCTCAACTGACCCATAAAATGTTCTCCCTTTGAGTAAAAATGTCATTTTCTTTTGTTCAAATGCTATTGTCTCACTGGAATCCAGGCAGTAGGCCTGCACTCTGGAGTTCTTTCAATTTCAAAGTTTTTATTCCTTTTTGTTTGTTTCTAAAATATCTTTGGTGTTAATATCACTGGTGTTACTTCCTCGTAATTCATTCTCCAAAGTTTAATTTTGTGTTTAAGAAAATAAACTTTATTATGGTTCTTAAAACATATTTTTAACTTACTAGAAACAACACTACTAAATTACACAGCCAGAAAAAAAAATTATAAATATATAAATCTTAAGATCCTATTATATTTTTATAGAATTAGAAATTTTATAATTTTAATAATGTTTTACTAATAGTGCAGAAAATAAAGGCATCTTATGATCATTTTCTTCATTAATATTCACTCTCAACACTCTCCAACTAGAAAAGAATTACTATAATAAATTAGTTACTCAATAAACTAGCAGTTTCTAATAAAACTTCTAAATTCCTAACATATCTATATACAGAGAAAAAGGTAAAAACTAACAATTACTCTTAAGTTTTCTAGAATAGCACAACTGATGACCAAGCCTGCCCTCCTCCTCAATCCCTGCCTCCTGGTAAGCATTGCCATTTATTAACTGCTGACTTCCCCAGGTACTAGCATCTTTCTACCTTAGCTGTCCCGGCTGTACAATGGGAAGGAAGTAAAACCTACTTTAGAAGTTGTGACAACAGAGCTGTACCTGAAGTGCTTTTCAAAGAGCACCTGGTAATGATAAGCTCCTAATATATATTAGCTAGTATTAGCTGGCATATTCTTCCTTATTGTTGTTTACCCCATGTTTCTCAAAGTGTGCAATGTGTCTCACAGCAGATGCACAAGATTAGATGTGATACTTGAAGTTACTGTAGAGGGCACTCAGAAGTGTCATTTAATGACACAAATCACATGTAATGAGAAAATTATATCTCCTTTTTCAATTCTCACATAATCCTTCTTATTAAAGCAAGATTAAAGTTTCAGTTTGATACCAAGAATGTCTTTATCATCTTTCCAACTATCGAAAATCTCTTTATTACCTAAGAGAGCAGGTCTCAGAATCATAAGGAATAACATTCAACTAGAGTTTAATAACAAATTAATTTGTTTTAAGCATTTAGGCTTTCATAAATGTCCCCCATTTCTGTCATGGTTACTGTTTTTTTTTCATTTAAAATAATATAAAGCTTTTTAATAAAATAAACTTCACTAAAATTTTATCTATTTAAGGAAGATATTATATAACAGGTAATGAGCAGAATTTGCAAAAATCAAGTTTACATAAAAGATTTAGTTTGGGTAAGATTAACATACTAATATCCTAAACCAGAGTTCAGCAAAAAGTTTCTGCCAAGGGCCAAATAGTTAATATTTTCAACTTGAACAACATACAGCCTCCATCATTATGACTCAGTTCTGTCTATTTACAGAGACAATATAATATGTAAATGAATGGATATGGTTATGTTCCAGGAGAACTTTTATTTACAAAAATGGAAGATATATAGATTAGGCCCAAAGGCCATAGTTTGCAGAAATTGCTCTAAACTATGAGATATTAGAACCCTGAAATAAATGCTTGATTATAATAATGCAAACTTAAGAAATCCACTGCTAAGTAAATTGTGATTATAGTTTCCAATTAATTTTATTTTATGAGAAATAAAAATTTGTTTTAAATTTAGACACATCTATCACTCTAATATACACATAAATCATAAATAGGATAAATAGGTTATTAGAAACTGCTAGTTTACCTTAATAAATAATGCAAGGTATTATTTCTAAGATTTCACTACTTAACACAGAAAAAAATAATAAAATAGTTCATCTGAGATTAGAAGACATTTTAAATAATTATTCTTTTTTCTATTTTGTTTTTAATTAACACATAGCTGTACACATTTATGAGACATAGCAAGATATTTTGATACACATATACCTTGTGTAATAATCAAATTTGAGTATTTAGCATATCCAGCACCTCATACATTTATCTTTTCTTGGTGATAACAATATTCAAAATCCTCTAGAAGCTAGAAGGCTATTTTGAATTATTTAATATAATATCATTAATCCTGGCAGGAATATCAGATAAAAACATCTTCAGAATTTTAAGAGTGGTTAGATGAGCTGCACAGATACATCCTTTCCTAGTTCATTTAAAAAATACATGTACAGCACCTACCAGGAGCCAGGTACTGTTCGAGCAGTTCACATATCTGAACTCACTTTTTCCTCATACAAACCTTTTAAGATTGGTAGTAGTTTATTTCCATTTACAGAAAGGAAATTGAGGCATAGAAAATACCCTATAAGAGACAAAGACAGTATTTTTTTAAGAGCATAGGTTTGGATTCTTTTTTGAGATTTTTGTTTTATTTTATTTTAGTTTTCCTTTTTTCTAGATTGCACAGGGGAGAATATTATGAGGTAAAAAAAGAAAAAAAACACAAATAACAATCATGGCTCAGAAATGACTTAGAAGAGTAAGATCCTGAATATGAAGTCTTATCAATATTGTACTTTAACCCATTTATCCTATCTATGATTTATTTATGTATTAGAGCGACAAATGTGCCTAAATTGAAAAGAAATTTTCATTCTTTATAAAATAAAATTAATTAGTTATTACAATCACAATTTACTTACCAGTGGATTTTCTTTTGTTACTATAAATTATAATATATATCGCATGTGGACTTTTTGTTTTGAATATAAAACCAAATTCTTTTTTTCTTTTTTATTGTCTCTGGCACATAATGATTGTACATATTGATGGGATGTACTGTGATATTTCAATGTTTGTATACAATGTGCAATGATCACGTCAGGGTATTTGGTATGCCTATTTTAAAGGTGGTATTTGAAGGCAGACTTTAGGCTTGGAGACCGTGTTCTTAACCCACTGCCAACAATGTCCTTCGACATAGGTATTGGTGGTTGTGTTTTCCTCTAAGCTTTAGCTCAGCTTAAAATCTGCTAAGATGGGCAGGAAATTCCTTGCTGGCACAATCGAAATAAGCTCAAAGATTTGAACAAGGAAGAGCATTACTTTACCAGCAATTGAGAGTGGTTTTAGATAACGAGTTATTAAAACTTTATGGGCCTGAAGTTACTGGTTTCAGGGTAAGTTCTGACATCCGAAACCTTAGACAGGTAGGAGAATCTTGCCAAGGAGAATCTGACAAGCTGTTCTCAGTGATTATACAAAGGCAGAAGCATAGTGGAGGCTTCATTTTAAGTGCCAATTAGAGTGGAAGGACATCTAAATTAAATATCGACTTAACAACTTAAAATACTCTGTTCCAAGTTCTGGTGATCATTTTTTAAATCTGGCCATAAGTTGATATTAATATTATGTCAACTTGAGTGGTAGTTTATCTTCACAAGATTTTTTTTTTTTTGTACTGAGATTGAACTCAAGGTCCTCAACCACTGAGCCACATCCCCAGCCCTATTTTGTATTTTATTTAGAGAGAGGTTCTCAATGAGTTGCTTAGTGCCTCTCTGTTGCTAAGGCTGGCTTCTAACTCACAATTCTCCCACCTTAGCCTCCTGAGCCACTTGGGATTACAGGTGTGTGCCACCACTCCTAGTGTTATTTTTCTAATTTTGTTTTTATAGAAATACAGTTTAAGAATATGTGAAATATACTTCAGATGCATTCCATATATAGCCCCTGGGGCACCAGCCTGAAGAACAACAATACCTTGTGGTGATTATGAAAATAAAAAGTGAAAAAATGATAATCTAAAATAATCATCAGGGAGAAAAAGAGTTTGCCTTGTAAACCTTCTTTCCTCCAACTATAGCAAATACATACAAAATGACAGCAATGGAATTATCAAAGAAGCCTCCAAAGTAGTTGTTACCAATTACTCAGAAAAAAAAATACTTTGGGAAATAAAAATTTTACTTCAATGACCTTTGAAATTTAGAATAAGGAAAATGATATAATTTCAACAATGATATCATTAAGCAACAAGTTTGGGTTTAATATGTTTTATTGTTATTTTTCTCAATTCGATTTTAGTAAATCATAAAGTCAGTAAAGAAAATAGAGGAGAGTTGCAAATATTAATCCATTACCAATTGATCGCTATCCAGGACATGTTCTAAGGAACCCAAGAGGGACATTGACAGTCTAGGTCCTCAACATCCTTCACCACCTGCTTTGTACTTACTTAATACTCTTCTTCTCCCTCCAGTGTTCTCTCTGTCACTGTTTCTCTATACTCTTAGAATCTTTATCCTCCACAGGCATGAATGTAATTGTCTTTCCTGGAGCATTTAAGAGAAAGCAAAGGGAAAAGATGTTAAGGATTTCCATCCAATTGCCACATATTTCTCCTCCTTCTCACCTAATTAAAAATTTACATCAGTACAGTTACTTGGGCTGCTCTCTATTATCCACTTAACAAGCAGGACTGTAGAAAACAAGGAACAATTACTAATGAGTATTACATATTAAGACAACCTTGAAAAATTGATGCATTTTTATAACCACCATTTTCCAAAAATGATTTATGTAATTAGAGACATATTTATATAAATTAAAATAAGTAGGTAGAGTTTTAGAGCAATAGATAAATAAAAGACAGAGAGGGGAAGATAAAACTGGAGTTCACACATAAACACATGCCATGAAATTCCATCTTTTTATAGATAGGCCACAAATTCAGCTTTATAGGGGTCAACGAAAAGAGGAGAGCACAATTTGCTACATTATTCATGGAATCATAAGAAGAAATTATAAAATCTCAGAAGAAACCCAAGTATTTCTGGAGCCATGCATAAAATGTCCTCAATATTGTTACAGGAAGCATAGTAAAAAGTTTCACAACACATATCCCATATTATCCTCCAAATTAAAATTCATAACAAACGATTCTACAAAAAAAGTTCATAAGTTGACATTGAACAAAATACAGGTATTTGAGTAGAGAATATAACAAAAAGTATAGAAATTACATAACACTACTGATTAGTAACATTTCAATTATCTTGAAAAACCCTTTTTATGTTTTATGTCATCGGAGATAAGGCATACCTAGACTAACAGAACTCATGTGTATAACCCTTGACCAATTCCCTATTTTTCCTGAACATCTCTGATACATATCTTCTGTACAGAGAACATTTTTGAAAAATGAACCCTTTACTATTCATTAATGCTAAGGCATGTGATTCCTATTATGACTTCCTATGCAATAAGCCAGGATGATCACCTATGTGCCACACAGAAAAGAGGTGAATACCAAAAATGTGCTTGCTTTCTAAACTGAATTTTCCAATCAATATTTTATTTAAAAACAGAATGTCACCAAGGCTCAATCTGTATCATTCATTACATACTTACATTAGTCTTTATAAATATCAGACACTACACCACAGTACTAAAAATGAATCACTGCTATGAACAAGAATGGAGCCAATTAGATGAAGTATCACAGTTTTCTCTGATAAAGAAGAAATCCCAGCTAAGAAGAAGATTCCAGCATTGGAGAATAATGAGATAACTGGGATGAGGAGGCAGCCTCATTTAGTCTCCTAGAATTCTGCTATTTGTGAAAATAGATACAAAAATTTCTTTTCAGAAACTATATATATATATATATATATATATATATATTGAAATATATATATATATTTCAAGCTGCTAGCAAAAACAGTCATCCATCCAGGCCATGCTGATGGGAACTACTTTGTGTTCTGCATTCTGACCCATGGGGAATTTGGAGCAGTCTACTCTTCAGATGGAGTCCTAATTCCTGTGGCTTTCAGGGAAAGTGCGTAACTGAAAGAAACTGTACATCATTAGTAAACTTCTATGTGGGTATTTATGTACTATCTGAATATAAATAATGCTATGTGTCTCTCACTACTACATGAAATGTACACATACACCTAGAATGTAAATAAGTGTCTTTCAGGGATGGTGATGAGAGTGTGAGAATATTCTCTAAGTCAAGATTGCACTGTCAAACTTACAACAAAGCCAGTTCTCAGATAAGTGATTTTGTCAGGCATTAAAGAAGTTGGTAAAAATCAGTGAAAGAAAAAAGGATGAGGGAGCAAGCAAAATGTCAGTATACAATGGCATGTGAAGTACCATAGGCACTAACAAACCTATCGAATGCATTCCTTAACTTCATCTCTGATTTATTCTAACATTCCACCACACTCAGACAGAGCAAAGCACATAAGGATTAGGTGAGACAACCTAAATATGTTTGTAATTCTACATAAACCTCGAGTCTCTGGGATTTTCTTTCAGGAATCTGTCTCAAAAAAAGAAAAAAAAACTTTTTCTCAGTTGCTTTCAATGTCATGTTAGTTTGATGGAACTTAGGTGATCCCTTTTTTCAACTTCTTCAGAGTTTTGTTAATTAGTGCTGGGCCTTAGTAGACCACACAAACTGACAAATGACCAAAAACATGTTAATACAGAGAGCTGCTTGAAATTCCCTTGCCACCAGTCAGAAATAATTGGTACCATTCTTCAAGCTTTCCTGGAAGAATGACAAATCAAGAAGAAACGTCTTTTATTTCAAAGGACTTTTTATCAGCTCTGGGTCATAAAGCATGGCAATTTACTTATCCTTTTGTATTACGAAAAAAATTCTAAAAACAATATTTCCAAAGAGATACTGATCAAAGTTAAAGAATTTAGTATCTGTCAAAGTGCAAATCCCAGGGATCTATAGAATCAGGGGATGCAAAGCTGTCAAGCATATGGGGTCCTTTATGGAAGTCTCACTGCCTGAGCAAACCAACAGTTTGGTGTACGAAGGCACAGATGCTCTTCACACTGGAAAATGAAACAAAAACAGAATAACCTATCATTGGAAGAAGTGAATGCATAAGCTGCTTCCTTGTCGGATTTGAGATAAACAAAGGAAATAAGCATACTTTCTATTCATTAAAAAAAAGCCATGACATACAGTCATGACTACTGTTTGTGATCCAAGATAAAAACAAAATCAACTTCTATAAAACTCAAACAGACATTTCTAAACCAAATACAGTTTGGGGTTATAAAATCTGGGAAATCTGTGTGTCAGTAATAATGAAAGCAAAACTTTAGGGTCAGCATCATCTAAAATCTAAACTTTTTAACCATTTCTCCATCCTTCACCTCATATTACCATACATATTTGCCATTGCCCTGTTATATGTAAAATGAAGTGGCATGTTTACTATGCTATTTGATATCCAAATTTAGCACATGCTACCCTGGTATGAGACAGCTGGGATCCAAATTTAGTTCAGATTCTCCCCATACTGTATCAGAACACACAAACTGCTTGGAGTCCTCTCAACCATTTTGCCATTTCAACTTTCAAATTCCAATAGGCTACACAATAAAGTGAATTTTAGTTTTGTGGTTTTTTATTATTTTTTTTGGCCTTTTCAGGTTTATTCTCTTACAAAATTTAGCCATTTATATAGGTACCCCCAGCAACATGTTCATTTTATTCTGGGTACAATTTCATTACTCTTTAAAATGCTATCAAACTTTCCTGTTTCTCATTTTTGAGGATGAATGCATTACAATTCATATTACACATATAGAGCACAACTTTTCATATCTCTGGTTGTACACAAAGTAGAGTCACACCATTTCTGCCTTCATACATGTACTTAGGGTAATGATGTTCATCCCATTCTACCATCTTTCCTACCCCCATGCTCCTTCCCTTCCCCTTACCCCTTTTTCCCTATCAAGAGTTCCTTTTGATATCAAGAATCAGTCTCCTTATATCAGAGAAAACATTCAGCATTTGTTTTTGGGAGAGGATTGGCTAACTTCACTTAGCATTATATTCTCCAGTTTCGTTAATTTACCTGCAAATGCCATGATTTTATTCTCTTTTAATGCTGAATAATATTCCATTATATATATATCCCACATTTTCTTTATCCATTCATCTACTGAAGAGCATCTAGGTTGATTCCACAGTTTAGCTATTGTGAATTGTGCTGCTATGAATATGATGTGGCTGTGTCTCTGTAGTATGCTGTTTTTAAGTCCTTTGGGTATAGACCGAGGATTGGGATAGCTGGGTCAAATGATGGTTTCAGTTCCAGTTTTCCAAGGAGTCTCCATATTGCTTTCAATATTGGCTGCACCAATTTGCAGTCCCACCAGCAATGTATGAGTGTTCCTTTTTCCCCACATCCTCACCAACATTTATTGTTGTTTGTGATCTTAATAGCTGTCATTCTGACTGGAATGAGATGAAATCTTAATTTGTATTTCTCTAATTGTTAGAGATGTTGAACATCTTTTCATATATTTGTTGATTGAATGTATATCATCTTCTGAGAAGTGTCTGTTCAATTCCTTGGCCCACTTATTAATTGGGTTATTTATTCCTTTGGTGTTAAGATTTTTGAGTTCTTTATATATCCTGGAGATTAGTGCTCTATCTGATGTGCGTGTGGTTAAATTTTTTTCCCAAAATGTAGGTTCTCTATTCACCTCACTGATTGTTTCTTTTGATGAAAAGAAGCATCTTAGTTTGAATCCATCCCATTTATTGAATCTTGATTTTAATTCTTGCTCTATAGGAGTCTTATTAAGGAAGTCAGGGCCTAATCCAACATGAAGGATATTTGGGCCTACTTTTTCTAATAATAGGTGTAGTGCCTCTGATTTAATTCTTAGGTCCTTGATCCACTTTGAGTTGAGTTTTGTGCATGGTGAGAGAAAGGGATTTAATTTCATTTTGTTGCATATGGATTTCCAGTTTTCCCAGCACCATTTGTTGAAGAAGCTATCTTTTCTCCAATGTACATTTTTGGCACCTTTGTCTAATATAAGCATTTTGTCCTTTCAACCTTTCAACTTCTGGTAGGCTACACAAATAAAGTGAATTATAATTTTAAAAATCACAAAATTAGTACATAAAATGGGATGGAATTTTATTTTCAAATATCCAGAATTTAATTCAATAGATGTTTGAGTATAATTTTGTGCTTTTATGCAAGGGAAGTTATTAATGTTATCAGAGTATAGAAAGTGAAAGATAGCTATTGGTATGTAGAATGCTTCTATTGAATGGTTAAATTTTATCTTAGACACTAAAAATCTTTACAGAAATGCTATGTTTCTATTGCTGCCAAAGGTAGCACCTCTCATCTTTCTTTTACATTTCACCAAATTGTGTCCCTATTTGTTTAAAAGTTTATTTTTCAGTCTGTTTTTTGCTTTTAGAAACTGCATTTTTCATCCAGAAAATGAAAACAAAATCTTATTTTGGTTTCAATAAATAAGAAAGGAAATCTCTAAATAAGAAACATACATATAATTTTTAAAATTACAATGTCCCCTCTTGCCTGCTTTCACAAATTTCCAGTTTTCTTAACTCTCTTCATATATAATGGGTAACTTCTGAACATATATTAGGAGCCTTTTGAACATACTGATTTCATTTCCTTTGGATAAATATCCAGTAGTGAAATAACTGGATCATAGAGTAATTCTATTTTTAATTTTTTCTGGAATCCCTATGTTGTTTTCCAGAATAGCTGTACCACATTTTATTCCTGACAACAGTGTGCAAGTGTTCTCTTTTCTCCATATCCCTATCAGCACTTACAATCTTTAGTCTTTTTTGATAATAATAGACATTCTCCCTAGACTGAGATGATATCTCATTGTGGTTTTTATTTGCACTTCCCTGGTAATTAGGGATGCTGAGCCATTTTTCATATACCTGTTGCCATTTTGTATATTTTTTGTCTTTTAATTTGGTTTTTTAATATTTTTTTGCTATTGATATGTTTTTAGGGGGCAGGGGCAGAGCAATATGGCATCTAGATAATATGTTTCAGTAATCATCTCTGCATAGAAACAACAATTTCAACAACTATGCACTCAACTACCTTCTGAAGAGCTAAGGAAGCCATGTGAAAGGCCTTAATACCTTGAATTACTATAAAAATACAAAAAGATGCATTGTAGAAAGCTGGAAGGGAAAAGCTGCCCACATCACCCCTCCATAAACTCCACGTGAAGACAGTATCTGATTGGAGAAAGGAGAAGGAATTGAGTCTAGGACTTAAACTTGAAACCCAGTACCAAGACTACCACAGTGAAATACAGTGCTATTCAGAGACCCGTTACTTATTCCCCTAGGCCAGCATCCATAGTCTAAGCTTCTAGAATCGTGTTAGCCAGGAAATCAGGCAACTTGGTGCTGCAGAGTGGATGGGGAGACTTCACCCACTGTGGAACAGGGTGCAAAATCTAGCACAGGACTTTGCACCACAGAAACCACAAGACCAAAGCTTGCAGACATTTTTGGAGATTTTTTTGGGGGGTAAGGGACTCTGAAGATTAAATCTAGGGCTTCATGAATCCCAGATAAGCACACTGCCACATGTTTAGATTAGACAAGTGCTTTTTTTTTTAATTGGTTGTTCAAAACATTAAAAAGCTCATGACATATCATCTTTCATACATTTGATTCAAGTGGGTTATGAACTCCCATTTTTACCCCAAATACAAGTTGCAGAATCACATCGGTTACACATCCACATTTTTCCATAGACAAGTGCTTTTGATCTAGCTAGAACAAGAATCTCTTTGGAGAAAGCATCATCGCTGTCCTTGGTCCTGATATCTCCAGACTGGGTATGTAACTCAGGACTAATATAGTAAAAAGGTCAGGAATGATTATTGTGATGCAAGTCAGACCAAGCAAAGCCATTGGCAAGACTGGCTGGAGCTATGAGAAAAGAGCTAAAAACAATGTATATCTAGGGCTAGGATGGGGTCCAGTTTCACCTCCATATTGGAAGACCTGTGAATGAAACTGACCCAGAGGAAAGCAGAGACAAGAGACAGAGCAGAGGACTGATTCCTGGTGACATCGGTTATACATCTGTATTCTGCACGTCTGAAGCTAGATGCTCCTCTTGAATTTCCTGGTTAACTAAGTCAATAAATTTATGCACACACACACACATACACTGTGTCCTGAATAGTGTGTGTGTGTGTGTGTGTGTGTGTGTGTGTGTGTGTGTGTATGTGTGAGGTCTGGTGGCAAAATCCAAAGAATCTTGATTAAAACAGTGTTCAACAAATGTGAGATCCTACCCCCTTTTACTTCTCCCCTTAATTTTTAAAGTATGACTTGGAAGACTGCCAAAGTGGATACATTAGACTATACACTATAACTATGTACTATCACACTATATAACATTCTTGTATGGGACAGAAACTTTTTAAAAAGGAGGAATAAATATTATTGCATCTAAGTTTGTTTTTTATTTATTGGTTCATTTTGTTTTGGTACCAGGGATAGAACCCAGCAGCTATTAACTACTGAGCCACAGTCCCCAGCCATTTTTCCAATATTTTATTTTGAGATAGGGTCTTACTAAGTTACTTAGGGCCTCACTAAATTTCTGAGGCTGGCTTTGAACTTGTGATCCTACTGACTCAGTCTCCCAAGCCTCTGAGATTACAAGCATGTACCATCGTGCCCAGTTTGCATCTGAGTTTAATTGCTAATTTTGTCTGATTTTCCATTTAGAGAGAGAAAATCACTGAGTATTCCAATTTATCTTTGAATAAAAAATAAATTTAAAAAAACTAATTGTGGTACAAAAAGACAGATACACAATTTTATGTTTCACAAACCTAATTCTGGAAATTTGACCAGAAAACTTTAAAAAGTATAACTACATCATGTTATATCAGAATTTAATGAAACCTCTTACTCTACTGAAAGACCTAATTCTAAGAAGATATATCCATCTTTCAACCCTTGAAAAGTAAATGTGCCATATCTCACTCTATTTCTCCAGAAGGCATAAAAAATCTTAATATGTTTCCCTGATAAACTTAATAGAGAATTGCTAGGCCATACACAAAATAAGAGAAACTAGAAGTGGAGGAAAGGCAGAAATGCCTTGATTCTCATTGAATTTTCTAAAGGAAAAAAATACAAAATTATTTGTTTTCCTATTGATTTTTCTCTGGTCAAAAGGCAGTGGGTGAGAATTAGGGAGTTTAATTAGTCTAATTCGTTGCACCCTCTTGTTGTCAATGCCTTACAAGAAAAGAAATTGAAGGAAATTTGTCTTCCTTTTGGCCCAGGTAGGACTTGATGAGTACTATTTAAGATAAGGCAAATTATTCTCCTTTCCGTGATGTTCCCCTTGAAACAGAACCGATTGCTTTTCCAAGAAGATGCAACACATATTTGTATCTAATCAAATCATTTGTCTTCATTGGCTCTGTACCTCCTCCAGGTGCAGCCGCCTTTTCTTATATACCTGCCCATACAAAGCGAGAAGAATGCTTTTTTACCCCTAGGATTTTGCACAATTTAAGCTTTAAATGATATCAGTATCCCAATAAAAAGTAAGATGTGCTTTCAAACAACACCATACAAGAAAACAGGTATGTGAGCAATGCTACCTCCTTTCTCACTCAGTTTATTTCTGCCCTCTTTTCAGGGTACTTAATATGTATTCTTCTTCTCTTTGCTGCAGTAGCTATCAGCATTAGAAAAGACCATGTGCAGCCAATCTGCTGCCTGAGTAAAGACTCTGTTCAATATTTCAGTGTTTCCAAAAATGATGTGCTGCTTGTTTGGCTCTGCCTATAATCTTGTTTTCAATTTCTATCTGCCTTGGGCATCTTTCTCCTGCCACATATCCATATGAGCCTAACAGCACCACATGCGGCGCCAGATGCTAGAAATGCCATGATACCAAAGCATGTGACACAAGGATGATCTGCTCTTTCCCTTATAATTAAATGAGAAAACTGTGGGTATATTGTCTCCCACTTGGCCCCATCACAAATGCAGCCAACAGATGCTACTGCACATGACTCATATTAAGTACAAAGGAAAGATGTAAATATGCCCCCTAAAAATATTTCAAGAACTCAAGCCCCATGAGGTTGGTTACTTTGTGAAGAAAAGCAGGTGTTAAGGTAAAAGAAAGAAAGATGCAGTCATACCCGAGGTAACCAGCCCTTTGTAGCCTCTATCCAAAGCCAAGTCACACACTTGTCTCATGCTTTAACACATCTGTCATTTCCTATTGTGTGCTGCCTAGGCACTGGGTTGACAACAAGCCAGGCTTAAACCCACTGGCAATTATTCGGCCCATGTCCATCAGCATGTGCTCTGAAAAGGCCTAAGACCCCTCAGACTTGCCAGCAGCAGCCAGTGTTTTCTTTGATAATGCCTACCTCCCAGCAACAGCATTCAGAACAGACCACAGATGAGAGCACTCACTCTCATCTCTGCATTCGTTTCCTGCTAACAAGCATCCCTCTAATAGTCATGTAAAATGTAACTATGGCACATTGAAAGAAGGATATTTTTTAAACAAAACCAAGTAGTGCAAATAAGATTTGCAGCACAAATTACAGCCACAAGGACACTGTGGATAAATTACTGGTGATGCTCAGTACAAAGTGTGACCGTTTGGCTTAAGAGGATTAATCACAACAAGAAATCTTGAATTTTACTACTTTAATATAGTAGTAAATATAGTCTGTGATTACCTTTGGCCTTGATTTTAATGATTTATCTGAAATATTATTGCCTAGCTTCTCCAAAATTATCTTTTCTCCTAGAGTTGATACAATCACTAAACAATCACTTAATACTGCATTACTATTCAAACATATAATGATAATAGTTCACCATGTGATACTGAAAAATGATCAGGAGAGATTTTGCAGCTACTAATAATTTTACAGATGTTCATCTTCCTCCTAAAAGAAAAAGTATGAATGCAAATTTTCAGGCAGTTATATGGCCTAAGTACCTTAATTATAAATGTAACTGTATAATAACTAGATGGACTCATCTCCTTTTATAAAGGGAGATCTGACTTCTCTAAATATTTTATATCATCTGCAGTAGATTCTCAAAGGATTCTCCAGCTCTCATTTCCTACTAGATAATCCCAAAGGAAGAGATTAAAAGAAGAAAGCAATTCTTGACTATTCTCTACATTTTTTTTTCATTTTTATTCAGTTTCCATTCCCTAACCTTATCCCAGACTTTACCCTTTATGTTGATGTCCATCTGGTTCATGATCCTCACAATCCATACTTCTTGATGACCCTTCCCAAACCAGTCACTGACATTTCTGAACAATTTTGTCATAAAACTCTAATCCCACTAGACAGTAAGTTCTGTGAGAGCAGAAACTACATCTTACTCCTTTTTCTACCTTACACAGCAATCAGCAAAATGATTATTATGTAACATATCATCAAGGATCAAAAACCAGTTTTGACTTGAATATATCCGAGATCCTTACCTGAGCATGTTCTCACCAATTACAATTACAATCCTGCCTTTCTCCCCAATTCTTAACATTATATACAGTTCATTTTTATAAAAATCATTAATCACCAAGATTTTTACATTTTTCTCCTGATCGTCCTGGTCCCATATCTACTGGCAATACAATTCCTAATTAGTCCTGGACTGCTATTGAGCCACTTCCCTACCGGCACCATTATCACCATCAAAAGCCTCACCCTGGGACTTAAGGGCAAACTCATCTCCAAATCAGCTTCCTCCAAATCTAAAACTTCCAATCTGTTTTCTGTTTCTAGGCTAATTAAGATGTATAGAGAAAGATAGAAATGCCCCAGTGCAGTCTCCAATTGCTCCAATTGGAGAACTTCAAATGGACTTATATGCTGTTCACTGTTCATCTCTCATTAGCTACCAGCTTATATCTACGTGTTTCTCTGGCAGTTTTTCCCCTTTAGTTCCAAATTCCTTCTACTTCAAGCATGTCAAATTTGCTAATGCTCTATTTGAGAGGTTGGTGTCACATTAAAGTTATATAAAATGTATGCTATATAGCAATAAAATGAACTATATTCTGTTAAAATGGAAAATTTTGAATTTCTCAGTGCTTATTAATATAATAATCCAGTGATGCCTTTTTCTGGTGGGGGAGGTTAAGTGACATGGTCCATCCATACTTTGATATGTGACTTTATTCACAATAAACAATGCATTTGAAAAGTTGAACAAATGTATTACCTTCACTGGAAAAAAAAAAAAAGATGCTGGCACATACTGTCATCTGCCAAAGGATGAGACCACCATTCAAACTTAGAAAAAAACACTGCAAAGTTTAAATAAAATGTTTGCCTAAGTAATAGAAAATAGTAATGTTTAGACACAGTCTCACTGAACTAAGAAAGCTGATGATATTACATAGGGTTTTAATAAAGGGGAGTTGAGAAGTTATGCTAGTTAAAGAGGCAATCTGTAACTTCAGGTCTCAGAAGGTGATCCAGGCTGGGTAAACAGCCATGCTTGTGTTGGTTACAAAAACAGGAGTTGGTTAACATCAACCTTAGATGAGAGTGAGCCCACTACTGATCAGTTACCTTTTAAAGGCTTTCAAAGGCCTTTACAGAAGTGACTCTCACTGAACAATTAGACAAGTTTAAGACCAGTGAACCAGAGCTAAAATCTTGATGATATTTCTAGCACAATGATGATTCTTCATAGTTTTAAATTTTCTTATACCTTAAAAATTTATTAGCTATATCAAATGCTATATTGGCAGTAATTTTTAATTCCATCTAACATTAGCCTAATATTCCCTTATTAAAATAGAAGTCCCAAGTTGGCACAAAGATTTTGTTCAGTTTGCAAAGTTTGATCAATAGATAGTAACAGCCTAGCATAATAAGAGGATTTCAAAACCCCATCTAAGTCCTACAAGTTAGGTCACACCATCATTCATTAGCAATGTCTGCTATGGGGAGGAGTTCTGAACAGCAATACCAATCCACTTCTTTTCTGATTCTGCCCTAGAATGAAAGCCACTCAGAATCTATAGTTAACTAAGCTGGACTCCATGACTGTAAAGTTGTTACAGTAAAGATTAATTTTAATAAAAACAAATTGAACTGACTGAGCTCTAAGTGGTTGGCATTTAAAAATGATAATAACTGGGCCTGGGGTTGTGGCTCAGTGGAAGAGTACTTGCCTAGCATGTGTGAGGCACAGGGTTCAATCCTCAGCACCACATAAAAAAATAAATACATGAAATAAAGGCATTGTAATGTCCATCTATACCTGAAAAAATATTTTTTAAATGACAAAAACCAAGGTGGAATAAAGTATATTTATGCTAAAGCAATGAGGACAGCACCAACATTCAGTGAAATCTAATTAAATTGGAACAACATGAAAGAACATTTATTTTCAAAGAACTCAGAACCTAAATGAAGAAAATTTTTAATTACAAAACATGCTATTTTTATAATGTTTTTTTCCTTAAAGAAACCTAAATTTAATTATGAAATTTTATAACAATGAAAAAAATTCAATAAGTTTACTTATTTACTGTAATTAATTTCATCCCTGATATAGTTCTAAAATTTATATGTATAAGATATTTTGTCTTTAAAAACAAAGAGGTCTTAATCAATTAAATTTCTCCCAAAGAAATTATAATTGCATTTAGGAAATTATAATTGCATTTATTCATCTTTCTCTAAGGATTTAACATGTGCACCTTCCACAATTTTGGAAACAACTCTCAAAGATCTAAGGCTGTAATAATTTCTGAGATGGCTGAAACACAAATTTACACTGGACACTTGGTTGAAGTATAAGGATATGTCACTTTGTAGTAAGAAACTCAGAAAACTTCCCAACATCTACCTGTAAACTTATCTTTGTCATCCTTAACTTATCACTACATGAAAAATAATTCTTAGGAATTATTAATTTGTATAACAGGGTTTTATTTTCTGTAGCCTGCTATGGACTGAATGTTTGCCCCCAAATTAATATGTTGAAACCCTAACCCCTCAGTGTGGCTACATTTGGAAATGGAACATTTAAGAAAGTAGTTAAGGATAATGAGATCATAATGATGGGACTCTGATATGTTAGGATTATTGTCATTTTAAGAAAAGACACCAGAAAGCTCACTCTAAACCATGTGACATCACAGAAAGATGACTGTCTATCTATAAGCTGGGAGTCTGCCCTCACCAAAGACCATGTGGCATTCTGGTCTTAGAACTCCAGCTTCAAGAACTCTCAGCAAAAATATTCTGATTTTTAAACCACCCAATCTGTGGTATTTCATTATAACAGACTGAGAAGACTAATATGTTGTTGCAAAAGGAAAATTATTCATGTGCATAATAAAACTAAAGAGAAAATGGGGGTTCTAAGGAACTGATGGAATTCATGAATTTAGAGAATTGTGTATGTCTCTGGAAGCATTCTTCAAAACTACCAAGAATCTATTCAACTTTCATTCCCACCTTCCATATGATCATATTTTAAAATTATTATCTCTAATATTTTCTATATAACAAAATATCTTCATCTCTCTTCTCATCAGAATGTGAATCAGAGCTGAGTTCTTGATGACCTTTCTCATACAATGATCTTTCTTTATATTCCAACTAGTTAATTCAAGGGGCTTTAGGGGTTACTCACCTCTATAGAATCTTCAACTAGACACAGAAGGAAAGAATAACAGGTAATATAAAAGCTGTATAAAAAATTATAGGTGCACAGTAACAAATAGTATTCAATATTAGCATATAGTACAAATTGGAAATGTTAGATTTTTTTAAAAGCCACATCATTCTCTGTGTACCTGCACAAATTTTTTACCTTCTCTGAAACTTGTTCTCTGCATTTCTAAAATAACAACCTCTTTCACCATGTTTTTTTATTGTTAAATATGGTAATTCCATTAAAATGCTCATGGATTACTTGGCACATGACAAGTATTAAATATGATTAAGGGCATAGCAAGAGTGAATGTGAAAACTAGGGATGGCTTCCTCAAGACAGTGAATTCTGGGCTAGCTCTCAAAGCAAAATGTTAAGAGCAGAACAGAATCCATTCCAGGAAAAGATATGACCAGAGACATAGAAATGTAAATTTTCAAGAAAAGCATTTTATTTTAAAGAAAAAAAAATTCATTAATCTTAGAAAATATATACTGTTGTCCAGTTCTATGTAAGACCATATTAAACTTTCTTTTTAATAATAGCAGAGCAAGTGAATGGAAAGCGACCTCAAAAGCACAGTCATCTATTATTTTGGCTTCAAATAGGCAGGATCATTTTTTAAGCTACTTATTTTTTATTTACTTGAGATGACAAAAAAGGAGAAAAATAACAGCAATTTTCAAAATATAAAACCCTTTATTTTGTGGCTAAGCCTATCTTTCACTTTAAGAATACCTTCACCATGTGGTTGTGAATGAGACATACTCTCCAAGGGCACCTGCTCTTTCATAGCTCTCCTTCCTGTCCCTAGAGCTGTCAGTTATCATAAATGTTCCTGACAGTATGCTTCACCCAGGGCACTGGCTCAGGTGGAAGGTGGTAATCTTGAGGATCCAATTTATGGACAGAGAACAGTACTCAACATGAAAACTTCAATCAAAGTTGTCTAAAGAAAACTCCCTGTCACAAACAACTTCACTTCTATTTGTCTGTCCTTAGTAAATGGAGATACCAAAGAGTTCATTAGAGTGAATACATATTGTAATAAGAAACAAGGTCAATATTGAAAAAAAAAATATTTAAAAAATATTCTTCACTTGAGTGAATAACTAAGACTTACAAACAGTTCGTAGATTTTAAAAAAAAAACTTTTGTTTTCAAAAGAATTAAGATAGCAAAGGTGAGTGTAGAAATCCTACTTACAGCAATGGAATAGTTTCGATAGGCCAACATATACATCAAAGTAACCCTAAAAGCTATATTGAATAGTTTTTAAAATCTGTCTGAAGAGTTTTGGGGACATTCAGGAATTGAGGGGCCAAGATCTCAGAAGGGAAATTCTTTGAGGTGAATCCAGTACTCTACACACAGCTTTCCCCTTTGGGGCTCTTGCTAAATCTTAAGCAAGAGGAGAAAAGCTAAAGACAGAGGCTAAAATTTTTTATAGAGCATAAATTCTAAAAGTCAAAGAAACCAGTACAGCTTTCTTATATAGATAAAAAGAAAAAGATTGCCCTTTGGGCCTGATAGAGCAACTAGAATGGCCAGATTTGCCAAGATCATTGACAGCAGAGAAGCAAAGAAAATTAAGTTCAGACTCACATGAGTTTATCCCTTGTGGCATTTGGCCAATTCTTAAATTTCACAGTGATAAGAAGCTAAGAAGGTGAGCAAAAAACTGTGGGAAATCTCAGGGGAATTCTCAACGGGGCTCAGACTACTGGTAAAACAAAAATTGGAGTTCAGAGCCTACTGTGAAAGAGGGCCCTGGTAATTACCCTAGGCTCTTTCATTGGGTGTTTCTTAGTGCTCTTTTCTGAGACAGGGGCAAATTTGAAATATAGACTTAAAAAGTCAAAAACAGTTCACAGACACCTCAGTCCCTGATTAGGTGGATGGATCCACAGTAAAGAGGCTGCCTGGATGAGGATAGAGTGGTCCATTCTGGGGAAGACAGCATCATCCAAATACTACAATTTTTTATATGCAATGTCAACATTCAATTAAAAAGAAATGTTAGGCATACAATGAAACAAGACTAGAATAAAATTAGTCAATAAAAACAGAGAGTACGCAAATAACATACACAAAATTAAAATTATAAATGAGAGATATTTTAAAATCTATATAAAAAGATGGTGAAAATAAAATCTATAACAACAATCCAACATAAATAGAGAGAACTGAAAAGTATAATAATTAGCAGTAAGAATAAAATCAGTGTTCAAACAATAAATTGCATACAAAGAGAAAACTAATGAACAAGACAGACTTTTATAAAATATTCACAATCAAGACAGAAAAAGAGTTAGGAAATGCAAAAAAAAAAAAAGAGTATCAAAGATAAGAACTTGAGGTACAACATTCACATAATTGGATATCTGGGGAAGGAGACTAACAGAATTAAGCTAAAGCAACAATTGAAGAAATATGTTTGAAATGTTTTGTTATGATTTAGATAGGAGGTGTCCCCCAAAAGCTCATGTGTGAGACAATGCAAGAAAGTTTAGAGTTGAAATTATTGGCTTATACAAGCCTTAACCTAATCAGTGCATTGAGCCACCGATATGGATTAATTGGGTGGTAATTGTAGGCAGATAGTGTGTGGCTGGAGGAGGTGGGTCACTGGAGGTGTGCCTTCAGGGTATATATTTTGTCATGGTGAGAGAATTTTCATGCTTTTCTTCTTTGTGTCCACATCCTAACTTGCTTTGCTCTGCCATAACCTTCTACCATGATGTTTTGCCTCACCTTAAGCTCAGAGCAATGAAGCCAACCATCAAATTGTCCTTATCAGGTCTTATGATAAGAACAGTACCAAAAAGTCTGCTTAAAACATGTTTCAAGACTTATGAACAACATCAATCTATAAATTTGAAAAGTTTTAAGAAGCCCCAAAAGATTAAAGAAAGAAAATCTAAGTACATTAAAATCAAAATCCAGAAGAAGAAGAAGAAGAAGGAGAAGGAGAAGGAGAAGGAGGAGAAGAAGAAGAATGAAGGGGAATTTTTTTAAACTCATCTAAAGAACCAAAATATATTAGCTTCATTGGGGCAGTTAAATTCTTAGCAGGAGCAATTCAAGGTAGAAGACAACATACTAACCGCTGGAAGATTGTTTAACCTAACTGAGAATTGTACATCCAGAGAAAACAACCTTCAAACATAAATAGCAATATCTAATTTTTAAGAAATATTGAATGAAATACAGAGTAGAGCAATACATCGATAATTTATTCAAACAGTTGAAAAGAAAGATATATACATGCATTTTAGAAATAAAGTATAAATAAATGTAATGAAAATAAACTTATTAGGGAATCTGAATAAAGAATATGCAAAAACATTTTATATCATTGTAACTTTTCTATTCGTCTGAAAAATATTTTAATTTCAAAGGTTTAGAGAAAATAAAAATAAGACATCTTTCCCTATAATATCAACTTTCCTATGTTTAAATTGTGCCAAAAAGATGAAGACAAATACAGACCTTATGAGACCTATGAAGGCTGAGAGACTGTCATTAGCGGGTTCACATTAAGCACACACACACACACACACACACACACACACACACACACATACATGAAAGAGGAAGCTCTTCAGAGAGAAAGAAACTGGACTCTTAGAATTGGAGGAAGTATTCAAGAGCAAAGGAAAGAGTAAATAACTGTGTAAAGGAACAAAAGCAGCATTTTTTGTTTGGTATCTATAGAGAAATAAAATCCATGACATCAATAACACAAAAATTAGGATTATTTGAGAAATGACAACATACTGAGTTTTATTAGACTCTGATACATCCTGGTGTCATGTCCACAGCCCAGTTGTGCCAGGGCAGCAGGGCAGGTTGCAGGAAAGGCAAAGGAAGTACCCAGAGAAACCATGGAAGACACATGATTTTGGGAGCACAGCTCACAAGCGATCAGGACTGCTCTAAGAAGAGTTCATTGGCAACAGACTGAACAAGTAGCAATCCTGTCCCTCATGGTGCTTTGTCAAGCAGTGTCTCTTCTCCCTCATGGTGTTTGCTCCAGTGGTGGCCAGGAGGACAAGTAACACGTATCCTTTTTCACAGTGCCTCAGTTACACACCTGTTGCCACTCAGAGATGGGTTTTATATATTAGGCTGCAAATGCAGTGACATCATCAGCTTTAGCTTCTTTAATTTGCTTATGTGACCAACTTCTCAAGGAGCAATTTTCTGTGCTTTTTACAGATGACACTATCTTGTTTTAACTCCCAGTGTGCATAAGAGAAAATCAGTGTCCTTCAAGATAACATATATTTGGACTTTCCCAACCAGTTTTGCTCTTATTATTCCCCTAACTTGGCTAGGTTTTGGGGAAACAAACATCATTATCCAAAGTACATGTATGAAGACATGAATTGGAGTCAACATATTTTATATACAACCAGAGATATGAAAAATTATGCTGTACATGTGTAATAAGAATTATAATGCATTCTGTTGTCATTTATTTTTTTAAAAAATCAATAAAAAAGGAAGGGAACATTTAGGCATATGGTACTTTTCTATCCTACTTTTCTTTAGGGCCAACATTCCTGGATATATACTGTAATCACTCAGGATTACCACTGAAAGAAAGAAATGAATACCAAATAAACCAATAAAGAAAATTGAAAAATACTTTATTTTTTAAAATTAAACTTATTTAACTAATATATAAAACATTAAAATATACATATTAACGGAGTATCATATGATATTTCAATACATGAATACATTGTGCAATGTTTAAAACAGGGTAAAAATATCTATTTCTTTAAATATTTATCATTTCTTTATGATGAAAACTTTCAAAATCCTTTCTTCTGGCATTTTGACATATATAGTATATAATTTTTTATCTCTAATCACCATACTGTGCAACAGCACACCATAATGTCTTTCTCCTGACTAATTATAACTATGTACCTATTGATCAACTTCTCCCCAGCCCTCCTGCTTATACTCTCCCCAGCCTCTGATAACCTCTATTCTATCCTTAAAAATTAGATCATATTTTTTAATATCCCACACATAAATGAGATAACATGGTACTTGTCTTTCTGTTCCAGGCCTATTTTCCTCATTGTAATGATCTGCAGAGCCACCCATATTGTCCCAAATGAAGGAAGGATTTTACTCTTTCTTTATCTGACTGACATCGCATTGTCTATATGTACATCATTTTCATTATCCATTCTTCAGTTTATGAACACTTATGTTGTTTCCTTTTCTTGGTTGTTGTGGAAAAAGTACTTCAATAAACACAGGAACACAGACATCTCTTGAACATACTGATTTCGTTTCCATTGTACATATATTCCCACAGTGGGATTACTGGATCATATGGTACTTCCAGTTTTGACTTTTTTTTCTTCAGTACTGAGGATTGGACTCAGGTCTGAGGGCATGCTAGAGAAGTAAATGCTCTGCCACTGAGCTATGTTCCCTGCCCCTCGTTTTAATTTTTTGAGGAATCTCCACACTGTTTTTCATATTGTCTATATTCCAACCAACTGTGTACAAGGGTTCCCTTTTCTCTATATATGTACCCATACTTTTTATCTTTAGTCTTTTTAATAATAGCCATTCTTAACAGGGTAAGATGACATCCCTTTGTGGTGTTGATTTTAATTTCCCTAATTATTAATGATGTTGAGCATTTTTTCATATACATGTTATCATTTGTGTGTCTTCTTTTGAGAAATGTCTATTGTCTAATGACTATATTTTTTTAAAAAAAATTATTAATCAAAAAAGAACAAAAGAGACAAGTGAAGAACAACTAGAAAAAGATAGGTTCAAACATTAATATATTATTATATATGAGCACAATGTTAAGTATGCATTAAGTAAATACCATGCATTGTTAATGTCCAATTAAAGTCAAAACTTGATAGAATCTTAGAAAAATGATATGTTGTTTATAAGAAGCACAACTTAAATATAAAGACAGGTAAGTGAAAGGATGGGAAAAATCAAATAGAGTGAAAAAAACTGATCTTTAATAAAGGTAGAATGTTAATACTAATATAAATATATACTATAAGACAAGAAACAAGAAGAAGTAAAATAGGATTCTCACAACAGTGAAAGAGAAGATACAACAATAGGTAAGAAAGGAGTTTCATAATGATAAAATAAAAGATACAATTTTACACTTGTATTTTCTTAATTGTATAGATTTAAAATACATAAAGCAAAATTTACCAGAGATAAGGAGAATTTGGACACCCATTCAGAAGTAGACAGAATAAGCACTAAAAAATTCTGAAAGACAAAATTAACTGACTTTACCTAATTTTCATGAATACTTAAGTTGAACAGACTGGTATAAACAGTTTTCAAGTGCATTAAATATTCACCAAAATTGACCATATGCTGGATCACAAAGGAAATTTCAACAAATTTCAAAGTACTGAAATCTTTCAGGAAACATATTCAAAAATAGGTAACAGATAAATTTCTAAAACTGGCCAAAAATTAACATATGAAAAGTTTCTTAACTTGATAAGACTACATGGGAATGTATATAAAACACAATGTGATTTTTTACTCTCTACCACCAGAACAGTTAACATTGAATGATGAGTGACACCAAATGTTGGCAAGGATGAGAAGCAATCAGAGCTCACATGCACTGATGGTGAGAAAGTAAACTAGTACAACCATTTAGAAAACTATTCTGTGATATCTACAAAAGCTGAACATACATTCACATTCCCCAGGACCTAGCAATTCTACCCTTAGATAAATACATACATGTATAGGTATACTCAACAAAACACAAAAGGATGCTTTATATGACCATGCATGCATATTCACAGCAGCCCTCATTATAGCCAAAACTTGAAAACAGTTTAAATGTTCATAATAAATAAGCCATATTAATTGCATTACATTCATACAATGCAATATTAAACAACAAATAAAAATGAATGAATTACTGCCACAATAGCATCATGAAAAAGTTTTACAAACATGACGTTTAGAGAAAGAAGCCAGACAAAAAATAATATATATATTCATAATTCCATTAATAAAGAGATCAAAGAGATAAAACTTATCTTGGTAGAAGTCAGAATATAACTACCTTTTGGTTAAGAGAAGGTGTAACTGGGAGAGCAACACAGCATTTCTTAGATGCCGAGAATTTTCTATTTCTGGATCTGGAGAATGTTACACAAGTGTATTCACTTTGTGAAAAACTGACAAACATAGGCTTTATGTCCTCATCTGTATGAGTGCTATGATCTGATAGATTGTTTGAAAACAAAAGCTAAATATAGCCACATGAAATCAGGCATTAAACAAAGATCAGCTCCTATAAGCAAGGGATATTGAGAACAGGCCTACTCTGCAATCCAGTACTCACAAGAAGAGCACTTCTGTTTTAGGCCACATAGAAAATGTTGTAGTGAAGAAGATCAAAGTGCTTTCTGGAGATTAATGGGAGTATACTAGAAGATCGCATTTAGATTAAGATGTCACAGTGCCACAAAATGTAGTGAAGAGAAATAACTTTTTTAACTTCAGAGGAAATAAGTTTTTGATCCAGAAAATAACACTATCAAAGTAATTTTTCTATTGGGAGAAAATCATGCCAAAGAAAATGTAAATTCACCACAGATAAGAAACATAGATTTATAACCATGATCAATCCTCCTATTTTCTGTTTTCTCTCTAATCCTACCCATCCCCCCAACTACTACATCAGCAGGATTATCAACATTATTGTGTTGCCTCAATTTCCCCCCAAAACCACTCTTTGAGGAGTAACAAACTTTTAAATAAGAAAAAGATTTCTTGGCCACCACTGCTTAAAATGTTCCTGATTCCCAAGAATACATTCAGCAAGGTTTTTTGTTTTGTTTTGTTTGTACTGGGCATTGAATTCATGGGTAGTAGACCACTGAGCCACATCCCTATCCCTCTTTGGTATTTTATTCAGAGACAGGGTCTCAATGAAGTACTTAGCATCTCGCCTTTGCTAAGGCTGGCTTTGAACTGACAATTCTC
The DNA here is from genome assembly GCF_052094955.1 of Ictidomys tridecemlineatus. Lineage (NCBI taxonomy): Eukaryota > Metazoa > Chordata > Mammalia > Rodentia > Sciuridae > Ictidomys > Ictidomys tridecemlineatus. The sequence continues at coordinate 123,878,120 of NC_135483.1, read as the reverse complement.
CTGTCTCAACCTCCTGAGCCACTGGGATTACAGGTGTGTGCCACCATGCCTGGCTCTAATATTTTTAGGAAGCTGATTGGAGAAAATATATATTTCCAAAAAGCTTGTATTCTTTTCTGACAACATTATCTCCTCTGCATCTTGAGGCAAATATGTCTGTAATATTAAATATCTGCCTTTCATTAGCCAGAATATCCATGTGCCAAAAAAATGTGCTCAAGTCTCTCCTATCCTATCCTGAAAAAAAGAAGAAAAAACATTCTAATATAGCTGATAGAATGAGTTCCCTTAGAAATTCCTATCCTTCCTTCCCTTCAAACATTTGTAAATAATAAGTTTAAAGTTTGGGGGACTGGGGGTATATAGCTCAGTGGTCAAGCACTTGCCTAGCATGCTCAAGTCCCTGGGGTTCATTCCCCAGCAATGCAAAAAAAAAAAAAGTCTTCTTAATGAATTTGAGAGATACAGTTAAAATAAAACATCTTTGCAGCTCAGATATGAAAAAGAAATCTATAAAAATGGAAGGTCAGCTCCATGCCAAAAATATGAGGTAGTGCAAAGTTATCCCCATCTATGAACAGAGGCTAAAATAAAACTCCGTTGGCCTTGGATCACAAGAAAGAACAAAGTCTTCCAGGACTGGATGTACAATATCCCCAAGTCAACATGAGACATCACTCCAAACCTGGAATTCTGAGACCACAAAGGGAAGCAACTGCCAAGAATCTCATCAGAAGAGAGAGAAAATCTCTCACTTAAGATGAGCTTGAAAGTCAAAATTTAAAACCTTACAAAGAAAGCCAACTCACTATGTGAAAGTCTACAAACTGAACAAAGGGAGGGAACTGATACCTAAGAAAATGGAAACAATAAAACAAAATAAAAGATTTTTAAAATAAATATTTTAATATCCTCAAATTGATAAATGAAGAAAAAAACATTCAATCATAAAGAAAACATGGGGATGATGGAACAAAAATATAGGTAGACATGAAGCAAAAGCAGGTTGTCATATTTAAACTTCATTTATAAATACTAGAAATAAAAAGAAATCAAGGAAAGAACTTGTTAGACAAGGTAAACTTAAAGACAGGATTCAACTTAAGAATTGTTATTGGGCCAATCTTGGTTCTCCCCAACATTTCTTGCTTGGACTCCTGACTCTCTCAATTTACGTGATCTCCTTTTGGATCACATCTTCATAGTTGTTAAAAGTTCTGATGACTTCCAAAATTTTAGCTCCAGAAAATATATAATAATATATAGACATGAAATATAGCTACATCAGATGACATAATTAGTCGCTGATGGACACATTCATTGCATGAACTTAAGCATCCCCAAATCAACAAATTGCAAACTCAAACTCCTCTCTCCCACTATATTCTGCTCTTTTGGTCTGTACTCCCTATTTCGGTAAATGATACTATTGTTTATCATTAACCGCATCAGGAATCTGAATCATCCTTGACTCCATTCTCTCCAGAACCTGAGAGCATACTTGAATTCTGTCCTCAGTTTTTCATCCTGATGTGTCCATCCTAAGGTAACTCCTCAGAATCTTTTTCTGGACCACTTCCATTTCAATAGCTCTTCAGTGGTCTCTTGCCTTCCAACAAGCCTGTAGAGAATTAATCTCTATGGAAGTAAAACTATATCATTGACTATTTTACTTCCCTTTATAAATTTTTTCAATGTCTTTACAATGGCCTAAAAAAAAAGCAAAAAGTAAACACATATTCATATGAGGAAAAGTATCCTAAGAGTAAATAGACCTTCTATAACAATTTATTCCTTCAGAGCTGCATGACTTTGGCACATTATTAAACATTAGTGAATAACTTTGTGAATGAATAAATGACTTAATAGAGAAAAAAAGGTAGTTCATTAAAGTGGTCTTGCTTTTGTAGTCCTATCTATATAAGCTTTACTCCCTGACACTTTAGCACATAAGAAAGAGAGTTTGAAGTTGATAGAGTGACAAAAAAGTCAGCTACCACACAAATGAGCTGTGGTAGGCTGAAGTTGTGAAGAATAGTGAGACTAAGAACTTGTACTCCAGTGCCCAGGACAGTGGCACATGCTTGTAATCCCAATGGCTGGGGAGGCTGAGGCAGGAGGATCACAAGTTCAAAGACAGCCTCAGCAAAAGCAAGGCATTAAGCAACTTCATGAGACCCTGTCTCTAAATAAAACACAAAAACTAGGGCTGAGGATGTTGCTCAGTGGTCCAGTGCCCTCAAATTCAATTCCTGGTACTCCCCACCAAAATAATAATAGTAATAACAACGAAAACAACAACAACAACATGTGCTCCAGAGAAAGATCTGGGCTTAAATTCCAACTTCACTATCTGTTGACTGATGAATTTGAACAAATGGTTTACTCTATCTGGATCTTGATTTCTTTATCTTTAAAAAAAACAGACAATTTTAGTACCTTCCTCTCTCTGTGCATAAAATGAAGTAATGCCTCTAATCCATTTAGCAGATCCAGGTTCCCAAGAGATGTTCAGTAAATGTTAGCTTCTATTATTTTAATTATTAATATTTGCAAAGAATCTCTTCGTTAGTTGTGTTATTCTTCTTTCCAAAACTATAACAAAATGCCAGATGTAATCAACTTATAAAGACATAATTTTTATTTTGTCTCACAGTTTTGGAGTTTTTCAGTTTATAATCAGTGGTCCTGTTGCTTTGGCCTGGTGTAAGGAAGCGCTTCACGGCAGAAGTACTTGGCAGAGCAAAACTATTTACCTTATGGCCAGGAAGTGAAAAAAAGATAGAAGGACTAAAGTCCCTCTTTCTCCTACAAGAGAATACCCACAATAACCTAACGACTTCCCAGTGGGTCCTACCTCATTTTTATTATAAATATTGACTCATTAATTGTACAAATTAATGATTTTCACTGTGACATTTCCATTCATGCATATAGCATGTTTTAATCATATCGGCCATCCCTACTACCTTCTCTTGGCCTCCTCTCAGTTCCCTCTTCCCGTTCTCCCTCTCTCTCTTCCCTAATTGTTCATCTTCTCCTTTCAGATCATCTTTCTTTTTATTATTTTAATTTTCCATGGGAAAAAACATATAATACTTATCTTTCTATATCTGGCTTATTTTGCTTAACATGATGGTTTTCAGTTCCCCATTTTCCTTCAAATGACATAATTTCATTCTTATTTATGGCTGAATAATATTCCATTGTGTGTGTGTGTGTGTGTGTGTGTGTGTGTGTGTGTGTGTGTGTATCACCTTTTTTAATCCATTTATCTGTTGAGAGTCATGAACTAGGCTGATATCATAGTTTGGCTATTCTGAATAGTACCATTTAAAGATAGTTTTGTAGGTATCTCTTTTGCACGCCAATTTTATTTCTTTTGGGTATGTTCCCCAATATGGTAATTCTATTTTTAGTTTTGTTTTGTTTTGTTTTAGAAAACTCTATACTTTTTCCTATAGTACCTATACTAGTTTATATTATCACAATGGTGTATAAGTGTTTCTTTTTCTCCACATCCTTACCAGGATTTATTATTTTGGGTTTTTTGTAGGGGAGGGTTTGTTTTGTTTTGTTTTGTTTTGGAGGGGTCTTTCTTTGACAATAGTCATTCTGACTTAAGTACGGTAGAATCTCAATGCATTTTTAAGTTGCATTTCCCTGATGGTTAAAGAAGTTGAGCATGTATTTCCCTGCATATATTCACTGGATATTTGTACATCTTTTCTTGAGAAGTGTCCATTCAGATCATTTACCTATTTTTTTATTGGATTACTTGTTCTTTTGTTAATAAATGTTTTGAGTCTTTATATATTATAGATGTTAATCCTCTATCAAATGAACAGTTAGCATGCTGTTGTTGTTTTGTTTTGTTTTGTTTTTAACTATGCCTCTGTAGTCTATTTTTAAGTAAGGTATTTCTAGCATTGTTCTTTTTGCTCAGGATTTCTTTGGCAATTCAGGATCTTTTGTGGTTACAAATAATTAGGATTGTTTTTTTCTATTTCTATGAAAATGACATTGGCATTTTTATGGGGGTTGCATTGAATCTGTAGCCCACTTTAGTAGCACATAGTCCCCACTTCCAAAACGTTCTACTAATTCCCAGGTGCACCAATCTGGGGACTTAGCTCCCCCACACATAGTCTTTGGGGGATACTTATTCAAACAATAAATATAGTTTTCTCTCAGAACACTAAAATTCACTGACTGGTACCAGACCAGAAAGCTTTACCACAAAATTACTTTCAAACAATCTGAGAAGCTTTTAGATTGCTCTGAAGAATACCCATATTTCAGCTAATTTCTAATTGTTTTTGTAATTCCCATAAATCATAACTAATAGTAACTCATGTGCTTCATACTTGATCAACTCCTTTAGCTTCATCCAGTTCTAGCCCATAGAAAATGCTTTGCTATCACACTTCGCCTTTTCTTTTAAGGACAATATTGATTCAAAGAGACAACTTTAAAAAGTAAGAACAACAGATTATCTGGTACACATAATCTTGACTTAGTGTTGACTCTCTTTCCACCTGTGGGTTAGTTTTTAATTAAAATAAAATGATTAAATTGAGATTGAACTCTGCATGCTTACCAAATATAAATCCTCAGTGAGATGTGAACATGTTCTCAACCCACTACTGGATCTATGAGCCAAGTATGTTTCCACCAACTATATAAGGGAGACCAATAGGACTATTTTTTCCATATAAAATCTTGGTTTTCAAATCACACAGAACTCAATATTTGCTTTTCCTAACTTACTTGGTTAGCTTCAACGACTTAATATTGAAATCATATGAAGCTTATAATTTGCTTTTTCTACTTTACTTCAAATTATTCACTTTAACCTTTTCATACAAAAGGACTTTATACAGCAATAAAAACAAATATGTCGATAAACAACAATATAGATTAATCCTAAAATATAATAATTTAGTTTAAAAGTAAAATCCTGAAAGATTACATTATAATACCCTTTGTGTAGAGCTAAAACAACCTTTGTTTAAATATATGATTTTTAGTTAGCTTTTCATCACTGTGACAGAATACCCAAGAAAATCAACTTCAGGGAAGAAAGGTTTATTTTGGCTCACTGTCAGAGATTTCAGTCCATGGTCAGCTGGCTTAGTTGCTTGTAGGCCTATGGTGGAGCAAAATTATCATGGTAGAAGAGCATGGAGGAGGAAAGCTGCTTACCTCATAGCAGACAGAGAGCAGATAGAGAAAGAGAGGAATGGACCAGGGACAAGATATAATCCACAAGGGCACACCTCCAAGAACCCACTCCTTTCAACTAGATTCCACCTCTTACAGTTTCTAATATCTCCACTATCTCCCAGTAGTCCATTCAGCTATGAATCCATCAATGGATTTGGTCATTGATAAAGTCAGAGCCCTTAGAACGCAGCATTTCCTAAAACTTCATTTCTGAATAATGTTGCTTTGAGGACCAAGCCTTCAACACAGGAATCTTTGGGAGGCATTACAGATTCAAACCATTATAGCCACATTCATATATGTAATGAAAACTACATAAAAGGGACAAAAGAGAGTGAGGAACATAGCCTCAGGGCTACTGATTACCATTTGTGAGAAGAGACTGGAAGATGAAATAGGAAGGAAAGACTATATAATTAGACAAAGGTTATTGTCAAGGTCCTGGTTTTATGCTTCTTACATTTTTAAAAATAACTATACCAGTCTATGTTTCAGTCAGAATCCATCCAAGAAAACAAAGAACATACTAATTATTTTAAAAGAATTAATATAGAGAATTATATAGTTAAGTATTTGAGGAATTAAAAAGCAAAGATAATCTGAAGGGAAGAAGCATATACATGGTAACTACAGCAATCAGCTATCTAGGTCTAAAAAAACCAAAAGAAAAAGGGTCAGGATTATCAGAACCTAAAAGATGAGGAGCATCAAAGAGTCTGGGCAAGAAGGCCTCTTCAGTCAGTATTGGGCTGTCAAAGGAAGCACAACAAACCAGTTCCTAAAATGCTAGCAGCACCCAGAATCAACAAACTCTGTCATGGTGAATATTCTGTTGAAGCAATACTGACAGGAATTATAACAGGAAAAAGCAAGTCCCTCACCCTGTCTGCCTTTGGCCTTTCTCTGCAGTTACCTAATGGTGAAGCATGACAAGGCGCCAACTCACCAAGAAGGAATTGTTAGCAAAATCCTAGCCCCAGAAATAAAGGCTGGAGAACGGTGGGTTGGGGCTCTGAGAAACAATAGCTTACTCACTGGCATAGATGGGTAGACTAGATTATATTGTCCAACAACACAAAATTTTTAACACAGTAAAAGTTATTTCCTATCCATTCTCCATGATCAGTGCAGGTTAGCAGGGGGCCTCTGTTCATCATGGCTACTCAGGAACCCAGGCTTATGGAAGTTTCCACAATCACCATTACAGAAGGAAGGATGTGTGGAGGATGACACGTTTGCTTTTTATCACTTCTTTTCAGAAACAATACATGTTCCTTTGAGTCACATTTTTTTAAATTTTTTTTTTTTAGTTATAGATGGACACAACATCTTTATTTTGTTTATTTACTTTTATGTGATGCTGAGATGGAACCCAGTGCCTCACACATGCTAGGCAAGGGCTCTACCACTGAGCTACAGCCACAGCCCCTGGGTCACATTTTTTTCAGTCAAACAAGTCTCATGACAATGCTAAATTTCAGTGGGAACAGAAGTCCAACCATATGCCTAGAAGGCCAAGAGCCAGAAATACGTGATGAATAATTTTACTAAATAAATAAATAGGGGCTAGAGTTGTGGCTCTGTGGTAGAGCACTTGTCTGGCATGTGTGAGGCACTGTGTTTGATTCTCAGCACTGAATAAAAATAAATAAGATAAAGGTCCATTTACAACTAGAAAATAAAAAAAACTAGAGCTGCTTTGAAAATAAATAAATGAATGGATAGGTCTATATATAAATAAATAAATAAATGATCCATTCATGGACTAATAACAAGAAGGTGTCATAAACCAAGGATTATAATTAGTCCAATTCTGGGTACCTAAATTTTTAAAAATTCTAACTTAATATTTCATCATGTGAAACATAAATATTCCATACAACCCACAGCAAGACATGCCCATTTCCCAAGACAGTTTAATGAGATTGCGTATCTATAACATTCCCTTTAAAATTGTGCCCTCCCCCCAGACCAAACCATTAAAGGGAGAACATAATGATAATTTTAAATACACTTTTAGATTAGATTTAAAGCAAGTGGTGTGACGATGAAAGTTGGATGGTCTTAGACCTGAAAATATCTGAGTCCATACTTTGGTCATCTTGACTTGACTACAGTAAATTAGGGTGAAATTAGGTCCATGATTCTGGTAAGTTTAACTCAAAGTGTCAATTCCTACTGTTTGGCCATGGTTGGTTTCCCAGCTAAGCCTCTCTACAATGCTTCCTAGTTGGCCAGGGGTTACTTCTTGAACCACTGAGAAGCCAGTTTTCATTGGTTGTAACTAGTAATGATTGTCACCTTTACTATTAATGAATCAAGTGTCACACATATGAATCTTCAAATCTCTCCTCTGCTTGACTAATTTTTGAAGCATAAATCTGCATTTTCTTTTTTAAAAAATCTGCAGTTTGGTCTGTATCCTTGAAGCAGGTACACAAAATGGAAGATGGCACATATGTGCCAATTTCATGCTTCCCCAAAATAGGACTCTTACAAGAAAGAGGCAGAAAATGTGGAAAGCCTTTTTAGCCAGCATATAGATAATAAGACAATCTGGATGAGCCGAGGTCTGGTGCAGGCGCAAGTGTTATTAGCATAGGACTGCTAATGAGCATTCAGACATTTGTGGTATGCTAAAATGTCTTGAAATGGCCCTCTCCCAAGCTCAAATACTATCTGGAACCTGTAAGTAGACTTGAGAGAGAGCAAGTGTAAGAGACAGAGGACTTTATCCATGAGGAGAGCGGTTATAATAATCAGAGAAACCCTGACACTTCCTGGCATCTCCCAACACCCTCCCTAATAAGGCCAGATCAATTTACTTCTCAGCTTCCTGCTCGGATGTTTTTCTATAGGCATAAATCCATGGCATTATATTTTCAACTAATCATCTTCCTTTCCAACCAGCAGGTATGCCTTAGGTGCTATGTTTGACAGGATTCTGGAAATGTCAGGTGGCAGAAACCCAGCTCAAATTGCTTAGGCTGAAAAGGTCCATTTTGACTCACAAACCTGAGGTTGTGTCTGACATGATCAGATCCAAAAGTCCAACAACGTAGTTAAGAATCTGGCATTGTACCTCTCAGATCTGCTCTCTTCTGCTTGGCTTCGTTTTAAGGCTGGCTCTTCCAGGGTGGTGGAAAAATTAGTCACCTGCACTCCTACATCCATTTTACCCAGTTAGAAGTCGCAGCAGATGAGACAACACCTTCTCCTCACCAACTCCAACAGAAGCACAAGGCAACACTTCTCTCATGGCCAAATCCTGAGCCATGGGAGCATCCTTGAAATCAAGGTCAAGGTCAGCCTTGTCTACAATACTAGGGTTGAGAGTGATGAAGGGTAGTTGCACAAAGAAAAATCAGAAAATGAATGGAGGAATGCATACGCATGCAAGTTATCAGTAAATTCCTAGTACTGGGACTAATGATGTAAGGATGGTGCTAATACTAATAGTTCTTCAATGTTTAGTAAATCCATGAGAACCATTCTACAACACAAAATGTAGCTAATAATAATAATAATAAATTGAAGATGTAGTAAGAGAATATAACTATAATCTACTTTTCTAATATCATGGAAGGGAGAAAGATACAGAGGTAGGGATGGGCTATTGAAAGAGAGAAGGAGGAAGAAAAGTGGGAAAACCCAAGGGTCACTTTAAGATATAAATAAAATAGGATTTAAGTTCCATACCCTCCAAAATTGTTCCAAAGTTACTATAAATTTCTTCAGTGTTTTTGTCTCCATGGAGAAGTCACTAGATGGTCCTGGCTTTTTTTTTTAATCTTATGCAATTCTTGTCACACCTTAATTTCTACCCCAGCATCTTACGATACGTCAACAGAGATGAACAGTTTAAGCAACCTTCTCAGAGATCTCATTTGCCTGTAGGTGTTGGCTGTAATACTGCAAATGGCAGGATCAAAGACACCTAATTCCCCCAACAAACTGAGGCCTAGACTACATTCTTCTCACCTTCTACTTTAAGCCCTTAAGGAAAACTTTCTCCTCCCTCCATTAAGCAAAACCTTTAAAGTAAGTCTATTCAAGCAGATCCTCGCTCCATTCACTTACCAGTTGACTAAACATCCCCAGGCACATGATTACCAACTTAGACCCCAGCCAGGATCACCCCCAAGCCCTGATAAGTGGCATACAGACTCCTAGCTGAGCGTGAAAAGTGTTTTGGACTTCTAATATTTTGATACAAGGCCTTCCCAGGTTTCTTCCCTTTATCTCACCATAAAACATTTAATGGCTCTGATTGCTTTCTAAAGTATCTCTCATCCATTAACTATATGAGGTATCATTGATTTACTGCAAGAAAGGCCGGATTGCATTTTACCAAGGAAAACCTTTTTTATTATTTTATCTTCCTTTCATTAATTTTAGCCGTAGGTATATTTTATTCTCTTTGGGTCCACAGCCCCACTATAGACTACCAACTCTATGTTAGCAGATGCAGTATTACCAGCCAACCCAAGACCCTAGCCTACACTGCTCGCGGCTCCACAAATATTTGAAGTCAATTCGGTAGGAAAATAGTTTTAATTCAAAGTCAGCTTTGGAGGAAAATAGAATAAATTCTTTGTTTCAAAAATTCTATCTTCGAGGCTCTGGGGATGAGAAAAGCTTTTAAAAGAAATGAGGCAGCAAATTGAGACAAAAGGCAGGAACATGCATATGCAGGTTTAGTTAGCCTGGCTAGACAGGCCTGGGGAGGGGCAGCCTCCATTCTCCATTTCCTTGGCATCTGCCTGTCAGGTGAGAGTAAAGGGTCAGGGTGACCCTTTACTCTGAGCATGAAGAAGATGCTCTCATTTTAAGAGAGGTACCAACCTCAGTCTATTTCATCTGTTTCTATTTCTCTCTCTCTCACTCTTCTTCCCTTCCTAACCCAACTGCTGTGGTCTGAACAATTGTGTCCCTTCAAAATTCCTATATTGAAACCTAACCCCCAATATGATGGTATTTAGGAAGCAAGGGCTTTAGGAGGTGATCAGGTCATGAGGATGACATCCTCGTTGGTACTCTTGATACCAATTAAGGTACTCTTAGAGAAGAGGAAGCAGAGAGCTTCCTTGCCACTTCTACATTATGAGGTTAAGGTGAAAATAGCTCTCTGTGAATCAGAAAATGGGCCTCACCAGACACTAAATCTGCCACCACTTGGATCTTGAATTTCCAATTCCTATTGTTTATAAGGCATCCACTCTATGACATTTTGTTATAGCAGCCCAAACACAGTAAGAGGACAATTACTGGATTAGTTACACTGAGAACAGTGCACCAGTTTCCTCAATGCAGTAGCACGGGCATGTGCTGTTTTGCAGGGAAGGAAAAATAAGGCTCAAACTCAAAGCACAAGGAACATATAAACCATCATACATAACCTGCATAGAATGGGTCAAACAAAAGCTAATGCCCCCATGGAATGCACAGGGCTCTAGCTCACCCGTGAGTCATGTGGAATGAGTGGAAATGCCAGCAGCACAGCGCTAAATAAGGAGCAGTGGCAAAGAAACTTGAGCAGAGTTGGGGCAGCGAGACATTGTGCAGAACTCAAGCCATACTTCTGTTCAAGCATTTAAAATTAAAAATTAAAAAAAAAAAAGAAACAGAGAGGCTGTCACGTAAAAGGTGCATTATCCTTTTGAGGAAAAGTGGCAGATAAGAACCAGAAATCAGAGGCCCACTGACTTTCTTTTCTGCCCAACATATTTAAGTCAACTACAAACAGATTCCCAGAGCTTTCATTCCCTGTTTGACAATATTCTGGGGAAATGTGATGCTACCAAGTCACTTAGTTATTTAATATCTCACCTACAATGCCTTGTCAGAATTCACTGGGGAGGCTTCACAGGAAAAATCCATGCAACCAAACTCTGGTGGCTGAGAAATTCCATTTATTCTTGCAATTAGAAATGGATGTTCTATGAAAAGAAAATTTAAAGCACAGGAATTCCATTTAGAACTGTATCAGATATTGACAGAGCAAGCTACACAATATGGATTTTCACTCAGTAAATACTAGCTGAGACTTCACAATTAACTGTGACTCAAAGTCTTCCCAAGGAGCACCAAAAAAGATATGTATATACATGGAAGTGTGCTTTGGACACACAAAGAGTTCAAATCCCATTCCTTGGGGAAGGCATGGAGAGAAGTAATGTCATCCAGTTTCTTGACTGAATTTATTCCTACTTTCTTCTACATCACCTCTGTTTTTTAATCCCCCCCCATTTCCTCTTATTATGCAACAAAAATCAATTAGAAAAATAAATAATATCTACACTTTGTAAGTACTTGGCATATATATATATATATATATATATATATATATATATATATATATATTTAACAAATAGCTTTTGATGGATAAAACAAAATAAGGAAGAAAAAAATAAAAAAGAAGGAGGGAAGGAGGGAGAAAGTGAAGGGAAAGAAATGAAGGGAAGGAAAAAAAGAGCAAAAATAATAAACTCAATAGTCTTCATGCTCCATTGTGAAAAACATTATCCTTTTTTTTCTAAAGGAAAAGTAGGAATACCCATATATATTATCTCAACTTCTGAATTCATTTGTATTTAAAGTAGGTAAAGATGCAAATGACAAATGACTTTTACTAACCCTTAATGGACCATGTTTAAGAAAAAAGGACCAAACTATACAAAGACAGAATTGCTCTGAAAATTCTGGTTTTGTGGAATGCAGGAAAATAGAAGTATTTCAGCATTATATATGGCTGCAGCTATGAAGTAGTTTTGCAGAGAACTTTTCCTAAAGTATTCTGTGAGGACTATTTTCCATCTTCTACTTCTTAGCCCAACTTAAGACAGGAACCACATTGTGCTCACAAGAACTGGCCACCCCTACCTCCTATACACTCTTTTAAAAGGTTACCTTGTTGTGAAGAGAGAAGGAATGTGGTTTGTCAAAGGCTTGACTTTATTAGAGGCAATCCAATTACTTTTCTAGTTTAATAAATATGTTATTTCTTAAGTTTCTGAAAAAAAGACATTGGAAAAAATTAAGCTTCAAATCAAGGAAAATAAAAGAATCAATGGCAAATATTTTGATCAATTTATCTTCTGAATCAAACTTTAAAAGGTCCTATTTGCTGTCTGTCAGTCTTCTGCTCCCTTCCTTATCACAGGCCAATAATATCTAAATAAAGGAAGCCCATGTCATCTAAAAGCTTATAGATTAAACCTAACATTGTGAAAATACAGAAATAAACTTCAGGAAAAGCAGAGTATTACAAAATATTATTTGTATGAATTCTAGTTCAGTTCATTTGTGCTACTTAAACAAGAAACAAAACACATCCAAAAAATTTTTAAAAAACCAAACACTTAAAACTTATAAACGAGAAAAATTTTGTTCATTGTTCTAGAAGTTGGAAGGTCCAAGATCAAAGTGCCAACAGATTTGGTATCTGGTAAGGAAGAACCCAATCTCTGTTTTCAAAGACTCCTTGTAACTGCATCTTCACTTGGTAAAAGGGACAAATGTTATGCCTTCAAATTGTAAAAGGTACAAGCAAGCTCCCTCAAGCCCTACTAAAGGTCACTAATCCTAGTCACAAGGCTCTGTCTACAGTTAATCCCATCAGGGATTAATCCACTGATTAAGTTAAGGCTATAACCCAATCATTTCTTCTCTAAACCTTCTTGCATTGTCTCACACATGAGCTTTTGGAGGACACCTCACATTCAAAGCATAAAAACTTCCCAAAGGCTTAGTACTATAACATTGGGAATTAAGCTATAACATATGAATTTCAGAATTCACAATTTCTCAACAATTATTTTATGGCAGCAATGAGGAACTCAAGCAGAGTTGAAATGAAATTACATATGCTTTTAAAAAATGAAGAATAACAAGATTCAAGATGGTAGGCTAGAGGGAAGCTGTATTCTGTGTCACTCCGTGACCTGGGATTCTAGTAGTGGGAATACTCTTTCTCTGCAAGTTATTAGAGGACCCCAGACAGCTGCTCCTGCACAGGAATCCCAGCCGTCATGCCACACAGGTCTCCAGGCCTCAACATCAACACAGGACTCCAAGCCCCTCACCCAAACAGGACCTCTGGCCACCATGCCCAAGCAGGACTATAGGCATCAGCACTGTGCAGGACCCCTGGCCACCCATATGAGCAGGAATCTTGGCCACCACTCCCACACAGGGAACCTGGCATCTGCAAATACATAGGACCTCTGGTCACCACTCCTGTGTGGACCCTCATCTTCCAATGTGGGGCTTCCCCAGTAGCCTCCATCTTGGGACACTGCAACTACTGCCATAGTCCCATACATGTGGTAGCCTGCACCTGGGGACATAGGACAGGTTCCAGAGAGAGCCACCAGCCACAACATTGCATGCAACAGAGGTGCATCTCTGAACCCATCACCCAATGCTACCACCCAGCCTGACCCAACACCTCATCTCTGAAAGAAGCGCCCTCCATCTTGGGACACCTTTGTTGTCATCTTTAGTTGAGGCAACTCCAGGCTTGAGATGCCATAGGGGGACTAGATGCAATATCAAGGAGAGGTAATGGAACCCTGCAGGTACAATACAAACCTATAGGGTAAAAACTGTAACACCTCAGATCTGCAATACTAGAAGAGAAGACACACGAACAACATGAAAAAACAAGAGTAGAAAGTGCCCGAAACAAACCAAGATACTACATTATTAGAATCCATGGCCAGCACAGCAGAATAAATGACAGAGAAGGGTTCAGGATGTATATAATTAAAATGTTCTGTGAAATAAAGGATGATATAAGAGAGCAAATACAGGCAGCAAAAGATCATTTCAATAAAGAGCTACTTAAGCAAATATAGGAAGCAAAAGTTTACTTCAATAAGGAGATAGAGGTTCTGAAAAAAAGAAAAACCAAACAGAAATCCTTAAAATGAAGGAAGCAATAAACCAAATGAGAAAAAAAAGCATCACCAACATACTAGATCACTTGGAAGACAGAAACTCAGACAATGAAGATAAAATATATAATCTTAAAAAGAATGTTGAACCCACAGTGAAGATGGTATTTAAAAAAACACATGAGCAGAATATTAAAGAATTATGGGATTGGAAGAACCATGTCCTGTATGTGTGGGTGGCTGCTTCAGACTATAGGATAAGGTGGCACTCTCCACAGGAGTTAAAGTTTCCTGTAATTCTCTCTTGTTGGAAGAACTTGAAAAAGGACAAAAAGGAGTACATGATGGCATGATTAGTTGGGGACTTGGAGGTGATGAAGATATGACAGGCATGATTCTTGGGCCACTAAGGACAAATTATGAAAACAGAATATGTAACCTGAAAGTAGAATGTGGACCTAAATCCCCAGAAGCTCCTCCATCAGTTATATATGTAACAAAAGTTAATAAAAATGGAATAAATAATTCCAGTGGAATGTTGGATGCACAGAGCATACCAGTGTTAGCAAAATGGCAAAATCATATAGCATTAAAGTTGTATTTCAATAGCTAAGACATCTAATAATGTCCAATGAAAATATGAAGCTTCCATAGCCACCAGAAGGACAAATGTATAACAATTAATTTTAGTGAATCTAAAACTTGTCTTAAATCAACAACCTTCTACTCATATTAATGTCTTGATTAAATATCACAATACAGAATACCCACACGTTAAGTAGAAGAATTCTAGCTGGTAAACATGACCCAGACATTTTAAGAATATATTTAATATATATACATCCATTATTTTTTCAGGTAACAAGAGGAAAAATGCAACACAATTTTTCTTTCTTTTGTTAAGACACTGTCATATAAACATGAACCTGGAGTACTCGAAATAGAATTCAGGTTTACAAGAGGAAAGCATGACAAGCAGTGGCAGATGGCAGTGAAAACTTGAGTGTTTCTGAAAAGTAAAATCTCAAGGAAGACAAACAGAAATGGCAGGCTTTATCCATCTCACTTAGTGAAAGACCTGCAGTTGAAATTTTTTAAGTAACAGGTACAATGAATATTGTCACAAATTGTGGTATATTTGGAAGCAGTGTGGGAGCTGACTACTAGTAGTATCAAAAATATGTTCCGAATTGTTTTCATACCTGTTTTTATAATAAAAAATGTTGGGGGAGGTGATGAATTTCTGTTAAAAGTTGTACCTGTGTGTTATATGTAACATAGTAAATATTTGTTTACAGTCTTTGTTTAATAAACCATGCATTAAAGTTTAGTGAAGTCAACAAAAAATAGGCATATGGATATGTGATTTTGAGATTAAAGTTAGTATTAAAATGTAAATTAAAAAAGAATTGTTGGAAAATATAAAAAAAAACAAATTTAAGAATTATTAGATTGGAGAAAAGCATAGACTTTCAAACCAAAGTAATGTACAATCTATTCAATGAAATAATATCAGAAAAATTTTCAAACATAAAGAATAAATTGAAAAATCAAATACAAGTGTCTTACAGAGCACCAAATGTACAAAATCACAACAGATCCAGGCCAAAGCACATTATAAGGAAAATGCCTAGCATACAGAATAAGAAGAGAATTTTAAAAGCCACAACCTTTCTGAATCACTTTATATAGAGAAGGAGAACAATTAGGATATCTGCAGATTTTTCAACCCAGATCCTGAAGGCTAGAAGATCCTGGAAAACATATACCAAGCCATGAAAGAAAATGGATGCCAACTAAGAATCTTATATACAGCAAAATTAAGCTTTAGATTTGATGATGAATTAAAAACCTTCCATGATAAACAAAAGTTAAAAGAATTTACAACTCAAAAGTCTGCACTACAAAACATGCTTGGCAAATATTTCATTATGAGGAAATGAAAAACAACAATGAAAATCAGCAGAGGGAGTTACTACACTAAAGGAAAAATCAATCAAAGGAGGAACCAAGTCAAGTTAAATACCAAAAATAAACAAAAATGTCTGGGAACACAAATGATTACTCAATAACTTCGTTTATTAATGGCCTAAACTCACCAACCAAAAGACATAGACTGCCATATTAGATTTTTTTAAAAGACCCAACAATATGCTTTCAAGAGATCATCTATTAGGAAAAGACAACCACAGACAGTGGTGAAAAGTTGGGAAAAAACATACCAGTCACATAGACTGCACAAACAAGCAGGGGTCTCCATCCTCAAATCAATTAAGTAGACTTCAAGCCAAAGTTAATCAAAAAGAATAAAGAAGTATAATACATACTGCTTAAGGGAACCATTCATCAACAAGACATAACAAATAAACACATATGCATCAAACAATGCAGCATCTACATTGATCAAACAAACTCTTCTCAAGAGTCAAATAGACCACAACACATTAATTCTGGGTGACTTTAACACACCTCTTTCACCACTGGATAGATCTTCCAAACAAAAGCTAAACAAAGAAACTATAGAACTCATTAATACAATTAATAACTTAGACTTAAGTGATATATGTAGAATATTTCATCCTTCAATGAGCAAATACACTTACTTCTCAGCAGTATATGGATTCTTCTCTAAAATAGACCATATATAATGCCACAAAGCAGCTCTTAGAAAACACAAAAAAGTAGAAAAACTACCCTACCTTCTGTCAGATTATAATGAAATGAAATAGGAAATGAATGATGAAATAAAAAACAAAAACTACTCCAACACCTGGAGACTAAGTAATATGCGACTGAATGAAAAATGGGTTGCAAAAGACATCTAGGAGGAGATTGAAAAATTCTTATAGCTAATTGAGAACATTGATACAACATATCAAAATCTCTGAGACAATATGAAGTCAGTACTAAGACAAAAGTTCATTTCAGGGAGTACATTCCTTAAAAGAAGAAAAAATCAACAAATAAATGACCTAATGTTACATCTCAAAGTCCTGAAAAAGAAGAACTAATCAATACCAAAAGCAGTAAAAGACAGGAAATAATTAAAATTAGAATTGAAATCAATGAAAATCAAACAAAAGAAACAATTTAAAAAGCTGACAATACCAAAAGTTGGTTATTTGAAAAAATAAATGAAATTGATAAAACCTTAGCCATGCTAACAAAAGGAAGAAGAGAGAAAACTCAAATTACTAACATCCATGATTTTTTTAAAAAAGGGAATATCATGACAGACAATTCAAAAATACAGAAGATAATTAGAAATTATTTTGAAATTTCATACCCCAAGAAGATAGAAAATGTCAAAGGCCTCGACAAGTTTGTAGAGTCATATGATTTGCCCAAACTGAATCAGGGTGATATACACAAATTAAACAGATCAATCTCAAGCACTGAAAGAGAAGAAGCCATCAGAAACCTACCAAGCAAGAAAAGCTCAGGAACAGATGAATACACAGCCAAGTTCTAAAAGACCTTCAAAGAATAACTAATACCAATACTTCTCAAATTATTCCATGAAATAGGAAAAGAGGAAACACTTCCAAACTAATTCTATAAGGCTAATATCACCCTGATTCCAAAACCAGACAAAGACAAATCAAAAACAAAAAAAAATCAGACTGATCTCTAATGAACATAGATGTAAAAATTCTCAATGAGATATGATATGTCAAGAGCTTTGTAAGGTTTTGAACAACCAATAAAAAAAAAGAAATTCTGGAAAATTGAATAGAAAAACATTAAAAATATAGTGCACCTCAATCAAGTGGGGTTCATCCCACGGATGCAAGGTAGGTTAAACATACAGAAATCAATAAATGTAATTCATCACATCAATAGGCTTAAAGATAAGAACCATATGATCATCTCAATAGATGCAGAAAAAGCATTTGACAAAATATAGCACTCCTTCATATTCAAAACACCAGAAAATATAGGGATAACAGGAACATATCTCAACATTGTAAAAGCTATCTATGCTAATCCACAGGCCAACATGATTCTAAATGAAGAAAAATTGAAAGCATTTCCTCTAAAAACTGGAACAAGACAGGGATGCTCTCTTTCACCACTTCTATTTAACATACTTCTTGAAACACTGACCAGAGCAATTAGATGATGAAAAAAATTAAAGGGATATAGATAGGAAAAGAAGAGTTCAAATTACCACTATTTGCTAATGATATGATTCTATACCTAGAAGACCCCAAAAAATCCGTCAGAAAATTTCTAGAACTAATAAATAAATTCAGGAAAGTAGCAGGAAGTAAAATCAACACCCATAAATCAAAGGCATTTCTGTTCATCAGTGGCAAATTCTCTAAAAGGGAAACAAGAAAAACTACCCCATTTACAATAGCCTCAAAAAAAATTACTTGGGAATCAACTGAAAGAGAGAGGTGAAAGACCTCTACAACAAAAACGACAGAATACTAAAGAAATAAATTGAAGAAGACCTTAGAAGATGGAAAGATATTTAATGTTTTTAAATAAGCAGAATTAGTATTGTCAAAATGACCATATTATCAAAACACTACACAGATTTAATGCAATTCCAATCAAAATACCAATGAAATTCCTCACAGAAATAGAAAAGGCAGAGCTGGGGTCTTGGCTCAGTGGTAGAGTACTTGCCTAATATGTGTGAGGCACTGGATTCGATTCTCAGCACCACATATAAATAAATAAAATAAAGGTCCATCAACAACTAAAAAAATATTTTAAAAAAAGAAATAGAAAAGGCAATCATGAAACTCATTTGGAAAAATAAGAGACCCAGAATAGCCAAAGCAATCCTTATCAAGAAGAGTGAAGTAGGTAGCATCACTATACCAGACCTTAAACTATACTACAGAGCAATAGTAACAAAAACAGAATGGAGTTGGCACCAAAATAGACTTGTAGTCCAATGGTACAGAATAGAGAACTCAGACTCTAACTCACATAATTACAGTTATCTTGTATTAGAAAAAGGCATCAAAAACATACATTGGAGAAAAGATAGCCTCTTCAACAAATGGTGCTGGGAAAACTGGAAATCCATATGCAGCAAAATTAAATTAAGCCCCTGTCTCTCACCATGCACAACTGAATTCAAAGTGGATCAAGGATCTAGGAGTTAGAACAGAGACCCTGCACGTAAAAGAAGAAAAAGTAGGTCTAAATCTTCATCATGTCAGATTAGGCCACAACTTCCTTAACAAGATACCAAAAGCACAGAAATAAAATCAAGAATCATTAAATGGAATGGATTCAAATGGAAAGCTTCTCCTCAACAAAAAAAAAAATCAGTGAGGTGAATAAAGAGCCTACATTTTGGGAGAAAATTTTTACCACACCCACATCACATAAAGTACTAATCTCTTGGATATATAAAGAACTCCAAAAAAAAAAAAACATCAAGAAAACAAATGATCCAATCAATAAGTGGACAAAGGAACTGAACAGACATTTCACAGAAGATGATATACAATCAATCAACAAATATATAAAAAATGTTCAACATCTCTAGCAATTAGAGAAATTCAAATCAAAACTACTCTAAGATTTCACCTCACTCCAGTCATAATGGCAGCTATTAAGAACACAAACAACAAGGGGCTGGAGTTGTGGCTCAGTGGTAAAGTGCTTGCCTAGCAAGTGTGAGGCAGTGGGTTTGATCCTCAGCACCACATTAAAAAATAAATAAATAAAATAAAGTTTAAAAAAATACAAACAACAAAAAGTGTTGTCAAGGATGTGGAGGAAAAGCCACACTCATACATTGCTGGTTGGACTGAAAATTGTTGCAACCATTCTGGAAAGCAGCATGAAAATTCCTTGGAAAACTTAGAATTGAACCACCATTTGACCCAGCTATCCACTCCTTGGTTTATACCCAAAAGAATTAAAAAACAGCATACCACAGTGACACAGCCACATCAATGTTTATAGAAGCACAATCAACAATAGCTAAATTGTGGAACCAATCTAGATGCCCTTCAGTAGATGAAGGGATAAAGAAATTGTGGTATATATACACAGTGGAATATTACTCAGCATTAAAAGAGAATAAAATCATGGCTCTTGCAGGTAAATTGATGGAGATGGAGAATATCATGCTAAGTGGAGTAAGCCAATCCCAAGAAACCAAAGGCCAAATGTTTTCTCTGATATGTGGATGCTGATCCATGATGGGGGTATGGGGGAAGCAAGGGAGAAATGGATAAATTTTAGATTGGACAAAGGAAAGGGAGGGGAAGTGAAGGGATATGGGAGTAGGAAAGACAGTGGAATGAGATGGACATCATTATCCTAGGTACATGTATGAAGGTGTGAATCGTGTGACTCTACTTTGTGTGCAGCCAGAGACATGAAAAATTGTGCTCTTTATGGTACTGTGAATTGAAATGCATTCTGCTGTCATGTATAACAAATTAGAATAAATAAGTAATGTTTTTAAAAATTAACAATAACAAATAAGACTTTTAGTTCTGCATGTAAGGAGCTTGAAAATTGAGAGTTCATCCTAACAATAAGTAAAAAGTGGAACAAAAATGATAAATCAACAGTGTTTCTTAGATTCATCAGAGAAATGAGGGTACAGGGCAAACCATTAAATTGGAGAAATGGAGAATTACAATTTACCAAGCATAAACCTCTACAACAACCAGAGTATGTTAGGAAAACCTGAAATGTGATGGACAAATTGCTGAAGACTCAGAGTGAATAAGTCTTGGCAGGGGGGACGACTCAGTTATAGTGAGACCCTACACTTCTGTGAATTTACCTCCAGGAGTTCTGCACAGTGAATTCTGTAGGGGGGAATCCTTATGTGTTTCCATCAGGAGGAGGGGAAAGAAACTATTTTGAATGTTCCAGAGTATGCTGTTTTTCCTAACAAGGTCTTCCTCTCAGGAGAAACTGTTTAACTACAGCCTAACCTGCTGGGTTTTATTAGATCTTAACTGAGATGGGAGAAAGGAAATACACAACTGTAGCTGGCTCAAGCCTATCACATGGAGAACAGGAACTAGTCAACACCAGTCCCCTCTATCCATTCCGTCCTACCCAAGGGGAGAGGGAAAAAGTTAGAAGCATGAGTGAAGCTAACACTCTGAAGTATATGCTTACTAAAAGACTGAGACCTAATCACAAAATTACAGAATGCTTTCCCTCCCCACACAACTTCTTACCTCATACTGACAGATTATTTATAGCAGTTCCTCTTATCCTGTACATTATGTCCAGCTATCAAGAAAAAAAATTATAGTATGCACAAAAAGGCAAACACAGTTTAAAGACACAGAGTCAGCATCAAAACCAGATTCAGATATGACATTGATGTTGGAATTATCAGACCAGAAATTTAAGGAACTATGATTAATTTCCTCAGGGCTCCAATGGACACAGTTGACAGCATACATGAATCAATGGGTGATGTAAGCAGAGAAATAAATTTCTAAAAAATGACCAAAAAAATTAAGGATTAAAAAAAATTCTGAAAGAAGCTGGGAAGATGGGGAGCCCTACTTAAAGAGGAGCCAAAAATTACATCCTACTTCTCAGATAGATCCCATGCAAGCAGAAAGTGCAGTGAATAATTAAGAGTTGAGAAAGAAACAATAACTTGGGGTTCTGTATCTGTGAAACTATCCTTCAAAAACAAAAGAGAAATAAAGTCTTTCTTGGGCAAACAAAAATTAATAGACTTTATTGTTAGTACACCTGCCTTGCAGAAACATTAAAAAATTTTCTTTAGCAAGAAGTAAAATAATATGTCAGAAACCGAAGTCTACTAAAAGAAACAAAGCGATTCAGAGAAGGAATAAATGAAGGTAAAATAAAACTTTTTATTTTCCTTATTCTCAATTGATTTCACATAAAAGTTTATTCAAAATAATAACAAAAATTTATTCAAGTACATAAGTGAAACTAATGCAAGCAATAATGAAAGGGATAAAACCAAGAAATTAGAATTATGTTATTATAAGGCGCTCATGCTAACTACAGAGGAGTGTAATGTTATTTGAAAGTGAGCTTGAATTAATTGCAATCTCAGGGTAATCCATTTAAAAAGGTAAAATAATAAACAACAGGCTAATAAAAGAGAGAATATGGAATCGTATAAAATGCTCAATTAAAACAACAAAGAGGGGCATAAAAATATAAAAAGAATAAAGGTAACAAATAAAAAATAGTGTCATATGTGGGACATATTAATCCAAACATATAATAATCATCTTTCTGTTAATGATCTAAATACATAAATTAAAAGACAAAAGTTTTTCAGAGTGTATCAAGAAACAAGACCCACTACAGGATGCCTTGAAGAAACCCACTCTAAATATAAAAGCATGTATACATTTAAAGCAAACGAATGCAAGAAAACGTACCATTCTATTACTAATCAAAGGAAATTGGGACTTGCTATATCAATTTGAGACAGACCAAATTTCAAAGCAAATGAAGTTATTAATGAAAAAGCAGTACATAGCATAATGATAAAGGGGTCAGTTTTCCAATAAGATATAGTAATCATTAACATGAGTGACCTAACAACAGAACATCCAATCAATATATGATATATCCAAGTATGAAAATATCACAGTGAGTGCCATTAATCTTTAAAATTGAGGACACTATATATATAATATATACAAATTTATCTGTATATATATATATATATTAAAGCCACTATAATATATATATTAAAGCCATTAAAAGTAGCAATTGATATGCAAATAACAAAAAGAATAAGAACACCAGAACATACATTCTTCTCAAGTTCTCTTGGAATATTCACCAAGGTTGACCACATTATGGGTCACAGAACCCACCTTACAATGCCTGCTCTCATAGCACATTGGTATTAAACCTGAAATGAATAATTGAAAAATAATTGGAAAATCTCCAAATATTTGAACATTCCAGTAAATAACAAATGGGTCAAGGAAAAAAATCTCAAGAGAAAATTTTTAAATATTTTGAATTAAACAAAAATTAAAATATAATTTAAAATTTGTGGGGTGCAGTAAATGCAGTACTAAGAGAGATATTTATAGTGTTATATAGATTAGAAAAGAGGAAAGACATAAGATCAATAATCTCACTTCTACTTTATGAATCCAAAAAGATAAGGGTAAGTTAAAGCCAAAATGAACAGAAAAAAATAATAAAATTTGAGCAGAAATTTATCAAATTAATACAAGAAATTAATAAAGAAAATTGAAAATCAATACAAAAAATTCATTTAAAAAATTGAAAACAAAACCCAATTCCTAAGAAGTATTAACAATATTGATAAGGCCAGGATAACTAAGAAAAAAGAAAGCACAAATTACTAGTATGATAATTAAAGAAGAGACATCAATACATATTCCATGGACATTAAAAGAATAAAATAGATATATTAATAGCAACTATACTCACAAATTTAGTAAACTAATAAAATGGATAAATTCCTTGAAAGACACAATCTGAAAATCTTACATGAGAAGAAATAAACAATATGAATAAGCCTATATCTATTTAAAAATTGAATGAATAATTAATAACCTTTTATTAGAAAGCAGTCCCAAATGGATTCACTGGTGAATTCAATCAAACATTTAAGAAAGAAATTATACCAATTTTCTATAATCTCTCCCAAAAGACAGAAACAAATGAAATACTTCATACATACATACCCCAATACCAAAACCAAAGACCATATAAGAAAACTACAAACCAATATTCCTCATAAATGTAGATGCAAAAATCTGTATAAAATATTAGCAGATCAAACTCAAAAGTGCATAAAATTAATTATGTATCAAATAAATTGAGATTTATTCCAAGTATACAAGACTGGCTCAGCACTTGAAAATCAATTAATGTTATCCATTGCATCAATAGACTAAAGAAGAAAAATCACATAATATCAATAGGTTCAGATAAAGCATTTGACAAAATTCAAAACCTCAGCAAACTAGGAATAAAGAGAACTTTCTCAACTTGATAAAGAATATCTATAAAAGCCTACAACTAACATTATACATAATTATAAGAAACTCAAAACTTTACCACTGAGATCACGATCAGGCAGACATTCTTTCTCCATTTCTCTACAACATCACATTAAAAGTACTAGCTGTGCAATTGTTTTAGTTTTTGTTGTTGTTGTTACTGTGACAAAGAGACCTGACAAGAACAAAATGGAGGAAGAGAAGTTCATTTGGGCTCGTGATTTCAGAGGTCTCATTACATAGATGGTCAATTCCATAGTTCTGGGCCAGAGGTGAGACAGAACATCATAGCAATGGTACAGAATAGAGGACACAGAGACCAATCCACAAAATTACAACTTTCTTATATTTGACAAAGGTGCTAAAAGCATGCAATGGAGAAAGGATAGCATCTTCAACAAATGGTGCTGGGAAAACTGAAAATACATATGCAACAAAATGAATCTGAATCCCTTTCTCTCGCCATGCACAAAAGTTAACTCAAAATGGATCAAGGAGCTTGATACCAAAACAGAGAGTCTGAGTCTGATAGAAGAAAAAGTTGGCTCTAATCTACATATTGTGGGGTTGGGCTCCAAATTCCTTAATAGGACACCTATAGCACGAGAGTTAAAAACAAAAATCAACAAATGGGACCTACTCAAACTAAAAAGTTTTTTTCTCAGCAAGAGAAACAATAAGAGAGGTAAATAGGGAGCCTACATCCTGGGAACAAATTTTTACTCCTCACACTTCAGATAGAGCCCTAATATCCAGAGTATACAAAGAACTCAAAAAATTAAACAATAAGAAAACAAATAACCCAATCAACAAATGGGCCAAGGACCTGAACAGACACTTCTCAGAGGAGGACATACAATCAATCAACAAGTACATGAAAAAATGCTCACCATCTCTAGCAGTCAGAGAAATGCAAATCAAAACCACCCTAAGATACCATCTCACTCCAGTAAGAATGGCAACCATTATGAGTCAAACAACAAGTGCTGGCAAGGATGTGGGGAAAAGGGTACACTTGTACATTGCTGGTGGGACTGCAAATTGGTGCAGCCAATTTGGAAAGCAGTATGGAGATTCCTTGGAAAGCTGGGAATGAAACCACCATTTTACCCAGTTATTCCCCTTCTCGGACTATTCCCCAAAGAACTTAAAAGAGCGTACTACAGGAATACAGCTACATCGATGTTCATAGCAGCACAATTCAAAATAGCTAGACTGTGGAACCAACCTAGATGACCTTCAATAGATGAATGGATAAAAAAAAAACGTGGTATTTATACACAATGGAGTATTACTCAGCATTAAAAAGTGACAAAATCATGGCATTTGCAGGGAAATGGATGGCATTGGAGCAGATTATGCTAAGTGAATCTAGCCAATTCCTAAAAACAAATGCCAAATGTCTTCTTTGATATAAGGAGGGCAACTCAGAACAGAGCAGGAAGGAAGAGCATGAGAAGAAGATTTCCATTAAACAGGGATGAGAGGTGGGAGGGAAAGGGAGAGAGAAGGGAAATTGCATGGAAATGGAAGGAGACCCTCATGGTTATACAAAATTACATATAAGAGGAAGTGAGGGAAAAGGGAAAGAAAACAAGAAGGAGAAAAGAATTACAGTAGATGGGGTAGAGAGAGAAGATGGGAGGGGAGGGAAGAGGAGGGGGATAGTAGAGGATAGGAAAGGCAGCAGAATACAACAGACACTAGTATGGCACTAAGTAAAAACATGGATGTGTAACCGATGTGATTCTGCAATCTGTATACGGGGTTAAAATGGGAGTTCATAACCCACTTGAATCAAATGTATGAAATATGTCAAGAGCTTTGTCATGTTTTGAACAACTAATAAAAAAATAAAAAATAAATAAAGTCTTGTTTGGCATTGATAATGATAATAAAAGTCTGCTATCCAACTTTACTGAAAAAATAAATAAATAAAAGAACATCATAGCAAAAGGGTATGATGGAGGAAAACAGCCCAGGACATAGTAACAGGATGCAGGGAGAGCTCTAAACTCTACTCACTAGGAACAAAATATAAATCCAAAAGGCATGCCACAAATGACCTACCTACTCCAGGCACAGCCTACCTGCCTACAGTTACCACCCACCTGCAATTCTCATACTCTAATCATTTTTCCTCTGAAAATTCTTGCATTGTCTCACACATGAGCTCACAAACCCAAACCATAACAGCAGCTATACAAGCAAAGTTAATGAAAGTTATACAGATGGGAAAAGAAGAAATTAAACTGGATCTATTCACAGACAACATGATTACTTATGTAGAAAATACAAAAGAATTGAGGCAAAAACTCCTGCAACTAGTCAATCATTATAGCAAGATTGCAGGATGAAAGTGTAACACATAAAAGTCAGAAAATGAAGAGATGTTAGTCAAAGGATAACTAAGATTAAGTGGCATAATATAAAAAAAAATATTCACCATAGGTAAATAAAGAGAGACAGAAAGTAGTCAAGTGACTGCTTGGGCCCAGAGGTCAAGGGACAGGATAGACAGTGGGGTGATGGTCAATAACTGCTAATGATCATATGACCCTGTAATTTCTTTTGGAAGTGATGAAAATGTTCTAACATTGATTATAATGATAGTTACAAAAGTTGGCAAATTGTATGATAACAGAATTATATCACAATAAAGCTCCTTTGATAATTCAAGTTGCTTTGCTTTGTACCCACAATATATACATGGAATCTGAAAATTTAAAACACTAACATTTTAATATTTACATGAACACTTAACAAACTATACTGAATTATTGCACTGAAACCCATAAATATGTACAATTATTATGTCAATCACAAATTAACTTGAAAAATCTAACAAACACCAAATTTCCAAAATTATAACAGATCTGTACCAAGGCATATTATAATAAAAAGGCCTAGAGAAGAAGGGTAAAATCTTAAAGTCTGCAAGAGAGAGGAATCAGATCACATATACGAGGAGACCAAATCATATCTCACCAGATTTTTCAACCAAGACCCTCAAAGCCAGGAGATTCTGGAAAAACAAGCTCTGAAAGAAATGGATGCCAGCCAAGAATCTTATATCTAGCAAAATTAAGCTTTAGATTTGATGATGAGATAAAAAACCTTTCATGTAAAGCAAAAGTTAAAAGAATTTACAACTAGAAAGCCTGCACTACAGAACATCCTCGGCAAAACATTCCAAGAAGAGGAATTGAACAATGATAATTAGCAAAGGGAGGTATTATATT
Organism: Ictidomys tridecemlineatus; assembly: GCF_052094955.1. Lineage (NCBI taxonomy): Eukaryota > Metazoa > Chordata > Mammalia > Rodentia > Sciuridae > Ictidomys > Ictidomys tridecemlineatus. The sequence goes on along the minus strand of NC_135483.1, from coordinate 123,850,766 downwards.
AAAGAAAAAAAATAAACAAAAGGGAAACTAAGTCTAGTTAAATACCCAAAATAAACAAAAATAGCTGGGAATACGAATCTTGTTTCAATAATAACCCTGAATGTTAATGGGCCTAAACTCACCAATCAAAAGACATAGACCAGTAGACTGGATTTTTTAAAAAAGACCCAACAATATGCTGTCTCCAAGAGACACACCTCATAGGAAAAGACATCCCAGACTAAAGGTAAAAGGTTGGGAAAAAAACATACCACTCCAAAGTTAATTAAAAGAGATAAAAAAGGATATCTCGTTCTGCTTAAGGGAACCATATACCAACAAGACATAACAATGATAAATTTATATATCCCAAATAATAGAGCATCTTAGTCATCAAACAAACTTCTCAAGCTCAAGAGTCAAATAAACCACAACACAATAATTCTGGGTGACTTTAACACACCTCTTTCACCACTGGATAGATCTTCCAAATAAAAGCTAAACAAAGAAACTATAGAACTCAATAATATGATCAATAATTTAGACTTAAGTGACATATGTAGAATATTTCATTCTTCAATGAGAAAATACACTTACTTCTCAGCAGCACATGGATTCTTCTCTAAAATAGACCATATACAATGCCACAAAGCAGCTCTTAGCAAACACAAAAAAGTAGAGAAACTACCCTACCTTCTGTCATATTATAATGAAATGAAATAAGAAATCAAGATGAAATAAAAACTACTCCAACACCTGGAGACTAAGTAATATGCGACTGAATGAAAAATGGGTTGCAAAAGACATCAAGGAGGAGATTAAAAAATTCTTAGAGGTAATTGAGAACACTGATACAACATATCAAAGTCTCTGAGACACTATGAAGTCAGTAAGAAGATGAAAGTTCACTGCATGGAGTCCATTCCTTAAAAGAAGGAAAAGTCAACAAATAAATGACCTAACATTACATCTTAAAGTCCTAGAAAAAAGAAGAACCAATCAACACCAAAAGCAGTAGAATACAGGAAATAATTAAATTTAGAGCTAAAATCAATTTTTTTAAATGACAAAAAGTTGTTTTTTTAAAAAAAAATGAATGAAATTGATAAAACCTTAGCCATGCAAAGAGAAGGAAAGATAAAATTCAAATTACTAACATCTGGTATTAAAGGGAATATCATGACAATTCAGAAATACAGAAGATAATTAGAAATTATTTGAAAATTTGTACTCCAATAAAATAGAAAAATGTCAAAAACATCAAAAAATTTCTAGAGTCATATGATTTGCCCAAACCAAAACAGGGTGATTTACACAAGTTAAATAGATCAATTTCAAGCAGTGAAAGAGAAGTAGCCAGAAGCCTACCAAAGCAAGAAAAGCTCAGGAACAAATGGATACACAGCCGAGTTCTAAAAGACCTTCAAAGAAAAATACCAATACTCCTCAAATTATTCCATGAAATAGAATAAAAGGGAAAACTTCCAAACCCATTCTATGAGGCCAATGTCATCCTGATTCCAAAACCAGACAAAGACAAATCAAAAACAAAAACATCAGACCAATATCTTTAATGAACATAGATGTAAAAATTCTCAGTAAAACTCTGGCAAATTGAATAGAAAAACATATTAAAAATATAATGCACCATGATCAAGTGGGGTTCATCCGACGGATGCAAGGATGGTGAAACATACAAAATCAATAAATGTAATTCAATAGGCTTAAAGATAAGAACCATATGATCATTTCAATAGATGCAGAAAAAAAAACATTTGACAAAATACAACACAACTTCATGTTCAAAACCCTAGAAAAATTAGGGATAACAGGAACATATCTCAACATTGTAAAAGCTATCTATGCTAAGCCTCAGGCCAACATCATTCTAAATGGAGAAAAATTGAAAGCATTCCCTCTAAATACTGGAACTAGACAGGATACCCTCTTTCACTACTTCTATTTAACATAGTCCTTAAAACACTGGCCAGAGCAATTAGACAGATGAAAGAAATTCAAAAGATACAGATAGAAAAAGAAGAACTCAAATTATCACTATTTGCTGATCATGGGATTCTGTACCTACAATACAAAAAAAAAAAAAATTCCGCCAGAAAATTTCTAGAACTAGAAATGAATTGATGAAAGTAGCAGGATGTAAAATCAACACCCATAAATCAAAAGCATTTCTGTACATTATTGACTAATCCTCTGAAAGGGAAACAAAGAAAACTACCCCATTTATAATAGCCTCAAAGAAAATTTTCCCAAAAATACTTGGGAATCAACTTAACGAAAAAGGTGAAAGACCTCTACATTGAAAACTACAGAATACTAAAGAAAGAAATTAAAGAAGACCTTAGAAAATAGAAATATCTCCCTTGTTCTTGGATAGACAGAATTAATATTGTCAAAATGACCATACTACCAAAAGCACTATGCACATTTTAATGCAATTCCAATCAAAATCCCATTGACATTCCTCATAGAAATAGACAAATCAGTCATGAAATATTTCTGGAAAAAGAAGAGACTCAGAATAGCTAAAAATCCTTAGCAAGAATAATGAAGCAGGTGGCATCACTATATGGGACCTTAACCTATACTACAGAGCAATAGTAACAGAAACAGCATGGAGTTGGCACAAAAATAGACTTCTAGACTAATGGTATAGAATAGAGGACATAGAGACTAACCCATATAATTACAGTTATCTTATATTAGAAAAAGTCACCAAAAACATACATTGGTGAAAAGATAGCCTCTTCAACAAATGGTGCTGGGAAAACTGGAAATCCATATGCAGCAAAATTAAATTAAGCCCCTATCTCTCACCATGCACAAAACTCAACTCAAAGTGGACCAAGCACCTAGGAATTAAGTGACCAGAGACACTGCACCTGTTAGATGAAAAAGTAGGCCCAAATCTCCTGCATCTCGGATTAGGCCCCAACTTCCTTAATAAGACTCCTATAGTACAATAATTAAAATCAAGAATCAATAAATGGTTTCTATATTAAGAGAAAAAAAGAATCAATAAATGGGATGAATTCAAACTAAAAAGCTTCTTCTCAGAAAAAGTGAGATAAACAGAGAGGCTACATCTGAGAAACTAATTTTTACCACACACACATCAATCAGATAGAGCACTAATCCTTAGGATATATAAAGAACTCAAAAATCAAACCAAAGTAACAAATAACCCAATCAACAAATGGGCCAAGGAACTGAATAGACACTTCTCAGAAGATGATATACATTCAATCAACAAATATACAAAAAAAATGTTCAACATCTTTAGTCATTAGAGAAATGCAATCAAAATTACTCTAAGATTTCATCTCACTCCAGTCAGAATGGCAGCTATTATGAATACAGAAAAAAAGGGGCTAGGGTTGTGGCTCAGTGGTAAACTGCTTGCCTAGCACATGTGAGGCCCTGGGTTCAATCCTTGGCACCACATAAAAATAAATAAATAAAATAAAGGTATTGTGTCCAACTACAACTAAAAGATAAATATTTTAAAAAAGAATACAAAAATAGTAAGTGTTGGTGAGGATGTGGGGGAAAAGGCACACTCATACATTGCTGATGGGACTGCAAATTGGTTCCGCCCTATAGAAAGCAGTATGGAGACTCCTTGGAAATCTGGGAATGGAACCACCATTTGACCTAGCTGTCCCATTCCTTGGTCTATACCCACAGGACTTAAAAACAGCATACTACAAGGTCACAGCCACATCATGTTTATAGCAGCACAATTCAAAATAGCTAAACTGTAGAATCAATCTAGATGCCCTTCAGTAGATGAAAGGATAAAGAGAATTGGCATATATATGCAATATAATATTATTCACATTGAAAGAGAATAAAACCATGGCATTTGCAGGTAAATGAATGGAGTTGGAGAATATAATGCTAAGTGAAGTTTGCCAATCCCAAAAACCAAATGCCAAATGTTTTCTGATTGAAGGATGCTGATTCATAATGTGGTTGGGAAGAGGCATGGGAGAATTAGATGAACTCTAGATAGGGTAAAGGGGAGGGAGGAGAAGGGAGGGGGTATGAGGGGAGGAAAGATTGTGGAATGAGATGAACATCATTACCCTAGGTACATGTATGAAGAAACGAATGGTGTGAATCTACTTTGTGTACAACCAGAGATATGAAAAATTGTGCTCTATATGTGTAATATGAATTGTAATGCATTCTGCTGTATATATAACAAAATAATTTTTTAAAAAAAATAATAATTTAAAAATTAAAAAAGATTTAAATACTTAACTATGAATTTAAAATAGGTGTAAAATCTATATGAGGAAAACTATACAGCAATGACTAATAAAATCAAATAATTAATAAATGAGATATTCATGGATAGGAAAACAAATATTGTCAAAATGTCAGTTCTTTCCAAAGTAATTCATAGATTCAGTGCAATTCCAATCAAAATTCCAGTAATTCACTTTGTTCAAAATGATTCTAAAGGTTATGTAAAGAGACAAAAGATCAAAATAACCAGTATAATATTGAAGAACACAACCCCAACCTACTATAAAGTCTATAGATTGATAGTAATCAAGACAATGTGTTATTACTGAAAGAATAGCCAAATGAATCAACAAAATCAAATGGTCCATAATAATCAACTGATCTGTGTTAAAAGTCAAAGGAGTAAATCTAATATTTTCAATTAATGGTGCTGGAAACTGGACATATACATTCAAAACTTTTTAAAAAAGAATGTAGACACAGACTTTACACCCTCCACCAAAATCAATTGAAAATGGATCACAGATCTAGAAGTAAAATCAGGACTCTAACATCTCTAGAAGATAACATAGAAGAAAATCTAGATGACTTAGGGCATGGCAATGGCTTTTTAGACTTAGTGTGAAAAGTGCAAATTATGAAATAAATCATTGATAAGCTGGATTCCATTCAAATTCAAAACTTCTGTTTTGTGAAAGACAATGTCAAGAGAATGAGAAGACAAGCCAAGGACTGGGAGAAAATATTTGTAAAATTCACACTGGATAAATGACCATTACCCAAAATATACAAAGCTATTTTAATACTCAACAATAAGGAAATATAAAAACCAATATTTTAAAAACATTGGACAAAAAAATGCTGAATAGATATCTAACCAAAGAAGGCACAGAAATAACAAGTAAGTATATGAACTGATATTCAATATTATATGTCTCCTGACAATACCAAATGCTGAAGAGAATGTGGAACAACAGGAATCATCATTCAATGTTGATGACAATGAAAAATAGTACAGTCATTTTGGAAGGCAGTTTGGAAGACTCTTACAAAGTTAAACATGCTCTATCCATAAAATTCAGCAATTACACTTCCTGGTATTTACCCAAATAAATTGTAAACTTCTGTCCACCCCAAAACCTATATATCAGCATTTATAGCAGCCTTCCAAAACTTGGAAGCAACCAAGATATTTTTCAGCAGATGTGTGGGTAAACTGTACATTAAGACAAAATATTATTCAGCAATTTAAAAATGAGCTATGAGGCCATGAAAAGCCATGGAAGAAGTGTAAATGAATTTTGCTAAGTGAAAAAAGTCAGCATGAAAGTTATATACTGAATGACTCCAATTATATAATATTATAGAAATGAAAAACTACAGAGATAGCTTAAAAATAATCAGTGGTTACCCCTGGTTAGCAGGGAGGGAAAGATGAATGGAAAGCAGAGAATTTTTTTTTCTTTTGCAGTACTAAGTACAGAATGCAGGGGCACTCTACCACTGAGCTACATCCTTAGCTTTTTTTCATTTATTTGCTTATTTTAATTTTGAGGAAGGATTTAAGTTGCTGAGACTGGTCTTGAACCTGCCATTCTCTTGCCTGTGCCTCCAGAGTCACTGGGATTACATGCGTACATCATTTTGCTGGCTGAGCAGATAATATTTAGGGCAGTGATATTATCTCTGTATGATACTAAAATTGTTTTTATATGGTATTATACATTGATACAAATCCAGAGTAGTGCAATAGCTAAACTAGAATCTAAACTATGAACTCTATGTGGTAATGATGTATCATCAATTGTGGGAAAAAAATGTACCACTTTGGTGCAGATTTTGATAGTGGGGAAGTTTTTGTGTGAGGGAAGACAGGGGATTGTGAACCATCTATGCTTTCCACTCAATATCACTATAAACTTAAAACTGCTCTTAAAAGAAGTTTAATGTATAAAATTAAGACTAATGAAAAGATTGTTAAATATCTATTGGGCAAGCAAACATCTTCCACACAGTTTGAAATATGGATTTGTTAATTCACCAAAAAAAAGTAATCATTCACCACATGAGAGGAGCTGTCCAAGGTATCAAGAATACAAAATAAATAAATGAGACAGATTTTACCTAAAAGATGGAGATATAATGACATAATTATAATATATCCTTAAGAGTGCTAAAATAAAGATGTGTACTATGGAATACAGAGGTCAGAGTTTGAGCATTTAATTTATCTCCTAAACTATGGAAACTACCATATATGCAAATAAGTCACCACTATAACAAATGAATGTGTTAAGTTTTTATATAAAATGTATAGAACCTTAATTATAGTATGGAATATATGTAATATATATATATATATATATATATATATATATCAGTATTTCAAATCCAGCATCTAGCTTCTAAATATCTGTTAGGAAAAAAACTTGTTTGAATGCCTAGACATTTGCTTTGTAGATTGTCATATATTTTTCCTTTAATATAGATCAGTGACTCAATTTTTAGCAAATACAAGAATTACTATATAGGGCTATATATACAAAATTATGTATATTATATTTTGGAGACAAGATAGAGAATTTTTCAGAGTTCTTTAGATCACACGAATGTGCCAATTCTACTTGCTGCTCTGTTAGCCCACTGTAACTTTGTTTGGATTTATTTTTTCCCAAAGGAGATGACAGTAAAACAGAATCTAAAACTATAAAATAAATTGTTTAAATTTAAATTTAAAATAAGTTCAATCTTAAATCTTTTAAAATATGTGATTTCATGCTTACTTTGAGATTCAAGGATCTCAAGTGATGTGCCAGGCAAAATGCTTAAAATGTGACATGTTGCCAAAAACATTCTCATCATTGAACTCTGGTTAAAAACACTCGCATGTGAAATTGAAATCAGTGAATAAGTAAGTGAATAGTGGTTTTGTCATGAATACAGACAGGTTAGGTTAACATGAATGGAAATGGAAAAGTAAAATGTTACATTTAAATAACAATTTCCCAAACACGGTGATACTGAATATAAAACTGATAAATGCCATCAATGTTCTGATATAACATCACTGTCCCTTAAATCTCTACAGAATATCTCAGCCTCAGTCATGTCCATACTTTTTAAAAATGGAAATTCATTGATATTTCTTGGATTGTTCTTCACAAAATTCCCCATAAACATGGTGGGTTTGTAATTATTTAAATGACAACAGGTTGAAGTTTGAAGTGTCAGCACATGGCTGTTTCTGCTTCTGTTATGGTCAAGGAAGGAAGATAGGAATAGTTTATTTCCAAGTCACGGAAAATAGATTAGATTTCCCAAAATGTATTTATTTGTTTGTTTGTTACCAAGGATTGAATCCAGAAGCATTGAACCACTGGGTCACATCCACAGCCCTTTTTTAAAAATATTTATTTATTTATTTATTTTAAGATAGGGTCTCACTAAGTTACTTAAGACCAGGCTAAGTTGATGAAACTGCCTTTGAACTTGAAAACCTCCTGCCTCAGCCTCCCAAGCCCTGGGGTTATAGATGTATGCTGCTCACCCAGCTCCATAATGTATTCTTATAACACTTATCTCACAAAAAGTTCCATGGACAAATTATTTTGGTAAATGATCCACAACATACCCTTTCTTGGAGATTCAAGAGGCACATGGAAAACTATTTGTAGTCTGATAGTAGAGGTCAGTATTTCACTCTGCTTAGCCAGTACTTCCCAGACTTCCTCAAGAATGAACTCTATGCTTAATATTTATTAGAAACACTGAGACTGACAATTTTTCAGGCATACCATGGAAAATATAGCACCATATAAAACCATAATGCTCTCCATTGTGAGGAGCAGTGATGTGAATCAAGGTGTCTGATTACCTTGTATTTGTGATGTACTTCCACTGGGATTTCCCTGTACAAGAGTATAGGGTTAACATTTCCCTGTGCAAAAGCACAGGGTTAAAATTCCCCAGTTGCCATGGCATACCAGCCCTTGGTCTTTCTGGGCAAATATCCAGAGATGCCAGTTTTAACCTTGAGTCATAGAAGATTTTGATCATAGCAAGATAACGGTAATGTCTTGCCAGTGCTGTGACCTTCAAGCCTGCCTGCTTTTCAGAAACTTTCTCACAAATAACCTTTTGATGACAGAGCCTACATAATAAATGTGTGAAGCCAGCTCTGGATCACTGTTCCTCCAGAAACCCCCTGATCCCACCTTTCTCTCTAAATGTTTGTATGTTTTTTTCTTAATCCCCCATCATCCTTCACTGATTTCTGAATTAATCACCATGCAGGTCATGATATCCATGAAAGTGCCTTCTGTTTGAGTAGAAACTCTTACTTAACAATAAGTAAATCATGTGATTTCTACTCGCTTTTCATGAGCACTCATTTTAGAATTTCATAATTTAAAGTCTTACATTTCAAATCCACTAATGAACTGTTTTGACCAAACTTATGAGCAATTATTTCAGAAAATAATAATTTACACTGTTTTCTTGAAACCATTCAATGTCAAAATAATTCTTCCCACCTGCTGTTCTGTTAATATTTGTGTTGAAATCTAATCCCCAATGCAATAGTATTGTGAAGTGGAACTTTTAGGAGATGAGTATTAGGTCCTCATGAATGGTATTAGTGCCATTAAAAAGAGGCTAAAGGGAGTTTGCTAGCCCCTTCAGTCATGTAAGTACACATAGAGGGCACAATCTAAGGGGAAGAAAGCCCAACCAGACACCAAATCTGCTTGCACCGTGATCTTGGAGGTCTCAACCTCCAAAACTGTAAGCAATTAATTTCTGTTGTTTATATATTACCCAGTCTAGGGTATGTGGAGAAAAGAGAACAATTTTACACTGTTGGTAGGATTCTAAATTAGTACAACCACTATGGAGTTTCCTTAAAAGACTAGAAATTGAACCACCCCATGACCCATCTATACCACTCCTCAGTATTTATCCTAAGAACTAAAGTCAGCACATTATAACAATACATGCATGTCCATGTTCTTAGCGTAATTCACAATAGCCAAGCTGGGGAACCAACGTAGAAGTCTGTTAATAGTTCAACAGACAAAGAAAATCTGATATCTATATATATGACGGAGTTTTATTCAGCCCTAAATAAGAATAAATTTATGGCATTTGCAGGAAAAACAGATGGAACTTCAGAACATTATGTGAAGTAAAATAAGCCAAACTCAGAAAGTCAAGAGTCATACATTTTCTCTCATATATGAAAGCTAAAGAGGAGAAAGGAAAAGAAAGGTGTGTCAGGGGGTAATCTTATGAAAATCAAAAGGAGATGAGTAGAGTAGAGAAAAAGGATCAAAGGGAGGGAGACGGAGAGGAAAATAAGAAACACTGGGAAAGAATAATGACCAAATTATATTGTTATGTCATGTGCATGTATGAATATATAACAATAAATCACACCATTATATACAAGTATAATGCACCAATAAAAAATAAAAATATGAAAAAATGTGCTCAATACATATGAGCACTTACAAGTATAAGAAAACAATAATAAGGCTAATAGGGCTAGGATTTTAGCTTAGTGGTAGAGTGCTCACCTTGCATGTGGAAGTCACTGGGTTCAATCCTCAGAAATACATAAAAATAAAATAAAGGGCATCTGGAGGAGATCCAAGATGGCAGGCCAGAGGAAGGCAGCATTCTGTGTAGCTCCACAACCTGGAACTCAAGTAGCAAAAACACTGCTTCTCTGGGAATGATATCCCTGCTCCCACACAGAAATCATGGACACTGTGCCCATCCATGGCTCCAGGCCTCGACATCAGAGTAGGTCTCCCACCTACTTGCCCACACAGGACTACCCAGTGCCCAAGCAGAACTTTTGGCCACCCACCTGAACAGAAATCACGGAGGCCACTCCCATGCAGACACCCAGCAGCTTCCCACATGCAGGAACTCCCACAGTCACTCCTGTGTGGACCCCCATCTACCAACATGGGGCTTCACTGGTGGTCACCATCTTGGGACTCTGCAGCAGCGGTGATAGTTCCCTATGCACAGTAGCCTACCTTCACCCGAGAACTTCACACAGGCTCTGAAGACAACCAAGAGCCACACACTGCATGCCTCAGACCCCACACCCCACCACTGAAAGCAGGTGCCTCTATCTTGTGTAACCTTCATCACCATCTTCAGTGGGGGGCAACTCCCAGTTTGGAACTCCAACTGGCCACGTATCCAGTTTCTAACTCCCCCCAGTAGCTGCTACCCTGGCACAGTGACACCCTGGTTACCTTCACCATCCTGAGGGCAGAGATATCAGCTAACAACAAATGACCCCATATATTGGATGAGAAGGAAAGCAGGAAGAATACTGATCTCCAACCAAAACAATCCCTGTTTGTTCCTTCAAGATTTTTTTCTCTCCTTATCTATTCACCTGCCCTCACATCCCCAACATGAAACCAAGTAGACTTAGGATTTTGAGAACAGGACTGCTGAATAGTATATTAGAGTTGTGTTGAATATTTTTTTTTCTTTTTTCCTACCATTTTCTTCTATTTTAACATTTTTTTCTTAATATATATGTGTGTTTGTTTTATGTACTCTACTGTCTAACCACTTTCTTGTCTATCCAAAATTACTTCCCCTTCCTTCTTCTTCTACTAATCTTCCTCTTTAGATTTCTCTTTCACATTTCCTAAGATATAATAACTCTATATCCTTACCTCCTACCTCCTCTGCATATCATCCTGATCCTCACCCCAGTTCTTGGTCCACCGTCAGAAACTAAACCCTTTACAAACCTACTGAGTATATTGTAGATAAAAATTGAATTCATGATTTCTGTATATTGTGACCAAACTGTAAATGTCTTAATAGCAAACATTTGTTTTTAGGGTATATATTGTTTATATTGAGATCTGTTAACATTTTCCTTCACCTCAAAGGAGAAGGAAATTGGATCCCTACAAGGGCACTATAAGCCTATAGGGTAAAAACAGTAATGCCTTGGATCCACAGTGCTAGAAGGGAAGACACACAGGCAATATGAAAAGACAAGGGAAGAAAGTGCCCCCCAACAAATCAAGATACCACATTATTAGAATCCATGACCAGCACAGCAAAAAAAAAAAAAAAAAATGACAGAGAAGGAGTTCAGAATGTACATAATTTAAATGTTCTGCTAATTAAAATATGATATAAGAGAGCAAATATAGGCAGCAAAAGATCATTTTGACAAAGAGTTACATAAACAAATATAGGAAGCAAAAGATTATGTCAAAAGGGAGATAGAGATTTAAAAAAAAAATCAAAATAGAAATCCTTAAAAAGAAACAAACAAACAAAATTAAAAGTTCAATTGAAAGCATTACCAATAGATTCAACCACTTGGAAGAAAAGACTTCAGACAATGAAGAGAAAATATATAATCTTGAAAAAATGTAGACCACACAGTGAAAATGGTAAGAAACCATGAGCAGATCATTCAGGAAATATAGGATAGCATAAAAAGACCAAATTTAAATGTTATTGGGATAGAAGAAGGCATAGAATTCCAAACCAAAGGAATGAGCAACCTATTCAATAAAATAATATTAGAAAATTTTCCAAACCTGAGGAATGAACTGGAAAACCAAATTCAGGAGACTTACAAGATGTCCAATGTACAAAATCACAACAGATTCATACCAAGGTACATTTTAATAAAAATGTCTAACATACAGAATAAGGAGAGAATATTAAAAGCCACAAGAGAAAAATATCAGATTAAATATAGGGGGAAGGCAATCAGAATATGTGCAGATTTTTAAACCAGACCCTGAAAGTTACAAGATCATGGAACAACATATATCAAGCTCTGAGAGAAAATGGATGCCGACCAAGAATCTTATATCCAACAAAATTAAGCTTTAGATTTGATGATAAAATAAAAACCTTTCATGATAAACAAAAGTTAAAAGAATTTACAACTCAAAAGCCTGCCCTACAGAACATCCTTGGCAAATATTCCATGAAGAGGAATAGAAAAACAACAATGAAAATCAGCAAAAGGAGGTATTACACTAAAGGAAAAACTAATTAATGGAGAAACTAAGTCAAGTTAAATACCAAAAAATAAGCAAAAATGGCTGGGAGTACAAATCATGTCTCAATAATAACCCCGAATGTTAATGGCCTAAACTCATCAATCAAAAGACAGATTGGATTTTAAAAAAAAAACACAACAATATGCTGCCTCCAAGAGACTCATCTTATAGGAAGAGACATCCACAGGAGCTGGGGTTGTGGCTCAGTGGTAGAGTGCTTGCCTCACACATGTGAGGTACAGGGTTCAATCCTCAGCACTACATAAAAAATAAATGAATAAATAAAGATAATGTGTCCATCAGCACCTAAAAAAATTTTAAAAAGACATCCACAGACTGAGGTGAAAGGTGGGAAAAATCATACCACTTACATGGACTGTGGAAACAAGCAGGGGTTTCCATCCTCATATCAAATAAAGTAGATTTTATGCAAAACTTAATTAAAAGGGATAAAGAAGGCTATTTCATACTGCATAAGGGAACCATTCATAACAAGACATAATAATAATAAATTTATATGTCCTAAACTTATAAATTTAGAGTTATTATGAGACATGATTTCTATTCCCAGTCATTTTTGCTTTTTTTTTTTTTGGTATTTAACTTGACTTGGGTTCTCCATTAATTAGTTTTCCTTTAGTGTAATACCTCCCTTTGCTGATTTTCATTGTTGTTTTTCTATTCCGCTTCATGGAATATTTTGCCAAAGATGTTCTGTAGGGCAGGCTTTTGAGTTGTAAATTCTTTTAACTTTTGTTAATCATGGAAGGTTTTTATTTCATCATCATATCTAAATGGAGCATCCACATTCATCAAACAAACTCTTCTCAAGTTCAAGTCAAATAGACCACAACACAATAATTCTGGGTGACTTTAACACACCTCTTTCACCACTGGATAGATCTACCAAACAAAAGCTAAACAAAGAAACTATAGAACTCAATAATATAATCAATAACTTAGACTTAAGTGACATATATAGAATATTTCATCCTTCAACGAGCAAATACACACTTCTCAAGAGCACATGGATCCTTCTCTAAAATAGACCATATATTATGCCACAAAGCATCTCTTAGCAAACACAAAAAAGTAGAGAAACTATTCTACCTTCTATCAGATTATAATGAAATGAAATAAGAAATCAATGATGAAATAAAAAGTAAAAACTACTCCAACACCTGGAGACTAAGTAATATGCTACTGAATGAACAATGGGTTGCAAAAGGCATCAAGGAAGAGATTGAAAAATTTATAGAGGTGAATGAGAACACAGATACAACATGTCGAAATCTCTGGGATACTATGAAGGCAGTACCAAGAGGAAAGTTTATTGCATGGAGTTCATTCCTTAAAAGAAGAAAAAGTCAACAAATAAATGACTTAACATTATATCTCAAAGCCCTAGAAAAAGAAGAAACACTCAAGACCAAAAGCAGTAAAAGACAGAAAATAATTAAAATTAGAGCTGAAACACAATGAAATTCAAACAAAAGAAAAAATTGACAAAACAAAAAGTTGGTTCTTTGAAAAATAAATATAACTGACAAACCCTTAGCCATGCTAATGAAGAGAAGGAGAGAGAAAAGACATACTACTAACATATTTGGTGAAAACGGAAATATCACAACAGACTCTACAGAAATGCAGAAGATAATTAGAAATTATTTTGAAAATTTGTACTTCAATGAAATAGAAAATATTGAAGGCAATGACAAATATCTAGAGTCATATGATTTGCCCAAATTGAATCAGATGATATACACAATTTAAACAGATTAATTTCAAGCAATGAAATAGAAGACACCATCAAAACCTACCAAGAAAAGCCCAGGACCCAGATAGATACATAGCCAAGTTCTACAAGACCTTCAAAGAAGAACTAATACCAATACTCTTCAATTAATTTCAGGAAATAGAAAAAGAAGGAGCACTTCCTAACTCATTCTATGAGGCCAATATCACCCTGATTCTAAAACCAGGCAAAGACACATCAAAGAAAGAAAACTTCAGACCAATATCTCTAATGAACATAGATGCAAAAATTCTCAATAAAATTCGGGCAAATTAAATACAAAAACATATCAATAAGATAGGTTACCATGATCAAGTGAGGTTCATCCCAGGGATGCAAGGTTGGTTCAACATAAGAAAATCAATAAATGTAATTAATCACATCAATAGACTTAAAGATAAGAACCATATGATTATCTCAATAGATGCAGAAAAAGCATTTGACAAAATACAGCACCCCTTCATATTCAGAACACTAGAAAAAATAGGGATTACAGGAACATATCTCAACACTGTAAAAGCTATCTACACTAAGCCTCAGGCCAACATCATTATAAATGGAGAAAAGTTGAAAGCATTTCCTCTAAAAACTGGAACAAGACAGAGATGCCTTCTTTCACTACTTCTATCTAACATCGCTCTTGAAAAACTGGCCAGAGAAATTAAACAAATGAAAGAAATTAAAGGGATATAGATAGAAAAAAAAGAACACAAGTTATCACTATTTGCTGATGATATGATTCTATACCTAAAATACCCAAAAAATTCCACCAGAAAACTTCTAAAACTAGTAAATGAATTCAGCAAAGTAGCAGGATATAAAATCAACCCCCGTAAATCAAAAGCATTTCTGTATATCAGTGACAAATTCTCAGAAAGAGAACAAGAAAAACTGCCACTTTTACAATAGCTTCAAAAAAAAAAATAAATAAAGTACTTGGGAATCAACTTAATGAAAGGGGTGAAAGACCTCTACAACAAAAACTACAGAACGCTAAAGAAATGGAAGAAGATCTTAGAAGATGGAAAAATCTTTCATGTTCCAGAATAGGCAGAATTAATATTGTCAAAATGGCCATATTCAATTGCAGGAAAATGGATAGAGTTGAAGAATATAATGCTAAGTGAAGTAAGCCAATCCCAAAAAACCAAGTGCCAAATGTTTTCTCTGATATAAGGAGGCTGATTCATAGTGGGGTTGGGCAGGGAACATGGGAGGATTAGAAGGACTCTAAATAGGGCAAAGAGGAGGGAGGGGAAAGGAGGGAGAATGAGGGATAGGAAAGGTGCTAGAATGAAATGAACATCATTACCCTAAGTACATGTATGAAGACACAAATGGTGTGACTCTACTTTGTATACAACCAGAGATACAAAAAGATTGTGCTCTATATGTGTAATATGAATGATAATGCATTCTTGTGTCATATATAACAAATTAGAATAAAAAAATAAATTAACATATTGTGTCTATCTACAACTAAAAAAGAATTTTTAAAAAACAATAATGAAATGAATTTCCACATCTTATTTTTAATAATGAAAATAAGTAAATAAATAAATAAAAATAATCAACCAGACTAATGTGCTTTGTTATAACAATCTGATCACGCCAAGATACTCCCTATACACAATATGAACATAAAAAATAAAGACATCAGAATTAAATAATACATTCATTTAGCAGATATTTTATTAAGCACATTTATTACAGCAACCTGCACAAAATAGGCATTCAATAAATTCTAGTTGAATTGAATTGAACTGAAACACAGTGTGTTCCTTTGGAAGACGCCCTTAGACCTCCCCTTCTCACTATCTTGAGAATAATAATTCTTTTAGAATATCTGTTGCCTCTGTGTGAGAGGCAAGTGAGCTAGTGTTCTGTCAATAGTGTGTTTCTATTAATCAATTGGTTCAAAAGAAATGGCTAATTAAAGGAATTGTATCAGGACAGAATGCAGAAGTTGTGTTGTTGGATAGTCCATTTTTTTCCAGCAATGGGAACCATAAGAGAGAAGGAAAAGTACAACATTCAGCAGGAAAGGAAAGCTGTTGTTTAGGTTTGGAAGCTACACAGGCAGGAGCACTTTCCGTGCTGTTATTTCAAATGAGTGCCTGTACCCTGGATTCCTTTTCCAAATACACGCAGGCTAGCTGTGAAATGTTCTCCCTCTGCTTGAAGCTCCAATTTCAGTAGTGTTGTGTCCATGTTAGCAAACCAGCATTTTTATTCTATGTTGCTTGTGCATTTTTAATATCCCATGAGACAGTCCCCAGCTGTTATGCCTTCAGACACTATTACTGTTTTTCTTAATGCTCTGGTTAGAAAATTGCATTGGTTTTAACTACTCTGCCCCAATTCTATTTTCTAATAAAACCTGTTATTTTTAGTACAGAATTTTTCGAATTAAGAGGCTTCCAGGAACATACATCTTATGTTCTATCAAAATTTCATGCAATTATAAATTAATGCTTTAAAAACAGGAATGAGTAGTATGGTTTGATGACAAAGGCCACTGAGTCTCTGACACCAAGGATATCAAAAGAAGAGGAGTTAGGAGTAAGTTATTTATATTGTGGATTGAATGACTTCAATATCCTCCTAACCCTTCCAGTTGCTCTCATCTGGCCTTTTTTTTTCCCCCTATTTCTGGAAAATATCAAGTTCATTCCCACCTTAGGGGCTTTCGAGATATTTTCTTTCTTCTCATCCAAGTCTCAGCCCCAATGCCACTCTCAGGGAAATCTTTCCTGACCATGTTGCCTAAGACTCTACTCCCCAAACTTATGTTCTATAATATACCTCTATTTCATTTCCTTCTTAACATTTAATGTTTGCTGATTTTTGTTTGTGTCTGGCCAGCCCTGTGAAAGCCTTGTTAACCAAACAGACGAAGCCAGAGATGTAGGAAAGCTAGAAAGATAGGCATTGGGAAAAGGCCCTACCACCCATCATGCCCAGTGTAACCACCTGTGTCTCCAGCTTCCTATTCATCACTGTTCCTAGTCATCAGCTTCTCATCACAGCCCTAATAATTACTAAATATTTAAGAGGAAGCACTAGGCTTTTAGCCTCATCTCAGGCTACACCCTATCCTTGCTAATTTATTCATAAATTTCCAGTGTCTTGAAGGCCTGACTTCTAGGAAGCACTACAAAAAAAATATTTCTTGAATGTATGATTTCATAAAAGGAAAAGTACTAATTGACAAATTAAGAGATTTTTTTTCCCCTGGCCACTTAAAACAATCCTTAAACAATTGAATCTGTCAACTTATTTTTTTTCTCACTGTCTCATTGGTTCTCAATGCATACAGATGGACATGGAGATAATGGCTTCAAGTTGTATTTGTTTGCTGTCTTCTAATGGAGCATTCTTCAGCTGTTTTCCCTTTTAGCAGCAATGTTTTTTAAATAAACCAGTGTCATGTAAAGATGAGGGTTTAAAAACAAGTAGAGTTGGGTCAATGAATGCCTTAGAAATTCAATTTGAGAAGAGTTTGCTCTAGTGGAAAAACTGACTTAGCACTGAAAACAGACTGAAGGATTTTAATAGTTACATTCAGAGTTGTTTCGTGGATACAGTCTTGTCATTTATTGGCACAAAATAAATGAAAGTGAGTTTTTGTCACTAGGATTATGTCTTTAAATATGCCATAAAAGTTAAGCTTTTTCTCTTTTTCTTAATCCCAGCTCCACAAGTGATTGTCTAAGTGTTATGGTTTGGAATGTGAGGTATCCCCCCAAAGCTCATGTGTGAAACAATACAAGAAGGTTTGGAAAAAAAATATTGAGTTATGAAAGCCTTAACCCAATCAGTGAATTAATCACCTGATGAAATTAATTGAGTGGTAACTGAAGGTAAGTGGGATGTGGCTGGAGGAGGTTAGACATCAAGGGATATGGCTTTGAGGTATATATTTATATCTCACAAGTGTAGTGTCTCTCTCTCTCTCTCTCTCTCTCTCTCTCTCTCTCTCTCTCTCTCTCTCTCTCTCTCTCTGCTTTCTGATCATCATGTGGGCTGTCTCTTCTGCCATGATGCTCTTACTCACCTAGAGCCCCATGGAAAAAAGCCAACCTTCTATGGACTAAGACTCCTGAAACCGTGAACCTTCAAATAAACTTTTCCTCTGTAAATGTTCTGGTCGGGTCTTTTGGTTGCAGCAGTAAAGAGCTGACTAAAACACTAAAGAATCATCTCTTTACTAGATCTGTAAAATAGTTTAGTTGTATTTAACTATTGTATTCTTTTTCCATAACAAATTTATTATATAAGCCATAAAAATTTTGAATCAAAGGAAGAGATATTTTGGCCCCAAAGGAAATATCTGATATGAATGTATGATATTTTATTTTTTATTAATATATTATAGGTTGGTGTCATATAGCTACAATCATGGTGATGGACAGGGGCACCAGACACAGCTCACGTTTTCTTCATTTGCCTAACATCACTGAACAATTT
Source organism: Ictidomys tridecemlineatus (assembly GCF_052094955.1). NCBI lineage: Eukaryota > Metazoa > Chordata > Mammalia > Rodentia > Sciuridae > Ictidomys > Ictidomys tridecemlineatus. The sequence continues at coordinate 123,832,184 of NC_135483.1, read as the reverse complement.
CAGTCAATGATCACAATGCCCAATTTCACAAAGGCATTTCTATCTAATCAATACACAAAAGCTCAAGTACAGAGCACTTTGTTTTAATTCAAGAGGAGTTTCATGCCCTACCAGCCCTCACAGCTATGAACTACCACATTCTAATGGGGCTACAAAGTCATTACCCTGAACACTGTCTCACAACTAGAAAGAGCTTTTGCTTCTCTGAATAGTCATTTCTAATGTAAACAATATCTTTACAACAAACCAAAACATGGAAAGTTGTAAGCTGAATGCAGCTGTGAATTTAAAAAACACTGGGAAATTGAATATTTCCACTACAATAACAAATAAATTCACTGCAGATGAAGCATTTGCTATTAACTGGTGCCATGGGGCTAGGTGGCTTAGCTGTCAAGAAATTTCCCATGGGGTTGCTAGGCATAAATCAGCCCAACACTAATGAATCTCGTCCTATTTATCTCACTTCTAAAACCATTATATAAATTGGTTCAATTCCACATGGAAGATAAACACAGTTAGTAAGCCAAAGGACAAAAAGCAGAGGAGAGTTTAGCATTTACATACCCTGGATGTCCTGCATAGGGAAGTTTATACCAGATTAACCACATAAATATAAGCTAGTAGTTATTATTCTATGAGTATTATTATTTGATGATGATTATAGTGATATTTACTGAGCTGCTAAAAGACATCAGGATTTAATACACTAAATACGAAGTGCTATGTATGTCATCTCATTTAATCCCAGCATTCTAATGGGTCAGATGCTATTATAAACTCCACTTTAGAGATAAAGATGGAGTATAGAGCAGTGAAGTAACTAGGGATCACATAACTAGTAAATAGCAGACCTTGAACTCACTGTGTCAACTTCAGAATCTATCTTCTTAAATATCATGATAGACAAGTTAATGGTGCAAATAAACATGAAAATTCAATAGGGCTGAAAAGTATTAGTTTCTTCCTAGTAATATTAGAATATGTGATTTCCTCTTTTCAGTGGATTAAATATGAGCAAGGATAAGAAATAAAGTGATCTAAAACTCTTACTTCAATTGTATGTTAATCAAACTCTTAGAAACATAGTTAAGCTATGTCTAAGATCCTTACTTATTTAGAAATTTTCCCTGACTTAAACAGTGTTTTTCTAGGACCAAGTTGAATTTCTTCAGTCACATCAGAAACAGAGAGCCTTCTGTATGTAGTCTTTATTACCTACTGAAATAATGAACTGCTACTGTGAAAATTAGGCTCCCCCCAATATTTTCTAAAATGTTTTAATTCTATTGTGCTTTCTAAAGTACAGCCTTATGTCCTCGTGGTTTTCCCAAGTCGATGGGTCAAACTGTGAGGAAGGTCAAATCTAGTCCTATGTAGGACCTACAGGAAGGCCAGGAATAGGCCCTGTGCCTCAAGATTGCAAATCAGGGGTCACAGATATGGTCAAGGTCATAAGCCTGTGACTATTGATTCATGGATATTACAAATTCAAAGAGATTGTTTACAGAATGCTATCAAAGCCTCTGTGGCCTTGTAAACAAATTTAACTTTAATAACTACTTTAAATCCAATAAATATTCAGTTGTTGCACTTGCTATCTCCTTGCTGAAAATCAATGACTCATTGTAGTGAGTTTGTCACTTGGTCTGATCTACCTAGGAACCCTGTAACCCTCACAAAGTCATGCTCAAGAATATAAGCCCTGAATATTGCCTCCTTTTCCTTTCTCTGTGAGTGAAAAGACCAAGAAAACTCAGGGAAATTATCCAATTTTTAAATTTAAGTACAACTTACCTGAATCTGAAATATATAGCTCAATGAATTTTTATAAACATATAACACTTTTATAACCGCCATTGTTTTTTATTTTTATATTTTTAGTTATAGATGTACACAATACCTTTGTTTTATTTTTATTTAATTTTATGTGGTGTTGAGGATCGAACCCAGTGCCTTACACATGCCAAGCCAGCACTCTACCACTGAGCCACAAACCCAGCCCCATAACCACCATTATTTACAATCACACTGGAGTCAAAGACTTCTCCAGTACCTCTGATAGTCCCTTTGAGTCCTCTCCAGGTCAACAACCCCCATTCAGGTTAAATCACTACTCTAACATTTATCCTCATGAATCCATTTTTCCCATCTTTTAACTTTAAAAAGGGAACCATACAGATGTAGTATGTATTCTTTGGTACTGGGCTTATACATATTGTTTGGGGATCAATAGTTCATTCTTTTTATTGCTCTGCAAATACACTTTCTGTAGAAGGATTGTTTCTAGTTTGGGGACACAACGACTAACACTAATATGAACAGTCTCATACAAAGCATTTCTGTTGGATAATGCCCAGGACCATAGCATAGGTATGTACTCATCTTTACTAATTATTGCCAGTTTTCTAAAGTATTTATACCAATTTTATTCTCACCAGCAGTGTATGAGTTCCAGTTGCTTCACTCATTTGACTCTTGTATTGATTTTAAAATTGACTGAAGGCAAAGACCTTTCTCAAACTCGCCATTGACCTCCAGCCAAATTCCTGGTCATTCCCCAAAGCCAGTTAGTTACTCTCTGTTTCCCAGAATAAAAAACAATCAAATATGTCTATTCAGATAGCTATTCTGAAATCAGTGAAATACTAAGAATTCTACCGTTTTTTTTTCAGATCAAACATGAACATTTTCTGTTAACAGCACATGTTCACAAATGTTCAATGTAGAAAAAAATCTGGGTTTTCTGTTGGATGTGTATGTGAGAGTTTTACAGCTGTTTCTCCAAACAAAAGTCTGTGTATTTGAACAGGATAGTTGCTGATGGCTTTCAGCAGGAATTAAGCAATTAGCTGATTCTATTTTTCTCTTTGCAATAAATTTGCCGTTAGCCAGCACAGTGGGAAATGAGTGCTCCTCCTCCGCAAAGCTCAGTTCATTTCTCCCCATCCATCTTCATTAGCTGTCACAAGGGTGAATATAAGAAAGTTCCACTTTTAGCAATTTATTATTGAACCAATTTGATTATGAAGCTTCTGTACACATAAAAAAATTTGTTTGTCAAAAATGCAAAATGCACATTGTTGGAAGATAAAGATTGTGAAGAAATGGTAGAAAAAAAATTATCCCTGAAATTAACAGAAAAATTTCTATGCCTTTCTCACATTAATTTAAGAGTAAACACCACCGGCTTCCTCTCAAATTCTTACAAATGTATTTTCTTTCTTCTAACATGTATCATATATGAACAACAAAATTTTAAAAACCTCTGTAGAGTTACATTATTCAACTACCTATAATTATTCCTGATAATTTTCTTTATGTGCTGACTTCTCCAAACTTCAAGTGCTGTTCATGTCTAAATGTTCTTTTTTGTGCAACTTTTTCTGCATAAAAACAATGTATGGTTTGGATCTGGAATGCCCCCCACAGGCTCATGTTCCCAATACAGCAATGTCCAGAGGTGATCTTATTCAGAGGAAACAATTAGATCATAAGAATTCTGACCTCATCAGTGGATTAATCCGTTGATAGACGAATAGACTAATGGGAGGTGGGACTAGCTGGATGAAGAAGATCACTGGGCACATGCCCTAGAAGGGTTTATCTTCTCCCAGCTCCTTCCTCTATGCCCCACTCCCATCTCTACCTCTTGCCTGAAGTGAGTTAAAACCTCACCTTCACCACCTTCACCTTCACTCTTGCCACTGGGTTCGCCCCACCTCAGGCCCAGAGCAATGGAGCTGGAACCATGGACTAAAACCTCTGAAACCATGAGCCAGAATAAATCTTTCCGCTTCTAAGGTATTCTCGTCAGATATTTTAGATACAGTGATGAAAAGCTAACCAACAATAATGGTGTCCAAGACCATTCTCCTAGATGATGACGATGATTCCTCAGTTTTTTCTCCACTGATATTTTTGACAAAAGTATTCTACAAACACAAACTTGCTGAGAGTTTGCCAAAATAGTCTCTCATAAGTGTGAGCTTTATCCCCTGATCTTTGTTATGTTAGTCAGCTTTTCGTTGCTCTGAGTAAATCAACTTGAAGGAGGAAAGATATACTTTAGCTCAGTTTCAGAGGTTTCAGTCCATGGCCACTTGGCTTTGTTTCGGGGGCCTGCTGTGAGGTGGAACATCATGGTGGACAGCATGTAGTAGAGTAAGTCTGTTCACCTCATGGCAGTCAGGGAGAAGAAAAAGAGTAAGAAAGAAGGAGGCTTGGGACAAAATATATCCCTTTGGAACATAACACCAATGGCCTGCTCTCTCCAAATAGGTTCACATCCTACAGTTTCCACTGCCTCTAACAGTTCATTAAGTTATGAATCCATCAATTGGCCATTCCACTGATAAGATTATATCTTTCATGAGCCAATTCCCAAAGGCTTCACCTTGAACACTATTGCATTGGGGACCATACCACCAGCACAGCTTTGGGGGGACATTTCAGATATGAACCATAGCATTCATGAAAGTATCTATCATAAAATATAGTTATGAAAATTACTTTTCTTTAGTCCAAAAACTCTTATCTTCTGAAATGCCATGATAGGATTATTTTGGTTCATTTTGCTAGAATCCTTAATTTTTTATTCTTCAACTTTAGAGAGTTCTCCTGCGACTCCCTGCTCTATAATCCAGAGATCAGGTTCTATCTTTGCTTGCCCCTCCTTAATTTCCCAACCCTCTATATTTCCTTCTTTCTATAGACTCCTTCTCATCTTCATTTAAATATGCTACAGAAAATCTTCTTTATCAAAACAAAAGCATTCTGTACCTTCACTCCCATGGTCAGCCCTTATCCTATCACACTTTTCCAAAGTCAAATTTCTTGAAAGAATTATCAGGATTCTATTTTCTCACATCCTAGTTATCCCTCAATTCATTCAGGCCTTGCTTTTGTCATCACCAATGACACTGGACTTCAAAATCCAGCTGACACTGTTTAAAGACCTTACCCTACTTTTTCTACAATGGAACCATGGAGTACATTATCCTTGCTGAAGTATGTGGCCTGCCTGGCTTTGTGACATTGCCTCCTGGCTTTCCTTCTGGTTGCACATGCCCTTCTTCTTTATAGCCTACTGGTCCTCTACCTACCCCTTAGAAGCTGACACTTCCCAGATGTCCTTCACCCTCTGTTGTACTCACAGCACACCTCCTCCCATCGATGTGAACTCAATTAATGCCTGGAGCACGCCACCTCCACAGGTGGCAAATGCAACATCTAATGCGTTGAGGAACAACAGGGATGTCAGAAGACAGAATTCTGCAAATTGCAAATATTTTCAAGTATACTTATTCAGGTCACATTCAAATATCTCTCCTGAATCCAGACCCATAAATGCAAATCTCCACATCTTTACTGAAACTCTGTCTTACCCTCTTTCCTCAATACCTACTTCCAGATAACCTATTTCCTGCCTTACCCTCATCTCTCCCAATTACTCAGGTACCAAATTTAGTTGATACCAAAAGTACCAAATCATCATTTTTAAGAGCTGACTATGCCAAGCACTGTGCAAGGAGCTGTTACATACATCTTTTAATTTAATCCTAACAACTGTTAAGGTAAAGATTATTCTTATCCCCATTTTCAGATGAAGAAATTAAGATTTAGAGATGTTAGGTAACTTGTTCATCTTGAAAATGTGAATCCAGGATTCTTTGTAGTGTATTCCCCTAAACATTTTTCCAAACTACCTGAGTTAAATCACCATCCTCTGTCTCTGCCACTCTCTCTCCCTTCCTCACTCTCTGTCTTCTCTGGATTCCTAAAACAAATTTTTATTGTATTCATTATGTCTCAATTTTACACACCAAAGGGAAAGTTCCCAAACACAAATCTGACCAAGTCACTCCTGTTTGAAGATCTTTGTTCTGTAAGGGGAAAACTCAGTGTCCTTACCATGTTTTTCCAGACCTTCTGGGTTCTGAGCCTCTTCAGCAAGTCACCTGCACTCTCCTTAACAGATACACCACTTGAACCAAACTTGTCTCATGTGCACTCTAACCCTCAGTGAAACCTCAGCCACGAAACAGTTAATCCCATCAGGGGACCCGGGTACTGACTGGATTATGGATCTCGTGGTGTGGTTGTTTTTCCTCTAAACTTTCTTGCATTATTTCATACATGAACTTTTGGGGAACACCTCACTTTTAAGCCATAAGGGACATCAACAGATAGGTCTGGCTCCTTGGCTATGTGTCCCCACTGAACTCTCTACTTACCCTATCATTCTTTATTCCAATTCCTCTGCTACATTTTAAGCCCTTTGAAGACAAACATGGAGTATCTAATAAGTATGTGTTTGATGAATAAAAATACATTTCATATAAAGTGATTGCTATTTTTTCCCTCCAAAATCAGTTGTGTGCCTCAATCAGCAACTTCTAATACTTAATTCTCCAAATATCCATGTGCTATTCAAGACACAAGAGCTACAGGAATGACAGAAACAGAGTTCCTGCTGACAAAGGAGCATGTGATCCAAAAGACAACAAGACAAAGTCCCAATGATCTCAAGAAAATATGATTATTTTCATCAGGGTTTGTTAGAGTCTGTAAACAAGTCAGGATGGCGCCTGGTATTTTGCCAGGGGGAGTGGATTGTGAGGTGGCGCCAGCGAACACTCCCCTGGCAAAATACCAGGCGCCATCCTGACTTGTTTACAGACTCTAACAAGGGTTTTTAGGAAGGAAATTTTGAAATGGTTAGAGTCACTAAATGGACATGAAGACAGGGGTGCCAAAAGTAGACATAGTCTGAGGAAGACAGTGAAGGTAGACTGTGAACACCTAAATAACAAGGACTATGTCTATAGCTCGGGGAATCCCAGTGGGATTAGAGACCAGAAAGATAAGTCAAAGTCATCTCAGGAGGACCTGGATACCAAGGGAAGAACCATATTCATGTCCAGTTCCTCGATGGAGAACTGGTGCAGATTTTGAGCAGTAGTAACATGATTGGAGCAGTTTTAGAAAGTTTTTTTTCTCTCAGTGGTGTGTAGAATCAATCATAAGATAATAAAGGTGAGGAAGTCCCCAAACTTCATAAAATCTAGTTCAAAAATCAATGGGAAGAAGCACCATTGTTTGATTTCACATTAAAAAAAAAAACAGAGGGTGGGGAGAAAGCATCAATACCCAAGATGGAGAGAACACTGGCTCTAGAGTGAGCATTGTGGTCTCTATCCTAGAGGAGCTTCTGTTGTAACAAAAGCAGAAAGTGTGATAAGGAACTGAAGTAATGTGTGACAGTGGAAATATAAAATGCAAAAATAAGCAAGAATCACAAATTTGACATTGGACTGGGAAGAAAAAAATAATCTTTCCTAAAAAATCTGAAATGCCAAGCAGTTTTTATATAAATGAGTGGTCTGAATCAGCCTATAGTGTGAGCCAAAAACATCAGGCAGAGAATATAAGGGAAAGGACAAAAGAGACACTGTAGAGATGAAATTATTACAATGATACAAGCAATTTGATGTGGTGGGGATTGAAGGAGAAAGAGAGGTCAAAGAGACCAAGAGTCTGACCCACAAGGACTGGGTTGATGTAGCACCTGTGGCACACAGAGAAGTCAGGAGCAGATGCTGCTTTAAGAAAAGAGATGAGTGTAGTTTTGTACAGGTTGCATTTTACTCTTCCAGTGGGACTCCCAGATACAGTTTCACAGCAGGAAAATGAAATGCAGATTAAGAGCTTAGAATTTCATTATTTAAAAAATCAAACTCTGGATGTCATCATTATATTTGTTGTATATAAACAATGGAAAAGGCTACATAATTACACTTGCTCTTCTTTCACCCTTTAAAGAAATAAGAGATATTATAAGATGATGTTGGAAGGAAGAACATTCAAGTTTTACTTTCTACATATTTATATTATGATAATTTTTTTAATGATCATGTGCCCAAGTATTATGTAGTTTTAAAATCTTTGATTTGGGCTGGGTGTGGTGGTGCACACCTGTCATCCCAGCTACTCAGGAAGCGGAGGTGGAAGGATCACTTAAGCCAAAGAGTTCAAGATTAGCTCCAAAAAAAAAAAGTATCAATTTAAAATATTTGGCACTAGAAACACAGGTTAAAATGTCATTGTCATGAAGGTGATAGTAGGAGAGGATACAGCTGCACACAACCACAAATATAAAGATATAAAATAGGTGGTTTAAGGATTACACTTGGAAACATATTCTTAAAGAATGGGAAGAAGAACCCAATATCAAGGAAAAAAGAAATACCTGTCACTAATATGCAACATGTATAACATAAAAGAGAGATTGGGAGAAGAAGACCAAAACAAACCCCTGGGTTCCAGATATTGAGTTAGTGACTATACATATACAAACATATACACATACATATATATCAGAAATGATTGCCGGGGCTGGGGTGGTGGTTCAGTGGTAGAGCGCTCGCCTGGCATGCATGAGGCACTGGGTTCGATCCTCGGCACCACATAAAAACAAACTAATGTGTCCACCTAAAACTAAAGATACATAAATAAATAAATAATTATTTTAAAAAAGAAATGATTGCCTTTTGTTGAAGAATTATTATATTTCAGAAACATGATGATAATTATAGAGATATGATTTTATTTTACCTTCTTAAGTAACATAAAGGTATATATGAAAGGCCTGGTTTTGAAGATGTGGAAATTAAGACTCAGAGAAGTTAATATTGAAGTTAACATCTCATCACTAGCTTAGTTGAAAACCCAAGTTCAAAGCCAGTTCTGAATTCAGAGACCTTGCTCAGAGCCCTGGCCACTTTTTCTACCTGAAAAGTACAACCAGAATGTCAAGTGCTACCTTGATGTAGTGAAGGTGTCAGCCAACAAAGAAGGAGTCAAGCCAGTGTCTGGAAACTCCCTTCTGAAGTTTTTTGAGATCCATGTTTCAGTGCATAAAGGGAATGAACATGCAACGCAAGAAATTAACATAAAGCTTTATTTTTTTTCAGGTGGGGAACTGGAATTTGTCCATCCTTAAATTAAACTGGTTCTGCAACCTAAATTTATGCTTGGTGATTTTATTTTTTTGTACCAGGGATTGAACCCAGGGATGCTTAACCACTAAGCCTCAGCCACAGGCCGTTTTGTATTTTATTTAGAGAAAGGATCTCACTGGGTTACTTAGGTTCTCACTAAATTGCTGAGGATGGCTTTGAACTCGCACTCCTCCTGCCTCAGCCTCCCAAGCTGCTGGGACTATAAGTGTTTACCACCATGCCTGGCTATGTTCAGTAATTTTTAATGCACCATACAGAAGGATGATTTATGGTTGAAGAAGTGAGGTAGGGGTGACAATTAATGGAGTGATACCCTGGAATAGATGGGCCCAAGACTACAGATAGAAAGTCAAGGATACTGATGGAAAGTCAAGGCTTGCAGAGAACACATTTTAAGAAAAAGGAGAAAAAAACATAAATGAGAAAGAATCTCAATAGAATCAATTGTGAGAATTCTACTGAGTGGCTTCAAATAAGAGTGTCTAATAGAGGATTGGGGCTTAAACTATGTAGAAATTTTGAATGATCACAGTGAAAAATATGATAGCAAGCCAACTTAACTATCAAAAACTTGCTGAGTGACAAATGGATCTGATTAATAAAATAAACCAGGTGTGGTAGCATATACCTATAATCCCAGAGACTCAACTGGTTCAGGCAGGAGAATTGCAAGTTCAAGGCCAGTGTCAGCAAATTGTTAAGCAACTTAGTGAGACACTGTCTCAAAATAAAAAATAAAAATGTAGTGGGTATGTAGTTCAGTGGTAAAGTACCCCTGGGTTCAATCTCTAGCACCCCTACCCCCACCCAAAAAAAGAAACGTAAAAGAGCATGGTTTTTATAGGTGCATTTATTCATGTTTTCAACTTGATTTGGCAATGTGCAGTGGTCTAATATTCTAAGGGGTGGCCTAGAGTAGGTAAAAGGTCATCTCTATGAAGTAGTGGTGAAACCAGAGACCAGGTAGGGAACTGAAATTGCTACATCCTTAAATTAAGCAGGTTCTGCAACCTGCTACCTCTGTAGCTGGATACTCTATTTCATCCTTAAACCTCAAAATTTTAATCTCTAGAACAAGATAATAATAGTACCTATTTCCATACTTTGTTGTAAGAAATGTATTTCTGCATAACACAGTATCACATTCCAAATTCACAATACATAATCAATATTAAATGGTGGGAGAATTAAGAGAAGTGTATAAAGGACTGAAAGAAAAAAAATTAAGACAAAGAGCTAATGAAGAATGAGTGATAGAGTAAAGGAAAAAGAGGTTGTGATCCAAGAAAGAGATTTCAGAGTTTAAGATCTTGCAGGTAAAGCACTTTTGACTGATAAAGTGTTAAGATCGAGCCAGATAAGTAATTTTAAGAAATGGAGGCCATGAAAACTAAGACATTTGGACAGCTGAGAAGGAAATATAAAGATATTCCCAAAGGAGGCATCTCAGGATGGGTAATGAGGAAGACAGAGAGCTAAGTAAGTGATGCATGAAATCATTAAGAATGCTAGGAGAATGTGTGTATGGTGTTTATAGGTGACTGAGACGAGGAACAAGAGAAAAAATCATATAAAGGAACTTCAAAATAAAAAATTGGTAATGGAGAGCAAAGAATGTGTAAAACTCTCTCCGGGAGTGCAATGTGGGGAAAATGTTGTCAAGCATCATGAACACTGTGCACATAACATGATTTATACTCTAAAAAGAAATGAAAAGAAAAAATGAAAAAAGACAAGCCCCAGGTAGGGACAGACATTGAAGAGACTAGCTGGTGAGATTATGGAAGAAGGGATAGTGTTCTGTTTACAGTCTGGCAGTTCTGCTCTCATGTTGCTTATGTCATCAGAAAGAAAAACGAGTGTGTGAATTCAGATCCCCCTGTGTATGTGGTGCTGTGCTGGGGAAGGGCAGACTCGAGCATCCAGCCCTGCCCTGCCTTCACAGTCCATGGACAGAGGCCCTGAGGTTTCAGCTCCACAGCCCACCCCTTCAATCAACCTCTTCCCAGGCTCTGAGGAGTGATATGATCACAGGCTCTGAGGAGTGATATGATCACAGGGACGCACAGCTTTGTAGAATTTGCAAAAGGAAGTATTTAAAATAATTAGTTAAGATTGTGTATCTGTCCACTATGATTTGCTTGTCATGACATTTCTCACAGGATGGTCCTGGAGTGTACACAGGTAGGGTCCAACTCAGGAGGAGGTGAGTTCAGGGGTCCATTTGGTTTAAGTTTAGTAGATATGTGTTGGTGCCTCGGAGTCATTTCCACACCCCATGCCAGTGCAAGAGTGGCATCAGAGATTCTCCCCTGCCTCCTGTACTACTCTGCATAGCAACACCAAACAAGGCCATGGGGCCACAGATCAAGTCCCTTGTCAATGCACTCTAGATGCCTGTACTAGAGGTACAAGGTGTGGAGAAAACATAAGTTTCACAATGAATGGGACCAGAAGCTAATCTGTGAAAAATTCTTCTAACCATCAGATGTATAAAACTGTAAGTAGAAGTTTTCATTTCTATCTTGTTAAAATATACTCCAGTACATACAATTATAATACAGAAATGTTTATAACCTTATTACTTATATACATGTTTTAATAGGATTCTTATGTAATAGAACTTTCCAAATTCTTCTGCTCTTAAGAAAAAAACCTACAGTAAGCTTACAAACCAGGAGTAATCTTTGGGTGCATTAAATGTTATATATACATCCCATTTACGAATATTAAAGAACAAATTTATATCAACCTTACCAAAAGAAAAAAGAAATCATTTTCTATTCTTCCTATGGAAAATGCTATTATAAAATCTATTCAAATGAAGAAGTAATCAAAGAGTATTCACCAAAAATATATAGGAAACATATAATAGTAGAGGTCTATCAGGCAGTTAATGAAAAATAAAATGTTACTTTTGTGAGGCAAAAAAAAGAATTTGGAAGGTTCTAACATTTTACCCTCCTTGTAAGTAGCAAATTAGCCTACAACAGTTCCACAAATGCTGGTAGAAGACACAAGCTACTATGTCAGAGACAATGGTCTTTATTACTCACAGTGACATCAGTAACCATAGCATTATCATTTACTTTCTTGTGTCAGTTCAAGAGACCCAGCTCCCTCAGAGGGTGTGAAAGGGCTGGGTGTCTCCTGAGCATGCAGTGGGTTGAGTTACAGTGGATGTTATATTTATTGAACTTTGGGAACACAAACCTTCTATGATGGGCACTCAATCATCAGGGCAGAGAAATGCCTGCCCTTTGCTCTAAAGGGAAACACTATCTCCACCATCTCACACTGTTAAGTAAATTGGCTCTGTACTTGGAGGGAGACACTATCTCCAACCCTCAAGGCTGTTTCTTATACAAACATCCTTGAAAAGAAGGACCCAAACAAAGTCAGCCAGTGCCATGTTCAGGAGATTTGCAGAAATGCAAAAGACCCTGAAAGAATTTTTTTTCCTAATAGGTCTTCCTTTGTTTAAAAAGATAGAAAGAAAATACTTGCTGAGAAAAAAAAAAAAGAGCTTTTGAGTTAATTCAAGCAGATCAAAATAGAGCCTTTTCCATATCCAGCTTCTTGGCTCCCAACTCATCCTCACCAGTAAGATGCCCTGTTTCCAGGCTTCCTGTTTCAACATCTATCATGATAAAACATGTGGTTTCTAACTGTAGAAAACTTATTTGCAATTCTGGCATTGTTATATGACTCCCTTCTGCTCTTTGTTCATTTGTGTATTAAATTACCCCAAGCTATGCTCTTAGCCTCTTGGATGAAACTTGTTTTTGTGGAAATCTCCAAAACTGACAAGGAAATTCTGTTTCTCTGAGAATTAAGATAAAGGAGTAGAACTGAGTTGTATATGTTTGCTCTTAATCACTGAATGATTAAGAATGGTGGAAATTCAGGAAGAGAAAGCTTTATCATAAATTTGGAAAATCACATATTAAAAGTACCTAACAACATCTTCTTTGATCATATGAAACATTAAAAATGATGCCACAGCCACTGAACTTACTTGTAAATAATTGTTCTCAAGTGAGACTAAAACTTTGCAAGGCACAGCAATTTTTTTAATGTGCATAATACCATAAAATCCCTAAAGAAGTGAGAATTTAGTCACAAATCCACATTTAATCTGCCTTGTGAGAATGTCTGGATTTTTATGACGATCTTCTCCTAAGCACTGAATGGGCTCAATGTCTAAAAGAGTGACATTGTGACAAACAGTGATTTTGGTTCTTGTTTGTTTTCCCAAGATTTTTTGGTGTATAATTTTAAAATAAAAGTTATGTATTTATGGTGTATGATGTAATATTTTAGCATACGTATCAATTGTGAAGTAGTACCACTATCAAACTAATTAATGCATTCATTAATTACCTCACATAATTACCCTCTTTGTATGTGTGTGGTGAGAACATTGAAGATTTACTGTCAGCAACACTGAAGTATTCAATACAATATTTGGAAACATAAAAAAGGTGACAGTGTGCCAGGTGTGGTGACACACACCTGTAATCACAGAAAATCAGGAGGCTGAGACAGGAAAATTGCAAGTTGAAGGTCAGCCTCAGCAATTTATTGATGCCCTAAGCAATTTAGCAAGACCCTGTCTCAAAATAAAAAATAAAAAGGGCAGGGGATGTGACTCAGTGGTTAAGTGCCCCTGGGTTTAATCCCCAGTACCAAAAAAAGGGGGGGGGACAGTATTTTACTTGTCATCTAGAAAAACACTATCAACCCCTATGAGCTTTTTTTCTTCACAAAGAAACTGCGAGTGTAAGAGTGAAGATTAAGCTTTATTTTCCCTTTCAGACAAGGGCAACTCTCTTTCTATGCAAGGCAATAATAATGGTTCCTGTTTCCACAGTCCTAACTTTGTGCCAGGGACTGTCCTACACACTTCCTATACATTGATTTGAACTTCACAATAATTCCTTAAATTGTATTCCATTACTTTCCCATTTTAGAGATGTGGAAATTGAGGCACCAGGAGGTGATACATTTTGCTTGAGGTCCCATTGCTAAAGTCAGGATTTGAATCTGGACAGTTTGGTTCTAGCCCTATTTGTGCCTTGCATGGAAATACTGAGTGATATTTACGGAGTATGTACCATGTTCCAATCATTGGACTAATTTCGTTGTGTATTTTTTTTCTCATGGAAGCCTGAAAACAATCCTGTGAATTTGGATTCACTGTAATTTCCAAATTACAGAGGAGAAAATTGAGGCTTCAATAGATCAATACACCTCATACAGCTAGTAAGTGATAATGGTGGTATCTGGAAATTTTTTGCTTTTCACAAAAAGACCTACGTGAGAGTCAGTGGAGGTAGGGAGGAAAGCCAGACATCCTTTCTGGACCACCTGGAACCCATTTCTACTTGGAACAAAATCCTGTTCCTCTTGCCTCTACATTCTCAGCCACTGGTTCTTCAAGAAGCCTGGCAAAGTGGCAGAGGGAGGACATAATATGTCCAGCAGAAAAATGTCCAATCCCAAACCAAAATCTACACTACCATCCTCTCCCCTTCTTCCAAACTTTCTGGCCTGGGGGAAAATAGTGAAGAATTGAAAGTGCAGGGGCCAGAGTGCCAAAGGCCAGTGGCTCTGGACGGAAATATCCCTCTACTCTTCTCCCAAAGTAATCAGGGGTGGTGAAGGTACTAGTCACAGATCCGTCAGCTTCAGAAGTAGTACCCACACTACCCTTGTGTTTTAGTCAGCTTTGTTGTGTGTGACCAAAAGACCTGGAAACAGCAACTTTAAAGGGAAAAAAAAAAACTTCTTTGAGGATTCATAGTTCCAGAGGTCTCAGTCCCTAGCTGGCTATCTCCATTCCTCAGGGCCTGAGGTGAGGCAGAACGTCATGGTAGAAGTGTGTGGTGGAGGAAAGCAGCTGTGGACATGGCACCAGGAAGGAGAGAGAGAAAGAGAGACTTCTCTAACCATGAACAAAATATATACCCCAAAGACACTCCCCTCAATGATCCACCTCTTCCAGCCACACCCTACCTGTCTACAGTTACCACCTCATTAATCCCTAGCAGGGGATTAATGCATTGATTAAACTAGGGCTCTCATAACCCTAGTTTGCATTATTCAAATATGAGCTTTGCGGGGGACACCTCATATTTAAGTCATAACACTTGGGTTACCTAATATCCACAGGTCAAAGGACCTTGTTCCCTGTCTTTATGTATCTCTGCCCTACACATATTCTTTTACAACTCTTTCTGATAGGAGAGAACACTGAACCAGAAAACAACAAAGAATTCATTCTATCCAATTCACATGTGTATACAACACACACACACACACACACACACACACACACACACACACAGCTGATACAGGTTCTTTATACCCTTTTTGTCTTTTGAGAAGAGTTCATATTACTTGTGCCTGGGAGACACAGGTACATCTTGGGTTCATGGAAGTGTACATATGCACAATGCAGGCATATATCTTTGGGGAAACAGAGTGCTCTAATCAGCTTTTTTTGCCACTGTGACCAAAATACTTGACAAGAACAACTGAGAGAAAGAAAGGTTTATTTTGGCTCACAATTTCAAAGGTTCAGTTCCTAACTGGCCAACTCTACATCTCTGGGCACAAGGTGAGACACAACATCATGGTGGAAAGGCATGGTGGAGAAAAGCAGCTCAGGTCATGGCAATGAGGAAGAAGAGAGAACTCTGCTCTGCTCGCCAAGGACTAAATATAAACTCCAAATTCAAACCTCCAATGATTCCTCCAGCCATACCCCACATGCCCAGTTACTACCCAGTAAATCGGTATCTGTGGATCAATCCACTTATTAGGATACAACTTCACAATCCAACCATTTCGACCCTTAACATCTCTGCATTGTCTCACACATGAGCTTTTGGGGGCACCTCATATCCATACCATAAAAAGGAGCTAATGTGATCCTTATGGGGCCTTATGGCTTAGCTTTGTTGAGCCCTTTTCTTTAATTCAAGAGGAACTAATGTGATCCTTATGGGGCCCTATGGCTTAGCTTTGTTGAGCCCTTTTCTTTAATTCAAGTTCCATCAGCACTTCTAGCTCTTCTCTGCCAGGCCCAGGCCTCAATTCTCCTACCTAAAAGGGGTATCAGTGCATCTACTGTCAATTCCAATTTCCAAGTCTTTTGCTCAGGCTCTTCTCCCCATTTCCACTCTTCTAGAAAGGTTCCTTCCCTCCTCTTCTGAACCCCTCTTTATTGGGATATTCTGGAGCATGTTAATTCCATCCAGAGGACTATGTCCCATCTCCCCTTTCAGATGGAGAGGAAAGGCATTTTCCCAACAAAACCCATGAAAAAGTTTTTAGAAAAAAGTGACCAGAATAGAAGATGGAGAGGAAAACCATAGAATGGTTTCTCTCTTCCTCTATCAGAATTTCAAATCCTAGCATTGGTTGACTGGGTAGGAGGAAGTAAGGGAAGAAGAAGAAGAAGGGAAAGAGTTAACAAAAGTAAACATCGAAAAGCAAAACCCTATTGTTGAAGATGGGAGAGCCTTTTCCAATAAATCAGACAGTCCATTCCTCCTTTGATTCTGCACAGCCACTGAGAAGTTTGTAGATGGAAAAAGGTGAAATAAGGCAAGGAATTGGGGCATGTTAACATGAACTGTGAAAACTGTTAAAATAGCTCTGTTCAAAGAGGGCTAAGAGCAAAGATTTTGTAAGAGATATGTCAGTAAAACCAAATGTCTTAGAATCCATGGGGTTGAGGCCCATGCCTCTAAATCACCCTGCTATTTGGGAAGGACAAGGAAGAAGATAGAAGGGATGACAAGCTACAGAGAGCAGAGATTGACAGAGGAGCTAAATTCTGGCATTGAGGAATGAGAAAAGCAGGAGGCATGCACTCCGAAATTAAGAGAGCGGGAAGCCCAGGAGTCTTTAGGTAGTGGCAATCAGGGCCTGCAGGAAGGCCTTCCATTAATGAAGCCCCTGGAGTTGAGCTGCTCCAATTGTTGCTGAAATCTCACTCTGGCACCTGCACCTGTGAGTTTCTACATCCAGTCAAAAGCTGGAGCATCTGCATGAGCTGCTAATAAGCATCTGTAAAGAAGATAAGGCTACCTGATTGGATTGAGTGGAGTTGGGGAAAGTGAATGGGCTGGAAATGGGAAAGATAATAGAATGAATCAGACATAACTTTCTTATATTCCTATATGAATACATCAAAATTGGGGTTCTAGGCTGCACTTATTGGAGGTGAGATCACATTCTGCATTAGCCAGGGTTCTCAAAGACCTGCTGAAAGAGTCCCTGCACTTCTGACCTCAGGTAAACTGCATTGATCCCAAATGGGTCAAGACTGTCAGGTGCATCTGGCTTGTGTCCAATTCTACAAGACCCTCTACCTGGCACCTAGTGGCCTAGTGGGGCGAAGGAGGAAAGGGGATTCAGGGACTAAGGAGGAGCTGTATATTCTCAGTCTTCAGAAGCTGGGAGGATGAGATGCTAAAGTTCTCAGCCAGGAAACAAGAGGGATTATGGCCAACCCACTCCTGGGAAGCACTGAACATGGGCTCCTGCATGTCTATGTAGATGAAGCAGAGGGCATTATAGCCTCTTAGGAAGCTCTTGCGATAGCTCAGGGCTTGGCCAGTTAAGCATTGTCTTCTGCATCATGGCTAGATTCTGGAAAGCTGCATCATCTGCCTCATCGACTTGGGATTGGAGAACATGTAGCTCTCACCTCAAGATTCTTCCATCATCTGCTGAATCTGGGGGTTAGCCAAACCATGTGGAACATTGGGTCAGGGTTAGACATCATGTCCTGGACTAGACAGTTCTCCATGACCTGTGACAGCATCTCAGGATTTGACATCAGCTGACTCTGCATCTGATGCTGCAGTTTCAGAAAGCTGGTGGAGCCCAGGCCCAGGCTTCCCAGACCCAGATGATATTTTCAACAACAAAAAAAGAATTTTTCACAGTTTCTGCCAGGCACTGTACAAAGGCATTAGGGCTATAACAGTATATAAGGCTATAATCAACTCTCTTAGCCTTCACGGAGTTTGCTCTATGGGAGAGACAAGCTCCCTAACATAGTGTAATAAATGCTGTCACAGGACCAGGTACAGAGTGCTTTGAGCATAGACAGGAAGCTCCTAATCCTAGTTGAAGAAACTATGAAGGCTTACAGAAGTTACTGGAGGCTTTGCAAAGAAAGCAACATTAAGCACACATCCCTATCCCCATAGAAACCTGTGGAATGGGCAGGGATTAGCCAGGAGGACAAGAAGCAAAGGGAAAGTAAGTGCTCCGTGATAAGAAGAAACCACATGTAAATATTTTAGGGCTCGTGCCAATCAATCGATGAATGGATAAAGAAAACACAATAGATATTATTCAGTCATAAAGAAGAATGAAGTCCTGTTATTCGCCACAAAATGGATGGGACTGAAGGACATTGTGTTAAGTGAAATAAGCCAAACACAAAAAGACAAGTGTTTTTTATTGATTCTTTTTAGTTGTACATGAGCATAGAATCCATTCTGAGAAAATTATACATGTATAGATTATATCTTATTCTAATTAGAACCCCGTTCTTGTGGATGTACATGATGGTGGGGTTCACTTAGGTTTTTTCATGTACGTACCTAAGAAAATTATGTCAGATTCATTTCACTGTCTTTCTGAAAAGTCTTTCCCCTTTGTCTAATTTACCAACTTCTCCTCTTCTCCCCCCACCACTTTACTGTGGTTTAGTTTCCACATATCAATGAAAACATTCAACCTTTGATTTGGGGAAATTGCTTATTATACTCAGCATGATAGTCTGTAGGTCCATCCATTTATTAGTAAATGCCATAGTCATTCTTTTTTAATAGCTGAGTATTATTCTATTGTCTACATATATATCACAATTTATCCATTTATCTGTTGAAGGGTACTTAGCTTGACTCCATAGCTAAACTACCATGAATTATACTGCTATAAATATTGATGTGGCTGCATCATTCTAGCATGCTGATTTAAAATCCTTTGAATTTGCAGTCCCACCAGCAATGTATGAGTGTACCCTTTTCCACATATCCTTGCCAACATTTATGGTTACTTATATTCTTTTTTTTTTTTTTTTTGGCAGTTGGGGGGAGGAGGTATTTGAGGTTGAACTCTGGGGCACTCAATCACTGAGCCATATCCCCAGCCCTGTTTTGTATTGAATTTAGAGACAGGGTCTCACTAAGTTGTTTAGCACCTCGCCAAATTGCTGAGGCTGGCTTTGAACTCTTGATCTTCCTGCCTCAGCCTCCCAAACCTCTGGGATTAGATGTATGCACCACTACACCTGCCTGTTAACTTGTATTCTTGATATTTGCCATTCTGACTGGAGTGAGATGACACCTTAGTGTACTTTTGATTTGCATTTCTCTAATTACTAGAGAGGTTGAACATTTTTTCATATATTTATTGACCATATTTCTTCTTTTGAGAAGTGTCTATTCAGTTTTTTCCCCTTTTATTGATTGGATTATTTGGTGTTAACTTTCTTGAGTTCTTTGAATATCCTGGAAATTAATGCCCCATCTGAGATGCAGGTGGCAAAGATTTTCTCCTAGTCTGTAGGCTCTCTCTTCCTGTTCTTGATTGTTTCCTTTGTTGTGAAGAAGCTTTTTAGTTTGATGCTATCCTATTTATTGACTTTTTATTTCATTCCTGTACTGTGGGAGTCTTGGTAAGGAAGTCAGTTTCTGAGCCAATATGTTGGAGTGTTGGGCCTACATTTTCTTCTAGTAAGTTCAAAGTTTCTAGTCTCATTCCTAGGTCTTTGATCTACTTTGAGTTGATTTTTGTGCAGGGTGAGAGAAGAGATAAGGATTAACTTTCATTCTATTACATAAGGATTTCCAGTTTTTCCAGCACCATTTGTTCAATAGGCTATCTTTTCTCCCGTGTATGTTTTTGATGTCTTTGTCTAGTATGAGGTCACTGCATTTATGTGGGATTTTCTCTGTGTCTTCTATTCTGTTCCATTGGTCTTCTTGACTGTTTTGGTGCCAGTACCATGCTATTTTTGTTATGATAACTCTGTAGTATAATTTAAGGTCTGTTATGGTGATACTTCCTGCTTTGTTTTTCTCAGAATTTCTTTGGTTATTCTGGGCCTTTTATTTTTCCAAATGAATTTCATGACAGCTTTTTCTATTTCTATGAAGAATATCATTGGAATTTTGATGGGAATTGCATTGACTCTGTATAGTGCTTTCAATAGTATAACCGTTTGGAAAAAAATTAATTCTGCCTATCCAAGAACAGGAAGGTAAAAAAACAAGAATCCTTGTTCACTTTCAGATGTGGAATTTTTTTTAATGTTTCCTTGAAAATGGAATAGTGATTACTAGAGGGTGTCAAGGGGCACAGTGAATAAATGAAGGTTGGATTCGATTATTATACACCATAAGCATGTGTTGAAATACCTCACAGAATCCCATTAATACATATAATTATTACGAGTGAACCAAAAATAAAATGTTTTTGAAAATTTTCTAAGGCTAAACATAGAGGGTTGGGTCAGCATGACAGAAGCCAGGTTGGGGAAGAGCACTCACTGATGTGCTAGTGAGTTAAGAGGAGAGAGGATCATGAAGGGTCTTGTTGACTAACCAAAATAATTTGCACTTAATTCCAGAAGTGGCAGGGAATTTACTGAAGGATTTTCTGCAGGAGAATAACATGGTTCATGGAAGACCACTCAGGCTGCATGGTAAGGACCAGTCTCTAGAAAGCCAATTATGACACAGTTGCACAAATACAGGCAGGCAGGCAAGTGGCTGTGAGGAGAATGAGAAGTTGGGGTATTTGAAAGTGATTCCCAATGTATTTAGAAATTTTCAGGACTTTGTAATTGGAAGGGCTATCTGAGGAAGAATCAGATGACTTGAAGACCTCTGGCTTAAAGATGTATTCAAAGAAGAAGGAAATACGAGAGAAACAGCAGGATTAAGAGGGCAAATAATTATTTCTGCTTGAGAAATGCTGAGCTGTATGTGCCCATGAGATATCCAGAGGAACAAGTTGCTTCAGCAGCTGCTAAGATCTTGAATCAAATGTATGGAAGATGATATGTCATGAGCTTTGTAATGTTTTGAACAACCAATAAAAAAATAAATAAATAAAATTTAAAAAAAAAAAAAGATAAGGGAACTATCTGCAAGTAAATAGTAGTTGAAGCCCTAGACCTGAAAGATCACCCAGACAGAGGAAAGGAAAAAGTAAGTCTGGGTGAGAACCCACCTTTGAAGATCACAGAAAGAAAGCTCAAAAAAGGTGGAGAAAGCCCGACCCAACACTGGTAAGTTGTGATGTCACAAGGACCAGGAAGAGAGGTTTCAAGAAGCAAAAAAGTGGCCCTTATATCAAATGCTGCTGCAAGGAGAAGGGAAACAACTGAAACTGTGTCCAGAGGGAGTCACCAAAAAGTCTAGCTTTGTTCAGCATGGGAGACGCTACTAGAAGAAAGCAACTCTCCCTATCTTCTTTAAATAAGGGCTCACACTGATGCCCTAGGTCTAGGTAGGGGATCTTCAGAGTCAGCAAGAGGAGGGAGAAGAAAAGAGGAAGTGTTTGGATTAAAGATAAGAGGTGGACTGGGATATAGCTCAGTTGGTGGAGTGCTTGCTTCACATGCATAAGGCCTTGGGTTCAATCCTGGCACCACAATTAAAAAAAAAAAAGTCAAGAGGGGTGGTTAAGAGAGAAGACAAAGGGGGCAGCCGGGGAAACAAGCCTGTGCAATGACTAATAATGGGAGATAGTCCATATTTAGTTCCTTGCTTAGCCACTTGGAAATCATATCACCTTTGGCAAGTCCTTCATTTCTTTGTAATTCAGTTTCTTCATCAGTAAAGTGGGATTGTTATGAGATTTAAATGAGTTAACTGCTGTAATGGGCTTGAACAACACCTGGCAGATGATCAACATTTTGTGTTAGAACTTTGTAATATTTGCTTATGTTCTGGGAACTGTGTAAGCCTTCAGGACTCTGATGAAATCTTTGAGAACAAGAGTTGGCCCCTAGTATCAACTATGATTGGATTATCTCCAATCTGGGAAAAAAAACGGAAGAACAGAAGAATACTAGGAGGTAGACTTACAGAAATATAAAAGAAAAAGGGAAGAATGAGGCCTAATCTTGGCTACATTACTAGAGCAGGAAACAGTGATTACCATAAGCATAGACCAGGCATCATGGTGTGAACATTTGTGTGCTCCCAGAGTCTAGTCATTGAAGGCTAATAAAAAATATAATGGTGTTAGGAGGTGGGGCCTAAGTCAAGGGAGAGGAGCCCTCATGAACAGAAGTAGGGCCTTCATGAAAGAAGCTCAAAGAGTTTTCTAGTCCCACCACCATTTTTTTTTGAAAAAAGTTTGGCCCTCACCAGACATCAAATCTGCCTTGATCTTGGATTTCTTAACCTCCAGAAATGTAAGAAACAGGTATGTATTGTTTATAAGCTATCCAATTTATAGTATTTTGTAAAAGCAGCTGAATGAACTAAGACATTAGAGACATAAACCTACTGCCTGCCCACTGGTGTTGTAAATAACATATCCACTTGCATCCCTCAAAATAGTGTCTATGTCTATTTTCACACTAAAACAGCACTGACGAGTTAAAACACAGACTACATGGTCCTCTAAGCCTAAAATATCTAGGATCAAGCACTTGACCGAAAAAGTTGTCAGTGTCTGATATCATATTTTCACAATATTATGAGAGCACCTAGAGAAAAAAATTAAAGTACCTAGGGATTTTAATGGATGTAGATTGCACATGAATTAGTCATATGGCTCAACTACTAAAAGTGAAATTGAACCATAGTTGAATTGCTAGAAGCACAGGAAGAAAGGAAGCTGGAAGCTGGTGATCTTGAGTTCAGATCAGTACTATAACAATCTAGAAAGTTCTTTCTAGAAATTTCTGTGATGATGAAAATGTTCTAAGTCTTCACTGTCTAATACAGTAACCACTAGGTACATGTAGATATGGTTTGATGAAGGAACTAAATTTTAATTATATTTATTTTTAATTACTTTAAATAACTAGCCACGTGTGGTTAATCTGTCCCATATTGGATAATGCAGATGGAGACTATTCAGCACCACAGAGGTAGTTGTGTAATGAAAAGAAAACAACTTAATTCAATATCTCTTTGGTAATACTTTATTATGGGGATGCAAGAGTAAGATTCAATTAAAATCTAGCATATAGAAAAGATACCCACAAAACTAAAATACAAGGACATAAATGTGATAACAATAGATAAAAATTTATTGAGTGCCCAGGCTTCCATCAAAGTTGTCAACATTGTTATTACATTTAAGTCTTCAAAAACTCAGTGAAATAATTATAATCCTAAAATTCATTCTAAAAACTAAAATACATAACTAAACTCTAAGTTGAGGGGATTCAAGCATAAGTCTATATAACTCCAAAACCAGAGGTAACTTTCTACAAAACAGGACAAATACTTGTCTTTAGAATACAAAAATGGAAGATTATATTCTGGTTTTAGAGGGACAGATTTGGAGATAGGGAAAGGCCAAGAAAAGCTAGAGAAGATACATGATATTTAAGTTGAATCTCAAAGGAAGAAGTCTCCATAAAAATAAAAGGAAAAAGTCATTCTAGGTAAAGAGGAGCATCATGAGGAAAGATATAAGCATGGAGAGCAAATGTTTACTAGGTTACCTTTTATTCTTTCCATATGCTTTCTTGATACTTACGGTCCTCAGCATTGTAGTAGGTAAAACACAAGAAACAATCAAGACACAGTCCCCACAATTCATGAACACACAACCTACCCCAGAAGACCAATAGAAAAATAGACTAGCTGAAAAAAAAAATAGAACTGCAAGTTAACCCGAGAGATGAGAGATTGGGCTTCTAATTCATTAGAGGCTAGTATAAAGCTTCATCAAAAAGGTGAACTTTAGGTTTGTATCAAGTATAAGACACTTAATAAAGATCTCAGAAAAATCAACCCAAATAGTCAATGGCATTCTGATAGAAGAAACTGGTGGAGAATTTTAGAGATGGTTAGCCTGAAAGAGGTCAAAGACACTTAACTCCCACCTTTTAATGTTTGAAGGCATGTGATGGAGCAAAAGGATAATTCCTATATCACTATAGAGAGCAAAACAGAGTCCAATGGAGGAGAAACTCGATAAATCCCAGTTTGGGTTCTGTATAATGAAATTTTTGCTAACAATGAGGTTTGAAAATGGCCTGGGTTGCCTCAGGAAGACATCACTTACTTTTACAGCAGTTCAAGAAAAGGCTGGGTGAAGATGGTGACTGCACTGGTTGTCCAAAAGATGCTGTAATAGATTCCAAACTGATCTCCTGACGCTGATGTTCTGGCGTTCTAGCAAGAGCTGGCAGTACATTCTGCTAGTTTTTTCTTGTAACTCAACTTTGACCATTTTCTGATCAATTCTTAAAATTGAGTTGCAGTTTGTACTTCAGAAAGGAGGACACAGAGTCTCTGGACTCTACATTCAAGGTCCCAGCCTTCTTATTTATTTATTTTTAATTTTTTTATTCTACTTTGTTATATAGGACAGTGGAATGCATTACAATTCATATTACACATATAGAGCACAATTTTTTATATCTCTGATTATATACAAAGTATATTCACACCACTCGTGTCTTCATACACCCTAAACAAAAATGTTTAATGTGGTATGCATTTTGAATAATAAATCCACATGCTTTTTCAAATATTCTGCAGTTCAGCTTTTCACTAGTCCATAACTCTCTCATGTTCCCTTGCTCCCTTTGCTGATCATTTGTCTCTAAGTTCTCTTCCGCAACCTTCCTCTGCTCTGTGTTGCAGGAGGCTGGTCCCTGGCAAATACTCCCCAGACTCCCTTAACAACTGGCTTCACATTAGGTTTGGTCAGTAGGAGACTCTGATAGGAAACTGGAAAATAGCCAGGAGGAAGGGAGAAGGCCAACACCCTGATTTGTATGGCATTTCCAAGTGTCTTTTCTTCAATCTCTTGCTGTGGTCACAGCTGAGCTGCCACAGCCCCTGAAGGCCCATGCCACTGATTTCTTTCTTTGTCCCTCCAGCCACAAGGTGGGAAGGATGCAGTTCCTGCTTTGTTAATGGCTGAGTAGTTGCTCTGTTCTCTTTATCCTCTCCATCCTTCGGTTTCCTTGACTCTCTATCCTCTTTATTCTTTAGCTTTCCCAAAACTTGGTACACTCGTTCCAAGTGTACTAGTTGTACTGTTCAGCTACATTTTTGTGTCTCTTTTTCTAATTGAACCTGACTTGTACCACCCTATTCTCTAATTTAACAGAAGTTTTATGCAATTCGAAACTGCAGGTTCAAAAAGTGAATAGAAGTCACCAAAAGAAGCTATATTAATTTAAAGAAAGCCTATTCTTACCCTTGGTTTAAATCTTAAGTGATGGCTTTTATTGCCTCCTTTCTGTCTTCCTTGCAATCTACTTTAAAGTCCCTCTCCACAATATAAAAAGAGGCCACTGCGTCATCTTGTACTTGAACACTCATTACACCTTCAAGGTTAGAGATTTCATTTTGGATTTTCTTATTAGACTTTAAATCCAATTGAATTAATATGAATCCTTCAATACAAAATCTATTTAGAAAATCATTCACAGAAATCCCTTTGCCTCTTGTATTTTATTTTTCTATTCTTATTTTTTTTCTCCCTGCCTATTGCCTTTTTCTCTTTTCCCCCATGGAAATAAAAAACATGATCAGAGCAACATTTAAACAGCCCACCAACATGACCTCTATCTTCCTTCATGTCATCAGAGAGAGATGTTGCCGTGGCAACTCTGGAAGACATTCTTGACTCCCTGGACTGCAATCTCCAAAAAAGAACTGTCTTTGAGATATTATTCATCCTCAGGTAGAAGACATGATATTGTTTTATATAGAATACCTTTCTTTAATGTGAAAGCCACATCTAAAGACGATTATAGGTAGTCTCCGGGTCACATTCATTTGTCAGGTGGGCACTATTCACCTACAGAGCAACTTGTGCTCAATGGCTTCTCATTCTGCAGATGCTGAGATTATACTACTGATTCAAAATTGTGAATGTTAATGATCATCAATTACTGAGGTTTTGAAAATGATCATCAATTACCTTGGGAAAGGGTGACCAGTCTGAAGCCCTTCTCCTCAAATGAGTGATGTTCTCTTACCATATTCTTCCTCTAATCATTGGTCATTTCTACTTTATTTTTTTTTCCACTTTAGATTTTCTTAATATACTAGACTCCTATATCCTTCAACTCAGCTCTCTAATCTGAATTGAAGGATAGTCATCCCCTGTCCCCTGGGTCGAACCCAGCTTCTGTAGCAGGGAGGCCTGGATAAGCTAAAGTCAAAGTTCACCAACTTTGGGAGTGGAGAAATCAAGAAGAGGGGACAATGCATGTTCTGGAAAGTAAATTACAGAAACTTCCACACTGGGCATACCTGAACCTGCCTTCAAGACTGCTTCTTGTTTCAAGAGCCAGAGAGAAACAAGGAGGAAAGGAGCAAATCTTTCTAAGGCAGCAGTGTGTTTGTATTGGCCTCACTAGCAGTGATGAACCCTACATACACCACAGGGCGAGCCCACTTCAGCTCCTGTCCTATCCTCTCACTCTTCCTGAGCTCTAACCGGCAGCCTAGAGATGATGCTAGGATGCCCAGCACTGTTCCAAGCCCTTTGCATATGTTTTCTCTTCTCATCTTCATGAAAGCTCTGAAATATAAATAGCTGTCTCCAATTTTAGCCATATTAATAACAAGTAACAAGGGCAAGTAACTTGCCCAATGACTCTCTACTTGAAAATTACAGAGGCCAGATTTGAACCTTGGCCAGTCTGACCCAAAGATTTTTTTCACATATGCTACATTGCATCTACAAAGGAGAAACTCTGAATAATAGGAAAAGAGACTGTTTATGTGTCTAATGTTCCGATGGCCTATAAGCAATGTGAGTGAAAGAACAATTAGTATACACTTCAATATCCCCCAGGCCTGGGATATTATAAATACTAAACAAGCATTTGTTGAATGATGGATGAATTTATTAATTAATATCCACTTCTTTTTCTTTTTTTTCCCCCTGTTTTGGTACTTTGGGTATTTAACCCAGGAGCACTTAACCACTAAGCCACATCTCTACCCCTTTTTTATTTTTTTTTATTTCGAGTCACGTTCTCAACAATTTGCTAGGGCCTTACTAAGTTGTTGAGGCTGACCTTGAACTTGTGATCCTCCTGCCTCAGCTTCCCAAGTTGCTGGGATCACAGGCATGTGCCACCATGCGTGATTTGCTCGTATTCTTAACCACCTCTGATCAAGCTTCTACAACCAATTGACTAATTTGATCTTATTTCTTTAAAATTGCTCAACAGTCTCCATTAAAGAATAAAGTACCAGTTTCTCTTCCTCCACACATTTATACTTAAAATTTTCTCTCTTTCCCCTTATATCTCAAACTATAAAAAACCTGCCCCTTAGCTGGGCACAGTGATACACACCTCTGTTACAAACTACTTGGAAGGCTGAGGCAGGAGTATCACAAGTTCTAGGACAGCCTGGGCAACTTAATGAGAACCTGTCTCAAAAGGACTGGGGATGTAGCTCAGCAGTAGAGCACTTGCCTAGCATGCTTGAGGCCCTGGCTTCAAACCCCAGTGTGTAAAAAACAAAACAAAACAATACCTATCACTTCAT
The DNA here is from genome assembly GCF_052094955.1 of Ictidomys tridecemlineatus. NCBI lineage: Eukaryota > Metazoa > Chordata > Mammalia > Rodentia > Sciuridae > Ictidomys > Ictidomys tridecemlineatus. Next base: position 123,804,409 of record NC_135483.1, on the reverse strand, counting down.
TCCTTTGTTGAAATTTTATAAAAGTTTGAATGATGGGAAGTTTCCCACTTAGAGTTATTTTAACCCTTTGAAATTTGTGCATGTAAATTTCCTCCAGCAGGAAGATCCGAGTCTCCCATTTCATACACATAAATTAACACACACACACACACACACACACACACACACACACACACACACCCTTCCCCTCATTTTCCTGGCAAACTCCTATTGCTCCTCCAAGAATTAGTTCAAAAACCACCCCCTGAGATTCCCAAATGTCCCCAGGAGAACTCTGTGCTTTCTGCTCCTTTTGCAAATGTCCATTACAGAAATTGTTGTTCCATGCTCTCCCTATCTACTTCCCACTATTTTATGAGCTCATGCTAGGTTTGAATGTTACCTCCAAAACTCAAGCTAAAATGTAATTGCCAAAGTAACAGTATGGATCAATACCATTATCAATGGGTTAGTTATTAAAGACTGGCTTGTTGTAAAAGCAAATCTGACCTCCTTAGCTCTCTCATGCTGCTGCCCTGTCACTCTCTTATGTGCTCTTTTCTGAATCATGTCCTCCACTTCAGATACAGCAAGAAGATCCTCACTAGATACAGCATTTTGATGTTGGTCTTTCCGATCTCCAGAACTGTGAAAAATAAGTTTATTTTCTTCATAAATTACCCAGTCTGTGGTATTCTGTCATAGCAGCAGAAAATGGACTAAAATAGTTTGCTAAAGGCAGGGAGGACCTTTGCATCTCTATACCCCAAGACTAAGTAAAGTGTTTGTCTGGTGCTGTCTACTTAATGAAGCCAATACTTGTTGGAAACATGAAGCAGGAAGGAAGAAATGAAGAAAGGGATGGGGAAGGGAGGATTCTCTATTTTGTGGTATTTTGAGGTTGAACACAGGGCTTTACATGGTCAAGGCTCTACCACTGAGCTATATCCCCAGACCTGAGGGCTCTTGATATGGCTGAGAAGAGGAATCTACTGAAATATGCACTCAGTGATCACATTTTGTTCTTTGAGTAGGGGTGGGTTAGAAACCTGTAAGGTCTGAACTTTGCCCCACACAACTAATATGAGAACTATGTGATAATAATATCAATAAGAATTCCAGAAGGGAAGGGACAACCAAAAAAAAAATGTTTTCATGACTTTATCTTGAGCTGTAGCTGTCTTGAAAGATTTATCCCCAAACCCAATAACATTACAACTCTTCTGATATCATTAAATTTATTTGATTTATATGTTTCTTTAAAGGTTAAAATATTTTGAGAAAAAAATAATGCCTCTTGAAAATAGTATAATACTGTCTTGTCAATTGGTTTTTCTCCCTGCCACAAACCCAAAAACTCACTTAGGGCCTGAAGCATGAAATATATTAGATTCAAAGAAAGTTAGAAATTCAAAATGCTTACATGTGCTGTATCTAGGGGAAGAGAAATTAAGTTTTTCCAATTACAAAAGGCCTGGCTTATTTTATTATCTCTCATCTATAATGGTAATTATTAAAATAAAACATTAAATTTACATAACATTAGCCCAAACTTGGTCATACTGAGTGAATAAAAGACAATGAACATATTAACAGTAGCAAAGGGGCTTTCCGTGGTTAAATTCAGACTCAAATATTTTTTGAGACTGACATTTTTAAGACCAATAATAAATGCTAGTAAATGTAATAAATACACATTCTTCAACTCAAAAGGTGATGGAAGGAATATTCGATGTGATGAAGGATTTATTAATAATACTTGGATAATAAATAACCTTTGGTCTTTATCAATATTATAACTTTGACATTTTTATAGAGATAATATTTATGTTGGTGGTCCTAACACCAAGGTGTTCTTCCTCTTGATACTCTAGCCTTTTTTTTTTTTTTTTGAGAATTTTAATATTTATTTTTTAGTTTTCGGCGGACACAACATCTTTGTTTGTATGTGGTGCTGAGGATCGAACCCGGGCCGCACGCATGCCAGGAGACCGTGCTACTGCTTGAGCCACATCCCCAGGCCTGGTGCTGTAGCTTTTTGGATCATATTTGCATGGAGGTGTAATGCTTAGGACATTTAGCACAGCAAAGTGTACAATTGTTGGTTAATGACAGCAACAGTTATGTTTTAAGAGTTTAACGTGTACTAGACACTTTCCCCAAACTATTTCTGAACAATGTAAAAATTCTTGAAGGGAAATATTATCACTGCCTCTATCAATGTTCAAACAAATTAATTTGCCTATGGCCCCGAGCTCAAAAGGACTTGTCCCGTGCCTTACCACTGCCCCTTGCTCTGGGATACTGTCTCTTCTCTGAATTGAGTATAGAAGCCTGAGGCACCTGCTCAGCAAAATGTATCAAAAGAAATGCCCCTTTTCATCAGAGAATTGAGTCATTTTGCAAGTCCAAGCAGGTTTTCAAGAAGGAAAAAAGCATTAGAATTAAGATAAGTAGTTTAGCATAATCTCTTTAGAAACACTTTTAAAAAAAAAATCATGAATATGAAAAAACGAATGATGAAAGAGACCAAAAAAAGTTCCCCTGAGACCAAGCACAATCAGTGACCTTTTGTAATTAGAACTACAGGGGGCCTGGACAAAAATGATTGGCACCAAGCCTGCCTTGGCTACCTGTAAAACCAAGAAAGGATATGATAGTTTTTGATGTGTCAACTTGGCTGGCCTATAGTCCTCTTTTTCTACCAAACACTAATCTAGGCATTGCTGTACAGACATTTTGGAGATGTGATTAAAGTCCATAATTAGTTTACTTTAAACAAGAGAGATTATTCTGGAAAATCCAAGTGGGCCTGATTCCATCACTTGAAAGGCTGTAACAGCAGAACTAGGCTTCCCTGAAGAAGAAGTTACCTCTGAACAGCAACCTCAGCCCATGCTAGAGAGCTCAAACTGCAGCTCCTGAACAAATCTAGATTTTAGACTTGCCAGAACCCACAGTGACACAAACAATTCCTTGCAATAAATCTCTTCATGTTTCCTACTGGTCTGCTTCTCTGCACCCTGATACAAAGGATTTGTGAATTAAAACACAACAAAACTGAGCATAAAATTTTAAAACATAGGGATTGCTTATTTGGTCATGCGTAACTCCTAGGTTCTTTTTGACAAGGTAAGAGATAGACATCAAAAGGTGGAAACCCACAATAAGGAAGCCAGAGAATAGAAGTTTGGTGGAATGGACAAAGGGGAATGAAGGGGAATGGAAAAAGGAAAGACAGTGGAATGAATCTGACGGAACTTTCCTAGGTACATACATATTTGAATACACCACAGTGAACCTCACCATCCATCATGTACATCCTCAAGAAATTAATTTTTTAAAAAAATAACTATTGGTAAATGGCAGGAAGATCAATAGAAGAAAGGGAACATAGGTGGGGAGAGGGAAGGGGAAAGAGAAGTACTGGGGTCTGAATTAGAATAAGATATAATCCATGCTTGTATAATTATGTCAGAATGGATTCTACTGTTATGTGCAACTAAAAAGAACCAATAAAAAATAAAAAATAAACCATTTAGGTGGGCAAATAAAGTTATACCATAACAACTTAATCTGATTTTAATAAAGGTAAATCTCAGATCAAATTTTGCCATATTAAACAATATTGATTAGCAAAACATTTCACACAAACTGCTACCTACAGATGCCTCAGTTCTCTCTTTTAAGGTGCCCCATCATCACCCTGCATGAAAGATCACTCTAGGCACATGTGACAATATACCACAGGTAGGATTCTATTAACCCACTGCCAATAAATAAATAAATAAGCTGTAAAATAAACTAAGGGCTGGACTTGAACTGTTTATGGATCAGCCTCATTTTCCATGCCCAAGGGCACATGTTTTGGTAGTTTCTGCATACTTTCTTTATGCAATACTGTGAGTATCTCTAAAATATTTTAGAAAAAGTCACACAATCCTAAATACCGCTAATTTCAGTAAGGAGTGACTAAAGGTTAAATCTATTCTGCTGATTAATTAGACATTAATTTCTCATGCAAAAACTGATTTCTATATTCATAATACTTCTAAACAAAATGTCTAGTGCCTATGGAGAACAGCCATTCTGATTAAATACTAATCTACCATAATCTCAACCAACAAACCCAAAACCACACTTGTATGGTAAAGTGTTTCAGAGTAAGTCTCAGACATAGAAAGTACTGTAACCCAAATATCTGAAAGAGAACCCAGATTTTCCTTATGCTATTCAAATTCCAACAAATTAAGTAATTTGCCCATGGTCCCAGAGCATCATCCCACCATGATGTTTTTGATGTCTTTTAGATTGTAAAATTCATCACTAACCAGCAAGCTGGCATGTTTGATTAAGCATATCTTTTTTGGGGAAAGGGAGATACTGGGGATTGAACTCAGGGGCACTCAATCACTGAGCACATCTCCAGCCCTATGCTGTATCTTATTTAGAGACAGGGTCTCATGAGTTTCTAAGTGCCTCACCATTGATGAGGCTGGCTTTGAACTCGCAATACTCCTGTCCCAGCCTTCTGAGTCACTGGGATCACAGGTGTGCGCCACCATGCCCAGCTGATCAAGCATATCTTGACATCTATTTTATTTCTTTAAAAAGAAGGAAAATTACTACTTCTGGATTTCAATAGGCTGAGATAAGTAAGGATGGCCAAAATTATTTGAACAAGTTTAGATTGCCATTTTCATGGTGTTTTTCTTAATTATTATAAAGGTTTATGAAAATTTAAATTTATAATTTTTTAGAAAATCTCTTACAGTAACTTTAATGTGGGAATATATAAACCGATGAAACATTTTATCTATTAAATTAGATCTATATCAATTCTAATTGAATTATATTGAACTGAAATATATACACATATATATTTATGTTATTCAGTTATTCAGTTATACAGTTAATTTGACCTCCCAAGCCACCAAAAACACAACTATCAAGGGGCTAAGAGTATTGCTCAATAGTAGAGCACTTGCCTAGCATGCTCAAGACCTAGGTTCAATTCCACGCATGGAAGAAAACAAAAAGAGAGACCATGAGGAGAAAGATAAAGAAGTATGGGAGCGTGGTTCTTGTTCTTTAATATGAAAATAAGATAGATGCAAAAGAGCCAACTATGCCTATGAGTGTATCAGCAGCATTTACCAAAATTACTCCATCAAATGCCTTATTTCTTATCTTTCCAAAAGCAGACCTCCACAATTGAAAAGTAGGGTTATTCATCAGGCAGAAAGCACAGAATGTGTTTCATTTTGTCCTGATGTCTACAAATCATAATGTTAAATCATGAGTTTGCACACCAAGGACTCAGCTCCTCCACCTGACCATCAGAGTAAATATGGAGCTTTGGCTTGTGGAACTCTGTGGGGAGAATGACACAGACCCTGCTGGCTGGCCATTACTTTCACCAGGCTCAGGAACTATAATCACAATGTTTTGGGTAAATATGCAAAGGCCCTGAAGATTTTTTTTTTTACTAATTTGTTTAATTGACATTTATTGAGCATCTGTTATTTGGCAAACTCAGGACTAATAGGTGGGAGCTCAAGCATGTGTAAGACTAATTCTATTTACCCTCAAGGATTTCACAGTCAATTAGGAAAGATAAACACAAAATGGCATTAAACTAAATGAATAAGCACATTATATGTATATACACAAAGGGTGTGTTTGTGAAGATCAGGCAAAATAGAACTGATAAAAAGTGATGATTTCTTCCCCAGTTTGAATAATATGGCCCAGGGAATGTGGATCTGAGTTCCCACAACCTTTAAAAAATTCACCTCTGTCACCCATTCATTTTTATGATCACCTTTTTGTCCCTTACACCCAATCAATCTCTCTGGCTTCCCAAAGCATTAATCCACTCCATTTCATTGTTGCATCAAAAGTCTTGGGATCTTAGGGAAACTAACATCAATCAATTAGGACAAATCTTCTTAGACAAATTCTCACCAAGGAATGACTTAGTAATTGTGGCATGATAATCTTCCCAGGTGATGAGGAAACATTAAAGCAGAAAAACACACACACACACACACACACAATGAAAATATATGCAAGATTTAGGACATACTGGTTATCCTATAGTCTGAGAGTTTAAAATAAATATATACTTAGTACCTACAACTTAGTTTTACTCAAAGTAAATCACATCCTTCTTGATTTACCCCTGATGTTGCATTGTGTTTTCATGTGGAAAACATTTTTTATTTTAAAAATTGTGTGTGCATGTGTGTATGTGTTTCCTTGCATCTGCTATTACTTACATGTAATTATGTTAAAAATAAAAGTAGCAAAACATATGATAACTAGTTTTTCATTTTAGGGAAATAAAAATGAAAAACTGAATATACAAATAGATAATGTCTGAACCATATATAGCAATAAAATTCTGACCCACAATCTGCAGCAACCAGCCCAGGAAAACAACCCATTTTCTACAGCATCAAACTAACAAGCTTATTTTCTGCAAGCCAGACTTGTAGGCAGTTAGACCCCTCTTCCTATCAACTATGCCAGGAGGCCAAACAATAACCCCTAAAAACAAGGAACCCAAAATGCCCAGGACTCAACTAATAACTGACAGCTTCTCCAAGTTTTCCCCCATTTTAAATGTGGGCCAACAGGAGAAAGCCAAATATACTCTATCACATAGAAAGCTTCACTTCTAGTTATTCCCCCTACATCATCCCACAGCAATAGCCTCCAATCAGGGCATCCAATCTTGGTTTTACTGTCCTAGTCTTCTGCTTGCCTTTGGATCTCTACCAAGTACAAGGAAAGATGTCTCACCCCCTTGGAATCATAAGCTATTATTAAACAGCCTATGCTCTCTTTTTGGTGGTTATATTAGTACATTTTCTGTTACCAATAACATAACACTATAGACCGGGTAAGTTTCAAAGGAAACAGGTTTATTCTGGCTTAATTATGAAAGTAAAAGGTCAACGGGCTGCATCTGGTGATGACCTTCCTGCTGGCAAAGCCCCGAAGTAGCACAAGGCACCATATGGCAGGAGACAGAGAGTTCACCTGTATATGTGTGTGTCTTACTTGATTTCTCCCCATCTTCTCATAAGGCCACCAAAGTTCAATCATGGAGACTCGATCCTAATAACTTTATCTAATCCTATTACGCTCCATAGGCGCCCCCAACTCTGAACACCATAGTTGTTTAAATTTCACCCTCTTAACTCCTCACAATGAAGATTAAATTTCAACACATAAAGCACTGGGAGACACTGAAATCATATCCGAATCATAGCAGTAGTTTTAATATATTTCTACAAAATAAAACCTCCTTTTCAAATAAATGTACTTCATCGTGAGAAGGGAATTTAATTAAATAAAAATCTAATTAAGTAATAGTACAGATGGTGCAGGAACATTGTAAAAATTATCCCAGTGGTACACAAATGAGTGAAGTTTGGAAACACTGCATTCTGTGCAAGGCGTGTGCAGGATGCTGTATTATCCACAAAAAAACATAAAGGGGCTGCATGCTCCCGCCTCAGGCCCTTGCCCCGGTCGCTTCCTCTGCTTGGCAAGTGTCCTCACACTTCCACAAGATATGCTGTCCCTCTTCTCTACCACACACACAGTCTTTCCACCTTCCATGATTTATTTTTAGCACAGCACTTAATCATTATCCAGTATACTGTGTATTTTACTTCTTTGTTTACACTTTATCTCTCCCTTTCCCCCAACTACAATATAATATCCCAAGGACATGGGTTTTTTTCCTCCTGTTTTTCATATCCTCTCAATACCTTAGGTAATGTGTGCTCAGTATCTATGACAGTACCTTGGATGTAAGAAAGTCTTCAATAAATATTTGTTAGTAGAAGGGAAGAAAGGAGAAAGAAAGGAGGGAAGGAAGAGAGGGAGGGTGGGACTGGAGGGGAGGAAAGGAAAAAAAAAAAAGCTTTGGTTTCGGAATCAGCTGAACCCAAACTCAGTTTCAACTGTCATTTACTAGCTGTGGTAGACAATGGAAATGTATCACCCAGAACCCCTTGAAGGGGTGAAATTTTGCCTCCCCCCCCCCAACACAGGGCCCGGCTATCCAGCTATCTTCAGGGTTTGCCTCAGCTGCAAAGAGTGACTCAAGGACACACCCTGACAAGGCAGTCAACACTAGTGACTCACTGAAGCAGGAGTATGAAGTGCTGCAATTTCAGCCCTACCTGAGCAGCTGCTGATGGGCAAAATGTACTCCAGAGCTCCCCCTGGTGTTAGTCACAGCTTCGTCATGACTGTATCACATTTCTCTCTTTTTTTTTCCGGGGGAGGGGTGGGAGGCGGGGGGGGGGGGGGGGGGGCGGGGGGGGGCGGGGGGGGATACTGGGGTTGAATTAGGAGTGCTTTACCACTGGGTTACATCCCTAGTCCTTTTTTTTTTTTTTATTCTGACACAGGATCTCACTAAATTGCTGAAGCTAGCCTCAAACTTTTGATTCTCCTGCCTCAAGCTCTAGAGTCACTGAGATTAGAGGTATGCACCCCTACACCCAGTTATGGGTATATCACATTTCAGTTTCTCCATCTACCCAATCCTGCTTCATGCCTTCTCTCTTCTACAGGTGTTAATCCTTAATAAACACCTTGCACATAAAATTCTACCTCATTATTGCCTCAGAAGAACCAACCTGTGACACTAGCAAAGTTCCCAAGTATCCAACCTGCAACATCAACTAAAATTCCATCTTTTCTAAGTTTCTCTCATCTCTCAAGTCTTCAAAGCACCTCTGAATGTTTATGATGTGTTTTTAGCAGCCAGCCCAGTAGCAGCTTGTACCTCTCAGGGCGTCAACATATTCATACTGATCCACACATGGACAAGGCCTAAGAGTCACTAGAGCACAGGCTCCTGAGAGGAGATCTGCAAGACCTCAAGGATCCAGCCTGCTGGGAACACTTAGCAAAGTTTGACTCTCACTACAGTGGAATAGTCAATCTCTACCCTGCTGCTATTTACCTTTCTTCTCAGCTGCCCCACTTCATATGAAAATGATTGCTTTTATTCACAATGTCCTCACCCAGGTTACAATCCCCAACCCTCATGTCAAAAACTAACACAACTCTGAGCCTGGCTTTAGGACTCTCTAAACAATAGAGAATTTATGATAATAGCAACTAATCCTTGGCCTTCCAGTGGACTCCGACCATTAGGAATGGCAGAGGCTTTAGGCTATTACACTGTGGTTGTTCATTTCCCATACCTAGTTAGCCACACTGAGCTGTGAAGCAAATTATTGATCAACATTGGATAAGCACAATATATATTCTGTACAAATTTCTGTCAAGTTCAGTCCAATGACCTAGGAGGGAGAAATTTATGAGTCATTTGAGTGTAAATATGAATAAAGCCTCTAGTGTCTAAAAAAATGTTGTAGAAAAGAGTTTTCTCCATTCAAGGAGACAATTAGTTTTTAAAATGTGTTTCAATGGGTGTTAAACCAAATACAAAAAGGAAAGTACACTTTTAATTAAAGCTAAGTGATATGGATAATGGCTTTACAGATAAATTGGTTATGTGGTAGGTTATGCCTGTTCTCCTGTCACTGAATTGAGATGGGCTTTGAATAAATCACAAGCAACCATACAAGCAAATCTCATAATAGAAATGAAAGTTTATAATAGAAATGAAAAAGGAGCCAAATTACCTAGGAGCAAATATTGTGTCTTGTCGGAGCTATTTCCTGTGGTCTTTGGATCAGTTTAACAGCTTTTCACATTTAGAAACCTCTGAGCTGACACTGCTGACTTTTCAGAGAACCTCATCAGATTATCCATGATGTTTATGGTGTTCTATGTAAGAAACTAGAAACCATTTCCTCCCACAATTTTCAGGGGCAGACAGCCACTTGCCCAGGTAGTGACACCAAAAAACAATTAATTTACTGACGTACTGAGTGGAAGAGTGTTCTCATAACTTCTTCAAGGATCCTCCATTGTCTGTTCCTTTCCCCAAGATAGAGAACCTCCTGTCCAGATTCAGTCCAACAAGGCTCTCCTATGACTCATAGTTTGCGGCACCAGCAGGAAGATTGTTTTCAGGAGGAGGATGTGATCTCATAGTCTAGAGGACTGATTGAAAGGACTAGTAATACCCAATCCATGCAGGAAGTCATGGCCTCCCAAGACGAGAGATTCCTCCATTTTGCAAACTGAAATAGGCAGATTGACTGAGAACAGTGAAAGAGGGTTAAGGAGACCACATGTATGCCAAAACAAATGCAGGCATCTGGAGAGCTGCTCACTAGCAAGAGACACAAAAGACTCAGTTTTGTAATCAAAGTGCTCTTTTGGAAAAAGCACAGACTCTCTGTGTAAGAAGTCATGGTAACTTTCTAAATGCTTACTTAAGACAGGCATAGAGAAGACAGCCAGAGGTCAATGAAAAGGAGGGAACACTGGATTTCCCCCCTGGCTCTCTTTGCCCACATAGGACCCATAACATTCATTTTGAAAAGAGGACTGCTGTGCTTTTGCAATGTAATACATTTAATTTCAGACCCCAGAATCTGTGCTTTTCAAACTGAGGATGCCAACCCATTAGTGAGTCATGAAATCAATTTAGCACATCTTAATGAAAAAAATAGAACAGATGAGAACAGAATAGATCAAATGCCTGTCACATAGTAAGTAATTATCTTGGGACACTCTTTCAGTTATAAGTATGAATGTATGTCATTAGTGAGCATGTAAGTGTGTGCATAAATTGGGTAACAATGTAAAACTGATATATTACTCTGGGTTTGATTTTTTTTTTTCTTTTTAAGTTTGAAAGCCTAACTCTAAATTAATAGAGGTTTCAAGATGGCAGAATAGAGCAGGTTGCTTTCCTGGTGGCTCTATGGCATGAATCCAAGAAAGCAGATAGGCAGCTTCTCAGCAAGGTGGATGAGTGCAGGAAAAAAAAAAAGTGGGTTGGGGGGAATTTACTAGTTAAAATTAGACACTCAAAGCAGATCAGTGACTCAAGAGGTTGGATATAATACAATAAAGAAATGAACTCCAGCTCCACAGCCACTGTTGCTCTAGCCAGAGTGGTTCCTCCACAAGCACAGTGGATGGATAAGAGAATTAAAGAAACGCACATTTTCAAGAAGACTGAGGCATGTCTGAATATGGAGAGTTTAGCCATCAAAGATACTGTGCACCTAAACTGAAAGACACACTGCACAATACCCTTGTATGTGAAAGAAACCACATCTCTCCTGGCAGACTGCGGAGGACAGAGGAAAGGACGATTTTGTGAGGGAGCACAGCTCATGCAACCTTGAGTCTGGTCCAAAATACAGGCTTGGCAAACCCACACTGCATGACATAGAGTGTGCCTAAGTGACCAGGATAAAATAAAATATGGAGAGGGGTTTACAATGGTCTCAGAAACGCAGCTGGCTTTCCCAGTCCCCATGCAAATCAGCTGCTTGCAGGACTGGTTGGGAGAGACCCAGCTGGTTGAGAATTCCAAAGGGTGGGGGTCAAGAAAGACTGAGTGTGGAGAATGAAGCTGAGACCAGGAAAACTGGGGTCCACAGGTGACATGGTGGACTAAGAATTAGCTCCTCCACCGAAGGAGTGGAACCCAACAATTACTGGTTCCTGGAGCTGCATTTTTGCCATCCAGCAAAAAGCCTGGCACCTACTTAAGCCCAAACCCTCCCTGCAGAAGTTCCACCTATGGGATTACCTCTCTCACCCTGGGAACCCCACCCTGAGGGTGGAGCAAGCATCCTCTCTAGGCGACCACACCAAACACTGCTAAGAAGGAAGCTGGGAATCTTTTGAACTGAAACAGAAGCAATTCTTTAACTTTTCATTGAGATTTTTTCTTTTCTCTGCTTAATTGTAAACTTAATGATTCACAGTTCATATAATTTTTTTTCTCATCATTTCTAACATTTTTGAAACCAGTTATTTTTCATGGATCAGTTTTTTGAGGACTAGGAAGTTTGATTCATATATTTCAGTTTTGTACTCTTTTATTCTTTTATTTTTAATTTTTTATATTTTTACTTTATATTATATATATTATGCAATATATATATATATATATATATATATATATATATATATATCAGTTATGTTTCCCTTGAATCTATCTCTCTTTTCTTCTGCTAAGTGCCAATCTCTATTTTTCTCTATTTCACTCTTCCTTAAATTTTTTACTTCTACCCTCTCTCATCTTTCCTCATAATCATCACATCCTACATCACCTCTGTTCTCTCCCTGTGCACCATTCAAAATTGTACACCATTTTGCAAACTTACTGTTTTTATTGTAGATAATAACTGAACATATTATTTCTGTTTATTCTGAAAACATTGTAGATGTCATAGCAGGAACTATCTGGTTTAATGTTGCATATTCTTTGCATTGGTTTATGTTAATATTTATCTCCCCTTAAATGGTGAGATACTAGAAACCTTCAATGACACTATAAGTCTACAGGGTAGAAACTCTGCCTAAGATCTATACTGTTAGATGAGTAGACACACAAACAACATGAAAAAGCAAGGGAACAATTCTCCCCAAACAGACCAAGATACAAATGTAGCATATATACACAATGGAATATTACTCAACAATAAAAGATAATAAAATCATGGCATTTGCAGGTAAATGAATGGAGTTAGAAAAGATAATGCTAAGTGAAGTTGACCAATCCCATAAAAACAAATGCTGAATGTTTTCTCTGACATAAGGAGGCTGATTCATAGTGGGGTAGGGAGGGGGAGCACGGGAGGAATAGACTAATGCTAGATACGACAAAGTGGTGGGAGGGGAAGGAAGAGGGTATGGGGTTAGAAATGATGGTGGAATGTGATAGACATTATTATCCAAAGTACATGTAGGAAGACTCAAATTTGTGTGAATATACTTTGTATTCAACCAGCTATTGTGCTCTATATGTGTAATAAGAATTGTAATGCATTCTGCTGTCATATATAAATAAAAAATTAATTTAAAAAAGAACATAAGTAACAATAAATGTTAGTGAGGATAGGAGGCAGGGAAGTACTAATACATTGCTGGTGGTATTCCAAATTGGTGGAATCCCTCTGGAAAGCAGTATTAGGGTTCCTCAGAAAACTTGGAATGGAACCATAATTTGACCCATATATACCACATATACCAAAAGCACTTAAAATAAGCATACTATAATGACATGGCCACATCAATGTTTGTAGCACCTCAATTCACAATAGGTAAGTGATTGAACCAATCTATATGCCCTTCAACAGATGAATGGATAAAGAAGATGTGGTACATATACACAATGGAATATTATTCAGGCATAAGGAAGAATGAAATCATGTCAAATTCATTGCACTCTCGTGTATAACTAAAAAGAACAAAGAAATAAAATATTTTAATTAATTAATTAATTAGTTAAGAGAAACAAATAACCCTCATTTGCCTCCACATAGATATCAGAGTGTAGACTTGATCCCACAGAGCCCATCAGAAAACTAACTGAAAGGGGTCTGCACATTTCACAAGGCCCATTAGAGGAAAGGCCTATGACCAACTCACTGGATGACATGGTTCCCCATACTTTAGGCATTTCCATAAAATAAACTTTCTTTAAGGCACATAGTACATCTGACACTGCAGATACATTTGCTTACACACTTGTATCTAGCATCTGTTTTAACACACACCCCTTTTAGACAAACATCTCCTATTTAATCTAACAGCACACTTAGAACTGAGGCAATTAACAACACTTCATAAAGTTTTTCTGATTTTTGTCCATGGATCTACATACTTTGATTATATGTGCTCATGAGAATTCAGTAGTACATGAAGTCAGGTGGGGGAAAAAATGCATCTTTATTTGTGTAAATGCCTGATGGGTTAGTGTATGCCTTCACTATGAACATAGGCCATGAGCTAGCATAAAAGTAACAGTACCTAAGACTTCATCAACATCAGAAATCATCAGAACAGAAATCAAAGATATTTTCATAGTTTATTACAGTTATTATCAAGTCTAAAAATATTATTTATATGTACTACTATATCAAAATTACAATACTTATTTGATTTTCTGCTACCTCATCATTTAGTGTGTTAATAAAGACAGACATGGATTATAATTGTTTAACTTTAATAATTGTATTTTAATATAAGTGGTTTCCATTGTATTTTATTTATGCATGTTGTAGCATTATTCTGAGGAATCAATAGAGTTTTTTCAATTACCAAAAGGGCAGGTGGCATGGAAATGATTAAATGATTATAGGGAATTATTGCAAAGAGCAAAGCAGAAAGGCACACACTATCCAGAACAATTAGTCATGGAGGCTTCGTAGAGTAAATTATCTGGGCTGTGTACTCTAACTTGGCCTGCCCAGAAGTTCTTCAGAACACTTCCAAACTCTCCCCACTAGTGAGGATAATAGGAGATCATGGAGAAGAATCAAATATTCAGAGTCACCTTGATTACCTAAGGCAGAACTCCTAGCACTCAGGTGCTGATGGGCAGACAAGCTCATTTTGGGGAACAAGCCTCACATCCTCTCCAGGGCCAAGGCCACAAGCTGAGTAGTCCTGGTCAACCTGGAAATTGCCCAAAGCCTGGAAAATTGGAAAAAGGGCTACCTGAGATTCAGAGTTTAGGGAGATCTTCATCCATGGGACAGGCACTGAACTTATTGTTGAGTAGCACTTAATCCTCTATGTCATTCTATAAGAAAGATTTCACAATTATAGCTTCAGTTTTATATTTTGAAGAAACTAAGGCTGAGAATTTTGATTTAGATTGCCTAGGGCTGACAATCTAAATCAGATATGGATCCTACCGGCCTACTGCAGACCCTGAGCTTCTGTTTCACTCTGCTGACTCTCCAACTACTGCAGAAGTAAGCTGCCTGACTGTCTCATATGGCTATGGGCATTGCTTAGACTTTACATGGCTGGAAATTCAGTTAAGTAGACTTTGCCAGGAAAGATCCAAAATTCTGGCTATATAAGTAAATGGGCTTAATTTCCAAGTCTGCATATTCTCCTTAAAAGAAGCACGGCATCCTGGGGGCTAGAATAGAGTCCATATCCCCAGGAATATTCTCTCCCAATAATATTCTCCCTTGTCTGGTTTATTCCTGATGTGTTGGGGTGTCGATATAGGCATGGAGAGGCCTGTCACGGTTCCATCTAATCCTTTTCACAGTTCTTTCCCAGGTCTCAGGCAGTCCTTCAAACACAGAAACTGACCAGCATCTGTTGAACGTGCAAGGAGGAACTTGCATATCTGGTTCTCTGAACTTTCTCCTGGGTCATTGTGTTGGTTCCCATGGAATCAACTCTATATCCTCAACTTGGGGTGTATGGCTTCTAGCTGCTCTGTACCATGGAATGGAAACCCAATATGATAAGTTGAGAAAACTGTACGACTCATTGGGGTTTTGTTTATTTATTTATTTATTTATTTATTTTTTTTTTTTGTGTGTGTGTGTGGTTGGTTGGTTGGTTACTTTGTATTGGTACTGGGGATTGAAGTCAGTGGCACTCAACCTCTGAGCCACATCCCAAGCCCTCTTTTGTATTTTACTTAGAGATAGGGTCTCATTGAGTAGCTTAGCACTTTGCTAAATTGTTGAGGCTGGCTTTGAACTTGTGATCCTCCTGCCTCAGCCTCCCAAGCCACTGGGATTACAGGCATGTGAACACAACACCTGTAATCCAGAGAGAGAAAAAACATATACTCTGTTTTTTCTCTCTCTGGAATATCTTTTCTTTACACCTGTGGATGAAGATCTTGAAGACTATTGTTTTATATATTTTGTCTGGTTTATTTTTGATGGAAGTATAAATCTTTATTCAACTTCTTTAGTTTCTCAGTAGATAACTTTGAAATCAGGGACCTATGATTTCACTATAATCTTTGCTGAAGAGAAATGTACAACACAGTAAGAATAAGAAAACTTAGCAGGCTGGTGGTGAATATACACAGCCAGAAATTCTTCACCCTTTAATCTCACTAACTTTATGCACAGGGGTTCTGGTAGGATGACAAAAATACACACTTACTGCAGAAGGAATATTCTAGTGGTTCACACTACTGCATTCGCTGGGTCACACAAGCCCTGTCTCCTTTCAAGTCAGCAGAGTCCTGTCAATAGAACAGATTGAGCTACTTACTTGCCAGGGATGCTGAAAAGATTAATTTGGATCAATTAATCCAGTGCTTTTGGAAAGTGCTAGGTTCTTGCTACATTATGAAAATTACCCAGAAACCACACTAATGATGTGTTGTTGAATTCAGAAAATGAGAATGTCAACAAACTACATAAAAATGAAAGATACTGCTTTTCAAAATGTATTGCCTCTATTTATTCTGTCAAGCAAAGTTGGGCTCCTCTCATTTAGGATAGACTGCTTTGTGGCATACAAGCAAAGTATGTATTTTATGGGTAGCAATAAAGTCTTATTAGTATACAATCTCATTACAGATAATGATCCTTACATGTCTCTTTTGAAGTAGGTGAGGTTGTCTCGCTTTGGAGAGAGCTGACTGGTAGATGGATTGATTAAGTGAGGAAAATTCAAAAAGGTAAATCATGTCAGGCTCTGCTTAGTTCCCAGTCTCTGCAGCCACTCTCATCACAGTTGCAGACATCAGACCCTTGGCCTCAAATCCTTTTATCAATCCAGACAAACTCAGAAACTGGAAAAGCAAAAGCACTTTACTTGTGGCCTGAGAATTGCAATTTGGGAAACACACATTCAGACAGTTCTTTTTTTATTCCTTTCTGGCTACTGGGGATTGAACCTATGGTGCTCTGCTACTGAGCTATGTCCCCAGCCCTTTTGAGACCAGGTCTGGCTAAATTGCTGAGACTGGTCTTAAACTTGTGATCCACATGCCTCTGACTCCCCCCAGTCGCTGGGATTACAGGCATGGAACACCATGTCCAGCCTGATTCAGACAGTTCTGAAGGAGTTCTCTGAAAAAACTCATATTACTGGCTGCATAATTTGCAGTATAAAATGAAAATTCTATACTAGGGGTATGGAAGTCAATTTCTCCTTCCCATGTGTCTATTGCCCCAGCCCCTGGTTAAAGAGATTCTTCTCAATGAATTGCAACCTATACAGCAAGAGGCAATTGACCTAGACCAAGAATGGTTGAAAGACCCTCAGTAAACTGCTCACCAAAAGCTCCATGGTGCTCCCAAACTAGAGCAGAAACTGCAGCATTCTAATGTAATCACCACACTCCTCAATGCCTGCACTCAGGCCCCTGCAACACCCATACAACTTGGACATCAAAGGGTGGCAGTTATTACCAGGAAGATTCTATTCCAATATGTGATATTGAGCTAATAGCCAAGAACCTATTTAGAACAGGTAGGGAGGCAATAAGAAGTGGGACTTGGCCATGAGATGAGACTGCAAGCCCCTAGGGTACAATCTGTTGTCTCAATAAACTTAACTTACAAGACACAAATTCAAAGACTAAAAAAAAATTAAGAATTTTGGGAGGCTACTAGAGCATTAAATCTCAATTGCAGCACCTTCGGTATGCCAGCCAACTCTGTGCCACCAAACCTCTGGAGAGAAACAAAAAATGGAATGCAACATGCCAGACCCTTTGGGATATGTCAAAAGCAGTTCTAGGAAGATCGTTTGTAGTGATAAACACCTAGAAAATAATAAAGATCTCAGATAAACAATTTATACCTTGAGGAACTAGAAAAAGAACAAACCAAACCCAAAGTCACCAGAAGGAAGAAAATAATAAAAATCCAAGTAGAAATATATCAAATAGAGAATAGAAAACATAAGCAAAACTAACAATTGGGGGTTTTAACTAAAAAATTGAACAAAATGGACAAACCCTTAGCTAAGCAAACTAAGAGAAAAGACTCAATTAAAATTAGAAATTACATTACAATGGATGCCTCAGAAATAAAGAGGATTATAAGGGACTGTTATAAACAACTAAATGTCAACAAATTGGATAACCCAGAGGAAATGGGTAAATTCCTTAGAATAAATAATCTACCAAGATTGAATCAAGAAGAAATAGAAAGACTGAAAAGTCCAATAACAAATACATTCAAGTAGTTATTAAAATATCTCCCAAAAAATAAAATACTAGGACCAGATGACCTCACAGCTGAATTCTACCAACTATTCAAGGGGAATATCAATCCTTCTTAAACACTAACAAAAATTAAAATATAAATGATAGACAAGCTCATTTTGTGAAGTAACCATTCCGAAAGCCAGAAAAAAAAACATTATTCAATATCTCTGATGAATATAAATGTGAAAATGCTCAAAAATATTAGAAAATAAAATTCAGCAATTTATCAAAAAGATTATATATCATGACCAATTTGGACTTAGGACTAGAATTTAAGTCTGGTTTAACAAATGCTGACCGAGTAATGTAATGCATAACTTTAACACAATGAACAACAGCAAAAAATACACATGATCATCTCAATATATACAGAAAAGAATTTAACAAAGTTCAACATAATTTCATTACAAAAACCCTCACAAACTAGGTTTAGATAGAAATTTCCTCAACATAATAAAGGCTATTTCTATAAAGCTCACAGCTAACATCACAATCAAATTGAAAAAAAATAAATAAGCTGAAACCTTTCCCTCTAAGATCTGGTACAATTCAAGGATGCCACTCATTTCACTTCTAGTCAGCATAGTATTTGAAATAGCAGTAAGAGCAATTAGATAAGAAAAAGAAATAAAAGCCATCCAAAATAGAAAGGAAGAGCTAAAAGTATCCTTATTTGCAGACAACATGTATCTATATGTCAAAAACCTAAACACTCATAAAAAGAAAACAAAAAATGTCACAACTAATAAATTAATTCAGCAAAATTGCAGGATACAAAATTTTCATGTAAAAATAAATTGCAATTCTTTACACTAATAATGACATCTCTGAAAAAGAAATCAAGAAAGTAGTCCAATTTGCAATGTAATCAAAAAGAATATTTTTGAATAAATTTTAAATAAGAAGGTGAAAAATATCTACACTGAAAACTGTAAAATATTAATGGGAAAAATTGAAGAAGTGACACAAGTGCAAAACTGACACAAGTGGAAAAATATCCCATGTTCATGAATTGGAGGAATCAATATGATCAAAATGTCCATAATACCGAAACTAACATACAAATTCAACACAATTCTTATCAATATTCCAATGGCAGTTTTCACAGAAGTAGAGAAAACAGTTCCAAGATGTGTATGGAACCACAGAAAACCCTAAAAACTGGAGCAATCCTAAGAAAGAAAGCTAAGTTGGAAGTACTATACTTATTGATTTAAATTGTACTACAAAACTATAATAATCAAAACAATGTGGTAATGGCATAAAAATAGAGATCAAGGGAACAGAACTGAGAGCCCAGAAATAAACCTAAATACATGCAGACAACTAATTTTTGGTTACAGAACCAAGAAGATATAATGGAACAAAGATAATCTCTTCAATAAATGGTGTTGAGGAAACTGAATATCCATATGCAAAAGAACAAAATTGGATTATATACAAAGAGCAACTCAAAAAAGGTTGAAGGCCTAAATATAAGGCCTGAAACCAAATCTCTTAAAACATAGAGGAAAAAAAAACTTTGATGTTGATCTTGTCAATGATTTTTTTTTTTTTGGTAGTGCTCAACTTCACTAATTAGAGAAATTCGAACCAAAACAAAATGAGCTATTACTGCATATCTGTTAGGATGGCTTCTGCATTTAAATTTTGAGCATTTCTTTGCATGCTTATTAGCATTGGGTTTTCCTCTTTTGTAAACTACTTAAATAATGCTCATTTTCTTCTTGGGTAACTGACTTTTTGTTAATTTCCAGAAATTTCTGGTTATTCTAGGCATTAATTTTTGATGCACAGCTGAACTGCTTTCTGCTTATGTTTCCCACCCTGACTCTTAATAAGGGCACTTGCCCATGGGTTCTCCTCTCCCACATTCTCTCCTTCTGGTCCCCACCTTCTTGGTGGAGGCTGGCACATCCCCTGTTCCCCTACTCCACAAACATATTTTATTATGTCTCCCTCTTGTGGAACCTGGGAGTAAAATTAATTTTCAATTTGAGATACTAGGAATATGTCACTCATGCTGCCACCTATTATCTTTCTTTATTATCTCCTTGAACAAATACAAACTCCCAATGTTCATATTATCAAATTAAAACTCTTTTTTTGACTTTTTGATTTCTGCTTCTTATCAAATTTCTACCTAAGGTATCTAAAAGCCTCCTATGTAAAAGCAGTATATGTGCCAGACCATTGCAGCAGTACATGATACATGACACTATGGAAGAAAAAGCTTTATTCTGTTACTCTCTTCAAGCCAGAGGAAACTAGTCCCAAAAGTACATAGAGAAATGTTATAACCTGACTGGCTTAAGCTTAGGCTTCTGAACCAGTGCTAGCAAGAAAGAGAAGATGACCATGATTGGCTTAAATTAGCGAACGGCGCAGCAACACAATAAAAGCAGGAGAGAAAACCACAGGATTCAACCACAATAATCTATATGAAATATGAAATTTCAGTTTTTTTCTGTTCTTACTTAGTGTTTTTATTGTTTATGATATCTAATTGTTTTAAATGCCTTTTTAAATTCAATGACACAATAATATTACGTTTATACTTTATTTATCGAATGTAATGAATTATAATGATAATTTTCCTTATCACAAACCATCCCTAAAATAAATCAGACTTTGTCAAAATATATTAGTCTTTTGATGCACAGCTGAACTTTTGTTTGCTAATTATTTTAATTTACATTTGTATTCATAAATAAGGTCAGTCTATGATTTACGTTGCTTTTGTTGTCGCTGCCACTGCCGAAGAACATTTTTAATCAGGTTTTACAATATTCAATTGAGGTGTCAAGTGCTACTCATAATTTTTCTGACCTCCAGAATAATTTTAATAACATTAAGAATTAGCTTGGGGTTTAGTGTGCATGTTGGGGGAGGACTGGGGATCACACCCAGGGGCCTCCCATGCTAAGTGGTAGGAAAATGCTCTACCACTGGGCTACACCTCTAACCCACAGAATTAACTGGTCTTTAAAGGTTAGTTGTAATATAACTGAAAAAACACCTGATCCCGGTGGCTTTTCCAATGGCCCTAAGCCCACTTTTTATCTTTGTATCATAAATTTTTTAGACTTCATATTTTCTGAATGCTTCAATGCTCCATATACAGACCCTGAGCACTCTTCCAGGCAACCACATATACCACTGTGATAAGCTGGTCCCTGCCACAAGTTCCTCCTGACTATGATCTAGTGATATTCAAATCTGCCAATAAAATCCTCTCCTGCTTTCTGCTTGTGTTCCCCACCCTGACTCTTCATAAGGGCACTTGCCCCGGGGTTCTCCTCTCCCTCTTTCTCTCCTTCTGGTCCCCCACCTTCTTGGTTGAGGCTGGCACATCCTCTGTTTCCCCTACTCCACAAACACCTATTTTACTATGTCTCCCTCTTGTAGAACCTGGGAGAAAAATTAATTTTTAATTCCATATGCCTCTCCAAGGGTAATTTCCAAGACTGTGTTGAAATAATTTCCCTAGAGGATTTATTCCTTATTTGAAGTACAACTTTCTTCTGCAGTAATTGCTCTGTTCACATATCCCACCACTGTGCTATGCATTGGTCACTTATATTTTGTTTTGATTTTCAATTTTTTTCCATAATGAAACTTTGTGCTCTCCAATAATGTTGTCACCAACCTCACTGATCATTTTGTATGTTTTTCCTTTACTACTCTCATATAGAGATTATCTATTTCATTAGACTATTCAGATAACTAGATTATGGATTGACTGATTATGTTACTGAAAAGCATATAACATTGATTTCCTCTCCCTATATTATTTTATTTTATTATTATTTTCTAGTTCCTTAAGATATACACTAAATTTCTTGGTTTTTTAAGTCTTTCTTGGATTAAAAAAATACCATTAAAATTATATACATTTTCCTTGAATTCAGATTTGGTTGTATTTCATAGGCTTGGGACTCATTATTTTCCTTATCATTTTTGATGCAATCTATAATGAGAGGCTTATTTATGGGTGCATTTCTTAATTTTCAAGGTTAAAATGTTTTCTTTGTTTATCTTATTGGATTATGACCAAACAAATGGCCTACAAAGCTTTGTACCTCAAAATTATTAAAATCTATTTAAGAAAGTGATTCACTCTGAGCAAAATAGAATGTCTGCTATGGCTTGAACATTGTCTGCACACCACCCCTGAGGAACTCATGCAGGTGTTTAATCCCCAAAGTCATATGTTAATGGTATTAAGAGAGTAGAAACTTAATCTCACTCTGGTGTTCAGAGGTTGGGGCTTTTGAATAATCATTAAGATCATTAGGGTAAACATCTATGATTGAGTCCTGGTGGCTTTATAAGAAGAGACACAGAGTCCAAACTTTCTGTCTCTTATATAGCATATATGCTGCCATGTGCCATCTGCGGGCTCTGTCAGCAAGAAGACTATCACTAGAACTGAGGTAATGCTAGAACCATGCCTTTAAACCTCCAAAACTATGAGCTAAATAATCCTCTTTTTTTATAAAGCTATCCTGCCTCAGATATTTTGTTATAATAAAAAGCTAATACAAATACAATACATGATGTAATGATAGAAGATGACAGATGATAGAAGATAGAAAATGCTTACCTTGCACCGCTTCCTCTCCAAAGGAACTTCAAACACAGGGCCTGCTTGGGGTCTTGTGACTTTCTGACAGACTTTCCAAAGAATGATAATGTAATGCCTGCTCTGACTTCTAAATTCTTTAGCCCTAGGTTCTCCATTATTGAATATAGAGTTTCTGAGAATTAAAATTGACTATATGTGCTTAATAGCAGATTAGATGCTATAAAAAGAAAGAACATCTTGGATGTTCTGTTCATAGTTTCTAACTTTGTTCACTGTGTGATCAAATTTATTTTCCAGATTGTATACTTTGTCTTCATTATCTTACCTTCTTTCTTCCAAATGATCTAGTCTATTGCTTATGCTTTCTACTGAGTTTTTTATTTGATTTATTGTATCCTTCATTTCAAGGATTTCATAGGGCAGAGGGGTTGGAGGGAAAGGCAGGGGGAATGATGGTGGAATGTGAAGATCATTATTATCCAAAGTACAGATATGAAGACATGAATTGGTGTGAATATACTATATACACAACCAGAGATATGAAAAATTGTGCTGTATATGTATAATAAGAATTGTAATGCATTCTGCTGTCATATATAAATTCTTTTAAAAAAGGAAAGAACAGTGAACTTTAGGGCCTAAGAATAGATACTATCCAAAATGAAACACAGAGTAAAAGATATTTTTAAAATAACAAAATATTAGTATCCATAGGACAATATCAAGCAGCCTAACATTCATGTCATTAGAGTCCCAAAAGGGAGGGAAAAGGAATAAAGGAACAGAGAAAGATTTAATGACAGAGTAGCCCCAAATATTCCAATCTTGGTGAAAATTATAAAACACCCAAACTCAAGAAGTTTGATGACCCATAACAAAAACATAGATCCCCTGATCAAGGGACATGATAATCCAGTTATTGAAAACAGGAATTGAAAAAGAGACTCTTAAAAGCATCCAGGGAGGAAAATAGGGATTCAACATGGGAAAACAAAGATGTCAGCACCTGCATTACAACAACAGTACAAGTGGTAGGGAAAAGAGACCCTAATGGCATGTAGATGTACAAAGAGCAGTAATGAGTGCTGGAAAAGGCTAAATATGAAAGTAAATATGAAACTTATTTTCCTCATTTTTAAATGTTTTAAAAACTAATTTGTTAACTTTAGTATGAATAATAATTATATGTTTAGGGATGTGGTAATACATATGAAAGAGAACTATAATAAAATAAAAACAGAAATAATGGAAGGTTTTGTAACATTCTTAGATGATATACTAAGTAGCATAAACTTATTTAAAGGCAAAGTATATAAGTTAAAATGCATGCTATAAATTTTAGTAACCACCTTAAAAATGAACAAAGAGGTACAGCTAATAATAGTGGAGATACTATATTATGTTTAGAAATAATGCAAAAAAATAGGTAAAGAGGAACTGGGGTTGTGGCTCAGAGGAAAAGTACTTGCTCAGCATGTGTGAGGCACTGGGTTTGATCCTCAGCACCATGTAAAAACTAAATAAAAGTATTGTGTCCACCTACAACTAAAGAATAAATGTTTTTAAAAAAAAAATTAGATAAAGAAGATAAAGAAGGAAAAACAGAGGGGCAAACATCAAACAGTGTCAGAATCATAGACTTAACCCAACCATGTGGATAAATAGAATAAATATAGTTGGCTAAACACTCCATTAAAAGATTGTCAGGTATAATTTTTTTTATTTGTTCTACTTAGTTATACAGGACAGTAGAAAGCACTTTGACACTTCATACATAAATGGAGTGTAACTTATTCTTCTGGTTGTACATGATGTAGACTCACACTGGTTGTGTAGTCATATATGTACTTATAGACACAGGTTAAAAATCATACAGTCATGAAAATACACCATTTTATCCTAATTATGAGAAAATTAGAGTGGCTACTTCAGCATCAGACAAATTAGATTTTGGACATAAGATCATATCAAAGGATAAAAAGGGTGCTTCATAAGGATAAAAGGGTTAATTTGCCTAGAAGACATAAAATCTTAAATGTCTCTGCACATAATTATAGAATTTCACAGTACATTGAAGCAAACTCAAATAACTGAAAGGAATAGACAAATCTATAATTATAGCTTAAAATCTCAATATTCCTTACTGTCTCATAATTTATAAAACAAGTAGACATAAAATCAGCAATGATACAGAAAAGATGAGCAAGACTGTCAATCAACTTGATTTAACTGACATAAAATACTACCCAACAAACTAAAAACAGACACACAGAGAGTCACCAAGTGGCTCTATATAGGCCATAAAACAAATCTTAATAAGCTTTTAAAAACTGAAGCAATAAAAGTATGTTTCCTGACCATAACAAAATTATATCTAAAAACAAGGACACATAAAACACCCAACAAACTAAGAATAGAAGGGAATTTCCTCAACATGATGAAAAATATTTACAAAAAATCTGGAGCTAACATAATACTCAATGATGAAAAACTGAACATTTCCACCCTTCCTAAAGTTAGGACCAAGTCAAAAATTCCTACCTTGCTAATTCTAATTCAAATATTGTATGGGAAATTCTATCCAGAACTTAAAAAAAAATTAGTTGTAGATGGACACAGTACATTTATTTATTTATTTATTTATATGTGGTGCTAAGGATCAAACCTAATGCCTCACACATGCTAGGCAAGCACTTTACCACTGAGCCACAACTACAGTCCCCAGGCAGAACTTTTAACAAAAAGTAAATAAGTAAGATATCCAAACTGGAAATTATCTCTATTCACAGATGTCATAATCTTATGCTATGGTGTGAATTTTTGTATCCTCCTAAAATATGCAGATTGGGACTGATCAAGCTGATGATATTAGGAAGTGGGGCTTTTGGAAAGTAGTTAAGTCACCATGGTAGAGCTCTCAGGAACTGGATTAGTGCTCTTACAATCAAGACCCCAGAGAGCTCTTTCATGTGAGGATATGGTATCTATGAACTATGAAGCTGTCTCTCATCATACACTAAATCTTCCAGTGCCTTAATCTCAAGACTTCTCAGCCTCTAGAATTATGAGAATTTATGTTTCTTGTTCATAAGCTACCTGGTTAATGTATTTTCTAAGATAATGCAGATAAACTAGGACAAAAAGAAAATCTTAAAGAATCTCAAAAAAAAAAACACCTATTAGAGTTAAGAAAGAAACTTATCAAACTAGCAGAACACAGATTAACATACAAATAATCAATTGTTTTTCTATACAGTGAACAATAAGAAAAAGAAATGAGAACAATAATTCCATTTACAGTAGTATTAGAAGAGTAGAATACATTGGAATAAGATTGACCAAAAAACTATAAAAGTTGTATATTAGAAACTATAAAACATTGCTGAAAGTAGTTAAGGATGATCTAAATATAAATGGAAAAGACATCCATGTCCCATATTCATGTATTGTAGAACTTAATATTTTGTTAAGATGGAAATACTCCTCAAAACAATCTATAGATTCAATACAATCACTATTAAAAACCCAATAGCCTTTTTGCAGAAATGAAAAAGCACATTCTAAAATTATATGGAATTTCCATTGACCCCCAAATAATCAAGATAATCTTGAAAAAATTATAATAAAATTGGATGACTCACCCTTCTGAATTTTAAAACTAACTACAAACCTACAGTAATCAAAACAGTATGATACTGGCATACGGATATACATATAGACTAATAGAATAGAAATAAGAGTCCAGAAATAAAACCCACACACCAATGTTGAACTGATTGTTAACAACAGTGCCAAGACCATGGGGAAAGAATAGTGCTTGAAGAAGAAAACATAAGGTAAATCTTGGCAATAGATTCTTAGCAATTACACTAAAAGCACATGCCACAAAACCAAAGGATAACCGAACTTCAACAAAATTAGAAGAACTTGCATATCCAAGAGCACTATCAAAAAAATGAAAAGACAGCCTACCAAATAGGAAGAAATGTTCATAAATCATGTAATTTCATAAGGGTCTACAATCTAGAATAAATAAAGATGCTCTCAGCTCAACAGCAAAAAAGACAATCCAATTTTAAAATGGGCAAAGAACTTGAGTTGATATCTTTCCAAAGAAGATACATAAATAGGCAACAAACATGAAAAGATGTTCAGCATCATTAGCCATTAGGGAAAAGCAAATCAAAATTATAATGAAATATCACTTCATATTCACTGGGATGGCTATCATAAAAAAAAAGAAAAAGAAAGTAAATATGCAAGCATCTGAGGATACTGGAACCCCCCCCCACATTTCTGGTAGAAATATTAAATTGTATAGCAATGTGGAAAACAGTTTGATTGTTCCTGGAAAAGTTAATAGTAAAATTATCATAGACCCAGTAATTCTACTCCTAGGTATTTTCAGAGAATTAAAAACAGGTATTCCAACAAAATCTTGTACACAAATGTTTATAGATACATTATTCATAATAGCTCAAAGCTAGAAACAACCCAAATGTCCAATAAATAATGAATGGATATATTCATGCAATGGCATGTTATTCATTTATAAAATAAAGTATGATACATGCTGTAACATGGACAAACTTCAAAAAATATGCTAAGTGAAAGGATCCAGACATAAGAGGTCATATAATGTATAATTTCATTTTCATATGAAATATTCAGAATAGGCAAATCCATAAAGACAGAAAGACATTAATGATTGCCAGAGGAAAGAATGTGGAGTGATTTCTTGAAGGGTATAAGGTTTTCTTTTCAGGTGATGAAAATATTTTGGAACTAAATAGAGGTGATCATTATACCACATTCACATTCTGAATGTGCTAGATGCCAATATACATTTTACCTCCTAAAAGTGGTTAATTTTACACTTCATCAATTCTTCCTCAGTAATAAAACAAATTAATAGCACAAAGAAAACTGGAAAAATCTCCAATTATTTGGGAATTAAAGCACCTTTGAGTCCAAGATAAACTCAATAGGATAATTAGAAAATATTTTTAACAAAGTTATAATAAAAGAACAGCATATTAAAATTTATGATAACAGTGCTTAGAATGTTTATGAATCTCAATGCTTATCCTTAAAAAGAATAAAAATTGAAATAATTATATAAGCTTTAATATTAAAAAGCTGGATAGAAATAAGGGGAATAATAAATAAGAGAAACATATTAAATCCAGAGTAGGAGTAATAAAGGAAATTACAAAGATAAGATTAGGACTTAACAAAATTTAAAAAGAGAAAATCAGTGAAACCATAAGTTTGTTCTTTGAAAAAAGTCAACAAATGCATAAACATCTAGCTATTCTAATCATGAAAAACTAAAAGGCACAAATTACCAATAATAAAATGAAAGAAGGGACATTATCACAAACAGATCCTAGTAATGTTAAAGAACTAGTTTTTTATTATCATAAAAACTTCACAATAATAAATCTATTAACTGAAATGGACACATTTCTTGAAAGACACTGGCAGATTGTATTTTGCAAAACTGGTACAACAATATACTTCTCATTTCACATGCTTTTTCATAATTTTCCTCTCCTGTTTTAAGACATGGAGTCTGTCACATACCCTTGAACCTCAGCAGGGTTTTGGAACTGCTTCTACTAATAGAAGACAACAGAAGTGGAGAAGTGACACTCTGTAACTTCAGGAGGTAGGTCATAAAAAGTAAAAGAAAGACAAAAAAAAATGCTAGCAACTGCAATACAACCTGAATGCAGGTGTGCCTAAAATACACACACACACACACACACACACACACACACACACACACACACACATATTTCATGGCTTACATACAGTTCTTGGAACGTATTCTCAGAAACCACCTGCCTCATTTTCTGTCTTCAAACTGATTATATCACAACATGACATGAGTTTAACTAATCCCAGCAGGGGAAATCATTATATTAAATTTCTCTTCCATTTAGTTAGACAACAATTCTGCAACACAAGGTCAGAGTCATTCTGCCTTCATTATTCTCCTGTGTTTTAACAACTGACTTTGTGCCCAGATGGTCTGAGTCACGGCCTTCTTCAACATTCATGTGTTTTGCCATTTTTTCTGCCTCCTTCCTTAAGAGTTGAAGTCACCAGATAAGTGACAATTTCTTAAAGGCTAATTAAGAACCTTTCTGCATATGTCCTATTTAATTAGTTTCTGCCAACCTTGATTATACTCAAATTTTTATAATTATACTTAACTTATATTTATCCTGCTTATATGAACATCATGAAACAACAGAGGACAGCTATTGTTCTGAGCTTTCCCAGAGAATGACTATTATGTGGCAATAAAGGAATTATCAGAATAACATAAATGCTAACCCAGAGACTCTTTAATATGAATCTATTTCATACTAATGAACTCCCATAATTGCTGTTCATGTTTAAGGGCAAAAAAGGTAATTTTTCTTTGGCATAACAAACCCTAGTGACTGCTTTGGAATTTCTTAACATAAAAATGATTGGTGGAGAGGAAAGCATCTCAAATTCTAATGCCTTTCAAATTCTAGAATGTAAGATTAATCTGTGGAGCTGGTTAAGAATTCAGATTCCCTGTTTCCACCTGCACATGTGCAACCCTTATCCTGAGCATTCATTGTCCAATGATTTTCCCCCCCATATATAAAATAGGAATTGGGGAGGCTGAGGCAGGAGGATCACAAGTTCAAAGATAGCCTCAGCAACTTTTGAAAGGCCTTAGTGAGACCCTATCTCAAAATAAAAAATAAAAAGGGTTGGGATGTGGCTCAGTGGTTAAGTGATGGTTGGTTCAATCCCTAGTACAAAAAAAATGGAATGGAGTATGGAGTCTGTGGGTCTGCATTAAAGGTACTTGAATATTTAAAATAAAATAATGAGTGCAAAAGTTTTAGCACAATACCAAATATACAATACCTACATGGTCTCAAGATTCTGATTCAGTGGATCTAGTGCCAGACCTAGAAATCTGTAACTAAAAGCAAGAAGCCTTATCACCTGGTAATATTATTGCAAATGGTCTGGGGAATTATCATACTTAGAGAAAATTTTCCCTTGACTCTACTCAGTGATTCTCAGTTCTCCCTCTGCCTCAGAATTACCTGTGGAGCTTTTAAAACTGTGAATCCCTGGGCTTCACTCCCAGAAATTCTAACATTGTATGCCTAGCAAGGTACTGAAGTATGATGAATGTTTTAAAAACTCCACAAGTGACACTAGCCAATATTAGCCAGAATTGAGGATCATTACGTCAAAGTCTCCAAATATTTTTGTCCATCTCCATGGTGGACAAAAATTCAGCACATCTGTAGTATATTGTATTCATCAGCTTTCCATCACTATGACAAAGTATCTGAGGCAATTAACCTAAAAGAAAAAAGGTTTATTTTGGCTCACAGTTTTGAGGTTCCAGTCCAAAATCTAGTGGCTTCCTATCTTTGGGCCTCTCATGAAGGCAGAACATCATGGCAGGAGCACAAGGTGGAACAAATCTCTCACTTCATGAGACAGGAAGCGAAGCAAAATGCTGAGAGGTCAGAGATCTACAATCTCCTTCAAGACACACCCTCAACAATCTATGGACCTCCCACTAAATCCACCTCTTAAAGGTTCCAGCATCTCTCAATAGCACCATCCTAGAGACAAGGTCTAAACAAATGGCCTTTGGGGGACATTCAGCATTCAAATTATAGCATATAGATATGGGTACATATATAAATACACACATTTATAAAGTAAGCAGCTTTATTACACTTTATAACACTACATGTTATATACTTAGAAAACATAAAAATGGGAGTTTTGAAACTAAGATAAAGCAAATAAAATCTATTTAAATATTTTTTATATAATAATGGAACAAAATTATCTTTTGTCATTAGTTAATTTATTTTGTAGGTTGGGGGTAAAGCTCTGCAGTGGGGTGCCTGTCTAGCCTGTGCAGGCCCTGGGTTTGATCTCTAGCATTACATGTACAGAAAAAGTAATAAGATTCCAGAAAATTAGTTCCTAAATGTTTGCTAGCCATGATTATCAAATATTTTGGTCATATTATGCCAATAATCACATGCTTATGATACAATATATACTCTTTACATCTCGAAGAAGGCCCAAGGTACCATACACACTCAATATTTAGCCCTGTATCTGAAAACATACATCATCAATAGTAGTAGATATAAGTTCATATTTCAGAGCCCCCTTTTTATTTATTTATTTATTTTTGGTACCAGGGATTGAACTCAGCCACATCTCCAGCCCTATTTTGTATTTTTTAGAGACAAGGTCTTATTGAGTTGCTTAGCACCTCACTTTTGCTGAGGCGGGCGTTGAACTCAAGATCCTCCTGTGTCAGCCTCCCAAGCCTCTAGGATTACAGGCTTGCACCACCTTGCCCAGCTTTTCAGTGCCTTCTTGATAACCCTAATCTTTTTGGCTGACTGCTTATTAGATCAAATTAGATTGTCACTGTTTTTTCCTTACAATATGCTAGATGAAGAGCTTTTATTAGGAGCCAAAAAGTGTTGACTCTGACATTTTCTTCTTGTCTACTTGTGTTTATATTATTGGTTTCTTTTTTTTTTTTCTTATTTTGGACAAGAGATTGAATCCAGGGGCATTTAACCACTGAGCCACATCTCTAGCCCTTTTTATTTTTTATTTTGAAACAAGGTCTTGCTAAGTTGCTAAGGGCCTTGCTAAGTTGGCTAGCTTTGAACTTGTGATCCTGCTGCCTCAGCCTCCCAAGCTTGTGGTATTACAGGCATGTGCCACTGCACCCAGCTGTCATTGGTATCATTTCTAACCAGCAAGTGTTTTGCAGAAATTTTTTGAAGCCATTATGGTTTCTAAGGTATCTTCTTAAGGTTCTTTTAAATATTCAAACTCTTGGACTATTTAGGCCACACTTGGCTTTAGATTTGTTTAGATGCACATAGTCTAGGAATCGCAGCCTGCCAGAGGGCTGAGCTAGCTAGGTGTTCCTCTTATGTGGAAGTCTTTGAATAGTCCTTGCCACAGGCCAGGGTTGCCCTCTGACCTTCTTGTATCATATCTCAAGTTCAAGAATATGACAACCTCTTTACTGACTAGTTTCATAGTCCACCCTGGTAGCCAATGCCTCATTGCTATTATTTGAATGTGTACACCAAAAGTTCATGCCTTTGAAAATTAACCCCCAGACTCATGTTAGTAAATTTGGAGGTGGAGCCTTTTGGAGGTAATTAGAATACTCATAAGGGTGGAGCCCTAGAGAGTATTTAGTAATTTTATAAGAAGAGGAAGAGAGACCCAAACCCATGTTTGCTCTGTTGCACCATATGACATTCTCTACCATATTATGATTCAGCAAGAAAACCCTCACCAGATGCCAAGTGGATGCTAGGGCTATGCTCTTAGTCTAACCAGTCTCCACAACCATGAGCAATAAACTTTTGTTCTTTATAAATCACCCAGTCTTCTATTCTGTTTTAACAACAGAAAATAGATTAAGAAACTCATGTGGCAACTCAGAGGCATAGCATACAGAATTCCCAGGAAGATGTGCTCCAAGAGTCACCATACTGAGCCAAAAGCTGAGAACTTACAGTTTTCACAGTTGAGTGGTAGTTTTTTTACTTAGTCATTTTCACCATAAGCAATGTTGCCTAGCAACCTGTTTGACACACTGCTTTTTCAGTACTCTAAGGAAAGAGCGGGAAAGATAACAAAAGGTCAAGTTCTTAGGCAGAAAGAGAAAATGTTTGCTAACTCTTTGCTCACACAAGTGTGGATACACAATGTTGTGGTGATTAGTTTAGTTAAAACCAGAAGATATAATCTTTAAATTCATTTAACTGAGTACACATTGCACACATCAAAATGCAGTTTGCTGAAAGTGAACAATCAAATCTCTCTGAGCACCCTCATCCTTTCCTCATGGTAAGCATTGGCATTACCACTATACAATGAAATGTTACTCTCACTTTGCTTTCTGATCCAATTTCCTGGGGTGGGGGGTAGAGAAAGCCATGCTATCTTGTTCATCGTTCTTGGTCACTGCTCCCAGAGCCTGGCCTTGTGTCCTGCACATGATAAGAACTTAGTATCTATAAAATAAATTAATTAACCTTCATTTTTAAATACAACTGAGTTTTCCAGTATAGTATGAAACACACTGAGGAAACATGATATCTACATTTTTAAACTACATAAGAAATATATATATTATTATTTAACAACAAAGATGACACTATTAACAACATTACTATTAGCCAAAAATCATATACTAAACACTTGTTTTATCAGTCACTAGAAGCTGAAGAAGAAGACAGATAGGACTCTAGACTTAACAAAGATTGTACTCTAGCAGGAAAGACAGACCCTCGAGGGTTTGGAGTTCAAACATAGTCCCCAAACCCAGGGACTAATACCAAGAATTCCCCTCTTCTCCCAAGTGAAGAGGAGGCAGAAAATGACACTGAACATTGATCTAAACCAATGTGTATGAATAATTATATGCATTAAATAAAATAATTTCAAATGGGCTAAATGAGAGGTTATAAAGCACAGAACAAGGGCCCTACAGCCCAGTCTGGCAAACTGGGAAGTCTTTCCTGCAGAAAAACATTTAGACTGAGATCTGAGCAATAGGTTACCCAGGGAGCAGTCTGGAGGTTTTGATGAGAAGGAACAGTATGTTCAAGACCTTCAGGCAGGAGCCAAAGGAGGGAGACCTTAGAGGGCAGAGTCCGGTGGGGCTAGAGCAGATGTCTGAGATGAGCCTGGAGAAAGAAGCAGGAAACAGTTTCATAGAAAATTCTGAACTTTAGCCTGAGTTCAGTGGAAAGTCTCTGAGCAATTTCAAGCAGGAAAATTATGTGCTCTCACTGCTATGCCGAAGCCCTCCCTGGCTCCAGTAACTACAATTACATCAGAATAAACCAGATAAGCCTCTCCTTCTCTTAATGATTTTTATTTCATTTTTATTTATATATTTTTCCACAGTTTGTGAACCATAAAATATCTCTGTCCTTGTAAATCACTCAGTGATTCACCCTGAATCTTATAAAACTTAGCTGGAGGCATTCAAATGCTTATGGTTTAGATTTTTCCCTGAGCCTAATAAAAAAAAAAGTCATAATTCAAACTTTGATTGTTCTCCATGGCATCTACTGCCTTAAAATTTAATTTTACCCATTATGGTAGCAATTTATTAATCAAATATTAAAGAGTTAATAATATTGCAGGAGTTATAAATATACTTCTACTTCAAAAGATATATAAAAAGTATCCGAGTATCTGGGAAGTAATACAAATGATGATTAGTCTGGAGATGACACAATGTACTTATTAATATCAATACTTGAAATTATGATAATATTCCTGGTGCTGTAAGTCATCACCTCCTGCCAAAGTCTGAATGTTTGTTTCCCCCATAAAATTCACAAGTTGATATGTTGAAATGTTAATCCTCATGTAGTGGCATGAGAAGGTGGGGCCATTGGAAGGTGCTTAGGGCCTGAGGTCAGAGCCTTCATGAATGGGACTAGCACCCTTATAAGAGGCCCCAGAGAGCACTCTTGGCCTTTCCTCCATGTAAGGACACAGCAAGAAGACACCCTCTATGAATCAGAAAACAGGCACTCACCAGACACTGAACCTAGCACCCTGATCTTAAGGTTCCCAGCTTCTAGAACTGTGAGACAAATTTCTGCTGCTTATGAGTCACCCAATTTATGGCATTTTGTTAAAGCAGCCAGACTAGACAAAGGAACCCACTCTTTTGATAATGTGTAATTTGATTAAAAATGGATAGTTGTACTGAATTAAATAAATTTTATCTCATAATAACATAATTCTTCCCAAAGAAGATATTTTATTTAATTAGGAAAATAATTGTTGAAATATTTTACTGAGCAAAAATAGAGGCAGTAAGTGTAAGACTTTCTGTGCAAGGAACATGATCATATACAATAAGTGGTTCTTCTTTTCCTATATCTGTCTTTCACTAAGCCAGTGGTTTTGAATTCTATCTAGCCCCATTGACCCTTTCTTATGATTAGTATTGAATAATGTCCTTTAGACATCCAGAAATTAAATTATTGGATAATATTCCTATCCAAACTCATTTGAAACAATTCAGTAAAATTCCCTAAATGTGCTATAAATAGAGTTGCCAGATAAAATAGAGGGACACTACTTAGGACATATGTACACTAAAAATTATTCTTTGTTAATATGAAATTCAAATTTCAGTGGGATTCCCATATTATTTGCTAAACTTGGCAAGCTTTAATATAGAGGAGAAGCAAAAGGAAAGCTTTATATAATAGTAATAAGTGTTTGAATGTGTAACTGCTCAGCCATATGGTACGGAATGAGACAGTTAGATGCTTGCACCCACCATGGAATCACGATTGCAGTTAATGTCAAGTGCACACTGATATCAGTAGCTGTTGGCCACTCAAAATATCATAAATGGTATGGCCATTAGTAATGTGATTTTTCTGAAATGATAGAATATTTTCAGACAAAACAATCCTCCAACTTCTTTTAATTTGCATATCTGTTGCATTCCTAGAAAATTTGATATATATTACAACAATTCCAAACATATACAGACAAAGTTTAAGTAAGTTCTAGACTCAGCTCATTACAAACAGGTTTCTCATTTACATAAATGCTTAGTATGAAATACAAGAGTGATAGAGAACTTGGCATATTCTTTGTTTTGGGACTTCATTATACATTAAAGGACATTAGGTTCTCTGACTCCGGCTTACTGACCAGTGGTATCCTGCTCTATGGTAAACAATAAAAAAAAAAAAAAACTTCCCCCGATTTTCCCCAATGCATTATAATAGTCTCACTAAAACTACTAATTTAAACTGTGCTTAAAGGGAGAATGAAGGGACATTTTTTTCTAGGACAGATAAGGAAAGAGTTTGCAGAACAAAGAGATGAATAACTAGAATTTGATCAACTTTCTTCCACTGAATGAAATCACTGGTCAACCTATACAATTTTGAGTGGGACATCCATTTATTTGTTTCTTGGAGCTTGGAGTAGGAAGGAGGAAATAGGCTCTGAGACTATATCCCCTCTAAGATGTATATTCCCTTCCTCTAGGCTCTATAATTCATAGTATGAAAATAAGGAGTGATAAGTAGGCAAAATTCATGGGGATACTGCTTGTTAGTAACAATATTAGACACTGAATATTTCTGTCACTCACAAAATTTGTATATGGAACCCATAATCCTTAATATGACATAGAGCATTTGGAGGTGTAGAGCATTTGGCAGATAATTAGATTTAGATGTGGTCATAAGGATGCAGCCCCAATGATGGAATTAGTGCCCTTATAAAAGGATGAATGGGCATTTCATATATACACACCAAGGAAAGGCTATGTGAGCACACAACAGAGAAAGCAACTGTCTACCACTGACTACTGAATAAACACGGTATAGTTTTTCTTGGAATGGCATAAAACTTTACTCTGGCCTGTTCCATCATAGGCACCCCTTTCAAAATGGCAGCTACATTCAAGAGAAGGCTGGACCTCCCAGTAATAAAATGCTCAGAGTTCTTGCACTTCTTCGAATATTTCTACTACTTTATGTAAGTCCTCTTCTAAACCCTATGAGGACCTTGGAAATATAGATTCTCTCACTATCCCCCTTCTACTCTACTCTACCCCCAATTTTTAGATACACTATAGCACAATCTCTTGAAGTTTAGGAAGTATGTGTAACTCCTTTGGCACCCCCTACATCAAAAAATCTCCAGGCCCCAAATGGACACCAATTTCTAGGTTCAAACTTATCCCCAAATCTCAGAGGACTAATGTCAAATCCCCTTTTCTCTATAATGGGAAGGAGGCTAAATTGTGACAAGTGTCATACAATGGCCTAAGTCAATCCATATCTTCTTGAAAGATATCCATAGTCCCCTGAAGTCAGAGGTAGATAAGGAGTACATATATCCTCCTCAATATTACTGCCATGTGGTATTCTACAATAAATTTGCAACCTGTACTAATGGATATTACAGAAGGCAGGGAAACAATCTCACTGACCTAAGAACAGTCTCAGAAAGCTCTTCTATAAGCTTAAAAAAAATTCTAGCTTTTTGTTCAAATGTGCTTGAAAGGTTCTCTTGAAATAGATGCAACAATATTCAGTTAGCTTTCTGGTCAGAGTCAGGAAACACAACGTTCCATATGAAAATTAGAGACAAACTAAATTTCTTTGAAATCTTAAACTTGGGGGGCTTTTCCAAATAGCATATGCTTTTGAGTTCCCTGTGTACTTCTACACTGTTCTTATAAGAATGGAAATGCCCATATAACATTTCTGACCTATCTACATATCTTGAACTCTACTAATTTCACTAATGAAAAACTTATAATATTCATGGTGCTAATTAACAAAGATAACTGATGTCAATGTTGCCTTAGGAGATTGAGCTTCTGATTACCCATTCAAACATTAACTACTTTGGGAGTGTGCATCCCAAATTAGGGTACTTCAAATATTAACTAATCACTCATAAATTTAGTACATTAAAGTAACATGCATATATCACATTCTCTGTTATGAAGTATATTAAAGGAATTTTTAGGTAGAGTAATCAGGCAGCCTGGTTAGTGCCACTCAGCTTTTCATTACTATAACCAACATTATGCTGAAATAATCAAATTATTAGCAGGCTTATTTTGGCTCATAGTTTTGGAAATTTCAGTCAATGGTTAGTTGGCCTTGTTGCTTTGGGGCTTTGGGGAGGCAGCAAATCATGGCAGGAAATGTGTAGTGGAACCAATTGCTCACCTCATGGTCAGAGAGCACAAAAAAAGGAGAAAGAAGGGGGGACTGAATTCCCAATACCCCTTCAAGGTCATGCTCCAGTGACCAGAAGACCTACTACTGGCCTCTCCTCTTGAAATTTCCACCACCTCCCAATAGCACCATGTTGAGGAACAAGTCTTTAAAATGGGCCTTTGGAGAACATTCCAGGCCCAAACTGTATCAACCTGGGAAAGCCCTGTACTTGGACAAGACGTACAAAGATAATTGTACGTCTTGTCCAAAGATAATTATAAATAGTGTCCCCTTTCTCCCTCACAGTGTCCCAGTTTTGGCAAAAACCGTAATTGCCATATAAAATAAGGGCCTATCTAGGTTCACAGTGTATAAACCATTACATAGAAAACACAATGCCAGCCTCCCCATCTGGAGGTTATCCTCAACCTATAAGGGACTCTGTAGTAGACCTGTCCCTTGACTTGGAAAGGAAAGATTACCGCTCCCTAAGAAGAAAGGAAAAGTAGTCTTTTTGAACTCCCTAAAAGGACATGCCCTCTTCCTCCCCCCATCCTCTTCTTTCATAGGGTTGGGAGACGGGCACAGAGCAGAGAGGGCAGCACTGCTGGTTCTATGCTCTGACCAGCATTCAGCAAGGCCAACGGACAGGGGATTATCCTGAACTGCTGGCAGCCTAAGCATCCCAGTTTTCAACCAACAGTCCTACAACTCTTGACCATTCTCTAAATTTCAAGTTTTATTATTCTTCCATTCTTTTCAAGAATGCTAGGAAATAAAACTTAGATGCAGAAGCATTCTGAGAAAATCATAACCCAACTTGACTTGGAAAGACCCATCTCCTCCAAAATTCACATAGACATTCCAACTTGATTGGATTGCATTTTTGTAACATAGATCCCTTTCATGTGACAGGGTTCACTTTGTGCTCTGAATATAAACCTTGCTAATCTACCACCAGTGACTTATTTCAAAACTGACACTTTTTTCCCCTTCTTCTTCTACCTTTTCCCAATCATGGGGAAGCCAGAATAACAGTCATCCTGTCTAGAGCCAAGTTATCTGCCATCCCACTCACTCTACATAATAACAAAGACATTAGTAAAGCATATATGCATTTCCCAGATGAATAGCATGGGCACAAAGACGTTATGTTGGATCTGGGAACTAGAACAACAGCTCTTTCAAGGACATAAGTTAAACATTAATTAGATCTACTGATAATGATACTTGGAAAACTATCCCCCTTTTTAAAGCCCCCTGGTGGTTAGAATGACAGCCTCTGAGACTTGAGTTTGTTGCCTCTCTCCTTTGTTAGCAAAGCAGTAAAACTTCTTTTCTTTTTCTCAAAACCCTTGCCCTCATAATTGAGTCAGTAGTGTGGACAAGGATCAAGTTTCCAGTATCACGTGTACTTCATTCCCAGGTTTGTGGTGCCTGCCCTAGAAAAGTGACACTCTGAGGGAATGGAGACTATCTCTCTTGAAAACACAGTTCTGAAAGTAGATTCGAATCCACTCCTGGTCTTGCCATTGTGACTGAGTACTCAGCTCACTCACTTTAGGCAGGAGATGTCCTGACCTGTGGCAAAAACGCAGGCTATGTTGCCTACCCTCTGCACAGCTTACCTGTGGTGAGGGGCGGCAGTGTGGGAGGCGGAATCACATAGGCAGATGGTGTTTGGGTTTTGATCTCACATGCAATGGTAACCGGGGCTTCACAATTGGGTCATAACAGCCCAACAAGTTTTCTTACACAGCCTCCATTACTGTAGCTACTCATCTTTAGCTCCAGTCTTCAAACATGCTATTGTGGTTTGATGTTTTTTGTTTGTTTTTCACCATTTCTGACCTAGAGTTTTACCCTGAGAACTCAGTTCCCTTAGAGTTGTCCCTGATTTTGGAATGTCTGATTAATCTTTATAGTAACAGAAAGAACAGTATAGATCATATGTTCAACTCCTTCATTTGAGAACCATCATAACATAAAAAGTATCAGGATCTAACATCAAAGACCCTGTGTTCAAATTCCCTGTTCATCACTGGTTAAGCCTGTGATAGTAGACAAGGCACTCAACCTGAGTTGCTGCCCTAAACAATGAACAATTCTTACCATACAAAGTTATTTGAAGAGTAGTTTTAAAGAAAGTAAAGCATATAAGCATTTCCCAGATGAATAGCATGGGCACAAAGAAGTTATGTTAGTTATTCAAAGTAATACACTATTCAGGGGGAAATACCCAGGTCTCCCATAACTTGATTAATGATAACTGATATTAATTAATTGCAGGCAGTGAATCAGGCATAGTGCTAAGCCTTCAATATACTCATTTAACCTGGCTTTTTCTTAATATGGTTTACTAATATACTCATTTTCTGATGAAAAAAAACTCATCTTAAAATGGTTAATACAATTATCAGTGCCACATGTGTAGCGAGTGGCAAAGACACATTCAAATGCAAGTTTTCCTAACTAGTGCAGCTGAGCTCTTATAGCTGAGCCAATAGATCTCAAATTTTTGTACCAAAAGATCAAATTAAAAATACCAATTCACATATCATTTTTAAAGTTAGAGAGACCTCGAGGTTGGCTTTGTTTGATACACTTGAAACACCTAGCAGAGTGCCTGGAACAAAGTAGCCTGTTTTTACTTCTTTCCTCCTAATATGTCTTACCCGGTGAATTATTCTGCAGCATGTGGGATAGGGGTAGGGATGGGAGCACTTGTGGGTAGGGAGCAAGCCTATGGTGAATATGCAGTTAAGTCAAAGTGGTAGAAACACAGAGGGAAGGCTGTGACTTACCTGACGGAAGGGTGGTTAGTTCACACAGTCATCCCCAGGTACTTCCCATCAGAACAACACTAACCCTCCCAAAGGCCATACTTACATAAATATAACCCCAGACCAACCAAATATATACATTTTTTCTCCTGAAGCTGTCCTGGTGCTTATTTCAACCTGATTTCTCTACCAAAACAGGGTCATGGGGTTGTGAAAGCCTATATCTCCAAACTCCCCTTTAATATTCCATGTTGTCTTTTTTTTAAATTTTTTATTAGTTGCTCAAAATATTACAATGATCTTGACATATCATACTTTTGATTCAAATGGGGTACATAATCTTAATCTTATTTTTCCACGTGTACAGATTGCAGGATCACATTGGTTATACAGCCATGTTTATACATAGGGCCATACTAGTGTCTATTGTATTGTGCTGCCCTTCTATCCCCCCTTCCCTCCCCTCCCCTCTTTCTACCCAATCTACTGTGACACGTTTCTCTCTCTCTCTTTTTTCTTCCCACTCACACCATCTTATATGTAATTTTGAATAACAATGAGTGTCTCCACCATCTTCCATGCAATTCCCCTTCTCTCTCCCATTCCCATGCAACTCTCGTCCCTATTTAATGGTAATCTTCTTCTCATGCTCTTCCTCCTTGCTCTGTTTTGAGTCACCCCCCCTTATATCAAAGAAGACATTCTGCATTTGTTTTTTAGGGATTGGCTAGCTTCACTTAGCATAATCTGCTCTAATACTATCCATTTCCCTGAAAATGGCGTGATTTTGTTGTTTTTTAGTGCTGAGTAATATTCCATTGTGTATAAATGCCACATTTTTTTTTATCCATTCATCTATTGAAGGGCATCTGTGTTGGTTCCATAGTCTAGCTATTGTGAATTGTGCTGCTATGAACATTGATGTAGCTGTGTCCCTGTTGTATGCTCTTTTTAGGTCTTTTGGATATAGTCCGAGAAGGGGAATAGCTAGATCAAATGGTGGTTCCATTCCCAGCTTTCCAAGGAATCTCCATACTGCTTTCCAAATTGGCCACACCAATTTGCAGTCCCACCAGCAATGTACAAATGTATCCTTTTCCTCACATCCTCGCCAGCACTTGTTGTTGTTTGATTTCATAATGGCTGCCTTTCTTACTAGAGTGAGATGGTATCTTAGAGTGGTTTTAATTTACATTTCTCTGATTGCTAGAGATGGTGAGCATTTTTTTGTGTATTTGTTGATTGATTGTATGTCCTCCTCTGAGAAGTGTCTGTTCTGGTACTTGGCCAATTCCATGTTGTTTTTAAATATGTGTTTGATAATATATTTCATAATCATATATCACCTGTAAAATAAAAACTTGATTCACAGTAAGGAGTGTGAGGAAACTAATAAATTTCTTTCCCGGTATAGTATTAGTAAACAACCCAACAAGAAGACCTCCTTTCTGAAACAGGATTTAATTAGCTGAGGGAGGTCACCTTGAAGTGCTTCCTTTCTACCTCAGGATAATAATACGTCCGCATCTTAAACATGGAAGGACTGCCAGTGTGTACTCAAGTTGGTGTCACTGTTTTCTTCTGATAGAGTATCAACCAGATGCATGTGTCCCCAAAATAATGGAATAAGTTACTTGCAGAGTAAAA
The DNA here is from genome assembly GCF_052094955.1 of Ictidomys tridecemlineatus. Lineage (NCBI taxonomy): Eukaryota > Metazoa > Chordata > Mammalia > Rodentia > Sciuridae > Ictidomys > Ictidomys tridecemlineatus. The sequence continues at coordinate 123,762,487 of NC_135483.1, read as the reverse complement.
AGTCCTTCTTAATACTGTTCTCTAAACTGACACCTATTGAAGTCCATATTTCTCCTATGTAAGTCAATCATCTGTCCCTAAAAAAGCATTCAACCTCCTGAAATGTTCAAGGGGTTGCATCTCTAAGGCACCTGGCTGAAAGTCAGAAACATTCAGCTGCAGAATGCCTGTGAACTCTCCAGGCTCTTTGATGAGATGAAGTTTTTTATATCAGCAGATGACTGAAGAAGGAAAGAAAATGTGACCATAGAAGAACTTGACATGTTTATGAGTGTTCTACCCCTTTAAAAGGCACCAAGCACCAGGGTTTTTTTTTAAGCACCAGGTTTTAAGTGGGAATTTATTCAAACCTTCCAATATCACACTACAAGGCTAGCAAAATCCCCTATGTGTACAACACCTATGAACATAGGTTTGAAAGTTCTAAATAATTTTTCTCCATTTAGAATAATGTTGGCTATAGTTTTAATGTATACAGCTTTTATAATGTTGAGGTATGTTCCTAATATCCCTAGATTTTCTAGTGTTTTGAACATGAATGGATGATGACTTTTGTCAAATGCTTCTCTATCGAGAAGATCATGTGATTCTTGTCTTTAAGTCTGTTGATGTGGTGAATTACATTTATGGATTTCTGCATGTTGAACCAAACTTGCATCCCTGAAATGAACTACACTTGATCATGGTGCACTATCTTTTTAGTATGTTTTTGTCTGTGATTTTCCAGTATTATATTAAGAATTTTTGCATCTATGTTCATCAGCAAAATTGGTCTGAAGTTTTCTTTCCTTTTGCTTTGTCTGGTTTGGGTATCTGGGTGATACTAGCTCTTAGAATGAGTTTGGAAGAGTTCCCACCTTTTCTATTCCATGAAATAGTTTGGGAGGGATTGATGTTAGTTCTGTTTTAAAGGTCTGGAAGAACTCAGCTGAGAATCCATCTAGCCCTGGGCTTTTCTTTGTTTGTAGGATATTTCATTGCTTGAAACTGATCTGTTTAAAAAGCTATGTCCTTGAGCTGGAGGTATAGCTCAGTGATAGAGCACTTGCCTAGTACACATGAGGCACTGGGTTCAATCCTCAGTACCACATAAAAATAAATAAATAAAATGAAGGTATCATGTCCATCTATAATATATATATATATATATATATATATATATATGATATATTTTTTAAAAATCTATGTCCTCCTGATTCAATTCAGTTAGGTCATATGTGTCTAGATATACGTCCATATCTTCAAGATTTTCTATTTTATTGGAGTACATATTTTCAAAATAATTTCTGATTATCATCTGTATTTTAATAATGTCCTTGGTAATATTTCCTTTTCATGACAGATTTTAGTTATTTCAGTTTTTTCCTCTTTCTGGTGGTTAGGTTGGCTAAGGGCTTATCAAATTTTTTTTCCCCAAAGAACAAAATTTTTGTTTCTTTGATTTTTTTAAGTTGTATTTTGCTAATTTCACTTATTTGACTTTAACTTTGATTTTAATTATTTCCTGTCTTCTACTACTTTTGGTGTGGATTTATTCTTCTTTTTCTAGGGTTTTAAGACTTTATGTTATTTGGTGACTTTCTATTACTTTAATGAGTGTGTTCAATGCAATGAACTTTCTTCCTCTTAGAACTGCCAGCATACTTTCCCAGAGAATTTGATATGTTGTGTCACTATTCTCATTTACCTCTAAGCATTTTTTTTATTTCAACCCTGATTTCTTCTGCTGTCCACTGGTCATTTAACAGCATTTTTTTAGTCTCCAGGTGTCAGAGTAGCTTCTATTTTTTATTTTATCATTGATTTCTAATTTCATTCCATTATCTAATGAAATGCAATGTATTATCACTATTTTTTGTATTTGCTAACAGTAGCTTTGTGGCCTAAAATGTGGTCTATTTTATAAAATGATCTATGTGCTACTGAAAAGAAAGTGTATTCTGTTGTTGATGGATGAAATATTCTATATAAGACTGTTAAGTCTTAATAATTTACTGTATTTTTAGTTCTATATCTTGTTTATTTAGTTTTTGTTTTGAAGATCAATTGAGTGGTGAAAGAAACGTGTTAAAGTCACCTAGTAACAGTGTGTTATGGTCTATTTGATCAATGAAATTGAAAGGTTTTGTTTGATGTATGTAGATGCTCCATTGTAAGGAACATAAATATTTCTGATCATTATTTCTTATTGCTGTATAATTACCTTAAACATTATGAAATGACTAACTTTGACTAACTTTGGTTTGAAGCCCACTTTATCTGATATGAGGATAGAAACCCCTGCTTGTTTATGAGATCCATATGAATGATATGTTTTTTTCCCACGCTCTTACCTTCAGTCTGTGGGTGTCTTTGCCTATGAGGTGGGTCTCTTGGAGACAGCATATTATTGGGTCTTTTTTTTTAATACAGTCTGCCAGTCTGTCTTTTGATTGATGAGTTTAAGGCCATTCACATTCAGTGTTATTATGGAGATATGATTTTTATTCCCTGTTATTTTGATTTACTTCTTTTTTAAAACTTCAATTAGTTTCCCCTTTGATTGACTATTCTAGTGTATTCCTCCATTTGCTTGTTTTCAATTTTATTTTTCATACCTTTTTTATGAAATTTTTTGGAGTGTGTTTTGTAGTGCAGGCTTCTTGATTGTGAATTTTTTAAACTTTTTTGTCATGAAAGCTATTTATTTCATCATGAGTTCTGAAGTTTAATTTTGCATGATATAGTATTCTTGGTTGGAATCCATTTTCTTTCAGAGTTTGTTATATATTATTCCGAGTGTCTGGGTAGAGAAATCAGCTGAGATCAGTATTATTTTCCCTCTAAATATGAATTGTCATTTTTCTCTGTCAGATTTTAAAATTCTATCCTTATTCTGTATGTTAGGCATTTTCATAATAATGTGTCTTGGTGTGGGTCTGTTGTAATTTTGTATACTCAGGGTCCTATAAGCTTCCTGTATTTGATTTTCCACTTCATTTTTAAGGCTTGGAATATTTTCTGATACTCTTTCATTGAGGAGATTGTGCATTCCTTTGTTTTCTGAGCCTTTGTCTATGCCTGTGAATCTTAAGTTTACTCTTTTCATGTCATCCCACATTTCTTGGAATTTCTGTTCATGGTCTCTTAAGATCTCTTTTCCATGGTCAACTTTATTTTTAAAATTATATATTTTTTCCTTATTGCCTGAAACTCTGTCTTCCAAGTGGCCTAGTCTGTTCATGATGTTTCCATTGAAAGTTTAATTTGGTTTATTGATTCCTTCAGTTGATTGGTTGTATTTTTTTTGGTAGAATTGTTATATCTTTATTGAAGTGATCTTTCACTCCTGTATTTTCTCTCTGATTTCACTCATTACATAATCTTTTACCTCAGAGATCAGTTTAACTATGAAATTTCTAAACTCTTTCTCTGACATTTCTTCCACCGTGGTATCAATGGCTTCTCTTATTGAAGTATTTTTGTTTATCAGAGTGGTTTATTCCCTTGGTTTTTCATGTTGTTTGTGTGTCTACCAATATAACAATATGAATCTGAAGCAGTAGAGTTTCTAACCTATGGACTTATAGTTTTCCTGAGGGTTTCCAGTACCTCACCATTTAGGTGGAGAAAAATAACAACAACCAATGCAAACAATATAAAACATTAAACCAAATATTTCCTGCTGTGACATCTGCAGTGTTAATTGTCACAATAAATAAAAATTATGTAATCAGTTATTGCCCTCAATAAAAACAGTAAGTTTGCCAAAGGGTTTACAATTTCAAATGGTGTACAGGGAGAAGATATGTAGGATGAGATGATATGTAGGATGAGATGATTAGGAAGGAGAAGGAGAGAAATTGAAAAAAAAATTAAAGAAAGAGTGAAAGAGAGAACAATTGAGTTTGGCTGTTAGCAGAAGAAAAGAGAGAAAGAGAATCAAGGGAAACTGATAAGTGAGAGAAAAAATATATATAATATAACTTTTTTAAAAAAAGAATACAAAACAAAACCAAAACATACAAATCAAACATTTTAGTACACAAAAGTCTGAGCCATGAAAAATAACTACCTTCAAAAAATGCTAAAAATGATTTTTTAAAAAGAGACAGATATGTATAAGTGTCCATGATCCATTTATCTCACAATGAAAGAGAGAAAAGAAAGAAAAGTTCTTGATGAAAAGTTAAGAAATTATTTCCATTGAATTTCAAAAGCTTCCCTTCTTAGCAATGTCAGGTGGGATGAGCCAGAGTGAGATGTCTGTTCCACACTAGGGTGGGGTTGCTGGAGTATTTTTTGAGAGCAGTTCCCATAGGTGGAGCTTCTGGAGGCAGGGTTTAGGACTAGGCAGGCTTTATTTAAGTTCTTCCTTGAATGATGACGAGTCTGAAGATATTTAAGTACCCCTTCAGGACTCAGCTGTTGCCTGTCCACACCAGAAGACTGCAACCCAGGAATCTCCCCTGGGTCCACTTATGGGGTAGAGGAGCCAATTCTTTGTCTCCTCTATCACCCACAGACCTATGTTTCCTGGTCTCTTGAGTTCAGTCTCCAAACTCAGTGACTCCTGCTCCCACCCTTTCAGATTCCCAGCCGGGAAGGTCCCTCCCAGCCAGTCCTGCAAGATGCAAGACTCAAGATGGATGGGGGAACCAGATGGGTTTTCACAACCTGTATTGTCCTGTGTAAACCTCTTACCATGCCTCATTTTCTCCTTGTCACTTAGGGATGCTCTACATCATGAGGTGTGTGTTTGTCAGGTGTATACTTGGGGGCAAGCTTGAATTTGCCAGGAATCAACTCCCCCAGCTGACAACCCCCATGACATGGCTGCAAAATGGCTCCTCCCTCTGTCCTCCATGGGTAGCCGGGAGAAATGTGGCTTCTTTCCCACACAAGAATAGTGTGCAGCACACCTTTCAGGTTAATCCAGCAGAGTCTTTCATCTCTGATCTCGCTGTACCCAGACATGACACAGGCCTCCTAAAACTTTGGGTTCTTTTAATTCCCTTATCCTTCCACTTTGCTCACAGGGAAGGGGGTACACCACTCCAGCTGGTGCTGGTGACAGCAGCAATAGCAGTAGCTGTGGCACAGGAGATTTCTTCCTTATTTTTTTATATATGATCTCCTGAGTCCTCAATTTGCCTTGAATAGCCAGTATTAATTCCCAGTAAAATCTCTTTTTTCCCACCAACCTTACTGAGAAGCTGCCTATCTGCTTTCTTGATTTCACACAATGGAGCAGCCTGAAAAAGGACCTCCTCTATTCTGTCATCTAGACTGGAATCTGTATTATATTATTTTAAAAGCACAGAACTATTATCACATTATTCTCAAAATAATCCTGTTAGTCCATTTTCCATTATTATAATAAGTGCCTATGAAAATAAACTTAATAATAAGAAAAGTTTTATTTTGGGTCACAGTTTTGAAGTTTCCAGTCCATTATGAGAGGAGGGGGGACACACTGCTTTTAGGCACCTAGTGGGTGGGTAGCACATCATAGTGGGGAGGGTGTCGTATAGCAATGCTACTCCCCTCTTAGTGAGGAGACCAAAGAGAAGAAGAAGAAGGGGCTGGTTCTCACTTTCTCCTTCAAGGGCACACCTCGGTGACCTAAGACCATCTACTAGGCCTCACCTCTTACGGTTCCACTACTTCCCAATTGTATTGAGGTGAGGACTGAGCATTTAATACATGGACCTTTGAGGGACATTCCAAATTCAAACTATAGCAGGTCCTATGAAATGGTTATCATTATTTTCTCACTTTCATACTTAGAAAATTGAATTAAAAAGATCCATATCCATACCAATTCAAATCCACAATTACATATTTTGCTCACACCTATCAAATCTACTAATTCCACTCTATGCCCAGTCTCCCAAATATTGCCCAGCATGTAGTATCTGCTACTTACTTATCTCCTTTTTGCCAGTCCTCAGAGAATTTTCAAGTCCCTAGAATATTAATCTGATCTTTGCTAATAATATGAGTTTGGAAAGATCACATAATTCTCCTAGGTTGCAATTTCTTCATTTGAAATTTGAAACAATCCCTAATTGATGGGGTGGTATAAAGATTAAAATAATATTTGGACACTGCTCAAATAATATTTGACCACTCGACATAAATAGCAATAGCCTGCTTCAGTCACCGATTGTTATTTCAAACATAATACAAATGAAAATACTCATGTTCAAATGTACTGAAAAGAAATATTAAGATATTTTCCAAGATCACACAATCAGTTAATAACATAACCCAGACTAAAACACATATATCTGAGTTCCAAGCCCTTGACCTTAACCTTACTCTACAAATGTTCTCAGTAACTATGTAATAAATGAATAAAAGTGAAATTTACTTGATAAAGTGGACCAACATTATTTTAGTAGTACCCTCTGCTATAGTTCTGCATCATCACTGTCAGCTTACAACTTGCAAGACTTTGATAGACTATTTGATGGCACAAGCAAAGTGTCCTCTCTGCCTATGCCTGATTCTAAACACAACTACCTATCAAGTACAGAGATGATTCGTTTGACCTAGGAAATAATATAGATGGAGAAAGAGAAGTAGTAAATGGAGAAGCTGTATACAGCTTTCCTGGTGGCCTCACTCCAATGCACCTAAAGCAAACCTTGACTTTACTATCCTGCAGTAGGTTAGATATATATGAAACAAATTGAAATTTGTTTCCCAAGGTTTCACATACTGGAAGTTTAGCCCCTAGTGTGGTGGTGCTGACATGGAAGAACCTTAAAAAAAGCAGGACTTAGTGGAAGGTAATTAGGTTATATGAGCACTGTCCTCAAAAGGGACCAACACTCATCTCAAGGAATGAGCTCTCCAGAGAGCAGTTGATATGAGACCACCCTATAGCTTTGTACCTTCTATATGAAGATGGCTCATTTTCTGCCTCTCTACCATATTTTGACACAGCTGTGGCAGAGGGGACTTTCAAGTTGTTGACACCATGCTATTTGGAGCTTTCAGGCACCAGAATCATAAGCCTAATAAACCTCTTTACTTTGTAAAGTACCCAACCTCTGGCACCTATTATGGCAACACAAAATGATCTAAGGTACATCTCCAGCCTGGTGGTTGAGCAATTCAGGTGTTATTGACATAGTTATTCTTATGGACATGCTCCACATGTTGCAGTAAGTGCAGAGTTGTTGGGGCAAACTGCTATCCTTTTCCACTATAAAAAGAGGTTTGGAGAAATGGACTTTCATCACAGTTACCAAAGAAAACTATTCTGAGTCAGGGAATAATAATCTTAGAATATGCAGATAATTCACAATACCAGTAACTCACCTGGGAAACCAGTAGTACTTGATGATAACTAGAACATAGGGCTTTTTCTGAATTATGAGCTCCATCAATTGTCAGATTTTGTGTTACTTATTCAATACTATGAAAAAAAATTGTTAAAAATATTTTCCAGTCATCATTGCTTATGTGTTGATCAACTCCTATCTAAATTGTCCCACAAATGGAATATGATTTGTGTCTTCCAAAAATTCAAATATTAAAGACCTAACCTTCAAAACTTCAAAATTTTACCTTTTCTGGACATAGGTTCATCACAGATGTAATTAATGTAAGAAGAGATCCTACTGGAATTCGGTAGGCCCTTGATTCAGTATGACTGGTGTTCTTATTAAAAAGGCGAATTTGGGTACAAATATATACATAAGAAGACATGTGAAGATAAAGACATAGATTGAAGTGATATATCTATAAGCCAGGAACACCAAAATTTGCCAGAAAACCACCAGAAGCCAATAGAGAGCCATGGAACAGCTCCACCTTTGTAGCTATCAGGAATATACTACATGGTAAACCTGGTACCTGCCCTTTGTCCCAGCTACTAAGGGAGGAGGATCACTTAAGCCAGGGAGTTTAAGGCCAGTCTGGGCAACAACAATAAAAAAACCTCATCTCAAAAAAAAATTTTAAACATGTTTTAATTTATAAGTTTTATCCATTTTTCCAGAAATGTACAATTATCCAATGTAAGAGCAGAAATTTTTTATATATCTATATTTGATTTTAGTTAGAAAATCCAAATGCAAGACTCTTATACACGTCCAGAAGTCTGAATGTGCTTAGCCTCTTTATCCTACTTATCAATGCTTAATTATACTTCACATTAAAAATTGCTATCTAGTATTTCATTACTGTAAGTGTTGAGATGACATTAACTGTAAAGTTTTGCCACTTCCCAGGATAAGAAGGTCTCCTGTTCCTGAATGTAAAGTTTTAAATTGTGGTTCCTTTTGAGTGGCCACAGACCCATTTGAGAAGCTGATAAAAATTATGAACTTTCTCATGAGAAAAAAGTCCAAGCACAAATATACCTAAAATTTTGGAAGTGATTTCAGGAATTTCCTGAAATACAAACATGGAACTTGGGCTAGAAAAAAAAGATCCCTGTTCAAAATTTTAATTTCCCACTTCCGACACAGATATCTAATTTCAGTTCATTTTTTGTCTTGGTCTATTTAGGATGCTGTAACAAAATACCATAAACTGAGTAGCTTATTCTATACCACAGAAATTTACTTTTCACAGTTCTCAACACTGGGAAGTCCAAACTCAAGGCATCTGCAGATCTGCAGAGGGTCCACTTACTTGCTCATGGCAGGCTGTCTTTCACTATCTTTGCACAGCAGAACAGGCAAACAGCTCTCTCAGACCTTCTTAATAATAAAGGCACTAATTCAATTCATAAGTGCTTGGCCTTCATGACCTTCCAAAGGCTCTATCTCTTAATCTAACCACATTAGAGATTAGGATTTGTTTAGAGTGTGCCTTTATATATTAGTTACATGTCACTTGTTTTAATTTTTGCAGGGGCTCATGCAGAGTTTGCTTGAGTCTTAGAGAAGACTTTGGGCTTGACCTTTTGGCAATGATGGAATTGTTAAGACTATAGGGACTCTTAAAAATGAGCTCAATGTATTTTGCACTGTGAGATGAGCATGAGCATTTGGGAGCCAGGAGTAGAATATTATGGTTTAGATATTAGGTATCCCTCTAAAGTTCATGTGTGAGACAATGCAAGAAAGTTGAGAGATGAAATGAATGGGTTATAAGAGGTTTAACCTAATCGGTGCATTTTGTTCCTGACAGGGATTAATTTATGTTAACTGTAGGCAGGGAGGGTATGGTTGGAGGAGGTGGGTCCCTAAAGGCATGCCCTGGATATATTTTATATATACCTCCTGGTGCATGTTCTGAGCCACTTTACTCCTCTACATTCTTTCACCATGATGTTCTGCTTCACCTTGGGCCCAGAGCAATGAATTCAGCTGTATATGCACTAAGACCTCTGAAACCATGAGCACCAAATAAACTTTTCCTCCTCCAAAATTTTTCAGGTCAGGTCTTTTAGTCACAGCAGTGAAAAAGCTGACTAAAACGGTATTTAGTGTATGTATTTTGGAAGCACACACCTTCATACCATAACACCTTTCAATAGTAGTGTTGATATCATCTTCTTTAGAAAGCCTTTTCTGAATATTCCAGTCCATGCTGATTGTTCCTTTCTCTGAATTCCCAATGCATTCTTAATATTCACCAATTTACTCTAATTGACTTGTGTTTTCTTGCACATTTACTTCCTCTTGCCAATTGGATTGTAAACGCACTGAGGGAAGATATCTTGTTTTATATATTGCGACATCATTCACAAATCTCAGCATTTACTGAATGCTTAACAAATGCTTATTGCCTTTTGACTTACTCACTTGAAAAATACAGGCCATAAATTCTTCCCATTACTCAGGAAAGAAGAAGACCTTCATAATTTTACATAAAAAGTAATCTTGCAATGAGCAGCTTTGAGATGCAGTTCTATATTTCATAGAATTGGATCGGCTATATAAGAAAGGAAAAGCAGTTTCAATGCAGGATGAATCCTTAGTGTGCAGTTATAGATATTACACTGGGTAAGTCCTACTTCTCTGCATCTCCTGCAGAGAAGACCATCAGACTGAAAATGATTGATCAGTGAAAGCCCAATTAGAATAAAAACTTCTTTAACATGTTCACTAAGCAGAAAATATGTCTAATTAGGATGGGAAGAGTTAGCCTACCATTGAAATAGAGTTCTGGTCACTCATTTCAACTAATTGTGTGTAGAAGAAATTTTGTTTCCTAAGTAAGGTTTTTAAAAAACCGGCAAAATTGTGGCTTTTACACAGATACAAAAATAAATACGTATTAAAGATTTTCTTCGGGACTGGGGGTGTAGGTCAGTGGTAGAACACTTGCCTAGCATGCACAGGCCTTGGGTTCCATCTCAATTACTGAAACAAAAAATTATTTGCCTCATTAGTGAGGGAATTGGTAAAATGTTACAATCAGTTTAAAGGAGAAATCAAAGAACAAGCATATTTATGGACAATGAAGCTTGAAATGAATGTGCAAATGGAGACAAAACTAACTGAATTTCTCAAAAGGGAGAACAGTCAGTTGAACCCTGTAGAGGACAGAGTTTGCATGTCTACAACAAGAATTATTTTGCATCGCTGTCAGTCATGTGCAAGTTTCAGAGTTGCAAAATAACTCCCACAGAATCAGAATTGCCAACATTTTAAATTTGTAACAATTTGAAGTATCATTCTGTCCAGAGTACTAATGTCTTCTATTGTGCACAGGAACTTGGCCTTCACATTTTTTTTTTTCTAACAGCTACATGGAGGTGGAACACACCAAGAATGTTCAGCTTAGGATAATTCCTACTAAGGAACTGAATCTCTTTTCCAAGTGAGTTCACTCATCTAGTACATTTCACAATTACCTCCTGATAATGAATACTTACAAAAGAGTGTTTTATTGCACCCATCCCGAATATGGACAATTATATCACTTGATGAGTCATATTTTGAGCATTTTCTTAATTTTAACTTTATGGCCTGTTTAATAGTATTTAATTTTTTATTTTCTTTTCATTTTATATTTTACTTACATTTGTTCCAAGCCAAGTTATGTACAACGTAAGTATCCAAATCATAAACTTCAGCTTCTACTTCATTATCTCTCTAAATGTTCAAAATTCTCCTAAAGGAGGCTGAGGGTATAGTGAAATAGTTGAGTACCTACCTAACAAGTGCAAGGTCCTGGGTTCAATCCTCAACACTGCAAAGAAAATTTTTTAAAAATCTTCCTAAAGTTAACTGGATCTATTTTCTTACATTAACCTTTAAATGATATTTTTCTCTTGATTTTATATTCATTTGCTTTAAGGCCTGTGTTTATATACTATTTTATTAATGTGTAATAACATTTCTTAAATATATTTATACTTCCACAATCTACTCAGCTTCAGTTATTATTCAGCTACAGTTTTAAAAATATAACTCTTTTCATAAACTATTTGAAAACAAAATTATCAATTGGGACAAATTGAAAAATGAAGAAATTTAGGAACCATGTTTTCTATCATGTTATCATTGATCTCAAATCATATCTTAGGTTTAACTCATTGACTTTTAGTGCCAGCTAAATCTAAAGATAGGAAGATAAATCCAGATGCTGTTAGCACATGAAGAAAATCTTGTTTCTTTTAATAATAGAACTGTCCCCCTCCTTTTTTTCCACCCCCACTCCCACAAGGTTTTGAATGTTAATACTTTGATTTCCTCACTAGAGTATTAGACTAAAGCTTCAGGGACTGTCTCGAGAAACAATACATGGCCTCTGACTCTGGGCTGATTTCTTAAGGGTGAAAGCCTGGTCAATTCCCATGCTTTTATTTGCAAAATGAAGAACAGACAGAGGTAAAGGATTCCAGAAGACAGAGGGAGTTTAGAGGCGGTTTGAAAGATATAAGGACATGGATATGAGGAAAACAGCCAGAAACCTTGGGAACAGATCAACCTTCCTCTGGAGGGCTGCCTGTTATAAAATGACATCATGCTAAGGAGAATAATTAGGTGAGTGTAGGCAAGAGCTGTCCATGTGTCTTACCAAGATTTTATTTCAGTGATTAAATCACAGTCAGAGGGGACTCACAAAAAGAGCGACACTGCAGATTATTCTGAAATGCTGGCAACCTTGACCGTCCACATTGATGTGCACCTGACATCTCTCTTGGGCTTTTGATCAGGTCCTTTGTCATATCCATTTTGCCTACTTAAGAAGATTTACTAGAGATTGATTCATTTCACTATCCAATAACTCTGCACTCTATTGAAAAATCACAGTGCTTCTTCCTCGCAAAAAGTACTTTATAAATATTTATGCCCATATCACTCCCATAAATTCTACTTTTTCAATGAGAGAAAAGACAGCTGCTTCCCCTTAATTATCATATCAAGATATTGATTGGAAATTTTCCAAAGTGTTTGACTACAAATATAGCCTTTACCCCTGAGAGTTGGGGGTCTCAAAGCTGAAAGCCCCAAAGGTTCATATCTGAAGTCCTGGCAGTAGGCTTCACTTGGCATGTGGTGCTATGGCTGAGTGGTGGGTTCTAGTCTTGTCTCAGGCACTTAGCTGGTCATGAAACCCTGGTGATGTCACCTTGCTTCTCTAGATGCCAGTTCTCTCATCTTAAATGAACACCAGACTAATTTCTGGTTTTCAAATATGCTCTGAGGAAATCACAAGGTCTGTGAGCCTCCTTAAAAGGCTATTCCATACCTTCTACCACAACAGATTCCTTTTTATGTATCCACTTTAGTTAGGGAACAAGACCTAGAAAAGCTTCATTCATCAAAATTCCCCTAAGAAAAGGATGCATTTTGATGAGCTTGAAGTAGGTACAAGGTTTTAAGGTACATGTTAGAGAATTAGGGGATTCTTCTCTCTCTCTGCATAATGGAGAAAGAAGAAGTTCCCTGGTGAAAATTCACAGGAAGGAGACAGAAGCTAGAGGTTTTGAATGTTTTTTGGAAAATGAAATATAGAAAGAAGACTGTTGCAGTTCAGCAAGGGAACTTCTAAGAGTCCAGGCCTATATCACATGAGCTGTGTGATCTGGGGACCCTCTCTAAGCCTCAGTTCCCTCATTTGTACAACAGAAATAATAAAATATTTAATCTAATAGAGCTAATTAAATTAGCTAAAAAATCGGGCTGGGGATGTGGCTCAAGCCGTAGCACGCTCACATGGCATGCGTGCGACCCGGGTTGAATCCTCAGCACCAAGTACAAACAAAGACATTGTGTCCGCCGAAAACTAAAATAAAATATTAAAAACATTCTCTCTCTCTCTCTCTCTCTCTCACTCTTTAAAAAAAAAGACCTTAACTTTATTCTTTAAAAAATTAAAAAATAAATTAGTTAAAATATACAAAGTACTTAATTTTAAATTATATAAACCTCTCTTTAGTCTAAACCTCCCCTTTGAGGCCTTTGATAAGGTCTGAAATTATAAAATTTTAAATTTTATATTTTAAATTTATTATCTGAGATAAACTTTCTTATCTTTCTACCATCTGCAATCCTCAGTGGTAGCCACATAGTTCACTGAAGTTTTAGTGAACACATATTTTATTTTTTTTTTAAGCCAACTGTCATATTCATAAAACTGAAGTTCACTCAACAAAACAATTATAAATCAGAAACCAATTAACTGATTTACAATCCAGAATTAAAGAAAAAGAGAACTGAATGACCAAAAAGGGTATTTCCAGCAAAGCACATCAGTCTGCCTAGAGGCTTGCTTTCTAGGCTCAAGGAATATGTCTTTCTCCATAAATAATGCTGGACATCAGATCACCCTTCTCCCCAAACCATGCCAGAGATACAGATGGAAGTGGACCTCTAACTATTAAAACTCCAGGCTAGAGGAATATGAGATAGCAGATAAGAAGGCACTGCAATCAGTAATACTTGTGTCTGAGTCCCCACTTGGTTTCTTACTAGCTTTGTGAATGGGTAAATGGCATAAGTATTCTGCCCTCTATTTTTTATGCACCAAATGGGGAAGATATGGAAACTAACTAATTTATAGGGAGCAGATAAGACAATAAATGTAGTACTTCACACAGGGCAAAATACTTATATTCAAAAAATGTTAGTTGTTATTAACTCACTTCACTTGTGTTATGACACAGACTTGGTCATAAAAAATTAATAGTATCAGCTATTATAATACAAAGTACACTTTACTATTCTTTATATATATATAGATATAAAGAATAGTGTATATATATATTAGTTCTCGGCGGACACAACATCTTTGTTGGTATGTGGTGCTGAGGATTGAACCCGGGCCGCACGCAAGCCAGATGAGCTCGCTACTGCCTGAGCCACATTCCCAGCCCACTTTACTATTCTTGATGGAATTTTGAAGACTCCTTAGTTCCTTGGTGAACAATGAACAACATAAGTAGCATCTTTCCAGTTCATCTCAGTCAGATAACATCAAAGAGATTAATCATCTATTTCATTTTATTTTTTTCTGTATGAGCTTCACTCTACTTTAAATTTTAATTTTATTATTATTATGTCACTTTTAGAATCGCCTTCCCTGGCTACCTGTTTTGTCATTCTCAAGTCTTTTGGCTCCAGGAAGGCATAGCCATGATTTTCTTGTTGCCACTTATCCCCAGCATTTGGCATAGTGCCAGACACATAGTAGATGCTTAGTGTATTTTTTTTTTCAAAATGAATATACAATGTATCATTATTTCTGGCTTTTATAAATAGACATCTCTCCTATAAGTCACATATTAAACTTCTTATTTGAAATTCATGTTTTCTTATTTCTAGGATGTCTAATTTGTAACTTAGTTGAAATCCTTTAAGTGATCTAATTACTGTTTTGTTCAAGTTGTTTGTTTTTGTCATGTGGGGGATCAAACCCAGGACCTCACATATGCTAGGCAAATGCTCTACCACTAAGCTACATCTTTAGCCCTTTGTTCAAGTTTTGTCTGTCTTGTCCAGCCTCCTTCTCATTGAAGGGCCATTGTGATTGGTCCCTCTGTTTATCACTTGGCCTGCTTGAATGCACTATAATTTTTCTTCCTTTTCACACTGGAATGTTGGTGTAGCTGCTGATACTTTAAGTGAGGCTGGTCACAAGAAGAGGAAGCTTCTGTGGGCTGGCAGTAACACAACAAGCAGGTTGTCGGTGCTCTGTCAAGGCATCAGCCCAAACCATTTGGATCCCTATTTTCTATTCTCTACCTCAATATGGAGAGGAATTCAGCTCCTTCTTGATTTCCTGTATGCCAGAGAAAATGGGCACACTTCTATAACTAAAGGTGAAAACTCATCTTAAAGGTCAAGCACCTAAGGCCTATACTTCCCAGAATGTCTACATAGAGGGTGCTCTACTGGTTCCAGGCTTTCATTGGCTCAAAGGAAAGAAATCATAGTAACATTCCCAGCTGTCAACTTCTGGACCCCAGGTGCCCTGCTAATGTTCCCTGGACCCCAAGGAACTCTAATCTCAAGAGGACTAGAAAAGAGAGTTAGAAGCCAACTTTAATTTCACAAGGTGACATTTTCTTATCACTCAATTAAATTCTGGATATTAGCCATATTTGATTTTGCCATTTATTATGACTGAAAACTTATCAAAAATTAATTATTCTCATTACTTTGATATTTTAAGAGGGAAATGAAAACTATGTAAGCTAGAATAAAAGCATAAAAGAGAAATCTTATAAATTATTCTTATTTTTTTTCTGTCACTATGCATAAATTATGGCATGTAGGATAGCTAACTATTGGTGCTCTTAGAGAGACTTCTCTTTAGAGCCTAAGTTAGAATTTATTGCAGATGTATGCTCAAAAACATTTGTTGAATACATTCATAAATGAATGGTTGAATGAATGAACAGTGATTCATTTAGGATATAAGACAACTTTGGTCATATATGTGCAGTTGACAGGTAATTTACAAAATTTGTTTTTAGCCTAAAGAGCTTTCACTCAAATAATTCCAAATGAGGAGTTTCAGTAAGCTAAAAAGATACTCATGACTCTGATTGAAATGAACCAGAAGACAGACTTACCATTTCAGGTGTCCCTGGCCACTGGGAGAGCTTCCTACAAATCTTTTAATTCTGGAGATAATACAGCAGATAAACAATGCTCTTGAATAGTGGTCATAGTTATTTCAGCTACATTTACTTGCCATATCTATCACACTGGCTGAACCATTGGGTTCAATGAACTGCATCGATTATTAAGACAGATTAAATAAATGAATGGGCCATTACTCTTATGAGCAGCCTAAGCTAGTCATTAAGACTAAATGATAAAAGTCAGCAAACCTAATGTAAAATTGAGGAACAATTTTAAAAGAAATCTAATGTACAGGAAGATACCAATTATTAAAATTTAACTAACCAGAATCATTATAAACTGAATTTATTAGGAATGATGCAGATGGTAAGGAAATGGGCTAAAACCAGTGAAAATATTTACACATTATGTCTATCTGTCCAACACAGTGCTTGCCATTATAAAAGGTACAAGATGTACGAAATATGATCCTTAGATCTAAGCTGTTATATATATATATATATGTATATATATATTTGTTAATATAGTTGGGAAGACAAAAGTCACATATATGACATAATCTGAAAACAATTAAGTGTGTTACATTCTATATTAGAATAACAATTATTTTAGATAAACTCTTTGTAATCCAAACACCATTATATAAATAAATATTCAATATAGAGTTTTAGAATATATTCTGTTAGAATATATATAGAGTCAGTTAGATTGAGTTTAGACTCTTATGGTCTTAGAGTAATACAACTGTACCAAAAAGAATAAGATTTAGAGTAATAATCTGGAGTCACTGAATATACAACATTAAAGTTCATATTAATCAAGAATTTCTGGGAAGAAGTAACAGAGTAAAGCTATATCAAATACCACACTTGAAAGATTTTACAACAATTCTTATCTTTTCCTTAGGAGAAGAATAATTTTTATTATAAATAAACACAAGAAATGACAAAAATAGTTGACCCTATCTAATTTTATGAAGCTACTATGTTATTGATACCAAAATCAGTTATGGACAATAAAAGAAACACTATTTAAAACAACCTCACTTAAGAAAAGATGTAAAAATATACCAAGCTCAATATTATCAGTCCTACAACATCATGATCAAGTAGAGATTATCCCAGAAGAGCAAAAACATCCTTGGAAACTCTCTCAATGAGTCTAGGTAAAGATGCACACCAGATTAAGAGACTGAAAACTTGTTCTCTGGAGAAAGTAAAGGGTTTCTGTACTGGAGAATGCCAGAAAGAAGGGGGTTGTAATAAGGAAAACTTACACAAATGCATTTACTTTTGTTACAGCCCCATGTCCCATTAAAATGAAAGTAAAGAGGGTTGTTTCTGTTTGTGTTTACTGTTTTTAAAAATGTATTTACCAGATTGTATATTCAATGAATTGAATATATTTACAAAATAGAGATTACAGCAACAAAATTATGGATATTGTGAATCGGATGGACGTATGGTAATCAATTTAGCATAATGAAGACACAATTTTTTCATCTAGTTATTGATTCATATTAGTTATATATAATGCTAAGATTTATTTTGACATAATTATAAATGCATGAAATAAAATTTTGCTGTAATTTAGTACCCAGTACTGCCTTTTCCCTCCTCTCCTCCCTCCCACTGTTCCTTTTCTTCTACTTTACTGATCTTTCAGTTATTGACTTCCATTTTTTTAATGTACATAATGGTGAAATTCACTGTTGTATATTCATCTATGTACATATGAAAGTTGGGTTGGATTCATTACATTGTTTTTCCCGTATCCTTTTCCTTCTCCCTCCCCATCAAACCTCTTCTCTACTTCACTGATCTTTCTTCTATTTTGATGGAATTTCACCCTCCCACCCAACCCCTGTCATTTCTTCTCTCTCTTTCATTATTTTAGGCTAGCTTCCACATATTGAATGTTCCGTAAACATTCAATCTTTGGCTTTCTGGATCTGACTTATTTAACTTAGCATGATAGTCCCCAGATTGATCCATTTACTGGCAACTGATATAATTTCAATCTTCTTGGCTAATACTTCAGGACCTGGGGCCACCAGGAATCTTTGAAGTTTGGGTCAAAGAAGAGCTAAGAACAGAAAGATTACTAAAGAGCCTCTTAAGAAGAACTCTCCAGCTGCACACCAGATTAAGAGACTGAAATCTTGTTCTCTGAAGAAAGTAAAAGGAGAATGCCAGGCAGAGTGAGAAGGGGGTTGTAGTAAGGAAAACTTATCCTAACTAAAGATTTATGTACTTAATATTGAGATGTCTAGCTCCCTTCTCTTATTTGGTAGACAAGCCTATACCCTTCAGAGAGCAGAAGGGAAAAACCTCTTCAGAATTCACCTTGTCCAGGAGTAAAGATGTTAAAAATAATTATGTCAGGGATCCCTAAAGGAATGGTCCAGCCAGATCACTGCACAGTAAGTAAATCTACCATTAACAAGACAAAAACACAGCTTGGGGGCTGGAGTTATAACTCAGTGGTAGAGCGCTTGCCTAGCACATGTGAGGCACTGGGTTCAATCCTCCGCACCAAATAAATAAATAAATAAATAAATAAATAAATAAATAAATAAATAAAAGTATTGTGTCCATCTACAACTAAAAATATTTAAACACACACACACACACATACACACAGATGGAGATTCTGGATAGGTTTTTTATTTTTTAAATGTACAATTTCATGGGTTTTAAATATATTTCCAAAGCTGTACTGCTACCATGACCAGAGTATTTAAGACCAGAAAATTCAAGTCAAGAAAATTGTCTTTACCCCAAAAGAAACTTGTACCCATTAGCAGTCACTCCTCTTCACCATCTCCATCCAACCCCTGGCAACCACTAATCTCTATGTCTATGATTTGCCTACTCTTGATATTTTATAAAATAAAATCATATAAACAAAAAACTATGTTCTTTTATGCCTGGCTTCTTTTACTTTAAGTACTGTCCTCAAGGTTCATTTTTATTGTAGCTTATAGCAATACCTTTTCCCTTTTTTTGACTGAATAATAATCCATCACATGGCTACAACATATTTTGTTTATTCATTCATCAGTTGATGGACATTTGGATTGTTCCCCTGTTTGAGGGTATTATGAATAATGCTGTGAACATTTGTATACAGGTTTTTTGGGGGGTACATTTTCCAGTCCTGTGATAACTTTTTACTGCCTTATTCTTACCTATGAAGAAAAAGTCAAGGATGAGCCAGTACATGAAGAAAGCTTCTAACAGAATGAAGCAAAGGAAGACAAAAGCAATTTACAAGAAAAGAAACTGTTGAGAGAAAAAAAGAAAAGGAATAGAGATTCGTGGGGAAACATCACATAAGAACAGTGTGCTGTTTAGAGAAGAAATGTTGAGATATATGTTTTAACTTGAAATTTTTAAATGTGATGGGAAAAATTAAAAATTGAAATTTTGGAAGATAAAATGAGAGTATCTTTCAAAAAAGGAGAGGAAAAAAGAGATGGTGAACAAAAAATAAAAGAGGACTAGATCAAAAGACCAAAATCCAAATAATAGGAATTAAAGAAAAAATAAGAAAAACAGAAGGATTAAATCAACGATTAAATTATTCAGGAGATTTTTCCACAACTATGGATAGAAGTTTCTTGATGGAAGGACTTTGTTAGTGCCCACAAAACAGGGTGTTTGAGGAAGGAGTTGTACAGTAAGACTTATCATCAGGAAATTTTATACTGGCAAAATGAATAAAATCCTATACATTTTTGTGATGGTGAGCACAGATCAAATACAAGGCATCAGGCCCATAAATTACTTTGGACTTTTCCACGGCAATACTGGATTCAGAAAATAATGGAACATGGTCTTCAAAGGTCTGAGAAAAAATTATCTTCAACATAGAACTCCAGCTTTAGTTGAGTTTTCAGTTAATGTAAGGGGTAGTGAGAAACTAATGTGACTCCATTTTTGAGAAACCAGCCTCTATCTCACAGCAAAGGCATGACCCTTGTCCTTGGAAAAACCCACAGAGCATTCTTAAGCACATACCCATGTTAGACCAGGATGCAAGAAAAGACCACTGACTCCAATTAAAATCAAATTAAAGCAAGCTTATTATTTCGACCGGCCGGGCTGCCTCTCCCTCCTAAAACAGCGGAAACAAGACAGCAACCCCAGCTTTCCTGCAGCCCAGCTTTATAGCCCAGAAAGTTACACAAAGGGGGGTTACAGATAACAGAACTCTGACAAGCATCACACTAATGGTAGTTTACATTTTTTTGCTGGCCCCAACATCAGAATTTATGAGGACCATTAGAGCCTCAGAGAGGGTCATTGTCTGGCCAGGGAAGGCCAATATTTATGAGGTGTCACTAAGTTTCAGAGAGGGCTGCTATCTGGTAAGAGAGCCAGGTATGGGTGAGTTCAAGGCATGGGCAGGCATTCCAAGCAGGTTCAGAATTTGCAGTAATTTATAGTAAAGCCAAAATTATCTTTTCATGGCTTTGTGGCAAGATGGCTCCCAATTTTAAGAAAAGATCAGTTTGGGTCTATCACTCACCCTGCTGAGTTGTTTGTCTGTAAATAAAGGAGAGGTCTGAGGTTCCAGGTGTCCCTGACTCAATTAGGCTAAGTGAGGACCCATAGCAACCCCCCTAGCAACCTCCAATCAGCATTAGACAGGGAAAATACTTGGAACGCCAGATGACCCCCCAGTAGTTTATGGTGGTTGATAACATGTTGGGAAACCATGTAGTTTAGCACGTACACCCCTCGTGGCCTAAACCAATCAGTTCAAAGGAAACCCCCCCCCTTGTACTAGCCAATCACCCCTCCCTAACTTGTTCCCACCATTGAATATGCTAATCAATGTTAAGAGTTGTTGTTTGACTTTCCCGCAGTATGGAAAGATTTGCTGTGTGATGTTGTGACGCATAGAGTATCCCCCCAGAAACCTATAATATCTCACTGAACAAAGGACTGGGACTCACTCTCTGGGACCACTGCGTTGAGAACGGTTGTGAGTCCAGGCTCGAGCTTGCAATAAAGATTCTTGTGTGATTGCATCGGATTCGGCTCCTGGAGGTGTATTGGGGTCCCATGAATCTGGCACAACAGTAGAATGTAGACATGCATGTTCTAAAATATGAATGGCCTCCCTAGTTCCTGTTCTCAAGAAGTTACTCAAAAGTGTGCTAAGCCACAATGAGAGATCAAGACAAGAAAAGAGAAGATGGGAAGAAGAAAAGGTTACCTGACTGAAGAAAAACTAATCCTGTAATGAGAGTAGCATTTCCAAAATGACTACAGTATCCTAGGCACAGAGAGCACTCAGAAGAGGTTTGAAAAAGTCAGAAAGCTCCAGAGATATTTCTTCAATAAGAGAGAATATTCTACCAGAATATACAGAGATGAGAATGAGGACAAATTAGTGATACAGATTAAGCAATAAAAATATCTATGTATGAGCTCTGGAAAAAATGTGCAGGAAAAGAATATTAATCATAGTATGTGGCTTTGCCAAGAATGGTATTTTCAAAATCACAATAATGAAAATACTGAATACACTTAATCTAACAAAAATGACAATAAGACAATATAACACTATACGAGGGAGAAAGAACTAGAAGAATTGTAAGAAAGAATGAGATGTCAGAGAGCTAATAACTAACTTCCTTAGTAGGAAGACAATAATAAAAACCTGAAAAATAAAGTTGTAGCAACATAGAAATATTATTTAGACATAGGCAAGTAAACATGAATAGAGCCACCTGAAAAGCTAAAAACGTGGTCTTTGTGTCCAGAAGGTAAGGAGTAAATGCATACAACATTTTGTTATGCTGGTTTTAGAGTAGGACTTCTAAAACTATTTGATGCTTTGAAATGTATACATCTATAATTTTGATAAAAACGCAAGAAATTTAAGATCTGTTAATATAGTTTATAACAAATGACTAAATAAAGTCATTATCTCAATGGATACAGAAAAGGCATTTGATAAAATTTCATCTTATTCATCTGAAAGAACACATTAACACAATTGGAAAATAACATTTCCTAAAGCAGAGAAAGGATCTGTACCAAAAGCCTGCCACAAATAGTATATTAATGATGAAACATTACCAGTACAGCCAGGACTAGGAAAAGGATACTTGACCTCACACATCTATTCAACTTTATATTGGAAATTTTAACCATTAAAACAAGGTTAAAGAGAGAGATTTAATAACTAGGATAGAAGAAACAAAATTGTACACAGGTGATATAATGTTTATATCAAATTCAAAAGACTCCAGAGACAAATTAATAAAACTAACAACAGGTTAACAAAATTGCTGGATACAAGATAAAAATACAAATCAATAGTATTCCTTTTCATCAGTCAAACTAATAATATCATTAAAATTTTAAGATATGGAAAAATATATCTAACAAGAGAGACCTTTCTAGACAAAGGTATATAAATTTATTGAAGTATATTAAAAAGATAATAAATGAACATATGTATCTTCTCTGTTAAATTAAAGCTTTGGTATGATAAAAATAAGTTATCTCCCAATTCATATATAAATTCAAATCAATTCCATTAAAACTAGTACAACTTTTTTTGTAGAGTTCAAATAAGTAATCTTAAAATTCATGTGGAGCTGGGCATGGTGGCACACACCTGTAATCTGTAATCCCAGCAGCTCAGAGGTTGAGGCAGGGGGATAATGAGTTCATAGCCAGCCTCAGCAATTTATTGAGATGCTAAGCAACCCAGTGAGACTCTGTCTCTAAATAAAATACAAAATAGATCTGGGGATGTGGCTCAGTGGCCAAGTGCCCCTGAGTTCAATCCCCATTACCCAAAAACAAACAAACACAAAATCCTCAAAAACTCCATGATAAAAAAGAAAATAAAAATTACTCAAATATTCAGGTATTAAATGAAGTAAAAACTATGATATAGACATTTATAGAATGAAATTCTGCGCAACATTAAAAACAATGATGTAAATCTTTAGATAAAGTTATGATAATGATGCATTAATTTTGTTAAAAAGAGTATGTATAGCATAATCTCAACTGCTTTCAAAAAACGAGTATGAATATATATATGTATATATATATACATATATATATATATATATTTTAGGGGAAAATGGGTGGAATGCATATCAATACACTAATAACGGTTATTTATTGATGTTAGATTTATAAGTGATCTCTATTATCTTCTTTGTATTTTTCTCTATTTTAAAAACTTCACTTAGTAACTGTACTTTTTCAAGACAATTTTTAAAACTTTTTTAAAAAATGGTGTTGACTTTTTATTATTTGCCATGATGTTTTTCTTCATCTGTACATTCAATTATATCCATCCCCATTCCTCTCTCTAACAAATCTTGTCTCATCAATTCAGGTCTCATAACCCAATCACACAAGCCAATTCATCACAATAAACAAATGTTTTATTGAGGGAACTCTAATAGATTTTGGTATCTATAGTAAATTTAGAGGAATAGGTCTTTGGTATGAGTTTCCTGATTTGGTTCAGGGTTATCTAGAATTGTTTCTCTAATCTGATTTGACTTAAATCACTGAAGATTATTTTCAGTGGTAAAGAAGATACCTGAAGTCCATAGTGTGATGTGACAATAGAAATATGCAAAACATTACAATTGGATAATCTTAATTAAATACTCACAGAAAATAAGGTTCTGGATGACTATGTATTTGATACCTTGAATATTTTTGTCAAACCAGAGAATATCATGAGATTGGTCATTTGTTTCTAAGTATACTTGAGAAAGTAAGGAAAGAAAAGGATGAGCCCTGGGCTTCAAATTCTCAGCCCAAGCTCTGCATAAATGAATGACCTGAAACTCTGTCCGACCTGACCTGAAAGAAATCTTTTATCTCCTGGAGCTTCAGGGATGATATTAACGAAAATTGAACCCCTAGATTCATTCTGCAATTGGAAAATGCGAGCTGTACTCTCAACTTCATTGTCCTGTCTTCAAGTGAAGGCATTGATTGAGAAAGAGTGGGACTCTGATAAATAGAATGGGGACCTTTGGAAAGTGCCTAGTGAAGAATATCGAACTCAGAAATTCTCCCAACAGAAGCATCCCTTCCACTCCTCTCCTTCTCTGGTTGCCTTGAAAGGCATTGCTGATTCAAATCAGGAACTACCACTCCCTGGTTTTTAGACCTAAAAATAGATTTAACCCCCAGAAAGCCCTAAAGGGTGAGCCATAGTGTAAGCCAAGAGTAAGTATTTTATTTAACAAAAGGATTGCATGGTTTTCCAATTTATAAAGACATAAATCTCGTGAGTATGGTGAGGATTAACATTAAAGGTGGAGTAATGGTGGGATGACTATTAAGTTAGATCAGGTAAGATTTATTGATATAGGTCTACAAGCAGAGACTGGAGACAGTGATTTAGTTTGAGGGATTAGAAAAGGCACTGACAGGTTGTTTGGTGGACTAGAACATAAACCACAATGTTTCTTACACTGATACGCCACAACTGGTCTACTGTAGTGAAAGGTATCTAACAGCTGTTAGAGTGGATTTTCCATGTGAGACCCACTCATCCACCCTAAGGACCCAGAAGAGAACTTCAATAACCCAACGGATAAGATGACTCAAGTCTGTTAGTCAGCCTCTTTCCCCACAATACTGCATTGCCCAGTGGGCTCATGAACAAAGAGGTCATTCTGTCACCAATAGAGATTACACAGGAGTCCATTGCAAGGACTTCCACTCACTGAGGCTGACCTGACTATAGACTGCTGAGTGTCAACAACAGAGACCAACATAGAATTTTTTTTTTAAATATGAAGGACTCCTGCTTGCTTCAGTCCTTGCTCCATTTATAGCCATTGTTTTCTGTGAATTCTTTTAGTATTTTTAATATGCTATACACACATATACACATGTGCATGCATGTGCAAGCACAAATGTTAATTTTTTTATAAAAATTTAAATACATATCTGAGTATGGTGCCTCATGCCTATGTTCCCAGTGGCTCAGGAGGCTGAGGCAGGAGGATCACAAGTTCAAAGGTAGCTTCAGCAACTTAGCAAGGCCCTTAGCAACTCAGAGAGACCCTGTCTCAAAATAAAAAATGAAAAGGACTGGGGATGTAGCTCAGTGCTTTAGCACCCCTGGGTTCAATGCTTCTTTCAGAAAAAAAAATATATAAATAAGTAAGCTAAAAATACTTAAGAAAGTATTATCATGACAAATCTTCTAGGGCTTTGAGTATAACTCTTATTCTTTGAGAATGAGAGTAATACCCATTGTAAGAATCTTCCATAAATTAATTAACCATGTCTACATTGATAAGTACAATCTTTTTATCCATCTTTGCTTGGCTAATGACAAACACAGTACTCATTATACAGCAAGCCCACAATAAACACCTGAAAACTGAATGAAGATAAATGACTATATGTGTCTTTTTTTGGGTAGCAGTGATCTTGTATTGGATGACTTAAAACTGAACAAACAAGTCCCATCTAAAACTGTCCAATGTTGCTGGAAAAACTATTTTAAACTCAGCTTTTCCACTAGAACTACCTCTTCAACCTCAAAAAAAGCATTATAGAAATAAACTGTCTAAACGTTATAAAAATATCATTATTAATGAAAAATAACTCCCCCTGCACAAAAAGGATTAGGAAATAACCATTTTAAAGAAAGAAGAGTTTAGTTATAAATATGTTGCATAGTAGATTCTGAAATGACAGTGGGGGATAGTTTGTGAGAATTTTATTTTTATGTGCTGCCTTTGTTGAATAAAATTAGTGTCCCTTATTTCTAATCCAAAAAGCAAGCAAGAGGGCGGGGGAATATGACTCAGTTGGTGGAGTGCTTGCCTTGCATGCAGATGGCTCTGGGTTCAATCCCCAGTACAGAAAAAAAAAAAAAAAAGCAAGCAAGAGAAATAGTATCTCTTTTACTAAAAACAAAGAAGCAAAAAGAATATACTGCTGCTGGAATGTTCTTATTAATTTAGCCTGTGCATCTTCCTTCCCCTGAGCTAGAATCCTCTGCAGCAATGCTTCTTACCTTGCCTGCGCATTGGATCACCCAAAGATTCTTGAAACATATTTATGCCTGTTCTTACCCCACCCCCAGGGATTCTGATTTACTTGGTCTGGGGCATGTCCAGGCATTGGACATTTTAAAAGGCTCCTCAGATAATTCTAATGTAAATCCAAGTTTGAAAAGCATTCTTTTACCCCCAACCCCAAATAAAAAGATGAAATAGCACTGCCAGTCCTCCCAGAATTACCTAATATATTTTAGTAGAAGAAAAAGAAGGAAGAAGGTTAATAGAGTTTTGGAGTGACAGGATTGAAGGAGCATGAAAGAAATGAAAAATAAATGTACATCACATGATAGGGAGCAGGTGGGAGAAAGCATGGACACGCACAACACAGTTTCCCAGCAATCTATGGTGTTCAAATTAAGAATGAGCCTGATTGGCATTAAGAAAAACTGCCTGCTTTCCTTCCCCCCTCACCCTCCTCCTTTCTCTGGAATGAAAATAATCAATCTCAGAATTTTAGATCTTAGAATTGTAGCAGTCCTAGAGGTGTGCCATTCAGTTCTTCCTTCAACTAGAACCTACTGTGAGAATTGTAGATAGTTGATTCTCATCAGCCGACTTCAGGATCCACAGCAATGTTCATGCTGAGGCTTCACATTTCCTGGGCTGCTCATAGCTAATGGCACATAGTGGGTATTTAAGCCAGGGCATTGATATCTAGTGTAGGACTCTTTTAATGCACAATCTTTATTCTGGAATTCCCCCATTGGCTTTTCTAAGCTTTGTCAAAGCTGTGCAGAAGTCTGAGGTTTTTATTAATTCTAATTCCTTTTCCCTGATTTTCACAAATTCATTGCTTTCTGCTTATTCCTGAATCCCTTTCCCTTTCCCTTTCAAATGCATTGCTCCCAATAAATTTCTTGTACATCTAACTCTTTCTTGGCATCACTTTCTCAGAATGCTTAAACTGAATCACATAAACTTCCTTTTAGCTCAGAAACCTGATGTTCAAATGATTTGATGATTGTCACAAGACTACTATGTAGCAGACTAGGATTAGCAATAGAATTTACAATCCACAAATGAATATATTCTAAATAAAAATGTCATCATTGAAAAAAAAAACTAAAATAAAAGTAAAACCAAGTGTAATGGATTGAAAAGAATCCTGTATGATTTGGATGTGAGGTGTCCCCCAAAAGCTCACGTGTGAGACAATGCAAGAAGGTTCAGAGGAGAAATGATGGATTGTAAGAGCCTTAACCCAATCACCGATTTAATCCCCTGACAGGGATTAACTGAGAATTAACTGAAGTGGTAGGGTGTGGCTGGAGGTGGTGGGAATTGGGGAATGGTTTTGATGTATATATTTGTATCTGGAGAGTGGAGTCTCTCTCTCTACTTCCTGGTCACCATGATGTGAGCTGCTTCCCTCTGCCACACACTTCGTCATGATATTCGGCCTCATCTGGAACCCCTAGAAATGGAGCCAGCCCTCTATGGACTAAGACCTCTGAAACTGAGCCCTCAAATAAACTTAGTCCTTGCAGTGGTTCTGGTCAGATCCTTTAATCCAGCAGCAAGAAAGCTGATTAAAACAAGTTCCCCCCAAACTTGTGTCCACTTGGAGCCTCATAATATGACCTTTTTGGAAAGAGGGTCTTTGCAAATGTAATTAAGAATTGAGGGGTTGGGGTTTGGCTCAAGTGATAGAGTGCTCGCCTAGCACATGTGAGGCACTGGGTTCGATCCTCAGCACCATATAAAAATAAAGATATTGTATCCACCTAAAACTAAAAAATAAATTAAAAAAAAGGAATTGAGATGAGATTATACTGGATTAGAGTGGGCCCCAAATTCAAGAACTACCCTTACAAGAGACAGAAAAGGACACACTTAAGATAATGCAATGAGAATCAGAGATTAAAGTGATACACCCACAAGCCAAGGAATACCAGCAGCCATCAGAGCCTGGGGAAAGGAACAATTTTTCTCATGAATCTTCAGAGGGAACTTGGCCCTGCCAGGATCTTAATTTTGGACTTTCTGTTTCCAGATCTGTGTGCTTTAAGCCACTGAATTTGCATTAATTTGTTACAGTGGCCCTAGTAAACTGAAGGCACAACTTCAGTGAGGGGTCTTCTGTACTACACTAGTCATATCACCAAAACAGAACTGTGCAACCAACTATAAAAATCAAAACTATCAATCTTATATTTTTAGTAAACAGTGTAGAGAAGCTAGTACTTTACACTTTGAGGGGAGGTTTTGGCCTTAAAAGAGTATATTACAAGATGGGCGCAGTGGTGCACACCTATAATCCCAGCAGCTTGGGAGGCTAAGACAGGAGGATCAAGAGTTGAAAGCCAGCCTCAGCAATGGCAAGGCACTTAGTAACTAAGTGAGACTTGTCTCTAAATAAAATACAAAATAGGGCTGGAGATATGGCTCAGTGATTGAGTGCCCCTGGGTTCAATTCCTCATACCAGAAAAAAAGTAAAATAAAAGCACCTTACATTATAAATCACTAGCTAGTATGTTCCATTCCCTTGTAGGTCAAGAGTCAGTACTTTAGCTCCAGGTGGCCCAAAAGATTAGCACAGAGCTACCATAAAAGTGCTGCAAGTTAAACTGGCCCCTATTTTCAACCTGAGTTGACATCCAGATACCATTGAATATAACTAAATCTCAGTCTTTCAGCACCAGCACCTTTTAAGAACATGTAGGCAAGCGTATATGGGTCAAGGAAAGTTTGTCACTTGGGGAAAGTGTGTTTTAACACACATAGAGGTTCCAAAAGAGGAGAGTAAACTTTTGTATCATACCTTTTGAGTAATTTTTAATGAGTTCCTGTGTCAGGGTCCCCAATCCCTCCTTTAAGCTTGGTATCTGCTAGGACTAACAGGATTTGAAAACTGTTACACTAATTATTATAATTATAAAATGATTCAAATCAAAATCAATAAAGGGAAAAAGTAGTAGGGGCAAAATCTAGGAGAAACCAGGTACAAGCTTCCAAGTGTTTTTCCTAGTAGAGTCACATGGG
Organism: Ictidomys tridecemlineatus; assembly: GCF_052094955.1. NCBI lineage: Eukaryota > Metazoa > Chordata > Mammalia > Rodentia > Sciuridae > Ictidomys > Ictidomys tridecemlineatus. The sequence continues at coordinate 123,733,431 of NC_135483.1, read as the reverse complement.
GATACATATTCCAGCAATGATGTGTGACCACATGTGTGAAGTGCTATCAACCAGGGCAAGTTCCTGACCCTTGAAGTCCAGGATTTTCATCAGAGGTCAGTCATAAAGGTTCCCTAGGGGGAAAAAAAAAACAGGTTATCCAACATAAATCACAAATTGCTACAGCAAGGTCCAAGGCCTTAGGCATACTGAAATACTTTGATCAGAGACCATTTCAAAGGTTTTTCATTTCATTTTTTTTTCTGAGAAATTCCAAGGCATTTACATAATGCATTCCTTTTTTTCTAAACCCAGAGAGTTTTGAGAGATTTTATTATTATTATTTTGTGGTGCTGGGGATTGAGCCCAGGTCTTTGTGCATGCAAGGCAAGCACTCTACCAACTGAGCTATATCCCCAGATCCTTCTCTATTATTCTTAATAAATTACTGGTCTCTTACAATGTCAGAGATAAATACATCTAAAATACATTGTTTTTAAACAATCATAAAAAGTCTTTAATCCCAGTTATTCTGGAGGTTGAGGCTGGAGAATCACAAATTCAAGCCTAGCCTGCAACCTAGGGAAACTCTGTCTCAAAATATAACATTTTGAAAAGGGCTGGAGATATAACTCAGTGGCAGAGTGCTTGCCCTGCAGGAAGGAGGCCCTAGTTTCCAGTGTGAAAACTGGAAAAAAAAATCTTAAAAATAGTTGGGCCTGGTAGGCTTTTCTTGAGTTTTAGAGACTCCACTATATGTCATCTGTTGAGTTACTTTAAAATACTACTGTATAGGGGGGCTGGGGTGTGGCTTAGTGGTAGAATGCTCACCTAGCCCCAGGGAGGCCCTGGGTTTGATCCTCAGCACCACATAAAAATAAATAAAATAAAGGTATTGTGTCCAAATACAACTAAAAATAAATATAAAAAATACCATGGTATAAGACTTTATTTTTATTCTATCTTTGATAAAGCCAGGTTGACATAAAAATTTTAACAATCTAGCTTTCACTTAAAGTTATACTATGGATACCTTCATTTTCAGTATCTTACAGATCTCACTTTTGTTTTTAGACATACATGACAGTAGAATGTATTTTGACATATTACACATATGTGAAATATAACTTCCCATTTGATTGTACATGATGTGGAGTTACACTGGTCATGTATTCATATATGAACATAGGAAAGCTATGTCCAGTTCATTCTACTGTCTTTCCTATTCCCATCGCCTCTCTCATCCCTTTATTCTGATTCAGTGAAATTCTTCCCTCCCACCCCCTTATTGTGTAAGCATTTGCCTATCAGAGAGAACATTCAGCCTTTGGTTTTGGGGGATTGGCTTATTTCACTTAGCATAATAGTCTCCAATTCCATTCATTTACCAAATTGAATTACAAATACCAATTATGGCAAATGCCATAATTTCATTCTTCTTTATGGCTGAGTAATTGTGTGTGTGTGTGTGTGTGTGTATATCACATTTTCTTTATCCATTCATCTACTGAAGGGCACCTAGGTTGTTTCCATAGCTTAGCTATTGTGAATTGAGTTGCTATAAACATTGATGTGGCTGCATCATTGAAGTATGCTGATTTTAAGTCCTTTGAATACAGACCAAGGAGCGAGATAAGATGCTCAAATTGTGGTTCCATTCCAAGTTTTCTGAGGAACCTCAAAACTGCTTTCCAAGGTAGTTGAGCCAATTTGCTGTCCTACCAGAAATGTATGAATGTTCCTTTTCTCCTACATCCTCACCAACATTATTGTTACTTATATTCTTGATAATTGCCATTCTGACTGAAGTGAGATGGAATTTCAGAGTAGTTTTAATTTGTATTTCTATAATTGCTAGAGATGTTGAACAATTTTTTCATATATTTGATGACCATTTGTATTTCTTTTTCTGTGACGTGCCTGTTCAGTCTCTTTGCCCATTTATTGATTGGGTTATTTGGGGGATTTTTTTGGTGTTAAGTTTTTTTGAGTTCTTTGCATATCCTGTAGATAAATGCTCTATCTGAGGTGCAGGTGGCAAAGATTTTCTCCCATTCTGTAGGCACTCTTTTTACATTCTTGACTGTTCCCTTTGCTGTGAAGAAGATTTTTAGTTTGATGAAATCCCATTTATTGATTCTTGATTCTACCTTTTGCACTTTAGGAGTTTAGTTGAGGAAGTCTGTTCCTAAACTGACATGATGGAGAGTTGAAGCTAAATTTTTTCTAGTAGGGGCAGAGTCTCTGGTTTAATTCCTAGTTCCTTGATCCACTTTTGAGTTTTGTGCATGGTAAGAGCTAGGGATTTAATTTCATTTTGTTGCATATAGATTTCCAGTTTTCCCAGCACCACTTGCTGAAGAGGCTCTTATCTCCAATGCATGTTTATGGTACCTTTATCTAGTATGAGATAACTGCATTTATGTGGGTTTGTCTCTATTTGTCTTCTATTTTGTTCCATTGGTCTTCTTGTCTGTTTTGTGCCAGTACCATGATATATTTGTTATTATAGCTCTGTGGTATAATTTAGGATCTGGTGATGGGATGTTTCCTGCATCACTTCTTGCTAAGGATTGTGTTGGCTGTTATAGACCTCTTATTTTTCCAAATGAATTTCATGGCTACTTTTCCAATTTATATAAAGAACATCATTGAAATTTTAATAGGAATTGCATCAAATCTGTATAGCACTTTTGGTTGTATGTCCATTTAAAAAAATATTAATTCTGCCTATCCATGAACATGGGAGCTCTTTCCACCTTCTAAGGTCTTCAATTACTTTCTTTAGTGTTCTGTAGTTTTCATTATAGAGGACTTTCATCTCTTGATTCCCAAGCTTTTTTTCTTTTTTTTTTTTTTGAGGCTATTGTGAATGGGATAGTTTTCCTAATTTCTCTTTCAGTCATTGGTGTGTGTTAATTTTTTATCTATACTTGGCTGAATTCTAGAAGCTTTTATTCTTTTTTTTTTTAAGAGAGAGTGAGAGAGGAGAGAGAGAGAGAATTTTTAATATTTATTTTTTTTAGTTCTTGGCGGACACAACATCTTTGTTGGTATGTGGTGCTGAGGATCGAACCCGGGCCGCACGCATGCCAGGCGAGCGCGCTACCGCTTGAGCCACATCCCCAGCCCTAGAAGCTTTTATTCTAAAAAATTCCCTTTATGACTTCTTTCTGTGCAGTTACATAGTTTAAATTCTGCTATACACAATTCCATATCCTGCTTTTAATTTAATGTTATATCTTAATGTTTACTGTCTCTCCTCTTGAGAGCTACCACTTTTAACATGCTGCATAATTTATATCCCATTGTGTTTTTGTGACATGCTATTGGTCTTTTAGTTTTCTTTCATTATTTCCCACTGTAAAGAATGCTTGGGGGGGGGGAGGGGGGGCTGGGGATGTGGCTCAAGCGGTAGCGCGCTTGCCTGGCATGCGTGCGGCCCGGGTTCGATCCTCAGCACCACATACCAACGGGGATGTTGTGTCCGCCGAGAACTGAAAAATAAATGTTAAAAATTCTCTCTCTCACTCTCTCTTTAAAAAAAAAAAAAAAAGAATGCTTGGGGTATAGATATTTTTCTGTGCTTTATATTACTTATTTAGGCTATAAACCTAGAAGTGGAATTAGTAGATCGAAGCTTCTAACACATATGACCAAACCAAAAGAATGTCTTATTACTCACTTACCACTTTGTTTCTACCAAGCCTTCAGATATTTGACTAGGTATACTCCTCTAGCTTCATGTTATCCATTTACTACATACTATTTTCTGTATTATCACAAAAATACTCAATACACAGGACTATATAGACATAACACATTACAGTAAGAGCTTTAGTAACATCAAAAAGCTTTAGTGACATTTAGCTTTAGTGACATCAAAAACTGTCTTTTTTGTTTATATTTCATTGTGAGAGTGGGAGGATATAGTCTTTAAATTATTATATCATAGGATTTATTTTTTTAAAAGTTCTATTAAGAATTTTACAATTACTTAAGATTCTCATTGTTTAGATGTGTCTTCCAGTTTGGAGTAGCTATAAATTACTGAAATTATTTAAATTTCTGAGTTTTCCCTTTGAAAATATTTTCCTTATATGTATATATTTATAATAAACTTTTACTCACTAACTCTATTTCTGAGACACTTCCCCCAAATAAAAATTCACTTCTTATTGGGAAACAGAGAAATAGAAACTATTAATGATTTTGTTTTACAAAATGTATTTCCAGGATTTTTAAAAATTTGCTTATACTTGCCATGAGATTAAGATAAAATTTTATCAAGAATGATTTTTTACAAAACTTTTTTGACTCACTCTAGGTCTTTCAAAATAAAACAATTTCTTGTATCAGTAATATAAAATGTTTCTTATTGGATGCCTTCATGATATTTAAAAGTATGATTCTCATTTTGTTTCTCCCAACTTGAACACAAATGGAAATTTGCTCAATCTGAAAGTATAATTCCATATAAGAATTTAGAATAAATGTCAAACACTTTATATTTTGTATCAGAAGGAACTTGTAACATCCAACAGTGGAGGTATTAGCTGTATTTAATGCATAATGGAAAATTATACTGTCATTACACTTTCAGATTCAGCATATTAACTTTCACCTTAGGAAGATTTGTTCAGCACTAAGAATTATAAGTGATTATAACCTGCCTAGAAGTAGTAATTACTTTCTGTCTAGATAAAATAGATACATAAATTCCTATTTTTTTGAAATATAAATCGTGCTGACAGATTTTAACATGGTACTTACTTAAAAAAAAAGGCAAAAAATTTCAGCAGCAAAGCCAATACCTACAAAAGGTTTGGGGTAGTCAAGATTTTAATTTTGAACTCTCTGGGAATTCATGTCTTCCCTGGCATACTACACTGAATTAAATATCGGGTTCACCCTGGGGCTAACCTAAAGCCACCCTGTGGTTTGTCTTACTTTTTTTTTTTGTTTTTCCTCCTCTCTTTTCTAAAGGAAGGAAAATGAGTGTAGTGAGCCCAGGACGGATCAAACTCAGCAATTAATTCCACATTAGTAAGGGTAAAATAGAGCTGATTTCTGGGAATAGAGGGAGGAGCTAGGGAAAAAGTGTCAAGGAAACAGCATTCATTAAGTTTTGCTGGAAAGAAAAGGCTACAAGGGTAAATGTTAGGAACTAATAGTTCATCTATTTCAGTATGTTTCATAGCAGTAACACAAAACAACTCTTCATTACTCTCCAGAGCTTTTATTCCCATAGATTAATTATATCTCTGAAACAAGTTTTTCAGCTGAAATAAAAGCATTGATTTTGATGAAACTTTTCATATTGTTAGACACTTCTGTACAGAAAAATGACTCATTATTTTGCACAATACTAGGGAGTAAATAATTCAAAATACTATGGAAGCTTGTTCTGACATTAATTTATGAAAATATGAATAAATTATATGTCCCTTAGTCACACCAGTTATCTGCTCAGTCCAGTAGCATTAGATTAAAAGGACATAAAAATGTTTTAAACATCACATTTATTACATATTCTTTAAAAAAATTTTTTTCGAGACAGGGTATAAGTTGTCCAGGCTGGACTTGAACTTGTGACCCTCCAGAGCCATAGGCATATACCACCATGCCCAGCTTAAATATTCCATTTAGCTTTTTAGAGTTTTAAAAATTTTTTAGTATTGTATAAACAGATATTTGTACTAGTGTGGAAAATATCTACTTAGGTGTTTACAGTAAGCTTTATTGTTATATACTTACATATTAATTAGATTCACAAGACATAAAGCCATTTTTCCAAAAAAATTTCCCTAAAAGAATTTGCAATTCTAGGTATAGATTAGATGTTCAATAAGTGCTATAAATAATTACAAAGTACCTGGTAAAATAATTACAAAGTACCTGGTAAGTGTAAAGTTCAGTCTAGGTATATGTACATAATAAAGTCTAAAAAAGACATCATAATAAAATAATAAGGCTTGATAACATGATCTTTGGGCAATCAGTCAGCTGCTGGATACTCAATTAATAGCATTTGAAGGAGTAGCACTACACGACCTTTGTCCTTACTAGTCTTAGATTTACTTCCATCTCTGGCAGCACCACTATTTATGGATTTACTTAATAATTTATACATAATCATGGATTTCCACAACATGCTTGGTCAATGAACTTACTACAAGAGGTAAGATTTTTTTTTTGACATCTCTTATTTTCAGCTGCTGTTTTTAAACACAAAAATAATGTACTAAAAACTTAGTTCTAAAGCTAGTTGAAAGATTTAAAGTTAGGGGTCTATTCTTGCTGCAGCATAAGTTTTTATCCAGCAACTTCTATTTCATGCTCTTTGTCCCATGGGTTATAAACCATAGATCCAAGAACCAAGAGGTTGGCATTTGGCTAATGCCTCTGTTACATATGACCCACTCATAAACCTTTTGCTTTTTCTCTGACTCTGGACTGTGAAGCTTTAAAGATTTTAGTATTGGAGAAAGGAGTTCAAAAGAATTCAAACTGCCACATGGTAATTTTATATTCTTTATCCAATGGATAATCAAGCAAAAAAAAAAAACCTTCAGGTAAATTTGGTGTCTTAACCTTATAATACAGTAACTGCTACTCAATGAGAACAAGGAGGAATATAGAGGAAAAACTGAGGACACTGAGGAATGTCCTTATACTACCATACACAGTGGCAAAAATGAACCAACAAGAGCTTAGATGTGTCAGGTCACTAGGTTAAGGAAGAAAACTAGTTAATAAAATAAATAAAAGGGAAGGTCTCATGACCTTCCAGTGCTTAAATAGGACAGCATTTTTATTTTCTTGCTCTGTCATATGTAACATGTAAATTTCTCATCTCTTTTCTATCCTTTAGTATTAAAATGATAACATAATTTGCAAACTATCAAAGAACATAGCAAAAGTAGAAGAATGGACATAATTTGAAGATCTTGGTCTAGGTATTAGATGTAGGCATGCAATGGCTGCATTTACACATGAGCACTTTTCTAACTTTGAGTATGAAAGGAAAGTTATGTATGGACACTGACCAGCCAAGAGTAAAGCATAGCAAAATTCTGTTGTTGTTTTTTCAGTTGCTTAATAATGAGTCACCCATTCCAAAAGAATTTTGGATGCTGCCTTCAATTACAAAAGATAATTGAGAGACATGAGGCATGAGACCTAATTTTGGTAAACTGGTAACTCTCTCTGATGACTATGAACCTTGAACCTATCTTCCAAAGCCCAAGAAGAAAGGGCAGAAAAGACTCATCATTCTGACCAGGCTATTCCCACTATCAGTCCTTTGTTAGTTGCCAGGCAGGAACTTACAGCATTAAGCATCTGCTTATAAAGAAAGCTACTGCTGATGCTAACATCCTTTTAAGTTATTAGTTTCAGACAAGACCCTTTCTTCAGACAAGAAAAAGTGCATGGAACACTGTATAAAGCATGATCTCAGACTGAACATGCCCAAGAATGTGTCTGCCTCTGCATGCAATGACAAGTTTTTCCAGTATGAATATGCAAAAGTCCCTTGTTTCCTTTGTTCCAGGACACGCTGCTTTGAGAGTTGTCCCATGTTCCCCTTACTTGCTACAAACAATAACACCTTTCTTCACTTCTACCTCCTGGTTGTTGCTAACTTTGTACACACCAAGGAAGCGAACCCATCTATCTTGATCCATTTAAGCAAGCAACCTATGCTGGGTTCACAACAATCTATTCCAATTACTTAAGAAACAGCAAAGAAAGCATGCAAACACACAGAAATACCAAGTACCTTTTCAAAATCTGGGGATGGTTCTGTGACCTTAGGGGTCCATGGAAAAAGAGAGAGCCACTGGAATTCTTTATTCTTATATAGAAGACTCACAAAGGGAGGTTCCATGGAACATTCTATCCCAAAAAGGGAAAAGGGGTAGGATTACAAAGGAACAGGTGGGTGTAATTCAACCCCATCAGGTGACGCCCACTCCTGGAGTCACATCTTCCTTATTTGAGCAGAGGTAAAGCCCAATCTATTGTGGGGTGCATAACTGTTCAATACCCTTTTACTCAGGACTTACAGGTATACACATAGCTTCTGTCCTGAGACACTCCTGACATCCATCATGGTTACATCTTCACTTTCTCCTCCTTGACTCTGACACTTTCTTGGTTCCTGCCCACCAAATCTGACAGCAAATAGCAATACATTTGATCAATATATCTTTCAAACAAATTTATCTTTTCCTTAAATAGTTTGAAATATAGGACCCTAAATAATATAATCAAAAAATGAACAGAAATGGGAAAATAAAAAAATCTTTTAAATCTGATTTACTAGGGTGGGGGTGTGGGAGTGGGGGTAGGGTTGTGCTCAGCGATAGAGCTCTTGCCTACCATGTGTGAAGCACCACATAAATAAATCAATAGAGGTACTGTGTCCATCTTACAACTAAAAAAATATATATTCTTTTAAAAATCTGATTTACGAGAAGTCTTATCAATGAACCCACTTTTGAGATGGATACTACATATATATATATTCTTTTGGATACTTTTCTTCATTGATTGTCTTACCTTTTCTATTCCCAGTCTTCCTTGTTTGTGTGTGTAATGTGGTGGTGGTGGGGGGGAGGTGGGGGGTGGGGGGGTGTTGCTTTTTCTAATGTTTACATATAAGGAAACTGGGAAACACTAGTTATTATGTAACAGTGTCTTATTTGAAACTCATTGTCTTATACTAGATTCACATCTTGTAATACCTAGTAATATTTTGATAATAAACAAAATATAATTGAATTTTGTATCACAAATAAATTCCTGATGAAATACCAAGACTAGAACTAGTTTGTTTACTCCAAGACTCTTCAGTAATCACTGAGAGCAATCAATAGCCACAGGCTCACCTATACTCCATGTATTCTTTCCAAGTAACTGAATGTGATATTGCACATAAAAAGATGAAATCATCTAAGTCAATTTCATAAGAGATGGATTCCAATACCAGTTAAGCTCATTTTGAAATTTTTTTTGCAAATGACAATTGCTTCATGCAATCAAATTACAAAAATTGTAGCATTGCCACTGGTTTTCAGGAACCACAAGAATGCCATTATCAGTATCCAGGTCAGCCTTATTCTTTTCTGAGCTTTGCTAAACCATGGTTGCCAGCATTTCTTGGGCTTGTATTTTCCCAGCTCTGTGATACCTTAATTTCACATTGAAAATTCTTGGAAAGACACTGGCTGATTTGAGTCACATCTCTGTACTTACTGCAACCACAATGTCAGGAAAGATTAGAAAGTAAGATTAGCCCAGCTTGGGTTAGATAACTATACTTAGTCAAATTGCTTTTCTCAGAGAGAAAAGCAATCCCTTCCCCCCAAAAAGGGGCGTGCTAGTTCAGAATAAATAGGGTTTCAAAGAAATATTTTATAGATATTTCTGTAAGTATCTAAATTTAAATAAAGATTATCTTGTACATCTTTAAGGTCTACTGTATTACTTTCTTAGTTATTATTAGACTCAAAGAATCAGAGGGAGCTACCTATCCAAATTTGTAGCAGGGGATGGGGGTGAGGGGTGAGGGGTGAGGGTTGGAGCTGGAGGAGTGGAGAGAAGATAAATGAATTTTGTTGCATATACATTAGTTCACAATGGAAGAGCCCTTTAGAGGGAAAGGGGGGAAAAAGAAGGCAAGAAGGAAGACAGGGACTGAAAATAGATTTTTGATTGCAATAACCACACTGGTAGGAATACTTAAGCCATAGGATTGCTACTTAGACACACCCAACACCTGTATTACTTTAAACATTTCAGATAATTTAAATTCTGAAGCAGCACTAGTCATGTCTAACTAAAGATTTCTGAATAGTAAAAAAAAAAAAAAGAAAAAAAAAGAGTTAACACTTTTAGAATCCTTCTTTACGTAGCAATAACATTCAGCAGAGGAATCCAGTACTCATATTCATTCCACTTAGTCTAAATAAGCAGTTTGATTACACAGTGGTTTCCTATGGCCAGGGAAAACATCTTTGAAAAATCATTCACCTTTCTAAAATTGAGATGATTTTCTAAATGTTTAGTAAGAAAGGGAACAATTAAGACTTAATTACTATGAAAACAAAACAAAACAAACAATTATTGAATAGCATTTAAACAGCAAAAGTATAAAATTACATAATCCATTATGTCTATATAAAATATAGTTTTATTACACACACATAGCCTTTCTACTTTGGTAACTAAATTTTTGAGATTAAAAAATATACTAATTCAAATATTTCTACCTACAAAAAATTCAGGTTTTCATTTATTAAAAACAAAATAAGTTCTGATGAAGTAACCATATTTACAACAAGATAAATATGTAAAATGTTGGAAAATAGAAACAATGAATAGTCTCAAATTCTTAATAGTTTAATGACTGAAATAGTTTATCTTTTCAGTAATTTTTTTTTACAAACAAATTTACTTAATTTTAAACTTACATCAATGTGCTTATTAGTTTCAGACAAAAATATTTAGTATAAATGGCAGGTATTAGTTTTGCACAAGCCAAGAAATAACATTTAAAGTTGTCTAGATGCAATAATTTAAAAAAAAAATGTAGATTCAAAATGTAGTAGGAAAATATGTTAAAAAAACATAAAGAACTATGCCTTATAAAAGATATAAATGCACATTCTATTACATGAATATCAAAAACTAAATATTTTTATTTAAAAGTAGCTTCTATAAAATGTCAGAAAAGTAAGCAGTTTGTTTTCATAATGTAATATGTAAGAAAGAAATATTTCTATCTCAATTAATCAGTATTTCTTAGCAAAATTGTAGTATATATATATATATATATATATATATATATATATATATATATATATATATATATATATACACATACATGGAAAGGTAGGCATTATCCTGTATTCAAGTGTCCAAGTTTGATTTCCATTAAAATGTTTTCTATATTTTATAAGAAACACACAAACAAAAGTAAAAGAATGAGGTAAGAATCTTATACTTTTAAAAAGTATTCGAAACTTAATGCTCAAGATATTTTCAATGCCTAGACTCCAGAATGATGTTTTAAAAGATCCTTCATGATGATGACGATTATGATATGTATCTGAACCATATAATGACTTCTTAGTATTCTGAGCAGGCGATGTTTTCTTTTTTCTGTTATTACAAAATAATCACAATTTTGCCAAAATATAGCTCCAGTGTGGTTTCACATGAGGCACCATGCCACAGTAAGAGCAGCTACAATGCCATTCAAAATTGCCATGCTATAGCCCATGTGGAAAGAATGTCCAGTCAGTTTCCTAGAGAAAAAGGAAAAACACAAATCAGAAAATATGGAATTTGGCATAAGAGAAATACTGACAGTTTTTATTGAAAATGCTCAAGACCTAGGACTATATTTAGTGAATGTTTATGAATACACAAATTAAAAATAATATTGGACATTTGCAGGATTAGCAGTGGGTAACAAATCTTAAGTTCTCAGTCAAAAACTGTCCTAATTAACAAATAAGGTTGTTTCAATGTATTAGAACAAAATGCTGAATTTGATCTCCATAGTTTTTTTTTTACTGAGTTTCATAGTCACTTTATAAAGCCATAACATAATTATAAGGTGTAAATTGTTATAAACATGTCCATGCACCAATTAGCATTGTTTTCCCTGTTCTCTTCTCACTTAGATTTAAATTAAAATACATATTATTTCAAGTATTTATCTTGTTTTTACCATTTTAGGATTACATGAAGAAACTACTTTCTCTTTGGGCTTATGTCCATGTGAGTGGTTCAGATGAAATCTTTTAACATTCAGTTCTTATAGTAATACAGTTACTTAGCTGATGCGGTTTCCAATGAGTTCCTAAACACCAGTAGACAAATTTCTTATTTATGATCACTCTGAGTGACAACTAGCTTGAGAACGTTCTATGCACCATATACTCTACCATTTGTTTCTTCTATCTTTAAAAAAACTTACTACCTATTCTTTCTTAGAATTCTTCCCACTAATCATAGTATAACACTTTTTGCTTATCCCAGAGTAAGGATGAGACATACTAAAAAAAGAAAAGAAGATAATGTCCAATTGGTGTCAGAAAGTAAAGCAAAATCCTTTAATCATTGAAGCACACCAAACTGAAGAAAATACAGGAAGATGTACTTGCAGAAGCGGGGGAAAAAAAAAAAGTCAAAACTAACAATCAGGGGCTTGGACTGAGAAAGTCATCATTCCACATCATTTCCTCCTTTCCTAAGAAGAGACCCAACAGGGAAAAACATCTAAATTAATACCTGAAGAGCACCTCATACTAATAACTCCAGTATCACAAGATATGTGGCAGAGTATGAAGGTGATACACTCTTCAAATAACAACCCCTTTGCCTTTATCTGAGGCTACAGAAGACCCAGACACTTCTTGACTGTTCCCTGTTTTGCTCCATGGGAGTTGTTATTTACTCTCTCCACTCAGTCTTTCCTTTCTCAACTACAGTTAGTTTAAGATTCTTCCATATGACACTAAAGGCTAATCTACCTATTTATATTACCTACAATATGATAAAATAGGTACTTAAATGCTTTGCCCCCTTAAAAAAGAGAATTCCTTAAATATGCATGGACAGGGAACAGAAACCTAATTTATAAAATAGAAATATCACTCAATGTAAAAAAAATTAGTAATGACTCAGGAAACTTTTAAATTAATGCTCACAAAATGAAGGTAAACAAAAAACAGTTTCCAAAGTTAATTGTTCTATGTAACTAGTTTGAGCAATGACTCAAAAGTAGAAACACTTCTAAAGTTCAGTTTATTAAAAACTAATATCTATGATGTTGGTATAACTGAATTTTACTAATATGTGCATATTCAAATGCTCAGAGACCCTTACTAGGCAAGCAAAGCATTTAATAGCAATAAAGAATATGCTCTAGGGCTGGGATTGTGGCTCAGTGGTAACGCGCTTCCCTAGCATGCGTGAAGGAAATGGGTTCGATTCTCAGCACCACATACAAATAAATAAAATAAAGGTCCACCAACAACTAAAAAAGAAAAAATAATAATAAAAAATAAAAATAAAATGCTCTAGAGCAGTGGTTTTTAGATTTCCTACCACCTCAAATTCTGCACCCTACCCCCACATATTTTAACTGGGAACACGTAGCAATTGTTAAAGATTACTGCTAAGCAAGAAACTTAAATCTTTAAGGAATCACTTTCTTTAAAGTCTTTCTTCAAACTATCCAACATGATTTTTCTTTTTGGGATAACACATAGTCAACCACTGGCATGATTTTTCTCTATAACTCTAATACATGGTCACTGAGGTTCTGCTAGTAAAGGTTGAAGGCATCATAGTTCTCTTTTGTAAAAACCTTACATCTACCTCCTAGTATAGGAGTTTTTAAATTGACACAACTGTAATGAAAACACTACCTTCAATTAATGAATTCAACATCTTCAATAAATGATGACTAAATATTGCCCAAATAGGCAAAACAATCTTCATGAAGTTGGAGGACTAACTTATGCTTTCCAATTTCAAACCTTACAATAAAACTACAGAGATCCTTAGTAAAAATAAGCATAGAGACCAATGAAATAGGACTGGAAACTCAGAAATAAACCCTATGGTCAATTAAGGTTCCAGAGTGTCAAGGGGAAGAACACTCTTCAACAAATTGTGCTAGACAACTGGATATAAAAGAATGAATTTGGTTCTCTATTTAAAACAGTATACAAATATTAACTCAAAATGAACTAAAGATCTAAATAAAATAACTAAAACTATAAAATTCTTAGGACACAGGTAAAATCTTGACCTGAAAAAAACATATTCTTTGGTACTGACACTAAAGGCAATCAGAACTAAAGAAAAAGATAAACTGGACTACATCAAATTAAAAACATTTTGTTTTAAAGGACACTATGAAGAAAGCGAAAATACAACCTACAAAAATATTTGCAAATTATATAACACATAAGGGTCTACTATTTAGGATATAAAATAAATCATAACTCAATAAGAAAATGACAAACTATCCATTCTAAAAAGGGCACAAAGAATTTGAATAGACATTTCTGAAAAGAAGATACACAAAGAGCCAACAAGCACATGAAAACTGGTGATACTCAAAATCATTAATCATATGGAAATGGAAATTAAAACCACTTTCATATCTACTAGAAATATTTTTAAAAAAAGAAAACAAGTACTGATGAGCATGAAGAGAAACTGGAACTCAACTATTGCTGATGGAAACGTAAATGCAGGAAATAATTGAGATTTTTTTTAAACAATTAAGCATTATGAGCCAGCAGTTCCACTAGGTATATGCCCAATAGAAAGGAAACACATTCAGACAAAATGTTCTGCTTAAATGTTCATAGCAACTTATTAACAACAGTCAAAAGGTGAAAACAATCCCAATATTTATCAACTAAAAAAAATGGATAAACAAAATGGTGTTCTATCCATATGGCATATAATTCAGTCATAAAATAGAATAGAAACACTGATACATGACAAAAAATGAATGAACTTTTGGTCATCGGCTTTTCTACAATTTCATGAAAACAGGGAAGGGACTAAGCTCAATTAGGAAACTAACTTGGGTAATTCAGATCAATAAAGTGAAATGATCATAATTTCTTAATTCCTAGGTAATAATGTCCAACATGGAAAATTTGCTAGTAAAATTTTTTTAAAAATCCCATCCAGAATAAATAAAACTACAGAATTATTACTAATACCGAGAAGTCCACAAAAGTAGGTAGATAATACCTAGCCTTGACAAGCTGATGTGATTTTCTTGTCATGTCATATGATTTCTAATTTGGATTACATTACTGAATGAGGTAAAAAAAAAAGAAAATAAATCCCACAGACTCAGAGCAATATAATGAAAATATTTAACTTTGACGACCTTGCATTTTACTTCAAAATTTACAAGGACTCTGAAATATGCTTAAAAAGCTTTCAAAATGTCATGACTATTTTGGGAAATATTGGTACAATTATTGTAATTTAAAATAGGCTCTTGATTAACATTATCTGATTTTTCAATGAACAATGATATGGGGAATCTAATTATATAAATATTTCAGTCCCAGAAAGTCAATCTAGAAGACTCACTGATATAATGAAAATTAATATGATATAGTAATTTAAAAATTTTAAGAACTGATAGTTTGTTTTACCAAATAAAATAATAAGTAGAAATATAGAGAAAGAATTCAATGACAAAAATAAAATGTTTCTTAAGTTAGGATCCTAATGTGACATTTATTAGACTTTCTTTTCTATTGCAATACATTTTTGAAATGAAAATGTAAATAAATGGGAAACATTGTTCAATAAGAATAAAATAACAGTGTAAATGCAGTTACAAAGAAAAGCACATTATAATAGAACTGGTTCCATATCTTAAAAGGTGAATTGTAGAAAAGGCACTATTTTGTTCTAGTTTCAAAGGATTCCTCTTTCCATAATAAAAATATACAATGAAGTAAGTACGTGGTCCCAGATAGTGGTGAACAGCTCGAGCTCTAGAGTAAATATGGGTGAGTGGCAGCTTTACCACTTACAAGAGATATGAAGACAGAACAATTTTATCTGTTTGACCTTCAATTTCTTCCTCTGTAAAGTGGAAATTTTACCTTTATGATTGTGATGACTAGCTGTCTGGCCCAAAACAAATGATCAAGAAATGTTAGCTGCATAGTTAGGAAAAAAACTTAGCTAAAGAAGGAATTTAAAAAAATTCTTTCAACTGACTTCACTTCAACTTTCTTCTAAGCAAAACACCTAAACTTAAACTGTCCCAAAACCAAAACAAAAAAACAACAACGTAAATTCAATAACAAATCCAGAAGGTGGATGGGAGAATTAATCGTATATGTATTATGTATATATGCATTTTTCTTGGTATTAACATTTTCCTACTTGTTCATAATCACTTCTCCCTTTTTAATTCATTAGAGAACCTAGATTTCAATTATTTATATCCAAATTTTGTACTACAGAATTTCTAGTAATATATTTCTATTAGTATTGAATAATAACTTGTAAAGTGAATATATCATAAAAGAATTAAATATCTTAATTATTTTCATTTTCAGGAATGGAACACATTTAAAACTTAAGATTCAAATAAATTCAATGACTGGCAATTCAATTTATACTCTTACTTTTGAATCACAAATTAATGTATTGAATAAGCAACTACAAAAAGTCCCAAATAAATTGTGTTCAAAAGAATTTTTTAAGAACAGATTGAAGCAGATCTCTTTTCATGTTTTGCGTTATTATTTTTACACTAGCTTTGGTTGATCTGAACTAAATCTCTACAGTGATGAAATACCAGACACTTTTTCTCAGAACCTTCACTCCTATATTGTACTTATTCTTACATTTCCTTTCTCTCACAGGTATTTATCACTTATCAGAGATGCTTTTATGACAGACTTGTAATCTAAAACATTAACTCCACTACCAACTGATTCTTGCCTTAAGCATAAAGTTCTCTATGCTGGCCAGAATAAGAAGTTATATTAGAGGCTCATATTAAGTATCAACTTACTATTTGTTTCTGTGTCTCTGACTGGCTTAGCAGGAGACAAAATGAGCTAGTTGATATTAATTAATTTCTCCTTCAGACATTTGAGTTGCCTTTTATTTCTCATTCTATTCCTAAACAAGGAATCTCCAATCCTAAAGAATTTTAAATCATTCGAGCTTTGGCTGAAGTAACTACCAGTCAGTTTTTTAATGAGAACCAAAAGTACCTATCCTTAACCTGAAATTTTAAAGAAAATACTAAAGAACACTATATTTCAATTATAGTAGTTCTTCCATATCCAGATCCACAGATTCAACCAAACTTGGATACAAAATTTTTAAAAAATTTTGTCTATAACTGAATGTACTTTTTTCTTTATTTTTATTGTTTAAACAAAACAGCATAACAGCTATTTATATAGTATTTACATTGTAATAGGTATTAAAACTAATCTAGAGATGGTTTGAAGTTTGTAGGAGGATGTACACAGGTTTTATGCAAACAGTATGCCATTTTATTATGTTTTTTTGTTATGTCTTGGTGTGCAGTCTTAGACCACTGCAGATACTGAGACAACTGTAGTTATAAAATATTTCCTTTTCTTTAAGAAACAAGAAATCATGTAACTTCATAGTATACAATATATACAGTATACAATACTGTCCTAAAAATTACTTATTAAAAATTGTTGAAGACAGGATGTACCTTTATGTGTTCCAATGAATTTACCAGTAGATTTAAGAAAATAAGGGTTAGACTTTCAAAGCAAATATTTTTCCATTCTCTTTTGCTGTCTCTCATAAAGGAAAAAAAATTTGTTACATTAACCCCTTAGTTTTTACTCTAAAATTCTAACTTTTAACTCCTTTTCCATTCACCATGGTTTACAAATGAATACATCAGGAGATAGGGAAATGAGTAAGAATCGTATTGCCCTTCAAGATAAGAGATGGTAGTAAGTGTTCAAAATCTGGCAGATAGCATTGCTGGAACTTAAAGCAGCTTGCAGAAGAGGACAAGTTTTTAAAAACTGAATACGAGGGGTTCAGAGTTCTAAACAAAACAATACGGAAGCAAGACACAATGAAAAGCATGGGAAGTTGATATGGATATAAAAAAAGGACTTGGAAAAGCTGACATTCTTTCTCTACCAGGTTTAATCATAATTATAGTACTTACAGGACTACTCTAACCTACCTGAAAATCTCATTCTCCGTCTTTAAAATGATGAAATTCCTCTCATCAGTATTTTTTAAACAACAACAAAAAGATGATATTAAGAAGTACTTATTACACTGCCTGGAACTGATTAAGTATGTACTCACTAGGACAATAAATGTCAGCCATTATTGTTGGTCCTTAATTGGTTGAAGCTGCTGAGGGAGAACAAAGAATTGAGTTACCGGCTAGATGAAATATCATTCATCCATCATGATAAGGAACCAATGAAAAGAAACAGGTTGGTGGGAAGTGGGAAACAATGAAATCAATTTTAGATACACTGAATTGGAAACATCAGTAGGACACTGCAGTAAAAATTACCAGAGAGCAAAAGGAAACAGTAATGAGAAATCAGGTTTTTTCAGGGAGGCCAAAGATAATCTAAGAGAAAGAAAAGCAGGAAGGAACATGACATAGCATTAAAGAAAGAAAAGCATTTCAAAAAGGAAGAAACATTAAACCATTTCAAACAACAGATTGGGAAATAAAGATTCAATTTCATAATTAAGAGGTCTGTAGTGAACACAAGGAGAAAATAATTAAGTGCAGGGTGACCGCATATACCTATAGTAGCAACTGCAATCTATGGGGTAACAGGGATTTTTTTCTTCAGTCGTCTTCTTTGATGTGAAGGAAAGGAGGGCAAAGCATGAACCATTTTTTTTTTCTTTAGTATAGGAGAAACCAGATGTTAAAAAACTATCCTATCAAGAACACTGAATACAAAGGGAAATTTTGAAGACATGAATAAGGCAACAGGAGAGAAGGGAATAGTAAGATCTGAAGCATAGAAGTATAAAATTATGTTTCAATAGGGAGTATAATAATTCATTCTCTAAGAGAAGCAAGTGAAATGACAGATCAGGACAGAAGGTAAGTGAATAATCATGAAAGGGTGAAGGGAATAGGTGACATCTTGGTGAAACTGAAAGTGAAGTCCACTAAGAGTTTGACTTGGGGATTTTGAATGGATACACATGCACACAAAAGTGGGAAGGGATACAGAAGGATAGATCAATAGATGGAACATGATAGCTGAGATTTTAGTTCAGACAATGAAGTTGTAAATTCTAGTTATGTGGAGCTCTGGATGATTTCAACTGTTTCATCTTCTTTCTATGGCATGATGTAGGCCTTGGACTATTTCAGAATGAATTCGAGATCTTGAGCTACTTAACATTTTTTCTTTTTACAAGGATGGGTAAAGTTTATAACAACTGTGACAAAATGGTTTTATGATAATTATATTTCAATTAAAATCATTGTCTTTGACACTAATTTATGACTCCTACTCTATTTCTTACCCCAGAAAACACTTCTCAGATTTGGCAACGAAGGCATTTTTTGTTGACCCACAATCAAAAAGGAAAAGTGAAGTGAGTAAAATAACTTGTCATATTTACTTTGTTATATATATTGTAAGTTTTTCTGCTTCTTCTAATAGGAGGCCTTTAGATAAGTTACTAGTACTGTATTATCATTTATTCATTAAAACTCAAATTTCAGCAAGCTTTTCAACTAGGTATGAAATAATTATTTTATGATATTAAAATTTGATTTTTAGAAATGTGGTTATACTTCAGTTACAAAATTAACCAACTAGGATGGGACTACCAAAAAAACCGAGACCCTATTGTTCCTTGGCTAATATATACATCTATTTGTGTGTGTGTGTGTGTGTATGTAGGGGGGTGAGGAATACCAGGGCTTGAACTCAGGAATATTCAACCACTGAGCCACATCCCCATCCCCTGCCCTGTTTTGTATTTTATTTAGAGACACAGTCTTATTGGGTCTCTAAATAAATACACCTCACTTTTGATGAGGCTGGATTTGAACTTGCAGTCCTCCTGCCTTAGCCTCCTGAGAGTCTTGAGATTACACGTGTGTGCCACCACGCCCAGCTACATCTATATTTCTTGACCAATAATTAGAAAACTTTTGTAAGGGATATTCATTTTCATAAGTCTTCTAAAGCAGGTGTTGGCAAACTAAGACCCACGTGTCCTATCAACTGTTTCTGTACTAAAGTTTTATTGGAACAGTCTATGTCTATTGGCAGCTTTAGTCCTGTAATGGCACAGCTGAGAAATTGTGACCAAGACCACAAAGATAAAAAATACTTACCATATAGCACTTTACAGAAAGAGCTTGCCAATTTCTGTCTAATATCTCCCTATTCAAAGGGTAGTCTGCACATCAACATTTACCAATATCATCTGAGAATTTCCTAAAAATTCAGAATCTCAGGCCTCACCCCAAACACACTGGATCAAAATCTTTAATTTTAGCTAGATCTTCTGGTAAACCTAAAAGCTTCAAAGTAAATGACATGTTCATTATTTGGAAATATATGAATTAGCAAGATTTCTAAATAGATAGTCTCTCTTCAGAAATCTAAACCAATTACTTTCTATATGAAGCCGTCAAAGTTACTATAGTTTAAAAAAATAAATACCTACAGAACTTAAAGAGTGGAAGAGTTCACTGTGCTCAATGTTAAATTTAGTGTTTGAAAAAGAAACTTCTAATTTTACTTTATCATCATGTTCCTAAATAGTGGATGTTGACATCTTAAAAAATTTGCAAGACAGGTAACTCAAGTAAGAAATCAGTTATGAGACTAAACAGAACAAAAATTTCTCTCAGCTGGTTGTGGCAGCACATGCCTGTAATCTCAGCAACTCAGGAGGCTGAGACAGGAGGATTTCAAATTCAAAGCCAGCTTCAGCAACTCAGTGAGGCCCTAAATAACCTAGTGAGACCCTGTCTTAAAATAAAAAAATTAAAAAGGGCTGGGAATGTGGCTTAGTGGTTAAGTGTCCCTGGTTTAATCTCAAGTACAAAAAAGAAAAAAGAAAAGGAAAAATTTCTCCCATCCTTCTCTCTTATCTATCCTATTTACATTGCTAGGACAGGCTATTGATAAACTGTGTATGAATATGTGTATTTGTATTTCAAAGTAGCATGTTAGGAAAAACTGGCAAAATATTTGTAGAATGAAATGCTAAAACATAAAATCTAAATTATCATATTATTTACCAGATATTATCTGGGTGGAATACAATTTATCAAGGTGTAAGTTATTTCAAATAATATACATACACACAAACCACACACATGTACATATATGTATTCATAAGCTTTCTGTTAAAGGTTACAAAAGTAATTGTCATTCTTTGATGTATACCACAATGAAATAAGCTGGAATTAAGAAAATATCACAGGAATAATTTAATAAAAGTAATGTTTTAAAAAACTAATTCACAGTTTGTTCTGTAGCAGTCTGAGGTGATCTGTGAAAATATTCTCTTGACCTAGAAAATCTCCTAAAATCATACAAATAAAGAAGGTTCAAATCTTCATGTTTACTTTAATACCCATGAAATTACAACCAAACAGTGGGGCTAGATGCAGGGTTGATGGCTCAAAAAGAGCGCTAATTTTTTTGCTACACATGCTCAGAAATGCAGAATAATGCTGACGATGTCCTCTGGTCACTGAACATATCCAGGTAAACACAGTACCCAAGATGTGCTGCCAAACTTACAGAGCTCATGGTCAGATTAACTCATACATGAATTCCCCTTGCTACAGTGAGATGATCCTTACTAAAAAGAAATTGTTCCTAAACCAGTTGCTCAAAATAAAAAGATATCCCAAAGGAAAAAACTCAGCATAAAATAAGTAAAAATAAAATAAAAATTTTTTAAATTTCCATAAATGCTAGCCCCAAAGTTTAAAGTCTTATATTATGATGATACTTTTGTAAAAATAGAACTATTTTGATTTGCATGAGCTTTTTAAAATCTACAGGTATAGCCCTAGACTGTTAAATAGTTATTTGAGGGTTATTTAAAATGAAATTTTGCAACTTTTCATTTTCAGTTATATTATTCTGTGCTGACTTATAATGATCATGGATTTAGTCTATAATTATAAAAAATAAGAAATTTCAAATCAGTCATTATTCAAGCAATGTCAATGGAATTTTTATTACTAAGAAACAGAAAATGCTATTAAAGTACAAAGGTATCAAAAATATGGGTATATATTGACTTCAAGGGTTTTTTGTCGTCGTTTAAATTGTGTCTCATGCATGCTAGGCTCTACCACTGCACTATACGTCTAGCTCTTAACTTCCAGGTGTTATAAAACTGAAGAAATGATTATCTGGATAAACATTTACTTTGAAGATGTAATAAGTGAAGAAAAACTATAAATGCATTTACATATAAACTATAATGCATCATTCATACATAGGAGATGATGGTAAATATTTTCACCAATTGGCCCTATATGTACTAACTTACATTACAAATAAATATGAGTTCAAGAACCCCCCATTTTATAGAACAAGTTGATTCATCAATCTGCACACCTGTAAGCTGTGTTATTATAGGACTCAAATTTTCAAGTTGAAAGATTTCCTCCTTTTTAAAAATACTTTATTTTTGTTATCATTGTATTTCGTTTCCTAGTTACAATGCCATCTAGTTAAAGCAATAGGCATCAGATGATACTGCTATCTTCTCTAATCATACATCCTCTTCTATACCAGAAGGTCTGCATACACTCTATATTCACTAATAGTCTTAATTCTGTGATAATCATTTTTCCATATATACACTGAAGTCTTTATTCTACCAACATGAAATTTGAGGCCCAATGCTATGCTTTGCCAGCACAATGTAACTATCATAATGGCCCATGGGGACAATAGAATCCTACAGATAAGCAAAATTCTTCAAATGAAATATGTATGTACATATTTCAAATATCTTATTGTCCTAAAATTCCCTGAAATCCCTAAGAGAGAAGTGAATGAAGGTATATCTGGTTGGATGAAACTGCACGTTATGGTTTATTTTACCCATGTAGCAGTCCATTCAGTTGCAAAGAATGTCAGATATGTTAACTATTCACTTGTGGATGTGTTACAGTAGAAAATCTGAGGACAGCTAACTAATGCTGGACACCATGACCCAGATTACATAAAATTCTCAGTCAGGAATTCAGGGCAAACAGTACAAAAAATTATAAGAAAAATGGAATTTCCAGGCCTTAATATTTTATGAGTCTGTCAAAAAAATGTTTTTCCTTAAAGGAGGTAATTGAAACAGTGCTGCCAAAATTTTATTTTGCCAAGAATAAAGTTTAAAAATCACTACTATCTATTATCAGCATTACTTAAGAAAAGAAAGCATACCTAAGTATCAAAGAATAAAAAAGGAGAAGAAGATAATAACAATTACACTAAAAAAGACAAAAAACAATCCATGTTAGGCTATAGTCAGACTTCCAGCTTGAAAAATCTGAAGAAAAGAAAAGAAAAAAGGGCCTGGCACTATTACCATGCCAGCTTTAGCATCTGACATCTGTTGCCTTTATCTAGTAAACCTATACTTCTAGTCAGTGACTCACTTGCTCAAAATTCTTTCTACTAGTTTATGGGGTAGGCAAGATTTGGAAGTTACCTTTTTGGACTTCAAAGTCCTTTCTAACATAACAGGCTACCTCTCATAATCTACAAAGATTGCTGAATACACAGGGTTCCAAGTTAAAAAAAAAAATCACTAAGTGCTCTCAAGTATTTCTCATCAGGACTATTTTGTGCTTGTGGACACCTATATTTTTTCAACACCTTATGAATAACACATCATGAACAAAATATCGAGCACAATGTTAAACAGGTACAAAGCAAACCCTCAATAGCTATAAAGATATATATTTATATCAAGTTACATAAACCAAGGATGGTTAATACAATTTCCTGAAAGGTTTTGTTATATCTATGTATGTCTCCACTCAGAACAGTTATGAAACATTTTAAGACATGAATGTATTTTAACCCTTCATTTCCAGAAGCTGCAGCACAGTACCATCAATATATTCATTAATAGTAATAGCACTGCAGTGGTAGCTCCAAACACTACCTAGATAATGAAACTTCATGATACTCAAATATTACAGCCAAGTTCATGATCTATCTCTTGTCAGTAGCTTTTCTCTCCGACTGCAATTAGCCATCTGACATCTGTTTCATTAGTTCATGGCAATAAAGAATCTTATTCAACAAGGAGGCAGCTCTCCAAAATGTGTATGAAAGAGCGGAAGAGTCAATTTACTGTGCTCAAAGTTAAATTTAGTGTGCTTGAAAAGAAACTTCTAATTTAAATACTAAAACACCCACTTTTCTTGACCTCCCAGGCTTGTATTACTGTCCAAGATAAGAATCCACAACACTTTTCTATTATGCTTTTACTATTTTATCTGTTCTCTATCTTCTTAAATCTTCAATGTGTAGAGCAAGAAGTTAGATAAAAACCCTAATGATACATTTTTTTTTTAAAAAGTGAAGTTGTATAAAAAAAGATTATTATAATAATGCCAATCCTAAGTGCTAATTTTTCCAGGAAATTCACATGGAATTTTCTGTTCTTTGCTGCCCCCTACAACCGCAGTTAAAACAAAAACACACTCACACACAAAAGCCAAGGAAATTCAAATATCTCAGCATCTAATAACATACAGAATGCTTCATAGGAAATAACACATGTAAATGGGTAAATCACATGTGTTAGGGTATAAAATAATTTACGAAAAAGGAATTCAAACAAATCAACATGTTCTCTTTTCTTTCTCATTTCTAATTTATTTTGTAGATTCCAGATAGCATTGTAAGGAAATACATGTATATTTTAAAAAACAAGGCTGATACAACTAATAAAAATTAAATTAAAAGCATGTGTTTTCTGAAATTAAGTGTATTAAAATATCAGTTTTGGTTGGGAGAACAAGATGATTGCCAAACTGATTCTATGTAGATTGTATTTTAAGCAGCTTTTGTGAAAAGACAATGCCATTCTTTACCTTAGCACATTCCTAGAAATCGTTAACACTGTGTAACTATAGTTTCCTTGACTTTGTGAACCCCATATAAAATAAGCCTTAAATAGAATCAATAACACATCTAAAAATTGGATACCAAATTTTAAATGTCTTTAAAATATAAAATAGTGAATTTAAAGCTGTTTTTTAATGAAATGAACACACAACTATGTCTTCCTCATTCTAAAAAAATGCATATATATGATTATTCAAGACGCATTTGAAGTAAAAGGCTATCTTTCTAAAACAATTCATCCATGCTTCAGAAAGACTCAATAAGTGATTCAATTAGCTAAGTCCTGGATTCAAATTTTTGATTCACAATATCACTAGCAATTAAAGAAATGCAAATTAAAACTATACTGAGATTTCATCTCACTCCACTCAGAATGGCAATTATCAAGAATACAAGTAACAATAAATTGTGGGGAAAAAGGTACACTCATACATTGCTGGTAGGTGTAACCACTTTGAAAAGCAGTATGAAGGTTCCTCAGAAAACTTAGAAAGGAACCACCATTTTACCCAGTTATCCTTGGCATGTACCCAAAGGGCTTAAAATCAGCATACTATAGTGAGGTGGTGGCATCAATGTTCATAGCAGTTCAATTCACAATAGGTAAGCTATGGAACCAACCTAGGTGCCCTTCAATAACGAATGGATAAAGAAAACATAGTACATTTATATGCACAACAGATATTACTCAGACATAAAGCAGAATGAAATTATGGCACTTGCAGTAAAATGAATGGAACTGGAGGCTATCAGTGAAATAAGCCAATCCCAAGAAACCAAAGGTTGAATGTTCTCTCTGAGACTCACAATAGTCAGGGTGATGGGGTAAGGATGGGAAAGACAGTAGAATGAATTGGTCATAACTTTCCTATATTCACATATGAATGCATGACCAGTGTAACTCCACATATTGTATAACCACAAGAATGGGAAGTTATAATCCATGTATGATATGTCAAAGTACAGTCTACTGCCATGTATAACTAAAACAACAAATAAAATGAATAAAAATAAAAAATATGTAATTCATCAGCAATCTTACTTTTATGTAACCTTTGCTTAGCATGCACTTGAAATTTGAAATTTCTACCAGCACTCAATTTTCATAATAGAGTTAGCCCATCCTTATAACGTTAAATGTAAGCATTTTTCTACTTGGAAGTTTGTATGGGTATCTATAGTTTAAAGTAACAGTTTTATCTTAGTAACATAAAAAGCTCCCAGGCTATGGTAACTGACTTCACAATGATTTCAGCTAATTACTAAGGAAATTACTAAATGCTAGGGGTGCTTGCCACTTTACTCTGAATGTTTAGGTTATACAATTAACTCTGGATTTAAAATAAATAAACTAACTATACTTACTAAGAATGGCTTATTTTGGAAAATCCAGGTTACTCTAATTTTGTAACCCTACAAAATTAATGTCTTAGCCCAAAAGCCATAGGATTATAGGCTGCTAAATCTGATGACTAATTTAAATATGGGCATTTTTTTCATGTTTGTATCAAGACTTTCATAATTATCACTACTGACTGCAGTGCAACCTCATTAACTTATCTGCTTTACTTAAGAGTGTCTAGATTAGTGTTTCTATGTATCGACTCTACACAAAAAATACTGAGGTAAAAAATTCATTAATCTATTTCATATTACTATAACTAAATATTTTGACATTACAAAAACACTGTGTTTTATATGTTCATCTCTAACATTACAATTTTTCCACTAAATTTACTGCTAGACTACAAAATAATAGTTGTACCATGGATAGGACTTTCAATAATGGGGTGTTTATTTTTAATACTACAAACCTGTAGATACATAATTTTACCACTAGATGGAGCACTGTGCACAGGTAAACTGAAACCTGTGCAGTCTCAAGTGGCAAGTGTATAGTGGTAATTGCTGGAAGAAAAAAAAATGAAGATGACAAAAATAGTGAAAATTTGAGAGACTTTTACTGGATTTAGCCACATTGCAGGAACAAAATTACCACAGAAAAAGCTCGAATTGCCACTTATTTTTTCAGTAAAAATCTATTGATTCATTTCATAATGCAAAGATGGGTTATTGCAAACATAACAAAAAATATCTAGTCAGGTACCAGCTAGCTTGTATGCAAGTAATTGCACAGAAGACTTGACTTTTAAGATTTGACTTTATGTAAGCTATTTCAACTCCTGGGACTCAGTTTCTTCATATGTTAAAAATTGGTAGAAATAAACTAATGATAACATCTATGAGTGGCTTAGGAAGAACTTGTTTCCGCCTCACCTTTAATGGAAGCTCCTAAGATTGTTCCACTCCTAAGACCTTTGTTTCCATTTCTAGGACCTTTCCAACTAAAACTTCCAAAATTTTACTTTAAAAAATGTGCTCATTAGGGAAAATGCAGCCTCAAGGCACATTTTGTATCTAACTCTTCCCAGGGGACAACTTTCTAGTCCTGACACTGGCCCTTCAAAGAATGATATTCAAGATTACTTATAGCTCTGGGTTCTCTTTGTATGCAGTATTTTTTACATGACTAGGTTATATACATGGAAACACTAATCTAGACATTCTTAAGTAAAGCAGATAATTATAATGTGGAATGATGATTATGCCTGTTTGAAAACCACTGACAACCCCAATAAATGAAGAAGGAAAACTGGAGAACTGAACTGGAAATATTGTCTAGATAGTAGAGGGGAAAAAAAAAAATAGAGGGTAGGAATTACAACCTAATGTAATCTATTTAGATACTGCAAAGAATGTAAACTTACTTTTTCTCTTTTAACATTACAAACAGATATTCAGTAACAACTAAAACAAAGCCCTATACATAATTTAGAGGTATATTATACCCAATATAAAAAAAAACTGATTTTGACTAATAGAAAAGTTCAAATATGTGACACTGTAGTATCTTTTAAACTCAGCAAAGTGTACAAATGCATGGAACCATCCTTCTGAAATATATGTCTGCCAAATTCATTAAGTATGTGTCTGAAAATACTCCTTTCTGTAACTAGTTTATATTTCCTTAAGGTTTCATTCTTTAAAGTAAAAGCTTCTAAGGTACAGTTAATAAACACAGAATAAAACATGAAAAAATTAAATGAATATAAAAGAGGATTTCTAATCTCAGTCTTTTCTAATAAATTAACAATCCAAATTGATAACTTAAGTTCTTCAGTAATATTTGGTAAATATCAATGTGTTATTTTTGCTTCCCCTGAGGAGTTTATGTTTCAGGATAACATAACTAATAACCATAGTAAATGTGGTCTACTTGATTTTTTCTCCCAGAATTAGTTTTTCTTTTTTTTTAAAGTACACATACTTTAGTCTACAAAAGATAACCAAAAATCAATATTTTAATAAACCAATAAGATATACTTTTTAAACCTTCTTACTAAATGATATATACACTATGATCCAATTTCAATTTTTAAAACAAGCATGAAAATGAAAAGATATAACATAAAATTATGATAATAACTGTCCTTAATTATTGGATATTTACATTAACTTTTTTCTTCTGAGATTTCAATAAAAACCAGAATTATATAAGCAGGAAAAAAGCATTATTTATTTTAGACAATAAGATAATACATAGCCTGTTATATTCTTACAAAAATATGATATTAAATATTAATGAAATGCAAAAATCTGATTTCTAAGAA
The DNA here is from genome assembly GCF_052094955.1 of Ictidomys tridecemlineatus. NCBI lineage: Eukaryota > Metazoa > Chordata > Mammalia > Rodentia > Sciuridae > Ictidomys > Ictidomys tridecemlineatus. The sequence continues at coordinate 123,705,080 of NC_135483.1, read as the reverse complement.
AATAAACTCAAGATTTCAGCTTTTACGAGACAGATTATTTCCCTGAACAAGGACTCACTCTACTGGTGACAAAGAGAATATATACTTATTCTGACATTTCTGAAGTAATTGCGTTATTTTCCACAAACACTAGAGAGCAGTGTTTTCAGTATCAAACAATTTCATTTCTATTTTTGTGGGTGCACATACACACTTTCACTTACATATATACAAAACCATATTTGTATAAAATACAAGTAATATATTTTGTATTTTTCTTACATTTGTATTCATTTTTACATATAAAAAGTAATAAACATTAAAATACTATTTTGTGTGTATATTTTAAAACTTTTTAAGGCTATACTAACAAGTACATAATCTAAGGCTGTGATCTGATACTATCTTATATTAAAATTAAATGACTAATAAACACACTAAAAACAGAGGCCTTTTATTACTGGTTACTAAGTAGTAAAAATGTAAAAACAAAAAATTTAAAAATTAAATACCAATAGTTAATGACAGATCTTTAAGAAAGCACCAAAATAATTTTCTCTAACCTCCCAAACCACTAATATTTATCAGGCATATGAATTACAGTGGTGGTGAAAGAGAGGCTGAGAGGCAAAAATTACATTCCAGGGAAAGAGAATAGCAAGAGCAAAGTCACAACATCTCAAAAGTACATAGTTTATTTGGGATATGCAAAGGTAAACAGATATGTCACTAAGTATAGGGTGCCCAGGGGAAATAAGTGAATATGAAGTTGGAAATGTAGGTCAGGGTCTTTTAGGAAAGGACTGATATGCTATACCTAGGAGTTGAACTTTATATTAAAGCCAACAGGAAAGTCAATGAAGACTTAAAATGAGAGAGCTGTGACAGATCTGAGTGTGTGTATGTGCGTGCGTGCGTGCGTGTGTGTGTGTGTGTATTTAAGTAGCAGTACACAGGGCAAACAAGAGTAAAAGTTTGGAGGATGGAAGACCAATGAGTCAAATATACTGGCCCAAACCATAAATACAGCAAAAACATTGAGAGGGCAAAGAACTGTTCCAATGACATTTGAAACGCAAGAATTGGTTGGTGAAGGATTAAACACAGTGAATAAAGTTTTCAAGTCTTGGTGGATATGAATTTCTTAAACACTAGAGTTTTTTAATCACTCTGAGTGAAAAATGCTTTCTGAAATCCAGGTAGCAAGATCTACTAAATAGCTGAACTTAAAACAACATTAAGAGTTTTGGTAACTTATAAGTCTATTATAAGAGACTCATAACCCTTATTAAATAACCTATTAAAATAAAATGAATTCAATAGGCAGCAAAGAATATACATTTCAACTGAACTCTTCATCTTTCAGCAAAATCAACTTTGCAAATGAATGGCAGACATGTAAACTAAAGAACTGTATGGCACTATTAGGGATAACTCTTATATTTATTTGCAATTATATAATTTTTACTTATAGGAATTTAAGACATTTAAAATACACACAAACAAACCCTAAACTATTATTCCCATAAATTTCAAGAAGTCAAAATTTTTAAAAACACAGTTTTATATGGTAGAAAAATATGAAAGTTTACTAATAATGAAAATCAAGTGTGCTGGGGCTGTGGCTCAGAAGTAGCCTGGCATGTGTGAGGCACTGGGTTCGATTCTCAGTACTACATATAAATAAATTAATTAAAGGTTTATCAACAACTAAAAAAATATTTTAAAAAAAGAAAACCAATTATACCAACGATTATTAATAATTATCATTAATATAACTTCACATTTACAGAGTATCTCAAATGCAGCTCTTGTATCTACAACCTATTCAACAGGTGGGCTTGAACTGGTAGTAATAGCAATAGAAACAACTATAATAACATATAGAAAAAACTAGAGATGTTTGATGCTCTTATTTGGGAATTAATATTTAAAACTAGAGCTTTCCTGGCATGAATAAACTAGATTAATTACTGTCTACTGAATTTCCTAAAATTTTCTGAAACACAGAAAATACAGACCAAAGAAATTTAATACTAATCCACTATAAAAAGCACACAATTTGCTCTAGAACTATAAACTGGGTACCATAGATGCCTGTTTCTGAATTATTACACAAAGTTTAAATCCTGAGGAAAACTCCAATCCAATTGTTAAAAGTTTTGTGTTTTAAGTTTGACCATTTATATGTGAATCTAGTAAAACATTCAAATTATTGACATTTATTTTGACTTCATAAATTATTTCTAATAAAATTCTATCCAAGAGATACAAATATCTACTAAAGTCCCCCCAGTTCTTAGATAATTCCTTGGATTTCACTTTTTAAAACTGCATTATCTAGATATGGCATTTAAAATATTCTTTATTTACCTAACAGAAAAGCCTACAAGCTGAAAAATCTGTGTGATTTGTAATTCACAAAGACTAGAGTCTCAACATATCTATTTTAGTATTTTTAACAAAATTTGAATGGATTAAACAACAAACAAAAAAACAAAAAAAACACTTAGGAATACTTACTTGAACCTGGCAGGTGAAAGAGGAGTAGGAGGAAACATTCCTGGTTCAAAAGAATCAAAATATGTAACTGTCCAAGAAAAACTGCAACAGGAGAATCCAGCAATTAGGGATATTATAAGTAGAGTCCAGAATCCTTTGTGGGAAGGAAGAGAGAGCAGGAAACTTAAAATTATTAACACTATAACAATTTTAATTAAACAAGTGTCTTCATGTTCAGAAGATCATATGTATTTCTGGTCTTTGTCTAAGTGTAACAAATATTATAATAAGAGATTGACCTTAATAAAAACTAAACCAGAAGTAGAAGTTATTAAAACAATTAAAAGTCACATCATTATATTTAATTAAATTTACTATATAGAGGAACAAATTTAACTTAAGAATATAATACTTTCATTTTTAAAATTTGACTATAGGAAAAATGATTAAAACATTTTACTCTTAAGATGTCTTGACATATTTCAAATAACTTCATGAATCATAGCTTGCTATGTTTTATTAATTAGTACTAAGTGATTCATTCTACACCAAGTACTTCTGACATATGAATCAATTTTGGAGTACCTCTTTCTCAAACTTTTCCTATAAAAATCATAAACCTTATGATTCTTCATCCTTGCTCAATATGCAAACAAAGGTTGACTCCCAGTTTACCAATGAGTTGGAATAATAGTTTATAACAGACAACAGTTTATTTGCAGTCGATTTGAGAACAGTATTCCCTCACCCCATAGAAATCAAGTCAAAAGCATAGTATTACAGTAAAATCAAGGAAAGGAGTAAGGATTGAGAAATAGAATATGAATATAAAAAAAGTGACAAGATATACTAATAAAGTTTTTTTTACATACTATTTTAACCCGTTAAGAGTATTAAAAGGGCAATGATCTGTTCTTGTTGAGAATCTTAAGTCCACAGTCAGTGGCCACCTCCCTTTATTAGCTGTACAGCTTTATTTGCATGTCAAGTTTTCAAAATTCCTTCATAAATTAATTTACTTGTTCATCTACTCAACAAAATATATACAAGGGCTATTATGTGTTCATTACTATGTTATCAGATAGGGATAGAGTGATAAATGAAACACAAAACATCACTGTCTTTATGGAATAATTCTAGTAGGGAGAAAGATAACAGATAATTATAGACTGTGATAACTCTTTTTGAACAAACCAGATGTTAAGAGAGAACAAAATTCAGACTGAAAATATTAACTTTTTCTTGGAAGAAAAAATGCTAATCAAGTTTTTAATATGATCAACAGTAATAGTCAAATGGAATCAAATTCTACCAGATATTGAAACATACTGTAGGACCACAAATATTTAAAATAGTTGTACTAGCATATGAATAAACAAAAGAATGGAACAGAATACAAAATCTAGAAAAAGGGCCAAAGAGATTATGTTTTAAAAAACATTATTAGAGTCTGAGAAGGTGGTAGTTGTAGAGCTAGCATATATAAGGCCTTGGGTTCAATCCCTAGCTCCAAAAAAAAAACCCAAAACAGTATTAATTGTGGTGGTAACCACCTAGAAAGAAGAAGAAGAAGAAAAAAAAAACCCAGTTGGATCCATGTCCCATGTTAAATTCTAAAACACACTAATGTGTTTTAACATATTATTATGAATTATGCTTTCTCTTCCCTAAACAGAAAAGTATCATCAGAAAAGTCATGCCTTTGACAGAAAAAGGTCTAATTTTTAAAATTCATATATTCCACTATTTACATGTATACACAAAGAGCAATTAAATATGTATGGCAAAAACCTCAAATCGAATAGCAAATGTTTTAAATACAATACATATTTGTAACTTACAGCATGAAGGAAAATTTTTCTATGAGAGAATTCCTAGAAACCAGTAAGAAAAAGACCAGCAATCTAAGATTCCAATATAAAAATGAGCTAAGAATATGACCCTAGAAAAGGAACTTAAGTGATACTGAACATAAAAAAAGTCTATTTAGTATCAATCATCAGAAAATTGGGTATCATTTTTCATAATTATCAACTGGCAAAAATTAAAAACTCTGATAGAATTCTGACACTGAGGATAAGAAGAAACAAATTCTTTACGCATTGCTGCTAGAGGAATTAAACTGGTAAATCTCTATGCAGAGCAATTTGGTAGTGTATTTATTAAAACGACACCACGAATATATAATTTCATCCAGAATTCTACTTCTAGATAACTGTCCTATATATACACTCTTGCATAAAAAATGCACAAAATTATTCTTTGTATCATTACTTATAATAATGACTGAAAACAATCTAGATATTCAGCAATGCAGGTTCAGTTGGTCCCTCAGCAAATGCCTGAAACTGTAGAACCTACATATACTGCTTTTTCCTATATATATGTGATAAAGCTTAATTTAGAAATTAGGCTCAGTAAGATATTAATAACTAGTAAATTAGAACAAGTAGAATATCATATTGTAATAAGCTATGTGAAAATTATGTGTATCACCTGGACACAAACCCTGAAAAATGTCAACAATTATTTTGACCAGCTGATTACAACACTAAGTAGTGATAAAGGGGCAGTAACACAGTGTGAATATGCTGGACAAAGAAATGATTCATGTCCTAAGTAAGAATGGCGCAGAATCACACAATATTTGAACCAGTATGCAATTTATAACATAAATTTTTATTTCTGGAAATTTCCATTTAATATTTTTCAACTCTTGATCACAGATACCTAAAACCACAGAAAGAAAACTGCAGACAAGGGTTTATCATTTTTTATGTTCTTTTTAGTAGAATGACAGTAAAATGTATTTTGGCAAATTATATGTACATAGACTATAACATTTTATTTAGGATGCCACTATTATGGTTGTACATATGGTGGAGTTACCTTGGCCATGTATTCAATACAAGGCTAGGAAAGTTATATCCAATTAATTCTACTGTCATTTCTATTCCCTCCCCCACCTCCCTTTATTTTCCTTTGTCTAATCCAGTGGATTTCTCCTATTCCCTTCTCCAAACTCCCTTGTTTGGGGTTAGCATCCACAAATCAGAGAACAATCAGAATTTGGTTTCCTGAGACTAGCTTATTTCACTTAGCAGGATAGCCTCCAGTCCTATCCATTTACGAGCAAATACCATTATTTCATTCTTGGCTGAGTAATATTCCATGATATACACATTTTCTTTATCCATTCATCCATTGAAGGACACCTAGGTTGTTTCCATAACTTGGCTATTGTGAGTTGAGCTGCTATAAACATTGATGTGGCTGCATTGTAGTATGCTGTTTTTAACTCCTTTGGGTATAGACCTAGAGTGGGATAACTGGGTCAAATGGTAATTTTATTCTTAGTTTTCTAAGCAATCTCCATATTGCTTTCCTTAGTTGTTACACCAATTTGCAGTCCCATTGACAATGTATTAGAGTACCTTTCTCCCCACATCTTCACCAATATTTACTGTTATTCATATTTTTTAATTTGGATCACATTACTATCAAATCTTTGACATAATTTACATCAAAAAGTAAACAGAAAAGTAAAATTACACCAAATTTCCAGTAAGATAGTCCTTGAATGTGGAGAGAGAGAGAAGTTGTACCCTTATCTATATTCAAACTGCCTTCAGTTTACTAAGCTACCATTACTAAAGTGTATGACCAACAATGTTTCCTGAGTACAGAGACAAAGGAAAAGTTGACAACACTAAAGGATGTCTTCAGAATTATCAAACTTCCTGAATACAAAAAACTGATCCACCAAAGCCTTTAAGTAAAATGCAGGCAAGAAATATATGCATTGTTTTGTTTACAAACCACATGAAACCCAGGAACTGAGACTGACCTTCAACAAAATGTGTGAAGTATTTTTGAAAGATTAACCTAAATGTTTTCTCCTGATAGCTTCCTTCCTCATTCTCCTGGTCCTTTGCAGAGATAATAAGTTGTACTTTCAATGCCTTCAGAAGAGGGATGTAGCAAAGCAGAAAGGGGAAGTAACCCTAGTATCTCTTTGGTTTTTATGTTGCAACATTATTATAAAAATAATCATACAAATATCATCAGGGGTAGGAGGGTAAACAAAACAGCTTGGATAGACAGTAAAGATAATGAACAGATAGTGGTATACATGAAAGTATGTTTGGAACTGAAAGAAATGAAGTGAGGGGAGGAAATGTCCCTGGTTTGAATAAAGCATGTTTTGTGTTTGCACTCATGTGTGTATACAGGGGTTAGGGAAGGTTAGTGCAGCTGGGACTTCCTGGCAAAGCCATCTACAAGAAACCATCCATCATATAGGGAATGTAGCTGTATATATCTTCATAGATGGGCCCAGAGGCCAGTCTATAGGTACGTCTGCCATTAGTGGGACACAGAAAGAGTAGGCTTTGGCTGCAAGTGCTACATGTGAAAGGCCAAAATGAAAGCCATTCAACGATATGTCACTTGAGCAAATTTCTTTGGCATTAGATGTATCTTCGTCTCAAAATTCTAACACAGTACTACCCATTAGAACCTTAATTCAACTGGGATTAGACAGACAGAAACTTAGTAAAAGCTATGGTATTTATAAATTTCTTGCTATCCCAGTTAGATTTAAACAAATTACAAAATCAGCATACAATTACAGTTAATGGGTGGCTATATTGCCAAATAGCTATTATTTGCTACTGCTTAGATAAACATCTTTAGAAAGGGGAGAAAAAGTTTAACATAACATGTAAAGTAGCAAATAACAAAGATGGTAATTAAAATAAAAATCAAGTATTTGTGTTTGGGGCGGCTATGAAATAATGAAACTTCAAGATTCCTAAGTGGAAAAAATGAGGAAACATACAAAATAATATTTAAAAATAACAAAACATGAAGCTTTCTAAAGCCAAACTTTTTCACTCAGGTGTTTTAATAGGGTACCTGTCTAAATTTAATAAGAATGTTCTTGAGTTTTTCTGAAATGATTACTTCTATTGTGCAATCCAAGTGATAACTATAATTGGACATATTATTTTATATTCATTACGAATTAACAAAGTCATGTCACAATAATAGGGCTAAAGGGTACATTGTGATTCTGTGCTTAAGTTCAGAAAAATTACTCTACTCGTTTATGAGTAAAAGAAAAAAGCCACAGAAGTTAACTCAATATAATCAAATTTGTTACAACTCACTATGTCCAGAATCCTCAAGCTAAAAATTTTAAAACTTTTTGTTTCATAAAACAACTTTATTAAGAATTAAGGATATGAAAATTGAATGCATATAAAATGAAGTTAAAGTGTATCTTCCCAAGCACACTAATTCTACTCTTAAAAGCAATCAGCTAAGAGCTTGTTGTGTCTTCTTTCAAAAATTACAGATATCTAGGTAGAGGAGGTAGATATATTGAGCTATTTATATTTATGTATTTTCTCAGCATATTTTTCACAAATATAATTTTTGCCAGAAAAAAAGATTGTTCTGCACTTTGCTTTTTTAAAATCTAATATTCTATGATGGAGATCTTTTTGTTGTTGTTGGGGGGGAGTACCAGGGGATTGAACTCAGAGGGCATTCAAACACTGAGCCACATCTCCAGCCCTATTCTGTATTTTATTTACAGACAGGGTCTCACTGAGTTGCTTAGCACCTCACTGTTGCTGAGGCTGGCTTTGAATCCATGATCCTCCTTCCTCAGCCTCCCAAGCCTCTGGGGTTAGAGGCGTGCACCACCCTGTCTGGTGATGGAGATTTTCCTATTAGTATACACAGCCATAGTTCCACTGCATGTTTTTATTATTTCATTTTTTCATTATTAAAAAAAAATGTTGCAAGTAACATTCTTGTGCATCAGCGCAGTAAACAAGGATATAGTACAAATATCCAGGGGGAAAACTTCTTTCCTTGTCTATAGCTCAATTCCCACCAATTGAAACCTACTGGACTTACCTAAGGCAAAGAAAGAAGAGGGTGGAGATTTTCTATCCATATTCCTTAACCGGAATTTTATATTTAATTTTTTAAGGATGTATTTTGGCTTGGCTCAATTTTTCAAAATATTATTTTGGTTTCAGGTTATAGTTACTTTTTTTTAAAAAAAAACAGGCTAGCAACTTTCTAAATTATTTTTATTTTCTAATAAAAGACTGTTATATGTTCTAAATATTTTTATCCTGTTCAGCAGTTTTAGGCTTACAGGGATGAAGGAAAGTTTTATGAAATCAGATGAGGAGACATTAAATTGCACATATTATATAGAGGTAGAAAGGACTAAAAACCAAATTAAAACCTCAGATCATCCTATATCACTATCCAACTATTAACATATCCTTCATGTAACTTATACCTGCCATCTACTGATATCACTACTTTTTATTTATTTTGAGAACGATCTCACTAAATTGCTATGGCTGGACTTCAACTTGCAACCCTCCTGCCTTACCCTTCTGAGTCACTGGGATAACAGGTACAGGCCACCACAGCGGGCTCCATTTCCCTGGTTTTGAAAGTAAGTACACCTTGAGTGGACATGTTCTCTGAGTGCATATAACTGCTTTTAACTTCACGCATGCTGGGAACATATCCATCTTTAAATACTGATTTCATATTTCAGACAGATATCAAATTGGTTATAGCTTATCATAACTTCTGCTTTTATTTTATTGCACTTACATCATCAAATTAATGTTTGAACAAATTTTTAAACTTTTTAATAACATTGTTTTGGTAAAGAAATAAAACTACTTTGTTTCATAATTTGCAAAGCATTTTCATTTTCAGATTCATGATTCAAATAATCAATTCAATAAAAAAATGAAAATTAAAAAAAAATAAAATAATCAATTCAATATTTTTTCCCTTTCTAATCATCATTGCATCCATACCTGACTGCTGTTAGCATCTGTCATTATGGCATCAAGCATCATAAAAGATGAAAAAGTAAAAATAAAAAACACCAACATACATCCTTTTAGCAAAAAGATGTGGTTTGTGTTCTTCTTGTTGAATAACTAAGTGGATGTGAGCAATTTTCATATATCTGTGTGTGTATGTACGTATAAGCTTTCAGAGTCATAAGGTTTCTGTCATGATTCCTCAAGTCTGCTGTTGTAAAGTAAAAGCAGCCATAGACAATACATAAATCAATAGGTAGGACTGTTTCAATAAACTCTGAATAGAGTAATGTATTTGTAGATTGTGGGCTCAAGTTAAAAGGTTCATACACAGGTTAAAAAAACTCCAAGGCTTCAATGATTTTTCACTGTAGTGAAAAAACTGAGTTATTTTTTGAACACATGTCTTTTTAAGAATAGGTCAACTTCAATACTTGCTTTCTTTTGGAAATTTTTACCATTACTAATGTTCTATTATGACATCACGATGATAAGAGTCCCAAGGCTTTGAAGAAGAAACAGGTGAGAAAATCTTCAAGCAATCTAGTTTCATCTTTGAAATCAGCATGGGTCAGTCATTTCTTCTCTGTAGGTGTGCAGAAACCTGGAAACTTTTCAACTGTAAGAATCAAATGGGTGGCTCAAAAAACAAGAATAGCCCTTACGCTGCAAGATTCTACAAGTCTGGTCCTAGTCACAAAAGAGAATTAATGTTAACTAGCAGATATTAAGATTGATAAGGACCCAAAGATATCATGTTGCTGGTATGTATGTGTTTGGCAGGAACTGAGCCCAGGATCTTATGCATGTTAGGGCAAGCACTCTGCCACTGAGGACTGTTTTTTTGCTTGTTTTGAGAAAGGGGTCACCCTATGTTGCTCAGCCTGATCACAAATTCATGGCTTAAACAATCTTCCTACTTCAGCCTCCCTGGACTACAAGCCTGTGCCATCACACACAGCCCAAAAGCTGCTGCATTTCTTTTTCTTCTTTTTCCTGTTTGTTTTACCACGGAGCTTCTGAAGATACTGAAGGCATTCCATAAGGTCTTATTAAAATTTCTGTATTGCATGATTTGACATGCATATAAAAAAGTGCCCTACATATAATTTATTAGCAATAGTCTTAGATTAGTATTTTCTGCTAAAGGCAATTCTATTTTCCCTATGTATTTAAGGTCACCTATTAATCCTGGGTAATATTAAGACCGAAGGGAAAAAATGCAGTGTTGGGATTAGGACTAAGTTTGTGAAATCTGATAAAACTTGAGGAAATTGTTACAAATGCAAAAGCCAATGTGCAAAAACTAAACAACTTTGTAATACATGAGATTTATGCAATAATGGCCTAATAGGCCTGAGAATAGTCCTAAAAGAGGAATGACTGGAATGGGGTCGGTAAGTACTGTTTTGCTCTGCCTCTCTCCCTTTTTAATTTTTACTTTGAGACAGAGTCTAACTAAGTTGTTCAGGCTAACTTCAAATTTGCATTACTCCTACCTCCTAGCCTTCCAAGTAGCTAGAATTACTGGCATGTGTCACAGTGTCCAAACTGAAATGTAATTTTAACTAAATAAACAAATTTGGTTTCATTAATCTCCCTGAAAAATTTGGCTTATAGTACAAAATGGTTTGAAAGACAATTATAAATGAAGAGCAAAAATCCTGTAGCATGATTTCAATGCCATCCAGGGAACATCAAGGGACATGAACTTCAAACTAGTTCATTTTATCAATCACACTCCCACTAACTACTTAACTAGTAAAGACATACACTATTAGAGACTAATCCTCTTAGCCAATAGGATCAATTAACTCCCCCAATACTCTGAAACTGTCTTCACAACCTTTTTTTTTTTTTTTTCAAATTTAAAGACTATACAGGGGCTTCCCATGAAGAATTCTTTCCAGTAAACAAAGATGACAAAAGCAGGGTGCCAGCTCCTTTAGAAGTTAGGTTTCTTAACAGACATTTGGGTTTACATTGTTTCTTGTTTATTAGTCACCTCTCAATGATTTTCATTACCCTTAAAAGCATTTTTAAAAATGAGATCCAAGGGCCTGGGGTTGAGTGCTTGCCCAGCACATGCAAGGCCAGGGGTTCTATTCTCAGCATCACATTAAAATAAATAAATAAATAAATAAATAAATAAATAAATAAATAAATAAATAAAATAAAGGTATTAAAAAAAAAAAAAGAGAACTAGGCTTTCAAAAAACTTTCTCAAACTATGGTACCAAAACTACCTGCATCAGAATCACTTAAAATTTAAAAAACAAGTTCAAGGCTTTCAAAAGTATTTCTCAAATTATAGTACTTTGACTATAAATAATCTTGGGCTGAATCAAAATCTAGATATAGATTTTCATTTTTATTTTTTTGTGGTGCTGGCAATAGAACGCAGGGCCTCACAAGTGCTAGGTGACTGCTCTTCCACTGAGCTATATCCTGAGTCCCCAGGAGATTCTTAGCTCATACCAAAATAAGAATTACTGCTACAATCTGCTTATTATTATGCCAACCTTAGACTGGATTCAATTTCAATATACAAAAAACAAAAATCTGCAGTGTAAAAATGTTTTATCAATCTATCCAGTAAGAGAACTCTTATGGTAGACTACTTACAGTGCTCCATTATTTATTTTTATTTTTTCTAAAAATCTAGTTTCAAATGAAGAACTGAGGCAGTATGCAACAAAATTAAACATGAGACATCGAAATATTAATATATAAACAGGTATAAACAACTATAATTATGCCCCAAACCAGTAGGCAATACATAAAACAACCAACGATCTATATAGCTATGAGGTTTTTAGTAAACAGGGCAAAACAAATATAAGAAAATAAAATGAGATCATTACCATATGATAAAAGGCTACACTGCCAATTTTATTTTAGTCTAAGGGATAATTTTAATAACTTTCTTCATGTGAAAACTTTCATAGCAACTGTAAAAAGGGCCAGGATATAATTTCACAGGCATTTCCTCAGAAAGAAGATAATGAGGCAATCTTTCTTGCTACTAAATTAATCAATGCAGTGCTGATTTGGAGAGAAGTCAAAGTCTGAGAGAATGACTGGCCTATCTTTCCATCTAGCCAATGTTTCAAGCACAGTTTTAACTGTTTTTGAATGTCAATTCAAAACATTCTGTAAAGAGGTTAAATAGTAGAGAATTTCATCATAGAATAACAATACAATCATCCCAACCTTATCAGAGCTTAATCATCTTGGCACTGCTTCTCTGAAAGAGATTTTTAACTATTCTCTAGCCATATGCTATAATATACATATTTGCTATAAATATAATTATGCTTACTTTAAAATTAATCACCAGGAGTCTCATTGCATTAGCCTATCAAATGAGATTGACTATATTCTCCACTTGATCATTGGCTCAAAATAAGGACCTTCTTCTTGGCAGAGTTGTTGCTTAGTTTTCTGCCATAAAAACAGCAGTTTTGCTCATTCCTGAATAGTGAATAGTAAATTCATGTCATCAGTAAAGACTTTAAGATACTGATCTTCCTATTTGCTAGCACAGAATTAACTTTTAGGCATACCTAAAAGCCATATGAGATTATCTAACTGGAAGTAGAAATGGAGGCAGGGCAATAATTACAAAAAAAAAAACCTATCACATTCCTTTTGATATTGAGCAAGTTATTACTTCAGATGACAACTGCTAGCTACTCATTCTGTTCATAAATGCAAAATTGGGCCAACTTTGAGCAAGTTATTACTTCAGATGACAACTGCTACTCATTCTGTTCATAAATGCAAAATTGGGCCAACTTTTAAACAACAGTAAGTCAGAGTCCATGCCAAGTTCATAAAATTCTGTTTCTACTCTCTCAAGAGATGACACATCAATACATGCTACGAAAAGCCTAATAATCTGTTTTCCAAAGAAGAAACAACATATATTGATAAAATGAGTAAAAAGTAATTTTTCTCATGCAAGAATTGAGAATGATACAGATAAACATTTCCATGTGATATCTAGTAAACCTTGTAATTTGAAGAAAAAAGTTGGCTGTTCTGCAAAACCAGGTTGACTATACTTTGTGTCAATGTGAGCATGAGCCTTAAAGAAGTCGATTGAAGACTTTAGCAAGGACTGGGGATGGGGAATTATATGATGAACTTAAAGTGCCAATCTAGAGTGAAAAGTCATATAATTTTATTTAGAGTGATCAAATAAAATGAATTACAATAAATAGTAATAAAATAGGTAAAAGTTCTGAACTTTATCAAAATCATTTTTGTGGAGATAAAGAAATGCAACATAAATAATCTTGTTCTTTAGAAATCTATAAACCAAGTCATTTTATAAGACACTGCAGAAACTCGGGCCTGACTCTTCTTGTAAGTAACCTGTATAAATATAGACTAAAATTTTTACTTTTTTTAAAATAAAGAAATTGTTTATAAGAACATTTTAATTTAAATTCCTCTGGGGTCTGCTTATGATATTATTTATCTTGGCTAAGTTTGTGGGGAAGTTTTCTTGCTTGTTACTAATTCCTGAGAAGACGTATGGGGAACCTCTTCCAAAAGATAATTTTAAAACGCTAAGAATTTGCTGGATTTTAGTCACAGTTATATTCAAAATATTTTACACACACTGATGATCCTTTATAAAATTTACAAAAAATAAAAACAAAAATCTAATCATTTATCAGAAACATACAAATAAAAAGTTAACAGAATCAACTTTAATTGATATGAGAATAATATTAAGCATTTTACCCCAAAGTGTGTACAATTTAACATGAAAAAACAAACAGCAACTAAAAACCAAATCAAGTGTCAAGTTCATACCTAATAGTCCAGTATCTATATCATCTTCATTTTTCAAATTCTCAGCATGCAACTCTGTAAAAACAAAAAGAGGTTTAGGTATAAAAGATTCATAATCTGAAGACTAACTCAAAGACTTAGAAGACATTGTAGAACTCCATAAAGTGCTCTGGAGTCAGGAATGGATTCAAATTTTGATTCTACATGATCATCAGCAAGCAAAGAAGACCTCTATACTGTCAACTGCTATACATAGGACAGAAGTGTTCATATCCTGTGGTTGTTGTGATACCATTTTATACAAATTTAAGGACATACTAAATTTTTTCAGTTCCTTTCTCCATTCTCCAAAGTATAAACATCTTCTGCAATGATCTTCTACTTACCAGTTTTGCCTTTACAAAAGTGATATCTCAGAGCAAAGCAATAAAATAGCTAAAAGACAAAACTATCTGGATTATAGTAAAAAAAGGGGAAGGGAGTGATACAGGAATTAAACTGTGAGCCAGGAGAGGTGGCCCACACCTGTAACCCAAGCTACTCCACAGGCTGAGGCAGGAGGATCCCAAGTTCAAGGCCAGCACCCACAACTTAGCTATCTCAAAAAAACAATTATGGCTAGGGATGTAGTTCAAAGGTAAAGTACCCCTGGGTTCAATCTGCCGAACTCCTACAAAAGAAACAATGGCAGCCAAACATTTAAGATTGACAGTTTAAATACAATACAATACTGTTATGAGGAGGTAAATTTCACACATTAACTTTCACTGTATGAAAATCAAGCATGGTAAGCTGTTACAGGCCATCTGGAGCCCATTACCAGCTGGTCCAAAATGATAGTGTTGAGTGGTTTTCATAAAACGAAGATTTTTTTGTTTTACTTTTTTTTCCCCAATAATTTGGACAAAGTCATACAATAGTAAGAATTGGGATTTAAACTCAAATTTTATTCTTTTCACTGTAATACACAAGATCCAAACAAATAATACATCTATAAAAGCCCCCTTGGGGGGAAAAAAACTTTCACAAGTCTATTTTTATTCCAATATGGCTAATATTTCAACTTGAGACAAAGAAGATAAAATTAGTGAAAACAAGACTACACCTCCTGCAATAAAACTTTGCATACAAACAGCCAATGCCTACCCTTAATACCTACTACTCAGGAGGACTGCAAATTGGAGACCAGCAGGGGCACCACAGTGAGACCAAGTCTCAAAACAAAACCAAAATATACTTTGTGTACTAAATCTAGTTACAAACACCATAAAACTAAGAAAGGCTAGTTATTTTACCTATAAATGTATAAATCTGAGCTGTGGGATGGAAATCCTAGACCTTGAAGAATCTTCAATGTACCCAGGGGTAAATCGGTACCATTTGTGGATTAAAGCCTTTGAATATATACAGATTATTTCAATTACATGCATTTTACACTGTCTCCTTTTAATGGTGGGTGTTCTCCGAAATATGGCTTAAATAGTCGTGCTAATATTTGACTCCATGGGTCCAATGACTTAAAGGTATTTCAATAGAACTCATTTGATTAAAAGACCCTTTCTTAAAAACAGTTCTCGTTATGGACGAGGGAAATCCATTTAGGAAGAGAAGACAAAGGGGAGAAGCAAAGAATGGTACAAATCAGTGGTAGGAGTGAAAGAGACTGCCAGCTTGCCGGTTGGGAGCCAGGTAAAGTGTGGGTGGAGGTGAGAACCAAACCCTGGCTCAACTTTGCTCTGGACAGACTTTCAAGGTCTGGGCATCAGTACCTTTAACGATCAGGTAGGCGATGGCGAGGAGGAAAGCGAGGAGGATGGCGAACAGCAGCGAGCAGAAAATAGACAGGACCTGGATCGGCCATCGCCGAGCCTGGGTCCGGCTACGCGTAGCTGCGGGGAAAATGCCATTGCGTTTATCGGTTAGGACGGGCGACCCACCGCCGTCCGGCGGGAGAAGCTGGGAGCCCCTTCTGGGCTCCGACGACGCCCCGGCTGAGAACTCCGCTCGCAAGTCACGGGCCACTTGATCGCATCCTTCCACCTCATCAACTTCGCCTTCACCCCAGCTGTCCCCCTGAGAGAATACAGAATACAAAGGCCGAGAGAAAGGTGCTGGGGTGCCAAGACCGCGACGCCGCGGAGCCGAACGCCGGCCGCTCTCCACAAACGACATGGCGGGAAATAACCACAGAACCGCGGGGGCCCCAGAGTTTCCCACAGCCCCGCCCCTCCCTCGTCTTCGCCAATCAGCAGCCGGGCTACGCCACGGCCTCGACCACTTAGCTCAAGGGCTCAGGGGTGCTAAAGGGTGGGCTGTGGAGCCAAGAAGGAACCGCGGAGCAGGAGGCGAGGCTGTGCCATCCGAGACCGGAGCTCTATCCCGCTGCAATAGGCGGGAAGGGATACAGAATTCTGCGTAGGGAAAGTCAAGCCGAGGCCGGCTGCAGACAAGTCACCCCTCCCTGCAGCGTTTCGTCCCGGCCAAAGACCTCTGGCACTGCTGCGTTGTCTCCAAGGGAGCGCGAACCCCGGCAGCCCCAAAGCCGCATCTTCTTGGCGCCGGGTCCTAGCGCCCGCCCATACCACTATGATACACATTTTCTAACCTATTTGCTTTCTTCCTTCTTCCCCTCTACGCTCACACTCTTCTTTAGCTTCCTTGCTAGCAGGAGCTCACCGCCCGGCGCGCTCACTCTGTCATATCGACCCACCTCTTTCTGCCTTTCGCGTAGTTCCACCCGCCCCTACCCACAACTTCCCTCCACGCTACTCGACACGCCTCCTTCCCCCGTCCGCCTCGGCACGCGCTCAGCAGCCGGCGCATCTGAGCTGGAACTCTTGCTGGACTCCTCCTCGCGACTTCCCCGCCCCTCCCCTTTGCTTCGAGCAAGGCGCGCGCTCGCGCGCTCCCGGCCCCAGCCACCGCTAACGCTAGAAGCTGCATACCCCGCCCCCACCCCACCCTACCCTATCCCTGGCGGCCTCAGGTTAGTGGGGCGTGAGTAACTTGGGCGGGGGGGTGAAAGGTGGTAAGCCCCCACTGCCCCACCCCCTACGGGGTGAGGCGGTCTAAGCCCGGGAAGCTGGGACGCGGTTGTCTTCCCTTTCCCGGGGGAAGTTGGTGGAGTTTTCCCGGCAGAGGACTCGGCGCAGAAACTTCCTCCGTCCCCTTCCCCCCCCTCCATGCAGGCGACGCCGAGTGAGGCTGAGGCTGGGGGCGAATCGCCGCAGAGCTGCGTGTCGGCAGCGCACTCTGATTGGACAGTGGGGAAGCCTGTCAGCTTATTGGCCCCACTGATCCCGCCCCGCAGCTCAGGGCAGCCTTTAACCTTTGGCCCCAGCGGGCGCCAGCCACTCAGATCGCTTCTTGTTGGTATGTGTAGCGGCAGTGGCCGCCGGCGGAGCAGTCTGAGCCCGACGATGAGGCCGGGGACGGGAGCTGAGCGTGGAGGCCTCATGGTGAGTGAAATGGAGAGCCATCCTCCCTCGCGGGGTCCCGGGGACGGGGAGCGGAGATTGTCCGGCTCAAGCCTGTGCTCCAGCTCTTGGGTCTCTGCTGACGGCTTCCTGAGGAGACGGCCTTCGGTAAGGGATCGGTGGGGCAGGGGGAAGCGGCACAATGAAAAACGAAGTCAGAGACAGGAAGCTTTCTCCAAAAGGAGAAGAAGATAAGAGTGGACGAAGGAAGCGCCCGAGATGGTGGGATATGTCTCGAGGGAGAGAAACGGAGAGCGGGGATGCACAAAAGAAGGATGTAGGACCCTGGAAGTTCCCAGTCGCCTTGGCCTAGACAGATGCGCGCTGAAGGTGTTGAACCCTGGGCGTGCTGCGTCTTGGAGCTATAGGCCTGTTTTAGTAAGGAAATTTGATTCTCTAAGACTTTAAAAGAAGCTAGCAAAATTTGTTTTCTCTAGTAATGGTGGTGATATGCAGGGGGTACTGCTTGATTAATTGGCAGGGGATAATTACCTGGAACAATGGACACGTCTGTAACGAAAGTTGTCTTTTAAAAGTGCATTAAAGTGGGTGAATTATTGTTTGCACTTAGTGTCTTAGTGACAGAATATTAAGTCTTTGAAACTGTGTTTTTGGCAAATGGAATTTTACCTGTCTTAAAAGTTAGGTTAGTAACTGTTAGTAGACAGGTGTCTCTGGGGACCCATACTTTTGTGTTTTATAAGACCAGCCCTCCTTTAAATCAGTTTGATAAATTAAGCATTTTAAAGTCAGTAGTGCTTAAAAAAATGTCAGCTGTCTTTTATGTCTGTTTGAAATAGGACAAAGTTCAGGTTTTCACCAACAGTTTTTAAGTTGGCTTTATATACATACGTACATACACATACGTATATACATATATTATCTTCCAAGCCGAGCAAATCAGTAGCTGATTAAATCAGTGCAAAACAACGGACCTAGCTGTCCAATAATTATTTATTTTGCAAACTCCTCAAATACTAGTGTAGTGCTTTTTTTTTTTTAATAGGAAAGTATAAACTAATACAATAATTTGGGCACAAATTAGCCTAATATTATGTACTGAAGGTAAGTGATTTCTTGAAGTGAGATTTTTTTTGAGAATCATTTAATGTGACTTGCCAAGTTTTAAATTTTCTGTTTTTCAGATGGGGCACCCTGGCATGCATTATGCACCAATGGGAATGCACCCTATGGGTCAGAGAGCCAATATGCCTCCTGTACCTCATGGAATGATGCCACAAATGATGCCTCCTATGGGAGGGCCACCAATGGGACAAGTAAGAATGTTATGTTTTTGTTTTGTTTGTTTTTGTCTCTATTTTTGCCTCAGGTATTGTGGTAAAATCTCAAACTCTAGGTCAATACTGTGCTTGTAGCTATTTAAGGATTAGTTGATGCCCAATAATGTTTTTAAATAAGACTAATGTTGAATCATGACTGTAACTAAATTTTGAATGTAATGAAAGTCTTCTGTATTAAACTTTTTACTTTTACTACTCCAATAAAATTAAAGATTTTTTTTTAATTTAAAAGTCACAGCACATATCTAGTTTTTTAACTTAATGACTATAAAGCATGTCAATTGAAGTTAATGTTCTAAGAGTAAATATTATCTGATATATGTCAGCATAATTAACTTTGTTGGACCATGTAAATGCATAGAATCAGAAAATATTGCTTATACTTTAGGCTTAAAATAAATTTTATTCTAGAAGTATCTTCCTCTTTGTGTGTAGGGGTGGGGGTAGGGAGATTTAATGCTCTATTTATTCTGATTCTTCATAGGACAATGTCAAATCAGTAGTTGATTTTCTATTAACACTATTTTATTTTTTTTTTAAAAAATGTTTATTGCTTCTGCACTCCTACTTAATGAGCTGCCCCTTCCATTTCTAGCATAAACTGTAAATGGACATTTTGAGGGAGTTGATATGAATCAAAAGGTTATCATGCTGACTCGGATACTTTGGTAGAACTGAGTTTCTAGAGAAATCCAAGAAAGGCAACAGGTTCACTTACCATGAATAATTGTGTGCCCTATGCTAGGTTCTATAATACAGAGATGCTTAGGTGGCTGGGTTATTTCCATTTGAGTATCTTGATAAGTCATGAAAATTTTAGGCTAGCAAAAATTTCAGAAATTATGTATGATCTTGTGCTAATGAGTACTCTTTGCTTTGATAATTGTTTAAGCCTTGATGGATAAAGTTTTTGGTGAAATTTCAGTGGAAAAAGGAGCTTGCTGTAACTCTTTTTACTTAACCTTATGAGTAGAGGGGCTGAATGTCAAGTGGTTTTCTTCTTTTATATTTGGAATATAGCCCTTAATTTTGTATAAAAATCTTTACTTAGAAATATCAGACCTAAAAGATTCTGCCTGCAGGAGTTCTTTATATAAAAGACTCTTTTATTCTGTTATTCCAGAATAACACAAATTTTAGGAGATGCGGAGACAACTCTTGATTCCTCTTCTGTTTCTTTCCATCTCTAAGCAGCAAGGAGCTGCTCTTATTTTCTTTATAGAGCTGCTCTAACTAGATAATGAGCTTTAAAAAAATATTTATTCTTTAAATGCTCTGGTTCTTATTTAAAATTAGTTTCTTTCCACAGAAAGATAAAATAAAACAATTTGCTACTGCCAGATGCTTCTCTCTTTTCTGGGGCCTTCTGTTTCCATTGGGCCAGTCAAGGTAAGTTTTGCAAGGGATTGACCTGCTTACCCTTGCTGTCATGGTGCTGTTGCACTATCAAAGCCAAGATACCAGCTAGTCATTTTTAATAAAATGCAGATTTTATTTTTTAAAGTAGTTTCATGTATCTCATTGACATAAGCTGGTCACAATTTATTTTATGGCCCTTTCTTTTTAGCTGCATTAGTGACCATCTTTCTAGTAAGTTAAACTTGCTACTCAGTGTACATCAGTTCAGAGACTGAATTTTGCCTTGTGGTTTTCTTCTGCATTTTTTTTCTAGGCCAGTGTATGCCATGTGCCTTTAAGTATACCTGATTATTTAGAGGCTTAGAATTCTTTCTCCCTGTGTTGGCTCATGTTAGGATAATGAATGAATGTTTAGGAGTCTAGTTCTAAGGTTCTCAAGAGTTTCCCATTGTTGTCTCAAATTTAGATCATCCCCCTTTTGACCCAATGTCTAACAAGTTTGGGTCCCAATTATTCATTGGTAAAGCTAATTCTTATTTTAGCTTTATTAGCACATGTGATAATGCTGGAAAGCATGGATAATTTCAGTCCTCAATAATTGAAGAATCTTATTTAAAGCTCTGGTGAACATGCCCTTAAAAATGAAAGTTAATAATAACAAAATTTATTCTTCCTGCATCATTTTTTCTCTTTACACATTCTAAGAAATATTAATGAAAAAGTAAGTAGTGAGAAGATAACTGAAAAGAAGCAGGGTGCCCATGTCAGTCACAGCAGTGATGGTAGAATTCTGCCATCCAATCTTAAAAGTTAATTTACACATTACATAAAAGACTTGGGACTCTTGGTTATGGAACCTTGATGTGCAGTTTGCAGTTGGTCTTCCATAACCTCCAGATTCCACATCTGTGGATTCAGCCTACTTTGGGTTGAAAACATTAAAAGCATAAATTGTATCTATACAAAGTGTGTACAAGCTTTTTTTTTTTTTTGTCACTATTTCCCTAAACAAAATAACATAACAAATATATAGGTGTAACACGTATGTCTTATTAGTTATTAGAATAATCTAGAGGTGATTTCAAGTATACTGGAAGATGTGCATAGTTTATATGCAAGCAGTATGCCATTTTTGGTATAAGGGACTTGAGCATCTGTAGATTTTGATGTCTGTGGAGAGTGTCCTCGAACCAGTCCCTTTTAAATACTGAGGAACAACTGTATTGACCACATCTTTCATTGAGATCTCTTGCTGGGACCAGCTGAAGATTTAAAAGTCTTTCTTGCCAAATGATTATGGTCTTTGGAATGTTACTGAATGACATAAAATTTTAAGGTGCGTTTGTAAAATAACATAGAGAGGATAGAGTAATGATCTAAGAAGTCAGTTAACAACTTTTGAAATGCAACAAGTTAATTTAAAGAAGTTATATGTTGCCGCTGCCTATAATCCCAGGTACTTGGGAGGCTGAGGCAGGAGGATTATAAATTCAAAGCCAGCCTCAGCAATTTAGCAAGGCCCTAGCAACTTTCCAAGATTCTATTTCAAAATTTAAAAAAGAAAAAAAGCAGAAATTAAAGGGCTGGGCATGTGATTCAGTGGTTAAGTGCCCCCTGGGTTCAATCCCTGGTACCAAAAAAAAAAAAAAAAAGTAGTAGTATTGATGGCTTTATTTATTTATTTATTTACTTATTTATTTATTTATATTCATGATGTTCCTTTCACGTTTATATATTAAATTCATCTCTTTGTCACTGTACATAGATTTGCTTCTACTTTTTACAAAATTATAGGATATTACAGCTGGAAGGGACCTTATAAGTTGTATGGACTTTAATTGACTTTGGAAGGATTGTTTTCTTAAGAAGCCATATTAATAAAGAAAAAAAATGGTTTTTCTCTGATGGCAGTTCTCAAAAATTTCTGCTAGGGCATAATAGCACTTGCCTATGATCCCAGTGGCTTGGGAAGCTAAGGCAGGAGGCCCCAACAATGATAAGAGAGATGCTAAGCAACTCTGTGAGACCCTGTCCAAAAATAAAATACAAAAAAAGGACTGGGGTTGTGACTCAGTGCTTAAGAACCCCTGAGATCAATCTCTGGTACCAAAAACAAAAAAACCATTTCACTAGGAATTTCCATAAAAATATGATTGTATGGAAGATTGTCTCCTTTCTCCATGTCTATAGTGTTAAAAAGTTTGGCAATTTTGCCTTTAAAGTATTTTCATCTTATTGGTTTTTTTTTTTTTTTTTTTTTTTTTTTGTCCTTTTCTACACAAACATGGAAATCCTGCCATGTTTATCACAGATAATTTTGCTTTTGCTTAAGAGAGTCCTGCTAGCTGGCTCTTTTTCCCCTTTTTTGGGGGGGGTCTTAATTTACCTGTTTCTGTGAGAAGAGTAGAATATAAGATAGTAGCTGCTTGGTCTTTTTAAATAAACTGATAAATGAAGATTTACCTTTTATAAATGTGTTTGATTTTTTTTTTATTTTAATATTTAGTAAGACCGACTCTAACAGATCTTATTTATGTTCCTGCTGCTTTTGTTGTCAGACTTCCATGCCTATAATACTCACCAGTTTTTGAGTTGTTTTTCTTGCTTTAAGGCTGCCTACAACCCTCCCTCCAAATTCTAGATTTCAGTGTGTTATATCTTTGCTCAAGAATCTTCAGTGTTTATCTGTGCCTATGGCATAGTATCTAAATTCTACAATTTAACTTTCATGGATTTCATGTAGTATGCATCAGAGCACAATTCAAAGATTCATGCATGTCTACATATTCTTGAATTTAAACCCAGAGTGATCTTTTCATGGTATCCTAAGTGATTATATGACTTATAGCTTATGCTGTTGTTCTTGCTCCCAGGTTTACTATCATCATGAACTTTCCTTGCCTTCTCTCGGTTCTACTAGTTCTACCTTCTCCAGGAGGTCCTCAGAATTTGGCAAAAGAAAATCCTGTGTAATCTGCTCATGATTCTTAGTGTTCACTTATGTTGTCACTTAGTTATTGACTTGTTGTGTGGTCTCTTATTTGCTATTTTCCCCAAAAGTAACAGATTGTTAGCTCTTGGAGACCAGGGCATGTGTTCTGTACTTTTTAAGAATCCAGTAGGTGCTGAGCAAAGCACATCATGGGTGCTCAGTAAAATACTTGTTGAATGAATGAAACAAATACAGATACTCACTCCTACAGTATAAACCAGGAAGTTAGTCACTGTTACATGTGTCTGTTTCCAGTGGTTACTTGTAACTTTACATTGTTACCACTTATTCTTGTTTTTAGTGTCTGCCTCTTTACTGATGCTTTTCCTTTAACAAATGACAGAAGACAAAATGAAATCAATCAGTTATTTTACTTGGTGAATAAATCTAAAATACTTGTTTTCCCTTAAATCATAGGCACATGTATTCTAGTTGTATGATAATGTTGATGATTATTAAGGTTTAACAAGAGGTTTTGGTTTTCCCATGTATTTTTCCATAAAGTAGAGAAAAATGATTTGGTACATAGGCGTTCTTCAAGAGAATTCAAGCATATTGGTGTATTAGATTTATCTCACTGATTAGACACATTTACTTATTTTGTTTTTTAAATTGTCCTTACTTTTTGGTAGGTATAGAACCCATACCTTTGAAATAGACACTAGCCAGTGGGGGAGGAGTACCACTTTTTTTTTTTTCTTGCTCATAATTCCTGAATTTAGGTAATTTCTCTGTGTATTTACATTACTTAGACAAGTACTTTTCTTAAAAATGCATTAACTCAGATCGATTTGTATAACTTAGGCTGTGTGTGTGTGTGTGTGTGTGTGTGTGAGATTAGATTTTGATAGGTTTTTACTAGTAAGATTATAAATGTTTATTTTATTACTATTAGTCTATTTAGATATAAACTCATTTATTCTAAAACTTAGAGTAATATTTCTAAATGTGAGAAATATTTGGAGAAATATATGCAGATCACATCATTCTGGAAAAGAGGACTATATCCACTCTCTTGGAGATTCACAGTCACTTACCAAGAAGCTGTGAAAGTCTTGTAGAGCCTTTATTTATTTGTTTGTTTATTTATTTATTTATTTGGTAAAGGGTAGTACTGGGGTTTGAACCCAGAAGTACTTTACCACTGAGCTGCATCCCCTGCTCTTTTATTTTTATTTTGAGACAGGGTCTGTAAGTTGCTGAGGCTGACCTCAAACTTCACATCCTCCTAACTCAGCCTCCCAAGTGGCTGATATTTTAAGCTTGTGCCACTGTGCCTGGCTTGCAGAATAAAACTTGTACTCAGTATTTGTCTTATTTGTCTATTTCTTCCTGTCCTCCTCCCTTAGTCTCTCTGCATACCTCTACCCATTTTGTTGCTTTTGCTTTGACTAGCACATTGCAGAGAATTAACATTTTATGGAAAATGCTGAATTAGGGCCATTTATCCATTTAGTTTGCTCTTCAGGAGAAAAAGGCAACATTGAAATAAGTTAGTATTAACACACCCAAAATGAAGCAACTTGTAGTGTGCAGTGAATGTAACTTTTAAATAGTAGGATCAAAATGGAAAGGTAACAAATATTAACAGGCTAACCTGTTAATGTTTAATTAGGTATGTTAGAAATACTGGTGGCGTGGTTTCCAGTAATGAAGAACTATTACCAGTAGGTATTAAAGATGTGGTACATGTGTATATCTAGTATGTGATAGGATTTTTGGAGGCTGGGGGAGTCCACCCCTTGTTTGTTTTTACCTAGAAAAACAGGTCTAAATTACAAGTAGGATGAGTGGATTGCTTTTCCATGTAGAAATTGTCCTTAGTCTTTCATTATTTTCTTTTTCCATACCTTCATATTTTAGTCACAATAGGCATTTAAGTCTCTTCTTGTTTTTTTTCTTGATGGTTCTTGGGGTGACCTATAACTGAGGTAGATTTCTAGCCCATCTATTTTGTTTTGAGACAGGGTCCCAGTAAGTTCTTCAGATTGAACTTGAGATCTCACTGCCTCAGCCTCCTGAGTAGCTTGGGTTACAGGTGTGCACAATCATGCACAATCTTGGATGTAATGCTAGTGTGAAAATCATGTATTTCCTGCTCTAAAAGAACTTAGTCCTTTCTGACTATGTGTTTTCATCTTCCTATTGTTTCCTACTACTACTGTCAGATATTTCTGGACATATGGATGACTCTTATATTTGCCTCTTTGTGCAGTTTAAGTACCATACATTATCTTTCACTTGTTTTAATCAACAGTTTGTTGTCATTAGCGGTTACTTAAGATGTGGTATTTTACATTGGTGGGCTTGAAAGGAAATCTTTTTAAATATACTCAGTGTAAAAATGTTATTTAATCTTTTCTAAAAGTGAGTGATGCTGTTAGCCTTACCCATTAAAGGCTAAATATGCCAACAATTGAGGATCAACCTGAGTTGAAATATAGTTAGGCTCTGGTTTTTCTTTCGGTCAAAATTCTTCCTTGGGGGAAAGAGGGGCCTTAGGAATTGAATTACATCCTGGCCCTTTTTGTGTTTATTTTGAGTCAGGAGACAAGAGTTAGTGAAAGTTGTCAAGGGCCTACCTAAGTTGCTATGGCCTTGAACTTGTAATCCTCCTGTCTCAGCCTCCTGAGTTGCTGGATTATAGGTAGGCACCACTGCACCCATATTAAACAAAATTCTTACCATGTTTATCTTAGACTTGGACTTAAAAAAGAAATAAAATTCTCATGATATATGAGTATAATTGTACATTTTAGGTTCTGATCTTGAATATCCATAAAGACTTTTTAAATTATCTTTTAGTTAATGAATGAGCACTCAGTTCCTGCATTAAAACGCAGGTTTTGTGTAGTGTCTTTGGCCATATGGTATCAAGAAAGTTGTTATTTCTCTGAAATGTAAGTTTTTCAGTAATTTCCAGGTTATTATATACTATGACATGTGCTACATAATGATGTTTCTGTCAATGAGAAACTGCATATATGACAGGTCCTGTAAGACTGTAATAGAGCTGAAAAAATCCTATGGCCTAGTATTTTTATACTACCTTTTCTATGTTTATATTTTTAGATATTCAAGAACTTAACATTATGTTACAGTTACCTCTGATATTCAGTTTAGTAACAGGTACAGGTTTATAGTCTAGGAGGCGCTATACCACATAGCCACCTTCACATGTCTGTATACTATCTAGGTTTGTTTTGGTAAAGTATTGTGCTACCTAACAATTTTTTGGTCAACAGCTGACGACATGTGTAATGGTAGTCCCAAAAGATTATAATGGAACTGATAAATTCCAGTGGTTTAGTGAATAGTATCGATGTCCTACTGTAACACAAGGCAGTACTCATATTTGTGACGAGGTAGTGTAAATAAACCTACCGGACTGTCAGTCACATAAAAGAAATAGCACATGCAATTACATGAATTACATAATGCTTTGTTTATATTGATACGAAAGGATTGTGTTACTGGTTTATATATTTACAATGGTATACTTTCATTTTTATTGTAAAATGGTATGTCATTGTTATATCAGCAGTAACCTCATCTATCTGTTGTTTACCAAGTCTCTTGATATATCAAAAGGTCACATCCAGTGATTGATCTAAATATACATCTAGGTTTTTATAACTTCACTCTGTAGTATTTACACAGTGAAATCACATGGTACATTTATTAGATCATGCTTCCATCATTACAGGACACCCAAATATTTAATGTAACAAAATTACCCTCTTTCTTTATACTGAAATAAAATATAAAGATTTATAAATTCAGCTTGAAAAATTTAGGGAAGGGAATAATAATGGTTTCATGTCTTCGTTATAGTAGTTGAGTCCCAAAGATGACATTTTAGTGTTTTAAAGTTTTCAATTCTTTATGCCTTAATTCAGGCAGCACAATTTTTTTTGTGTGTCATTAGTTGTAAGTTAAGAACTTTGTTTTTAAATAAAGTTTTTTGGCTCATTTTCATTGAGCTTTTAAGTTTTTGTGTAACAGTCTATGTGAAAAACAAAATTCAATTTTGTCCAAATGTTTATATAAACTTTGTGAAATTCACATACCTTGTTGAATTTGATCCTCTTAATCCTTCTGACAAAAAAGGTTAGTTAGATGGATAGCCAACTTATAGATGGTGATAGTAAGATTCGGAGAGTTAAGTGAATTGTACAGAGCCAGCACTAAATATGATATTTAATCTGGGACTGACATGTATTGCTTTCTGTTGAAGATGATGGGTTTATAATATTTACCAGATGTCTTCAAAGAAAATGGAATATCTAAGCAATAAATAAGAAATAGATGAGGGAAGGGTCAACACAGAAGATGCTTTCATTAAATGAGCTGAAGAAGAGTAGTGGTAATAATAGACAGTTGGCCTCCTTTTCTTCAGGTTCTGCGTCCATAGATTCAAGCAATCATCTATCAGAAATACTCAGGAAAAACTCTAGATCTGTTGTGAACATGTGTGGACTTTTTTCCTTGTCATTATTCCCTAAACAGTACATTAACAATTTACATAGCACTTATATTGTGTTAGGTAGTATAAAGTAGTCTAGGCATGACTTACAGTACACGTGATGTTATGCCTAGATTGTATGCGAGTACTATGCCATTTTATATAGGAGACTTGAGCATCTGAGTATTTTGGTATCCACTAGAGGTCTTAGAGTCAATCCACCATGGATACTAAAGAAGAACTCTACCCATCAAATAATTCATCCAGCACTAAGTACATAGGTATACTAAGCACATAGGTGTCATTTTTGCTTTTCTTGAGAAAATGGATGTTTAAAGAGGTCAGGGTCAAATTATCAGGGAATCACATGGCTGGAATAGGAATTCTGACAATCTGACTTAAGCATATAATTAAGGATGTGTTAGGCTGCTTCTCTCTATAGTAGTTCAAGATTATCTAATTAATTGAGTTTACTTTCTTAGAGCCTAGGCGGGTAATGTACATAGTCCTTCCTTATTTGAGGGAAGTATGTTCCAAGATTCCAAGGGAACCTGAAACCATTCCTGAAGTGATAGGTCATACCAAACCCAGTGTATCCTGGGATTTGTCCTAAATGCCTTGCTATGTTGCCACATAGTACCAGAGTTAATCTGTCCTTCCATGTCATGCCCTGGTACTTCCTATGTGTCCCACTGGGTTGTTATTATGCAAAACAAAGTTATCTGAACGCAAATACAAGCACTCTAATATTTATAGTTGATCTGATATTTCATTCAGCCAAAGGGAGGGAGTTTGGGGGTGGGCTGGTAACATGTACAGTTAGTATATGCTGAAAAAGTAATGATTCATCCCTGGCAAGTTGGAGTACTGCTGAAGATTTCAATACACTACTCAGAAGGTCACACAACTGAAAAACTGAATTATTTCTGGAATCCTTCATTTAGTATTTTCAGACCCTGATTGACTTTGGAATATTGAAACTTGGAAGGGTAACCCACAGAAAAGAGATTGGGGATGGCCTGCTGTATTTCAGTAGCTCTAAATTCTGTAGGTTGAGAGTGTTAGTAAACTAATTTTAAATACTGACAATTGTCTTATTAAATGGTAAGGTTCTTTTGTGTGTTTCAAATATTGTCTTTTATATAAGTGTTTCTTATAAAATATGTTTTGAATTTATATTACTCTAGAAAAATAGGCAGTAAATTTAAATGATTTTTCCATTTTAGGGTGCTAAAGGTCTGCTTTAAATGGGTATTTTTATTTCCAGTTGAATGAATACTTGATTCCATTTTTGCATTTATATATGTATTTCACTCAGTTTAGTAGTACATAAGATAGCTCTTTGTTACTCAGAATTGAACCTAAAGCACTCTACCACTGAGCTACCTCCCCAGCCCTTTTTATTTTGAGATATCCCCACTAAGTCACCCAGCTGGTCGTAGACTTTCAATCCTCCTTCCTCAGTCAGGAGTTGTTAGGATTGATTATAGGTGTGCATCACTGAACTCAGGGAGATAGTTTTTTAAATACTATATTTATTAACCTCTCTATGGTATACGTTCACCATAAAGAATTTGACTTGAGCACATTTAAAACAAACCAAGAGGCAAAAATCAAACTTATTTAGGTTATCAGTTTGCAACCACAGGTTTAAAGCAAGAATGGTTTTAAACAGTTAGCCAAATTTAGGATATAGTATTTTTCTTTTTTAGTTGCTTTTCTATGAGGCTAGACAAAAGATAGGTCAGGTCCTTTGTGATCTTTTTCCAGCATGAAAAAATTTAGGAAGTAATTATGAAGAAAATAAATTGAATTTCTTACATGAAGATCTCCAGTTTTTGTTTTAACATCATTAAATTTGACAAAGTTTATGTTTCACGAAATTTGTAACATCAGTAGTGCTTTTTATTGCTGTCCTTTTATTTACATTTTTAAAATTCAGAGTATGATGAACCTAACATTAGAAACTCTAGAGTGACTGAACAGGTTATATAGTATTCCTGGTTTTTTGCTCATGTGTTTATTTTCCTCACAGTTGTGATTCTTCGGAAAATATCTTGAAAAGTTGGCTTTATAAGTTGTATCATTAAAAATATAGGAAAGAGGCATATATGTGGAAATTGTTTTATATAGTGTATATACAAATGATTGGCCACTTATATCTGGTATAATATATCAATTATTTGTTTTTAAAAGGTGCCAAAGTCCTTAAAATTTATAGTGTTGATATTTTAGGTAATTTAGTTTACATCTCCTGCATCTTGTCTTTTGCTTTCCTGCAACTCTTTCTGTCAGTGATTCTAACAACTAAAAATTGTAATTATAATATTTTACATATTTAAACAACTTTGGCAAATATGCAAAGTAATACGTGCTTTGATTACGTAGTATGCTTCACATTAAGCTAATGCAAACTGTAGTTATGAATAATGTAGTTCATGAAGTCTGTTGGCATTAGTATAACAATTTTTTCCCTGTAATCATTTTGAGCATGCCATTTTCATTGAACTTTAAGCTGTTATGTGTGGTAAGGCACTGTTAACTTTGTATGCTCCCAAGAAAGGAAAAGAAACATACATAACACATAGTCCAAAATACTGTACAGTTAAAGCTGAAACAAACATCAAAGGGCTAGACCCTCCCTGTGAAGCAAGAAAATACACCTACATGCAAAAAGGGACAGCAAAGAAATCTGAATATCTCAACTTTGGTTATTGGGGAGATGGAAGGACAAATAATTTCCGAGTATTTAAACTACAAGATAGTCTCATAAGCTTGCAGCCTGCATTTCCATTTTTACTGTCATGTTGAAAAAGGAATAGATAACTTAGAAAAATTAATAATCTATCATGGTGCTGCCAAGTAACTAGCATAAGTCAACACAAATTCTCTGAAAGAAATCAACTTGTAAAACAGGAATTATAAAGTTTACTTTTATATTTTGGGTATCTTAGAGTTAGTAGACATGGGAATCATTATAACATCTCCAAAAACTCGATTTCTTCAGGCTTTGGTAAACAGACCTTTCTATCAAGCCTTTGTGACAGCTCTAAATTTATCAAATTCTTGTGAATTTTCATATGAAATATAATATTTTGTGTACTAAGATTTTTGTTTTTTCATGGTCACAAATCACAATCTTAAAATTAATGACATATTTACTTGTAAAAGTAAATAGTGGGATATAATTTAAGAATCTTACTATTAAGCTTATAAGTTTGTCAGGTAAGCTTAACTAGTCTCTGCCTCCCAAAATGTTCAGAGATTTCTGAGGAGGAAGAATGTAGCTTTTTATTCAACTCTAAGGGAAATTCTTTTAGGTGTTTTAAAGTTTTAGGCATGAGAAGGAAAGCACTGAAAATATTACTGTCAAGTTCCTTAATGTTTTTAAATATAATGTGCTGTAATTTTTCTGCTCTGATAAACTCTTGTGATAAGTAGGATTTTTGTGGCTTTGTCTTTTGAATGGGATTTGATCTTTGTGTTATGAAGTCAGAATGTTGCAGTTTGAAGTTACATTCATTTATATGATCTACTGCTTCCATGGGAAATGTTTTATTGCACGGGGGAGATATTTTTACCGTACTTTTTAAATCACTTTCATTCTTAGGAGAAATTACTGTTTTTCTCTTAAGTTTTCATACTTGGATTTTTGGAAATTGGTGTAGAATTTTAATTTTGGATATGGTACTAGATTTGATTTTGTATATAGGCCATTTTATGTAGTAGGCTGTTTCTTTACTGCTCACCATGCTTCTGGATTGCTTTGCGAATAACCAGTTGCCTAATTTGATTTTCTTTGCATCAATCTAAAGCAAAATTGTAAGAGGAAATGTTTGTTGGGAGGGTGTGGACTGGAAGCAATCCTAGTTCTTTCTCATTTGCTGTTTTTTCCCCCCATTAAAGTGTACATTATTTCTCTAATCTCTTAATCTGGTTATGAAGACTTGTGAGTTGTGGGGTTTTCAAATCCTGTGGTGTTTTGTTTGTTTGTTTTAAATACTATTTTGACTATATATTCCCAAGTAGGCCAATATGTTGTTCTAGTCACGATTTTTTTCTGGACATTCTAGTTTAATGATAGCTTAAAAATTTATTTGTTGTTTCTTTGTCCATTATTTCCATGCTAGTTCATTTTATTGGGTACATTAGTCATCTTTGCTTCATAAGTTGACTTTCACAAGTAATAAAATTCAATGTGTGATTATTCTCCAACTTTAGTGGGCTTTAATATATATGTTTCTTTTGAATGTATACATATAATATATATGTGCAAAAGGAACATATATATTAAAGCCTACTATATGCTTATGCTTTTCTGTTGTTCCTATTTCTCAGGTTGCTCATTTAATTTGAAATTTGAATAGACAGTTCTAATGCCTGTGACTATCATGTAATTTTTATCCCTCTCCTGGTTTCCTTAAGTCCTTTTGAAATTCTTATTAAAATCAAAATTGTAATGTGGGATTATACTAATAGAGATGAGCATTGGGTCAAATGCTTTAGAAAGTTATGTTAATCTTCATGATTTTTTATTCATAAGAAATAGAGAAGATTAAAATTCTCATGGTAGTATTTGTACACTAGATTGAGCTCTCCAACTAATATCTTCAAGTATAAAGTATGTAGTTTTCTGTACCACAGAAAAATTTGTTTTTTATGTTTTTTTTAAGTAATTGCTTAGATGTTAAGCACCTTTGATCTAGTATTTTGAAAAGGACCAGATATCTTGCCATGAAATTCTTCAATACAGATACTAAAAATCGGCGGTGAAAAATTTTTATCTTAGACTCTCTTATTCCAAGGAAGAAAGAAAAACTTAAACTTATTGAGGAAATTAATATTCTAAAATTTAAATTAGAAATAGAATAGGAGTTCATACTTTGAAATTTACTTGTGAAAATAATTTTGACTGTACATATAAGTTACCACATGAGCATTGAAATAAATCGTTGATAAAGTAATTCATTCATTCAACAAGCACTTACTAAGCATTCTGTGCATTTAGTGTAGTTTCAGTAGTTTTTATTCCTAAATAATACACTGTTTAAAGTCACATTAAGTGTTTTGTTTTTTTATAGTAACCTTTTTTACTTTTATTTTAGATGCCTGGAATGATGTCTTCAGTAATGCCAGGAATGATGATGTCTCATATGTCTCAGGCTTCCATGCAACCTGCCTTACCGGTAATCTTATGAGAACAACTAATTTCTGTGATGTTTTGATTGAATATTTTTATGTATGAAATTATACATATGTATTTATAGGCGATCTTTTTAGCCTTTTAGTGTCTCCGGAGTACTAAAATGTAATCTAGGAATTACAGTGGATTTTTAGTACATATATTGATGCTATGATATATGTACATCCTTAGTTACTAAATTCTGTATTGATTAAGAACAGAATACTGAAAAGCATCATTTGTAAATCAGAAGTATTTAAGTACTCTGGTAGACATTGACTTTACTAAGCATTTTTAAGGAATAAACATTTACAAAATGCTAATAAAAATTGATACAATCAATTTCTACTATATTTAGAAATTAAAATATTTCATTTGACATCCACATTTCATGGAGGATTCAGTTGTGGCAAGTCACTTTTGAAAATCCATAAACAGCCAGGCATGGTGGCGCACGCCTGTGATCCTATCGGCTTGGGAGGCTGAGATAGGAGAATTGCAAGTTCAAAGCCAGCCTCAGCAACTGTGAGGCATTAAGCAACTCAGTGAGAACCTGTCTCTAAATAAACTACAAAATAGGGCTGGTCAAGTGCCCCTGAGTACAATCCCTGATAGCAAAAAAAAAAGAAAAAAGAAAATTCTTCAACAGCCTTACTTAGTACCCCTACTGGGTAGTATAATATATAGATGACTATGAAATTCAAATTAGTTTATAACTTTTTCATTTCCTAATAATGTAGTAGTTGTAATGAATATGAATAGCCTACTCCCTTCACGCTACGTGTATTTCAGAATTTCAGGAAATTGAAATTGAAAAAGTAACATATTGTACATACAGTATGTTATATAAAAATTTCGTGTGGAATCTAGAGCAGTGCTCTGTAATTTCTAACTAACATTAGAAATTCTAGAGTAAAACTTCCACATATTCACTCTGAGGTGGGATAAATAAGGAATGTAAAGGGTTTCATGTTTGATCAGTAGCAGGTTTAGCCACTATAAGGGGTTTTATTGCCATTGTGGCTTGAGAATAATGCATAGTGATGATTCACTGTGCTTCATGTATAATTTATAAAATATTGTTTCAATGAGGTAAATATTAGTAATTTCATTTTTCTTCTTACAGCCAGGAGTAAATAGTATGGATGTAGCTGCAGGTATGTATACTATGTATGGGGAACTTCATTTGGAGAGGAGCAGCCGTATTACAATGAGAAATAAAAGCAGTTACTTTCTATGATCAGGAAATTATCAGTTTTAAGATAGGAATTCTGGACCAGGTTTATCGGATAAATAGGCTTTAGCCCCCACGTTTTTAAATTTTATAATTTTTGCTGACATCTGAAGTTTAGATTTTATATAAAGATTGAATTTATCTTGAAACATTGGATAGTCTGAATTTCAGTACTCAAAAACAGTCCTATCAGTCCTGTTAACATAGTAAGTGTGGTCAGAGAATATTTGTAGAATGAATTCATTTGTAGAATGAAAGACCTCTGGTGGAGTCTATGTTTGTACTCAGCAAATTTGGGAATGGGTTAGCAGCTATACAAATAAAATATGGACCGCCCACTCTCCTCTAGCTTCTGGGCTACTTCACAGTTATTTTTCTGCTTGTCTTTATAGTCATTGGAATTTGGAAGCCCTGTCATAATTTTCTTTCTTTCCTTTTTTTGTCTGTAAGCAGCATCTGGTCATTTTGATATATAAGGCTGTTAACATATCTTAGTAATTTTTTTTACTAATAGGTCATTTTCCACAGAAGTTATTATGCCACATACTGACTTTATCCCATGAATATATAAAAATATTTTTTATTTTAAATGTTATTGGTTTAAACATTTAACATATACTGTGTGCTTTACTTCAAGCTTAGTATTAGTCATAATTGATTGATCTATCAAAAATGTTTGAAGGCTGGAGTTGTAGTCCAGTTGTAGAGTGCTCATCTAGTATACGTAAGGCACTGGGTTTGATCCTTAGCACCATACAAAAATAAATAAATAAAATAAAGTCATCGTGGCCAACTACAATTAAAGAAAAGTATTTTTAAAAAAATGTTCAAAAAATGTCATTTACTTAAACTAAAAATGTTTTAAAATACCTTTAAGGTCCTACTTAATTATATAGAGATGGATACCATTACCCTAAGTAATCCTGAGAAATTACATTAAAATTTCTTTCTAATTATTGTTACTATGCTTTGGTTCTGCCATTGATGTCCATAGTTACATCTTTTGATTTTTCCTAGTATGTATGTTTGCTTCCTTATTACATATAGTTTTAAGTTAATTTCTGTCTAAAGTTAGAGATTATTGTGTGAGCTTTGCATATACCATGCATTTCAAAATCCATTAACATCTTAAGGTTACTAAGCATTTAATTGAATGATAGAAATATTTTGTATTTTATACTGTCAAATAACGGTAGCCAGAAGCCACATATAATTAATGAATATTTGACATGTGGCTACGATATTTGAGGAGCCAACTTTTTAAATTTTTTAAAATTTAATCGGAGTTTTAATTTAAACAGGAATGTGTGATGCGTGACAGGTGCTGTATTGTATAGCACAAGTGTAGAATCAAAGTAGTTGACACAACCAGAAATCTGAAGCCTAGGATTAGAGGATGGGGCATTTTTGTACTTTGGTAATATACATAGCAAAGGAATAGGAATAGATACATGCAATAGCAAGAAAAGGAGCAAAAAGTCAAGATCTATACTTCTCATACTGGCCCTAAGTGAGTTTGGAAATTGAAAGTTCAAGTTTTGAAAATATTTTATACTACCAGAGTAGCTTGTGGGCAAGAGAGTTAAGCACATCAGTCATGTGGGACAGATATGCCATCTTTAGTGCAAGAATATGGAGGAAAAATATAAATAGATATTGAAAGTTAAACATGATTTTTCACAGTAAATATTTTGTTTTTTGTTTTTTTTTAGGCACAGCATCTGGTGCAGTAAGTACTATTTACGCATGTATTATATAATATTTTTTAGGCTACTATATTGATCATTATTTCTATTCTAAAGATCATCTGCTATATATCAATTCTTAATTTTCTAGGCCAAAGGTTAATAAACTTTTATTTTAAAAATCTAATTTTGGGGGCCGGAGTTGTGGCTCAGTGGTAGAGCACTTGCCTCGCATGTGTGAGGCACTGAGTTGGATCCCTGGTACCACATAAAAATAAACATAAAATTAAAGGTATTGTGTCCATCTACAACTAAAAAAACAACAAAAAAAAATTTAATGTAATTTTGATGGAACATTTTAGAGAAATCATTTCATTGTTTTGTGTGGCTATAACAAAATAATGAAACTGGTGACTTTAAAAAGGAAAGAAATTGATATAGTTTTAGAAGCTGAAAGTCCAGGATCAAGTCACCAAAATCTATTCAGATCTGATGAGAGCCTTTTGAATATTTCACAAATGACAGGAGTATTCACATAGAGAAAGTACATTGAGAATAGTATGTGATAGGTGTGAAGATGATCACATGATAAGAGAAAGTGAAAGAAATGAAGCTGAAGGCTAAATCTCTTTATAACAGTCCACTCAAAGTTACAGATTCAGTCTCCAAGAGCAAGAACTTACACCATGGAGAAAAAGCATTAATTCTTAAGAAACTAATCACCTCTTAGAGGAGCCACCTCCTAACATTGCCATATTAGGAACCAAGCCTCAGCATGAATTTTAGTGACAAGAAACCATAAATTCAATCCATAGCAAATAAGAATCACATATATGTGCTTGCTTCGGTAGCACATATACTAAAATTGGAAGAATACAGAGAAGATTAGCATGGCCCTGCACAAGGATGACACGCAAATTCGTGTAGCAGTCCTTATTTTTTCTAAATGCATTTTGCTGTCATGTATAACTAAAAAGAATTGTGTTAAATTTTTACATGGGTTTTAATTCTCTGCACAATAACCTTGTAATTTTCAAGTAAGCATTACATTAGAAGGCACTTTTTTTTACATAGAAATTTTTATTTAACTTTGCTTTTTACTATAAACCTAATATAGACTTTTTCTTTTATTTAACGTATTTTTTTTCAAAAGTCGACTTATCTAATATAATCGTCACTCTGCCTTTATCAGGGATTTTTTTTTCTTTTGCTATTCAAAGAGATAATCAAAGGAAGAATTTATGTAAATAATAATATTTAATCATAACAATACTGAGAGGTACCTGTTATACCACAGTTCATTTTTTTGTTTTGTGTTTAGTTGGTTGGTTGTATGGAGTGTTTGTGGTATCCAACCCAGGGCTTCCTGTATGCTAGGCACTGAGCTCTATATGCCCCATTTCATCCCCACATCTATGAGGAAATTCGGAAAGCTTTAAATCTATTGCAAATATATTTTACATTTTATGGGGAAATTTTGAAAACCTTATTTAAATATTTTTTAAACATTCTTGAATCTTATAAATACCTATTTTAATAATTTTCAGAAAAAAAATAGTATCATCTTTTTCCTACTTATTTAAATAACATGGTTTACTGGAGAAAAAAAAAGCACTCATGTAAGTTATGTAAAGTTCACTCTGAATATATCCACCAAGACAGAACCACCACAATTAATATTTTATTCACAATCTTTTTGTACATATTATGGAACATAATGAAATACATGTCTGTGTAAGCATATATAATTTTATATTTGGTATTTTTTTTAATTGTAAATAAATTTTTGTGTTTTATTTTTGTTTCACAGTTAATTGTGAAATTCTGTGTGAATCCTCTCATATAGATGTAATTGTTTGAATTACTTTATAAAGTATATTTCGACCCAGGCATGTTTGAGCCCAGTCTCAGTAACTTAGCGAGGCCCCCCTAAACAATTTAGTGAGACCCTGTCTCAAAATAAAAAAAGCTGAGGATGTGCCTAAGTGTTAAATTACCCCCTGTGTTAAATCCCTAGTACCCCCCCCCCCAATTTTTTAAAAAAGTGTTCTTTGGCATAGATAATACATTAATTTATTTGACCATTCACCTATTGATGGACAGTTTTGTCCTGAAGTGTCCCCCCCCGCCCCCCGCAAACACACAAAATTTATTTCTTCACACTAAGAAAGATTGCAGGAATGACGTTTTTCGGATAAAGAGTATGTAACTAGTCATGTTGTTTTTCAAGAAAAATTTAAATTGCACATTTCTAATAGTTTACTAGCATGTCCTTTTCTCCATGAATCCCTCATAGCAGTAATCATTATCAATCATTTGAATTTTGGTAATGGATATAAAGTAATAGTTCTTATTTGATTCCTTAATGAGATTGAACATTTTATTTGCTCTTTGGGTTTCTCTTCTGTTAACCTGTCCCCATCCTTTCCTGTTTTTCTCTTATGTATATTTTATATATGTGTATATTTATACATATATATTATATATGTATACTCATATACATATATATATATTATTTGTTTAAAATATTTTTTAGTTCTAGATGGGCACCTTTTTTTTTATTCATTTTATGTGATGCCCAGGATCGAACCCAGAACATCACGTGTGCAAGGCAAGCACTCTACCACTGAGCCACAACCCCACCCCTCTCTAGGTTATATTTTATTTTATCATTCATAATTTCCTATATTTTCTGGAAGGTTTTTATTGCTTATTATTTTACTATTGAAGTATTTGTTTGAGTCTTCTGAAATGTTTATAAGGTAGTCAGTTGTCTATTAGACTTTGTTTGAAATCTTTTTTGTTATATATTCTCTCATATTTTGACATCTGTCTCTGGGTTTCTTTTCCACTGTCTCTTTCTCTTTGTGTTTTTCTAATCTAATATTATGCTTTCTCACAATGACTTAATTTTTGTTTTTAATCAGGAAAGTTTTTGTGTTTTTAAATTGTTTTCTTACATATTTTCAGATAGTAGCATATGAATTCTCCTATATTCCTATAAGTACATATATGCATACATTCTCAAAATATTTGATGTCTTCACCTGAGATATTAATTAATTTCAATTTTGAAAAGAATTGATGTTTATGTACTTTTTAATAAAAACTTATTAGCCAAAAATATTTTGAATTTATTTAAATATTTGCTTTTATTTGCCTTACTCTCTTTAAATTCTAGTGCAAATTTGAGTCATATTTCATATATGCTTATTGTCATTTTTCTGTGAAAGGTCTCTTATCCCTCCTTATTCTTCATCTTCATTCCCATCTGCCTTCCCCATGGGTGCTTATTTAGGTTATTTGTCCAGAGACATTTGTGTATTGGAATTTATTGTATTGAGTCATTTCATCACATTCATAATAATCGGGTCTTCTTTTTTATTATTTATAATAGAGGTTTAAATTTTTCTTCCCAAAATTTTGTGCTTTTTTTATTCTGTTAGTTTATAGATATTGTACAGGACTAGGTGCCATTTTGAATCTTTTTTTATTGTGCTTATCCATTGATCATTTTTTAACATTGATCTTATATCTATAAAGTTTCCTGAAATCTTATTATTTTGTAGGTCACTGTAGCTCTTCAATATATAACCTTTATTAATCTGAATTTCCTTCTATTCCTGGCTTCTTGATAGAGTTTAATATATCCTTCCTTTCAAAATCTTCTAATGCTTTTTTATGTCAACCAAGATGTCATATGATACTTCTCCCCTAGTATCTTATTGTTAAGTATACATATAAATTTCCAAACTTTAATGCATCTTTACATTATTAAGGTAAACCCTACTTACCCATATGCGTTCTCTAGGGTATGTCTGTGTGCACACTTGTATATTTAACTCCTTCTGAATTCACTTTGTTAATATCTTAAATAGATTCTTACTGACTAGGCATAATCCCTCTTTTTGTCCTTCGAACAATTTGTATAAATGAGGCATGACTTATTTTCTTAATAGATTGCTAAAACATTTTTTTGTGTGTGTGTGTGGTGTTGGGGATTGAACCCAGGGTCTTGTGCATGTGAGGCAAACAGTCTTCCAACTGAGGTGTATCCCCAGCCCAGCTTATGAGAACTTTTACAAGTAAAAACTTACTGGATCTAATACTTTTAAGGATAGAGATTGTGAATTACCATTTTAATTCAGTGATTACTGGTCTTTGTTTTCTGTTCTAATATTCACAAATTAATTTTATTGAGGCTTACAAATTTATCATAACCTTATTTTTTTGTTTTATTTTATTTTTTTGAGGGTAGCTGTCCAATTCATTTGTGCTCTTGTGTTAGTAAGTTTTACATGTCTGTAACAAAATACCCAACAAGAGTAACTTACAGAAGGAAAAGTTTTTTTTGGCTCAGTTATATAGGTTCAGACCATGGTGGGTAGAATGCTTTTCACTGGATCCTAGGTGAGGCAAGACATCATGGTAGTGGAAGAGAGCTACTCCACTCCTGGTGGCCAAGAAGCAGAGAGAGAAGGAAGTTCCATGGGGACAAGAGAATTCCCACCACCTTCAGGCCAGGGCCCCAGTGCCTCCTACATACATGTACCACCATCCTAGCCATCACCTAGCATAGAGGTCCCTTCTAATTAGGATGGACTGACTAGGTTATACCTCTTGTCATCATCAAATCATTTCACCTCCTGCATCAGTAAAGGAGCTTTTGGGAGCTTTGGAGAGATAATTCACACCCAAAAGTAATTGCTGTCTTATTTATTTCATTCTTAGCTACTATGTTGCTCTTTTTCTAGCTTCTGGAATGCTTAGATCACTGGTTTGCAGATACTTTTTTTGTAGTTTTGGTTTTATTACGAATTTGTGTTGCATAAGTTTTGACCTATATTGCAGTGTCTTAACTAGATTTCAATTAAATTTTATATAAACACATCCACACACTCTTAAGTCAGGAGAAGTTCCTCTCCTTCCTAATTGCCATACTAAAATAATAGTAATTTGCAGATGAAGATATTAATGAAAGTGCTTTTAGTGTAATATTTGTTTTTAATAAATTGCCTTTATCTCTTAAAATTTATTTTATCATTTTATTATTACTTGATAACTCAGTTTGCAGTGTGTGATTTTATTGCACCAAGAGTATTTTAGGTGATTATACATTATTTTTCTTCATTTGGTTTGTTAATGGAAACAATTTTTTTATTTACATATGACAGCGAAGGCATTTTAATTCATATTACACATATAGATCACAAGTTTTTCATATCTCTGTTTGTATACAACATATATTCACACCAGTTCGTGTCTTTATACATGTACTTTGGTTAATGATATCCATCATATTCCACTATCATTTCTAACCCCGAGCCTCCTCTTTTCCCCTCTCACCCCTCTGCCCTATCTAGAGTTCATATATTCCTCCCATGTTCCTCCTCGCTACCCTACTATGAATCAGTCTCCTTATATCAGAAAAAATTCAGCATTTGTTTTTTTAAGATTGGCATTTTCTTCTCTAACTCTATCCATTTAACTTGCAAATGCCATGATTTTATTTTCTTTTATTGCTGAGTAATATTCCATTGTGTGTATATGCCACATTTTTTATCCATTCATCTACTGAAGGGCACCTAGGTTGGTTCCATAGTTTAGCTATTGTGAATTGTGCTGCTATAAACATTGATGTGGCTGTGTCCCTGTAGTATGCTGTTTTTAAATCCTTTGGCTATAGAGTAAGGAAAGAGATAGCTGGGTCAAGTGATTCTTTTCCCAATTGTTCAAGGAACCTTTATACTGCTTTCCATATTGGCTCCACCTACAATTTCCTTAATAAGACTCCTGTACCGCAAGAATTAAAATCAGGAATCAATAAATGGAATGGATTCAAACTGAAAAGCTGCTTCTTAGCAAAAGAAACAATCAGTGAGGTGAATAGAGAGCCTACATCTTGGGAGCAAATTTTTACCCCTCACACATCACAATCTCTGGGCTATATAAAGAACTCAATAAGCTAAAGGAAAAAAAAATAATCAAATCAATAAATGGGCAGAGGACCAGAACAGACACTTCTCAACACATAACATGAAAAAATGTTCATCATCATTAACAATTAGAGAAATATAAATCAAAACTACTCTTAAGATTTCATCTCACTCCAGTCAGAATGGCAGCTTTTAAGAAATATATATATTTTTTTATATATTTCCCATACATTGCAGGTCAATTAATTTCACAAATATTTTGCTTAATTTCTTAACTTCTTTTTTTGGTACTTTTTTATTGGAGAGGTTTTTTTTTCATCTTTGTTATCTGAAATCTATAATATTGCAGGTAAGATTATGTAGTATATGCTACGAAACTGACTTATACTTACAGTTTATTTTGGGGGTTGCTTTTTTATTTTAATAGTTTTTAATTGTAGGGGGACTGTTAGTTTATTTATTTATATGCAGTGCTGAGATTCAAACCCAGTGCCTCGCATGTGCCAGGCAAGCACTCTACCACTGAGCCACAACCCCAAGGACTGCTTTTTGATAGCTGACATATTCAAATAGTATTAATTTCTGGGGAGTGAATTTTGATAGTTTTCCAAGATATTATTTCTTTTACATTTTGAAATGTCTGTGATTGTGTTCTTCCTCAATTATAATGCTTGTTTTCTTTCTTTCTTTTTCTTTACCTAAGATAGTAAGGGGTTTTGCATTTGTTTCCTATTTAATGATTTGGTTTAGCAATGTTTTTCCCTTAGTTTTATTACATTTATTTTATACATTTTATAACTATGATATGTATAAAAATGTCTGCCTCTTACACATACAAAGTTGAGTTTGAATGTATAAATTTCTTCATCACTCTCTTTGTATTTAGTTTTTTTCTGAAGCTTAAAAATGTATTAGCATTGTTGCAGGTATTATATAAGTGTTTTTCTTCTGCCCAATTTTCTGTCTACTTCATTGAATTTTTTTATGTATTGGACAGTGTCATTTGGTAACATTTTATCTTAGACATTTCCTCATTATATTATAATAGGATATATTGATAGTATGAATGGATTATTTTAATTGGTCTGTTTTTTAATAGGTGGATATTGATTTATCTCTAGTTTCTCACAATTCCTGTAGAAAACATCTTTGCACATGTTTACAGTATTATCAATTAGGCTTTGCAGAGTGAAGTTTTAGGATTGGGAGATGGTTGGTTTCATTTTCTGTATTGCTAAGTATTGCTAAATTTCCCTTCAGATAATTTATACTTGTTTCATTCCCAACAGTAACATAAGAGATTATCCTTTTAACATTATATAATAACAGTTCTCAATTGTATTTCTTAATTTGCAGATTACCTCCTAGAGTAATCTTGGTTAAAAAATGTTTACTTTTGATTGATTCCCAGAACTGCCATCCTGTCTTATTGCTAACAAAATAAATATTTGGGTAATGGTCTCATCTGTGGCAAAAGTGCAGAATAATGCAAAAACTCCAGTTTGAGGAATAGCTTAACTTCTGTAACACCACAGAGACTCAGTTTTCTGGCATTGGCTTTTTCAGAATAATCATCCAAGTCAAGTTTTCCCTGATTATGCAAGATCAGGGTGTCTTTTGTAGGGAGTTTGCTTTATATTTGAGACTGATTGTGATTAATAAAATAATAATTTTGTAGAACAATAAGAATTTTTCTGTAATTAGCATAACTTGTTTTCATTTTATCTTATGAATAGACTATATTAATATAACCAACATTGTTTAGAAACTACTTATGAGTCATATTTTATCCTATGAATATAATTTTAAATTATAGATTAGATTTTTAAAGACAGGCTATTATGAGTAAAAAAATTTAACAGCTAACTCATTTTTCTCACTTTAAGCTTAACTTTTATATAAATGATATTTTGTATGTTATTAAAGATACATAATTGCAGTTTCTGTTTGAAG
Organism: Ictidomys tridecemlineatus; assembly: GCF_052094955.1. Taxonomy (NCBI): domain Eukaryota; kingdom Metazoa; phylum Chordata; class Mammalia; order Rodentia; family Sciuridae; genus Ictidomys; species Ictidomys tridecemlineatus. The sequence continues at coordinate 123,661,339 of NC_135483.1, read as the reverse complement.
TGACTGAGCTTCTATTGATGTCAGTAGTTGAAGTCTTGCTCCAAAATAGTATCTTAGCAGGGACAATATTATAATGAATTTAGTAGCTTTGTTATCTTGAGTGTGTTACTTTATTTTCCTATGCCTCTGTTTTCTCATATGTTAATATGACAAATGCATAGTATCTACCTCATAGGGTTTTGAAAATAATTAAATGAGAGTTAATGTAAAAACAACAATGAGCCTAGTACTGAGTACTTGACCAGGAATTTGTCCTTATGATAGAGACTTTCTATATAGGTAGTATACTTGAAACTATGTCAGGGTCATTAAAATGTAGTATTTAGAGCAAAATATGATTGAGTTGCTCCTAATACAGTCATTTATTTTCTAAGTTCTTTCTAAACCTTCATTCTCTTACCTATAAAATGAAGATAGTGGTTATACCTGTGTTGTATTGTAGCTGTAGGATTTAAATAAAGTAATTAGATAATGAATACCAAATTGATTTTTTATTTTATGAGCTTGTACACCACTTTTCTGTCTCCACATTATTTGGTCAACTATACACCATCCCTTACTTTTTTCATTATATTATGTTTATACTTTTCCTTGATACCCTTTAACAAATGTGACTTGGAAAGTTTTAATGTAGTTTGAGAATTTATGGTATACCAACCTGAATTTATATAGTCCAATTTTGAGATGCTACTTAGTGTATTAAATTTAAAATTTTTAAAGAGCACAAACACCTTTATCTTAACACCATTTAATTTATTAAATAAAGCATTATTCATACAGGCGTATTTTCCATGTGCTTGTCTCTGATTGTATTGCCTTTTGATGAAGAAATGTTAATGTAGGTAAATAACAGAAAGCCAAATATTTTCTGGCACCTATGAACTTTTCTTTGAATTCTACTGCATATGAATACTTTTTCTACATTCACACTAGTTCTGTTTTCAGATGTAATAGAAAATAAACACTTTACTTCATCTTGTTATGATCATATTAAGTCATTAATTCTTGGTTCTTTAACTTGTAATTTTTTTAATCTAATTTTCAGTTAGCATATTTCATTGTACTCTTTCAAACCTGTGAAATTATGGTGCATGACATAATCCAGGCTGTCTTATGACCTCCATCATCTAGGTAGCAGTTTTGACCAGTTGTGTGAGTGAACAGCAAAAATGCCAACATTGAGAGTGGATGTCAGTGGTCTGTAAGAAAATCTAAAAGTAATGGTACAATACTCTCAGCTAAAAATAAAATGACTATGGGCAATAAAATTGCAAAAGCTGTATATCACATGTGTTCAGCCACATTCTCAGAGCAAAGATTAAGTCAGTCAGCTCTTAATAAAATTGATTGCAGCGAGGGTGGCTGTGAGTTTTTTATATATACAAAAGAAGGCTAAGAATCAGTACCAGTGTTTTTCACTTATAATTTTTTGAAAGAGGTAGGTAGCCAGGCATGGTGCCACATACCTGTAATCCCAGGGGCTTGGGATGCTGAGGCAGGAGGATCACATGTTCAGAGCCAGCTTCTGCCGTGTAGGAAGGACCTAAACAACTTTAGTCTCTGTTTCAAAATGAAAAGGGCTGGAGATGGGGCTCAGTGGATAATTGCTCCTGGGTTCAATCCTTGGTACCAAAAATAAATAACTAAATAAATTTTAAAAATGGATAATTACCATACTCTTGATGCCACAGGATGGTACTGTTTTATATATAATGAACCTCAGCAGCTGATTTAACTGTGGTCTTTCAGTGAAGAAGATTAAAGGAATGTCTCTAACTATTTTGCCTGTTTTCCTTTTTATGTATGCATAAAAGTGATAAGAATCAGTCTTTCAATAAGTTTTAAGTAAAATATGATACACAAAACCAGCATATGATAATGTGAATGATTTTATTTCTTAGGGGAATGTATACTAATGTTTTAGATTTAAAAAAATAAATACTATCTTGATATCCCTCCTTCATCGAGATCAGATTTGTTATACCATTTGAAAAATCTGGTGTCCAGGAGTGGAGCCACTTCTTTTGGTAGCATACAATCATTCATTCATTCATGATAACTTATAAAACTTTTTTATCAAAGTGTATTAATTATTGAGATTTCATTAGCTAATTTTAGCAGGTTATTAGTAATTCTCTTTGACCCCTTATAAAAAGTAGATTTATATTCCATTTTAAAGTTTCAGATAAAATTTTATCTTGCCCATCTTATGGTTTTGTGGCATTTGGGTTCAATTTTATCCCTGTGAAATTTCATCTTATTGATCGGCTTTTGGATGACAATCAGAATTTAACAATCTTTTTTTCCAATTTTGAGAGCTGTGTTCTTGTGGCATGCCCATTAAAATTTCTATTCAAGTTGGTGTGTTTTTTCTCAGAGTAGAAAATATGACCAATCCACTTATTTAAAACAGCATCTACTTCATTTACTCTTTGAAAAGACATAGATTTGTATTGCTCAAGAATTGTCTTATATTCAGCAGTTTAAATGTCACTGTTCTTAGTTGTTGTATATTTGTAATTCTGGTGGAAGAGAGAGATCCTAAAACCTTAATTGATATATGCTGCTTTTGAAGTACTTTTAAGATATTCTGGTTTTCAGTTTTCTCTCTACTTTCTTGGACAGATTTAATAATGACTTACACTGAATTTTCCCATTCAAAACTTTTTTTTTTTTTTTTTTTTTTTTTTTTATTGTTGGTCGTTCAAAACCTTACACAGTTCTTAATACATCATATTTCACAGTTTGATTCAAGCGGGTTATGAACTCCCAACTTTACCCCGTATACAGATTGCTGTATCACATCAGTTACCCTTCCATTGATTCACATATTGCCTTTCTAGTGTCTGATGTATTCTGCTGTCAGTCCTATTCTCTACTATCCCCCCTCCCCTCCCCTCCCCTCCCCTTTTCTCTCTACCCCTTCTACTGTAAATCATTTCTTCCATTTGTATTATCTTGTCTTACCCCTCCATTACATATTTCTTGATATATCATATTTCACATTTTGATTCAAGTGGGTTATGCACTCCCATATTGCCCCTTATACAGATTGCAGATTCACATCAGTTTCACTTCCATTGCTTTACATATTGCCATCCTAGTGTCTGTTGTATTCTGCTGCCTTTCCTATCCTCTACTATCCCCCCTCCCCTCCCCTCCCCTCCCCTCTTCTCTCTCTACCCCCACTACTGCAATTCATTCCTCCCCCTTGTATTATTTTTCCCTTTCCCCTCACTTCCTCTTGTATGTAATTTTGTATAAACCTGAGGGTCTCGTTCCATTTCCATGCTATTTCCCTTCTCTCTCCCTTTCCCTCCCACCTCTCAACCCTGTTTAATGATGGTCTTCTTCTTGTGCTGTTCTTCCCTAGTCTGTTCTTAATTACTCTCCTTATATCAAAGAAGACATTTGGCATTTGTTTTTTAGGGCTTGGCTAGCTTCACTGAGCATAATCTGCTCTAATGCCATCCATTTCCCTCCAAATTCTATGATTTTGTCATTTCTTAATGCAGAGTAATACTCCATTGTGTATAAATGCCACATTTTTTTTATCCATTCGTCTATTGAAGCCATTCAAAACTTTTAATTGGTACTTAATTCATTGCCTTGAAACTAATAATGCATACTGTCATATGCATTATACATAATTTTCATCTTTTGTAATTTTTTTCCTTCAGAAATCAATGTGGACTGAACATAAATCCCCTGATGGAAGGACTTACTACTACAATACTGAAACAAAACAGTCTACATGGGAAAAGCCAGATGATCTTAAAACACCAGCTGAGGTAAAGTTTGAGGCATAGAATCAGGGACTGTTAAGTAGACTGTGACATGTGTTTTTTTAGAATTTTGCATTTGGCTATCCAAAGAGGAATAATATTTGTATAAGATGGTCTGTAAAGGCACTCAAAAAAGAGGATTTTTAATACAGTCACACAAATCAACAAGAAGAGCCCCCCAAAAAATCCTTTTTATATACTAATTTTGCCTTTATTTAGAAAGGTGATTCAGACAATAAATTGGAATTGGGTGAAGGCTATTTCTTTCTTTTCCCTTTATTTTCTTAGTTCATATTTAAAATTTTCTTCCTTTTCGTAGTAAAAGTGATTTTGAATGATTTCTACTGAGTTTTTTGGGTTTTTTTGGTACGAGGGATTGAACTCAGGGGTACTCGACCACTGAGCCACATCTCCAGCACTGTTTTTGTATTTTAATTAGAGACAGGATCTCACTGCATTGCTTAGTGCCTCACCATTACGGAGGCTGGCTTTGAACTCGAACTCCAACTGTCTCAGCCTCCTGTGCCTCTGGGATTACAGGTGTACACCACTGCACCCGGCTCTACAGTAGAGTTCTTAAAATTTTCAGAAGAGTTGAGGTAATGGAGATGAAATTAAATTACCCAGAAACACTTCATGTCCTTGGAGTGATAAATTTTCGTTTTGCCGAAAATGGCCCTGAAATGTGTATTTCATTTTGTGTTGTAAATTTTATTATTTATAATATACAGAGACAGCAGTAAGAGTCAAGATTGAAGGAATAAACCGAGTAACCATATTACATGTGGTTTAATTAGAAACTCTGGAGTGCTAATAAAACAAGAGCCAGTCTGGCACTTGCAGTTGTACTTAAATTTTTTTCCTTTGCTGTTGATATTCCTTTTTGGTTTCTTCTACTTCCATTACAGAATTTTAAAAAAACTGAAATTTAAACATGACTAAATCACATTTTTCTTTTCCCCAAGGTGTGTGGTTTTCCTGCCTGGATTAGTTTTGAAAAGCCTTGGTTATTAAATAGGGATGGTAATTTTTACCCATGTTAAGATGTAAATATAAGAACACACAGAATTTGAAATTTGAGTATGCCAGATTTTGAATCTTGTCCCAGCTCCTTAATAGATAATAATGTAAACAGGTTGTTGTCTTCTGAGTACTAGTCTATAAATTGGAATAATAGTAGCATTTTGTAGCATATTGTGAAGATTAAATAATATATTCAAATAACATCAGTTTTCAAATATTCAATAATTGATAGCGTATTATTGTCATGTCGCAAGTTTTAGAATTGCAGAGGTTGATTATATTTAATGAAAATGGTCATGGGAATTATCAATGATTTGAATGCATTATCTGAAAGTTATTTTTCCCATTTTAGCAATTGTTATCTAAATGCCCCTGGAAGGAATACAAATCTGATTCTGGAAAACCTTACTATTATAATTCTCAAACAAAAGAATCACGCTGGGCTAAACCTAAAGAACTTGAGGATCTTGAAGGTAAAACATGAAAAAATAATATTTAATATAAAGTTGTTACATATATATACACATATATCGTTCATTTTAAAACAATCCTTACCGAAGACCCCACCCTTTTTTTAAATAAAATGATTAGTACATATTAAATGGTATAACAGTTTTATGGGCTCTTATTTTCTTGTTGCTCTAGATGTCAGTTCTATAGATTTTAAATAGATTTTTATTTGATTTGATTCCACTGAAACTAGGATACCAGAATACCATTGTTGCTGGAGGTCTTATTACAAAATCAAACCTGCATGGTGAGCTGCTTTGATAATTCATTTTCTGTCATATTTAACAATTTTAGATTATGTCACTAATGTTCACTAACCATTATTGGATAAATCTGCAGTGAAATATCTCTAATTTCAAAAGAATTACTTTCATTTAAGGGTTATATTATAAATGAGCTTGAAGCTTTTAAAGAAATATTGGGGTTTTTTTTTAAAAGTCATTAGTCTTGAAAAATTTAACAAAGATCTCACATAACAAACTTTCTAAATTCCACTGTGAATGTTGGTGCATACATGGAACACGTGATTTACCCATTTTGTAGAAGACAGTTGAGAACTTTTAATATCAATTTACATTTAATGCTGATGTTATTTTAACATATCATTGTAAAATAGCATTGATAATGTTTATTATGGAAGAATTAAGGTAAACTGAATATCACATTTCACTTATAGAACAATTTTTCAACATACAGAGGTTATGAATAAGAATTTAGAATTTACTTACTTTACTCTTCTTTGTGATAGATTCTTGTGTTATAAACGAGGCTAAAAGGTACAGATCATAGTAAAGTAGGTAGCAATGTGGAATGACATCTGAACAAAAAGAATAGAAAATTTTGTTAAAAGTACATCATCTGAAGTACATTAACCTTTTCCAAGTGTCATATGAAATTATGTATCAGAAAATGTTAATTGGTATTTCCAATGATAACCCTTATTACATTTTCTCAGATATCCTTAAACAGATTTTCAGAAACGGTTTCCTCAAAGGGCAATATGTGTTAAAAATGTTTTCAGAAACAATTACACATATATCATCACTTACATGGTGCACCTCATTCCATAGTGATGGACTAACCTTTTTTATTACCAAATTAAAAATTGACTTCAGCTGGGCACAGTGTCACATGCCTGTAATTCCAGCAGTTTGGGAGGCTAAGGCAGAAGGACAATGAGTTCAAAAGCCAGCTTCATCAAAAGTGAGGAGCTAAACAAGCAACTCAGTGAGACCCTGTCTCTAAATAAAATACAAAACAGGACTGGGGATATGGTTCAGTGGTCAAGTTCCTCTGAGTTCAATCTTTGGTTTAAAAAAAAAAAAAAATTCAACAAGAATGAAAAATAAAATTTTCAAAGCTTAGTTTAATTTACCTATACTAATATTGCTTAATAATAATGTTGTAGATGGGTAGATTTCCATTTATGAAATATCAAGCTCATTTGTCATATAACCCTACTACAGATAGTTGGTGTGCATAGCTAGGTATCTACTTGTCAATGCTAGTATAAAAAATATGCTGGAATTTCATAAGTTTGATTTCATTTTGGATTTAGTTGTCTTTTGTAAAAAGTCAAACTAGTTTAATGATTGGGGGAATCTACTATTGTATTCCAGAATTATGAAAATTGTCAGGGATTTGTTGCAAGTCCAACAGCATTTGGGAAAATAGCAGCAGAGTGTAAGCTCTCCTAATAACTGCTCTTTTTTAAAATTGTTTTCATTATTGTTGTTCTGAAACTGGAACAAGCATTTGCTCTGTAAAAGTGATTTTTAAATTTTTATTTTTTCAGATGGTAAATTAAATCGTGTTTTATTACACTTTTCTCTCTTTTAACATTTGTTCTCTGAGATTATATTTTAAAAATATGTAGTAGGTAACTTTTTTTTTTCTTTTTAATAGCCATGATCAAAGCTGAAGAAAGCAGGTGAGCAATTTTGAAAATAAGTGTATTTACAAATTGGGTCTCTCCTATCATATCCTTATTTTAGTTCTCAGCTTGCTTTACAATATAAGTATTATTTATCATGTTAGGCCTGATAGTTTGATGTCTTTGGAAGACTTTGTAGAAGGGAAGTTAGAAGTATATTTAGGAAGAGGGATATTAATTCAAGTTTATGCTTTGTTATACAGTGTTTTAACTTGAACTGTATCTTTTAGGAATTTGGAAGACTATTTTATTTTTTATTTTTTTTGCATTTTATGTTTTTATTTTATTCAATTAATTAATCCAAAAATATTTTCTATTTTCTTTTGTGATTTTTTTATTGGTTGTTCAAAACATTACAAAGCTCTTGACATATCATATTTCATACATAAGCTTCAAGTGAGTTATGAACTCCCATTTTTGGAAGACTATTTTAGAGCCAGCACAGAGACTTATACCTGTAATCTCAGTGAATCAGGAGACTGAGGCAGGGGAATTCAAAGCTAGTTTTGACAGTTTAGCAAAACCCTGTCTCAAAATTTTAATAAAGGGAGCAGTAGAGCTGAGAATGTAACTCACCCCTGGATTCAATCTTCAGTATCACGAAAAGCAAAACAACAAAGAAGACTATTATAGCAAGGTCTAAAATGCGGGTTGAGTTCATTTGGAAGTGGATAACATATTGTACTTATTATTTCCTCCATTGCACAGTTTGCTTTTAATAAGTGAAATGAAGAAAATATAAAGTTCTTACAGAAATTTATAATGGAGGTCAGATTTTATGGTATACTAGAATCTAGTTAATTGGGCATTTTATAAAATAATATTAAGCATTTGGAAAATGCAACTCTTGCATGAATGCCTTTTATACATGATGAATGTTTAATGAATTAAAGTAATGCAGTAGTTTCTAGGCATGGTGGCGCACATTTGGAGTCCCAGCAGTACTGTGGAGTCTGAGGCAGGAGGATCACGTAAGCCTACTAGGTCAAGGCTAGTTCAGATATATCTCAACAATAGTGAGATATTATTTCAGAATACAAGCTTTCAGAGAGGAAATTAAGACTGTGTCATTCTGTGGTTTTAATCTAGTAGAATGCCTTACTATTGTATTACTGGTTTTTAGGGCCCTTCGGTCATTTCTCTTGTTCACTTGATGTTATAATAATTTAAAAACTGGCTTTATTTAGCTTTTTACTTACAGTAATAAAATGACCAGTTTTCTTTTTTTTTAATATGTAGCAAGCAAGAAGAGTGCACCACAACATCAACAGCCCCAGTTCCTACAACAGAAATTCCCACCACAATGAGCACCATGGCTGCTGCCGAAGCAGCAGCTGCTGTTGTTGCAGCGGCAGCTGCAGCTGCGGCAGCTGCTGCTGCAGCCAATGCCAATTCTTCCACTTCTACTACTAATACTGTGGGAACTGTTCCAGTTGTTCCTGAACCTGAAGTTACTTCCATTGTTGCTACTGTTGTAGATAATGAAAATACAGTAACTATATCCACTGAAGAACAAGCACAACTTACTAATACCTCTGCTATTCAAGATCTGAGTGTTGAAGTATCCAGTAATACTGGAGAAGAAACTTCTAAGCAAGAAACTATAACTGAGTAAGTGTAGTGATTTCTGAAAATCAGTACCAGACTTAATATAAGAGATTACCAGTTAAGTCCATGGCCATGTTTTAAGTAAAAATTTTAAGAATCATAAGGTATTAGTTGATAAATATTGAGACTGAATTTTGGGTGTGTCATGCCACCAAACTATTGTAAAACTAGTCCCCTGAAGTTTTAGGAAGTGAGCTAATAGGGTGAGATACAAATTCAAAGAATCCAAGCATTTGTATGTAGTATTTGAAATCAAAATCAATGCAAAATTCCTTGTTTAACATAATACTAGCATTTTAGTAAAGGGTATCGGAATGATTGGGTTTCCCCCCACCCCTTCCTATTGCCTTGTTCTCTTACTTCTTAGCACAGCATTGTAAGGAAAATATTTGATGTTAAACAAAGAAATCAGCTATAGAAGCCCTGCCAAATAGATTAGTGCTAAAGTTGTTTCTTATTTGGTGGTATTGGTTTTTCAGATTCCTACAAATACATGTTAATAATACAAATATTACAAAATCAAAAGGAGATCCTAGAATAGAGGAAAAGGAACCAAGGGTGACTGGGAAGAGGTGGTGGTGGGGGGAGTGCAGGGTAGTGATCTCAGTCAAATTATATTGTTACATTGTTTGCATGTATGAGTATGTAACAATAAAAAATCTGAATAGTTTTGTTGAAAAATACATAACAGATAAGATAAAACAATTTACAAAGAAATTCAGTTGTCCAGGAAGCATATTAAAATGAACCTAGCCATAATAATAAGAAAACACTAAAATAATATTGTGACTATTTTCTACTATGTAGGCAAAAACCAAGCAGACAGAAAAGGTTACAGCAGGACAGAAAGCAAACTCTAATATCACTCTTGACTAGACTAAATTATTATAGCTTTTTAGTTATTAAAGCCCAGCTGTTCTTGGGTGTGCTTGCATACCCTACGGTCTAGTGATATTTTATATGACCAAACTCTAACACAGTAGTGAAGTTAAACTTCTTCTAGGAGGTAAATATGTATAAAAATTAGCCATCATTTTATGATGAAAACATGATTATGTATCTTAATATTTAAAATGTATTGCTTTTACCCCTCTGCCTCTTATTCTAAGTGTTCTTTGTTTCTTGTATATTAGTTCATCAAAATAAAAATAGCTTTTTTTTTTTTTTGATGTTTAGAAGATGAAAAAGAAATCTGCATCATATATTTTTGGGAATAAAAAGGAAATTAGCTTTTTGTTTATCTTTCTGCCCTCTTCTGTATATGTAAAATATATGCCAGATATTTCTATCATTCCATATCAATGAAGATATACACTTAATCATGTCAAACAATGGTATATTATCATTTATGATGTACTTATTACCATGGTTGGTTGAATCTGGATGCAGAGGACTGAGTATTAATTACTTTTTTATAATATTAACAATTTCCTGCCTTTTTTCTTTCCGGAACCTCATCATAGTGCCTTGAGCATTATAATAAACTTGATTTTAATTACTGTTTAGTAGATCTTTTCTACCTGTTCTTTTTTCACTGGGCTTTTAACAATCTGTTTTGACAGTTGAAAATACAATAGATCTCCTAAAGTGAGACAGCTTAATTCAGAGACCATGTTTGTATTTTTCTGTTGTTATTAATATCCACTTTAGTGTCTCTTCCTCTAAGCATTTTACTTAAGGTTGTTTTTTTTTCTGCATTCATTTATTTTCACATAGGACTAAATTGTAAGACTTAACAGTTTTTTCATTTCAGAATGACCCTCATACAAGTACAGTTGATAATTCTTGATTTTCATTTCTTTTGTTTGAGATCAGTATTTAGTCAATTTTTTCATAGAATATTAAAAGATAAATCTTTGGAGTTTCTGCATTATACAGTCTTTGACTCAACTTTGCTGTTGTAACACAAAATCAACCATTACCAATATATAAACTAATGACCATTCGTTTACAGGTTGTTTCCTAGTAAAATCCTATTTGCCAAAATTAATAGTGGATTTGATTTGGCTAATGGATCATAGTTTGCCAGTATTGATTTAGACTAATCTGTTCTCAGCATAAAATTTATGCACACTTATCCAGATGTCATGTTATTAAGGCACTAATTATAAAACCATTGAATAAGTTAAATATGCCATTAAAAAGTATTAATCTATAGACTAGTGAAGCTAGTGTTTTAGCACAATTAAATGTTTTAATTTGGTATTTGTACAGCATTGATAACTGAAGATTATTACAGAAACTATTACCTTTATTTCTCTGTCTTTAGATAAGTATGTTTCCAGGATACTTATAGGAGACTTTATTCAAAAATTATCAAATTTTCACTCATCTGTTAAATATTAAGGAATTTGTCTAAGTGGTGCATATGGTTTATTCAGTTATCAATATCACATTTTAATTTCATTTCAGTTTTACTCCCAAAAAAGAGGAGGAGGAGAGTCAACCAGCAAAAAAAACATATACTTGGAATACAAAAGAAGAAGCAAAGCAAGCGTTTAAAGAATTATTGAAAGAAAAGGTATTTTTATTATAGATTTTTTATGTGACATGTAATAATTGCCTAGTTCATGGAGTTTAATCACCTTGATCCCTTGATTGAAGATACTAATCTCATGAAGTGTTGTAACTAAAAATAAACTAAATGTGGGGTTTTTTTGTTTGTTTGTTTGCAGTACTGGGGATTGATCCTAGGGGTGCTTTACCACTGAGCAATATTCCCAGGTTTTTAAAATTTGTTATTTTAAGACTGGGTTTCACTAAGATGCTAAGGCTGGCCTCAAAATTTCAATTCTCCTGCCTCAGCCTAGAGTCTCTAGGTTTACAAGCATGCACCACTGTGCCCAGCTACCACAATAATAAATATCAGATTTATTTGTAATCGTTTATTTTTTTATCACCAGTAGAAATTGTACCTTGTTTAAATTTCAGTTAAAGTTTTCTTGTAAGTCAATAGGTGATTAGATGTATTGCACAAATTTTCCTTCAATAAGAAACTTTTGAATTTAAAGGCAGTACTTGACATTTATAATGAATATTAGGCTTGGTTCCTAGTTGTATGACTTTTCTATACTTATGAGAAATTTTCATTTTTCACTGTTTTCAGCGGGTACCATCCAATGCTTCATGGGAGCAAGCTATGAAAATGATCATTAATGATCCTCGATATAGGTAATACTTCAATTTTTCATTTACTTTTCACTTTGAGCAATGTGGGACTACCATATTTAAGATTAAAATTGGGTGGAATTGCCTAGGGCCTTGCTAAGTTGTTGAGGTGGGCTTTGAGAAATGGTACAACTTTTTAAACAAAAGAAACCTTTTATGTATATGCTTTTGGATCCATTCTTGAACCAAAAATCCAAAAGATTTGTCATAAAATTTGAGCACCCTGCTACAAATTAAATTAGAGTTATTTCAAAACTAGAAATTACTTTCTAGGATTATTTCTTCTCTTTGATAAATTATGAACTTTTTAAATTTATGTGTGAATACATTGTAGTTTTAGCAAAGCATTAATTTGATTCTCCTGCTTTTATTTACTCTTATATGGTATTTTTCTATTGTTTAGTGCTTTAGCAAAGTTGAGTGAGAAAAAGCAGGCCTTTAATGCCTATAAAGTCCAGACAGAGAAAGAGGAAAAAGAAGAAGCAAGATCAAAATATAAAGAGGCTAAGGAATCCTTCCAGCGTTTTCTTGAAAATCATGAGAAAATGACTTCCACAACCAGATATAAGTAAGATTCTTAATGATGTATGGAATGTGTTTACTACAGTGTTTTATATTTTTGCTCAGTGCAGTAACTGATAAAGTAGATGCTGTTCAATAAAGCTAGATGACTGAATGTGGCAGTTGTATAAGGTACAAGATATATCAGTTTTGTGGATCTTAACTTGTAGCCTTAATTATCATTTAGGAATGGAAGAAAAGGGAAAGAATGAATGAGTTCAAGCTTTATCACATTTTACCTACTTCAGTTTTATTTACTAGTCAAACTTTATTACATTTTACTCATAAAAATGGAAATTTTTTATATTTGTATATTAGAAATACACAATTTTATGTTTCTTTATTATTTAACATTGGGGTAATTCAGTATTAAGATTTCTGCAATAAGGGCTGGGGTTGTAGTTCAGTGGTAGAGCACTTTCCAGCACGTGTGAGGTGCTGGGTTCCATCCTCAGCACCACATAAAAATAAATTAAGGTATTGTATCTAACTACAACTAAAAAAAGTATTTAAAAAAATTCTGCAATAAATTTGTAAGCTTATTTCCCCTATATGCTTCTTTGTTTTTCTCAGTATTCTAGAAAAATCTGAGTGAACATCTGTAATTTCTTTTAAGTTGATACATTTTCTGTGTTAACCAAATTTCTAATAACTTTTAATGAGCACCCTAAGTGATATAGGACAGTGTACAGTACAGTGCATTGCCCAAAAGGTATTATGTATCCACTTAATTACATACAGTTATGAACTTAGATTGAAAAGCATTCATTTTAGTGGGTTTAAATTTAGGTTAATATGAAAATGATTCAAAATTTTCACATTATGATGAAAAATATCATTTTTTTAATGAATAGAAAGGCAGAACAAATGTTTGGAGAGATGGAAGTCTGGAATGCAATATCAGAACGTGATCGTCTTGAAATCTATGAAGATGTTTTGTTCTTTCTGTCGAAAAAAGAAAAGGTATTATTTATTCTTTATTTAATGTATTTATAGAAAAAAGTTTCTTCACTCAGAGTATGTCATTTTATATATCCATTCTGTCAAGTAGTTTGTTCACTTTATGCAGTGTGAAAGATCTAGTTATTAAAAGTTAAATTTAATTATAGAATTGATTGCTCCCATAAAAATAAGCTTCTTTATCTCCCTTTCTCTAACATTATAAGTGCTGATGAAATCAAGGTATTGATTGCTTGCCATTAATTGCCTGCCTTATTGAAAAATAACTTTTTTTTTTTAGCCTTGTCACATTCAGAAGTACTCAGTTTTCTTGCTTATAATTCTCTTATGGTTGTTGAAAGAATGACAATTATTTGCTGTTGTTTTTATTAAACGGAACTTGGAAGATAGTGTTTTAAAACACTTGCTTTATACATTTCTTTTTCATTATTTAATATTGGGGTAATTCAGTATTAAATTAATTCAGTATTACATTAATTAATTTTGTATAATCCAATTGTAAAGAAACATACGTAAAAGCCAGTATTATTGCAACTTTGAACATATCTGAACATCAGTGAAGACCTTAGCATTATACCACTATGTGACTCATCCACAGTAACATTAGTTATAGATTCACACTGTGTCTCTAATGTATAGTGGTAGGAAGAAAGTTTATGGGGTGTTGGATTAAAAAATAAAAACATGGCTCCCAAATTTTGATTTTGAAGAGAAGTGAAAAATTTGCAGTTAAGTACAAGCCAGGCACATATACAAGAACACTGGCAAAATAAGTAGTATCATTATTTAAAACAAATTTATAATGTTTGAAATTGATTCATCAGAATAAAAAGAAATCTTCATTAATTGCAATCACTTTAAACTTAAGTAAGTTTATTCTTACTTTTGTTGTAGGAACAAGCAAAGCAGTTGCGAAAAAGAAATTGGGAAGCATTAAAAAACATACTTGACAACATGGCTAATGTAACATATTCTACAACTTGGTCTGAAGCACAGCAGTATCTAATGGATAATCCAACTTTTGCAGAAGATGAGGAGTTACAGAGTAAGAATAATCAGTAATGAGAAAATTGTTTTTAAACAATGTTCTGCATTAACAAAAAATGATTCTCACTTTTTACATGAGATCACTTAGTTTTAAAGAATTGTTTCTTACTGAAAAAAGTGTTTTATTTATATTCAAGTGTGATATTTCCTTACATTTAAGTTTGTGATTTAAGATAAATTTTTTTTTCATAATCTAAGTTACCTTTAACAGAAGATTTCTTGAAATATGCAAATCATGAGTCAAACTTGAAATTGTACTTAGTTTTTTATGTGTAATTTGGCATTTGAATGCAAATTGCCCCATTTTACTTATACTGTCTTATTGATATAATAACTTTTTTGTGCATGTGGTCCTGGGGATGAAACCCAAGGCCTCACCCATGCTAGCCAGGGTAGTAACTTGAGTGTTTCACAAAAAGCAAAAATTTTTTCACAATTGGTTTCATCAAGTACCTTTTCTGGATTATTGAGTTGCTTTTCAAATTACAGCTTTTTCTTCCGTCCGCCTGAAAATCATGCTTCACTGATTTTTTTTTTTTTTTGGTAGGGCCTAGAGTTTTGTATAATCACCCATTGTATAATATTTGTTAACAGTGGTGATCCCAAAGAATTAACTTGCATAGTGATGTTGTAGTCTTCTTTAATTTGTGTAGGTATACTCTATGGTGTTCGCACAGTGATGAAATCAACTTGTGACCTATTTCCTATAATGTACACTGTTGATAAAGTGACATGGCTCCTAGCAAAGCTTCTGGGGTACTTTTGGTATTTCTGGCATGTGTTGCATAATTATTTTATTTTTATTAATTTTGTCATTAGGTGTCCTATTTCATCTTCATTGTTTATAATAAACACTATAACAATAATAGAGTTCTTTTTGAAATTCTCTTTGAAACTTCATTACAATGATAAATCATATTTGATTGTAAAAACAGTTATTTTTAAATATGAATTTTAAATTTGTAGAGTGTTAAATAGTTAAACTGCTTTTCTTATAATTTGCAATTTTTATTTTTATCTGAAAAACACTTTAGACATGGACAAAGAAGATGCATTAATTTGCTTTGAAGAGCATATTCGAGCTCTAGAAAAGGAAGAAGAAGAAGAAAAACAGAAGAGTTTGCTAAGAGAAAGAAGACGACAGCGTAAAAATAGGGAATCTTTTCAGGTAGAAAAATTTCTTCTCTAACTTAGTTTTATAGTATGGTTATGGGGCTAGAACATTGATACAAACAATGTATCAATGTTTTAGATACCCGTTCCCAGATCATTGGCTTAGTCTTTGTGGCAAATTCTACACACTTAATTCTTTAACTTCAACAATTAGATAGCTGCATTAATAGCCATTTTAGGCAAGGGAATGTGGAAGGCTGTTATGTAAGGTGAGCCTTGATAGCTAAGATTTTTATTGGGGGAAAATTCAACATTTACTGAATAGTGAAGCTAGACTTAGAATACACAATTTTGATTACAGGCTCTTTCATTAACCACTATATTGGGATAAATGCTTAGTAATAATGGTTTAAGTAAGATAGTTTCTTGCAATAATAATCTGATTTAGGGCAAGGCATGTGGTCGAGTGCAAGTACAGGGAATAGGGCAGTGACACTCAACACTTAGTGCATCATAGAATCACCTAGAGGGCTTTCAGAAAAGTTTTCCCCACTGACAATCTACAGTGTTATTGCCAACAGCATGAATTTTAGTCCTATGGAATAAGGACTAAATAATAAATAATCATAAATAATACAAAGTTGTTATGCTGATAAATTCCTTTATCTTGGTGGTTTTCTAGAGGATCTTTTGGGAGACTCTTAAAACCACAGATTATTGGGCCTTACCCCAGGAATTTGATTCAATATGTCTGTAAGGGAGTCTGAAATATTGCATTTTGAAATTCCACTGCCCTGTCACAGTAGACCTGACTGAAATGTGTCCTTATAATCACATTTTAGCTTGGAAAAAAATTGAAATGGTAGATCTTTATAAAGCCAGAGGTGTGGAAGCATTAATTGATTTCATTCATATTTAGTTCTTGAGAATTTACTAACATGGTCACAGATCACTATTGAAGAGGCTAGAAAACTTTGTTTTTAGATAAGCAGCTGTGCGACCAGAAAGAAAAGGAGAACAAATATATGTGTGCTTGTGTGTGTGTGTGTGTTGCTGGGAATTAGAACCCAGGCCATTGTGCATGCAAGGCAAGCACTCTACCAACTGAGCTATATCCCCATACTGAGAAGAGATTTTTAAGAGGACTGTTACACTACAACTATTGACCTTTAGTGTCCACTATGAAGATTTAAAGTATGTAGTGATATTAAAAATAAGGACATATGAAAATTAAATCGAAATCTTGGACACAGAAAATGTGAGAATATAATGCAGACTATCATACTGGGGCTGGAGACTATGAGGAAGAAATTCTCATGCAAAGGCTCAATGGATCTTTTAAGTCTAAAATGTGGCTTGAAATCGGATTGATATATATCTGGCTTGGTTTGTGATTACTCTTAGTATAACTGGTGTTAAAGGATATATTGATATAGATCCTTGAGATTATCAGCCCAGTAATTTATATGCTATTCTAACCTTCTAAAGTGTATTTAGAACTTCAGGAAAATGAATCAAAAGAGAAAATTAGCATTTACAACAAAAGAACATAAATGAAAAGAAAGTTTTCAGTAATGTGTTTGAGGATAACTTTTTTTTTAATTGAATACTCATTGGCCAATCAGGTAATAATAAATGTTTACCATATCTCTGACCAACTAAGGCAGGTTTTGTGGGGATTTGTTTTGTTTTTGTTTTTTAAGTCTTAAAACTGGTATTTGACATTCTAGAACTAATAAATGAATCCAGCAATGTAGCAGAATACAAAAATTAACACCCATAAATGTGTTCTTATACATCAGTGATGTATCCACTGAAAGAGAAATTAGGAAAACTATCCCAGTCACTATAGCCTCAATAAAGAAAAAAAAAATTACTTGGGAATCAGTCTAACAAAAGAGGTGAATGATCAAATACAAAAACACATCAAAAAACTTGTGCACCATGATCAAGTAGGATTCATCCCTGAGATGCAAGGCTGGTTCAATATACGGAAATCAATAAATGTTATTCACCACATCAATAGACTTACAGATAAGAACCATATGATCTTCTGGATAGTTGCCGAAAAAGCATTCGACAAAGTACAGCATCCCTTTATGTTCAAAACATTAGAAAAACTAGGGTTAACAGGAACTTACCATGACATTGTAAAAGCTATCTATGTTAAGGCTCAGGCTAGCATCATTCTGAAGGGAGAAAAGTTGAAGGCATTCCCTCTAAAATTTGGAACAAGACAGGGATGCCCTCTCTCACTACTTCTATTTAATTTAGTCCTTGAAATACTAGCCAGAGCAATTAGACAAAAGAAATTAAAGGCATAAAAATAGGAAAAGAATAACTTAAATTATCACTATTTGCGGACCACATGATTCTATACCTAGAAGACCCAAAAGAGTCTACAAAGAAACTACTAGAACTAATAAATGAATTCAGCAAAGTGGCAGGATATAAAATCAACACGCATAAATCAAAGGCATTTCTGTATATCAGCAACAAAACTTCTGAAATGGAAATGAGGAAAAACACTCCATTCACAATATCCTCAAAAAAAATAAAATACTTGGGAATCAACCTAACAAAAGAGGTGAAAGATTTATACAATGAAAACTACAGAACCCTAAAGAGAGAAGTAGAAGATCTTAGAAGATGGAAAAATATACCTTGTTCATGGATAGGCAGAACTAACATTATCAAAATGGCGATATTACCAAAAGTTCTCTATAGGTTTAATGCAATGCCAATCAAAATCCCAATGGCATTTTTTGTAGAACTAGAGAAAGCAATCATGAAATTCATATGGAAAAATAAAAGACCCAGAATAGCAAAAGCAATTCTAAGCAGGAAGTGTGAATCAGGCGGTATAGCGATACCAGATTTCAAACTATATTACAGAGCAATAGTGACAAAAACAGCATGGTACTGGTACCAAAACAGGCGGGTAGACCAATGAGAATAGAGGACATAGAGACCAATCCACAAAATTACAACTATCTTATATTCGATAAAGGGACTAAAAGCATGCAATGGAGGAAGGATAGCATGTTCAGCAAATGGTGCTGGGAAAACTGGAAATCCATATGCAACAAAATGAAACTGAATCCCTTTCTCTCGCCATGCACAAAAGTTAACTCAAAATGGATCAAGGAGCTTGATATCAAATCAGAGACTCTGCGTCTGATAGAAGAAAAAGTTGGCTCCAATCTACATATTGTGGGGTCGGGTTCCAAATTCCTTAATAGGACACCTATAGCACAAGAGTTAATAACAAGAATCAACAAATGGGACTTACTTAAACTAAAAAGTTTTTTCTCAGCAAGAGAAACAATAAGAGAGGTAAATAGGGAGCCTACATCCTGGGAACAAATTTTTACTCCTCACACTTCAGATAGAGTCCTAATATCCAGAGTATACAAAGAACTCAAAAAATTAGACAATAAGATAACAAATAACCCAATCAACAAATGGACCAAGGACCTGAACAGACACTTCTCAGAGGAGGATAAACAGTCAATCAACAAGTACATGAAAAAATGCTCACCATCTCTAGCAGTCAAAGAAATGCAAATCAAAACCACCCTAAGATACCATCTCACTCCAGTAAGATTGGCAGCCACTATGAAGTCAAACAACAAGTGCTGGCGAGGATGTGGGGAAAAGGGTACACTTGTACATTGCTGGTGGGACTGCAAGTTGGTGCGACCAATTTGGAAAGCAATATGAAGAATCTTGGGAAAGCTGGGAATGGAACCACCATGTGACCCTGCTATTGCTCTTCTCAGACTATTCCCTGAAGACCTTAAAAGAGCATGCTACAGGGACACTGCCACATCGATGTTCATAGCAGCACAATTCACAATAGCTAGACTGTGGAACCAACCCAGATGCCCTTCAATAGATGAATGGATTAAAAAAATGTGGCATTTATACACCATGGAATATTACGTAGCACTAAAAATGACAAAATCATGGAATTTGCAGGGAAATGGATGGCACTAGAGCAGATTATGCTTAGTGAAGCTAGCCAATCCCTAAAAAAAAAAAAACCAAATGTCTTCTTTGATATAATGAGAGCGACTATGAACAGAGCATGGAGGAAGAGCAGGAAGAAAAGATTAACATTAAACAGACATGAGGTGGGAGGGAAAGGGAGAGAAAAGGGAAATTGCATGGAAATGAAGGGAGACCCTCATTGCTATACAAAATTACATATAAGAGGTTGTGAGGGGAATGGGAAAATAAACAAGGAGAGAAATGAATTACAGTAGATGGGGTAGAGAGAAGATGTGAGGGAAGGGGAGGGGGGATAGTAGGGGATAGGAAAGGTAGCAGAATACAACAGTTACTAATAGGGCATTATGTAAAATTGTGGATGTGTAACTGACGTGATTCTGCAATCTGCATTTGGGGTAAAAAAAAAAAAAACGAGGTGAATGACCTCTACAGTGAAAACTACAGAACACTAAAGAAAGAAATTGAAGAAGACCTTAGAAGATTGAAAGATCTCCCATGCTCTTGGATAGCCAGAATGAACATTGTCAAAATGGCCATACTATCAAAAGCATTATACAGATTGAATGCAATTTTTATTAAAATCCCAGTGACATTCTTCATAAAAATAGAAAAAGCAATCATTAAATTAATTTGGAAAAATAAGAGACCCAAAATAACCAAAGCAGTCCTTAGGAAGAAAAGTAAAGCAGGAGGCATCACAATACCAGTACTTACAGAGCCATAGTTTTTTTTTTTGTTTATTTGTTTTTAATGGCATGGTATTGTCACCAAAACTAATACATAAAGCATTGGTACAGAATAGAAGACACAGAGACAAATCCACATAAATACAGTTATCTCATACTAGACGAAGGAGCCAAAACATAATTGAAAAAAAGATAGCCTCTTTAACAAATGGTACTAGGAAAACTAGAAATACATATGTAACAAATGAAATTAAACTAAACCCCTCTCTCTCACCCTGCACAAAAATCAACTCAAAGTGGATAATAGACTTAAGCAGTAGAACACTGTGCCTGATCCTGATAGAAGAAAAGGTAGGCCAAATCTTCAACATGTCGACTAGGGACTGACTTCCTTAACCAGACTCCTAACGTGCAAGAAGTAAAATAGAGAATCAATAAATGGGATGAATATCACTAAAAAGCTGCTTCACAGCAAAGGAAACAATAACATGAAGAGAGAGCCTACAGAATGGGAAAAAGTCTTTACCACATATATCTCACATAGAGCATTAATCTCCAGGATATACAAAGAATTTTAAAAACTCAACATCGAAAAAACAAATAACCTAATCAATAAATGGCCAAAGGAACTCGACAGACATCTCACAGAAGTAGAAGTACAGTCAGTCAACAAATATATGAAGAAAATGTTCAACATCTTTATCAATTAGAGAAATGCAAATCAAAACTACAATGAGATTTCATCTTACTCCAGTCAGAATGGCAATCATCAAGAAGACAAGTAACAATAAATGTTGGTTAGGATATGGGGAAAAAGGTACACTCATACATTGCTGGTGGGACTGCAAATCACTACAACCATTATGGAAAGCAATATGGAGATTCCTCAGAGAACTTGGAATGGAACCACCATTTGATTCACTTATCTCATTCTTAGGTTTATACGTAAAGGACTATCAGCATACTACAGTGGCATAGCCACATCAGTGTTCATAGCAGCTCAACTCACAATAGCCAAGTTATGGAAACAACCTGGATGCCCTTCAACAGATGAATAGATAAAGAAACTGGTATATATATATATATATACTATGGAATATTATTCAGCCTTAAGAATGAAATTATGGCATTTGGTGGTAAATGGATAGAACTGCTGGAGACTGAGATGCTAAGTGAAATAAGCCAATTCCAAAGAACCAAAGGCCCAATGCTTTCTCTGATACTCGGATGCTAATTCACAATAAGGTTGGGGGAGAATAATAGTATTTTGGACTAAACAGACGGGAATGAAGTGAGGGGAGGGAGCATGAGGATAGGAATGATAGTAGAATGAATTGGACATTAGTACCTTAGGTACATTTATGGTTTTATGACCTGTGTAATTCTGCATCATGTACAACCAAACAAATGAGAAGTTATACTCCATTTATGTATGATGTAGTCAAAATGCATTCTACTGTCATGTATAACTAATTAGAGAAAACAACAACAAAAAAAAAAAAAACAACAAAAAACCTTGGTCTCTGAATTTACATCAAGTATAGAAAAGATTGACGAGAAACTTTAAGGGAGGACCAAGGAAATGTGTAGTGTCTCAGAAGTATGAAGCCAAGATAGAGTTTTTAGATAGAGCAGTGATCTTCAAATTAAGGTCTGCAGATGCATAGAATTATTCTTTAGCTTCATTACTTTAGATAGGTAATATCAATTATTTTAAGTTAAGGTGTGTGTGTGTGTGTGTATTTTTTTTAAACCACCAGAAATGATATTTTATCTTGAGGGACCAGAAAATAAAGCCTAGAAAGAAAATGTAATATTAAAGTTACTTTTTTCCTGAAGGATAATTGTGTGTGTGAAAGTAGTTTTTACTTTCATCAAATAACAAATGTTTTTGTACCTAAAAACATGTTTGAGATAGCATTAATGGAATAGTTTTAAATATTGCTAAGTTTTTAATGTGTATTTTTGTATTGCACTTGTATGTCTAATGTACATAAAGATAACTTTTAAAATATGATTTTTTTCCCCAGATATTTTTAGATGAATTGCATGAACATGGACAGCTTCATTCTATGTCATCTTGGATGGAATTGTATCCAACTATTAGTTCTGATATTCGATTCACTAATATGCTTGGTCAGCCTGGTGAGATTCTTTACTTTACAAACTTTTAGTTTCAAAAGTAGTTGGAATGGGCCCAAGGGAAGGTGGTTATGTTGGGTAAAGGGTGCTTTATTTTATTTTTGTTTTATAAACAAAAAGTAATTGCAGCTCTTTGGTTAGAGCTAGCTTTTGACTTCTTTAGTTTTTTCATTAGGATCAACTGCACTTGATCTTTTCAAGTTTTATGTTGAGGATCTTAAAGCACGTTATCATGATGAAAAAAAGATAATAAAAGACATTCTAAAGGTAAATAAGCATACTTATTCTTGACTATTAACCTGTAGTCCATTTTACAAATTATTACTGTATTCCTGTGATTTTTTGTTATTTTATAACAAGGTTTCTGGGTTTTAGGACAAAGGATTTGTAGTTGAAGTAAATACTACTTTTGAAGACTTTGTGGCAATAATCAGTTCAACTAAAAGGTCGACTACATTAGATGCTGGAAATATCAAGTTGGCTTTCAATAGTGTAAGTAATTTTAACACATAACTAGTTTTGTAGTGCAGTTTTTATCATATTTAGCTAAAACTTATTTGAATAATTGCTGTTGATATGAGGATGTAAATAGGATTTTATACGGTAGGGCAAAGTAAAACAAATAATGTATGTGATGAAAGATTATGGCAAGCTTGCTCTGCTTAAATTAATGTTATAGATAAATTAGTCCGTAGGAATGATGTAAGAATACTTCTAAATTAGAACAGTGAATTTCAGATAACACTAGTAATAATCATACTATTATAACTGATTAAATATAATTTTCTAATAGTTACTAGAAAAGGCAGAAGCCCGTGAACGTGAAAGAGAAAAAGAGGAGGCTCGGAAGATGAAACGAAAAGAATCTGCATTCAAGAGCATGCTGAAACAAGCCACTCCTCCAATAGAGTTGGATGCTGTCTGGGAAGATGTATGTGTACTTGGAAATTTTCTTGTTTGTTTTTATTTAAAAAAAAAAAAACTGAAAATAAAAAAATTTTAATTATTTTCCCTTTTAAAGCCAAATAATAAGGTAAATTTGTAGAGTATATAAAACATTTATTAGGTCAGCTGTGACTCTACATTTATGAATATTAATAATTTGGGCTTTTGAGGAAAACAATAAGTACACTTTTAGAGGATGAGCTTATCACAGTTTTTACTTGTTAATTTGATTTCTTTTTCAAAAGCATACTGGTATACTTTTCCTTGGCATTCATATGTTTATCACATTACTGATTTTTTTCAGATCCGGGAGAGATTTGTAAAAGAGCCAGCATTTGAAGACATTACTCTAGAGTCTGAAAGGAAAAGAATATTTAAAGATTTTATGCATGTGCTTGAGGTAATTTTATTATTCTCATAACTGAATGAAATACTACAAAACATACAAAATATTTAAAATTTTTGAATGATCAAAATATATTTCTTAACATTTACTTGCTTTTGTCAAATATAGGAAGTTTAGGGAATATTTTCTTTCTGTGGAAAGTTTTAAAGTGAAATAAACTGCAAGTTTTCACGGGAATATCCAGAGTCGTGTGTAAAGAATGTATATATTTTTAATAGTTTTCAGAAATTCATTGATTGACTAGTAAACTTAAAACTTAAAATTTTGTTATAAAGCAATTAAAAAAAAACCTATTTTAAGGATGTTTCAGGCATTATATTCTTCATTGGATGTACAGAAAACCCAGAGAGTTTCTCGGGAAAAAAAAATAGAGCAAATAGTTTTATTAAAGTGCATAATGAAAATGTTCCTGTAGTCGAATAATATGCAGGCTTCGATGAAGGTTTCAGGTAGTTACTTGTAAATATGCTCAATTGATAATGATTCAAAAATAATATTGATGCTATTAAGCAGTGTTCAAATAAAAAACTTATGAAGTTACAGATCAGTAAACCAAGGCAAAGTGAAATATGAAGTACCTTTCAGGACAAGGATTCCCGCACAAGATTTTTGGCTCCAGGGTCAATGTTTTCAACAAGTTCTCTTAATAAGCTGATACTTTGCAACAAACCAAAAGATTATACAAATTCATAATCGTAATGTTAGCATTGTAATCCTGCACAAAGATTACTTGTCTGTTTACTACCTCTTTGGATTTATTATTATTGATTAATATCACTGTTAACAGTTTCTTCTGCTACTATGTACTCATGTAGCGCATATTGTTTCACAGCTCCCTCTGTATCTGCTCCTATTGCCTTTGAGCTCTCTTCTACCCTTAGTTTAGACCAATGGCATCTGAATTATCTAGGAATTTCTTAGAAATACAGACACCAGGCCCAATCACATAGAAATTCAACTTGTGAATCTTAATTTTTAGCCAGATTCCCAAGCATTAGAATGTACTTTGAATTTTCCACTCCCCACCCTGCCCCAGTACCAGGGATTTAATCCAGCGTCCCTTTACCACTGAGCTACATCCGCAGCCCTTTTTATTTTTTGAGACAGGGTCACACTAAGTTGCTGAGGCAGGCTTTGAATTTGCAGTCCTCCTAACTTGGCCTCACAAATTGCTGGGATTACAGGCATGTGCCACTGCACCCTGCTTATATTGTGAATTTTGAAATGCTCCAATCTAGATAATGCCCTATCTGTTTTTCCCCAACTCAAGAATCTCCAACTATATTTTTTTCATTTTGGCTGGGGATAAGTTAATGACTTGGTAAATGGAGCTAAAGATAGTACATACAGAAAGTCTAAATACATTCAGATTTTTAATTTGGGCCTTGAGGTAGAAAAGAAAGGTTACTTTCATTGAGACAAGAGGCTAAGGGTTTTTTTCTGAGGCAGATTCTTTGTTTCCACTTAAGTGGTTGAAACAGTCCATTTCCAAAGCAATACACATGTTTAGGATCAAGAAGCTTTTATTGCAATACTTCCCCTTTCAAGTGTGTCTCTGAGGTTATTCTTTATCTTAGTGCCTTGCATAACTTGTTAGACAAAGCCAGATTCTTAAAAAAGAATTTAAAAAAATGTCACTATTTTTCATTATTTCATTGTTATTGAAAGCAGTTGGGACTATTCTTCATTTTATACCTTTCTAGACTATCAATTTTTCCTGCTAACATTTTCATTCTTGTTAAAATTGTTCTTACTGCCAAACGCAGTGTCGCATACATGTAATCCCAGCAGTTTAGGAGACTGAGAAGGAGAATCACAAATTCAAAGCCACCCTCAGCATGGGCAAGATGCTAAGCAACTCAGTGAAGACCCTATCTCTAAGTAAAATATAAATCAGGGCTGAAGATGTGACTCAGTGGCCAAGTTTCCCAGAGTTCAATCCCTGGTACCCCACCCCACCCCCATGTTAAAAAAACCTATTCTCACTACTAATACTTTTAAGATTATTTTTTATTTAGATGTCTAAATTAGTGGGTATAGCATGAGTAAGAAAAAAACAGAAACTGTTAAAATGATTAATGATTCTTTGCATGATCTCCAGGGGTTATATCCTACATATGTAGCATTTCAATCTAAGAAGGTTTTGTGTGACTTCTAAAAGACTTTATGATCCACTATGTAAAGCAAATGTAAATTCTTGAAATTTTCTTCTACCCTGGTAGCATGAATGTCAACATCATCATTCAAAGAACAAGAAACATTCTAAGAAATCTAAAAAACATCATAGGAAACGTTCCCGCTCCCGATCGGTAAGGAAGTTTAAAGATGGCACCCTGAATGTACTAAAATATTTAGTAGCATCATTGTGAATTAGATTATTTGTATTATTTAGGGGTCAGATTCAGATGATGATGACAGTCATTCAAAGAAAAAACGACAGCGTTCAGAGTCCCGTTCTGCTTCAGAACATTCTTCTAGTGCTGAGTCTGGTGAGATTTCTAGTTATTGATCAAAATTATTGACCCTTTTATTGCCTCAAATTCTTACACTTTATTTTTCCTTTTATGCTCTTCAGAGAGAAGTTATAAGAAATCAAAAAAGCATAAGAAGAAAAGCAAGAAGAGGAGACATAAATCTGTAAGCAAGATTCATGCTTTTACATTCAACCTAGGCTTTGGTTTATCAGTGGCTATTAGAACCTTCTCCCACCTAATCCTTTGTAGTCTAGTTTAGGCGTGTACAGACTTTTGTAGTTAACCTTACATTAAAATCATTTGGTAAACTTCAAACAAATACACATGCCAGTGTCAGAATTCTTACCCTTGCCTTTAATCTTCAAGACAGACCCAAAAGTGTGGGTATGTGTGTTTATCACAACTGTTATTGAGAAACACAAATTTTAACGTTTAAACAACCACTTTTCAGTGATTATAGTTCTTCATCTTTAGGTATATATTCAACAGGATATCACTTATTGCATTGGAATTTTTTATTGGTGCTCAAATAAATTTGTGCATATCTGAGAGATTCTTGGCATGAATCTTATATTTTAGGAAATCTCTCATTTACAGCAGTAATTTTAAGGAAAGAATTTCATTTACAGCTAAGCTAACAGCAATATTTTATATCTAAATCAACTGATAGTACATTGGAGTGGTAAGAAAATAGAATATCTGACCTGGAGATGTAGCACAGTGGTAAAAGTACATACTTGCTTAGCACATATGAAGTCCTAGGTTCAATGCTCAGCACAACAGAAGAAAAAAAATGTCACCTGTATTTATGTAATATAACCTATCTAAAGTAGTAGGGAGGCTTCTTTTTAGTGGTGTTTTACCATTATCAGAATGTCATCCTACTCATGGGAAAGACTGTCTCCTTCCATAAGTCTTTGGGAAATTTTATCAAACACTTGAGGTTAACAATTCAAATTATATTTTCCCACTCTAGGAACACTAATATTATGAGTGCATGTTAAATATTATCTGTATGTGGATTTTTAAAAGATGGAATGACATCTCTATGAAAATACAAACAAGTAACTTTATTTACATAGGACTCTCCAGAATCAGATGCTGAGCGAGACAAGGATAAAAAAGAAAAAGATCGGGAAAGTGAAAAAGATAGAACTAGACAAAGATCAGAATCAAAACACAAATCACCTAAGAAAAAGACTGGAAAAGATTCTGTAAGTATTTCGGTTGTTTTATTCTTAAATTTACAAAAATAGAAAAGTGGTTTCAAGAAGTCTATTGACTTTCAGTTTTGCTGCCATTGAGGGAAACAATATCAGTTAACTGCTTTTCTTACAAAAGGTTTTCTAATACTTACTGTCATGAATGACCTGATTTGACTGTCCCAAATTTTATATCCCTTATAAAATAACAGCATTCTGTAACTATAGTTTTAACATTTACACTAAGAAAGAATATGGTCTCTGGTTTGTACATTCTCACTAATAAGTGACAGTGGGTGTTTTCTGATCAATTTTTAAGGATTTTTTTTTCTTTTTGTTTAAGGGATATAAAATATAGACTCTGCAGGGATTCTTTGGATATCCACAGTTGTCATCGTTCCACCTTTACTAGTTTCAAAAGGTAGCATTGCAGTAACATTTAGAAATATGAATTGGGGAATGGGTGAACACAAAAGAAAAAGAGAATACAAGCCAAATATAGACTTTATTATCATGTTACATAATTAGTTTCTCATATATACATAATGTAAATGTGAATGGCAGAGCACATGATAATGCAAATCTTTCTTCACCAATTTCCTATTCAAATGTCTTTCGCAAGGGTAATTAACGCCTAGGAATCATCAGTGGAGAGAGATCCTTAACCATGTAGATTAGCCCTGGTCCCTACCTCTCTACCTTTTGATATTCGGATCCAGTTGATATAGAGCAGGGGTTTTTTGTGGTGGTTTTTAAATCTGTATGCAACAGGTGAGTCTTAATGACAACCGTAGTAAAGAATGAAATCCTACCTTCCTCTGTTAGTACTTTTTCTTAACAGTGGGTTAAACAATTTTT
Source organism: Ictidomys tridecemlineatus (assembly GCF_052094955.1). Lineage (NCBI taxonomy): Eukaryota > Metazoa > Chordata > Mammalia > Rodentia > Sciuridae > Ictidomys > Ictidomys tridecemlineatus. The sequence goes on along the minus strand of NC_135483.1, from coordinate 123,632,904 downwards.
AAAAGAGGTTGGATGAAGTCTACCCACTCTACTAAGGTTGTGTTTCTCAGAGAATGCCATGTTTTTGTTTATTTTGTCTAAATCTTGCCCTGCTTGTAAATGTAGTATGTTTGAACAATAGAATCTTAGAGTATAATAATACTTTCCTTTCTGAATAGAGTGCTACCTAGAAATCTGTGCAAATATATTACCAAGTATGTAAGCACATAGCTTTCTAATAAGAAGAAACAAGAAGCCTCATTCAGTTTCGTAAAAGGGAAGAGAAAAAAACCAGTGTATATCGTTCTGGTTTCAAAATTCAAGTTTTTTCCACTAATAGATCCATTTGATGGGCTTTTAACCCTGTAAAATGTGTGCTTCTTTGGAAGAGAATCCATATAAATCTTGATTCTTTTCTCACAGGTTTATTACTTTATAATCTTCTGACTACTAACATCTGTAATTATGTTCATTGTCTTTTCAGGGTAATTGGGATACTTCTGGCAGTGAACTGAGTGAAGGTGAATTAGAAAAGCGCAGAAGAACCCTTTTGGAGCAACTGGATGATGATCAATAAATTATACCAAATATATGTTTACAGTATGATTTAAAGTCTAATTCAGACCAGGGACTCTATTTTAAGTTCAGTTTAAATAACACTGGGTTTTAATTGTATCACAGAAAAAAAAAAAGTGCATTTAAGTATTGTTATTGTGGACTTTATATAAGCAAAAGAAATTGAAAATAACTTCTGATTCTGTATCAAGAATCATATTTTCCTACAGTCATAACTGTCTTTCTGTGACCCTTTCATAGGGCACTGCAGGATGGATTAAAGGTGGCAATTTACTGATAACTGCAAATGTCTCTACTTTGTTCTAAAGTCTTAAGTCATGAGGTGATTTGATTTACTTTTAGAAGTTGGATTTTGAAGATATATGACAATTTTTTTGATAATATCGTAGTACAAAAAAAAGCACCAGCAACCAATAAATCTGCTTTTTTGTGCACTACCCAACTGGTTACAGCCAATGTGATCTATTATGGTGAGCTTGTAAGAAATGGGTGTTTTTGATGGAAACTTGGTAGACCATTAACTCTAGTGGTGCAATAAGCACTGCTGTAATAAAGCCACCGTTATTTTTTATGAAACATCTGACATTTTAAAAAGGCTATTGTGAGGGCATTATTTTGAGCATCTATTTTGAGGTGATGTTTAAAAAAGTTAACATCGAATCAAATTGTAAATTAGATTAAATATATTGCCTTAAGGACCTACTAAAGAATGTGCCACCAATCTTTAAGTGATAGTTGCAATATACTTGTCAAAAAAGAAAAAAAAAATCAATGTTGACTTTAAAACATTTTCTTTAACAGCTGTCTTGATTTTTTTTTTTTATCCAATTTTTTTTTCTTTTTTGTTTTCTTTCTCTCTCCTTTTTTTTTTTTCCATTGAGGAGGGCTTTTACCTTCCCTACTCACTGAGAAGTATTGACTTCGTGGTACACATTCTAAAGCATTTCTGATTTGAATATTTTTGTACATTTTTATCAATTATTAAACCTTCTCTTCTAGTGCGTACTAGTATTTATTTCTACTTAAACTGCTCAGCTCTAAAGAAATTGTATAATCATTTTAAAGATGCTAGAAATTTGCTTCATCTTACCCATAAATAGCTAGTTTACTTTCCCTTTTTAATATTTAAGAATATTATAAATCAGTGCATTTGAGGTCCCTTGATTTGCTTTTTACCGATAAATTTCCTATGGAATATTTTAGGCAATGGTTTGAAGATAGAATACCCTTTACATGCTAACTTTTGAAGGTTGGTGATGTAATTTATACTATTTTCCTTCAGTGCAGGAGATTTTTTTAAGAAAGAAAATTTTAGCACAGGCTTTGGTATTATTGTAGGTATTATCTTTGTTCTTTTAATTTGGACACCAAGATATCCTATTTCAGGTTGACATTTACAAGAAAAGTCTTTCCTCATTATCTTAATGAGCTTGAAAGTGAAAATGACCAAGACAGCTCTTTCCCATGCTGCTCTATGTTTTAATTAAATCTAGTTTCCACTGTGTAAAGGCTCAATAAAAGGGGGTGAATTTTTTTTTCTAAAATCCTTTCTGCCACATCATTTTTCTGCTATGAAATATGACATGACTTTGTAGATACAAAGTGAGAATCATCATCTTTGAGAAAATGTGAAGTTGAATCACTTGCTTAAGATTAGTCTCTTCTGGTTGTATTAGTCAAAACACCTAACAACTCTGGCAATTAATTTTCAGAGTTCCCATTTTAATGATAGATTGCTAATCATGTTAAACACCTGACATGGAAGTCAATGGCCAAATCTTTAAAACATGCATATAATACTGGGAGATATACTAGTAATGTTTCACAAGAGAATTTAGAATCTGTTAAAACATTGCTTTAATTATTCCATGATTGATGGTTTTTCAAGTACAGTTTTCAAAAAAGTTTTGATTTTTCTATTTAAAATAAAAAGTTATTGATGTTTTAGCATGTCCTCAGAATAGATTTGTTTTTTTTTTTTTGTAATCTTACTACATCTTCCAGTTCCTCCAAGATATAAATTCAATTGTAGTTCACCCATGCAAATTATTTGCTCTAATAAGTTAACACGTGGTAACTCAAACGCAACATCTTTCCTATAAAAGAAGTGAATGAAGTGACTGATCTAGCTGCCAGAGATTGCTTATTGTCTAAAGGAATAGGTGATGGGAGATTTTATTAAAACAGAAACCGGGGTATTTTTAACTTCATAGATTAGCTGAAATATCTTGGTATATTGGTTCTGTTAGTGTGTTCAAACATAAGGCCCAGACAATGTTGAGGGTTTATTTTTCCCCTTAACATCACTATTAAATGAATTACTGGATAATGTTCATTAATATAATTAATGTAGCTAAAATCAGGATCTCAAAAATTGTTCTTATTTTCTCCCAGTCCATAATATTAACATGTTGGGAAAATTGAATTTGTATGAGAAGTTAGATAATTTAACCAATCAGGTATTAAGAATTATTTGCTCTCTAAGTGAATTTAAATAATGTACTCTTAAAAACCATGGTCCTATCTTATTTTTTAACATCAAAGTAGTTTTTATGCTGCCAAGTAAATTTGAATAATGATTAATCACAGCTATTTCTCCTTTTGACTTTTGCTTAATTGGACCTGACTTTACACAAATACAAATAGAAAAAGGTTTTTCTAAATTAAGGTAATTCCAAGTGGTAGGATAAGCAAACTGTTGCTGTGCTCTTTTTCTGGAAAGTTCATAGTTTCAAACAATATGTAATTTATAAATTGAAAAACTAAACATTTTTGAAAGCTAAGTATTTTAGATCTGAAAATATGAAACAAAGTACTTTAATTCCTTAACTCTCTGTATTTCATTTTTCCTTTTGGAGATCTCTGTCAATTCCAAATAGATTTTTTTTTTTTTAAAGAGAGAATGAGAGAGACAGAAAGAATTTTTAATATATATATTTTTTTTTAGTTTTCAGCGGACACAACATCTTTATTTGTATGTGGTGCTGAGGATCGAACCCGGGCCGCACGCATGCCAGGCGATTGTGCTACCGCTTGAGCCACATCCCCAGCCCCAGATAGATTTTAATTTAGCTATCCTTACTGCTTTAAACTGTACCCCCTGGACATGGTGGTGGTCTCCTAACCTGAGGATCATAAATTCAAGGCCAGCCTCAGCAATTTAGGCAGACCCTCTCTCAAAATAAAAACAGTCTGGGGATGCATCTTAGTGGTTCATTAGTAAGGGTTTTGTCCCTCCTACCAAAAAAAAAAAAAAATAAGCCACTCATTTTACATAAAAGCAAAATAAGGTGATTTATTTTCATAGAACTGTGTTCTAAGAGACTTATATTCTCATTCTGTGCTTTTGACAATGTTATATACCAGTCTAGTAATTCTTAGCTTATTTTATACTTTTTAAGTTTTCTAAAAGTGGTAGTCATGTAATTCATTCCTCGGCAGGGATTTGTCTTTATCGTTCATTGCGCTGTATATATCCCTGTGAAGTAGGACAGTGCCTGGCACATAATAAGCACTTAATGAATTGAATGTAAAATATTAGTTTATAAATGTATTCATTTGCAACCATGGTACCCATCATGCTTATTGAAGGGCTTTAAAAGACATCACTAACCCACAGTTTAAGCCACATTGAAGTACATCTAAAATAAGATCTAGTGATTATACCTTAACTTATCCCGTAAGTGTCCAAAAGTTTCTCAGAAAAATCTTAGAATCAATCCTGATTCTAAGAAAAACTAATCCTTTCGGGCTATTTTTGAATAGAGGTGAGTCATGGTAACATGGCAGCCATTCCCATTTATTGGAGCTAACTTAAAGGGGTGGTAGGAAGTGACAGATGGTTTTGCTTCAACTACCCCACACTGTTCTTAGCCCTTCCTTTATTTTAGTCTACCTGATGAAAACTCAGGTTCCTTAATGATAGTAAATTCTCTTCTTAAGCTTGCTTCATAGAGTTAGAAATTAGAAAGGCTTATAATTCTCAATGGGATCTAGTTCAAGGCTATTTCATGCATTGTTAGTGACTGGTAATTGACCATTAATTTGATGGTAATTACACTAGGTATAAAGTTGTTTACATTCCAGAGGTACTAGCTAATCTCTACTCCCACCCCAGTCTAGACTGAAACAGTGAATGACTGGCTAAATCACATCGGATTCAAGCTAAGCCATTTCTTGATGCTATTGAATGCTATTCTTTAGGTTATCTTAGTGTATTATTTATAAGCATTTTTTTCCGGTCCTGCCTACAAATATTTTCGGTAGGTATTAGTTTTCTTGCCTACCTCTATAACTGAAGTGAGGACTTACTCTGAAAGGTGAGTAATAGAAGGAGCAAGGTTTGTTTCCTATTTGTAACTGCCAGGTTTTCACATCTGTACAGTTATATATATATATATCTCACCTTTTGTAAATAGAATTTACTAGAAAAATGGCATATTTTACTAAATGAGTTGGATTCCTGTCAACATTTTTCTTTTAGCATCCTTTAGGCAGCAAGCAGTTCTCTTGAGTTGTTAAATGCCCACATCCTGTTTTCTCAGTGTAATGTTTAAAGTACCCCTTTAAAAAAAAAAAAAAAAAGACCTTCATGCATTTCTTGTGTCCAATTTTTTCTTGGGAATAGGTGGATGTTTGTTTATAGAAATGGAAAACAATTCTTCTGTATGTACTGTACCAATAAATTCATCTTTGTAGACATTTCTGATAATAAATACTAGAAAACAGTAATATTAGGGCTACCAGAAGAGTTTTGTTTTATCAAATAGTAAAGTTACTAGGCATGTGAATATATTATAAAGCTATTAAAAATATTACATTTTCCAGTGTAAAATTAGATATTATACAGAGATAATCCCAATACGTCGAACACCCCAAAACAGAGTCAGTGATGATCCATTCTGTGCCTGGCAAATTGTGTCAGGAGGGTCACTGGACATTGCAGTGAAGTTTATGGTGGAGTATGGGAAATAGGGAGCACAATGGTACATCGTTCTGAGTCATGGATAAACATTTCTAAACACTTTGGTGAAGGTATAGCTCAGTGGTAGAGTACTTGCTCACATGCGCAAGGTCCTGGTTTCAATCTCCAGTACTCAACCCCTACACCCTCAAAACAAAATCTGTCTTATTTTTTAAAACTTTCTGAATTTGTGGGATATTAAATAAATACTTCAAATTTAAAAAAAAATTGTTTTAGTTGTAGATGAACAATATCATTTTTTTTTAATGTGCTAAGGATCAAATCCAGTGTCTCTCTAAAATGTTTTACCATTAGACATTTGCCCTGGTAAAAAGCAAAGTAGAGATTCTTATTTCAGGATTCAGATTTTCCTCCCTTTTATAAGAATCTCACCTACATTGTATAACTGGTTAGGGTGAAGTTCACTGAATTGGGAACCAATGCTTGTACAGGCTCTTCTACCTACTAGATTTATGACCCTGGGCAAAGCAATTTTTCTTAGTTGGTTTCCTTTGTGTATGACAGTGTTAATACTTCTCAGGCTTGCTGAGGGGATGAAATAAGATTATTGCATATAATCTATAAATAGCCAAGTGTAGTAAATCTAAAAGTACAAATGGCAGTGAGAGAATTATTGATTGTAACAGCAATTCCTTAAGCAACTAATTAATTATTTTAAGCCACTTGGAATATCTTCTAAAATATTTCTTTCTTCCATAAAATATATAAGCATTACAATTTTCTGATGACTTGTTACAAATACCAGTATGCATGTGCATTGGGCCTATTATGGTTGGCAGGTGCTTACCTCTATATATAGTCTACACATAACCTATTTGTATTTATTTGTACAATACCCTGATTAAATTTGGAGGGTGGTGTCTTCACCAAAGGAGAATGTTCTCTCTAAACTTATGAATACAGATTTTAGAGATACATCTCTCAATACCAAAAGCTGTTTTATTCCTACATTCTACACAGCAGGTGGTCCAAGAGTTCATAAAGCAAGCCAGGCATCTCAATGCATGCCTACAGTCTCAGCTACCAATGAGTCTGTGAGAAGAGAATCTCAAGCCAGGAGTTTGAGAAGAAGTTTTCTTAATTGCCAGTCATCTTTGGATTCTGAGTTCAAATAGCAAGAATATGCCTGTTTCTAGAGGTAAAACTGCTACCCTCCCCCTAAAATTTACTAAAAGACTACGACATATTTTTACAGAATAGTAGTAAATAGTTTTATTTGCTTGTGTGGCATGGAAAGACCAGAAAAGTAACATGAATTGCTTTTATAAAACATTTCTAATATTGCTAAGAAGCAGGCCCATTAATAGACACAGAAAAGAACATGCCAACATTATTGTCTATTTGTACATTAACAAAGAATTATTTTTTAATATGCATGTCAGCTTTGACCTTTGGGAAATAGCTGCATTGTGGTAGGTCCAACTATTGGTCTTATGTCATGGTCAATTTGCTATTTTCATCAAAATTAAAGTTGACTTAACCCAAAGACAAAATCTTGGCATGTTCTTTTTAAAGTACATGTGGAAATGCTCCAGCAGGTGGCAGTTTAATCTGTAAATAGGTACACTAAAGTGAAATGTGGTAACTGATGCCTAAATTGTCTTTGTAGTTAAATATATATTAAAAAAAAGAACTATAAGTTAAAATAACATTCAGATTGTATAGCATAGGCTGATGCATTTTTAAACAATATTTACAATATTACCCAGAATCTTAGGTGGGAATTAAAGAGAAGTGTAAAAACCATAAAAAACTGCACCAATTTTATAGCAAAATATCTGTACATTTAAAAAGAGATATAACTACACATTATCCAAGGAAAAGAGATCTTCACCAAAGGGTTCACATAAGCACAACATAAAATAAAATCAGTGGTTAAATACTATACAATAAACTTTACAATTAATATACTGATGTAATGTGCCAAGAAGGTAAGCCAGAAGCAGAATGTATATTATGAAAAATACAAATTTTGTTTCCGTCCAGTTTTTGACTTTGGAATGGAACAAGTGCCTTGCGTGAGAGGAAGAAAATAACAATGACTTAGTTGACCATTTAGTCCCATTACTTATTCAAATTTAATACCAATGGTAATACTTTTCAATAACTTAATTTTGATTCCTCATAGCTGGGAAATACATGAACAATTTACAAAAGGAAAGAAAAGCCCTGCGATTGTCGGAGGAGAATAAGGTCAGGTTCTTAACTTTACTCTGCTAACAACTGATAAAATTTTGAATGCTTATTGATAGAGCTAATAAACTTCTCCCTGACTAGCAAGGCACCAATTTCTATTCTCAGGATTGACCCATAAAAATCCTCAGAAATCCTACTACTGGTTAATTTTAGCGTTATTTAATAAATATATTTGCATGATTTAAAAAGCTGCCTCTAGCTTAAGAACACAGTATTGCAAATAAGTCTTATTCAACATTTTATGTCCTCATCTTGGATTTCAAACCAGTGACCGTCTCTCACAGGGTATGGCATTCTAGCACAAAAGTGGTAGAATGTGAAACGAGGCAGAGTTGAGTGACTTCTTGTGCCACTATAGTTGGATCTTGTTTGCACTTTATTGGGGCTTATGTTAGAAGGACTTTATGTGACTCTTTCCTTCTTCTATGTTGCAAGTCCTTAAAAACACAAAGTTGATGGATGTATCTTTTAACACAAAATTAATTCCTTAAAAGACATCTCAGCAAAGGAAGCCCCAAGCAGATGCATCCATGTTATTTACAACTTATCAGGAAACCAGGGTGGGCCATCATGGCATAAACACAATGGCAAGTAATGAATTTAATATGAAATTTACATTTTGGTTAAAAAACTGAATAACATACCAGTGTAAAAAGATACCTAATCAAATCAAATCCTATTGCTTTGATTAATCTGAGCAGGTACTTCCATTTTTAGGCACTTGTTAACAAGGGTTGAAAGGAGAACCCATCATTTTAAAATTCCTATGTATTTGCTAATCTGAGCCCTTAGGAATTATTTTATCTGTGTTCAAGGCTGCAGCTAAATAGTAGCACATGAAATTTACATGGGCAGTTTCATTCACGCACACCCTCTATTCATGCAGGCAGATCTTGAGTTCACATCGTTATTTCGGCACCATTAACAGAACGCAAGTTCTGATCATCAAAGCGCCTTCTAACACTTCTCCTCACCGCATCGGCTCTTCGGTATGGCTGGTTTCTAAGATCTGTAAAGAAGAGAGTGCTAGTGAAATAAAAGCAACTTTTAATATGCATCTAAGCAACACAAAGGCCAGTTGGCAGCCAATCAAAGCAGCTTGTGTAGAAGACTCAGCTAATGGGCCTTACAAACTCTTTGAGCATTGAACCAAAGACATACATTTGCCTTAAATATTTACAATCAAAATAAGATGTAATACTGGTAGGATTCTGGGACATGAGAGAAAAAACACGGGATATTTTTGTCACTGGCCAGAGTCTAGTGGAAGTCTTTGAAATGTTTCTTCAAATGGTAGCAGTTGTGGCTTGTATATTTTTCTGGAAGCCTGAATGGCACAATAATTTTAATGAATTTTAAACAGGAGAAGAGAGCAGGAGGCCATTACTACAAGTAGTGTTAGATAAAACAGTCTAATAAAATAGACTGTCCTGTCCTATCTTACCCTTGAAATTTTAAGAAGGAAGGAACCTCAACGGCCTTAGTTTGCAGACACAGGTTGCCTTGTTTTTATTCCATTAGACTAGCTGAGTTAGTTTATTATTTTGTGAATTAGAAATGTAATGCTCAACTAACCATTAAATCTACATTCAAAATAGTACTCCATTCCATCAATATTCTTTCCTGCCACCCAGTATTTTTGTGTTTTATCTGCAGGGAGAAGCTGTTAGGCCCTTCTTCATTTTCCAGTTTGTGTTGCTAGAGCAAAACAATTAGCCTTACATTTAAAAAGAAAGCAAGTCTTGAGTGAACCAAATCACTGCATACTGGTTCAAGAAGATACCACTCTAGAGGAATGGACAGAGGAAGTTTATGTAAGTCCTCCTGGTATGAAGGCATGCTTCCAGGAATAAGGCTTGTAGCTGAGTCAGCTCCTAGCCTCCTCTTGATGAAGTCAAGATAAATGGATAAATAAATAAATAAAGCAGGCTTATTCCTCTTATTTAATTTTAGTATGTATTTTCCTTTTATGAACTTAGTATTGTTGACTTCTGCTAGGAAAAAAGGTTAAATTGGTTTAATTCTGTATTTATTTGTAGAGTTTAACCTTTTTCATGCCTTCACTTACTCAGTAAGTTGAAAATGGAGCCTACAAGTCAATTGGCCCACAGAATATTTGCCCCACTTCAATCCCCTTCCCTACTATTTTTTTTTTTTTCAGGAGCCGGGGGGATACTGGTATTTAAACCAGGGTGCTTGACCACTGAGCCACATCTCCCTCCAGTCCTTTTAAGATCCTTCAGTCTCAGCCTCCTGAGTCCAGGATTATAGGCATGTACCATTGTTCCAAAATATATTTATTGGACCCTAAATCAGTAATTCAGATATATAAACTAGGGTTTCTTCTGGCTTCTCTTGAAATATAAGAAAATCAGTCAATACTGGGTCCAAATTCTTACATAGTACAAAACTAAAGCTGAGTGGGACTGAAACATCCTCTCAGATTCAACAGTTCCCACCAGGCCTGTTACCTTCCTGGCTCCTAAACTGTTGGAATTTGTGATCCTCCCCTATTCCTCTAAATTTAATCAAAGAATAGGCATCCATGCTCTAATCCTCTGAAGCTCCTGTACCCTGGCCCACGATGGTAAATTAGAAGGTCTGAATTCCATGTTAGATTAAGGATATCCAGCTCTGTGGTTCTGGAGTTAGTTAAAAATCCTAATCTTTCAAAGGCTGTATATCATGTTCCCTGGCCAGGACCTGATGTTGACCTCCAGAACAAAATGGAGTTATGTGAATAACTCAAAGGCTAAGAATAGCATAAGGGAAGGACAGCCTAGAACCCACAGCAAATACAGTGACCAACAAATACCCTTGCCCAAGCCATCACACATAGTAGGCTGGGGGAGAGTCCAACAGAGAGGCTCCCTTGTCAGATTCTCACCAGTATTACCCTTTGCCACAAATTGAAACCACTGATGTGCATACAGAGAGAGGAGGAAGCTAAGTAAAAAGTGATGCTTGCCAGCTCTGTGTATCCTCCACCACCGGTGTGCTAGAAGAAATCCTTACCCTCGAGTGAACATTTGGAAATTTAGTGATATTATTCTTCTTTAAGGCTAAACAGAAAAAAAAACAAAAACACAAAATGATGGTTAAGTAAAAATGGGATGAAAATGGAAAGCAACTCAACTTAGTGTCTAACATTCTGGGCATATTAGCCAAAGGAGAAGAGAGCAGGAGGCCATTACTACAAGTGGTGTTAGATAAAACAGGGAGACAATCAGTGTGGCTTCCCACCCAGCTCTCTGACCACACAGTTCCAAGCTGCTTTGAAGATTGGCTCCAGAAAGACAGACAGGCCAGCAGCAAAACTGACAGCAAACACAGCCTAAGCAGATGAGTTTCCAGCTGGTTAGTAAGCACTGATGGGTAAGCACACTGCAGAGCAGGCAATGATACAAAGACACATGCATAACAAGTACAATTCATAGAATAGTTATGTTACAAGATAAATACTGACCCAGTTCCATGTCAAGTAATGGCTATTTTCACATAGTGCACTCTTGTCTATTTTCTAGGCATGGAAAGAAGTCTGTTGCTTTTTTTAAGTATCAAAAAATAAGCCCAAAAAGTCACCTATTGGAAAAATCTGACCTTTTTTTTTTTTTTTTTTTTTTTTTTTAAATTCTAAATGGCCTTTACTGAAGCTAGGGTTTTTGTTTTTTTTTTTTTTTTTCGGGGGGGGGGGGGATGGTTGGTTTTTTGGTACTGGGGATTAAACCCAGGGATGCTTTACCACTGAGCCATATCTCTAGCCCTTTTTATTTTTTCAGACAGGATCTCACTAAGTTACTGAGGCTCACCTTAAACTTGCTATCCTCCTGCCTCAGCCTCCAGAGACATTGGGATTACAGATGTGCACCACCACACCTGGCCTGATGAAAAGTATTTGCTATAGTATTTCTACTAATACTACCACTACCCTGACCAAAGAGGCAGGTCCATATATGGCTTCATTACAGATGAAATACCCAGGTTGACATGGAGTAGAGCCACCAGTGAAGAGGCAGAAATACGATGGTGAGGAGTGCTTTTAATCCTGTGTTTTCACTTCCCACCTTGTAGCTTTGCTCCAACATTGAATTGCTGATTGCTGAACTTGAGCATGACACTGAATAGAGATGACATGCTCAGGGTTGGGAGGTTGTAAGGCTGTGAATCACCAAGATCAGCACATACAGGCTGCTGGGTTGAAAGGGCTCACCATGTGAAGCTCATGGCATGAGTTCCACATACCATGGCCTGGTAAGAGCTATGAAAGGCCCAACTTATAGCCAAGCACAGTTCAGTTTCTTTAACAAATCACGAGGCAGCATTCAAGCCCTTGTCATTTCTGAGCACTTCCATGCAGTGGGTCAACTTATGATCAAAGCATGTTACCGAAGTACAAAAAGGGGCCAGTTTGATATATGTGAAACTATTAGTGCACAGTAAGTGCTCAAATGTTTGGTTTAGTAGTTATTGTTACTATCATTTTATGTTTAAAGATATCAGTCCCAACATAGCATAAGCAATCTACTGATGGTTGAAGAAGTGTTCTGTTTTCTGAAAATGTCTGCAGGCAGTTCTATTAATCGTTACCCATCCAGACCATAACGGCAACATGGACATGTGTATGTACTGAAAGTGGCAGTGAGTGGGCACTAATGACGGGAACGCAAATCCATGCAGCGAAACAACACAAAATACAGCACGATGAAGACAGCAGTACCATGCTGGCACAGAGGTGGCTCTAACAGACAGACACAGGGGGACATAGAGGTCAAAAAACCTGTGCAACCTTTCAAGAACATCAGGTGAGAAAGAGTAATAGTTTAGTAATGGTACTCCTCAGTGAGAACAGGTTCGCAGAAAAACCGAGAGCCACGCTTGGCGGTGCGAGCAGTAAAGGGCACAGTCTTCAGCACTGCATTGAAAACGAGCCAAACACAAACAGAAGAGAGTGAGAGCGCGGTCTACTGCATTAGCACACGGTTAGTGCTCTGTTAATCACACCTGGGAGCGGGGTGCAGGAAAGGGCGAAGGCAATATACACCCCAGTTAGCTTATGAAAGTCTGGAAGAGTTAATCTGGGGGCTTGAGGAGGGACAGAAAAAGGAAACTACTCTAAGGAGAATAAAAACTGCTCTTTCACCTGCTCTCTAGGTTAATGATTTAGGTAAGGAAAATAAAAAATACACATTCCATTCATTGTATAAAGTCAGGTGTCAGGAGGACGGAGGACATACTGATGACAACTGGGCTCCAAGTCTAAGTGTGCAAGGTTGCATGTCTCCCTACCTACAAATTAATGTCACTGCGGCCCAGAGACCAAGAGTGCTTATCTAGGACAGAGAGCTATTCCTGGTCCTTCTCAAGAGTGGAGTTCCTCCCGCAGTGTAGAGAAGGTGAGGACAAATGCCAGACAATGGGGGCTCGACCTGAGGGGCTCGTGTAAGCTCTGCACGGTGTCCTAGGTCGTAGACAGTAAGCACGTGTGTGCGCCATGAGTGGAGAACACTATTTGCATTGGCCACTTACCTACCCACTCAGGATTTACACTGCTTAAATTTGGGCAAGGGAATCTTTATTGACTTCCTTTTTTATCTAGTTAGATATATCTGTCTATGTATCTAACTTCTCTGGGTGTGAGCAGCTGAAAAAAATTTATGGCTTTTGTAATTGGAAATTCCTATTTATAATACTAACTAAGATACAATAAAAAATTAAAATCTAGGAATTATATTTTTTGAAAACTAGGACAACTGGGGACATGTGAACAATGACAGTATATTTGATATTAAGGAACTATTACTTTGGGGTATATGATAATGGTACTATGGGTATACTTTTTTGTTTTTTTAAGAGTACTTATCTTTTAATGATACATACTGAAATATTTGTAAATGAAATTATAGTCTTGACATGCCTCCAAAATTTCCAAAGTTTGTATGAGGGTGGGTGGGGAGCCCAGTGGTTATACCATATATACAACAAGATGGCCACAACTGGTAATTGTTGAAATGGGTGAGGGGTACATGGAAACCTGGCTCACTCAAAGTACTCTATATTTCAGCATATTTTTTAACCTTATTATAATGGAAAGCTTAAAGTATCTTTGAAGCTGATAATAGCATTCATGCACAAGAGACGTGAAAGAAAGGTTACCTGCTACTACCTCCAAAAGACAGTTACCCAGGTTTATCATCCTGACTGGTAAAAAGAAGAATGGAAACTCAGGGGAATTGGTTCAAGCAGCAAGCATTAAGCTAGAATTTAATCAGACAAGAACCAAGCAAAGTAAGATAATTCCTAGCTGATAAAATGATCAGTCCCTGTAAGCCTGTTGCTAATCCAAAGTCCCTGATTTCCTATTGACTTCAGCTACTTTGAATTTAAAAAAAAAAAAAAAGAGGCTTTTCAAGAGCATTCTGGAAAATCTGCATGGACTGTGGTTAGTATAGAGCTGAATGAATTTTATCCACAGTGTTTATTATCCAAGCAGTTGAGCAGGAGTGGCCACAAGGAGGAAAATGGAGCATGATGACAAATCAAAAACAGTGGAAAACCATTAGAAAGAGGACTATTGAAAGTACAGTGGAAAACCATTAGAAAGAGGACTACTGAAAGTACAGGGTTCAAATGATACTGAAAAATAAAGATTTATCAGAGAGTGGTGGGGAGCACATATGCTACTATATGTATACTTCAAATTGGAGCTAGCAGTCTCCCTGCATAATTCTGAATCTGAATAACATCCACTAAAGCACTCGCCAACCCTGGTCAAACAAAGCTGCCATATTGGCCTGTGGCCCAGTCTAGGTGAGGCCAGCAGGATCTCCTGGCCCACAGGGAGGAAGTGTCCTTTACCTGTGATGATGTCTTCAATAGCACCATCTTTTCCCTCATATACATGTCTGTTATCTTTAACTTGTCGTCTTCTTAACTCTGCAATTAACTCCTGCTGCTGCCTCTTTGATTTATGAGAAGGAGACTGAGAAGAAAGAAGAAGGGCAGAGATGAGGGGGGCCAGCACCCATTTGGAGTTTAAGAAAATATAAAATGTACCTGAGCTTTATGTACTTTAATAAGTAGCCTTAGTCAAAAATACATAATATCATCCCACCATTCTGTTCAATGCAGAAAAACTCAGGAAGCTTTAGGGAAAAACACAGAAACTCTCATCCAGAATACACAAGGCCCCACCAGGCAGCATGGGAAGGTGGGATTCTGCGGCCAAAGAAGAAGTTGGAAAAATTCACGGGGAGACGTCTTCAGCTTTGGAGCAGAGGCTGCTGGACTCTATGACCTTTACCTGTGATTCTGCCCTGCATGAAGGCATCCTCCCAATTACAGCAAAGGTCTAGCAATTGAGGTGGCAATTTGGGGTATCACCATGAAGCCCTCCAGTCTCTGGGTTACCTAGCTTGGCCTCTCTGTACACCCAGCTAAGATTTAAATCCAGATCTCTACAAACTTGGCAATGCTAACCAAGCATGCTCTAACCTCGTTCCAATGGTTGCTAAACAAAGTAATCAGTGAACATTTCCACATGCCAAACCCCAGAAGGAAGCGACCAGGCTCCTGTGTGAATCAGCTTGTTCCCCTCTCTACCACTTGCCTCACCTGGAGCCCAGCTCAGGAAACTAGAGATTCCTTACCTTTGGGTCCTGCTGCTCCATCAGAGCTTCTTGCTCCAGCAGTTTTTCCATGAGAGCTTGTTCCTGCTTTTTCCTCAGTTCATTTTCATCTTCTGCTTGCTGGGCAAGTTAAAAAAAAAAAAAAAAATCACATCAATGAAAATGACAAAAGTCAATCTTCCAGAATCCTTAAGAGTCAGAAATTGTAGCAAATGGAAGGAGAAGATCTCCACTTCATGAGACAATTCACTGATTCTGGGTTTCACTATCCAGCAATCAAATGCCTTTAAAATCAGTAGCTGATATTCATGTCATTCGGCAGTTTATTCCAATGATCCTCTCCCTGCTCAAAAGGCTTCTGAGCCAGAGCCCCACAGATCTGTTGGAACCCACCCTCTTGGCATCTGGGCTCAATTGCCAGCAATGGTCTTGGAGAATCTCACCTACCCCAGCACCCAACAGCTTCTGTTTGCTGAGGACCAGGCCTGACTTGAAGGAGAACTGAATCACGGTGGACTGAGGGGCCTAGAGCTATCGGCCTCCACAGGACTGTAGAGCCATCTCTACACTGACCACCCAGATCTGCTACCAGAGCCATCTCTACACTGACCACCCAGATCTGCTACCCAAAGGGAGCAGGAGGCCTCTAGAAGGCAGCTGGGACTCACACCCGTCTGAAAGAGGGCACCTGGGTAAGAAAGAATGATGAGGAGGGCTTTATAGGACACCCTTCTCCTATTTACCTTATAGGCTTTCACAAACCGGACGAAGACGGGAAAGAAGACGGATGGTGGTGTTGTCTTGGGGTTTTCTCCAAAATACTTCACCACGTCATCAAAGGCGTCCTATGAAGAAGCAGATTTCTCTTGAATCTTGTTAGTTCCAACATTTGAACTAGGTGCTTTGAGGTAAAAGAAACTGAAGAAAGCAGCAGCTACAGCCACAGCTCCACAGCTCATTGCCCCTGCTGGCTCCCTCCCTCCCACTATTCTCCCAGCCTCCATGTCTCCTCTGACAGACAACCAGAACTGTGTAGCAGCAGGGTGTAGGAACTCATCTCTGGGACATGCAGCCACTTCTACACCCCACTCCCCCACACACAGAAAGAGGGGCTTAAAAACATATAAAATCAGAACCCCTTAAAAACAGTAAGGTCAGAGGGATCTTGGAAGTCTGACTCAGCCCTGCTTCAGCACTCCTACCCAGCCCCACACTGGGGACATGCCACCTCTGTTTCAACTCTTCTGCGATGCAAGACAGTTACAAACTAGAGACCAGTCCACTGTCACAGCTTTCCAAGTTCCCCTAGCACTTCGCTTCCCCTTTGATGATGTGCAGCTCACTATGTTTTGTAGGATTGCCTAGATTTCACTGTTACCCATGTGGTCTCACATTTTGAGGAGAAGATCTACAGAAACCTGATATACCAGGGACACTGCTTAGCAGAGCACAGCACATGTTCACACACACATTGCTTGAACCAGATACAGAACCTGTGCTGGTTGGAATCTAGGAGAGAAAGGGGAAGGGGCTTTACATAAGAAGGTGAAGACCCCAAATTAGACAAGCACAATGAGTAGGGCAAGGATATGTCAGGAATAACCTAGGAAAGATACCCCTCCAATAATTATTAGCTACATAAGAAATCTACCCTCTGCAGGCAGAGAAATGGAGCATTTCTCCCTGAACCCAGGACCAGTACCACAGGTGGCCCCAGGGGTCCAGCACTTAGACTACCTGTGCAATCTTGGCATCATCCTGCAGCTTCTTGAGCTTCGCCTCATTGTGGAAAATGAACTCCTTCAGTAGTGTGTTGTGGTCATGCATGGTGTACTCCCTCTTGGTCAAGTCCATGCCCCTCTGCAGCTCCTTCACATCCAGCAGAACATTCTCCAGGGAGACTAACAGAGAAAGCAAGGTTTCAATGAACCTCCACCAGGAGGGTCAAAACCACTGCATATCTGCCTGCTCAACCAAGTTCTCAGTAGGGATCTCAGGGATCTTATTGGGGCCTTTGGATCTAGTTCCCAGTTTTTTGCACAAAGATCCTTTATTATGAATAATTGAGAAAGCACTGTCTATCAAGTACTATAATAAATTCCTTCCATGCACTGATTCGGTTGCAACATCAGCCCATTTTGCCAATAAGAAAGCAGCAAAAAAAGATCTGTGGTAGACCCTGAGCCACACAGCTACTAGATGGCAGAGAAGGAGCTCAGATAGCAACCATGGACTCCAAAATAACAACTCCATTTCTCTCCTAGGAAACAGCCTACTGGTTGGCCTGAAGGCTCAGAGATCCTTGTCTGGGACAGGCCCAAACATCTTTTCTTCTCTATCTCTTTTGCATTTCTATAGTTCTCCAGAAGGGGGCAGCATTTTGCCTTGAAGGTCAGTTAACTGATCACTAGGACCCAAAGCAACCTTGGACAGTTTTTGTTTGTTTGTTTGTTTATTTTTATTAAAGAATCCATTCTTGCTTCAGAAAGTTTTAGCTTTAATTTTTCCATCGGCAATAAAGCTACTGTCCAGAGCAGACACACTCCTGGAACCTCCTAAGTCAACTTCCCCATGGAGGTTGGTCCCACCTCTGGTTTCCCCATTGCCTGACTCAGCTCTGCACATAGATGAATACACAATGCAGGCTGTTTCCCTCACACTAGACTCACACTGGTTTGTCTTTGAGTACCTAATACTGCTAACAGCACCAAATATACAAAAGGTCCTCAAGTGTGTACTGGATAAATGAAGGATGAAGATATAAAGGAAGATATAAAGAATGTGTGTTAGCCCACCTGGGCACCAGAGAACAAACAGAATAGTTTAACCACTGGTTTTCTTTCTTTCTTTTTTTTTTTTTCCGAATGACACTTTTGGGGCCAAACAAAGTACGCTAATAATTAGTAGGTAGGAATTTGTTACTTAACTTTTTTCTTAATTGGAATTAAGATGTTTAAGAACCCAAATTTAGACAAAAAAAAAACTTGAAAGAAGGGAAACCTCTCCAGCAGAATATAAATTCTGCTACCTGCCTTGATGGGTCTGTCCCAGCCTGTTCTTCATAATCAAAAAATCATTTCCATCTGCCTCTCAGCTTCCACTAGGGCTTCTGAAGCATCTATCCTGGCAGCCATGTACCATTTCATTCAACATTTGCCCATTTATTTATTCCCACCATCCAATCTGCCAGGGGCTGACTGAATTCTAAAGATCAATAAAGCCTGATTACACCCCTAAGAACTTGAGGTTGCAATGGACATACAAACTGTTATAAAATTTGATAAATCTTGAACAAGAGGGTAGTACAGAATGCTCACAGAAATGAAAGCCATTTAGCCTGGCTAGGGGCATTCATAAAAGACCTTGCCCTAATAGTTTGAGTGTAGGAAACTTTTTGGAGTAGACCTCAGGAAGGTTGAAGATGACAAGTTGAAAATTGCCGTCAGTAATTAATTCCAAGGTCAACTTGCATATCACTCTTTTTTTCAAACATGATACTCTTTTGAGATGACATGACATACTCTCTTGAGAGAACATCATACTAATATAATATGATATATAATATTCCTCATAATATACTATATAAGGAATAGAAAGACAGGTTCCAGTCTGTTGCTATCACTTTCTATCCATGTGATCGAAATAAGAAAATGTTAACCCATAACAAAGGAGCAACTAGAAAGTACTGCTAATTTAGTGTTCAGGCAAAGGCAAAAGGTTTAAAAGTGCCACATCTGAGCAACTGGAATGGCTTGAAATAAATTAAAAGTGGGGTTTTATTGGTTTGTTTTTGGTTTAGGGTTTTTTTTTGCGGGGGGCAGATTCTCAGATTCTCACTCTTATACAATAACAATGGAACAAAATGAGCAAGGCATGCACAAGGGAAGGTACACAGGCCTCCAAGACCTGGATCTTTGCTGACAGAATGCTGAGAAAGGTCACATTTCACAACGGCTCTGAGGAGTGAGTAGCACCATCCCCAGAGTGTTTGGCAGCTCAGAGCTTCTGACTTCTTGGTCCTGCCTTTTTAAATGGATCCTGAAGTGTCTATTTAGGAATGGTTCCTCCATAATTAAAGGCATTCAATACCTAAGAGTAACATTGACAGCTGAAATTAGTACCTGCAGCAGCTTTTTCCACATAATGAAGCTCATTATAGAATAGAGACACTTGGTGATATTTTTCTTTTACAACATTCGATATATAGTGCAGCAGCGTTTGCTTTCGGTCTGTTGACTTTGTGTCCAAGAGCTGAAAACAAAAGGGGGCATGGGTTAGGTGCAAGAACAAGGATGGCTGGCGGGAGGGACACCCACCAGGTAACTTCCCACCCAGAGAAAGTAACTAAGCACAGTTGCCCAACAGGCTGGAAAAAATTATTCCCAGAGGACATTCAAGATTCAATGTCTTTATTGAACCACGTCACCGGTATTTAAATGACTTGAAGACATCCTCACCAGGGTACATATTCAACATTAGGGTTTTACCCAATATCCATGAATCCCTCACCCAGCATCTACTATCCCTCCTCTCCTGGCTTAAGAGGATTTCAGTTGAGTGGCAGGTGGGGCCAGTGGAGGTGTACAGGGGTTTTGATGCTGCAACCTTGATATTCTGCTCAGTTCCTCTCTTATTCCCTAGCTTCTGGTGGCCTAAGACAGAGAAAGGCAGGCTACTGTATCTATTTTTCTTGTTGTCATTCCTTAGACAATACAATATAATAGCTATTTACAGAGCATTTTCATGGTTATGTATTATAAATTATCTAGAGGTAATTTAGAGTATGGGGGGGGGACATTGTAAGATTATGTGCAAATCCTACCACATTATATAGAAAGGACTCAACTATCTAGGGATTATGGTAACCACAGGAGTCCTAGAAAAAATTCTCCACAGATACTGAGGGACAACTCTATGTGGTGCTAACCATGGTCTTCTGAAGGCCAGGATTGTGACTGACTGGACGCTTCCAGTCAGATAACCACATCTCCACGAGCCATGGAGTCTGCCCATTGCCCTCCCTTGTCACATGGAAGCTACATAGGCCTGCACAGCCTTGACAAGGTTCCAGGGAGAATGTTCTCTAATACTATTCATATAAATCATGTGACTGAAAGAAGATCATCTTCACAGATGAAGGACAAAAAAAAAATTTTGTTTCTAGAAAATACAAAAAAGATTTAAAAAGTTGTAAAACATTTCCTAATTCCATCCAATCTCTCTGTTAATATTTTAATCCATTTTCATTCAGTCTTTTATATTATATATTTACGTAGCTGCAATTAAACTGTACCTCAATTTATACTCTGCTTTGTTTCCTATACACAAAATTATCTTTTTTCTCTGAAAATTCTTCACAAGGATTCTCACAGCTGAAGAATAGTTTATTATACTATTTTTCCAGCATTTAGTCACTACCCACAGTACTGGACACTTTATTTATTGCTACCTATTTGCAATTAAAAATAAAATACAGCATTTGTACTCCAGACTCCTGAGGGACAGATTCCTAGAAATGGAAATAATGAGTGAAAGAGTATATGTATTTCTAAGATTTTAAGTCCTTCTTGCCAAATGGTGTTCCAGAAAATCTGTACCAACAGACCTTCACATTAGCAGAGAATGTTCATCAGATCCTCCCACCCACTCCCAAGAGCAGACCCCCTGCTCCTGGACAATCTCTGCCAGCTGTCTGTCCTTCACACAGCCCTCACATTTCTTCCAGTTTACTCACCAAATCTAAACTCTGAAGTTTAAATCCATAAACTGCTCCTCGTTTACTGCTATTCATATAATTTCCAAGGGCCAGAATGATCTGCAAAAGAAAAAGAAAATCGAAGCCAATCATGACAGCTTCTCAGGCCCCAGAAGACAGCTGACCAGTCAGCTCTCTAAAGATGTATATAAGAAAACTTCACTTGCCTCCAGAATTTTCTTGAGTTTTTGGGATGACTTTATAGAGACAGATGCTGCTATAATTGCATGCAGTTGCTAGATTCCAATCAAAGGAAGGAAGTGGGAGAGAAAAGACATGTTAAAAATGGGAAATTAATTGGAAACTAAAAACTAGCATAGGAAAAAAAAAACAGGCCTGCATTTTGACCTTGAAGTCTTAATGATTAGATTCTATTTTTCCTAAGCATAACAAATTAAGTTGTCCAGCTAGATCCTAGGTAACCATATCATTACATGCAAGCTCTTTTCTAAAACTATTCATAGTAATAATATAGACACTGTTTAATCACCAACTTTGTAACCAGTCTACAATCAATAAGACTGGTTAACAGGAGTCAACAGCCTCTTCTGGCAAAACTTAATTCCCTGCCTGCCATCTTTAATCATATACAATTTTTGCTTTTAAATCAATGAAGCTGCCCAAGAATGGGAGATGGGGGTTATATAATACTTTCCAGAAATTCTCCTAACAGTTTTGAACAGACCTGCTACTATAAGTGCTAACTAACAAAAGTTTATTTAGAAACGGAACTGGGAACAAACTGAAGTTAATTTTTTTTTTCCAAACTGAAGTTTATGACATTCATGTCTCAACCAGATTAACGCAGGGAATGAGAAAGAACTGGCTATTATTTGCACATCACCACAGACTACTGTTACAAAGGAAGAAAACTCCTATGGCAAATGTAATGCTCTGATAAAAGCTTATAAGCCTGCTCACTAAAGATATGGGATTTTTTTTTTTTAAAAGAAATGCCAACACAGCCAAAGGAATATTATCTTAAGGAGGCAACCAAGTTTGAGAAATTCATTTTCCTTTTCCTCTGCAGTGTCTTCTAAAATTCAGAAGACATCTACACAGAAAATGGCACTGACTTGGGAGAACGGCAACACAGAAGATGGAACTTCACCATTTTTCAATGTGCTTTGCATACATATGTAAAGAAGATGGCAGAAATAAAATATCAATCTAGTAAGTTCTTAGAAGTTCTTTAGAGTCTGTTACATTGAGTGCAATTGCAGAAGGATGCTTAAAAAAAAAAGGAAACAAAAAAAACAAACTCTCTCTTTGCCCTCCAAACTAGTCTACTCACAGGAGTCAACATCTGAATGCTTTCAGCAAAGTTCCCAATGAAGGCCATGATGGTCATCTTCTGCAGGAGCCTCTCGATCTTACTGAACTGCATCATGAAACGGTCTTCATCCGACAAGTTCTCCAGGGGCTTCCTTTCCCGTTCATAAAGCCTAAGCACTTTTACCTCATTCTCAGTTGGCAAGAACCTCATCAAACACTCTACAAAGTCTACAGGCAGTGTTTTCAAGTCAAATCTGAAAAGAACGTGGACAGGTCAATGTTAGAGATAAAAATCCTACTCTTTCCTCTATACTTCTATCCAGTCCAGCTCATCCACTACCAACTCAGTAAGCCTCAGACGCCCAAAGTTGCACTGTGATCCCGAATTGGCACTCTCCTAGGCATAGGGTACCCTAATGGTCCTTCCTGAAAATCTGCACTGTGTCATAGCTGCCATCCTCAGATTTTAGAGCTGTTTGCTTAGAGCCCTGGAGTGGTTCTAAGCCTCAGGAAGTCAAGAGCAAATGACAATAGAAGAAGGTAGAATCAAGACCAAAGCATGGTTAAGTGGTTCAAGGATATGGTTTTTCAACATAGAGAAGTACCACAAATTAAAGAAGTTAACACTATACATATAATTACAGAACATCTGGTGAGTTCTATAAAATATTCAAACTAAGCCAATGGTCTAGGGTTTCACTTTTCTTTAAGGCAAAAAAGTGAATGCAAATGCCTATACTATATGGATGTTTTGGTGTCCACAGGAGTCCTGGAACCTATCCTCCATAGGTACTGAGGGACAACTATGTATGGAACTGACCATGGTCTTCTGAGGACCAGAATACACACCTTGAAGGAATGTATTCCTTGAAAGAATGCCACATCTTTGTATATATATGCTCAATTTGAGCAAATGAAATATTTTATTTCATAGATAATCTTTTCTTTGGCTTTTTGTTTTGTTTTTCCTTTCTCAGTACTAGGGACTGAATCCAGGCCATGTACATATAACACAAAGCTGTATCCCCAGTCCTTTTTATTTTGATAAAAATAAAAAAATCTGGATTGTGACATCATTTATGGTCTTGGTCTGCTCTCTTATATAGGCCTACAGTAGTAGGAAATTATTAAATTTCCACAACTGGCTTTGAACTTGCAATCCTTCTGTCTCAGCTTTCTGAGTAGCTGGGATTACAGGTGTGTGCCACCAAGCCTAATTCTGGACATTCATTGTTCAGCAACATAATTATATTTAAATCATTTGTGACAAACAAGGTATATCAAAAAAAACTTACTATTTACATGTACAAATATGTCACAATAAACACTTTATTCTGTATAATTAAAATGAACTAATAAAAAAAAGAAACAGACTACATAACAGATTTCAAATCAAAACAGACTGTTAAAGGCACTAGACTATTAATCATGACTCTGGCAAAAACATAAAATCATAACAAATGATCTATTAGGATCATGTGCTCCTATAATAGTTTCTAATCAAAATGTATACAGTACCAATTTGTGAAGAATTATTTCCTAAAACATTTAATAATATCCTTACACAGCCACAAGAAGAGTAGAAAGATTCTTCCAGTAGAGAAATAAACAAAATCAATGCCTTTTATACAGCTCAAAATTAAAAACAAACAAACAAAAAATGTCCTGAAAATACTAAGAGCAACAGAATTCACATTCCTATTGTTAGGAATTAAAATATGCATCTGTATAATATTTGCATCTGGCATTGAACTACATCATTCCACAAATGCCATCAAATTTATATTCAACAAATATGGATAAAATCCAGATACTCCAGAGAAAACTGACATTTCTCCCTCCTCTTAACATCTGCAACACTCAGCCCAACTTTCGTTTTATGTAAGCACTGCTGTAGGCCTATATAAGAGAGCAGACCAAGACGATAAATGATGCCACAATCCAGATGTTATTCTTCTAAAACAATTAATTACTCCTTCAAACACAGCATTCCCTCAGGGAACTTCTGGTCTACCTCTCGAGTGTTGGCATCTTACTCAGCTCTGCAGTAGGACATGTAATAAGCAGAATCTTCTAAGTGTGGACATCAAAAATGGCTCCATTGTCTTAGATCTTGCTCCACTACTGAAATATCTCTGCCATCTACTAATTCATAACTATCTTATCTTCATTTTTATTCTAAACTTACTAAGATATAATTTTCCAGAATGCTCCAAACTTACACATGAATTGCTTTACATATCTCATCGGCATTCTTTCCAGCTTTCCTTAAAGTTATGGCAAGGTTTTTGGCCCTATTTGCTTCTAGTAATGTCACTTTGTTTGATCCCTTCTGTGTTATCTTCTGCTTGCTTGAAGAAAGATCAATGGCAGGACCTTGTGCCTTTGTCTTGAATATTTCCTCAAATTCATCCACATTTAAATCCTGGGATAGAGAAGGATAACATTGGAAAACTGGATTATACTTAAAAATTAATTCATTCAACCACCATTTAGACAATTAGTTAAGCAAAGACCTTATTTTCTCATTAATTATTTGTCTTTGGACGTGGCTACCTGTTATGGTTTGGATGTGAGGTATCCCCCAAAAGCTCACATGTGAGACAATGCAGAAGGTTCAGAGGAGAAATGACTGGGTTGTAGGAGTCTTAACCCAATCAATGATTTAATCCCCTGATAGGGATTAACTGAGTGGTAACTGAAGTGGTGGGGTGTGGCTAGAGGAGGTGGGAATTGGGTCATTGCTTTGGGTATATATTTGTATTGGGCCGGTAGAGACTTCTCTCTCTGCTTCCCGATCATCATGTGAGCTGCTTCCCTCTGCTACAGTCTCCTGCTATGATGTTCAGTCTCACCTGGAGCCCGGAGGAATGGAGTCAGCCTTCTATGGACTAGGACCTCTGAAACCGTAAGCCTTAAAATAAACCTTTCCTCCTAAAATTATTCTGGTCAGATCAGTTTAGTCGTAAGAGCAAAAAAGCTAACTAAAATACTATCTCTATTTTTCTGGTTTTTTAAGAGAGCAACTTCTAACACAGAGATAAAAGTGATGTCCAAAGTACACTACTAATTCTGAAGAGCCAATTCAATTGCTTTCAATAATGAGCTAGCATAGACAGCTGTCACAGACTAAAACTAGTCATCAAACTAGGCAGTGAGTGTGAGAATTGAGTCCTTAATCTATCTAGTTCAATAAAGGATGTTTATGCCCTTTTATAAATTAATAGATGGGACAGTGACATACAAATTTTGTGGCATACACTGAAACTACTCAAAACTACTCACTGCATTTTTATTGCATTTTAACTTAATTTTATAAATCTAGTATTAGAACTGCCTTATATAATAGTATCCAATGCTATTCTTTTTTTAAAAAAAGAGAGAGAGAGAGAATTTTCTTAATATTTATTTTTCAGTTCTCAGCAAACACAACATCTTTGTTTGTATGTGGTGCTGAGGATCGAACCCGGGCCGCGCACATGCCAGGCAAGCGCACTACTGCTTGGGCCACATCCCCAGCCCCAATGCTATTCTTTGATAGTACTAAAGTATCTCCTTCTTTTGTACAATTGCTCCTTTATAGTTATGGAATTAGGACCATCTTAAGACAAAAACACCATACCTTAGTAGCAAAACCTGCAGATTAACAGAGCACCCATTTTAGCTTTGTTCTATGGAGAGCACCCCTCTAGCTTCTAACCAATGAGAACAAATACCTCCAGAATTCGCTCATCATCAATTTCATTGAAGACTGTGCCATTGATCTGATTGGGCTTCAGAGCAACCCAGTTAAATACCGGCATTCTGAACTTTGTCTTGATTGGCTTCTTAATTTTCACAGCTAAAGATGTCAAAGAGAATGAAATTAAGATCCAAGACTCTGTAATCCTCAGAAATGATTAGACAACAGTCTCTACAGATGACACTTTAACACTGGAGGAAGGCTAGCAAGAGGCACCCAAAAATTTTGTTTCTTGTTACGAACCCAGAGCCTTGTGCGGTACAGGCAAGAGCTCCACCATTAAGCTGCAACAACAGCCTTTAAAAAAAATTATTATTACTTTATTATTTTGAGATAAGATTCCTGCTACATTTTCTGGACTGGCCTCAAATTTGTGATTTTTTTCCTTCCTCAGTTTCTTGAATAACTGGTATTATGTGTATGTGCCACCTTTCCCAGTCCACATGTTTTTAAACGCGGAAAAGATTACATATGGCCTTGGCCAGAGCCATTCAAAAACTCATTTGATTGAATGTCTTAAAAGCTGTCTTTAGGACCAAGATTTGGGGTTTTGTTTATTTTTATTCAGGAAACTGAATTGCTCCTTTATAGTTATGGTATTAGGACAATCTTAAGACAAAGTGCTAGAGAAAGCAAAAATTATTATTATTATTAGACAGCAGAGAGGACAAATTCTGTCGAGTTCTGACATCCTAAATTCTTACTTCTAGAATACATATTTATAAATAAGCCTTAAAGGATGATCAGAGACTACAGATAGTGGCTGTCTAAACCACCAGGAACATGACACACCAAGAAAGCTAACTTTCAGCCAGGGGGATACATTCCTATGGGTGACTTCAGTAATAGAGATTATACTGGCTGCTGAGTTATTTCCAAAAGATAAGGGACCATGAATGGCCTAAATCAGAAAATGTCTAAGAAGACAGAAGGGGTACTTAGAAAACACAAAATTGTGTTGCTGCTCACAGATTGCCACAGCACCTTCTCCCTCTTTTTAATAAGCAAGTTCTCACTAGGAGTCAGCTATATTTCACTAGGTGTCATCAATGAAGTCTCTTAGTTGAGAGGATGGGATTCTCTTTCAGGGACCTAAGGGAAGTGCCAACTCTACTCACTTTAAGGAATGAACTAAAAAAAAAAGTAATCCATTCAAAATGCTATTTATTAATTCTGCATCATAAGGAAGTCTTCCTATACTACTTATATACATTCTCTGCACCACTCTGTAGCCCAAGGAACTATTTGTGAGTTTCACTCTTTGCCATTATTAGCAAGGGAGGGAAGGAGAACTTGCACCTCAATGCAGAAAAAAAGCCAAACACACCCAAGTGTTTACTGGATGTCTACCTGCCTGCCTCAGTTGATGTTTACTGAAAAAGGGAGATTGATAGTGCCTCTCATTCCTCCAGAGTTATGAAGGCCATAGGAAGAGCAGGAATGTCATCCGATAAATGCACACAGAAGCATGCAAGAACACAGAGACACAGCTTCTGCCAACCAGGACTTTCCACCATCAAACATGGCACCCTCACCCCAGGTGTGTCAGAGTCCTCTTTATACTTCACTTGTGTCTACACAACCCATGAAAACTGGATCCTCTGTGGAACAAAGGAACATACCCTACTCTAGGCCACCACTTCAGCAATGTGGGCAGAAGGAGACCACTGGGGGGTGGGGGGAGATGTGGGGAGGAGCAGTAGGGACTCCTTTCAAAGGGAGGTGACAGGCTGGTGCCATTGCTTTCTACCTTTCCTCCACAGATACCACAGGCTTAGGCCATTCACTTCCAGTTATTCTATTTGCAGTCTCCCTTCTTGTGACTCTTTAGCAGATAAAGAACATGCCTGAGATCAGAACACAGGCAAGAAAGCTCTGGCGCAAGTTTTTCTGACTTTGGGGATGGAGTTGGGGAAGAGCAGGAGGGATACAGGTGACCATGATATACACTGCATCCCCAGGGTTCAGACCAAAGAAAGTGGCTCTGAACGGATGTTCTACCAAGTGAGCCATGGGACGAGTGAGAGGGCACTGGAAAGGGGCACCCAGTAGCTTCTACTTGTTCTCCATGTTTCCTTAGAATAAATCTAAAATCCTTTTAGAGTCTGTATTGGACCCAACTATGACTATTAAACAAAAAGAAAAGAACATTCCTTTTCTTGGAGGAAAAGAAATGTGGCATATGAATCCAGGATTCCTGCCTACAGGACAATCATGTCTTCTACAGGTTCAACTGAAATGTGTGGGCAGACCTGGAGTAACAGTCAGCCAACACCCAGACTTCCCGCAGATGCAATGTCAAAATGCAATGGGTCAAAGTAAGATGGAGTGGAAAGATGTCAAGGCACAGTGCGACCAACAGAAACACATGGCAGATACTCAACACACTCGGTGAGGAGCAACCTACAGAAAAGCTTGATTGGCCCATCTTTTGTGGAAGCAGAGAGAATAGAGAAAATAAAAAAAAATAGATATGGTTAGAGTCAAGTGGCTCAGTGGTTCACGCACTCTTAGCATAGAATTTCATGCTTCTAGGACACACTTCACAAGGCAGCGCGGAGCCAAAAATTCATTTCCATTCAGGATTGCCTTGAAGATGTATTATTTTGTTTTGTGTTTTTTCTTTTTTTAGTCATTTTAAGAGGAGGGAAAGAAAATGTTTATTTCACTGTAGGGGTTCCAAACAGCCATATTGAACTGCGCATTGAGAGGATATAAGCACATCTTTCCAAAGACAACAAAGGTCACAGGCTGCCCAGCAGTCCATCACAGGTGACCTACCCCAGGAAAGGGAGCAAGATTGTTCTATCATAGTCTTGAGGAAGTAAGCCTTACACTTTAAATGCCTATTTCACAATAATAGTATCTTCTTTATAAAAGAAAGCTCTAAACTAGAGATAAACTATGTAAACTTCCTCCTGGTCCCATGTTGTGACAACCAAGAATACAGTATGCATTGAAGAGATAAAGAGATTCTGTCACTTGTGGACCTAGAGGTTCAATGACATCACAGGTCCTTTGACTTCATGGGAGCCCTGGGCATATCAGCTCAGCTCTGTCGCTAGTTCTCTTGGGACATTCTGAATTTGTCTGGCCTCTTGGTTCCAGAGGCAGAGCTACTGAACACACTGGTAAAACATCTCACAAGATTGGCTTCAATCACTACCGAAAACCAAACTAAAAATGAATAGTAAAGAGATTAAAGGCTTTGCAGAAAATGCCCAATCTCAAGCTATCAAAGACTCATAAGATCTTGTAATCCTTACATCTTGTAAGACAGAATGTCTCTTATAATCACTGAACAATAGTATGGAACTAAAAAGGAGTTACTTCAATCTCACTTATAGTCTTCTAAAGGGCATAAGATACAATGGGACAACTTCCAACTGTGGTAAACCTGAAGGCAGCAGCTGGTTTTCAGCTGAGCACAGAGATCTACACCTTAAACTTGAAGTAATCAAAAGAACAAACTAATTTTTAAAATGAAGTAGTGCAAAGTACCCGGGCGGGGGAGGGGAAGGAAATTAAAAAAAAAAAAATAACAATAACCAGGCAGGACATGCTTCTTCAGAAGGAAGCCCCAGACCTACACTTTAGCCTCTGGCTGTCACCTGCCAAGGCAGATCTGAATTCTGTGTTAGGGCTCAGGTGAATGGAAGTGGATGCTGAATCACACATTAGCTTTTGCCAGGAAGAAGCAGTTCCAAATGAGACATCACGGCAGACACATCTCACAGTGAGTGCTCCTCAGGGGCTATAAGGAAAGCTAATCAGGGAGCCCAGGTGCAGGGGACAATTAGGGGTTTCCACACTTGATCACTGAGAACAGCCTGGTGATGGAACAGATTTCCAGGGCTTGTTATGAGGTTTGTTTATTTACATTCCACAATCCAACAGTTCCACGAAGACACTCCTCCAACTTTTCTCTTCAGAAGCAATAAAAGGTCTAGAAGAAAGTGGTAGATGGGAGGACCTTGAAGGGTAGAAATAAACCACCAATATACTATGAACATTACTCTAAATGGCAATTTGTTTGTGTGCTAGGCAGTTAATAGAAGTCTAGATGGAAGTAACATCATGGATCTGAGGTAGAACGAATGTGGTAAGAGCAGCTTTCAGGTGTCTACAAGGGCTCCAGTCCCTAGAGCCAATTAGCCCTACTAAATGGCTGGTAAAGCTGCTGATGGCACCCTTGAAGGGATGGAGAATAGTAAATCTTTATAGCCAAGACCATCTTTCAGACCTTAGGCAAAAGTCTCTGAAAACTCCTGCAGCCTCAGAAGTGGAGGCTGATAGAGCAGTTGTTCACAGCAAATAGGAGAATTCATAAACAGACTAGAGTGAATGAGGAAGCAGTTACCCAACAACACAGGATGGCAACCTCAGAGCAGTCCTGAATGTCTGGGAGACTGCTTGTAGCATTATAGACAGAGCAGAAATTCATTTCCAAGAGTCAAAAATAAAAACTTATATCAAATAATTAAAGTAATGCCCTCCTCTCACTGGCCAGCCCCTGGTTATTTCTGGTGAGCCAGGTGCTACACTCCATCTCCTAGTTAGCAGGACAGCAAGAGTTATTACGAAGAAGCCTTTCAAGGCACTGTTGTTGGCAGCACTTCCCCTTGAAGTTTAATCTGCTTCTGCAAATTCTGATCTCCTTAAATGCTCAGAAGACATGCATGGAAGCCTGTGTCAGGCAATTACACATAAAGGCATTTTATATATGACATTTCAAATTTCTTAAAAATGAAAAAGACCCAGAAGCACTTAAACTCTTTGCTTTAACTCTTTGCTTTAACCACTACAAGTGTCTAAGAAGTGTTTGCCGAACTCGCAAAAATGCACTGGTCCTTATGAAGGCAAGTTGTCTCTCTTCTTTCAGTTGAAGGTGGGAAAATGAGGTGAGAGATCAAAACCTCCTGCTAAGGAAGAGTGTGATAAAGGCCACACAAAGGCCAATGCTGCCCATGTATGACAATTTCAGCTACACTACCAGAAATGTTCTTATACTAAGAGAAGGTCCATGTCATTGCAAAAGACCTATCTTTGAAAGAAAGGCTTTAACTCTCTGGAGGTGGGCAAATGAGCACTTCTTACCTTGGTTTTAATTCTGTGCTCTTACCTGCTAATCCTGAGTTGAAAACCACTGTGGGTGAAGATGTTCCAGGCAGCGGGGGTGCAGAGGGAGGAGGGGGTGGTGGCAGAGGAGGAGCTGGCACAGTCTCTGCTGCAGGACCAGGGAGAGGAGGAGGTGGGGGCGGGGGAGGAGGAGGAGGTGGGGGAGGTGGAGGCGGAGGAGGCGGAGGCATAGGTGGTGTTACTGGGCCATTTTGCACTAGAAGAAAAGAAACCAATTGACTTTGAAAACAGAAATGGTCTTCCTACAACATGTTGTGCATAGAGACAATATAAAAACACTTAAAAGGATAAAGGTTTGCTTTCCAAAACCATAAACTTCCTTATCAACAGATGGGGAAATACTTGAATATAAGTGAAATGAAGATTTATAACCTTAATCTCAAAACAAATAGTTCTTAAAATCAGTAAAACAATGTGCCAACAAAAGCAAAGGACAATAGTGGACAACTGGTAAAAGAAGAAACACAGATAACCTGGTTGTATAAACTTAGTTCTCCCACATGGCTTCTTACCTGCTTCAGATGTGTCTGATGATAGAGGTAGTGGCGAGGGAGGAGGAGGCAAGGGTCCCGAGGAGGCAGCCCCTGAAACTGGTCCCACAAAGTTACCCGGTGCTGCATCTGACCCCATGGACATTGTGCCAGAAGCCACAACTGGCAATATAGCAATATCCCCATCCCCTTTCTTCTGAATTTTAATGGTCCCTTGTTTCTCCAGTTCATGAATCTTTTTTTCCAGGGTAGACTGTCTTTGAATGGCTTCTTCTTTTTCTTTAACCATTTTTCTTAACGTGTGAACTTGGGTATTTGCATCTTTGTAAATTTCCTGCAAAAGAGTTCATGGCTAAGAGTTTGTCTCCACGTGACATTCACATTTATGACCATCAGATTGGCAAATTGAGGATAAAGGAATTAACTAAAAAGAGAGAAAAAAGGACACTGAATATGAATAAAAGTTCTATGAAATTCAGCCAGAACTCATATGGTCCCACTAATTATGAATTATACTACTGATACATGCAATATACTCCAGCAACTGTTATTGCTAATTAAGTTCTTTCCATTTAATGAATCCTGCTAACTCAATTTTCCCTGCAGGGGGAAAGGAAGAGAGCAGAGATGACTTTTATTCCCAAAAGCTGACTTTGAAATGTCCAGAGATGTTCTGCTGATGTGGCATGTTTTCCTTTCACTAATTTTCAAATCCATCTGTAACTCTGAGGTACGCATATCAGCTAATCATAAACAAAGGGCCCTAAATCAGACTCGGATAGAAGTCAGACTAGGATTAAAAATCCGCAAAGCATAGACTAATCTATTCATGAGTAACCAGGGGCTGACTGTTCTTGAATGGGTTTCTCTGGCCCTCATAATGCCCCCTTGACCAATCTCAGGACAGCAATTGTTGTAACATTTTCCTTTTGGTAATGCAGTTAACAAAACAGGCCTGAGCTTCCCTCCACTAATTACTTATTTCTATGTAGGTTTTTAGCAGAAAACAAAGAAGTTACAATTTTCAATTCAAAGGCTGCCCTGGTTTCTTTTATTAGGGGCCCATAGAAGTTCCAGTGAAAGGAGTTTTATGGAATTGAACTTACTTGCTGGGCCTTGCACATGTGCTCTCTCACCACAAACCTCCAGCAGGCAGGGAAACATTCTTCACACCCTGTCTATTATTAATAATCTAAGAGTCTGAACTTTGAATTGAGTCCATATGCTACAACTTTGTCTCGATGGTGTGCCAGAAAATAAATTTCCAGAGTTAACTAAAGGACATGTCAGAATATCAGGCAACACACACAGACATGATAACCATCACATAAAATGTGCTGCTGCATTAAACAGTGGTGTAAGGGCAAGCCATTTGCCCAAACCCCTTCCAGGCATGTTGGTGCTTTTATGTTCTGCACAATCCCAAGCACACGGATGGCACTCCATAAATACTTGACATGTAAGGTAAAACAATGCTACAGCCAAATCAAATAACTGGGATTATCTGATAATAAAATGAATTGGCTTTGCTTTTTCCTTTTTTTCTTGGTGAATGTCACCAGGTCTAGCCTGTGCTGTGATTCACGGTTTCCACAGCAACCACCAAACCCAGTTCTGAGTAGAAGCAAAGTAAAGGAATACAATGAAGTCCAAGTCCTAGTAAAAATAAATTAGTGGCATGAATTAAATCCATGCCATGTTTTTATTTCCTTCTAAATGGGTGTGCCTCAGAATCAACTCATCCTCCTCCAAATGGGAAAACTGTTGCTCCCAAAATCTGTGATAAGGAAATCCTGAACCTCCAGTATGTGAGTGCATGTACATGTGTACACAGACTCTGACTACCTGCACTTTCCATTGAAGGATCACCTCTGAAATGGCCCGAATAAACATGCTGCATCAATGCTTCAACCAGCCCAAAGCTGGACCACATCTACCATCACTCCACCTGGGGGACTGTCATCATTACACTTACCCGCACAACATCCAGTTCCTTGTTCCTCTGCATGAGCTGCTTTTCCAGTTCCACAATCTTAGACATGGCTTCATTTTCTGTGTCTTGCAGTTTCTCAGATAACTGTAAAATGTTGAAAAGGAAACTGTGTCACGACACAGGATCATTTAGACCAGGTCCTTCGTCCTCAGAAAGTGTAGCTCTAAGACCTTTAGGGGCCCTTTAGAGTCCTTCATGTCCTTATACAAATTGTTTAATGGAAATGTTAGTATTTATAATATGGTTCTGGAAATATATTTGTTTCTCCCAAGAATAATTTATACATGATCTTTAATAAAAACCTCAGTGTTTAAATATCCAATGTGTCTCCCTCCAACCTTTGGAGCTAGCAAGGGTTGAGAACAGTAAGGTGAGGGAGGAGAGTCATCCCCATCCTCAAGAAAGAGATGTCAGGTAAAAGCTTTTGAATATTGTTGATGTAGCTGGAAAAAAAAAAAAAGCACAACAGATTGTTTCAACGCAAATTATTCAACTAATAAAAGCTATTTGGAGGAGCCATTCAAATAAAGATGGCCTGATACAAAGTAGACTCTATGGTCATACTAGCTGAGGCTGAATAAGAGATGGTGGGGGACGGGGGGGAGAAAGCACATGCACTATTTACTTAAAAGGAGCTTTCTGCACACAGCTGTATGATTAAGCAATTTCTGATTTCTTACATCTTACTAAAAATGATCAGTAAGTAAAGGAAATCATAGAGAAAATGTAAAGACGAAGAGTGGAGATTTACACTAATCAGGCTCAGAACAAAATACAAATCTCTTAAGGGGAGAGATACTGGGCTTTTAGACTGTTTCGTAAACGCCAACTAGCTCATTGTAGTGTTTACAAAAGGAGAGATGGGGGCTCAGCACAAGCCAGGCAGATGCCCATTTTCAAAGTAATGGTAAAAGGCAAAGGAAATGACACATATCCAGTACTTAAAAATAAAATATGGGGAGAAATATGTGGGTTGTTCAAAGGGCAAAATAATATTCCCCCAAATGAGGACAATTCACTTCACAATAAAGAAAAGTGGTAATCAATTCAGGCCAAAAATTTGGTTCAAAATTCTTGGGTTTCTCTGTTTGTTCTTGTACTCTCTGAAATATTTGTTTAATGAACAAATAAACAACCTCTGAAGACTGTTAAGACTCTTATTCTACTTGGTCTGTGGTAGGAGGATCACAAGTTCGAGGCCTGCCCCAGCAACTTAGTGAGAGCCTGTCTCAAAATCAAAAGATCTGGGGATGTAGCTGAAAGGTGAAGTGTCCCTAGTCAATCCCCCCTCCTACACACACACAAACACAGAAGATCAGATCACTACCCCAATATAGAGATGACACTGTTCTGAAAGGACAGTCTTCCTCAACGAAGATGATATTTGGGAGAGCTCACTGATTTCCTTAAAAACGTCTACTGCTAAAATGAAACTATTAAGTGATTAAGACAGGAATATTTAGATAAGCATCAAAAGACACTATTTAATTATCTCCATGGGACTGTGTGGACATTTTGAGAAGAAGATGGCTAATGTTCAGAAAATACTTATTCATCTCATGCCAAATTCCCATATTTCATTCCCCTCTAATCCCTTAGGTAATGCCAGTGATTCAATCCTCCTGTGCCTGTAACTGATTGTCAGGACAAGCAATTTATTTTGCAGTCCTGAGAGGTAGGTCAGCTGAGGCAAAGCAAGGGGTTCCATTTTGCTTTCAGTAACACATCTGCCTTCTTTGAAAGAGCCCAGAATGGTTTATGATAATTCTCTAACCAGTCACAGCTCATTTCTAGACTCTGATTCTTTTAAGTTACTGCCACAAAAGTGTATGTTAGTTCTACTTTGCACCCAGAGGGAATGCCAGCAATTTTCCCTTTTCTGAGATGTAGTTACATGAGAGATGTTTTCTTCCAGTTCTTCCACCCTCTCCAAGGCTGCATTCTTGGTTTCTGCATCTTCCAGCAGAGCTCCTACGTCAAACACATTGTCCAGGTAAGCCTGAATCTGTACTTGCAGCTTGTCACTCTCTGTGTGTTTCAGCTTCTAAAAATCAGAATTTGAGAGGTGACATTAGCTTACCTTTGGAAACAGAACAAACTTACCCAACCATCTACAAGGTTTGTTTCTTCCTAAAGTCCAGCCTTTTCCAAAAGGTTTAAGAATCATCCTCCTTAAGAGAATGATGAAGTGACTATTTAAGAAGGTAGGATCAGATTGGTTTCTTACCCATCAAATATTAACATAACTATGTGAATATTTAATGTGCACACATGTAAATATAAGTATATAAAATATACATATTTACATGTGCGTATTTACATATACAATTTCCCCCCCAATACTTCCTACCCCATGTAGTTATACTCCAATCTAAAACAATTTGATATATGTGAAATCAAGAAAACAGAAGAACTAAAAGCAGCTTTGAGAGGGAACGGTCAGAAACAACATAAAACTTAAAGGGGTGTTGGGGTAGTAGAGGAGATTGTAGTAGGTGCATCTTGCCTGGATAGTGATGGTGGACCCACGTGGGACACAGAGTTACACAGGAGGTGACTTGGGCACTAACCTTGGGTTTATTTATTTTTTAATTTAAGTTGTAGATGGACACAATACCTTTATTTTATTCATTTTTATGTGGTGCTGAGGATCAAACTCAGTGCTTCATCAGGCAAGTGCTCTGCCGCTGAGCCACAATCCTAGCCCAAATCTTGGATTTTTTTAGTGCAAATTTCTAGAGCTCACTCTTCATGAATGCTTCCCTAAGGCAGTGCCCCACATCAACAGCTCAGGGCTTCCAAAGCACAGATCAGAAAGCTTTCCCCAGTTCACTGTATCCCTGATCAGGGATCCTGAAGGAATTCAGATACTACTAAGATAAACTTGCCTCAGAGAAGGCCAAATAAAATCAATGAATCTTCTCTACAAGAAACACTAGTTATGAATTTTCCTGAGGATAAATGAGTGGCTTGAATAATATCTGGCACATGGATAATGCCAATAGCATTTTTGAACAAATCAAAGAACATGCAAAGCTGCTTCTGTAAACTAATATGGTATTTATATGTTATGTATTCATCATATTACTTTTCTAACTACCTCTATCTATTAGAGTGCAGAACCAATATACTTACAAAGTTCAAGAAATAGAGTTTTGATAAAATTTAAAAATTTTAAGAGGAATTCCATTTCATGTAAATTCTTGGAAAAATGGGTTTTCTGCTAGGTTCTAACCTACAATTTAGCTTATTTTGAAAGAGGGTATGTTCCACCACAGTTCAAAACAAAGGCCATAACAGAAAATGATGAAAATGGTGAAGAAATTTCTTGTGATTTTTCACAAGATTCACAATGAATAATAGGTATTCACTGATAGGTCACCAACCTGCCATTACACATTGGAATATAAAGCAAGATATCACAAAGCCAAACCCAGAAAACCATTAGGAATTTATGTGCCCAATTTTTGTTCAAATACTGTTGCTCTGAACATATGAGGAAAGAGGACAGATAAACTTCAACTTCAATGCATAAAAAATTCCTTTAAATACAATATTCCAAAAATGGCATCGGTGGGTCTTTAAATTATAGGAAAATAATTCCAACATGTCTTTAATGGAAATCCATTATGTCTCTCCCTGAGTAGAGACTTTAGACATTAGGACAGTCTACTCCAGGGTAGATAGGTTGCTCTGGTGAGCAAGGCTGCTCAGGTCAAGAGTAACCATCTCTGTGATTTTTCCCTCCCAGTGCTGTGAAAAGACAGTGCTTGAAATCTCAACTTCATCCTTCATGAAGATGGATAGCTAAATATCACAATTGTCCAAGGGAAGAGCTCCTATCACCTCTATAGCTAGAAACAGCCTTGAAATTGAGGTCAGCAATTCCTGCCCAATCTTCCAAATTCAACTGGACCATTCCTACATGGAAAGAAAAACAAAACTGTCTAGGAGTCAAAGGACATGCTTCACATGCATAGATTCTCATGTCCATTTATGATTTGAACATCAACTTTCAGTTTCTTAACTGAAGAACTTCAGGGAACTAGCTGAGTACTTCTGCAAGGAAACCTGGAAAAGAGAAATTAAACACCCCTCTCCCAAAACCCAAAAGTGGAACTTCTAAAGCCACAAACCCTTCAAGCAAAAATTAACAGCTTCAGGAGGAAGTTTCTAGTCTTCATTTCCTCATTATTTATCCTCCGAGCATTTCTCTTCACTCTACAGCAGTCTTGGTTTGATTTTCCCTGCCTACATGGGGCCCTCAGAGTAACCAAGAATGCAAACTGTGCAGCAGTTGGGTGAGGGATGCAATGAGACTTGACCCAGACTTGAGCTCACAAACACAGGCAAGCTGCAGCCAGACTGCAAGAGGTCATCTGGCTCCTGTACTAAAAGGCTGCTGGCAAAAGACTGCCAGAGGTCCCAGAAGGTCTACAAGAATCTAGTTTCTCTGGCAGATTGCATCACTTGGATTGGTTCCTTTTAACTACACGACAGTAGTTGACTATGCAGAGCTTTAAGCATTCCTTAGCCACTATAGAAGTGCACCACCGAGGATAAGCAATAAATCAATTCTTACACTGAAGCCAAAGGTTATAAGCTATACTCACATCCAAATACTCATCTAGGCCTAATTTGGTGAATTCATATTGGAGGTGAACTCTGAAGTTCATATCTTCTACTGAATGGACTACAATATTAATAAACTGCATCGAGGCCACCTGAAATGAAATTGCCAAGGGATTAGACAGACGTTAAACATTTTTCTCATTGAATCATAGGCATATGCTTTTAATACACAAATTAGGCTCACTTACCAAGTCCTTCATTTCACTGGGTCTTTAATAACATTTTACAATGTTTTTAATTTAAAAAGTCATAGAGTTACCACAATAAGATACTACTTCACAGCCACTAGGATGACTGATAATAAAAAGAAATATAGTAAGAAGTGTTGGCAAGGATGTAGAGAAACATGAAATGCTCATTCCTTGCTAGTGGGAACATAAAATGAAGTAGTCACTTTGCAAAGTGTGACAGCTCCTTAAAATGTTAAAGTTACCATGTGACTTATGTAGCTAAAAGAAACGTATACACATAAAAATTTGTACACAAAAGTTCATTGCAGTATTATTTATAACCACATGAAAGAACCCAATGTCCACCAACTGATGGATAAACAAAATGTGGTTTATCTACACAATGGAATATTGTGCAACAATAAAAAAGAATGAAATGGCTGATACATGTTATGGCATGGACAAACTTGAACATATCATAGTAAGTGAAAAGAACCAATCAAAAACAACCACAGAAGAGTTGGGGATATAGCTCAGTGGCAAGGTGCTTGCCTAGCATGCATGAGGTCCAGGGTTCAATCCCCAGCACCACACACACACACACACACACACACACACACATTTTATGATTCCATTCATTTAAAATACCCAGAACAGGCTAAACTATAGAAATAGAAAATAGATTGGCGATTGCCTAAGGGTGGGGGTAAAATAAATAAAAAGTTGCTGTTAACAGGCACAGAGATTCTTTGGGGGCGAGGGTGACAGAATGTTCTAAATTGTGGTGATGGTTAAAAAACCTACTATACACTTTCAATGGTAAGGTGGAAGTTATGAGAATCGTATATCAGTAAACCTGTTCTTAAAAAGTCATATAGTACACACGGCAAATCAAGTAAATTAGTACAAATATATATATCATAAAAATATGAAAAGTATTGCAAACAACAACATTTAATGGACTACATCACCTAAAACCCTCACTACAAGGTAATTTTTTCTAAACATTTTCTCTGTACTCCAGCCTACCAAGAGAACAGGAACAGAGCTTTGGCCCATCTTTCCATGCAATCACCCTGTTTCTATTCCATGAAAGCTTCGATTTGGTGCTTTCTCCTCACAATTGCAGCAGTGGCCCTAAGATCTGTCCCAGAGAAAACTAGTTTCCAATCTAATAAATAATAAAACAGAATTCAACAGATCTATTTTGCTCTTGATAGTGACAGTCTTTTATGGTGGAAATATCTTGCTCAGGCTTACCCTCAAAGGCAATGACCCAGCAGAAGCTCCAGGAAGAAGGTAAAATGACTGAGGGACTCAGGTTCATAATCACCAACCTCTTCCCCAAGACCAATTCCCCCTAGCTATTTTTTTATAGTTGTTGATAGACTTACATTTATTTATTTATTTATTTGTTTGTTTGTTTGTTTGTTTATATGCAGTGCTGAGAATCAAACTTAGTGCCTCATACATGCCAGGCAAGTGTGCTATCACTAAGCCCCAGCCCCAGCCCCTCCCCTTAGCTTTTTAAAAATTGTTTTTACTGTTTTACAGATAGAGCCCTAATATCCAGAGTATACAAAGAACTCAAAAAATTAAACAATAAGATAACAAATAACCAAATCAACAAATGGGCCAAAGACCTGAACAGACACTTCTCAGAGGAGGACATACAATCAATCAACAAGTACATGAAAAAATGCTCACCATCTCTAGCAGTCAGAGAAATGCAAATCAAAACCACCCTAAGATACCATCTCACTCCAGTAAGATTGGCAGCCATTATGAAGTCAAACACCAAGTGCTGGCGAGG
Source organism: Ictidomys tridecemlineatus (assembly GCF_052094955.1). Taxonomy (NCBI): domain Eukaryota; kingdom Metazoa; phylum Chordata; class Mammalia; order Rodentia; family Sciuridae; genus Ictidomys; species Ictidomys tridecemlineatus. The sequence continues at coordinate 123,592,534 of NC_135483.1, read as the reverse complement.
ATGTGGGGAAAAGGGTACTCTTGTACATTGCTGGTGGGACTGCAAATTGGTGCGGCCAATTTGGAAAGCAGTATGGAGATTCCTTGGAAAGCTGGGAATGGAACCACCATTTGACCTAGCTATTGCCCTTCTCGGACTATTCCCTGAAGACCTTAAAAGAGCATGCTACAGGGATACTGTAGTTCATAGCAGCACAATTCACAATAGCTAGACTGTGAAACAAACCCAGATACCCTTCAATAGATGAATGGATAAAATAAATGTGGCATTTATACACAATGGAGTATTACGCAGCACTAAAAAATGACAAAATCATGGAATTTGCAGGGAAATGGATGGCATTAAAACAGATTATGCTAAGTGAAGCTAGCCAATCCCTAAAAAACAAATGCCAAATGTCTTCTTTGATATAATGAGAGCAACTAAGAACAGAGCAGGGAGGAAGAGCAGGAGGAAAAGATTAACATTAAACAGAGACATGAGGTGGGAGGGAAAGGGAGAGAAAAGGGAAATTGCATGGAAATGGAAGGAGACCCTCATTGTTATACAAAAATACATATAAGAGGTTGTGAGGGGGAAGGGAAAAAAACAAGGGAAAGAATTAAATTACAACAGATGGGGTAGAGAGAGAAGATGGGAGGGGAGGGGAGGGGGGATAGTAGAGGATAGGAAAGGTAGCAGAATACAACAGTTACTAATAGGGCATTATGTAAAAATGTGGATGTGTAACCGATGTGATTCTGCAATCTGTATTTGGGGTAGAAATGGGAGTTCATAACCCACTTGAATCGAATGTATGAAATATGATACTTCAACAGTTTTGTAATGTTTTGAACAACCAATTAAATAAATAAATGAATGAATGAATGAATGAATGAATGAATGAATGAATGAATGAATAAATAAATAAATAAATAAATTGTTTTTGCTGAGTTAGAGTCCTTTTGGAATGTTATATACTGGATATCATTGGAAGATTATAAACTCTCAAAGTTACAAGGGGACTCTACTATAATTTATCAAAAAGTATTTCAAGGTTTATAGTTAAATGAACTTAAAAAATCATTTTGACAGTTTTTTTGTTTTCTTTTCTCCACAAAAACACAGAAAAGGGTCTTAAACTACATATAAAAAAAAAGTTACATGTTATAAGGTATATGTTGTTTAGGAGATTGGGCAATGTAACTGCATTCCCAGTTTATCAAAAACCTCATTTTCTGGAGGGAAAATGTGGTTGAATTCTAGCATCTTGCCATTTCTCTTCTGAAAAATAGATCTAAATGATCTGCTGACTTTATAATATACCTAAAAGACAACTATTTTTATATAACATATGAATCCAGCAATAACAGTATTTGGGGTTTGTTTGGGGGAATTTTCTTTGTTTGTTTTCATAGTAAGGATTGGAACCCAGGGACACTAACCACTGAGCAACATCCCCAGTTCTTTTTATTTATTATTATTATTATTTTTTTTTTGCGACAGGGTCCTGCTAAATTGCTGAGGCTGGCCTTGAACTTGTGATCCTCCTGTTTCAGACTCCCAAGTCACTGGGATTACAGGTATGCACCAGTGCCCAGCAATGCCCAGGAGTTGAATTCTTGCAGCCTGTCAAGAAGGTACCTTGCATGTGTACATATGAGTAAGTGAACTGACAGGAACTGGCTCCAATCTGTAATACAACGGTATACGTGTTTTATTGTTGTTGTAGTTTTTAGATATACATGACAAAAGAGTGTATTTTGATATATTATACATACATGGAGTATAACTTCCCATTCTTGTGGTTGTACATGATGTGCAGTTACACTGCTTGTATATTCATATATGAACATAGGAAGTTATGTCTGATTCTACTGTCTTTCCTATTCCCATCCACTGTCCCTTCCTTTTATTCCCCTTTGTCTAATCCAATGAACTTCTATTCTCCCAGTCTCTTTATTGTGTGCTACCATCCGCATAACAGAGAGAGCATTTGGCCTGTGGTTTTGGGGTACTGGCTTATTTCACTTAGCATAATAGTCTCTAGTTCCATCCATTTATGAGCAAATATCAGTAATTTCCTTCTTTATGAACAAGAAAAAAGTATTCCATTGGGTATATATGCCACATTTTCTCTATCCATTCATCTGTTGAAGGTCACCTAGGCTGCAATGTTATATACTGGACATCTTTGGACGATGTATAAACTCTCTAAGAATTTAGAATTGAGCTACTATAAACATTGATGTAGCTAGGTATAGATGTTTTAATGGGCTTATAATTTCAGCAAACTCAAATGACAGGGTTAGCAGTTATCATAAATAAGTAATATGGGTCATATGTAATACAATAATGGACAGTGAAGATTGTGACAAATTGGAGATAATATCTTTAAAGAAACAGGGGCCTAATGTTATCAGACATTTTTAATAAAAATAAAAAATCAAACATCTAACATTATGTTCACCAAGCCTGTAGCATGGCTTCAGTCTGGGACCTCCAGTTTGCACCCTCAGCTCTAATCAAACAAGAAAGTTCCTTCTTACAAGGAACAGAAAAGAAGCTGGTAATGTAAACCAAGGCCAGACCTCTTTACATATTCATTACCATTGCCAGCATTCGCCTGAACTTCTCCAGAAAATCCTAAGAAGAATATAAAAGTATGCATTGTTTCACATACATGTTTTTTTCATTTTTCAAAAGCAAATAACATGCTTTATGGAAAAGAACAGTTTCTCTATAAAAGATTTCATCTTTCTCCCTGATTTTGGAAGGAGATGAAGGCTAGGGATGCATATAAAATTTGAGGTCCCAGAAAAAAGAAAATTCACATAAAAGGGTTAGAAATCTGAAAAGCTCTGTTTTACACTTTATAGTCACTAAAGCAATTCAAAATAAAACTTTACATGACATCCTAAGTATAGGCTTTGTAATGTAAGAAGAACTGTTTGGGATAATTGCTCCAGGTTAGGTTAAACTCAGTTAGGATCTCCTGGGTCCAGAAGGTCGCTAGAGCAAGTGGATTGGGTCAAATCCACTACAGCAGTGTATAATGTGTCAGGAAATTCTCTATGGTAAATCCCATCTCAGTCCAGAAATAAGATTTGGGCATATGGATTCAGAAGTGCTTAAATGTATTTTGCTGTGCTCACCTGAGAACAATAGCACTGCTATGAAACCAGATATTCTGCATGAGATTTAGCCTGCTAAGAAGATGTACAGTATGATTATGCCATCACAGAGTTACTAAAGGAGGAAAGAGATTGAAGGAGGGGGAATCACTGCTGAAGAGTCAATTCTACAAAGCAAAGTGCATAGTTTTTGAGAATACAGTCTGGAGAAGGGCAACTGACTGGAGTCTGCAAAAGTCAAAAACATCAAGATTCCTTATACCCTACAAATATTATGTAGTACCATTGGTAGTTCAAGTTGGCAGTTGTAAGCATTTGAACCAGGTCTCAATTTCCTTTTCCCCAGTTGTGTGGCTTCCCCCTTTATTTGCCATACATAATCAGCACTCTTGGCGTTTACTGAATGTGTTTGAAATGAATAAAACTGTAAACAAATAACACAAAGGGAAGATACAGATGAAGAGAAACATTCTAGAAAGGATCTATAGCATATTATACTCAATTTTCTGTCTGTCCTGTATAACACATGTGTATGTATATGTATGAATATACTTAGGGAAAAAGTGCTGAAATTGAGTTTGCTTTATTGAATGTAGTATTAAATAACTCACCATAAAATCTATGTTATTGTCTTCATTCCTGAAATGTTCCATCAACTTCTCGAAGCGCTGTTTTTCTCCACAAACCTGAAACATACATTTTTGTTGCCATGTCACATTCCAAACACAAGCATTCCAAAATTAGATATGGAAATTTCAGCATTAATAATTACTTCCAGAATATCTTTGTTTTTCCTCTTCCTCTATCACACTGATTCTCTCTGAAATTAGTTAATTCACAAATAGCCACCGGAAATAGAACTAAAAGCTGACGCTTGATTTCTTTTACATATTCTCTTGATATTTTAAAATTAATATCAAATGTGCTCTTAACTCATTGTTGTGTTTGCACACCCAACAATATTTTAAAATGCATTGAGAATCCAAGATCATAACTCATGGCAAAAAAAAAAGAAGTGCGTATGTATATGTGTATGAATGACAACAGCTTTCCTTTTACCAAATTACTTTTAAGGCAGACATACTAAAAGATTCAAATAATTTTTAAATTCTTTGAAAGCAACTCAAAATTTTCATGTCTAACTGTATCAATAATTTTAGTGCATAAATCACAACACAAAAGTAAAGCAGACAATTTGGAAAGCTATATTAACCCACATAAGGTGAATATAGAAATTTGTGGAAATTCGTGAAGTAGTAATTCAGCTCCAAGGCCTGAAACATAAGTATTTAGCTCAAATTAATGCTTTCATTGAACAGGTGAAATAAACAGATAAAATAGTGGGAACCCCAGGGCTCCAAGGTATTTTCACATACACGGAAATAAATATTTAAATAATCAAGCTAAAACACAATGTGAAAGAAAGACTAGTCCCAAAATAAAAAGATGAATTGCAATTCTGTCACTGTCCTTGGCTACCTTTTAAGTAGCAAAGTTCTACACCTACTGCTTTATACATTCTACTTCCAAAAAAATATTTACCTGAACTATGGACCACATGCTGAATTAGTAGAACACAGTCCCCAAGTTGGCATTTTGCAAATTAAATGTAGATTTCACAAGCTAAGCTCCAAATTTTGATTCCATTTATGATCTTAGAGATAGCCAGGCAAGGCTAGTCCTGAGGAATTATTCTAAAATAGTATTTCATAATGCTACAACGCAGACATTTAATTCAGTCATGTTAAATTCCATGTGAATATACATATGTACTGATGAATAGAAAGTTCCATGAAGGCAGGACTTTTGTCTGTTTTATTTACTACTATATCTTCAACATTCAGATCAATGCTTAGCACATTGAAATTCAATTATTTGTGAATTTCCCTGAATAGAAGATAAACAAGTAATTGTGTTAATACTTCACAAAAAGGTGACTTATTTACTACTAATCTCTATCATGTTTTAGAGTAAAGAGAGAACCATTGAACCACTATAGACAGGTGTCAAAAGTACATCTGTAGGGCTGGGGCTATAGCTCAGTGGTGGAGCACTTGCCTAGCATGTGTGAGGCACTGGGTTTGATCCTCAGTACCACATAAAAATAAAAAAATAAAATAAAATAAATAAAGGCATTCTGTCCATCTACAATTACCAAAAACAAAAAATTCATTTATTTTTTTTTTTAAATACATCTGTAGTGATAGCTCCTAGGCCTAAACCCAACCCTGGGAATGAGAAGGAAACAGCCTCTAACCTGTGAGGGTCTTCTAGTCTTAAAGACCAAATTCTTCCAACAGAATAAGACCACAGTATTACAGAATTCTGTTGATGACTCTCCATTTATTTATATCTGCCTTAATTAAAAATAGTTTCAAGAGGCAGAGGAACATTACATGAGCCCAGACAGGAGGAAGAAGAGTTGGTTTGGAAGGGAGAATTGACAGCCTTTGAAAAAATCTGCTTGTCCAGTTCCACTCTGAAGAGTCTGATTCAATAGTCCTGAGTGGGGGTAGGGTGACATGGACATGCATGATTTAAAAACACTATTACTTGTTTTGATGCTCCATGAAGGCCAAGGGCCAGAAAGCTAAGGGGGCATCATGTTCTGCCCCTGCACTCAGCCAAACCCTTTAGCAAATATGTGGCAAATTCCTGGAAACAAAACATTTGTTGAATATAGTGAAGCACTCTAGGCCTTGCTCTCTATTCTGACATCAGTTACATCTACATCCAAAAGGACAAGCATCCTCACCTGCAAAGAGGGTCCAGTGGTTGAAAATTGCCAAGGGTTGGCAGAGAAAGGGTCAGAATCACAACCACAACTTTATTTTAGCACACACCCCAACATAAGAACTTGAGGAGAATGACTGGCTTCAAGATGATTATGGCAAGAAAAAGAAAAGGAAGAAAGGCCCTCTTGGATTGCGGGACAGACACCAGCTCTTCTAAGAAGTAGACCATGAATAATGGTCTATTGAGCAAATAGGCATTCACTCCTTTAGAAAAGGTAAGAGACACCCAGTGAACAATGACAACAGACACAATTGCCAGTAGAGCAAAGCCCTTCAAATCAAAGAATGTTAGGAAGCTGAAAAGTGTCTTGAATAATCTGATGCCTTTGTCTTATGAATAAAACTAAGTCTCAGACAGATTAAATATCCCTAACCTGATGGATGGTCAACAGAGTGGCAAAACCAAGACGAGAATCAGTCCCCAATGCCCACTTAATGATCCCACTCCCACATAGCCCAGAATGCTCAGATCAACATAGTCCATTAAAGAGGATAGTTCTACCCTTCCAGAATTACCTAAGAGACCAGGAAAAAAAAAAAAATAAACTTAAAAATCACAACCCTTGCATCACACACATAATACTTGACATATGTGCACCAGAATTTTCCACAAATTTCTAAATACAGCAGACTTTACGGGTCCAAGCTGAGAGGTATTGAATGAGAATCTGCACAGATGGGATTAGGAACTCAGGCTTTTAAAAAGCCATGGTTTCTGGACAAACATTTAGGAACTAGTGACTTATACAATATTAGACTGACTCAGTCATTTTGACTACCAACTACAAGACCAGTTGAAAAATAGCTAGATAATTACCTTTCCAGTTTATTCAATTTCCAACTGATCAACACAAAAGAAACACACACTGCTACATCTGGGTATCACAGGAGTGCAGCACTATGCAGCCACCTAATCCCATTTCTGCCCTCATAGCCCCTCACCTCCATCTGTGTTGGAGGTTAAAGCTGCAAAGAAGGACTGTTGTAATAGGAAGGACCCACAGGGGTAGGCAGGACAGGAATTAGTACACTGACCCTGAACAGGTAAAATTACTAACAGGATAACTCACAAGGATTGCATCCAAGGTATTAGAGTAAATAAATTTTAAATAACAGGGGAAAGTTCATGTGGGCAGTAACAAAACAAACTACACATAGCCAGTTAATAAAAAGAGATGACGTCAAATCAAGAATAAGCAACACCAGATTAATTTCATTATGGGTAAATATCTCCAAAATGATATTGGCTTGGTAAGCAGGACTGAAATAGACATTATGTATTTCTTTACAAATCCCTCATTCTGTCAACAGACAAATTCATGCTGAGAACATGTGTGTCATGAAACAGAGAAATAGTTTTCATCTTCAAAAGGAAGAGATTTATATTTCTCTTTATAGTTACTATAAACTTAGTGAAAAATAATTCAAATACACAAAAGGACAGATTGCCAAGATAAGAATCCTTGGAAGAATCTGAGTGACTGCTCTCCTCTCTCAATGTACAAACCAGAACGACCCCTCCTATCAGATCCACCAAGCCTCTCTATGCAAAGGATAACTAACACTGCTTCATTTCCATTACCAGATAATGGTCAGTCCTATTTTCTGACATTGCTCCTAGGAACAATCTGGGTTTCAGAGGCCCCCTTCATTTCTAAGGAAAGGAAGCATGCAAACCAGATTCACATTTGTTTCTATGGCTCTAATAATCATTAAACAAGTGTAGACTACAACCCCACAGGAAATGGGAAGATATGTTTGGGGAAGTTGGTAAAAGTTGTGTCCCACATCAAAGGAAAGTTGTCTTCGTTCATACTGCTCACATCTGGACCACCCCACATGCTTGGTTAAAATGGAACCATCAGGTTGAACGAACATACCCATTCTCTCCTTTGAACTGGCCTTGTTTTAGAAAATTGGTGGGAATGAAGACACTCATTTTCAGAATCTACACATGGGCCTTCATGAGAATATTCTCAAGGGCTTCATCAAAATGAAATCAAAATGAAGCCAGGAGCACATTTGCACATACTTTACTGCACTTTACGTATTACTACATGTAGCTTCCATCTGCGAACAAAGGCTCAACAATATAGGAGGAGAAAACTGAAATAAAATCGTCAGACTTCTACAGCTGAAATTTGTCATTCTTGACTTTTAAATTCTCTGTATCTCTCATGACCCTATCAGCTCTACCATCAATTTCCTATGCCCATAACAAGAGCCACTGGAGTAGGTGGGGTGGAGAGCTAGTTTAAGAGCTACAGTGACACCCAGCAGAGCCAAGCAGACTAGAAAGGAGCCCCTTTTAGGATTGCACACCTCTTTCAGAATTTAGTGTTCCAATAGTAACACATTTAGTAACACATTTTCCAATAGCAACACATTCCAATAGTAACAGGTAGGCCTACCAGAACGTCAGTAAACCAGCAGGCAAATAAAAGTCCATGCACTGGAAAAGCATGTGTTCAACTGTGAACTAAGAGGCAGCTTCATTGCAAATCACTTATGTACCAGTTTCATGTGAATAAATTGACCAACCTGGACTAACACTGTGTAGAATGGAAATGTGTAGGCTCCGGTCCCACCCATCCCCAGCACAACTGCCCCTTTAAGCTCTAACACTATTGGTGTGAGGGGTGAGGACAGAAGAATGGGACTATGTGGCATATTATATGGGATCATAAAACACAGATTTCAAGTCAAAGTTCTGCGACTCTTCTGCTGTTAACTTGGACCACTCTGTGAACATCTCTGGACTTCATTTTCATATAGGCTGAGACATGGTAATTCTAAGTTGCCCACTGGCCTCAAATTTAAAACCCTCCTGCTTCAGCCTCCCAAGTAGCTGGATTATATGAGTATAGCACCACACCAGGCTCCACCCACATTCATTATCTTGAGAATCTAAGATTATATTGCCAATTTTCCATCTATGCTTTAAGAAGCCATAAGTGTCACAGAGGAATTAAGGGTGAAGAAGCTGTAAAGATTACAGAGCTTCAATGGACTCCAAAAGTCAAAGGCATAGCCAGGAGGGGAAATCCCCAATAAGAAAGATTCTTGAGATGTCCCCTCCCACCTAGCCACATTTGACTAATTCTATTGAGTTGCCTGGTAAGATTTCTTGGGTCAGAGGATTTTTTTTTTTTTAAATCTCATTCAATATTTTGAAGCTCTAACCTTCTAATCTAGCATACCAATATAACATGATATTCCCCAACTGACCACCATGGAAATTCCACACAACACAAATTCAGAGGGATGGACTGGGCTGTGCAGACCATCAGTACCAGGCTATGAGGGCCGAACCACTGCGATCTCAGCTTGGCTGGTTCAAGCCTGCTTGCGAAGCTGATAAATCCTGCACTGCCCAGATGAAATGGGCCTCTCCCTCAAAAAGCAAGATACATTTTCACTTAAACAAGAACTGAAGGAAAAGTACAACTCCTGCCAAAAAAACAACTCAAGTATGTTCTCCAACATCTGTGAAATGCATTTCAGAACAGTATCCCAATGCATTTGGATAGACCTAGGATCCTGGATGCAAAGAAGTCTGTGGTTAAAAGTGTCTCTGGGGTGGGCAGAGGTTAGTAGATGATTTCCCTAAAGGCTCAGAGCAGAGAGAAGATGGCTATACAAAAGCTTTGTAATAAAGAGTATTATCTTGCCAACCAGATGTTGAAATTAACAGACTCCTTCAGCCACCCCTGTGTCCTTCAGGGTCAGTGGCTGTCTCTGGCTTCCCCAGCAACAGCTCCCAGGGCAAGCCAAGTCTGCAGGAAGAGTAAGGCCCGACTTTAAGGAGGGGGCAATAAATGCTTCGGGGTTAGTTATATAAAAATTAAAGGCCCCTTGCTTAAGTGTTTCCTCCTTACACTGTCGCCTGGCGCCTGCCTCAATACTTTCTTTTTCTCTCTTCACAATAGGCCCCTGTGAGCCAAGGGGCTCCCTACAGAAAGGCACACTTTTAGAGGCACACACTGTTATGACTGATTAGACTACCCTTCTCGGGGCCTGCCTGAGAACAAAAGTTCCATTTTCTTCTCAGGGCCTCATGAAGTAAACAATTATTGCATCATTAGTCCTAGGTGAAAAGCATCTTTTACCTTCAGTTGTAAGCACCTGCAGTCAGAGGATTACTGATGCCATAATGGCCGGACAAAACGACTTTTCTGGGACATTCTATGGTTATTGGGGTCTTTTACGTCATACACAGACACCTAATGGCTGCCGTGACAGAAGCAGACCACTGGACCTGCTGCTGGCTCTCAAGTCTCTTTGGGATTAAAAGGAGGAAATGTTGATCTAACTAAAATGCTCTAAAACTAAACAACTTTATTTCATTCCAGTGGGGGGGGGGGATGAAAACTAAGCAACTGAATATATTCTGCAATCCAATCAACCCTCTCTCTTTATAAATTAATATAACATCTATATCCAAGTTAGCCAGGGGCGCTTCTGATTATGAGCCGAAGGTTTCATCTGAATAATGCTAAAAACCCCTGTGAAAACTTCATTTTTCCAGATGGTTCCAAACATCCAGATGTTTGGCAGCAGGCACACAAAGAATCCAGATGATTATCTTACTTTCTATGCATGTATCTTGCTGTACTGAATAAAGAATCCTGACACAGAAGCAAATAGATAGTAAATCCCCAAAGGACCATGCGTTAACATACCACAGTTTAAATAAGAAATGTATCTTTTACCACTTCCCTAACCTTCATTAAATTCTAGAGCATAAGGATCCACAACACAGTATTTTATAAATGATTTCTTTTTGGAAATAGTCCTAATGTCCAACTTGAATCTCTCTAGCAAGATTCACATCCCCTGGTCATTAGAAAGGATACACAGAGATTCTTTCAAGGCTACCTGGGACCATTAATTTTGTGTCAACTTGCCTGAGCTAAGAAATGCCCAGACAATTGGTAAGATAATGTCTCTGGCCATGCCTATGAGGATGTTTCATAAAAGACGAGCATTTGAATGAGTAGACTGAGTAAAGAAATCTGCCCTCACCAATGTTGTGGGCTAATTCAATCCATTGGGGTACCATGAGAATCTGGAGGAAAAGTGGATTGTCTTTCTCCTTAAGCTGGGACATGCATCTTTCTCTGCTTCCTCTTGATCCTTCAGACTCCAAGATTACAGCACTGGCCCCCCTGTTTCTCAGGTCTTCAGACTTGGGTTGAATTATACCCCTGTCTTTCCTGGGCCTGCAGACTGCAGATAGTGTATTATAGGACTTCTCAGTTTCCATAATTAGGTGTACTAATTTCCATAAGTCTCCTTTTAAATCCATTGCTATACCTATTGATGTCCTATTGCTCCTCTTTCTCTGGAGAACCTTAATACTCTTCTATTTCTACCAGAAGACCAAAATACTTCCAGTTCTTCAAGAAAGACTAATATTTAAATAGCTACCTGAAGATGCAGGCCTTCTGCCATCTCTAGGGTGACTCACCAGCCAGAACCTTCAAAAGTGTAAGGCAGCCTAACACTGCCTTTTGTTGTTGTTGTTGTTGTTGTTGTTGTTATTGTTGTTACATTTGTGAGTTACATTTTACTTCTTTTGATTTATTTTTTTGTTAAATCCTTTACTTTCATTCATTTATGTTTATCGCTTCATCCTGTAAGCATATCCAATTAGGTCAAGCAGGGAGGCACAATGACACATCTTTAGTGGTTATCACATGGCCTCTAAACCACAGCAATGGCATTGGTTGCAGCTGTTTAAAGCCTACAGCACTTTCACCACGGCTTGGGACCTATTTGGGAGGCAGCTGTCAGATCATGCTCTCCACCGGGCTGCATTCCAACAAATCAAGTTAACCCATTTGTTCCATCATCTACACAACAAATAATTACATGCATAAGAATGTAACTATACTGCAATATAATTATAATGATATTAATATAGTAATATATAAGTTCTAGATTGTGATTTCCAACCCATTTTAGTGTATTCCTGTAAATTTTATTGAAATATTCACAGAATTGAAAACTTGGGACTTCATGGGTTAAATCAAAAATGGTGAAACATGAATTCAAAACCCATGAAGACAATAACTCATTATTTGACAGATCAAGGACCTCAGGAAAACTACAGGCAAATGCCTTAAGTTTGTCTACCACTTGCTTCTATCTCTCACTTCACATCTCCTTTCTCTCGTATCTTCTCCAAACTCATCCTAAAACCTATTCTGGGTCTCAATCGGGAGGAATTTGCACTTAACCAACTAGAAGGCCCTGGGTTCAATATTTAAACTGCCCCAGGCAAAAAGTTACCTATGGAAAAAAAATTAAAAATCATAACACCCATACCACAAAGCAAAAAAAAAAAAAAAAGTGAGGAGTGGGGGGCAAATCTCAGAGCCCAAAAGCTTTACTACTACTAGATTGAAACATAGCCTCTTTATTTCTACAAAGATGATGAATTCCTAAAACAAACGCAAATAAATGGATATCTAATAGCAAAATAATTCAAGAATCAACCATACCATATAAAGAACTTCTAAACCTGTCATCTCTTCATACAGATCAAGGCACATCACACAGACAGGGGGACTTCCTTATACAGAAAGGGGCCTCCACCACTTTACAAAGTACGGGGTGGGGGCGGGGAAGACTTCCCTTCAGTTCTTTTGTTTAACAAAACCAAGTACAATCCCTAAACTTCATTCACCAGGTTGGACAATTGCAATCCTAAAAGTTCTCTGGTTATATTTGGGAGTTGCCCACACTTGTCACATGGTCACAATGTGGACTCATTGCAGGACTAGACATCCTCTCCCAAAGCCAAGAGAATGTTAGAATCCAGGCAAGAATGAGAGAAGCACAGAAACAGTTTTCCCCGACCTGGGAGAGAAATTTAGTGTAAGCATTCTCCAAAGTTCAGGGAATGGGACTCAATGAATCCACAAGTAAACAGACTTGTCCTGGGATACCTGACATGCTCTGATATCAATCAAGAACAAATATGTGAGGAACAAAAGGAGTATTATCTTTTACCCACACACTAAACATGTCCTTGACACCTACCACATAGAAAACACTACTTACTAGTTTTACACCTATTCCTGGAAACTACTTCAAAATGGAAAATTCAGTGTTTTTCTTGGTGGTGTACCAGTAAATCTGGGATACCACATGTGTTGCTGGTATGTTTATTGGTGGAAAAGGAGCCCTTATATCCCACAGTCAAAACCAAACTGCCAAAAACAAAGCAAAGCCTATAGCTCATGTTACCATGATTGGCCATTTCCACCCTCCAGTGACGCAGAGCTAAGGGGGAGATTCTGTCAGAGCATGACTGCATGATGAAGGGGCCTGACAGTGATTGTTGGACCATAATCAGGAACCACTGGGCCATTTTCTTCTACTGAGTGTGTTTCAATTATGAATGAAAACTAAGTATGACCATATATCCTTGGCACAGTGATATACAAAATGAAAGAGTTGGGCAGGAGCCACAAGCACTACTGTGGTAAAGGAATAAAGGATGAACATAGAACTACAGTGTGCAGAAAAGAGTTCATGATGTGACAGGGAACTGAGAAAGAAAAGCTTAAATAATGACTCAAAAACCGAGTTTCTGAAAAACTACACAAACCAGGAATGCTTCCAGAGGCAGACCCTCACTAATGGCAAATACCAACAGCATGACCAGCACACTTTTCTGGCTAGGGAAGCAATGAAGTTGTTAGACATGCTATAGGGTGTTTTTGTTTGTTTGTTTGTTTGTTTTCCAGAGACTGATAAAATCATCTTGAAGGGGGTCAAAAGGGAACTTGGGACTAATGTCAATGATACAGGCTGCTATTCTTCAGATGTTGAATGTGTTAAAGGCTTGGTCCCCAGGGTGGCACTATGGGAGGTGGTACTATGGAACGTTAGGAAGTGGGTCCTAGTGGGAGGGAAGTCCTTAGTTCATTGGAGCTTGCCCTTGAAGGGGATTGTGGGACTCTGCCCCATTCCTTTCTTTGTCTTTTCTTCCTGGCCCATCATGTAAACAGTTTGCTCCACTGTGCATTCCTACTATGATGTGCTGTCCTCACCAGAGTCCCAAAGTAAAGGGGTCATCTGATCTTGGGCTAGAATTTCCAGAATCATGAGCAAAAGTAAATCTTTTCTCTTTGTAAGTTAATTGACTCAGTTTCTTTGCTATAGTAACAGAAAGTTTATTAATAAACTTTCTAAAATAACAGCAATCTAAAATCTTGTTAGTATTGCCATCTGGCCTTGGTCATGTGAGTTTTTGTTCTTGTTTGTAAATGAAGACACCAGCCATTTTTATTGTTATCTGCAGTCAAAGAAGCACTTAATTTCTCTTAGATGGAACTATATGAATACATACACACATGTGTTATGCACACAGGCGTTTATAGAGACAATATTAAATAGACTTATAAAATTCTGGAATTGGAAGGGATGTTAAGAACCATTTGACGAACTTCTCACCTAAAGCCAGAATGTGCACCACAAGATGCCAGGCCCAGTATCCCTCAACTTCTTGGCCATCCCTTTGTGCATACAGGTCTCTTCCAAGCATCTCTGCAGCCCATTCTAGCTTTGTCTCATTACTGTTCTCTTTCTAGAATAGACTCCCTGGGGAAGAGTTCACTTCTTCGGTTACAATCCTCTTCTATCTGAATTATGCACTCACCCCTCAATCACCTCCAATTAAGCCTGTTCTCTCACTTATCTTCAGTGCACAACTAAGAATTTGACCTTGGGCATTTTACCAGTTATAAGCTATCAAATTTAATAAAAAACAAATTTTATTTTCTTAAAAAAAAAAAGTACTTCCCAGACTATTTATCTATCATGGTTGGGCTACTTTCTTCTTAACCTAATATATAATATTTGAATAGATTCTCCTTATATATATGTCCATCCCCCTATTCAGTGGATCATCCTATTACCTGTGGACTCTTCTTCAAATTCCTGTCTTCATATCCTTTGTCATGGGCATGAGCTTGGTCCAAATTTGCCCAATTTGACAACTGAACCACCTATCTTTGAACTCCAGCATCTCTCCCCTCAAAGGAATTTTATGCGGAACCACAATCCTTACAAAGATTTATCTGAATTACATAAAAATCTTTATCAGATTTTCAAACTCAATCAGAATATCATAAAACATATATATATAACATTTCATAAACTATAAAGTACTGAGTGTACATTTCTTTCCCCCTTCTACTTTTACCTATCTTCAAGTTGAGATTTTGTTGTTGTTGTTGTTATGCAATTGAACTTGGGGGCTTAACCACTAAGCCACATCCCCAGCCCTTTTTATTTATTTTTTATCTTGAGACAGAGACTCACAAAGTTGCTCCGGGCCTTGCTAAGCTGTTAAGGCTGACTGGGGACTTCCCATCCTCCTGCCTCAGTCTCCCAACATGTATGTGTCACATCACCATGCCAGGCTCTCAAATTGAGAATTTTTTTTCTTTTCTGAGATTGAACCTAGGTGTGCTTAACCACTAAGAAGCATCCCCAACACTTTTTATTTTTTATCTTGAGACAAGGTCTGAGTTGCTCAAGGCCTCGCTAAATTGCTGAGGCTGGCATTGAACCTGTGAACCTCCTGCCTCAGCATTCTAAGCTGTGGGGATTATTGGCATGTGCCACTGCAACCGGCCTCAAAATGAGATTTTTTAATCACAGATTTCAAATCTTTCCATGACTTTCCTGAGGACCTTAATCATGTCATGCTCTGTTCTGTAAAACAGGACTCCAGGTATTTGTGTCTGGCAGGGCAGAGGGGGGTGGGTGTCAGCTAGCAAATGTATTCTGACTTATTTTGTCTTTTTTTTTTTTTCCCCCTTTTGGTGTCAGGGATTGAATTTGTGGGCATTTAACCACTGAGCCACATTCCCACCTCTTTTTTGTATTTTATTTAGAGACAGGGTCTCACTGAGTTGCTTAGGACCTCCCTAAGTTGCTAAGGCTGGCTTTCAACTCATGATCCTCCTGCCTCAGCCTCCCAAGCTACTGGGTTTATAGGAGTGCACCACTGTGCTGGGCACTTATGTTGCCTTCTGAGGCAAACTTCAGGCCAATCCTTTTGTGCCCAGAATTCTCTCTACCAGATCAGGTCTCTTCCCTCTTTATGACCCTACCCAGACCCACACCTCTCAATTTGAGGCCCCTTCTAACAGCCCAGTCTGCCCTGAATTTTACTGCTATTTTCAAATGCTCCAATAAATAACCCAATCTATATCCATTCCCATTAGGTTTGGGTTTTAGTGAAAAGTTGGGGAAAACATATGAACATGTATGGAAAGGGCTTGAAATGTGATGATATGTTATGTAAAGTTAAATGGATCTAGGTCAAAATCCCAGAACTTCTATTTACTAGAGCATGTTGGTAGGCCCACTTAGTCTGAGCCTCTCTCTTATTCCTACTTCAGAGTATATGTGAGTATTAACAAAATAATATTAACTAGCCTGTTGGCAATAAGCAAATAATAAAATTCAATATTTACCAAATAAAAATAGTAGTCATACTATTTCTACATATATATTCCCTTTTATATATGAGACTTAAATTTACTGATGAATGTCTACAACACAGGAGAAAATGTAACAGATTCATGAATCTGTTCATGATTTCTCTCTGAAGATGACTGTTTGCTAGTTTAAAAAGAAAATAACCAAACAAAACCCATATGTATTAACTGTGGATTCTACATATATAAAAATGTACATGTTTTACAAATTTAAATTATATTTGGCAATAAACATATAAATATAATTAGATTCTTAGAGTTTGGAATTAATATCCTTTTATTGTGACCTTAGTATACATTTGGTCTTTAACAAATTACTTATTAAAGTCTGTTCTGTCTTTCTCAAAGCAATAGAAATTTTTGTGGTATAAAAATGATGCCTTTTATTTTGCCATGCTAAGAATATGTATGTATTGGGTCAACAGCTTCTTAAAAGTTTCAACAAACTTTGATTTTGTTCAGGAGTTCTGGGGCGGGGGGAGGTGATAATGATCAATAATACCCTTAGTTTTGGAGAAATGTTACACAAAAGATAATTGAGCTCTTGAGAAAAGAAAATAACTATCCTTGTAAAACATTAATAGGGAGAACATCTAACCCTGCATAAAAGGGGCATTCCAGCCATGTAAGGAATATTACTTCTCAAATCTCTCAAGCAACAGAAATAAACACACAAAAATCATAGCATCGTAGTATCACTGCCATTCCAAATCTTTCCTTTGTTTCTTTGTGGGGCTTACTGTGCTTACTTGCCATATAAAACATTTATGTGAGTTATCTTATTCTTCTTCCAGTTAATACATCTAGCATTTCAGAACTATTTTAAAGGACAGATGTCAGAAGTCAATGAAAAACTCCTCCTCCTGCCCTGTCAGAATTGTGTGGTTCTGTCTCATCTTTGGTCATGGTAGCCCAGTAGTCAGTTTTCCTAATAATTTTATTAAAGTCCTGTGAAAGATCAAACTTTGTGTATATGGTGGTATATATGATAGAAAATTGTGAAATTGGTAAAAGTTGATCCGCATATGAAAATATTGGAACCTGATATTCTGTGAAGGAAAATTTGCTTCCACATTGGAAGCTCGCAAGCCACTGGAATGGTCAAAAAGAATCACAGTGTAGATTTTTTAGATTTTCAATTCCTACATTAAGAACTGTGTAAAAAAAAGTATAATGTCTGTGTACAGATTCTCAATACAACCAACAAAATCTCAATTATGAAAGAGGAAAAAAAAGGTGAATGGAGTGTGCAATTGAGGAAGCAAATGACTGTCAATGGAGGAAGAAGCCCAAGGAATGAGAAATATGAATGGCAAAATTTCTGAAATGAATCTCAGACCTCAAGTTCAGCCTGCAGTGTCAAAATGACCTCATGCTAAGCCACTCCAACTGACTTGAAGCAAAAGAGAAGAACTATTTCTATACTAAATAGAGTCTAAACAACCAATCACTGCAGGATACAATCCTTCTGCTGCTCCTTGCTTTCCTGGAGCTTGTAGAAACAAAGACTTTGGGATAAGCAATGTGGTTTTCATAATCTGCCCCCGACATTAAATCCAAACCTTTCTCATATCCTACCCCTTTTAAGAGTGGAAATTCAGGGCAAACTAAAGTCCCTGAAGCTTTAAAACACCATCTTCTTAGTATCCAATGACATCCTCGCTCTCTTTACATGCTATGATCAGAGTCAGAGAAACTAAGCGGATGTGGCAACAGAAGCAAACACAGGATACTATGTTGCCTATTTTTATTTATTTATTTTTTTTAATTTTAGAATTTTTTTTAATATTTATTTTTTAGTTATCGGCGGACACAACATCATTGTTTGTATGTGGTGCTGAGGATCGAACCCCGGCCGCACGCACGCCAGACGAGCGTGCTACCGCTTGAGCCACATCCCCAGCCCTGTTGCCTATTTTTAAATTGAAGGAAGGGGCCATAAACCAAGGAATGTAAGTGAAACTAAAAATAGCAAGGAGACGGACTCCCTCCCAGAAAGCTACCACCCTGTTGTCTCTTTTTATACTTCTGATCTATGGAATTTGTAAGATAATAAATTTGGGTTCCTTAATGCCTGCAAGTTTGTGGTCATTTGTTACAGCAACAATAAGAAATTAATACCTGGTTAATTCTTGTTCAACCTAAACTCAGCTCAGGCACACTTTCCAGGACACCTTACCTGCCTTGTTCTTACCCTACCTGCCGTCTTCCCTTTACTTTGCCTTGGCTAGCTCTTCCTCCTCTTTGCAAAGCATCTTGCATTTACCAAAATGATTGATCCCTCAATTAGCCTGAGAGGCTTCCTTTTAAGAGTAGGTCTATGGGTTTTTTTTTTTTTTTTAGTTTTTTTTTTTTTTGTAGTTGTAGATGGACAGAATGCCTTTATTTTATTTGCTTATTTTTTTTTATATGGTGCTAAGGATCAAACCCAGTGCCTCAAACATGCTAGGCAAGTGCTCTGCCACTGAGCTATGCCCTAGCCCCTATGTTTATTTTTTATTTCCATCGTTTATCAATGTTTCTGGTTCAGAGAATACTCAAAAGGCTTTCAGTAAATTATCATGACTCACCCCTTAGTAATCAACAAGATACCAGTGTTCATTTCCTTACTAGATGATAAAGACACTGATGACAAGTAGCTAGTTCATTACCAGGAAATGAACTTAAAAGTACTATCAATGGCTCCTTTCTCCTTTAGCAAGGCCTTCACAATGTCATTTGCCCATTTCAAGCACATTTGCTTGAAAGAAGTTTAACCATACTTTCTACCTCCAAACAGAATGTTCATGAAACTTTCAGTCACAAAGAGAAACTAAGTATCAGGTTGAAAGAGAAAGACAGAAAATAGTAGTTAAAAAAAAATAGAAAATATTTTCATGATTCTTGTACAGTTACGGAGGTGAACTGTATTTTCCAAAGACAGCAACATCTGTCCCTCTCATGTGATGTTCTACACTGTGACCCCAATACTCCAACGATCAAGAAATGTTTGGGGCTGGGGATGTTGCTCAAGCAGTAGCGCGCCCGGGTTCGATCCTTAGCACCACATACAAAGATGTTGTGTCCGCCAAAAACTAAAAAATAAATATATAAATGTATAAAATAAATATATAAATGTAGCCAGTGCCTTCCCCTTGTACCTCAGTTGGCCTCAGGGCTTCACTGGTAAGCAACAGAATGCAGCAGAAGTGACAATGCATGACTTACGCAACTATCTCAGAGGACATGCTGTGATTTCTGTCCCTTTAAGCACTTGCTCTCCAGATGCTCCTCCCTGGGGCACCCTCTCCTAGAAGCTAGATGCAATGCTGTGAGAAGCCCAGGCCATGTTTAGTTCTTCAAGGAGGCTCTCTGGTTGGTAGCCCCAGTCAAGCCCAGCCTGGGAGGCATCAGACTCAAAATTAGATACCTGAGTGAAGAAGTCTCCCGACAAATCCCTGTCCCCAGTCAATGATATCTTCCCTGAGAGATCCTCCACATAAGGGAGCAGTGACAACCCCTGCCATACCTGACTTCCAGACCTGTAGAATCCATCAGACTAGTAATACTAAATTTGGGGCACTTCATTATCCAAGGCAATAACTACAATAGTTAATTAACAGACAAAATACTTAGCAGTATTACTATCACATAAAATTGCGGCTTTGCTTCCTGTCCTTAGGAAGACGGACCAGCAAGAAGTGTCTTGGTGAATTAAATCAATTTGATTCTGGCCTAAAAAAATACATATATGCTCTAGGACTACAGCTCCCAGAGACTTTAGATTTAATGGAACCAAACAGTAAGTACTCTTCCTTCCACATCTAAGATTTTACCACTTTTAGATTTTTTTCAATGACTTTGGGATTCATAGTCCTATGTCCTCATATGTCCAAGAGGTTAGATTAGATGGGATTAAATTCAAAAGGGTCCTGGAAGAATACTAGAATGTCTGCTCTTCTTCCTGTCCAGTTTGGAGCACTGTAAATAAAACCTGACAGACCTTCTTAAGTCAACTAAATAATGTGTAGCATGAGTGCTTTCAGATACCCAGGAGCTAAACCACATTGGGTTTCTTAGGAAGCCTTCTAGCACCAAGTGAAAAAAAAAAAAGAGCAGCTACTGCCAAGAGGGTTGTGTACAAGAGAGGTGGTGGCCTTGAGAGACTCGTTTCACAAGACTCCAAGTATCTATACTAGAAGGTCAGAAGTGGGAGGCAGTGGGGCCTTTAAAATACAAACTCAAGCTATTTTGCTCAAGGCAGATGCTGCATTCTGGAAGCAGATGAGAACACAGTTATCATTAGTCTGAAAATCCTGATGAATTCCAGGTGCACCTCCCAGCAGCCTGGGAGAGCTAGTGGCTCCAAATCCTCAGAGGGTTTTGTCATTCATGTCACAGAAGGCTATTCCACCACAGTCTATGGGGCCTCAGTACTTTTCCTCTTTGATTTCAAATATAAACATTTTTGCCCAGACTTTTGGGGATACTTTTTAAAGTAAGGCAATTTCTCAAATATATCGAAGAATATAAGGGAAAAAAACAATCAAGAAACAAGATATGAAAAATTTGAGGAGAAGATGATCTAGATCAAAGACTTCAACATTCCTATAAGAAACTGGATTAAATATAGTGTTTATAAATCTGAAGTGGGTGCTGGTTGACTTCTTTCACCAAAAGGTGCAGTTTAATGACCCAGTGGATTGCTACCTGTGGTCCCTGTTGCTGGGGAGAGAAGAAAAGGCACGATCAGAACCGTCAACAGTGTTTATGGGGGCTCAGCCTCAAGGGCACAGCCAGAGTCCCGCCACAGTTTAGGAACGCCCATCCACTCTCCCATCCTCATTCTCTAGGCTCCTAGTCAATCTGTGCATTTCTCAACATCCTTCTAATCTACCTTTTCCTATCTGTTAGAGTATGTTTCTGCTCCTGGCAAACAAGAACCTGAACCAATTCAAATACCAAAATAACCACACGTATTTCCAAAAGCAACCCCTCGCTGAATATGGGAGGCATCAGACTCAAAACTAGATACCTGAGTGAAGTAGAGTGAGTAGACTCCATTCCCTCTCTCTCCCTCTCTTTCACTCACTCTTCTGCATTTTAGACAGACAGACAGACAGACAGACAGACACACACACACACACACACACACACACACACACACCATGCAAAAAAGAAAGAAGAGAAAGAAACAACTTAGGGAAGATGGCTGTATGTCCTTCCACATGGCTAAATTATCCAATACAGAAAAACAGATGGTTTCTTGTTCTCACCCTGATCCTCCTTTCAGGACCATAAATTTTCATAAGAAGATGTTTCGACACAAAAACAGATGTGTTAATTCCCCTTATTTAAATTTTCTTACAAGAAAAGAATTCAAGTAACACAGCAGTTGACTGTTAATGATCTAGACTTCATCAACTCAATATACTGATGTTTTGATGCATACCACAACCCACACAAACTATAAGTTTACTGACTGAATTTATGCAACTAAAATTCATTTATCATCCCATACATGGAAGCAGCATATGTGCTTGCTCCCCAGCTTATAATAAGCAAGGCCTTGGGCTAACATTCTTTCCACCATCAGATACCATTAAATAAGGGGGCCATCACTTTTCCTGAAACATGTACTTCACATATTGCATGACTCATAACAAGATTCTTTGGGAGAAAACAAAACAGAAAACAAATTTGCTAGGATCTTCAATATTAACCAAAACATGAGAAAACAATGTAATCATATATAAAAATGTATTAAGAGCCAAACGATACCTGATAGATTTGTTGGCTCTGGAGGGGGAGCGAATAAAATTCCTGCTAAGTACTTAAAATGAGTGGTCTCTAAACTTCTCTCTACATCTAGTTCTACATGAAGGCGGTCTGCTCGCCTGAGTTCTAACAGTAGTCAAAACCCAGAGGGTCTAACTACAAAAAGCAGATGCTGAAATTCCCTGCTCTACTCCCTGCAGAAACAGGGATAACCTCTTCTTCCTTCTCCTAGAAAGAGTTAAAAGCTTTAAAAACAATCTTCATGAAGGCCAATGGTCCTTTGGTCCTATGCCCAGTGTCCTCTACCTGATCTGGTACTCTCTGCCACAGGTAGCTTCTCACTGACAAAAACCCTATCTGTCAGTCTTACTCACTGACCAAAACCCTATCTGCACAGTAGCATATCCTTGTATTCAAGAATATATACAAGGATAGGCTGCGAGGCTCCTTGGAGCCCAAAGATTCCAGTGACATTTTGGCTGAAAGCATTAAAGAACACACCCTTCACTGTGAATTATATATTTTTTTTAAAAATCAACTCACATAAAGAGGGAAGGATAAAAAGAGAGGGAAGTAAAAGATTGAGCTGTGAATGCCATTACATTTTTTAAGAACAAGATCATAGCAAAGTAACGCTTTTTCCACTCCAAGATAGGATAAATAGGAATAGGTCAAAAGAGCATCAGCCTAAGAACAAAGTTTCCCAGGGGCATGTTCCTGCCTTGTCCCTGTTCACATGGCAATCAGGATAATCCTTGGGCTTGGGCTGTCTACAAAAGGCTACAGCTAGAGATAAATGCAGGACCAGAGCACATAGCTCTGGCCTTGACCTTTCTCCCATATGGCAAATGCCTATGCCAAGGACAAAAAGAAGGTAAATAGCACCTTCCCTCTTAAGTAATTACAGAAATGAAGCAGGTTTTGATTAAAACTCTAAAAGCTCAAACTTAAAGCTAATTTGGATGACAACTAGACAGCTATTGATTTAGCAGGACTACGTTTTTCTTCAACTAAGTACATATGATGCCCTAAATGGCTAAACCATGGGCAATTCTGACACCAGACAGTTAAAACTCAATTGTGCAGAAGTTTGTATGCCTGCTATGCATAACAAAGAGATTCTATTTCAGCAAAAATAAAGCAAAACCCAACATTAATCTCATAAGTTACTAGCTTTGATTCTGATTCTATACAATTAAATCTTTAGGATATAATTTGACCAGTAGTATAATCAGATGACAGTCAAAACACTAGTTATAACAAGGGTCACTGATATCTGCATTGTAAATGCTTTCAGTGTAGAATGTGATATTTCCAAATATGATCTAATCATAAATTTTTATAAGTTATTCTAGCAGTATATGCTATTTATTTTTCCTTGAAAAACCATCCACCCAAACATACAAACATACCTCCTTATTTATAAATGTAAAATTTATATATTTACATATGATGTATTATTAAAACATTCAGAGAAAGGCTTTTCTTGTTTACAAAAATTACTTGTTTTGAAAGCAGAATATGAATTTAAAGATTCACTCTTATTCTTCATCATTGTCTTAGAACCTGAGTATTTTTTTGCTATCACTAGGGCCAAATAAATTGAAACAAAACAAATAAACAAACTCTTTGATTCTCTCCATAGTCAGCAGTAACAAAGTGGATAATGTCAAAATCTAAGCACCAAATGGAAGAAGAAAGGTGACATAAATAAGAGACAAGAGGAGTGTTTGTCCAGCCCACATGTTGGAAGCTCCCCATCCCATGTGGAGCATCATAGAACCACTCTCCAGTACATATGGCAGCTGGGGTGGTGAGTCCAATTAGGGAGGTGAAGGTAGGGAGGTTGGCTCTCTGGTGCTAACTCAGTATTTCCCTTATTTCTCTGAGAAGTTCACACACAACTGGGCCCACACTTCAGCATGGTTTCATGGAAGTCTCTAGGATCAGGAACACCAAACCCTAAGCCTGGCTTTTTGTGACCATAGGAAACCCTCAATTTGAATTTTAGTTTGTTCTTTTATATAAAGGAAATATTAACAGTTGTTCCAAAGATGCTAATATAGAACCAGAAAATTTCTTGTGTGGAGCTGGTGCAGCCCTAGAATAGAGTCGGTGCTCAACAAACACTATTCATGCTCTCTTCCTCCAGAGGCTTGCAGCAAAGAAAACAGGAAGGGTGGAAGTCGCTGTGAGATCTGGACTATAACACATCTTAAGTCTTAATCCAGCAACACCTGGAATTAAATGGGACTGCCAGGGTAAGTCACGAATCTGAGGGTCCTCCTGTAACCTGGGCTCCAAGTGCCGTCAATATTCTCCAGGGCTATTCTTGACATCTTTTTCCTCAAATTTGCATTGAATGTAGGCATATACTGAGAAATATGCCTACATATTCTTCTAGGTCATGTAACTGTCCACTACCCCTAAGGGAGACTGGTATTATCGCAGCTGCGATGTCTTGATACTTTGGGGCAGAATTCTTGGTGTCATATTATCAATGTGTAATGGTTTCTTTTTTTGAACTCAGTCTTTACATTCAACCATGCATGTCCACTACTTTATAGTTTTGTGACAGGACCACTTAATTAGTAAAATCACAAACTCCTGAACTAAGTGTCTATATTTATTTGACAGGTTTTTCATAGCATCCAACAAAGCAATTATAATAAAATACTACTTGGGAGAAGCAACTCTGATGAAAAAGTTCATGAAATTTATAGGATATTATCTACATATTTTCAACCCTAAGGAAAACCATATGCATGTGACAAAATCTGTTTTCAAACTGACCATTTCATATTCCTCAAATGAAAATATTGTACTGCAAATATCATTAAATTGTGGTAGAAACAAAACACCCAAATTTAAGATGTATAGGCTAGCTTCACGCCTTTCCTCTCGGTGATATATTAGAAAATCAGCGATTACACTCTTTGGATCCTAGAACGAATGAAGAGGTAAAGTCATTCTGCTTGAGGATATCCCAATATGAGCTCTTTGAGTGAGCAGGCTTATTAAACTGTAGTGCATCCTACCTCCTTGAAGTTATCAAAAGCTGATAAAATGATTTCGTGCCCTCCTCTGACAAGACAAACGGCTGCCAACAGTTCTAAGACAAGGGCTTTTGTTCTGTCAAAACAAGAAGAAAAAAGAAAAACACAGATCGGTGAAAATGACATGGTGAGTCATCTACTCCTGCCTCCAAGATGAATATGAGAATAATCATCATTTTCCCTTGTGCTTTTTAAACCTTTATTCTGTTACATAGTTATACTAAATCACTTTTTGAAAACTTTACCGACTTTTCGATATGTGCTTTGTCTAAAACAGCAAATGTGGAAGGCAAGCTTCCTACACCCAAAATTTACGAATTTCACTTATTAATGAAATTTCACTAATTCTTTCAGTCAAATTATCAAGTGACTCAGAGCAACAGAGCTGAAAAAATTTTACTGATGAGCTAAAAACAATAGGAAACATGAGAATACACACACACAAAAGTAACAACTGAATATTCTTCCTGGTTTTAGAGTCAGAGGTATAATATGAGAAAGCTCAAAATCAACTCAAATTTATGTTTTACACTTCAAATCTGCTCACATGCAGATAGATCTATTAAAATCCCATGTGACCACAAAAGTTTCTATCACTTCTTCATATGCAGGAGATCTGGGAGGAGTTGGATTACAGCTGTACTAGTGCAAAAATATTTTCTCTGACTCAAGAAAATAAAACTCCATCTGAAATATTTTTGAAAGGAGAATCTAGAGATCATTCTAAGTTTGTAAATACAGTGTCGAAAAAGAAATGGCATTGTTTCTTCACCGTAAGATCACTTAAATATTTCATCTTTGTTCCGGAATAAAAACTATTGCCAACCTCTTAACAAAGACTGTTCTGAAATTCCACAGTATCAACTGTCTTAAGAAAAATGAATAATAACTTTTCTATAGTGGAAGGCAGAGACATGACTAGTTAGGATTTTAATAAAGAAAGTAAGAAATCACTAAGTTGTAGATTTATTCAGGGGAAGTTTTAAGAAATACTACTCAATATTTAAGTAATCTTTACACACTGCATTACATTCCTAGAAAGGCCTAATTTACAATCATATTTTTAAGGTGAATTAACAGTTTCTAGATACTCAGTTTATATATTGCATCTCAGGGAAGGGAACTATATATTTGAAACAGAATACCTCACCAAGTTGGAAAAGCTCAAGATAACCAAAAGAGAAACTGTTGATGAGAGACTTCTAGAGGTAATTTGTAAGGCAATTAATCTGTGTCTGGTCTTTAAAGAAAACAAATATTAAAGAAATCTGCATATCTGTTCATTTGTTTTTCTATTTGTTAACTAAAGGTACATATGTAAAGTTAGGAAGCAAAATGTGGATAAGAAACGGTGGTTTCAATTAGCTATTAGTAATTTAAGACTCTCCTAGTCCCATGTCTGGACAAACTTACAGCTTAATTCTCTTCACCAATTTAGCAGCAAAGATGTTTAATACCAGACCTAGAAAGGAATAAAAGCTTAAGGAGCAAAGTGAATGGCTAAAGTTGTCACCAGGTGCTCAACTCTGCCCCATGTAAAGATGTAACTTGGCTGAAAGGAAAAAAATCCACACAGCCAAGTACTTTACAGTCAGTCTTATTTCAGCAAACCACACCTGAGAGTTTCAAAATTTTAACTTTTGTTAAGTGTTAACTAGCTCTAGTTAGATTTAGACTTACAGTACAAAGGAAGCTCACCTGGGATTCTTGTTGTTCAAGCTTAGTGCAATCTCATTAACAGCATGTGGATGAGACATGACCATGTTGAAACCATACTGAAATGTGGGAGAAAAAAAAACAAAAAAGCATTAGGAAATAGGTCAGGTGATAGTCAATATTAGTTAAAAACAAAAAATCTGAAGGTTCTCTCTCATGTAACAATGATACACTATCATAAATGAGGTCATCACAAATGCACATTATTGTCAAAACATACTTCTGTATTGAAAATATCGGGGATGCCATCATCAAAGGCTTATCTTCCTATATATACATAAGTTACACATTTTTCTTTATTAAAATAGTGAAAAGGCCAGGCACAGTGGCACATGGCCTGTAGTCCCAGTGGCTAGGGAGGCCGAGATGGGAGGATCACAAGTTCAAAGCCAGCCTTAACAAAAGCGAGGACTAAGCAACTCAGTGAGACCCTGTCTCTAAATAAAATACAAAAAAGGGCTGGGGATGTGGCTCAGTGACCAAGTCTCCTGAGTTCAATCCCCAGTGTCCCCCCATCCCCCCAAAATTAGTAAAAAAAAGCCCTATCCAAGGGATTCTCAACTCAGCCTGCTCATTCAATCATTTGAAAGACAAAACGAAACACTGATTGATTCCCCAAGATCCACCCAGGTTAATTTGGTCTGAATCTCAACAACAGAGCCCTGGAATCTGAAAATTTTTAAGCTTCCAGGTGACTTCACTTAGCAGTTAGGAATCGCTCCATCAAGTCCCTTCTCTGGGCTCCCAGAACCAAGGGCCTAGAAAACCTGTCTTTCTCTGAGGTATGTTATATCACCCTTCTACACAAAGAACAAGCTTAAGAAATTTGATTCTACTAAATTGAGGAATTACCTTCTCTCTCCTAAATTTACTGTCAGCTTATGAACTATTTCCTCTTACACTGAGAAAAATGTATGCAATCAGAAAATCCTTCCAAAAGCTCCAACCATATCACCCACACACAAAGATCTATGGTTAACCTCCTCACCTCTTTCCACAAATGAACTCTTCCATGCTTCCATTTGAGGCTAATCCCTGCACTTAAGTCCTTGATTTCATTCCCTCTCACCTCCTCAAAAATATATGCTACAGAAATTCCTCCACTCACCATCACCTTTCCCTGTCTACTAATTCATTATCATGAACATAAAAACATCATGAAAAATGCTCTTATCTTAAAACAACTGCAGCAAAACCCTCTTTGATACCACAATGAGTCTAGCTACCTCCTCTCGTTTCTGTTATCCTTACAACAAAATTCCCCCTAAATACTCAGGATCTCTGATTCCTCTCATTTGCTGTTGAATCCACTCCCACCAGGCATTTTACTCCACAGCCCACTTGTTAAGAGTTTGGATGTGAGGTGGTTCCCAGAAAAGCTCACAGTAGACTGTACAGGAATGTTAAACAAAACAATGAGATTATGGCAGTTGCAACACAATCATGGATTCATCTATTTGTCGGATTAGTAATTTGAGTGGATTACTGTGTAAGTGTAGACATGGGACTTGGCTAGAGGAAGCAGGTCACTGGAGGGAGGGGGGTGTCCTTGGGGATGATGTACTTGTTCGTGGCTCCTTGTGCTCTCTTGGCTTCCTGGCTGCCATGAGCTGAGCAACCTTCCTGTGTCACACCCTTCCACCAGATGTTCTGTTTCACCTCAAACCCAGAGCAGTGGAGTTGGCCAATCATGAACTGAATCTATTAAACCATGAGCCCAAAATAAACTTTTTTACCCTCTAAGTTGTTCTTGTCTGGTCGTTTGGTCACAGTGATGAAAAGCTGACCAACATACCTCTGAATCTATTCTTGCCAATATCACCAATGACCGACATTTTGTTAGTCAATGGCCTCACTCATCTTATATGATTCAGCAGCAACATTTTTCTTCTTTCAGTAACAGGGATACCAAACCCAGAACCTGGCACATGCTAGGCAAGCATTCTACCACTGAGCTATGTCCCCAGTCCCAGTCTCTTTTGTTTTTTAATTGGGTAAACAGCATTTCACCAAGTTGCCAGGCTGGCCTGGAACTTGAGATTCTCCTGCCTCGCCCTCCCAAGTCACTGTATTATAGACATGAGCCACCACACTCAGCTTGGGAGCATTAGACAAAGTGGAGCATTCCCTTCTTGAAACATGGTCTTCAGATAGCTCTACCTTCCTGGCTACTTCTCCGGTGAACTAGTTTTTCCTCATCTCTTAAACATTTAAATGGAGTGTCCCACGGTTCATACTTTGGACCTCTTTACTTCTCTGTTGGCCCCACAGATTTCATTCATACTCCTAGTTTCCTAAATGCTCTATGTGCTAACTAGTCTCAAATTTGTAGCTCAGTGGAGGAGCACTTGCCTAGCACGTGTGAGGCACTGGGTATGATTCTTAGCACCACATATAAATAAATAAAATTTAAAAATCCATTGACAACTAGTAATATTTTTTAAAAAATTTATATCTCCAGCCCAGACCTCTGTCTTGGAATCTAGACTAACATACTCAACTACACTTAAATCACTATTTGGAGGTCTTATGCATATCTCAAAGTTAAAATCTACCAAATGGAACTCCAAATGATCTTCCTCCAATTTTATCATCCTGTAGCCTTCTCCTTCTTAGTGAATGACAACCGAATCTTATAGATACCCAGGATGAAATCCTTGGTACCACCTTTTCTCCTCGCCTACTCTCTCACCACATACTTAATGCCACTGCCTTTACCATCAAAATAAAACCAGAATCTGACCACCTCTCTCAACTCTGCTCCTATAATCCTGAGTCATACACCATCAGTGCTCACCAAAATTACTGCCAATAGCCTCCTAAATGGTTTACACCCCCTTGCCTTTGCCCTCCAAGGTCAATTCTAAGCACAGCAGCCAAACCCATCATATTAAATGCAAGCATCATATTTACTAGCTTTTCCCTTTCAACAAGACCAGTGTCCTTTCCCTGAACTATGAAGTCCTACATAAGCAGTTCTCTGTTACTTCTGTCTTTACCTTTTACTCTTCTCGTTCCTCATTCTGATCCAGCCAACCTGGTCTCCATTCTGCGTCTTGGGAAAACCAGATTTATTCTAACCTTCCCTTTGTTGCCTAATTCAAGTTCTGATTAAATATTATCTCCTCAGTAACACTTTCCTAGCTAGCTTATTTAAACATGCATATACATCTTAAGCACTTCCTATTTCCTGATTGTTTTTTGCAATGCTTAGTAAAGTTTCTCTGGGTTCAAAGCCTGACCTTGCCACTTATTTGCTATATGATTTTGGGAAAATTACTTAACTTCTGTGTTTCAGTTTCCTTGTAAGTAAAATGGGGAGAATAACACTATCAATGATAGTATCAATGATAAGGGTGCTTTGAGATTTACTTGGGTTCATAAGTTTAAAAGCCTACCTTTGTAAAACCATGATTCAGCCTTCATTTCACTTTATCATCATTATTATTGACACACCATATAATTTATCAATTTATTTTGTTATCTGCTCACTCTCTCTTAAAAGTTAGTTCCCTGGGCCACTAATTCACTTAATGCTGTATTCTCAGTGAGTAGAACAGAGGCTCTGTCTGACAAAATACAAAAGCTATCTAACTTGAAATGGAACCACCATTTGATGTAGGTATCCCACTCCTAAGTTTATACCCCAAGAACTTAAAGTCAGCATATTACAGTGATACAGCTACATTAATGTTTATAGCAGCACAATTCATAATAGCTAAACTATGGAACCAATCTAGATGGCCTTCAATAGATGAATGACAAAGAAAATGTGGTATATATACACAATGTAATATTATTCAGCCTTAAAGAAGAATAATATTATGACATTTGCCAGTAAATGGATGGAACTAGAGAATATTATGCTAAGTGAAATAAGCCAATTCCAAAGAACCAATGACGGAATGTTTTCTCGATATGCGGATGCTAATTCACAATAAAGGGGGAGGGGAGCATTGGTAATTTGGATGAGACACAGGGGAGAGGTAGGGACATGGGGATACGAATAATTGTAGAATGAATTGGACATTATTGCCCTATGTGCATATATGATTACATAACCTGTGTAACTCTACATTATGTACAACCAGACAAATGAGAAGTTATACTCCATTTATGTATGATGTATCAAAATGCATTTTACTGTCCTGTATAATTAATGAGAATGTTTGCATGTTTGTGCGTGTGTGTGTGTGTGTGTGTGTGTGTGTGTGTGTGTGTGTAAAAGATATCTACTGATTTAGAGAAGGAACAAATGAATGTTTCCCTTCTTAAATTCAATTCAGCAACCTTATGTTGGCTTTGAACACTAACATGGATCCTCTACTTGTATATTTTTTTTCTATTTCTAATTGAACTTACCTGTGGCATCCATATCAATACAAATAAAATTTCTTTTTATGTTTGAACCCTACTGTTTTTAATGTATACCCTTGGTTTGCTTACCTACACATGTAACTCTGTCAGTTCACCTCGGGTCCTCCAGGCTCTAACTTCCTCTGTACTGTTAGGATTAACCCAAACCACAGGCTGCACTGCTTCTAAGCAGCCTCAACCTGTTTCACTACCACCTGAAGGGGAATCTGCACTTTTAACCAGGATCCACCAGGTGCTTCATATAAAGATTAGGAACCACTAAGTCCAACTCCTTGTAACTTCTTGTTCACTTTCCCGCCTTTGGGAAACACTGACCCACCCAATGTGGTAGGTGCTCTTCCATTATTGTCTACAGCCAGTGGTTTACTCTCTGTTCTGGGCTTACAAGCATTTACCAAGTCATCTAGGCAACTCGGCGACCACTGTAGAAGAAAATCACCTTTCCTTTTAATTACTACAAATTATAGGCCAGGCTCAGTGGCACACATCTGTAATCCCAGAAGCTCAGAAGGCTGAGGCAGGAAGGATTGTGAGTTCAAAGCCAGCCTCAGCAACTTAGAGGACCTAAGCAACTTAATGAAACCCTGTCTCTAATTAAAATATAAAAAGGGCTGGGGATGTGGCTCCATGGTTAAATGTCCCTAGGTTCAATCCCTGGTACCAAAAAAAAAGAGGAAAAAAAATATAAATTATAAATACTAATTAAAATATCACAGCAATAAGTTAAAACTGGAGCATTAGAATGAACCAGACCTTTCTTTTTTAATAGCTTCTCATCAAATCATGATATTTACTTCAGATAGAAAGAACACAGAGAAGCCAAAGAGAACAAGACCCAAGTCTGATGAATTCCGACTTCTTTCGGGGCCCAGAAGCACAAGCATACCTGGTAATTCATGATGGCACGTAAACACATGATGCAGACATGAACGTCATCTTTCTTACTCACTAATCTTGAATTCTTCAGAGTTCTTCTGCTGGGCAAAGTATTATATCTACAAATAAAAACAGAAACACAAACCGATAAGTTTCTTTCTTAGCATAGGCACGTGTACTGTAAAAAACGGATATCATTTTCTTCATTAACCCACACTTACATAAGGACTGCAGGTTAAGAACACCAACAACAAACCCACCACCACAAAGCTATTTCCATAGACTGCGAAGCCCACATGTTTCTGAGGACTGGTGATGAGCTTTTCATGCCAGATATCAAGAGGCAATGAAAGACAACCCCTCTCACAGTAATAAAAAATCAAACTGTATGTGAGATTGAGTAACAATCCCAGCCTCCTATCAGCAGGCCACACGAGGTATGCATAGGCAATCTCTGCTATTAACAAGGGAGGGGGTGGCACTTAGCTTAGACCGAGGCCCCCAATTATTTGTCCTAATTATAATTGCACAAACTACTGCTCTCAGGTGTCCCTGCTTTGGGAATTACTCCTAGACATTTATTAGTGACTTTAATGTGTCACTGTGATACTAGATTGACAAATTAACATGGTGCATGTAGAAAAGATGATAACATTGAGAGCTTTAATACAAACTTGAAATTATTTAAAGAGGAGGAGGAGGAGAAGGGAGAAATCTCTATCAAAAGTCTAATATTGTATATTTGTTGATTGACTGTAGGTCCTCTTCTGCTAAGTATCTGTTCAGTTCCTTGGCCCATTTATTGATTGAGTTATTTGGTTTTTTGAGTTTTCAATAGCTTCTCATCAAATCATGATATTTTTGAGTTCTTTGTATATCCTGGAGATTAGTGCTCTAATGTGCATGTAAAATTTCCTCCCATGAGTGTGGTAAAAATTTGCTCCCATTCTGTAGGCTCTCTATTCACCTCACTGATGATATCTTTTGCTGAGGAGCTTTTTAGTTTGAATCCATCCCATTTATTGATTCTTGATTTTATTTCTTGTGCTATAGGAGTCTTATTAAGGAAGTTGGGGCCTAATCCAACATATCTAGCAATTACAGAAATGCAAATCAAAACTTCTCTAAGATTTTATTTTACTCCAGTCAGAATGGCAGCTATTAAGAATACAAACAACCAACAAGTTTTGGTGAAGATATGGGGGGAAAGGCACATTCATATATTCCTGGTAGTACTGCAAATTGGTGCAGTATGAAGATTCCTTGGAAAACTTGGAAGGAAACCACCATTTGACCCACCTGTCTCACACCTTGGTTATACCCGAAGGACTTAAAATCAGTGTACAACAGAGACACAGCTAATGTTTATAGCAGCACAATTCAAAATAGCAAAATTGTGGAACCAACCTACATGCCCTTCAGTAGATGAATGGATAAAAAAACTGTGGTGTATATACACAATGGAATATTACTCAACATTAAAAGAGAATAAAATCATGGCACTTGCAGGTAAATGGATGGAGTTGGAGAATATTATGCTAAGTGAAGTTAGCCAATCCCCAAAAAAACAAATTCTGAATGTTTTCTCTGATATGAGGATGCTGGTCCACAATGGGGATTTGGGGTGGGGGGAGCGGGAATCATGGGAGGAATGGAGAAACTTTAGATAGGGCAAAGGGGATGGAGGGAAAGGAAGAGGGCATGGGGGCAGGAAAGACAGTGGAATGAGATGGGACATCATTACCCTAAGTACACGTATGAAGACACGAATGGTGTGACTCTACTTTGTGTACATCCAGAGACATGAAAAATTGTGCTCTATATGTGTAATGTGAGTTGGAATGCATTCTGCTGTCATATATAACAAATTAGGATTTCTTAAAAAGTCTAGGGGCTGGGGTTGTGGTCCAGTGGCAGAGCGCTTGCCTCTCATACGTGAGGCACTAGGTTTGATCCTCAGCACCACATAAAAATAACTAAACAAAGATATTGTGTCCATGTATAACTAAAAAAATGTTTTTAAAAAAGTCTAATATTGTTTGGCTGAACAGAAATTTCATTTTCTATTCAAAAACTACCAAACATGGATAATTCTTTCAAATAAGGCTGCTAGTGTACCAAATATATTTTTGAAAAGCACTTTGATCAATCACTTGCCTCACTAAACCTGAATGTGTAAAATGTAGTATGCTCACACTAATTTTGAGAAGGTAGCTCCATTAAGGGACTTTCTGCTTTATTTATACTTTGAAATAAAATCTCTGCAGTAGAAGCTGACTCCACTCAGTTCTGAATTCAAAAGCAAAAAAAAAATGAGATTAAACAAACAAGTTGGGGTTTTGGTATAAGTAAGACCAATTTCAGCATCTAAAATTCAACTTTAAAATGTGTCACTCATCCATAACCCAGCATGACTGTTGACACATGCCTTGGAGTCTCACAGACAGTGGCAAACTTCTAAAATGTCCATGCAGCCAATCCATCCTAAGCCTACATGATGCTCTTAGATTCTTCCTTTCCCCTACATACAGTTATTTTAATCTCAGCTTTATATTTCTTTAATGGAATCACCTATTATACACATGGTAGTTTATTCGAGGCATAGTTTTCATTTTTAATTAAAGGCAACAACCACTAACCTAAAATGAAGTCACCTGAAATTTAAAAAGCAAAGAGGATTTCAGATTTCCCTTTGCTAAAGTATATTTATGCATGGTGATGATTATGGAAGATACATAGATCAAAGCAAACTACTCTCTAAGGAAGATTGGTTAATTTCCTTTATACCTTTCTTTATTTCTGCTTCACTTCCCCGCCCCCCCCAAAAAAAATCTTAATTAAAGTTAAGCAAGCCTACACATTTCATTGTGTTTCCTCAAATGTGTAAAGTAATATAGCACATTCATTTCTTTATTGAGCCAATTCTTGATATATGCTATACCAAATCTCTAAGAAGCCACAATGTCTTTACCACTATTTTTCACAATGCAGAAACCACAAAAAATAATTAGAATAATATACTACATACTGCATATTACAGAAAAGACTTCCACATGTTGTATTTTGTGGCTAACCTCAAATATATTTTTATGGGTCAAGATAATATATTTAACATGCAGACTTATTCATATTTAAAGAATTTAGAAAATATACAAGACATCAACAAAAACAATGAGGGTTTATGAATGATATTTAATGCTAAAACAATACAACTGAACTTTTTCTAAAATGAATGTTATTTGTTTTCAAAATTATTTTCTCAGGCTGAGGTTGTGGCTCAGTGGTAGAGCGCTTGCCTAACACATGCGGAGCCCTGGATTCGATCCTCAGCACCACATATAAATAAATAAATAAAGGTATTTCTCCATCTACAACTAAACAAAAATATTTTTTAAATGTTATTTTCTCTAATTTTTCAATTATAGAAAAATAGACGTACAGTGTGGCACACGCCTGTAAACCCAGCTGTTTGGGAAGCTAAGGCAGAAGGATTGTGAGTTCAAAGCCAGCCTTAGCAGCAGCAAGGCACTAAGCAACTCAGTGAGACCCTGTCTCTAAATAAAATACAAAAAAGGGCTGGGGATGTGGCTCAGTGGTTGAGTGCCCCTGAGTTAAATCCCTGGTACCCACCCTGGCCCCCCCACCAAAAAAAAAGAAAAGAAAAATAGAATAGAAATAATAGGGAATATCTGAACTTGTATGTTTAAAATCATATCATTACAAATTTTTAAAACCCAACGCCACAACAAATAACAACAGAATCATAGTACTGACAACTGGATGAGATCCTTATCATTGACTCTACACCTTTTCTTATACAGATAAGTAAACTGAAGCCCTAAGAAGTTACATCCACTTGGAAAATAAGAAGAGTTTCGAATAGACTCCACCCCACGATTCCCCACTAGGAGTCAGGGCAATCACTTTCTACAAATTGTTTCTCATCAACTTGACTCATCAACAATCTGCTGGGTTATCGCATAAAAAAGCTACCGCCTACAGCCATCTGTGCAGGACAGTTTCTTCCCTAACATTCCTATCCAGTCATCCTGACAGCATTTTCTACTTCAATCCTATATAGATGTAATTTCCTGACTTGTCTAATTATTTTACCACAAAGGATTAAGACTTATTTGATGCAAACAGATCTGATCATCTACTGCAGAACACAGTGGATGATCAAACCACTTTGTAAGCAAGGTTTTCTTTTCAAATCTTAATTTCATACATCACTGATAAGGAAAGTAGGGATGTATTCTACATTCTTGAATCCTCATTATAAAAGAATTTCCTCCTGTTAAATAAAAGCATCCTGGAAAATGCCATAATTCTTTACCTCTAAAAATACAAAGTATTTTCTAGGAATGCAATTTGGGATTACGTAAATAGATACAGATTTCAGAGAAAGCCACGAATTAACATATACATCCTATGGAACGTGACAATCTTTGTAATTAGATTTCTTTCAGGGCGAGCAGTGTGATTTTAAATTTAGTTCCAATACACGATGTTGATACTATTGAATCAACACTTCCCTTAGGAGATAGTTTTAATAGATCCCCCAAGTCACTCACAATTTATTGGTCACTTTACTACTTTATCACTACAAAGACAATTGGACAAGGTGAGGAATCTAAAGGAAATTGGCTCTGGTTCTCTCCATCAGTCACAGAAAGTCAACCCAAATCTTTAAGTTGGTTTTATTAAACACCTACTGTTTATCCTAAACTCTGCAAAGTGTCAAAGAAAAATGAAAGATAAGGATATTGCTTCTGTCCTCAAGGACTTATCATGGAGTTTAGGGAAGAACGGGTAAGTACATAGCTAGCCCCTGCATGCTCTGTCCACAGCCTGCCTATTTCACTGCATTTAGAAAGTGATGCATATGAACCCAATAACAACCCTTATATACCCACCAACACAGGATAACATGTTGGAGCAATGGTAGTCACATCTTTTCAAGTGAGAACACTATTTGCAAAGCACTGTACTTAAAATCATCTCATAGTCAATCATTTCTTAATCAAGATAGATTTGACTGAGTTAACATAGACCTACTCAAAAGTTGTTTTTAAATGGAACTGTCAGTCAACAACTAAATATGAAAGGAATAGAGGAACTGAGAGACAAGTATCATAAAGTTGACATGAAATGGGCATAATCATGAAATATTACCAATGTAGATTTAAAATATCCCTGTCTTATTCAACAGTAGAATTATAAGTTACTTTCATTTGTGATTTTTGTCTATATTTTTACAGGCTAAATAAAATGGATGTGTATTACTTTTCCAAAAAATGAAAAAGCAAAGTACATTGAAAAACTCTTTTAGATGATCTAGGTATAAATCTATTTTTCAAGAGACAGCTAACAAGCTACCACAATCATAATGTCCTTCCCACCCCAAGCACCTGGCTCCTAGAGAACTCTAGGTAGAAGGTGGTCCCATTGCACCCTCATGAGCAAATTTTCAGAATTCTATGAAGAGACTAAAACCTATAACAACACCTATGACAGACAAATCAAGTATCATTAGAAAAAATCAGCTTTGAAAATCTTTTTCCCTGGCATTGTAAATGTCTGCCTGGATGTTGATAGGCTGAACATAGTGATTAACTGTTTCTACAGAAAAAGGATGAGGGTAACTGACTACCAAGTGTGAGTCACACTGATTCATTTAGGCAGGGCTCGAATATCACAGCAGTTATCTGTCAGCCATTAAAAAAATTCCAACAGCTCAAAGGAAACCAACAGCCAAGTAATCTATACAAAGTACTATTTCATAATCAAGTTCATATGATTCAACTCACTATCTCTGAAAGGACAGATAAGGTGGCCTGCATCCGGTCCTATGTCACAGTCCTTTAGGCTAAACTATTAGTCTTTTCCTTTCATAAGCAGTGATCATCCTAGTGGAGATTATGAGGATTAAGCAGGTGGCTCAGTGGGAGGTATGGGGCCTCTGTGGTAAACTAATATCTTTTGTATGTATTCAGCTACTTAATTACCAAAAGTGAAATCCATTACTATATTTTCTTCTGAAACTATTGTAAATCTTCATTTAAAACAGAGACTATCTGAACAGAATCAAATTGGAGATTGTCCCTCCAATTCATTGTGATTTATTTATAAAAGGCCCCAGTGAGAAACATCAGTTTCTCCAAGTCTCCATGGATAATCGAGGCAAATAAGGTTTATTCAGAACCCTCCTTTGTAATTTGTCTTGCCTGATCCCAGACTCTCAACAGCTAATGGTACTCTTTCCCTTCACTGAGATTTGAAATTGGCTTCTGAGACAATACACTCCCCTGGGTCCTCTTTCTCTTCACCAGTAGTTCTCAGATCTCACATACATCACAGCTTAATGGAGGTGGAGGAGGAAGCAGCAGAAGGGAAAGGGGGAGAAGTATGGAGAAAAGGAGGGGAAGAGTGAGAGGGGTTTTGAATGAGCTCCCACTCCATTCAGTTCCCTGCCAGGTTGCAGGTTTCCACTGTGATGGCAGCTCCTGGCTTACAAGGCTACTGTGAACTAGAGAGAGAAGGGGATGGGAATACCGCAAGTCAAATGCCATAAAGCTTGATGTTCCTACTGAGATTCCAGGTTTTCTTTTCTGGGTTGTTTTTTGTTTTTTGGTTTTTTTGTTTTTTTTTTTTTTTCCTTTCCTTGCAGAGATACTCCCCGGTGCCTCAAAACTTTAACCTGCTTCCTCAACATTTTTATGGAGGAGAGCATTTTCAAAGGCCCTTCTTCAACCTTTTCCATCCTAACAGACTTTCAGAGATTGTGTGCTGTCTGCCTGCTCATTATGAAGTGTAACAATGCTTTCAAGTTGATGGGAGAAGGTGGAAGAGGTCTCTGGTGACTTGGAGCAGGTTCCCTGAGATGTGAGGATGTCCCAGTTCCAAAGGGAATGTGATACTGACAGAGGGACTGTGAAAACTCCGAAGCCTGATTAGATAGTCACTCTCAGAGCCTTTCTTCTCCTAGGCTGGCAAGCAGAATTTTAGGGGTCCAGATGCCTATGTACAAAAAAAGGGGGGGTTCCAGAAGCAGAAAACAGCCCTGAATTTAATTTTTGGAGGCCCTACCATATGAAGGAAAAGTAATAGGGAAGAGATATTTAGGAATATTTCTATGGAGGAAACTAACAGCATCAAAATTCTCAGGCTTTCTTTAGTATCAACTTCGAGAATTGCCCGCTGTTTCCCCAAGGACTAAGCTAAAACTATACATTTTATCCCAGCATTTAACCACAAGATCCTGTCTTGAAAGAACTGCCATTCAGAATTCACAAAGCCTTTTGAATGTGGAAACATCATAAAACTAAAGATGAAAACCAAACTGAAGCTATTTTAATCACTTATGTTAGTTTTCAATATATTTTAACATGCACACACATGTAATTACTTCACACAGAGTACTTAACTTTATGTGAAGTAATAACTAATGAACAAGTGCTAAGTCGATGCAAATGAGTAGGCATAGGAAACAACAATCTTTGTATACATCTCTTATGTAGCCTATACAGAATATTTCCTGTTTGGTACTATGGTGGCATTTGCCACCTGCACCATGTACTTCATAGTTGACAATAAATCTGCCAAGAAAGACATGGCACCAGCACCACATACTACAAGGAAGGAAGGTATTTCTGTTTTGAGAATCCTTCAGAATGACTGATTAGTGAGCTCCCACTAGGCAAGCCAAACCTAAATTTTTGACTCAAGATGACAAAAGGAAATCCAGAGCAGCCAAGAAAACCCAGAGACATAGCTCTTTTGGATTTGCTTAAATCTGTCAATGGAAAATAATAACTGTTTTGAAGAAACAAGAATGACCATGACCCAGGAACACAGTCTCAAGTTAACAACATAAGCTCCCAAAGGACATGGTTCTCTCATCAAGAGGCTGTATATTTTTATAGTCCCCCAAAAAGTAGGCATATTCATCAGGAAAATAAACTACAAAACAGTGGGAAAATCTTATTCAAGTTTCACATGTTGCTCTCAATAAAATTGGGAACATTCCTACAGGATTCAGGCACCAGCTCACCTTAATACCAGCCTTCAGGTTGGGAGAGGTTAATATACTATCAAGCTTAACATACTATCCAGTGCTAGGTCAGACACAGAGGCCAGCAAAATGGCTTTCAAAAAGGACCAAAAATACACCAACTCAACTTTGTCTTCCCAATCTACTCCATTTCTCCATAAGGTCTGGATGCTCCAATCAGCAAAATTCAAGCAACCTGGAAGCACAATACAAAAGCAGCCTTTATAGAGTACTTGAGTTCACAGGTAAGGATTAGATACTCAGAAATATCTCTTGCCAGATACAGGCTCATAGCCTGAATTCATTATGCTCGTTAAATTTCTGGTTAAAGCCATGTCTTCCTGCCCTAAAACCACTATCAATCAACAGTCAATCCAACAAAGGAAGTTACAGTAATTTTGAGCTGCTCCCTCGTAGGAATATAAAGTACACTGATAATAAACATAAGCCTAAGTGATAAGCGGTGTGCATATGATAATCTGGGAGCATAATAGAAAGACCTCCTCAGCAAAAAGCTTGGTAGGAAACACTGAATTTGTTCAGAGATCTAAATCTATAAAGCCCCACGCACTTAGTAAACACCAAAAAATGGAAGCTGTTCTTCACCCAGAGATGACCTAAGTCTTGCTTATCCATCTGCTGTCAGAGCCGCCCCAGCGCCTGCAAGGTAGGCGGACCTGTGACCACCGACATAACAGGCCCAGCACCCTGCAGAGGGGAAGAGCTGCCCCAGCGCCTGCAAGGTAGGCAGACCTGCCAACCACCGGCAGAACAGGCCCAGAAACCCACGGAGGGGCAGAGCCGCCCCACCCCCCTGCCGCGCCTGCAAGGTATCTCAGACCTGCAACCGACAGACAGATCAGGCCCAGCGGCCTGTGGAGGGGCAGAACCGCCGCAGCACCTGCAAGGGAGGCAGACCTGCTACCTACCTGCAGAACAGGCCCAGAGGCCTGCTGTCGTGGTAGGCACATTGTCCCAATTGGAGGAGGGGCAGAGCCACCGCCTGCGCCTTCGAGGGAGACTTTGCAACTATACAAGACCAATATAAATATATAGGGGGAAAAGTCAATAACACAACAGTTTCACCAAGCAAAAAGAAACTAGAGCAGTATGAAAAGACAAGGAAAGAAAGGACCACAAGCAATGCAGGTCAACTCAACGTTAGAAGAGGTAATAGCTGCAGCAGATGGAATGTCAGATAAAGAATTCAGGATATACATGCTTCAGATGATCTGGAGTCTTAAGGAAGACATTAAACAGCAAAATCAGACAATGAAAGATCACTTCCACAATGAATTACATAAACAAATCCAAGAAGCAAAAGATCAACTATACAGGGAGATAGAGGTTATAAAAAACAAACAAACAGAGATCCTAGAAATGCAGGAAGCAATAAACCAACTTAAAAATTCAGTTGAGAATACTACCAGCAGAGTAGAACACTTAGAAGATAGAACATCAGACAATGAAGACAAAGTATTTCAACTTGAAAAGAACATAGACAGCTCAGCAAGACTGTTAAGGAACCATGAGCAGAACATCCAAGAAATATGGGATAACATAAAGAGACCAAACCTAAGAGTAATTGGGATACAGAAAGGTATAGAGGTCCAAACCAAAGGAATGAGCAATCTATTCAATGATATAAAATGAGAAAACTTCCCAGACTTGAAGAATGAGACAGAAACCCAAATCCTAGAAGCCTACAGGACGCCGAATGTGCACAATCATAAGAGATCCACACGTAGACACATTATAATGAAGATGCCCAACATATAGAATAAGGAGAGAATTTTAAAAGCTACAAGAC
Source organism: Ictidomys tridecemlineatus (assembly GCF_052094955.1). NCBI lineage: Eukaryota > Metazoa > Chordata > Mammalia > Rodentia > Sciuridae > Ictidomys > Ictidomys tridecemlineatus. The sequence goes on along the minus strand of NC_135483.1, from coordinate 123,550,458 downwards.
AAAGGAAGCAGATTACATTTAGGGGTAAACCAATCAGGATAACAGCTGATCTTTCAACACAGACTCTGAAAGCTAGAAGATCCTGGAATAACATATTTCAAACACTGAAAGAAAATGGGTTCCAACCAAGAATTGTGTATCCAGCGAAATTAAGCTTCAGGATGGAAGATGAAATTAAAACCTTCCACGATAAACAAAAGTTAAAAGAATTTGCAGCTAGAAAACCATCTATCCATCTGCTGTCTCAGAAACACATATATATTTGCAGGCATTTAGGCAGATTCTAGTATGGAATTATGTACACATCTGTCTCTCCCTCTGTACTTTTACTGCACAAAGACTGCATATTACTGTAGAACCTTGAATAAATGTTTCCTGAACTGACCTAATCATGCTCTCCCAGAGTCTGGAAAAAAAAAGTTTTCAAAAGCCTTTTATAGAACTTACATGTCAACATTTGTGAGATTCATATTATCTAGGTCATAATGGCAATTATTAAAAAATGAGTCCCCCCACCCTTGCAAAAAGTATTTTCAGTCTTTCAAACTATTCAGATAATAAACTAATATCTACCCATAAATATAGTAATTAGATCTCTCTTGGAAGCTGATGTAAGGGTTGAATCCAACTGGAAGGCAACACCAATGGGGCATGTCACACAATTTGGCAGAACTGTACTAGTCATTTATGGTTCCAAGGTCTGGGCTAACAGTACTTTCACCAAGATTTGAGGTTTTAGGTTTCCCCTCACTTACCCTTCAGACATGACATCACTTGGGCATATTTTTTTCTGTCAATTAAACTCATAAAATATATGATGCTTAAAAATGAGCCAAGTATTTTTCTGACAGTCCTTATAGCCAAAAGAAACACAGTTGAAACTGTTCGATCCAGATAGTTCAAAGCAGGGGTACAGAGAGACAGATACAAGGAAAGAAGGGAGAAACAAAACTCCTAGTGAATTTTTTTTTATCAAGTATGAAAATTTTCTGTTTGTTTAGATTTCCCAGTAGAAACCAGATAACTGCTAGAATATTCTGTAATCAAAGGTCTCAAAGGTACATGCTTTTTAAAAATAGATTAGGTGAAAGAACATGCTGCTAATCCATCATGTGAAGAAAGAGTTATTATAAATCTGAATTTTCTGATTTGTCACCTTTGTCAAAGGTGATTACTTATTGAGAAACTAAGCATGAGCTATCCCTATACAAAAATTGTTTAGGGAATCCATCCTATGACCTTCAAAATTAAAATATTTCTATGTTTCATCCTAAATTATCTCCTCTTTTCATAAACCTTCTAAATCATTGCCAATAAGTAACAATGATAAATTCAAACCTGGCCTTGAAATTATTACATCTACTGGCTCTAATCTACTCCCAGCAAGACTCATCCACACATTGCTAACTAAAGGAACCATACATGTACAGTCTTCCCATGCAAACACTGCTCTTACCACTTTCCCAACTTCTCCCTGTTCCCAGCCACTCCTCCAAGGCTTACCTCTCATTTCTTACCCACATCAAGTCTCATCAATCTCTCCACAGGTTTTGCCATTGACCCTAGTCGCTATATTTCTACATCATTAATTTGGGCATACTTTTATATGATATTTAACATTTAGTGGACACTTTTTTTCAAATTGCAGATAAACTCAGAAGACTTTGGTTAGAAACTCTGGCTACTGAACTTAACAGCGATTCACAAATTCTCAAAGCACCAAATTCCTCATCTGTAAACTGGGCCTAAAATTCTTGACTAACTCCCAATAATTTCATGAAGAGATAATGACATGCTGAGTGTGGTGTCACATACCTGTGATCAATCTCACAGCTTAGGAGGCTGAGGCAGGAGGATCAAGAGTTCAAAGCCAACCTCAGCAAAAATGAGGCATGACGTTTTAGGAGCCTTTGTCTAATATAAGATAACTGTAATTATGTGGGTTTGTCTCTGTGTCCTCAATTCTGTACCACTGTCTACAGGTCTATTTTGGTGCCAATACCCTGCTGTTTTTGTTACTATGGCTATGTAGTATAGTTTAAGGTCTAGTATACTGATGCCACCTGCTTCACTCTTCTTGCTGATTGCTTTAGCTATGGGGGTCTCTTTATTTTTCCAGATGAATTTCATGACTGCTTTTGTTATTTCTATGAGGAATGTCATTGGTATTTTGATTGGAATTGCATTAAATCTATATAGTGCTTTTGGTAGAATGGTCATTTTGACAATATTAATTCTGCCTATCCAAGAACAAGGTAGATCTTTTCATTTTCTAAAGTCTTCTTTAATTTACTTTTTTAGCATTCTGTAGTTTTTGTTGTAGAGGTCTTTCACCTCTTTCATTAAGTTGATTCCCAAATATTTTAATTTTTTTGAAGAAATTATAAATGGGGTAGTTTTCCTCGTTTCCCTCTGATTTAAGGATGCTGGTTCATAATGGGGCTGGGGGTGGAGCACTGGAGAATTAGAGGAACTCTATGGTAGGGCAAGGGGGAGAGAGGGGAAAGGAAGGAGCATGGGGGTGGGAAAGATGGAGGAATGAGATGGACATTATTACCCTAAGTACATGTATGAACATACGAATGGTGTGACTCTACTCTGTGTACAACCAGAGATATGAAAAATTGTGCTCTATATGTGTAATATGAATTCTAATGCATTTTGCTATTATATATAACAAATTAATTTAAAAAAAATAAGGTGCTAAGCAACTCAGTGAGACTCTGTCTCTAAAGAAAATACAAAAAAGAGCTGGGGATGTGACTCTGTATTGAGTGCCCCTGAGTTCAATCCCTGATAACCAGCCCCCCCCCCCGAAAAAAGAGATAGTGATTATGAAAAAGTCCCTTTCTAGCCACCAACAAATAAAAATATGATTCAATATATCTGTCTGTATCCCTAGAACTTGGAAAGGTACCCTTCACAAATACATACATAGTCATGAGTACATAGTCAATCTTGCCCATTAAGGGACTAGCCCACAGCTGTAGGAATTTGCTGAGTCATCTTCAGTGTTTTTCTTTATCCTGTATACTATAACATTCATTGAATACTATTGTGCCAGGCTTTTTACAGAAATTATAAATTTAATCTCAAAATATGAGGCGGGTCCTAAACCCCATCATGTCCACAATCTAAGAATCATGAGACAGATCTCCATCAATGCACTGACCAGGTAACCTGTTTTTCCATTTCCATAGTCTCTCCATCAATTTTCCACTGGAAAAAAGACATACTGAAAATGTGCTAAAATATATTTCACAAATTTGCCAATATTGTGCACACACAAGCTATATAATTTTAGTGGTCTCCATTTTTGCTAGTAGGGTCATTAAAACAAGTTCCCAGCTGAAAAACTGGAAGGTACTTCCCCCACCCAGTACTAGGGATTGCACCCAGGGGTGCTCTACAGTGAGCCACATCTCTGCTCCCCTTCCTAATTTTTGAGACAAGGTAACACTAAGTTATCTAGACTGGCCTCGAACTTGTGATCCTCCTGCCTCATGCCTCCAAAGTTGCTGAGATTACAGGTATGCACTACTGCACCCAACTGGAATATACATTTTAACCCAAGTACATTTTTCCCTTTTAACAACTTCAAATAAACAAAAAATACAAAACTCTGAAACATAGCAGTACAACATTCTGATTATTTCTGATTGCAAATGTACTATGAAGAAAAATGAAAAGTTTCTAGTTGGATTATTTTTGGAAGTCTGCCAAATTTATAAAGACTTAATTTTTTTCTTATTTTTCAGCATTCACACACATTTCTAATTACTAGTGCATATTAGTTTTATAAAATGGGCTATTTTGTGACATTTTCATACATGCATATAATATACTTTGAGCATATCCACCCTCCCCATTACCCTCAATTACTTTCTTCCCCCTCCCTCTCTTAATAGTCCCCCTTCTACTTTTATATGGTCATTTTTTTTTGTTTCTCCTAGAGTCTACATGTGAGAAAACATGTGATACTTGTCTTTTGATGTAACATGAAGATTTATCTTATTTTACTTAACATGAAGATTTCTATAGAAAGACTTCATTTTTTAGATGATCACTGCAATTTCTATCATCTCAAATCTTTAAATCAACAATGCATCAGGTTAAGGAGTATCTCCAATTTTTCTTTCCCCTTAGAAATAATATTCAGGTGTTTCCTATTTCTCACTATTCCTTATTTTTCTACTCCTTTACAATATTCTCTATTCTTTCAAATTAGGTGCTGAGAGTGCTACTTCACTGAGTGACAGTTATGGGGTGACAGGAAATTCAAGCCTTGAGAATAATATTTTTCTTAATATCTTTTTTCCCTTTTTAAGTCAAATTTTTCAGTAAGTATCCTTCCAGACAAAAACTTTTGAATAAATGAGGACCAGAAGAAACACATGCAAAATAGAACATAGGTGATGACTCTTACTGATGAAGACCACTAAATCAGAGCAAATTTTACATAATTAGGGGAAGGACAGAAAAGGTCAGAGAAGGAGATAATGATCATCTCAGAACTCAAATTCCTAACTTCTATAAACTGGAAAAGGAACAAAACCAAGTTCAGCCTCCTGGTAGTAAATGAAGATAAAAAGTGCTTCAACTATGACTGGTTTTGGGGGGAAGGGGAGACAGGGATTGAGTCCAGGGTCTTGTGAATGCAAAGCAAGCTCTCTACCAACTGAGCTATATCCTCAGTCCTTGAGTTTTTCACATAAAATTCAAAGATCTTTTTTTTATGTGCTATTATAATGGTTGAAATTAAGAATATAGGTAATTTTCCCCCTTAACAATTAAAATTGAAAATGTGACTTGTTGAAATTAAAAAAAAAAAAAAAAACTTGGAAGAACTTCAAAGAGATTAGTTCTTCTAAATTATTTTTATAAAGCAAAACTGGTAAAGAGTTGGTATTCCCATATTCTTTAATAGGATGACTGTTAAAGATATCATGAAAATAATTCTGGTGTGAAGAAAAGTGTTGATTGCAATAAAGGCCAATAAAACATATAAGCCATTAGCTAAAACATGAAGACAGATTTGCAGGAAGCAGGTAACACACTGGAGAATAAGACCTAGGAGTTAGGCCTCATCATCAAAAAGAGCACTTGACCTAAGGAATTCTTCCAGTTTCCATTTTTTTTGTATTTATTAGTACTTCTGTTTCTCTTCTCATCAATTATACACAAAGCTTTCTTCTTTGCCTTACCTCTTTGACCACCAAGTCAGTTTTTGAATATTAAAAAATATTCTTTGCTGGACATTCTAAATTTCAGGGAGCCATGTAACTCAGATCCAAGCCTCAGTGACCTTGGCAATCTTTTCCTCTGATATTCAGTGCCTGAAATGTCAGATCATTCCATACAGTTTTCTCGCTGAACTGTCTACACAATAAAAGCCAAACTCCAAAATCCAAGGACTTTTTATTATCTGGCTTTTGCCTCTCTGAGCTTTGGGCATATATTCAATGTATACATCCTAAAGCACCATAGAAACAAAAATGTGAAAAGCTTACACATAATCTCCTTCAGCAAAAAGCCAGTTTCATTTACTAAACTTTCCTTTCAATGTCTTCACATTTGCAGACATATAAAGACAAAATTGTAGAAATAGAATGTTTTGTCCTAGCCCCTGTTGTTTATTTAGATAATATTTCATTTTTACATAAGATTTTCTTTTCTAATACAATAATATCTTCTAACATACTAGTCAGATACTACACTACTTCATATGACAACCTTGTGAACTAGAAAAAAACACAACTTCTAAGAAGGGATAGCTGAAGCTTCTCCTGTAGGGTGCTACAGGCCCAGGGCTTAGCAAGCAGAGATCCCCTCTTAGGGAACAACCTATGCGAGAATATGTGAACACACTGATAAGCAAACAGTATACATATATTTTTCTTTTCCTGGTCTTCTTAGGCATTGTTCATAAGACTCCAACAAGGTGTAGAGATATGCAGGTCCTGACTCGAGGCCCAGATTCTTCTCCAGCATTGTGCTAAGGGACTGTACATCAGAAGGCAGAGACTATGCTCCCTTAGGCCACTTGGACAGAGCCCAAAGAAAGTGACTTCCCAGGGAGTATCCCCATTAGAGCAAATAGGATATTTACTTGGGGCAGAGAGTGCCCCTATGAATAAGCAGGCAAGACAGCAGAGTGGGAGAACTGCAATCAGGCCACCTTTATTCAAGTTCTATCTCCTTCACTTACTGTTTGATCTAGTAGGTCCTACAGTAGCTACCTCCAAGAGGCCTTGAGAAATAAATCACAGAGGCTCTTAGCACAGTGTCTGGGACGGAGCGATCATTCAATAAAGTTTTCTCTCCAGTAAAAATCATATTAATGACATCTATATCTTTGTGTCATTTAAAAACTCTAAAAAATTATCACCATAAAGATATTATGGTATTATAGAATGATGGAATGGGATTATTGAGTTAAAATATACAAATAAGGACCTAAATTTAAACTTTTTATTTTTTCACATAAAATCAAGTATATAGGTGGTAAATAGTCATGAACTGCCATTCCACATGAAATAGGAAACATAGTAAAATTTCATGTGGGGGGCGGTTAAGAAGAAATGTTAGTCATGGTTAACGTATGAAAGGCAATGAGGACTTGGGGTTCTTCCTCATAGTGGGAAGAGTCAGCCAGGATGACCTAGGCCTTTCCAGTTCTGCAATCTATGAACCCATTTCTCCATGCCATGTCCTTCCACCTCTGTTACAGCACACAGCTTGTCCCCCAAAGAGACAGATTCCTCCCTCTTTGTCGAACATGCCTCATCTCTGAAAAAGATTTTGCTCATCTCATGTTCTTTCACCTCACCTCCACCTGGAGCATCCAACCCCAGCCATCCTCAAAAAGACCCAGTTTGCATCTGTCCCTTCCTCCAGGTCCCAAGTTAGTATTCCACTCATCCTTAAAAACTCAGAGCATTTATTATGTCATTCCAAGTTTAATGGCATCAACCGTCTAAAAACTTAAAAACTACTTTCTCTTACATATGAAATAATACAGCATTGGTCTAAGGTGCACATATGTGCATATACTGCATCATTTAATTTAGCTGGGTCTATGGCCACATTGGCAGAAGTCTATCTCAACCAGGATCTGGAGACAAACCAGGTTTCTACTGCATCAATATCAACATTTTCCTTCTGGTCAAGATGACAAATGCATGGTAATGCAAAATTCAATAGTTGATGCAATTCAAGGTGTGTGTTTATTAATCAATTCTAAATAGTTAAAATCTGAATACAAGGAGAAAACTATATGTTAACAAAGTTTATTTAAAAACTTTGTGTTAGAGCGGTTTTTTTTTCTTTAATTAAGCCTCATTTATGAAGTGTTTTAAATTTCCTGAAATCCCATTATGGTTTATAAATTTAACCAACCCTTTTTGCCAATTAACACTGGATAAGATCATAGCACATATGTTATTATCTGGGGATTAAGAAGAGAGGACTAAAATGTGTATTTGGATATAGAAACACTTATAAATTAAACAAAGTTACCAGAATAAATCATCTCTACAGAACACAAACGTTAAAAAAAGTCATATAATATTAATAAAAGTATGATATCTTAAAGTTTCAAATTCTTAATATGAAGAATCATAATATGATAACAGTGTGTGAATCTCTAATAGGCAGTGAGCTTTATACGGGGATAGTAGGTAGGTGCTAAGCCATAGGTTATCATATTATAACATGGGGAGCAGTTATGGGATCCTGCCCCCATGCATGATCTCAGTTCTCTTGGGTATTGCTTTCACCCATGACTTACGAGGTTTTCCGGTTTGAAGCCTCATCATCAGTGTGTAAAGAGAAGCTGCTCCAGAGGCAACAGAGGGAGAAGCAGCTCTGGTGGCATTTGAACTGGAGATACTCAGGCAGAGAAACCAATCTGGTGGTGGTGTAAGAGATGAACAGAACCAGAGGATGAGGAGAGAGCAGGACAAGAAAGGATAAAGTAGAGAAGACAATCAGAAATGAAATGGCAGAAGGAAAAAGGAGAAAAAGAAAAGTCAAAACGTGAAGGTAGGTGTGGAGAGCAGAGGACAAAAGGGGAGAGGAGGAGGAGGAGAGAAAAAATGTAAACAATCTTTGGGTATATGAAGAGCAACATGCCCGTACATCTGATTGCTGTTTCTGTAAGTCACAGACAATATTCAATGACCCCAGGCACAAATCCATGAACCACAAGAGCTGAATATCATCACTAAAAAGAAAAATCTAAGCTTCCAGCCAATAAGGGGCATGAAAACTACTGCCATGTTGACTTTCTTAAAATACTAGAAATGATGAAACAAAGTCCAATGAAATTCAATTAATTTCCTTCCTGAGCTTGAAACTATTGAAACAAAATTGAAGAATGTGATGTTGGTTTCTTAGATGATCATCTTCCAGCACACCTGCCGACCAGAAAAGTCGTGTATTCTTGTGTTTCTCCAGATACAATTTCCATCATGTCTAGCTTCATACTTTTGGTCTATATTTCCAATTAAAAATGAATGGTAGCAGGATACCTTGAGCAGCTCAGGCTTGGCTTTGATGACTATACCTAATCTTCCAGGATCCAGGGTCACGTCCCTGCTTGGGCCTGGGACATTTCTTTTATTTTCCTGATTCTTCCATTTTACTGGAAAGTATGTGTTCATAAGGAAAAGTCTTCATTAAAATGTTTTTAATCATTTAATATATTATTAGTCAAAAAAATGAATCTTGTTAGGGTGGGAGCTGGCAGATATAAGATACTTTCTAAGTAAGGAATAACAGAAAACCAAATTAAAATGTTCTTTGCAAATTAAACCCATATATATAATTATAGTTAAACTAGTGGTAAGAATTTCCATTTCAGTACCAAGGTGATTATGAAATTCTTTAGGCACAGTTGGCTTTTCTTTAACTTCCAAATCAGGCTGTATATTCTTCTGCCCACATTTGAAGTTGATGCAGACTAGCAGGTTATATTGCCCTTGGCCCAATGCAAATACCAGGAGGTGAATTGAAACACCGCTCTTTAATCATTTTTAATTAATTCACATTAAACTTATTGGCATTTTTGGCTTTTCTAAACAGGAAAGTTTCAAATGGCTTATTGGAGCCATCATAATCAAACATCAAGTCCTTCAGCAGAACTGAACTTAATTGTAGAGATTTTAAGTTTCTATAATTAAAACCAAGTCAAAGGGACAAGTTAATTAAAAGGCAACCAAATGTGACAGGTAAGGAAGTCACATTGTCACTAACTGTAACATGACACTCAGACTCTACTACAATGACCGAAAAGACACACTAATGTTAAACCCTTAGAGAATTAATGTTCCCTCACCACATCACGCTTAAAATAAGTGAAAGTAAATTATTAATCTACAAAGAATAAACAAAATTTGGGAGTGAGGATCTTATTAATAAGTTTGTTTTTTTTTTTTTTATTAAACTCATGGACCATAGAAACCTCCACGTACTTGCTCCAAATGATATCTCTATCTTTACAGGCAAGAGTGTTGATTTACTTACAATGTAAATTAACTCTGCATTATCTGGCAACTTACAAAAGCTCAAGAATATTTTTCTATTAATGAATGATCAAGAGTATTAGTGAATGAACAACCTCACTCACATTACACCAATAACACATATAGGTGGTCAGCACCAATCCTCCCTCATCATGGTGGTATTTCAGTGAGGAAGGATTTAAGAGAAAATCTTAAGGAGGAAATATAAGTTGATGATTGAAGCACATTTAACCAAAGGAATACTGCCTAAACATTTAAAATAATAATAATCATCATCATCATCACTCAAGCATTCTACACCAATGACTAGAACACAGACCTGAGCTTCACAGACCAGTGGAGGAAAACAGAGGCCCAGAGGGTATGAAGAGCAACAAAGGGATCTTTAGATGCTCAGACCTCAAAGTGCTGCCTCTATCCTAGAAAGAGTGCCTACATCATGATGTCAACAGCTACCCAGTTTCAGAAACTTACCTGCTATGAGGGCTACTCTCTATCATTTGGCAGCAGAATTTTCTGACTTTCTGTGCTCAATCAAAGTATAGTATTTCCAGGAAGATATACATCACTATAGAGTACAGGCCAAAGTAAGAGCCCATGAACTCCTAAAGAAACTTTCATTAGCATCACTGGAAATGGAGTGCTATGCAGCATGATACACTGTATCAGTCTGATACAATCCAGGCGGTGAGTGTACCACTGCCCTGCATCAGCAAAGGAAGGAGGGACCCTGCTGCACCTGTGCATCCTACCAAAGCTGCTTCCTGATGAAAGGCACTTACCGCAGTGCCGAATGTCTTCCAGAACGGGATACACTGTTGCCCACAGGTGATGGCAGGTTGCTCCCTCTGTGCAGGTCCTCGATGGACCTACTCCAGGGCTTGGATTTGTCCACCGAACTTTCCACGGTACTTTCCACACTTTCAAAGTCAAAACTAAAAAAAAAGAGGAATGTCATTGAAGACTTAAAAATTCACTTTCACACATACACATAGGTACATTTGCTGTGTATGTAATACATTTATTTACATCTTGGTATGTATTTGCAGACAGAACTAAAAAGGAAATACAAAAGAATTTCTAGGCACTCAGATTGAAAGCACAGATGACAAATACTAGGCCTGGCAAAAGAATCATGGAACAACAAACAAAAAATTAAATAATGATGTATTATTTGTATTTTAATATAGGGTTTATTAGCTTACCAATTGCTAAAATGCTATGATAGAAATGGGGGAGTCCTACAGCTGTCTTCATTTTGCTTTAACAAGTCAATATGTTAGGCTTATGCTAATTTATTCCTACCCATCAATTTTCACTGAGCATTCTCTCCTAGTGTGTTGGCAAGTATACTTTTCCAACCATATGTGATACATTAGTAGTGAAGTTATGGATTTGCTTTGATTTTGGAATCTTTTCCCAATGTGGTGCTTTTAAAAGCAAGACTGTTGTTTCTCTGACATTTTTTGAGGTTATTACTCATGCTAACCATGTTAGAATAAATGGCAAGTTAAGTTGCTCATTCTTGTATAGTTTTAGGAACAAAGTCTTTAAACAGATAGACCTTTGTGTTCCATGAATCTTTTTTTCTCATAAAATCAGTAGCTCTGCTTTCTCAAAACCAAAGCCGCAGCAAAAAACACTGTATTAATTATTTCTACCTAAATTCCACAACACCTGATTGGGCAGTAGAATAAAGGGAGCTATAATTAATATCTCCAGAATATCTTAGAAAATATTGCAAAAGAAAAATAATATATACTGGAAATGATTGATGATTTTTTTAAATAAAAATATGACTGTCAAAATAAAAGTATCATTAGAATAGTCATCTGAAAACTAGGTGATACTTTTCCAGCTATTAAAGCCTGATCCGCAGAGACTGATGCACAAAGCCACTGCAGAGATCTGATGAAAATGTTGGCATGCTTTTTGAAGCAAGAGAAATACTCAACAAAAAAGAGGCAGAACAGGGTAATCTAAGAAAACTTTTGAGTACAAAAAAGAGAAAGCTATCATTAAGAGTTTTAAGTCAAAGGGGCACCACAGGATCACTCATGGCATTGACAAGCTCACCAGATCCCCCTGCAGCCCTCAAATCATTCAGCCATCCAGCATCTATGGCCCCTACTCTCACATGAAAAAAGGAAACATGCACCTTAATGAATGCTTCTATTTTAGAGATAGGATCTAAGCCTATTGTTTCACATTCTATAGGCTGGGAAACTGAGATATGCCAAGGAATAGAAGGAAAATTTTATTTCATTAATACAAAAGACCAACTATATTATGTAATTTATTATCTAAGTAAAGCAAAACCAAATGAAAGCTAATAGCAAAAAGTTTAAAGCTAATACCAAAACAAAATCCAAAGTACAAGATTAGGAAACAAGAACTCTTTGAGTTTTGAACTTTTGTGGGCTACTGTCTTACGCTGTAGACTACAAGAATTCCAACACAGCACCACAACCTTTGCTCATTCATCCTATATGAAGGCACATCTGGGAAATCTAGTTTACAAGCTGCATTGTCATATATAAAGCATTCGTTATAGCAAACACAGAATATACAACATGGTATTCTTATTCATTATTCCTGATTTTTCACAGCTCTCCCTCAATTCCATAAACATTACCCTAGAACTTCAAAATATATGAGATTATTATTCTGCTTTATCAAATAATATGAAGCATAAAAAGGATTAGCAGATTTTGATATCACAGAGATATGTAAGAAATACCCTTTGATAGAACATGCAAAAACCAGGATTATGTTTCAGGAACAATTTCTCAGGGAGATAAGAACTTACCTGCTGGTTTTTAGTCTATTCCATCTAATATATGACAGGTAACAAAACAGAAACTCATGGAGCCAGTTTCAGTTAACATTTCAGTTTCTGCTTCTGGAAGGTGAGAATAATTATTTCCTTCTCACATATTCTCAGAGAAGTGATAGGGATTATATGATAACATCTGGTTAGGTCTTTAGGACTCTTTTAGAGTGAGGCAATATAAAAAAACAAGTTACTAATTTTAAAAGAACATTTAGGGTGGAAGAAGTACCACCTAGGCTGGAACATCTTTCAATCAAATTAAAACTACAGTATTATTGCCTCAATCTATGTCAACAAAACCTGTGGATGTTGGGATGTGTCTGACTTAAGGAGAAAATATGAAGAGAATTTTTCAAATGTACATGCTTTAGCCCTATTGTAAACCATTTCAGAAGTCAAGAAAATGGGAGAATTTATGAAATAATACAATCAAGGATTCATGGTCTGCCCCAGTATCTCCACCCAGCCCCCCTTCAACTTTTGGGCAAGAAATCAAAACAATACAAATACATATAAAGTAAAAAGAAAAAGTTTTTTTTTTTTTTTTAATGGCAGGGATGAGGGGTGTTCCTCTACGTGCACTATCAGTGTCTATTTCTGCAATTGTTTTCTATGCATTTACTAGCATAATAAATATACATCCATATACACATATAAATCCATATACACAGCTTATCTTTTTTTGGAAGGGGGAGGGTGCTAGAGATTGAACCCAAGGCCTTGTGCATGTTAGATAAGTGCTCTATCACTGGCCATACCACCAATAACATTATTTTTAAAATTAAAAGATGGCCTGGGCATAGTGGCACACACCTGTAAGAAGCTGAGGCAAGAGGATTACAATTTCAAGACCAACCTGGACAACTTAGTGAGACCCTGTCTCAAAAATTTAAAAGATAAAAAAAATAAAACAAAGGTTAGGGATGTACCTCAGCAGTGAAATACTCCTGAGTTCAATGCCCAGTTCTAGCAAAAAAACAAAAAGGTTGTGGGAATCATTCAGTGGTAGGTGAAGTGTGCTTGGCATGCATAAGGCCCTACTACATACAATCCCCAGCACCCTGAAATTAAGTTTTTTTAAAGAATTTTTTTTTTAGTTGTCAATGGATTTTTATTTCCTTATTGTGGCGATGAGAGTCAAAGCCACATGCTAGGCAAGCACTCTATCACTGAGCTACAACCCCAGCCCCAAAATTAAATTTTAAAAAATAACAGTCACTTTTCTACATCTTGCTTTTTTCACTCAAAATACCATATTCATCTTTCAGTAACTTCTAGAGCATTCTACCATAGAGCTATCTGTAACTTCATCCATCAACAAAGTACGTCTTTGGGGCTATGGTGAAGTTTCATAGCAGAATGCTTCTCTACTATGCATGAGACCCTGGGTTCAAACCCCAGAACCACATACAAACACAAAGTACTTTGTTTTGAAAGCAAGGTCCCTCTGAAGGTGCTTTTTACTCAGCTTATTTCTCCCCTAAAAATGTTTCTAATATTAATTATGTGATTAGTTTCTAGTTATTCAACAAAAACATACCACCTTAAACCCCTCTCACATCTCTTTCTGGTTTCCTGCCCTGAATGTGGTATATAATTTTACCATTAAACTGCATATTCTGTGACCACATAAAATTCAAATGCAAACAAGCCAAATTTTACTTACGTTACTGCATACTGTGCAAATGATAGATATTCTACTAGGACATCAAGGCCTTTGTTTTCTTCATTCAAAAACTCTCTGACCCATCTGGTAAAGAGAAAAAAAAAAAAATCATTGAAGAGGTTGACCACATGACCACATGATCTGCTATGGAGAGGACAACAGTGGCAAGTTTTGCTTTTCTGTCAGAAACATACAATGCTTCAAAGGAAATTCAGAGGAAAACCTAGGCTATTCCACATGCGGTAGAGGCTTCTAGAAAACTACATTTCCACACACAAAAACAAGGAGCAAAACTGTGCATGTGCCATTGCATTTCACTGCTTAGGAGGTTTAAGATAACCTATAAAAGAACTTTCCAAAAAAAGGAACTTGCTAAATGTACTTTTTTCCACCACAACTGATCCACAGGCTGCTTGATGAAGAAGCCAAGATTGCACAGAGAATGAGCAGACTAGGGACATGACGCCACAACCACTGAAATCCCGGCAGGGCTCCAAATCCACACTCAACTCCTTCTTGGCACACGAAGCTGTAGAAACCACTAAACTAGCCAATGAGAGCTAGTTATGGGCTTCTGGAAATTCAATAGAGGTAAAGATTTGCTTAATTTTTTCCATGAATGTTAAAACCTTTTAAAAGGCCGCAAGCACCGCAGGCCATCACCAAGGGCAACACGTGATAAAAATATATTTTTTTAAAGATTGAATTTTTAAAAATACCACCTTACGTTTGAATGGTGATTAATATTTTATTGAAAATGTAGACATTTTATTTGATCTTCATAACAATTCCAATCAGATGGTCAAACCTCATGTGTAGGTACTGAGGATAAACACCTATTACCCCATTTTACAGATTTCCTCCAGTGTACTAACCTTTAAAGAACATGTGAGACCTGATTAAATCTTCACTCACTGAGACACTCCAACAAATAATGAGGAAAAAGTTCATTGATTGTCATCAAAATGGTACTTGTGGGACATCTGCCAAATGCATTCCTAAATGGTTGCTCTCCTCCATAAACGCAGTGCCAAAAAGTCTGACCAACTATGAACACTAGAGCTACCATGGAAGCCAGTCTTATTATCTATTAAAATAGTAGGACAATTTTCCCATGTGTCCTTACAGATGAGCAACTACTTAGGATATTTGTCTTTAAAAAAAAAAAAAAAGAAAGAAAGAAAGAAAAAAAATCTGATGAACGCAGGATGCTTGTTTTTAAATTTTTGGTGTTTCCTCTCCCTTGGATGGAGGGAGGGTCTTCATTTTTTTGTCTAAGCATCAAGCTTATTATTTCTCCAAGCTCCTGTCACCTCCATGATGCAAACTCAGATCTACAGGTTTTTGTAGGAGGCAGAAAGGTGGGAAATTAAGACAGCTTGACTTGTATATCCCCCAAGTGCCTCAGACAGGCTACCATAAAACATATGCACTTCGCACAGCTGTGTGTAAGAATACAACCTTTACAAAAAACCCAGAGCAGCAATACTGGCAAAGAAAACAGCATCTGTTCACTCTCACAAAGCAGCTTTGTTATAAGACCTAAATGCAACTAACAGGGCTGCCTGCTGGTTGAGGCTGAAGTTTCCAAAACAGCCACATACGTGTTCTCACAGCATCCGTTTCTAGATACTTTATTTATTTTAAATATTCCCTATGCTGCTAGATTTCAGGAGACACTCAACAATTTTAAATGCTGATAATTACAAGCATAGAAAGAGTAAAAGCAAACTTTTTTTTTCTTTTTATGATTGGCAGGAGACTTAAGAACTAGAATTCTCCATCATGATCAGAAAACTAGTCATTCATTAAATTCAGGCCCCCATGCTTCTCCTTGGCCTCTCCACTGGTCTAGCCTATGGGCTCTGACTGTACAATGTCAATTGATCCAGGGCAGTGTCTTTTTAATATGAAAAATAACAATAAGGGTCCAGGTTTGGAGGGCAGTCTCACTTTCACATATTTTTCATATATTAGTTGCCCACAAACTCAGGAGTAGAGAAAAGTAGTCATTGAAGTTCCTTCTGGTTGATTCTGTAGACACTGCCTCTGAAGAGTACAGATCCTTCAGAGTACCCTCCAAACTAGCCAATGTCTCAAACACCAGCAGCCCCATCGCTCCTCAGACGTTCTACCAAATTCCACAGGAGGCAAATGACCCAGACATAAAAAGTTAACCAGAAAAAAAAATGTAGGAAATAGCCAAACAAGTCCAGAGCAGCAATCTTCTTGACTCAACATGCAAACATGTGTATATTTTGATGCAGGAATAAAAATTAATTGGTTTTGTTTACTTCGCTTTAACATGCTCATCAATGTCCTCATTCCCACATGCTGACATTGAGTAAAAGTGCCTTAAATGACAATTTCCATGAAATTCAGGAGCCTGTTGCTTACTTGCTAAAAGGCTAGCTAGAGTATAACATGCCCTGCTTCTGGTTGAATAATAAGCAATAAACCTATGTTTCTAAGCTATGAGATCCTCCCTGGGTCTCATCCATGACATCCCCAAGTGACATAGGAAAGAAGAAAATATAAATCATAGAAGATTGGCTACCTTATCTCCTTCATCAATGATATTAGCTTAGCAAAGCCATTCTAGCAAGAAGGATATGGATTATAAGAAAGACAGTCCCCCCTACTCCTCCTGTCCTCTCAGCCCATGCCCTCCCCTGCTTGTGTTATTCTGTATGGAATAGAACAGAACTAAAAGCAAACTTCCATGAAAAATGAAGGGGGACAGGGGGATGAGAAGGGACAACTTTTAAAGCAGAATCTTTAAGGAATACGGATGCCTCATTTTGGAAATCTACATACTTGATCATGTAATGATTCTATCATATATTTAGAGTTCCCATAATAATGTATTTCCATTTTCATCTCCATGCATGCTACTCACACTTTTTTTTTTAATATGTTGCCAATAGGCAAACAGTTTCAAATTGGGTGATTACAGGTTTTGGAAAGTAAAATTATTTCTGGCTCTTACAGCGCACATTACTTCCCAAGTGCCTCACAGATTCAAATGTAATTACCATATGTTGTAAATTTAAATTCAGGCAAATTCCAAATCAGATGCTTAGAAGCTGGGAGAGACAGGGATCATGAAAAAGTGGATTCAAAGAAGAGATGTAAGCGCAAATGCTAACAGTCACTGTTTTACTGGAGACTGCTCAAAGCTTTATTTCAAAACTTTGTTCTCCTTGCCTCCCCAAATCTTAGGATTTCATTATCCTCATATGCAAAATTAAGTCTTAAGGGACCCTCCTGGCTTTCAATTTCCAAGATCAAACAAAGCAGCCAGAATATGTACAAGAGAATAAGACAAATAATGAATTTCCTTTGCTAGTCTCCTTTAGAGAGAGATCTTATAGACAGATGGCAAGAAATGAAGTAGCCGAAAAATCATGGAAAACAAGAGAAAATAAGAACCATCAAGATTTGACACTGGTCTCAACGTGTAACCCACTCACCTCAAGAGATCCCTGAAACCTACTCAGGATGACTATGAGGATAAAACTATATCCACAAAAATATTAAGATGTTATTCTTTTTGCACTTTGTTAATTCCAACATTCATGACACAAAAGAAATGGTGGGTAAAACTGCTGCCCCCAAAGGATACACTTATTATTGCATTCTTCACCCCATGCACTCCAGGAAGGGTAGGAAGCAAGCCTCACTTGAGAACACCCTTAATAAAGCAATACATATTTTGAGTACATATCTTTTTAATTTTGTGTATGAAAAAACAGGAAGCTAATGTAAAAAGCACGTCTGTTGGTTCAAGGAAAAGCACTTGGGCAGTTGTCTGAGTAGCATGCTGAACTTGCCATTTATTTTTTCACGGAGTACCACTTTACTTGTAAAAGTAACTGACAGGGTTGGGGTTATAGCTCTGTGATAGAGCACTTGCCTAGCACGTGTGAGGCACCGGGTTTGATCCTCAGAACCACACACAAAAAAATAAATAAAATAAAGGTACTGTGTCCATCTACAACTAAAAAAATAATTTTAAAAAAGTAACTGATAAACTATTGTGATACAGTTTGGGGTAAATGCAGTCATTTACTCAAAAATAAATAAATTAAGTCTGTCATTTTAGGGAAAACAACAGACAGTATTTGTCATCAATGACAAAATTTGAGGTTCGAAGTAAAAGTAAAACTTTTGGAAAACATGTATTCACCACTACTTCAGTTTCCCATTATTTCAAAGTATATTCTGATGAGTGAGACTGGTTATTATTGACAAATGTAATTTTTAAAAAAATATTGTAAATATTATAGAATGACATGTTTCAACAACTAAAAGAGCCAAATATACTCACTGCAATTATGCTTTCCAATGATCAATGTGTGATGTTAAGAAATCACGTTATAAGCCCGTGCAGTGTCGCATGCCTGTAATCACAGGTAGGAAAAGCCAGGAAGATAGCAAGCTCCAGGCAACTTAGCAAGATCTTGTCTCAAAATTTGAAAAGAAAAAGAAATATAGCTGGGGATGTAGTCCAATAGTAGAGAACTTAACTACTATGTGTGAAGCCCTAGGTTCAATCTTCCCATCCCTGGGAGGGAGGGATGAAGGAATCATGTCATAGACTCATGAGGAAAAAAGATCCATTCAAGGGGCTGGGGTTGTGGCTCAGTGGTAGAGCATTCAACCTAGAACCACATAAAAATAAATAAATAAAATGAAGGTATCATGTCCAACTACAACTAAAAAAATATTTTTGAAAAAAGATCCATTTGAATCAAATGTATGATATGTCAAGATCATTGTAATGTTTTGAGCAACTAATAAAAAATTTTTTTAAAAAAAAGATCCATTCAAAATGCAAGACTACACAAGTGGATTTTAACATAATACAGCATTACCTTTAGGAAGTAATTTCTACTTGTTGAATTCTGGTGTATTATTTTTTAAAAAAGGAATATCTGTCATTATCTGATTAGGGCATTTAACAACTCTTCCTTTCTTCAAGTATGTATATGTGAAAGGCAAAAATTTTCTTCATATACATCAACTAAAACAATGTCTCACAAGCGATTGAACGTACACTCAGGACAATCTACTTTCTTTCTATTATTCAGATACTAAAGAGATTTGCAAAAATGTTTAAAGAAAAAAGCTACTTGTCACTAATTTTTTAAATTGGAAAATAGTTAATTTCATGAAATGTTAATATTCATACAAATGTTTTTTATATATCTAAATTAATGCTTACTAAATATTAAATCATTAAATACATTTAAAATATATGCTTTAATTTCCAAATATGTTACATATTAATAGATGCAATGCACATAAACAAAAGCTTACTGGGGTTCAAAAACTTAAAGGGTTCTGACATAAAAAAAATGGTGAGAACTGCTAGTATGGATAATGTACCTTAGATCTGGGCAAATCTACGTTCAAACCTCAGTGGTTCCAAGTGGTGAGCAGTTCAATAAGATACTTAATAGCTGACCTTCAATATTCTCATTCGTAAAACAATGGTTCAGGGATAAAGAGCAATAATGAGATTTTGGTAAGAAATAAATGAAACAGTACACTTAACATGTCTAACACAGTGCTTAATAAAAGACAAAACAATTATGATCTTGACTTCTAAAAAAGTAGGAATGAGTTAATCATAGGGTAGTTTGATGCATACATACACACCCCACACATGGTAAATGCATTTTAAAAGTAGGCCTGGTCACTCTCCTATCTTTCCCCATTTGGCATGGTCTAGTCAGCATTGACAAAGAAGCCACTAAGCAGTCCCTCAGCTCCTTCCCTTGTATACAAACCTCTTCCCCTCCTTGCCAACTTACCTCATTCCTCTTGCAATCTCATGCCTGTTCACTCAGCTACCCGTAAGATAAAGTGAAAGAAGCATCTTTCAAAACTTATATGACCTTGCACTCTGGATAAGAAGTAATTGTCCATCATTACAGGCAGTTTTACTAGAATCAGTTACCTGCCAGGAGATCACCTACACCTTAGTTCCACAGAATAAAGCCAGTAAATCTATCCAGCTCACCCTTAGTACCACTTGAATCCTATCACCCTGACATCAGAAGCATGGTGACATCTGCCTGCTCATGCTGTTTGCCAGTGTGTTCTAATGGTACTTGGTTCATTTCAAGGGTATTTCAAGTAATTTCAGGGACTTGGATAAGTTATAATCCAATTCTCTATTGTGATAGCTCCTAACAGTGAGTGAATGGGATTATTCCTAGCCCAAGTCTTATTTCAATTTGGCTCAAAGAAAATTAATTTTCTCTCTCAGAAGATTGCTCTATTTATAGAGTTTTAGGCTTATATCAAAACTCAGAACCTTTTGCTTGACAAAACAGCAGCTTAGAATGTTATCTCAGCAAAGCCCAAGACTTTAACCTTGAAGTACAAGCATGTGCCAAGAATAATTTTTTCAGAACAAGTAGATCTTTAATGTAATTCCTCCTTTTAATTTCTGGAAACTGCAAACTTCACAATACCCTAGGTATCAGGGTCATTTTAGATGGAGTAACACTCTGCATGGAATTCCTTAGGGATGTATTGTATATTATTGTTGAATTATGAGTAGATATTATTTGCCAGAAGCATAACAATAAATAATAGCTATCACATATTGAGTCACTACTACATATCAGGATTCTCTAGAAGACCTTTTATAAATTATCTCATTTAGTCCTCAGAACATCCCTATGAGCTAAGTATTAGTACACTCATTTTATTTATTAACATATTTATGCTGCTGGCAATTGAACTGAGGGCTTCAGGCATGATAGGCAGGCGCTCTACCACTGAGCTATATCCTCAGCTCACACACTCATTTTTACAGATAAGTTAACTTAGCTCACATGGTAAATGCAGAGGGTTTATGTAATATATCTAAGGTCAAATAACTAAAAGGGGGCATGGCAAAAGTTTGAATCAATATATCTTTTCATAAGACAAATAGACAACAAATTATACATTATTTAACTCAAAGGATTATGATATGATATGATATGATTATGATATGATATGATTATGATAAAACCTATTGATCCCTTATATAGCACATTGCCTTTCAATACTCCCTCATGGTAATAATTTATTATCCTTATCATTAAGTAATTCTTTAGAAGATTTCCCAATCAAATGAGGTCTAGCCAGATAGTTTACATAATGAAGAGTCCAGTTCAGTTCCAGGTGTTTGGGATGGGAAAGACATCTTAGTGTGTGGTTTTATTTTCCAGATAAGTTTATGCCAGTAATTGGTTGCATATACCAAACAATGGTGCATCTCCATGACTTTTTCTGCTGCTAAAGCCAAAGTTTTCAGTGGTGGGCAAGGGAAAACTTTAGCAAGTGAAGATGGAAGAAATTTAAAAATCTTCCAGCACACCTACAGTATCCTCAACAAACCATTTCAATTGTTTGCAGATTACACTGGCTTCAATCCAACCAGGACTCTTCTATTCTGACAACTTTGTAATGGAAATGATTGTCTTGCTTTGGTATTTGGTGGTCAATTTCAAGATATTTCATAAATGCCTGAAGAAATGTTTTTTGACAGTTTGTAGAAATCCTGGCTACAACTTATTCCACCATTATCAGTCAAGAAAGTGCCAAGATATAGGGTTGGACCATACCAAATAAAATCTCATTCCTGACCCATAAATATTGGAAAGTATTTCAACTTCTCAAGTTGAATGCCCAACTATATTAAAGTACCATCAACATCACCCTCAACAGACAAGCCTCCTTGCTTTGATCCCAGAGTCCCGATTATCTTAATTTCCTTCACAGAAAGAGCTGCCAGGGTAAGCAAGTTGAAAAACCAGAGCTTCGAGCCAAAGCACCTGGATCTACAACCATATACTTTGTGCAATTCGCTGTCTCTGGGCCTTAATTTTTTTCATCTGTAAAACGAGGGACTGGGCAAACCTTCTCTTCCACTTCCAGTTCTACAATAATGATTTTCTCTGATTCATTTCTCTAAGTCCATTTTTGTAGACAAAGACCAGGCTCATTTCATTTTCTGAAGACTTTGTTCTCAAAGTCACAAATCTGCCAGATTATCCTTTAGGAAAGGAACATCCTTACCCAAACCCTCTCATCTATAGATCACAATGGCATTTCTACAATTTAAAAAACTTGTTCTTTTCTGGTGGTTGCTAGGAATTGAACCCAAGGCTTTTCGCATGCTGGACATGCTCTCCACCATTAGGCTACTTCACCTAAAACCCCTAAAAGGATTTATTCTGAAATAATCGTAGTAATGAACCATTTGAATGATTTATACCAATAATGGTCTGAAACACAAGAAAACTGCTATTTATGTAATGTATAACCTATATGTAATATGAGTATATAATTCCATTTTCAATATACCTCCAAAATATATCATAGAGGACATGAGAAGAAAATGTCCTCTCATTGAAAAGTCCAAAAAGTCAAACCTCAAAGAAGTTAAATACTTGCTTAATATAAACACATACTTAAAGCAGAACAAAGGCTACAAAATCTGCTATCATTCTGCTTTGCAGACAAACCACCTTATTTTAAGATTCAATTATGCCATCCCAGGAATAAGAAAAAATGTAATAAAGTTCTATTGCTTGAGGCAAAACACCATGTTGTTGCATGCAAGAAACTCTCAGAAATGCCAGTGCAGAGATTCCCTGAACTTTATTTTCCCAGAGAAGATTTCTACTTCATGGTCCCAAGATTTTGAGATGTATGAATGAGAGACTCGGAACGTGTCTGGACTGGGTAAGGTTACATCACTCCAGTTTCTGTTCCCTTCTGGCCAGAAACTCTAGGGAACTAAGGAAGGGGAATAAAGCACCTTTAACTCACCATCTTAAAGAACCACAATGAAAGCTTAGAGATTTTTTAGGATCTCAGTCCACACCATTCCTACCTTTTTTAAATACTGGAGATTGAATCCAGGGACACTTTACCACTGGGCTACACCTCCAGACCTTTTTCATTTTGAAACAGGGTTTCACGAAATTTCCCTGGGTGGGCTCAAACTTGTGATCCTCCTGCTGCAGCCTGCCAAGTGGCTGGGACTATAAGCATGCACCACTGCACATGGCAATCCACACCTACTCTGGAGATTTCCTGATTTTCCAGAGAATTGTCATGTACACATGAGAACAAGCACTCATCATGGACTGCCCATATTTACTGCATTGCAGCAAAGAAATATAGAATTGTTATATATATGCCAAATCAAGGACTATCTCTCCTTCTAATGATTTTGCACAGTAAGGAAGCTGAGTAGGATCAAAAGATTCCACCCTATATAAACCTGACTTTTAACTTAGAATGAACAATAAGGAAACTCAAGTCTTTGGAAATGATTCAGCCACTTTGTAAAGTGCCCAAAGGTCTTATAGTTAAGATGATAAAGAGGCATACTTACCCAATGTGGTTAGTTCTTAAAGAGATTTCCAGTTCTCTTAGCACTTGTGTAGATTCTTGTACACGCCTTCTGAATTTCTATAATCAAAGAACACAGATTCTAACAAAACATACTTCAGCAACTGCTGCAACTACAGCTTTCTTATAATAAACTTAATAAAATATGAAAGGATCTTTATTCTGAAGCTGGCTTCTCTCACCCTCTCCCCAAACCAGAGAAATCTTTCTTATCATAAAAAGTACCTTATGAGAAAAAACTACAAAAATTATTTCATGTAGTATCTTTGAGTAAGTAGATTATTTTACCCTACTCCACATATATAATAATATTCACCAATATAGCTACGGGTCAGGGATTCCAAGATCATCCCATTTCAGTGATTCACTAGGAGGACTCAAGGGCTCAGAATATAGTCACACTCAAAGCAGTGGTTTATTACAACAAAAGAAAGCAAAGCTAAATTGGCAAAGCAAGAAGATGAAAGGGATGAAGTATGCAGGATACCTGGTGCAAGTTTACAACAGTCCCCTCCCCCCAGAAATCACAAATGACAACAGTCATTAAGTTCACTGGAGACCCAGCAACTAAGGTTTTCACTTGGGGTTGGGGGGGAGTTGGTCTCAAAGGCACACTCTCTGCCTTATTCATGGCAAAATTCCAGACTCCCAGGGGAAAAATGGGCACTCAGCATAAACCTTTATTTTTTTTTCAATAACAGTTTAGGCACAGTAAGCCATTCTTAGGGAATGGTGGGAACCCTCCCAAAATACAGATGCCAGCCCATGCAAGCAGGTCTTGCTCAGCACAGAAAAGTCTCAAGCTTGCTACATCAAATTCCTCTCTGCTTCACCTAATGTGTTCCAAAAACAAACATTCATCATTATCTCTGCCCCTTAGTCCTCACTTAGGAGGTCCCTCCTGTGGAACATCTCCCACATGTACATACCCATATATACGCAGTATATCCTTCCTCATTCTCTTGCCTATCAAAATCCCACCTGCCCTTCCAGGACTCCATTGGGAGTTCTTTCTTAATGAATCCTTCTATATCTCTCTAATCTCTTGAATCTAAACCATTTCCAAGACACCAATGGATTGCACTACAAGTAGTTCTCTGGAACACATTTTTCTACAGAAACATTTAATTTATAGTGACCACAGTCTCAAGCCATGCTGAAAGAAGGAAATTGATGTGCAATCCCTTCTAACCAGGCTATCTGAGTCATAGACCTGAGCCACCCTTACATTACATTATGAGTTACATGTGAACTCATGCTCAGGATATGAAGGACCCTTCTCTGCTGTCACAAGTGCTGTGGAAACAACAGTCATCAGCTCCAAACCCTGATAATGGCTCTCATGGCTTCAGAGAAAGATGTCCAAGGACAGGAAGGAAAGGCAGGAGGTGGAAAATAAAGATTTGAGTATGTAGAGTGGCAAGAGCCCTGTCACACACTTGGGACTTGGTGGCCTAATGGAGACTTAGAACACGGCTCAGCTTAGGTAGGTTCCTCTCACCCTCTTCTCTTCCTTTTGGCTTCCTTACAGTTTCTCCATAACTGCTATTCCCCAAACATGCTAAGAAGATGTAATGTTTTGGAAATCCAGATGTAGTGGGATAAAGTAAATAAAAATATCCCTAATGCAATGAAAAAACATTCTCTTTTTCATTAAAAAAAAAAAAAAAAAAAAAAACCTAAGAAATGGTAGGGTCATTGATGTTTGGAGGAACATCTAAGCCCAGATTCCTCAACCCCTTTCCAGCAATAAAGATGCTCAGTGCAATACAGGACAAGAAAAGGGAGCACAGCAGGATGGTTGGCTAAAGGGTTCACTCATTCTCTAAACACTTCCCTTGGAGATTAAAATCATTAATTGAGTAGAAAGGAATCAATGGGTGAGGTGGGCAATTATAGAAGGAAGACAGGACCTGTGAGGAGACTACACAGCAGCTTTTTCTAGGTGTGCTGCCCACTCCCTAGTAGCTATTCACGCCTTAGTCCTAAGTCTTAGGCTGTCTGCATATGGGGCCTTCAGAAAACACTGCAGCATTCCAAGTTGCACATTAAGCACAGTTCTGACTTGCTCCCTGAGGCCTTTGCTGCTTCCTTAACTCTGCCTTATGCCTCCTCAGGCAAGACTGTCCCCTACACATCATCAGCCCCAAAGGCCCAAGTTTATCAGTGAGAGCATAATGGCGTTTATGAGGATCAGGTGAAGGGTTAAGATGTGTGTGTGTGTGTGTGTGTGTGTGTGTGTGTGTGTGTGTGTGTGTGTATGTGTGTGTGTATCTCAAAACAAGGTAACCAAATCAAGGCACTAGATAATAGTAACAGCAGCAGCTAACATTTCCTAGGCACTGACCATCCTGGGCATTGTCCTTTTGCAACCGCATGATAATTGAGGTAAATGGAACCAGACTTTATTCCTGTATTGTACTATCTTGGGAACAGCTCAATTTTAGTCTGGATTCTAGACGATAGAGAAGCTTTGGAATCCCCTTCTCTATCTAACATATAAACAATGAGTGCTAACACTTTGCACTTGTACAATGTATCCTGAATGCTTTAAAACACTTCAAGGAGAAATCATGAGCCCAGGGGGACCAGCAAGGAGGAGCCAGGTAGAAACCATTTATTCTGTACTCTTTTCCTTCCTTCCCTAGAAAAGGAGGGCCTGTGGATGAACCCAGGGCAGCAGCTGACCCCAGGGTGAGCCACACAAAAGGTTTCATTCCCCAAATGCACCTCTAGCAAAGGCCAAAACTTCTTTTTTCATGGTCTGCAGCCTTTTCCCTGCCAGACATGAATACATCCTTCCCCCCAAGCACAGTCTAATAAGTGCCTGATATTAAACACGGAGGCTGTTTTAGAGAGTTCTGGTCTCAGAGATATCTAATTTAGGCTCTTCCGTCCCTGCCCTGGAGGGCTTCATTTAAAACTACTGAAAAGAAAATCTAAATAGAACATGCTAAAGAATTTAAATACTAAAAAAAAAGCTATTTCCATTTAATTTGAACAAAAGATTAATGAATGAAGTACTAGAGGGCTCCAGACACAGTTAAAGGAAGACTGCTCAACCTAGACTGTTGGTGCTAAAATTTAAAGCTCTGATTTGAAATCACCCCACCACCACCATACTAGGGCTGAGAATTTTAAGCTCATTTCAGCTGCAAGCCATGCCTTATTCCAAACAAATCTCCCTTTTTTTCTGGGTTTTAAGCATTATAACTAGGTTGTGCAGAACAGATCCTCTCCTACTGCCAGCTCCCAACAGAAATCTTACTACAGCAGAGGTAGTTAATCCAACCTCCAGTTTATCCTTTTTTCTTTCTTTTTTTTTTTTTTTTTTTTTTGCCTGTTTAAATGACTGTTTTTTGCCTCATCCTTCAAGATCAAACCAGGGGATTTGGGTAGACACGCATGGTTCAGGGCAGAGGCGTCAGGGAGCAAACATGCAGACAGGGACTTGGGGCCCTATTCCTCTTGTTAAATGATTTCTGAGAGAGCAAAACAGTCTCTCTCTCTCTCTGACAGGAGGTCTCAATCTTGTGTGCAGACATCAGCATTTCTGCCCTACTCAGCTCAGAAGGCGTGTGCCTAGTAATAGGGCTCAAGCCATCCAGCCTGGAAGTTACAAGTTTGGGAAATTATGAAAACCTTTAGACTTTTTTGGGAGGTGTGGAATAAGGAAGGGTTAGCGTGAAAGAGGGAAAAAGATTTAGTTTAAAAAATTCAAGCGCCAAGATGTCTGAAAACTGGCTCCTCGGAAAAAGTATGCCTTTCTTTTCTCATAAGTCACATGCCAAGACAACAGAGAATTCAGCTTGAGATATTTTCACTGGATCCTTGAAAGCAGGAGTTGTGAAAGGTCGAGGAAAAAACAAATGCTGCTGTCTGGTGAAGAGCCACTTCATCCATCCTGAGCAAGGGCGGCTCTGCCATGAGACATCCCAGGATCCACCCAGGCCTGCAGGGCCGTGCCAGGCTCCATGCTTTACCACAAGGATCAGCTTAAACCAATTGTGTGGCTGCACAAAGCAGGGCTTGTTTGTAAAAGGAGAGCCAGTTGAGAATGGAAGCAACTATTCTCTCCTTACCTTCTTCCGGCCAGAAGCAGGGTTTGGGGCAGGGAACCTACTACAAGTATCAACACAGGATGTGACTGCACAGCTGGGATGACAAAGCCCCAATGATTTTTCAAAGTCTCTAGAAACGCACCAAAGCATGAAAGACAAGTATTCCTTTTGCAAAGCCTGCTATTTCGGGGCCTTTGGGCTGGACTCATTGCCCTGTATAATTGGAAATAGCAGTGAGTCAATAACCATTAGAGGTATGTGACCCCCATGGAGCAAAGTACTCTTAAATGCTTCCTTAAGCAAGGAGGATGGTGGAGTACCCTCACTCCTTGTCTTCTCATGTTCTCAGTATCCAAAGGTGGTTTTCCTAGAGGCTTTGGCAGAGACAAATGCAAGGGAAAGAAAATCTTTCCAAGTACAGAAGGATTCTGTCCACTAATGAGGAAGCTACAACACAGAATGGAAACAAATCCCCTTACCTTCCTGGTTACAGCTGGATCCAGATAGCCTTTGAGCTTTTGAATGTATGTATGGGGAGGATTCTTCACCTGGAATCGTTCCTGCAGGAAGCACAAAGGCAAAGAGCATGAAAGGTATGAAGGCATGACACAGTCCGCTACATCACACAGATTAGTGTCACTGACCATGGCCAAAATGCATCCCAGGAGAATGTGGCCCTGCAAATAAGCACTATGCACTAATTGTTTTCAATCTTTATAGTAGATGATCTTCTCTTGGCACAGGAAGAAACTGAAGCTCAGCGAAATATAATACTTTCCTTTGATGCCAAAGCTTGTTGGTGGTACAAAAGGATACAAACCCATGTCTGCTCAGCTCCAGAATATGAAATGCTTTCTCTGCAGGGTATTCTTGGCCTGACCTATTTCAAGTCCTCCTGAATAAGCCTTCAATAGATCGTATATTTCTTGGGATGTCTTCAATGTTCAATTATCTTATTTAGTTTCATCCCATATTTTTAGACTTGACTCAAACTAGATACAACTTATTTGTTTCAAAAATAAGTGGTGAGTTTATAGCCAAGAGACTGGAGTGTAGAGCATGTGAGTGTGAACACAGGTATGTGTGTTATCATTAATGGGCTCCTTAAGTAGCTCCTAGTTACGAGATCCAAAAATATTTTGATCAGGTATATATACATACAATGTGTGTGTGTGTGTGTGTGTGTGTGTGTGTACACATGTGTACATCCACGTTTGCACACACTTGTAGAGAAACAGCATAAAATTCATGGATGAAGGGCCAATGAAGGGAACGGTCATAATCATAAAGGCAAAGACACAACACTCCTGAGAAGCTGGCAAAGTGCTATTTCAAGACCTGCATCGTAGTTACCAGGCATTGACTTTATTCTACTTAATATGCCAGTTCTCAGGTTTCACAACCTTTTCTGTATATATTCTACAGGGAGGATGGTTTAATCAGCTCTAAAAGAAAACCAAGCTGGGCACCGTGGCACATGCTTATAATCCCAGCGACTGGGGAGGCTGAGGTAGGAGGATCACAAATTCAAAGCCAGCCTCAGCAACTTAGTGAGGCACTTAGCAACTCAGCAAGACCCTGTCTCTAATAAAATATTTTGCAAAAATATTTAATTATGTCTGGGGATGTGGCCCAGTGGTTAAGCACCCCTGGATTCAACCCCCTGTTCCAAAGAAAGAAAGAAAGGGGTTGCGGTTCAGCAGTAGAGTGCTCACTTAGTATGTGCAAGGCACTGCGTTTGATCCTCAGTACCATATAAAAATAAATAAAATAAAGATACAAAAAATATTTTAAAAAAAGAAAACCATGAAATGAGGATGGATTTTATCACTTTCTTATCAGGTTCTTTTCTACCTACAACTCAAAAGATGTTTTCCTCATCTTTCTTTTTAATCTAATTATTGCTTATTTTAGAATGAAATTTTTTGATATTTTGTAACACTGGCAACAGGTCAACATGATTAAGCATTTCTTTATCCCTTATAAACTTGTGTTTCTCCAACACAAAGGACCACCACATTCTTCCTGATCCACTCAAGTTTTACCTAATTACAGATTTAGAAAAGCTAAAGATCATCTGATATTGAAAGAACCTCTTATTACAGAAATTTATTGAAACAGCTATTACTAATATTTAATACTTTATAACAGGGGAAGTAGTTTGTCATTAAACATCTACTAATATTTCCCCTTTATTTAAAAATGAGCAGGATGAACGTTTTAGTATGTAAACTATATCTCAATAAAGTTCTTTAAAAAGAGATCAACATACTGTTGCTAATTATTCCCTCAAATTTTCAATCCTGAGAGCAATTTTCTTTCTTTTGGTACTAGAGATTGAACACAGGGGCTCTTTACTACTGAGCTACATCCCCAGTCCTATTTATTTGTTTATTTAGTGTTAGGATCTCCCTTAGTTGCTCAGGGTCTCTCTAAATTGCTTAGCATGACCTAGAACCTGCAATAGTCTGGCCTCAGCCTCCAAATTGCTGGAATTACAGACATACACTACTGTGCCCAGTCTAACAGCAATTGCTAAGTAACAATTCACTAGTATTCACCATGTTTAGTGACATTATTGTGTCTATGCATGAAAACATATGATTTTTTTTTTTCTTTTCTACACTAACACTTTGCTAAGAGATCATAGGAGAATCTACTGCCATAGGGTTAGCAATGTTGTCGCTGAGGACTAAAATAATCACAAAAAGTTCTGGAAAATGAACTGATTAAACCATGACTGCCAACCTGTGTTTGCTAACAAAAGCTGATGTCAGAGAGAGAGAGAGATTAGGATATCAATTTAAAAATATGATTTTTAAGAATACAATTGCAATTATTCAAAAATTTAAAAATCCAATGATGACACAAACAGCTCCTCTCCAGCACAGCAAATACCACCTATCTCTAAATAAAAAGTACCTAAAACTTGAGACTCAACAAATTGTAACTCCACCAAACGCACTGTTTCAAGACTTAAAATCTCAGCCCATCAACAGTTGCTATGAGACTTCTGTTTTCTTGCTCTTTTAGGCTATCTATCTGTTCATAAGAGAACAGTCATATTTATTCCTTTAAAACAAGAAATTTTGGTGACTCAGAGGGGCTTTCTCAAAAATACACACTTACTGGTCCTGTTGACTTGATTATATTTCCTTTCTGAATACAAGAAATTATGGACAAGGTCTAAATTTAATAAACTTCTACTTGTGTTTAGTATTTGCTACTATGGTTTCAGAGCCTTTGAACAGCAGCTCTGATGATAGGACCCAGTCAATCAAACTCGTGTCCAAACTAAAAGACATTTGCTGCTGAGCCTGTGCTGTGTCTCTCACATGTTCTGCAAGTGCCAAATGGCTTTCATAATGACACATTTCTCATTAACTGGTCACCAGGAAGGTAAGGCTGCTTATACAGAACTCCTCTCAGAGAGGGGAAAAGGAAAAGCATTTATTGGACTTCACTCATATCAACTGCAACAAGAAGTGAAAAACCCAGGCGATTCCTAAAGGAACTATACAAAGGGGCTATGATGTGCACTAAATAATTAGGTAAATCCCCATGAGTGGAACTCATTGGCTAGACTACAACATGGCCTTTGCTATGAGATGCAGAAAGCAGTTTCCAGTTTTTTCAAACCTGGACTGTTTCTTTGGGAACAGTTCCCCTCCTCACTTATATGCAATGAAATTTCTTACTGAAAGCTTTTCTGTATAAAGATTGGGACCTGGATATTCCACTCCTCTAGCAAAAACATTTCTGATCTTTTACAGCCTCTCTATCCACCTGTACAATTAATTACACAAGAAATTAATTGAGGTTAATTTGGTATGAGATTGACTTACAACAATCAAATTATAAACATTTCCACTCTATAAATCATTTGGATAAGCAGCTCCAAAATCAAACAAAATCCTAGTCAAGTTTATGTTATACCTTAATATTCTGAGTTTTAATGAAAGAAATTACAGCAAGACATTTGGAAAAAAAGAAGAAGAAGAAGAAGAAAGTCTCTAGGAAATGAATGTCTCTCAGGGAATACACTTACTGTTGAGTTTCTCTCCCTGTCTGGGATGGTCACAGGGTCACTGGCTCTATGTCGGTAATATAACAACAGAGCTACACAAACAGCTTAAGTATCCTTAAGGATGAATTAGATGTCACCATCATTATGCCATTATTAATGTTTTTTATTCGGATCCTGTAATAATTCACAATGGATAGTGAAAATTCAAAGGGCTTTGCTTTTTTACACATAAGTTTACCACACCTGAATGCCTCCCCACCTTAGAAGCTGGAAGTAGCTGGGGTTGGGCATCCTTTCCCAAGTCTGAGTAAGCAAACTATAGTCTCCAAATGAGCCATAATCACAACTAGAACCATTGCCATTAATGAGTACTAATTTGGAAGATTCAGCTTGGTGCTAAGTGCTCCTCAGAGTTCGATGAATAGAAATAATCCATGTCCTCAAAGAGTGTACCTTCTAAAATAGAATGCTGACACAGTAGACATGGAGAAGATGAGAATAAAAATATCACATTAATATTGTTTATAGATAGAAAATACTTATACAGTGTACAAAAGACCAAGAATAGTGCATTGTATGGAGAAGGGGGTGCCAAAACCAATCAGATTTCCTAAGTTGGAGGCATTGAGTTAAGCCATAATACTTCAGCCCTCATAGGGAGAATTATTTATACAAATAAAAAATAACTGACACAAAGTGAGCTACACTCCCCCAAGAAATTGAGAGCACCAAAGTCTCTAAGAAAGCTTATACATGTTCTTGCCCCAAAATATTTTAATTTCAAAGGGGATGTCAGATTCTTCTGACTTATAGAAAGTACAAATAGGAGTATATGGAGAACGATGAGAAAGGAGAGGATGATTTGAGGAAAATGACTGTTGGGAATGGTGGCATGTACCTGTAAGCATCACAAGTTTGAGTCTATTCTGTGGAACTTGGTAAGGTCCTGTCTCAAAATAAATAAAAAGGGCTGAGGGTCTAGCTCAATGGTAGAAACACTTGCCCAACATTTGTGAGGTCAATCTCCAGTACTAGAAATAAAAGGCAAGTGGGGGACTCTACCTATTAATTGCAATAGGCAGCCACGGGCAAGTTCTGATGGGATTCTAATTTGCAAAACAACTACCAAAGGAAACCAGTGCCAGCCTAGCTGTGCTACTGTTCAGGGGAGGTTCCTGTGGTTACTAATGGATAAAAACATTCTACCAAACAAGACCCCACCCCTGAACATTTTGAATAATGCTACCACATTTAGGACCCCTATTTTCAGGTACTGGCATGAATAATACCAAATTTTGGGAAAATGATTTTTGTCATTTTATCCTTTCACTCATCCAGAACACATTATTCAAGACTATGTGTAAAAAGCATAAAAAAGAAATAAATTCAATTTTCCAAAGCATTAAATCTTATCTGTGTGATACTATAGACATAGCTATACCACAAAGTACAATATGATAAGAACCATATGTGATCCTCTGGAAGTTCAAAGAAAGGTGAGCTTTTCTCCAACTGAGATGATCAAAGCAATCTCCCTGGAGAAAATGGCTTTTGAATCGAATTGTGAAGGGATGGCAGCATATAGATACCCCAAAACAGTGTAAGAGGAAGGAGACAAGAGTTTTCCAGATGAGGGAACCTAAGAACAAAGGCAGAGAAGCACAGGGCATGTGCTAGTAACTTCAAGAGGTTCAGCTGGGTTTCAGGTACACTATTTATGAACAGAAATGGCAAAAAGAAGCTAAATGGTGAGTTAGAACTGACAAGAGTGCATGTCAAACAACAGGCCACTCAGTCTAGGACAGACAACTGGGAGTCAATCAGGAATTCTGACTAGTAGAAAAACATCCAGTTAATACTGTAGAACTCTCCTTTCTCGATTCCCAACTGAAAAGCTGGCCATTTCTGCACTAGATTAGACTTGAAAATCAGCATGCCAGATTCATTCCTAGGCCAGTTTCTTGGAGAGCTTTGAAGCATTCTTCAACTCTGAATATGAAATTATTTTCCTAGTCAGGGAGAAGAAGATGACTTTCCAAGTGTTCCATTACAGCTCCCAGACTGAAAATAACTTTTGAAGAGACTTTTCCAAACGATTTCCTTTATTTAGACTAGCAAGAGTTTTTTCTAGTTCAATAGTCTTTCCTGATCAAAACATTCCATAACTCATTTTCTAATATGTAATATTAATTAGGCTTCTTTAATCCCACTCAGAGTTCACCATTTTAATCACTTTAAAAAAGTGTTTTCATTGAATTTGTTGATCTTGTGATAAAGGAAGTCAGACCAATAAGGTTTGTTTTCTATCTCATGTAGTTCAAAGCAAAATTTGAACCACCACAAGTGCTTGCCACACAGCAGGGTTCAATAAGGAATAGACGTTATTATTACTGAAGATCTAAGAACCAGATAGAGTGATGAAATGTCCAACTGGTATGGGTATCTCTAGGATAATTTGTAAGGTCTTTTCTTGTCCCTCTCTCAATAGGCAAAGATTTCAATTCTTTTAGGCTGGCTTTTTTTAAGTATAAACTATCAAAGACCTGCATCTAAAGCAATTAAGGATGCTTATTAAACTGAAAGTTCTCTTGATCCAATCCATTACGTAGCCAGGAATCTGCATTTTCTTATATTCTCCAAACAGTTCTCCTGAATACTAATGGTTATAAATTATGGCTTTACACTGTACTTCCTTCTTTGGATTGCTGAATCCCCCTCTTTAATCTACAAAGAAAATGTGCATATGCTTGGCAAGCAAAGACTTAGGAATATTTTCAATTCTGCTTAAAGAAACAGACTTACAATATAAAACAACAGTTTTAGTCTGTGCCTTCATGAAAATTTTGCAAACTTTCTGGAGAACACTCTTCCCATAAAAATACTGATGAGGGCCACAACCAAGTTAAGATGGCGCCTGGCAGTTTGCTAGGAGGAGTGGTTTCTGAGCCAACGCCATCGAGCCATTAAGATGATAAGGATTCCTTAATGACTGACTACTGTATCTAGTTTATGTTAATTAAGTTAAGCTGTGTGTAATTAGTTGGGTATATGTACCTCTGCAGTCTGGCAGAGAGGCGGTGCCTGCTACCTAGGGTACCCACTACTTTGAGTTCCCGCTCAGTTCCCGCTGAGTTCACTCGCAATAAAGTAGTTCCCGCTTCAACCTTCAAGTTGCTTGTCATCTCCCAGTTATTTCGCCCAGCTGGACAATGGCAAATACAAGGTGTTCAGCTGGAGGTATAGCACAGTGGTAGAGCACTTGCCTATATGAGGCTCTGGGTTCCATACCCAGTACCAAACAAAAACAAACGTAAAACTATGAGATATAAACACATCTTGTTTATTCATCTGAAAATGTCAATATGAAACCCTCTCCCCGATATTTGTTACATATCCCAGGAATCTTACTTGGGAATGTCTTCTGAATGAGAATAAATTACTGAAGATCTTTTAAGTTTCCAGAGATAATCGTGTATCATGAAAAAAAACATTGGTTGGTGGAGAGAATGAATAATATTTCTGATCCTGATCAGGGATAAAGGAAAAAACAAAAGACAGAATAAGCCTTTTGTGAAATTATATTTCCTGTAGAAACCATTAGGTTTTTCACAATTTAGATGACAGCACTAAAATTTTTCACTGTAGAATTTGAAAGCATGCTAAGCTC
The DNA here is from genome assembly GCF_052094955.1 of Ictidomys tridecemlineatus. Classification (NCBI taxonomy): domain Eukaryota; kingdom Metazoa; phylum Chordata; class Mammalia; order Rodentia; family Sciuridae; genus Ictidomys; species Ictidomys tridecemlineatus. The sequence goes on along the minus strand of NC_135483.1, from coordinate 123,515,254 downwards.
CTATTTTAAGAACTACTTTCCATGTTATAGTCATACTAATTGGCTTCTCTAAAACTTAATTTGCCTCGATTCAAACTGTGTGGAAACACATGGGTACAATTCTCACAATTTCAATAAGTGCTTCCTCAATCAATTGCTTGGAGTATTTATTCAGAGCATGATTTATATTTGTGAAACTTTAAAGCAGATAGCATTGAGGCAGTAAAGGAAGGTACCTTACACTGAAGTCAGTGTCTGACACATGTAAATAAAGACTTTGAGCAGAACAATTGAAAAGAGGGACAAGTTATTCTTAGTCAGATCTTAGACTTGCCCTCACTACTTGTTATACTTTAATAAGGTACAGATTTAAACATAAGAGACAAGCTAAGAATACTAAGCTTCAACATTTATTGATGGTTGTTGCTTACAGTAAAGAAGCCATAATACAATGTTCAACCATGGAACTAGGTTTTAATCAATGCAATGATACATCATAAACCACTTTTCTTCATGAAGGGATAAATGAAGTCGTAAGACAGGCTATTAAAAAACACAAGAAACTTATACTTCAAAAATATCACTTAATGGGCTGGGATTGTGACTCAGTGGTAGAGCACTTGCCTAGCATGTGCGAAGCACTGGATTCGATCCTTATCACCACATATTAATAAATAAAAAATAAAAGCCCATCAATAACTAAACAAATTTTTTAAATATATATTACTTAAAATAGCAACCAAAATCATGAAATCCTTGGGGATAAATTTAATAAAGTCTGTGCAAGAGCTATATACTGGACACTTCAAAATACTCATGCAAGATGAAAAAGTCATTTAAATGACTGATGGTGAAGAAGCCATATCACATGATGATCTAGGCCCTCCACTGCTGCCATTTTTTTTTAATTTCCAAACCATTATAGTTTTTTTAAACATAAAAATTTTCAGAATCAGGCAACTGTTGTAGTATCAACACAACTATTAGCTGAACAACAAAGTTATTTGTGTGTGGGGGGGCAGTGAACAAAAATAGCCTTCCACAGTAAAGATTGAGTTAAATTCCATGCATTAAACAAGTAGTATTTGTATTACCTGCTAGAAATTCTTAGCTAGCATGCCTTAAAGTTTGTTTATTATCAATCACTTTCTCAAAGATGAGGTTGAAGGTCAATCTTGGTCTAACCTGTGTCCATTCAATTGCTATATAATTCTCCATTTCCTGAAACATCGTCCCTGAGTTTATAAAAGATGTTTGCCTAATAAAGTTTATTTCACACCACATGATCATTTAATCTAAACCAGCTCAGGTAATTAACTTGCTTCAAAGAGTGGAAGAGTCTATAATTCCACTTGGATAACCAGACAGGAAGGAAGTCAATGTGATGTTCACTATGACAAAGGGAGCCTAAAACTCTCAGATTGAGTCCTCAGCATCTAGCTCTGGCAATGGATGCCAAATAGCACTTTTGACAAGCAGTTGTATCAGCTTGTCAAAGACAAAAGTTTAGAAAGGAATCATTTTATCCCCTCCTCTTTGGGCCCACTTATCAGCCTAGACCCTGTGAGGTAGGCCAGCATCTTTTTCCCCTGCTCTAAAGAGGAAAGATGTAAATTCATTTCTAAGTTCAAATTCAATTTTCCAGGACTCCAGAGATATTAAAGCCCAAAAAGCTCAACATTTAGGAAGCTGGCATCTGCTTCTTTGATTGCTATTCCGGTGCTGAAGGAACTGGAGGCCTGGAATGAGTCCTAATGGAAGGAGAACTACTTTCAGGAAGGAAACAAAAAGAAACTTTTCTTCTTTCCAGTAACAATTAAGTCAATCCTCAGGTCTGGAGACCTCAAGAAAAGGAAACAGTCTGTTTAAAATCTCAAGCAAAAGTAGCCAAGAGACAAAAGTATCTTTTTTCCCCCCTAAAGTTTGGCAAAAATCAATAAGATCCATAGTCAATCCTCACCTGGCACATTGCTGGAACTCAGTACAAATGAATTGGAACTAGCAACAATCTGGAGCCTTTTCTCAATTCAAAGTGTTCATATGAGGTACCTGTTTCGGGAAAACTTTGGTCCACATACTCTCTTCTCACTATTTGCTGTCCCCAATGTATACAAGTAACTGCCTATCCAATGAATAAGTTAATGAATATTTAAGTAAAAGTAAGTCTGAATATTAAGGTTTTATGTGAATACACAACCTGAAAAAAAAAATTGAACAAACCAAAATTGGTCATCGGGTCAGAGACTAGCAACTGCAGTTTATTAAAAGTGTTGTTCCTCCTGGGCCTTCACCTAGTCTGCATTTCTCATCCTCCTGTGCAGGCCAAGTCAACAGAATGTGACTGTAGATAATTGTATGCTCCTCCCAAGCCTGGCCCAGGTGTCATCCCAGGTGCGTACCTGCATTTTTATCTCTCACTAATTGAAGACAATCTCAGAGTAAAGAAAAAGCTACTTGTTGAAAAGAACCTCACCTGGGTCCTTGGCTGTAGAATTTCTACCCTTCATGACCAACAGCCTCCAACTAGATTCTTATGTAAATAAAAACCTTACTATGTGAATCCTTATACATTTGGCACTATAGCGGGTTAGAATGGTATGTTCTATCCTAACCTCTAAACCAGTGAACATGACCATATTTGCAAAAAGGGGCTGCTCTTTGCAGATTTAATGAATTTAAGAATCTCATCCTGGATTATCCATGTAAATTTTAAATTCACAGTAAGTGGCCTTACACAAGACAAAAGAAGAAAAGAAATAGACATAGGAACAAGAGGAGATTTCATGCAAAGATGAAGGCAAAGATTCAATTTATGTAACCACCATCCAAGGTATTACTTAGAACCACCTGAAGCTGGACTGGCTAACAAGGTTTCTCCCTTACAAGCCTTGGAAGGAACAGGGCTAAGCTAACCCCCTGAATTCAGGTTTCTGATTTCCAAACTGCAAGAAAACACATAACTATTTTCTTTTATCTTCTTTTTTTCTAGTACTGGGATTGAACCCAGTGAGACTCTAACACTCTAGTACTCCCAGTCCTTTTTATTTCTTATTTTGAAATGGGTTCTCTCTAAGTTGCCCAGGCTAGCCCCAAACTTATGATCCTCCTGCCTCAGTCTCCTGAGTCACTTGGATAACAGGATATCCCACCACGTCCAGCACATTTCTGTTGTTTTGATCTAGCAAAACAGATAATTCTGGAACACACAAAACACATTTTTATATGTCATTCAGCAATTTTAGTAGTGTTTTAGGTGGTAATTATACTGGTATTGTTATTTTTTAAAGCTTTTTTATGTTGTTGGAAAAGACAAGTCCATCAATATTAGGAATCATATTTCATGTAGAAGAAATTTGTATAAAATCTGAGTAATAATAAAACTTGATTTGGATAGATCAGTATGAACTAATAATGTATAATCTTATGCTATTATATATTTGTTTTGTTTTGGGGAGCACTGGGGATGGAACCCAGAGACTCTTGAATACTAGGTAAGCACTCTACCACTGGGCTGTATCATCAGTCCATGAACTCACTATTTTAGTTATGTATTTTCAGAGTGTAAACTCTGAGATGCAAATTTTCCCAGCAGCTATGATGGCCTGCTACTCTCACATTCTTATCTCCAATATCATCCCCCAATAAAAACAGGGCTTCTTGAAGAAATGACTTACTCTGGTTGTGGTGCAAGGAAAGCGAAGAGATATTTTTAGCATAAAATGAGCTTTCAAGGATAATGTCAGAAAAAGACAGAAAGTCAACAAGAAGGTATTCCCAAAGGTCAAAGAACTGATAATAAAGCCTCAAGATTAATTTATAGATACACAATGACTTAGAAAATCCATCAAATAAATGCACAGTGAAACTCTAACGTATCAGAAAACTCATTGGTCACCTTTTGAGGCAATTATTCAAATACTTTGAAAAATGGCAACTGAAATAAAGTAATCTGGGAATAATCATATTCTAGAATAAACCAAGACCCAGTTGAAAGTTTTAGTTGCTATCTTAATGCAGAAGAAAAAGAAAATTAGGAAATCATTGTTTTCGTAACTCCTAATGAAACACTCCAGCCAAAGATTATCAATTGGTATTAAAATCATTAGGCACCAAGTTGATAGGTAATGAAGTAATACTATACAGATTCTTTCCCATCGTAAGATGAAAACACAATATAGAATGCAGTGATCAGATTTCCCCTAATGAATTGGATGATCTTATGTATAGGTGAAACCATCAGACATTTCTGTCTCCTATGATATTCTTCACAAAGATATTCAACATCCATCTAACATGCCTTAAATTTAACTATTTAAGCTGACATAAAATTCAGGAGTTCATCCACCCCTGGGAAACAAATGGGTAAACTTAGAAAGTGAAAATGTCCTACAAGAGGGTTTGCCTGGCATCTCAATTATAAGAGCATCACAAACAAAAGGCTGTCTAGATTAAAAGAGACTTAAATATCCAGAAGCAATGTGTGACTGCTCCTGTGTTCTTTTCTTATTTAAACAATCCAGATACAAAGAACATCATAAAGAAAGCTGGGATATATGAACTGAGCAATATACTATATTAGGAATTATTATTAATTTTAATCATGATAACATTATTTGGATAGAAAATTCTTAATTTTAAGGTATATAATGAATTTGAAGAAAAAGATAAACTGGAAAACAAAATACCAAATGAAAAAAATCTAACTAATCCAATAGCCAAAATAAAGATAGTAAAGACCAGACAACAAAATAAGAGGAAAAACTCCAAGGGTTGAAAGATATACTTCAAATAGAATTAAACAAATCACACACACACACACACACACACTCCACTCACCACCATCACCACCACCACCCCCTAAAAAACACTGGTAATGAATACAAACACAGACACAATGGTGCACACATTTTAATCCCATCAACTCAGGAGGCTAAAGTAGGGAAATTTCAAGTTTGAGACCAATCTGGGCAACCTAGAGACCCTGTCTTAAAATAAAAAATAAAAAAGGCTAGGGAGGTAGCTCAGTGGTAGAGAGCCCCTGGATTCAATCCCCAGTAATGCAAGTAAATAAATAACATTCCAACATACCCTTGAATTAAGACAATATAGTAAAAATGTAAAACAATTTAATATTAAATAATATTATAGTAAAAATGTCAGTAGGCAAAAGGGTAGCAGGAGGAGTAGGGGGTGATGGCTACTGGCTATCCCAACAGCTGAGAGTAAAAAAAAAAAAAGAGAGAGAACAAAGTGTAGCTAAATGTAGAATCAAAGCCCGGAATTTGGGGATAGGGGCTCAAAACAGATTAAGCTGGGCGTCTGGGACCAAGGAGAAGGGGAAATCTGCTGGCATCATTATCGTTTCCTTTAACTTCTCCAATATCTCCGCTCTCCATATGCTTGCTCAAATGATTAACATAGCAGCCACTTGCACTAAAGGAGGCTATAAAAACCCCATAGAATCACGACTCATTTATTATCAGTGGTGCTCCACAGACAGGCACTCTTCACAAAGAATCTGATGGGCCACAGGAAAAAAATGATCAGCAATATTTGGTTACTTGCCAGAGAAGAGTTCTAAGTCGTTTATGTTTTCATAAACATCAAAAAAAAAATCAGATATATCTGCTCTTTTTTATTTAGGAAATATTATTCTAATGACAAATTTGCTTAACTATTTGATGAAAGTTATTCAATAAGTAACTCCCTTTTTAAGAAATAGCAAAAGGAAACAAGTGAATGGTTTAAAAATAAAGAAAAGAAAAACATTTCTCTTTCTTTCTAGCAATACTGAGGATTGAAAGCCAGGGTTGTGCAAATGCTAAGCATGCACTTTAATTAACTATATACACAGACTGAATCCAGGGTCACTTGAACTACATTCCCATCCCTTTTTACACTTTATTTTGAGACAGGGTCTCACCAAATTGCTGTGGTCTCAAACTTATGATCCTTTTGCCTCAGCCTCCCAAGTCACTGGGTTAACGGGCATGAGCCACCACACCTGAAAATATAATTATTCTTAATGATTAAAAACTTTCACATGGTATGGTTCAGTTGGATTGAAAAAGACAAGTGATCACTTCTCACCATAATGAAGTATCTTAACAATGTAGCATCTTAGCGCCACCAGACTGACTCAGCCTGGCTGAGTGGCAGCAGGAGCCCTTCCGTGGAAGAGCACTCATGCCAAGCCTTGAGGGCTGTAATCTGATCTCCCTGAAGTGCCTCACTCAGGAACCTAAGTGGGTACAATTCCTGAAAATTCTTCACTCTCCCACATTACTCTGTACAAGTGAAGAAAAGTCAGATTCCCATCTCTTTACTCTCCCCCAGTCCCTTTCCCAAAGGTACAACACAAAGCAATATCCAGCCATTAAGAGGCAAGGTGGGCCATGTTGAAGATACTCCATCAGCACCCATAGTCCCAGGAAGAAGCTTTCTAACTTAGCTTAGGTATGGCACCCCTCACAGTTTCTGGATTGCATTATACATTCATGGAACCTACATACATGTGCAACAGTCATCTCAAATGTCCTGAATTCTCTAACACTTATACTTGATCATCCAGCAGATGTAGAGTTATGAACCAAGCTTCTTCCCCATGGGGAAGTTCTGTAGTTTTCCCCTCCCCCAAATCACCTAGAGAAACCACCTAGAGAGAGAAACTTTAGTGACCTCCCCTTATCCACAACATGTAACATCTTTACTTCAGTGAATTGTTTCCAGGTGCCTGTTCAGTGAACAACTAAAAGGGCTTGCGATTGGCTTGGAAGCAGCTGCTCTCATCTCACCTTCGTGGACCCTGACATTGACCTAGTCATGCATACGATGAATCATACTGTCATCACCTACCAAATAAGGGAGCCAGAAAACGGGTAGGTAGAAATGACAAAAGGATTTTTACTTTATTTCATATGCTCAACTAAAATTTTTTTTGACAAGATGTCTTAACTTTCCCAATAGAAAAAATAAAATCAAAATGGGTTGGAAGAAGTGACCTCTAATAACCCATCAGATATAATGATCTGGAAGTCTAAGTTCATCCAGGATCTCTGAATTCCCTAAATATAGCATTTACCCATAGTAAACACTATGCTAAGAGCTCTTACCTGTGAGAAACTACCAATGCCCCAAACCCAAAAGGTTTAGCACAGGGTCTGCCCAGAAAATCAATGCATGAGTAATGACAAGTGACTTCTGTCTTTCCATAGACATAAATGTGACTGCAAGAGCCCTCTTATTGATGGGCAGCTTGTGGGGTTTTGCTTGCAGTTACTAAAGGAACTTAGCATTTCCAATTTTCTACTCTTAGTCATTGCACGCTACTATAAAATTTACCTCGGTTATCCTACACAGTCCTTGAAATTAGGTCCTATGGGGACTCTGTCCATTTTTTAGAGTCTATAAATAGATACTCAGATATGCATCATCCAAAATCCAGCAGGGAGATCCTCCACTGTGGCTCCATTTACCCAGAGTTAAGATTATCTCCCATAGTCCCATAACCCTTGAGACCCGCTAGACACTCAGATCACTTTTTTTTTTTGGTACTGGGGATTGAAACCAGGCTCACTTAACCACTGAGCTATTTCCCCAGCCCTTTTTATATGTTATTTAAAGATGGCATCTAAGTTACTGAGGCTGGCTTTGAACTTGCAATCCTCCTGCCTCAGCCTCCCAAACTGCTGAGATTACAGGCATGTGCCACTGTGCCTGACTCAGATCATCTTTATATTTTGCAGTGGTTTAGGAAAGCACTAAGTCACTGCTGAAATATTGTTCCTCGGGCCAGGAATGGCAATACCTGCCTGTAATCACAGCAACTCCAAATAATGAGGCAGGAAAATCACAAATTGAAAGTCAACCTCAGCAATTTAGTAAGACCTTTCAAAATTTTTTAAAAAGGCAGGGTAAGGAGGATGAGAGCTGGGGATGTAGTTCAGTAGTAAAGAATCCTGCATTCAATAATCAGTATCAAAGGAAAAAATTCTTTGGGATTCCATCTTAATTAAATCTGAAGGAAAATTTATGAAATCTATACCATCAGAATAAATCATCTTAAAATTTTTTATCTTCAATATGAATGTACTTAATACCATTGAATTATACACTTAAAATTGTTATAATGGTAAACTTTATATTATGTATATGTTAATACAATTTTAAAAAGACTAAAATTTCTATCTTGCTCCTGATATCAGCCAAAAAATTGGAGTCACAACTATTTCACCAAGCCTGTAGCTAGGTTTTTCAGTTGGCCAGGGGAAGGTAGAGAGACAGCTCTCCTCCAAAAATACAAAATAAGTAGACTCCTTGATACTACACCAGGAACCCTTCCTCTCGTTAAAGGACTTTGTAGAATTAAACAATGAAGTTTAGTTTTACTAAGCACAAGCAAACTACACCAAGAGGGCAAGAGGAATAAAGAAACAGTAAACCTGTAGTTAGTCTCCCAGGCCACCTACTAAACCTCTCCCCTCTTTTCTGCCATCTGTGCCAATAATGCTAGCTTGCTTCTCCATTGCTCCTGAACATACACATCATTTAAACATTATCTCTTTGGCTCAACATACTTTCAATAAGGATTGTTTGAGGCACTAAGGAAGTTGCTGGAGGTACACAAACAAATGCCACATAACTCATACCTTAAAGGAACTAACTCTTGAAAGAGATGTGTTTTTTTTAAATACTTTCAAAATGAGTATGAAAATGTTGGTATGACAAATAAAAGGATGAGCTGCAGATAACTCTATTGCTTTTCTTAAGTTAAATCTTGATAAATACTTTATTATTTTTTTAAATTTGTAGATGGACACAAATGGACCTTTATTTCATTTATTTATATGTGGTGCTGAGGATCAAACCCAGTGCCTCATATGTGCTAGGCAAGCGCTCCACTGAGCTATAACCCCATCCCCACCCTTTTTTTAAAGCACTTATTTTCCCACTCCATATTTACTTTCTTAGGAAAACTGAGCAGATTCAGAGTACCACCTTGCACAAGGTCGCCAGTATAGAGAAAATTTTAGTTATCAAAGAAATATAATCTTTGTTCAACAGTAATGCTGACATGTATCTCATATTTAATTTGCTCAAAAAGATGACTTACAAAAGTTTACAACTTTATCCATGATTTTTTCCAGTAAGGAAAGCAATGTGAAAGGGTAATCTGGGCAGAAAAAAATTAGATGAAGCCATGAATGAGGTTGGTAAACAAACACATATCATTAAAATACTGTAGAGTGGTCAGGGTAGGCCACAAATTTGCCTCTAAGCCTTCTAGCAGCTAAGGGGAAAAAGAAGAAGTGTGACTAATTGCATGATTCATAGTGTCTGTATGATAATTTTTCATGGAAATGACACCTCAAATTTTCTCCATAGGTCTTCCAACACTAGTATTCACATACTTCCTTTGGAAATAAGTTTCCTTAGTATTACCTCTTACTTAGTGCTCCTAGCCTAAAGCATGCATACTATAATGACAAATAAAATGTCTAGATTTATTTTCTTAAAATAATAAAATTGTTATTTGTGCACAAAGCATTAAGTGCCGAGGGTGTTTCACATGTTAGATGTCAATGACACCCCACAGTCACTGTTTTAAAACTTTACAACCAAGACTTGCCCTGAAAATTTCTCAGACCAAAAATCTATAGCTAAGGCTTTTCTTGACAGTGTCATACAATATGCATTAATACATAAAGTACATCTGAGTAACAATGCATGATAGTTTCAATACAGTAAATGTTCCTGAATCTTTTGAGAACAAGATGAAAATAAAAGTAATGATCATAATATTTGATATTAGGGTTCTTCATCAGTAGCAGAAGCAGCCACATAATTTATGAAGTGCCTACTCTATGCCAAGTATTAGTCCATGTACTTTACATCCATCACCTCCAATCCTATAAACAAGTTAATATTAATTATATTTTATAAAAAAGAAAATAAAAATCATCTTAAAAAGAAAACAAAGATTATTAAAAAGCAAATACTTTATTTATTTAAAATTTACAGCTATAATGAATTCTCAAATATACACAGAAATTGAAAATATATTATACTTCACATATCTCAAAAATCAAGATTTATTAATTACAGAGACTTTTTTCAGATTTCCTTTATCTATCCCTTTTTTGTTCCTCCTTTGAGAAAGTATTTTAAAGAAAGCCTTAGGCATATAATTTTAACTCTACATCAATATGCCTTTTTTAAAATATAAGGGCAGGTCCTTAAATAATCACAAAACTAAAATCAAACTCAACAGAATCAAACAATAATTTCTTGGAATCCTCTTAGTAATCAAATTTTCCTAATTTTCCCATAAAGTCTTTTTATAATTAGTTTGTTCCAATTGGAATTAAAAAAAAACACACACACACACACACACACACACAAACATTTCATTATTTCTCTTTAGGTTTTTTTCCTATTTTTTGTTCCCTATCCCTGATTATGATAAAAGTAAATATCTTTATTTTAATTGAGATAATTTACATTCCCCAAATCCACATTAAAAATATATAATTTTAGTATGGGCACATAGCTATGCAGGTATCACCACTGTGTACTTTAAGAATTTTTGCATCACGCCAAAAAGAAAACCTGACACACGTCAGCAGTGGCTCCTCATGCCCCCTCCTAGTCCTCAGCAATGACTAATCTACTCTCCATCTCTACATATTGTTCTAGTCATTTTCTATAAATGGAATTATAATTACAAATGTATTTTGGATGTCTATTAGTTAGACACTATAGACAGATCTACCTTAGGTACCAAAAAATATATGACATGGTTCATGTATATAACAGAGGAGATAAATGATAATAAAATCCTTGCACCATGGTTGCCATTATGAATGCTTTCAGCTCAAGGTTTTTGACTTTTCCCTCAGAAGTGTTAAAGGGCTAATGATAGTCATGTAAGTGACATACCCATGGGTTACCCATATGTGACAAAAAGTTCAATTTTCTGCTGGCCATCATTTTCACAAAGACAAACAGTTAACCAAAAATGATGGTTTATCATAGTGGTAATGTGGGTAGGTAGGCTCACCACCCGAGATACACCTCCCAGCTTTCTCTCCTTTTCACAAAAGCATGCCAAAATGCAAGACAGAGAAGGGAACCCTTTATTTTTATTGATTCTTAGTATACTACTCAGAATCAATATACTACTGGCAACTTATGAGGAGGGCAGAAGAGGGCAGGGTTGAGAGCATAAACCCCAAATCTGCTCATTCTCCAGAATCAGATAACCTGTGCACTTTACCAATTAATAGCTATGTGACCTTTGGAAAATAATCTCCAAGTCTCAGTTTTCCCCTATGCCAAATGGAAATACAAATAAGTGTGGCTGCTTTGAATACTAAACACAAAGACCTTAAGATAACTTGCTTACTAAATGTTGGCTATTTGCAATAAATAATTGTTATTCTTTAACTATTATTAACAAATGATGCCTCAGAGCTGACAAAGTCACTTCAGTGAGGAGCCTCTAACATGTGACAGGACTGTCAAAGAGGAACAGATGAAGTAGAAAAGTTCTCCATGCCCTGGCATAGTGACATTTAAGGGCAATAACAACGTGGACTTGAGGATTTGAAAATCAGAAACTTAGATACCCGACTGCTCCTTCCTTAGCCTTAAGAACCCCTAAAGCCGAGCATCAACCCTATGAAGATATTTTTGGTCTGAGAGAAGAATGCAGCTGTTAGGAGCTTTCCATCATCCCTTTCTGGCACTTGGGATGTAAAAATTAATAATTCAATAAAGACAGAAAGGAGCAGGTGAATGTGTCTATGAAAGGGAGGAAGGGAGAGAAAGGTTTGCCCCTCGCAGGGCCCACAGAGGACCATGGGGAAGCAGCCTACATTTGCCACTGCACTCCTTCGCTCTTATAGGTGGCCATACTTGAGACTTTTTCACTCCCCCCTTATACTTCCCTTATTTATGTGATTACATTTTTCTAATATTAATTATCTCTATGATCTTTTTACTATTATAAAAATCACCTTACTTGCAATAACAGGTTTAGATAACACTCAATAGATACTAAGTCTCAAATAGAGCTAGGTTTCACAGATTGTTTCTTGTGCATCAGCATCTTCCTCTTCAGCTACTGTCTACTCTGGGTGCTCATGCACAGCATGGAGGGAAGAGGGCGATTTTATCACCATCCCTTTACTGGTTGGCTGTTGGTTGTTTTGTCTTTAAGAACTAAGGTAAACCAAGTTCCCAGGCATGCTTCAGAAACTTTATGTGAACTGTAGGCATCTACTTTCTAGGGAAGAGGGACTCTCTGCCTATGACTGACAGAAAATCCCTCTCGTCCCTTGCCACACTTTATCCCCACAGCATTAGGCTTACCCCGCTTTAGAAAGTGATCTTGCTTTAAAAAACAAAAAACAAAAAAAAATTAAAGGAGAGACTTCTAAGTCTTACCAATGAATCTTTAATAAAGAACTAAAATTTGGAGGGGAAAGGCAAAGGAAGAATTTCACTGCCTATGTTATATTTTACATTCCTCTAAAGAGTCCAATTTTTTTATAATGTGGTAATGATTAAACAAGAATACCTAGATAATGGCTAAAATCTGAAATAGTTTTATCAGTCTAAATAATGTTTCTTTATGAACAATTCACCTTTTCACAACCATCAATTTACAGAAATATGAAGGCAAAAAACTTAGAGGACCCATACAATTCGAGCAGCATAAACTGAGAAAGAGAAAGAGATCATCTGAATTTGGTTGCCCACTTGACCAGCTTTCCCTGAACATCAAACTGCAAAATATTTAAAAATAAATGAGAACTGGGTGCCCAACGGCACACACCTGAATCACAGTGACTCAAGAGGTTGACACAGGAGAATGGCAAGTTTAAGGCTGGCCTCAGGAACTTAGAGAGACCCTGCCTCAAAATAAAATATAATAAGGGCTGGCAATGTAGCTCAGTAGTAAAGCAACCCTGGGTTCAAAAACAATTCCAAAAACAAATAAATGAGAGAATAATGAACAAATAATGGAAAAAAAAAAGTCGTTTTTTAGCTTCTCCTTTGGTGATAAGAAACAGGAAGGTAAGGAATCAAAAACTAGAAAACCATGCATCGCCTGGGAAAACTTCAGTGTGTACAGGAGAGAACTGTGGTCTCTTCTGGCTTTTTTTCCACCCATAAGATTATGGTTTTAATGTAGAATATTGGCATCATCGCTTATTTTCTTGATAAAAGCATAACTGTTTCTTACCTGGTCACAAATCAGTTCCCATTTTTTCTCATTGTCATATTGACGCAGTAACCTGGCTTTATCAGGAGGTAGGTTCATAGCATTCTGTAAAAAAAAAAAAAAAAGGAAAAAGGTCTGTCAGTAAATAACAGGTAGGCAGAGCAAAGACTACACTGTGGCCCTTCAGTGACAGACTTTCATTTCCTAGTAGTAACTGATTCAGTTAAAACACCCTGCTCTGAAGTCCTGTGAGATGGTCTGCTCTTAACCATCAGACTTGCATTTCAGCAAAGGTGATGCTTTGTTTCTTCATGTCACATCAGCTCCCTTTGGACTCAACAAAAAAGATAGGAGTGGTTGTTCAGAAGGTAACTTCTCAATTTCTTCTTAAAGCACTATGGTGCCACCAGACACAGAAAGTTCTAAAAGAAAACTCAAATGACCAGAACCACCAATAGCATCAACTTTTTACTCACTTTCATGAACAAGGAGTAAAAAATGAATTTTTGAAAATGACAACATGGGCTGGGGATGTGGCTCAAGCGGTAGCGCGCTCGCCTGGCATGCATGCGGCCCGGGTTCGATCCTCAGCACCACATACAGACAAAGATGCTGTGTCCGCCAAATACTGAAAAATAAATATTAAAGTTCTCTCTCTCTCTCTCTCTCTCTCTCTCTCTCTCTCTCTCTCTCTCTCTCTCTCTCTCTCTCTTCTCACTCTCTCTCATTCTTTCTTTAAAAAAAAATGACAACAGAATTGTTTTCTGTCCTTCAAGACATGTAAATATTAGCGACCTTAATTCTTAGGTCAGCTACACTGGTGTATGAAGTTGAGTTTGCAGATGAGAGACTAACCCAGAGCTAAATGAAATGTCCTCACATCAGCATTCATACAACCCCTCTGTTAACTCATCTTCTGTAGTGCTGCTCATGCATTTTCCTATACATTCATGTTATGAATCTATGTTCAAATGACTAATCATATGCATTTTCAAGATCCTTAAGCTTGAGTCTGAGCTAAGACATTTGTGACAACAGAACAAGGAAGGGTGAGGGAGCCCCAGAAGGAATTCCAATCTGTTCCCTTGGCTGCCCCAAAATTCCCATGCTCTAAACAACTGAGCTAAGTAGTTGATTAATGTATTATGAATATTAATTGTCTGGCCCATGCTCTGGCACCAGGACTTTAAACATATGGATCAACTACAAATGCAGTTCCTGATTTAGATCAATATTTTAGAAGACAAAAGCAAAGGTTTTGATCTTTTAATACTCAACCCCCCAGCTCTCTCAAGGACATGGCTTATAGTGAAATAGCTCCCTTAGCCTGATTACTATTGCATGTCAAAGAGCAAAACAAATTTAATGGAGGCAAAAGTAGGTGAACTATTCTAACTTAATGGCAAATTCAAGTTGATGATTTTGATAGACTGAATTTAAGAGAAACTGCCTGAGTTAAATCTAACGTTCAGATTGGTGTACCTTGAAACTATCTACACCTATTAATTTGAATCTAATCTGTAATATTTTAAAACTAACAGTCTATTTTCAGAATATTTAATATTTAAATTACCCCCAAAGCTGAGAATATCAATTGAACAGCTTTGGACTCCAGAGTTTTCAATGGTACTCCTAAGGCTTCTTAGATACAAAAATATCTAAATAGGAAAAATACTTTCATAGAACCTGTCTCCATGGAATATCTACTTAAACCAGAATAGAAAACACCTACTTACATTTATTAGTTATAACAATTTAACAGTATTAAACAACCACCCCTGGAATAAGGCAAAGGAGAATTCCATGTGTATCTTTTGGGGATGGGATATTATTTACTGTTAAGTAACCAGAATACCTTTGCTTATTTCACGCTGGAGATGGCTTTTTTCCCCTTACACCAGTTTTGACCCTCAGGTTAGCACCCCTGAGTATGATTATGCAGAAAATAGAAACAAGGTAAGTTAAATGAATTTTCTTTTCCTTGATTCCTTATTAATTTCTTGAGATATGAAGGAAATAAGAATGCCTGAACTCCTACAAGGTATCAAAGCACTATATTAGGCATTATAAATATATAACCTTGCTTAATATTCTACTTCATAAGAATATGAGATAGATAGAACTTTTCTTTTTCCATTTAATAGATGGGGAAACAGACCCGGGAGAACTTGATTAAGGATGCAAAGATCAGCAGTAGGACCAACACTTAAGTCTGTTAGATTCCCAAGGACATGCTGTAAAAGTACCATCAAGTTCTTCTGTGGCAAAGCAAAATGGCAAATAACCAACAACCTCCTACTAGGACTCTGTTGGACACTTGTGGAAGCAGTCAGGAAACTCTTCTACAGGAATTAGATGGCTCTGTGGTTACTGCAAAGAGAAAAGTAAGATGCTCCTTCTAGACCAACTTTCTGGGTTTGATTTTTTTTTTTTTTGGTGTGTGTGTTTGTGTGTGTGTGTGTGTGTGTGTGTGTGTACGCTAGGGATCGAACCCAGGGACTTGTGCATTCAAGGTAAGCACTCTACCAACTAAGATATATCCCCAACCCCAACTTTCATTTTGATTAAACAATCTTCCATTCAACAAAAGGTCATGAAGCAATGCTCCTTCACAAGCATTTTGTGCTGTGCTGGGTGACACAGGGGAAACTAGACACACAAAGGGCAGAGTTTTTTAAATTCTGGCAAATCTTGAGAGAGGTTATTAGACTGTAGGTTTAAATTAGAGGATTGGGAAAGGACACTTAGGGAAAAAGTAGCAATTAATATGAATCCTAATGAAGGAGGAGGAGTCCGTCAAGTCAAGAATGGACAAAAGCATGCTGGGCAGACAAAAATAATGGAGACTCAGGCAAGAAAAAACTTGGTGCTTTCAGAGAGCACAAAGAAAACTAGTTTGGCCAAAAAGAAAGTAAAAGAGAAAGAATGAGGAAAGATGAATTCGGACATGTGAATCAAAGCCATATCATGCCAAGACATGCAGGTCAAGGTCAATAATTTTGATTTTCGTCTAAAGTGCAATGGGAAGCCATTAAAAGCTTTTAAATAGGGACATAACACAAGCACACTGTTTTACAAAGGTGCTACACAGAGGAGTGGTTACATAGCAAGAGTGGAAGCAGAGAGGCCATGAAGGGACCAGGTCAGGAATTCAAGTGAATGTTGGTGGCTTGGATGAGGCTGGTGGCACATCAAATGAAGAAAAGTGGATGGATGAGAGAAATACTGCGTGAAACTCGCTGGTGAGGCCTAAGGGCTGCAAGAAGTAAGGCACTAAGCAACTCAGTGAGAACCTATCTCTAAATTAAATACAAAATAGGGCTGGGGATGTGACTCAGTGGTCAAGTGTCCCTGAGTTATAATGCCTAGTGACATATCCAGCTTGAGTTACTAGGTACACAGAAGTCCATTTTATCAAAGGCATATCCAAGAAAAGGCAGCATAAATCTTGAGAAGGTGGGAAAGAATAAGATTTCCCGGTAGCCCTGTCTGGGTCTGTGATGACGATGAGATGCCCAGGCGGACAGTCAAGCAGGTAGGCACGTACATGATTGTGGGGGTCAGAAGAAAGATATATATTTCCCTAAAGAAGAGCCTTAGGAAATGATTCTGAGCCTGATAACTGGTTATTGCCAGGAAAAGTAGCTCAGCATCAATACATCAGAACTAAAAGTATACTTGGTAATCATTCACCAAGCATCTCAAATAACTCCTTTCATGAGTCAATACTCTGAGCTGCTCAGGTGTACACTATACAGCTTAATTCTACAGGGGCTAGGAGGAAGCAGTTCTATTTAAAATCAGACACTCTGCAGAGGCCTGTCTGAAGTTCAGGGATGTTGTGATTAGCTGGTCATAACTGCTCCAAAATTTCTTTAGAGTAAACTCATTCCTTTTGTGCTATAAAGGGCAGGACTCTAGAGTCTAAGCTAAATGTTTACACAGGTAATGCACAAGAGTCCAAGTTATTTTCTGAGAAAAATATTGGCTCTGTCTCCAAATCCCTTTGCTCCCTGTATAAAAAATGGTCTGCTCTTCTATTTGGCTGAAAATGTAAATCAATTTCTAAGTTTTCTAACACAGTGACAGCTCTACTTCACCCAAACTTAGGGATATCTGAGACAGGACTCTCTTTTTCTTCTTGTGATCCATCATCCATCTAACATTTACTGGACTTTGACCATGTGCCAGAACATCTGCACTGTAGGCATATGAAACAATTTAATCATAACATTGTTGCACACCAGTCCTGCCAAAGTCCCACTGAAGATATATGATATTTGAGTTGAAAAGGTTAGTGGACACTAATTATCTATTTTCTAGATTGTACAAGTTCCAAGCTACAATAAATTAGACCATCTCAGAGTTCTGTAAGGAATATCTCAGAGTTCTGTAAGGACAGTGTAGGTCAAGACTTTATTAGGTGGGTGCTGAAATTGGGCTCACTAGATTCCAACCCTGACTACCACTTATTATTGGTGATGAGGAAGCACACTATTTAAATCAAAAAGCCAATTTAATGAATAATCCAGAGTCAAAAAGCTAATATATGTAATACAAATCTAAAGGTCAGAGAATCAGATCAGAATCAAAGAGAAGGCTCAAAATCAGTAAGACATATTTAATGATGGTCTGAGAGATCTCAGGCACTTAGGCTCTTTGCATGCATTATCCAATTTAATTTGTCTTATAATCCTGACACGTAGGCATTATCATCTCCACTTAACAGAAAGGAAAGTGAAGGTCAAGAGGGGTAAGTAACTCCTCTATGCATGAGATAGGGGGCAAGCAAGGTCTCAAACGACAGGGCTGATCACCCTTTTTCCATGGCACAAAAGCTGAAACCCTTCTAAAAATCTGACTTGTCTGAATTAAGCAATCTGACAATTAAACCTGAATACTCAGAGACAGAGTAATCAGCACGTAAAGGTGAAAGTGTATGGTATTATTTAGGCTACTGATATTTTCAGATAAAATACCAATATTTCAATATAAACTTCAAAGAACTTAAAAAATGAAAATGACAACAAAAGTGGCCAGGCTAAAAGTAGACAGCTAGACGTGGCAGCAAGTCACAAAACACTTAATAAAACCTGACAACAATCAAATCAAGGTGCAGAGACAAATGTGAGTTAAACTCAGGCTTTGATGAAGACTCAATGAAGCAAGAGAAAAGGTAGATTCACCAATCCAAAACACAGCGAGCGCTTGAGATGACAGCTTCAGAGGAAGGCAGTTACTTTCTGTTATATAAAGCAGGGCATCCTTTGTGCTTGGCCTGGGTGTGTGGGGAGGAGGGCAAAGACAGGCAATGAATGGCACAGAGTGGCTATTCATATTTGTGAGATGCAATTATATATCTACCATCCATTAACAGCATAATCTTGGGTCAATTATTTCAACTAAATCTGCTTCTCAACGGGTACAATGAAAGGGTTCGTGATGGTGGTGATTGGGACAATAATAATGACATTACCTGCCTGTGGAGTCTGAGAAAAAAGAAGCTAGACAATGCCCATAAAAGAAAGCACATGGAAATCCCTCAGCACGTGAGATATTATTCATACTACCTTTCATTATTGCAGATAAAGGTGTGAACAAAGGTATGAATAAAGAAAAGAGAGGGCTGTGAGCACACATAAGACCATGTGAGGTGACTGCAGACCAGAATTTAAGTTACTCAAGAGGCAGTGAGAAGTCACCTGCTGAGGAAATATCCAAGAAAAAAAAAAAAAAAAGCCTTTATAGGGGTCCTTAAAGCAACCAGGTGAAAAAGAAGGGGAAAAAAATCTTTACCAGCTGATAGGGGATTAATATCCAGAACATATACATAATTCAAAAACCCTAACACCAAATAAGCAAATAACACAATCAACCAGTCAATAGGTAAAAGAACTAAATAGATATTTCCCAAAATACGAAATGCAAATGGCCAACAATACATGAAAAAATGTTCAGTGTCTCTAGCAATGAGGGAAATGCAAATCAAAACTACACTGAGATTTCAAGTCACTTCAGTCAATAGCAACTATAAAGAACCCAAATAATAATAAACGCTGCTGAGGATGATTTTGCAATTTTAAAGCAAACTCAGGAGAATTGATACATCACTCAGGACAAAATTTTGATAAAATCATACATGCTTGGAATTTAATTTTAATCAGAAGAATAAAGGGGAAACCCTTTTTTACTCCCTTCTTTCCTCCCCAATTCTCCTTCCTCTATTGAGAATTACACAACTACTATGTGTAAGTAAAATTTTTAAAAAAAATCAAAGAGAGATCAAAAATGTAGAGGAAAGGGACTAGGGGAGAGAGGCAGGAAGGGGAAAAGGAACTACTAGGGAATGATACTGTCCAAAATATATTGTAATATATATTTTGTATGTATGGATGAATACGTAACAAATCCCACCACTGTATACAACTACAATGCATAAAAATAAAAAGCAACTAAACAAATCTTCCCGTTAATTCTTCCCACATTGTTGTGTTCAGCTTACACCATTATCAGCAGAACAGGTCAAGTCACTTGGTCCTGAGTGATGTACCAATTCTCCTGAGTTTGCTTTAAAATTGCAACAGAGGAGGGCAGCAGGAGTGTGGTTGGCAGTCCACACATGCCCACCCTTCTGCTAACTCACTCAAAAGCTGTCTCCTCCCATGACCTATATTCAATGGTCTAGGCAACTACCTGGCATCTAAGTTTGAACATCTTCCTAGCCTCAAGGATGCTGCTAAAATGTGTTCAGTTTCTTTCCTGGCACAGGACTCAGGCAGCCAACCAAATAGCTCCCCAAAATGAATCATCACAGTCAGTCATCTTTCATTGTCACTGCTATTTTTATTAAATCATCAAAGGTATTAATATCATTCACTGTGGTCAGCAAAGCCACAAAGGGAGAAATGAGTCTCCCTAATCTAGTTACCCCTATAAAATAAAATCTGACTGGAAAGCTGACTTTTCTGGAGAATGAGGCCTCTTATCTCCCATTCACAATTTTGATTCCACGCTTTTTTCATGGAAGGCTTTCTTTTTCTACATATTGAATGAGATACAAATTGACTCTTTTAGGTAACTTTTTTATAATCAAACATACAAATCTATACTTTTTGACCACATAACTTCTTTGTGATTATATAACTTCTGTGTGACAGAGAAGTACAGAGGTGGATGGTATGGTTATTATATTTTAGCTCTTCTATCTTTTACAGGTGACCAGATAGATTAAAAATGGTGAAGACATTTGTCCAGATTCATACAACTAGATAATACAGTGGAAGAGCAGAGAATCCAGGCCAAAGGGGAAGTTAAATGTTGGTCAAAGGAAGTGAGTGGTAATTAGTATAAGCTCTGAATCTAGTGTACACATGGTGACTAAACAATACTCTACTGTCTACTTAAAATTTGCTAAGAGGACAGGTCCTAAGTGCCCTCACACCCCACCCCACACACACACAAGGAGGAGAGAAATAAAGTGGTATCTATGAAGGTGATGGACATGTTGATTAGCTTGACTGTGGTGATCATTTTATGATGCATATGTACACCAATATTAAGTCATAAAGTTTAATACATGTAACTATTATTTGTTCAATTATATCACAATAAAGTTGATTAAAAAATAGAATCCAGGAGGACATGTCTACTACTTTCTCCATTATCATTTACGTGTACTCAGGTATATTCACATGTGGTATGAATGAACACACACACACACACAAAAAAAAAATATATATATATATATATTTGAGAAAATCAAATCAAATAATACATGTAAAATAGTAGCACAAAGTCCCACAGTTAGCATTCAACATATATTAGATATTATTCTAATTATTCTAACTTTAAGGAATATATGAATTTCTTATACTTTCATAAGTCTCTTTTCCTGACTCTACATTTTCTTACTGCCATAAGAAGTATCACCACTTGCCACTCTCTTCATCTTTCCTCCTTGATTTGGGGTTTCATCCTCATAAAACAACTCGTTTTGTTTGTCAAATTTATGAACCTCTGGGAAATGGAACATTGGTTTTTACCTGTAAACAAAACCCAAACACACTTCTCAAATCTCATGTGAATGTTTTAAATTAGTCACATTTTTGCTGTCTTTTAAAATGTGAATTAAAAAAGAGGTTATTATATTAATATTACTTCTATTTAATTGATAGGTCATTTATCACCAATATGGGTGAAACTCAGTGGGAGAGCCAATCTCATCCACAAAAGCAGAAACGTATCCCTACAGCTACAGTGACAGGGCACCAGTTTGCCTGCAGTCCATCTTCTTATTACTATATGACTGGATTAAGTGATCAAAACAAACATCAAAACCACATATCACTCTTCTGGCCACGATACCAGTTCCTGAAATACAGATTCCTGTTACATACAAATACAAGTACAGGTAATAATGGAAATTATCACTTATTCAATTTCTTTCAAGCCTCATATTTCATTAGAGGCCTGATATCTGATCCCTTGACATATTCTGGAATTCATAGTCTTCACCTACATAATGCCGACCGCTGTGCCAGGAGCAGTGTGCTCATGCATACATCTGTGAGCCGGGCCTCAATAACACGAGTCCTCACTTGACTAGTGAGAGAACACCTTCACAAGCAAACATTAGACAATATGAGACCAAATATATTCAAGTACTAGGCTTAATGACACAAACCAAACTGAGTCAAAATACAGAGAAAGGGTTCTTATTCAACTGATAAATATTTACTTCCAAGGACATAAAATTCTGTAGAGGAAAAATGTTTTGATCACTAAAGGCAAAATTCAGATTATAACCTATTAGATTGCCAGGGGATTTTACCACAATCAAGCCTAAGCTTGTGCTATCACCTATGGTGAAAAGCAATATATCTTTTCACCTGTTCTATTCCTCTGAAATCCTGGCCTCATTCTCCCCCAATCTCTACTAAAAAGAACTCCCCCATTTCCCCTTTAATTGATTAGGCTCATCATTAGTCTCCCTCTCCTAACAGTTGTTCTGAAAATGACTACTGAATCTCATATTCACCATCGGCCCAACTCACTACCTCACACTCTTCAATCTCATGATGAGGATCACCAAAAAAATAGTTCAGTCAATTAGGGTCAAATCTTCTGAGACAGTGAGAATAAGTATTCTTTTGTCTTAAAAATGAGTATCTCTCCACATCATGATCAAAAGTTATAGCCTCAAATTTAGCTGCTCCTAATTTTCAAAGTAACTAGTACTTCAAAGGTAGACGCACTATAATATGGAAAGTAATGGTTCCCCAATATTTCCTCACCCTAATCCTAACAACCTGTGAATATATTTCCATTAAGATTTGATGTACTGAGCCTAGGGTTGTGGCTCAATGGTAGAGTGTTTGCCTCACACATGTGAGGCACTAGGTTTGATCTGCAGCACTACATAAGAATAAATAAACAAAATAAAGGTATTGTGTCCATCTACAACTAAAAAATAAATATATTTTAAAAAAAGATTTGATTTACAGGTATTATTAAGAATCCTAAGGGGCTGGGGTTGTAGCTCAGTGGTAGAGCACTCACCTCACATGTGTAAGGCACTAGGTTCAATCCTCAGCTCCATATAAAATAAAGGTATTGTATCCATCTACAATTTTAAAAATATACATTTTTTAAAGAATCTTAAAATGGGGAGATATTCCTAGATTACTTGGGTGGGACCAATATATTCACACAGATCCTTAGAAGAAGTGTAAAAACAATCTTTTATAAAAGAAAAAGAAGCACTGGGGAAAATATAGAGAAAGTAGAATCCTCAAAAATTATTTTTAGGAATGTAATGAGGTATACTCACTATGGAAAAAGGTGTATTGCTTCTTTAAAAAGTTAAAGATAGACTCAACAGATGACCAAATATACCCAAAGAACTGAAAACAAATTCAAAGAAACACTATAGCAGCAATACTTATAACAGCAATATTCAGAACAGTCCAAAGGTAGAAACAACCCAAGGGTCCAAAAGCAGATGAATGGATAACAAAATGTGGCATATACATTCAAAGGCATATTTTCAGCCATTAAAAGGAGTAAAAGACAACATGGATGAACCATAAAGATATGCTAAATGAAAGATACCAGAAAGGACAAATACTGTATGATTCCACTTACTTGAAATATCTAGAATACGCAAAAATCAGACAAAAAATAGGTTACCAATGACACAGAGGAATGAAGAACAGGACTACTATTTGACAAGTACAAAGTTGTGTTTAGTGTGTTGAAAAAACTGGAAATGTGTAGAGTGATGGTTGTATGATATTTGAATGCATTTATGACATTGAATTGTATACTTGAAATTGGTCAAAGTGGTTATCTTTATGCTATGTATATTTTACCACAATGCAAAAAAAATAGCTTAGGGTGGTGGGAGAAGTCATAGTGATGCTATGTGAGAAGGACTTGATCATCGATGTTGGCTCTGAAGACGGAGGAAGGGGCCAGAAGACAAGGGCTGCAGACGGCCTCTCAGAAATGACAGAGCAGTGATTCTCCCTCAGAGCTTTCAAAATGAATGGAGCCAGGAGGGGACCATGATTTGAGCAGTTAACTTGTGACACACTTATCAACTACAAAACTATAAGATAATAATACCCAGTTGTTTTAAACCACTGTATCCAGTAATTTGTTATTAGAGAACTAATATTCTTGCAGATGGTATTTTAGCTCCCCCAGTGCATGACTTTCCTTCTTCCACAATTCCAAATTCCAAAATTTCCATGTCCACATTATACTGCCAATTATTAGAGGCATGGTGCCTGTTTTATAGGCTGCCAATTCAAATTAATAAAAGCCAGTATTTAATTACAGTAGGAAGTGGAAAAACCTTTGGGACTCAATGATGTCCTAAGATTAAATTACTGGAAGTCTAAAAATAGAACTACTAGCTCATGAAGAAGACGTATTTTAAAATAAAACTATACTATTTAAACAAAGACAATTATACTGGCAGCACTTAAGGTTTTACCATGACACGTGTTTATCAGTCTTGATGGACTGTTTTAAGAATCCCACAGTTGCATGCCTGTAATCCCAGCAACTCGGGAGGTTGAAGTGGGAGGATAGCAAATTCAAGGCCACCCTTGGCAACTTAGCAAGATCCTGTCTCAATATAAAAAATAAAAAAGGCTGCAGATATAGCTCAGTACTGAATTGTTTTGTTCTTAATGTGAATTATTTGGGCATTCTGGTTTTATGACACCTTAAGGAATTAAGCATATATTTATAAATATATTATACACACACAGAGTAAGCAGCATATATATATATATATATATATATATATAAAAAACACAAATATATAGTAATACATTTATACTATATACATATATTCCAACTTTTTTACATATATATGTGTGTGTGTATATGTGTTTGTGTGTGTGTGTGTAAAGTACACACTAAAGGAAGCAAAAACAAAAAGCAGAAAAATTTAATCACTTTGACATATGTCAGAAAGCCAGCCATGAAAGATTTCCTAATTTTCCTGCTTATCTTGGCTGGTCTTGTATGTAGAGACACTATGTGATTCTTTTTGCAGGGGAGTGGGAAGTGCTAGGTATTGAATCCAGGGGTGTTCTACCGCTGAGCTATATCTGCAGCGCTTTTCATTTTTTAGATTGAGACAGGATCTCACATATGTGACACACTGGGTTCGATCCTGAGCACCATATAAATAAATAAAATAAACGTATTGTGTCCATCTGCAACTAAAAACATTTTTTAAATGTCTTTAAAAAAAATTGTGTCATTGAGCTATTCCTGGTTTTGCATTCTAATACTACCCATGGTATATTTTAAGCACAAAGTGCTACCCCAGTGTATGATCTGGTCTTGACCCAAAACAAAGTAGCAAGGTCACATCTGCACTTCAAACAGCAAGCAAAGCAAGGTAGGTCCCTACCAAAAGGGACCTATTTACAGACAATGAACTCTGCGAAACAGAATGGTAGACCCCAGGGTATGCACTTGTCAATTTTAAGTGCTAGACTTGACTGTGTGGAGGAAGAAGGAACAAGAAAGCACACACACAAGATGGATGAAGTGGGGCAGGGGCACATAACTGTATTGATTCTCTGTGCTTCTCAGCTGAGTAAACCACAACAGTAGGCCTGGGGGACATGGCCCTGACTGCTGAACTCAGCACACCCACTTGATGTGTTCTGGATGTAAACACTTTTGTTTCCTACAAAGCACACTTATGCTTCTCCAAGAGAGTTATAAGTATTTGGAGAAATGCCAAAATACTACAGTGGCCTTTGAATCTTTGTATTCTTACATTCTATAACAATTCCACTCTCCTCACTCAAGAGATGAGCCATACCCAACTAAAGTGAACCAATCTAGGACACCAGGAATAATGCAATACAATTCTTCTGGCAACCTAATGTTGCTTGTCGCCCAAGAAGTTTTGCCAACTTGTAATAAGCCTCTGGCTCAGATCTGTCTTCTTCCTGAGAGGATTTCAACTCAAAGTACAAAATGAACCCGTTCAATATTATACAGTAAAGAGAAGTAAGAGGATCGAGAGATTTCCAATTTATGACTTAAAAAACTACCTAATAATCTCCTTCTAAATAAGCCTTTGAAACCTATGCACCCCTCCCCTCCCCCATGCTATCTCAGAGGTCTGATGGCCTAGTGCACTGCACCCTCCCAGCCACTGGCCAGCCACTGACAAATGGGCCCATTCATCCTCTCTCTGCCCCTATACATATATTTATAAATGGCAAGCACAATATATTCTCTGTTACTCTGGTTGGGCAATAGGGACACTATTTAATACAGAGGTGCCACACATACCATGCATGATTTCTAAATAAATAGGGTTATCAAGTATATTAACACAAAACATATTATCATAACTCTTTCTTCAATGACTCCGAAAGGACAAGGATTTTACAAAGTCTTCTGGTCATCACAATAAATTACAACTATAAGCTTGGCAGTTGGAATCATTTAGACCTAGAGTCCCACTCCAATTACTAGCAGTTCATTTTGGCAATGAACTAAATTTTTCTGATTCTTGATGCTTTTGTCTAAGAATGAGAAAACAAACAAACAAAATCTCACTGTCAGGATCACCATAAAATATGAAAAGTGCTTCTCACAGCAGGAGACACATGCACTGGGTATAGTTTTGTACAGAAGAAGCTGTGGCTAGAGACAAATGTTCTTCTAGTCTCCAGAGTCCAAAAATGAGCTTTGATTTTACACTCTAAAGCTAAAACTATCTGCAGTTTGACTGTCAAGTCACTTAACTTTTTTGAACTTTAGTTTCTTCCTCTGTAAAATGAGGATACCAGCAACTCCAAGGAAATTTCTAGAGGAACCTGAAGGAAGAAGCTTTATACAACACAGCTGCTCTAACAAATATTCACATTAACAAAAATTAATGTGAATTTGCAGACATTTGAAAAAGAAAAATTAAATGACTCAACACATGTAAACATCTCACTGAACTCAATGCCTGAAGCAAGCGTTTAATAAATTTTAGCTACTGAATACTAGAATACATTACAACCAAACAGGAGAAAGAAAAGGATGAAGAACTGGGGCATCTTGAATTCTTTAACACAGTGCTTTGGGAGCATCTCACACACATCACATAATAAGAATTTCTTCTACTCATAAGCATAATACAACGCATGTGTAGCTACTAGTCAAATGATGAACTGTATCAAAATATGTAGGTCTATGGTTCCCAGACTGTCAAGGCACCCTAAATGCTCTACAGCAAACTGAAACTATAGAGTGGTTTCTGAAATTTTTAGCCTCAGGTAGACAGTTTCTATTTTTTGTCATGCTACATTGCTTTCCATGGTAAAATTGGTTTTTAGTTGTTGTTACAATAAAAGGCAAGTAACAGAAGAAAATAAAAATTCAATAGGAAATAAGGGCGATTCTAGGCAATCTGAATTCAAGGTTTGAAAAGCTGTGTAGTGAGCAGATATACATGTTATATTTTAAGTAATTATAATTTTTTTAATTTTTATTTTTGGTAGTGCTGGGGACTGAACCAAGGACACTTTGTGCATGCAAGACAAGTGGTCTACCACTACCCTACAGCCCCAGTTCTGTTTGTGACTTTTTTAAAGAATAAAATGAAATTTCTTTTCTTGTAATTTGTATGTAGTTTTTCAAATGACCACTGAATTATTAGGATAATTTATTAGGTTGCTTGTACATTTTTCAACTAGATAAATGCACTTTTTTCCTAAAAGATATTTTCTAGGAGGTTTCATGTAAATACTACCCTACTTACCTTAGTACATAAATTTCATTTTTTTAAATAATTTCTTAAAAAATCTTTTAAACACAATTTCAAATCATTTGATAGAATTTAATTTTATTGTAGAGTTTTACTCTGTAATTCTGTTGTCCTGGCATAATTATTAACTAATTAATTTTCTTCTCAGAAGTACTTCAAATTGGATAACTAATGATATGGCCACTCTAATTCACAAGCCACTTACCATGCCCATGAAAATGAGGTATGGACATCTATGTTTGGGCAGGAATGAAATGTACAATCCTGGACTGCAATTTTAAAAAAAGAAAGAAAAACACCCCAAAATCAGACTCTCAAAGACAAGGCTGAAGCAAGGTGACCTAATACACAATCCTGCAGTCCACCCTGTGACTACCAAGTCACAGGGTAGACAATGAATCAGCTCGTCTGGCTGAGTTGGCTACTAATGAGTCAGGCTCTACACCTCATTTCATCAATGGCATGTAATAATAAGACAATTCATTCATGAATTTTAAACCTTTCATTTGTTCCAAGGTCTTTTTTTTTTTTGGTACCAAGAATTAAACTCAGGGGGCACTCAATCACTGAGCCATATCCCCAGCCTATTTTTATATCTTATTTAGAGATAGGGTCTCACTGAGTTGCTTAGTGCCTCTCTATGTTGCTGAGGCTGACTTTGAACTTGTGATTCTTCTGCCTCCACCTCCCAAGCCTCTGGGATTACAGAAGTATGCCACCACGCTGACCCATTTCATTTTAAAGTAGCTACAAACTGGTTCTTTTCACTAAGTCTAATGTTGTTGTTATTTTTTGCTTTTGTTTTTTTCCTTTTTACCCCTCTAACTTCCCTTCAGAAAATTCTATAATCTTTCTTCACAGAAAAAAAGAAAATCTCTTCCTATTCATCAACACTGTATTTTCTTCCCAAAAAACTCATGAATGACTAGTAAAAGATGATTCCTCTCCCTCCCCAACCTCTCATGCTTCATAGGAGGGGAAAAGAAAAAAAAAAAAGAACTGACATAGTAAAATATAAAGTCCCAAAAAGTAAGCACATAATGTCTGACTTACCATAATATCCACAAGACAGAAATACTACAAATAACTTCAGGTAATTTCTGATTCAATATCTAAAGAATTGTGCTTCAATGGTATTTTGAAACAAAATTAATTTGCCAGTTTCCCTTCTCCACCGCCCCCCCAACACACTTCAGTACTTTTTACATTTATGGCCTATGATGTAGGTGAATGACAGCATTTCTCTAAGTATCATAAGAGTATTTAAAATGCACATTCCTAGGCCCAGGAACAGCATAACTAACTTAGGAACTCCAAGATCTGAGCCCAGAAACCTACACCCCTTATCAGTCTCTGGGACGAATACTTATGTACATAATGTTGAAATTTGCTAATAAAACTGGTGATGCAAGAGAGCAGCTTAAAGCCAGTGAAAAATCCATTTACCTAATTCTCAAAACTTTGGACAAAAATATCTTTTTAAAACCCACACATAAGCCAGGCGCAATGATGCACACCTATAATCCCAGTGACTCAGGATGCTGAGGCAAGAGGATAGCAAGTTCAAGGCCAGCCTCAGCAACTTAGCAATTTAGCAAGACCCCGTCTCAAAATAAAAACAGAAAGGCTTGGAACTCAGTGGTAAAGCACCCCTGGGTTCAATCCCTGGTGCAAAACACACACACACACACACACACACACACACACACACACACACTGAAAAACATCTGCAAGAGAGACACAATGGATAAATTTTTAAGAAGTCGCCTCTGCACAGAGTTTTAGGAAGTCTTTCTGCATATGGGTAGGAGGAGCTTTTGGAAAAGATGTGTGGATCAGCAATGAACCAACTGTTCTTCACTGTGAAGAATGTACACTCAGTTCACCAATCAAAAGCAAGGATAGAAACTCAGCTACACAAACTTCGTGGCTCTCATTAATGATATTTTCCTCCTACAGCACCTTCCCCAATCTAATCCTTAGGAAAGGACTTTCGTTAATTCATTCTTTTATGCAGGTCCCTCCACACCCAGCTTAAGACCCATGATCCAGCTAAATAACGTTCTTGACAATACACTCAAGCATCTTGGGGGAGGCACTACCTGTCTTTTCCACATGGCCATCTGACAAAACCCAAAACCCAGACAAAATCACCAGTGATAAAGGTGTTTTGCTTCACCCAATTTTAGTCAGATTCCTGAGGGTTCTCCCATGCCCAAGTCCCAGCTCCCTGGTAAAATCCAGTTTCAGCAAGAACCCCGCTGGGTCACTTTAACCAGAATTCCCAGCTCTGTCTGATCACCCTCCATAACTAATGGGAGTTCCTCATCCTCCACCATCCCCTATGCAGTGATCTACCTTCAGTAAGAATTCTGTTAGGTCAATTTGACCCCAATTCCCTTACCTTGCTCCTGATGTTCCCTCTTAATTTTCTACCCACTGACTATCACCCTTCCCCTTGACTATAAATTCTTACTTGCCCACACTGTGCTTGGAGTTGACTCTGACTACAAAGTGGTCACTATACCTACTGTGGTGTTCCTAAAAAACAAATTGTCCTACTATCTTTCACAAATGCCAAGAATAATTTTTCTTGAATACATCCCTGTCTGATAAGCAAGCAAATGATCATCACAGAGAGGATCATACATCAAGCAGATCGGCCCACCACCGAGCAACAATTAGCACCCTCAAATGTCCCTCAACACTGCCAACTAACATGTGCCTTTTTCTGGTCAACCTTTTATAATCTCTTCAACTTCCAACCTCTGACCCTTCTCAATAAAGCCTCCACCCCTCTATCTCATGAAGAAAACAAACCCTTATACCAGAACTCCCTCCTCCTCCTGTTACTGAACGTACACACCTACAACCCTTCTCCCTTCCTCTCCCACTCTCCTCACAACAAAATAAAGAAGATATCACTTCCTATCTTTGAAGACCAGCCCTCTTGTATTCTTTTTCTCCCTGAGCCATTGTAAAAATAAATGTTTAATCTGTGCATTGCAAAGCAGTGTCCAGCACATTAAAAAGTATCAAGCAAACAGTAGCTATTTTTACTCTTAAGGTTTTACAACTGGATCCAGTGTGCACTCTAAGGACAAAACATCAATCTTATATTTGAAAAGGAAAAGAATCAATAACGTGGGCTTTCAACAAAACTCCCACTGCTGCCACCTTCCCCCAAACCTGGGAACAACCCAACTATTTATCTCCACAAGAAAATCCCCCATAGCCTAGTGTGACAAACAGGGCAAGGAGTTTAAGTCACCAACATTTGCTTGCCTTTGCTGATTTTAAATCCACTCAGGCCTACTTTCAAATGGGACACAAAACTGCATCCCTTTTCCATACTTGCTAAAATACGATCTATTACCAATTTCTCATTCAGAAAACTATAACTTATAAAATTTAAATGGACTAGAACATTTGAATCACAAAGTATATACCATACATCACCACAATATTTGAGTCATGAAGGGTGCACAGAACTGCACTAGAGAAGCACAATAATATGCACATCCCCAATACCCAAGTTTATAGCCATCTTCCTCTTAGATGAAGAAAACTTGGCAATTAATTTCTCTGAATTTAAAGGGGAAAAAAAGCTACGCAAAATTAAATTGAGTGAAATAGAATATTCTACTTTCTAAAGCAGGAATACAAACAGGCTCTTTGCTCCATTCTGTATAAATATTCCTAAGACCTTCCCACTTAAGGCAGCACTGCCTGAGGAATTTTGCTTCTCAGGCATCAGGGCAGGCTGGCTGGCTTAATCTAGAGCATGTGAACTGGCCACTCATTCAAGACATTTTTTTTTTAAATGGAACCTTGGTTACTGATGCCATCAACCCATCTGGAGCTCTCAATATCAGCCCATAAAGAATTAGGCTTTTAAGTTAAAAGATATGTTTTTTGGGAAACTTGGAAATACATGTTCTGAGTCATCTTTTAGGAAGGTCATCCTCCAAGTTTCACTGAACACAGGAAGACACTAACCCTGTCCCAAGTCATCTTTTAAGAGCAACTCCATGCATAAGCATCAACAATATAGTATGGAAAAAAATCCTAGCATGAAACGACAATCCTTATAGAAATGTAGCTTTAAGGAAAGCATATTATGTTGAAGACTCCTATTTGAGAACTATTACCATATGAGGTTTGATTAGAAGGGGTACCAAGGGCATCAGTTGTTTTTATTGCCCACAAAACTTTTTGTACTCTCAAATGCCATGAGCAATGTGGAAGATTTCATATAAGAATGCAAATTTTCATCTTCTCATGAAAATTTGGAAGGCCTCACAACACTGGCCTGCCTTGCCAACATGGGCTAAAGCTGAGTGGCGCCTGACTCGCTCAGAGAATTTACTCTCCAGCTTGCCAAGGCCCCACCACTCCCATTTGTCTCAAATCCAGGCAGATTTTACTAATTTAAGGGACTTACTTTACCCCTGAAGATATCTGGGTTTTGATCCCTATTTTAAGACATTGTTGGGATCCTGAGTGTGGCAGAGGACAGGGGATATGTCTAAAGCAAGCTGCAGCTGTTGATTGTTCAAATGAACAAATCTCAGGTGGGTTCTCAGAAAATGTTTTAAGGGGGTAGATGATAGGGTTTATTTAACTAGGTGCCATCTGAATGAAGCAGATGAATAGAATAATAATACATGTTACCCATCAATAAATTTTGTCTGGAGTCGGTCCTGCTTTTCTTTTTGATAAAAGCTAAGTTTGTCAAAGGAGAATCGATGATTTTCTTAATCTAAGTTTGTTTGAAAGGACAATGCTCACCCTCCTGCTTTCTTGGTGGGCCAGAAATATCCAACAATTCTTATCATGGTTTGTCAATTTTCCTCTGGGTGTTGCCTGTAACAACATGTTCTCTTCTGAGATTCCCCCACCCAAGTTGTCCTGCTCTGAAGTCAGCACTAATCCACTGTTCTGCTTTCATTACCATCGGGTGAGCTCTAATAAAGTAAACCCAACATTGCTTCAGAGGTCAACGTTCTCTCTGCCGACTGCGCAAAAGAGAAAGCAGACAGACTTCCTCCAGGCTGAAACTCGGATGAATTCTTCAGGGCATCTAGAGTTGGGTTTTGGCCAACACCGTACAACTCAATTCTCCAAGAACCAGTGTCAGAAAACCAAAAGAACCAAATTACCAAAAATAACAAAAACAACTGAATACACTGCTAGCTAATATATACACAAATAAGTATATTGTGTATTCTTGGCTTGTGCTGCAGAATAGACTAGACTCTTGTTACAATCACAAGCCTGGAAGGGTGATGGTCGAGTGTGCCAACCATCTGCTGGAAGAAACCTATTGGCACACAAGCACACAAGCTTTCCCAAATGGTTTAGAACCAGTTTGGTTTTAAAAAACACACACCTTGAAAAAAGTTTGTACTACTCCTAAGGGACCAATAACAGAGACAGGAAATTTTTTCAAAAGTCAGGCCCTTTACTCATTATTTCCATTCTAATCATTTCTTTTGGAGTTGGATGACTCTCTTAAGTTGTACTGTTAACTGGGAGTCCTGATTACAACAAGTTCTAGAGCTGAGTTATATGAAGTGTTAGATATTAGGAACCCCACCACTCTAATATTTAGCTACCTTCCAAAGTACAAACTAACAGCCAGCAAAGAGAGGGCCACAGGGCAGGAGTTCTCAGGATACTTACCTGACCAGCATTGGGAAATCCTATCAACACAAATTCTGATTCATTCATTCATTTGCATGTTTTATTTTTCTGGAGCCTCAATAACTTTTTACCTGTGAAGTGAAATGAGCTCAAAAGGATCCTGATTATATTGGTTTTCAAGGATCCACATTCTCATCAATACTTTACCATTGGGCAGACTTTCACTCCCCAACCAGGCTTAACAGGAAAATCTGTTAAGCTTACCAAATTCCCAGAGCAAAAAAGCTCCTTATTAACTCTCAGTTCTTTTACTTTAAAAATACCATTGGCCCTTCCCTTCCTCCTTAGGTTATAGAGAACCAAAGGCGGTCTTGACCTGCGTGCTTACTGACTTACAAAGACATATTCATCATCTAGGCCCTTTAAGTTTACAAAGATGCCAAATCCTTTCAATAATTTCTTAAATAGTGCTCATGTGCCATGTTTTCAATAATGCACATGAATGGAAAAGTCTTTAAATGTTCAAATAAGTTTACCTGTTAGTTCAATTTCATTTCTTTGGTCTGCCAAACTTGGTATTCTCAGGATTTAAAATGGGGCAGTAGGGGGAGACACTCCTGCTATAAGAAAGTAATAATGTATTTTCATAAAATTATATGGAACAATTAGGGGGGAAAAAAACGCCACACAAAAAAACATACATTCCTTAGAAGCTGAAGATAATGAAATGCAGATATGAAAGATTGATATATTATGTTGTAGGATGTGACAATACAGAAATAATACAACTGCAGATGTTGAAGAAGGGAGAAGGAGAAAGGAAAGGAGAATAAGCTCATTGATCAACATACAGGAAATAGATAAGACTTGCAGAGTACAGTTAAAAATTGTCAAATTCAGGTAACACAAGGTTAAATTAAAAAAAAAAAACAGGATTTATGGAGTTTTTTTAAATAGTTAAAGTACAAAAGTAACTTCTAGAACAAAAACTTGACTACCAGAAGTTTGTCAAGAAGATTAAAGAGCAAAGACTATATATCTCATAAACAGAAGGCATAGCAAATTTAACAATGCCTTTCTCATAATACTTTACTATGATATGTAAAGTACAAAATGTCAATAGTATGGTACTTTGTAAAAGCAGGATTCTAACAGAGCCTCCAAGATGCCTGTTCTATGGTATACAAGTCCTACACAATCTACTTCTAAGTGTGGGCAGGATTTATGATTATGGTAGGATTTTAATCCCTATGCTTACAATTATATGGCAAAGCTGAAAGAAGATTATCTGGGTGGGTTTCACCTCATCAAGTGTTCATTGAGCCTTTTAAAAAGAGTCTACAGTCAGAAAACAATGTAGTCAGAAAAATTGAAAACAGCCGACACTCCTGTTGGTGTAAAAGAAGCACGCTACATGTTGTGAAGAGGGCCCATGGCAGAGAAGGTGCTAAGAGATAAGACCTGAGTCCCACAATCAAAGTGAACTGAATTCTGCCAACAATCATCATGGAATAGGACCCCCAAGCCTCAGAGGAGATCACAGCCCTTTGAACACCAGGCAACACTTAATATAGACAGAAAATCAACAGATGATAAAATTTATGAGCAAAAGTATAAGAAGGGTACTTATGGATTCGCCAAGTGTCTCCCCATAGGATATCCATTAACTACAAAGGAAAATGCAGTAACTTTATAGTGGAGAAATTGAAAGACAACACCTTAACCAAGTGATCAAGTTAGAAAATAATGAAATATTCAATTCAGAAGCAGGCTGAGAAGATGCACTGATATGTGCTCAAAATCATTTCTGTCAAAAATGCATAACCCAAAATGAATCCACACAAGCCCAAACTGAGTAACATTACACAAAATAACTGGCAGCAATCTTTAAAATGATCAACATCATGAAACAAAGACTTAGGAACTGTCTAAGAAGTAAATATAACGTGGAGATTTGGATTGGATCCTGGACCAGGAAAAGGGCAGTAGTGGACCATCTATTAATAGGATTTTATCCCTATTTATTTTCTTAATTTGGATCATTACACTACGGTTATGTAAGATGTTAACATTTGGGGAAGATGGTTACACAGGGACTTTACACCAGTTTGTAACTTTGTTTTAAGTCTGAAATGCTTTCAAAAACACTTTTTTTAAAAAATTAAGTACATACCACCGGTAAGATATGAGCTAATAAAAAAATTCACATAAAAGGTTTGGTCATATCTTTATTCCAGAAATTTATGGTTAGGTTCTATTATATGTCAAAGCTGAAGAGAGATTAGTAAGTAGGGGAAATTACTATTAACAACTTAATGATGAAATGAGTGGGTAACAGGTTAAAAAATACTAATACAGCCGCAGAAAAGCAATCCATGTTAGTCCCTAGTTTATAGGACTGAGCAAGGAGTCTCAATCAACTGGCACTTAGCACAGCTGCACATAGTATTCACAGGTTCCATACATGCAGAGCCAACCATCTACGATCAGAAACTGTTGGGGGAAAAAAGTCCGAATGTTCCAAGTATCAAAACTTGAATTTGCCTCATGCTAAGCATTGTACTGAATCCATATGTATGAAATGATGTACAGGCATGACCTGCAGTAACCTCCCAGTATCTCACAGACCCTCTTTCCCTTCCACACTATTCACCTTACCTCTTCATATAGCTATGTAGTATGTATGATGGTTGCATCTGTACTGAACAAGCTACAGGCTTCCCCCCACTCCTTATTATTATTTCCTTAAAAATGCAATACAATTCTTATAACATTTATATTAGTCATTATAAGTCACCTAAAGATGATTAAAAGTATATAGGAGATGTGCACGTGTTATATGCAAATACTAAGCCATTTCATGTAAAGGCCTTGAACTTCAACAAATTTTGGTATTGGTAGGGATACAGGTGGGATGTCCTGAAACCAATGCCCCATAGAAGCAGAGGATAATGGTATTTTCTGTAGGGGGTGTGTGTGTGTGTGTGTGTGTGTATTCTATTACTCCAATGAGGAGGGCAAAGGCTTTGGGGGCATAAATGTTTTATCTGTCTTTGCATTCCTTATAGCTCATAATGTGATCTACACAGTATTAGAGCTCATTACAATTTATAGATGATTTGAGCCTATTACTTCAAAGGAATTACTTGAAATAACAGTGGAACTCAAAGGGTTCCTGTGACTTCCGAAATGACGCCCGTTTCCTTTTAGTAATATTTTTAGTAAAACCTTTTCCTAAAAGATCTTCCAATTTCCCTTTATACATCCAGGCTTTGTCAAGTATAGAATAATAGGAGTAGTGAAAAAAAATGGGGCATTCCACTATAGAATTCCCAGGAGGTATATATTTTTTTCCTTCTGGTAATTAAGTTGAACTAAACCAAAGGAGTTGACTTCATGGCAGGACTACTGGGTTCTGCCTATATTAGTGGGCACATTTTCTTCCAGTGGACTCCATCTGCCTTCACACAACGTGCTCTGGCACATAATAGGCATAATTAAGTTTCTTCCAAATGAAATAAAACCTTCATGGTCATGATAATATGCTTTCAGAGCCAGGAAACCAAAAGTATCTCACATCACTTTCCCAAAAGGCTGATAAACCTAGGGCTTTCTTTGATGATAGCCAAAGGACATGGCAAAGAGCCACTAAATAAAATTTCTCATTCTGTATTAAATTTAAAGAGCAACTTGAAATTAGCATGCAATTTTTGAGACAAAAATTGACCACAATGATTTTAACATTTTTCAAATAATCATTAATTAAACCAAAATAACAATTCTTGGATCAAATTAATATGCTCTCGATGTGGAAGGTAAGAAACTAGTAGCAATTGAAGAAATCTTGATTTAATACTTATTTTTCTTAGACAAAACTTAAACACTATTGACACAAGAAAAAGTTACTTATCAGCTCTGAAGACACTGCAGCATTATTCTAATGGCCGATGCCCTACTAATTTTGCTCCTACTTACTTTGCACAGTTTATAATCTTTCTTTTACAATAAGCCTCCTTCTGAATTTGAAGGCTTTGGGTGAGCTTTGTCTGTTGTTATTTTGGGTCAGATCCTGAGAGTTAAATATGAATTATAATAACATAAAGGTCAAAGCCTCTTATAATTTTGATTTAACAAAACTCTCACCATACAAAAGAAAAGGCTGACACATTCCTAAAGATGGTCTCCCCTTCCTCTTGCCTCACACTGGGGTGACCCTCATTTGTCATTCCATTTCCAGAACTGCTTTGTCTGCTTTTATCCAGTGCTGCAACATTCCTGGGGTGGACAGTAAAAGGGCTCCACCAGGAAATGCTGCTGGCTTATTACAAACAAGCAGTATGTATATTCTTTTGTTTTTAAACAAACCTGTGTACCCATCGAGCAAATAAGATATGTAAACCAAATGGTTTGGTAGCATCACAAATTAATCTTTATGGCACTC
The DNA here is from genome assembly GCF_052094955.1 of Ictidomys tridecemlineatus. Taxonomy (NCBI): domain Eukaryota; kingdom Metazoa; phylum Chordata; class Mammalia; order Rodentia; family Sciuridae; genus Ictidomys; species Ictidomys tridecemlineatus. The sequence goes on along the minus strand of NC_135483.1, from coordinate 123,477,661 downwards.
TTAGTATCATTCCTTTTACAGAACAGATCATTTTGGAATTCTGAAGTTCATTTTGTAAAGATATTAAGTTGGAAGTCTATGAAATGCAGAACCTAACCTAGGACAAGTTTTGGTAAAAAACCAGGTGAACTCCCTGCTCAAGTTCCTCCTCCTCCAGGACATTTTCCATAAATGCCTAACAATATCTTGCTTCTTTAGAATCCAACAGTTCTTACAACTGCACCAACTAGAACTCAATTCTACAAGCCAATGTAACCATTCATTACTTCATGAAGGACCTCCAGGGGTCAAACTAGATATGTGGTCTTCACAGCTAGAAAACAGATATACGCTACAATTACAGCTGGCATTGCACTGGGCATAGCAGGCATACAATTCCTATTGATCACTTCCATGAAAACTGTTTCAAGCTGGGTATAGTAGTACACATCTATAATCCCAGCTACTCAGGAGACTGAGGCAAGAGGATCACAAGGCCAGTTGGGGCAACTTAGACCTGGCACAAAATTTTCTAAAAAGGACTGTGGATGTAGCTCAGTGGTAGAGTAGGTTCAATAGGTTCAATCCCCCAGTAGAAAGAAAGGAAGGAGAAAGCAAATAAGAAAAAATTTTAGAGGTGACAAAATAATCTTAAAAAGATATGGAAGAAAAAACAAAACCACTAATATGTCAACTATTTTCTTTTTCTCATCAACCCATGAAAACTGCTTCTCGGTTCAAGTAAATTTCAGTCAAAAAGCTCAATAGAGCAAAATAAAGGAACACTATCTGATCTGCTTATTTTCTGTGAGAAGTAGTGTCAGAAGGAACAAAGGATAACAAATATATGTGTGTATATGTGTGTGTGTGTGTGTGTGTCTGTATATGTGTGTATACATATATATGGACATTAGATCTTTTAAAATGTCTGCTCCTTCTTTGAATCAGGGTAATTAATTCAACACAAATATGGGAAATGATGGCAGATAAGGAAGAGGATTCTCCTGGCCCTTCTTAAGCATCACACTTTACAAAGCAATTGATTAAAATGAAAGAAAAAAATTTCAAAGCATTTAACATAAAATCATTCTCCAGCTGATAAAAACCAGAACTCTGATGACAATAGAGCATGTTTACTATTGAGAACTGAGAAGACAAAGCCAAAAATATTGAACCAATTCCTTTGCCGAAAAGCATTACAGAAATATTTCTGATACTAACTATGCTATTTGATAAAATGATCTTAAAAAATTCTTCCCCTATTTTTATAGGCTGTCTATGAGCTTTGATTTAATCTATTGCAGTCACTCTTGAAGGTATAGATTACTCTAACAAGAAATTACATAGAGTAAGAAAAATATTCTGGAGGCAGAGGATGGAGTAGTGGTGCCATCACACAATGACCGTGAGTTTAATGGACAGGCTCATACCTGATCCAGAACTTACCAAATGTCTGTGACCCACAAAATTCTTCAAAAGGAACAATGTTAGGTCCACATTAATACTTTTTTTTTTACATAATCACTTATGTATGGTGAAAAACTATTGTTTAAGTAAAAAAATTACATACTTTAGTTCTGTATCATTCCATTCTATTATACAGTTTGTTTCTAAAACCATCTTCAGTAGTCATTAAGGAAAAAAATTAAAAATACTACAACATGTTTTAAGTAACTTTAAGGAAAGGAGATAATTACGGCAAATTTTGAGGGGTTTAGCAGCTGGGGTTTAGGAGACTGAAATTGCTGATGGCCAAACTTATTTAAACTGGTTGATGATCAGAGAACAAGACCTCCCTGCTAACAATTCACACCCATTGTCCTTTCACAAAACTGAGTCAGGAGAACAGCAGCACCCTGGCAGGCCAGTGGCTTGTCAGCTGATAGAGTGTTTATCTGGCCTAGGCAGTAACCCTGGCCCCCTGAACCCTGAATGACTATGTAGCAAGATTTTTCTCCTCAGCGTCTCCAGTTTATTCTCAAGTAAAAAAAGAGATCATAAATTCAGCAAACTTCCTCCTTAAATCAGGACAGTTTCTTTGCCAGATGTTCATTTTTACTGGCTTTTTTCACATAACAATGGGGTGGGGTGGAGGAGACCAGAACACATCAACTAAACCAGCAATTTCCAAATTGCAACACCAAGACAGTCTGAGAAAAGCAAAGCTAAGGCCAAACTTTCCTGGGCTCCCTCACAAACAGCACATTGGAGAGGGCAAAACTGGCAAGGGAATAACACCACCAGCCTCACCACAGCAGCAATAAGTGAGGCTGACGGAAGAAAGAAAGGAAGATGCACAGAATAAACAATGCATCTGATGGAAATCTCCCCGTTTTGAGAGAACCACATACTACTTGGCTAGTAGCTACAGAGCACATTTGCCTTTCCATCCCCACCCATCTGTATTTTTTTCTTTTCTCAATCAGATGTCTTATTCATACACTGATCCATAAACAACTTGCTTGGAGTGCGATAACTTTCCTTTGTGTGTGTGTGTGTGTGTGTGTGTGTGTGTGTGTGTGTGTGTGTGTGTTTTCAAATCTGTGAACTGTATCCCTGAAAACAGAATGTCAAGCCAGTATGCAAAGCAATTGCCAAACACAGACCAGGGTCCACCACCACCACAATGTGGTTTAGACTTTGTAAGTCTCTCTGCCCTGCCACCACACACTTGGGAAAGCAAAAGCTGAGAAGAAGCACGTGCAGCCTGTGCATGCATCAGAGATGTTAAATTCTTGGCTCTCTCACAACAGTCAAGAAGTCAGCTTGGAGGCCAAAAACTTCCAGGAAATTTTATGTCCAGGTATATTATAAACCATACCAGGAAACTTAAATCCTCACACACTGTGTCTGAGCATAGTGCAGTAAGTTCTTGCTTTTCAAAGAAAAAATTAACAGAAATACTCTGATAATTATTTGCCTTGTCTTCCCAATCCCTAACCACCTCCCATCTCTAATTCCTTATTTTGAACTCATTCCCTATTGCTGAATGCATACTGCTACTCCCAGTTCTCTCCTCCTTCCTTTTTTTCAAGTTTCTGCATCACCTCTACGATGGCAAAATTAACATTAAGCCTTTAGTGCAATTTTTATATCTATCCCAGTAACAGGCAAAACTAGATCAGCATCTATTCTTCTGAATTAGGGAGTACTGCAAAGGTATGCTTGCATCTTTCCTTTGCTCGCGTGATACTAATTAAAAATCTTTATATGATTTTAGCTCAGTTAAAATGACTAAGAAACTTTCGATGTATTCTGGCTGACAACTTTTAGAAACAAAAACGATCAGTCATGCTTTCTGACAGAGAATCTAGGCAGGTCATCTTCCCAATAACAACTTGATACCATCTCCTAAGCTCAAGATGCAAACCACTCATTTTTCTTAAACTTTCTTCATTGTACAATTTTCACTATAATCAATAAAATCAAATCAACATATATGAGAAGGAAGTTCACATTCCATTTTCCATATCCACCCCATGCCAAGAAAAACACTTCTAACTGTAGCTTGCAGCCTCCTCCAAGCCCTTTGCTCTGCCCTTTTGATCATTACAGTGTCATATGTATACGCAGTAAACACAAGGACCATCAGCCTTCCTGGTGGCTCCAGGGCAGCTATTCTGCTTATCTTGACCCTTCCTTCATGCAGCAATTCATTTTCCTCAAACATCAGATATTTTCTAGATGTTCACATGTTTTATTGGGACACAGAGCCGGCAAGAACTTCCTCCACTGCAGTGTAAGCCATTTCTGCACCTGACTCCTCCCTCAACAGGGAAGGCTGAAGTATAGATGCTTACATGCCAATGTGAAGGACATGAAGAAAAAGATGCCAGGCAAGCTGGGGCCAGAAATGCAAGTAAAAAAAGCTTTACTCCAAGTGGGCATTTCCTCCCATATGAGGGCTTTGCCTTTCCCCTTCTGTTTCAGCAGCCAGGGATCATTCTGTTGTTCCATCTTTCCCTGAACCTTCAGTTCTTCCCCACTACAGGGAAGCTCCCTACTACACTTCCCCCACAGAGCTTCCCTTTGTTTGGAGAGTTCTTTCTCAGGGGGTTAGCCTGTGAGCACAGACCCACCAGCAGCTCTTCCCACTGGGGTGTAGGGAGGGTGCCCACTGGATTCCACAGTGGACCCCTATTCCATCCCAGGGCATGACAACACCCACCCTCTGTACAGTGTTCAGAGATCTAGGCTGCTTCCCCTTCTCTAGTGGCCTCATCATTTTTTATGGAAAGGATTATTACAACAGCATTCCTCTGACCCCAGTTGGCAACTATTTGAGAAACTGCTCAGTTATTTCTTGCCCACTAACAATGGTTTTTCTCTTTCCTGTGAAATTATTCCTTTTCTGTCATTTCAATGGAAGGAAGAGATAAATAAATGGGTGTAAAATTAATGTATCTGCCCTATAAACAGTGCGAAAACACCATACCCCCTCATCTCATGCCTCAATAGACACCAAAATCATTTGCCAGGATCTGGCAGATTGCTTCAAGTCAATCTAACTTAACTCACAAGCATTAATGTAGCTATTAGTTCTGGAGGCAAATCACAAGGAAGGTAAGTACATACTGTGAAAATATACAAACTGGACACATGATTTTGTGTATAAATGTATATATATAGAAAGATACACGATTTGGATTCAACATGAATATGTGATGAGGACATTCTTTGTTATCTCAGTATAATTAATTTTTCTTACATGACCAGTATATCTTAGAAAAATAAAGTACTTTTGATTAACAAGTATTACTGCTGTGACCAAGGCTTCACTGCCAATGAAATACAGAGGCTAGAGCAGTTAAAAGAGTCTGCCAATTTGCTAGCTCTAAGGATTCCACAATGGTATGACCTCTCTCTTGCCCTCAATTGTAAATATAAGATGACACGTGCTACTACCACCCATAGGTGAGCTCTTTATAAGAAACTGATAGCAGCAGACTGCTTCATCTTCAAAGTGTGAAGTTTACTTTAACATCTTAAAATCACAATTCTCAACAAATCTCAGCATAGGATCCAATCATTTCAGGTCCTAAGATGAAACACTTCCAAGATATGTAGAAAATAAATTTCTAAAAGAAAGAATTCATCTAAAAGTGTTTTATTATATCTAAAATGCACATAATAGAAATATAATGCATTACTCCAACAAACCCAGAACACTTCTTGTCAAATGTTAATCTTTCCCACATTTTCTTCAGGTTTTTCATGTATAGTTTTTAAGACTTTTTTTTTTTAAATAGTCATGATATGGGTAGATCAAGAACAAAGATGAGAAGCCATTATGGAAATAGATTCTTTTTTACTTAAGCAAAATGTAGAATATGAACTTTTACACTTGCTTACTTCCTAATTTTTGACGCTGTTATCGATAAATGATGATGTAAACTCTCCCTTTACTTGCAGACACTCAATCTTTTTGGGAGGGATGGGGACAGGGGTTGGGGAGACCGGGGATCTAACCCAGGGGTGATTTACCACTGAGCTACACCCCCAGCCCTTTTTTATTTTTCATTTTGAGACAGGGTCTCACTAAGCTGCTGGGGGTCTCACTAAGTTGCTAAGGCTGTCCTTGAACTTTCAATCCTCCTGTCTCAGCCTCCTAAATTGCTGGGATTATAGGCCTGTGACACTGTGCCTGGTGGAGACACTAAATTCTTAATGACATATTTGAAAGTCAGTATTAAAAATTAACTTAGAAGAAATTATAGTAATCCTTTCACTAAGTTCCCTATTTACTTTCAGGAAAACTTTGTGAATTCTGAGATATCTATTATTTATGATTAACAAAAAAGTGTTTTAACTTCTAAAATTAATTTTTAATTTTTAAATATGGAGTACAAAAGAAAAAAGTTGGAAAGCTAACAAAAAATTTCAACACTAATTTCAAACAAAGAAATTAAAAACTTCTATGACTACAAAGTCCCTCAGGGGTAAGTTTCTGCTGAGTTTAGAAAATAAGACTTATGCAAAGGTTATCAGAGGTTGATACATTTATGCTGTGACATCATTAACAGATATTAAAACTGCTGAAAGTGGTATATAAAGAGGTCAGAGTAGGTGCTCAGTAAATGTTTGTTGGAGGCATTTATTGTCTATATTATGCAGAAGAGCCAGCCTAACAACCTATTAATGTAAAAATAATTTGTTTTTAATTAACATGCACTTAAGAAAGATCTACATATTAAGTTATGCAGTTTCCTAATGACTCATTTCTGTAACATTTTGCTAAAGTATCTGTAAACCTTCAAATAGTAGGATTATATAAATACCTAGGCCTACTAGTGCTAGGCATGAGATAGTGTTTTCACTCTCAAGCTGAGAAAGATGCAAGAAAACAAAATAACACAAGAAGGATTTATTTCCTTCAAAAAAAATAGGGAATTCAGCAGCCAAGCCTTAAGCACCCTGCAGAAAGCAAGGCTTGAATAACAAGATTTATAACTCATAACAAAGTTCTGAATACAGTTACGGCACAACTCAAAGAAATATTAACTTATTTTTAAAATCCTGACATTAGAATGTCAAAGCCAAACAAGGGAAGTTAATAAGAACAGTTGAGAAAAAGTAAAGCGTTTAACCTTCAACTCAAAAGAAAATTCAATTAACCAGAAACGTTTTCTCCAAGTAATCCTAGTTAATTAAGGTCTTATTTTATAGGACAGTTCAAAACAACCCCCTAAATTTATCTCCAAGTCACAATAATTCCAGCCCAGCCCCAGCTCTCTATTAACCAGCCCCAGCTATGTAAATAGCTCCTGAAAGAATTGAATATTGTTAAGAGAATGAAAAGTTCCCCTTTAATAGCCGGTGGCAGGAAGCTGAAGTCTTGTGACACACACAAGCCTTCAGTGTGGCAGGGGAACATCCTGGAAATCATATTAATTTTACAGCAATTTATTTAACTGATTGAAGAAAGAGAGCAAATACCAAAGAGCAGATAGGTGACAAGAATATCCTGACACAGGCTTGTTCAGGAGAACAAGCCACTTGAGCCCAGCTCCTGGTAACCATGGGGACCAGCAGGATCCCTGGCCATCTATTACTTTTAGGCCTCAAGATATCCATGTTCTCATCCTTTCCATGAAATCAAGACATTATACTCAGAGATGAGGATTTTTCCAATTATACAATAAAATCCTACCTCGAATTTTTTTTTCAAAAATTGAATACTCCCCCCATGTACCTACACAGCCAGAAGTGAAGTTTAATAAATAATTTTTTTAAAGGCTTCTTTTTGCAGCAAGTTTACTAAGTGTCATTTTAAATTATTCTCTGCCTATAAAATGGGGGATCTGGTTGTTTTTTTTTGCTATACCTGTTAGGTGAAATGAGTCAAGGCAGGAGAGAACAACAGCTTTACTCAGAGATAGCCACTGGCTTTCACTTTCATGAAGTACTTTTACCATATTTATATATTTTTCAAAAAACTCTTTTTAACATAACACTTTGTACACAGGACACAATTTCAGTTTTCAAATAACCATCAAATACATCACAACCATTTATGGTTGCAAATGGCTCATATCAGAATATTTTAAATATTTCAAAACATTATTTCAAAAATAAAAGTAAAAAATAGACATCAAATACCACATATTGTTTTACTATTCATGAAAATGACCATGTCTCATATATACTGTGAACACCCCATTGCTATCTGGCTTTTTGTCAAGATAGGAAACCTCAAGGCACCAGACATTCCCGAGTCCTCAAGAGCATCTTTTTTCCTTCAGTCAAGAAAATCTCAAAAATAAATAATTTTTAAAAAATAAAAGAAAATCTCTCCTATATTACTGTGTACACTTAAATCCTAATGCCACTGATCTTTCTTCTTAACTAGGCTTGTTCATTGAGAAAATAGCAATTTTTAGAGATTTTTTAAATTATTTAAGTGAGGCGGGGGAAGTGTCAGGTGCCAAGACAATGGCAAATATTCAAAGTCCTTTTGTAAATTTTAGGTATTGAATGGAAAAGCTGAGAAGATATGGAACTGCATACTGGTGGCACTATTAGCATTGAGCATGAGAGCGAAGGATAGACCAAAATAGACTGCATGTGAAATGACCAAAGCATTACCTATGGAAACTACGTCCTTGAGCTTCTAACAACAGCTTGACTCAATGCAATTAACCAGTCTGGTAGACCCCCGGTCTGGCCCCATCTGTACAGATCCATTAAGTCCCAGCAACCACACCTGCATCCTGTACAAATTCATCTTTAGAGTCCTGCTCACGCAAACTCCATCTTCCTTACACAAAAACAGGATCCTGGATTGTGGGTGGGTATGTTTGTTTTTGTTTTTGCTTTTGTTTTCTTTTTTCTCTCTATGGAAACTATGTGTGCATTTCTTAGGTTCTCAAGAGGCATCAAATGTTATTAGCTATAAATAAATAACTTCAAGAGATGAGCAATTCCTATAAGTAGCCTGAGAACATATGTGTGCAGTTATGGTGCTGGAGCCCTGGTAAGCTTGCTGCTAGTAAAGGAGAGCTGGGGAGCACGGACACAGGAATGAGCTACTAAATGCAGGTAACATCAACACTGAATCCTTTCCTGAGCTCAGCCTCGGGAGGGAGTGAGAAGAGACACCACCAGGAATCCAGATATGAATTATGAATTTTCACCACCACTCTTAGAACTCCTGCCATTCACATGGCATGTGCCAAACCCAGAACATAATCCAACTGTAGTTAGCTGAACTGGATAGAAAACCTCTTGAACCCACAAGGACAAGCTAGTAGAGCTCTTTCAGTTTTTTTGGTTTTGTTTTTGTTTTTAACATGTCTGTAGTTCTGCCGATGGAAATAGTTCATTCTAATTTTAACCAACACCTTCTACTGTTTCAGCACATTCTTTTGGTTAAAAGAAATGATGACTTTCCAGTCAGAGACTACAGTGACACAGACATGAACTTAGAACATTTAAACTTCCAGTTTCCAGACACTCCAAGATTTTTTAAATCAATGTATCATGAAAAAACAATTTCCAGTCTTTACCGAATTCTTGTGGCAATAGGACTGTCCCCTATGATTCACATTAGTAGGTTCACATATTCAATACAGCAGATGCACAAAAACAATTTGCATCAGTGATGGGGGAAATTTTTCTAAGGGAGAATAAAAGAGACTTGCTCTCAATGAGCCTATAACCACAGAGATAAGCCTTTAAATCAAGAAACAGAAGACCCCAAAAAAGAACTCAGAAGTCCTTGGCAAAGAAAGTTGACCCTTTTTCATAAAATAGAAGTTCAATGGATTAGACAAAGGGAAATGAAGGAAAGGGAGGGAGAATAGAAAAAAAAACAGAATGAGTTGGACGTAACTTTCCTATGTACATATATGAATACCACAGTGAATCTCACCATCATGCACATCCATAAGACTGGGGTCCTAATTAGAAATAAGATATACTCCATGCTTATATAATTATATCAAAATGGAGTCTATTTTCATGTATCACTAAAAATAACCAATAAAAATAAAAAAATAATAATTTACCAATGAGCTCAGTCTCTCTGATGTTTTATAATACTGTAAAAGAGTAATAACTCTTCTAGAGAAGTAGCAGTTATACCAGTCCTAATAGTGGTGGGCAGCAGCAGTCAACATTGGTAGAAGGCTAGAAAATATTGTAACATCCTGAAACAGGTGATTTAATCCTCACTACCACTGGATGAGATAGAAAATAATCAATATTCCCATTCTGTAGATGAAGAAAACATGGTTTAGAAAATAAAATTTAAAAACTGGCTAACTCAATTATTAAGTGAAACAGTCACAATTCAAATCCAAAAAGTTGGAATCCAGAACCTATAGTCAGAAGCACACTGTCTCACACTCAAAACCCGTCAAATCTATTTTTTTTGGGGGGGGGGATGTGCATTTCAAAATATATTTTTAAACTAACATAAAATTATGCATATTAATTGGTACCTTGTAATATTTCAATATATACATGTACACATTTTATAATGTTTAAATTAGGTTTAAAAAATCTATCATCTCAAAGATCGTCATTTCTTTCTGTTGAGAAATTCCAAAGTCCCTTCATTTAGCTCTTTGAAATATATAGTACACCATTATCTACAGTCACCCTACCGTGCAATACAGCACCTAGAATTTCTTGCTCCTATCTAACTATAACTTAGCACCCTTGATCAACCTATCCCATCATTCCCTCCCCCTATTTTCCCAGTCTATCATAACCATGATTCTACTTGCCACTTCCGTAGAATCAACATTTTTGGTTGTACATGAGTGAGATCCTATAATACCATGTTTCTGTGTTTAGCTTAAACCACTTAACATAATGATCAGTTCCATCCACACTGTCATAAATAACAGGATTTTGTTCTTTTTTTAGGATTGAATAGTATTCCATTGTGTGTATGTACCATTTTCTTGATCCATTCTTAACTGACGAATACTCGGGTTATTTACATTTCATGGCTGCAATGAATCTTGGAATACAGCTGTCTCTTCAACAAACTGATTTCATTTCCTTTGGATATAAAGCCAGTAGTGGGATTACTGGACCATATGGAAAGTCAGTCTCAAGAAAATGATCACAGACTTCCCCACAAACTGATTTGGATCTGAGAAAAAGCAAGAACGAATCAAAAAGACTCACTGCCCTACACTGTGGAATTACAGTACAGGAGTCTGGCTGGCTAATGAATTAGGACAAATGCACAGCTTCTGATATGAATGGAAAGGAACTCATGCATATGCAGTTAGACTAACAGGAGAGAAAGAAAATCCTCTCCTTAAAAAAGAAAATACACAGTTCCAATTCTATAGAGATTTTTGTTCTTTTTTTTTTTTCCTACATGCTTTGGCTTTGTATTCTTCCTTTTAAAACTTAGTGTTCATTTAGGTATTTGAGTCTTTTATTGTGACCTGTCATTGACTATTTACCTAGGCATATGGGGGGAAAAAGGAAGGCTGCTCACTCCCATATACCCAACAAGGATCTACTGTGCTCAGTGTAACCAAAGTCACCTGAGCAAGTCCTCTCCATGGGGGAAAGTTCACCACTATTTAAATCAGTATCCATAAAGTTGACTGAGACAGTATGATTTAAAAGGCACCTTCGAGCACTACCTAAATGGCTGGAGTCATCAAAGTAGTTATCCCCAGGCTAGCAGTAAGGTTTTATTGATGCAACCAATTTTCCCCGACAGCCTACCAAGAACAGTCCAAAAGCAGACCGAAAATAGGAAATAAATAACTGCAAACATGACACCAATTTCCTAGAAGCTCAGCTATCTGGTTGATCCGAACACTGAAGATGACCTAACTAGAAAATCCTACTTATAAAATAGATTTTTACCCTGAACTGCTTAGTTTTGGTAATACAGTTTGCAGGAAGGCTGTAAGTATATGAAGGGCTGTCAAGTCCAATGACAGGTTGGAATCACCTTGGAAGCTTTAAAAAAATAACAAACACCCAGACCAATTAAATCAGAATCCCAGGGAGGAAGCCTGGGCATCACTATTTTTTTTAAAGCTCCCCACATGAGTGTTATGTGAAACTGGGGTGGAGATAATAAAAAGACCAAATCCTTGTCTTTTCACTGTTGAAAGTGCTACCTCAAAGGCAATGATCAAGTAAATCACAGGAAAAGAAAAGAATGGCAATGAAAGGAAAGCAGGTTAAAATTTGACCAAGTAAATATATTGGATAGTTTTAATGTAATAATCTACTTTGGGGATCTAAATCTCATTATAAATTGGGGAAACAGTAGATAAGTGCAGACAAATATATTTCATCTCAAACTCTTCTGAGAAGAACATTTAAAAAGAAACTTTTCATATAGAAGTTTACTTTTCCTTAGAGAACATCAAAAGGTCATGCAATAAATTTATTTAAACAGAGGCAAACTGACTATGCACAAACACCCACATATGCTTAAAATCTGCAGACAACCATTGGAGGTGCTTGTGCATATATGTGCATGTAAGTTACAAAATTCAATGAATGTGCTGAGACTTTGAAACTATGCCTAAAACAAAGGCCAAAATTTTGTTCCTAGCGTACTCAAAAATGAGTCATCGAAGAAGAAAACACCAGACTTCTATTCATAGGCCCTTTGGAGGTCTCACTGGAAAAATGAACACTGCACGCAAGGCTGGTAATACATTTTTTACTGCATGCATCTGGTTTTCATGTATGCTGTATTCCTGAAAACTCATACAGTCAAGAATCCTAGGTTACTACAGAGCCTTTCGTAGAGGTCAGTATCTGCAAAATTATTTCTGATTTACAAATTATCTAAATTATCTCAATGCAACTCTGGTTCTGTTAATCCAGACTCAAGAAAAACAACAGAAACACTAGTAAATGTGTGAGTTGCAGTAGTCAGATTAGATCTGCTAGACCCATAAGCATTTATTGAATGATGCAGCTTAAATAATTGTAGACTGCCTGCTGAAAACAAGAATTAGGTCTACTATCTGACTCATTCTGAGATCCAGGCTGAACAGGCAGTATCTAACCCTGGAATTTTTTTTTACGAGTCACAGAAGCACAAAAGCCCAAACATTTCTATTTCACTGCTCAAACAGAATAAATGTTGGTCAAGCCCAACGTCAGTACAGCAGAAAATACACTCTAAGCAACTTAAGTCACATGGCAAAAGGAGGAAGAAAATAATAATGTAATCCACAAAATCCATAAATTAATCTTCCAGCTATATATTCAAAAACCAATGTACTTAAGATCTTCCTCTTTCCAAATTATTATTTTTTGACAACACATAGAACATTTAAAATTTAAAGCACCAAAGCCAGAGGGTAAATATGAAGGCAATACCATACAGTCTCAAAAAGTACCATATTAACAAACTTAGATGGAAATGAAGATGATCTGCTATGTAACTATAACAGCAGCCAAAAGGTAGTTCTGGTGATCAAGAGGCTGAAGATGAAGCAATCAATGAGTTTATATGAAACCACTTTATGAAAATACAAAATTTTCTAAATTGACATGTTTTAATTATTTTCTACATGTAACTCAATTGAACACTTTCACTTATTTCATCTACATTCCAAGTTTAAACATTCAAACCTCATTTTTAAATATTCTTCATAAGAATATAGAATGTTGCCTTATATTCAGACACATCTACAGTAATTTGAATATATTGCTTTGAAACTCATCAGGCCACAACTTTTAACCTTTAGTTTGCTTATCTTGATTTATATTGGCTTTTTTAGTAAAAATCATCTTTGTCTTCCCAAAATTTTTCAGTGAATGAGGCAATAATATACATTCTGAAATTCAACTCTCACATGACATCACACCTCATATAATAAACATTTGAGATCATCCAACTTTAAACACAAATGCTTTCCTAAGTACAGAACTAGTCTCATTACACTTCAAAAACAGATCACCACTGTAATACTTGTGTGGTATTTTATAATTTTGTTATTTGGTATATCTTACCTCTTTATCATGATTCTTGGAAGATTTTTCCATCAGAATTTTTCAAATAATGTAAATAAAGTCCCCAAGGTCCCATAGAGGCCCCAGGGGAGCTCAGGAAAACTGAACTGCTTAGATTTTAATTGGTTTATATATTTAGGGTCTGTGCAAGTTCTTATTTGGCAAACAAAGGTTCTCCTATTAAAAAAAAAATAGCCTCTACCTATGAATTCTCCATGTGTTTTAGATGAATTTAAGCAAGTACTCAAGGCTCTTGAAGCTTGATTTAGCAGGCCACGCTGACTCATTAAAAAAAAAAAAATCACATGCAGTATGAAGCAACACTGGAGCATTAAATTTAGCAGCTGCTATGTTTACATGCATATAGTTTGTGTGTGTGTATGAGTGTGTATATATATACATAAAACCACATACTGCCTTGTTTACCAAAGACACCTTTACTGGAAACATGTCAGACCATAATTATAAAGAATCCAAAACATTTTTATATTGTTGCTGTCCAATCTGTACTCAATGTCCCTCTTTGGCTCCCCTCCACTATTTTGTTTTGTTTTAATGTGACAGTGCAAAATTATATAAGAACTTCACCTGTTTGGATTGGTGAGGACCCAAGAGGCTCCAAATAGATTAAAAGCCTAAACAATCTTCAACAGACTTGAGCCTCCCTCTTGTTTGCCACTTATGGCAAGATGAATTTGTCATGATCTCAGACTCCCAGCAAGAGAACTGGAAGGAATCAAGAAGGAAGAAACAAGTTCAGGACAGAGCAGAATAGCATCAGACCCTGGAGACTATTCTTTTTGAGGGGAAGACTTTTCAAAGGTCATCTTATCCCAAGCCTAACATAAAGAAACTGAAAACACAAGAAATCAAAAAACAAACAACAAAAAAAAACTTTCCCTGTGTGTACAGGCTCCTTTAGCTCCTACCCATCTCAGAATTTATTAATGAAAAGTCTAGTTCCAAAAGCAAAGGCAGATGACAAGTGGGCTCTTCTTCACTGAGTTTTTGAACACTTAAGTAGTTAGCTACCTACCATGCTTAATGTACTACAATTCCAAGTAACCCAAATGGAGACTAAAGTTTTCCTTGATTCTGCGAGATCTACATGGTAAGCTTTTTAAATAGGGATGTTTCAAGTTAGTTGTGATATCTTTTCAGGAAAGTAAAGCATTCCCATAATTTTTGTTTCTAACCAGGGACATTTTCATGCTTTTAGAAACAAAACGTGTTTATAATCATGTTTTAAAGCTTGAGGATCTGGCAAACAAGATGTTACAGAAATGATCATTCTAACTCCCTAGGTAGGAATTTCGGCCCCAAAATTAATCAGACAACAAATACTTTTCAGCCCCGAACTTTTCTATGGGCTATTTCTTAGAGGTAAAGATGGCTCAGTCAGCATATTATTCTTTTTTTAAATTCCAGAAACACTTGTCAGACAGATTTGTAGAGTTCATTCAAACTACTGAGAGACTAATATTTAGTAGCTATGTGACCTTTGTGCAAGTCAATTAAAATCTGCCTCCCATCTACAAAATGTTGGTACATCTTCTTTTTCCTTTGTGGGACAATAAATAAACACAAATAGCTAATAAAAATGTATCATCAAATAGTACACAGAGCTGCTACTGTAAGCAAAGCCATTCCTAGAATGGGTCATCTTGACCAGTTGCCAACAGAGGCTCTTTAAAAAGGTGGCCATACTGTTTACATCATTCACAGACTCCTTAGGATTCCATCAAGACACAATAATTTGAAAGGAGTTATCATTGTGTTCATAAAACAAAAGATTGAGTGCATTAAAGAAATACCTCCCAAACCATGGCATCCTAAACACTCCACTCAAGGGATGGTGGTCTCACTAGAAATATATAATTACATCTTCATGCAGTGACACACATCTGTAATCCCAGCAACTTGGGAGGCTGAGGCAGGAGGATCACAAGTTCCAGGCCAGTTTCAGCAACTAAACAACTTAGTGAAGTCTGGTCTTAAAAAATTAAAAGGTCTTGGAATGTGATTCAGTGGTAAAGCACCCCTGGGTTAAATCCCAATATGGGGGGAAGAAATGAAATATGTAATCGCTTAAGATGCTAAATCTAAGATCAAGTCCCATTTTTCTTCTTTATTCAAGAGACAAAAAATTATATTTCTGGAGCACAATCTGATGTTTTGAACTATGTTTACATTGTAAAAATATTAAATCAAGCTAATTAATATATCCATCATTTTACCAACATCTTTTTTGTGGTGAGTTCAAAAATTTATTCTTCAAACAATTCTGAAATACACATTCTTACTCATGTCACTTCCTGTGTCAAGAACTCAGTCTGGGAGACTGAACTTTTGTCTCCATCCCCTAAATATCCACATCTAAATATCAAAAATAAAGAAATAATTAATAGCTTTCAGTCATTCTGAGGCAAATGAACTTTCACAATTCATTGAACAAGACAAGACATTAGGTGTATTTTATGTGTCCAAAAACATACCAGATACAGATTCTATTCTCAGAATCTAATTGCCAGTATTCTGTTAACATGTCTTTTAACATTCAAATATCAGCTACCAGTTTTCAAAAGTTCTCTTCACACATGCTTCATTTATTTTCACATAATTCTTCAAGGTGAGTTCTATACAAACATTTTCCTCACTTTACAGGTTTCCTCACAGACAGGTTTCAGAAGATTTAATGACTTATATGCAGTCACTCAGGGCTTGGAGAATAAGCGACATAAGGCTGAAACTCATACTAGTTTTTATGCTATTCACTGTTATGTAGCCTTCCACAAGACAAAATTCCTGTAATCGATTTAGTGACTTAAATAAGACAACTGGCACGTCTTTACATAGCTCATTTTTCCTCTTCCCACTCAGCAGAGCAAAAATGGTTAAGCAAATCTCCCTAGCTCCATAGGTCCATTTGGACCCAACTTCTGATTATCATTTTCATCAGTTCTTCAAGCTCAGTCAAAAGCATGCCTATGAAATAAGTGCCGACTGTTCTTAATTACATAAAGCTACTTACACTCATTTTCCATTTAGTCAAAATTCTTTACATTTAGAAGTAAAATGTCCTCAGCCATCACTCAAAAGACAATTGTGAATCATAGAGCTAATGGTCTTTCCTGGTATCCAAGCAGCACAGGGACAATGTCACTAACATTCTGGCTTAGGAAAGCAAAACAGAAAAAGAGCAAATTAACATAGTACTTCCTTGGTTTGTTTTTAAATAAATTTGGCATATCATTAAACAAACTCCCAAGGGACAGAAAATCCAAAATGTGATAAGCTACACAAATATTCTATGGTCCAAGAAATTCATTATGTCCTCCCTTACAGTAAGAGTTCCCCAACAAAAGGGTATTATCATTATTTTCTATGGAGACCTTTCAATATTGGGACTGCAATATGAAATAAAGAGTGAAGTCAACTATTCAGATCATCTGACTCAAAACAAAGTCTTGGCCTTGATTTTCTGGGTAGTATGAGCCACAGGAAATTTTGACTCAAATCGTCCCTATAATTTTCTCAGTTCTAAGAATCACTGTGTGTGTCCTATGTAGAGGAGGCCACCTCAGCATACTAAAAGTAAGCAGATCATTAGATGCCATGTGTGGGGACTGTGTTAGATGGAAAGAACAAACAAAAGCATTTTACCATTTATAAAAATCTACTTCTTAATATTCTTTTGATTTGCCATTCCCACAAAGCAAGGATTATAACTCAGAACACACATACAAATGTGCTAGTATTAAAAAATTCACACACAAAAAAAGAGCCTCACTTGGTTCATCAACGTTTTTATTCTATTAATGTATTTTTTTTTTCCTATATAAGTGGTCACAGGGTCACACCTACTAAACAGATTTCAAATCCAATCTTGGCCCACAGCTCAAAAAGCACTTTATTGTGAGCCACTATAATACACAAAGGACCTCTACCTATAAGGAACTCATACTTAGGAATGTGCTGTGTACCATTTTGTTCCCAAAAGGAGAACTTTTGGTCTTTGCAACTTCCTGAAACCTCTATTTTCAAAATCCTCTATGTACATCATTTTTCTTAATTCTCACAGTAGCCCTTTACAGATGGAAAATTAAGGCTTAGAAAGGTCAAGTAACTTTCCCAAGGTTACACAGTAGCAGAACTGCAGTACAGATAATGATGTGCTTGCAAATGTGTTCTCAGAACTGGCAAGATGATGACATAGGTCCACAATACTTTATCTGAGTTGCTTAGAACAAGATGTCTTTCAGAATTCACAATTCCTTTGGAATTTGGAAAGGTAATAAACATATTGCCTGTGTCATATCTTTTAAACTCTCATGGTATTATCTGCAAAGAACTGCATGTGAAAACATTGGATTTTCTGTCCTCAAACTCAAATGTTCACACTGAGAGAAATGAAATACTGCTAAGTAGCTTCCCATTGGCTGAGCTGTCAGGAGCTCAAGTCTGAATAGGCTCTGTCAATCTAATGAGTCACTTTAAAAGAAAATTTTTGAGGTTTGCAATTGGAAATATTAATACAAGAGTTGTGGACTTCCATGAAAAAGCACAAATTGAGATGTGAAGTAGTTTAACATACACTAATTGGACTTCTAGAACCCATTGATCTTTTATTAACAGTAATTAGAAGGTACTACCTCACAGTACTCAAAGACTTCAGGACACCACTGGGAGGCTTCTATTTCCATCAAGGAAAATTATGATATGCCTGGTTCATAAAACCTCTGCTATTGTAATGTAGAAAGAGCAGATTAAATGGAGAATGAAATCACTCTGCTTGACAGTACTATCATAACCTAACATAATAAGAACATTCCTATTATACAGTCATTTTGTGTTTGAAGTGGAAACTTATCTACTGCTCCTTTTGAAAAGGCAAGAGCACAATCTAGCCTTAGATTAGAGCAGATGTCATCACCTGTCTCAGGGCTGCCTGGCTGCTGGAATCACAGTGGGGCAGGGTGAGAGATGCTGCCATCTGGGTCCCACACCCAAGACTGTGGATTTGGTCAGTAAGGGGACAGCCTGATATTCAGAACTTTCAGAAACTCTCTGGAGAGTTCCTATTCTGCAGCCAAAGCTGGGCTTGGGGAGCACTATTATCCCAAAAGTCATCATCCCTCAGAGCTCCAAACTGGCTCACAACAGGCCTCCAAGAGAACTTGTATATGAAAAGGTTCCTATTTATAAAGCTCAGGGAGTGTGAGAAGGCAGGGTTAAAAGTTTCTAAATCTAACCACAGGGAAACAAATGTTGGCTCCAGCTCAGGAGTGGGGCTGCCACAGAACCATGCCCAGGCGCCGACTCCCACCCCCACGTGGATTAGACTGAGAGCTCATTCTTTTGCTTATTTTTGGTCCCTCACTTTTTTTAAGGCACCCTGCAGTCTAGTGCTAGGTACAGGAAACTAAAGAGCTTTCTGGTAAATAATTTGGCTTTCTCTGTCAAGAAGAATAAATATATCTTACTTGTTCAATCTAAACAGCCTCTCACTCCTCAGGAGGATCAAATGAGGGACTGAACAGCCTTGTTTTGTTTTGTTTAAAAATATATACATACTGGTTTTTAACTGCATTTTTCAAAAGACAAATTGGTCCCAAATTGCCAAAGGAGTTAAACTAATATTCCTTGGCTATTCAAATAGTACAAAGGGCAAAACATAAGACCAACTCAGATAAAATTAAGAAAACAACAGCCTCAGGGACTTTTCTGCCCCGCCCCCCCCGCCCCCCCCCCCCGTGTGTGTGTGTGTGTGTGTGTGTGTGTGTGTGTGTGTGACAACTTTGAAAATTAAAAATTCCAAACAACTCAAAATTACATTCCTTGCCTCTTTAGACACGAAAGGGAGGTCTCTTATGTGAAGCCAAAGATTCTCTAACACTTCCACAGAACAGGGCTTGGTTATACCACGAGAAACCAAGAGCAAGGACAGTTAACACTTAGTAAGAGACCAAGACTTCATTTTTTAAAAACAAAATAATAGCCTTTATTAAAAGTGCATACAACTATAAAGTTCCTGTCTGCTCCCACTTTCAATTGAGAAATATATTTACAGACTCCCTTAGTTACAGCTTATCTGACTAGACATCAAATTAGCTTCCTGAACTCTTGGGTCTCCCATTTATTTAATAACAGAAGCATATAGTTCATTCCTTACTGAAACTGTATATCTCCATTATAACAACTCTGATTCCAGGCCACAAATCAAATCCTACATATGATCTGGAATGAAACCTACAAATACCAACAGAAGTGGCACTGTGAGAAGACTATATTAAGAGCTTTCATTGGTGGGACTATATACTAATTAGGATCATAAAGAGAAAATGGGTTGATTAGGCATATCATCTACAATTTCTAACGTAGAAAAAAGGAATTTTCTATGTCCCTCTATAGGTGAGCGAGCCTTGTCTTTAGCAGCTCCTTTGTACTTTTTTAAGACCTATGGCCATGTCTGAAAAATCAGATGACAACTTCCAAATATTATCATCTGAATCTGCAGGTGATGTTACAAAAATATAGCCATCATAATGCAATTATTACACAACAAGCCCTGTGCTAAAGGAGAGCTATATCACCTAAGATTAAGGGGCTTTCTCAGTTCACACTATGACTGAATAGGCACAAATGGAACAAGAACCCAGATCTTCTCACATTCTGAAGCCTATGCCCCAAGTATTGCATTATTTTGTGCCAGATATCACCTACCTCTAAAAGATGGACCTCTGGAAGTGGTGGAGGGGGCAGGGATACTTTCTAAGTTAAGAGTATTCAAATCAGTTGGAAACTGATGATAATATAGACACAAGGCCAGGAGAGTATGGGTGGAAATAGAAAATAAGACACTAAAATCAGACATTTATTTTTTTATTTATTCTGATTTGTTAGACATGATGGCAGAATGCAATTCATTTCATATTACACATATATAACACAATTTTTTCAAGACGCTGGTTGTACACAAAGTATTTTCACACCATTTGTGTCTTATACATGAACTCAGGGTAATGGTAGGATTGATGGTGGAATGAGTTAGACATTTACTTTTTAAAAGCTTTGATGTGAATAAATTTCCCTCCATAGTAGATCCAGTGTTTCTGTTAATTGCACTATTTCAAATCCAATGACAGGTAACTAATTTGAAATGAAGTGCAAAGCCAACTGTGATATACCAAAGAGTTACTGTGTCTCTTTATGATGGTATAATGCTTCTTTAGGATATCCTCAGGATGCAAATACTGTTCTCCTTTTACAATGAGAAACTAAAGGGCAAAGACATTAAAAGAGGGATGGGGAATAACTGGGGAAAAAGGAGCAGGAAAAAGATTAGAACATGCATGTCCTGATTCTTAATTACAAGATCAATTAAGCACAGAATGATTATTCTTTTGGTACTGAGAATTGAACCCAAGGAACTCTACCACTGAGCTACACCCTCACCCTTTTTTTTTTTTTACTTTTTGGTTTCAAGACAAGGTCTTGCTAAATTGCTGAGACTGGTATTGAACTTCCAATCCTCGTGCCTCGGCCTCTAGAGTTACTGAGATTACAGGCCTGTGACACCATGCCAGGATTAAGAACAGAATTTTAAACTGTTGGGCCCTCCAAGGAGAGTGTAAAGACATTTCAGATTCAGCATTTCCACCCCACTTTGATCAGTCACTGTCAATCCCATGCAACAGGTTGCAGCAGTAATGAGCATGTACAGTAATGCTCAGGGAACATGAACATATACAGAATGACCAAGAAATGACACGAGAAAGAAAGCTTCCCTAGAAACATACAAATATTTAATGACAATGTTGAAAAAGAAATACAGTAGTCCCTCCTTTTTCTGTGATTTTTGGTTTCCACAGTTTCAGTTACCCACTATCAACTACAATCTAAAAATATTAAATAGAAAATTCCAGAAATAATTCAAAAATTTTAAAATTGTCTACCAATCTGAGCATCTATTGAAATATCATGCTGTCACACTCCATTCTGCCCAGAATGTGAATCTTGCCTTTGTCCAAAGTATCCATGCTGTACACATTACCCCCTTATTACTCAGTATCCATCTCAGATACTAGATCCATCATTCTATGATCCAAGCACCTATGTTCAAGCAAACTTTATCTTATTTCTTAATCAACCCAGAACAAAAGGGTAGCAATGCTGATAATTTTATTACAGCATATATTTACAACTGTTCTATTTTATTAGTAGTCATTGTTGTTAATCTCTTACCTAATTTACAAATCAAACTTCATTGTAGGTATGTATTTGTGTGTGTATGTGTGTGCATATTTATGTATACACACACATATATATAAAAGAACATGGTCTATATAAGAGTTTGGAATCATCCCCAGTTTTGGGCATCTATCAGAGTCATCACTGTGGATAGGGTAGGACTACAGTACTAGCCAGGAGCCTTAAGAAAAGTAGTTCGAGGTAGATGGGAAATGAGGAGAGGTGGTGACAACAGCTGTGTGTCACTCCTTGGGGCATGTGGTGCCCCAAAACGCAGAACAAAATGTATATTTAGGGTTCTCAGACCACGAGAAAGGGTGAGCAGCAGATAAGAAGAGAAAAAGGGCTGCCTGCAGGAGGTAGTCATGGCGGGCTTCACACACTTATTTCCCAAATAAAGTACATCACAGCTCACTGCAAAACACCCAATATCTCAACCAAGAACATAACTGGTTCATGCTAATTTTCTCCACTTTTAATTTTACCATATGACGTCCCAAGTGGTAATTTATTGAAAGAGCTACAAAGGATTCAGTATGTGATGCCAAGTCTATCATGTATCAGTATTACTTCATGGTTTTATTTTTTTAGTTGTCAATGGATTGAATTTTATTTATTTATATGTGGTGCTGAGAATTGAACTCAGTGCCTCACACATGCTAGACAAGCACTCAACCACTGAGCCACATACCCAAGCCCTATTACTTCATTTTTCATTCTAAAATAAGTACCAATTTTGACAAAAGCAATCTTGTTCCATTAGTTCTCCCCACTGAATCAGTTCCCCTAGCTAGCTCCCACCCCCAAAACACCTATTCAATAATTATCTTCTAAGCACTTACTTTAGAAAAATACTGTATTCACATCTATGCTCCAGGATAGTCAAAAAGAATTATGATGTGAGTCACAAATGGAGTTACATTTTCTCCTAACCACATTTAAAAAGTGAAAATGATTTCAGTAACATTTTAGAAGTATTGCTTAAATAAGGTTTCTTATTTTTATCATGCACCCAATATGAAACTAGTAAGGACATAATGGGGGGGCACCATGTTTTCAAAATCCTGTCCATTTTATATGTACATTCCATCTCACATGCTCAATTTCATCAGCTATCTTCACACATATTTAGATTTTATAAAATACACAATTGAAAAGGAGTTTATATGTGCATTGATCCAAATATAAAGGTCTTTCAATAACTGGACTATTTTTAAATTTAAATTAAAATGCCTGTAGGTGACACAAGCCACACTTCAAATGTTCTGCAACCACACAAGGCTCTCGCTTCTGTGTCGGGTAATATAGCCCTACATCTATCTGCTCATGCTCACCTTACAGGAAACAGGGCAGGAATCTAACTTATCAAGGAAATCTGTTTCTTAATCAAAGTTTCAAGAGATGGAATGGTCAGAATTCTTCACAATGTTCCCCCAAGTGAATCAGTTCCCCTAGCTAGCTCCCACCCCCAAAGGCCTCACTATACACTAAAGCCAGGAAGGACCACTCATGCTTTCTACTTTGTGGGATAAACCAATTCCTGGAGTGATAAATGGAGAAGATCATAAGTCTGGGATCTGGATCCTCTGATCACTAGCAAGTAGTTTATTAACTCTGGGCCTTAGGTTCCTCGCTCATAAAATGGAATGATGATAGTAGTATCTACCTGAACAGATTCTTTTAACAAATAAACTAAAACTGATAAAAGATTAGCACAGTGCCTGGCACACATTAAGAAGTAAATAAATGAATAGTACTGGCTTGATCAACAGTTGATCAGGCTTACTCACAGAAGAAAGAAGTACTACACACAGACACACACACATACACACACACACACACACACAAAGCATGTTTGAGTGTGTATAAACATATTCACACCATGTACACACTGGAAAAGTCCACAGGTAGCTCACTATGAAGATGTCATGCATAATTCACCTATACTATTAGCATCCTCACAAGCAAAAGCAAAATAATACATGCATGGACACTTCTTTCATCAGTGTAACCTATCAAAAGAGGGTAAATGGCATTAAATAAGAATACAGTATAACTAAAGGCATATGCCACTGGCAGAGTGAGCAGCATTCACAGAGAACAAGCCCCATCAGCCTTCTGTTTGTAAGAAACAGGGACCCAGGGAAGAGGCAGGGGAGTAGAAAGAAGTACCACTCACCAAATAGAACAAACGAAATTCCTAGTATAAGCACACATGGTATTTATTAAGTATAAAGAGTCTGGTTACATCTATTTTGAGATTTTTGTTTTATTTCAGTTTGCCAAAGGAATGACAATCCTTCAGGAAATACGATTGAACAGGTTCAGCACGTAGAGGAACATGTTGGCACTTCCAGGGAAAGGGAATGAGGTGGTAGAGTAGATGGAATGACAAATTCACGATTCCAGCTTTTGGAGGAAGAAGAGAGAGGCGGGACAAGAGATTAGCAACAAGGAGATTGTTGATGGGAACTGGGCTCGGGGTTAAGGTAAAGCGATGTCAGTCCAGGGAAGAAAGAGTGGGCTAAAGCCAAGAACACCAAGGCCAGCAAGCCTGACTGTAGGAGCAGCCCTGCCTCCCTCAGCTCCTGTGGCCATAAATGAGGCTTCCCAGGCTGCAGGAGGCAGGAAGGATGAAAGAATTTTTCACAGCATCAAAGACACAATCTGCACAGCCTGTTACTCAGGAAGAGGTACAGCAGCTCAGAGTATCAACCCAAGTCCCCAGGAGACATGACTATTACTGCCAGACTCCCACTTACTGCACTTCAGGGGCACTGAGGCACCTGCTGTGTTTCACTACCTAGAGGCAGAACAGGACGACATGCTCAATTAAGTTCAAAGGGGAAAATCTATTCTAGAAGAATTTATAATACTTTAGAGGTAATAAGCTTTGGAATACCACATTTAAAGGGCTATCTACACCACTATCTTCTCTGCTTTAAGAGTAAGAAAATCCTAAGGGATCTTTCTGACACAGGAGAGACAAAAGAAGCCCAGAGTTAACAGAATGACTCTCTATAGCTTACCTTTAATGAAATGATTTTGGCTCAACTTGTCTTCTAACCCAGTCACTAGATAGACTCTCAAATCCAAAGTGGCCCAATTGTGTCTACTATCAATTAGGGATGCAGAAATGGTGACTGGGAAATAGGAAGCTATAAAGAATCAAGGAAGGGGCTGGGGCTGTAGCTCAGTGGTAGAACACTTGCCTCACATGTGTTAGACACTTGGCTCAATCCTCAGCACCGCATATAAATAAATAATAAATTAAATTAATAAATAAATAAATATATTGTGTCCATCTACGACTAAAAAAATATTTAAAAAAAAAACACAAAATGTTATTCAACATTAGAAAACAGAGAATTCCAGATACTTGTTTTGAGATAATCTCCATTTAAGAAAAGCTTGAAGAGAAAAATAAACACCACCCCCCAGAAAAAATGAACTTGTACTAGTAATGAAAAACATTTTCTTCAAAGAAGCATGGTCTGCAGAATTACAATGCATCCTCTAAAGGCAGACGCAGCCATACCATCAGGAGTATCCCTCCCCCACAGTGGGCAGGACACACGTCCACATGGTAGTGCCCAGTGACAGGGTTTGAACCAAATCCTTAAATACTTAAGTACTATAAGGCTTACCAGGCCCATGACTGTGTTCTTTTGAGCCTTCCAACATTATTTTCCTTATTTGCCTATTAGGAAGGCTTAGGAAGATTGAGGTCATATTTTAGTTAAGAGAGAACCAGAACTAGATTGACCTCAGTTTCCAAATCCCTGTCCAGTGTTTTTCATAACACAAAATTAGTTCTTGAAAATAACAAACCATAATTCTCCACTTTGCAACTTTTCCAGCAATCATTTCTGGTCCTTGTCACAAACTCATCTCCACCATAAACTGATGCCTTTATAGAGTCAGTTTCACTATCATGACTGTAAAGTTCGCCAAACAGAAATTATAGGGAACCACTTTTCTTTGCTCTGGGTACAAGGCACCAGGGTCCTTAAGTCAGGGAACCAAGAGTGTTGACATCATTTTCCCATGGAAGAAATCTGATCTCTCTGAAGAAAAGTAAGTACTTCCAGTCAACAATTCTGAGCCTTCTGTTCCCTGCTCATGCCAACTATTTCATTTAAGCAGCAGGGAGGGTAGATCCTCTGCCACAATCTGGAATAATTACTGAGGTTGAAACACAATATATCCTTAAAGAAACAGGAACAAAAATTTTCAAAACACAGCACTGAGTATTTGGACTCATATCCAAAAATCTCATAGTAGATGCTAATTACCTCTATGGATTCCTTCCTATACCTATCCTTTTCCCACTCTGCCCAGGCATTCCACTGACCTAAAAAACAACTCAGCAGAGTATTCCCCAAATCTGGCTAGTTCCTCTGAACCTACTTACTACAACACACAAAAGAGTACTTAATTTAGGTTTAGGTTTCACACTGCTCCTGAGGTACATTCCCCAACACACCAGGCTGTCTCACACCTCACTGCCTTTTTTGCCTGCAAAACTGCCCTATCCCACTAGTCTAAAGGGAAAAACTTTACAAAATCCACTCAGCTCCAACTCAGGAAGCCTCCCTGACCAAACTGGGAGAGCTAATCACTCACTCTGGGTTCTCACCATTTCTTGTTCATGCTTCTGTGGCAATAATGATCATATCTATTACAAGCCACGGCTGAGTTCCCTGCTAAGCTATAAGCAAAAGGGTGGCATTCATAGCTCTTTCTAATCTGTGAATCCCTTGCATCTGGCAGAGTTGAAATAGGTCAGTGTCCAGCACATAAGGTCACCTCCCCAACTCTTATGGAAGCCTTCTGCGGCCAGGCATCAGGGCAATTTGGGGGGACCCCCACTTTGCCAGACCCCAATATCAAAGGCATAAACAGGAATGGCATGTATGCCATAGTTTACTTCTTTTAGAAATAGGACAAGCATTTCCAGAGAGGCTCTGAGGAAATGCTTTCAATCCTCCCAAACTAGAGGATTTAGTGGCTGCACCTTCTCTCCTCCTCATGGACTACTCTGTTTCCACTTCATTTGTGCTAACTCATTTTATACTCAATCAAGTTACACTAAGGTCCAAGATTATCCTCTGGGGCAAGGACAGTGAGAGAGAAATTATAAAGGCCAAGAGAAACCTTCTTAAAAGTGTATTCTGTTCCCTTTCCCCCAATTTCACTGGAATGGACAAAGTTCAGTTCATCAAGGGGATGCGTTCGTTCCCAGGGCTCCAGAGACCTTGAAAATTATCACACCCTGGATTATGGGAGCCAAGCAAGAAATGTCTGCACTAAGCTTAAACGAAAGTAAGGCTAAAAATAAGAGAGTACATTTAAAACAAAAGGATCCCCCGCCTTCTTATTTGTTGGCACTCATAGAAAAGCAAAGAGAACATATACTTGAAAATGAGCCATCAAACAAGGCAAATACCTTTTCTATGTTCAAAATACTTTATCCAAGCAGGAGGGTCCAGGAAGAAATAAAAAACATTAAATTAGTTAATAAACAACTTGATTCTGGTTGAATAATACTGGTATCTCCAGGAAACCTATTTGAAAAAACCTGGGGAATGGGGAGTATAGGGTAATGGTTAAAGTGTTCATTCAGAATGCCCCAGGCCTAAGGTTTGACCTCAGTACCATGATTTTTTAAAAAAAGGAAAAGAAAAAAAAAAGAAAGAAAAAGAAAACAGTTTGGGAAAGGGAGCTGTTCAAAACTGCCTTTGCATAAGCTCATAAGTTTGAGCCATATGAATGGCAATATTTTCTAAAATATTTACCTAAGGCAGAGGACTTATCCTCCATCTACTATAAATCTACACAGGGAACTAAACAGTTACTAATGAACTCTTGCCAACCCTGAGTACCATAACACAGAACACAGAAACAGACTATTAAAGGCAAACTACACTTAGTCCTTATGGGTATGATTTAGGTTTTCTGAATCAGGTAATTCCAAGGACCTTGGAGCAAACCACCTTGGTTTCCATCCCAGCTCTATGTCTAATAAGACATGTGACCTTCAGCAAGTCACTGAACCTTGATTTTTCTTCCTTGGTAAGACAGGAGTAATAAAACCTCTCTCAGGACTGTTGTGAAGGTTGAGTTAATTCACATCTGGCATTTGAAAAGTGCTTTATTTTTAAGTGCTTTATTTTTATTATTTAAAGAGGGACAAGGAAAAACTTAACTTTCAAAGGTATTTCAGGAGCAAGTATAATCTATAGGAATATAAATGTTGGTCTCCATGCCAGGGCAATGATACCTCCCCGTTCCCAAACAATCCTTTAAGTTACAGAACAATCAAGTTTAATAACTCCTGTTCTAACAACTAGAAATCTGATGTACCCACTGGCAAACAAAAGGTCAGCAAGATCGCATGTTGTACCAGAAAAAGAGCAGAGATCTCCCAACACACAGCACAGTGCTCTTTAGAGGACCATGAATCTACTGGACTACAAACATCCAATTGTTAATGAGATTTTTTTTCCTAAATATCAAAAGAAACATTCTTTATAAATCCAAGCACAAGGGCTCTATTATGAAGAGAGAGAAAACAAGCAACAAATTGGAGGAGGCTGGATACTCTATATTTCTCTGTTTATGTGGTGGCAGAAACACGAGATTCAGGTTCAAGACCAGACTCCAACTCCCCCAACTCTGTGACCTTCAGCAACTCAACCAACCTGAGTCCCTTTTTATTAACCAAGTAGATAATTACTGCTGCATCTAATGCACGTGGTATGGTCACACAAAAGTATATCTTCAACAGACATAGGAACTTAGACAAGTACTGATCTGGTTCCTTCTTTACTTTGTGTTTGCTCCTAGCAAATTCATGTATGATATGAATGGGGACAAAATAGATCTGTGGAGAATTTATATTACAATCATAGAACTGTTCCCAAATTTGCTATACAGTGAAATCACTTGAGGACTTGAGGAGCTTCTAAACTCTCTAATGACTAGTTCACCCCTACCAATTAAAGCTGAATGTCTGCAGTAGCAATCAAGCAAGGTCCTCTCTAAAAATTCCCCTGTAATTCCAAAGTGCACTGATGTTTAGAAACCACTGGACTATGCCATTCAGCATTCAATGTCTTATCCTTTCTCACTTCCCATACTAATTCAAATTACAGCTCCTTCATTAGCATTTAATCCGGCACCATAGTCACTAGCCCCATATTGCTATCTAAATTTGAATTAAAATGAAATCAAAATTTAGTTCAAGGGTTCAAAGACATGGGATTAGCAGCCACTTTATTGAACTGTGCTAATATTAAATGTTTTCATCACAGCAAGTTCATCTGGACAGTGCTGCTCTAGTCAACACCACTCTTCATTATCCTGTTCAAATACATAGGAACTTTATAATTATATAATTATATACCACCTTGAATTCTTTAAATGTTAAAGGTATGAAAAATCTACTCTCAACATCCATCTGCATGGTTCATGTAGTAGCAACCACATGGAACTAAAGGCACTTGAAATACAAAGTGATTGAAGAAATGAATTTTTAATATTATTTATTTTAACTGATTTTAAATTAAAATTTAAAACAGATGCTTAATTCAGTGATTAAAAAAGCTTATGTATGTTTGGAACAAATTTTGTATTTGAATCTACCTTTTCAACTTTACATTTTACAGCCCAAAAAAGATTAATGAAAATTCAGCAACATATTGAGATATGATTCAGAAGTAAATCACATACCAGATTTCAAAAACAATACACTAAAAAGAATGCAAAATATCTCAGTAGTAATTCTTGTAATAATTACAGGTGGAAATGATAATATTTTTGGTATACTGGGTTAAATAAAATATATTATGGAAAATTTCAAAACTTTGTCTTTTTCTATACCAGGAAATTAAAAGTTATATGGTTCACATAATATTTCTATCATGTAGCTCTGTTCTAAATGATTAATTCTTTGAAAGTAACAATCCTATAAAAGAGGGCAGCTATGGAAAAGAGTAGTATTAAACAAATGTTGGCCAAAATACCTTGACTGCTCCCAAGTTTTGTTACACAAAAGTAAATTTTAACTGTAAACTTTGCAATAAATTGCAGATTTCCATATATAAGGTATCAGTAAGAATTTGAATGATGACTTCCCTCAGTCTGTCATGGAACCACATATAGCTGCTAAACATATTAAACTTTGCGAATCAAGTAAGTACATTAATTATCACTATTTCAGTCTAGCCCTGCATTCATAGAACATGTTGTTCTTTGCCTCTATTGGTCCCATTTGGACAGGATATCATAGACACTTACCACAAGCTTAAGATAACAAGACCAACGGGTATACAAATAAGCCCACTGAAAAAGAATTGGATTTTCACAGCTTACTCGATTTATAGAACCTTTATTTTTAATGGGCATATAGAGAACTGGCTTAAATTCAATCCAAGACTGTGATTAAAGGGCCTAGCACAATTCATAACTTCTTATTCAACAAAAGATAATATGAAAAAATATGCCTATGTTTGATGACTAGGAAATCAGAAGGAAATATTGATGATTTCCAATTCAAGTGTATCAACTTGGTGACAGCTTCCAGCTCAGAGAAATATCTGTTGTTTTTAATACTTTCTCCCTGGTCCAGGTTAAATTCCCTTATTTAGAACAGATAGGAATTTGTTAGGTCTAGAGCTATTTAAAGATTTCTCAATGAAAAGAAGTGTGTTCCCTTCTACCATAAAGTTGATAGGAAAAGTAATAGTATAAAATTAAAAGAAACGACGTGTAGTTCATAAGTCTATCGATAAAGTTTAACCTCATGCTTTAAGATCCATTAAAAAAAAAAAAAACAGGGCAAGGAAAAGGAGTGGTGCCAGAGAATCAAATTGACCAAGTTATGTTGTTCTACTGCATGCATGTATGAATATATAACAATGAATCCCACTATGTATGATGTTAAGACACCAACTTAAAAATCCCTATATAGGGACTAGGCTTGTGGTTCAGCAGTAGAGCACTTGCCTAGCATGGGTGAGGGGCTGGGTTCGATCCTCAGCACCACATAGAAAATAAATAAATAAATATTTTTAAATCTGTATATAAAAAATCCCCAAATATATGAGAGGAAAAAAAACAATTATATAAAATAAATCCAATCATTTGGACTTGAATTCTCCAGAGGATCTAGAAAATAATGTAAAATAACAAAGACTTCATTGCAATCTTAACAAAAGCAGAAATCAACATCATAGCATATTCATGAAAGGCCTCATTCCAAAAATGCTTGATTCAGTGGGAATTCAGATTTGTGGGTATGCTTTGCATTCCAGTCATCAAGAAGTAGTTATCAAGATGAGCACTGAAAGCAGAGTTTCTCTGCATATTCCCAAGAAGCAGCCATCCTCTTTCAAAACTTTCCTGAAACAAAATTTCTGCTTTCGATACTTTAAGCTCCTGAAACACAAAACACATGAACAAAGAAATAAAACAAAATCAATCTACTAGTATGATGATTTTGCCATCCAAGCTAGTTATTTCCGAATCTCAACTAAATTATTTGTTGTCTTACTCAGGTCTGCCTTGGGATACAGACTGGAACTTTTTTCACCTCTGAGCTTTTATTATTCAACAGCTGGCTCAAAAACAAAAAAAAAAAATGCACAGTTTAATGCCCTTAGCTAAACTGCATACTTCCCACATGACACTCTTTCTCTAGACTGTCTTTCAATAAAACCTGTATTAATTTTTCAAAACCATAATAATCTCTACCTACATGAAGAACATGAGGCCTGAGATCTGTCATCCTCCCTGAAGGCATTTTCAGCATAGTGTTGCCTGTGGTCCACCTGTGTCAGTATCACCAAAAGAGTGTTTGAAAGAAAAACTTTCAGGCTCCATCCCAGATCTGCAACCAGTGTCTCTGAGGATGAACCACAGGACTCTGAGTTTATAAAAGTACTTCACAATGGCTAGACAAATGTCATGACCAAATGTATTTACATGAAAGTATGATAAATTCCCAATGTGGAGTAAAGACAATCAAAGTGACAGGACTTCATAGAAAAGATGTGCAGAAACAAAAGACAGTGTTCTAGTTTAGGACAAACAATTCAGACAGAGGCAGAGAGTCAGGGATGTGCAGAATGGAAAAGGAGACGGAGGATAGAGAAGAGTGAACAGTTCTGATTCAGTCTAGGATGAAAAGGAGTTACTTAGAAAATGAAAAGAAATGTTGATAGGAAAGTAACAAGTATAAAATTAAAAGAAACAATGTTTACTTATAATAACTTCTTATTCAACAAATGTTAATGTGAAAAAAATATGTCTATGTTTGTTGACTAGGAAATCAGAAGGAAAGAGTAATTTTAAGTTAAGGAATGACATATAAAAAGAAGTCTATCTAGAAATTACAGCAGTAGTATATAAGTTTGAAGAAAAATTAATGGGGAGCTACATTCACATGGGTTAGAGAGCCATGGTCACAGCAGAAAGGACCAAGCCCTCCTTTTCTGGTAGGCAGAATGATGGCCCCCAAAGATGTTCACCTCCTAATCCCCAGACCTGTGAATATGTTTCCTTACATGACTACATGGGTTGGCAGATATAATTCAAGTTAAGGACCCTGAAATGGAGAAATTGCCCTGAATTATTTGGGTGAGCCCACACAGGTAAAGCTTTTGAGGCCAGAGCCAAAGAACCAGGAGATGGAAGCATGAGAAAGATTTAGTCTGACATTACTTGCTTTGAATATGGAGGAAGGGGCTATGAGCCAATGAATGTAGGTGGTTTCCAGAAGCTGGTTAAAAAAAAGAAAACATTCTCCCTAGAGTCTCCAGAAGGAATGCAACCTTACAGGCACCAGTGTTAGCCCTATGAGACCCATGTTGAACTTCTGACCTATAAAACTGTAAGATAATAACTTTTTTTTTCTTTTTGGTTTTTACAGTGCCAGTAATCAAACCCAAGGTCTATACATGCTAGACAAGCACTTACCACTGAGTTACATCCCAAGTCAGGTGCTATTTTCTTACCGAGGCTTCTCCACTATACGTCATACTCTCAGACCTTCATCTACCCACCATGAAGAAAGACAGATCTTTCAAGTTGAATACAGACCTCCAATTCTTACATGGTAATGTCACTTCCTTTAGACATTTAAACTCACTGGTGTTAAGGAGGTGTTAAGTAGGAGTAGTTAGGCACCAGTCTCATTAGACCACCTTTATTTATCATCAGGTTCAGAGATCCCCACCCTCATTTGTCTAACACCAATGAGAAGTCTTGGAATAAATCCATATCACTTAAAATTAGAGCAATGATTCAGAGCTATTTATGTTTGTTATTCCATTATGAGTTTCATACACAAATGTTTTGTACTTGATTCTCCTAGATCCTAGCACTCTACAGTAAATGCTCAAATAAACGATTTTTAATTTCTCAAAGTTTCTGTTTTGCCCTTTCTCTCTGAGCTCTCCAAATTCCTCACCTAATTCTGACAGTGTCCATACTTTGTGCCCACAACTCTATTTCAAATATTTAGCAGGCTCTACTTAATGGCCAACTCCATTCATTTAGTACTATAAGATATGCATTATCATAACCAATTATCATAACCAGATATGGTAGCAAGTATATGGTGTCATTCAAAAGATATTTTAACAACGAAACTTCTTCAGGTTGTATTTCCTACTAGCTAATGCTTTCAATATACAATAATTCTCTCTAAATTATTAGTAACAAAGAAGAGCAAACCGAAAAGTATGCTATAAATTGGTCTTGAATCAATCAACACATCACATTCTTCAGAAGCAAGAAGTCATAATTTAGTTGACAGACATGTACTGAATTCAACATTCTGGTACTGCTTCTGTTTCTAACTCAATGAACAGGTAAGTTAACAGGTCTGAACAGGGCACTCATTTATTCATGATTCTAAGAAATTAGGTGAACCTTTACACTGCTGGTAGGATTTTACATTAGTACAACCACTATGAAAATCAGTATGGAGTCCTCAAAAGAGTAGGCATGGAACCACATATGACCCAGCTACACTACGCTTCAATATTTATCCTGAAGAATTAAACTCATCATATTACAGAGAAACATGAATACCCATTTTTATAGCAGCATAGTTCACAATAGCCAAACTACAGAACCAGCCTAGGTGTCCATCAATGGATGAATGAATAAAGAAAATTTAGTAATATACACAATGATATTTTATTCAGCCATAAAGAAAAATGAAATTATGTCATTTTTAGGAAAATGGATGGAATTTGAAAACATTATGTTAAGTGAAATAAGTCAAATTTGGGTTGAAGATTGTATGTTTTCTTCCATATGTGGAAGCTAGAGAGGAAAAAGGAAAAGTGTGGAGTGCAAATCTCGTGAAAATCGCTAGAGGAAAGGGTCCAGGAGGTGGAAGGAAGGGAGGGAGGAGTTAAGTGTTAGGAAGTGATATTGGCCAAATCATATTGTTAGATTGTGTACATGTCCAAATACATAGCAACAAATTCCATCATTATGTACAACTATAATGCACCAATTTTTAAAAGAGAGGCAAAAGTAAAGAACACAAGAACTTTTAGTGAAAAACTAAATGAGTTGAACCAAGTTTTCCTCTTAACTATTTACTAGATAGAAAATTGTTTTGATTAAATAAGAGTTTGCCAATGAAACCTACATTTTCAGAGTGTTTAGACAAAATGCCTTACTCTAAGATGTCCTGCATCTCCAAACCTTCTTGGGTTTACTTAAAGTTGTTTTGCATTCAAATACATTCGTCAATACATGTTACACTGGAACTTCAGGCATCGTCCATTGAAGAAAATCTTGACATGAAATAAAAAGCTTTAGTTGCTCCGCCTCCATACTAGCATCCTTCAAACAAGCATTCCTCTCTCCTGGACACTTGGGGAACATTCCTGGGGTTGCACAGTGCTTTCCCTCATTCTCTACTGATTTCTTTATCTTCTTGTTAACACCATCCTTTCACTAAAAGGCCTTCTCATTTTATACTACTTCCTTATTTATTTGCTTTGACACATGAGGCTGTATCCATCCTCTTTTAAGTAACTGGTTCCCACTCCCACCCTTTTAAGTGCACTTTCCCTTCTGCTTAATTTTTCCTTTTCTGTCTGCCTTCTGGTGCTAACTTTCCCCTGGCCCTTCCTTCCTGACCTCCCTTCTCAGCCTTCTGTATAAAAGGAGAGCTGCTTCCCAGTTCCAGGGCTCCAACCATCAAGAAAAAAAAACTCTGAAACAAGCATTGAACACTACTGGGTATTCCTTGTGAAACAGGTCCTCCTTGGTCCAGAGACTCCCCACAAACATACCACTACTTCAAAAGAAGGTATCTAGATAGAGTTTTTCCTGCCTGTCCCTGGAGGTGGCATGCCATGCATCTGATTCCTACTCCCCAGATGTGCCTCTCCTCAAGATTAGGAGAACCACTGTTCCTTGTGTCCACCCCCTTCTCTGGGCCTTTCTCTGATTAATTCATTGGCATAACAGCAACCATAGGCCCCATTCTCTGGCATGTGGATGAAAGCTCCAGTCACTCAATGGCCCTTGAAGATAAGGAGCTTGAACTTAATGAAGAGCTCCTGGGGTCCCCTAATGCCACATTCTTTCACAGCAAGCCAGCAATGAAGCAGGAGAGCTTCAGGGACTGCACAAAGTCTTAATCTGATGGGATCAAAAAACTCAAGTCAAAGATGAGTTTT
This sequence comes from Ictidomys tridecemlineatus, assembly GCF_052094955.1. Lineage (NCBI taxonomy): Eukaryota > Metazoa > Chordata > Mammalia > Rodentia > Sciuridae > Ictidomys > Ictidomys tridecemlineatus. The sequence goes on along the minus strand of NC_135483.1, from coordinate 123,442,262 downwards.
TCCTGTGCCTTTTGCACCCTATATGTTACCTGTGATCGGGCAGGATTTTAACAGCTCTTTCTCAAGGTGAAACATCACACCTGCCTAAAGAGAGAGAGATTTACAACTGCATGTGTGATAATTTTCACTTAAGTTGTCTCCAAAAATTAGCAGTAAATCTACAGTCTTAAATTTGTCAGAGGGGACAAAAAGGTTAAGAAAATAATGCAAATTAAAATTCTTCTTTATGACCTCAGTGCACATCCCAACTGAAACACACACACACACACACACACACCCCTCTTCTAAATGTTCATTTCTTCTCCCATATAGAGCTTTCTAAAGAGATTTTTTTTTTCCTGAGCTTTCTAAAGTGTCTTTCATTTCATTATCCTCATTTTTCATATTCTGAAACTGTGTTCTCCTACTTGAGAGCACACTTTGGGCATACCTGGTTTCCAATTAGGCCTCAAAGTCTCTTCCTTCTGTTATACTAAATCTCCCTTTCCACTTTCTGCTCATAATGGCTACCCAGGCAAAGCTGGCATACAGGGCACAGACAGATATACAAACTAAACCAATCAACAGCCCAAACTCATTAACTCATTACCATCTCCACTCCTAACTCCGCCAGCTAATCTTCCCAAAAAGCTGCTAACCAAGAAGCAAAACCAAGAGTTAAATTTTAGCTCCTTTTGTTTTCTCTTCCAACAAAGAGACTAATAAAGCAGTGAACCAGCCAGAAGGCTGGACAGCAGGGAAGGAAAAGAACAAAAAAAGCACCGTGGCAAGTGGCAATCCACAAGCTGGATCATCTGTCCTCTCCCTCTAACACTAAGGGCTGAGGATTCGACACTCTTCCTCCCCACCGTGTTAATGATGTCCAGTAATTCACATTTCGAGGATGATACAGAATGCACCTTTAAACACAAATATAAAGGTTATTTCTTGGCCTGTGTCTCTTAATTAAGGAGACTACTAATCATCACAGAGTCAGCCAGTCCTAGAATCCACTCCTGACCTTTCTTTCTGCCATATTCACACCAAGGCTAAACTCTAGTTTACACTTGGACTGTGAAGCTGAAGAACAAATCCGGCTGCTTCCACTGCATGAGATTAACCACTGATTGCAGCTCACCTGGCACAACTCCCCTCCCCATCTGGCCACTGGACAAAGGGATGTAAAGGAAGTTCTGGGTCCACATAGCCTCCTCTTCAGTACAGTTGCTCATAGTCTTCTCCCACATAGTTAAACTGGGCCCCCTTAGGAGAGGGAAGGAGAAGGGTGGGCATGGAGTGAGAAGGAAAGAGAGATAATATGAATGTATTCCAAAAGGCCCTGTGAGAACCATCTGGGCAATCACATTTGTCTCATTACAAAAGTGTTTTTAAAAAAGACTTTGGGGGTGGGGGCAAATTCCTACTACCCACATTTATTTGTGTTTTCAAAGAAGTTATTGCTCCTTCAAATCACTGTGGAGTAAGTGGTTTTTGCCCACAAAAGTAAGGTGGCATCCCCAAGTAACATTCCAGTGGTGCTGCCCAGGGGGCAAAACGTGTATCATGTATGTGTGAAGATACAGGCAAGTTTTTGTTGTTCTGAAATACCACCAAAGGCACAAGGGCTGTGTGAGGAAGGAAGCTGCCTTCTGCACAACCTCTCATAGTTACATAAGTCACGCTCCTAAAAATCCAATTGAAATGATTCAGAGAATTTTTTTCGGAAACTATCCCACAAGTCTCTAGTCTATCAAGAACAGGCAGAGGGAAGAGATTCTAATACCTTGAGTGACCAAAGCAACACCAAATGTATTCACTTAGGAGTGAAAGGAATGAAGGCGAACCACACAGACCAGAGTGGCTGTGGACATTGTCCTGACATCCAAAACTATACAGGCATACAAATGAACTACTCCAAAGACCCAAGACCAAAGTCAGAGAACCCACTAGCCATGGTCCTTTGGATTTTGGGGGAAAATGGTTTGTTTTCTCTTTTTACTTTGGGGTCCATTCTCTACTGCTCCAATTCTTCTCCCTGTACCCACTTCCACCTTGCCCCATTAATGAGTTAGTAATAATGTGAGGGCGCATTCTGCCCAAAACTGAAAGTGCAGCCTATGAAGAGAAGTATCTGATGGTTTTAGACTTCCTCCATTCAAGCCCTTAAAAGCTACCTAATTCAGTGGCATGTATATATAACATGTTCCAAAAGTTTAGTGTTTAAGTATGTGGCCGCTATAGCAAGTGGTTGACTTCAGAATCCTGGCTCCACCACTTCCTAACTATAGAACCTTAGCTAAGGCTTCTAGTCCGCTGCCTCAATCTCCTCATCCATAAAATGGTTCTAATAAAAGTAGCTACAATAATCAAGTACAGATCAAATAAATTAAGAATAATAAAATTGCTGATCACAATAAATACTCCATAAGCCTGGCCCATAAACTGGAGACCTGTGAGAGACATAGACACACACCCAATATATTTTGGAACAATATAAAAAATCTCAAAACAGAAGACCAAAGTTCAAAGCTAGCACCTCCAGCAGAACACAGAGTGAGACAGTATTTTAGCAGCTACATGATCTCATAGTTTTCAAACTGTTTTTTAAAGCCCTGGAATATTTAATTCAATATAATCTTACTCCAAACTTATAAGGCAGAATAAATGTAGAGCATCTCCAAAGTAGGCTGTGTAAGGATGGGGAAGGGGATGCAACCTGGAGAGCCAGTGGCCAGTCACATTCCAAAACCCCTCTAAAACTATGGCATGGACAGCAGACACAAAGAGCAGGACCACCATCTCATGATTTTGTCCCAGTTTTAAAGATGATAATGGTAAATCAGTAGGAAGAATGGAGTAGAAGGCTGAAGAGAAAAAATTTTTTATTAAAATTGAGGCAGGAGAATGAGGTGGGAAGTTAGGTAATGAAAGATGCAGGACTCAGTAAGAAGGGACAAGAGGGAGCTGGAGGTGATCTCTGCTGGCTTCCAACTATAGGAACTCTTGTATATGAATGATGTGGGGTGTTGTACATGATGAACACTGACCAACCACTTTCAACAGAAGAATTGTAGGGGAAAGTTCTTTTGACAATAATCTAGTTCAAAACAAAAACAAATCATTTGGCCTTTAATCCTTAAAACTATAGAGTTTAGGTATCATAAATATGAAAGTTTTTGAAATCTTCAATATTTGAAAAGTGGTACTTAAGGTATCTCAATACTCACTGTCATATTTATAGAAGAAAAAAAATTAAACTGACTGTCCTTACCTTATTCATAAACAAGTTTGTACTGATTTGAGAAATCCTTTATTTAGCTTTTCTTGTGTTTTGCCTCTTTTCTATGTAAAGCAAAGAAAAAAAATGGCTTACTGTAGATTCTGATTAATGCAAGTTGGGTTTTTGAATTAAGTTTTGAAATATATAAGACTTTTAACAATATATTTGGTATATTTGACTAATTATTTTAACAATGAAAATATTTAGTTTTTATTCTTTAGGCAGTGATTAAAATTCCTTGTCATGCCTTTTTCAAAAGATGAGATTATTTCTACATGAGTAACTGAGAATGAGTTATATATAGTCAGAGGCCTTAAAAATGGAAATGGTACTTAAAAAGGAAAGTCTCAGTGAGTAAATTTGGAATATGATATGACTGTTATCATTAAAATCAGTTTGAATGAGGAAAAATTTATAGGAGAGTAGAATAAACAAAGGTGGTGATAATTCATTTGGCCACTCCCAGAAAATGCAGGAAGTTTATGTGGTCTGTCAAATATGTGACAACATTAATTCTTTAGCAAATATGTTTAACACTGAATCAGAGAAACAATTTCCATAAGCAAATTTCATTTTTAAAAACTTCAGAATTTTTAAATGACTGGTCTTCATTTTACAAAGCTACAACTCTTAAATAAATTTATGTGTACTAGGTAGCCAAACTATGAAAACAAGATTTTAAGTAGGTACAAAGTTCCTCTCAAATGATATGGACCTAAAGGGAAGGGTTCCCCCCATCTTTAGAAGCTAAAAGCAGGTAATTTTAAACCTCTCAAAAGAGGCATTTGCCATGAAATCTTGATTGGTCCCTCCCTGCAGGGGTGAGAACCCCACAGTCCTCCCATAAAATAGAGATTTTGGACAAAGATTGGGGCGGGGGGAGGTGGCGCTTGAGAAACCTTACACTGTCATTGTTAATTAATTTTGCAGAAATACATAGGAGAAAAGTTAAAAAAAAAAAAAAACCTTGTATCCTAAGACCTGTAGAGGGGAAAAAGAGTTTCAAAGTCTATTCCCTGCAGATATAATTACAGATAAACAAAAATATCACACATCCTTCTTGTAATTAAAAAATCCTACCTTTCAGGAAGGAGAAATTAAAGGAAAAAAACTAAGTAGGGGTTGGGAAGGAAGAAAAAAGAAGTTTGTCTAAAAAATGAACATCTAGTCTTTTCTAGCAACTAAGAGACACAAAAGTCCTTATACAAAGAGAAACATTTAAAGCCCCCTCTGGTGCCCTTGGTAAGTTCAGTGTTCCTATATGCTATATGTCAAGAGCTATGTAATATTTTGAACAAGTAATAATAATTAAAAAAAAATCTATATGTGGTTGACAGCAGTTGGGGAAAAAAACAAAAAAAAAGTTCAGTGTTCCTGGTCTTGACTGTGGGCTACCAGTCTACCCAATGACATCAAAGGCCTCAACATGTCTCGGCCAGGCATAGGTTTTCCCATTTTCTCCTTCACAAAGCTGAAGTGGCTTAAAAGCATTAAACAATTCTGTATTACAGAGCTTCTTCAAGGGACAAGATCATGAGAAACAGGAAATCCAGATACATACATTTAATCAGCTATGTGCAGGAACGCTTACAGATCTTATCAAAGAGAATTCTCCAAAGAATTTTTTTCCCCAGATTTTTTTTCCTTACTTCAATGTGATCACTGATCTACTTTTAAATTCATTACTTTAAAAAGGTATAAGAGAATTTCAGAGCCTAATGCCTACGTGCTCAACAAATGCTCTGATGAATGCATCCAGGTTCAATCAGTATTCAAGTTTTAAAAGGTGTCCTTTTATACCTTACTAACAACCTGAAAAAGACAATACACCCCCAAGAGTTTTACTCCACATTTAGCTGTCTTTCCATGGTCAAAGAAGAGAGTTTCGTGAGCAAGTTCCTTAGTCTTTCACTTTGAGTTGAGGAGATAATCTAAGATAGCCCTGACAATCAACATTTCAGGTCACTGAAAGATTCTTTTAGGTTTCTTTTGTATGAACATCACTAAAACTCTATTCAAGAATCAAAAGTACTATGTCCTTTACACACCCACGCTTCATACACTCTTTTAGAATCAGTCCAGAAAAGGAAATCATAAACTAATAATTTATCCAAAAATTTAAAATCAAACGATAAATATTTAAAGCAACTGCTGGAACAAACATCAAATACAGAAGAGTCTCTCTGTTATTGTGTTTAGTTTTTCAAGCCCCAAATGCTATGTGCAAAATAATACTACGTTACCAAAATATTTCTTTAAGCTGTTCCTTTAGAGATGTAGCCAATGAATTCATTGGGTGTATGGGGTTGGGGAGTCTGGAAACACATTCACAACCAAGAGCACAACTTGCAGGTGTGCTTAATGTCTTATACTGATGAAGACTGCACCTTGAAACATTTATTCTCTATTGAATTATGGGTGAGTAAAAACTAAAGAGTCTGCAATTCTTGTCACATTTCACAAATTTTTTCATCTAGATACCAGCAGTATTAAGTATTGCAAAAAGTATCACATACTAACACATAGGTATAGTTTCCAAGTTCGTGGCAAAAGTGATACAAATGGAAGAACAAGCTCCATTGGGCAGAGCATTTAATTTTATGGAATACAAAGTTTCTCTAATTCTGAGCAACCCAAAAGTGGGATCCCGACTTTGGCTGGATGTCAAGAACCTGAAGGCCCCTGTGTGTCCACTGCACTGCTATTTCCATAGGGAGATGCATGAGATCATTGGAGAAGAGGGTGAAAAGGAAGGTTGAGAACTACTGCCTACCTTAGCCACACAGGCCAGCACTGGTTCCATGGAAAACAGATGAGATTGCAGGCAGTTGTTGAAGGTGCTACTTTCCCTGGGGACTTTGTGAGACACAGTTGGGAGCAAGAGATGATCTCATTTCTTTAAAGAAATAGATGAAGTTGATGCAGTCAGGACTCATAGTAACAAAACAAACTGGCTCTTTCAATGTTTGGGGAGTCAATGAGACTCCTGGGTAAATGCTCGCCACCCTCACAGAGGGCCCCAGTAGCAGTGAGGAGATATCTTTGCCAGAAGAGGAGAACAATAGAACTGAAGGTAAGCCATGTGTGATGCCCTGTGATGCTCAAAACAGCCATGAAGGGAACTGAGTACCACCTATCACTGGGCACAGTGTGCCAGCACCATTTTAATATTAAATGGTAACATCACTTCATTTGTACTCTCACATACCAGTGGAGGAAGGGACACTAGGTAACCCACATGCTTGTAAACATTCAACAGAACCTATCAAATTTTTATACCATTAATGAACTGCCTTAGAGGAGATGATGGCAGAAAGGGTATAATATTTCACAAGGCCATTTACCTCTATTGAACCAAAAGTTAAATGAGACAAGGAAAGAATCTCCAAGATACCATCACTTCCTTGTGAGCACCCTGTGCTCACTACCTCCCATCAAGATGAGGGAAAGCTGAGATCTCTTGCTCAGTAGAGTCTACTTCTGTGATGTATTATCTCTCCCACGAATATCCTCAATAGCTCTCAAGAAAGGCAGTCCAAAGAATAAATTTTCAATGCTAAAAATGGAGGCCTGTAGCACACAAGAAAGGAAAGCCTAAATGGGGCTTGAAGCACCCTCAAATCAGTGTCCATTTGGTCTAAACATAGAGTTGGCTCTGTGGGATAGGGAGCAGGGCCTAGGCTGTGGTCTCCCTCACATCTCATAATCTCAGGGACATTCATCTATCAAAATTTTACCTCCCTTCTAAATCTTCAACCTCTTTAAGTCTTCCTACTCTATTTGAACATGTTCATCCATCATAGTAAGAAAAAAACTCTCCCAGCCCCATGCTGCCCACTCCACTCTTGCTCTACCTACGCCCTTTCCCTATCCATAACCCAATCTTCTGTAATACTCTAGGTAAACAGTTCTGTCCCCATCCTCAGAAATCCACTACTGTCTGGCTTCTCCTTCTTCCAAGTCATTGAAATCCCTCTATCATAGTTGAACGCGCATTGTCTAGCACAAACTCTTGGCCCAAATAAGGCTGACATAGCACTGAGTAAATGCACAATGGACTTCCACAACACAGAATCAGACGAACCCTTCTCAGCACTGACATGTACTCCTTTGGCCTCCATGATGGCACTGCACATTCCTGCCATTTTTCCCACAGGTCAGCTCTTGACCCTATGCTGATTATTTCCAAAGTAGCATCAACAATCTCTTATCTCTGAGTTTAAGGCCAGCATTATGGTTTGAATCTTGAATGTTCCTCAGAAGGCCCATATACCAAAGTATTGGTTGCCCACTTGTAGTGCTATTAAGAGGTGATGGAAATTTTAGGAAGTGGGGCCCAGTGCAAGAAAGCTCAATTATTGGGGTTGTGCCTTTGGAGGAGGTATTGAGACCCTGTCTCCCAGGAAGTGAGTAGCTTTGCTCCTCCACACACTCCCTGCCATGATGGTTTGCCTAGCCACCGAATCAAAACCAGTAGAACCAACCAGTCAGGGACTAAAGCTTCTGAAGCCAGGAGCCAGAAACTGTTTCTCCTTTAAGTTTCCTGAAGTATTTTGTCACAGCGATGGACAACTAAGGTATGGAGTGTACCAACAACTGACTTAGACGTCTCACAAGCACACGATCTCATCATCATCCTACTCCTTGGCCCCTGGCCAATATATATTTATATCTTCACTGTGTGTTCTCTATTTCAGTGAATGGCACCACCATTGAATTGGTAGTCTATGCAAGAAACCTGAACTTCACCTCTTCCTCTATTTCTCATGTCTAATCAATCACCATCTATAATTAGTTCTTGATAGACCCACACCTGAAATAGACCTTCTTTGTCATTTGTCCTTCCCACACATCCATCCATCTCATTCATTCCCACTCAGTCTGAGAGGTCCCTCTAAATGATCCTGTTCTCCAAACATGATCCTAAGATCAGCAACAGCAGTACAAGGGATCTTCTTAGAGATGCAATTTCTCAGGCTCCACTACAGATCCACTAAATCACAAACCCTGGGAGTGGAACCCATCAATTCGTGTTTTAACAAGCCCTCTGGATGATTATAAAACATAATAAGGTTTGAGAATCAATGCTTTAAAATATCTGCTCATATCACTGCTGATTCAAAGTCTTCACTATTGTGTCATTCTTCTACATGAAGGTTCAAATACTTAGATATCATTCATTTACTATAAAAACTACCCTAAACTACCCTAAAATGAGAACTCTAAAATAGAGTGGTGAGCTGGAGTTGTGGCTCATGGTAGAGCGCTTGCCTGGCATGTATGAGACCCTGGGTTCAATCCTCAACACCCCATATAAATAAATAAAATAAAAGATCCATTGATAACTAAAAAAATAGTTTTAAAAAATAAACAAAATGAGTGGTGAATGGGGCTTAAAGAAATAAACAGAAAATGGATCAACCTATGGTGAGGGTATAGAAAAAGTACTGGCAAATGGAATAGTGCATGAGGAGAACTGTGATTCACTGAGGGAACTGATAAAATTTAGAAAGACCAGCAGATGAGAATGAGAAGGTAAGTTATCTAAAAAGTATATTGGCAAATGATACTTTCTTTCCTTCCTTTCTCAGGTGTCAAAATTTTATCCGTTTCTTATTCTATCATCCAGTCTCCCTCTGCCAACTAAAAAATACTCCACAACACAGATTAACACACAAAATTCCCCAACGACCATTTCCTTGGATGGGGCAGGAGGGATATTAAGCAGTAAGAACTTGCTTTCTAATATCTGATCCTATAAATAATATACACTTCAAATTGGCCTGTAAGGTTTCTACTAATTAATTACTCATTCCATGGCAGCTCTCCTCTTTACTCTCCAAGTCCCTCATCTTTTACTAAAATTGGTTCAAATCAGACCTTCCACAAAATGTAACACTATAATCTAGCAAACTCTCATTCTATAAATCCTCCATATGTAAATATGTTGCATATTCATGTAAATATCACTCTATATCATAATAAGCAAGAAGATGTATAACTTCAATAGTTTAACTTCCTCAAGGATAAAACTGCTTCCCAGTTGCCTCATTTTCAAAATAAGTGTACTGAATAAACTGAAAAAGTCTATTGCTACTCTAAAATGTCATTACCAATGGTCACCCTTAATGCTCTGCATATATTATGGACTCTGAATATTGTTAAGACTCTAGAACTCACACTTCCAAAAGATCATGAAGAGACTCTCAGTTTTCCTACATCTCCCATTTTAGAAATGGCAATGTGAAGGCAGTTTTTCTTTGATTCCCACCATTTTGTGAAGGTTCACATTTCAACCACATCATGCAGGCTGACAAGATTTAGTTACACTTTGGGCTTAAATAAATAAGAATTTAATGATTTTCGATTGTAGCAATTCTTTTCACTGCTATAAAAGCATCCCCTCATTTTGGTGTGGAAGGATAAATGAAAACTCTTGAAAGAAAAAGAATGTCAACTTGCTGTTTTCTGCATGCAGATTCCTGAATAAAGACTGTCAGCGTATACAAGAATGTGTTCTCCACATGGCTATCGGAAACAACTTACTCTTTTCTGTTTGTTTTTTAACCACAGTTAGTCACTAATGTATCTGTGAACCACAGATACATATCGAGGAGAGCTTTCGACACTAACTAAAACTAAACTCATGCAATGGGAATTAAATCCAGGGAAGACAGCTTCAACTTCATATTCCAAGAAAACACTACTTTCACTCTAAGGCAAAGCAAAAAATCCTGGTCCAAACACAGGCAAGCATTCTGTTTCCTGTGGCCTTATTAACAATGTGTTTATCAGGAAGCAGGAGGACATGTTAGCATTTATGGCCATATTGACAATCATTAAGATTTTGCCTTTTTCTAATGCAACTCTTACACTTGGTAACAGCAAGTAGATCCAAGGATATTTTAAGTCCACTTCTCATTTTATGGCTTGTCATTAGATGGTCACGGTAAAGAGGCCAGTTGGCAACAAAGGCAAGCTTATTGCTTGCTCTTTACTAGTGGTTAAGACACTGACTTTTCTGTCCAATTCTACAACTGCAATTTTTTTTAATTATTAATAGTAAATCTTCTCTAAGCACTTGCTATCTGCTTGTAACACAGAGTTTAGGAAAAGAGCTAAGTGCTAGCTAAGAACATGTCATGACACAGTTGAGCAAACTAATTCAAACAAGACCACAAAAGAAAAGTGACCCAAGCTGTACTGTTCAACAGCTAGGATGGATATGGTAGGCTCTTTAGTAGTCAATGCTCTGGCACCTTCAACTCCAAAGAAGCTAAGGAAAGGAACAAGCTTGTATTACATGCCAAATACTGTGACAGGCACATTACCTCTACTCATTCAATAATCAGGAACCATCTGTAAGATAGGGAGAACTGCTCCCAATTTATAAGTGAAGGTTCAGAAAGAATAGCTGACTGATAAAGATCACCTTCAGGTTTCAAAACATCTTTTACAGTTTTGTTTTGGTTTGGTTTTTTGAAAAAAATATTTAAATCTCTTTTCTTATTTAACTACCTATGTTCCTTATGTAAACCTAAGAAAATGAAGCTTGGCTTGATTAAAAATACAAGACTGGGCTTCTGCTGGGAAAAATAAATTGAACCTAATACAATATTTAATCAACTACTTATTTTTCAGGGTATAAGTTTGTTAGATTTTCAAACATTAAACTAGCAGGGTTTTTCAAATTGACATATAAAAATTGTACATATTTATGGGGTACTATGTAGTATTCTCACATAAATGAATGGTGTATAATGTTCAAATCAGGGTAAACATATCTCTACAAACATATATGCTTTCCTTATATGAAAATTCGAAAATCCTTTCTTCTAGTTCTTCTAAAAAACAAACTAGCAGTTTTTAAATAAACATGCAGCACTGTTAACAGTTTCTCCCTGGTTATATTTCACCTTTGTCAATTCCCACATATTACATACTATCTTTTTTTCTATACCAAGGAACTTTTCCCTAAAAGCCAAAATTCCAAAAAAGATAGGTTCATTAAATCTACACTTAAATTAGCTCTGGTGACTTACACACACATTAAAAAAAAAAAAATTGAATTCCTTCAATTTTATGAGACAGCCAAGAAACTGAATTCTTTACTTTCTCTTCAGTAACTGAAGAGATTTTAAAATTGGCTATGCTTTCTGTCCCAAATAAATTATCTTTGTTGATTTTCTAATCTCAAATACTAGAATCATAAGTGTGGGCAACTGATGATTATGACATTTTTATAAAGTAAATAAAATTTCAGTTTATGAAAGATTATCAACAGCAGGTTCTTCTTCTAGCCACTTCAGCCTCTTAAGAGATTTAAAATGACACTAGCCCCCTAATGCCATGACTGCAAAAACAGCTTGTTTACCTGGAGAGGCCCTTCCAGTCTATTCCACGCCCTGAAGCCAAGTATGCCTTCTCTTGCCGAAAAAATAGAGGCAATACACAGGCGGGCCCCCATACAAACCAGCAGACAGTTTTTACTGACCTGCACAGTATTTCAAAACACTTAAACATTTAAAAAAAAAAAATTTAAAAAAAAAAAGAAAGAAATTTTTTTAAAAAATCATCATTTACAGTTTCAACTGAAAATCCAACAGCACTGTTTGTACAAAGCTTCAATATCTGCTTTCTCCCACTTCTTCCAGGGACCTGACCTGTCCATTTGTTACTCTAATTTAGAACTTGCATCAACAACTTGAGTTTATCTGCACAGCCTTTAGGGGCATCTGAGTTTATGATCCTTTTCTAGTTACAAGGGAAAACTGACAAATTGCTTTCAATTCTGGAATGACTGTCCCTAGAAGGTACATGAGTAAACAATGCATGACACCATTTCCTATTTATTTTCTATTAAGCCCAGTGCTGAACAACAGGCCTTCTTATTTTTCTCTAATACCTGGGTAGGTCTCATTTGAACACAATCCCCACCTTCTATCCAAATTTTCCTTTTCTGAACATGCCAAATGCTAGCATTTGGTCATTCTGCCTTCTCCTTTTGTCATTAGGCAGGCATTAAGGACAAATTTCACCAAAAACATCTACAACGTTTCCATGCCTCTTATTTAACATGGCCAAATATAAGGCAAACAATTCATTTCAAAAATACATTTCATACACGTACTATTTTCCCTCCCCCACATATGTGAAATTTTTTTTAAGATAAATGAGAGCAATATGGAACTGAGCAAGTGGCTTCAATTGGCCTCTCTCAGTAGATAAATCCAAGCAACATCCAAAAGGCAATAATATTCAAGGACTAACTGAATAATTCTTGTAAGATGTTTGGAAAATATCTAGTAGCAGACTACTGTGCCACTTCTGTCTCTGTGGTTGAATCTGGAACTCTTTTAAAGGAACCATGGTATCCTAGATGTCAGAGTAACTGGAATTACAGATATAGTCAGTTTCAGACAAACTGGTAAACTTTTTTTTTTTTTTGGTGTTTTTTGTTGTTGTTGTTATTATTATTTTTTTTTTAAAGAAAAGAAAAATGCATGACAGATGAAGGCATAATCAAGGCCTGTTTTTGTTTCTGGTTTAAAAAAAAAAAAAAATCAGTCCAGTAATCTGGTATACGTCAATACTATTATTTCTTAAGTCAATACTATTATTGCTGGACTACAGCACCTTTTTTGTTACAAAAAAGGTATATTAGGGGCTGAGGTTGTGGCCCAGCAGTCGAGTACTAGCTTAGCATGTGTGCGCCCTGGGTTTGATCCTCAACACCACATAAAAATGAAGGTACTGTGTCCAACTACAACTAAAAAATAAATATTTAAAAAGAAAGGTATATTAGTATTCCACCACTGCTTTTCACTAAATTTCTCACATTCTTTCTTCATTGATCTTAACAATATCCTATGCAAACATGCATAGCAGGTGGTCCAAGAGATTTATAACTTCTCCATGTTGAGTGCATAGTGTCAAATCAAATGCTTAGCCCCATGATATCCAAATATCATTGGCTATAGACTGCATCCTCTACCCCCAAATTCATATAGTAAGCCTAAATCTCCAATGCAATGGTATATTTTGAGGTGGGATTTGGGAAAAATAAGTTTTGAGGGCAGAGCTCTCATAAGTGGTATTTGTGCTCTTACAGGGGACGAAGAGACCAGAACTCTCTCCCTCTACCATATGAGGAGACAATTAAAGACAGCTGTCTGCAACTAAGGAAGGGTGCTTTCACCAGACACTGAATCTGCTGATCCCTTGATCTTGGACATCCCAGCTTCCAGAACTTTGAAAGACAAATGTTAGTTATTTCAGTAACACAAGTCTATGGTATTTTTGTTATGGCAGCCAAACTGACTAAGATACTGTCTAATCTAGATTCTTAGAATATATAAATGTGTGGGCAAAGGGAGCTAGCTGTTCACCAAAATTCCCACTCTCCCTTCAAACTGTGTATTTGTCACTGAGAAGTAGATTACCACCAAGGACTATATTTTGGGGGCCTTTGTATTTAGGTGGAATTCTGGAACTATTTCTCTCTGCCAGAAACACCATGGTGTACATTATTTCCAGTCAAACATGGAAAAGAAGGTCATGTTTTTACCCTGTTTTCCATATGCTAACTAGCTTCAGGGGATTCCATAGTCCCTGCAAGATACAGGAGAGAGAAACATGGCAACCTGCTCACCTACCCATAATACCAACTCTGAGCTGGAATGTGAGCAAGACTCAAAACATTGAAATTTTGAGATTTGTTATAATGGATGTCATTTAGTTCCTAACTTTAGTTCTAAATATATCAAGCATTAGATTGAAATTTATATAAATTTATCAGGCATGGGATTGAAATTCTGAATGAGGCATCTTCAGTGACAACCAAGATGGAAAAAACCAAAAAAGTGATCTGGAGTTAGGAATAACGTTTGTATGTGCACATTTATAGCTCTTAACTGTATACATGGGAGAGTACACAGCAGGTTAAGTCCAGGTCAAGAAAGCACTGTGGTGGCAGCAGCCTCTTCAAGTCACTGCACCTGGTATATTTCTAGAAAAGCATATCAGGTCCCTCCTGCTCCCATAAATCAATCAATCAATCAATCAATCAATCTCTCTCTCTCTCTCTCTCTCTCTCTCTCTCTCTCTCTCGCTCACACACACACACACACACACACACACACACACACACACACAAACACAAACACACACACAGTCTGCTAAGCTACTTTTCTCTCACACTTCCTGATAACGCAACTAGCCATCTCTCTCAGTCCCACCATAAACTTAAATGATAGAATCTCCATATTCAAGAGGGAGCCCTCACCTCTTTTTACCACTTTTGCTAATATATAATACACCATAATTTGGTAAGGATTTTTTAGCCACTTATATTTGGTCTCCTTGAGGTTCTACCTAAATATCAGTGTATGTCCCACTAAGTGTATAGAAAACCATCACTTCAGTAATAGTATTTAGGTCTGTGCCATGTGATAATAAATCCTAAGTACAAATGAAGAAACAAAGAGATGCCAAGGTAGAACCAATAAGGAACATCTAAGTATAATTACTTTAGATGCATTCAGAACTTAAATCCCAGAAGATTTTTATGTAGCCCATCTCATTTATCCTTAAACAAGTATGTGAGAAAAAAAAGGTAAGGGTGTACATGCACATACAGGAATCTAGGCATAGGATTCCAATGCCTCCAGAGAGACATTAAATATCTCTGAATGTCCCTCTACTTGAGACTTAGATAAATGCTCCAAAAGCTTCTTTGGCCATAAAAGACACAACTAGATGGTAAGTGCTACAGCTTGTTGGACATTACTGAGTGTGTATTTTGTGGATACTGGATATGAAAAACAAACATGCAGGAGCATTCTCTGAGGGGCTGTCCCAGGGATTAGTATCACATTAATGTTAATCCTGCAGCTGAGCTGGCCAAAGAATTCCCACCCAAGTCCTGGCCCCGGAACTGTGAATAAGCAGCTTATGCTTTCCCAAAATGGCATGAATGATGAAAGGAGCTAAGCCTACCTGCCTAATTATGACCAGTAACAAAAAAATCAGGCCCCTAAAAGCAGACTCCCAGACCACTGAGGAAAGTAGGAGATAGTCTAGTTAATAAACCCACTGGATGCTACAGCACCCTGCCTTCACCACAGTGCCACCTAATCATTCACAAAAACTAAAATTAAAGGGCCAGCTGGAATCCAGATTGTGATGAAGCTAAGGAAGCACTACAATTTCCGTGTTGCTGGATGAAATGCATGAGATCAAATGTCTAATTCTTATAAAATATCTAGTTTGGTTCAAAAGGATTAAAATCTCAAATTCAGTTTTAGTTAAAACTAGAAATACGAATCTCACCATGCAGATTTCAAAGAGCCACCAGATCATGTACAATCCTAATGCCTTCATCCACCCACAAGCCCTGACATTTGTAAATTTGAAAGGGGCCCGACCTCATGTGGAAATTCACTGTGCAGACTTTCCTGCTATAGGACACAGACCACACCAAGTTTCTATCTCTGACTCCCTTCTCCACAGTTCTAGGTCAGAGTATATTTTGCAAATGGCTGATTAGTAATCAACTTCCAACAGTTTGAAGAATCCTTCTAAACAACTCAATGGAATAATTATAGTTAAATTTCCTACTACTCAGTTTTACCATTGCCAGCCAACTTTCCTTCATAAATGTCCTTCTGTTTCTACTCAAAATGGGCTTTCTCCTTACATGACATTAATAGTACCAGTTTCCTCTATCATGCTAGTAATAATTCATTGTTTGGCCCTGCATTTGAAATTTTCAAAGCTTGGGGAAAGCAGGGCGGGACACAAATTTTCTTCAAACTACATCAGACTAATTTTCTCCCACTGCTGTCTGCATTGCTTATTCTTTAGTAGGGTGGGGCCAATTATGGGGGTAAAAGCTACAAGAAAACACTAATGGAAGGAAAGGAGATGCTGATGCTGCCATATCCACCACCGTCTATCACAGCTCACCTAAATACATAGTCACAGCCAATCCAATATTGTGAAAACTGTCTTCAAGCACCTCCAGGCCATTATTCTCCTTATCACCCCATGTACTTTCTCCAGTTTTCTTGTGTCATCTCTCAACTAAGTATAGGGCCCAGGAACAATTAACTTCAGGGGTGGAACAACCCCCAAGTCCTCAGAACAATACATCAAGAGTCAATTCACTACACAAAAGACAAGGCTTCCCATTCTCAAGCTGAGCCTGGTGGTGGTAGGGGAAGAGAAGTAGGTTTATTTTCTATCCTCCAGAATGAAAGATTGTCTTTAAAAGTTTTGATCTTTTGTTTTTAAGAGTTTTGGTCTACAAACATATGATAGCCTATATGAATTCTCCCATAAAATGATTTGCCAAAAACAAGTGCACACTACATCTTTAACACAACCCACATTGTCATATTACATTAACTGAAAAGCACATAGATAATAAATTACATACTAATGGTAAAGGTACAAATGAAAATTATTTTGATTCATATTCTGATTCTCTGGCTTGGTGGCACATAACCTCCCTTTCATTAGTTTTAGAGCACCCTGTCCTTGACTACAGAGATTTTAGAATGAGCTCTTATGTCAGAAAATGTGTGATGTTTATTGAGCACCTATTCATAAACTCCAGGATCAAGAGGTGACCTAATTTTAAGATAATGCATAATTAATAAGTTCTACATACTACCCTAATCTTGGACCTCACTTAATGTTAACAGCCCCATTCAGATCAGCTCTGCTAGTATACAACAAAGACAAATCAAACACAGGTCTGCCCGACTCCAGAGTGCAGGCGGGTGCCTGCTATGCAACCTGAAAACTTCTTTCAAATCCAGTTCTCTACAGAGATTCTTCTGTATTATCTTATTATTCTTATCTTCAGAACTCAGGAACTTTCATGAAATATATCTAGAGCTGTCTCACTCATCTTTAAAATTTGTCAGAATCCCAAGAAAGGCTACAGTTAATTAACAATCCTGTATTTAAACCTAAGAAGTAAAATCCAAAGACTTGAATTTATTTATAACAAATGACAAAAGGTCTAGTTGCAATGGCCTGGAAGTTTATTCTCAGAAAAGATTTGCCTTTCTCCAGGCTAAAGGTCATGCAAGGTACAAATTTAGAGCTTTGGACAGCCATCTGCTGATGCATCTGGAAACAAAGGGAGGAGACAGGAAAGGAACGAGAGGCAGCCAAATCCCTCAGATGTGATATGTGTGTGTGTGTGTGTGTGTGTGTGTGTGTGTGTGTGTGTGTGTGTTTCCTGGTGCATCTGTATAACAATACTGTAAATTAGGATGGGTGTGTCGGGCCTTAAGAAAACTGCTTCCATTCTACTTTGATTTATTGCAAAATCAGAAGGATTGAATCATGATGTCAAGCTTTAACATGCTCAGTCAACACAGGCAACACCAGCATGAGAGTAAACTGGAGATGAAGACTGAATCATCTGAGAGTCTTCAAAAAAATGCAGCCAGCAGTCCCTATTTAGGAGAAGAAAACATTCAACCTTTGAGAATTCGATTTTCCTTTTACATAGACATAAGCCAAATACTGATAATGGCATAAACCATATCTCATAAAATTTTATGCACACGGATACAGAGAAGCAATCTTTTCTCAAAAATATTCAGAATATTTCTCAGATTTATTCTTTTAAGCAAATACATGGTACATTAATTTCTCCTATTTAGCCAAGGTACTCCAAGTTTCACATGATAGTTACCTAAATTAGGACACCTGAATCTAAAAATGGTGTATCTGATGTTTAAATTAATGGAATTCAAATTTATAATGGTTTCAAAAACATGTTGCTCATTTACAAAAGCAGTTAGAATAGAATATGTTTCTTATCATCAGATCCATAAAGAAATTATCCATTTGATGAAAAAAAATGAGTCTTTTGGAGTAACTGTGCACATGCAACAAGTCGGTAGACAAACATTTTAAACCTTTGCTTATCGAGACATTGGTAGGTAATCCCAGGTAACTCAATTTCTCCTAAGTCTAATTTTCTAAGTTTCCACTCTAGTATCCCCCGCTTTACAATGATCCTATGAGGGTAGGAATTGTTTTCTCTACTTTTCTGAAGAAAGCTATGAAGAATTAACATTCAAAGAAGATAATTTAGAGTAATGGTTCCTAAAGACAATCTCTTTTTTATTCAGGTAATAAGGAAAATAACTAATCTTAAAATAATCATTATTTTCCAGATCCTGGCTAAAAAAGGTGGGGATGAGGGGTCAGCTGACCATTTGGTCCCAGAAGTCACTTTGCCCTTTGCAAACAAGCAACTAAAACAGAGGCCATATGGGAACAGCAGTAAGGTCCACTTTTAATCATTAATTCGGGAGGGGAGGTTTGTACTTCCAGAATTTACTGAAATAAATCTTGAATCCAATCTCTAAATAAAGGGGTTCATGCAAGTGATAGTAGGTATGTGGAAATTATTTGTAAGCAACATGCCTCAGATTTGAGCTCAAAAAGCATCCAGAAGGCCACTAAAAAGTGGTACTTCCCCACCCCAGCTAAATGAATTAAGTAGAATACACTTAGCATAATGTTCATTTTGCCTGTAACAGAACATTATCAAATGTAAAACAGTGAGTGCATATACGAGTATATGTTTGTGACAGGTGACATTTGCCAAGGAAGAGACATAATCATATGGCACCCAGTTCTAAAATGTACTAATATGAGAACTTGCTTCCTAAACACAAGTACATTACAATCTCTTAATTTCCACACTGAAAACAGCACTTTATTTTGTCAGTGAGTGAATAATTGGTCACTGTTTGATAAAACTAGTATCATAAAGATCCCAACATGACCAATTGTTCACAGCATACATCTGTTGACATCATTTTTCTTCTTAGATTCAAGGCAGATGTGTAAACATGATATATACATAGAACTGTCAAGCTGAAAAGATGTCAGTGATTCCTTATCACATGACCTTCAGTTTATAGAAAAAAAAAGGCACAAAATTTTCAATTTGCTTAGTATAACAATAATGGTCCTCAGAGGCAAAATCAGGTATTATATCCTCATCATATGACCCAAATCTGAGAGCCCTTATTTCTTAAAATCCAGAATTTTTAGCTGGGCACAGTGACGCACACCAGTAATCCAGGTGACTCAGGAGGCTGAGGCATGAGGATCACAAGTTCGAGCCTGTCTTAGCAACTCAGTAAGGCCCTACACAACTTATAGAGACCCTGTCTCAAAACAAAAAATAAAAAGGGCTGGGGTGTGTCTCAGTGGTTAAGCAACCCTGGATTCAATCCTTGGTCAAAACAACTTCAAAGATTTTAAATGAAATAATTCCATCCATGAAATTGAAGACAGCATAAAGTTAGGTTCTACAGAAAGCTTCGAACAGAAAAAAATAACAAAATACACAGGTCATGGCTCTGTCAATAATTACCAATCACATTAATATGGCAACAGCACTTTGTTTCATGTAGAAAATAACTAGCAATTTAAAATACTAAGCTTTAGACTCTTTTTATAAAATTTCAATAAAACCTCTATCTCTGAAACAGTACAGAAAAGAAAAATTGATCGCTAGAGGCAGAAAGTTATTACCAGCTCATGCTCCAGTTCCCATAGCCCTTAACCAGACTGTAGGAAAGGATCAGGAGTTAAACATAATGTAAGACAAGGGCATCCGCCAGGGCAGGCAACTCTACGTGGACAAATTTGGATGGACACTGCATGTTGTCTCCCAACTTTAGGTCAATCTCTAGATGGACCAGAAAAACAACATCAGATCTCAGACCTAGATGTATGTGACATACTATGATAACCAGGAACATTTTCTACCTCACAACTTGACCTATTTCTATCCAAAGTCACTACTGACTTAAGACAAATTGCCATGTCTCAAAATTTTAAAACACAGTCTAATTACAACATAGTTTTCAATAAATTCTTACTTCAAAGTGATTAACACTCAGTAACCATGGGGGGTTAGTTCCAGGATCTCCCATGGAGTATGGCATATAACCAATGCTCGTTCCTCCTCAGTCTTAAATAATCTTTGAATTGTTTATAATATTTGATACAATGGCAATGCTATATAAATTACTGGTATTCTGTATTATTTAGGAATAAGAAAAAATTCTGTACATGTTCACTTACAGACAATTTTTTTTTTAACATTTTCTATTCGTGGTTGGTTGAATCACCATATGTGGAATCTGTGGATATGGAAGGCCAAATGTTCTAGACACTTCACCCCTTTCCAACACATTGCATGGGAGCCTCCTCAAAAAGAATAAAATAGTATCATTTCAGAAAAGTTTTGAAAGGACAGTTTCTAAAGAGTTGGTACCTGGACTGGGGTTGTAGCACAGTGGTAGAGCATTACCTATCATGTGTAAGGCACTAGGTTCAGTTCTCAGCACCATGTATAAATAAATAAATAAAATGAAGGTCCATCAACAACTAAATATATATATATTTTAAAAATGGGTAACTACCATTTGTCTGATTCTTCAGAAGGAAAAAAGTTCCTGAGTCAAAGGTAAGATTACTTAGAAGAGCCAGACATGGTGGCATATGCCTGTAATTCCAGCGACTCAGAAAACTAAGGCAGGAGGATAGCAGGTTCAAGGCCAGTCTCAGCAATTTAGCTTAGGCCTTAAGCAACTTGACAAACCCCTGTCTCAAAATAAAATACAAAAGGACTGGGGATGTAGCTCAGTGACAGAGCACCCCTGGGTTCAAACCTGGTACCAAGGAAGGAAGGAAGGAAGGAAGGAAAAAAGGAAGGAAGGAAGGAGAAGACCCAAGAAGAAATTTAAAAGTATATTAAAAATAATAAATACTGTATAAACATAAGAAATAGGGCTATTTCTGTGGCATTTTAAACTTCAAATTAAACCACAATAGACTACAACTGCCCCTTTGTTTCCATGATAAATTCATACATAAATAAAAGTAAATTGTGATTTGTTTACTTGGTTATTGTCTCTTGCTGCCACTACAGCATACATTTCTAGAAAAGAAGGAACCATGACTCTGATTCACCATTGTCTTCCAGCATACAGCATGAAGCCCAGCACACAAAAGATACTTAAAACATTTTTGGAATAAATACTTTGCCAAACAATCAGAAATCATTTTTCTAATTTGACAAAATGCAAAGTTGGCAAGAATGGGGAGAAACAGATGCTCTCAGGCCCTGTTGGTCATATAAATCAGAGCTACCTTTTAACAGCAGAATTTGGCAATGTGATAATACCCCCTCTGAAAGCAAAAGCAAAGCTTCCATTTCATACTATTAAGTGAAAAAGACAAGGTACAGCACAATAGATTAAGTGTGATACAATTTTGTTTCATTTGCAATGTAGGTTCTGCATCTAGGGCAACCACACCTGGCAGGGCAGACTGCACAACTCCAAGGGAAGTCATTCCTAAGGTAATCTAAACACCATCCACCTCACCAATGTCAGGAGCCCTGCCTGAATACACATTGCATGCTGAAAGGATTTCCAAGAAACCTCAGTGAGGTTACCTCAAACAGTAATACTGGGTACAGAGTTGGCATGAAAATGAAACAGTATTATACTCCCTACTTTTACCTTTTTGCTTCACACATTATCTTGCAAGTTTGAAAGTTGCAGTCTCTCTTTATTTCCATTTTGTACTGACGGTTGAACCCACGGGTGTTTTACCAATGAACTACATCTCCAGCCCTTTTCATTGTTTATTTTGAGACACGGTCTCACTAAGTTGCTTGGGTATCACTAAGGTGCAGAAGCTGGCCTTGAACTTGTTGTGATCCTTCTGTCTGTGGCCTCCCATGTCACTGGGATTATAGGTGCACATTCTCACACCAAGCTTTTTAAAAGTCTGGGGAGAGATTATGTTGCTTTAAAAAATAATAATTTTATAAAGTAAAACAAAAAAAATTATCTTAAAACATAACTTTTCTCTGCTTTCCTTCCCTTCTGGCTTCCTTCTTCCCCATAATATTTTTTAGGAGTTAGTGGTTAGAGCACTGGTTTTGATTTTATGCTTGTTTGGGGTCTACTATGAATCATTTCCTGCTCTCAACTATTCCAATAGCAGAGTAGGAGAAACAAACCAGGTTGACACAGTGCTCCCCTAGCAGAAGTAAGAAGAGGATGTTGTAATACAAAACTCCAGACTTGCTATTTCAGGCCTCCTGGCCCAGCCAGGCAGAGTCTAGGAGGCAAGGCAGAAAAGCCTTCATGCTGTGAGTGCTCAGTGTTTTACTCTTCAGATCAGTCAGGTGTGCCGAAAATTTACTATTCTTACAAATAGTTTCCAGGTTTCTTAGAAACCGTTATCTAATGTAAATAGGTGATGAACTTGAACTTTTAAGTATATGTCCTTATGGTAGTTCAAGGTAACAATAGGAATAGGCCATAAACAGCTCTTCTAAAACTATCAAATATTACACAAATATAAAATATCTTGTTTTATTGCCTCTTTGTGTTTAAGAAAAATATAATCTCAATTGCAGCTGTCCAACAGAATCATCTAAGAAGAGCTTTTAAAAAACTCTAATACCTGGGCCCCACCTCTGACCAATTACTTCATAACCACTGTGCCTTCACTGATGATCAAAAGAAGGCATTTCACACTAAGGTTGACTGTGTGTTCATCCTGTGACTTGATGAAGTGAGATGAATTTTCAAGAACTACACACACAATACCACACACTGAGAGCATGTGTTGACCCAACTCCTGCCTTGCAACTGGGATATGGAATAGAACAAGTAGTACCAGGTACTAAGGGCCAAGGCAGCCATCATCAAGGACTACTGTCTTACCTTTGCTACGGTGCTTACTATGGTTTTTGAAACACTCAAGTACCTGCCGGACTGTCATTCCTAAAGTGCTCAGCTATGTTGGAGGATGTTTCAGCACAGTCAACTACAAAAGTAGAAGACTTTCAGTTCAAGGTCAATTGTCATCTAATGAACCCTGAACAACTTCTCAATCCCGTTCTCCCATCCATTTACTCACATGCCACAGTCCTAACTATTTTTATGACGGCTATGAGGTAGATGAAGAAACACCTTCATCCTTATCTCAGGATATGTCCCTACCACAAATCTGCCACATGTTAATAGGGGTGTGTTCAATCTGTGAGGACAGAGAACCCCCACAAAACATTGCTAAAAGGCCCTGCAACTCTCTCTGTGTGTTCTGGATGAAATTAATAGTTTGCTTCTTGAAGCTTTTATGCCAGAGAGCTGAGGGTAAGAGAAGGCACTGGGGAATTGTCAGGAAATATTGACTGGAAACACATGGAAAACCACAGAAGCATTGCACCTGACTTACTTTATCTAAGGAGGGTTCATCACTCTTCCCAGTGTTACGGACACAACATCACTAGAACTCCATCCAGACGTGACTGAGGGGCAACCACAACAAAACACCACATGTAAATGTGACTGTTTAACTGGTTCTGGTATATTGGAAAGAAGCTTATTTTGTTTTCATTATAAAAATACAGTTTAAGTAGTACAACTATAATAACTGTCAATCATTTATTTTTACTTACTAATTGTTTGACTCCAGAGAACAGTGCAAATTCAATTTCGTTGTTTGGAAATTAGGCCAAAAACTTTAAGAATAGAATTATCAGAATACTAGTATGTAGTAAATAACCCATTTCTATAACTTTTACCTACAGAGATTTGACCAGCGTTTTCATCACAGGCCCTGAGAATCCTTCAGTGTGATTTAGCATTGATCAGTAGCACAGAATGGAGGACAACTATAAGGCTCCCTGGCAGTTATTTAACTTTTCTTTGTTTCCTCATCTGCAAAATATAAATAATAGGCACCTGCCTAGAAGCTGGGAGTGTAACTCAATGGTAGAGTGCTTGCCTCATACACAGAAGGCCCTGGGTTCATTCTCAGTACTCCCCCACAAAAAAATCCCTGTTTCAAAGCTAATCTTCATGACGCACTTAGAGCAGGGCCTGACATGTGGTGAATGCTATATTGTTTGATTGGAATTAAAGATAATTTTTAAAAATAATTTGTTCTTCAAAGCAACTTCAAAACTGGATAGAAAATCAGAGGAGGGCACCATAGAAGTTTAAAAACAAACAACTGTGGCAAAGTTTCTTTGAGAGACAATGGAAATGATCCAAAATGAGACTGTGGTGATGGTGACAACTCTGTAAATCTAAAAATCATTTTCAAGTGTACACTTAAAATTAGGGTGAATTTCATGACATATGAGGTAATCTCAATAAAGCAGTTTTCTTTTCTTTTTGGTACAGGGGATTGAACTCAGGGGCATTTAAACACTGAGCCACATCTACAGCCCTTTTTTTATATTTTATTTTGAGACAGGGTCTCACTGAGTTGGTTTGTGCCACACTAAGTTGCTGAGGCTGGATCTGTACTCAATCCTCCTGCCTCAGCCTCCTGAGCACTGGGATTAAAGCTGTTTTCTTTAAAAAAAAAAAAAAAAAAAAAAGGCGGGGGGATATCAGTAGAGAAAAGAGACCAAGGGGTAAGAGGCAGAGAGGGAGGTGGTAAGTGCTGGTGAGTGATATTGGCCAAATTATATTGTTATATTGTGAGCATGCACAAATATCTAACAACAAATCCCATCAACATACACAACTACAATGCATTAATTAAAAATGTGGGGAGGGACCTGGGATTGTGGCTCAGTGGTAGAGCACTCACCTGGCACAGGTGAGGCACTGGGTTCAATCCTCAACACCACATAAAAATAAATAAATAAGGTCATTGTGTCCATCTACAACTTCTCTCTCTGTGTGTGTGTGTATGTGTGTGTGTGTGTATGTGTGTGTGTGTGTGTATGTGTGTGTGTGTGTGTGTGTGTGTGTAAAATGTGGGGAGAATTAAACAGAAAGAAAAGGGATAACCATATGATACAAATCAAATAATTATAGTACTGAAAATTAAAATTCTAAGTTTGGTTGGGTTAGAACCCAGGATGTCAATCCCTATTCCTGGAAACTTTTAAGGCAACTGCATGAGAGTGGTGTTCCCCAGGTATTATGAACATACAGTGATTCTCTTCACACTGGGTATCCATGACTCAAACCACTAAACACAGGAACAAGATAAAACCTGAAAGCTTCCAGGAAGAATGTTTCATACAACCACAAAACAAACATTTTGTAACTAAAAAAACATGCCTTGATAGGAAAGCACTTTCCCTGATTTTCTTAAGCCTGGTACCCTGAACATGATAGAAGGCAGGGTAAGTGCACCCCAAAGAATTCAGGCCACTGGAGAGCCACAAAGGTGATCTCAAACCAGCACATGGCCTAGAACAGTCTGTTTGACCTATCCAAGCTAATTTCCTCATCAATGAAACCATCTGGCTTGTAAGTGCTAGCAGGGATTAGAATCAATAAATGTAAAGCGTTCAGGGCTTGACACATGGTAGGCTCCAACCCAGTAGCACAGTAGGAGTAATGACTTTAAAATTTTATATAAGCATAATAAATGCACACTAAGATCATGATGGAAAATAACAAGGCAACCAGACCCTTTCATTTATCTACATTTACACCATCCCTGTAACACCAATTCCTGGTAATACTTCTGTGACTCCACTTGACTCACTGCAAAAGGAAATGAGCTCCAAGGCCAAGACTACTATGTAAGAGGAAGACATGCTGACAACAGAATTCAATCACCTCACATTTATGTAAATTCCTAAGTTCCTCGGTGAATTCAGTAACCTTTCACAAGTATCAGGAGAAGTATCAGAGGAAGCACATGGAAGAACTTGGGGACTCTGAATATACCATCTACTCTTAACCATGACTGTATATTTCACATGGTAAGCAGACACTCATAAATCTCCCCTTAACAGGGCCTGTGGACATACAATTACATTTCAGACACTGCAGCTTAGTTTCCCCAGAATGTTAGCACTCATTTGTGGTCCCCATGTGCCTGCATGTTATTAACTGCCCCAAAGCAAAATCATAATGTAGAGGTGCTTGTGTTGTATCTATACCCTAACAATGTCACAAATATAATAAGAGAATTAATTTCTGGTTGGTTCCAGTATCTCACAGTATCAGACTTGGGGATTAGGCAAATCACCATCAGATCTGTAACAAACAACAACTTATTTTTCAAACCCTGAAGTCATTCATTCAATTGACTTCCTCAGAGCCAAAGATATTGATGGAAGCTTTGCATGCACTGCTGACAAGAAAACCCTAAGTGATGCCAAGAGGAAATGAACAGATGGGAGTGGGGTTTGGAGGTGGCCATTATTCTTTTCATTTCAGTTTCATTATATGACCTGCTAATAAGAATGCTCACAGTATTGTGTTTCAAAAATGTTCCCACATACATGATGCATCTGACAGTTCCCTCTAAAACTTACAAAAAGCAACCAATACAAGACACTTCAGGCTAACAATACACAAATGTCATCTTCCTATTCCTAGTCCTATGTTCAACATCATGCTGCCTCTACAATTGATATTACACAGTGGAACCTAATCAAGTTATTTCCATTATTAGGTTTCTAAGCAACTTTGCAGAGGTATTATTGTCATTAATTCCACAGTCATGCATAAATTCCCATTCAATTCATTCTTCCCTTTGTTCTAGTCCACAGATCTCTGCATAACCAATCAGGATGACCTGGCAGCTCAGAGATGAGTCTGTCTGGGAATTTTTGGACTCAAATGTGGTTGATCAGCATCTTCCTGAAACAAAGATGAGCTCACCATTGATAGCAATGCCCCAGTACTGAGTGTCATCCTTGTCAACCTCTGCCTGAGACAAGCATCTATTCTCTAACAGACGTGGGGGTTTCAGATCATGCTCAGAACTGGATGCTTCTTCCTGAAAACTTCAAGCTAAAAAATAGTCAGTAGGAAAGAGGTGTGGGTTTTTTTCTACCGACATTTTAAGTGTCGTTTAGCTTTAGTATTAGTAATCATGTTTGCAAACAAGCTTCAGAGTAAACATGTTTGAAATCAGTTCTTTTAAAAATATGATTTTCTTGCAAGCAAAAGTAAATTTGGGGCAACCAAATTAATCTTTTTGAAAACCTTTCATTTTTGTTTCACTTTTCTCCTTTAAATTCTCTGGTATTTAGTAACCATACACTGTAATCTGTTAATACAGTATTTTAAGATTGGTATCACTGCCTAAGCCTTTTGGTAAAACTAGCTTTTAGCATGCAGGCCTACAGGGGACAAGTTTTTAAATTATTCTGAAGTTTGCCTTTTCCCTTGGAAGTTTTTCCAAACTACTTAAAAACGTCTCAGCCTTGGGGAAAGGATGATAAATTGAATGATCTTACTTTCTGATGCCTGGCATTTGCCTTGGTCTAATCCATTTTGTCTCACCAGAAACTTGCCTCTTACAACCAGACTCTCCTGTATTTGCAATACCCTGCAAGTTTCCTCGGGATCCACAGAAACCCTGCAGTTTTACCCAGTTCTTTTCCCCTTCCATTTGCATTTCTTGGTTCAAATTCTGTTTCTTCAGAGAAATGGTAATTTCAAGACAGATCCCAGAAAGAAGCAATTAAAATAGTCATTTTAAAAGCAAAAAGAGTACATAAAAAATATTAACTGATCAGGATGGAAATTGGCACATACACTGTTTTTTGTTTGTTTGGGTTTGGGGTTTTGGTTTTTTTGTTTTGTTTTGGGGGGAAGTTATTTTATATTTTCGTTGTGTACACTGTTTTAACTTTCATTTTTGTTTTTTGGTAGCAGGGATTGAACCCAGAGGAGCTTAACCACTGAGCCACATGCCCAGCACTTTATATTTTATTTAGAGACAAGGTCTCACCGAGTTGCTGAGGTTGGCTTTGAATTCACAATCCTTCTGACTCAGCCTTTTGAGCCACTGGGATTACAGGTGTGTACCAATGTTTTAATATTCTTCTAAATCTATGCACAAATTAAAATCAAAAACTCAATTAAATGCCACTTTATGCCCATTGCAATGGTTATTATTAAAAAGGAGGAGAAGGAGGAGGAAGGGAAAAATATGCACTCATAAGAATGAGAATGTGGAAGGACTAGAATCCTCATGCATTGCTAGTAGAAAGGTAAAATAGTACAGCGCTGCAGGAAACCATATGATGCCTCCTCCAAAAGTTAAAGATATGATTCAGCAATTCC
This sequence comes from Ictidomys tridecemlineatus, assembly GCF_052094955.1. Lineage (NCBI taxonomy): Eukaryota > Metazoa > Chordata > Mammalia > Rodentia > Sciuridae > Ictidomys > Ictidomys tridecemlineatus. Next base: position 123,413,876 of record NC_135483.1, on the reverse strand, counting down.
GGTTCTAGTTAAGAGTATTAAAAACAGATATTCAAACAGATCCTTGTGTGCCACTGTTCATGTTGCTATCTATATACAATGGCCAAAAGTGAAAACAACCCAGTGTCCATCAGCAGATGAACAGATAAACCAACATGGTATAGCCTTATGGTGAAAGGTTCAGCCTTGAAAAGAAAGAAAGTTCTGACACATGCTTCAACATGGATGAACCTTGAAAACAAGGTGCTGAGTGAAATAAACCAGACAACAAAAGGATACACATTGCATGATTCCACCTATGTGAAATCGAGTAGGTAAATTCAGAGAGAGAGAGAGAGAGAGAGACAGACAGACAGACATAGAGGTTACCAGCAGTTCATGGGAAAGAAATGGGGAACCAGCATTCAATGAGTACAGTTTGGGTCAAGTATAAACTTTGGAGAAAGGATGGTGATGATGGTCGCACAACCATGTAAAAGGACTTAATGCCATTGAATTGCACACCTAGAAATGGCTAAAATGGTTAAACTTGATATCACTTTTTCCACAGTTAGAAAAATGACAGAAAAAGAAAAAGAAGTCATAATACAGACAATGAAATGATGGATGACTTCTCTAGGCTCCAATGCTTCCAGAGAAGCTTCTATAATTTTTTTAAAAATCAATGCATTTATTCACACTGGTGCTCAAAGACATAGACAGGACAGGTCAAACCAAAACAATAGTTCAGGTCCAGTGGGCTTCTCAGCACTGATACAATGAGGCACACAGAAAGTGAGGCTGAATCAGAGCAACAGCAAGCTAACACAGATGGGAGCAGAACAAAAGAGGAGATGTACCATGTGCACATGTTTCCTCACTTCTAATATTCTGCCTTGAAAATGAGCCTCCCAGTCCTATACTCCAAGGCCTTGATGATCCTAGATATGCATGCACAGATCATGGGAACAACTCTGTATACACACATCCAACAGATCCAGTGACCTGGATCACTGCTTGACACCCTCATAGTCTAACTGGCAGCAAGGATGACTCCCTGCTTAACAGTCAGCTGACAAAAAAACCAAGGGACTCTCTGTAAACATCAACATTATTCAAACTCAGAAACTCTTAGTTAAGCTAGAGCCTTGAATCTATATCTGGAGACTCCAAGCTAAGTTTAAGACAGATCTCTCAATTTCAGTCACCTCTCAATCACTGGCCTCAAGAAGCAGAAGAGGGACAGGATTCATCCAGATTTACAAATAGACTCACATATTTTATCTTCAGCTTAAGGAATCTGGCACTACCTTATATTTGCTCAGACAACTCTGTGTTCCCTAAAGGCTAGACTACCAAGATCTGCAAATTAAAGTCTAACCTCATTGTTTCAAGTCAGCCTTGGAAGCACATTGTCCATTTAGGAGACACTAGGGCTATTCTAAACTAGTGAAATTTCATACTGGTGAGTAACTATAGGCTGCCCTAAATAATTACCTGAGATGCAACTGGCAGATTCTGGAGTTTGTTATGTTGTTTTCTTTTTAATTCTATTAGCCCACTTGACCTACATCTTCATGCCTTGGCTATAACACTTGGGAAATTAAAACTTCTCCCAATAGGGTATAATTAAAAGTTAAATATAGCAGTTAAAATCTAATCTCAGAGTTTCCTCCAAATTACAGAAGTACCATAGTGTTGGCTTGGCTACAAGTCGGCATGGATAATTCTGGATTCAGGCACTTCCATCTGCAATGCATTTGTAAAGGGGTTCAGCTCAGCCATGGAAAGAAGTCTACATCCAACAGATTCAATTACAGCTTTAGTCTTTCATTTCAACTATTAGACAAACTGGGATTTCACAGACTTAGGCAAACATCTAGCCAGCCCTCTCTAGTGATGGCTAAGCTTTGTTGCAGTTCATTATGGAGGTTAGAAAACAGATTCATTCTTAAAAATTAAAGACCAGTCATTAGTTACTGTCATTATCTATCAATCTTGCTGAAATAAAAGTGAACCTCACTCTCAAGTCAATTCTTCAAATGTAACAAATATACTAACACCCCTGCTCTATCCCAAGAGGTATCCTATCTGCCAGCATCCACATTCAGCTTCCACAGGTAACCTGGTAAGACGAGTGCTACCTCTTCTCTTATGGTTATGGGGAAACAATTCTAATAGTGCCTCTGGGGACTAAGAAAGATGTCTATAAAACTATCCCTCTCAATCACTGGGCCCAAGAAGCAGAAGAGGAGCAGACTCTCAAAATACAGTTTGCATTATAATCCTGAAAAGCCCTCCTTCATCCATGCTTGGCAGATGCTCCAGTAAATGGGGACTTTCCAATTCCCAGTCAGGCCAACACTGACAACTCACTGCCTGTATGCCACACTTCACACTAGCTGGTGTGAAGGGGCATATGAATTCAGTTCTTGAACATGCCTGGATATAGATGGCTGCTACTGTTGCCCCTAGTGACCACATTCACTTTGGCAGAAATTGTGATTGATATTTCTCTGAAGAATCAATTTGCATCAACCAGGTGCATTTGTTTAAGAAAACAACTTCTTGCTAATGTATGTTGAGAAAACTCTTCTCTGAAAATTTACAATGCTTAAAGGTGGCATTATCTCCTCTGATTTCTACTAGACAGCATGGAACTTGAAAACTGGCTCATTTGGAACAAACTTAACATCCCTGGAATAGATACCAAGTACAACATAGATAAGAGGGAAAAAACGGATTCTCTCAAACAAAATATTAATATTTCCCTTCTCAAAAATAAATGTTAGTAAGCCCTTCTTAAGGAATGCCTATCCAAAGGGGCCCAGATGGGAATATCCGGTAGAAGGAAACAGAATGCTCAGTAACTCACATTTTTCACAACATGTTTAGGAACTTTATGCCTACAACAACCCTGTGATGTAAGTTGTTCTCGTCCTCACTGCACAGATAAGGCTGAAGAAGTAGCATAATCAAACCACAGGTACAAAAAGCAGCAGAGCAGGATAAGGAATTCTGGGACTTGACACATGTAAGCTGATTCTGGTTGGATCATGCCACCTCCAAGAAAAGAACCAGAGAGATCCAAAATGGTCCCCCATCATTGAGAAGTGGGTGTTTAAAAAACACACATACAACATAAAAGAACTGACAGAACGCCACAAGGGATAAGGTTCACCCTTCTGCTGTGGGTTTTCTTATAGTTCAAAATGGCCTAGGGGTTGGGGATATAGCTCAATTGGTAGAGGAGCCTCGCATGCACAAGGCCCTGGGTTCAATCCTAGCACCACAAAAAAGAGGAAGGAAGGAAGGAAGGAAGGAAGGAAGGAAGGAAGGAAGGAAGGAAGGAAGGAAGGAAGGAAGGAAGGAAGGAAGGAAGGAAACCTAAATATGAGTGGCTTACAGAGCAGCTCAACCTATGCTAAGATATTTTATGGTATTTTACCTTCCTCAGGCACACAAAGTTCAATAAGTCCAAGAAGAACTCAAGGGTCTTTCCACACAATCTTTCCATGCATATTCCTTACATTCCCCAGAAAAACAATGGCAGTTACTAGATACTTAGGGATTTTGTACTTGATAAAGTTTTTATAACAGAATTACAGGTAGCAACTAGTGAGTGACCAGGTATATACAGTTATAGCTGACAGGTAAGGTGAAAGTGCATGAGAGTGGTAGGTAGCAAAGTAAGGAAAAGAAGAATAATCTTCATTCAACAGAATCAACTAGAAGGGACTGGCAGAAGCTACAGTTTGAAAGACTTGAGTTTACCTAAAATAAGCTAAAACTCTCCAGCTTTTGCCCTGAGGTGTGTTCCAGCATCTGGTTTAGGTGAGCTTGGTCATTCAAACCTCCATTTACAATGTGTGTGTATGTGTGTGTGTTGGGATGTGGCTCAGTGGGCAAGTGCCCCTAAATTCAATCTCTGATTCCAAAAAACATTCCACTGCCAGAGAAGGTCACTAAGAATGGTGTGCTTTTCCAAATGAAAGCAATATGCAAAAACGAACCTAAGAGAAGTCTGAAATCAGACTATAGTAAGTCAAGCATGCATCCTATAACCTGTGGAATAACCAATAAAAGAGGGTTAAAAAATGTGTAGTTAATAAGTTCACAGATGATGGGGGATAGAATAATTTTTTCTTAATCTAAAAGGATTCAAGAAGGAGAAAACATAAAACAGGCAGATTAAACACAATACAAGTTGCAAGATAGATGATAAAAACTCATCTACATCAGTAATCACACTAAAAGTAAACAGATAAACTACTCTATTTAAAATTTAAAAAAAAAAGGCAAAGGGAAAAAGGAAGGATAGAAAAGAAGGAAGAAGGAAGGACCTAAGTACATTACAAGAAGCATGAAAGAAGGTAAAAGCTGTCACTTAGGACTATCTTGTGCCTGCAATGAGGAGCCTGCCAAACTGATTCTAATTCTGCATCCATCAGAATCCATATCTTTCAAAACTCATTTGTTCGCCTCCTTGCACTGTTGGGAAAGCAAATCACTTTATTGGAAAAGGCCACCGAAAACTCAGCCGTCTTGCTGATTCTTTATTGAGAAAGCCCTTGTTTCTTCCTGCTAGAAATAATTCGTTTAGTGCATCCTTGCATATGCACATTGGACCCTGCATTGTATCTAGATTATCACACTGTTTTACTGGAAACTGCCTAACTACTTTTCTGGGGAACATCACTAATCATGGAAAGGAACCCACTTATCCTGCCCACATTCCTTGCCCTACCCTCTCCTCCTCCCCCATACCCCTGACTCCACGTACCAGGCTCCATTAGTACAGTAATAAAACCACTACTGTTTGGTTAGCAGTAATGAGTTCTAAGAGTATCAATGGAGTGTTTCATGGAGAAGGGCTATTGTTGGTGTAGCAAACTTTCCCTGCATCAATCAACTACAGTAGATTGTAGTAGTTTTTTTAAAGCATGTCAGGAATGCAATGAAAAAACAACACAATCCATGCATCTCAAAGACAACCAAATGTAACTCAGACAACTAAAAATTGGTGTAGAAATACACTCATTTCTATGATTGGCTCAACTGTATTCTTGTCTTAAAATCCAGGTGTAATTGTTGAAAGACAGTGGTTCTGTTACTCTCTGCTCACCCCCCAAAATAAGTCACTTTGACTTGTCCCTTTACAAAGATAGCCTTTGTTACTTTAATATCTGTTAACTCTTCAATGTAATATATATATATATAAAAAGGCAGGAGGATGGTAGGGAGGTAAATGAAAAAAGGTAGAATCAAAAAAATAGTTTTGTCTTTGTTTTCTGACTACTGGGTTCAAGGACAGAAATGAGGTGGGCAGATCAGCCTTCCTGGGACTTGATTTCCTTATCACCATGATATCACCCATTTCAATCATTTTTAACCTACAACAGCAGCAAGTTCACATGGTACAACTTAATGGCAATAAAAACAGTTGATTACTTGGTTAAGAAAGGAGATACAAAAAAAGTTTGCATTTTAGTTTGGCTTTCTGATCACCTTTTCAGAATGATAAATTTTCTCCATTATAAAGAAAAATCAAAACAAGGCACTGTGGCACATGTCTATAATCCCAGAGGCTCGGGAGGCTGAGGCAGGAGGATTGCAAGTTCAAAGCTAAGCTCAGCAATTTAATGAGGCCCTAAGCAACTTAGTGAGACCTGTTTCAAAATAAAAAGCGCTGGGGATGTAGCTCAGTGATAAAATGCCCCTGGGTTCAATCCTTGGTACAAATTTTAAAATAAAATAAAGAAGAGAAAATAAGATTGAAGGGAAGAAAAGACAGAATCAGTCAATACTCTCCTCTAAAGGGCACTCAAATAAGATTCATATGGAAACTGTAAAATTTTTATCCACCCTTTCCTTCTACCCTGGGGAGAAAGTCTATCTTTTGACAGTTTTTCTGTGCCTTATTAAGCTTATAAAAACAATACACAAGGACAGCCTTCACAGGGCTCCAAATGCCACCTGCCAAAAATTCAGAGACAATACAAAGGGGCAAGACCCAGTCTCATTTATACAGGCCAGAGAAGACATTCGGGGAGAGGGAGGGAGACATGCAGGGTGCTAAGGATAAAACCCAAGGCCTCACACAGGCTAGGCAGGTACTCACCCACTGAGTTACACCTCTAGCCCCAGAGAAGAAAGACTTTAATGAGTGATAACACAGTAAAGGAATAAGTTTACAGTAAGCACTCAAGCTGATGAAATACTAGGAGTACAGATAAGGAAGAGGAAGAATGGCCCAAAATAAGTATCTGACCTAGCATTTGACTTCTAAATGACACTTGGGATGTTTTTATGATCTCAATTCTAGTGCCACCATAATGGGGTCACCTCCTCACATAATAAAAGCTACATACTAAGGCTAACATATATGCCTGCTCACTTAGAATGTTCATTGGGGAATTTGCCACAATCTCAAATGAAAGCTAAAAAGTCCAAAGGGTACCAAGGTCACCTTAGACATCATATAAAAGGATACCATGTGCTCAATTCCCCACATTTTGGCCACATGGAAGTCATTTGAGTAAAATACACCATTTAGAGTGCTAGGAATTTGATGAAATTTAATGGAAATGAAATGAAAATGGAGCTAGAAACAGACAACACTAGACCCTAGCTATTACAAATGACCAGAGCTTTTTCCCAATACAGTTTTGCATCATCTTCACAGTTCTGACAACTGTGTCACTAGACAATTTCATCCTTGTGCAAACATCATAGAGGGTAATTAGACAAACCTATATGGTCAAGCACTGAACACAGCCTATTGATGCAATCGAGAGACACAATTAACACCAGATGTATGAAGCTGTTGCCAGGATCATACAGCATGCCGTTTCGAAGTACCTTGTTTGGTAGGAGTGGTGTACTTTAAAATAATAAATAGTATAGATAGTGAATACACAAACCAGTAACAGTCATTTATTATCACTTTCAAGTATCATGCACTTTACATCATTGAATGTGCTATATTTTCACCTGACTGGCAGCGCAGTAGGTTTGCTTACACTAGCATCACTACAAACATGAGCAATGCATTGTGCTATGACAATGCTATAACAGCTGGGACATTACTAGATAGGAATTCTGCAGCTCTATGGTTATCTTATGGGACCACTATAAAATATGCAGTCTATCATGTGGCAGGTAACCCTACTTGAGCTGAGCTGCAATCCTACTTATGATGATGGAGAAAAATAAGCTGGCTGGCTGGCTCCTTACTTAGCCCAAGATGCGGTAAACTCCTCTTAGGAAAAGGGAATTGAGTTTTAGATCAGCTTCATATACCCTTCTTTCAGAAGAGTACCAGCAATGAAATGCACAAGTAATTAAGCCAAAATGGCCCAAAGGCAGATTCCTAAGGGAATAAGTATATTTCTTGTCTTAAACAAATATCTACTTTATTTCAAAAGTATTTTCCCCCAACTGGTAGTAGGTAGAATATGCACCACTACTCTGATGCACATCCCAAAAAATACACTATCAGGCACATGTTTGCTCAGGCTTTTACTAGGGTGTATAATTTCACTTTCTATTCTCAGAATTTGTCTTTCCTCAACCCTTATCACAAATCTCATCTGCTTCTATTCAATTCCCTCAGGACAGCATATTTGGCTGACTATGCCTTAAGAAACTAAATGAAAACTAACCAAAATATTTGCTAGGGGCAAGGAGTAAGGAAAGAGAAAAAAAGAGTGTGGCTCTAAGTAATCCAGAAACCAGGTGGCTTGCTCTTTAACTAGAGATAATTAATTAACAGCTACCCTACATTTAGTGCTTTTGTAGTAAGCAGGTAGGGGAAATAATTGTAGGCAATGGGACTTAGGAGAGTTCCCCCAACTAACCCCCAGGCAGTCAGCAAGCTGGCCACCAAGGCCACATGGCTCAAAACATTAAAATAAGCCTCACCTTAGAAGAGTGGAGAATCAAGGGGAATGATTCAGCTTTTCATCCAGAAAAATAGAAAGCTAACAAGAAGGGAATAAAAACATTTAAATGTTTACTATCACTATCAAGTATTATGTACTTTACTTAATTGAATGAGGCCCCAAAAACAATACCCCAAAATAAAAGCCTTAAAGGCCGCCCAGAAGGGAAGTCATTTCTGACCTTCTCCTGCCCCACTTCTTACCCCTCCTACTCCCCTAGGGCAAGTCACAGAAACTAGAATCCCTCTTCCCCAAGGCAGGTCCTAGAAACTGGAACCTCTTTTCCTCAAGGCCTACCATAAAACATAAAAATATTACCCTAACTTTCCCGACCTTTCCCTGCAAGAGTTGGCCATAAAAAAAATTAAAACCCACATTCCAGAAAGTTCCATGCCTGAGAAGAAGAAATACTACAATTAAGAGGCTGAAAAGAATCTGAACAAACAGGACTTGCTGGGTTTTCCCTCTCACTCTATCAGATCACACATTTTTGATCCAATCATATTTCTGCATAGCTATCCATGCTTTGTTGAACCCTGAGCATCAAAATAGGATATTCATCCTAGGTTTTAGGTTCTCATTCTGAAGACTTCCCTGTCATGTAAAACTATAAACAAATAAATAAACAAATAAATTAATTATGCATTTCTCTTATTAACCTGCCTTTTGTTATAGGGTGTCAACCATTACTTTTTACAATGGGCAGAAAAGGGATCACCCCCTTTCTGTTCCAACAAATCCAAAAAACATAGATAGATACGGAGGAATGCTGTCAATCAAGCTTGACCTGTGGCTGATCCACAACTGAAGTCACAGTACCAAATTCAAGATTTAGCTAGTATTCTTCCTGAGTCCATTAGAAATCTGATCAGCTACATGTTGCTTAATCAGCTGGGAGATTCCTGGGACCTTGGCTTTTAAAATGCCACATCCATTCCTTATGCTCTCTGACCAAAAGCCTCTCCTTGAGTTTCTAAAAGGTTGACCTGGAGAAGTCAGAAAAAATATAGTCCTTCCCAAAGAGGACTTGTCTATAAATGACTGTTGCTGTTCTGCTGCAAATAGCAGTCAGCCATCTCTAGCTGCACAAGAGGACAATGTGATGGTGTAATGTGTGAATTTGAGTTCCCACTGAAAGTTGGTACTGGCTCCTGCTAGACTTAATAACCATGTGTGTGACAGAGTTGGCACAAAGCACTGTGCTCACAAACAGCATTGCACATCAACAGCAAGCACTTGGGGTAACAGCTGCTTTCTGAAGGCTGAAAGATGAAATGAACATTGATTAAAGGCTATTGGCTGTACTCTGGGAAGAAAAGCTCATAAACATGACTGAGACACAGCCTATTGTTTATTATCGCAACCCCTACAGCTTCTTCTCCAGATCTGTAACTTTCAAATCAACATTTTTCATCTAGGACGTGAGATGTTGCATCATGGTTTCAAATCCCAGCTCCACTCCTAAATCATATAGCTCTGAGCAAGTTATTTACTCCTCTAAGTTACCATCTGAAAATGACCATTGTGAGGGTTAAATGAAGAAACACAAGTACCAAGTATTTGACAAAGCTTCACTGTCATCAGCTGCCTCAGCATTAATCAGGTCCATGTAGATAAACTTTATGTAGTGCTCTCAATTATATCCCACATGAAATGAGAAACTTTTTCTACAGACTAAAAAACACTCTGCTTTTCCCATGACTTCTATCATGTAACTTCCTCCAGTGAAGAAAATTGACCTGTTTTTTATACTTCTAAAAAAGTCTCCCATACTATAGTTTAGCTCAGGATAGGGGGCCATGATTTTACTGCCTTTCTGTACATCTTCACCCAAGCAACACTGCTAAAGAAAATTAAAGAATAAGTGATATTTTATCAGCTTTATAATAAAGGCAGTTTTGGTTACTGCCATTTTTCTAATCCTAATCTTGAATTTTTTTCAAACCTTACACATGGCAGTCAGACATGGGTGGAGCTCAGCTAATCATCTGGAATTATATATCCTTGAAGCACCTGAGTATCTTGTTTCTAAGATGAGGTAAGGGGTGAGGAAAGAAAGGATGTGCCTATTAACACTTCATTAAAGGTTCTTAACTCATGACTTTAAAAGCACAAGAGGAAATTTATGAAGCCATTTCAAATCCCTTTTCCCTCTTAACCAGCAAACTAATTGTTGTTGGGTTTTAAGCATCTATTCAGGACTGACTTCAGAAACTAATATAGAGGGAGTATTTCACCCAGATCTGTTTTAAGGAAGAAAACAAAAACATACACACAACCCTCACACAATTCCTAAATTCTAGTTAATCTGATTGTTATTTTCCTTGAAGAAGAAAACAAAGGATGCTAAGTCAGCAGGTTTACAAATATGAGGCTCATAGAAAGATACTGTCATTTCAATTCTCACTCCCCAGAGGCCTAAAATCCATAAATGTTTTATAAACCAATATGTAAAGCTTACTCACTCTTTCTAAAGCAGTATAATACAACAAAGACTCAAAGAAAACATTAGGATATGATGAAGAATACAAAATAAAACTCTCTTTAAAAGTGTTTTTTTTTTAAAGGACTGGGAGTATAGCTCAGTGGGAGAATACTTGCCTAGCATGCATAAGACCCTGAGCTTGAACCCCACCACACACACACACACAGAGAGAGAGAGAGAGAGAGAGAGAGAGAGAGAGAAAATTAAGTTCTTTGAAAATAAAAATGACCCATGTGCTACAAATATTTCACAACTGCTCAAAATCTGTCAATTACTCTCCTGGCAGAAGCTCATCCAAGATTCTAGGGTAAGTAATTTTCAAATATGTGACTTATTTTGAGTTGGGAGCTACATTTGTCTGTCTACCCAGATAAACTCTCTAGCCTCTGTTCCCTCCACCCTCCAGTCCCTACATGGCACTCAGCAAGATGGCAAAGTGATTTGCTTAAGTTACTTAAGCTAACTCTCATCCTATACAGATCTCTCAGTCCCCCCAAAATAGTGAGCATCTCAGTAGAACTACAGGGACTATAGTCATTTCCAGTTTCTTTCCTCTCTTTAGTGTCTACCATGTGCCAGGTACTACACTAGTGACTGTTGTGTTGTATGTGTGTTTTTTTTTATTAGTCACCCCTGTATTATATTCACTCTGCTAAGAAAACTCGTTTCTCCAAGGAAGTTGAAGAAAAACAAATAGTTTTATTTCTAAGAAAGATGAAACAGATGAACAAACCTATTCCAGCTTATGAAAAATGTACTCTTGTTGTTCTTGTACAAACACAGAGAAGAGATGGTTGACACAGCAGCAGCAGGCACCAGGTGACTCTGTGGCAGACAAAACTTCAAATACCAAAATGCTTAAGAACAAGAGAAGAAACATGGATCCCCTCCTTTTAATGCCCTAGCCATTTTCTGGCTACTGGGCCACAATCAGCAGATGGAAAAACTTGGGGGCCTTTCCAGTGAGCTAAGAAATGTGGGTGGAAAAAGGCATAGAGACAGGGCTTGGACCACCCCATTCGAATCCTGTAGGAAGTTGCTGCCAAAAGGCAGGGGAAAGGATCAGAGCCGAGGCTGCCAGTGCTGGGGCTGGGGGAGCTTCTCCCGATGAGTTAAAAAAAAATATATCGTATCTGATAATATTAAAGCCTCATATTCCACGATGTTGTGTTTGGTCTATTACTGAGAACTCCCTAAGGTAGCAGACATTTCTGAGAAATGTCATACTTTCTCCTTAGAGGAGAAAGAAAGTAAAGGAAATACATTTCTTTCAGATGTTAATTTAGTATCAAAACAAATATAAAAGCAACCATTCACTGACTGCTTTTCATGTGCTAAAGTTTTAATATACTCTTTTCTAATTATCATAGCCCAGTGCAGAAAATAATATTTTTTCTGGCTTTTGGGAGTTGGGGACAGAAGCGGGGGAGACCTGATGTTCAGAGAAATTAATGTTTTTTCTTCTTTTTTCTCCCCAAGGTTACAAAGTAACAGAATGAGGAGTAACTCAGTCTGAGTAACTCAGAATCACCCCCTACCATCATTCATGATTCATTCACTGCCTTGAAATCATTAATAAAAATGTTTCTGTTATGGTCCTGTGCCAAGGACCCAGAAATAATATGAAGAAAACAATGAGCTTCCTAATTAGAAAGAATGGAAAGTAAATAAGACATCTCATAAAGTGGAGGCAGTATGTGATATGGTCAAGAATATGAGCTCTGAGGGTGGGGGTCCGACTCAGTGGGACAGTGTTGCTTAACATACATAAGGCCCTGGGTTCAATCCCCAGCACCGGTGGCAGGGCAAAGGATACAAATGCTAAAGTCAGATTCTTATGTCTGTAATATGATCAGGGGCAAGTAACCTAAATTCTTAAAGACTAAATTTTCTTATCTGTGAAATAGAGGTAATAATTTCAAAAGCAATGATTTAATTCAGATAAAAATTATATTAACGGGTTGGGGTTGTAGCTCAGAGTCTGTAGAGCGCTCGCCCAGCATGCGTGAGGCTGTGGGTTTGATCCTCAACACCACATAAAAATAAAATAAAGGTGTTGTGTCCACCTACAACTAAAAAATAATAAATACATATTTTTAAAAAATTATATTAGCATTCAGGCAAACACCATTTGTCAGAAATTCTTACCACCATCAGGAAAATCAGAACTTAAGAGGCAAAAGTGGCCAGAGGAAGAAACGGAGCTACCACCTTGATAGCTTGCCTCATATCTTCCAACAGCATGTCAGACACATCAAAGGAAAAACCTTCTTACCAGTCTCTTTCCTCTTTTCCCTATTATTAACAACAATTCTAACTTCATGGAGCAGGAATGATTGCCTCAGGACAAGCTTACTCTATACCTCTGCTCACTCAGAACACAAAACTAAGATAGCTCCCTCTTCAACAGGAAAAACGAAGCCAATGTAGGTAACATGAAACCCATGTACTATAATACTGGGATTAAAGGATAAGGACTTACACACATTAAAGACATTTGGCATCACTGTGAAGAAAATGTGCAACATATATTCATAGAAATAAGAAATCATGAAATTTCAGAGCCTATATTTTTAAAAAGTCTAATCCAGCCCTCTCCTGATCAAAGTCCCAAGAAATAAGATTTGCCCAAAATCTATCTAAATGCTAAATTGTGACAAAGTCCTAAGCATCAGAACTCTTACTCATTTACATTCCCTTAGCTTCTGATCAACAACTCAATATATGTCCTATGTTCTTTCTTAATGATTTTACTGCTATGTGTAGTTGGAAACATCCACTATCAGTATCATTCTATAATAGAACTTCTAATTACACACCAGGTGAAAGGTTCTGAATCCTCCTATAAAACAAAAAGTCAAAGACACAGAACCCAGAAGACTTAGGTACTAGTTAGTTCTTGTTATCACTGATCAGTTTCTGGACCTCAAGTCACTATATTTCAGCATTTCAGAATTGGATCAGCTGGTCTCCAAGGTTCTTTCCCAATATGGCCAAAGCACTCTAATTCTCAGTCACCTGACACACACAGTAGAAACGGGAAAACCAAAACCCATTTTAAAAGTCACAAGGAAAAAAAAAATCACAAGGTGTCATTGAAGGAAAACTGTGTGTGGGAGCAATGCTTACTTTGGGTTTTTTCCATGGAGGTAAGTTCTGTGATTTCCAAAGGCAAACAGTTCTCTTTCTCTAGAACAAGGACAGGATGTTGGGGACATGACTCATTCTGTTGACATTCTAGGTACTGGTCAGTTGGAGGACAGGAACCAGATCAGCTTCCTAGAGAAGACAGATGAAAAACTGTCTTCGGAAGAGACCAGAATGGAGATGGGTCAAATGTCAGAAGGATCTTTACTTCCCAAACTCTTTCTAATCTAGCCTCTGCTTAATAATAATAATGGCCATCCTCATCTTGACAAAAGGAGTAAAAGGACATATTTCTAGAGCCCCCAAACTCCATGCAAGCAGCTAGATGCTAGGGACAAAACAGTTTCCTAATTCTAACAAGACCACCAACAACTTACAGCCTCAGCATTGTTACCAAGCACCCATCCTTTCTCCCCCAGCACCTCAGAATACAAATGTGCCTTTACAACTCATTTTCTTTCAGATGCAGGAATTAGCAAAGACCACTGAAAACCTCTGATAGTCTTAAAATTGGAGGAGGAAGATAAACTGCAGTACTCAGCACTCTGGATCTGTGTGCACAGATCTTGTCATTTCAAAATTCAACTTTTAGAGAAACATCAACATGTGATGTTCTCCATTTCACATTATTTTTAGAATGTGTCAGAAAATGCCATATCTGACCACTTCATCATCCTAAAAAAAAAAAAAAAAAAAAAACTATGACCTATTCCTATATGTGCCATTCCTAGTCCTGCTATATAGAACAGTGGCTGATAGAGTCCTAACCCTTTTTCTATCGTGGTAGAAACACAGCTCCACTCTGCCTTCAATGTATTCAATGCCACCCATCAGAGTTCCGTTTAGGACCCGGCTGGAGAATTCCACAAATTATCTACAAGACAATCCTTCTGAACCCCCTATCTGCATCAAAATTCCACGTAGTCCCCAACATGCATTCACTCACTCATCCATCCAACCTTAGTAATCTCATGATACAAGAACCTATTTTAAATAATGGGGATCATTTTAAGAATTTAGATAGATACACAATGGAGTATTATGCAGCACTAAGAAACGACAAAATCATAGAATTTGCAGGGAAATGGATGGCATTAGAGCAGATTATGCTAAGTGAAGCTAGCCAAGCCCTAAAAAACAAATGTCAAATGTCTTCTTTGATATAAAGAGAGCCACTAAGAATAGAACAGGAAGGAAGAGCATGAGGAAAAGACTAACAGTAAACTAAGACGAATGGGGGGAGAGAAAGGAAGAGAGAAGGGAAAACATATGGAAATGGTAGGAGACCTTCAGTGATACACAAAATAATAAGAGGTTATGAGGGGCAAGGGGTGGGGGGAAAAAAAGGGGAGAGAATTGAACAACAGCAGAGGAGGTAGAGAGGGATGTTGGGAGGGGAGGGGAGGGGAGGGGGGATAGTAGGGGATAGGAAAGGTAGCAGAATACAACAGTCACTAATATGCCATTATGTAAAAATGTGAGTATGTAACAGAAGTGAGTCTGTATTATGTATTTGGGGAGTTCAAAACCCAATTGAGTCGAATGTATGAAAGATGATATGTCTTGAGCTCTGTAATGTTTTGAACAACCAATAAAAAAAAAAAAAAGAAAAAAAAAAAGAATTTAGATAGTAGGAAAAAAAGAGAAAATGACATTATCCCCAAAGTTTATTTATATTCCCTTATTGCTTTTTTCTGTTTATATTCAGTTTAGTGTTCCCTTTCTCCATTATTTGCTTCTCGGCAGATGTAACCACACACAAACCACTGCTCTCCAAGTGGTATGAGGAGATACAAAAAGGACACATACACCCCCCACCAAAAAAAAAAAAATGCTTAGGAAAGGCTTCTTCATTAATAAACATTAAAACTGACAAACAACTGATGACATGCAATTGGAGAATTCATCAGTTTCAAAAAGTTACTTTATAAGAGTCCCTAAGCAGTCCTTAGAGAGTTTCTGGAGGGGTCATTAATTTAAACATGACACAAAGAAAACAGATACATATTCTACGAAAGTTCCCTAAAAGTTCACACTGAACACATTATGCCTCCAAATGTATCCACTGAATAAGCATTGGTGAAGCCCATAAACATGTACTGGAAAACAAACAGAAGTCAGATGTGTTTAAAAATCCAAAAACTGGGCATGGATCGATAACTACATGTATAAAGCCCTGTTAAAGTTAAGACATTTACAATGTTAGCTAATCACACATAGTGTATTTATTTTAGAGACAACAGAGTCACAAGGGTGAGGTGAATGGGTCAAAGGAGCTGAAACCAAAGCCTTCAGCCTCTAGGCCACCAGATATGTGGTCTGTCACTATTCCACACAAAGAAAGCATTACAAAGGCATATAAAAGGTCAAAAAGGTATTTTGTAGTGTCAGAAAGTAAGAAAGTGATTTAGAAAACAAGGCACTGGTAATGGTATGCCATTAAAGGGACACTGAAGTCAAGTGAATGACTTCCAATGGCCAAAGCTGGGACAATTGGAATAAAATTACATGGGAGTTTATTATAACCCACAGTATAAAATAAACACCCATGAGTCCACACTGATATAAATGCTGCAATAAACAAATGTTTATTACAAATCACTCATGCAGAAGAATTACAAATAATTTACGTAGATACTTTACTCCTAAGGAGGTTGAGGCTGGGCATGGTGGCAATACCTGGGGATGGGAATCACAAGTACAAGGCCAGTCTGGGCAACTTAGCAAGACTGTCTCAAAATAAAAAGTAAAAGGGTTGGGGTGTAAGCTCAGTGCTAAGGTGCCCCTTGTACAATCCCTAGTATCAAAAAAGAAAATAAATAAATAAAAAGAGGTTGAAGTGTGCTGCACATAGTGACTTCCTTCCACATAGTACAGTATGCAAAGTGGAAAGGGGGGGGCTTTTTTTTAGTTTATGTGGAAAAACTGGGAAACACTACCTCAGGTCAATAATACCTATAACCTCAACATAATCATAAGAGAAAGACATAGAAAAATCTCAATTTATAACTATACTCCAAAATATTGGGCCAGTAATCCTCAAAACTGTCAAGGTCATCAAGAACAAGGAAAGTCTGAGAAACTATCACAACCAAAATCAGCCTAAGACACCAGACAACTAAATATAATGCCCCATTCCAGATGGGATCCGGGAACAGAAAAAGGACATTAAGTAACAAGTGAAGGAATATGAATATAGGCATCAGTTAATAATAATGTGTCAGTATCGCCTCATTAATCATGACATGTGTACCATTCTAACAAGATGATAATAAAAAGGGAAACTGGGGGCAGGGTGTATGACAACTCTGTACTATCTTAATCTTTCCATGAATCTAAAACTGTCCTACAATAAAAAAAAATCAAAGAGGAGAGAATGAGAGCTGTGTGCAAGGGAGAGCAGATGGATGAACTTGGCCAAATTCCCCTTGGCAGAAACTGTCCTAACCCTCACCATTCCATCTCTGTGGACTAGTAAACTTCATCCAAGGACTTGAAGGCAGAACTCAGTTGGGGTCTTTTTTTTTTTTTTTTTTTTTTTTTGGGCACTCGTGGTAGGTGGACCACACTCAAAGGTTAGTCTAGATTTTATTCAGCAGCTAGAGATTCAATTTGGAGAGATCTCTTTACAAAGAGAGAAAGGATCCTAGAAGCTACTCCCCCAAAACTCCACTTGGAATGAAGGGACTCTGCCTGGCCTGCTAAGGAAAGGCATTCCCCATGGGCTCGTCTCTCTCCACTCCACCCTCTGCCCTAGAGCACATCCCTTGAATCTTTGTTTTTGTTTCTCCATTATTTATAAAAGATAACAATTCTTAGTTATCTCGGGCTTCTAAAGGATTAAATACAATGTCTGAAACTACTTCAAAATGTCTATTTTTCCTTAGCATCTCTCTTTTCAGTCAATTTCTCAAGTCTTATGAATAGTGCATTAAACCAAACTGATCACAATAACCACTTCATCAAACACCTGTCAGAAATCAAGGCTCAAAGAGAGAAACACCTGGAGAACTCTAATGAGAGGAAAAAATTTGCAGCAACATCCTCCCCTCTACTGACCTAACAAGCACACCAAATCCAGGGCCATTCTCAAAATAGAGATTTCAAACAGAAATGTGAATGTTGCTGACAAAGACATGAACCTGTTCTTTGATAACTTGCACAGATTTCAGCTAAGGCTTTTGCCTTCCAGCACTTCTCCTTCCTCCTCTTTCAAGATCAAAAGTGAAAAACTCCTCAAGCATAACTGACAACCAGGATTGCAATTCAACTCAAATAATTCATGAGCACCTATTACCCGAAAAGTAGCATGTTAGGTACAAAGAAATCACTAGAACTATGTAGGCCTCTAATGTCAATCGTTTGGAGAAGGGAGATTCTTGATGTGAACTTTCAGGAAATTTTATTAGAATATGCTTCTATTTTTCTTTGACATATTTAAATTATCAGTTCCTTAAAAAAATTCTTCAGGGGGACTTCTGCAAAATAACACTTTTGAAGCTGATAAATTTCCCAAACTTCTAGAGTCAAAGTTCCTCCCACATCATCACACTGATGCCCATAAATGCAGCCACTTCACAGGCCCAGGCCTGTTGGGAGCTCAAATGAGTCTTGCAAAGTCTACCTTTCCCCTAGTCCGGGAAGCTTTCACAGTAAAATTTCCAGCATCTTCCTATCCCTAACTTTTAGAACTGAGTCACAAAATGCTTGCAGCCAAATGAAGGGTTTAACCCTTTTGTTTAACCTAAAAGCATAATCTCTAAAGCAGTAGATCTCAACTATGGGAAATTTTGTCGTTCCCCCCCAGGGAACATTCAGCAATATCTAAAGACATTTTTGATTGTCATAACTGGGAGGAGGGAATACTGCTCAATGCACCCACCAGCACCAGAGGATACAGCCAAGGACATTGTTAAACATCCTACAATGCATGGGACAGCTTCTTATAACATCAGTTACCTGGCCCAAAATGCAAGGATGTTGTTGAGATTAAGGGGTCTTGTTCTAGAACTGCATAAGAAAACATGTAAGTAGAAAAGCATAAGTTATACGGATTCCTCCTCAGTCCTCTTTGCTGCATCTTCCTGCTACCCCCTAAAATTAAGCTTTGTTCATCAGGCCCTGTTCTCTGCCTTCTTCCCTTTTCTCTACATATCTTTGTTTTCTGATCTTCTTTCAAATACTACATATAATTCATGTTTTACCCCCTCACAACTTGGAAAAGTCCTACATATCGTTCAAAAAACATTAGTCAAATGTTAATATTGTCATCCAAAATTAAGATTACTAGAGGTCTAGCTAGAAAGAAACCAGAATTTCTCAAAGATCTACCAAGTGAACTGAGCAATACAAAAAGAACTTTTCTGTTTTCTTTGTAGTGCTGGGAATCAAACCCAGGTCCTTGGAGCACTTTAGGCAAGCTCTACAACTGACCCATATCCTCAGCCACAGAAAACACCTTTTGTGGGGGAATTTAAGCACTACTGGTAATTCTGACATACAAAAAAAAATCTTTTTCCTATGTGAATCAAAAAGTTAAAGGGAAAGGAACTGAATTATCCAGATAATTTCTTCTAAATCTCCCCCCCACACACACATTCTGTCCAGCTAGTCAGTCCCCTTGCCAACCACCCAGGTGAACCTTTGTGTGTGACTTTTAATCTTCACATCAAAGTTACTCCATTTATTAGTAAGGGAAAAAATTTCTTCTCAATTTTCCTTCTGTCATATCCCACGTGAAGCAGGATTTAGTCAATTCTCAACATTCTCAAATACAGCAAATGTAAAACATGTATAACCTTAATATGCCATTTTCCATCACCCAATTTTAAAATAATGCTAATTGCAAATTTAAAGGATGTCTACATTTTCTGGATGAGCCACAGAAGTAATATATTTAGTCTACAAATTCATGAAATAGTGAACAACATGCCAAGTACATTCCACCTCCATGGCCTTATGATTCCTTAAGCAAAACAAGCATTTAAAGAGCTTCAAAAATTATGGTGGTGGGGGGTTTTTTGTTTGGGGGATTTTTTAAGTGTTTTAAAGATGTAGTTTACCTAATGTTCTTTAACTATTCTGCAAATGACAAGGGGGAAATGTCACATGAATTTAAGACAAAAGTATCTACACAAAAAGTAATTTCCCAGTTATTTTAAATCTTCCTTGAAAGGGGGTCTAGAAAATTTCAATGAGACAGAAAAGTTAACACCTGGCTTATATAAAAACATATTTGCTAATTGGGGGGGAAAAAATAACATGACATCTGAATTTTGAAACACTATCAGAGGGGAACTCTACCCCATAAGCAAAGTGGCCCATCTATGCTAGGACCTACAGATCTTCTGGAAATAGGTTATATTCAGAAAGGATAGGCATGATATAAATAAATTTTCAGGCCATAGAGGGTTAAGCAGCAGCCTTGGATTCTATTCTCCAACTGGCAAGAGCTGAAATAGGGAACTGGTCAATGACAATAATGAACACTATATTAGGTCAAGAACTTATGAATCAATTCTCTAAATTTAGTAGCTAGACTCATTCCTGTTTAACTTTTCAAGCCAGTTCAGCCCAAATAGCAAGTATAGTATATGACTTGTAAAGGAGAAATGGGAAAAATACTTCCCTCCAGTGAACATCAGAATTATATCCAGCCAACTTCTTCCAGTTTTCCAATGTGGAAACACTTAGTGATGGCTGTTCAAATGCTTAGTCTAGATCTAAGACATTAGAAGAAATAAGAGGGAGAGATTTGTGTGCAAGAGTTGTTTTTTGCAGAAATGCCATGATTAAACAACAAGGCTTAAATGTATAGAACCACATTAAAGACTTCAGAATCCTATTTACTCTCTATATTGATAAATATGTTTAAACAAAGATTTTCTGTGGAAAGCCAGCAGCTCTTAAGAATTATTTTAAAATAAAAGATTCCACATAACTTTTGTTTTCACACTAAGAGGAAAAACAAAAGTCTTTTTTCTTTCTTTAATTTCCTATTTCATTTATCCTATTCCTCTCAGTTGGGTCTTTGGTTGAAGTACAATTGAAAGAAGAAGACAAAGCCTGGGCCAACTATCCAAAGAAGAACAAACTGTCTTCTGCTCAAGATTTTTATAAAAATAAATCTGGCTTACAAAAAGGAATTTATGGAGATTTCCACATTGTCCTCTCATTTCATGTGAGTCTGTTGATTTTTTTACTCATTCCTGTTTTTCAAATTCATGTTGGATAAGGAAGTTAAACAAAATTTCTATCATTGTAGTCTAGCTAAACATAAACACAAGTTTCACATTTCAAATCAAAAGGTTATTTTTAATTTGACTTTTAATTTTAAGAGATCAGTCCAGATGGTAGTGGAAGACTATTGTGGAGACACAAAATTGGAACAAGTTTCCCTAAAAAAGCTAACAGCCCATCTGGGGCATAATCAAGCAGTGAATCTCATTTAAACCCAAAGCACCTTGGAATAGGGTTTTTCCTCTTTGGACCAAGACATTTAGTTCAATCTCTTGCCTAGAACTTGCTGGCAAGTTGTACGTTCCTTAATCTGTATCCTAAGCACTACTCATCTCTTTAACTCTTGTGTGGGGTTTGCCACCTCTTGTCACACAACACCATGGCAACCCAGCTTGAACATACAGACATTCCTGAGTCTGAAAGAACACTCCAACAGCGAATACAGGCTGAACAGAGGGGGGCTTCTACAGCCAGGTTTTCAACTGGAAACTGAGGAAATAGATATTTTAATAATTTTTTTTAAAACTTACAGTTTTATATGAGAATAAGGCATACCTATCTTTGACACTCTAGCATTTTTATTTGGTAGGAATCACTTTTGGTGCTATTAGAAAACAAAAGCATCATGTCTACTCTTTATACTCAACTGAATTGAAAGCAATGTTTTGAGTCTCGTGGACAGAAAAACCATCCTTGCAAATTTAGTTTTTTAAGTTTCAGTCCAACAGGTTTTTGCTTATTCTCAACTATTTCATATCACTTCAGCACATCTGTAAGACTAAATAAAATTCTTGCCAATCTTTCCAGGGCAACTTATGATGAGTTATTTTACTTATAAGTTTGAATACACTATTTTCCAAAGGCAAGGAAACAACAACAATAACCAATGTTTTATAATATAAACAATTAACTGCATGTTTCTTATGTGAGAGATCAGTTGTTGCTCTTCATTTAAAAATATCTACATAAACAAATGCTTTTTAGAGAATGATTTCCACATGTATCCACCATGTCTGCAGGGGTTCCAAATGACTGTCCTGTTGATGCCAGCTCAAATGCGTGCACACATACACTCTTGCACACCAAGAACTATGAGAATCTGTGTCACAGGTTGGTGCATATTTCTAGCAAATGAAAGAAAAATGAGAAAATCGTGGTACAAGGCTAGAATCAAAATCACCCAAAGCACAGCTGGAGACCCCTGTACTGTGTGCATTTATAATCCACAACTGGTGTGCTACTTGGGAAAAAGTGAAATTTAGACATCCAAATCACAGATTTCAAATATGTCTCTAACACTAAAATTAAGTCAGATGTATTTTTTTAATTCAACAGTTAGTAAGGACACGGTTAACTTTCAAAATCATGACAAAAATGACTATGAATTTAAATTAAGATTATGCAAAAAAATTAAAATTTGTAGGCCTAAAAAACTAATATAAAAAGAGAAATGGGGAAAAAAACACTCAAAACAAATTGAGTTATCATCTACTATAACCGTCAGCCAACTATGACCATTCAGCCAAATCCAACCCATTGCCTGTTGTTACATAGGCCATGAATAGTTTTTATAAAGTGAAAATAAAGAGTAGTAAAATTCCAGAACATATAAAAACTACAGAAAGTCTTTTGGCTCTCTGAGTAGCACCATGGCAGTTGGCAAGAACAAATACCTCACAAAAGGCAAAAGCGAGCCAAGAAGAAAGTGGTTGATGCATTTTCTAAGAAAGACTGGTATGATATGAAAGTACAAGCTGCATTCAACATAAAAATTACTGAAAAAACACTCGTCACGAAGACTTCAAGAACCAAAAGTGCATGTGATAGCCTCAAAGGCTGTGTGTCTGCAGTGAGCCTTGCCCATCTACAGAATGATGTTCCATTTAGAAAATTTAAGCTAGGGCCGCGGTTATGGCTCAGTGGTAGAGCGCTTGCCTAGCACGCGTGAGGCACTGGGTTCAATTCCTGGCACCACATAAAAAAAAAAAAAAATAAGGATATTGTGTTCATCTACAACTAAAAAGAAATACTTTTTAAAAATTTTTAAGCTAATAATGAGGATGTGCAGGACAAAAACTGCCTGACTTCCATGACACAGATTTTACTTGTAACAAAATGTGTTCCAAGGTCAAAATATGGCAGTCAGAGATTAAAGCTCATGTTCATGTCAAGACTACTCATGATTAATTGTTTCGTCTGCAAAATGTGTTTTACTAAAAATGCAACAATTCTATAAAGAAGACCTCTTATACTCAATCAACACTAATAGGTACACCATATCCAGGAGGAGATGATGGAAATCATGACCCAGGAGAATATGACAAATTATTTGAAAATGGCCAATAGGCTAGACAGCACTGGAAAACACTAGAAAAGCATTGCCAGTTTATTTATTGTGTTTATTCTGTCCTCATTAGAAAATAAAAACATTGAAGCAACCCCAGTTTGAATTAAGAAAACTCATGAGGCTTCATTGTGAATGTAGTAGCTCTGGAAAAGCTACTGTAGATGAGACAGGCGCTAGCATCATATAAACTGATAGATCTAATCAACCAGGCCAAGAATCTGTTTAAAATTCAGATTTTACATAATGACAAATAAAAAGCCCTTTTTGTAAGGAGAAAAGAAAAATAACTATATGAAATTCACATTTCAGCAGGGTACAGTGACACACACCTATAATGCCAGCAACCCAGGAGGTTAAGGTGAGAGGATCATTAGGCCAGCTTCAGCAACTTAGTGAGACCCCTGTCTCAAAATAAAAATTAACAAGTGCTGAGGGGGATATCTCAGTGGTAAAGTGCCCCTTAGGTTCAATCCCCAGTACCACAAAAAAAAAAAAAAAAAAATTCCCACATTTCAATGTCCCTCCTGGTTCACAGCGACTCACAGTCACTTGCTGTCATCTCAGGCTACATTCACCCTGTATCAGCAAGGGTGAGTAGCTACAACAGAATCTGTATGAGCCACAATGCCTGAAACATTTACTACATGGCTCTTTACAGAAAATTAGCCAACCCCTGACCTACCATGCAAATGGAATATGTTGAAAAAACAGTAAGGTCCAATAAATAAATAGGTGAAGGGAAAAGGCTTTAAATAAAAGAAAAATACAACCGGTAAGAAAAAAAATTTAAAATGCTCAGCGCTTGACTAGCATGCATGAGGCACTGGGTTCCATCCTCAGGACCACATAAAAATAAACAAAATAAAGGCATTCTGCCCATCTGCAGTTACCTAAATAAATAAATAAATAAATAATCAATGACACAATGCTGTCATGGGTTATAAAACAACAGTGAAGAAACTGCAGGTAACACATTAAATATATTTAACACTTTGAGAAACAATATGGCAAGAAGAAACCAGTCAAAAAATGTCCATCACTTGTTTCTCATCTATCCCAAGAACATAACCTGTAAGATGAGCCAGTCCATATACGAAGAAATTTATTATGATATCATTAATACAATGAATAACCATTTCCACTGAGGAAAACAGTAAAGTTTCCTCAATTCAAAGAGTGATTTATTATATGTAAAAGTTTTCATATACCTACAATTAAAATCTACATGTATAATTACATATATTTAATGTACTATGTTTCCTGATATTAAGATGATGGTGTGCTTTTTAATCAATGATGTCTTACATTTACTACAGAGGCAATTCACAGAGTTCCAAAGAAGAGCTCTGGAAAAAGGACCGGTCAGGCAGAGAAGTTTCTTGGTGGGACACAGCCACTGATAAAGCCACAGAAGCAGGGAGAAAAAAGGGATTTTATGCCTGGTATCTCCCTCATCCCAGCTTTCCTAAAGTTCTCCCGCTGGCCAATCCAATTAGGAGCCAGGTAATAAGAAGGCCTGGAGAATCCAGTCTGTTAGCCAGCATCACTACCCACTCCCAAAAAGAGGGCAGATAAACAATAGGGAGGAGGTGCTTTGGTTTGCATCTCTTCCAAAATATGTTGCAAATATGATAGGACCTAGTTGGGCTCTTTAAGAGGTGAACAGGCCATGAGGTCTCCTTCCTCATTAATGGGATCAGGGCCCTATATATGAGCCTACTCTCAGTGTTTGGCTAGCTTGCCCTTCTATCTTCTGCCATATAAGGATGCAACAAAAAGGCCCTTATCAGACCAAAAAGTGATGCATTGGTATAGGAGTTGAGACTCAGCCTCCATAACTATGAGAAATAAAATTCTGTTCTTTACAATCGATCCAGTTTTAGGTATTCTGTTATAGCAGCACAAAATAAAACAAGACAAGAGGGTAAAGAGAGTAACAATCTCATTCATTCTCCCAATCATCCAACAAATATGAAAAAAACTTTTTAATGCAATGAGCAGCGGAAAGGAAAAGTAAATTTGTTCAGATCATCCAATAATTCAGGTCCTAAATGGCACTGATTGCTTCAAGAACAATTCTGACAATGGGTATTTTTAAAAGTTGGAATTTGAAAAGCCGAACTCTTTCTAAAAGAAAGCATTTTCCACAATGTTGAGGTTAAGATGTTACAGCTATCCTTTTGGTTAGGTAGAGAGCCTCACTTAAACTGTATGGAAATAGAGTAGAAATTTGAAAAAAAAAATGTGAATCATTTTAAATAGCAGGGAAATAAGTAATTTGGCAAATGATTCCAACTATTATGCATAACTATAAAGCACCAATAAAATAAATAACAAAAATGGGGAGGGAGCATGCCAAAAGTTAGTGGTATGGCAACTCACTTCTGAGTTTTTTCCAGTCAGTGAAAACACCTCAATGAAAGAAACTCCTAGACTTTAAAACTACTTAAAAATATAAAGTCAGACAGATGGTAAATTGCTGAAAAAGTGGGGCCCAGAAAATCCTACAAAGAGAAGAGACAGACATGTATAAGGTCAATAGCATGAAAATCTTTAAGTATAATAATTAGCAAAGGAGACTACAAACAAAAAAAATTATAATTCAAGTCTAAATTTTTTTGAATGAGTTAATGAACAAATAGCCAAACTACTTACTACATGCACTGACATTCCCCTCAAATGAAGAGGTTATTTACAATCACAACATAACTACTAAGACAGAACATCCTCAGGGAGGAAGCAAAAGGAACACCCTAAAGGTAAGCTAAGAAAGGTCTTAAGCAGACTTGAGTTCAGGGTTCTCAGAAGGACTGTATCCTTAATGAAGTTCACACCACACTTAGTCAGATCAGCATGCACCCAGGGGGGAGACTAGTATATTACATCTCCCCTTTCATGGAGACCACTAGGAGATGTATGCTATGATGGTCACCCATGACAGTGCCAGGAATAAATCTCAGTAGGGTATGCCAGTAGAAACACTTTCCACATGTCAGAAAAGCAAGAGAGGCAGTTTGTTTCCCCAAGCTGCCTTGCTTTCTATTGTCACCAACAATGGAAACTTTCCTGATACTCTCGTTTCTAAGCTTCGTAAGAGAAACAGGTGACCTTATTATGACTTCTCCTTTCAAGACGATGAAGCACAGACATCTGTAGGACTGCATATATGCCACTTAGAAAGCAGACAGCATATCGAGGAGGGGTGGAAGAAAGATAAAAATTTGTCAGCAGTGCCTTGATTTATTATAATTTAGCAGCCAACCTGCTGAAGCATTTTCATATGGTTAAGTTGATCATTTGAAGAAAATCCACAGTATAAGAACATAATATAGGCTCTTCAGAGCAACCTTTTGAGACTTCTCATACGCTTTTAATAAAAGCTTCATTAAGAAACCACCAGCACTTAACTACAACCCCAATTAATTAATAACAAAGAACAATAAATACCAACAGACTTCTAGGTAAACTTTTAGAGAGATCAAATCAGCTGAACAACTCTGTCCCTCGGAAATAGAAATGCCTTTGCCTCATCCTACCTTTTCCTAACCCCTATTGAAACTCATCAGGACACCGAATGTTATGATCATCTGGTATAACAATACATCGTGGCATGGTTCAAACCACAGCACAGTTTAAATCAGCACAGAGAGCAATGTGCTCCTAAACAGAAGAATTTTATACTTAACTATTCAAATTATTTTTATTAGAAGCAGATTTGTAGAGCCACTAAGAAGAAAAAGGCCTAGGCCTGAACACATCTTTCTACCCTTGTCTCCCTCCCTCCCATGCCTTCTATGAATGGGATTCTAGCTCATCTTTTACTCCCAGAGGAGAATGTACCTGCCAATTTATGTCGAGAGAAAACCACTTCAGCTTAGGGTTTGGCTAAGTTGCTGAAGCTGGCTTTGAAATTGTGAAACTCCTGCCTCAGCCTCCCAAGCAATTGGATTACAGGTGTGGGACACCACGTCCGGCTCATCTTCTTTTCACTGGGGGGTTGAACTTAGGGTGGTGCTCTACCACTGAACTATAGCCCCAGTTTTTTGTTTGTTTTGAGACCAAATCTCACTAAATTGCCGAAGCTGGCCTCCAACTTTTTTGTGATCCTCCTGCCTCATTCTCTCCAGTCAGGCATGCACCACCACAACTATTATAACTTTTAAAAGGAAAAGAGTGCCAATTTTGCTACACCATTTTGGAAATATTAAGACATTATTATTATAAAAATACCATTATTAATAGTTATCTCTTAGAGTATTTGCTAAATTCAATTTTATATAGACAAAGAGCAAATAATCATCACTACAAGAAACAATTTCCAAAAAAGAAAATTTCTCTAGTAAAAGGAAATAACCCAAATTTAGAGCCTAACACAGTTTCCTTCCAAACTATTTATTTTAAAAAGGTGTAAACTACCAAGTGCCTATACATAAAATGTTTCCTCCAGATAACCAGAGCCCATTTGGTTTACCCATCTTCAGGGTTCCTAAAGGAGGTCAATTTAACATTACCATCTATCTCTCCTACCAGAAATTAAAACTAGTACCTCTTTCTACCCTCTTGGTCTACCCCCTCACCACTTCATATTTTTTCCAGCTTTCTTAAAGTACAAGTAACAAAGAGAAATTATATATATTTAGTGTATACTATGGGATGTTTTGATACATTGGATACGCTGTGAAAGGATTACCACTATTAAGCTAACAGATCCATCACCTCACATAGTTACCTTTTTAGGTGTGTGAAGAGAATACTCGAGATACAACCTCTTCACAAATTTCAAGCAAAAAATACAAGAGCCTGAATAATGCAATTAAAAGTCTGCAGTGGCTCTCTGGCTAGCCTCTTATGCATCAGGCTCTCTAGGGAGGCAGACGGACTCTTTTCAGTGTTAAGTTTTGCTTTTTTCAACCAGGACCTCAAAAGCACTGAAGAGGGTCCAAAAACTCAGACATGTGCTTATAATCCCAGCAGCTTGGAAACCTGAAACAAGAGGACTCAAGTTCACAACCAGCCTCAGCAACAGCAAGGTGCTAAGCAACTCAGTGAAACCCTGTTTCTAAATAAAATACAAAATAGGGCTGGGGATGTGGTTCGGTGGTCAAGTCTCCCTAAATTCAATCCCCAGTACCACCTCCTCACACACATACACACACACAAAAAGAGGGTCAAAAAAGATCTACTGGAGAATCTAAGCGAATCACACCAGGACATCCTGACAAAGAAAACGTACAGTGCTTCCCTCAGTGGCATCCTCCCTTCTCATCCTGATTAAGGCATTTACTGCTGCAGCAAATTCAACTAACTGGTACCAAAATTTCCATACAAAAATGAAGATGATCTTCCAATACTTTGGGTACAAGTAATATGTGTGCCTTACATTTACCTTCTATTAAGTGCTTCAAAAAGTGGAAGAAATGGTCAAAACTGCTATGTAAAGTTCTATCTTGCTAGGTCATGCTAACTTATAAGCAGTTTTCATTTCTTGAAATGGTTCATTTAAAGCACTATTGCATTTTATTTTTTCAAAACCTGCCATAGCAATTGTGTTGAATACGGCAGCCAGAAAGTTCACAGGGACAGTTTTCAAATGCCCAAAACCGGGAAATGCACTTTAAAAAATCAAATAGTTATTTCAGAATACAGAAT
Organism: Ictidomys tridecemlineatus; assembly: GCF_052094955.1. NCBI lineage: Eukaryota > Metazoa > Chordata > Mammalia > Rodentia > Sciuridae > Ictidomys > Ictidomys tridecemlineatus. The sequence goes on along the minus strand of NC_135483.1, from coordinate 123,385,108 downwards.
AAAGTCTGTGACTCTCATGACCCGGGTCAGGAATTAGACTATATTTCATTCTGCTCTTCTTGCTGAAGAGAACTTCAATTAAGATCTCCACTGAGAACAAAGATATTCAAATAAGAAGCTCCTCTGGTAGCCCAGCAAGGAGATCAGGCTTCCCCTCTCAAAGGGGACAACATAAGGACATGAAGCAGCCTGAAGATCATGAGCTCCTCTGCTCAAGGAAGCCCTGAACACCAAGGTTAAGATGCATGAAATACACCATAGGGCAGCTTTTCAGTCTCCTATTCTTATAATCGCTTCTACTTCTTAGGCTACCTGTCTTTTGTGAACTAGAACCTAAGGCAATATCAATCTCAGGTGCTTAAATAAATCCCAAAGCAGCTCAGTAGATGAGCCAGCTGTCATCTAACTATGATGGATGACAAATATATAGCAATCAATATTTGTAGATCAGACTTTTAGGAGATTCACAACTCTTGGTTTCAAATCAAGACTGTTTTCATGTCATTTGAAACAAAGAAAAACGATGGAAACTATTAGGCATCTCCCAAGAGCTGTTTTAGGCATTATATATACTTTCCCACTTAGTCATGTTAAGATCCCATTTTGCTTCTGAGAACATTAAGGCTCAGTTTAAGCAAACTGCGATAAAGTGCAGATGTAACTAGTGAAGCCAGTTTTTTTCCACCATTGTTATCATTCATCCTCTTAAACTGGCTGGTTCAACACACACTGTAACATAGCACTACAACAGACACCACATAACAAAGTACATAGACATATGCAAACCAAACACATTGGGTATACAGGGCAGAAAAACAAGAGGTTTTCCCCAATGATCCAAAGGTTAGGTTATATATGTTAGAGAGGAGATCAGCCAAAAACGTAGGAAAAAAATCTCAAGAGTGATCTATTAAGAGATGACCAAAAAGATGGAGAGACAGAAAGGGCATTCCATTTAAAGGGGAAAATTTGAGCAAAGATGCAGAGGTGGGAGAGCCCTAGACATGTAGGGAACAATGAGCAATTCCTTTAGCTTAAGCCACTTCTCAGTGCCAGGATTGTGAAACATTTTAAGGTTGCAGGCTCCTCTGAAACTTTTAAGAAGTTACTACATACAATTATTGTGCATCCAATATTGCTGTCTTCATGAAGATCAGAGAGAGATAAATCATCTGAAGATTTTTTTTTAACCTCTTATGAAATATTTCAGTTGCTGGATCACTACACAGGCAAAAAAGCTTTCCAAGCGTTCACCAACATTAACAATGGGCTGCCTTTGGCTCTAACACATTCTGAATTTTGCACATACAAATGGTTCATTCAATCAATATTTGCTGAATGCCTTCTAGTGCCAGGCACTGTGCTAGGTAAAAGAAATACAAAAATGAACTCACTTATTCTTGACTGCTAAAAGCACAGGAAGCACCACAATTAAAATGTGGTAAGTGCTATATAAATAGTAAATACAGAATGACTACTGTTACTTAATTAGGTAGAGCTATCTCGAAAGGGTAGTGGCAGAAGCAATTTTTAAAAACACTATTTTTCCCACATCTAGGTCCATCATTGATTTGGCTGAACTCTTATAGATTATGTATTTATAGACACCTTCATAGTGTTACTAAATTTCCATTCACCTCTTGATCTCTATAGATTTCATCAGTATTTTCTATGACTACAAATAAGAAATGATGAACTGGATCAGACAAGGTAAGGGACAGTCATTCAAATGCATGCCTTTATATTAATTCTCTATCATTCCCCACATCCATGTGCCCTACTATGTCTTTAAGAAAGTCAACTAAAAAGTATCAAACCAGAAAGCCCAATAATCCTCCCAAATACGTTAAGATTTCTGTTTCCAGTAAGTTTTCCTAGAGTTATCTTTGCCACAGTAAAACTACTGGCATGGCACTCCCCTGGTCCTGGGAAAGTGTTATTCTGTAAACAAAGGTTCAGAGGTGGGAGAGCCCTAGACATGCAGGGAACAATGAGCAATTCCTTTGATACAAAAGTGCAGAGGTGGGAGAGCCCTGGACATGTAGGGAACATGATACAAAGCACCCCCATTCTAGCCCTACTTAGTGTTTGCCAATTTGTTAAGTATTTGAGCTTTAAAAGGACAACTAAGTAAAATGATGTTAATATCCTTTAAAATATTTTAAAATTAAAGGATGAAGCACTAAACAAGCAAATAATAGAAGTGTAACAATATTCTGAAATACTTCACTTAGTTATGCATTGACCTCTATTAGGACAGCTCAGATCTGAGACCCATTAAATGAAATATGAAAATAAATTTGCTCCACCATAAACCATCCTAATTTTAAAGGAAGTTATTGTAAATGGACTAGCTGATAGTCACAGAAGAGTTCACTAACAATGTGGAAGCATCAATGACAAAATGACCAATAAACCAACAGGGTACTGTAGTCTCCTTAGCTTCCATGTGCCAGCCCCCATTCTGAAGCAGGTCAGTATTTATTGAATGAACTGGCTCAAGCCCAGACATACACACATAGTGTCCTCCTTTAGAATACCATTATCAGCCTCTAAACAAATCACCCTCTACATCAGCAGGGCTCAGCATCACCTGGCTAATCTCAAAATTTCTCTCTTTTCCATGACAGTATCAGGAAGCACAGCAAAAAGATAGCTGGTTTCAGCTCCTTACCTCTATCCATATGGGGGTGGAGGTAAAGTTTTTATTTGGGGGGTCTTTTTTGGTTTGTGTTTTTGTTTCTGTAGCTGATACATTCAGACCTCCCTTAGTCATCCCCCTCAACACCTGGGTAGCTTCTCCTCCCTCGTCTGCTTCAAGACACACCACTTCCCATTTTTAAAAATCCCTCCAGAAAATTCATTCCATGAAGAATCTCATTCATAGCACACACTTCCACCTATCTCATTAAAAGCATGTGAATAATGCATAATGCTTGTGTAACAGTAAGCTGTCTACACCACATTTCACACTTACAACTTCTATTAAATCCACCAACAAAGTAGCAAGGCAGCTAGGCCATTGATTACTGCCTCTATTTCCCACATGAGCCCCAGCTCAACAAAAACCCCACTGTGATCATTTTTGCATCCTCAGCAACTTACACAGAATGCTTAATAAATAAGAAAGCAAGAAAGGGATTTGGGAGAGATGAAACAATAAACATTAGGTCTTCTGATTGCTAACTCAATGCTCTGAAAATAAAATAGAGAGAACAAAAGTAGGTTAGCCATAAAATTAAATACATGGTACAAATATGTAGTTTCTTATATTCAAGTGGAACCATACAAAAGGATTTATGCCTGAATTATGATCCAAATATGTCCTTCCAGAGCTAAGAAAAACACTGGCATACTGAAAATAAAGGATAAATGTTGTTGTTTAACAGTTCCATAAATAGGGATATTAAATTGTTAAACATTACCTAGAGCAAATTTGATCCAACACATTCTAAATGATCCTACTTGAAAAGATGCTTGCATATAAACTTTCACCCAAAAGCAAGGCAATTCAAATGTGGCTGAATTTATCTTGTGTCTTTAGGTTCAGAACTTTAAGAAAGCTCAAGAAAAAGCATCTAAATTATTTTATTGTGGGCCATTATTTAAAGTATCAAGTCTTTTAGCAAACCAAAACTAAGAGGTAAGAGAATTCTAATCGCAGATGATGGAGACAAACAAATGCAATAATAAGCTTCTGCTGAAGTTCCCACTTCTCAGAGTCTTATTCTATAGAGAAGTACTGTGCAACAAACTTGTTGATGCCAAGTTTTCTATATTTCCACCATCCAATATGGTAGATACTAGCCATCCATATACAGCTCTTGCATACTTGTGAGATAGCTAGGTTGACTGAGAAACTAAATTTTAAATTTTAATTTGTATTTAAATAGCCACATTTAGCTGGTGGCTACCATACTGGACAAAATAATAATACAAGATGACAAAATGTCAATGCTGGGCTTCAAACCCAGGGTCTTGTACACACTAGGCAAGTGCTTTACCACTGAACTACATCACCAGCCCCAAATGCATTAACTTTCAACAAGATCTCTTTCAAAGGGGATGACTAGATAGACTCCTAGAAGTCGAAAAGTAAGACCAGATGTTTATCTAAGGATTTTATTGCTAATGCAGACCTTCAAGATCTAGTAAAGGGAAGTCTTGCTCAAGGTCAAATAAATATAAACAGTTAGTTATAAGCTGGGCTATTCCTCCACCCTCATTGCTCTCCAAGATAGTAATCTGTTTAGAAGCTAAACAAGGATACCAGATGAAAAGGGAAATTAATAATGACAAATCTACAAAGTGTCAGCCACTAAGACAGGGTCTTTATAACTGCAATCATATTTTATTTATAAAATTCTGATAAGTAGCCATTCCTATTCCAGTTTAGTAACTCCAGAGAGATTGGCAAAACCAGGATTCCAGCCCAGAACTGTAATTGCAGAAGGCAATTATACCATCACACTGCCTCCTTGAAGGCAAGTTCTTCTCAAGATTTCAATCAGTTCTCTGATTCTCCAACTTTCATTGAAGTGGCTGACCACATGTCCTCAAAGCTTCCAATGCCTAGTAAACTCTACCTAGAATGCAGGGAATCGGGTATCCTCACCAAGCACCAATAATCCTTCATTTCCAAGAAAGCAATGACAAGTTACATTTCTCCCCCTTTCTTATAGATGTCACTACCTTTGACCTTACAGCAGGCTGCATCAGCTGGAGAGCAGCCAGAGGAAGAGCATAGCCCAGCCAATATTTACTAATTAATCCCCAGGAGTGTGTGGAGGAGGTCACAATATTCCGTAATAACATCACTCTTCCCCTCCAGAAAAAGTGGGTTGATCATCCAAGGCCACATTGCAAGGCCGCCTGCCTGAAATCTCTCCACTCCTCAGACGTCCCTGGCTCAAAGCTCCTTCCTCAGCTCCCATGAGTCCAACTGATCCTTTGCAGAAATCCTCAGAAAGGACCTTTCTGACTTCAGAGGAACTCTTCTCTCCACAGACAGCATCAGAGGTTCATGCTGTGTTCAAAGGCTTCCTGCACTGCACACCTCAGCTAGAAACAAAGTGACAGCAAATTCTAAGAAAATATGTCCACAAAATCTGTACAAGAGTGCTTACAATGGCATGAGTTTTAATTGCCCAAAAGTAGTAACTCGAATGCCCATCAACTAATGAATGGAAAAATAAAATGTGGTTTATTCCACAGAAGTTACTAAAAATCACCTAATATAGATTTTTAAAAGGTGAATTCTATGGTACTTGAATTATATCTCAATCAAGTTATGTGGGGTTATTTTTCCCCTAAGTTGTATTTCAACTGTTAATTAAAATGTATGAAAGTCAAACTGGCATTGTTTTTAAGAAGTCTTTCCTAAATTCAGCTGAAGACTTTGCAGACTGTCTTTCATTGAAATGGTAAAACACAAAAGCCAAAGAAAAGCCAAAGTCATCTCCATCTTAACAGTTAAGGAAATTGTATCTTAGCTGTATATATGAGTCTGGATTACCCAGAGAGTGTGGAAAGAAAAAAAAAAAAAAAGAAAATGAAATGTCAGAAAGACCTAGTAATTATTGTCTGAATTAAATTTAAAGTTCCCTGTTACCAAATCTGAATAGATTAGACTAGATTATAATCTAGGAATAATTGCCAAATGTCAAGTCCTATTCTAAGCACACACACTACTGGACACAACTTAATCCTCATAACCACCTATCTTCGGGCATGAGTAAAATTAGGGTTAATGGGGCCTTGCTCTGGTGCCTCTACCCATTCCCCCAGTCTGCAGAGCCACTGCTGGTAGGAAAACCAGTTAGCCAGGAATAGTAGACAGGACTCCAATTGTTTGGCCACCAACACGTGGTCAGTGTTACAGAGAAGGGATACTCCTTCTCTAACTGTAGACTGCTATGGTTCCAAAGCTCTTCCTCTATGAAAATGTTCTATAACAAAATGTAGTATTATTCTTGGGCACTGCAAATAAAACTCAGTCCTTTAAAAATTAAACTCATTAAAGAAGCACATATTTTTATAAATTAAATGTAAGTTAATCTGTATATGAAAAACCATTAATGACAACATCTCACATCCACCAATGAAATATTATAATTGCAGTTCAATAACAATAGTGAAAATGAGTGACCACCTCAAGGTCTAAAAGCAAGAGACAGTTTTGCAGGGAAAAGATCATAGTGCCAACTCACTCCTGCCCTCCAACTACTTCCAAAGGCCAAATCCAGCTAGAAATGAGGGTCTTTAATACAGTTTAGAAGGGTAAGCAAAATGCAGAGTGAGTCTGCATGCAAAAGAAAATTAATCTGGGGTTGTAGCTCAGTGGTAGAGGGCTTGCCTGGCACTGGGTTCATCCTAAGTACCACATAAAAATAAGTAAAAATATTGTGTCCATCTACAACTAAAACAAAATTTTTTTTAAAGATATTAATCTGCACATGGGTCAGGGGCCCAGCAGAAAATCATCTAGCGGCCAATTGGACTTATCTAAATACATATTCAAATGGAAGGAAAGCAAGTTTCACCACAAATAGAACTAAGAGTTCCCCATAGAAAATGGATTAAAAGCATTTTCTCACAATCCCTCCCTACTGGTCCATGTCTCTAGTTACTCAGGTTTAATTCAGGATAGTTACTAAATTTAAAGCCATTAAAATAAAGACATTTCTGTTATCTGCCTCATTTTCATTCCAGTTTTCTACCCATTTTTCAAATATCTTGATTGAAAGCTAGTACAATACAGCTTCCCAAACTCACACATTTACAACTGACACAAGACCAGCACTTACTTTTCTAGAATTGTCACGTTGTTGAATCAAGAAAGTCTAAGTGTGAAGATCACAATAATGATCTTCTTCCACACATTTGTAACAAAACTATTACCCAGTCCTGACGCTCACCCAGGTACCACGCAGGATAGTTCACTTCCCTTTCAGCACTAGAGAAAATAATATTCCAGCCCCAACGTGGTTAGTCTTCCAACCTAATTCAGAATTTAGAGTGAAATACTCCCACTTGCAGTCTACCTCTTCTAATGCTAAACTTATTACTAAGTCTCCTTATTGGAGAACATTCATCCAACGACTATTACATACATAACTGAAATGTTTTCCAAGCTTAACAGCACTCGGAAGGGAAAATGTGCCTACAAGAGAAGCCTCTTTGCCCAGAACTATACAGATCAACTACAGGGTTGTAGTTTGGAGCTTTGATGTTCCTAGAGGCCACATGTTGAAGGCTTGGTCACCAGTCCATAGCACTATTGGGAAGAGGTGGAACCTTTAGGAGGTAGGCCTAGCAGAAGGAAGTTAGGTCACTGAGGGTATGTCCATGAAGGGGATATTGGGACCCTGGTTCCTCCCCTCTCTCTTTGGTTCCCAGCCACCATGAGGTGAACAGCTTTACTCCATTGTAGGCTCTTTTCTGTGATGCTCTGCCTCAACACAGACCATAAAACAATGAAGTCAGCCAACCATGGATTGAAACCTCTGAAATCATGAGCCAAGATAAACCTTTCCTGCTTTAAGTTGATTATCTTGGGTACTTTGTCACAGCAATGGAAAGCTGACTACCACAATTCCAAATATTCTTTTCCACTGCCCATGTAATTGGTCACAATATCTAGGAAATTATATAGTTTTGGATGCAAAGAACATCTTCTACCCTGCTGCTCAAATCTAGAAAAACTTCATCTATTCATGTGTTCTGATTTTTAATTAAAAATAATAATAATTAGAGAACAATTTTGTTACAAATATGTGCTTAATGAATTGTTTTGAATGCCTATCACTCAGATTTCTAATGGTTAAAAGTATACTCTGTATAAAATTTACTTTAAAATGCTTCAGAAATATCAAACCCAATTCTACTCTTCTATCCACATTCTGGCACATACTAAACTCTCCCAGAATAACATTTTCCAGTAGCTATAAAAGCCATATAGAACAACCAGACAGACTTTTCCCATGCCACAAACTTCGCAGAGAACTTCTTCAAAACTTGGAGAATTAACCTTGATTAGTCTCACAATGTTTCTTATGACTCGTAAGGACAACAGCCAATTTTTAGCAGAATTTTGGAGGCAGGATAGATAATCAAGATAACTTTGTTTAATCCTTTTATTTTATGGATTAGGAAACGAGTACAGAGAGATGAAATAATTTGTTCCAAATCATACAACCTTTTAATATTAAGGCTGGAATGACAACCCTGATCCTTGACATGGGTCCAGAGCTTTTGACTTTACTATGTTGCCATCTGAGACCAACCTAAACCAAAGACACAGTATAACAGAACTCTTGTCTTTTGATTTCCCAGACACCTGTGCTTGAAGTCAAAATGCACTTCCTTTTCTCAAATGAGCACTTGCTTCTCAGATTTTTATAAGTCAACTTTTTAAAAAAAAAAAAAAAGGTGCAAAAATAGTCTTCAATAAAATAAGAGGAAGCCACACTGTCAACAATCCACTGAGAAGAATAGCCCTTGCCTTTAACTGGTACTAAACAGCCAGAGTTCTTACTGTCTAGAGTTCTTAAACTGCAGAGTGGCTCTCAGAAGTGCCAGGTTAGCCATACAGGCCTTGTCAAGGTCAAAGCACAAAGTGGTTTTTGAGGGCTTCATCAAGGCACGTGAGCACAGCAGGACGAAACACTCCACTAAGATGTAGAAGACACCCTAAGAATAAACAGGCGAGATGAGAGTTATAACCAAAATGAGTCCTTTGTCCGATGTAACAGTGCACTTTTTCCCCATAAGGCCCTATTCCAAACCAAAAATCTAAAAATAAACAAAAGTTTCCACTAACCATGAAGAGAAATCCAAATTGTGATGGATGCTATACAGTTTATATAGCTACCTGAGGGCTACTGACCAAATTTCTAAAAAGAACCTTTCATATAACAAACACATTATGAACCATAAATCTGACACAAATTATATATAAGACTCCATTGGCAGACTTCTATAATTTGTCTCCCTACAGAATATTCTAGTGCTGAACAAAGGTAACTGGCTTAAAATACATGCCAACTAGTGCTTGCATTTGTATTAATTAAAATACTTTCATTAGCAATAAATAGCCTTTACTCAAAAGTGTATGATTTCTCCCACTGAATTGAAGGCTCTTATCTCCTATATACCACCTCATTCATGGGCCAAAAGAAGATGAAAATTACTGTCATCTGGTTTAACAAAAGGAGAAAAATGTTTAAAAACAAGCAAAAAAAAAAAAAAAAAGCATCCTAATGATAGTCCACAATAATCCCAGCCTATTGGAACTCATGGATTGTTTAGTCTTCTCCCACAGTGAGCAGGACTGACTCATTTTATCAATAGAATATCACAGACATTGTTCAGCACTTCCTGAGTAGTTTCCACCTTGGTCTCTCTGCTACCTCTGGGGAAACCCAGCTACCATGTAGAGCTAGCACACAAGCTATCAGTGGTGACACCTACAAGGAAAGGCATGGAGGCCTCTAGGCAGTAGCCAGCCACCCCTCACCAAACCTGTCAAGAAGATGCCTTTAAAATAAATCTCTAACCCCAGTCAGGCCTTCATGACTGCTGGCCCTTCCTAAGACTACAACCTCAAGAGAGGCCCTGAGGCAAAATCACCCAGTTTTCTGACCCACAGAAACTATGAGGATATAAACATTTGCAACTGTTTTAGACTTGCGGGTTTTGAAGTAATTTGTCACACCACAATAGATTACTTACACACTTTCCCTGATTAGCTCAAAATCTCCTGCTTAACAATTTTTAATCTTGTCCTTTCCAGTGACTCAGTGACCACTGGAATCACTTCTCAATCAGCTTTTCTCTGCAAAGAATGCATCTCTCCTAAGTCACCAACACAGACTCTTAATTATTACCAGCCATCCTTTTTATGAAGTCAACAGATGCTGGAAGTTACCTCTGACAAGCCACTTCCAACCAGCTCAATACATTCCATCCTAGTGCTAATGAAAGATTAATTTCAAGGCATGAAAGGGTCACCCCCAAATTTGAATCTTAAAATACTAACTTCCAATATCATATATTAGGAGATGAGGCCTTGGGGAAGAAATTAGGTCATGAGAACAGTGCCATCATGACTGGGATATCAGTGCCCTTATAAAAAGGACACCAGGGATTCTCTAGCCCTCTTTCCACCATGTGAGGATACAACAAGAAGTCAGCAGTCCACAACTCCAAAGAAGATCCTCACCAAAAGCAGACCAGGCTGAGTGCCATCTGGATTTTGGACTTCCACCTCCCAGAAACTTAAATAAAATTTTGTTATTTAAGTCGCTCACTCTATAATAGTTTGCTACAGCAGCTGAACCAACACAATCAATAAGAGGTCATAAGTTTGTGCTCCCAAATATTCTATAGTCATCAGAATTTTTCCTTGTTAAAGCAAGTCAAATCCTTGTGTGTCCAATACCTCTCCATCCACCCTTCTTCCCTTCAGATTTCATACTGTGTTTTTCACACACAATACTCAGCAAGGAAGAAGCCAACACAATTATAAATTCAAAGACTCCAGGAGACACATATAAATAACCAAACAACAATCCATCATTATACATGTTTTATCATCATGAAATATTTATTATTGGTTTTTTAGTAGTATTCTTAAAAAATAAGCTGAGAGAGAAAAGGAAAGAGAAAGAAACAGAAAGAAATGTAGGGCAATGGATGTTTTCTGAGGACAACAGAAGCTGGAAGAACAATCCCAAGGTTCAAATTTCCACATCCTTGCATTCTTTCTCACTAAGTCAGACCCCATGTGCCTGCCTTGGGTAAGAGAGAAATGCTTTCATGTTAATTACCTACATGTCCAGTCATGGAATACTAAATTGCATACGTTAGTGGCCTAGACAATCAGCATGCAGTGTTTGCACAAATGAGCCTCCCACCGTTTCACTTAAATGCCTAAACAGAACCACAAATTTTGAAGATTAACAGGAATACAAACAAAATCAATAAAGTAAAATATCAAAGGCAAGACATCAAGCAAATAGACATTACTGTACAATGAAAGCCATATTTAAGGTGAAGAGACTGTAATTTAACTGCATAGTAAGCACTTGTTTAAGTCTTATTTGCCAATCAGCCACATAGCTTATATGTAAGTAATAATTTGGATTTAGGATGGAGAAACCTTTCCGATTCATTAAATTGCAACCCAGCCAGGTAATGCTGACCCTATAACCTCCTGTAAATGCAGTAGGAAGTAATTAGTAATTAGAAATTGCCTCCTCCCTTTGTGACAACACTATACAGGAAATGCTGAATATGTTAAGATTTTTCAAATCAATGGCTTCAAACTACACAAACTTTTTTCCTTATGAGAGGTGGGGCATGATTTCAAGAATCACTTTTAAAAATAATGCCTAGACCACTGTCCCATTCTCAGGTGAATACTTTATTACAGAAAACTAAGGAAAATTTCATTTAGGAAATAAAAATTGTACTAAGTTGAAAGATGCCCAGGCTAAAATCAAGGAAAGATCTGATATGAAAGGAAGAAACACACATGCACACATAGATGTAATTTAATGACTTTTATTTCTTTGCCAAAATTGAACTTTTTACATTAAACAAGAGATGGGTAAAATTCTGATACTAAAAAAGAAATCAAGAGAAAAAGAATGTTAATTCTTCAGAGAATTCTCCTTCATATCCCCAACCAAAAATTTATAAAACATTCACAAAGTGTAAACATATTCCCATTTGACTCAACAGTTCTGCTCTATTTTTTTTTCCTCCCAATTTCCCTCTCTTCTTTCCTTAGTCTCTTTTTTAAAAAGAAAATAACCCTGAAGTATCAACTCAATTGACTCCAAAGACCATTGGCCAACTTGTTCCATCCTTCAGAAGCAGCAGGAGAAGGTCAGTACCAATTTTCCTTGGAGGAACTATTTTCACTGCTGGGGAAAAAAAGAATCTTTCAAACTGAAACAACAACAAAAAAATTATATCTTGAAACTGTGTCTGCAAGACTTCAGCATGTCATGACCAGCTCAATTAGGCTATCAATTAGGGTTGGACACAGTCACCAAGAAGCTGCCTGGGCTGCAGTCTTCAGAACTGATGAGCAAGCTAACTCACTGCGAGCAGATTCTATAAACTTTCCTCATAAATAAGTTTTAAGATGGAAATCACAAAGAACATTCAAAAGTAACTGATAAATACCAGAGAACAGAATCTCTTTGAATCAGGTGCACAGTCAGCTTCCTGGAGCCCTGGGGTGTGGTTTTAAAACAGTTGAGAGGAAGCAAGACAAGATGACCTCACACACCTGGAAGACACTCTGATTTCACAATGCCCTTCCAACCTGTTTTGCAAATTATCAGTGCTCTTGGGGATCCAAGAAATTCCCCATTTCACTCTTTCAATGCAGACATTATTGCCTAAGAACTTTGTCAAGTAAAATATAGATCATTTGAATGCAAAAGCCTTAAATGTGTACATATAGGACCTTCTTTAATGTGATAATCCACATATTTTTCAGCCTCATTCTAAAGTAATCTCCAGCAATTAAGTCACATTTCCACTCAAAGATTAGGAACATAAAGGCCAAAGTCAAGACTAACAATCCACAGTAAGGGGATTCTCCTACACTAAATAAGCAAAATAAAACCCAGAGCATTTTAAACCAGAGCATAGTATTTGTGAAGCAGCAATTCTACCAGGATTAATTTTTATCCTGTATATCTAGACCCTAGCTCTAGTCAAGTATATATTACTATGCTTAATCCAGTATCAGGCAGTTTCTAGCACAGAACATGTTCAATTAATATGACAAAGAAAAATGCACTGTTCTTGTTCTTAAGCAAAAGTCCCAATACATCCAGAATTAAATTCTTCTTGCCCCCTAAAACCCAATTGGCCCAGTCTATTGACCAATCTCCACCAATCATTTTCCAAAATCCTAGGCACCACACACATGGAGTTATTGACTCTTGCCTCCACCATTCTACAGATCAAGTGTTCTGAACCTGGGATCCATGACCCCTGAGAGTCAACGAATGGGCTTCTGAAACTGCATGTTTGTGTATGTTTGTTTGTGTGTGTGTGTGTGTGTGTGTGTGTGTGTGTGTGTGTGTACACTTTTCTTGGGATAAGGATTCACAGTCAATTATTAAGAGTCTCTAAGGAGCCCCCAGTCTAAGGACCAATTTGAATGTAAGCCCAGTCTTCATTCTTAGGCACTAATACTTGGTTCTTTTCCCTTTCTTCAATTTTGCAGTCACCTCTCCTGTTTTCACAGCTGTTCACTGTCTAATAATGATGGCAGCAGACTTGATGAGGCTTTCTAACTCTTGTCTTTGTTCACTGTAAATCATCTTAAGACTGTTCCCAGATAACATTCCTAAAAGTTAGCTCGATCACAACTTCTCCTGTCCTTTCCAGAATTTGTGAGATTCTGGCCATATCAACTACATGCAGCCCCCACAACCTACCTTTCTCTAGAATGCTTTCCCCAAAACTGCTACCCATCTCTCTTGAGTCCCAGCCATTACATTCATCTCCCACCGTCCAGTTCAAAAGTCTTCACTTTTTTTCCTATTTCCTTGTCACTCTGACCCCAAACAGTACATATACCTCCCATTTAATATATTTTCCTATTACAGATTTTGCTACACAAGTACTTTGTATTCTCATCTCTATATACTCCAATATAGGGCTCAGCATACCATGGTCACTCAAGAAATACTCATTGAATGAATAAATCACATATTATACATTGGGCACATAGTGTGCAATACCATATATGATCTTCAATAATTCTTTTACTTCATCTTATATATCAATTTTCTAAATCCTCTGCTTAATAAAGGTATTATTTAGGGTTCTCAGGATGAATGTTCAAGATGGGAGGAAAAGACCCCTCTCAAGAAATCTGTAATTAACAAATTCTACTCATGGGAGACAATTCTAAACTCTCAATGCCAAAACAAAAAACAATCCAACTCAAACCTTTGTTGAATAAAGCTGGATTTATTTCAGATACTAAACAGAAACATTATTGAGGAAACTCATTTATGTAAGATCAAAGTCATAGGCTAATTCCAAAATCTGGGTTAGTCTCTGGCTGCATGATTTACCATTTTACCAGGAAAAGTGCCCAAAGCCTATCTAAATAGATTAATTTATTGGAAAAACTAGTCATGGAATTGCTTCAGAAATTCTGCCAAATTTGCTCTTGCTGCACTAGATTGTCTCAAGATATGTTTTATAGTTTATGACTGTTTTGGTTTAAAAGCCTGGCTCTGCTAACATGAAAATATGCAAAAGCAGGGTCAAAAAAAATTTAAGACAAAACTGCCAACATTTTTGTTTCATTCATCCCTTAAATAATCTATTGTTTAATAATTCTGTGCATAACCTGTGGGTTTCAATTTTATTATAAAATATATATTTATTTATTGGGTTGGGGTGTAACAAAGTAGGAAAACACTTGTCTAGCACATGCAAGGCCCTGAGTTCAATACCCAATGGGAAATATACACACACATACACACACATACATACACACACACACACACACACACACACACACAAATACACAGAGACAAATTTTTACTTTTAATGTCCCTATGGATCTGGTACAAATTCCTGAAGGAGGCAAAAAAATTCAGTAAAAATGTTGAAACATGGTCTAAATTGCTATGGGTCCAAATTTTTATCCCTTACTTCTCCTTTCTGTGTAAACTCATTTCTCCATAATTAATATATCTAAAGGGGAAAAGTGTCCAAGAGGGAAGCTTCAGATATCTGAAGCTCCTCAGGCAACTACTTCATGAGCACCTGATTAATACACTCACACAAATAAAAATCAATGCTATAAATTCCAATGTGAACAACAGCAAAACCAAGAAGAATCAAGTATTTACTCCAAGCCATTTGGGGTCTGCTATAGCAAAATAAATTAATGTATGGGACTGTCTACACAAGTATCAGAGATACCAAATATAAAAGTCAGCCCACCACTGAGGCTATAAAAATATTGACTTGTCAGAAGCATCCAGAATAACTACTCTTTTATAAAGCACTTCAGAAACATTGAGAAACAAGGGGGACAAAAATTAAATTGTTGCAATTAGCAAGAATCTTTGTAAAAAGTTCCCAAAGGAAACTCTAAATGGGAATAGAAGAGCCCCATGATTCAGTCATCCTCTTATATTGAGATTCAAACAAAGACTTATCAGGAAACAAAGTAACAAACATAAGAATAAGTTTACTATGATCCATTTCCATTTAGCTATAATTTAACATCTAGAAACTTGAAATAAACGGTATTTAAGAATCTGATTTTTGAAATTTGTTTTTTATTTTTTTCCTTTGTTGATAACAGCTTTGCGATATCATCCACATTCCATGTAATTCATCCATTTTAAAGAATACAATTCAGCATCTAAATTTTTTCACAGAGCTGTGCTGCCATCACCACCATCGATTTTGGGTCATTCTCATCACTTCAATTAAAAGCCCTGTAACCTCCAGCAATTCCCAACCCCAGTTCCCGAAGGCTTAGGCAATCACTGAAATACTGTCTCCACAGATTTACAAATTATGGACATTTCACGTACACAGAATCTTACATCTGTGAGAGTAATGGTCTAATGTTTTCTAGGTTCATCCATATTGCACTGTGTATTCCTCTGTATGATCAAATAATATTCCACATTTATCTTCTCTGTGCAACAGTTCATGGGAATGACTTTTAAAGGAGTCAAACATCAATGAGTTACTGAGTGAAATCTTGGTATCAATAAAAAGGGTTCCTGAAATTAGTATAGACTGTTTCATACATCATTAATCAAGGATTACCAATGATCCTAACTATTGACTCTCAAGCACTACAGGGTGCTCAGTACCTTTTGCACACCAAAAAGTGTCAGAGAGAGGGGAACCATGGAACAGTAACTGAACTAGAACAAGAACACTAGTCTCTCTTTCAGTCCTAGATTCTGTATCTATAAAATATCCCAAATGCTTTTGGTCAGAACTAAGTCTCCTTCAGGAGTTAGCCCATTGTATCTCTATCACTGAGAAGGAAAATGAAATCCAAGGAAGAAAGTGATTTTAAAGGTTAAACACCAATTGATGGCACTGTTAAAATTCAAACCTAATTCTCCTAATGCCCATTTTGTTATTTTTCACTGCTCTGATTTGCCCCTTTAAACTATATTTTTCATGATCCTAAAAAAATGATCTGAATGTGTGCCAAGGCTCAGCTACTAGGAACAAGAAAGAGAGACTTCTGACAGTCCAACAATATGGAACCA
Organism: Ictidomys tridecemlineatus; assembly: GCF_052094955.1. Taxonomy (NCBI): domain Eukaryota; kingdom Metazoa; phylum Chordata; class Mammalia; order Rodentia; family Sciuridae; genus Ictidomys; species Ictidomys tridecemlineatus. The sequence continues at coordinate 123,368,813 of NC_135483.1, read as the reverse complement.
AGCTGCTCAACAACATAACACTTTGCAAAAATTCAAAATTTCTAATTAAGGACATGAAAAAATGATCATATGGATTCCCAAAACAAAATCAATTCAAACTGTAAGAATTACCTACCAACTAATAGCAGAGCTTGTCTCTGGGCAGGGGAATTAGAAATTATATATTTTCTTTTTAAACTGCATTTTATATTCTACATAATAACTTTACTGGAACAAGACTGAAATTGAGTGTAATTCCTCATTCTACATTATTATACACAAAACAATTTCCCTTTACCAAAGCCCGTTACAGGATTCATCCCATATCAATGTTAGATAATCTGTTCTTCAGATGGTGAAGTGAAAATGCAGGGGATTATAGGGAAGTTACTGGCACAATTGAGATTAAAGTCCCTGGATGTAAACATGCCAGCCTTCATGGTTAAGTGGCTAATCAGAAACATCAAGCAATGAAAAGGAATGATTTCACAGGAACAGGCTATTTTGTGAAATCTATAATGTAACATTTAGGCACCTAGAAACAAGGTAACCAACCATCTTTTCATGTGATACTGTTTTGCCACTGAACTCAAGAGGATTAGATTTAGGTAGAAACAGACACAATGAATGAGGATAATTATCTGTAAATGTAATAGCAAAGTGAAAAAGTATAATTGAAACAAAGCAAAAAGTTCACAAACCACCCACAATGTAAAACAGATAGTCCAAAAGGTTGCCTAGGGTTGTTTTCATTTTTATTTTAGTGGAAGCATTCCATGGAGTAAAAATTAAATTGGGGATATCAAACTAAAGGTAAGCAAAAATCTGCAAAATTCTATTACTATCATTATCCAGATTCTCACCACATGTGAAACTCAGGAGACAATTTTTTTTTCTTTTGAAAGTGTAGCATTTTTCAGATAAACGTTTTTCTAGGGGGAAAAAAAATAAGGCTACAGATACTAATATTAACATGTCCGCTACTTTTTAGACCTCTTCTCAATAGTCTCCAGAGCCTCAATTCTTTACTTTTTCTGTGCAGCCAAAAATTTAAAAGGCAAATGTTACCAATCTTTGCATACTGCAAAGGAATGGTTACTGGCAATTCAGCAAAACCTAATAAATAGTCTCCCCCACCCCCACCCCGCCCTCTGATACTAAAGATAAAAAATAGAGATGCTCTACCCATGAGCTACATACTAGCCCTTTTTATTTTGAGATAGAGGCTAAAATTTGCCTCAAAATTGGGATCCTCCTGTCTTAGCCTCCCAAATTGCTGGGATTACAGGTTTGTGCCACTGTACCCAGCTTAACAAATAGTTTTATGAACAAACTTCAAGAGCAAAAAAATTCTTCATTGTGGGTTTTATGCAATATCTGACCAGGTTGTTTCAATACTGTATTATTTTAGAAATTGTCATGTAATACACATTTTCCATTTAATGTAGATATTAGAATGGTATAGAAAGTGCAGCACCATTCATATAATGAAGTGTTGTTTTGTGAAACACTTTTTTGTCCACTCCCTCCACCCTCAGATTTATGTAACTGGTATTTGTTGGACTATGAATGTATAACGTATTTTGATAAAGGCTGCAGTCAATTATCCTCAAGTATAATCTTAATTCTTTCAGAATAGGCCATCAGTATTTATAATCAGAAGATAATGTATGGGTCATTTGTTAACAGGGAAAAAGTGACTGATTGCAAAAATGAGGAAGTAACTGTTCTCATTCATCCTACTATTAACATTTCATTAATCTTACTATCAACAGGTATGTCTGAAGAGCAATGACACCATTTATGGCTTTCTTAATTTCCTTTATTATGTTGCAGTTTGTATTTTCTGATAGAATAAGAGCAACTAACATAATAGTGACATTCCCTTTCAATAAGCAGTCCTTTGAGGTTTACAGCCTGCAAGTTTGTTATTGTCACCTTCCAAGCGATAGCTACTCAGACCATCCCTTACCTCACCCTGTATCTTTGAAAAGTAAGTAAAGCACTTGATGCATGTCATAGAGTCCAAGTGCCTAGTTCAATTTCCACTCAACTACTTCCTAAGCACCTCATTAAAATACCATAAGGTAGAAAATTCCATATGATTGTTCTGAGAAATATACATAAAGTGCGCACACAGTGAAAGTCCTCAAAAAAATTGTGTTGATTATTAACCTAACTTTGATAGTAGGGCAACATTCATTGAGCAAGTAAACAAGAATAGACAGAATAAAGGAAATTTCCTCTTCTACACAACGGCTTTGTAAATGGTGGTAGAAAACAGTTATTCAAAAACTCTCACCAAACAAAGATGGACTAAATGGGGGAGGGTGAGGAGTGTCAACTACACACTTAGCCTGTGCTATTAGATTCCTCAACATCCTTGTTTTTATTTGTTATACACAAAAAAATAAATAAATAAACTCTTAAGCCTGCTACAAACGTAAAACTGAAGCACACCTAGCACAATAGTTCAGCTATGTCCAAAATGATTACCACATGCAGTGAGCCACTAGGAAGATTAAGATCCCTAGAGCCTCTGCCCACTTTTTTTTGGTCACCTGTTTAATACATAAATCCATGTTGTGTGTGTTTGTTTATAGTTTAGTGAGTTTATATATGCATCACATTGAACTCACAGTCAACAGCCCTATAACTCACACCTCTGAAATACCTTATCTCACATACACATTTCCATATGGCACATCACAGTCTTCCTGCTCTTAGGAACACTATGGAAAACTTCAATACAACATTATCTGTAGAAGCCACTTTAAACAGCAAAAATCACCAAAAAGCATGAAAATACTAAAAGAAAAAAAATGCAGAAAATGGAAAACAAAAGATTGCCGTGTGATACACAAGCTGAAGAGAGAAGGCAGAGAGTTGCCGCGTTCAGCCTCAGCTGAGAACAAGCATCAGTTGACTCAAACCTTCATTGCTCTGGGAATGCCGGTAAGAGCACCCAGAGTACTGACTTTGAGGACACAAATAGGCAAATTCACAAATCCAGAATCCACAAATAATGAGGATCAACTGTAAATACCTCATGGTGGGGCTGGGGATGTGGCTCAAGCGGTAGCGCGCTCGCCTGGCATGCGTGCGGCCCGGGTTCGATCCTCAGCACCACATACAAACAAAGATGTTATGTCCGCCGAGAACTAAAAAATAAATATTAAAATTCTCTCTCTCTCTTTCTCTCTCTCTCCCTCTCTCACTCTCTCTATAAAAAAAAATACTTTATGGTACATGTATTCAATGAGTATAATTCAAAACAACCTAAAGAGATATTAACATGAATCCTTTTCAAACAAATTTATAAAGATTCAAAAGTACACACAGATGATACCATGTCTGTAAATTTAGAAACAAACTATACATATTTTTTACATGTCTGAGGAATGACACATGGCAATTCAGGATAGTTTTACCTAAAGAGAGAGACAAGGAAACGAGGATGAAGAGTTTCACTGTGTCTATAATATTGTTTTTTACCCATCCTGTCATGCTACGACTATTTCTTAAAACATACCCATTAGAATTAATTCTGAATGGTTAAGTACACATGCTACAACATTACATTGTACAAAAGGATATTTTTGGGGTCTGAAATTATAATACTCATTTAACAGTGTGATAAACTAAGACTATTACAAGAATCTGTTTACACAGAAGGGAAGAATGCCTGGAAGAGAGATAAAAAGAAGACAAAGGGTCAAATTTTCATTTCTAGAAGCACCCTACGTATCTGCTCCTTTGAAGTTCATGGGAGTTTCTTCCCAGAAAGACTACATGCAGCACAGAGCAGGACGATCCAAATCAAGCTCAGTCACTGGAACACAAGACAAAGCCAAACCTAAAAAAAATTACTCAAGTAGAGAGGGTTGGGAAGGAAAGTTCTTGAATGTAAACTAATACAAGAAGGATAGTTCCTATAGCCAAAGAAGAGGGATAACTCATAAGGGATATTTTCCCTGGGATAAAGCAATGGTTTTCTTAAGGCAGTGAAAAAAGATATCATCTAACTCCCAATTCTGTTTCTGTTCAAGAAAAAATAAATGTTTGTGATGCTGTTACATTTCATTTATAATTCTCCTCTTTATTCACTTTTGGCAGTTACTATTGTGAGCATTAGGGTAAAGTCTAGCACCCCGCCAAAAACACCAGCAATGTGATTGATGTGTGATTCAAAAAAGCTGTCAAAATGAACACTCCAAAAGAAATGAGTCACATGGCTGGGCCAGGCATGCTAATATTTTTGTACCATATTATAATCCTTTTCATCTGGACCTTCTTAGAGTTGGTTTATTACGTCCTTTCATGTAATTCTAAGCTGACTAAGGGTTACAATGAAAGGAATAAGAAGTTTGACAGAATGGGTTCATACCTTCATTACTAAAATCCAAAAATTAAGGCTACTTGATATGGAAATAGGACACACACACACACAAAAAAAAAAATGCATGCAGCTTTAGCCCACGCAACTTTAAGAACCCTCAAGGGTCTGAGAACAGAGAATTTTATCTCACAGTATTCTGACAGTGCTATCAGATAGTCCTTTATCTCACTAACTTAAAAAAATTAGATTGCTGCTATAAAATTCAGGGCAAAAGTGACACTGATCAGACGAGAACAAGTAAACAATTTTCCTTACTGCAAAAGTAAAAAAGAAGCGTACCTCTTCAGAAAATCCTAGGCTTTCATTCTGGGTGGTGGTAGTGTTTTGCTTTGGGACTGCCCTTTGTTTTAGAAGCTTAGCTCTGTTTCAGCAGATAGATTGAGTAGTACATAACCCAAACAGATTAATACAGAACCTTCTGGAGAAAAAATACAGGAAGGGAATGCAACCTTCCTCTTTCTTGGCTTTCTAGAACAAGTCAGATGGTATTGTGTTCTTGATTTGAAACAAAGCAGTTCCTACTGAACAATGTTCTTAATCAATCAAATAAAAACCCATCTATACACAAGTTATACAAATTCTTCCCCCCACCCTTAGCCACTACTGGAATTCAAAATAAAATCCAAATGACCCCTTATCCATTTTGGAATGGAGCTAGAGCCAAACAAAACTTCAACAGCAGTTTCTTCAAGGCTCAGATGATCATGACCTTAAATGTGTTTTCTCATGTGAACTAGCTGCTTAGTGGTCACAGCACTGTACACAGCATGCTCTAATTATAAAAACAATGACACTTCCAGTATGCTCTGAAATGGAATAGTGAATGAAATACCAAGGACTGTTTTTCTAGATAGTATAAAATATACAGGAGTCAAGATAAAATGTTTTAGTAGAGGCTACCTACATGGACAAGACCTTTAAAAGTATTCACATCTCAAAAAATAAGTGCAACCTTAAGGCAAGAGTAGCAAGCAGAAGCCATTACCAGTTCAGTACTAGCACTCTGGGACCCAGCTTTGTTCATCAATTTTCACACCTGGGGCTGATGATTTAACTTAAGTTACTTATGAATTATACTAGAGTTCCAATAGTGTAGAGTCTAGAGCTAAAGTCAATACTTTATCAAGTTCATCCAAAAAGGGAGGGGGGTTATACCAAGTAATAAGAACTACCACTTTTGTCAAGTGCTGATCTCTGTCACAATTTGACTCCATTATATGCAACATCAAGCACTATTCACAACAATCCAAAGAAGTAGCTCCTGAACTCTTATAACCAATGGGCTCCCCAGACCTGAAAAGATTAATCAGTTTTTTGTTGTTGTTGTTGTTGTTGTTGTTGTTGTTTTGAGAGAGAATTTTCTAATATTTATTTTTTAGTTCTCGGCGGACACAACATCTTTGTTTGTATGTGGTGCTGAGGATTGAACCCGGGCTGCACGCATGCCAGGCGAGCACGCTTAGCCACATCCCCAGCCTCTGAAAAGATTAATCAACTACAAGCAGCAAAAATTCTGATTCAAACTCAGGTCTAAAGCCAAAAAGTCTGTGTTTATAAATAAGCTTATTCTTTCCTTCTTTAATAGCTCAGATAAATACTCCTATATAAGGTCCAATGTCCATACTCACTAACAAATTTTATAGAAAGCTTTCTAGCAAAGTGAGTTTGATTGACATTTGCTCAATTTCTGACACTTGCAAACCATAGGTATAAGGCTCATAGTCTATTGCAATTTGAGACAGAATCCCCTTAGTGCCTGAAAGGCTGTTGTTTACACAGACATATATCCAGAGCTTTAAACATTCAGGCACTAAACAAAATTCATTTTATCTATGTATTACAATTTTCACCCAAATTAACAGTCTAGATTTATCAGCTTAACCTAAAATGGTATAAAAGTTCAACCTTAATATGTCCTTTGATAGCACATTACATATATAGCATACATACGTGACAAATACCTTTAAAAATCCTACCATCTCCACTTGCAGGCCTCTGTGTTCTACTAGGCAGTTAATACCTTAAGGTAGAGAGAATGTTTTGGTCACCTATGCATCCCAGCATCTTAACAGTACCTTGCTTAGTGCAAACACTCAAACAGAACATTGAAAGAGATTACATGGGATTTATTTTTCAGAAATAAGCAATCTCTAACATAAGGCCCACAGATACAAGATAAAGCAATTGTTCCTCTCTGGAAGAAGTCCATATCTATGGGTTATCTCTGGGGGCTGAGCAAAAGGCTCACCACACTGTCTTTAAACTATAACAACACAACCATTTTACTAGGAACATTTACAAAAACAAAGGTTCAGGGCCAGTTGTCTGAAAGAGAGCCTTCAGAGGACAACTGTTACCAGAGAAAAAGAAAAAAGCCAATTTGATCACAAACAGTGGACAGTGACCTATTCATCCAGTTCTTATGTTATCTTTGATTTTTCAAAGCATATATAATTATTATTTGTTCTGGATTTATAACAACAAAATGGAGAGATGTTGAATTTACCATCACAGGCATTTCAATTTCTTTTGAAACATTTTTTATTTATTCTATTTATACTATACTTACAGCTTATGTTAATCTTGCATTTTTTTAATTGAAAGTCAAACAGTATATTAGGAATATGATTTTCAAGTGAATGAAGCTCAGATTTTCAGCTGTGATATCCACTAGAAATGGGTCCCTTTTCAAGCAAGTTCCTTCTCTAATTCTAGGCATCTCATATAAGAAACAGGGATGGTATCTACCTTTCAAGTTCCTAAACTACTGTTCATATTTAAAGAAATGCACAAGCTGGGGATGTAGCTCAGTAGTCAAGTACCTGGTTAGCATGTGCCAAATCTTGGGTTCCCAGCACCCCAAAACACAAAGAAACACACAGTAAGCAATCTCTATTATCTTATTGCACATGTGCATATATCAAATCCACATGCATTAAATCCTCACAAACCCATTAATACATGTTTAAAGATTCACTATGATACTGAGTCGTATAAATCTATAGGCAGGTGAGAATACATTAGCATTTCCCATCTATCACTCTTCACTCACTGCTAATGATTTGAAAGTTTTGTGTATAGAATGGTCTAAATTTTTCTTTTATGGCTTCTCTTTCAGACAAGCTCAAAAGCTCTCAAACTTTAACATGTGTAAGAATTTGTTTCAGTACAGAATATACATTCTGTATTTGTAAGTGCAACTTAAAGGATTTTAGAGGTAATCTTAACTATATATAACTTATTTTAATTTTAGAATCAAAAACCCCTGTTTAATCTTTTTAAAGGAAAGATGGAAAAAAAAAACATGAAAAGAATCTGTACAACAAATTAGCCAGAGCTACAGCAATAAAGTAATTTATTTCTACTTTGCCTGCCCCAGGTCCATGTATGGCTTCAAGCAGATGAAATGGGCCAGTCTCAATACTGGCCTTCATATAGGGCACCACCCACAATCATCAGTAAATACCCTATTGCCAAAACACATGCCCCTTGGGTCTAGAACAATGACACACCTGAAATGATCATTTGTTTTAAAATTATGTGAATTTAGGAAGAGGCAGAACTGTGACCTCACAAAGCCATTCACAAGAAATGCCTCTGTTGGAGCAAAGGAATAGAATCCTGGTCTCTACTTTCAGACTTTCCCAAAGGCTTACAAGGTCTGAAGTCAAATGGGCTGCATCATCTACATGCTGTTTACTTTATTTGCTTCAGGGTTCGTGGAAGCCCCTTCAGAGCCAACAGGGAAAGAAACATCACACTTGGGCTCCTTCTGCTGCCTGGAGGCTCTGACCTGCTTTTCACACGTGTGACCTTCTCATCCCTCCCATTTCACTGGAGATGAAAACACTTCAGGATCTTCTATTTTATTGTCCTCCTAGCACTTTTCAGCATCTCAACAGTCCCCTGTGTATCTCTGCACCCCTTTCATGTCTCTTTCCGCACTGGCCCTGCTGGTTAAGCTGCAAATTAACTGAAGGCAGACCATGCATTTGTCATGGTTCAGAACTGCATCTAGCCAGTGCCTACAAACCTGCCTGGCCCACAGTAAGTGTTCATTAAATACCTTTGGACTGATTAAAGTATCACTCTTTCTTGAGCAATAGCAAATAAGCAAATCCACACAAAGCAGAAGAAAAAGCTCAGCAGTGGCTGGGACTGAGTTGGACTCTTAGAAGCTGAGTCCCTACTTCCTGTTCCACAGAAACCTGTTTTGAACACACAAAGTAGAGTGACACTTTCCTCCTGAACACTTAGAGCTTTGCATATCTGCAACTATATTGATTATGGAAATCTCTGGGTGTTTTGTTGTTTACTTTCCCAGCTACATTCTCAGATCCTTGAGATTAAAGTCAGATTTTTGCAGCATATAAGACAAGCTGCACTCTATGGAATACAGACATAGTAGCTATTGTATGGAATTAATGCATCTAGTCCACAAAGAATAAAAAAGCAACATTCAGAGACATCTCACAGTTAACTCAGAAAGCATACATGGTGTAGGGCAAAAGCAGTTTCTTTCATCAGCAAGGCTGGGTTTAAATCCTGACTCCATTGTTTGGTAGTGGCCACTTCATCACTCGGCTTCATCACTCGGAGTCCCACCATCTCATTAGTGAAAGGAAGATACTACCTTCCTTCAAAAGTTGCCGGGAGCATCAGAGATGGTGCTTACGAAGTACCCACCTGGTGAGAAAGCTCCTATGCATTACCTTATTTGACAGCAGAATGCTCTCTTGAGTTTTAGAACAAACTGGATCAAAATTTTCACTGCCTTCTTACAGAACTTCAAGCCACAAACTCTCATGCCCTACATATCTCATTTCTCAAAAAAATTATACTTACAAATGAAAATTTGAAAGCACTTTGCAAACAGCAAAACACTAAAATGCCAAAATAGGGAATTCTTCTCAAACTTGTTTTACTCCAAATTAAAAAAGAAAGCATCATGATAGACATGTTTCTTTAAGAAAGCCCTTGTTACTATGTTATCTACTCGATTGATAACAGGACATTATGACAAACCTACCTGGCTAAATAACAGTGACAAACTCCTGGTTTTCTTTCTATCTACCTTTCTTTGGTTCTGGGATGCTTACCCACTGAATTCCATCCCCAGCACTATTTTTTGTTTTGTTTTGTTTTGTTGAGACAAGATCTCATTAAGTGGCTTAGGCCTTTGCAAAGTTGCTGAGGCTGACCTTGAACTTGTGATAGTCCTGCCTCAGCCTCTCGAATTGCTGAGATTACAGGCATGTGCCACCTCATCCAGCAAACCACTGATTGTCTTTGGCCACTTCAATTGGCCTCCATTTCTCCTAAGTCATAAGTCTTCCATAAGGAGTCAAGTGGAGCATGATGCCAATTTGTTATCTCTGAACATTTAGTATTCTTGGGCACCAACTACAATCAAGTCATATGGACAAAACCAAGATAAGTAAGAATCTGTGACAAAAGTGTCATTTAGGCACAAAGGCAAGTTATGCACCAACCCAATGTGGTCAGTTAAACAGGTTTTCAAGCAGCTCCTCAAATTCCCAGGCCTTTCAGTGGGCAGTGTTCTCTAAACAACAGTAATTACCTCCTGATATCTTCCCCTGGTCAAGCACTGTGCTGGAGAAGCAGCTGCCAGGGTCTAGAAGACATGACCCTTGGCCTCCACAAGTCCACAATGTGAAGTGGCAGATAAAACAAAGATGCAAATAAATGATGGCTGAGAACATGAAGAGCAACCACAAAGCTACACACAAAAGCATCTTCTTATTTTACAGTCACACCTCACATGGATGATCAACTACTTCATGAGTAAGAGAGCTAATCCACACTATAAAGAGATCAAAGTAAGGCAAGTTGGTTTTCCCAGCTTCCTCCAGCTGATGTGGACCTGTAAGGACACTTAGAAAAGGTTGTATTTCACAAGAGTCTTTAAAGCTAGATATAGTTTCAGTAAGCAGAGAAGTCTTTCTATCCAGGAAAATCACTGTGAGAAAAGATGTAAAGAAAGGAACATGCAGGCCTGTCCTGGGGACAGGGATAAAGGAATATCCAAGTAGGGTCCTGTAAAGAAACAGAAGAGCAGATGGCCCAACGTGGCTGCTTAGATGAGAAGTCTGGGAAGGGCAGAGAAGTTACAGAGGAGTATAATGAAGGTAAATCACGGACAACAAACATGGTCCAAGAACCCTCGAATTAGATCAGATGACTGGGATGGGAAAACCGCACACAATGAAATTCATAATCATATGCCTTTTAATACTTCAAGAGTCATCAAGAAAGACAATGAAAGCAAAGGTGCAGGACATTGGTTCGAAAGGGAAAACACAAAACTTGTATCTATGAATGTGTAATTCCAAGGATGAATGACCAAAACTGCAAATGATCATTTTCAGTATGAAAAATCCCTCTCCATTCATGCTTTATTATAGAAACATAAACTAAAACATCCTCTTTTTAGTATCATGAAAAACAGGGATATGATTCACACACATGAAAATACCACTAAGGTTATCAATGATGATATAACTAAAAGCAGCAATACTTCCTAAGCCATTAGGCCCACTTGAACTGAGGAAATCACTCAAAGGAAGTGGTAGAAACTTTATGGTTTGAGGCATTTAGAATCAGACCACAAGGCACAATCCTGTGGCCTACTCTCCTCCACCTAAGTGCTACCACTAAGAAAAGAACTTCAGGTAAGCAACTGTGCCTAGGGAGACAAGGAGACCAGTCTAACTAAATCTGAGGAATGGCTGGGAAGATGAGGTTCTGATTCCTGATCTGAAGGCTGGTCACAAAAATGTGCCCAGTCTGAAGATGATTTCTTCTGCTATCAGTTAAAGCAGAGGATTAGGCAACATTATTCTAAAGAAATAAACAAAAAAATTTTTAAATTTCTCCATTACCAATAAAAAATAATCACAGAGCAAACCTTGTCACTTCTAGTAATTATTGGTGAGATTAAAAATAAATAAATAGAAATTTATTTATACACACACACACAAAAAAAAAAAAATGTTAAAGAATTACTTCATTAAATGAGGACGGGGACCTGTTAAATTCAGATGATCTGGAGATTTCTGAGTCAAACAAATACTTTCCAAAATGCCCCTCTGAGACTCAAAATGTTCTACTATGTAGCACAGGAAAGTAAGAGAGGCTGAACACTGGCATGCTGAAAAATTCCACAAACCCAGGAGGCCACAGGTTCTAAATGGTCTCTCCAAGTACACATCTGGATGCACTGAGGAGACAGCAATAGAAGGCCCAGGGAGTCACCAATTCAAGTTTATGACATCCCAGTCCCAAGACCTTAGGACCAAACAGGCTTTCCAGGTTCACCAGGCAGAAAGTCCCTGGGAATAATAAACCCCAATTAATTAATATATCTCACTGTGACCAAAAAGAGAAAGTTTTCTCAGAAGTACCACAAAGCTGACCATATGGTGGAATGAAAGAACCAGAACTAAAACTACAAATCTATTCACCAATTTATTGCCTTTGCACTTTGGTTCCCCAGAACCCACAAGGACATTTGGCTGTTCCGATTCACTAGGCAAAATGAACATTGTCATGACGATCATGACATGTCGATCATTAGCGTTGTCCATGATGATCATGCTATATTCAATTTCTTCTGCTATTGGTTACCATAATACTTCCTTTTATATCAAAAAAGAACATTCAACGAAGGTAGACGAGATTCTTTCCAATCTTTCTGACATTGTTAAACAGTCATCTTCTTTACCTTCGCCACCAGAACAAACCCCCATTATGATCCTTTAATATTCTCATCCAAATTCATATTTTCTTTAGCCCTAATCCCAATTACTAAAAACTTTTATCTAGTCATAAATCACCTCACATACATTTTGTTGGAGATATTTATTTAGATGAAAACAGACAATAACTGCTTCTATCCTCTCAGTTGCAGAAAAGCATGTACTGCTCTCAAACAACAAAAGTTAAAGATTATGAATAAAAGGAATGTCTATTTGCTCATGTTATAATAAAGGAATAACTAGAGTCTTGCATTGAGAAGAATCAACTCATTCTTGACCTACCATCCTATTTATCTTTCTATTCTCAAAGCTAATTGCTTATATAAGCATGCCAATTTGCCTTGATTATAGGATTCTTAATAAATGAATGTTGTTTACATTTCACAAGTGTATTTGAATTTCACTCCAGGAAGCCAAGCTCATCAAGTCTTTGTAAGTGGTAAAACCAGAGATCAAAGCAAAAGGCCTACATTGAACCAACAAACAATTAAGCTTGAGAATAGAGGCCCAAACAAAAAATACAATAGATTTTTTGCTAGTTCTACCCCAACAGTACACCTCAGGGTCACTGCTCAATCTTATATCATAATACATAAAACTTTCACTAAAATTTCTCTTTTCAGTAATTTGATGGTCATTTCTTAAATAGTTCAATCTGTCTACTATTCAACAGGCTTTTCTTTTTTTCTTCTATTTTTCTCATCTTGCTTTTCTGTTCGAATCAAGTATCTTCAGTTTTCTTTAACTCTCCTATTCTTAATTGTACCTAATTTTTGTCTGTTTTTTTTTCTTTTCAGTATTGAAGGTTGAACCCAGAGGTCTTTAACACTGAGCAAAGTTCCCCCCTTTTTTTTTTTTTTTTTTTTGAGACAGGATCTCTATAAGAAGCTGACTTCCAACTTGTAATCCCCCTGCCTCAATCTCTTTTTTTGGTACTGAACAGAGCAGCACTGAATCACTGAGCCACATCCATATTACATTTTTATTTTTTTATTTTGAGATAGCGGCTGAGTCTAGCTTTGAAGTTACAATCCTCCTGCCTCAGCCTCCCAAGCTCCTTAGATTACAGGTGTGCACTGTAATCTCATTTCTTAAACACCACCTTACCCTTAACACTCATCATCTTTTTCATGGTTTTAATTTGTATGCTTAGGGAAAACATTCCTCTAGCACAGTGGATCTCAGCTGGGACTGTACATTCAAATCTCATAGAATGCTTCTTAAACCCAATACCTAGGTCACATCCCCAATTTATCAGAATTTCTGCAAGTAAGATCCAGGCATCACTTACTTTAAGAGGCTCCCCAGGTGATATCCATGCACAGCCAAGTTGAGAAAATACTGCTTTACCTTACCAATCTCTTCTTTATCCTACCTTAAATAAGGTGTTCTACCAAACTTCCATTAAAAAAAAAAAAAAAGAACAAGGAAAGGAAGTCAGGTTCCTGAGCAAATCCTGAATCAAGACTTGAGACCAGTGAGATTATTTTCAGGCACCATCAGTTACATTTTAGTGTCCTAGAACCAGTCACATGACCAAATATGTGAACAATGATGTCTTTCCCAAAGCCAACAAGTTTAAGATAAACCAGGCCATAGGTTCCATCCACCAGAGAGAAGTCAGTCAAGACTTTTGAAGATCTAAAGTCTAAGCTCCTTGAGGTTTTCAGCTTCTTGACAATGGATGACAGGGGCTCAAGAATGCAACAGACTTCTTCAGCAAAGAAAAAAGTGGACTAAGAGTAAACTATTTCTACAGGTGAAATAGGGGTCACTAAGCCAATTACAGGCTACATAAGAACACTGAAGATATTGGAGGATCACAGACACTAAAAAAAAAAAATGGTCCCAGAAACTGTACAACTCATGATAAGGTGCCCACCTGTCAGCATTAGTTAATGGCCATGTTTTTATTTTTTTTAAGGGTGTAAAAATAATGTATTCCTCTGCATCAAATACCATTATACCACCAAGTAGGGACTAGCTATTTCCAAATTTAAGAATTCCCAGCTGTTCCACTCCACATCTGTGATTCACAGTCTGTGAGGCAGTTCTCCAGCTACCAGTTCTTTCATGGACATTACTTCCAAAACATATCAGTTGGAACTGCATAGTCCTTGGCTTTATCTTGAAAGTCAGGGTTCTGGAGAAGAGAACAGGGTAACAGGGGAGGGAAAAGATGATCTCCCCACAGTATGGACAGAATTTCAAAGGGAAGACCAGGGATGAGTTATCTCTGTCCCCAGTGTTCAAGTAGGTAAAAGCTAAGATGGTGCATAAATTCTCTCTATAGGAACGCACCTCCTGTCATTAGGAAGGGAATGTTTCCATAAACAGCCACTCTAACAGGGCCTCTGTCAAGTAGCTGTATAGCCTGTAATCCACCTTTCCTCCTAAGCTCTTGTTTCTGAAAGCATTCCACGTACCAGTGCCCTCTTGCAAAGGAGAGACAGTCATCTAATCAGTGCTTCTTGTCTTCACAACCTTTTTGACATCTATGACATCTTAAATATGAGAACCAGGGAGCCACCTCACCTTGTCCTTATCCCTCAAGTCCTGAGTATGACAAGAGCACAGTTCCTTAAGACCAAGTCCTTCAGGCAATAGTTCTTGTAAAAATAAATGAATTCCTAAAACAAACATGAGCCTACACTCACTTACTTTTTCTTTGTGCCCAAGAGAGACCTACACAAAAAGCTTCCCCACTCTCAGGTGCTACAGTTCCATGTCCACACCTACAGCTGCTGCCTTACCTCTGGAGGGGAGCAGCTTTCAAGCTGATAATGCACTTGCTGTATCTTGGGGTAGGAAGTGCCTTCCTGTGACCAGCATTTTTTTCACAGCTCAAAACAACTCAAACAGAGGACTTACTATGCATTTTTTTGACAACTCTAAATGTTAAATATTTCTCCTTATGCCAATGTGGTTTTCGGTCACTGACCCTAGGGATTCTACTCTCTAGATCATACGGAACATAGCTGCAAACGTCCACATAAAAGGGCAATAGAACGCCAAGTCAGCTGAAGGATCACAAGTGTTATTGTGTTCTACAAATTCTACAATTCCAAGTGCTATGATTTCTGTCAGCTCACAACTATCCTAACAGTTGTGCTAAATTTAATTCCTATTCACAAGTAAAGAAAGCCAAAAACCAGGGAAAGAGTTCAGTTTGCTAAAACTGGTACAGATGATTCTAGAAACTAGGTCTCCTGCTTCCCAGACCAATGCTCTTTGCTAAATGAGAACTCACAAGTAAAAGTAATTCTTATCCCTTGAGAATTTAAGAACATGCATACCTTTTCCCCCCAAATTTCATCAGCTTACATTGCTGCCATCTTTCATTGGAGCCATATATTTGCATCAGAGAATACCCCTTGATCAATCAACTGGTTAATATACCCAAATATATTTTCAGTTTTTATTGGTTTATTAGAAGGAAAAATGCATGCTGTTGTTGATGATATGTGTAATAACTGCAAGCACCTATTCACAGCTCAAGGAGTTAACTGCCCAGGGTGAAACTGTAATAGTTCAAAGTGACAACACTCTGCCCCCTTCCACACTCTCTTTCCCTCACAACAGGGGAAAGGATGTGAGAAAACAAATCAACAGCATGTGATGGCCTCACTACATTCCCACAGATCCATCTGCTCAACAGATCTCAGGGCAAATACTCTCCTTGGAAGTGGTAGAAAGGGAAGGACACTTTGCAATGGGAAACAAACTTGGATGTTACAACTTGACCTTCCTTGTCCCTTTCATAGGTAACTACATTTGAAGGGTACACATTCCAATGACAGGTTTGCTCTTCCCTCTGGTTTGCAAAACCTAAGCTTTCTAGCCAAGGTGTTTCAAACCTGCCTTGAAAAGAAAAACTCTGAAACACATCTATTTTCATGCCTGAAAACAGAAGAATATAGCACAGATGGCCAAAAGGACCAACATCTAAAGAGAAACATTAGTGCACCTTACTTTTGGTCACTTCTGAGAAATTTCTGCCAGTATTATATATTCTGAAACTTGCATTTACCAGATTTTAAAACTTTTTTACTGCTAGTCCTAGGCCCTTTTATTTATTTATTTGCAAATATAGGTTTAAGAAAGCATAATGTAATGAGAAAGCCTGGAGAAAGAGAAACAGAGATCCAAATCTGGGTTAAAATTCCAGATTGGTTATTTAATAACTATATGACTTGGGGCAATTTAGGCAATTGTCTTTAAGCATCTATAATATTGCTGATGGTTGGAGTTTCTGTGAGGATTATACAAGAACAGGTGAACACAGGGTAATATCATAGGCATTCAGAAAGTATTCCTAGTCCCTCCTAATACAAAGTGAGTGTTCAATCTCAAGATAAACTGAAAAGAAAATTGAATCAAATTAATCAGATATCAAAGCAGTTCTAAAGATATACAGCAACTAAAACATAGGACTTAAAATGATCCCTTTCTCTGAAGTTCAAAGAAACAATCCTTAGGACAGTTCTTTGACAAAAGCATTGGAGGACTTATATTTTATGTTGTAAACTGACTGCAAGTCAAAAATCAGTGAACAGTATCATTGAGTGTCTAATGTTTAAAAAAAAAAAGGTACTCCTGGATAAAGATCCTCGTGACATGCACTAAGAATCACCTTAATAACATCAACTTTGAAAATCAAGAAGGATGGATTTGTGTATGTGAGAGCCCAACAATTAGACAATGTTTAAGAAATATAATGGAGACCCACATGGAAATTTAATCATAAATGTGTGATACTCAAAAAAAAAATACAGGCCAAAGTTACCTACAAAATATATCCCCTAAAAGAACAAAGATGAAAGTAAATAACTGAACTCATAATTTGAAACATTTCCATTGAAAAGTGTAACAAACACTGAACCTGTATGGGAGTAGTGTATATATGCATGCAAAGGTATATCACCTTACAGGTGTACCTGAAAGGTAGGTACAAAGATGCAAATGGTTAAATACATACATTGAGTAATATTTTCTCTTAAATATAAGTTTTTTAACTATTATAATAATGCTGAACATAAGCTTAGAGGGGAGAG
This sequence comes from Ictidomys tridecemlineatus, assembly GCF_052094955.1. Classification (NCBI taxonomy): domain Eukaryota; kingdom Metazoa; phylum Chordata; class Mammalia; order Rodentia; family Sciuridae; genus Ictidomys; species Ictidomys tridecemlineatus. Next base: position 123,351,603 of record NC_135483.1, on the reverse strand, counting down.
ATTCTCTTTAGGAGGATTAAACTTCTAAGATGTAGATCCACTTTTTACTAGTAATTATTCACAAAAAGTTTTTTTTAAAAGAGAGAGAGAATTTTTGTAATATTTATTTTTTAGTTTTCAGTGGATACAACATTTTTATTTTTATGTGGTGCTGAGGATGGAACCCACGCATGCCAAGCAACCTCGATACAACTTGAGCCACATTCCCAATCCAAGTTTACCCCTCTATTGATCTTAATTCAGTCTTTTGCCTTGTCATCTCTTCTTTCCATTCATATGCACTAATTTTTTGGATGTATACAATTCAACCTATGCAAACTGATGATGGGAGGGGTTACAGTCATTGAGTAAGTTTGGACTCTTAAGAGAGTTCCTGCAAAGAAATAAGATGAACCACTGTCAAGATAATTTAAATTAAAAAAAAAAAAAAAGCACTGTCATTTTAAGTTTTATTTACTTTTCCCCGAGGGTTTAAATACTATAGAGCTGGAGGTTGGGAAGAACTATTTCCCTAAACCAAAAGGGCTCGTTAATACTGAAGTAAATCAAACTAACAAAGAGGTGCTTGTACACTTTTCTATACAGTATTACCTCTAGTTTCCCTCCCACAACCCATACATGATCTGTATAAGAAATAAAACTGAAGTCATTAACACCAACATAACTCGCGTTGTCTAAGGATAGAGAATTCCTCCACATATTATATGCTTTACAATCTGCCTTCTAAAACTTCTCATTCAATCTTGATCTCCACACTCAAATGCTTTCAATTGATTTTTCAAGCAATTCAAAAGAGAAAAGCAAAGTTAAGAACACAGTATATACAACTTCAGGGGGGAAAAAAAAGACAAGAAATATCAACTACACATGGCACTAGATAATTTGGGAGGGTTTTCTTTGACTCTGCTCATAGATTTTCCCAAGAGGAAGTAGAACTCAGTTGGAAGAGTACAAATGTGTCCCTAACAGGGTCCCCAAGCTGAGAAAGTTTTGTTTGTGTTCAAAAAAGTTCAGCCTGGTATTTTTGGATTTTGTTTTTTGTTTGAGAGGCTCAAAATATTGTAAACAACTTTAAAAAGAACTCCATCCAGTAACTGTGAGAGACATAGCAGAATAAAAGCAACCACAATAATCAACAATGGCCCCATGGAGCTTGTGACGTACAGTCATAAAAGTCTACATATTAACTTTGTGACTGCTAGACTTAACAGGAAAACAAATCCACCATGTTAATGAAGGGACATCATTTTTCTAAAGATTAATTCATACCATGTGTTATTAATCAACAGAGTAACTGAAAACTCATGCAAAAAAATGCTATTCCAGTTGAGCAGAACTTAATTGCATTATTGTTATTATGGCTGCTGCACTGGTTTCCCTGTGTCACTGGCTCCTCCGCTCCACGTACTCATACACAGCACCACAGCATGGAGGGAAAAAGCAAGGAGTTAAAATCACGTCTTGTAGGAACGGTTTGAAGAAAAATGTTTGTCTCTGGAAAGACGGGTCAAGTATGTACCCAGGCTGCCTTGAGAAGTAATTAAGCCTAGGCTGTTTCGTTTCAGAGTGTCCCATCTTGCACAACGTGGAAGCAGCTGTGGGAGATCACAGACGTTGCAAAGTAAGACAGGCAACATCATCTAGCTCCTCCACTGAAACACCAGTTTCCAGGTGGCCTGAAAAAGCTCATAGCCTCTGCTATCCCAGCAAGCACAAAGCTAACCTACCATCCCCATGCCAAACAAGAACCTTTTCAAGTCCTGAAGAAATGGAATTTAAATGTCCCAGCCACCGTTCAAAACATCTGAAAACTGGTTTTTGATCTGGGACTCCAGTCACTCCCCAAAATGGATAGGCTACATGCCTCAAAACCTGCAGATAGTCACAGACGTTGACTGCCCTAATTACAAGTTCCTCTTGCTGCCTAATGTTGTCAGGTTTGGGGATAACCAGTTAGGAAAAGGGAAGTGTACAAGTGTGAGGAATAGGAATGTGTCCCGTCTTGCTCGTTTCCTTCCCAACATCCCTTAAAAAGAGGCTGAGCACTAAAACTGTTGGTCTGGGGACCAACTACATCTCAGACCCTGACTGAGCAAGGGAAAAGTCACCACTCCCGCTAGAACTCACAGCAGGATAGTCTCTGACTGGGAAGGGCCCAGAAACTTAGTCCCAGTAGAAAAGAGAGAAAGAAGGGAATTTTCAGAGTCTTGGATATGAGAAACTGGGAGAAGAGGGGCGGGGGTCGCCCGTGTAGTCAGAACAGCTCTCAAAATGCCGCTGCAAAATTGCAAATTTTTTATGTGATTTAAGACTAAAGAGAACACACTGAGATTCTCCCCCGCCTGGGCTTCAGATGCCGCCTCCCCGCTTAGGGACCGGGGCATCCCACTGCTGCAGGTCTCCTCCTCTTTCCCTTTCGGGGGAGCTACAGCTTTGCCAAACCACAACGTCCGCCCTCCAAGTTCGCCTTCGCTTACAGCCGGACTCAGCGCCTGCGGCCAGCCACCTGCGCCCATCTGCCAGGGACCCCACAGGCCCAGGGTTGGGCGCCCGAAGTACAGTTCGCATGGGGATCAAGGTTTACGGGGTTTTTGTTTTTAAAACAAAAAGCCTTAGCGGCTCATCGCCCCCTCCTCCCGGGCCCGCGCCACCTTCCCTCCCTACACTCGCAGTACCACCCCGACACACGCGTTGCGAGGTGCCTCTCCCGCCAGACAATGGGTTCGGGGCTGGCCCGGCAGCCCGCTCCGAGCTCCTATCCCCATCCCGGCACCACAAGAGGTCTGAACGTGAGGTACTCGAGGGGAAGGGAGGCAAGAAGCAAGGCGGGGAAACCACAATGGAGAAGGTGAAAGCCTCCCCCTTGGGACAGGAGGCTTGCTCCCCGCGCGGAGCGAAGGGGAGGGGGCGGAGGTCAGCTGCGCCGCCTGGCCGGGGGCCCGGGTCCCCGCGCCCCGCAGCCGACGCGCACTCACCAGCACGATGGCAAATCGCTCCTCCAGTTCACCTGGCTCGGGCATCGGCAGCTTCAAAGGCACGTTGTGCGCTCTGAAATCGGTCTGCTGAGAATCCATGCTCCCTGCGTTGCCCATGTCGGCTGCGCGCTGGAGTCAGGGGTTGCTCCGGGCCCCTCGCTCCCGTGTCGGAAATCACAACAGCTCCCGGCGGTCGACTCTCGCCCGCTGGCGGACCTGCCCTGCTCCCCGCCCTCCGCCGCGCCCCGGCGACTGTGCAGCGCACGCCTCTCCTAGCAGCGCTCCAAGCCCAGCCGCCCCCCGGCCTCCCTCATGCTCTCCGCCGCCCCAGCGCGGCCCCGGCCTCTTTTCCACAGGAGGGGTCGTCAGGGCGCCGGGCGCCTATGTGCATGTTGCTCCGCTAGCACACCGCCCCCTGCCAGCGATCGCGGTCATCGGGCGCGTGCTCCCTCCTACTCGATCCCCCGCCGGGGCCGCGGCCGCAGCTGACACTTCCAGACCCCAGCCGGCCACCCCAAAGCACGTTCAACGAACACCTCAGGCAGACAAATGCGGCTCCGCTCTCGCCGACACAATGCCCCCTCTCGCCGGCCCCCGCCCCCGGCCCAGCTCCGCCCACCGGCCCCGCAGACTGCCGGGACGAGTAGTTTCTGCCCTAACTGTCCGGACGCAGAAACCACGCCCGCTCTGAAGGGCCGCGCTGGGTTGGGACTGTTCTCAGCAAAAGCAAGCTAGCCGCCTCTGGAGATGGTTTATGTCACTCTTGATCTCCCACACCCCAACAGTAGAGATTAATACCTCCGGCACCTCGTATCTGACCCTTAGGCACATTTGACAAGTAGATGAATGAACCCAGTCAATGGGTGAATGCAGGCATTCTGATTTAAATTCAGAATTTCTTTACTATTGGAAAGCATCTAGTTGAAAAAGGGACTTCTAAAGTACTGCCTACGTTATTTAATAAACTGAGAGTGGGACCATGGGTGCCTTTGTGTTCTTTTTTTCTTCATATATGCCGTTATATGTTATTTAATGTGACTGAAATGTTTTATACAGAAATATATCATTTATGATATATGTAGTTAGATCCTAGGAATTGAGTAAGAAAGATTCAATTCTACTAAAAAACAAGCACTCATAGCTGGGTGCTGTGGCGCACTCCTGTAATCCCAGCGACTCAGTAGGCTGAAACAGAAAAATCACCAGTCTCGACAACTTAAAGATACCCTGTCTAAAAAATAAAATAAATATATAAAAGTGGCTGGGGATGTAGCTCAGTAGTAGTAATAATAAAACTCACCTGTCAAACACCTATTATGCTCTTATGTATGAGTTACTCTTTTCCATGGGAGGTGGGAGGAGAGTGTTGCCCATAGTCTGCAATGCCTCCCAGTCTAGTAAAGAAGAAATTTTATACAAATAACCATATTTTCTATGAGATGAATAGGATGACAGTATCTTGGGAGGCAACTCTTATTCCTCCAAAGCAGGCTTGTGCAGGTATTTTACAGAAAAGTCTGGGCCCAAGCCTGTCCAATAGTACAGATCAGACGATTATTACCCATTATGAACCCTTGGAAATAGAAACAACCTTACCAGGTACCCGTGTAGTAGAATTCAAGGGCATCTGCCTGATTTACTTGTGGCAGAATTCCTGCATTTAGTTCTTTCATAGGGTAAGGTGGTGTTTCTTAACTCTTGTTTATTAGACTCACTTAGGGGAGCTTTTCGTTAAAACTACACACACGTTGGTCCCTGCATATATACCAGAATCTCCCTAAGCAGGAGCAAGTATATTTTTAACAGGGTCACTCTAGTAATTCTGATGTGCATTTATCATTGTTATTCCCATAATTAGGAGGAAGTGCATCTAGATGAGGTAATTACCACAATTCAGTCACCAAGGACCACATTTCATTTGGCTTTATAAACTCCAAGATAGATTGAGCATAGTAGATGCTCAATGACTTGTTGAAGTAACAGGAGACTTTCACCAAAAATGTAGAGAGCAGATACCCACAAATATATTGCATATGTATCCTAATAAATAAACCACTTCTAGACTGTTTTAAAAGGGAAGAGACTATAAAATTTTGAATAAATGCAATCTGTATTTCTAAAGTGAGACTCTATCAAAGTTAGTGACAGCTGCCACTGATCTAAGAGTAAACAGATACAGATACACCAAACTAATGAAAATGAGTGAGAAAGAAAGCAGCTAGCTAGATCAGGTGAGACATTTTTAACCCAAGAATGTATTAATTTTACTGTAATAATTGGGTCTGAATGACTCAGAAAATAAGCCCCACCCAGAGAATTGCCCGTCTGGGCATAAAGTCTGGAATTCTTTTCTGTAGTCAAGAAAGCCTTTTTTATTACATTTATGGCTCCCTCTGGTCATATTTCTGCCAGTAACCAAGACCTTTTTCTCCCCTTCAGTCTTATCACATCTAATTTCTCTTATAATCTCACACTTTGAGAGAAGCCAAGGACAAAGTGTGCAAACTCATGAACCAAAAGTACTTTTTGGCCATTTCAAGTTTTGCCTTCCCTAATATTTGATTGTTATTTATAACTATTATTAAGAGTAGAAATAAACATTCCATAGGATTGTGAAATTCCTGAGGGAATTAATCAACATATCAGGAAAATTTTTGTTTTGGTGTGAGCACAATGACAAAGAAAGGAGAAGACATTTCTATTACTTAGACAGTAGCACTTGTCATCCCCACAAAATTTAAGTCAGGCAATCATTTTAAACTACATATGCCATTTTCTGACCACTAATATATATGATTTATTATGGCCAATGTTGTAAAATATGGAAAAAAGAAATTGTCTTTTGAAACTTTCTTTTCAGAGTTGGAGATGTGATAGTTGATAGAGTTCTTACCTAGAGGAGACAAAGCCCTAGGTTCAATTCCCAGCACCACCAAGAAAAAAAAAATCTACTCAACTGAAATGTTAGAACATTCCAAGCATCAAGAATTTGGAAGCTATGCCAGGGATGGCTTGGTCAGGGATACCCCAAAATGATTGTGATTGCTTTCAAAGATACTCTTTCGTCTTTCATAACAAATACTCCTACAAGATTAGGAGGAGTATTTGAGGGATTGAAACTGTTTTATGGGTATTTCCTAAAGTTTTAAACGTAAGGAACAGCTTTATAGCTAAGTTTACTTATTATCCTAAAAAGGGAATAATAAAACCCTAAAATTCTCCTGGTTTGTGTAGTTATGTAGAAATGAGGTAAGTGATGTGATAAACACAACCACTGATAGTCTCGGATCAAAACTGTGAAATAGTAGTGTATCCAAAATTGTAGCAGGATTGTTACTGACCAATATATATCTGCAAAAGTTTCATGATTCACCTATTCATCTACTTTCATTTGAAAAGTAGTTATTGAGCACTAATCAAGAGATACTGCTCTCAATTTTAAATAATGTTTAAACCCGACTTTTTCAATTTTTGCTTCAGATAGCCTTCTTCAAACAATGAACTGATAAAAACATATCTCAACTCTCCAATTCCCCCCTCTCCTCTTGAGCCAATTAGGAATGCTTTTGTCATCCAATTAATAATGGCTTTAATAGTTTCTTGATATTTTTCTCATATTTCAAGAAACCTGAAGAAAGGTGGCTGCTAATATTTGTTCAGAAACTCCATAAAACTATGATTAGTATCTGTGTGATGTCTTGGTCCTTCCTAGGTGCTTACAAAATAGCTGCCAGAGTGCTATGATTCAAGTCTGTATTCAGGGTGGGATGTAAGGTAAAGAGACAACATTGTATAAGTCTAAACTTCCCATGCAAAAAGGAATTCTCCTAGCAGACAGCTTTCCAACTTGAACTGCAACATGGGCTCATTCCTGGGTCTTCAGTGTGCTCACTAGCAGATTTTGGATTTGCCAGTCTCCATAATCATGCAAGCCAATTTCTTAAAATAATCTCAGCATCTCTCAATATAGATCAGAGATATAATTCCTTCTTGCACAGTATACACATGGACTATCTATATATGTGTATTTGTGTATGTGTGTAGAGAGGGGAAATATGTATACAATACACACACACTCACACACACACATTGTTGGTTCCATTTCTCTGGAGAACCCTATATCAATTAATTAAAAAGGCTAAATGATTTCTTGCTAATATCAGGCATGAAGAAAAAATATCTGCTCTTATAATTTTTATTCAATATTTATTTACTATTGTCCTAGAAATTCTAGCCTGTGTAATAAGATGAGAAAACAAAATTAAAGGTATTCAGTTTCAAGCAGTAGTAGTAATCTGTCTTTATACACAGATGACATGATTTTCCACATAGGAAATTTTATGGAATAGAATCTTTAAAATAGCAGCCAAAAGTAATATTTTAGTTTAACAAGATTTCTAGATATAAAATACACAAGCCTCAAATAAATGTATTACTACATTTAGTAGGAATAAACCTTCAAAATATTTAAATAGATATAATATTCATAATAGCATCAAAAACATAAAATACTGCTGGGCACAGTGGTACATACCTGTAATTCCAGTGGCTTGAGAGGATGAGACAAGAGAATCATAAGTTCAAAGCCTGTCTCATCGAGGATGAGATGCTAAGCAACTCAGGGAGATCCTGTCTCTAAATAAAATACAAAATAGGGCTGAGATATGGCTCAGTGGTTGAATGCCTCTGAGTTCAATCTCTGGTTCATCCCCAGCCCCACAAAAAAAAAAGAAAAGAAAAGAAAAAAATATATATACACACACACATAAAAATTTTTATGTAAAAAAATCTCATGTAAAATTTGAAAGAGAAACAAACTGATCTATAGAGATGGAAAGCAAATCAGTGATTGTGGAAGGGAGGAAAATTGGGATGTAGGAATTCCAAAGATTCTCAGAGCACTTTTGGGGGTGTTGGATATGATCATTAACTTGATTATGGTGATAGTTTCACATATGCCAAAATCATATTAGATAGTTTAAATATGTACTATCCTTTTATTATTAATTATACTTCAAATACACACACACACACACACACACACACACACACACACATATATATATATATATATGCATGTATGTATATATAAAATACTTGGGAATAAAGCTGACAAAAGATGTACAAGACACAAACCCTGAAAACCACAATATATTGTATCCAAAGATTAGGAGATGTATTATTTTTAAGATGACAATTTCCCCAAATTCAACTACAGATTTCATGTATTCCAAAACTAAATCCCATAAGACTTTTTAAATAGAAGTTGGCAAGCCAATTCTAAAATTTGCGTGAAAATACAAGGACCTAAAACACAGAAAACAACTTGAAAAAGAACAACAGGTAAGGATTAATGCTACCTGATTCCAAGACATTACACAGCTATTACTACTACTCAAGAGAGTATGATTTTGGCATCAAGATAGGCAGGTAGGTCAACAAAATAAAATGAAGAATCCAGAAATATGGTCATAGATGTATGGACAATGGGTTTTAAATAAAGGAGCAGTGGCAATTGAATGGAAAAAAAGATAGTCTTTTCAGCAAATTATTGTGGAACAACTCAATATCCACATGCAAAAACTGAACTTTGATACTATTACAAAGCAACTTAAATGGATTATACACCTAAGTGTAAAATCTAAAACTATAAAACTTTAGAAGACAATATAAGAGGAAATCTTTGTTACCTTGGATTAAGCAAAGATTTCTTAGACATGTGTGCAAGAAAAAAAATTAATAAATTAGACTTCATCAAATTTAAAACATGTACTTTCTTAAGGACACAATTAACAAAACAAAAGAAAATGCAAAGCAGGAGAAAATAACTGCAAAATTATATATATATAAATAAGGGACTTGTGCCCAGACTACATGAAGAATTCTCAAAACTCAAAATAATGGACAAAATATTTGAACAGAAGCTCAAGGAAATATACACATGGTTAATAATCACATGAGAAAATATTCAACATCATTCCTCATTAGGGATATGCAAATTGAAATCACAGTGACACCCTACTACAAACAATTAAAAAGAACATAACAAGGAGCAGGAGTTGTGGCTCAGTGGTAGAGCACTTGCCTTGCAAGTATGAGGCACTGGGTTCGATTCTAGCACCACATAAAAATTAAAAAAGGAATTGAGTGTATATACAACTAAAATATTTTTAAAAAGAACATAACAAGTATTGGAGAGAATAAGGTTAACTAGAACTCTCAAACACCTCTGGTGGGATTGTAAAATGATATAATCACTTTGGAAAAATAGTTGGGTAAAATGTAAACATTTTGGTATGGCACAATGGCTTCCACCTGTAATCCTAGCTATTCTGGAAGCTGATACAGGAGGATCACAAGTTCAAAGCTAACCCTTTAAGAGACCCTGCCTCAAAATAAAAATTAAAAAGGGCTGTATATATAGTTCAGTGGTAGACTATCCCTGAGTTTGATCCCCCACAAAAAAAGGCAGCAGCATACACCCTACCATATGATCCAGCTATTTCACTTGATATTTACCCAAGAAATATGAAAACATAGGTCCATATAAAGACTTGCTGTTCATAGGAGCTTTACTTAGAATGATCAAAAATAAATCAACTCTTGGGGTTAGGGATATAGCTCAGTTGATAGAGTGCTTGTCTCGCATGCACAAGGCCCTGGGTTCAATCCCCAGCACCAATAAATAAATAAATAAATATATATAAACTCTTCATCAATAAATAAAGGAATAAGTAATTGTGTCATATTTCAAACAATGAAATATTACTCATCATTCAAAAGTTTTGTAACCCATTGATACATGAAGTATAACTGAATCTTAAAATAGTTATATGGAATAAGAAAATACTCTAAGATACCATCTCACTCCAGTCAGAATGGCAGATATTATGAAGACAAATAACAATAAGTACAATAAGTACTAGCAGGGATGTGGGAGGAAAGACACACTTATACATTGCTGGTGGGATTGCAAATTGATGCAGCCAATATGGAAAGCAGTATGGAAATTTCTTGGAAAACTTGGAATGGAACCACCATTTGACTCAGCTATCCTTCTCCTCGGTCTATACCCAAAGGACTTAAAAACAGCATACTACAGAGCACAACCACATCAATGTTTATAGCAGCACAATTCACAATAGCTAAACTGTGGAACCAACTTAAATGCCCTTCAGTAGATGAATGGATTAAAAAATGTGGCATATACACACAATGGAATATTACTCAGCAATAAAAGAGAATAAAATCATGGCTTTTGCAGGTAAATGGATGGTGTTGGAGAAGATAATGCTAAGTGAAGTTAGCCAACCCCAGAAAAACTAATGGCTTATGTTTTCTCTGATATACGGTGACTGACTCATAGTTGGGTAGGGAGACAGAGTATGGGAGGAATTGACAAACTCTAGACAGGGCAGAGGGGTGGGAGGGGAAGGGAGGGGTCAGGGGGTTAGCAATGATGGAGGAATGTGATGGACAAGAATATCCAAAGTACATGTATGAAGACATGAATTGGCTTGAACATAATTTATAGAGAGAGATATGAAAATTTATTCTATATGTGTAATAAGAATTGTGATGCATTCCGCTGTCATATATTTAAAAATATAAAACCAATAAAAAAAGAAAAAAAGAAAAGTCAGGTTTTTAAAAGTATATATACTATATAAATCTATGTAAAATTTGAGAGAGAATACAAACTAGAATACAAAATAGAGACAGAAAGCAAACCAGTGATTGTGGAAGGGAGGAAAATTGGGATGCAGGAATTCCAAAGGTTCTCAGAACACATTTGGGGGTGCTGGATATAATCATATGGTGATGGTTTCACATATGCCAAACCTATCATATTGGACAGTTTAACTATGTGCTGTCCTATTATTATTGTTTATACTTCAATAAAACGGTTGCAAAAACTGCTGTTAAGACAAGTCAAAGACAAAAATTTCCTCCATTCACTTCCTTTAAGAAACTTAGAACGCTTTAACTACAATTTCTCCTCTCCTACCTTTCATGTTAATGTTGTCTGCTGCAACATGCTACTAAATCAGTGAGGGTTACTGCAGGTAAAATTGAGTTGGCATGAAATAATTACACAAAGACAGAAAGTGCCTTTTTCTTGGGGTCCAATGGCAGCTCTCAACCTTAGGGGGTCCATTGGAAAGATAGAGCTTGTACCTGGATTCTTCATTTTTATAAAGGGGGACACAAAGAGAGGTTCCATGGAATGTTCTTTCCAAATAAGGCAAATGGTCAGGCTTCAGGGGGTTGAGTCTAGCTTCATGATGTCTTGTGGTCAGTAGATTGACATCTTGGCAAGTCATACCCATCTCAGGTGCTGTGTGGGATCAAAGGCAGATCCAGAGGAAAAGGCAGATCCAGAGGAAAGTGCCCACATGTGTTGCACAGCCCAAAGAGCATGCAACATCAGGCCAGGCCTCTCATATACCCAAATGCTCATAGTTCACACACACACACAGCCCATGGCTGGCCCGAAATAGTTGTCTATGATTTTCACTCCTCTTTGTTTTTAATTCTTATTCACATTGGCCATTGGGAGTAATAATGCCAGCATGATCAATCCTTGTTTAGATTTAGATTTACCAATGTGTTTACAAATTCATTTGCATGTGTGCATTGTTGGGGGGGGGAGAGAAGGAGAGAGAGAGACACTGAGGATCCACCCTCAGGCTTTTTACTTTTTATTTTGAGATATGATCTCACTAAATTGCCCAGGCTGGCTTCAAACTTGCAATCCTCCTACCCCAGCCTCCTGAGAGTCTGGGTTTACAGGTATGTGCCACCTCTCTATGCTCATTTACTTTTTTCATGCTTCTTCTTTTTTTTTTTTCTTATTTCTTTTTCTTTATCCTGAAATACATTCTGGTAATGTTTCTTTCAATGAGAATTTGGGGTTGCAAAATTATATGACATTTTTGCCCTCAGTCTTGAATACATTCTATTTGATTATAGAATTTTAGCTTGAAAAGTCCTTTCCCTTCCCATCCTGAAGATATTATATTATCTCCTATCCCTTTTGGTGATAAGAAAGCTACTGACAGTCTAATCACAGCTTTTAAAAATACATATTTAATCTTTTGCTCTCTGGTTTCTTTTATTATTTTTCCTCATCTTTGATTTTTCTACAGTTTTGTGTCAATGTGTCTTATAGATCTGTTTTTCTTGGTCAGGACTTAGCTTGCTTCCTTATTCTTTTCAGTTCTGAAAAATTCTTAGTCATTTTTTGTCTTTTAAATTGTTGTCTATGTCACATCTTTTTCTTCTTTTAAAACACATCTGTTGATCTTTATCTGTGGTTCCTCAACAAGTTTTTCATGTTTTTCATATTTCTATCTCTTTGCTGCATATTGTCTGATTTCCTTACAACTTCCGGTACAGAAATACTTCTTGTATTTAAAGCCTCCTCTTTTCCTTATTCATTTCATTAGTAATATTTTGGTAGATGTTCCAATTGAGCTTCTGTTAGAAGTCCTGTTCTTTTTCAAGTTTATCTTTTCTCTTCTCATATTGATCTACTTTTTAGTTGTGGTTTATAGTTCTTCTTTCTTAGTCTTCTCCATAAGATTAAGAGACTTTTGAAAAAAAGACAAAATAATAATCTAGAAATATATATTCTGTTCTTCTGGATAAACATTTATGATCTGCTTCTTTTTTGTTTAATAGTCATTAGGAATCCTAACTGTATCTTAACTAAATAGTGCCACCTTTGTAATTTAAAAAATGTCAGTAGATTCCAACCCCTCCAATATTGTTCCAGTTAATTATTAACTATTTATAAATTTAAAAGCGTCAGCTCAGCCTGGAGTGTAGCTCAGTGGTATGGCACTTGCCTAGCATGCACCAGGCTCTGTGCTTGATCCTCAGCATTAGGGAAAAAAAAAATCTCAGATTTTATCTATATTCCTGAGATATCACCTAGTTTGGAGGATACATAACCTCCAAGTTTGGCAAAAATTCAAAAAATGTTTTGAATAATTTAGAAATATCACAAACTTATAAACTTAATTTTATTTATATAAATATAATATACATTTGTAACACATATATGTTGTGAAAAGAACATACTAAAGCTTTTTTTTTTGGGGGGGGGAGCTACTGGTAATTAAACCCAGTGTGCTTAAACGCTGAGCCATATCCACAAACCCAACCACACCCCCCCCCCGGCCTTTTTTTAAGAGACAGGTCTCCCCTAGTTGCTTAGGGTCTTGAAACTAAATTGCTGAGGCTGGCTTTGAACTCACAATTCTCCTGCCTCAGCCTCCCAAGCTGCTGGGATTACAGGAGTGAACCACCATGTCCAGCTCTAAAACTTCTTTTAAAATAGCTTATATAGTAAATAGACGTGTCTCTAAAGGGATCAAAACACATTGAAAATTATAAGTTACTGGTAAAAGAGGAAAAAAATAGGTAAAATTATGAGACCTTCTGAATGGGCTCTCAAATATTGGTACCTGGCCCCTACCTTGCTCTATCAGTTGGTCAGTTTAAAGATAGCTGAATTTGGTGAGATTATTATTATATTCTAGAAGTAATTTGAGATGTTCTGGTTGCTGCTCTTGTGCAAAAACAAACAAAACCCCCACATATATCACAAAATGCAGGTAGCATTATCACCCACACTCCCTCTCCATCTTGCATTCCTGTACTTTACTGCATCATCCAAAATCCTCCTTAATAGCCCACCTTAAAAATAATTTGGAGAATCTTACAGCCTGTGATATCAGCAACAATGGCAACAACAAAGGAATGTGCTGCTGACTTACAGCATTTGTCTTTATTTCAAGGAGTCCTCTTAGCTTAACTGTCATCCAGGAGGCCAAGAGTTCCTGAGCTAGGCTGCGTTGGAAGCCTGGGATGCCCCATCCACACCTGGCCTCCTTTGCAGATAAACACAGAACTCACAGTCTTCAAGGCCATCCATCTGGCACCTTTCAACAGTTCCCAAGTCTAAGAAAACAAATCCTTTGAAAAAAGAGTTCTTAAAACAAGAAAGCTCAAGGGGGCATTTTTGTTGCTGACTGCAACCACTTCAACTAGAATAAACTGCATTGGGGTAACAAGATAGAGAATTGAGTTTCAGTTCCACACATATATAGTATACAAATTACAAATACTAATTTTAAATTTTATTTACTTTTCTCATTTGTTCTCTGGGTGAGTCAATTTTTTAGGGTAGGTTTATTTCAGATCTCAAGAAAAAAATGAGGCTAGTCCTTCTTATGTGAATCAATCATATTTTCTGAAATCAGTTCTTTCTTGCTCATCCCAATTTATGAGAAGTTATTTTTTTCTTTTCTCTCTTGTTGTGTTTAGTTCTTTTGAAGAAAATTTCACAGACCCATAATTATTCCGTCCACTGAATCAGAATTCCTTGACTTGGAATTTACATTCTGGAAGCTAGTATGAAGAAAAGAAGAGGTACTTAGTAGATTTGACCCCTGTCTATCTTGCTTAGTACGTGATCATGGGGGAATTCATTAACCACTTTAAGCCTAAGTTAATTTATCTATAAAACTGAAATAAGTACTTACATCAGCAGTTAATTATTAAGATTAAGGGAAATAACTTACATGAACCAATCATCAGCATCGTGCCCAATGTATGGTAGATATTCAGTAAGAAACATTTTCTTCCTTCTGTTCTTTTTTCAAGGTGGTGATGAATTTAGTCTTGAGTCCATTACTGAATACATGAAATTTTCTGCAGTACCTGACAAGGTAAAAAGGAGGATATGTAAACACATGTGACTTGTGTTCTAATTGCTCAGCATAAAATAATCAGGAAGTTTAATGCCACTATTGAAGCAATCCAAACAGTATTTTCCAAACCTACTTGATAATAAGATTTACCTGGGATGTTTGTTGAAAATGCAGATTCCCATGTACCTTCCCTAGAAATTCTAATTCAATAGGTCTAGGCTGAGCCTTAGGATCTGTTTATTAATAAAAATCCCAGGTGGTTCCTTTTTCAGGCCAGCTTAGGAAACATTGATTAATTACTTGAGAGTGGGGAAATGATTCATCTGCAATTAAGTAATAATGCCCCTATGTAAGGAACAATGCCAACTTATTTTAAAGCCATTGAAAGATTATAGTATAAACACTGCTCTAAAAACTAAATTAGCTGTTATTTCAATCAGAAGGATTGTTGCTCTTAAAATATATTTGTATAAACTTTTAAAGTTTTTTAAAATGTCATCAGTTCTTCATATTTGGATTTGTTATAACTTTTAGCTTTTGGAGGAGAATAAAGCATCCATTGATCATTGGTTTAATTAAGTAAGTTGTCTGATTATATAATTACTAGTTTAGGGGAAGCTTTGTCAGATGTCCAAAGATTGAGGTGGAATTTTGGTTATGCAGGTCTCTTCCTGCATGTCCCCCTTCACATTTATATACAAAAATAGGCTGAAGAGATGCCAATCATTACATTCTGCATGGAAGAAATTAAATTGTCCAGAGCTACTGAATGTTACTTAGACCATTTTGATTTTATCAAATTAATATTACTAACAAATGTTTATTGCATTATATCATTCCAGTTGCAGTCATTTTCCAGGAGCAATTAAGATCAAAGAAAGTTCACTGGTGGAAGAAGAGGGAGAGGGCTGGGCAGCTAATTAGTACAACTAAAAGATCTCCCTCAAAGGATCCAGCTCTTTTCCCTGCTCTGTAATCACTAGTCACAAACACCTGCAGAGCTCATCTTCTCTCCAGAGAGCTGAACTCCACTAACCTAATGCATTTATATTAGAAAAGTGCTGATCACAAGGGCCAGATAGGCCTCTTTCAGATCCAGTTTTTGTTGCCTGATTGTTCTGTTCCATCAATTTTAGGGAATGAGAGGTGTATAAGATTCTTAAAGAAATCACTTAACATATTGAACTAAAATGCAAGAGGAAAAAAACTAAGCCCCTAAAGATATATCTGCATTCATATCTAGAGATATACTTTTATTCCCCTTAAATTTCTTTTATACTGACAATGATTAAAAGTAGGAATTCAAAATATTAAAAATGCGATGGCGATATGAGAGATGCATGGCTCTGAACAAACTATTCTGTAGTGAAACCTACTTTTTTTTTTGGTCTGTCATACCCCCGCCCTTCTTGGAAGAGCACCCCTTCTTTATCAACTTCCCCTCTCTCCATGCCATCCTACTATGAACAAAGGAGTGGCCATAGTTCTGAAGCTCTCAGTTGACCTGGTGAGAGGTGGGAATCTAACTCTTTCTCCCTCTCTGATGTTTGGACTTTGGACTAAAAGTATCAAGTTACCTTCTCTGAGTGGCTGAAGCTGTACACCAAGAAGTGAAAATGTGGTTGCTGGCAAAGGAGATTGATAAGCAAAAAGAAAAGAAGCAGATGTAAATTATGTGCCAGAGTAAGAAATGGAGAAAAAGACCTACCCGGAAAACCTTTCTATGCAAGAATAAGGCAGGAAGTTGGTAGTTTTTAAAAATCTCTAAGTCTCAGTTTCCTTGTCTGTAAAATAAGGACAATAGTAGTATTTATTCCAAGTGGGTTTTGTGAGGAATAATTATGATAATTCATGTTGAATATATATTTGTTTCATAAATGACTAAACACTAGACTCAATACATGGAAAGTGTCAAATAAATATCAGCTATTAAGTGCTTATAGGACTGGACACAGTGGCACTTACCTATAATCCCAGCGGCTGGGGAGGCTAAGGCAGGAGCATCATGAGTTCAAAGCCAGCCTCAGCAAAAAGCAAGGAGCTAACAACTCTGTGAGACCTGTCTTTAAATAAAATACAAAAAAGGTCTAGGGATGTGGCTCAGTGGTCGAGTGTCCCTGAGTTCAACCCCCATACCAAAAAAAAAAAAAATGTGCCTATAGGAATGGGGCTAAGAAATAATAAGTGGCAAAGTGGGGCCCATATTCAAAGGACATGATGCAACAATTTCTGGCACTGCTTCTTGGGAAAATATTTCTTAAATTAAATTGATAGCTGGCTAGAATTTTAATAAGAGCATCAAAAAAAAAAAAAAACCACAAAGGATGGCAAATAGTGGCCCATAATTGCTCTGGTCCTAAAGAAAAGCCGGTGCCAGTGTTAATAATAATAATAATAAATAATTTACCCTGAGAGCTAACCATGGGCTGGGTAGGAACCTAAACAGTTTATATATGATGTTTTTAACACTCCTGTACTAGGCATCAGGTTTTTTTCTTATTCCTTTTTTTGCAGATTAGGGAGGATACTTACTGTTAACTGAGAGCTGGGTGTTCCCAGTGCCTCCAAAGCCAGTGCCTAGGGTATTTAAGAAGTGGCTATTCCTCGACCTTCATCACTACTTCTGTCCTTGGTTAACAGAACCTTGCTAGGTTGGAGGAAAGGCCATTTCCACACTACAGGAGTTTATCTTGAGCTAGAGGAGCATATTTCACTTTCCTAGGCTGCTTTCCCCCTTGCTCTCTGAGTGTGAGTATGTTCCACAGTTCCATTTCAACCCTCCACTTTCCACTCTGTGCTGCTCCAAGCAAGTCGCCTGTCTCCCAGTAAGAAGCAAGCATGGAGTTTTGTTTAACACAGAATTGCTATCAGAATCAGGATTTCTTTCCTGATTGGATGGGGAGGGGTACCAGTGATTGAACTCAGGAACACTCAACAAATGAGCCACATCCCAGCCCTATTTTGTATTTTATTTAGAGACAGGGTCTCACTGAGTTGCTTAGCGCCTCACTGTCTCTGAGACTGGTTTTGAACTCACAATCCTCCTGCCTCAGCTTCCTGAGCCACTGAGATTACAGGCGTGCACCACAGAGACTGGCCAGGATTTCTTTCTTTTTAAGCCTTATTCTATCTGTGATTCTTTTTTTACTTTTTTTTTTAAGTTGTCCATGGACCTTTATTTCATTTATTTACAAGTGGTGATGAGGATCGAACCCAGTGCCTCACACATGCTAGGCAAGCGCTCTACCTCTGAGCCACAATCCCAGCCCCTATCTGTTACCCTTGACTCTTGTTAGAATCTCACTAAGTTGTTGAGGGCCTTGAACTTGTGATCCTCCTGTCTCAGCCTCCTGAGTAGCTGGAATTACATATGTGCACCACTGTGCCTGGCTTGTTCTCATTGGGAGTATTTACTTGTCTAACTTTAGTTACTTATGATCACAGCTTCCTAGAAAAACCCAGGTCCATTTGTTTCCCAAACCAGCATTTCCTGCCTCTGCCTTTATCCTAGACTACCATCCTGTATCCTTGACTCATTGCCACTTATACCCTGGCATCTACAGTGACCTTGTGACTTTCCCCAGTATGTCACATGGCATCTTTCTCTCCCAGTGTACTAAAGTTCACACCTTGCAATTCTGTCTCACTGGTGTCTCTGTTGTTGTTCACTTAATTTTTCATTTTGGTTTTCTCCTATAGGCCATCCTGCCTTATTCTACAGGCTGCCTTGCTACAGCTTTCTTCTTTGAATCTCTTCTCACTCTGGAACATCCCAAATGGAGGCTCCAGGTTAAGGAATCACATTGTAATTATGCCCACTGCTTTCTTAAGCTCCTGTTGAACCAGAGCAAAATTCTTCGAGACTCAAGGCATTGCATTAACTGTTCTCCCTTCCTCACAACCTTATCTAACTCCTTTTCCCAGATGTGGTAATCTCTGAGTAAAGTCCCCAGACTCCTGCTCAACACAGAGCCCTCAAATGACTATTCTAAAAAGTCTTTCTTGACTAAACTCATTTTTTACTATCACTTCTTATCCTTCCTAAATGCAAAGAAAACAAACATATTGCATTACCTTGAACAAACTTATGTTATCCAGATGCCATACCTTTTTTCATCTTGCTAACCAGCTTATAGATTCTAGCTGCAGAATGATGTGTTTCACAGTGTGATTCACAGTCCATCTGTACTTGAATCATCTGGAGTGCTTTAGGAAAATACAGATTTTTGCCCCATCCTCATAAATTAGAATTTGATGGTAAGTACAAGGAGTATAGATTTTTTTTTTTTTGTATCAGAAATTGAACCCATGGGCGCTTATACATGAGCCACATCCCCATCCCATTTTATATATTTTATTTAGAGACAGAGTCTTGCTGAGTTGCTTAGGGCCTCACTAATTTGCTGAGGCTGGCTTTAAACTCATGATTCTCCTGTCTCAGCCTCCCAAGGCACTGGGAGTATAGGTGTACACCAACATGCCCAGCCAGGAGTATGGATTTTTAATAAGCTGAAGTTACTATGTTTGAAGACTTGGGGAAGCATTGTACTGGAAATAGATGTTAGAATTGTAGTAATTTTTGTTTGTTTGTTTTGTTTTGTTTTTAATGCCTCAGGTACTTCTAGAACTGTGCTTGGAACATAGAAGATTTTCACTAATTGCTTGTTAGATTGAGGATTGAATAAATTTAACTTTAGATATGGTAATTCTCCCCTACTCAATGAAAATATTTGTAATTTTCACTAAATGTGTCCATCATGCCAACTTCAATTAGTATAATCCACATTTCTTTTATGAGTTGAACAGCCTAAATCTCCTTTGGATTTTGCTTTTCCTAAGATAATGTAATTTAATTTACTTTGGTCATGATAAAATATCATATCAAATTGGTTCAAAACTCTCAAGGTGTTCTTTAATTCTAAGTTTAGACCTCTCCTGAGTGGAAGGTAGAAAAGTTCTAATTATAAGTGGTAAAAAAAAATACCAAAATGATTTTATAAGCCAGGTAATTATTGTTATAGGGGTTAATAAAAATTCTGTGTTCTACCATATTGTTACTTTAATACATATTTACTAAATATATTCATACTGTTATTGCAAGCAATACATGAAAGGTACCAATGATTCCCTATTGCTGCCTGGGATACAATTATTATTAATATTTTGGCTTTTTTAAAATTCGGTTAGGTTTAGAGGCTCGTCTTGCTCCCTAGCCTTGGCCCATTTAAGGCTGGGGACTCCAGGTAGATTCTTTGGATAGCTAACTTTAAAAGGCCTCTAATGCACACAACTTCTATCAGCCTAGCCCATTAATACCTAAGCTTCCCTCCAGTCTGTGTCTAACAGATGCTGCTTTGATCTCTTTGCTAACTTACTCTGACTCTGAACATGTGAAAAGGGAAATGGAACAAAGGTGATGTAACTATGAGCTTTAACTCTGTATTGCTTTTAGTCTTTACAGTGACTTTATGAGGAAATTTTTCTTCCTACAACATAGGGGACACAATTGAGGCTACTAGTGGTGGAAAAATTGTCATATAGTGCCAAGACAAACATATGCAGCTGTTAATTCAGAAATCGGGGAGGGGCAATGGGGGATTAAGAAAAACACACGACGGATGCTACTGTGTAAACATGGAGGCCTGAGGAACTTCCAGATCCTAGAGTCTCAACATGGACGTGCACCAAAGGAACTTCTGGATCCTAAACATAGACGTGTACCTGAGGAACTTCTGGATCCTGGAGCCTAAACATGGATGTGTGCCTGGGGCACTTCCGGATCCTGGGGCATAAACATGGACGCCTGAGGAACTTCCAGACCCAGGAGCTTAAAAATGGACGTGTACCCAAGGAACTTCCTGATCCTAGGGCTTAAACATGGACGTTTGCCTGAGGAACTTCCAGATGCTACCGTCTAAACATGGATGCCTGAGGCACTTCCAGATTTGAGGACCCAAAGATGAACGTGCACCTGAGGAACTTCTGGATCCAGGGGCCTAAACATGGAGGCCTGAGGAACTTCCGGATCCTAGAGTCTCAACATGGATGGGCACCAAAGGAACTTCCGGATCCTAGAGCCTAAACATGGACGTGCAACTGAGGAACTTCCGGATCTGGGGGTCTAAGCATGGATGCCTGAGGCACTTCTGGATCCGGGGACTTAAACATGGACATGTACCCAAGGAACTTCTGGATCCAGGGTCCTAAACATGGACGTGCACCTGAGGAACCTCTGGATCTGTGGGCCTAAACATGGACACCTGAGGAACTTCCAGTTTTAGAGCCTAAATATGGACATGCACCTGAGGCACTTCTGGATGTTAAGGCCTAAACATGGATGTGTGCTCGAGGAACTTCCAGATCCGGGTACCTAAACAAGGACATGCACCTTTGGAACTTCCGGATCCGGGGGCCTAAACATGGACGTGTCTGTGGAACTTCTGGGTCCTTGTGCCTATAAAAGGCAGGGCGTGACTCTCAGAAGGGATGTGGCCCATGAAGGGGAGCAGAGTATGGGGCCTGTTGGGGGGCAGACTGAGCTGTCGCACCCTGAACTTGAATGTGATGGTGGCCTCACTTCCTGGCCTTCCCCTGGATGTCACTTCCTCCCCCTTCCAGGAGGTGCCAGGGAGGAAGTGAGACCAGGCCCTAAGGAGGGACACCTTTTTTCTCCTGGCTTAGCCAGGCGCCCAGCCTGGCTGGGGACAGGGATGTCTTGTGACACTGGCTGCCTCCTGCATCCTGCCCCAGGACCTCAGGGACCACAGGCGGAGACAGTCGTTGATTCTCCCCTGGCCGTCCAGAGGTCTGCCCAGGGAGAGCTCTATCTCCCAGAGGGTCAGAGGTCCCATTTGACCTGCTGCTCCTTACCCACCATCATCCTGGGTGAGCACAGGTCAGGACACCAGACGCTACTGAGAGTGACATCTCCTAGATGGGAGGCTGGGGACTTTGCCTCTGTCCCCAGGCCTCGGACACCAGATGATCCCCCCCAGAGACAGAAAATGACCCCACACGGCCCAAGACTTATTTTTTAGCTTTGGATTCTGAAATTTTCCTGTTGCCACCTTCTTTGTGAAGCCAGTTTTTCAACAGAGACAATATTCCAGGGGGGGCGGGGGAAGCAACAACATGGAGTTAATCAAACCAAGCTGACACATCTGGTCCTCCAAGAGAAATCTGGATTGGAGGGAGAACAGCCATTCTCAACTGGCGAAATAGTGAAGTTCCCTTGTCCTTATTTTGTGTAAGAAAAATAAATAAATAATCTGATGTTGTTAACTCATCAAATTATTTTTGATGAGTGCTTGGCTCATAGGAAAACTGATTCTGTTTTATGGAATAAAGTGTTACCTGATTTTAAAATTAAAAATGAAGCCAATTAGGATTGTTAAATTAAAAAAAAACACACACAAGAGAATCACAGACTTGGGACCTCTGGACTGCTCTGATGCTGAATACCTTAACTGTCCACACCTCACCTGATAGAAAACAAAGACTTTGGGCTACTTCCCCCAACTTCACCACTTTCAGCAGGAAACAGCTTGGAGATGTCATCACCTATTTTTTCGTAGAAATGGAATATAGAAACAGTGGGGAAATGTAACAGTGGTCCACTTTACACTTTGAATATAGCCCTTGCCGCTCTGCCACTGCAATATATATATATGAACCTTTGTTTTTACTTATTTATATGTGGTGCTGAGGATCAAACCCAATGCCTCACACATGCTAGGTAAGCACTCTGCTACTGAGCTATAGCCCCAGCCCCACTGAAACTTATCTTTAAAATGGATAAGTTTCATTCTCTTTCTCTTTCCCTGCTCCTACCTAATCTCAACCGCTCCCTAATTCCTGGAGAAACAGGATTACCTTTCTTCCCATTTTAGGCAGATTTATCTGTTTTTGAGTACACACCCACCATAGGAACAAAGTAATCCAGACTTTGGGGATGATACCAGAAGATCTCAGAAATGACTATCTCCCAATTAACAAGTGAATTACAACTCCAACTGAGAACACGTGGAATGTAGCCTTTGAATTCACTTATTTAAAAGTCCCCTGTTCCTTCTGTGTTTCTCCTTTGCTAGCAAAGCAATAAACCTTCCTTTTCCTTTTCCTCAAAAAGAAAAAAGAAAGAAATTCACAAACATTTAGAGAGAAAAGCAAGATCAGGTGGGAAACTGAACTCTCATTGAGAACAGTGACCCAGAGGTGGCTCCACACATTTATTATATAGGCTTTGTCCTCACAAGGTTATTTGTGAGAAAGGTTCTGAGAAGCAGGCAGGCTGGAAGGTCACAGCATAGATGAGACATCATGGTTATCTTGCTATGCTCAGAATCCTCTATTCCAAGGAGTCTTCATTTCAAGGTCAGAGTTGATATCTCTGGATGTTTGCCCAGAGAGAGACCAAGGGCTGGTACTGCCATAGCAACTGGGAAGTGTTAACCCTGTTTTTTTGCACAGGGGGAATACTAGGACAAGTGCACCACAACCACAAGGCCATCAGATACCTTGATCATTGCTCCCCACAAACCAGCACCCAATTTCCCATTTCTTTTGTCTATAGGTTTATTTATTTTGTACTATACCAAGCTGCTTTATGGTTTTATTTTGCCAATTCTTGAACATATTTCTCCCCTCCCCCTCAAATGTGTTTTGCCCATGGGCATGTTTTGGTCAGTCTGTTCTGAACCTGTCTCTGCCAGTAGTTCCTTAGCAATCAGATGCTCTTTTGATTCTCTCCACTGAGCAATTCTTTCTTCTACCCTCTGCCAACTACCTTTCTTGGTCAGTCTTGCCTAAGCTTGGGCACCAGAGCAACACCTACAGAACCAACTCAATAATATTCTCCTCCTCCTCCTCTTCTTCTTCTTCTTCTTCTTCTTCTTCTTCTTCTTCTTATTATTATTATTATTATTATTATTATTATTATTCATTATTAATTTTAGTAGTCAATGGATCTTTTATGTTATTTATTTATTTATATGCAGTGCTGAGGATCGAACCCAGGGCCTCACACATACCAGGCAAATGCTGTACCACTGAACCACAACTCCAGCCCCAATATGCTCTTCTTTGATGCTAAGGAGCTAAACAGACACTTCTCAGAAGAAGAAATACAATCGATCAACAAATACATGAAAAAATGTTCAGCATCTCTAGTAATTAGAGAAATACAAATCAAAACTAAGATTTCATCTTCGGCCAGTCAGAATGGCAGTTATCAAGACTATAACTAAAAATATTTTTAAAAGAGTGAATGTTAATGTAAACTACAGACTTTGATGTGACAATACAGGTTATGCATTGTAACAAACATACTGCCGTGGTGTGAAATGTTGATAGTTGGGGAAGTTGTATATGAGTGATATAGGAAGCATAGGGGGGTTGTGTAACTTCTGCTCAATTTTGAAATGAACTAAAAACTTCATCTATTTTAAAGAGAATTAGAGATGTTGATCTCATTCCACTGTCTTTCCTATGCCCAGGCCCCTCCCTTCTCCTCCCACCCCTTTGCCCTATCTAGAGTTCATCTATTCCTCCCTTGCTCCCCCTCCCAGCCCCACTATGAATCAGCCTTCTTAAATCGGAGAAAACATTTGGCATTTGTTTTTTAAGGATTGGCTAACTTCACTTAACATTATCTTCTCCAACACCATCCATTTACCTGCAAATGCCATGATTTTATTCTCTTTTATTGCTGAGTAATATTTCATTGTGTGTATATACCCCATTTTCTTTATCCATTCATCTACTGAAGGGCATCTATTTGGTTCCACAGTTTAGCTATTGTGAATTGTGCTGCTATATATGTTGATGTGGCTGCGTCCCTGTAGTATGTTGTTTTTAAGTCCTTTGGGTATACACCAAGGAATGGGATACCCAAAGGTATATACCCAAAGCTTGGTCAAAAGGTGGTTCCATTCCCAGATTTCCAAGGAATAGATGGTGGAATGAGATGGATATCATTACCCTAAGTACATATATGAAGACACAAATGGTGTGAATATACTTTGTATACAACCAGAGATATGAAAAATTGTGCTCTCTATATGTAATATGAATTGTAATGAATTCTGCTGTCATATATAACACATTAGAATTTTTTAAAAAAGAGAGAATCAAAGAAATGGGAAATAAAATTTTTATGATTGATGTAGACCAACTATTATTATTTTCTTCAGGCCTGAGAATACCAATCCCCTGAACTAACTGGAAGTTTTGTAAGTAGGGAAAAGGAGAAAATTCCTCCTTGCTAGAGGTATTTTCTAATTAAGTTTTTTTTCTGCCATAAATATGCTTCTTGATAATGCTATCCTAATCCCTATTGTATTTTTTGGATATATGATAGACCACTAAAAATGTGTTTGCCTACAGATCCTCCCCAGCTATTTCCAATTCTTGGTACTAAAAAAACAGCCAAGTTAGTACTAAAAGAACAGCTCTAGCATGGCTTTCCTGCCACCACCTCAGACCCAAACACACATACATTCTCTTTCTCCTTTCTGGACAGTCAAGGTTCCAGATAGTCTGTGGCTTGGGACTGCATCCGAAGCCACAGGTGAGGGTGTGGGTAAGAAGGATTGATAGAAGGCTTTGCTCTTCTTAGAATTGAAACAGAAGAACCTGTTTTCATCTTTGTTTGAATTAAATATTATACAAGAATATAAAGAAATAAATTTGGTACCATCAAAGTAACATGCCTGAATCTAGGAAATCGGGTAGAACGGCTCTCCTAAACTCTTCTTGAACAATTAAAATCAGTGGCCCAAACCAAAGGCTTAGCAGAGCTCACTTTATAAATGTTCCCATGGCCAGAGAGAGTTAAAATTGACATTATCCCTGCACTCTGGTAGTTAAAAAAATGACCAGAATGTTGTTGGAAATAGACTTAGACATGGTGACCATATTAAAATGTCCATGTATGTGAGTTGTTTGGCTGAAGTCAGAACTTAAGCCAATCTCCTTTAAAAAGGAAAGAAGTGCATCATGTTAATTAATTAGGGTTTATGTTTGCACACTCACAATAACAAAACTTGGCTGCCCGGATAAACCAAAGCCTTTTAAGTTTATTATAGCAATCATAGTAATGTGTTGGAATTTTATCTGTGCATGTGTGTAAATAATGCAAGTCTTAGCATTCCTTTGCAGAATCTTATGCATGTTTTACAGAATGGTAGTTTTCACAGATGCACAGCACATCTTTTTCAACAGAGAAACCCAAGCAGAACTCTAATTAACAGCAGACCTAATAGCCCTTCTTTAGTTAACATTAGTCTACTCATAGGATTTAGTCTAAATGTTTTAGTTATGTTTAAACTAACATCTAAACTGATATTGCCACCCTCCTTTCCATGGCAGATAAAAGTGTCACAAAACTATAGACTAGAATGTTGCATTCTCTGTATGTCCCACTTCTGTTTCCCAGTTTTCTACTTTCTTCATTTTCTTGTACTATAAAAAAGATCCAAATGTAGTTGAATCCACTTAAGACACTTCCTCCTTTGTATTTCCCAGTTAAGGTTTTTTTTCTTCTTCTGAATATAAATATGTTCCTTCACAATATTATTGTAATCCTCATTCTATGTGCTATTTCTAATAAAGATATATTTCTTAAAACAATAAAAGTAAAGCATTATATATGTGCTGCTATTGTTGATCCCACAGGCATTGGATTAGTGTTTGTTATGCCCCAGGCACTCTGGGAACTGAACCCATATTCACAGAAGTTCACAAGACAGTGGAAGAAATAGCTTGTAAATTCCATGCTGTGACAGTGTGCTGCCATCACAGAGACTTTCTAATGCAATATGCAAACCCTGATGAAGGACAAGTATGCCCTACAGGAGATGCTATTCCGACTGAATTTTGAAGACTGCTTAGCAAATCTCTGTCTTCTGGTTGGTACTCAGGATCAAAGATTCAGTTCCCAGGTGGTAAAAAGAGCTCACCTGAGTTCCAGCCTTAGTGGAAAACTGAGATTCCAAAATTATTAGAGAATCAAGAACTCAGGACAGGGCACTATTAAATCAGCAAAAGAAAATAAAAACAGAACAAGAAAGCAACAATGACAAAAAAAAAACAAGTCCTGTAATCATTCATTCAATGTTTATTGAATTCCTACAATGTTTATAGCAGTGTTCTATGTGCTGGGACTACACAGATATAAATCCTTACCCTTATGGAACTTATATTGAGGCAGGGAATCATATTAAACATTCAAGAAAATGGCAAGTGGAAAAATTTGGTTAAGTAATAGTATGTACAGTACAATCCCAATTTTGTTACAAATAAAAAGGCTGAAGGGTTATCATAACAATTAGCTTTTGCTACATAAAAGAACAATCCAAATGGAATAAACAAGCATCATTTACATTATTTGGAATTTAGTGGGTTTGCACTTGGGGCTGGGCTCAGCTGGTGGTTCTTCTGACCTCAGCTGGTTCATTCTTGGGTCCGACTGTCAGTGGGGGAAGTTCTAATGGGAATTTGCTGTGCGTTGGCTGATGTGACAGGGGACAACTGGGTCACATATCTCTCAACATTCTGCAGGCTAGAAACAGGCTTATTTACATGGAAGCACTAAAATCCAAGAGAGGCCGGGGGGGGGGGGGACTCAATTATGAGCATTTTTCAAGTCTCTGCTTGTGATATTTTTGCTATTGTCCTTTTGGCCAAGCTCAGGGTCAAGGATTATCCAAGGATGTAGCTATGAACAAATTGGGAATCCTTGCAGCAATTATTAGAGAAGTACACCAAAAAGTTGAAGATGATTATTTGAGCAGTGGGGCTTATTATTTCCTCTCTTTTTTTCTTTAATTTTCAAATTCTCTTTCATGACCTTGTAGAACTTATGGAATAAGAAAATGGAAAGACAAATAGGAAGAGGCCTGAAACCCACTGGTATAACCTAGGGTAGAAGGGAGGATCTGCAAGAAGGTGCTCAAGGTCAGTTATCACAATAGGAGGATGCTGAGGAGCAGCACCAAAGAGCACAATGAAAGCTCCTGGTGGTTAGCACACTTCGTCTTCTAGTAAGTATATTATACCTTACCAAGCCCAGCTGACTTGGAGAACAGAAGTTCTAGCAACTTGCTTCTTGGTTCAGAAATAAACTAGATTATTCATAATACAACCTGTTTATACATAAGAATATAGAAGATCTAGTTGAGGTGTAGGTGCAAGGACAGGCAGGAGGAATGATGATAAAGGGAGCCCGCTCACAGAAATTTTAAATGGTTATTAGAGTGAGATGAACTAGAGAAAGGTAAGAGAAAATTGTGAGTTTCTACAATACTCCAGGAATTAAATACCATAATACCATAAGCTAGCAGAAACTCAAATATTAATTTATTCAAACTCTTTATTATAGCCAACAGAGTCCCAAAGAAGTGACAAGACTGGATGAAGTCATCAAGATCTTGTGGCAGAGGAGAGCCCAGGTCTCCTGCAAGCCGGGCAGGTGCTCTTTCAACTTGCTGAACTGTTGCTATAAAAGCAACTTGGCATTTTGTGAATGATGGAATGTTGACTGCCCCCTACCACACACACACACACCTGAAGACCTTAGATATAGATGATGTAGGAGTTAACATTAACAAAGTCCATCATTTCTTCTGCAGTGCCCATAAACCTATTCCTGGAGGTTATAAACTAAAACACACTAAGCAAGCAGTTTTTAAAAGACATATAGTTAGTGAACACTTAAAATGTATAAGTTGATTTGCCAAGTCAATACTGGTTTAAGGCCTGGGATTTTGCTCTGGGGGATAATTATCTGCTACTTTGATAGAACTTTCTTGGCGTTGCTCAACTTGAACCTATTAGTGTACCCAAGGCTGTTACCTTTAAAGAAGCATTGAGAATAAAATTTCCTGCTGATGTGATGGGTGTTTTATTATTTATC
The DNA here is from genome assembly GCF_052094955.1 of Ictidomys tridecemlineatus. Lineage (NCBI taxonomy): Eukaryota > Metazoa > Chordata > Mammalia > Rodentia > Sciuridae > Ictidomys > Ictidomys tridecemlineatus. The sequence goes on along the minus strand of NC_135483.1, from coordinate 123,322,996 downwards.
AAGACCTCATGATGCTCAGAACCATAATTTGTTATTAAAAGAACATATACAATCACTTCATGACAATGAACCCAGTTGTTGCATCTATTTATATGTAAGCTAAGAGTCTGAACACAGCTATGAGATGAAATAGAACAAGGAGAGAGATGGAAGAACCACTATTTATATAATCCAGGCAATATAGAATCTCAAGAAGGGGTTATGGTTTGCATCTTATGAAAATTGTTATACATAAGAATCGGAGAGATCTCTTGTCAAAGTGTTAGTATTTACCTATTTCTACCACTTACAGATTCATCAAGCCAAAAAAATGATTGAGGCTTACCATTTTTTTTTAAAATCAGTCTGACTCTAAAAATAATTCCAGACTCTCTACTTTATTTTCTCATAGTGCGGGGCACGATAGCACATGCCTGTAATCCCAGCAGCTTTCGAGGCTGAGACAGGAGAATCACAAGTTCAAAGCCAACCTCAGCAAGGGTGAGGTGCTAAGCAACTCAGTTAGACCCTATCTCTAAATAAAATATAAAATAGGGCTGGGGATGTGTTCAGTGGTGGAGTTTCCCTGAGTACAATACCTGGTACAAACAAACAAACAAAAAAAAAAACAACAAAAAAACCCCCTATTTTTCCTTAGACATGGACTTGGTCTTCCTAATCTTATGCCTCTCCTTGCATTCTCATCAAGAACTCCCTCAGATCTAACTCCTGCTACTGCGAGTTTAGGTTATCAAGAAAGTACTTCATCATCATGCTGACAAGACATTCGAGAAATATCTCTTAAATCATTGCTAACTTAAGTCAAAAGTCCTTACTGGGCCAGGCACAATGGAGCACACCTGTAATCCCACTGATGTAGGAGGCTGAAGCAGGAGGATTGCAAGTTCAAAGCCAGCCTCAGCAACTTAGCAAGACCCTCAGCAGCTTAACGAAAACCTGTCTCAAAAGCTCAGTAATGTCTCTGGGCTCGATACCCAATACCAAAAAAATAAAAAAATTAAAAAATAAAAAAAAACCTCTACAATTTCCCTAAAATGTGAGGTGCCACCATTCCATTTCCTCATAAATGTTGCACTGTGTACACAAATCACTTGTTTCTAGTAACAGATGAATCTTAGGTAAATCTGCATTTATTCCAAAGATAGTGCATTTTGTCGAAGTAAGTCTAGCTCTCAACTCAATGTTGTATGGAGTTTCAAGGTTGCTAAATGATTGTCAATTTTTACACATTGCAACTTTGAAAATAGCAGAAGCTGCTAGTCACTGGAGTCTCTTTTCTTAGGGCCCCTGAGCCATAACTAAAACTCTGGAAAATGGATATGTCATGATCCACAAAGTACTGTCTCTTTTTAGCTCTTCTCTGATTGCAAGCAATGCCACAGTGTGAGAAGAGCCCAGGGATTGGGGACACCAAAACCCAAATTCCATTTTAGCACGTGATGTTGTTCCTGTCCCAAGCTCTTCTGAAGGAAATGAAAATAATCATTCAGGAAATTTCTGAATCTATCTATACACAAGTAATTAAAAATTACTTGAGTGATTTACTAACAAACATTTATTGAATGTCTACTCTTGAGTCAGGCTTCTTGGGTTATGAAGACATAAATAAGTAAATTAAATCTTTTTCCTTAAGGAGCCCATAACCTACAGGGGAGGCACAGCTATAAATAGATTAATTATAACATGTTGTATTAAGAAAAAAGTTGAGTGGCTGGCAACAGTAGCAGAGATGGACAGTGATAAGTTTTATCTGGGGCAGATGCTCAGAGAAGTCCTCTAACATTTTGTTCAGCAGGGCAGGCCCAGCCAATCTTGAAAGGATCCATGGAAGTCTATAAGGTATGTTGAACTGCAATATAATTGGGCCAAAAGATATTTTTTAGAAGTCATACTAGTCTCTTTCTATGTGTGGTCAAGACCACATTTATAGATCATTCCTACAAACAAGACACGATTCATAATTTGTAGAACTCCTTGTTCAAAATTCCAGAAAAAGTATACTAAAATATAAAGGTTTTCCTTTCTTCTAATGTCTGTTTTTATTTGCTCTCCTGTTTTGTGATTTAGGGGGGAAAAATGCTATTGAATGATGTTTTCAGTTCTAAAAATTTGAGCTTAACGTTTCATCTTTACATTTTCAATACCGGTTTGTTTTATTTTGTTTTTATAGTACTAGAGATTGAACCCAGAGCCTCAAGCATGCTAGGCAAGCACTCTCTCACTGAGTTACATCTGCAACCCATTTTTGAGACAGGATCTCACTCAGGTTCATATAGGTCAATGCCGGTTTAAATGCAAGCATAAGAGCATTAACTTGAATGTGAAATCACTGAAAGGACACAGTTTCCCCCATTTTGTAACTTATAAATGCAAGTGCATTTTGTTTTTGCCAAAACAGTGGAAATGCTGCACAAAACTAATTCAACTGTTTCTATTTCACTTTTTTATATAGGCATATTGTGCCAATTCTCACCACCTTTTCCTTTCTGTTTTTCCTTATTCATCAGTAAGCCAAAGGTGGTGAGAATTGGCACAATGTAGCCCTGCCTTGCCCTTCCTCCTGTCATTTTTGATGTCAATTACTGGCTACCACAGGGAAGTAATGTGTGAGAAAGAACATGACAGAGTTCTTTGGTCTTCATGTTTCTGAGAATGCTATTACCTTCTTTCTGCATTCGAAACAAGTTCTTGTTCAGAGAGAAAGCCTGGCCTCTTGCAGCTGTGGGTACATTTACTTAATCAAAACTATGACACATGCACTGAGTGTCACTGTAGCTCACAGGAATTCTGTGTTCATATGCTATGGGGAATGCCACATACAAATGGGGCCTTGTGAACAGTGCACACGTGTATTGTGCATTTCTCCTCTGCCCCTGTGCTTGCTCCATTGTCCCATCAGACTTCACGGACACAAATTCAAAGTCAGAGTCTTCAAAATGTTCATGATTTCAGTAGAACATTCAACCAAGCACAGGACCTATGATGCAAACTGCATGAAAAGAAAGCTAAACAGTATTAGGACTCAGAAAACATATTGAATTACTACATCTCATGCTTTTATATATGCCAGCTTGCAGCTTCTAGATGAACTGGTTATGTTTAAAAAACTTTATATATTTATGATTTTTAATTCACAATCATTCTCCAAAAATACTACAGTGTCTGTAATCCCAGTGGCTTGGGAGTTTGAGGCAGGTGGATCACAAATTCAAAGCCAGCTTCAGCAACTTGGCAAGGCCCTAAGCAACTTAGCAAGACCCTGTCTTAAAAAATTAAAAAGATGTCTGGGGATATGGTTCAATGTTTAAGTACCTCTGGGTCTAATTCCTGGTACCAAAAAAAGGAAAAAAGAAAAAAAAAAGCCAAACCACAATATTATACAATTATTTATACCAGAATATTTTATTTAGCAGGAAAAGGCAATTTAATCAGCTTGATCTTCTGCTTTTTAAGAATTGCAAAGGTGTCGGGGGTGTGGAGGTGGGGATGAGGGTGGGAATGAGGAAGAAAGTAGAATGAATCAGACTTAACTTTCCTATGTTCATATATAAATACACAACCAGTGTAATGCCACATCATGTACAACCACAATAATGGGAAGTTATTCTTCATGTGTACATATGATATCTCAAAATAAATTCTACTGTTATGTATAATTAAAAAGAATAAATAAAAAATAAATTTAAAAAATTAAAAATAAAAGAATCACAAAGATTCATACCTCACATAGGCCACATTGATAGGAATAAATGTACAAAGTACACAAGATAATTATATAATATTGAACAAAATATCTCATTAATAAATTACATTAATAGGACTGAGGATATGGCTTAGTGGTAGAGAACTTGCCTGGCATTTGCAAGGCCCTGTGTTCAATCCCCAAAGCTAAAAAAAGAAAAAAGAAAGAAAATTAAGTAAATAGATCCTTAAATGATTTCATAGGGGTGAGTGTAAAGAATTATTATTAAGAGTTAAACCAGGTGTGGTGGTTCACACCTGTAATTCTAGTCTCTCCGGAGGCTAGGGCATGAGTATTTCAAGTTCAAGACCAGCCTTGGAGAAACTCTGTCTCGAATTTTTTTTTGTGGGGGTGGGGGGACCAGGGATTGAACTCAGGGTCACTTGAACACTGAACCACATCCCCAGTCCTATTTTCTATTTTATTTGAAGATAGTTTTCAGTGAGTTGCTCAGTTGAATTTTTTAAAAAGGACTGGAAATGTAGCTTAGTGGTGGAGTGCCCCTAGGTTCAATCCTTAGCACAGCAAAATAAATAATAAATAGATAGATAGATTGCAGGTTTAGGGGTCAAAGTTCTCATCTTATCATCATTAGCATAACTCTTCCCAGTAGGAGAAAGTTGTTTGAAAGTTTTCTGTGCTTCTATCATGAAATGCTTTACTGATTTGTATTTTTTAGTGGGGTTTGTTTGCTTTTAAATGACTATTTTAAAGCAGTTTTATATTCATAGCAAATTGATCAGAAAGTACAGACAGTTCCAAAACACTCCTGATCAGAAGTACAGACAGTTCCAAAACACTCCTTGTCACCCTCCCATTCTTTTTTATTTTTTTTCACAGTATCCTTTGAAAATTCATGTGCCTCTTAATCCTTAAAATACTTTTGAAGAAACTCTGATACAAAATTTTACTAATTTAGACCCAACGAATCTAAAAAATTAAGTTAGTTTTTCCCAAGCTTGGTCAGTGGAGAACAACCCCACAGATCTGATGACAGAAATATGTCATGCCTACTTTAAAAATTCATTGTTTTTCTTTAAACCAATTATTTTTAAATTAAACACATGTATTTTTAAAAGAAACATTGTCTATTATATAATTAGGAAGGTAGTTTTAGAAACAGATGCATAATTATTGCAATTAAAAATAAATAAGCTTAGGCCAATCATAGTGGTATATATCTGTAATCACAGCTACTCAGGAGGTTAAGATATGAGGATTACAAACTTCAGCCAGCCTAGGCAATTTAGTGAAAACCTGTCTCAAAATTTAAAAAGGCTGGGGACTCAGTAAGAGAGTGCTTGCCTAGCCTGTGTGAGGCCCTGGGTTTGATCCCCAGTAACAGCAACAAAAATGTTTGTACACATCTATTATCTCAAATTGATTCACTGAAGTATGCCTCTCACAGGTTGGCAAAATTTGGTTCTGCAAACACAGCATTTTTTCTGCTATAGTACTAGTGATAGATGGTGTTGCAATAAGGCACTTTCCTATACTCTTTGACCTGGATCAGGAAGAACATGGATGAGATTCGATTGCAGAATCTAGTATTTGACATTTTGCCACTTTTTTCTCTCTTATCGTGCTACCTCCTTTATGGGCAAAGCAGCCTGTCTTAGTTCATTTTCTGGTACTATAACAGAATGCCTAAGATTATTTGACTCACAGTTCTGGAGACTGGAAAATCCAAAAGCGTAGTTACAGCAACTTCTTGGTTTCTGATGAGGATCTAGTGCTGCATAATAAAATTGCTGAAAAAGTTAGATGGACAAGAAGGCTGTTGTAGAAGAGGCAAAGCATAAGGGGTAGACTTGCTTTATAACAAACCACTCTTGTTCTTGTGGTAACTAACCTAGTCCCCCAAGAGTGAGAACTCACTTATTCCAGAGAGAATTAACTTAGTCCCATGTAAGTAGTATTAATGACCCACACATCTTTAAATGTCTCATCACTTCTCAATATTGTTACACTGGGAACCAAATTTTAACATGAGTTTGGGAGCAGACGATCCACAACCAAACCATAGCTCAACTGAAAACTACGAAGACAGAGTATTTGCTCAATTTATTCAGCTTGAAGAAATGCCAGGACCTCTCTTTCCACCCCAGTACTCTTTGTGGTTTACCACACAACCTCTCCAACTTTAAACTGAGATAATCAAATACAGCCATGTGCCACTTAATGATGGAGGTACATTCTAAGAACTGCATTGTAAGGTGATTTCATCATTTGGTGAATAAAGCAGAGTGTATTTATACAAAATAAGGAGGGTACAATGTCATCGTGCTCTAAATCTTATGGAACTACCAACGTATTTGAAGTCTGTTGTTAACCAAAGCATTATTATGTGGTAAATGACTGTAATAGGTTTATAGACATTAAAGAGAATAGAAGATTAAAACTTAAAAGTTGGGATTTTTTCTTTCAAATGAACGGCAACATACAAGAAACAATCAATGTCTTCTTAAATATCTATCCCTATGAAAAACAAAAATGCAGGCCAGAGACACACAGATGATTTGAAGAGTCTCACAATTTTAAAACAACCAATAATAAAATTAAAAAAAAAGAACAAAGACTCTTCAAAGCTAATCTTTTTTAAAACCTCTGTGACACTTGTTTTAATCTATTAATCTTGAGGTTTTTTTCTTTGCCCTTTTGTTTTGTTTTGTTTTTGTTTGTGTGTGTGTGTGTGGTATTGATATCAAACCCAGAGCTTGCATGTTAGGCATGGGCTGTGACACTGAACTACATCCCCAGCATCTGCTAATCTACTTTTATTTAAAAAAAAAAAAAAAAAAGGAAACAAGCAAGCAAGATCTGGCACCACCCTCAATGCATTTATCAGATATATATCAAATTGATTAATAATTAATGAATTATTTTAGTTACATATGTGTTTTAGGATTACTTTCTATTTATAACAGGTGATTCAAAAGTTTCTATTCTGATAAGTATATACATTTTACCACTTGAGAAAACATATTTAGGTAAAAAAAAATATTGAGGTAAACAAAACTCTAAAGTAAATAGTAGTTCTAGTGGTATCTGAACAGGTCAAAAATGTGAAAATTGGGTATGAGTGACTGAAGCTTGGGAAACAGTGGAACTCTGTGTCAAATTCTCTTGTAGGCATTCAGCATTTGTGATAAAAATGGGAAAACTTGACAATTAAAACCAAAATTAAGGGTCTGGGGTTGCAGCTCAGTGGTATAACACTTGCCTAGCATGTGTGAGTCCCTGGGTTCAGGACTGCATATAAATAAATAAATTAAATAAAGATATGTCCACAACTAAAGATTTTTAAAAAACCAATTAAACATTGGTGCTAAACACTGGTGCTTTTTCCTTCTGGAGGAGGTATCATAATTCACATTAGCGGGAAAATAAATCTCTGCTCATTTCCACAAGCGTTCCACAAGCATGTAGGAGAGAGGAGAAAATGGAAAGAAGAGAATTTCAATCCCTCTGGCAGCATTTCAGGGATGGTGGAGAGAGGGACAAGAAGCAAATCGGTGAGCATTAGAGCATGTTAGTGGTTTTGGATATGGAACAGTAGCAGAGAAGTTAACTGGGGGAGGAAATATTAATTGCTTTTCAGTTAATGGGAGGCTGATGAAAAAAGACCCCAAAATGAACTGAAAAAAGAAAAACCATGACTGCATCCTTCTGTTACCTTCAACTTTAGCAATTCTATACACACTCTTTTTTTTGTTATTTTATACCAGGTTGGTAAACAGATGTAGGGGAAGGTTAGGGAATGGTTGAAGAATGCCTGTCATCTCTCATTCATGTATTTATTCAATCAACAAATTAATAGGGTTTTTAAAAAATTTTTTTAGTTGTTGATAGACTTTATTTATTTATATGTGGTGCTAAGAATTGAACCCAGTGCTTCACACATGTCAGGTAAGTTCAATACCACTGAGCCACAGCCATAGCCCATATTAATATGGTTTTATCACTTACAATGTGCTAGGTGCAAAGATAAGCACTGGGGACAATAGAAGGCCAAGAGATATAATCTTGACATCACAACTTGAAGTCAAGTAGAGAGATGGGATAACATACTGGCATTGTGATAGATTCTATGTGGGAAAAAATACTGGGTGCTGTGAGGCAGTATACTTCTTCCTGCTCGCCTCTTCAAATCCACTGACTATTATGGTCACCAGATCCAGTGAAGGCTTCCATCAGTTTGACGCAAGTATAATCTGACTGCAGCTCTGTTGGGCCTGGGCTGCTGGTGTCCAGGCTCCTGTCCCAGAATGTCTATGACTTCACGGTGTGGCATGACTTTGGAAATCCATTCAATGTTCACACATGTGCGACACTGAGCGTGAGAAATATAATGCCATGTGGGAGCCACTGCACAAGGCTTTATTCCTTCTGAAGTCTGCTGGCAGAGTAGTTTGAGATACATGTCCTAGGGCTTCTTAGAAGATCCTATGGGATTGAGCACCCTTTCACTCATCGCAGTGGTCAATTCTGTAATGCATTCTTATATTGTCTTTCTCTCATTCTATGAGTTACTTCCCCCAAGGGGTGCACTGAAGCTGGCTCATCTGGACATCAGGAGCTGATTTTAATCTTTCAGGAATTTTTTCATTTGGTGGTTAAACCCAGGCATCATTTAGAGAACATTATATAACATTAAATAAAGTGAATTAAAAGCAAAGTCATAAATACTCGAGACTCATCACTTCTAAATTCTCTTGCTTACTTTTACTCTATCTGTGCTCTTGAAGTTATTTTCATCTATTGTAACTGTCTGGTTGGAATACTTTAACCATAGGCTATGTTGCATCTCTTTCCAAGTCTGCTCTCAGCAACATCACATCAGAAGCTTAATATAAGCTACAGTGGAAGTATGTATTTATATCACAGAAACAGGTAAACACTACAAATTAGAGTTTGAGTAATTGTTCTCTTGATTGCCTAGACTTAAGAAAATAATAGAGAAAATATTAATGTAGGTTAAACTTACAGGTATATCATGTCTATAGCAGTTTTGTTGTAAATTGCACAAATATTCAGATCTAAATTATTATTTGATTCAGAAAAAAACCCACATCATTGATGAATGAGTGAAGTTAACACACATTATCTTGGTTTTACTTTCATCTTAGTTGTCCTGTAAGTGAACCAACATTCACATTGCAACCATACTTACTTGTCAGTCATGAATGTAGGTTGGCTACAAGACTTAGCCAAAATCAATGAAAGCCCGTGAAAATCAGTTGGCTATGTAGAATTTACCAGAGCATCATATATTTTATTATAATTTAGAAATTGTGTACTATACATAATTTATGTTAGTAAAATTTAAAATAAACATTTGTATGTGTACATGCATAAATTTCTCTTGGTAAACAGATCATTAAACATTCATCAGCACACCACTGCTCATATGTCTTTTATTTCAGATTCTTCTTTGGACTCAGTCCAATATAAGATTACCATATTCAAGTTTGACTCTAGAAAACAAACCTCAGAATGGGAATTGGGAACCAGATCACTCACCAATACGATGGTAATAGGCATATTGATAAATCTTGGAAGGAAGTAGCATCACAATTACTATGAATTTTATCTGTGTTGTCTGGAATAAAATTCAAATGGAAAATGTTTTAGTAAGCTATTTTGCTGCTGTGTCCGAAAGACTTAAAGAGAACAACTCTAGAGGAAAAGTTTGCTTGAGTATCACAGTTTCAGAGGAGAACAACTTTAGAGGAAAAGTTTGCTTGAGTATCACAGTTTCAGAGGTCTCAATCCATAGATGGCTGACTCCATTGCTCTGAATCCGAGACAATAAGTTGTTTAATTAGAGGATCTTTTAGGTTTGTCAGGCTTGGTTCTATTCTTTGTAAGGCAGGCCCATTTCAATTTTGAACTTTGAATTTTAAGTTCTAGAGTACTTTTACTTCTAAGGTGTAGCCTTTGGAGGGTTGTATCTAAATATCAATCAGGCTAAACATGCAAGCATACATATACCATATGACATACAGCACTATATCATACCATACCATAGACCATAACTATCAGACATAATGCTCTATATAAAATACATAATATTACATTATTGTCACAAGCTACAAAGCATGACAAATCATGGAACATAGTTTTGTTTTTCAGATAAATGAAGTTCGTGATAACAGCAAAAAAGACAGTCCCACGAAGCCCCACCTTTGTTCACAACAATATCATTGTTTTAGTCAGCTTTTTCCCTGCTGCAAGCAAAAGACTTGATAAGAACAATTAGAGGAGGAAAAGTTTATTTGGGGGCTCACAGTTTCAGAGGTCTCAGTCCATAGACAGCTGGCTCCATTCCTGAGGTGAGGCAGAACATCATGGCAGAAGGGGTGTGGCAGAGGAAAGCAGTGGAGGACATGGTGCCAGGAAACAGAGAAAGCTCTGCTCCACAATGACAAAATATATACGCGGAGGCACACCCCCAGGGAGCCACCTCTTCCAGCTACACTGTAGGTGCCTACAGTTACCACCATCCAGTTCATCCCTATCAGGGGATTAATGCACTGATTAGGTTAAAACTCTAACCCAATCATTTTACCTCTACACTTTCTTGCATTGTTTCACACATGTTCCATGGTGGTGTCACTTCATAGTTAAAAGCCAGATTTCCTGGCTCGTATATTAATAGTAGAAACTAATTGTGGCTGAATGTGATGCCAATTATTGCTCCTGGAAGAAAGAGATTTGAAGACTGGCCTCTTCCTTTTTTTTTTTTAATTGTTATTCACAATATTGTATAGTGAACAGTTTTGCTCTGTTCTATGTCCCTGACATGACATGCTGTCTACCCAAAGTAACAGGATCAAATGATTAAGGACTGGAAACTTCAAAACTGTGATCAAAAGAAGGCCTTTTTTTTTTAAAAAATAAGTTTGTTATTTCAAATATCTCATTATAATAACACAACTGACTAACACAGTGTGTTGATTTTGTATCCTGCAATTTTACTTAATTTATAAGTTCTAACATGTGTTTTAATGGAGTATTTGGGGCTTTCTAAATATATAATCAAGTAGTCTGCAAACAATTTTCCTTCTTCCCTTCCAATTCAGATCACTTTTATTTCTTTTTCTTGCCTAATTGCTCTGGATAGAACTTCCAGTACTGCGCTGAACACAAGTAGTGAGAGTAGGCATCCTTGTCTTGTTCCTGATCTTAGAGGAAATGATTTTAGCTTTCACCACTGAGTATGCTGTGGGATTTTCACACATGGCCTTTATTGTGTTGAGGTATTTTCCTTCTATTTCCAGTTTGAGAGTTCTTATCATGAAGGAGTAGTTAATTTTATCAAAAAATTTTTCTACATCTATTGAGATAATTATGTGATTTTTGTCCTTGACCCTGATAAACAGAGCATCACATTGATTGATTTTTTCTTAAAGAGAGAGTGAGAGAGGAGAGAGAGAGAGAGAGAGAGAGAGAGAGAGAGAGAGAGAGAATTTTTAATATTTATTTTTTAGTTCTCGGCGGACGCAACATCTTTGTTGGTATGTGGTGCTGAGGATCAAACCCGGGCCGCACGCATGCCAGGCGAGCACGCTACCGCTTGAGCCCCTACATTGGTTGATTTTCATATGCTAAATCATCCTTACATCCCAGGGTAAATCCCATTTGGTTACGGTGTATAATCTTTTTGATGTGTTATTGTGTTTGGTTTACTAGCATTTTGGGAATCTTTGCCCTATATTCATCAGCAATATATACCTGTAGGTTGTTGTTGTTGTTGTTATTGTTGTTTGTTTGTGCTTGGTCTAACTTTGGTATCAGGGTTAATGAAATGAGTTTAGAAGTGTTCTCTCTTAGTTTTAGAAGTATTTGAGAAGGATTGGCATTAATTCTTCTTTAAATGATGGATACAATTTATCAGTTATGCCATCTGGTCCTTGCTAGGAGGTTTTTGATTATTGAATTAAACTTCATGCTTGATATATGTATGATTTTACCTATATCTTCATGATTTAGTCTTTGTATATTGTATGTTTCTATTTCACTCAGTTTTTTTGGAATGTAATGTAGTCATATGATCCTTTTGGAGGGGGGGGCAAGGCATAATGAGAATTGAACCCAGGGGTGTTTTACCACTGAGCTATATCCCCAGTACTTTTAATTTTTTTATTTTGAGACAGGGCCTCACAAAGTTGCTTAGGCTGGCCTTGAACTTATGATCCTCCTGCCCTCAGCCCCCCAGGTTGCTGGGATTACAGATGTGTGCCACCAGGCTGGCTTCTTATATCCTTTTTATTTCTGTAGCATCAATTGTAATGGCTGTCTCTTCTTTCATTTCCTATTTGTTTATTTGAGTTCTCTCTCTTTTTCTTATTAGTCTAGCTAATAATTTTGTTCTTCTTTTCAAAAACAACTCTTAGTTTCATTGATTTTTTTCTTTTTCTTTTCTTCTTCTTCTTCTTCTTCTTCTTCTTCTTCTTCTTCTTCTTCTTCTTTTGTCTATTTCTGCTCTAATCTTTATTTTCTTCTTTCTGCTGACTTTGTTCTTTTTCTAATTCCTTGAGGTGTGAAGTTAGGTTGTTTGAGATCTTTCTTCTCTTTAAATGCAGATGTTTATCACAATAAACTTTCCTCTTTGTACAGTTTTTGCTGTATCCCATAAATTTTGGCTTGTTATACTTTTACTTTTGTTTGTCTAGACATATTTTCTAATTTGCTTTTGGATTTGTTCTTTGACCCAATAGTTATTCAAGAGTGTGTTAATTTCCACATATTTGTGAATTTTCCAATTTTCCTCATGTTATTGATTTCTAATTTCATACTACTGTGGTCAGAAAAGATACTTGATATTTTAATCTTCTTGATTATTAATCCTTAAAAATTACTTGTGACCTAGCTTGTGATCTAACCTGAATAAATTTCCTTGTGTTCTTAAAAACAGTGTATATTCTGTTGCTATTGGAGAGAAAATTCTAAATATGTCTTTTAGGTTCATTTGGTATATAGTGTTCAAGTTCTCTCTTTCCTGACTCAACTTCTATATGGATACCCCTGTCCATTATTGAAAATGTTGTATTGAAGTTTCCTACTATTATTATATTGCTGTCTTTTTCTCCTTCAGTTCTGTCAATGTTTATATATTTAGGTGTTCAGATTTGGGGTGAATATATATTTTTAATTGTTATGTTTCTCTGGTCGATTGATCCTGTTATCATTATGTAATTTCCTTTGTTTCTTGTTTCAGTTTTTTGGCCTAAAGTTTATATTGTCTGGTATAAATATAGCCAGCCCTATTCTTTTTTCATTATCATTTGCATGAATTATCTTTTCTATCCCCTCAATATCAGGGGGATATTAACTCTAAAATGATATAGACAGAATATAGTTGTGTTTTGATTTTTGTTCTATTCAGCTGCTCTCTTTTGATTGGGAATAATTTAATCCATTTACATTTAAAGTAATTATTGACAGGGAATAATTTACTATTGCTATTTTGTTCATTGTTTTCATTTGTTCTTGTTGTTCTATTATCTGTCTTTTTCTCCCTTCTGTCATACTTTGTGCTTTGTTAAATTTTTTGAATTAATGTTCATTGATCCCTTTTCCTTTTTTATAATTTCTATAGATATATTTTATTGGATTACCTTGAAATTTCTCTAAAATATTTTATACTTATGACACTTATTTAAGCTGATAACAATTTAAGTTCAATTGCATACAAAAACTCTACATTTCTAACTTCTCCTTTCCCCAACTCCATATTTTATCTTATTGTTGTCTTCATTTCATTTTGAATTTTATAATCAACTTGTAAGTTTCTATTTTTTTTAAGCTTTAAGAACCATTTTTTTCTCTCTATATTAGCATTTTCTCAAATACATACATGGGAAAAATGAGGTAACTATAAAATGTGCAAGGAACTGGGCCCCCAAAATTATATATATATATAACTTTTCTAGGGCTGGGTTTGTGCCTCAGTGGTACAGTACTCGCCTAGTATGCCCGGATGTCCTGGGTTCGATCCTCAGCACCACATAAAAATAAATAAATAAAAAATAAAGGTATTGTGTCCAATTATAACTAAAAAATAAAAATAAATAAAAACCTTTCTAACACAGAACACAGGCGCTCGGCCCAGCCAGGGCTGGGGGAAGGTGGCCACTGTCATGCCTAAGCCAGAAGTTGGTAAATAAAAGAGTAAACAATGACAAGCCCCCATTACAGGAAATCATTGGTAACATGGCATCTATAGCAAGGTCGGCAAATCACAAACATCTTAAATAATTGCTTCATAAATCTTTTTTTATGATGATTAAAAAAAAAATGTTGTTTCCCCCTCAGTAGCTGCTGTTGGAATCATTGCTGCAGCCAACACACAATCCGAGAGCCTGATTCCGCCTGCCCCAGGAATGGTAAGTTTGGAAAACCTTTTGTTGGGGTGGGAAGAGAGGAGGGTTTTGGAAAGGGTGGATCTTTGTATAAAACACGTGGGTTTTCAACACTGCTATAAATATAGAAACGTCACCTGGAGTTATATACAGTAAGACTTTGGGGTTCTCCGTGGGGGTAGGACCAGGCTGACCGGTTCCGTGGAAGGCACTGGTACTGGTGGGAGGCAGGGAGCCAGGGCAGCTGCGGGAGAAAGAGGGTGGTTGGAGCATCCCTGAGGCAGCAGGCGCCAAGGGCTGCCTGCTAGGATGTGCCGGCCCCACACGCGGTTCATTCAGGGCAGCAACCCCAGCTGAGGGTAAGAGAGGAAAGAAGAGGATCAGAGAAGGAAGGTGGAGAGCTCAACCAGACCTACAGGGGCCTCCTCCAGACCTTGGAGGCCAGGGATCAGGCTGTGAGTTTCTATTTTTAAAAATGCTTCTGAGATTCTGATTTGAATTGATTAGAATCTATAACAAATTAGTGAAATTGATATCTTTATAAATACTGGCCCTTTGAAGTGTGACCATCATATATCTCTCCATTTATTTATATCTTCTTAAATTTAGCAAGATTCTGTAATGTGCACATATTAAACATATTTATTCTGTGCATTTTATATGCTGATATTAGTATAAGTAATGGTCTTTATTCATTTTAATTTCTAATTTGTAATTGCTAGTATAAAATATATTTGTAATTGCAGTTAGTCTTTGTACAGTGATCTCATGTCCTGCAATCTTTTATTGCATATAATGCATATGTGGAGATGATCATATTGTTTTTCTTTTGTTAATCGTAGGTCAAATAAGTTTATTTACTGCAAGACTTCTCAGGGATTTTAGTAACTTAGAATGAATTGCAAATCCTTAAGAGAGGGGCTATGTTACATGTGAATTCCCACACATTTACTTAACCATAAAGTTATTTTTTATATATAACCCCCTCAATATCAGAGTTCCATGAAACATCCTCTGGGAAATTAAGCATTATATTAGAGGATCAGTATATATGTCTGATCTTCTGGTTAGACTGTGAGCTTGTCAATGGCAACCATTGTAGTGAACTCACAATTTTTTGTTGTCCATTTTTTTCATTTGGAGATAAGGTTTATGTTGCCTAGGTTTACCTCAAACTCTTTAGTTCAAGTGATCCTCTGGCTTTAGCCTCTCAGGTGCTAGGACTACAGGCACTTGCCACTGTGCCCAGCTTTGAACTCATAATTTTGACAGCTACTACATGCACAGCATTCTTTCATTTACTCATTCATATTTTTTCTAACAAACATTATTTGAGCCCTTTAAATAGTGGATTTCATGCTAGGGGAGAAAGAAGTTGAAGATATTTTTTTCTTCCCTCAAAGAGCTTAAGTTCAAGAAGAGTCATCAAGAAGTGTTAGTTGAAGCAATGTATATACGAAAGGATACTTAGTGGTTTAATTTTCCAACATAACCATACAACATTTGGGAGAGAAAATACAAAACACAATACTTAAGTGGAACCCAACTCTCTGTGAGATGTCAGATCCCATTTTCCTTCACAGTATACACAGAAATACTGAAACAACCAAAGTCCCAGAAGAATGAAAACATTTTAGACATCATAAACCTACCTAGGTGAAAATGAATTGAAGAACTATTTGGGGTATTCTGTTTTCTTTTGAAGCACAC
Organism: Ictidomys tridecemlineatus; assembly: GCF_052094955.1. Lineage (NCBI taxonomy): Eukaryota > Metazoa > Chordata > Mammalia > Rodentia > Sciuridae > Ictidomys > Ictidomys tridecemlineatus. The sequence goes on along the minus strand of NC_135483.1, from coordinate 123,307,177 downwards.
AGTAGATTTTTGTGTCACTGAGGACTGTTGTTCAACTCTTTTTCAAATGACAGTTACACAATTTGCCTTTTGATTTTAACCCTTTGTTTAATTGGAAATGTTTGAAGAAAGTTTTCCTGACGCTAGTTTGGATACATAAATATTCAAATTAATCTTGTTCTTACTTTATCATAGTATATGTCACAGTTTTTTAAAGTTTACTGTTGCAGTGAATTGTGTATTTGAATCACTCCAAATTCATACATTAAAATACTAACTCCAAAAATGATGGCATTAGAAAATGGGGGCTTCAGGAAGAAATTAGGTTATAAGACAGGAACCCTCATGGATGGGATTAGTGCCCCTGTTCCCAGAAAATTCTCACCCCTTCTGCCATGTGAAGAGACACACAAAGGTGGCCATTCATAGACCAGGAAGCAGATCCATACCAGGCACTAAATGCAACAGGAAACTCTAACAAACTGTGACAAATACTCTTACATCCAGATGGTCCCTTGGAATTAAACACAAAGATGTTTGACATACAATGATTCTCTGATTGTTTTTGCAAGTTCTTTCCTGCTCAGCTGGTTTGTGAGCCAGAGCAATATTAAATTTGGCAAAGCTAAAGCTGAAATCAGAGTCAAACTTCTGGAATGCCCGAAGCACTTATCATGTCTTGGCTACATGATGTCCCTATTATAATAACATCAAAACCAAATAGGTGGCCTGATGGGTGCTAGTGCATACCTGTAATCCCAGCTATTAGGGAAGCTGAAACAGGAGGATCATAAATTCAAGGTCAGCCTGGACAACATAGAAAGATCTTGTCTTAAGATAAAATAAAAAAGGGCTGGAGGCATGGCTCTGTGATAGAGTGCTTACCTATCATGTGTGAAGCCTTGGGTTCAATTCCCAGTTGCATAAATAAAAGAAACAAAAATAAGGGATTTCAAGATGGCAGAATAGAGAAGGTTGCTTTCCTGACTGCTCCATGGTATGAAACCAAGAAAGTAGATATGCAGCTCCTTAACAAGATGGGTGAAAAAATAAAAAAAAAAACAGGAGAGGATACTTTTCTGGAATTTAATACTTCACAATCAAAGCAGATTGGGGACTCAGGAGATTGAATATAATATAATAAAATAAATAAGAAATGTCCCCAGCCATTGCCACTGCCACAGCTGGTGTCACCAGCCAAGAGTGATCCCTCTGTGACCAAAGTGGAGAGATAAAGGAATTAAAGGAACCCCAATTTTTAGGAAGCTTGAGGCATGTCTGGGTACAGAGATCTTAGAGATCAAGGACATTGCCCAACCAAACTGAAAGGTGTTCTGCACAATATCCCTCTGAGGGAAAGAAGCCATATCTTTCCTGGCTGCATGCAGAGGACAGAGGAAGGAACCATTTTGCAGCTATGGTAAGGGAGTTGTCAGCTGGGGGAGGCAATTTCTGGATAACTCGAGATTGGTCCAAAATACAGGCCTGGCAAACCCACACTGCATGATATAGAGTGTGCCTGAATGACTATGAGAAAATCAAACACTGAGAAAGGTTTACACAGGTGAATACTAGTCGTGGAAACCCACCAGCTTTCCCCCTTCCCTCCAATCTGGCTGCTTGCAAAACCAGCTGTGAGAGATGTGCCTGGCTGCAAATTTGATAGGGCAGGGGTGGGGAGAGATTGAGATTGAAGACTGAATCCAAGACCAGGAAACATGGGGTCCATGAGTGACAGAGTAGACTAAGAATTGGCTCTTCTACTGCACAAGTGGAATCCAAGGGAGATCTCTGGATGGCAGTCTTCCACTGTGAACTGGCAATTGCTGGGCCCTGGGGGTGTGCTGATTTAAAATCTCCAGACCAATTGTCATTCAGTGAAGAACCTGGAGGCTCTGTAAGCCTAAACCCCACTTCCAGGAGTTCTGCCTACGGGATTAGTGTGGAGTAATCTTCATACTCCAGACCATCCCACCTAACACTGCTGAGAAGGGAAGCTGTGAATCTTTTGAACTCAATGGAAACAATTATTTAACTTTTCATCAAGATTTTTTTCTCTGTTTAATAGTGACCTTAATGGTTCATAGACATTTATATATATTCATATTTGTTTTTTCTCATTTCTAGCATTTTTGAAGCCAGCTATTTTTCATGGATCAATATTTTTAAGATTAGGATGTTTGGTTAGTCTATTTCAGATTTGTTTTGTATTATTTTATCTTTATTCTTAATTTTAAAAAATTATTATATATATTTTTTTCTCTTATCTGTTTCTCTTGATTCTCTTTTCCTCTTTTCTTTGGCTAATAGCTGATCTCCATTGTTCTCTCTTTCACTCTTCATTTAATTTTTTACTTCTATCTTTTCTCCTTGTCCCTCATATCATAACATTCTACATCAACTTCTGTTCTTTCCGTGTTCACAATTCAAAATTGTAAACACTTTTGCAAACTTACAATTTTTATTGTAGACAATAACTGATCATATAAATTCTGTTTATTGTGACAATTAACATTGTTAAATCTCATAGCATGAACTATTTGGTTTAATGCTTTATATTATTTGCATTGGTTATTGTTATTATTTGTCTTCCCTAAACAGTAATGTACTAGAAACTTTCAGGGACATATAAGTCCCAGGAGAGACACTGTACTACATCAGATCCATACTGTTGAATGAGTAGACACACAAGCAATGTGAAAAGCAAGGGAAGAAAATCTCCCCAAACAAGCCAAGATACTTCAATAAGAGGATCCATTGACATCACAGTGGAAGAAATGGCAGAGAAGGAGTTTGAATGTACATTATTAAATGATTTGTAAGGTAAAGGATGATTGATGAAAGGAGTGAAATCAGAGAGAAAATACAGGAAGTAAAAGTTCACTTCAATAAACAGAGATTCTTAAAAATTCTCAAAATGAAAGAAATTCTCAAAATGAAGGAATCAATAAACCAAATTAAGAATCCAATGCAAAGCATAACCAATACACTAGCTCAAATGGAATGTTTCAGCAATGCACAATCTTTTCAATAAAATAATATCAGAAAACTTCCCAACCTAAAAAATGAAATTAAAAATCATATACAAGAGGCTTACAGGACCACAAATATACAAAATTACAACAGACCGACACCAAGACACATTATTATGAAAATATAATATACAGAATAAGGATAGAAATTAAAGCTGCCAGAGAAAAACAACAGGTCATATTGAGAGGAAAACCAATCTGGATCTCAGCTGATTTCTCAATCCGGACTCTCAAATTTGGAGATATTGGAATAATATATACCAAGCTCTATAGTACAGAATACTATAGCCAGCAAAATCAAGCTTTAGAATTGATGATGAAATAAAAACCTTCCATGATAAACAAAAGTTGAAAGAATTCACAAGTAGAAAGCCTGAACTACAAAACATACTCAATAAAATGTTCATGAAAAAGAAATGAAAGTAAAAGTGAAAACCAGCAAAGGGAGGTACTATACTAGAAGGATAGTCAATCAAAGGAGAAATCAATTCAAATTAAAAACTGGAAATAAATCAAAATGAAAGGGAATAAAAATTATTTCTCGATAATAACATTAAATGTAAATGGCCTAAACTCATCAATCAAAAGGCATAGGCTGGCAGATTGGATTAAAAACAATACCCAACAATATATTATCTCCAAGAGATTCACCTCATGGACAAAAATATCCACAGACTAAGGTAAAAGGATGAAAAAAACATATCACTCACATAGATATCATAAACAAGCAGAGGTTTATATTCTCATATAAGATAAAGTGGACTTCAAGCCAAGGTTAATCAGAGGGGGAAAGAAGGCCATTTCATACTACTTAATGAAATATATAACAAGACATAACAATCATAAATATTTATGCCCCCAAACAATGGAGCATCTATGTACATCAAACAAACCCTTCTCAATTTTAAGAATTAAATAGATCACAACATAAATAATTCTGGTGACTTTAACATGCCTCTCTCACCACTGGTGATCCTCAAAATAAAGACTAAATTAAAAAGATATAGAACTAAAAAATACAATTAATAATTTAGATTTAACCAACATAAAAAATACTTCACATGGGGGTAAGAAAGACAGTGGAATGAGATGTATACCATTACCCTAAGAACATGTATGAAAACATGAATGGTGTGACTATTTTGTGTATAACCAGAGACATGAAAAATTGTGCTCTATTTTTGTAATATGAATTGAATTGCATTCTGCTGTCATATGTAACAAATTAGAATAAATAAAATAAAATATTTTTTAAAAAAAGAATATTTCATTAATCAATAACTGAACACACTTTCTTCTCAGCAGCACATGAATTCTTTTCTAAAACATATCTTAGGCCTCAAAGCAACTCTTAGCAAATACAAAAACACAGAGATAATACCTTGCATTCTATCAGATCATAATGAATAAAATTAACTATCAATGATAAAATAAAAAATAGAAGCTATTCTAACACCTAGAGACTAAAACATTAATAATACATTATTGAATGACCAACATTCAGATAGCAGAAGAAGTCAAGGGTAAAATAGAAAAATACTTAGAGGTAAATGAGAATAATGATACAATGTATAAAAATTTCTGGAACACTATGAAGATGGTTCTAAGAGGAAAGTTCATTGTATTGAGCTCATTCTTTAAAAGAACAGAAAGTCATCAAATTAATAACCTAACATTACATCTCAAAGACCTAGAAAAAGAACAAATCAATATCAAAAATAGTAGAAAACAGAAAATAATTAAAATCACAGCCAAAATCAATGAAATTGAAAAAAAAATTTTAAAAAACAACAAAACAAAAATTTGGTTTTTTAAAAAATAAATAAATAAAATTGATAAACCCTTAGCCAAACTAACAATGAGAAAGACAGAGAAAACTCAAATTACTAAAATTCATGATGAAAAAGGAAATACCATGATGGACACTACTGAAATACAGATGAAAATCAGAAACTATTTTGAAAGTCTTGAAGACATTGACAAATTTCTAGAGACATATGACTTACTCAAATTGAAACAGGGGAAAATAAAAAATTTAAGCACATCAATTTCAAGCAGTGAAATTGAAGACACCAACAAAAGCCTACCAAGAAATTAAAGCCCAGTGCCAGATAGATTTTTCAGGGAATTTATACAATACCTTCAAAGAAGTACTAACACCAACCAGCCTCAAATTATTCCATGAAACAGAAAAGGAGGAACCATTTCAAATTTATTCTATGAATCTAGTATCACCCTGATACCAAAACCAGACAAAGACACACCAAGGAAAGAAAACTTCAGACCAATATCCCTAATCAACTTGAATGCAAAAACTCTTAGTACTGGCAAATTGCATACAAAAACATATTAAAAAGATAGTTCACCTTGATCAAGTGGAGCTCATTCCAGGGATGCAAGGTTGGTTCAACACATGTAAATCAATAAACACAATTTATCACATCAATAGTCTTAAAGACAAGAATCCCATGATTATCTCAATAGGTGCAGAAAAAGCATTTGACAAAGCACAGCACTCTTTCGTGTTCAAAATACTACAAAAACTAGGGATAGTAGGAACATATCTCAACATTGTAAAAGCTATATATGCTAACCCCAAGGACAGCATCATTCTAAATGGAGAAAAATTAAAAGCATTCCCTCTAAAAACAGGAAAAAGACAGGATGCCTTCTTTCACCACTCCTATTCAACATAGTCCTTGAAACTCTAACCAGAGAAATAAGGCAGAAGAAAAAAAATCAAAGGGATCTGAATAAGAAAAGAACTCAAACTGTCCCTATTTGCCATTGACAGAATTCTATATTTAGAAGACCCAAAAAAACTCTACCAGAAAACTTTCTAGAACTCCTAAACAATATAGCAAGTAGTAGAATATAAAATTAACACCCCAAAATCAACTGCGTTCCTATACATCAGTGATGAATCAACTGAAAGAGAAATTAGGAAACTATGCCATTCACAATAGCCTCAAAAAAATTGGGAATCAATCTAACAAAAGGAGTGAAAGACCTCTACAATGAAAACTATAGAACCCTAGAGAAATAAACTGAAGAAGACCTTAGCAGATGGAAAGATCTCCCATGTTTTGGAGAGGCAGTATTGATATTGTCAAAATGGCCATACTACCAAAAGTGTTATACAGATTTAATGCAATTTCTATTAAAATTCCAATGATGTAGTCCACAGCATGGGAGAACATCTTTACTACATGCATATCAGATAGAACACTAATTTCCAGGATATATAAAGAACTCAAAAAACTCAACACCAAAAGAATAAATAACCCAATCCATAAACGTGCTAAGGAAATGAACAGAAAATTCACAGAAGAATAGATATAATTGATGAACAAATATATATAAAAAAGTTCACTTTCACTAGTAATTAGAGAAATGCAAATAGAAACTGCTCTACGATTTCATCTCACTCCAGTCAGAATGGTAGGTGTTAAGAATACAAACAACAATAATTGTTGGCAAGGATATGGAGGAAAAGATTCACTCAGACATTGCTGGTGGAACTGAAAATTGGTGCAACCACTATGGAAAGCAGTATGGAAATTCCTCAGAAAATTGGGAATGGAACCATCATTTGACCCAGCTATCCCACTCCTTGGTTTATACCCAGAGGATTTAAAATCAGCCACATCAATGTTTACTCACAGTAAACTCAATTCACAATAAACTTTGGAATCAATGTAGATGCCCTTCAGTAGATGAATGGATAAGAAACTGTGGAATATATACACAATGGAATATTACTTGGCCTTAAAATATAATAAAATTATGGCATTTGCAGGTAAATGGATGGAGTTAGAGAATATAGTTCTAAGCAAAGTAAGCCAGTCCCAAAAAATCAATGACTGCATGTTCTCCCTGATAAGTGGATGCTGATCCATAATGGGGGGACATGGGAAAAATGGAGGACTTTGAGCAAAGGGTCAGGGTGACATAGGAGTAGGAAAGATGGTGGAATGAGACAGACATAATTTCCTAGGTACATGTATGACTGCACATATAGTGCAACTCTACATCATATACTACCAGAGAAATAAAAAACCATTCTCCGTTTGAACACATTGCATTCTGCTGTCATGTATAACTAATTAGAACAACAACAAAAAAATTCCAATGATGTTCTTCATAGAAATAAAAAAAGCAGTCATGAAATTCATTTGGAAAAAAAGAGGCCCAGAATAACCAAAGCAATCCCTAGCAAGAAAAGTGAAGCAGGATGCATCACAGTACTAGATCTTAAAATATGATATTGGCACCAAAACACACACAAAGACCAATGGAACAGAATAGAAGACACAGAAACAAACCCACATGAATACAGTTACCTCATATTAGACAAAGGCACCATAAACATATATTGGAGAAAACACAGCCTCTTCAACAAATGGTGCTGGGAAAACTGGAAATCCATATGCAGCAAAATGAAATTAAACCCCTATCTCTGACTCTGCACAAAACTCAAAGTGGATCAAGGAACTAGCATTAGACCAGAGACCCTGTGCCAACTAGAAGAAAATATAGGCCCAACTCTCCCTCACGTTGGCTTAGGAACAGACTTCCCCAACAAGCTCCTAAAGCACAAAGTAAAATCAAGAATCAATGAATGGGATGGTATAAAACTAAAAAGCTTCTCCACAGCATAGGAAACAATCAAGGACATGAACAAAGACCCTAAAGAATGGGGAAAAATCTTCACCAACTGCAACTCAGATAAAGCATTAATCTCTGGGATATATAAAAAACTCAAATAACTTAACACCAAAAACAAAAATAACTGTCGATAAATGAGCAAAGGAACTAAACAGGCACTTCACAGAAGAAGAAATACAAATGGTCATCAAATATATGAAAAAAGGGTCAACATCTCTAGCAATTACAGAGATGCAAATTAAAACTACACTGAGTTTTCTTTTTCTCTTTAGAGTGGAAATCTGAAGCTTTATTAAAGGACACCAGAAAAGACTTCTCCCTGGAGGAAGAAGGGGACCCAAGAACTGGACTGGAAGGGCGAGATCTTCCCTCTTTTATAGGAAAGGTCTTCTTTTAGCTTTCCCACATTCCTGTCGCATTCCTGTCTTTTTGTTTTGTTATCTTGCAGTGATGGAATGTAGGTGGGAAGGCCCAAAGGGTGGGGGATAGGTGTGCCAGGAGTAATCTGGGCAGGAAGGGCTTTTGGATTAGCATCTCTTTGTTTGCAGGGAGCTGATTCATTAACATTTCCTTAGGATGGGCTCTGGGCCTAGTGGACACTTTCAATTCCCCTTTTCCTGGACTCCATTCTCAATATGGCCTTCGTTCTCTAGCAATTACAGAGATGCAAATTAAAACTATACTGAGTTTTTACATAGCTCCAGTCAGAATGCCAATTACCAAGAATAAAAATGACAATAAATGTTGGTGAGGTTGTGGGGGAAAAGGTACACTTAGACATTGCTGGGGAACTGCAAATTGGTACAACCACTCTGGAAAGCAATGTGGAGGTTCCTCTAAAAACTTGGAATGAAACCATCATTCAACCCAGTTATCTCACTTTTTGGTCTATACCCAAAGGACTTAAAATCAACAGACTACTTTGACGCAGCCAAATCAATGTTTATAGCAGTTCAACTCATAATAGCTAAACTATGGAACCAACCTAGGTGCCCTTCAATAGATGAATGAATAAAGAAACTGTGGTATATATACACAATGGAATATTACTTGGCCATAAGGAATGAATTATGGCATTTGCCAGTAAATGGGTAGAACTGAAGACTATCATGCAAAGTGAAATAAGCTCATTCCCCAAACCAAGGCTGAACACTCTCTAATATGTGGATGCTAACACACAATAAGGTGGGAAGGAGGAAAGAATAGAATTTTAGTAGGTTAGACAAAAGGTAATGAAGGGAAGAGAAGGAGGATGGGAATAGGAAAGACACTAGAATGAATTGGACACAACTTTCCTATGTTCATATATGAATACCTGATCAGTGTAATTCCACATCATGTACAACCACAAGAATGGGAAGTTATTCTCTATGTGTGTTTAATATGTCAAAATATACTCTACTTTTGAAGCCAGATTTAAAGTTAGGTAGTTAGTGTGGTTAGGTAAATCAGGTCTAATATCGAGTGAAATCGAAAATGGAGGCCATGCTGGGAATGACTGGGGGGGGGGGAACACAGGACAATTCATGGAATGTTAATGAAGTCCTGAAGAGGCCCTAGGCCAAAGTCCATCTCAAAGAAGTGATAATGAAGTCCTTCCTGCCCAGATTACTTCTTTGGCTCACCTGTGTCCCACCCCTCTGGCCTTCCAACCTACATTCCTTCACCAGAACTATAAAAAGGGGAGACAAACGCACTTCCACGGACTCCACCTTCTGGGTCCCCTTCTTCCTCCGGGAGAAGTCTTTTCTGCTGTCCTTTAATAAACTTCTCATCTCTACTCTGGCCTTGCCTCGGTGTGCTTCTTTGGTGTTATTCTTCAACATCGGGGAAGCAAGGACTCGTCACCGGTCAACAGCGGTAACACTTTCATGTATATCTAAAAAGAATAAATAAATATAAAAAACAAAAAATCAAATATATATATAATATTTTAAAATACCTTTATTTTTAAAGCATTGGATTAGGAGGTGGGGATATAAAAAAATCATGATATGCAGTATGTTCTCAGAAATTATGAATTTGAGATAGAACACAGGGAAATGAAAAGGTTTAATAGTTTTAAAGTTTTCTCATAGTGAAATTAGCCTCATCCTCTCTGTCCTTGACTACTCTGTTTTGTTTTTTTTGTTTTTTGGTAGCAGGGATGAACCCAAGGGCCCTTAACCACTGAGCCACATCCCCAGCCCTTTTTTGTATTTTATTTAGAGACAGGGTCTTAAATAAAATACAAAAAATGCTTAGGGCCTCCCTAAATTGCTGAGATCGTCCTTGAACTTGCAATCCTCCTGCCTCAGCCTCCCGAGATGCTGGGATTATAGGTGTGCGCCACCACACCCAGCTCCTTCGACTGCTTTGTTCCCCTTGCTCTAGTGTCCAGAGATTTTCAAATTCCATCAAGTCTGTTTCTATCTTGACAATGGCACTCCACCTCTCCTTTCCATGCGTAATACTTCAACCTAGTTCTCTTCCTAGTTCATTTGAGACAGACTCGTAACTGATTCCGCAGCTTCTAGTTCCTCTCCTTCCTTTATCTCCTCCTCTTACCATTTCTGAATCTTGTGAAGGTATAAACTGCTCAAAAAATCGTCAGTGGCTCCCCATTTCCCACAGAACAGAGGGCATATTCTTCAGCTCAATTCTCAAGGCCTTACACAATGGAACTATAATGGTTTTTTTTTTCCAGTCTTTTTTCTCCTTATTGTCCGTCAGCCCCTGATAGTCTAGACATATTGGAATTTTTGTTATTCTTTGGACATGTACTGAATCTTTGTGCTTATTATTTAATGCATGTGACTGTGGGAATGCTTTTCCCTTACCCTCTCCAACTCGCCTTTCTCGAGCAAATTGAAAAAACTACCTTCCATGATTTCTTTCCTCTTGATATATTGCTATATAAGATTTTATTATATTAATATACCATAATTTAGTCATTCAGTCAATGGACATTTCCATGGCATCTAGTTTGGGAGTATTACATATAGTGCTACTATGAACATTCTTGTGTTTTAGTGCATATATTTTAACTTTTCAAAATATATACTTGAAGTGGAATTGATGATGAGTAATAGGGTATATGTTTAGTCATCTGTAGTAGATATTGCCAAAGTGGTTGTACCAGTTTATGCTTTGACCAATAGAAAAGAGCTTTAGGAGCTTCATATCCCCAAAACTCTTGAAAATGGGTTTTAAATTTTTTTAAGAAATTCGTTTTAAATTTTTTTAAGAAATTCTTTTCAATGTAAAATAATAACTCATTGTGATTTAATTAATATTGAGGGGCTGGAGTTGTAGCTCAGTGGTAGAGCGTTTGCCTCGCAGGCATGAGGCACTGGGTTCGACCCTCAGCAGCACATAAAAATAAATAAAATAAAATAAAGATACTGTGTCTTTCTAAAAATTTTTTTTTAAAATATTTTCTTTTTTTTCACATTTAAAAGATAATGTTTATCAGTTTTTAAAAGGCTAAGATATTTTGTCTAATGACATAACCACATACACAAAGTAAGTACATTTGAAGCATGATGATAAGTGCTTCTTTAATCTGTCTTCACCATTGATGTAGATGGCCTCCAGACTGATTCAGTTCCAATGACATGTACTGATAATGAAAATAGCCAAGATATCTGATGCTTTTTCTTTTTTTCTTTTTTTTTATTGTTGGTCGTTCAAAACCTTACACAGTTCTTAATACATCATATTTCACAGTTTGATTCAAGCGGGTTATGAACTCCCAACTTTACCCCGTATCCAGATTGCTGTATCACATCAGTTACCCTTCCATTGATTGACATATTGCCTTTCTAGTGTCTGATGTATTCTGCTGTCAGTCCTATTCTCTACTATCCCCCCTCCCCTAAAAGTATTTTCTTGATAACTAATGATCTGAAACACATTTTTGTGGTACCTATCTTTTTTTTGAAGCATTTATTCAATCTTTCTTTTCCTCAATGACAGGGATCTTTTTATATATTCTAAATGTAAATCTCACCAGATACATGTGTTACAAAAAATATCTGTGGCTTGCCTTTTTACACATTAATGTCAACTAATGAAGAAAAATTTTGTGTATCTTTTATGTTACTAATTGGACAAAAAATATTGAAGACTAATTTTATGTCATATTCTTCATTATATCTTTTAAATTTTGACTAGAGTCTTGTATAGACTATACTGTATAATAATTTTATACTTATCAAATTTAATTGCTAAAAATATGGTATGCACTGTAAATTGTTAGAAGAATCAATATGGGGTGACACAGTCAAATGAAGCATTAGCAAAGAGTTAAGAATAAGCTGAACCATGAGGGAGGAAAGGCATTTCAGATAAGGAAAGGGCTATTATAATTACAGTAGTGAACAAAGGGGAAGAGAAGAATTGACCTTTTTTTTTTCTCCTGAATTGTTGTTTATTGAGTTCCTTCCACGTGCTAATAACTTACACAAATAACTTCATTTTTTCTCAGTAGCTGCCTAGAGGTAGAGACTATTATTTCCTTCATTTTAAAGATAAAGAAACTGAAGCTCAGAGAGGTTAAATAACCAGACTATTCGATTGTCTTGGAAAAAACACTAGAATTACTATTTGAGACTAGTAATCTCCTCTCTTGTGTGCATTCACTGTCTGCTCCCACCAATTAAATTATAATTCTTAAGAAGTCATTGTGTGGGCCGGGGTTGGGGCTCAGTGGTAGAGCACTTGCCTAGCATGTGTGAGGCACTAGGTTTGATCCCCAGCACCACATAAAAATAAAACAAATAAAATAAAATAAAGGTATCATGTCCATGTACAACCCCCAAAAAAAAAATTTTAAAAAAGAAGTCATGGGCTGGGGATGTGGCTCAAGCGGTAGCACTCTTAAAAAAAAAAAAAAAAAAAAAAAGAAGAAGTCATTGTGTTTATTACCCAAACTGTTTATGTCAACTGTACTTGTTATTATAATTAATCTAATTAGAGATGAAAATGAATGCAAACTCATAAAAAAACAAGAAAGATACTCTTGAAAAAAATTCTGGAAAGGCAAATAATTGAAAAGTAATTAGTGTGTGAATTAGGTGACAATAAAAAATAGGAAAAACAATCTTAAAAATCCAGAAGTATTCTGCATTCAAGATGCTTCCCAAGTGTAGTAAAATTCCTGCTACTCTTTAAAGAAAACAAGCGTGGAAATTGTAGACAATTTTTAAATTTACATATATATATTTTTAAATGTACATATATATTGTCAATAGACCTTTATTTTATTCATTTATTTATATGAGGTGCTGAGAATCTAACCCAGTGCGTCACATATGCTAGGCAAGTGCTGTACCACTGAGCCATCATCCCAGTCCAATTGTAGATTATTGATAATGAGTATAGCTTATGAAAGACAAAAACCAAACCAAACCAACCAACCAAACAACAACAAAACAAAACAACTCAAAGCAGAAGTAGTAGCTTTATCCATTTAGTAGCTTTATCCTGGAAGACAAGGACTCAAATAAATATCACAAATTTGGCAGATATATGTTTTAAGTTAAATGTTTTAAGGTGTATATTCATTATATTTTTGGGAATGATCACTTTAATCAGCTCTCTTTGATTAGCTGATCCACGATGAAATTCGGCTCAATTCTATTTGAAAGCTGTCATTCACTTACATTAACAGCAATACAAATTACAGTTTCTTGCTCAACAAGTGACTGGCACATAACAAGAGCTCAGTAATCCTTACCTAGTATTATTATTAATTGCAAATGAAGTAAACTAGAACTAGTGAGTGCTGGGACTCAACTTTGATGCATAGGGTCAAATGACTATTTTTACATCCCAAATTGATTCAAATGGAAGCAGACCTCAAGACTCCAGCTGAATTCTGAGGCTCTTTGGATATGGACTTTTCCCTCATCAAGTATCACAGTCTAGGAAAACTTTGACCCGGTAGAGGAAGGTTGTTTTGTTGTGGTGGTTTGTTTTGGTTTGCTTTAGAAATTTCTCAGAATTTAGTGCAGACTGGTTGACATCAGATCTTGGCAGTTGATTGTGGGAGGGTGGGGGTGGGGACCTCCTGAAATAGATGACATCAGTCAGAAGCTGCATCCCAAGCATGTTTTTGTGAGAATGCTGTTAAGTTATAAGGACAATGTGTGTCATTACTGCCTCTCCCTCAGTTCATTTTTAATTATTGATGTCACTCTTTCCTTTTCTCTCTGCCCAAACAAACATAACATCTAAACATTGAAGACACCAGAGAGTCAGTAACTAAATAAAAGGAAGAATAAATGATTTAAAGAAATAGATTATTAAACTTGGTTATCTCCTGAGCTACAACTTAGTCCCTTGCTTTCCTCATGAGCAGGGATTTTTTAACTTTGTCATGTATGTTGGTGGGTATGTCCTTAGGTCACTGGTACAAGGTCATTTCCCCCCTTATATTACCAATTTTTCTCTATATATTTTCTTCTTGAGTCAGTAATTTACCTTTAAATTCATGACATTATCAATGTGTGACTCTCCTGGGGTAGATATGTGATTGTCCAGTTTGGATGTGTCCAGCATTGAAAAAACCAGTATGAATTTGTATACACGTAAAATCAATGGACTCTTAAGATCCTGTGTAACTTTTTAAAGGAGGAAGCCATCCTGGCAAATAATTACCAAATGTTTAGATCTCTAGATCAAACAGATGAAATTTCATAGATATTTACTTGAAAACTTCCAAACAGATGCACTAGCCAAAACACGCACTAGGCTTTGTCCATAATCCTGCATCCTCCCACATTTAGCCACAAACACATATTAATTCATAGGATTCTCTGGCAGTACTCAGCACAGAGACGGAAAGGAACCCATCAGCTAGGGCCAGGCACCTGACTATTCTGTTCACTTTCTTCTCCGAACACTCCCACCTCACACCCACCTAACATCTAATTCTGCACTCTCTCCCCATCTTTAAGTGCATGCCTTTGAGAATCTCTTACCTAACCTGACTTAAATTTCTTAAAGACATGACAATGTCTGAAATTAGGTTTATATCCTTCTTCATGCTTAGCACAAAAGCCAACAAGAGATTCATGATTGTTAAGAGAAGCACATATCAAAAAGAGTAACTGTCATACCCTGAGCCACACAAACTAAAGTCCTTCTTGGCTTGGGTCACCTTCCTGTCTGGGCAGTTGTAGAAGTTTCTCTCCTTCCCAGAAATTGTATTTATGTGTGAAATATAGTTTTCCTTAATACACAATGAAAGGAATTTTATATTTCCACCTCTGTCAGTGTAAGGCCAACTGCCTCTATTCTTTCTCAGAATTCAATTCATTTCAACAAACTTTGTTATCACCAAGGCCAGCTGCCAAGGTGCCAATGAAAAATTCAGACAGCCTGACTCTAGAGCTGTTTCTCCCAACAATTAGCTTTAGACCTCCTTGATTGGCTACCTCCACTGAATAATAAGGACTTTCATTTGTTTCTCTCCCGCCACCCCCATTGGAAGGAGAAATTTGGGGGTATCTTCACATGATTGAGCTTCTCAGACTCCCAAAATTCCTTGTCATATCTGGAGGAGGAGACAGGGGACCTATTCAAAAACTTTGGTCCATTTACATGGTCACCGCTCACATACCTAGCATTACTAAAGATAAAAAATGGAGCATGGTACAATGGGCTCCCACTTTCAAGTTCTTACATACAGCCTTGAAAAAACAAGTCTCCTCAAATAACTGTAGCACAAACCAATATACATGACAACATGGATGGGAAATAGCAAAAGATTTCCAGGAGTATTAGGAACCCATTCAAGGTTATCAATCATGTATTTAAAATGGGACTACTTGGTATGGTGACATTTTTTATCCATTCATGCTCAGCTATGTGAATGCATTTGCACCGTAAGCAAATAAGTTGGAATAAGTTTGGACTGGGGTTTTGCTAAGCAAGTATTATAAGAAAAGACCTGCTATAGGGCACAGACATGAGCACTGTGGGGACAGTGACGAGGTGTTCAATGGGTTGTAGCTCCTCATACGAGTGTTGGAGCCATGTTAAGGGTACGAGAAGAGCCATATGAATGTGCTAGACATGAATGTGGTAGAAAAATCACAAGAGGTCAAACTCATATGGGCCAGAATAACTGGGGAGGTTTTTATGTACGTGGTGAGATTTAAGCTGAAAATGAAGGACAGAGGAAAACTAAAGTTGATTAGACAACAGAGAGGAAATAGAACATTTTAAATTGGAGCACATTTAAAGAAGGGCATAAAGCCTGCATTAAGGACTTAGGAAATAGTAGGAAACCAGCCTTGCTGGAATATACGGGTGGGTGAGTGATAGGTTATATATTTTGATGTGTTGCTAGATTATGAATCAGGTATAGGGAATTAAGGACTATTTCATCTTCCAAATATTCTAAAAGAAGTCAGAATCTTTATTCCTTTGTTTACTGGTTTGAATAAGGTATCTGTAATTTAAATTGACAATATTGCCCCTGTTTGAAAACCTTGTCACATTTTATCAGTTACTTTCCCCCTGTTTCTAACACCTTTTATTGTCTCCATATGGTGAATTTATGTGTTTGCCTTAAAGTGTTCTGTGTTGAATAATTTAGTGCTGCTGCAGTTAACTGGAACAGAGATTGAATATACATTTCAAAGCTCCTAACAACCAAAAATATCCAACTGAGTAGATGTACATGTGACCTAGTGTTGGTCATTGCCATTACCAACTGAAAACAACCAACGCTCCCTGCGGCCCCCGCCACCAAATGTTCAGGCTTTATATAATTACAATCAATTCTCTGTTGTACATTTTCTATTAATTCATTCAACATCTGACTATCAACTATAAGCCAAGAATCCTAGTAGGTGATGGAGACATAGAAATAAAGGAGAGGAGCCAGTCCCAGATTAGTGGATAAGACAAACAAGTAAAGGGTAATAATAATAATGATGATATAAATGCCACAATGGAGGTAAATAGAGAACAAATAGGAAATGTTTCTTACCTGGAAGAGGATGAGAAATAAGGAAAGAAATCTGAGAGGCATTGGCAAATGAGCTAAGTTTCAAGCAGAAGCAGCATATATAAAGGTTTAAACAAGAGAAAGGCCCACATGAGACAGTAAGAGAGTTATTAAGTAACTGAGCATCTTGGAACATCAAGCAGGGATAGTTAGAGAGTTGCAGTAGGAGAGATCAGCAGGGACAGATAGAAAAGACCATTCTTCAATGTACTGTAGGCAACTTGGAGACACTATAAAAATTAAGCAAAGGAGGGACACTAGAGAGTACAGAACAGAAAGATTATTCTTATGGCAGGGTGGAAGAATTGGGCAAGGAAATTCGCTATGTGAGTAAGAAATGATAGGGCATTGAAAAAATGGAGACATAAAGGCACAAATACCAAGCTGTTCAGGAAATAAAGCAATTTAGGTTGGGTGATTGATCATGCAAGAACTAATGAGGAAAGTAACCAAGTGATGTTTTCTTTTTCCTAAGGGACCAAAGATCTCACTGGGATGGAAAGCTAATTTATTCCTCAAACAGGTCACTCTATATGTTTGAACTTCAAGTGAAAAGTTGAGCTATGAAGCTTATCTTTCATCCAGGAGAGGGTGAATTCCCTTGGGTTTGGCTATTGGGTTCTCTGGAAGAAAGTTTGGACAGACTGTATTTAAAAAATAATCTGGGGCTGGGGTTGTGGCTCAGTGGTAGAGTGCTTGAGTAGCATATGTGCAGCCCTGGGTTCACTCCTCAGTACCACATAAACATAAATAAATAAATGTATTGTGTCCATATACAACTAAAAATATTTAAAATTAATTAATTTTTAAATAATTAATCTAAAGTATTTATTGAAGATATTCTTATGAGGATTAAAGATGAATTGCCAGTGATCTTATATGACTATACACTGAAGTTTCCCTTTCTTTTATTTATCAGATCTTTAAAATGCTACATGGCCAGAACTCTTCCACCTGTATCCCAACTCCTGTTAATACTTCCCCAAGTGATTAATGTGAGACAGAGTATAGGTCAGTTGTCTTTGTCAGCTTCAGCAAGATGAGGAAATGGGAATGAGTAGAGCTTTCCAACATGCTTTTAATATGATGAAATCATATTTGTCTCCAAAATAGGGAACACTGTTGCCATATTTACAGTGTGATTTTTTTAAAACTAAAAAACGATCCATATGTGCTCATATTTCAAATGACAAAAGCCATTCCTTTTAACTACTTCAAGTCAAATAGAGTCACTGTCTGAAGAACAGATTACAGGATTATAGCTGTTAAACCTTTTCCACTGGGAAATGAGTGGCAGTTTGGTAGTGACTATGTGATTCCACCACATGGCTGGGTCACATCACCACAGCCTCAACACAAGGGAGAGGCTGACATAGATAAGGGACCAGAAATCATAAGATTCAACAGAAAGAGAAAAACTGTCCTTGCAAAGGAATAGAGAAAGAAAACTCCTAAAATTCCAAGTTTTAAGTTTAAAGAGATAATGCAAGATGTTCAGCTGTGAGAAAAGCTGTTTCTTGTCACAATTCTCTTGTCACACAGTTGCCAATTGAGTCCTGCTGACTCAGCTTCTCTTTGTCTGGCTTTTCCTTGCAAACCCCTGGCAAGAAGCTCTAGTGCACAACTGGAAGACTGACCTCCATCCCAGTGCCAGACAGATGACGAAAATAAACATGAAAAACCAAACGATCATCTTTGGACTGAAACACCCATTTTTGTTCATTTGAGGCTTCTGACTTCCTTTTGGAATCACTTTCTTGAGAAGCACAGATGTGGCCTTCAAAGACTTTCTTGTATAGTTTGTTTTTTAAAAAGTGATATATGCCATATGTTCAAGTGTTTAATAACAGTCCTTTTTATTGGCTGCAAGATAGAAGATGAATTTAAAAAAAAAAAGACTATAGGAAAAAAGGCAAGCGCTGCATCTCTTGAGGAATTGAAGTTGCTTTAAAACATGTGCTAATAATTCCTTGCCTGATCTTTGGGAGGAGTAACTTGAAAGCTTTAGTGTTGTTGTCACCATTTTTCAGATGTGGAAAGGAAACAGACTAGTTAAGTAAGGCTGGTATGAAATTTTAAAATATGTCAGCATCCGCAGTTATTTTTAAACTATATTGCCCTCCTCATCAACTTTTCCGTGAACTAGTCAGAGTCCAAAGTCAATGTCTTTGTCTTATCCCACTCTACTATGCTAAGAATTACAGTACTTAAACATCCCCCAGCTAACGAGAGAATATAAAAACCATATAAAGTCATCCTTAGAATGCTTTTGGTTTTAAGTGTCATAAACCCATCTCAAATTAGCTTAAGAAAAAGAGGAGAAATTTTTGGTTCATATAACAGATAAGTGAAGGAATACATCTAGCTTCAGGCATAGCTCAGTCAAGATGCTTAAACAATGATATGGGCAATTTTCCCTTCTAAGTCACAGATTTGCTTTCCTTTGTATTGGCTTCATTTTTGGATGTGGTGGCAAATGACTCTCAGCAGCACGAGGCTTGGGAAAACTTGTAGAAAGAGATCTTATTTGTGTATTATCCCTTTGGCAATTTCAAGCAAGGCTGTCCTTGACTTGACTTAGGTCATATGCCCATTCTTGAACCAACCACAGCAGTCAAGGATATTCAAGAATTAATCTGTTCTTCCTGCAGCTAAGGGTAAGCCTGTTACCACTCAATCCATAAGAACAGATTGACAAGATACATAGTTCCCCAAAGGAAAATGGTTATTAATACCCAAATATTATATTTATTTCTCTATATATTTAATTTTTCACTTAAATATTTAGAGAAATAAATATAAATGAAATACATTCAGCCCTCCATATCCTTGAGTTCCACATCCAAGGATTCAACCAACTGTAAAGTCAATTCTTGTAGCAAACACTGTTGACTTCCTATCCAAAATCTACTTTCCCTTCTGTCCTACTTGCAGAACCCTGACTATACTTGGGTGTCTACTCTCCTCCAGCTGGGTATGAACTTCCAGTAAGGGATAAGTGAGGCACCATGTGTAGGAACCTAAGTAGGATGGGATACTCTCTGTTCACAGAACTACACTGGCAGCATGTCACAGTTCAAATATAGTGAGAGAGGCATCCAAGAAAGGAGGGAGTTGTATGATCAAAGGAGTATAATACATTACAAATGATGGGAACCAGGTTTCACACGACTGGAGAAGAATGTTTCAGATATGAAAAAGGTAAAAATTAGTGCACTCTATGACATTGGATCGGAATTGGAGATACCGTGAATTCATGTTTTTTCACTTAAATATATAGAGAAATAAATATAAATGAAATACATTCAGCCCTCCATATCCTTGAGTTTCACATCCAAGGATTCAACCAACTGTAAATAAAATTTTTGAAAAATAAAATGGAGTCTGTACTGAATCCGTGCAGCCATTTTTTCAATTGTTCCCTAAGCAATACAGTACAATAACTATTTTCATGGTATTTATATTATATTAGGTGTTATACATAATCTAGAAGTGATTTAAAGTAACTGGGAAGATGTGTGTAGGTTACATGCAAATACTATGCCATTTTTTTTAAGGACCTTAAGCTTCTGCAGATTTTGGTATCCTTTGGGATCCTAGAACCAATTCCCCATGAATACCAAGGGATGACTATACACACGTGTGTATATACATACATATATTACCTAGTTTGGTTTACAGAGGCGTCCTGGGAATTGTAACTACACCACAGCATTCATCACATCTAATACTTAGATATTGTCTTCTAACCTGACATTTTTTTGTTGAAAGAAACCAGTGTACTTTTTCAATGGCTGACTCCGGGTCTGGGCAAGGAAATTATAAGATGAACCTGGAACATCTTGTAGGTCAAAAGGTAAGGAAGTATTCTTGGATGAGGACATCTTTAAGTACAGAAAATTAATTGGGGGAGCTCTGAATTGCCAATCTATGACAATTGGGGCACCAAAAATTTTCTAAATGATTTATTACTCACTGAATAAAATAAAAAATTAAAAGCTCAGATAAATATAAACAGATGGGGGGGGGGTAAGAAAGTTTTCCTTTATAGTAGAGTCCTGTCTTATAAATGTAAAATGTACAGTGAAAAAAGAAAATCACCATTTTGCAATTCCCACCGTTATGATTGTTTTAGGCAAGAATCATCAGTGGATGATAAAATCAGAGAACAAAAGTGTAATAAACATTTGCCTACACTAGTTTCAAGGTATCTCCAAACAAACTGGTGATTTAGTAACTTTACAATGGGGGGGGGGAACTTGTAGACACCATCTGAACCAAGAATTAAAATTAAAATCATCAATAAATAGAGCAAATAAGCATCACATGTGCTGGTATGATGCACCAAGGACACAACATCATTTCTGTTGTACTTTGGCCCAAAATACACAACTTCAATCTAATCATGAGAGACTGTAACATAAACACAAATTAAGAGACATATTCAAAACAATTGGTCAAGACTCTTCAGAAAGATCAAGGTCAGGAAAGTCAAAGACTATTTCAGAGTAAGGGAAATGCTAGACTGGATTTTAGATCAGAAAAAAATTGATGGGAGAATTGGTGAAATGTGAGGAATATCTATTGATGGTTTGGGATGTGTTGAGTAAAATCTATTAAAGTTAACTTTACCTGTCTCTTTTTATTTTTTTAAACAGGTTTACTAGAAAATTTTTAATCACATAGTACTCATCTAGATCTTTACTGTCTTTCTGGGATTCTAGGTTTGCATTCTGAACAGCCTCCTAGTTAACCTACTAGCTGCAATGCCTAGAACATACTCACCAAGGAGCTTTACTGTAATGGAGTCCTGGGAAAAATTAATAGGCTAAATTTCTTAGGGGAATGAATCTTGCTTAGTGGCCCTTGGAATAATCTATCTTCTTTGTAGCAGTGATTCTTGTTGTTCATCTGGAAGGAGAAATCATTAGTAGTGGGACTGATACAGATGCCACCCCACAACTATTAAAATTATCAATAGATATTACTCACATTTCACCAATTGTCCCATCAATTCTTTTTTTTTTCTGATCTAAAATCAGGTAGGAGGACTCCTGCTTATTAGTCTGATTTGTCTGTTCCAATCAGTAGTACACAGTGGAGTAAGGAAACCTGGACACTTACGAGCTTTTACATCAGGGCCTCAGGAGCATGAGTTCCACAGAGATGGAAGGAGATCAAGGAAGGCTCAGGCTATTAAAACAAAAGCACTGCTGGGGTACCTCAAATAAAGTGCCAGCACTCACTGGGTTAACAATGTTTTTGTGCCTTTGGAGAGAACACTCTCCATGATATGTCTAAAAGTCAAATCGTTGTGATCTTTGAGAGAGGTAAAAGCTTTCTAGATTTTATCATTTTGACAGGTGAAGCACATCTGCTACAGTGAACAATTTTTTAGAATAGCTGTCTCACCACACAGCTTTAGAAACACGTCTCCCTCTTCTTTAATTTATTAGAGTTCTAATGTCACTTTGCCGAATAAAGGTTCTGCTGACATCAATGTTACTCTGTGGAACTCCAAGATGAAGAGTTAGTTTTGGAGAAGGAAAAATCTCCACTTTGGTCTGCACAGCCAGTAACACTTCCAGAAAATTCCTTTATGCTATGTACATATACATTTTTTATGTAACCACTTTTATTCGGAAACCAAAGGAGCAAATAAAAAAGTGTATTCTTTATATTGTTAATTATGTCATACTTTATAGATATTAGCACAGATCAGTTAGAAGCTACCTTCTACAATATGATTGTAAGATTTGTTTACAAGATGAAAAAACACTAAAGTTGTAACATTTATATTCAGTTTCCTGGGTTGGCCAAGTCTGTGTTTAGAAGTAGCAGTGAGTCTACCTGCCAGGGATTTAGGAGTTAAACCAAGTTTCAACTCCCCTTCCTTGAGTTTCTCAATTATTGTAGGGATGGAGGGAACCTGTGTTGGGGGGAAAAAGTGAATGTTTATTAGCTCTTCATGCCATCCAGGCATAAGGACAGACCAGCCAAATAAATTACGAAGAAAAATTGATGTCTAGGTTTAGAAAATAGGAATATAGGCTTAGAAGAAATTTGGCAATTATTTTGGTGTATCATTCCTCCTGTAAAATTCCATTTTTATTATCAAAAATTGTTTATGAATGTTCATTGAATATATAGTCCTATTTAAGTTTATGCCAACACCTAATGGGAATTTGAATCATGTTTGTTTGTTGTATGTGTTTGATGAACTTCATTAAAACACACACACACACACACACACACACACACACACACCAGGCACAGTTGAATGTACCTCTAATTCCAGCTATTAGGGGACTGAGACAGAAGGGCCACATGAGGCCAGGAGTTTGAGTTCAGCCTATGCAACATGGCAAGACTTTGTTTTTTAAACAAATGAACACACACACACACACACACACACACACACAAAAAAAAAACCCAATCCAAACTGACATTGTGATTGAGTTGTTTTATGACCCTTGTGCTCAATTTGATCATTTAATCAGATCAATTAATGTTTTTTTTTTTCAAGTACTAAAACATAGGCTATGTATTTTCCAAGTTTTTGCATATAGAACTCATCTGAACAAAGGGAAACCATTCATGGTTTTTATTCAGAAACCAGATTATCCAGATTTTTAATGATGAACAGTTAAAGGCATGGTCTGGGAATCCATAGGTATTTATTTTCCTACTTTCATCTACATCTGCACCACACATTCCTATTGGCCAAATATTTGACTGGAAGTTTCTCAGGGAAATTTCTCCTATTCTTGTGCTAAGGTGCAATTCTTCCTCTCTCATAAATTCACTGTGACCACAACAGAATGGCTATCCCTGGTGCTTTACTCACTGTAGCCATTGAGAACCTCTCCTCTGTTTATTCAAACCTGAAGAGTCCTGCTCCTACCTTTCTATCCTTGTTTCTTTGGTTAGGTGGGCACGGAATGCCCTAGAACCATGACCTCCAGACCTCCCTAGGTTCCTGGAGTAAGCTGCTAGCTGGACTCTGCAGTAGAGAAGGCTCTCAGCGGAGCAAAGTCACAGAGCCAGGGCTCCTCAGCCGAGTTCATAGGACCAAGGCCACTGTCTAAACTCATTTCAGCCCATAGGATATGGGGTAGATTGGTTTCTTTCTTATGTGCTTTTCTACAAGATGTATATAATCTAACAAAATCTAAAGAGAAAAGTTTGCCTGGTGGGATTTCTTTTCAATTGTGTTTGCTGGGAGATATGCCAGACTCAAGTCCTTTTTTTCTAGAGTGGATTCAGTGCAGGCAGCAGCAAGCTGACCTTTCCCACCCTTTTCATTCACACAGTTGTTCTAAGGAGAGAACCTACTTTTGTTCTCCAGGCCTATTCAACCCTTAGCCTCTCTGCAGAGCCTACCAATTAGTGTTAACAATTGTGGCCAGAGTTTAAGGTCTGGACACAGGAACACAACTGAGAAGATGGATTCATTTCAGAAGCTAGACTACAAAGAAAGTATCTGATAGAACTTGGAGGAAGCAATTTACAATGCTAAATAATAGCCTGAGGGAGTTAGAGCTTCAAGTTTAGAAACTTTCTCTATCAAAGCCTTTTCACGTTACATGGATCAACTCAATTTGCCTCAAATCTTATTAACAACCATTGAAAAAGCATACAAGGCCTGGCATTTGTTGATAAATTTTTAACTGACTGGTGAATTTATCATAAGACACTAAAAAATACTTGAAGACATTAAAAATTCTAAATTGAATCAGGGTAATAATTTCAGAAGCTCATAGTCCATTTCATTTGTTCACGTTCTACCATGCCAAGGATGTGTTTAGTAAAGAATCGCTACCAGTCATCTTTCCTTTTTTTCCTTCTATGTGTGTGTGTGTTGGTAATACTGCTCCTGGGGATCAAACACATGGCCTTAGTGCGTGCTAAACACCTGTTCTAACATTGAGTTACACCCCTAACCCCCAAAGCAATCATTTTTTAAAGAAGGTAACAAAAAGGCCCAGCAACATACCATAATTTGCTTTAGGTTAAATGAGTAGTAGGACTTAAACCAATCACTAGAATTGATCACAAGAACAGTATCTGTTGTCATGTGTTTTGGCTAGAGGGAGTAAGATGGAGTGATAGTGAGCATGGGTTTTAACCTGATTCCTGCCTGCATTCAAGTCTCAGCGGATTGCCCTTAGGGAACCTACTTAACTTTTCTATGCCTCAGTTTTTCCCCTTTTAACACAGGGAAAATAGTAGTTTCTAATTTGTATGTTTGTTATAAAGACTAGATGAGCTAATCTGTGTCAAGTACAGAGAACAATAACTTATCAGTACTATGTTAAATATTTATTAAGCATAAAATGCAAGGAGATGGTAAAGACCTTAAGTTTTGTTCCTTACCTACTCATATGATCTTAAAAATCTTCTCAGAAACTAATTTGCACAACATTATTCTGGGATATTGTTGGGTAACTAAAGGAGACCCAGAGTCTCCTATTTTCTTATCTCCAGACAAGCAGGGTCTGGCTGCTTGTCACACAGCACCATAGAGGAGTTATAACTTGTAAAGTTCCTGTGCCTACCCATATGCTCACCATAATTACAATGGGGTTCTCATTGCTCAGTGTTAATGAATATCTTATTGAACCTTTCGATCAGTGTTTTGGCTTCTAAAGATGGATTAGTATTTTTGAAATTTTAATTCAAAAGAGAATGAAGCTCTTTGTCCACTCAGCACATATATTATGTAGATGTGACAATTATAGCACCATAAAGAAGCCCGCATACATGTTTAATGCACAAATTACATGTGAGAAGTAGCTCAAAGGAAACACACAGGGGTCCAAACCTCCAGTTTCAAAGCTCATAATAGAAACCAATGAAATATTGATGTCAAGATGGAACGATATTATATTTACATATGAATATTCTATCATGAGCAGGTAATTTACATACATATTCAGCATACACATACTTTATATCTCTATATAAAAAATGATGCTGTTTCATTTGTACTATATAATAACAAATAGTTCTTAAAATGAAACATAATGGAAAAAATTGTGGAATTACAAGATAAAAGGTATAATGAAGCGGTAGATTAGATCCCAAAATACCAACTTGCATTTATGCTTATCTTTCTACCTCATTTATGTATACATGGTTTTGTTTGGTAATTACAATGGTATTTTTGAAACAGTATAGAAGAGACTCAAAGGCAGACAAGGCTATTTATATGTGTGCGTAATTCAGAAACTCTGGCATGCTATTATAGACCACCAAGAAGCCTCCTTGCAATGAGAGGTGAGAATGTTGAAAACTTCAGAGTACTGTGTTTTTCTACCTAATATCCCTGGGGGAAGAGGAGAGAGAGGGATATAATAGTACTCAATAAAGTAAAACACACATTCCCCTCTCTTTATGTTTCCCATCGACAGATGAATGGAAAACAAATTCTTTCAGCCTCTACTCACTTCTTACTTACTGTGTCGCATCTGAGAAATGACTTGTCTGATCAGGTGAGTTTTGAAGATGATGTTTGGCTGGGGTTGGCTCACCTCTTCTGGAATCCCTTGTGGAGCTGGCCTGGCCACAAATATTTCTCTCTCTGGTTAGTTCTCTGAGATATGATAACCTTAGAAGGCAGGTTCCTGCTTGTGGGGAGATCAACCTCTGAGGGAGAGGGGTGAGGTAGGGGTTGTTTGCAATCTTTTTTGGCCACAAATATAAAGCTGCAGGTATAAATCAATAATAAAACTGATATTTCAGTCTTCATCTGCTTATTTCAGTGTCCTCATTCTTACATCATTTGAATCAGCAATCTCAATTTGAATCCCTAAAATGCCCAACATTGCAGAATGATGAATTAGGATCAACAAAGTTGCACATTTGCTACCTCGTTCATCCCCCAGTAGTGCTGGCACAAAATCCAACTGATCAAAGAGCTCTTGGGTTAAGCAGTGAAAGGAATATAGAGTCAACAGAGGAATCCTGAGACATGACACTTGTTTCATTTAAAAAAAAAAATCCTCCTTTATTATTTTTTCCTGCTTGCAAAAGGAATGTTTTTTTCTTTACTTTTTTTTAAAAATTGATTTTATTTTTTTAAATATAGCGGAATGAATTACAATTCTTATTACACATATATACCACAATTTTTTTATATTTCTATTTGTATATAACACCCAATTCTTATCTTCATACATGTACTTTGGATAATGATGTCCATCACATTCCATCATCCTTGCTAATCCCCTGACCCCTCTTTTTCCTTCCCACCCCTCTTCCCTATCTAGAATTCATCTATTCCTCCCATGTTCCCCCTCCCTACCCCACTATGAGTCAGCCTCCTTATATCAGAGAAGACATTCAGCATTTGTTGTTTTGGGATTGGCTAACTTCACTTAGCATTATTTTTTCCAATGCCATCCATTTACCTGAAAATGCCATGATTTTATTCTCTTTTATTGCTGAGTAATATTCCATTGTGTATATAGGCCACATTTTTTTTAATCCATTCATACACTGAAAGGCATCTAGGTTGGCTCCACAGTTTAGCTATTGTGAATTGTGCTGCTATAAACATTGATGTGGCTGTGTCCCTGTAGTATGCTGTTTTTAAGTCCTTTGGGTATAGTCCAAGGAGAGGGATAGCTGAGTCAAATGGTGGTTCCATTCCCAGTTTTCCAAGGAATTCTCATACTGCTTTCCATATTGGCTGCACCAATTTGCAGTCAGTCCAACCAGCAATGTATAAGTGTGTCTTTTTCCCCACATCCTCACCAACACTTATTGTTGTGTGTTTTCATAATAGCTGCCATTCTGACTAGAGTGAGATGAAATCTTAGATTTGATTTGCATTTCTTTAAATGCTAGAAATGTTGAACATTTTTTTCATATATTTGTTGATTGATTGTATATCATCTTCTGAGAAGTGTCTGTTCAGGTCCTTGGCCCATTAGTTGATTGGGTTATTTGTTTTTTTTTTTTTTGGTGCTTAGCTTTTTCAGTTCTTTATATACCCTAGAGATTAGTGCTCTATCTGATGTGTGAGGGGTAAAAATTTGCTTCCAAGATGTGGGCTCTCTATTCACCTCACTGATTGTTTCTTTTGCTGAGAAGAAACTTTAGTTTGAATCCATCCCAATTATTGATTTTTTATGTTAATATTTGTGCTATAGGAGTCTTATTAAGGAAGTTGGGGCCTAATCTCACATGATGGAGATTAGGGCCTACTTTTTCTTCTATTAGATGCAGAGATATAAATTTGAGTGTGTCTTTGAGTAATGCCGCCAAATTCCCTTTAACCTGGAAGAACTTGACCAAAATATATTAACAGAAGGATCCATATAATTTTTTTTTTAAAGAGAGAGTGTGTGTGTGAGAGAGAGAGGGAGAGAGAATTTTTTAATATTTATTTTTTAGTTCTCGGCGGACACAACATTTTTGTTTGTATGTGGTGCTGAGAATTGAACCCGGGCCGCATGCATGCCAGGTGAGCGCACTACTGCTTGAGCCACATCCCCAGCCCAGGATCCATATAATTTTTTAAAAATATTTTTTAGTTGTCAATGGACTTTTATTTATTTATATGCAGTGCTGAGAATCAAACCCAGTACCTCACACATGCTAGGCAAGCACTCTACCATTGAGCCACAACTCCAATCCAGGATTCATATAATTTTAAAGGAGCTAAACTACCATTTGGGGAACCTAATCAAAAAATTTATAACATGTAGGTGAAAAGATTCCCCAACTATGATTTATTAATCATATATCTATTGCACTTTGAGGAGAAGTGATAAGAGTCATATCATTGCAACAGTGAGGTCAAACCTCAGCAATAAAGTTAAGGTCATATTTTGAGGTAAGCATTTGCTAATTAAAGTTATCAGATGGCAGAAAATATCTCTAATATTTGAAGTAGAGAACGAGCTGAAGGATGGGGGAAAACCTGAAAAACTACTTCTGTTAGCACTAGCATTCTTATCCAGATCCTTGTTTGTCCTTTTCCTTCAGCTGAAATGTCTTAAAGGAAAATGTTACCAGCTAAGACTATGTAGTAGCTATTTTCCAAAGATATCCTCCCAATGAACCATGCCTTGAAGAACTCATGCCCTTTGGAATCCCTTCTCCTGGATTCTATTAGTTATCATAGAATAAAGAGAATTCAGTGAAGGTGACGCTGCATGGTTTCCAAGGCCAAGTTGGAAGAAGCCATATAGCTTTAGTGTTGATCTCTTAGAACATTTGCTCTAGGGAAAGACAACTACCACATAAGAACCCTGATCACTTTGAGATTTCCATGCTGTGATGCAGCCCAAGCCTAGTGACATGGAAAGGGAACGTAGAGATGTATGCCACGTAGCTCCCTGTTATTTAAGACTTCTCAGTCCAGGTATCAGACACAAATGAAGAATGTCTCTTGCCCCCAGCCAATATCTAATTTCAGCTGCATAAGATATCCCAAGTTAGAGTCGGGAGAGATAATAACAAATTATGTTTAAGTCACTGATTATCTAGGTAGTCATCTACAGCAGAAGATCATTGTAACTGCTTTCATAGCATGGGATATGAAATCGTTTATAATAACATCCCTGAATTGCTGTAGTCAAATATCTTAGTCCATTTGGGTGTCTAACAAAATGTCAAGATGTCTAGGTAGCTTATAAACAAATAAAAGTATTCCTCACTGTTCTGGAGCTTGAGATGACCAAGATCAGAGTGCTAGCACAGTTGGGTTCTGGTGGCGGCCCAATTTCTCTTTCTGTTCTCATATTGTAGAAAGTGTTAGCTGGCTTTCTACGATCTCTTTCATAAAGGCATGAATCTCATTCATAAGGGCTCTGCCATCACGATCTGATGACCTCCAAAGGTTTCCATCTTCCCACACCATCACCTTGCGGGTTAGGATTTCTACAAGGGAATTTTGAAGGAACATAAAAGCATTCCTCATATAAAACCAGGGAAGATTCCACATGGGATTGCAGTAAAGTGGCATCCATGTTTTACTTAGTCGGGGATCCACCTGAAGCTTTGTTTTCAATCATGAACTTGCCTCTTTCTTCCAGAAGAAGCAAAACCAGCCAAATTAACACACTTTTCATTAGCAATATAGGCATAATGACAATACTGTTGGTGAAAAACATGGGGCCCTCATTGACAGGAAAATAAAGCCATTCCTGGGAAAGTAAATGATTGTGGAAGGTCTTTTCAGGAATACCTGCAAACTGAATCTGAAATGGAAACTGAAAAAAAAAAAAAAAACCTAAAAAACATAGTAGTATTCTGATAAGAAAAGAATACCCTGGCACAGAACACACTGGAATAAAAATCAATTAAAACAGATGCTGAGCATAAAATTGAGTTTAAGAATTCAGACGTTGGAATCACAGATCTCAGTTTGATCCTTGCACTGACACTTACCAGCAGTGCAATATTGGACTAGTAGATTAACCTCTCTAATTTTACCATGGGGATTCTTATTACCTAAATACAGAAATATAAATGAGTATTAAATTAAATAATAGATGTGAAATTGCTTATTATCATGCCTAGGATGTTGTAAGTCTTTAGTGTAAAGTAGTGACTATATTATACACTAATGGTTTGAGTTGTTTTGTGTATTTTTTCCATGGATAACATAAGATCCCATTCATGTAAGAGTTCTCACCAATCTTGGCTCTTAACATTCAAAATCAAGTTTTCAGAATTAAAAAGAATCCACAAAACAAACTTCTTTCTCTTTGATTCACTTTCATGCAACTCAAAACGCCTCTGGTTTTTAGAATATTGTCCATATTATATATCTTAAAATCTTCTTAAAAGCTGAAAGCCATGAATTTCACTATTTTATCTGTGTTACCTTAATTAATAGGAAAGTTCACATAGAATGCTCCTTATACTTCTTGAATGATGTGGTAAGGGCAGGGGTAAATGCAAATTTTCAAATATACAATTTAATAAAAAATATGTTTGCTGAAGAATCATAAAGATTAATTCACTTAAATATCTATTTTTACTGAAAAGAATGAAATAATATGAATTTAGACCTATCCTAGGAAATCCAGTTATATACTTACTATAGCTTGTAATTTACTATTTGGGAAATACTAGTAGGGAACAGAGAAAGCTATGTGGTTAGTCACCTGGTTACTGCCAGCATATAGCTGTGACAATGGACAGATGAGCCTTTGTGTAAACTTTAAATTACATAAGCAGTGTGTCTGCAGGTTTAAGTGTCTTTCCATTAAAGTCAAATTAATGGTTCTTAATTGGGGTGTTCAGAAGAATCATCCAGAAGCTTATTTAAAAATGTAGTCTCCAGAACCCTTTCTCTAGAGATTAAGTCAGAGGCAGGACCCCTAAGCAGTTCTAACAGAGAGCTAGATGATCCCAGTACAGGTGGTCCATGGACCACACTTGAGGAACATTATCTGAGAGGTGAGAAGGAAAATGTCCTTTTACTCAGCTGCCTTTTCTATAGCCAGTTCTCCCCTAAGTCAGCATCATCAATCACCACCCACACATGGATGGTAATGGTTCTATGGCTTGGCAGGGTTCACGTAGCCTACCTGCTGGGGCTGGTGAGTGCCCACCCACAATCTCCCATGCAGAATCAGCATCTCAACACCATCTGTGATTCAAGGATTTGCTAAGCATTTTGGCCATCTGGACACAAATACACATAGCAGGTAGCAATAGCCTACCAACTAAATTGCCTACACAGCAGCAAGCGTTTTTTCAGTAACTGATCAGGTTTATGCTTTAAAGTGAGTTATTATTTTTAGAGACCTGATTTTTCCCCTATAGGAAGACACTGCCCCTTAATTTCCTTTTTAAAAATTAGTTATTATATATGAAATAGTCTCATTGGTACTAAAACACCCTGAAAATTATGTTGGTTTCATTAGAATAGAATATATGGTAGAAATATTATATATATATATGTCTTCATGAACAAAAGCAAGAGAGTGAAACCATTGGTGATTTATAATTGTAAAGATTTTTCTTGTTGCCATTGCTGTTATTGTTACTGTATTACTTCTAGCATGTTTAAAGTGCCAAAATTTGCTAGAACTATCTCATTTCTGGACATGCATAGAAACATGTGAAATATAGAATTTTCTTCTTATTTACAATGATTCCAAAGAGATTCACAGGGCTTCTTAATCTAACTGTGTGCTACATTTACAAACATTCATTTAGGCAGAACAGATAGTGAGCACTCAAGTGCATTGTGCTGACTCAAATTGGTTGTAATAATTGTAACCAGGTCAACTTGTAAGTAAAATATGGGACTAGAACACAATAAAAAGTCTTATAGGGCTTTGTCAAAATGCAATAGCGCTTATTTCAAAGTGCCATGCTGAGAGATTATTTAGTATCATGAGTATTTATTATCATGAGTATCATTATTTAGTATCACCTTATTACTTCACCTCATGAAGTAATGAGGTAAAACAGAATGGGAAAATGTAGGAAGCCTATGACTTCCTGGCAGTAGGACTTATTTAATAGTAAAGAATATTCTTCCAAGAAAAAAAAATTCATATTGAACAAAGCATTGAAAACCAGCCTACACAATGCACTGGGAAATGTACAGTGAAATTCTTTCCAAACAACAGGGAAACAAAAGGACCCGAACTTAATACACTCTCAGGGCTCCAGGACCCCATTTCACCCCATTCCAGCATTCTAAGGCTTACTATTCTTAAAGAAATCATTCCTTTCTATAAATATTTCAGTGCATGAAAGTGTTAAATACAAAATCCTGCACAAATTAGGTATAAACTTGCTATAATACATAATGAAGGTGGAGGTGATAGAAAACTTCTAAGTAATTTGGGCTCAATGGGCAGCCTGTAATGAATCTCTGCAACTTGCCATTGTTGACCCCCACCTCATTTTTCTCCGACTTCTTTTTCCAGTTTTCCATAGTTTGGTCCACAATTTGTCTTTGTCCTTAGGCAAATTCAAATACACTGCCCTACCACTTCTTCCCTTGTACCAAATCTGTAAGGACTTAATATTAACTCCATTAACAAGCTAGGTTTCCAGGAATTCTATGGCTGCCCTTGTACCTATAGGTTCCTTATCCAGAGTCTGAGATCTCTGCTTATTCTTTCTTATTGCTCATAAGTGATCAACCCTGACTGTGCATGCCTTATGCTCGAGTCCCCAATAATGCTGGCTCTTCCTACTTTATCTCCCATGATCCCAGAGCCTTGTTTCTATGGACTGAGGTATCAAAAACAGAGCCCCCATGTCTCTCAGGACCCTGCTTAAAAGACAACGAGCTGTTTCTTTGTAAGAATGCCACTTTATTATAAGAGAGTCTATTAAGGCAATTTACAAACATCTAGGACCAAGTTTGCCCCAACGGGTTTTAAAGCTCTTGGTTTTAAATATACTTGCCCAATTCCTTCAACCAAACTTTTTCATATTTGGAGCCTATTTTGTTTTACTATCTAACAAGTATATCTTAGATTACAAAAGTAATCTCAGTAGTAGCAAATGTGTTACACTCCACATGATTGTGAAATCTAGAGGAGTAATCTGGGGTGTAGATGTAAATATAGATGACATCCTGTATACATGGTAATTGAAGCCTTGGGCATTGATGAACTTGTCCAGAGACAGAATATAATTTACCAAGAAAAGTGTACCTAGACCACAATTGAGGAGATTGCATTGAGAGAGAGATGGTTATGGTCCAAAGTGTGTTAAGGATAAGAACTGTCCCCTGACTTCACAACATGCTATAATGATGACCTTAGCAAGAATTCATCTTTGGGGAAATCTTAGTGAAATGTTACCACAAGAACTTAAAGCTACATGATGTTTCCTGGAAGTGTTTTAAGTAGCCTCAAACAAAAAAAAAAAATCTTATTTGAAGGCTATTTAAATATCAATGGGGAATGAATGACTGCATAAGATTGCAATACACCCCTATACTGGAATGCAATGCAGTTGTTGAAAGTGATCAAATCTATGTAGGATGATATTAGAAGGATGTCCAGATAGATTAGAGAAAAAGTACACTACAGATCAGTGTGAATAGCCTGATCCATCTTTGTAAAAACTGTATAAATAGATAAATAGATAGATAGATAGATAGATTGATTGATTGATTGATGTAACTATAAACAGAGAGAATTGAAAAGAATTTGTGTCTTACTGGTAAGTTCTTTGCAGCGCTGCTAAGTGGTGGGAGGAGGAGGATGGGGAGGGTAAAATTTAAATGGTGAGATTATAAATATTCGTACTTTTTTATTACCTCAAATTTAAAAAAAATAAAACCTGGTCATGTGTTAAATCTCCCTTTCACTTTGTGGTGTAAATGGTTAGTTTATAAAAATCTAACCCAATATAAAGTCTGAATGTATAAAATAACTACTTCCACAAATATATTAGGCAAATATATAATGTCACAACAGGCAAAGAAAGTTCAATTGACACAGTCACTATTTGGAATCTCTTTTGTAGTACAAAATAATTATTTTATGAGTAAGTCAAATATTAACATATTCAAAGTGGTAGACTTCCTTATAAACATTTTGTCTAATTTGAAAATTTTGTATATACTTATCAACTGAAGATCTATGCTTAGTGAGTACTTCCCTGGATTAACAATTTTGTTTTATTTACTTTATTAATGAGTAAGTTCTATCTTAAATCAAACAATGATGAAAAACAGTCCAGGATTCATGAGCCCATTAATTTCCCTTTACTTTGGCAAATGAATGGTGTGTGTGTGTGCACACACACATATGTGTGTATATGTGTGTTTTGCGGGGAAGAATTCACATATAAATATATATTATATATCCATTTACATTTTGCATATGTATAAAAATAATGTTTACAATTTCATGTTGGGGAATGCAGTATGTCAATATCATATGCAAAGAGTTTTTAAATAAACTTTATGTGTCTATATCTATGTAGTTATATAGGAAATGATAAATTGATTAGCTTATACATTATTCCCAAACAGAATTCTCAATATTTGCTTATTGATATAAAAATGGAACTATCTTATCCATTTTAATATTTTCATTCACTAAATTTCATGCCATCTTCAAATGTTATCAAATATAAAATATAAAATTTAAGCAGATATGGTATACTAGATATTTTAAAAGTTGTTTTTAATGTTCATCACCTTGAGTTTAATTTTAGGAAAGAGGAATAAGTCACTACCAGTATATTGTTTGTTGTTTTAATCAATATGATTCAAAAATGAAGATGAATGAATTTGAGAACATTCTGAAAATTCTAGGAAGGGATTCAATATATATACAAAGTATATTTTTCTATCAGTTGCATTTAGTCTCATAAGTAGTTCAACTTTATTCAATAAAATATATAAAACATCCTTGACCAAAGTCTGCTAAATTTGCATTCTTTGTAATTTAATAGTAACTTATTAATTTGAATTACTCTTCAGAGTGATTTAATTAAAGCACCTACAACCTGAAGCAAGAAAGGACGTTAAGGAAGGAGAAGTTTAAAAGTGTTCTTTTTCTTACTTATATGTAATTCACTAAAATTCCATTCTTTTTCATCATTTAATATTCACACTTTGAACATAAATATAATTTATAATCATAATGTATGAAGGACCACAGGTGCACACACAAAGAATAATTGGATTTCTAAAAAGACCCAGGAGTAAATATTGATTTTTGATAATTTGATGCCTAAGAAAGCATTTAGAATGTATGAATATGCTTGTTGTTTTATTATCTTTCCACTCTAGCTCTTGTAAGTTAAACCACTGTTTCAAGCACAAAAATCTTAAAAAAAAATAATTTTGTGAAATTCTGAAAAGTTTAGAACTGCAACACTAAAATCTAATTTTAAATATAGACATTGTCTTTGTCTATGTGAGTCACAGAGTGAAAAGTAATAAACGGTTTTTGGCCCGTCATCCTTCTTTTAGACACTGTATAATCTCTCAAAGATCTTAGCTGGTTTATATTTGAGTATCTCATTGATGATTTTACATACGGGTTATATGGTAGCCCATTCTAGTATTTAAAATTCCATTTTCTCAGGAAGAACTTCTCTAGGATAAATGAGATAGACAACAGTTAAAAATGACAAAAAATATTAAAAATATTCATTCTTGTTTTTGAGGAAAAGCAGATAGTCTCTCAGGGAATTTCACTGTCCTGAGACAATTAAGAGAGAGATTCTTACGGCAGATTCTGATTCAATAGGTCTAGGGTGGAGGCTGAGACTGCTAGACAGGGCTAGACAGAATTCCAAAAAAGGTTATTTCAAGTACCTGACCTTTTAGAGAATCAAGATCTCTTTGAGAATTTTCCTTTTTTTTTTTTTTTTCCGGCTTCCCCTGTCCTTCCCCAGAGATCTCACCATCATAGGAAACAAAAAAGGGAAAACACTTTAAAAGTGTAAAGCATTAAAGAACTTTAATGTTTTCTTATTTACTATTGTCCCCAAGTATGTCCCCCAAATTTTCACCTTTCCTTTCTTCCACTATGGCCCTTCCTACATTTACAAACCCCTGGGATTGGAGCTATTTCTAGAAGACCCTGTTTTGTAATAGATAAACCCCAGCAAACCAAACCATCTTCGTTGCTTAACCTTGCTCTGCTCTTTTCTATTTACATTTTAGAGAAACCTTCTTTAAAAAAAAAAAAAAAAAAAAAAACAGTTTTAAGGGTTGGGTTGTGGTGGAGTACTTACCTAGCGTGTTTGGGTTTTGATCTTCAGCACCATATAAAAATAAATGAATAAATAAATAAATAAATAAATGTATTGTGTCCATCTACAACTAAAAATATATTTTTTTAATTTTTTCCATTGTCGATGGACCTTTTATTTATTTCTATGTGGTGCTAAGGATCGAACCCAGTCCTCATACGTTTGAAGCAAGTGCTCCACCACTGAGCTACAATCTAAGCCCCTAAAAAGAAAACTTCTTGAGATAAAATCTTATATAAAAGCATTTTGGTAAGCCAAAAGGGAAGATGATTATTTTTTTCCAGAAAGGTGGGTCTCATTAATGGTTTACTTCTGGCAATCAGGAACTAGGAAAGGAAGCATCTTTATAAAAAGCTCTAACCTGTCTGTGGGGGAAAGAAAAAGCTAGACTTTGAGTATTTTAAGGATAGCAGTCTGGTAAGTTAGACCATATTTTATTCCTTTTCTACGTGTGGTTTAGTGTTTGATTCCTGGTAGTTACTTAACAAACAGCTATTTATATGTTAAGGAAAATAAAGTTAGTTATATATTTCTCAGTGCTAATAAAAATTGATGCTGAAAATCTGACAAAGAAAACAGATGGTCCTCCTAAGCCCCTTTCAAATCCCTCTGCAGTCATGCCTTTTTTTCCTGGATCTGACAGGTTTTATAGTTTGATATAATTGATGACTAATATCGACACAATGGAAGCACCAAACTGATTCTCTCTGGAAGAAAAATCTAGGGCATTCTCTCAAACTTATGTTACTTGTTCATTATAATTTAGGATAGGGAGAAGACAGACTTCTGACCTGCAGATCAAAAGAATATCTGAGATTTAGCTCCAGATTTACCACTAAACAATCCCAGAGCAAAGCACTTCATCTTTCTTACTGCAGATTCTGATTCAATAGGTTAGGGTGGAGGCTGAGACTGCGTTTCTAACAAACTTGTCTGATCATAAAACTGACCTTAAACTACCCTTAGAGCAGCATGTCCTTAAGGTACCTAACCCATATGTAGATAATAGCAGTTATATTTTCTATACACTTCACCTATGTGAGTAAAAGATAAGAAAAATGTTTGGAAAGTAAAGAACTATGGAGATTTGTATCAGTTAAAATATTAGTGTTTCATTTTTAAAACAAACCAAATATGAAAATCCAACCTTGAAAAATAGATAAAATGTGAAATACTTTACTTTCCTTGATAATTTTTTGATATATAAGAGATATTATGATGATTTTCAATTCTTGATATTCCCTAATGATTTTAAAGTGGTTAACTAAACATTAAAAATTACATTTAAAGCATGATTTCTCACAAGAACTATTATCACGGAAAGCTTTGTATGCCAGTAATTTACTATAAACGTGATATTTGCAGTCAGATTCTACTTAATACCTAGATAATCATTCAGTTTCTTTCTATCTGATTTAAAGTCTTCAGTGAACTCAATTCAAAGAACAAATTTCACCATTTTTTTCTCTGAGTGAATTGAGTGTCAGCTGTAGCCCTTTGTTTAAGTATCGAGCACACACTTATGATTGGAGAAAATTCACACAATAAAGTAACACACTAGAAATAATGAAGTCCACTGTTTTAGAAAAGTAAATGTTTTGCAAATGTACAGAGGCAATATTTTCTTGCTAGCTTGAAATTTTCTTATATAAGTTAGAACTTATTTAGATACATTCAAAATAGTTCTAAATTGGTGGACAATAACAAGCCAGAATCTATAGGTTGATTAAGAGTCTAGGGGAGAGAGAGAGAGAGAGAGAGAGAGAGAGAGAGAGAGAGAGAGAGAGAGAGAGAGAGACACGGGGAGAGAATGCTCGGGAAAGAGAGAACGCGAGCGCACTAATGTAAGGATTTTTGCCAGTCACGTAGTTCTTACAAATTTACACTGAGCCAATGAATCTAAGGATGAAAGCAGTACATGTATCATCTAGGCTGTTAAGCAGAGAAACTGGAAAGAAACCACAAATGTTCTGGATATTGAGAACTAGGAGTTGGCATGAAGTATCTGTTCAGCTGTATCTAAAATTACACCATCAGTTTTAGTGATTTTGTAATTTGGCTGCTGGACAGAAAAATAGAAAATGAAGTTTAAAACCAGTTAATATTAAATTATTATAGGCTGAAAAAGTGATTTCCACAAGTTGCCCTTTAAAGAAGAAAAATATACACATCCTAGTTATCCTAGATGATCTGAATAGCAATGGCCTGGCACTTTCATTTCTGTAATTGATCAGTTGGAAACATTTTGTTAAACACGGTCTTTTCTCTATCTGATGTTAATAGCTTCTTGTTTATATGACCGAATATGATATTGACTATAAAGACTATGTGAGATTTTAGTTTTATACTTTTATGTTTACAGTAACAGCAAGGATTAGCAGATGCCCTATATACTTTCTTGATTTACTGGGTAGTAAAACCAGGAACAAAGAAATAAAAGAAGTCAGAGATTTGATGACAGTATAGGGGCTTTTATTAAATCCAGTTTGGGAAGACAGTTAACTGCTTCCAAACGTATTTATAAAAGTCCTCGTCAAAAACTGTATATTTGAACCATATTGACTAGATATTGAGAACAGTTTGATATGCAACAGATGTTCATAGCACCACTATTCGTGATAGCCAAGGGTAGAAACAGCCTAGATATTTATCAATAGATGAATAAACTAGTTGTAGTATATACATACAATGGAATAATATTCAGTCAAGAAAAAAGAATAAATTCTTCTTCTTCATGTTTCAACTGCTCTGGGAGCAGAGGCTTACAATGCCAACATGGCCAAGTCCAAGAACCATA
Organism: Ictidomys tridecemlineatus; assembly: GCF_052094955.1. Classification (NCBI taxonomy): domain Eukaryota; kingdom Metazoa; phylum Chordata; class Mammalia; order Rodentia; family Sciuridae; genus Ictidomys; species Ictidomys tridecemlineatus. The sequence goes on along the minus strand of NC_135483.1, from coordinate 123,267,990 downwards.
CCATAACAACTAATCCTGAACACAGCACAGAAATAGCATCAGGAAACCTCAATCACAATGTTATGAATCTCTTAAAGAGGTAGATCCCAAGTTCCTGAGAAATATGTTTTGCCAAAGAGCACAACAAGGGCCTGAAAAAGATGCAAGAATATAACACCAAGGCCATGAGTGCACGTGCCGGGCTATGAAGACCCTTCTAAACCCTAAGGAGGCTAAGTGCAAGTTTGACCGCCTTGCCTTGCTTACCCATCCCAAGCTCAGGAAGCATGCTCATGCCCACATGGCCAGGGATCTCAGGCTCTGCTGGCCAAATGCCAAAACCCAAGCTCAAGCCAAGACCCAGGCTGCAACTCCAGCTCCACTATAAGCTCTAGCTCCAGTTCCAGCTCCTGCTCCAAAAAGTGCCCCGGCCCCCAAGGGTGCAAAGGTCCCTATGAAGACTCCATAGTAAAAGCCTCTGAGAAGGTGAGGACAGAAGGATTGGTGTGACCCCTGAGCCCCTGTCTACAGGGAGGGGTGTTCTCCTGTGCTGTTTGTACAAATAAAATCCAGAGGCCAGAAAAAAAAATAAAATAAAATAGCTAGGCATGATGGTGCATGTCTGTAATTCCAGCGACTCAGGAGGCTGAGGTAGGAGGATCACAAATTCAAGGCCAGCTTGGGCAATTTAGCTAGATTATATCTCAAAATAAAATTAAAAGGGCTGGGAGGTGACTCAGTTGTAGAACACCCCTGGGTTCAATCCCCAGTGTTTAAAAAAATAAAATAAAATACTGATACTTGATAACAATGTGGATGAACCTCAAATACACAATGCTAACTAGAAGAAGAGAGACAAAATGGTCACATGCTCTATGACTTCATCTACATGAAATATTCAGAATAAGTAATCTGCAGAGACAGAAAGCATGATGGTTAACAGGGGCAGGGGAAACAGAGAATGGAGACTTATAGGAATGGGGTTTCCTTCTAGAGTGGTGAAATGTTTTGAACTAGAGGTAGTGATGGTACAACACTGTGTATGTACTAAAGGCACTGAATCATTCTTTTTAAAATGGATAGTTTTATATTATGTGAATTTTGCTCCAATAAAAATAACATTTTGACAATGAACAAATGTACATGTCATTAATTAATGCCTAGTGTTAAGCAATGAGCAATGAATGAATAAGACTAGAGTCCTCTTGATACAGTTTCTTTTAGATTTTTGGATTCCCCCTTCTAGAAACAGTGGAACCAGAAGCAGAGGTAAAATCCTACCATTGAGAAGGGGGAGAATATTAGATAACAAATAGTCTAACCTCTTTGTTTTACAGCTGAGAAAGCTGAGACCCCCAACTGTGACTGGTCTTAATGAATTAGATAACACAGCTAGTTAGTCTCATCAGCAGAATAAAATAGAGGCCCAGATTTCCAGCGCTCTTTTTGTTATTCCTCCTTTCTTCAGCCATGACCCCAGGTCTCTTGGAAGGGTGGAGCTGGTGGAGGAGGAAAGAGTTGGCCAGACAACAGCTGTAATGAAGTTAGTTTACTCTTGTGGATCAGGACTCAGGCCATATTTGGGTGTGGAGGGAACACAGCTGTACTAAGGGGAGGAAAAGCAAAGTGGGTGGTAAATAAATTATCAAAAGTCTAAAATGCAAATGTCCCAGTTCTGGATGCAATTCTGTTCTCAGGAGACAGATACCTACAATTTTAACCCTTTTTCCTAATGGAGGTTATTTAACTTAAAAGGAGACAGAAGACCAAGGAAAATAAATACATGTATCCTTCATATAAACATTAAAATCATTTGAATTTGGTAGAATTTTAGGATTCAAGTCTATTTCAGAGGAAATGTGGCTAATGGTAGTATTTACACTTGTATTTTGCAATAATACAGTTTATATGGAGAGGTGAATTCTTTTGTGATTCCTTCCAAAGATACTGCTTTAAAATTTCAGTTTCTTAAATATCCCCTCATAAGGAGGCTTTTTAAAAATAAGATAGATCAGTGGAAAGAGATTGAAATTATCATTAAAAGGAATACTGGAGGATTCTTTTATTTATACAAAAATGTGAACTGAGCTTTTAAATAGCATGTGGGCTGTGTGTGTGTGTGTGTGTGTGTGTGTGTGTGTGTGTGTGTGTGTTTTAAAGTTCAGCGCTGATGGAAATGTGCCAAGGACTGTAATACTAAGAACTGGAACATAGCCAACTGCCTTTGGTTTGGAGAAGGCGAGCACGAGCCAGAGAATGCTCTCAGTATTGGTGGGAGGTTATTTGAACTTGAGGGGGTCAGCCTATTTGATGCCCAGAGCAGAAAGAAACAATGGTTCTCTGATAATTTGGGTAGTAATCCCAGCAGGGGAGCCCATCAACTTTGTTTTCTCGTAGACAGAAGTGTCTCCAGGCTATGGCTTAATCTTCCCAGGACTTTAACTTTGGAATCATGATATCTTTGTTAGAAGCAGATCTTGCATGCTTACTTAGCAAACTCTTTCTTCCATAAACAGACATTATAGAAGGTGAAATTCTAGGACTTGATCATTGCTCAGGGCATCTCGTAAACCACTGCAGTAAGAACACCGCAAAATCACTATGATGAATGGACACTTTTCATCAGAATACTGATCCATGTGTTTTTCTCTTTCCTATTCTTTCTTTTTGGCATCTTTCTTTCTTTCTTCTTTTTTTTTAAATGTTTCTTCTTCTTTTTTAATGTACTGTCATTCTATTTTCTTTTTAATTTTTTTGTTTTAGTTATACATGACGGTAGAATGCATTTATGCACTTTGATATATCATATATAGATGGGATATAACTTCTCATGTTGCAGAATCACATTGGTCATGCAGTCACATGTATACATACAGTAATAATATCTGTTTCATTCTACTATCTTTCCTATCCCCACATCCCCTCCCCTTCCCTCCCATCACTTCCCTCTACCTAATCTAAGGTAACGTTATTCTTCCCTAGTGCCCCTTGCCTTATTGTGAATTAGTATCCATATATTAAACACTTGGCCTTTGATTTTGTGGGATTGTCTTATTTTGCTTAGCAGGATATTCTCCAACTCCAACCATTACTGGCAAATGCCATAATTTTACTCTTCTTTAAAGCTGAGTAATATTCCATTGAATATATTTACCATATTTTCTTACTATACCATTCATCTATTGAGGGACACCTAGGTTGGTTCCATAGTCTAACTATTGAATTGAGCTGTTGTAAGCATTGATGTGGCTGCATCTATAGTATGTTGATTTTAAGTCCTTTGGGTATAAGCCAAGAAGTGGGATAGCTAGGTCAAATGGTGGTTCCATTCCCAATTTTCTGAGGAATCTCCATACTACTTTCCACAGTGGTTGCACCAATTTGCAGTCCTACCAGCAATGTGTGAGTGTACCTTTTCACCACATCCTGGCCAACATTTATTGTTGCTTGTATTCTTGATGATTTCCATTCTGACAAGAGTGAGATGAAATCTTAAAGTAGTTTTGATTTGCATTTCTCTAATTGCTAGAGATGTTGAACACTTTTTCATATATTTGTTGATCAATTATATTTCTTCTTCTGTGAAGTGTCTGTTTAGTTTCTTAGCCCATTTATTGATTGGGGTTTTTTTTGGTGTTAAGTTTTTTGAGTTCTTTACATATCCTAGAAATTAATGCTTTATTGGAGGTGTATATGGTAAAGATCTTCTCACTTTATTATTTTCTTTGCTGAGAAAAGTTTTTTAATTTGAATCCATCCATTTATTAATTCTTTTTAAATTTTTTTGTAGTTGTAGATGGATAGAATGTCTTTATTATATTTGTTTATTTTTATGTGGCTGTGAGGATCGAACCCAGTGTCTCACACATGCTAGGCAAGCACTCTGCTACTGAATTATAGTCCTGGCCCAATTCTTAATTTTACTTCTTGCACTTTAGGAGTCTTATTAAGAAAGACAGATCCTAGGCAGACATGGTGAAGATTTTGGCCTATTTTTTCTTCTATTAAGCACAGGGTCTCTGTTCTAGTGCCTAAGTCTTTGATCCATTTGAGTTGATTTTTGTGCAGGGTGAGAGATAGAAGTTTAATTTCATTTTGCTACATATGGATTTCCAGTTTTGCCAGCACCATTTGTTGAATAGGCTATCTTTTCCCCAGTGAATGTTTCTGGCAACTTTGTGTAGTATGACATAACCATATTTATGTGAGTTTGTGTCTGTGTCCTCTATTCTGTACCATTGGTCTACTGTTGTGCCAATACCATGCTGTTTATATTAAACTATACTAACTTTGTAGTGTAGTTTAAGGTCTGGTATTGTGATGCCTCCTGCTTCACTTTTCTTGCTAAGGATTGCTTTAGCTATTCTGGGTCTCTTATTTTCCCAAATAAATTTCATGATTGCTTTTTATATTTCTATGAAGAATGTCATTGGGATTTTAGAAGCTATATATGCTAAACCCAAGGCCAGCATCATTCTAAATGGAGAAAAAAATTGAAAGCATTCCCACTAAAAACTGGAACAAGACAAGGATGCCCTCTTTCAACACTTCTATTGAACATTATTCTTGAAACTCTAGCCACAGCAATAGACAAAAGAAAGAAATTTAAGGGATACAAATAGGTAAAGAAGAACTCAAACTATAACTATTTGCAGTGACAAGATTCTATATCTAGAAGATCCAGAAAACTTCTAGAACTAATAAACAAATTCAGCAAATTAGCAGGATATAAAATCAACACCCATAAATCAAATGCATTCTTATACATTAATGATGAATCCACTGACAGAGAAATTAGGAAAACTACTCCATTCACAATAGCCTCAAAAACAAAAAACAAAAAAACTTGGGAATCAATCTAACAAAAGAGATGAAAAGCCTCTACAATGAAAACTACAGAACACTAAAGAAAGAAATTAAAGAAAACCTCAGAAGATGGAAAGATCTCCTATGCTCCTGGATGGGCAGAATTAATATTGTCAAAGTGGCCATACTACCAAAAGCATTATATAGATTTAATGCATTCTATTTTTTTTTATATTTCTCCAAACCCTCTCTTCCGCTCCAGTCTATTAGAATACTTTTCCAGGTCAGATCCTTTAAATTTACCTATAAATATGGGCACTCTCTAACCTTAGATATCAAAACCAAAGCTAAATTCCCACTTTCAGATTTCTTTGTCTCTCTCTCTCTCTCTCTCTCTCTCTCTCTCTCTCTTCTCTCTCTCTTCTCAAGGCTATTCAACTCATAGGACACAGATTTGACCTTTTCCTAGGCCTAAAGTTGTTCCCTTTTTCCCTATCATTTTATAATAGTATCTCAGTGACCTTCTTTATTGATGTGACCCTCTAATATCATCCTCTTTTTCATTGATAAAAATTTTGACAGTTTTTAGTATCAAAAATTCTTTTGATAGTGACTATAAAACTTGAATTTTAGTGATTTATATGCACTCCTAATTTATTGTTATTACGGTGAATGAATCTATTTCTGACATTTAGTTTACATTCTACTTCTGTAAATTTAGCTCATGTGTAAAACCAGACCTCTTCATTGCTCATGTAGCAGTTATCTATGTCCTTGGGCATAAAAGAACACACTGATATATTTTTGCAACTACTCATATCTAGATTTGTCTCATTCCAGAATTTTCTTGGTCCTTTGGGTCTGAAGTCGCTAGTGGGCTAAGCTGAGTTCTCTACTGCAGATGCTTTTCTGACTCACAAGAAAAAAAAATTTTTTTGGAGAGGGAAATATCATGACAGCACAAAACTCATAGAAACAGTGGAAAATAAGTGTTGTTTTTTTTTTTTTTTTGCAACAGGTTAAGGAAACAATGAACAATAAGATGCCAAACATGAGAGAATCACTTTGCTTATTTAGAGTGGCAGCTAGGCTCTGCACATGTCTTGTATTTAGGCCTAGATTTGTGGGAGGCCCTTTATGTGCTCAGAAAAACACTTGGGTTCTTTTTTAGTCAACGACTTTAGAGATGAATATTCTAATGAAGAAGAATAAAAATACTTGGAGTTGACAGAAGCCCTTCTCATTTTTCTTTTCTTTCTTTCTTACCTTTTTTTTTTTTTTTTTAACAGTGCTTGAACCCAGGGTCTTTTCATGGTAGCAAGTAGTCTACCACTGAGCTGACCTCCAGCTTGCAGAAATTCTTTTCTTAACATAAATTATGCTAATACACATTGACAAGGACAGGCTGCAAAGAGGAAAACTAAAAATTCTAGAGAAATAATTGGAGTTGACAAAATCAAGTCAATGACCAAGATAAATCTAAAATGTAAAGTCTTTATTTCAGAGAATTGACAATTATTTGGTAAACGCAGGAAGTATAGACTGCCAATAACATGTCCTATTTTCCCAAATCATCCTGACTAATGCTTTAGGCCTTAAATTATGCACATAAAATCAATTAGCTAGACACAGATTCTGAACAAATGTATATAATCATGCTGTGATGGTTAATTTTATATATCAACTTGACTGGGTTATGGGTTACCTGGAAAGCTAGTAAAATATTTTCTCTGGGTGCATCTGTGAAGATGTTTCTGGATTTTGAATTTATAGACTAAGATCTACTCTCCCCAATGTGGTCAGACACTATTCTAAACATTCAGAATTCTCCAGATGGCAGATGGATGATTGTGGTGTTTCTCAGTCTCCATAATTGCACAAACTGATTCTTATAATAATATACATTATGGGAATATTAATAATATATATTATTATTATTGGGCATGTTTCTCTGGAGAACCCAATTTATTCAAGCCAATGTTCATGCTCTACATAGGGGGAAAGAACACAACATATTTCATAAATATTTTAGTATTAAGATTTTTATTTGAAATATTTCAAAGAATGAAAGATTTCATAAAAGAATAATTATGCTAAAAAGATCTAAAAGTTTATAAAACGTAAGACTTATTTATATTTAAAGAGTGAATATATTAGGGTGGCTGTCTAATCTTTGTTAAATATAACTTTATGTAGAGCGTAAATTCCCTTGGCTTTATAAGCCAAGGGAAGCCTGTGTGTTTTTAAAACTTACTTAACTTTTAAGTTGAATATTGTCGATTACATGCCAGCAAAAGTATAATGAAAATGACAACATTGTATGGATTACTCTAAGAGGATAATAGTAGAAAAGAGCTGAAACTTGAGATAATAATAACATTTGCAGAGAAGAGAATGAGACATTTATATCATTATGTAAATGTATAACGAATAAAATAGTCTTTCCTTAATTAACATAAATTGCAGACTGAGTAAATTACTAATTCAGTGTAAATGAGCTGGCTGTATAACTAGTTACTTGACATTCAGTCATTTTGCACATGTTTAATTCCATTTTGTTCTTGGTTAAGAAGAAATGCGAAATTTAATATTTTTAAACAAATCCTTTGGGAAACAATTGGCTTCTCAGAAATTACAATGAATCCAGGCACTGTGGTACACACCTCTAAGGTCAGCAACTCAGGAGGCTAAGACAGGAGAATCCAAACTTGGAATTTCTTCTTCATTACTAAAGAATATGTTCACTTGCAATGTACATAGCAAGACCCTGTCTCAAAACAAAAGGTAAAGAGGGTTGGGTATTCAGAACAGTGGTAATAGAGCACCCTGGATCCAATCATCAATATTGGGGGGAAAAAAAATTTACAAGGAAAAGGTAAATTAGACATATAAAAGAATGCTAAATAAGAACCAGTTATTTTAGAGTTTAATTACCTAAAGAAAAGAGTTAGATCCTTCGGTTCATAAGTGTGATGATTGGGTGTGCAAGCTCTTGTGTGAGATATGCCTCCCTCTAAGTCTTATTACGACATCTGACGTGAGAAAAAGAAAAAAAAAAGGAAAAAAAAGAGTTAATGTCTTCTGAAACATATTTTTCATTACCATTTGTCTTGCCTAATCAAATTTCCACTTATTAGATGAACTCATTCTCCTTATCCTTAGCCCATAATTAATGGGAAAATTGTTTTCTATTTTATTATTCTTAGTGATTACCTTACTTATTACAGTATGCATTTATGATTTATCAAGATGTGATATTTATTGCTACTTTTACCTTATTCCCAGAACATGCTATAATTTTAGAAAACTATAACAATTTTTATCTTCCTTCTAATATACTCTTTTTTTGAAATTTCTTTCTTTATTTTAATTTGTTATATAAGACAGCAGAATGCATTTCAACAATACTCTTATTCTATATTTTTTTCTCCATACTTTAAAGACAAAAAAAGTCACTATTATCACTATTTGTGCAATAAATATTCATTAGGTATACCCAAGTGTTTTAATTTTGTTGCTTTTATATCTGTTAACATCTCCAATTGGGATTTTTTTTCCTACCTAAAAGAGTATTCTTTATACTCTCTCCAGTGTATATGTGAAAGTGACTAATTCTCAGTGTTTTCTGAGAATCTCCTTATTTTTTCTTCATTACTAAAGAATATGTTCACTGTATATAGATTTCTACTTTAATCATAATTTTTTCCCCAGTGCCTCGAAGTTACCATACCATTGTCTTCTGGCTTCCATTGTTTCTGTTGAGAAGTTAGCTATTGGCTCTTAGTAAATTACTGTCACTAGCTACACAACAATGTGTTGGGTCAATGATGGACAATATATATGATGGTGGTCTCATTAGATTATAATGAAGCTGAAAAATTCCTATTACCTGGTGATGGTGTAGCTGTCATATCACTGGAGTGCAATGCATTACTCATGTGTTGGTGGTGATGCTGGTGGAAACAAACCTCCTGCATTGCCAGTCATATAAAAGTATAACATATATAATTATGTACAGTACAATATACTTGATAAAGGTAATACATGACTATTACTGGTGTACATATTTACTATAATATATTTTTAAATCTTTATTTTAGAGTGTACTCCTTTTATGTATCTTTTTTAAAAAAAAAAAAACATTAACTTTAAAATAGCCTCAGGCAGGTTTTTCAGGAGGTATTCCAGGACGTGGTATTGTTATCATAGAAGATGACAGTTTCATGAGTGCTATTGTCCCAGTGAGACAATCTGTGGAGATGGAGCACAGAGACATTGATGAGCCTGATCCCGTATAGGATAGGCTAGGTACATTTGTGTCTTTGTTTTTAACCAAAAGTGTGGAAGTAAAAAATAAAAATAATTGAAAAATAGGAAAAAGCTTACAAAACAAGGATAAAAAGAAAAAAATATTGCCTAGCTTGGTGGCACATGCCTGTAATCCCAGCGATTTAGAAGGCTGGAGCAGGAGGATTGCAAGTTCAAGCCCAGCCTCAGGAATTTAGCAAGGCCCTAAGCAACTAAGCAGGACCCTGTCTCAAAATAAAAAATTAAAAGGTCTGGGGATACAGTTCAGTGGTAGAGCACCCCTGGGTTAAATCCCCAGTACCAGCGACCAAAAACACAAAGAAAACAATATTTTTCTATTCCATAAAATGTGTTTCTGTTTGAAATTAAATGTTATAACAAAAAAGTTTAACATAATTAAAAAGTTTCTGAAGTGAAATTAGAGTAAGCTAAAGTTAATTTATTATTGAAGAAATAAAATATTTTAATGAATTTAGTGTAGCCTACGTGTACCCTGTTTATAAAGTCCACAGCAGTGTACATTAATACCTTAGGTCTTGCCATTCACTCACCAATCACTGACTCATCCAGAGCAACTTCTAGTCCTGCAAGCTCCATTCTTTGCAAGTGCCCCATATAGAGATGTTCCACTTTTCATTTACACTTTACCTTTTTTAGATTTAGATAAGTTTAGCTACAGAGTACTTACCATTGTGCTATCATTGCCTACGGTATTCAGTGTAGTAACATGCTGTACAGATTTGTGGCCTCAGAACAATAGCTATACCATAGTCTAGGTGTGTAGAACACTACACCATTTATGTTTGTGTAAGTATACTCTGTGGTGTTTGTACAATGATGAAATTGCCTAAAGATGCACTTCTTAGAACACAGTCCTCTTATCAAGTGACACATAATTATATTGTGCCTTGAGAGGTATTAATCTTTTTTTTCCACTGATGGCTCTTCTCCTCTTTCCCCCCTTCCCACTGAATTTTAATATCTTCTACTTATATTTTCATAAATATTCTGCAATGGGTGTGATTTCTTATGGTTTATCTTGTTTAGAATTTTTAGGGATTCTTGAATATTTAACATAAATTGCACCAGTTTTGGGACAATTTTTTTCAGAAAAGCTGTTATCTCTTCAGACACTGCCTCTTATTTTCTCTCCTTTTCCTCTAGGATTTCAAATATATCTGTTATTTTTCCATAGGTTCAATCCCCAGTACCATCAAAAAAAAAAGAATGATTCCTGGTTGTGCCTTAATAAAAATATAAAATGCCACCCATAAAAGAGATTAAAAAAAAACATGAGTCTGAATTTGATTAAGCCTATAACCAACCTACTAGTTTACAGACAATACAAGTAACACTATTCAGTTAACAATCTTGGCTTTTTTCTTTTTTTCTGAAAATCCATATGTTTAATCCCAGAGAAGGATTCTGGCTTATCCTGGATCCCATTTCTACCATTTGGTCTAATTTCTTGGAAAAGGGGTTGATGAACTATAGTAGATTATTGTCACTTATGCATCCCTACAAACAGTGATGGTGACTGACAAAATGATAGGCAGTTATGTCAGAGTTTGTTGGAAAGTGGAGGAAATAAGGAAGAAAACACCAGATATATATCACAAACAATACAGTGGAAAGACAGGTCTTTTTATGTAATACTTTATTATATGCTGAAAACAGCAATTATTCAGTGAATTATCTAGGATAGTTGCTTAGCAGTTTGATTTTTTTAAACTTCTAGCCAAAAAATCAGAATGAACTTTAAGGATCAGAGTTAATGGTGGAAATAATAAAGTCATAATAATCTAAAAGGAAAAATATATGAATCACTTTTGATCTCTCACTAGAAAAATCAAAGAAAATAACCACAAAGTAGTAAATTTGTTCTTCTTTCTTCTCAAGCAATTACATAATTCCAAATATGTATTTTATGTGTATATGAAAAATGTATGAATATATGTTTCAATATATATTTAAAGTATGTGTATAAAATATGTAATTGAGCTGATAACATATAAAAATATATTTGCCAATATCCCTTATGAGTATATAGAAAAAAAAATCCTTGATAAAATACAAGAAACTGAATCCAACAGCATATAAAGAGGATTTCAAACCATGACTGAGATTTTATTTTTCATGAATTTGGTTGTTATCCTTGCACAGAGGCCATGATAATCTTCTCTATATCATTCAAATTTTCATTGTATGTTTGCTGATGAAGCGAGCACCCAAGTGTAATTTATCCCAGGAATGCAAGTTTGTTCCAATATATGAAAATTAACCAATCTAACAAAATATATGAATAGAGTATCAGGAAAACGCATGATCATCTCATTACAGAAAAGTCATTTAACAATTTAGCATCATTTTATGATAAAAAAAAACTATGATTAGAAAGGAACTTTTTCACCTTCACAAAAGGAATTGATGAAAACTTCTCAGCTAACACCACATTTAGTGGTAAAAGGCTAGATGCTTTCCCCATAAGACCAGTAAAAAGCCAGGCATATTCATTCTAGTTACTTTAATTCAACATTGTACTGGAGGTTCAAATCAGGGAAGACTGGAAAAGAATTAAAATTATCTTTAGTCTCTAAAACAAGATATTGTGTATAAGACCTAAAGAATTCACCAAAAAAAATTTAGATCTAATAAATAAGTTCAGCAAGTTTGCCGGATATAAGATCAATATACAAAAATCAATTGTATTTTCTACTCTTGCAATAAATAATCCAAGTATGAAACTAAGAAAACTATTTCATTTATAATAACATCAAAAATAATGAAGTACTTAGGAATGAATTTAATAAGAGAGAAAAGTAAACGGAAAACTATAAAATGTTGTTGAAAGAAATTTAAAGAAACGGAAAGATGTAAAAAAACAAAAAGATGACTCATGTTCATGGATCAGGAGACAATATTGTCAAGATGGCAGTAATCTACAAATTGATCAAGGAATTTAATGCAATTACTCTCAGGATCTAGCCTGGCTTCTCTGTCTATCCTAAAATTTACATGGAAACTTAAGATACCTAGACTAGCAAAAACAATCTTGAAAAGGAACAAAATTGGAGGATTTGCTTTCCAGTTTCAAAACTTATTACAGAGCAACAGTACTCAAGGCAGTACAGAGCTGACATAAGGATAGACATATAGACCACTGAAGTAGAAACGAAAAACTATCCTAAACCCTGACTTTTACATTAGTTAATTTCCCACAAGAATGCCAAAACAATTCAATGAGGGAAAGAATTTTTCAACAAATTATGCTAAGATAACCCTATAGCCACAAGCTAAGAATGATACCTCATACCACATACAAAAATTAACTCAAGGGGAAAGGGGAGGAAGGGTAGAAGTACTGGGGAATGATATTGGTCAAATTATATTGTTATATCATGGGCATATAGGAATAGGTAACAATCAATCCCACCATTATGTACAACAATAGTGCACCAATAAAAAAGGTGAGAAAGGGGGCTGGGGTTGCAGCTCAGTGGTAGAGTGCTTGCCTTGCACATGTGAGGCACTGGGTTTAAACCTCAGCACCACATAAAAATGAAATAAAGATTCTGAGTCCATCTACAACTAAAAAATAAATAAATAAAAAGCTTTAAAAACAAAATTTAAAGATTAACTTGAAATAGATCAAATACCTAAATGTAAGAGCCAAAATTATAAAATGTAATAGCTACAATTCCCCTAATCTTAGGAGAAAAGATAAGAGTAAATGTTCATGACCTTTGACTCAGCAGTTCTCTGAGTTCTCTGAGAGTATTAGCAATTAATACATTGGACAGGGACTTTTATCTAGAATAGGAAAAGTTTTCCTTATAACTGAATAATAGAAAGACAAATGGCTCAATTAAAAAATGTGCAAATTATGTTATTAGTTATTTCTCCAAAGATTTTATACAACAAGTATTTGAAAGGGTGCTAAATATAATTAGTTATCAGTGAAAAGTAAATATAAAACACAATGACATACCACTTTACACCCGTTAGAATGACTAGTACCAAAAAGACAGACAACTACAAATATTAGGATATGGAGAAATCACTCTCATATAATGCTGGTGAGAATGTAATGCTGCAGTTACTTTGGAAAACAGTCTAATAGTTGCTCAGAACTAACATGAAGCAATTCCACTCTTAGGTATATATTCGAGAGAAATTAAAACATATCCACACAAAAACTTGTACATTTTTCATAAGAACCAAAATATAGAAACAACTCAATGTCCATCAACTAATGAATGAAGAAACAAAATGTGCTATATCGGGGTTGGGGATGTGGCTCAAGCGGTAGGTAGCGCGCTCGCCTGGCATGCATGCGGCTCAGGTTCGATCCTCAGCACCACATACAAAGATGTTATGGCTGCTGAAAACTAAAAAATAAATATTAAAATTCTCTAAAAAAATGTGCTATATCTATACAATGAAATATTATTTGGCTATAATACAGAATACTGATGCATGCTATACATGGGTAAACCTCATGAACATTATGTTAAGTAAAGATACCAGTCATGAAAGATCATATATCACATGATTCCATTCTTTTTTTGGGGGGAGGGGTGCTGGAGATTGAATCCAGGGCCTTGTGCAGGCAAGGTGGGCACCCTACCAACTTATCTATAGCCTCAGCCCCCCATGATTCCATTTTTATAGAGGCAGAAAGTAGATTAATGGTTGCCTAGAGTGGGAGTATGGGATGACAAGATCAAGAGTGATAGCTAAAGGACACAGAATTTATTTTTAGTGTAAGACTTCTATAATTGATTGCAGTGATGTCTGTACATATCTATAATAGATAAATTGCAGGTGAGTATATCTATTTTAAATATTTTTATTTTATTAATTAATTTATTTTTTTGTATGTGGTGTTGAGGATCAAACCCAGTGCCTTGCGCGTGCTAGTCAAGCGCTCTACCACTGAGCCACAATTCCAGCTCTGAGTATATCTTAATAAAGTTGTTGTCAAAAATATTTAGATGTGGAAATGTAGGCTTTTTTCATACTGACATACCACTGTTAGATCAATAACTTCTGTGAGGAAAGTGATAATGATAAATGTAGTTATATCCTGAAAATCTAAATAAAGCAAAATCTGGCAGGGGTTGAGGAGGCAAAAGAATCTGTTCTTACTTGGGATTACACCTAAGGAAAGGAAATACATGTAAAAGTGAGCTTTAACTTATTGCCTGTACACTTAGTGATAGAAAATGAATTGATAATTTTTGCTACTTATTTAGTTTAGCTGAATGCATCAAAAGAGCCTTAATCCAGTAAAATAATATATTCCCAGAGGTTTGGAAACATTATATGCCTCTAATGACTAGTTCAGAACCACTTTTTATAGGTATGAACACTGAAAGACATTTGTTCCAAGGCAGATACAATGCTAGAATAAGATGTTGAAACTTAAGTTTTCAATATTATGACTTGCTGTGGGTAGGTCAAATTGTAAGCCTTGTGTTTTTTGCTTTGAATGTAATATAAAAATGGACGTGAATGTTTCTTTGAAAATAACACATGGCGTAACTTTGATTCATTGGTATATATTATAAAATAAATATGGAACTTCAGGCTTTCTTTTCATGATATATGATCCCAGTCTGATTTTTTATATCTAGTTATGTGGTGTAGGTTTGACATTTAAAATAAAATTGCAAAATGAAAACCCATTCATGTTCCATTTGGAAAGCATAAGTATATATAAAAGAAAATATATAACTTGTTTTAGGAGTCAGAACAAAAGATCAGGCTCAGCAGAGTACAGTCTATAATCAGAACTCCCTGATCAACCAGAAATACTTTTCTTTTGAGAGACCTGCACCAACTTCTTTTTAAAGGTCTTAGTGTATCATGTGAACATACCACTACAATCACCATCTATGTGCAAAAATTGCTTAATGCCTCATACTGAGTATATCAGGAAGAGTTTTCTCCTTAGAAGCAAATTTGAATATCTTTTGGCTTATGAAGATCAGAAATTATTCTCATTGAGAACACCAGTGTGCTACATGATTAAACACAAAATATTATCAGAAAGTATACAAAACAATAGTGTCTAGGGATTTCAGTGCTTTCTCTCCCAGAAGAAAATCTATATCTTGGCAACCTGCCTCTATTTTCTCAAATAAAGTTCCTATTTAAATGTCTTTTGACATATTTCATCTGGAATATTTTCATGAAGACTGTATAGGAGACAAAGAAGCACCTAAAAACAGACTTAAAGTAGGGCTAAGGATATTGTGAAATTGGTATTATTTTCACTCTTACTTTTTGATTCCCTTTCCCTCCTTCTGTTGCCTTTTCCTCCTTTACCTGGAGTTCATTTCATATTCCATGCAGCCATTCTTTTGAAAGAGAATCTCTGATAAATGAATTTACATCAATATGCCAATAACTGGAAGTTGTTCCTTTAAGAATTTTTGTATTTTTTAAAAAGCTGCCTCTCCCTCTCCCTGGGGGGGGGGAGGAAAAAATATACATATTAGAGTAAGACTTCTTGATGTCTGTACATATCTATAATAGATAAATTGCATGTGATATATATATATATATATATATATATATAAACTTCAGGTTTACAAAAGGGAATATATTTTGGAGAAAATCTTTGCACTTGTATTCTTCATAAGAAGTCAGTTAGTTAGCCTCCCAGCATAGAAAAGAATCACCTTAAGTAATAAGTCTACCTTCATTAAGTACTTATTGTTGATGCAACTGTTAAGTGCTTAAAAGAGAAAATACTGTCAGTCTTGAAATAACTATAGCATGGGGTTGAAAGTAGGAAGAAAATAGTAATCACAGTATACTGGCAAACTTTTTCCATCTAGCAAACAAGAATAGGTGGAAGTTGCAGGGTGCCGTAATACACACCTATGATCCCAGGTACTCAGGCCAGAGGATCACAAATTCAAAGCCATCTTGAGAAATTTAACAAGATCCTACCTCCAAATAAAAAAAAGGGGGGGAGGGTTGAGGGTGTAGCTTACTGTAGAGCACTTGCCTAGCATGTATGAGTCCCTGGATTCAATCCTTAGCACCACCACCAATAAAAAAAAAAAAAAAAAGGTAAAAACAGGGAAGGTATGTGAAGTGAGTTCCTTTCCATCTACTTATGAGGAAAGGAACTGAAGACATTGTTGAATTTCTAATGAAAATTAAAGTGGTTAAAGCATAGGAATGATTCTGGGAGGAAACAAATTAGGCTAGTAACCTATTTTTCAATATGGTATGCGAAAAGATTTCACCTGGTTTTATTTTGAATGTCATGATGATGCCCAAAAAGTTTGGACATTTTTTCATCTATCAGTGGGATATATGTGCTTCATCATGTTAAAATCTTTGGTCATTTTTTTTAACTTTTCTGTTGGAGTGTTTGTAATTTTCTTACTAAAGTCACAATAATTCTTTGGACATTTTGAACTAATCTTTTATTGGTTATACATGCAGTTATTATCTTCTCTCATTTTGTGGTTTATCTTTTTCACTCCTTGTTGTCCTTTGATTAACAAAAGTTCTAAATTTAAATGTGGTTGGTTTACCATTTCCCCCTTATTTTTTATACTTCTCTGTTTTGTTTAAGAAATTTTCCTCCACTGTGACACTATAAAGTTACCGATATTGCATTCTGAAAGTTCCATGTGTTTTTTACTAAATCTCTAATCTGCCCTTTTTGTGGGTATGGTATAAAGTACGGGATGCAATTTCTTTTTCTTTTCTTTTCTTTCTTTTTTTTATGTTCCTATGGTTATCCAGTTGTTCTAGACAATTTTTGTAAAGTCATTCTTTACTTGTTCATTTGAATATAATCAATTCAATCATCAAATCAGTGGTCAAGAGACTTCAGCACAGCCAGGTATGATGGTGTACATCTTTATCCCAGCTAGTTAGGAGGCTGAAGGAAGAGGATGGAAGTTGCCCAGCCTGGGCAATTTAGTCCGACCGTGACTTAAAATAAAAGTAAAATAAAAGGGAGCAGTGAATGTAGCTCAGTCGTGGAGTGCTTACCTAGCATGTGTGGGAACCTAGATCCCAGTATGAAAAACAAAAACAAAAACAAAAACCCTACCACACTTGCAAGAACTCTTTCTGGGTTCTCAATTCTGCCCACTACTCTTTTTGCCCTTCACTGTGCAAACACCACACCATTTTAATTACTAAAACTTTATAAATAATTTTATAACTAGTAGTTAAGTTGCTCCACCTGATTCACCTTTATCAAGAGGATCTTAATTATTCTTGGCCCTTGCTCTTCCATATAAATTTTAGAATTAAGTTGTTTAAATTCAACCCAAATCATGTCCTGGGATATTGATTGAATTTTATTAAACCATAGAGTAATGGTTTAGGTAGAAATTGCATTTCTACATCATTAAGTTATTTAATATGAACGTGGCATCTCTCCATTAATTTAGATCTTCTTAAATAAAAATTTATAATTTTATCTTAAAGATCTTATAACTCTTTCTATATTAATTAATGTGCCCAATATTTTTGATGTTGCTATAAATATTTTTAATTTCATTTTTAACTATTTGCTGGTGGTTTACAGAAATGCAATGTATAAATATTGATATATCCAGGAAACTTGCTAAATTATAAAAATTAACTCTAAAAATTAATACAATGGAAGTTTTTAATGTGGACAATATTTTCATCTGCAATATAATAAACATTTTTTTTTGGTCTTTTCATCTCTATTCCTTTTCTTTCTGCCTTTCTTCTTTGTCTAGGATGTCTAATACTCTTTATAGAAATAAATATTGTGGTTGTCCTTGACATTTTTCTGACCTCAAATGTAAACTTTCATTGTTTTGTAAATAAAATTTTCTATTTTATACATACCCTTTGTCAAATTTAGAAAGTTATCTTCTTAGTTTTCTAATGGATGCATGTTGTTTTATCAAATGCATTTTCTGCATTTATGGAGATAATCGTATGGTTTTTCTTATTTAATTTGTAAATTAAACTTTTTATTCCTGGAGTTAAACCTAATTTTGTGAGAATTCATCTCCCATTTTAGTTGGCTTTGATTTGCTAATGTATGGTCCTTGACTTACAATGTGAAATTGAAGTTGAAAATATTAAGTAAATATCCTAAATAAAAAATCCATTTAATACAACTAACTTATTGAATATCAGAGTTCTATCTGTTGTTTGTTTTTGTGATTGTGTGGCCCGCTGGGAGCTGCAGCTTGCTGCCCCTGTCCAACATTGTGAGACAGTATCTCACCATATAGCACTAGCCTGGGAAAGATCAAAATTCGAAATTCAAAGTATGGTTTCTACTAAATGCATATCACTTTTACACTATTATAAAGTCAAAAATTTTTTAAGTTGAATCATTATTAAGTATGGCACTGTCTGTGATTTGCTAAGGGTTTTTGCATTTCAAATCATGAATGATGTTGGTTTATAAATTTTTCTTTCCTTCTATACTTAATTTTATTTTTCAGTTTCGTAAAAGTGTAAGCTTGACTGCTTGATATTATTCACAGATCACCTGGTTCTCTTCCTTTATTTTCAATATTTTTTCCTGTTATTCAGATTGAAATTTTTCCACTGATCTATTTTAAGTTCTCTGACCTGTTCCTCTATCAACTCCATTCTGCCATTCAACCCACCCAGTTAAATTTTTAATTATTAAATTCTTCAATTCTACAATATTTTTCATTCTTTTTTTATAAAGTTCCTTTTTCTCTCCACTGAAATTTCCTATTCTTTCATTATGATTACTACGATTTGGATGCAAATTGTCCCATATGGGATCCTATGTTTATGGATGAAGGTAGTGGGACCTTTAAGAGGTGGGACCTAGTGGAATGTTGTTAGGTCATTAAGGGCACTGCCTTTGGAAGGAATCAATTTTGTTTATATGAAGAAACTTCTTATGAGAGAGGGTTATTATAAAAGAGCAAGACTGCTTCCTGTCTTACCATGTGATCTCTGTCACCTGCCCTCCTACCATGATGCTATCTGCCATAGTGTCACACAGCCAAACGGGCCTACAGCAGAGGCTGAACAGATAGAACCACCTGATCTGACTTTCAGCCTCCAAAACTGTGAGATAAATAAACCTCTTTTCTTTGTAAGTACCTGGTTTTAGATATTTTGTTATAGCAATGGAAAATGGACTAAAACAACTATCATATTTTCCTTTATCTCATTAAACATAATTGCAATGACTATGTTAAGGTCTTTTTGTCTATATATATCCAACATCTGGAACATCTATGGTTGGCCTTTGGTTGTTTCACTTTTTTTCCCCTTGGAAGAATGTGCTATATTCTCCCAATTCATTGAATGTCAGGAAGTTTGAGTTGTATCCTGGATGTTGTAAATGTTATGATATAGATTCTGGACTCTGGATTTTTTTTTCATATTTCTCCAACATTGACAGTACGTTTTTTTCTTTGTTATAGGATATTCATTGGTTAGACTTAAATTACAAACTCTTTCTTGTTCTGGTGTGTGGAGGCTCAAATCTCAGTACAGACACTGTATTTTAGGGAAACTATTCAAGTCTGACATAGTAATACATCGTTCAGAGGTCAACCTTGGGCAGAGCTTACACATAGGAATTTGTGAAGTTTCCTTCCTAGAATGTCTCCTTTCTGAGATTTCTGTCTTACTTTCTGAAAGCCTTTGTTATCCCAGTTTTGTCCCCTTTGCTCACATAAGAAAGATGATTGACTGTCAAGTTTTAGCTTCATCTGCAATCTACCCTTGGAGCCACACTGCAAAAATGACAATAACAATAACAACAATAACAGTAACAACCCATGCTGGTCACATGTTCCAAGTTTTTAATCCTCTTAAAAAATATTTATTTATTTATTTATTTATTTATTTATTTTTGCGACAGTAGAGACTGAATCCCAGGGTTCTTGCATCCTAGGTAAGTACTCTTTCCAAAATTTGTTGTCATTTGTTTACTCACCAAGGTTCTCAGATAATTAGTTTTAAGATTTTGACTGAGGGAGGGGCTGGGGTTGTGGCTCAGTGGTAGAGTGCTTGCTTAGCATGTGTTAGGTACTGGGTTCGATTCTCAGCACTACATATAATGAAAATAAAGGTCCACTAACCACTAAAAATATATCAAAACAAAGTTACATTGTTAAAAAATATTATCTGAGGGAATTTCAGTCTGTTAGGACCTTAATCTTTCACCCTGAGAAACTTTCTATGTCTATTCAGAGACTTATTTTAAGAAGAAACAATTGTCAAATAGATACTTAAAATTTAGTGACAATTGATGTGAGTTAAAACATGCCCATTACAGTTTGTTGATGAGAGGGTGAAAGAGATTTTCCCCATTATTGGGGCTATGCTACAATGGAGTTAACCTATTCAGAGTCTTTTTAGTGTTGTTCCTAAAGACAGAAATGATTATGAATAAACTGGGGATGATTCTGTCATAAGCCTTTCAAATGTCCCTCTCAGTAGAGATTCTTATAAATTACTGATTTCCAACATGGAGAACAAGCACTTCTGAGATGGTACAGAATGTTCTATTTTTTTTTTTTTCATGATCACCACCATCATTTACTATGTTGCAGCAACAAATTCCCAGAGCAGTCATCACTCAAATAGTGCTTTCTAGGTGGCAGAGGTCATTTACCTCAGGGACACATCAAAAACATTCCTGGCTGTATTTTTTTATTTGAAGCATGGAAAGGCGAATTGCCCAAAGGCTGTACAAATCACTGTGGTTACTGTGTATAACTGGGATAACTAAGGCCTTGAGGAGCACTAATAGCATGTTGGAAGACATCTAATGATAGACGATATAGGATGTCAGATACTTAAATACCAAACCTGTCAGAAACATTATGTTTTTCATTGTTCCAATGTTTACTAACAAAGTAATCTCAGTAAAACTTGAAAAGTCTGAAAAGGTTCTAAGATGCTTAAATTGGCCTGTACTTCTTGTAATGATAGTAATGGGTAGGGAGATAATATTCATGATTGTGTGAGAAGGCTGTGCCTTTTAGATCTCAAGTCTTTTTGTGTTTTTAAACAGACGGGCTCTTGTCATGCTTAAAAGTAAATTCTAAAATGTCTCCCAATGCCCTCATGCATTAACATCTTCAGTGGTTTTGCTACAGATGCATATTCCTAACCTTATCTCTGTCCTACACTAGCAAAATCCAGGGTAGGGAGGATAGAAGGGATGAGACCTTTGAGCCTGCATTTTTTTTTTTTTTTATCAAGCTCCCTCAGTGAGTCTTATGCACATAAAAGACAATGACTGTATTAGTCTCAGGAGGATGTTCTTCAGTTCAGAGATCACAGCATAAAGAAATAAAGAAATCGAGTCACCAAGACATGATGAAAACTTCAATGCATATTGCTATGTAAAAAAAAAAAAAAGCCCATGTGAAAAATTTGCAGACAATATCATTTTCATTATATGACATTCTAGAAAAGACAAAAAAAAAAACTATAGACACACACACAAAAAAAATCCATGGTTGTCAGCAGTTAAGTGGATAGAACACAAAAAAGTTTAGGGCACTGAAAATATCCTGCATAATACTTTACAAGAGTATAGTATAGGGCTGGGGTTGTGGCTCAGTGGTAAGAGTGCTCACCTAGCACGTTCGAGGTCCTGCATTCAATCCTCAGCACCATATTAAGATAAATAAATAAAATAAGGGTATTGTGTCCAACTACAACTAAAAAGTAATTTTTTTTAAAAAAGAGTATAGTATATGATGGATTTATGCCATTGTATATTTGTCTGAATTGTACAACACAGAATGAACTCTAACCATGTACTTTGGTAATAATGTGTCAATTACTGATTGCAACAAATTGTATCCCTCTGGTGAGAAATGTTGGTAGTGGGGAGGTTGAATATGTGAGGCCAGGGGAATATAGAAAATCTGTTAACCTTCTACTCAATTTTCCCATGAACCTAAAACTACTCTTAAGAAAGAAGGTATTTTAAAAAAATCATAGTAAAATGATTTAACAAATTCAGTTTGTTTTTTGTTTTTTTTTTTTAATTTTGTTTTGGTAGTAGTATTGAGATTGAATCCAGGGGCACTCTGCCACTGAGTTGCATTCCCATCCATTTTTATTTTTTATTTTGAGACAGGGTCTTGTTAAGTTGCCCAAGCTGGCCTCAATCTTGTGATCCTCCTGCCTCAGCCTTCCCAGCAGTGGGAATGGTGCACATGCCACTGTACCAGATGGTTATTTCTTTTTATTTAATACATTTACAGTACTTCTCCTAAGTACAGAACATTGTGCTAGATGCTAAAGGGATAAAAAGATAAGTAAAATTTGGAGATTCCTACCCTCAATTTTGTTCTACTAATGGAAGATAGAGTACCCAAAATAGGTTGATTAGGGGAAAAGTACTAAAGTTTAATTGGAGAAGTGATTTGGAATTAATTTAAACCCTGATGTCAGCTCTTAATATTAATGTTTCTCAAAATATCTGGATGCCAAAAAGTCAAGTTATTGAGGACCACATTATAGATCCATCTCAGAGTGAACCATACAGACCCACAAAAAGACTGGAATTCAAAAAGTATAATGTGTGAGTTGGGTTCCTAGAAGCAAAGCCCAAGGTAAGGATTCTAATTGGTTTATTGAGAAAAAGAATGCTTTCCCAATATGCTAAAGGAGTGCAGGCAAAGGAGAGTGCAAATCTAGGATGCAGTTTCAAGAGATGTAGTTTCAAGATGGCTCAGCCTGAGGAGGCCTGCATGGGAGCATGGAAGCATGGCCCAAGTGTGAGCACTTACCACAGAGGTTTTCCATCCCCGGGACACAGGAGAATTGAGTCACTCTATACCTGAACAGTATAGGTCATGGGGCACCACCCGTGTTCCTAATCACCTCCTACAGCCAGGGTGACAACCTCCAGCTTCAAAGTGTGCCACCATGAGCCAGTAACAGCCAGTATACACCATGGCTGAGGATGGATGCACTGTCCAGTTAAGGAGGACAAGGAGGGGAGGGAAGCAATCTGTCACACTCACCAGTGCCTTGTGTGATTTTTCACTTTACAGTGTACTAACTCTTCTGTTCAGGCTCTCTCAGACTAAATAGATTCAAATCTCACCTGCATGGCTTATTTGTTATCTTCCATTAGTCTCTTTGTATTTAAAAAAAAAAAAGTATTCTCATCTTTAAAATGCAGTGTATAAAAATTAACTATTAGACTTGAGAAAAAGAGATAAGCAATACAAAATGCTTCGCATAGTGTCTGGTGCATAGTTAACACTCAATAAATTTTAGCAAATATTGGCTTTTATTTTATTTTCTTACTATACTCCTCATTCAAACCTTGACTACCTATGTCTATAGTCCATTAGCTTCCTGCCTGGTTCTTCTGCCTTAGGTACTACCTCTTCCTCCTCCACCAAAACATACTGAACAGATACATATAACCCTTTCAGATGATCCTACATACATAACAATTAATTTTCTTCATAAGGAATTCTCATCATCTCAAAATGTTGTTACTTCCAAGATAAAATTCCTGTTTTAGCCTGCAATACAAGTTGTTTTATAGCTTGACTCTTCATTGACTTTTGCAGTTTTATCTGCTGCTAGTCTTTTATACCAGCAGTTCTCAAACTTTTGGTTTCAGGAACTCCTTTTGTTCTTAAGTTTTTGTTGTTGTTTGTGTGTGTGTGTGTGTGTGTGTGTGTGTGTGTGTGTGTGTGTGTGTGTTTAGCAGTGCTGGGGACCAAACCCAAAGCTTCATGCTAGGCAAGTGCTTTACTACTGTGCTACATCCTCAGCCCAGTTCTTAAGAAAATTCGAAATTAAAATCGAGAAATGTTGAAAACATTTACATATTGATCCAATTCCTTTGAAAGACAATGAACATATTATGTTATGAGCAATAATTTTTATGAAAAATAAACATTTTCTAAATTAAACAAATGTAGAGGTCTGGGGACATAGCTCAATGGGAGAGTGCTTACCCAGCATGTACAAAGCCCTGAGTTCAATCCCTAACACTGAAAAAAAAAAATTAAAAATCAAACTTCTTGAAAAGAGTGTCATCTTTTACATTTTTGCAAATCTCTTTTTTATCTAGCTTAAAAGAAGACAGCTGCATTCCTATTGTTGTTTTGGTTCAAACAAATAAAGACAGCCTGGGATTTTTGTTTTTATTCAGGTATAATAAGGCTAACAAATCAGGAAATGAAATGAATCACTGAAAAGACAGTTTGTGCTGGTTATGATAGCATGCACCTATAGTCGCAATCTCTCAGGAGGCTGAGAAAGAAGAATTACTTGACCTCACGTCAGACCAGCCTGGGAAACAAGTGCGATGCTGTATTAAAGGGAAAAAAAAAGTAATGACTCACAGCTCAAAAGGAGAGGTAGTGAGTTCTCAGCTCCATGCAAAGCCACATGCAGAACCTCGAGAGTCAATCAGGCAGCTTCCAAAAAGCTAGAGGAACCCATGGACACAGACTTTATTTTGATTTTCACAGGAATCAATGGGTGAGATAGAGTAAGGAGTAAAGTAGTTTTAGGATTGGATGGATTGAAGAATGTTGCCTGACTCTGGGTTAAAGGGATAGTCTCTGGTGGTCCAGAACCTGGCCCTGGAGTGATTTAAGGCAAGGGAATTGTGTCCTGAACTGCAAGATCTGGATAAAAAAGGAAGATGGGCTACGGACTTGGGATTGATTGGTTTGCATATCAAAGGCATGCTCATAGGCAAGTTGTTTGCTATCTCTAGGAATTAGCTACCCCTGGGAAGGGCAGTTCTTCGCCTGTATCTGTAAGGCACTGAGATATCAAAGCATCATAAAATATAGAAAATAAAAAACATGATTAATAAACCCTGAAAGTTGTTTTAATGACTTTTCCATAATGTACCAGATATATTTCTAACCCCTTCCCTTTATCAATTTCATATTTTAGTCCTTGTATATTTTACCTCTTTGAACTCTTCTCATCCATCAAAACTGAGCTCAAAAGTTCCTCGCTACTTTGAAATTTTCTCCAGTAATTTTGTAGTTAATTAATCATATATGGCTTTGCAACACCATTTGAATTATTGTCCTATTTTAGTATTTACCTTTCTATAATATAGATTGTCAATTTTTTTTTTTTTTTTGGTGGTGCTGAGAATTGAACCCAGGGCCTTGTGTATGTGAGGCAAGCATTCTACCAACTGAACCATACCCCAGCCCTAGATTGTCAATTTCTTGAGATTGGCAACCTCATTATACACCGTTTAACAGTGTTCCTATCTTCCTCAGTGTTCATCTCTACTCTGTGTGTAAACCTTCAGTTATTAACCAGCCATGAGCCTCTGGCATTCTTTTTTTTTCAATTTTTTTTAATTAATTTATTTCATACATGACAATAGTGGAATGCATCACATTCATAATTATCCATTCACAGCATATTTTTCATAATCTGGCATTCTTACTGACTTGTTTTTTAACAGCTTGACAACCTCTTCCTCTCCTCTTGCTGGTCCTTTGCTTTTTGATGAGTCTTTCTGGGGTCTTTCCTTGTATATTAAATACATGTCTAGAATTGTGTCTTGGCCTCTACTTTTCAGCTAGAGCCTATACTTGCATTTCCTTCTGGTCATAGTCACTCCTACACAACTTTTGAGATCTTTTTTTATCTTTCCTTTGAGTTGTAGGAAGGATGACACAGACAAAAGTGTCTGTTTATTGTATACCTGTATAAATTTGCATAGAATTATGGCTTCAAAGTCTTTTAAGTCACATTGTTTTCAGTGATTTGGAATTCTCTATAGATGACTGTGTCATTAAAACAATCAAAACTTTATTCTCTTCTGTGTTCCCCTATCCTTGTGTGTCTTAAGAACTTTAAGACAATTCATGACAAATATCTAAATACTTTGTCTTCATTGTCTAGTATGTCTTTGCTTATAAAAGATTGAATGGCTGGAGATATAGTTTAATGGTAGAACATTTGCTTGGCATGCACTGGTCCTGGGTTTGACTCCCCAGCCTTGCCAAAATAAAATGAAGAAATTTGAAAACCATCTCAGCTTTCTTTTATTCAGCTACATGAGTCTTACTTGAAAGGTTAATATGTAACAAGCATTATCACCCTCATAAATGTTATAACTAAAAACATTAACAACCACAGGATTACAGTGGAGTATTTAGAAACTACCCTTTCTCTAGCTCTGACTTAATATTTCAGCCTGATTTGTACTATAGTTAGATTAATCAATATAATTTTTTTAAAGGTATTGGAGATGGAGCATAGGGGTGAACACCTGTAATCCCAGTAACTCCAGAGGCTGAGGCAGGAGGATCACAAGTTTGCATAAGGCCAGATGCAGCCCTAAGCAACTTAGTGAGACCCTAAGCAACTTAGTGACCCTGTCTTAAAATAAAAAAATAAATAAAAAGGGCCAGGGATGTTGCTCAGTGGTAAAACACCTCTGGGTTCAATCCCCAGTACCATAAAAAAATAAAAATTAAAAAATAAAAAGATATTTGAGGACTAGCTAAAGAAGAGATATATTTTCCACTTAAACCCCCGGATTCCTTTATGAATACAAAGATCATGAACATTTTACTTTCTAATAGAGCAAGAACAGGGAACATATGTGTTGAGTGTTCATGTGGTAAAGTCATTCATTTGGCACACTTAGGTTTTCATTTTCCCATTTCTCTAATAAGGGACAGGCCTGGATTCTGCTAGTGTGCTGAGTTTGGGAGGCAAAGGTTGTTCTCATTTTGATTAAGTGGAGTTATAAAAAATGTCTTATGACGAAAGGTTAGTCCTAAAATTATAATTGGTAGTAGATTAAGATTTCCATACGGGGTAGTTAGACGAACATGGCAATTTGATTTCATGTGACATTTATTTTCAGCATCTAAAGTTTTGCTCTGACATATACCATAGGGATGTTTGTTAAGAATATTGTCCTGGGGCTGGGGATGTGGCTCAAGCGGTAGCGCGCTCGCCTAGCATGCGTGCGGCCCGGGTTCGATTCTCAGCAGCACCACATACCAACAAAGATGTTGTGTCCGCCGAGAACTAAGAAAAAATAAATAAATGTTAAAATTCTCTCTCTCTCTCTCTCTGTCCCCCGCCCCTCATTCTAAAAAAAAAAAAAAAAAAAAAAAAAGCCGTTCTTTAAAAAAAAAAAAAAAAAAAGAATATTGTCCTGTATTTTCTCCTAACAATTCATTATGTATGTTTCATCTGCACATTGATTTAATATTCTTTGAAAGTGCTTAACTTTAGGACTCTATTGGCCTGAAGTTTTAAAAATATCCCAAGTTTACTGTTCACTATATCATTTATATTAATTATGAAGTTATGCTCACTATTTTAAAGGAACCCCTTACAAACTACAAAGAAATCTCCCCAATTTATATTATATTTAGTTAAAAGGTATATCATTACTCTTTGATTATAGCTTATGTGCTGCTTATTTTTTAAATAAATATTGTGATGCTTATATTTTACTTTTTCTGATAAGCAAATGAAATAATGTGACTATTTTGAAAAAGAATGTCATATTTGTGTGCGTTAGTTAAGAAACTGATTATTTTCTTTCTTAACTATCTGAAGTTAGAGACGTCATCATTTGACTTGTTTATAGACAGCAGGCCCTGATATTATTTACTGCTCTGATAATACCTTACTAGAGTCATTATAGTCTTGTTGAAATGCCATATAAATAGAACCATAAAAGTATTTACAAAGTTTTTAGAAGATGATTTTATATAAAAGTTATTCTTGTTATTTCAAAATATTTTCTCTACTTAAAAAAAAATCTTAAATCCCTTAAAGGGTAGAGGGAGATTCAATGCTAAATTTGCTTTTTCATGTGGTTCAACAGTTTTACTTCCTATTTATGGCACCTCCATTTTAGTTTCAAATTCATGTTTAAATTTATTTATTATTAAGCTTTTTTAATTATCCAGCTTTATCTAATATATTGATAAACAGAAGTAGTAAAATACCCCCCAAGAAAACCTCCTTTCAATCTTTGACCCTATCTTTTCCTATAGTAGTGTCCTAGTATCTCTAGGAAGGAAACCTATAGTAAGTTTGATCTGCCCCTTTATCATTTTGACCACGTGATGATTAAGATTTCCTTATTCTTTTTTTTAATCAAACTGCACACATCATAGTTATAGATTCCAAGCTGGGCATGGTGGCAAATGCCTATAATCCCAGAGGCTCCAGAGGCTGAGACAGGAGGATTACAAATTCAAAGCCAGCCTCAACAACTTAGTGAGGTGCTAAGCAACTCAATGAGACCCTGTCTCTAAATAAAATACAAAATAGGGCTGGGGATGTGGCTCAGTGGTCAAGTGCCCCTGAGTTCAATCCCCAGTACCCCCAAATAAATAAATAGAATATAGATTCCCTTTCTATTTCTGGTCCTCCAACTTCTTGGCTACTCAAGTTGTTAATAATTTTCATGGTTTAAAATTATTTTCATGGTTGTTCAGCTACGTGTGGTGGCACACATCAGTAATCCCAGCTACTCAGAAGGCTAATACAGGAGGATTGGAAGTTTGAGGTCACCCTGGGCAATTTATTGAAACCCTGTCTCAACATAAACAATAAAAAGGGCTGATGCTGGTAGAGTGCCCCTGTGCTTAATTCCCAATACTGGAAAGAAGAAAAAAGTATCTGTGTATTTGTTTACTCTCTAATTCATGCACTTCCCCAAATTTCTCTCTCTAATTTTAAGTAAGAGCTTGATGAGCCATGACTGGATTAACTTGTGGGGGTAACAAAACTAGTTGCTCAGCCGGGAGCAGTGTCACATATCTGTGATCCCAGCAGCTCAGGAGCTTGAGGCAAAAAGATAAGAGAGTTCAAACCCAGCCTCATTAAAAAGCGAGGTGCTAAACAACTCAGTGAGACCCTGGCTCTAAATAAAATACAAAATAGGACCGGGGATGTGATTCAGTGGTCGAGTGCCCCTGAATTCAATCCCTGGTACCCCTCCCCCCAAAAAAAGGTTACTCGGTAAGATCTGAAACAGACCTTAAGGCAAAGCTGGAACAAGTCAGGCGGAGGGTTAAACAAATGAGAATGAGTGTAGAACTTGTTCCTGACAGAAGTGTCAATCAGAAGAGAAACGAGAGGAGGATGATGGCAATGAGGTACAAACCGGGAGTCAGAGGCACAGAGTGGAATAAGCAGATTCTTAAGTTAGGAAGGAGATGTTCTTACAGATTCTTCATGGCTTAAGAGCAGCCAACAGTAACTTCCAATAGGCCACTGGAGGACTATGGATAGAACTGAATTGGCTTAGGACATCAAGACTGTTCAGATGTGTTTGTCAATCCACAATTGTTTGTACATCCACTAATGCAGGTATATGTAATACAAAAAAAAAAAAAACTGAGTCATTGTATTTGGTAAATTAGTGAGGTATTGTTTGATATTATATATAACTTTTTGAGGGCAAACAAAATTTAAATTCTTGAAATTTTTAGTTGTAGATGTCACAAAATCTTTATTTATTTTTACGCAGTGCTGAAAATCAAACCCAGTACCTCACATGTGCTACACAAGCACTCTACCACTGAGCCACAACGCCAGCCCCCAAATTTAAATTCTTTTAAGACATTTTACCCCAATGATGAAGTCAGACTTATAAAATATCTTATAAAAATGTAAATATACTGTGGAAAAGATGGTTAATACCTGCAACAAGTGATTTCTTATTCTTGATATAAATATTTGGATTTATTTATTTATTTATTTGAGTTGGGGTCTTGTTACCTTACCCAGGGTGGCCTTGAACTTGTAGGCTCAAGTGATCCTCATGCCCCAGCTTCCCAAGTAGCTGGGACTAACATGCATGAACCACCATACTGGTTCCTAAATCTTTGAAATGTTTCTTGAATTGACAATTTCTTTTGATTAGAAAGAACAGTTAAACTTTAATGGGATTAAGAATAAAATAGTATATATGAGAAAAACTAACCTAAGGTACAAATATAATATGCTGCATCAGAAGGTATAAACCAATTATTCCCAAGAAAAGGATCTTAGAATTTTAAATTCAGTTTTCTAGTTATTTTTTCATTTTCAGTATCCTTAGGAAATTCCTGGAAAACAAAATTAAAGGTGTAATTCTACCTGGTATAAAACCATGTAACATCTCTATTGGAATATTTCATGTTAACTAAGACTAAAGTGATTTTGGAAAAGATTAAAAAAAAAAAAAGGCTGGGGGGAATGAAACTTTTTGAGAGATAAAGACAGTGTTTTTTGTTTTTGAATTTGATGCCTGAGATTGAATGGAGGGCTTCAGGCATGCTAAACATATACTTTAACATTGAGCTACACTATCATCCCCAATATAGTTTTTTTTTTAAATGAATCTTCTTAAGTTTTGAAAGTATTAAGTAAATAGGCTCTCAGGAAGATATAGTGGAGATGAACACAGATAGTGAATAAATGCTTAATATTAAAATTAGACCATGCCCTTTAAAGCTAAAAGAGGTAAATTTTAGGATAACTAAAGATTATTAGATAAGC
The DNA here is from genome assembly GCF_052094955.1 of Ictidomys tridecemlineatus. Lineage (NCBI taxonomy): Eukaryota > Metazoa > Chordata > Mammalia > Rodentia > Sciuridae > Ictidomys > Ictidomys tridecemlineatus. Next base: position 123,237,384 of record NC_135483.1, on the reverse strand, counting down.
ATATGCTTCAGTGTGGCTAAATATTGCCTTAAGGTGATGTTTTTAATATCAAATACTTATTCTGTGTTTTTGATTATTACCTGGCTTTAATACCTCCACCCAAATAAATACTCTTCAGAGACTTTCTGTACCTCTGCAGAGATTTTGAAGTTCTTATCATAGCAGACATAAAAATTGGTAGAATGACTATCATACATTAAATAAAAGTAAGTGCTCACTTTTATATTAAAACTAAGAAGATAGTTTATTACATTCTGGTGATGAAGATTAAATGAATATTAATTTTTAAAATAACACTTTGGGCTGGGGATATGGCTCAAGCACTAGTCTGGCATGCGTGGGGTGCTGGGTTTGATCTTCAGCACCACATAAAAATAAAATAAAGATGTTGTGTCCACCAAAAACTAAAAAATAAATATTAAAAAAAATTCTCTCTCTCTCTCTCTCTCAAAATAAAATAAAATAACACTTCATTTTTTATTGACATTCATTGGCAAACTAATTTATTCAACAAATAACTTTTATTATTTAATAGAATATATAAAGGTTTGGCATAAGATTGGCATGTTATAATGATGTATTAGTCACATGACATTTTAGATAGAAAAGACAATGTTTTTAGTTTTGGCCAAACTAGGTACCTGAACTTTGTTTCAAAGTTTCCATTTTGTAAAGCCTACTCAGTTGATTCTGGGAGTGAAGTAATGTTGCCACCTACTGGGAAGAGCATGGTAATGATGATAACAAAGGAACAAATAAAATATTTCTCAAGTTTAAGTGAATTGTGAAGTAAAACTTAAACTAATAAATCCACACATTACACCCCTCTTGATTTGTGGGTTTTTTGGGGTTTTTTTTTTAGCTTTTTCTTTCTCCTTTCCACATTTTTAAAAAATTGGTCCATTATAGTTGTACATATTGGTGGTATTTGTTGTTACATACTTGTACATGCACACAATATAACAACTATATAATTTGCCCAATATCACTCCCTGGCCCTTTGGAACGGTGAGTATTTTTCTTAAAGAGTGCACACACATAAATCTTTTTCTTCTTCAATCTATGAACAATCACTTTTGTTTATCTTTTACTTTTCCATATTACCTTTTTCATAAGTTGATTTCCAAAATGACTATTTTTTTCTTGACTTTCCATATAGTTTTTCTTTTTATCTTTGCTAAGGATTCAGCCTATCCAATTTTTAAGAATTTGGTTCAGGAAAATATTTCTCAATTACAATCAGAAACATTCACAACACAAATTTGTTAATACAATACAACTAAACAATACAACTAAATTTTCTTAATGAGTGGATATGAAAATATCATTGACCTATACTCAGCCAACACTTATAATTTCCCTGTGTTTTCCCTATGTGCTCTCTTTTATTGATTATTTCCATAATTTTTCTCTTCATACGTAAACATAACTCTTTTAAGGCAGTAATTTTGTCATTTTCATGCACATATTACTACATATCAAATCTTCTTATAACCTCATATGGTGGAAAGAAAGCAAGGCAAATCTCTAGAGTCTTCTTATAAGGGTACTAATCCCATTCATAAGGCTTCACTTTTATGACTTCATTACCTCCCACTTCTAAATACTATCACATTGGGAATTTAGATTTCAATATACAAATTTGGGAGGGGGGACACAAAATGTATTCTAAGTACACTGTATACTAAGTAATGGGCTAAGGGCCAAGTATTCTAAGTAATAGGCTAATGGCTTTGGGGAGAAGGGGTAGAAGAAAAGCACACAGATCCTGATATATGAATGATCCTGGGAATTTATAACTATCACATAAGGTATGTTAGAGAGACATTACATGCTAAGTAGTACAACATTGACCATATGTTCAACAAAAGTTTCAAAGAAGAGGAAGCCTTGTAGGTTGGGATCAATTAAGAAATGCTTCTGGATATGTTGAATTGAGACTTACATTTCCAGATATGAACAATGAAACGGGGTAAAAAATTAAAAGAGGTAAAAAATGAAAGCATATATATTTGGAAAGTGAAATATCATGAGATAAGACACAATTAATACAGAGAGAAAACTTTTCTATTTCTTCTTCAACTGATTTTCACAATTTCAAAATGTTGTGTACAGCTTCTCTATTATGCCAGCCACTGGCCACATGTGACTATTTAAATTTAATTAAGATAAAATAAATGTAAAAATTTGACTCCTCAGTTACACACTTGCTACATTTCAAATGATCAATATGCACATGTGGCTAGTGGATTTTTGTACTGGACAATGCAAATATAAAACACATTCATTATCATAAAAAGTTCTATTTTAAGTATTATGGTAATCACTATTAAATGCTTACTATATGAAAATCTCTCATGATCCCATTTAATATTTACAGTAACTTTATGAAGTATAGGTAAGAAACATCAAGTTTCTAGAACTTAAGTATTTGTCCAGAGTCACATATTAGTAGCAGGTCCATAATTTAGAATTTCAGCTGACTCCAAAAACTGATACTTTAGGCTGTGGAAAATAAGAGTGCTAGTAGGGGGAAAAAATCAGTCATTTGCCAGAGACAGTAACACCCTGACTTAAACATTTTGTGACAGGCAAAATCCAATAGGCTCTCAAATAAGTGAATAAACCCACAAGGTTGGTGTTTGAGGATAATGAAGTAGATTATGTGTGCAAGTCTAGGGTAGCTCATATGTCTTTGGAAAACTATAAGAAAAAAGGCTTGCTAGGTAGGATACAGCCCTGTAGGCTTACAACTGAAGTAGATTCCAGTCCCTTCACACCCCCTACACTGGGTACTCTTGTTTCAAGAGGAAGATCTAAAAGACAAGAAGGAAATGAGCTTGCACTATAATGAAGGCAATACCAGAGGGCAGGGGGGAAAAAAAGAAAAAAAAAACAGTAAAAACAAATTTTGATGAAAATAAAAAAAAAATTAGTTAAAAAAATTTTGAAAAATATAAGCTTAGTCAGAGCCTGTTCCAAGGTTTCTGGTATTTTGTGCTCTTGTAACAAAAAAGATTGAAAATAAGAACTGGTTTCTGGTTTCTGATCAGGAGCTTAGAAATTACCACTTCCTTCAGTGCGTGTCTGTAATTGCAAGAAGACTGAAGCAGAAGGATTGCAAGTTTGAGGCCAGCCAGGGCAACTTTGTGAGAACCTGTTTCAAAATAAGAATTTTCAAGAGGGCTAGGAATGTAGCTCAGTGGAGAATGCTTACCTAGCACTTATGAGGACCTGAGTTCAAATACCAATTCCACACACAGACAGACACAAAATTTATCCATACAAGAAAATAAAGAAGCTGAACTAACTGAAAAGCAACTCTTCTTAAATACACTAGCTATTGGAGGTCACAGGACAAATCTCTGCTCTCACAATTGGAGACACAGGTAGATATATACTATCACCACTTACTGTAGTAGAAACTACATGAGCTAATCTTCCATGGTGGCTGAGGTAAAAAAAAAACTTGAACTATAATTGACAGATTGCTAGAGACTTCCTCTGAACAAGTGTGAACAAGTCTGAACAAGTGTGAGAGTCCAGTCATAGGGGTGCTTTTTACCTCCAGGAGGAGCTCTCTCATGTTTCTGGCAGGGGAAGGGTAAAAGGAACCATTTTAGATTGTCCCAGAGCATTTTGTTCTTCCTAATAAGGCTCACCTTTAAGAAAAACCATTTAACCAGACCCTAACCAATCACAGATCTCTCTAGCTTTCCTGTATCATCTAAGGACAGGCAGAAGGGACAGGGTATTGGTAGGGAAGGAATCACCTGTGAAGTTCATAGTCCAGAGGCACAGGATCACTAAGAGACCTGATCAAAGGAGTTAATCATGGGACTATAAAACACTCCCCCCATCAACCTTACCACCACCACTGTGAAACTCCCATATTATAATAATAGCAGATTACATGGGTAAAAGCTGCACATCTCAGAACTTACTTAAGACAACAAAGGAGACAAAAACAAGGAACACAGAGGAAATTCTAGCCTCTGACCACAAACAGTAACCACAGTCTAACCCCCAGCCAGATAACATAAAGCTCACACCAAAAGCCTGTCTACTTCAGTACTTTTTACCGGTACATCTTGTCCAATTTTCAAAAAATATCATAAGGCATATTAAAAGGCAAAAATAGCTTGAAGAGAGACAGTAAGCATTAGAACCAGATCAAGATATGATAAGAATGTTAAAATTATTACACCAAGAATTTAAGTTAACTATGATTAATATGTTAAGGATACTAGGGGAAAAAGTAGACAGCTTGCAAGAACAAATAAGGAGTGTAAGCAGAGAAATTGAAAGTCTAAGAAAGAATCAAATAGGAAAAGCTAGCCTGGCATGGTAGTGCAAGCCTGTAATCCCAGCAGCTCTGGAGGCTAAGGCAGGAAGATCACAAGTTCAAAGCCAGCCTTAGCAACTAACCAAGGCCCTAAGCAACATGGCAAGACCTTCTCTCAAAATAAAATAAAAAGGGTTGGGGATGGACTCAATGCTAAAGTTCCCCTGGGTTTAATCTCTGGCACTCCCCCCACCCCCAAAAAGAAGTGCTGGAAATAAAAAAGAACTGTAATAGAAATGAAGACTGTCTTTGATGGCTAATCAATAGATGGCACTGAATCTATGAGTTTGAAGAAATGTCAGTAGTAACTCCAAAAACTGAAATGCAAAGAGAAATCCAGAATAGAAAACAGAATAACTGTGGGAGAATTTTAAAAGGTATAACATATGTATAATTGAAATACTAGAAGGAGAAGAAAAGAAGACATATTTGAAGCAATTGTGACTGAGAATTTTCAAAAATTAATAATAGATACCAAACCACAGGTCCATGAAGTTCAGAAAAGCTAAGCATAAATACCAAAAAATCTGCATATCATGCTCAGTCTGCAGAAAAATCAAAGAAAAAGAAAATCTTGAAAGAAGCTGGGGAGAAAAATACCTTACTTATAGCAGAAAGAATAGAATTATATTGAACTTCATAAACCACATAAGCAAAGGGAAAGTGAACACTTAAAAGTACTGAGAGGAAAATAAGTAAAACCCAAAAAATTCCCCAAAACAAAACAACAAAAAAATCAGCCTAGAATTCTTTATCTAGAGAAATTATCCTTCAGGAGATCCAACATGGCGGCGGGCGCGGAGAGATCAAGTCTCTGACCTCTTCAGCCGCGCGGGCATAGGGAGTCTAAACTGTCTAAATGCTGTTTGCTCAGGATCACTAGGCAATGCTGAGCTGATGTGGATCTGGGGCGAACAGTTTGGGCCTCTCAGAACACACACCAAGCCCGGATCGGCTGCATTCAAGTTCCGGTTTGCCTGCTTCTCATGACTCAGCACTAATGATCCCGCTGAAATAACTGGTCTGCCCTTCTGAACTTACAGAGGTAAAAGCCAACCAAGCCTTCATCAGCAGTGGCCACAGGATTGAAATGGGGCTTGGGAGAGACAGTCAGGACCCACCCGTTGCATTGGTCACCCGGCAAAGGGAACAAACGGTCACCATTTGCATGGGATACCACCATGGCAGAGAACTGACGTCACGGGCGGAGGAGATAACTTCATTGAAACTAGCGGCGACAGGTGTGTAATCCCCTAGCCATCCCTCTCCACACAGCGGGGAAACCTTAAGGGCCCCTCCCAGCTCTCCCATAAGGGCCCCTTCCAGCTCTCCCATGAGTGTGATACCCAGACCGAGGGAATCAGGAGTGGCGCAGGACTCGCAGCACGGAACTCCCGGCTACCGCTCCCACCAGTGCTGACACCTGAGGTCTCTTGCACCAGCTACCAGGGGAGTGGCTACCGGAGGGCAAGCAAATTCTCTGGGGGTTCTCAGCCCCAAGCTCTACAAACGTAGGGTCTGAGGGAGACAAACAGTGAGAATATGCCCAGGTGTTCATGAAAACAGGGCTCCCAGGAGCAGCAGACCTGGCGTGTATCCAGTATTGTGGTGAGTGTCACAGGTGAGTGGGGCCTGGCTTGAGGAAACACAAGAGAAGGCCCTAGACACTCAGGATTGGAGAACCACCCAGTCTAGGAGGAAGAGCTGCTGCACAGTGATTGGTTCCCACCTATTGAGAGGAGAAGCTTGGCCCAGTGGGCACAGCTCCACCTACTGGAAGAGAAGTTAATCGAACTCTATGACTGCATTTATTATTTATTTATTTTTTTTAACTTGGGTGTTTTTTCTTTCATTTTCATTTTTTGTTGTTGTTGTTCTTTAACTTTTTAAAAAAATGTTTTTAATTTTTTAAAAATTATTTTATTATTATTATTATTATTTTAATTTCAATTTTCATTTTTTAATTATCATTATTATTTTTTAAAAAATAGTTTTTCTTTCTTTCTTTATTTTTTATTTTTTCTCTTTTGTCTTTTCATTTCTTTCCAATTTTCTTATTCCCCCTTCCTTGAATTCTACCTGTGTACTCTCATTCTCTTTAGTGACTTCTTCCCTTCCCTTCTAATATCTTTCCTCCCAAGCATCAAATAAATTTATAAGAGTAAACAGTAACTCAGCAGTTATTGTTTACTCTTATAACAGAACAAGAAGTAACATGAGCAGCATAAAAAAGCAAGGAAGAAAAGAAGTACAAACAATGAAGGACAGCCTAAATATTCAGGAGGACCTAAAGTCATCAAAAAAATGGTCATATAAAGAACTCAAGGAATACCTTAGACAGATGGAATGGAACCTTAAAGAGGATACGAGACAGCAAATCCAAACAGTGAAAGAACACATTGAAAATGAATTACATAAACAGATAAAAGAAGAAGTTAAGCATCTTTATCAGGAGATAGAAATTATTAAAAAAATCAAACAATAATTCTAGAAATGAAGGAAATGATAAACCAAATTAAAAACTCAATTGAGAATATCACTAACAGAGTGGAGCAAGTAGAAGCCAGAACGTCAGATATTGAAGACAAAATATATCATCTTGAAAAGAGTCTAGCCAACTCAGAAAGGCAGGTAAAAAATCACGAGAAAAATATCCAAGAGATATGGGATAACATAAAAAAACCAAGCTTATGAGTCATCGGGATAGAGGAAGGTACAGAGATTCAAACCAAGGGAATGAGTAACCTGCTGAATGAAATAATTACAGAAAACTTTCCAGAAATAAAAAAGGAAACAGATATACAAATTGTAGATGCATACAGGACACCGAGCACACAAAATCACAGTGACCAACCCCAAGACACATTGTTATGAAGATAGCCAATATACAGAACAAAGAGAAAATATTAAAAGCTATAAGAGAAAGGAGACAGATTACATTCAGGGGTAAACCAATAAGGTTAACAACGGATTTTTCATCACAGACGCTGAAAGCGAGAAGATCCTGGAACAACGTATTTCAACATTGAAAGACAATGGATGCCAACCAAGAATTCTGTATCCAGCAAAATTAAGCTTCGAAATAAAAATCTTTCATGATAAACAAAAGCTAAAAGAATTTGCAGCCAGAAAACCAGCATTGCAAAGCATCTTGAGCAAAACACTACACGAGGAAGAAATGAAAAACAACAACCAAAACCATCAGTGGGAAGTGCCTTGGTAATGACAGAGGGTGGGGGAGAAAGCTAAACATGGAGAAACAAACTAAATTAAAAAAAAAAGATAAATAATCAAACATGGCTGGCAGTACAAACCATATATCAATAGTAACTCTAAACATTAATGGCTTAAACTCTCCAATAAAGTGACATAGGCTGGTAACATGGATTAAAAAAACAAATCCAACAATATGTTGCCTCCACGAGACACATCTGATTGGAAAAGACATACACAGGCTGAAGGTGAAAGGTTGGGAAAAAATATACCACACATACGATGCTCATAAGCAAGCAGGGATGGCCATCCTCATATTGAATAAAATTGACTTCAAGACTAAATTAATCAAAAGGGATAAGGAAGGACATTATATACTGTTAAAAGGAACCATTCACCAACAAGACATAACAATTATCAATATTTATGCACCAAATAATGGTGCTGCGACACTCATAAAACAAATTCTCCTCAAGATCAAGAATCAAATAGACTACAACACAATAATTATGGGTGACTTCAACACACCTCTCTCACCATTGGACAGATCCTCCAAACAAAAGTTGAATAAAGAAACTATAGAACTCATATCACAATCAATAACCTAGACTTAACTGACATATATAGAATATATCAACCATCATTCAAGTGGATATACTTTTTTCTCAGCAGCACATGGATCCTTCTCAAAAATAGACCATATATTATGCCATAGGGCAACCCTCAGTAAATATAAAGGGGTGGAGATAATACCTTGCATTTTATTTGATCATAATGGAATGAAACTGGAAATAAATGACAAAAGAAGGAAGGAAAAATCCTACAGCACATGGAAAATGAACAATATGTTACTGAATGATCAATGGGTTACAGAAGACATAAAGGAGGAAATCAAAAAATTCTTAGAGATAAATGAAAATACAGACACAACATATAGGAATCTATGGGACACAATTAAAGCAGTTTTAAGAGGGAAATTCATCGCCTGGAGGTCATTCCTCAAAAAAAGGAAAAGCCAACAAATAAATGAGCTCACACTTCATCTCAAAGCCCCAGAAAAGGAAGAGCAAAACAACAGCAAATATAGCAGAAGGCAAGAAATAATTAAAATCACAGCAGAAATCAGTGAAATTGAAACAAAAGAAACTATTGAAAAAATTAACAAAACTAAAAGTTGGTTCTTTGAAAAAATAAATAAGATCGACAGACCCTTAGCCATGCTAATGAAGAGAAGAAGAGAGAGAACTCAAATTACTAACATACGGGATGAAAAAGGCAATATCACAACAGATGCTACAGAAATACAGAAGACAATTAGAAATTATTTTGAAAACCTATATTCCAATAAAATAGAAGATAGTGAAGACATCGATAAATTTCTTAAGTCATATGATTTGCCCAGACTGAGTCAGGAGGATACACAAAATTTAAATAGACCAATATCAATGGATGAAATAGAAGAAGCAATCAAAAGACTACCAACCAAGAAAAGCCCAGGACCGGATGGGTATACAGCGGAGTTTTACAAAACCTTTAAAGAATTAATACCAATGCTTTTCAAGTTATTTCAGGAAATAGAAAAAGAGGGAGCTCTGCCAATTCATTCTATGAGGGCAACATCACCCTTATTCCGAAACCAGACAAAGACACCTCAAAGAAAGAGAGAAACTACAGACCAATATCTCTGATGAACCTAGTTGCAAAAATCCTCAATAAAATTCTGGTGAATCAAGTACAAAGGCACATCAAAGAAATTGTGCACCATGATCAAGTAGGATTCATCCCTGGGATGCAAGGATGGTTCAATATATGGAAATCAATAAATGTTATTCACCACATCAATAGACTTAAAGATAAGAACCATATGATCATCTTGATAGACGCAGAAAAAGCATTTGACAAAGTACAGCATCCCTTTATGTTCAAAACATTAGAAAAACTAGGGATAACAGGAACTTTCCTTGACGTTGTAAAAGCTATCTATGCTAAGCCTCAGGCTAGCATCATTCTGAATGGAGAAAAATTGAAGGCATTCCCTCTAAAATCTGGAACAAGACAGGGATGCCCTCTATCACCACTTTTATTCAATACAATTCTCGAAACACTGGCCAGAGCAAAGAAATTAAAGGCATAAAAATAGGAAAAGAAGAACTTAAATTATCACTATTTGCGGATGACATGATTATGTACCTAGAAGACCCAAAAGGGTCTACAAAAAAACACTAGAACTAATAAATGAATTCAGCAAAGTGGCAGGATATAAAATCAACACGCATAAATCAAAGGCATTTCTGTATATCAGCAACAAAACTTCTGAAATGGAAATGAGGAAAAACACTCCATTCACAATATCCTCAAAAAAAATAAAATACTTGGGAATCAACCTAACAAAAGCGGTGAAAGATTTATACAATGAAAACTACAGAACCCTAAAAAGAGAAGTAGAAGAAGATCTTAGAAGATGGAAAAATATACCCTGTTCATGGATAGGCAGAACTAACATCATCAAAATGGCGATATTACCAAAAGCTCTCTTACCAAAAGCTCTCTATAGGTTTAATGCAATACCAATCAAAATCCCAACGGCATTTCTTGTAGAAATAGATAAAGCAATCATGAAATTGATATGGAAAAATAAAAGACCCAGAATAGCAAAAGCAATGCTAAGCAGGAAGTGTGAATCAGGCGGTATAGCGATACCAGATTTCAAACTATATTACAGAGCAATAGTAACTAAAACAGCATGGTACTGGTACCAAAACAGGCGGGTGGACCAATGGTACAGAATAGAGGACACAGAGACTAATCCACAAAGCTACAGCTATCATATATTTGATAGAGGAGCTAAAAGCATGCAATGGAGGAAGGATAGCATCTTCAACAAATGGTGTTGGGAAAACTGGAAATCCATATGCAACAAAATGAAACTGAATCCCCTCCTCTCGCCATGCACAAAAGTTAACTCAAAGTGGATCAAGGAGCTAGCTATCAAATCAGAGACTCTGCGTCTGATAGAAGAAAAAGTTGGCTCCGATCTACATATTGTGGGGTCGGGCTCCAAATTCCTTAATAGGACACCCATAGCACAGAGTTAATAACAAGAATCAACAAATGGGACTTACTTAAACTGAAAAGTTTTTTCTCAGCAAGAGAAACAATAAGAGAGGTAAATAGGGAGCCCACATCATGGGAACAAATTTTTACTCCTCACACTTCAGATAGAGCCCTAATATCCAGAGTATACAAAGATCTCAAAAAATTAGACAATAAGACAACAAATAACCCAATCAACAAATAGGCCAAGGACCTGAACAGACACTTCTCAGAGGAGGACATACAATCAATCAACAAGTACATGAAAAAATGCTCACCATCTCACGCAGTCAGAGAAATGCAAATCAAAACCACCCTAAGATACCATCTCACTCCAGTAAGATTGGCAGCCATTATGAAGTCAACAACAACAAGTGCTGGCGAGGATGTGGGGAAAAAGGTACTCTTGTACATTGCTGGTGGGACTGCAAATTGGTGTGGCCAATTTGGAAAGCAGTATGGAGATTCCTGGGAAAGCTGGGAATGGAACCACCATTTGACCTAGCTATTGCCCTTCTCGGACTATTCCCTGAAGACTTTAAAAGAGTGTACTACAGGGATACTGCCACATCGATGTTCATAGCAGCACAATTCACAATAGCTAGACTGTGGAACCAACCCAGATGCCCTTCAATAGATGAATGGATAAAAAAATGTGGCATTTATACACCATGGAGTATTACGCAGCACTAAAAAATGACAAAATCATGGAATTTGCAGGGAAATGGATGGCACTAGAGCAGATTACCCTTAGTGAAGCTAGCCAATCCCTAAAAAACAAATACCAAATGTCTTCTTTGATATAATGAGAGCAACTAAGAACAGAGCAGGGAGGAAGAGCAGGAAGAAAAGATTTAACATTAAACAGAGACATGAGGTGGGAGGGAAAGGGAGAGAAAAGGGAAATTGCATGGAAATGGAGGGAGACCCTCATTGTTATACAAAATTACATATAAGAGGTTGTGAGGGGAATGGGAAAATAAACAAGGAGAGAAATGAATTACAGTAGATGGGGTAGAGAGAGAAGATGGGAGGGGAGGGGAGGGAGGATAGTAGAGGATAGGAAAGGTAGCAGAATACAACAGTTACTAATAGGGCATTATGTAAAAATGTGGATGTGTAATCGATGTGATTCTGCAATCTGTATTTGGGGTAAAAATGGGAGTTCATAACCCACTTGAATCTAATGTATGAAATATGATATGTCAAGAGCTTTGTAATGTTTTGAACAACCAATAAAAAAAGAAAAAAAGAGAAATTATCCTTCAAAAGTGAAGGAAAGAGTAATATTTTATCAATAAACATAATTTGAAGGACTTTGTCACCAATAGCTTGGCATGAAAAAAATTGTAAAATATGTTATTCAGGGAGAAGGAAAATGATGTAAGTCAGAAACTTGGATCTACATCTTTAAAAAAAAAGCACTAAAGAAGAAATAAATGATGGTAAAATAAAATTTTTCTTCTTTTTATTCTTAATTGAGTAGTTAACAATTTATTCAAAATATAACAGCAACTGCTATAGTTTTCTGGGATGTCCCCAAAAGTCCATGTCCCAAAGGCTTAAGTCCCCATGGTAGTGCTATGGGGAGGTGGTGGAATCTTTGAAAAGTGGGGTCTAGTGGGAGATTTTCAGGTCATTGGGGGCATGTTCCTGAAAAGGACAATGGTACCTCAGCTTCTCCTCCTTCTTCTCTTTCACTTTCCAACTCAATCACATGCTCCCACCAGGATGTACTACCTCATCAAAGGCCCAAAATCAACAGGGCCAATCTATTTTGGATCAAAATCTCCAAAATTGTGAGCCAAAAGAAACCTTTTCTATTTATAAGTTGATTATCTCTGGTATTTGTTAAATTATGGAAAGCTAACACACCAACAGTATTTTCAGTGATTACAACTTAGAGATAAGTGAAATGAATGTGAGCAATGGATAAGGGATGGAAAGGAGGAATTGGCAGTTATAAGTTATAAGTATAGGTTCTAAACTGCCTGTGAAGCATTATAGTATGTTATTTGAAAGACACTCGGATTATTTGTAAACATATGCTACAAATTGAAGAGAAACCAAAGAAAAGGTAAGAGAAAAAAAAGCATAATTACTGTGCTGAAAGGAGAAAAAACGGAATCATGTAAAATGCACAATTAAAACCAATGAAAGCAGAAAAAGAACAGAAAGAAGGAAATAAACAACCAAAAGTAATGAATACTAAACAGTAACAAATATGCTAGCTCCTAGTTCAACTATATCAATGATCATTTGAAAAAAGAGAAAATATTGGGGCAAAAATGAAAACTCAAGATTTTAATTTATTTTTGGGGCGGGGGTATAGTACTTGGCTAGCATGCATGAGACTCTGGGTTTAATCTCCAGCACCATCAATAAAATAAATTTACTTTTGGATGTTAATATGTTGAAAGAACTTCCTTAACATTGTGTTTTTCCTCCGTTTCAATGGGTTGCACTGTGCATGTCAAGTAAATAAACATTTGTTCAATGAATGATTTGTTAAAATGATGAAAAGTATTTATTATCATATAAAAGGAACAGCATAAAAATAATTCAAAATATATGTTGTAGCAATTTAGAGGGGAAGAAAACTGCTTGGGCCAGGAGTGTTTAAAATAGTAAGACAATGGATATAATTCTTCAGAGGATACTTGAAGGGAATATTTGCAATAAAAGAAACACTGTGAATACCTTGAATATCCCTCTCTTGGAGGGTGGGCTGGACTTAGTGACTTGTTTCCTAAAAACACAGTAGAGAAAGGAAAAAAATCTCGACTATAAAGGGTTTAAAGTGGAGAAACTTGACAAATACTACATTTACCAAATGTTGAAAGCTAATATCATGAGATATCATGTGGATAACATGATTTGTGTGATGTGATGAAAAGGGCACTTCCCCTCTGAGGTACTTTCCAAAACATATAACCTCCATCTAAACATGAGAAAAACATTAGACAAACCAGATACAGGGACAGTCTACAGGATATCTAGCTAGCATTCCTCAAGACTATCAAGGTGATGAAAAACAAGGAAAAACTGAGAAATAGTCAGAGGAGGGAGAGTAGGGAGACAACTAAATTACACATAGTACCCTGGTGTGCAGAGATTAACATAGCAAGCCTGAACTTCTATCTTTAGAATGGCTTACTTGGCTGACAACTAGAAACTTAAAGTTTTTTTTTTCTGTCTTTTTGTTGTTGTTCTTTTTATATACACATGGCAGTAGTGCGTATTTTGACATATTATACATACATGGAATACAACATTTTGAGAAGGTTTCAACCATTCCCAGACAAAAATGGCTCACTGTGCCTAAACTGTTTGCATAAACAATGGGGATTGTATTGAATACCTACCTTCCTTCATCCTGAGAATCTGGAAATTTTGGCATGTTAGGTAGGTGCCTTCATGACTAGTACACAGTAAAAACCCCATTGATTCTGTAATGAGTTTACCCCATAGACAACATTTTACATGTGTTGTCATAACTTGTTGCTGGGTAGAGTAAGCAAGCACATCTTGTGTGACCGTAATAGGGGAGGACTCCTAGAAGATTTGTCTATATCCTCCAGACTTTATCCATCTACACTTTCCCTTTGATAATTTTTGCTTCATATCTTTTCATTATAATTTATAGCCATGAATACACCTATATGCTGAATTCTGTAGTAAATCACTAAATCTAAGCAAGTGGGCTTAAGAATCCTTGACTGCTCTGGATTGAATCATGGGGTAAAAAAGAGGACATTAACATAAATGCTAATAAAATCCACTAATAGTATGAACCAATGTTGGTATATTAGTTTTGGGAAATGTATCATGAGAAAAATGTATCATCAATGAGAAAAACTGGATGAGGGTTGAATAAGAACTTTGTACTATATTTACAACTTTTTTGTAAATCTAATTGTTCCAAAATAAGAATTCATTAAGAAAATACTGCTAAAACCAAATGCTTTGGAAATTCACGAAAAATCATATACCACTCATTGAGAGAGTATTGGGAAGAACTTTATTTAGTATAACCAAAAGTTGTAGTTAAAAATAAAATAGTTTTTTTTTTGTGGTACTAGGGATTGATCCCAGGGCCTTGTGCATGCAAGGCAAGCACTCTACCAACTAAGGCTATATACCCAGCCCAAATTACTTCAACTTTTAAATCAACAAGTTAAAATCACTTTATAGGACTGGAGAGGTAGCTTAGTGGCAGAACACTTGTAAATATAATGCAAAGTTCTGATACATTTTCCACATGATACATTTCCCAAAACTAAGATACCAACATTGGTTCATACTATTAGTGGATTTTATTAGCATTTATGTTAATGTCCTCTTTTTTTCCCATAATTCAATCCAGAGTGGTCAAGGATTCCTAAGCCCACTTGCTTAGATTTAGTGATTTATTACAGAATTCAGCATATAATTGTATTCATGGCTATAAATTATAATAAAAGGATACAAAGGAAAATCATCAAAGGGACCTGATTGTGAGAACAACAGAACTTAAAAGATTTAAATTAGTCAGTTAAAATAATGAAAATAATTTCAAAAGGTTGAATTCATGACCCACAGTATATCTCCTATACTAAAGTCAGGCTCTGATAGGAAAGAAATGAGACCTTAAAATTAAAGTTGGGGATATCTGGACAGATACATTTGAGAACTTTGTACTGAAAGATTAATCTTTATGCTATGCTCTGGACCAAAAAAAGTGATCTACTCCCCTTAGCTAGAAGACAGTAGTCTTGCTTTGCCTGAATACCATGCAGAAATTTCACTTGTGGAAGGTCTCTCTCTCCCTCATGAGGCTTCTTCTTCTAAAGATTTGCTACAACCCTCTGTAGTATTTCTCAGGTTTTATCATGCCTTTCTGGAGGAAGCACTGTCCATGTTTTGGAAAAAAAAAGGGTCATACACCAAATGTGTACTGGCAGAATGAGAAGACTATATCTGGAGATGGATCTTGGAGCTTGTTTGGGAAAAGTGGCCTGATGTAAAGATACAGTTTTGTTGAGCATAAACCCAAATGAGTAAGAAATCCTAAAGAGACAGAATTCAATGGAAATTAGTAAGATTATTTTTTGTCATCAGGGAGATGGGAAAAGAACTTGTATTAAGAAAAACAAGAGTTATATTTCTTTGCATACCATAATTTGTGGGCTGCTGCTGACATATCTTTTAATTGCCCAATTACTTCATTAGGTGAAGTAACAATCTTGTTTTTAATTCTGGGTTGCTCCTAGTGACTATTTAAAACTTAGATATCGAAAGAACTCACCAAAGCACTGAGTATATACACAGAAATGTAAATACAGGTACTTGAGTATGCTCACTATTAAAAAGGAAGATCTAAGAAACTGTAAAATACCAATGCTGTCCAAAGGCTAACCCTCCATTCTCGGCTCTTAAAACAAGCTCCTCTGAAATATCCTTTCTTATGTCTTTTAAGTGCTGCAATAGCTTTCTAAACTGTTTGCATCTTCTTATTCACAATGTATCATGCGTAATGATATTAGATTAGTCTGAAATCACTTATACTATTCTGCTGATAAATATCGTTAAATAATTATCTAATGATTTATGTGGTAAAAATAAAATTTTCTAGTTTGATCTTTTAGGCTTTCAATCTGCCTGCTGTTTTCTCTAACTAGCCTTGTTTTCCATTTCAACTTGGAGCCTTAAACCTAGATAAATTCATCTAGAAAGTCTCCAAATACATCTTGAACATCCTAGGTTCAATGATTTTGGAAAATCAGCCACTTCACCTGGAAATCTTTCTCATTTATGCACCTAACTTTGTAGTAAGAATGTACCCCTGTTTTATGAATTATTCCGTGTAATGGTTTTGTCTTCTATAATGACAACTCTTCAATATATATTATAGGTAGTTTTTTTTTTTTTTTTTTTTGGTGTGTGTGTGTGTGTATTTTGCTGGGGATTTAACACAGCTAGGCAAGTGTTCTACCACTAAGCTACCTCTCCAGTCCTATAAAGTGGTTTTAACTCGTTGATTTAAAAGTTGAAGTAATTTGGGCTGGGGATACAGCTCAGTTGGTAGAGCGCTTGCCTTGCATGCATAAGGCCCTAGATTCAATCCCTAGAATCGCTTAAAAAAAAAAAAGTTGAAGTAATTTTCAAAATTTAAAAATCAATGAAAAATTGGAGGCTCTAGTAGGCCCACACCTCAACAAATGGCTTAAATTTGGTAGTAGCTGTTCAGTTAGAAAGTCAAGGACTTCTTTCAAAAAGTTATTGAGCATCTGAGTTATTTCTCACAGTTTAAACCTCTGGGAATGCAGCAATGAACAAAACTCGTCATGGAATTTTATATTCAGATGAAGAGAGTCAGATAACAATCTATTATATATTATAAAATGATAAATACTATGGGGGGGGGGAGGGGAACAGGCAGTTAAGGATAAGGCATCTGTGAGCCCGGAAGGGTGCTTGCACTTTTTTCGTTCATGTAAATACCTGGCTATATCCTGTGGGAATCTGGGCTTGTGACTCTTACTAATGCCCGAATCATCATACATGTTATGCACTGCCTCTATAAACTCTTCCAAGTCCAAGGGAGAGATTGTGCCTCTTCGGTCTTAGGATTCCTAGAACCAAGCGTAGTTTTAATGAAGGCCACAATGGGAAGCGAGAAGTTGCAAGTCTCCACAAAGCTGTAGTCGCTTCCACCACTTTTCCAGGTGCTTATTCCGGCGGGGTTTGGTCTGGGCTCTGTAAAAGTGCACAAGAGCAGAGCCAGGCACTTAGCAAACGCTCAAAACCACATCTGTGCCGGGGGCTCCGTTTCCAGGGCAACTGAACTGTGACGGGAACGTGGTCCAGGACCCACGGCTGCCAGGGACTGAACCCGCAGCCCAGGAATAAATTAAATTTATTTGTGAAAAGAAAGTAGCTCTCAGAGCCACTTTGCTTCGCGCGAAAAGTCCAAGGCGACAACGCCCCCAGCTGCGCCTCCGCCAACACTGCAGCTTCCGGGTCTCCGGCATCTTCCAATTCTTGGGGAGACAACTTCCGGCCTGAAGGTCCCCGGCTCCGTGGCTCTCCGGGGTCCTAGCGAAGAAAAGGTGGCTGCGGCGGCTGCCTGACCTTTGAAAGGATCTGGGTCAGGGGCTGCCACTTCTTCCTGAAGGATGGCAGCAACAGGTGCGCTGCGAAGATGTTCGAGGCCTTCTGGATCTCGTCTCGAGAGGAGAGTTGGGGGCGGAGCGCGGGGGCGGAGCGCGGACTTGGAGCTGGCCTGTCAGGCAGGAACCGGGCAGGTGCGGTGGCGGAAGTGTGGGCAAGACGGCCAGAGTTGAGTCTAGCGGTCTAGGAAGCTGCGGTGGGTCACCCAGCAGGGAGCAACTGCCCGGCCTTAGCTGGATCTCAGAGAACCGGGCTCGGGCGCTGACAGGATGCCTTTGTTCGCGGCCAATCCCTTTGAGCAAGACGTGGGTAAGTGCTGTGCCTGCCCTGTGCTGGTGTTTGTCTAGCTAGAAAGTGGGCGGCGGTGACTCTGGAGATTGGAAAGCTAACTAAGCGGCGAGAGGGAAGGGGCGGTGCCGCCGCCTCAACGTCGGGGTTTCTCTGGGGGTAACCTGGGCGCGTGACTAGTGGCTTGGGGAGTACCTCCTGCCTGAAGTTGGGGACTCTGAAAGGTCCGTTCTCCGTCCATTGCAGAAATGGAGAAGGTCCTGCATTTCACTGGAGACCAAGTAATTGGGAAGTTGATACAAACTTCCTGCTTCTTCCAGAGCTGCCCCAAACGCGCTGCCGCAGTGGGTAGACCCTGTTCGGGCCTCCCAGAACTGGAGACGTGAACTTACCCCCTCTGAATTGGAACTTCATGTTGTTTATGTATGCATCCAAGCCCTGCTAATGCAGCTTCAGGATTTGCGATTGTGAAGGTGCTACGGGATGTTCTGTTTTAGAGTATGAAAAATAAAACTGTAGAATCTGAAAACAGCTCCCAACAAATAATTTTAGGTAGGATTAAATATTATCTGGTCTAATAGAACTGGTCTTTCAGCGAACCTAGAATGAGAAAAAGGAGGGTGCGATGTAAGAACTTATTTGGGGGCATTAGAGTAACATTAAATACAAACTGGCTAAGAAAACATTTTTGTAGCAGTAATTAACAGAATTCTAGGTAGATTTGTAGGCTTTAGAATAAAAAAAATTGACTTAAAATTGCCTGAGAGACACAAAATACTGTACATCTTAGCAGTGAGCCATCTGTTTTGTAGTAAGAATTTCTTAGTTGTGAAGTCTGTACAAGGTGCCCCATTTTGGCATGTTATGTAATCCCCAACTATGTTCAAAAGAATCAAGTAATATGAAGGTAAATATTTATAATTATGTATTTATCCTTTATCAGTCTTCAAATATGTATTTCTATTATTTCATTCAATTTTTAAATTGGTAGATGAACACAAGTGACTGTCATAAATCTAGGAAGCTTCATTCTGGGGTTCAGTTTCTGCTTTTGGAACACTAAATTATTTATTTCAATTGTACTACATTTGTGAGACTGTTATTTTTTATTGTTATTGTGAGGACTTTCATTTTTTTCTAATGAAATGAAATAAAAGAGGCAAGATAGAATAAGGCAAAGTTTTTTTTTTCCCTCCATACTTGGGATTGAATCCAGGGGCACTCAACCACTGAGCCACATTCTCAGCCCTATTTTATATTTTATTTAGAGATAGGATCTCACTGAGTTGCTTAGCTCCAGGCTTTTGTTGAGGCTAGCTTTAAACCCTGATCAGGACTCCTGACTCAGCCTCCCTAGCATCTGGGATTACAGGCATAGCCACTGTGCCTAGTTAAGGCAAAGTATTTTAAAATTTGATAACTGTAAACTTTCTTCAAGGGAATGAAATTAAGGCAGTTGCTGTAAATGGATGGAAATGGAGAACATCATGCTAAGGGCAATAAACCAGTAGACTCAGAAAATCAAGTGTCTAATAGTTTTCTCGTGTAAGCTAGAGCAAAATGATGGGGGGAGGGAGGCATTGGATATAAAAAATATACAGGGATATTAATGGAGTAGGTGTTCTAAAGGAGCTGTAAAGTGAGAGGATGGAGATTGATTCAAGCTCCATGCATGTATGATTTTGTCAAAAATGAACCAAACTGCATTACAGTATAACTATAATGCTGTAATAATAATTTTTAAAAAGACAACTTTCTTTTAATAGTAGTTTTTCCTAGAAACCCATTGTTTTCTAATTGAACACTTATAAAAGTAGGTTGAATTGCTCTGAGAGTTTCTCTTTTCTAAACCTTCCTTCATTGACACCTGAGGTTCATATATACTTTAACAGATCACTGTTGATGCAGTAAAAGAGGCATTGGTGAATTTGTATTGATTATTTCATGGGCAGTGCCATCAACCAAAGTTCCAAGTGTTGATCATCTCAGATATAACAGAATTCAGTATCTAAAAGGCAAGTTAAGGATGAAAGAGTTTGATGAGGCTGACCTGTAACTTTTATTCAAGTCAATGAAATCAGAAAAAGTAGGATGGAATAGTAAGGATCTCAAATTGGCCTTAAACTTATGTCATTGAAAAAAATTTATTTATTGCATTTTCCAAATCTTAAAAGCCCCTTTGAATTTTAGTTAAGTAATACAGAGCATTGTTAAACTCGAAATTTCTATAGGAATGTTCCTTTATAGTGTCATTGTCTTTATCATCTGTTCTCCATTTTATTATTTGTGGTTTTTTTCCTTTTTTGGTCATACATTGGTTCACTTTTCATTTGGCAAACATGCATTGAATCACTATGTGTGCCAGACATTGTAAAGGTCTGGAGCCACAAAGAAATGAATATACTATGAGTACCTGCCCTCAATAATTATCTCAAGGAATTCTCAGTTTAACATAGGACACATCCTTTAAGTAGATAATTATTATGTAAAGTGATAAATATAGTACAAGAAAGATAGGAGGAATATAAGAAATGCTTTACATCTTCCCTTTATTGTTTTAATAAGGTAGACACTGCCTCTATAAAGGTTAACACTATCTACTTCCTCCATTCTTTCCTGACAGTTCTTCTATTAGCAGGAAGTGACTACCTCTTATATCAGGAAGAAACCACCTCCTATATAGTAATAATTATCTACCAAAGGACTTTTCAAGGAAAAAGTAAAACATAAGGGGTAGGCTGGGCATGGTAACATGCCTGTAATCTCAGCTGGGGAAGTTGAGGTGGGAGGATCTCAAGTTCTAGCCCAGCCTGTGCAACATATCAAAATCCTACTCAACAAAACAAAACAAAAAAACTAAAAGCACATGAGGAGCAAAACCACAATAGGAAGATTATGGTGATTATATTAAAGATGTCATTTCCTTGTATTCTGTACTAATTTTTCCAGTCTTACTACAGTGGTTCCTGAGTTATGACTTCTTTCTCTGTTCTGCACACTAACTCCAGTCTTTGTTTGCATATCTTTTTTTCTTTTTTCTCAAGCTAGACGATTTTTTTTTTTTTTTGGCTAGTTCCTGCCTCTGCTATTTATAATTCCTTTCTATTTGTTTTCACTTTTCAACAACCTTGTTATTTCCTTTCTTAAATATATATTCACCTGTGTCCCACAAGTTGAATGCAATTCTCTCTCTACAAAACCTCTTCTGAGACAGCAGTTCAAAGTGTAAACTTTTATGTTAAGAGGATACTTTTCCAAGTGAAAGTTGGAAAAAGTGTATTGTTATATTTTTGGCTTTTGTTGTGAAAGAACTTGAACAGTGAAGTAGCTTGGGGTTTTCAGTCATGCAATCTTTTTTTCCCATAAAATTTTATAAGAAACCCCAACATAAAAGTAAATAGTGATAGCATTTCAATAACATACTTTTATATATTCAAATTTATAACTTAAGTCAATCCTTAAATGCAATATGGCTGTTATAATCTTTGTAAAATGTTAAAATTCTAGTTATGGATGAAAAGGTACCTTTGACACAATTTTTTCTATATTTTGCTTTCATGGTACCAAAAAACATTACTTTCAGTGGTTACAAATTGTAATTAATGTATTTTGAAGTTTTTAAAAATATGAAATTTTGAGCATAAAATATAAGAAATAACAAACTTCCACTTTTATCAGCTAACTGTGTAAGCTCCTAATATTTTGATGTATTGGATTCTTTTAATAGAATGTTCAAGAAGTACTTTAGTATTTTTAGCAGCTCTCTGGTCCCATTTTTTTTCTTGTTTCTCTGTTAAATATTCTCCAATTAGGAGGAATTCTATTTTACAAATATGTACACCACACATATAAATATACTACATATTGTTTTGCCTGTTTTCAAACTTCTTAAAAACACCCTTTTTATTCTGTTATCATTTAGCATTTTTTATGAGTTATTCACATAGATGTTTATAGTTCTAGTTGATTAATTTTAATGGTTATGAGATGTTCCATTGTGTGAATGTGTCATATTTTTATCCAGTTACCTATTGTTGGACATAATTGTTTTCAGTTTTTTTATATTACAAACAACATTGTATTTGAAAGTTCTTAAAAAGTTCTTATCCACATTTTCTTGTGTTCATGAGTGAGAGATATCTCTAAGGATGTGATTGAAGAATTCCTTAGTATAAGGAATGAAAAGTTGAAAAATAATGATAACGCAGAATTACCCTTTCAAATGTATGTCTGAGGTTTTACTTCCAGCAGCAATGGAAGTGAAGTTCCTATTGTTACAAATCTTCACTAATTCTAGGTATTGTTAGAATTTTAAATTTATGCTCATTATACAGGTACGAAGTCATACATTGCTTTCATTTCATTTCAACTTCATGGAAGTTGAGCATCTTTTCATATATTTCTCAGTCATTGTGTTTTTTTCTATAAATGACCTGCTGGTTACTTTTGCTCATTATGCTGATGGATTACTTTTTCTTTTTGACTTGTAGAGTTCTTTATATATTTTCTACTAATCTTTGATGATGGAAATTGCAACTTTATATTCTAGATTGTTGCTGCCTTTTGTCCTTGGTGTCTTTTATTGTAAGGAAAATTCTGTGGTTTTTCCAAGTATTTTTTTTAATATTTATTTTTCTAGTTGTAGTTGGATACGATATCATTAATTAATTTATTTTTATGTGGTGCTGAGGATTGAACCCAGGGCCTTGCACGTGCTAGGTGAGTGCTCTACCGCTGAGCCACAACCCCAGCCCCAGAAAAATCGTTTTAATATAGTGATATTTGTCATTCCATTTTGATTTTATTTTTATTATTTTACAGAAAGACTTCTCTATTGAGAGTCGTGAGGATCCTGTCTTAGTTTCTTCTAAAAGTTTTATAAAGTTTTGATTTTTGCATTTGAGTCTTTAATCCATCAAGACTTTGTATGGGTCCCCGTGAGGGATTTAATTGGATGATCAGTTAATAATAGACAACAATTAGTCACCTACTCATCATGTTTTGAATTATCTGTTCTTTCACTACTATTTTACAACTCTTTCTCTATGCAGTCTGTTTTCACATATTAGTCCTATGCTTGTGCTTTCTGTTTTACACTATTCTCTTTATCCCTGCACCAGGACCGCTCTCTAATATCAGGAGCCTTTACAGTTGGTAGTGCAAATCCCCCTTTCTTGTTTTTCTTCCTTTTTTTCAGCTTTTTTGGCTTTTGTTCTTTTGTGTGAATTTTATGACAGGCTAGTTAACATCATTATAAAAGGGAATTTCTTGTAAAGTCTTTTAGAATTTAAGATAGAATGCATTGTAATTTCTTGTTGTTTCATATCACCTGGTAATAAATTCCACATTTTAGTTCCTTGATAACAAACTTATAGTTTGAAACTAAGGCAAGAGGGCAGTAGGATGGTTTTCCTTTTTTGAGGGGGCAGGGGGACACCAGGGATTGAACTCAGGGGCACTTCACTGTTGAGCCACATCCCTAGCCTTATTTTGTATTTTATTAGAGACAGGGTCTCACTGAGTTGCTTAGTGCCTCCATAAATTGCTGAATCTGGCTTTGAATTCATGTTCCTCTTGCCTCTATCTCCTGATAGAGGCAAGAGGGATTGCAGGCATGCACCTCTATCTCCTGATAGAGGCCTGGGATTGCAGGCGTGCACCACCGCGCCCAGCAAGAGAATGGTTTTCTACAAGTGAGCATGCAGTATAATACTGTGGAATTGGTGTTGGGTGAATGTGTTTCTAGCACTGCTTGTTTGTTTAAATAAGATGTTAAAGTTTTTTTTTATAGTGTTGAAAGTAAATTTTGTTCATAGGCATATAGTAAGAAATATCAGAGTCTAGTTGATCAACAGTTGATAGTCCTAACATCTATTACTCATATATCAAAATAAAACTTAAGGATGCATCATTTCTTTAATTTCTGTTAATTTTTCCCTCCATGGTTGCCTTCATGTGTGTGATGTGCAGCCCTAGGGGATCAAAACTCAGGCCTCATGCATATTAGGCAAGCACTGTTATCACGGGGCTTCATTTCTAACTTTCTCCTTGGTTGCTTCTTGTCCCCACCTCCCTTCTTCTGGCTTGATGTTGATGTTTTACTTTTTTATTGTTAGCTTTTTTTTTTTTTTTTTTATTAACTCTTTGAAGAATGGAGTTTAACTGTCTCTGTGGCCTGGGCAGGCCTCAGGCTCTTTGGCTCAAGCCATTAGACTAGCCCAGCCAAGCTTGATTTTTCACTTTGTTATCAAAATTACAAAAGCATTTTTGGTTATAGTCCTTTTCCTGTTACTGAAATATCAGCTAATCAGCAGCATTTGTCAAACTCCATCATGGATAAAGAATATTGTTTCTAGAAATCTGAGACAGTTGATATTGCCCAAACATTCTTTTCCCTTATCCTTTCTCTTTTAGGACTTAGTTTCATATTGGCTTATTGGCATCTTCAGCTCTTCTTGCTGTAATAAATATTGCTTATTTTTTGACTGTTTTGTTAATGTTTTCTTAATGGTCTTGTAAACGTCTGGTGCATGAAGAACAGGCACATCTCTGTCCCTTTAACAGCCTGTGGAACACTTACAGTTCTAGCTATTGTTGAGCCCTTTAGTTACTTGCAGTTAAGGAATACTTGAAGTAGTTCTAGTTATGACTTTTAATGGAAACACAAAGCTGTATTTAATTAATAGCTCTCATTTAACAAAATAAATAAATAAATAAAAAGCATGGGGTTGGGGATGTGGTTCAGTAATAGAGCATTTGCTTAGGATTTGCAAGGCCCTGGGTTCTATCCCTAGCACTGTGGGGGAGGGGTTGTGGTAAGTTTGAAATGATGAAGAATTATAAAATTTTGTTATGCAAAGTTTATTCGTATTTTGTTTTTGTTTTTGAAATGGGCTTTTGCTTGTTTCTGAGTCTGATTTTGAATACCCTGGGCTTAAGTGGTCTTCCTGACTTAGCCTTTTCATGTCACTGCCCTTGGCATTATTTAGTGTAGTTTTTAAGTGTAGTTTTTAAATGAATGCATGTAGGATATAAATCTTACTTAGTTAAAAAAAAAAAAAAACTTTTTTGGTGGTACTAGGGATTGAACCTGGGGCTGCTCTATTACTGAGCTATTCCCTACAGACATTTTTGTTTTTTATTTTGCAGTGGGTCTTGCTTAGTTTCCCAGACTGACCTGGAACTGATGATCCTCCTGCTTCAACCTCCTGAGTAACTAGGAATACAGGTATGTGCCACCTGTGCCTGGCTATTTAGTAAACTTTTTATTCAATTGAAAATATGTGAGCATTTCTTTTCTTAGTCAGTAAATATTCCTGTATGGCCAGGCACAGTGGCACACATCTATAATCCCAGCAATTCAAGAGGCTAAGGGAGGATGATCGAAAGTTTGAGGCCAGCCTTCACAACTTAGTGAGGTCCTAAGCAATTTATCGAGATCCTGTCTCAAAATTTAAAAAGGGAGCTAGGGATGTAGCTCAGTAGTAAAGCATACCTGGGTGTTCAGTCCCTAGTACAAAAGAGAAAACAGAAAGCAAAACATTGTTCCATATGGAGCACTAGTTTGCAACTTGAGAATTGTAGTGACTTAATTTTAGTTCAGTTGCACTAAACAGATATTTAATTCTTGTTCTTGGCCGCTCTGCTTAAAGAAATCTTGCTTGTGCAGTATTATAGTTTTCCTGGTAATGCTAAATACTTGAAGTGGAGGCTGAAGAACTTTTTAAAATATTATTGCTTTATTTGAATCTGTTACCTAATAATAACTGTTTGTATTTAATATAGAAATTGAAGGTCATTGTGACAGATATCAGGGATTGGTCTATTATCCCCTGAAAATTATTGCTATTTTGAAATAGTCACCTATTTATTTTTAGCCACTATTATTTCAGTTTCATGTCATAATTTTATCAGTATCTGATAGTGTAGTTTTAAAATTTTTTTAGCCATTCAAGTGTGTATCTCATTGTGGTTTTAAAATGAATTTACCTGACAAATATTGGTGTTTGGCACCTTTATATGTATGTATTTGCTAAATGTATATCCTCTCTTTCAAAGTGCTTATTTAAATCTTTTGCTCATTTTTTCTTTTAATTTTCACAACTCCTCTTTTAAGCGTGAAGCCATCTTAATTTCCATATTACAAATGAGAACATAGATTTAAATTTGAGTCAGAGCTGAGGTAACAAAAAGTTCTTACACTAGTAAGTTTTGGAGCTGAATGTAGAGAAGGCAGGTCTTCCCTGTTTAGTTGGTGCTGTGCAGGTACTCCACAAGTACACACACAGTATACCAATCATCTCAGTCTGCAGAGGACATACACTTACCTCCAGCCTATCCACTTTGATTCTTCATCTGTGACTTTTTTGAGGTGTTAGTGACTTCTTTTTTTCTTTTTTTTTTTTTTAAGAGAGAATTTTTTTAATATTTATTTTTTAGTTTCCAGTGGTAACAGCATCTTTATTTTTTATTTTTATGTGGTGCTGAGGATCGAATCTAGCACCTCACGCATGCCAGGCGAGCACGTTACCGCTTGAGCCACATCCCCAGCCCCTGTTAGTGACTTCTTTATAGATTCATTTTTCCTTTTTCCTAGCCATTAGTGACTTACACATGATGCTTCCTGATAGGCCTATTACAATAGAAATTGTACTTATTTATGCTTCTGTCCTGTTCTGTAGAGAGAATTCTAATTCTCTAATGTAAGAGTGTATGTGGAGTTTAGAAGAGTTGTGATTCTCACCTAACAGGATTACAAAGGACATTTGGGCAGAAACAGCCAAGAAGAAAGTAAATTTGCCCACATATAAAATCTGCCTCTAGACTTTTTTTGCTTTCATTTTAACAGGTGGTTTTAAATAATAAAAAGCAATACAAGGTGATTTGATCCCCCCCTGCTTTCCTCTAATCTGCTCTATATGCCTAACTCCCAATTCCTCCTAGTCCCTGTAAAAAATGTTGGTGATGACATGAGAAATGTAAAAAGAGTGGCAATCACTGTTCTGAATTCTACCAGAAGAAGCTCTTAAATATATCATGTTATTATATGATGTTTTAATAAATGGAGTTAATTATGCCATTTCACCTAGTCCTTCACTTATAAACAGGAGTTGAACTTGAATTTGTTCTGTTCTGCATGTTTAAGATGTTCACACATAGGGAAACTGAAAACTAACTTGTTGGGGGAAAGGCAGTGTAGTATAGTGGTTTGAAATTGAAGCATATACCCTGAGCCAGACTGCTCAGAGTGAAATCTGTTATTCTACTTACTGACTTTATAATCTTGTGCTAGTTACTTTTCTGTACCTGTTTCCTCATCTATATAATGGGAATCCTCTGTTTTGTGAGAGAATAAATGATTTAGCCTATGTAAAATTCTGAAATATTTCAGTATGTAAAATACTGAAAGCTATTACTTTAATTGCTATTAATATTTTTAACTAAATTATCTATTATCCAGTTCTCAGGATTGTAAGTTGGTTTTTGAAGGTATTCGTAGTGTAAGTAGGATTTATATTGCTCCTTTTCCCAGAATAAACTGAAGAAATACATTCATAAAAGTTTACCCAAATAAGAACATTAAATGGAAACGAAGATTAATGAGAAAATGTATTTGTTTAACCTAATTTCTACAGAATGCTAAGTATGGTTATTGTCATTGGAGACAGAGAAGGAGGTAAAATGTAATAATCTAAAAGATTGAGATATTGGACATTTGAATATTTTAATCTAAATTTAACTACTTAAGAATTGTGTCTATAAAATAACAATCATATAATTTTAGTGTAAATGTATGATTTATTCACAAACTAGGAAAAATTGGGGGTGGGTATCAGGGATTGAATCCAGAGGTGCTTAACCACTGAGCCATATCCCCATCCCTTTTTGTATTTTATTTGGAGACTGGGTCTCACTGAGTTGCTTAGGACCTCGCTAAATTGCTGAGGTTGGCTTTGAACTTGTGATCCTCTTGCCTCAGCCTGAGTTGCAGATGTGTGCTGCCACGCCCCTTGATTCTTACATTTTAAAATAATTGTTTAGTTTATAATAAAGTGGTTCAAGGGCATGATTCTGTCTTTAGAAGCTGTCAAATATGGTTACCTGTTAGATCCCAGAATGAATTCTTCTTTCATTTACTTGCTTTCCATATTGTAGTGTTTCTACTTGTGGGGAAAGAAAAAAATGTCTTTTTTTTTTTTTTTTTACTCTTTCTCTCTGTTTTCATAGTGTAATTGTAACATTTTTTTGAATTGGGTTTTCTTCAACTAATACATATGAAGCTATATTTTCCCCCTTAGATTGCTGTGCTCTGAATGTGTCCCCCAAATTTAATCTGTTGGAAACTTAGTCTGTAGTGCACCCATGTTGGAAGTTGGGGCTTCTGGGAGGTGTTTCAGTCATGATGGCGCTGCTTCCAAGAGTGGTTGATGCCACTATAAAAAGGGCTTATGGCTGGGTGTAGTGGCCCATGCCTCTAATCCCAGCAACTTTGGAGACTGAGGCAGGAGGATTGCAAATTCAAAGCCAGCCTCAGCAATTTAGCGAGATCAGGACCCTGTCTTAAAATACCAAAAAAAAAAAAAAAAAAGATCTGCGGATGTGGCTCATTGGCTAAATACCCCTATGTTCAATCCCCGTTACCAAAAAAGGAAGGGGTGCGTATGGGAGTGATTTGCTCTCTTGCCTTTCCATCTTCTGCTATATGACAATGCAGCAAGAATATTTTCCCAAATGCAGGATTCTCAGTCTTGGACTTTCTAACCTCCAGGAATGTTAGAAGTAAAAGTCTCTTCTGAAAATTACCCAATCTCAAGAATTCTGTTATAGCATCACAAAATGATTTAAGACAGAAATCTAAGCATTACTTTCAGTTATGTCTAAAGACATTGATATAGCATCAGAAATTTTTATGTTGTCTTCTGTTATAGAATTTAATCTATATGTTCTGTTATTTTCCATGTGGCTGGAAAATAAAAATATGTGGTGATTAGATAATATGCTGAATAAATTGTTCTAGGTTATTTCCAATTTTTATAGTTCAGTAACATTTTTACTCCAACAACAAACCTTATAATTCCATGGGCATAGAATTTTACAGAACCTATCTCATTTTTAAATTACAGAACTATGAGCTAATAGTGCATTGTTAATTTTGTGGTAATTTGTTCCTTAGCAAGTTTAAAAGCACAGTGAGATTCTGGTTATTTTTCAATCTTCCTTTCTTCCTATTCAAATTTTATGACTTCTATTGACCTCTATTCATGTTTCCTAAGCCTATTTCTACAATCTTAGATTTAAAAAGTTCACTTAATGACTTTTAAGATTTTGAACTTTTCAGTTCAGAGATTCCATTTTTATAGTTTGTTTTTTCTGCTTAGTACTTACTGTCTACTAACTTATTGTACCTTAAGTTTTTAAAAATATGTGTAATGATTGCTTTAAGATTCTTTTTATTTTTCTAATTCTATTATTTGGATCATACTGACATCTGCTTTTGTTAACTACTATTTTGACTATGGAGCAGTCTTTTGCAAATCTAATAATTGTTACTTTTATGCTGGACACTGATTGTTCTTTTAGAGAGGCTGGATTACATGGTCTTTCTGTAAAGGGTATTGAGTTTTGTTCTGTTGGGTAAGTTGTTTAATTAAAGGATTTAAGGTTTTGTCAGGCTTGATTCTATTCTTTGTAAAGCAGGCCCATTTCAATTTTGAACTTTGAATTTTTTAAATTCTAGAGGACTTTTACTTCTAAGGTATAGCCTTTGGAGGGTTATATCTAAATGTCTGATGTGTTCTCTTTGCCTTTAGTTAGGTCAATCAGGCTAAACATGCAAGCATACAAATACCATATGACATACTATACTATATCATACCATACCATAGATTGAGTGGTTTGATATTTGTTCCCTCACGGTT
Organism: Ictidomys tridecemlineatus; assembly: GCF_052094955.1. Taxonomy (NCBI): domain Eukaryota; kingdom Metazoa; phylum Chordata; class Mammalia; order Rodentia; family Sciuridae; genus Ictidomys; species Ictidomys tridecemlineatus. The sequence goes on along the minus strand of NC_135483.1, from coordinate 123,207,375 downwards.
TTAGGTAATGAAAGTCTTAAGATAAAGGAACCAGAAGGGCTAGTGTCTGAGGCTCCTCCTTTGGGTTGCTTGGGTTGGAGGCAGTCTTTCCCCCCACCAACCCATGTTGTCATATGGCTTTTGTTTGGTGTATGCACATGAAGACAGTGCCTTAGTTCTCTGGTCTCCCTGCCTCCCTCCTGCTCCTCTCCTGTTTCTTTCTCCTCTTCTTGTTTATCTTTTTAAAATTTTTTCTACTGGGGATCAAATCCAGGGTCTCGTGAGCACTGTGTCACTGAGTTACATCCCTTGGCATGGTCTCTCTTTTTAAAAGTAGGTTTATCTTGGGATGAGGGCCCCATTGTTATGATCTCATTTAACCTCAGAGTGTCCCTACCTTCATATTCAGCCTCATTGGGGCTTCATTATAGGAGTTTTGGAAGGGACATAAACATTTCAGTCCTTAATAGGCAGGATAATTCCTAGGATATGAACTTTCAGCTGCATAGTAGGTGATCTCTGGTTGACCTCCTAGACTCAAATAGTGTGTGTGTAGTTCAACTCTTGACCAAGAACTTGTGGCAGCAGAATACAACAGTTACTAATATGGCATTATGTAAAAATGTGGATGTGTAACCGATGTGATTCTGCAATCTGTATTTGGGGTAAAAATGGGAGTTCATAACCCACTTGAATCTAATGTATGAAATATGATATGTCAAGAGCTTTGTAATGTTTTGAACAACCAATAAAAAAAAAAAAGAACTTGTGGCAAATTCCTGTGCTTAGAAGACTGGTTTCTGTCTCCTGGTTCTTCTACTTGGGCTCATCTTCCTTGTGTTGGGATAGGACAATGTTTACAGGTAGAGGTTCACTTCATATTTCTCTTCCCTCAAAGATCTCAAAACTGCACTACCTATTATTCATTTTCTAAAAATAGTAGACTTATTTATTTTGACTTGTCTATTTTGACTTGTTTTATAGTTGTTTTTAGTAGGATAGCAAGTATGATACCAGATACTTTGTCAGACTTGGAAGCAGAAGACCAGTCCTCAGTTTTTATTTCCTAACATAATAGGAGGAACTTTAAAGATTTCTTATAGGTATTCTTGTTTTGTGCAGTTATAAATTTCTTTTTCATTATCGATAGAGCCTATTTTATTAAAAGTTTTGTGGAGATTTGGATTCTTTTTAGAGCTGTGTTTTGAACATAATGGGACTATGTAGAGAGGGAGCCTTTTTGTTCCTTGTAGTTATTGATGGAATGATTCATATGACATTGTTAGAGTCTTTCTGAACTATTTTACAGTGTATTTGAGGCTTTCTATCAAAGCCTGGTGATGAAATGTTATGATTTACACCCACCGACCCTGACAGTTTAGAATTTAGGCTCTAGGCGGGCTCTTTCAACACTCTCCTTCTCTTTGCCTTTGACTCAGGATAATGAAAGGTATGGCTCCAAGACTGGGCACAGTGACATGCTATAAAAGAATGGTTTCTTAATTATAATATTTAAAATTTTCCAGGAGTTTAAAATACTACTGAGTACGTAATTTAACTGCTATTTAGTTCTCTTGAAAAATGAAGTCCTTTTTGGCAGGCCATTATAAAGTCTTCAGATTTTATACTTTTTTAAAAGAATAATTATGAGTCCTTTATTTGTAAAGAGTAAACTAGGTTTGACAGAGCATTCAAATCAGGATTTTTCCATTTTCTATGAAAATCAAATCAAGTAAACAATGTTTTTTTCCTATACTTTTGAAATTATCGGAAGGCATTTGGGGGTGACACAATAGGCTTCATATTTGATTGAATTACATGTCTTAAAATAATCGTGAAAAGTTAAGTTCTAGTAGAACTGAGTGGGTTATTAGATAGTCTAAAATTTAATTGTGTGTGTGTTCGTGTGTTTGTGTTTGTACTCCTACACTTGGGTACTTGCAATTCGGTAGTTCCTGATGCTAGTTTCTCAAATTCATGAGCAAAGGGTAGATTCTTACATGTTGAAATCACTGACCAAAATTTTGTGCTAACATTTTTCTAATCCTATCTTATACCATATGTGAAGTTCTAGATAGGCCAAATGAAATTCATATTCACTAAAGATTTACATGGAAAAAAAATAACATACATACAAAAGATAATCTGAGTGAATTTTTAATCTTAAGGTAGTTCAAACAGGATGTCAAGTAATACTGTAAAAAGAAAGTATGGTAATGTCCTACAGCAAAAAGAAACAAAACTTCACCTTAAGAGGAAAGAGCAGCATGAAACCAGTAAATTATATGTAATACGTGTGATTTTCTCTTCAGATGCAGAATACAAAACCAGTCTCTCTCTCTCTCTCTCTCTCTCTCTCTCTCTCTCTCTCTCTCTCACACACACACACACACACACACACACACATACACACATACACATACACACAGTCCTTTGCCTCCCTCTGAAGCATTGTCTTCACCTCTTACTGTGTCTCCTATTTGAATCTTGGCAGAGAAGCAAGGAGAGACCTGGAACTGCAGAAGCCACGTGTACTGCTGCCTTTTACTACCTACCACTTGGTGTTGCTGTTGAAGCTTGGTCCTAAAGTCCCTTTGATGTTTGTCTGCTCAATATTGAAGCTGGTCTAGAACTTTGTATAGGCTTCTCCAGGGTTACACTGAACATCATAGATCTTTTGCTTCATTTATTCCAAAGTGCTCTAATGTTTTCTACATTATAACTATTGTTAACCAGGATAATAGGGCATGGAGGAGCAGCCAGCATTATTCATTTACTCATTGAACAAGTACTTATTGATATTTACTATGGCCCTAGATACTGTTTTATGTACTAGAAATAATATTGGTAACACAATTTCTGCCAGAATGGAGCTTATATTAATTTTCCTGGGTAGGGAGACAAACAATAAACAAGATAAAGTATTATGCTGTGAAGTAGCTACAGAAAGGCCTATGCACAAAATTCTACCCTCCTTTGATTTTAATATTTGGTCTTTATGGGGCCTGATATGAATGTTATCCACAACAAAGAAAGAGACTGAGTACCTGATAGATATAAAATCATAGTGTGCAGATAACTTTTCACCAGCTTGATTTTGTGCCCATTCTCTTCACCTCTCTCCTTCTCTGGCTGCCTTTCTCTCCCTGCAACAATGGTACATCATGCAGCTGTTAAAAGTATTGATATAAATCTATATTTATAAACATGGAGAAATATTTATAATAAGTGTAAACCTAAGTTTGGAAAAGATACATTTCGTGTGATCACAGAATTAATGGGGAAGACTTTCTAACTCTGAGTTTCAGTTCTGTTACTCAGAGCCTGTGCTGCTGCCTCCTCAAGTCTTTAAAAAAATTTTTTTAAAATCTAAAAAATACACATGACAATATATATGTCAAAATATACATGACCATAGAGTGTATTTTGACATATATACATGGAGTATAACTTATTCTAATTAAATCCCATTCTTGTGGTTGAACATGATGTGGAGTTACACTGGTTGGGTGTTCATATATGAACATAGTAAAGTTAGGTCTGATTCATTCTACTGTCTTTCCCATGCCCATCCTTCCTCCCTTCCTTTCATTCTCATTTGTCAAATCCAATAAACTTATATTCTTCCCTCCCCTCCCCTTTATTGTGTATTAGCATATCTCTGATGCAGATGCATATCAGAAAGAACATTAGACCTTAGGTTTATTTTTTGGATTGGCTTATTTCACTTAACATGATAGTCTCCAGTTTCATCCATTTACTGGCAGATGCCATAATTTCATTCTTCTTTATAGCTGAGTAGTAATATTCCATTGTGTATATGTACCACATTTTCTTTATCCATTCATTTATTGAAGGGCACCTAGTTTAGCTCCATAGCTTAGCTATTGTGAATTGAGTGGCTGTAAATATTGATGTGGCCAAGTCACTATAATATGCTGACTTTAAATCCTTTGGGCATATGCTGAAGAGTGGGATAACAGGGAAAATGGTGGTTTCAGTCCAGATTTTCTGAGGAATCTCTGAACTGCTTTTCAGAGTGGGTTGCACCAATTATCTGTCCCACTAGCAATGTATGAATGTACCTTTTCCCCCATATCCTCGCCAATATTTACTGTTTCTTGTATTCTTTATATACATACATATATATGTATAAAATATAAATATATACTAATTAGACATGACAGCAGAATACATTTTGACACATCATACATAAATGGAGTATAACTTCTCATTTATGGGTTGTACATGATGTAGAGTTACACAGAACATGTAATCATATGTGCACATAGGGTAATAATCTGAGATTCATTCTACTGTAATTCCTATCACCCATGTTCCCTCCCGTCCCTTCATTCCCCTCTGTCTAGTCCAAATCACCTCTATCCCCCGACCCCATTGTGAATTAGCATGGGCATATCAGAGAAGACATTTGGCCTTTGGTTCTTTGAGATTGGCTTATTTTACTTAGCTTAATATTCTCCATTTCCTTCCATTTGCTGGCAGATGCCATAATTTTATTCTTTTTTAATTATTTGTATTCTTGATAATTTCCATTCTTTTTTTTATTTTTTAATAGTTCATTTTATTAAATAACTAATCCATAAAACCAGACCAGTACACCGCTCTGTGATCATCTTGTATCTTGGCATAGATTATTCCAGGTATCAGAACATTTCCTTTTGTTCATTTATTCACAACAGAGATTGAAAAAAAAGGGCAGATCCTTGTAAAATTGTGTTAATGTTTCAACACATCCTGGTTTAAGTGGAGTGTCAGGTTAGGTTGTTCCACATACCACCTACTTCCTTGTTCTATCCCCAATTCTGTCTACCTTTTCTACCAAACAACTCTTGACACCCTAAAACCAAGCAGTTCTCGTTCAATTGAGTACAATAGGATAGACATGAAGATACCTTTCACATTTGGGATTAAATAGGCTGGAATAGGTGAACTATGGCCAAAAACAATTGAAGATTTTAAAGAAAGCTGTGACAGAAATAGAAATGACATCTGAACTCAAATATAGAAAAAAAAAATTCTACTGGGGGGGAAAAATCTTAGCTGATGTTCTGAAAATGCCTGTAATAAAGAGTTGGGGAATGACCTTTCAGATACGACTTTAAGAACCCTGGATACTACAGGAGCTTTGGCTAACACAGTCTGGGCCTGCTGAGCCAGATTTCCTGAGGGCTGCCCAGCAGACAGCCTGTTTTGAATACCACAGCTGTCTGGTTCAGTCTGCAGCGAGAGTCCTTCAGCTCCATCACAGAGTGCTCTCCTATTTGTTATAGTTGTCCTTAAAGTTCTTTAATTCCAAGAAATGCTTGGCACATTTACTCTTCTCTGACTGGAGGGAAGGTATGTCATTTGGATTGAAGTTGGGGAGAATTCAGGGGACTGAGTTAGGTCTTTGGCTACTGACTGGTGCTGTCGCTGAGAGCTCCCAATTCTTGCTTTGACCACAGTGGCCAACTCACTCAGCCCTCTTGATAGCACAGGTACTCTCTCAGGCCAAACACCCATGTCCCATAATGAGCTGTCTCATATCCATCCAGCAGGGTATTGATAAGTACCTTCCACACATCCTTGAAAAAGAGTACTAGTGTTTTCAGATCTAGCAAGTAGGAGTGGAAATTCAGCATGAAATGGGATCTCAGAAGTATGGATAGCATCCAGAGCTTATAGAGGTAGTTGTAGCAACTTTGATTTTCCTGACTTTCCAGTTGCAGTTTTGCATCATCATCTGCAGGGAGGTGGGGTTCATACATGATATCCTGAATCCTGGATAGTAGAATATCAATATCCTCTTTCAAGTTCTTGGGGGCATTGTGTCCCATAGGGACATGAGGTCCCCTTCTAGATTTCATTGCAAAACGCATGATTTGCCTCTTCACAAAAATAAATAGTAGTACAAATACCAGGCTCCCGTAGGCCATCACCAGCACGATATTCATCCTGAACATCCAGTTACTACTGTATGCCGTGGCCTCCCTCCTTGCCCAGAACTGTTGGGGTTTTCTCGCTGTCCTGCCTGTTAGCCCCAGCTCCACCTAAGCAGTGGGCCTGGGTTCCCTGGAGCTCCCTGGCCATTTCCTTAGCAGGCAGAGTGGGGGAGAACCAAGCCAAACCCACCCTGAAAACATGGCTGATGGGTGGGCTAGGAAAGGAGGATGATGTCTTCCTGCTTCCCTCCCAGCGTGGGACTCAGGCAGGCAGTTGATAATTGCCATTTTGACTGAAGTGAGATGGAATCTCCATTGAGTGATTATGCATTTACTTCTCTGTGGATGAGTTTTTGCAGAGGCTTGCCCCTGTAGGGAGAGGCTTGCCCCTGTCTGGTGCTAAGGCATGCCCATTACTGTGGTTCACAGTAGCAAGTCTATTTGCTTGGTTGACTCCTGATATTTTATTTTATTATTTCTTTTGTTTCTCATCTTGTTCATAATTTAACCAGGAAAGGGTTATTTGTTATCTACATGTATAGAAAAAAGTCTACAAAGAGGGCTGGGGATATAGCTCAGTTGGTAAAGTGCTTGCCTTGCATGCATAAGACCCAGGGTTCAAATCCTGGCACCCCTCCCCCCCAAAAAAAGAAAGTCTACAAAGATATATCATGATTTTAAAAGGGCCTGATTGATGTTTTTTCCTTATCTTTTTGAATTCGTTGAATTTATAAAATATGTAATTAAGACATAATTAAGATGGATACAGTGCCATATTCCTGTATTCTCAGCTACTCAGGAGATTGAGGCAAGAGGATTGCAAGTTCCAGGCCAGTATGGGAAACTTTGACCTATGCCAAAATAAAATAAAAAGGGCTGGGAATGTAGTAGCTTAGTAGAAAAACACCTCTAGTTCAATCCTCAGTATAGGGGAGGGGGGTGGGGGGGGAAGCATTTAAAACCTTTAAAAAATATAATCAGGTCTGATTTTTCCATGTAGAATTCTTCTTTTTATGGGAAATAAGCTGGACCTGATATTCTTCTACCTTCATAATTGGTACTTGGGTCTAAAACTTAAAAGAGGCAAGAATATATTACTTTTCCAATATTACGGATTTGCCATTTCATCATGTTAAAATAATACGTGTTTTTGCATTCTATCCATAGTGTTAGGCTATTTGCATGGTTTTTTAAAAAGTGAGTTCCAACATTTAACTGAAGTTAACTGATTTCTCTTTCCTTCTTGGAAAATAGAGCTGTTCTCTAAGCTTCTTTTTCTTTTTCTTTTTAAAATTGGATACCAATATATAGAAAAATGTAAGTAGATCCCTATCTGTCACCCTGCACAAAACTCAAAATTGAAATGGATAGAAGACTTAGGAATTAGACCAGAAACCTTACAAGTGCTAGAAGAAATCATAAGTTCAACACTCCCTTATATGTATTGGCACCTACTTCCTTTACAAGACCCCCAAAGCACAAATAAAACCAGGAATTAATAAGTGAGATACCATCAAGCTAAAAAACTTCTGCACAGCAAGGAAAACAATTAAGAGCATGAAGAGAGAGCTTACAGAATGGAAGAAAATCTTGGCCAGCTACTCCTCCAATAGGGGATTGATATTCAATATAAAAAGAACTCAAAAAACTTAACACCAAAATATATATAACCCAATCAACAAATGGGCAAAAAAATTAAACAGAAACTTCTCAAAAGAAGAAACACAAATGGCGATCAAATATATGAAAAAATATTCAACATCTCTAGTAATCAGGGAAATGCAAATCAAAGCTATGCTTAAGATTTCATCTCAGTCCAGTCTGAATGGCATTGATAAAGAACATAAACAATAATAAATGCTGATGAGGTTGTGGGGGAAAAGGCATACTTGATGGGACGATGGACTAATACAACCACTCTGGAAAGCAGTATGAAAATTCCTCAAAAAACTAGGGCTGGGGACTGGGGTTGTGGCTCAGTGGTAGAGCCACTTGTCTCGAATGTGTGAGGCACTAGGTTTGATCCTTAGTACCATATAAATAAATAAAATGAAGATATTGTGCCCATCTACAACTAAAAAAAAATAAAATAAAATAAAGAAATGGCAAGACTTGATTTAAAAAAATTAAAAATTAGCCATGGAACCACCATATGACCCAGCCATCCCACTCCTTGATATTTTCCCAAATGATCTAAAATTGGCATACTGTAGCAATACAGCCACTTTAATGTTTTTAGCAGCACAATTCACAATAGCTAAGTTATGGAATCAACTCAGATGTCCATCAGTAGATAAATGGATTAAGAAATGGTGATGTGTATGTATGTGTGTTTAGTTTCTACTTAGCCATAAAAAGAATGAAATTATGGCATTTGTTGGTAAATGGATGGAAATGGAGAATAACATGCTTAGTGAAATAAGCCAAGCTAAAAACTAAACTCAAGGGTCAAATGTTTTCTTTCATATGCGGAAGCTAGGGTAAAATAAAGTGGGGGGGAGGGAAGAATAGGATAACATAAAGGGAAGATCAATATTGTAGAAGGGGAAGATGGAAAGGCAGAGCAAACGGGAAGCAATGCAGAATGATTTTTTTTTGAGAGAGAGAGAGAGAATTTTTTAATATTTATTTTTTAGTTTTTCGGCGGACACAACATCTTTGTATGTGGTGCTGAGGATCGAACCCGGGCTGCACACATGCCAGGAGAGCGCACTACCGCTTGAGCCACATCCCCAGCCCGCAGAATGAATTCTTAAAAAATCGTGTATATATATAAATATACCACAGGGAACTTCACTTTTATGCATAGGTAGAAAGAACCAATCAAATATAAATTAATAGACAAGTGAAAGGGCGTCTAGTAGAGTAGAGGAAGGAGAATGGGAGAAGGGAGGGAAAAGGGAGAGAAACAGTGGGATCATGAACTGAAATCAAATTTAATGCATATATGAATTTGTCAGGATGAACCCAGCTACTATGTATAACTATAAAGCTCTAATAAAAAATTATTCCTTGCCATAAAAAAGAACATTATTCTGGATTCATATATTCTTCCTATGTATTTGTGTGTGTGTATGTATGTGTGTGTGTGTGTGTGTGTGTGTGTGTGTGTGTGTGTAGGTTTTACTGTGTTTGAAATTACAGGATATATTAGTTTAGAGGGGAAAATGCATATATATATTATTATTTTTCTTCGTAGTGCTGGGATGGAACCCAGGGCCTCGGGTGCACCTCTGTACTCCCAGCACATAAAATTCTTTAGGGTGTTACCATATATATGTGTCTGTGTCTGTATAACTCTTAATTGTTGTTTGCTTTTTGGTATTGGAGGTTGAACCCGGTGATGCTCTACCACTGAGCTATATTTATATTCTTAGCCCTTTTTATTTATTCAGTTTTTTGAGGGTTTCACTAAGTTGTGGAGACTAGCCTCAAACTTGTGATCCTCCTGCCTCAGCCTTTCATGACATTGGGATTGCCACCTATATGCCACTGGGCCTGGCTACTTTTTAATAACATTATCCAAAATAATTGCATGAATTCATATTGAAATTTTATAAGATTCAATACAATGAAAATACAATGATTCAGTCATTCTAATCATTTTTATAACAGTGAAATGTATCACACTACAAAAAAGATTTTGAGAATAAAATAAAGAACTTCTAGATGTACACTGTCAAATTAATAAACAGAAGCCACTGTGTAATCTATTTTTGATCCCCCCTCTAGTTTAATGTTTAGCATTCTTATGCATGTTTACTCTTTTAACTATCTTTGTGTGTTTCTGTAAAAATGCAGGGTATATCTGGTGTGGTGGCACATACTGGTAATCCCAGCAGCTTGGAGGCTGAGGCAGGAGGACCACAAGTTTGAGGCTAGCCTCAACAGTTTAGTGAGACCCTGACTCAAAATAAAAAATAAAAAGGTCTTTGGATACAGCTCATTGATAGAGCGCCTCTGGGTTCAATTCCCAATTACCCCCCCCACCAAATAAAAATATAAATGTTTTGAATATTTTAAAACTTTAGGGAAAATATTCATATATTACTTCTACTTCTGGTAATGTAAAATATTATAGATACTTTGAAAAACCATTTGCCATATCCTTAAAAAATTAAATAGTTAACCATATGACCCAGCAGGGCTATGTGTCAAAGAAAATGAAACATATGCCCACACAAGAACTTATACATGAATGTTCATAGCAGCAGTATTATTTATTTATATTAGCCAAAAAGTTTAAAAGAAAAAGCAAACCAAGGTATTCATAAACTGTTGATTGGATGAATAAAATGTGCTATATCTATTCAATGGAATATTATGCAACAATAAAAGAAATATTGATACAACATACATGATACAACATGTATGAACTTTGAAAATATGCTATAAAACAAGCCTGTTACACAAGAAGATACATGATACATGGTTTTCTTTTCTTTTTCTTTGTGGTGCTGGGGATTGAACCCATGGCCTTGTGCATGCGATGCAAGCATTCTGCCAACTGAACTATATCCCCAGCCCCTGATACATAATTTTCTTCATGTGAAAAGTCCCAAATAGGTGAATGTGTAGGGACGGAAATTGATATGGAAGAGAATGAACACTGACTGCCAGTGGGTGCAGATTTTCTTTTGGAGGGGAGGGTGATGAAACGTTTTATAATTATTAGTGATGGTTGCACAAATCTGTGTACTGAAAACATTGAACTGTACACTTTAAATGAACTGTACACTTTAAATGTGTGGATTGTATTGGTATGTGAGTTAAAGCTGTTTTTAAAAGTTCACATGAATGTTAGAAATTCTTCAGTGATTAACTTTTTTTGACTTCTCATTATAAGTTAATGCTACTTATTATGAGCCCAAGCAAATCATTGTATTGTGATATTCATGCATTTTTGCACATTTCATTTTGCATATCATTTTTACATTCCATTGCATGACTTTACTGTATTTCATTAATCTGTTTTGTTTTGCTATTGAAAATGATTCAGTGAACAGTTTAATAAATATTTCCTTATGGTGATACATTTTTAAAGCTTTCTCCCAATTTAGAATTTGACAGGAATATTGATGATGCATAATTTATTTAGTTGTTTAGGAGGCATTTTACTATCAGTAAAATATACCATACCTGAGAATATTTAATTATATAATTTTAAAATTGAAATTAGTAGAAGTACTCTATCTTCTGAAGTTTTTCTGTAGTTTTTTTTTTTTCTTGGCAAGAGAAGAGGTAGGGCTTCTTAACTATTGTGCCTTTATTGGTTTTTAGTGTTTTGTAACACAAAATTATACACTAATTATCATGTATGTTAATATATCTTAGAAAAAGCCACAAATGAGTACAACACCACGGAAGATTGGAGTCTTATTATGGACATATGTGACAAAGTTGGAACCACTCCTAATGGGTAAGATACTCAGTAAACATTTAGGAGCTTAATTAACCTGTGTGTCTTTATGATGCAACTTTGAAAGTGAATCGAGGTTTTAGTTTTAACAAAATTATTTAACTTAACTGTTATTGAAACTGTTTAATTTTGAGAGATAAAGTAGAGAGAGCCAGTAGGCTGGGTTTATGAGATTAACCTTATCCTGAAAGAGCAAATGGAAAAGAGTTCAACTGAAAACTTGAGCTATGTTGGCATAGGTAATTAAAGGTTTGACACAACAGGGACACATGTTATAAAAATGAATAGATTAGTTACTGGGGGAATTTCCCTATACTTACACATATATGAGAGTCTTTCCATAGTAAAAAGGTAAATAGGTCTTTTGATGAAAAAGGTGAATGTAAGAAAAGAATGCTGCTGTAATCCTAGTGATTCAAAAGACTGAGGCAGGAGGATTGCAAGTTTGATTCCAGCCTCAGCAATTTAGCAAGACTCTCAGCAATCTAGGGGGACTCTGTCTCAAAATAAAATATAAGAAGGACTGGGGATGTAACTTGGTGGCAAAACACCCCTGGGTTCAATTCCCCAGTACCAAAAAAACTCCAAAATTTATAGAGTGCTTTTCAGGAAGGTATGGTAATTATGCAGGCTGATTATACACTAAAAGTGTAGAAATTGTGAAAGCATTTTTTTAACATTAAACTCTTTAATTTTTTTTTCTTTTTTGCAGTACTGAGGCCTCACATATACTAGAAAGTGCTGTAATGCTAAGCTACTCCCCCAGCCCTTTTTAAATTATATTTTAGGACAGGGTCTTAACCAAGTTGCTCATCTGGCTACAAACTTATGATCTTTCTGCCTTCTGAGTAAATTCCAGGTGTACACCACTGTGCCTGACAATATTCAGCTTTTTCATGTGAACCTTTTAAGAATGTACATTGGCACTGGGGATGTGGCTCAAGCGGTAGCGCACTCGCCTGGCATGGGTGCGGCCTGAGTTTGATCCTCAGCACCACATACAAACAAAGATGTTGTGTCCGCCGAAAACTAAAAAATAAATATTAAAATTCTCTCTCTCTCTCTCTCTCTCTCTCTCTCTCTCTCTTTTTTTAAAAAAAAGAATGTACATTGTACTAATTCTTTTCAAGAGAAGAGTTTGCTGTTTGAAAGCTCTTTGTCTTGAAGAAATGAAGAGAGAATTAGTATGATATGGTTCTCTTGTGTCGACTGACATTTTGTGGAATGATTTGTCTCTTGATTTGGGGCTACACAATGTTTACAACAATTTTTTTTTTTAAGATCTACAAGTTTGTTAGCAAAAGATGTGTAAAATCATAAATTTATAGACTTATTCCTTAACAAAGTAAAGTTACTGGGATTTATTTTTAAAGTTATTTGCTTGAAAATTTCTTATATTTTTTAATGTTGGAGTTAAAATTGTCAAAAAATACTTAACTTTCTCCATTTTTTTCTTAGAGCAAAGGATTGCCTAAAAGCCATCATGAAAAGGGTAAATCATAAGGTTCCTCATGTTGCTCTGCAGGCATTAACTGTGAGTAAAAATCATGTTATTTGACTAAATTATGAAAATGACATTTATTTCAATAAGGAAGATAATATTTCAACATTTATATATTAATTTTTATTTTAATTAATAGCTTCTTGGGGCTTGTGTGGCAAACTGTGGAAAGATATTTCATTTAGAAGTGTGTTCCCGTGATTTTGCAACAGAAGTACGTGCTGTGATAAAAAATAAGGTAAATTTTCAAAAGAGAAGAAATTTAAGTCATTAAAAATATATATGTTCATTATTTTAATTATATATAATAATGTATTATAAATTTAAATAAATATTTTAGATAAATAGAAAAGAAGCTTCTTGTTAGAAATTTGATTTAAAAAAATTTTATACCACTAAAATATTTTTTCTCCCTAAGGAATTTATGTTGTTAATTTAGCTAATCTTTGAGATCTAGTAAGTAGTCACTGCTTTAACCATTTTGGATAGTGTGTCTTGTTTAATGTTCCTCACCACTTTTGGAAGTTAGATTCTCTTTTTCCAGTTTTATACATGCAGAAACTGAGGCTTAAAGGGAAGTAACTTTCTGTGGTCATGCAGCCATTAAGTGGCAAGCCAAGGTTTAGATCTAGGTTTCTGTGACTCTAGATTCCTACCTCTAACTACCATTCTATGTTGACTCCCATCAGCATTGGTGAACAAAGGGGATTTTAATCTTAGAGCAGAGTGGAGGGGGCCCTCATAAGTTTGTTACCAATTTCTTTGAGACAGACACTTAGAAGCACCATTCTCATGTTTTTAGTGGTAAAAATCCCAGAAATTTAGTCAAGTTGATATAAAAATCATAATGTAATATAGAGAATGTTGAAGAAACATAGAGGGTATAGCCTTGAAATATGAGGGATTTATTAGTCATCCAAGACTTAGAAATTAATGTTCCAGAAGGGTGATTTTACATGGAACAACTCTATCTTACAGTCTAAATAGGCATCTATCAATTATTCACACCAGGTATTGCCAGATTTTTGTTGATGTTCATATAATTAAAGAGAATTTTGGTGAGAATTCTGTTAGTTAAATAATTTTGGTATTTATTTTAACTACAGTGGGTTTTTCACCCCCTCCCCCTTTCTTTAAAAGGCTCATCCTAAAGTATGTGAAAAACTGAAATCTTTAATGGTGGAATGGTCAGAAGAATTTCAGAAGGATCCCCAGTTTAGTCTCATATCTGCAACTATTAAATCTATGAAAGAAGAAGGAATTACTTTTCCTTCGGCAGGTTCTCAGGTGAGAGATTCATTCAGATTTATGATTGGCCTATACTAGTTTGAAGTATGAATTTTATATGAAAGATTATAGGCAAGAGATGTCTTTTTAAAAATTTTAAAAAATATTTTTAGTTGTAGATGGACACAATACCTTTATTTTGTTTATTTAGTTTTTTTTATGTGGTGCTAGAGATTGAACCTAGTACCTCACGCATGCTAGGCAAGTGCTGTACCACTGAGCCACAACCCCAGCCCTAGGCAAGGGATGTCTTGATCATCATTTCCCACCTCTATTCTTGAAGTGACAATCTAACATAGTGTCTTACATTTAGTAGACATTCTAATTGTTCAGTGTTTTTCCTCTATATTGGAACTTTGGAAAGTGGATCTATAAAGTTAGAAATTTTGGCATGGGGGAGTTAGGGAATTGTAGGATGGCAGGAAGGGGAGACAGGAATAATGACTCATGGAGTGGGCTAGTTCTTTAAGTTTATGGGAAACCATTGTCTGAGTGCTTTGCTATCAGTGTCTTTTTTTCCTCCAGTTAATATTAACTGTGGGCTAGAGAAAGAAACTAAGGAGGAGAATACTATATTTTCTTTTGTTTTAGATTTTAAGAGACAAAGCAGCTTTAGGTTTAACCGCTTAGACCTAAAGATACAGGGTTGAGTTTTGAGACAGATGCCTTATAAGTAGTAAAAAGTAACTGTTGTGCCCTTTCTACATATTGTTCTCAAAAATTGGTGTTAAAGAACTAGTTAATAGTACTAGGGAGGTGGCTCAGTGGTAGAATGCTTGCCTAGCACTGGGAAAAAAGAAAACTGATTGGTGGTTCATAGTTCTGGATATCTGTCTTTACATGTCATTAAATTTAAGCATTACCTTCTTTATTCTGCTGTAGTGGAAAGCCACCATCATCAACTAGTTGAAGAGGACTTCAGATGTATTCCTAGAACTGTACCTGATTTCTCTCTCCCCTTCAGTATTTATGACTTCTTGTTGGTATCTCTTCTGTAGCTCTATGCCAATAGCAGTAGAGCACCTCTCATTGAAGAAGATATCTCAGTTGAAATCAGGAAGTGTAATCAGGAAAGACTCACATTTATTCATTCTATAAATTTTTAAGTACTTTCTTTATGCCAAGTTCTGTGTTATATACCCAAAAAAAGTAAGCCAGTTTGTGCCCTTTGTGCACTTATAATTTTTTTCTTGAAAACTCTGATGTTTTAGTATTTGAAAACAGTTACTTAAAATTGTCATAAAGTGCTTGACTTTTAAATGAAACTCAAGTTATATCAGTATTTTTTAAAATTAGCATTTGCAAGTAATTATAGTGCTTGTGTTTCCTTTGAAAAGATACTTATGTTCATTTTACTCATACATTTACAGACTGTCTCAGCTGCTGCCAAGAATGGAACATCATTGAACAAAAACAAAGAAGATGAAGACATAGCTAAAGGTAAAATGATCAAGCATGTATAATTTAGCATCAATTAAAATATCCTCACCTGAAAATTTTAATGAAATAAAAATTTTAATAAAACTAGGTGTGCTTTTAGTTGAGGTAGCTCAAATATAAAAATCAGTAGGGTCTTAAGTAAAGGGGAAAAAATGACAGGATGGATTTAATTCATTTTCCTTTTCAGTAATATGTATTTAATGTCCTACCTTTGGAGAGATTACATTTCACCTTTTCTGTAATGCCAAAGTTATGAGTCAAACACAGAAATGTGTTCACGGTTTGTCCTATATGGAAAGTTACCCATATTATAATGTCACAATCTGTTTGCTATAAAAATAATAGCTGCTGTATATGACAGACTGTGATAATAAGGAATGAGCAAAAACTATTTTAAAAATGTCGTGTTTCCCTGCCCCACAGAAAATTAACTGTTTAGCATTTAATTGGACAAATAAAATATTCATTTGATTTATTGTTAACTATCTTATCTGATATTTCTTTTTAAACTTTTTTAAAAATCAGAATTAATCCTTGCTATCTTATGTTTTCTTTTTTTGCATTTTAATTTTTCAAACCAGCTATTGAATTATCTTTGCAAGAGCAGAAACAACAATACACAGAGACAAAATCTTTATATCCATCTGCAGAAATTCAGTTAAATAATAAGGTTGCACAAAAAGTGAGAGCTTTATACGATTTTGAAGCTGTTGAGGACAATGAACTCACCTTTAAACATGGTGAAATCATTATTGTTTTGGATGACAGGTATGTTTTAAATATTTATCTATGGAATTTTCTGAAGTTTTGAAGCACAGTGTCCATAACTGAGAATCCTGAATATTCAGTTCCTTGATTTTTGGTGTATTTAAATCATAACAGAACATTTTCAACTCCTTGCTTTTTTTTTTTTTTTTTAGGTAAATGTTAGACAAGATGTTAGTTTCTTGTTTTGTTGTTATATTTACTAGTAAAGTATTCTTTATCTCTTATGTGAATGATGTGTTGATATTGTTGACTAGCACAGTTAAGAAATGAATATTCAGTCATCTGAATGCATTTGCCTTGGTATTTGTATATTACAAAATTATTGGCAGCAAATCTTTGGGAAGAAATATTACTGCATTATCTTGATCAAAGCAACCACAAGCTATGCATGGCTCCTCCTCATTCCTTAAATCTAATACTTTTCCCTCCTTATAGGTTCTCTGTAGTTTAAAAGTGTAAGAAAAAATAGATCAATCTATATTGAGCCTGATTCTTTTTTTTTTACTTTTAAAAGAAATTGATGAAGTTGGGCACAGTGATGCACACCTATAATCCCAGTAATTCAGGAGCCTGAGGCAGGAGGATGGAAAGTTCAAAGCCAACCTCAGCAACTTAGTGAGACCCTGTCTCAAAATAATAAAAAGGGCGCTGGGGATGCAACTCAGTGGTTAAATGTTCCTGGGTTCAATCCCAGTACTGAAAAAAGAAAGAAATTGATGAATTTAGCAAGTGTGAGACCTGACAGCTTGTTGCTATGAACAGAGATTGCAAATGTATTTCTTAACTGTTATAAATAACTCAGTCAGAATATACTAGTCTAGTATATTTTTAAATGAGTAGATACATAATGGTTACTTTGTTGCAGTTAATATTTGAGAAAATGTTATGTTATAGACTCTAATAGGAAACAAATGGGGAGATAGTTCTATTTTCATCAAACCTAGAATAAAATGGGAATTAAAATTACTATACACAGTTGTATATAAGGCAGAATGTGATGAATACCATAAAAGGGGTACCATTGGATACTGGAAGAGAGCAGATTTATACTTGGTGCAGGTATCCAGGGAGATGGCTTATCCAGGGGCTCCATTTCAGATGAACCCTGATTGATTTTGAAAAGAAAGGAAAATTTTGCAAGAAATTGAGAACAGGAAAGGGAAGGCCTCATAGGCAGTCAAGGTAGGTAGCACTGTGTTTAGTGAGAAAATAATCTTTTTGCCATCAAATTTGTTTTAAAATAATTATTTGAATTGCAGCAAGGGGAATAAATAAAAATAAAGAGGTGACATGTTCTAAATACTTATAGTCTTTAGGTGCCCATCTTCTGAGTATGTTTAAGTTAGAATAGTTACCAAAGAACTAGGTTTACACATTGATACTTTTATATAACTATAAAATTTAAGACATTTATACATAGAAACAAAACTATAAAATGAATACTTTTTCTGTTTTAAATTTAGAACATTATGTGTACATAAGAAAATTTCTTAAACTGCTGTTTCCAAAGTAAATATAGTACTGCTTAATAGCACAAATATTTTAGCAGATCTGTACTGCCCTGTCCTATGTAATAATCTGTTCTTTTTTTTTTTTTTTTTTTCCTGTTGAAACTGCTAGGAGTCTTTCATGCAGTTTCGGATGATATTATTTGGCTTTTCGGTGGCATTATATGCCTATTGTAGTCTACTGACCTCCATCAAATAGAGGGTTACATTATTGTTCTACACCATTTCTTTTTCACGGACGTCCATTTAAAGCACGAACTTATTAAATAACAGACTAATATAATTTTCAGTTGTCTTGTTACTGCAAAAAAGAACTCTTGTAACTGCTAAGAGAATTAAACCTGAGGATGATGCAATAGATAGGCTGATTGCTGTCATTTTTATAATAGTCTTACAGTTGCCATAGGTATGCTTACTAGTAAATTTGGGTTAAATGTTGTCATTTTATGTGATTGATAATCACTAGCAAAATTTTAAACATAAATGCAGATTGGATGGTACTATTAAAATCATTCTTCAGTTAAAAAGAAGTCATTCAGATGATCCAGAAAATGATTCTCTTCATTGTTTTTAGATTGCTATTTAGTTGAAAACATAAAATTTTCACATGCAGAACTTCAAGTCCCTTGAAAGTTTATCATGCTTGAGTCTCATTTTAAGAAATACTCAGTTGATTTTAAAAGGCACATATTTCTTATTAACAGAAAATATACCAAAAAAAACCCTTTAATTTTCTACATTTTTAACTGTAACTCATTGCTCCTGTTTTGTTCTTTATGTAAGCATTTCAAATAATCAAGTGGAATTATTGCAGTTTGAAAAATGCCATGTTCTGATTAGACCTCTTGTACATTTGGTTCTCTGCCTGGAAAGCCCTGTCAAAGAAGACAAAAGCATTTAGAAAAGAAAAAGAAGTTTACTAGCAAGGGAGGTTTGCAAAGGAGTCCAAGTTTTACAAGAATTGGCTCCTCATATTAAAAAATACAAAAGGTATTTTAAGGAAAAGACCCCCCAGAAGATTACCAGGGTTTCTAGGTTTCTAGCTTTCTATTTGTATGTTTGAGGTAAAAATAACAGTTTTTTTCGCATGATTTTATCCATAAAGGACATAACTGACCTTTATTTATTGCCATTGCAAAACCCTATAGATGAGTTGTTTTCATTAAGTCAATGGCTTATGGGAGAGTGTCAAGTTTTCTCCTTCCTTCTTTCCTTTCCTTCCTCTTTCCTAAAACTAGATAAGATATCCTTGCATTTTTTTCTTTTGGTTAAGAATGCAAAATTTTTGTTTCTTCATATTTTCTTGTTTATCTGTGTCAGCAGCAGACAGATGCCATTTTTATTTCCATATTCCATAGCCTTAATTTTCTTTTCCTTTTTTTATTTGCATTGGGTATCAAATTCAGGTGCACTTGGCCACTAAACCATATCCCCAGCCCTATTTTGTATTTTATTTAGAGACAAAAATCTCACTGAGTTGCTTAGCACTTCACTTTTACTGAAGCTGGCTTTGAACTCAGAATTCTCCTGCCTCTGTCTCCAAAGCTGTTGGGATTACAGGTATGTGCTACCTTGTCCAGCTTTCTTTTCCTTTTGATGAGTAACTACTTAAATCTTCAAAACCCACCCATGTCAGACTATCTTTTCTGAGAAACCTTTAAATCCTTCCCACTTTTAGCTCCCAGTAGAGTTAGGAGTTTCCTTCTCTGTGCTGCTGTAGCTCTCTGAACATATATAACAATATTCCTCATAACTCTATTTTAAGTATGTTTTTTACATATCTCTCCTACTTAATCAGTTGATTGAAGAAGTGACCCCCTTCTTTGGCTGGGAGGAGGGAGCAGGAGAAAGTAAAGTAAATAACACTCTTAGTTGGTAGAAGTTGAAACACTGGATTTTAAATTTCTTGAGGGCAGAAATAATGTTTTAATTATCTTTGCAACTTCATTGCTTAGCTAGAAAGCACTATTTAGTCCTTGATAGAATTTCATTAATATTAACTGAATAATCAATTAATTGAATGTAAAGTTTATTCCTTATACTTATATTATTTTTTGCTTAGTTTTGATTTATTCTTCCCTAATACAGAAAGCTCCAAGTGTAAATGACACATTTGAAAATTTCCTTAATCATCTAATGATTTATATGAAATTATAGTACTGAATCACCTTAATTTAGGAATTTAAACTTGAACAATATTTTGTGCCATTAACATTTTATAAAATGAACTGGTAGTCAGTGGAAAGAATATAGAGCCAGATAAAGATTGGAAAGGAATCATCATGCTTTGATGTGGTTTTTGGTTGTTTTATGTGCTTTTATGCCTCATCAGAGAGTTTGTGGTAGTAGTTGGGAAGAAAGTTGTGATACATTATTAGGACTACTAGTAAGGCTGTCCAGGGGCTGGGGATGTGGCTCAAGCGGTAGCGCACTCACCTGGCATGCGTGCGGCCCGGGTTCGATCCTCAGCACCACATACCAACAAAGATGTTGTGTCCGCCGAGAACTAAAACATAAATATTAAAAATTCTCTCTCTCTCTCTCTCTCTCTCTCTCTCTCTCTCTCTCTCTCTCTCTCTCTCTCTGTCCCCCTCTCTCTCTCTGTCCCCCTCTCTCTCTCTCACTCTCTCTTTAAAAAAAAAAAAAGGTAAGGCTGTCCATACAATTGTTGATAGGTTCAAATAAATCCCATGTATCCATTTCAGAAGTGTGAATTGTCTGGTTTTATCTTTAAAATCCTCTTAAGCTTAGTTTTACTTTTTAGAATGCAAAGCTCAAAGGTTTGATTCCTAAAACCACACACACAATAAAAGATTGTTACTTACAAATACCTGTTTAGTAAGTCAACTTTGTTAGAAAGAAATAGACAAAATTATTGTTATTTTCAGATACTTTGAATAGAAAGTTCAGTCAGTGGGTTGAGTTGTTTTCATTAAGTCAGTAGCTTATGGGAAAGTGTCAAGTTTTCTCCTTCCTTCCTTCCTTCTTTCCTTTCCTTCCTCTTTCCTAAAGCTGGTAAGAGTTTATCAAGTTTATTAGGTACAACTTCAATATGCTTTAATCTCAATTAGAAAATGTAATAGAAAAGTCATTCTCGATAGTAAAAAAAAAAAATCAAATGAATGAACTAGGGATGAATAAACCTAAAAAATATGTAAAGTCTTTATGGAGAAATTATAAAATTCTTGGAAAGATAGAAAAGAATATAAGTATTTTTTATTATGTTTATATTTATAAAAATACAATTGGAGAGAGACATGGTAAACCTTAATATTAGAAAGATTTAGTTTTTCTTATGTTATTGCATAAGTTTAATACATTTGCAGTTAAAATTCCTACATAAATTTTTTCCAGAGTCCTTGAAAAATATTTTAATATAGATATAAACATGTGAAGATGTATAATAAATGAAAAAGCATAACAAGAGTATTTCCCTTGCCAGATATCAAGGTGTATTAATAGGCTTTAATAAACAAATATATAGTAGTTCCCTCTTATGAGGGATAATGTTGCAAGCCTCCTCCAGTGGGTGCTTGAAACAGGATGGTACTGAACCCTGTATATACTGTGTTTTTTCCTATACATACATTCTTATGAAAAAGTTTAACTTATAAATAAGGCATAGTAAGAGATTGAAAACAATACTAAAATACAACAATTAAAACAAAGTTATAAAAGTAGTAAAAATTACGTGAATATGGTCTCTCCAAATATCATATTGTATTATAGATCTTAGCAACCTCAGCATATAATTTTCTTCCTTTGCTTACTTAGAAGGTCAAGAACTTTGGCTGGTGATGTAGCTCAATGGTACAGTGCTTGCCTAGCATGTATTAGTCTCCAGCATTGGGGGGAAAAAAAAAGAGCCACTTTTCACTTAAAGGATGCTTCTTTGTGACTTATTTGAATTGTACTAGCAGTACCATTCTTGTGCTTTGGGTCCATTATTTAATGAAATAAAGATTATTTGAACATGTACTATGGAACATAGCAGTCAATTTGATAACCAAGACAGTTGCTAAGTTTCTAACATCAGGGTAGCATATGTGGTGTGGATATGTTAGACAAAGGAATGGCTGACTTTTCAGGGCAGGATGGTGCGCCTGAAAAACCTATGAATTTTAAAAATCTATGAATTATTTGCTTCTGGAATTTTTCATCTAATATTTTTGGGTCATGATTGACTTCAAGTAATCTGGAATCACAGACCAACACTGCAAATAAAGGAGGGACTACTTTGTGGACTATTACACAACAGAATGGAATACAGAAATAGGCTCATGCACAGAAAGCTATTTTGATAGTATGCTGTTTTTGAATCATAAGTTAGTAGAAAAAAAGTGATGGGCTATTCGGTAAGTTTTGCTGGAATGAATGACTCTTCTTTTGGTACAAAGAAGATAAAATTTGAACTTCACACAGTACGTAAAATTTTGTTTCAGATAAAGGTGGGAAAGGGGTTAAAAAAGCCTAAAACTATTAGATATTGGTTCAAGGGTAGATTATTAAATTTTATTACAGGGGAAAAAAACTCACCATAGAATAAAGAACCATAAACATATACTTAAAGGAAATGATAGCCTTGAGAAGAAATCAGCTTGATTCAGAGAAATAGTTGCTATCCAGGATATGTAAGGAACCCTTACAGATCCAAGAAAAAAAGATAACCCTGTGGAAGAAGAAAAATGGACAAAATAAATAAACAAACATTTTACAGAAGAAGCCATCTTAAATAGTCACCAAACACAAGTGGAAATAAGTACAATGGAATATGATTTTCTCTCCTGATAGCAAGTGTAAACTTAAATGGTTACCATATATGGGGTTGGGGGACAGTAATGGGAGGAAGAAGGTAAACTTCCACAACTACTATGGGGAACATTTGACAATGACTAATAAAATTGAAAATGCTTATATCTCATGGCCCAGCAAGTCCATTGTTGTCATTTTGTTTTGTATTTTGTTTTAAAGATACAGTCTCATTGTGTTGCTCAGGCTGGCCTCAAATTCCTGGGCTCAGGCCGTCTTCCACCTCTGCCTCTCCAGTGGTTGAGCACAATAGGTGGACCCTATTATGTATGCCCAGCTTGCAAATCCATGCTTCAGTAAGCCTAGAAAAACTGTCGGATTGTGCCCTCTAATTCAGGATAATCATGACCCCAATCTTTATGTTGAAAGACTAGGAACAAATAAATGTGCATTTATACAGAAATACAGCATGATCTTATAATCAAACTTTAAAATAGATAAGCAAGTATTAATATATAAAATTAAAAAGATCTATAAGCATTAGCTAGCTGTCTTCTATGTTTGTCAGTTGACTGTAAATATATGCAAACGAATGAAAAATAGACTGTCAGGAAGTTACATACCAGCTTTATGTTGATAGTGTGGTAAGAAGGATGTGAGGTTGGGACTTAGGGTCACTGATAGAGAGAACTTTATTGTTATCTGTGTTTTATGTTTTTTATAAAGCCCAGTATGATATATGGCCAATTGCTAATTAGTTCTAAATTTAGATATAAGGATATGTACATTTGTTTTATTTGTACCTTTTAATATCTTTTAAAAAGAACAACTTTTAAGTATAGCTGAATGTGAATTGATTTTCAAAATAGGATAAATTTGATTTTTTTTTAATCTCTCAACATTACAGTTTGAAAATGTTAAAGAAAAATTACATTTTTTTGCATTTTGTTTTCAGTGATGCCAATTGGTGGAAAGGAGAAAATCACAGAGGAATAGGTCTTTTCCCATCTAATTTTGTAACAACTAATTTAAACATGGAGTCTGAGGCAGGTAAGTTAAATTTTAGAGAAGATTAAATCTATAAAGTTGTTTCGCTTAAATTTTTTGATTGGCATCTAATTTGCTTTCTGTCATTTATTTATAGACATTATAATTTAACCTACTTCTTTAGGGATTAATTTAGACTCTTCTCTTATTTTAAATCTCTGAGACTTAATATATTTAGTGACCATATACATAAATATTTAAATCAACCTAATTATATAGTATAAGAGGCAGTTTGGTGTCTGTTCTATACAAAGAATGTTGTTATTCATTACTGAGACATAGTGAAAGGGATAACTGGGGGCATAAGGGGGCATACCTTGTTGGCAAGAGCCAAGTGTGATTACAAGAGTTAGATTTTAGACTTTACCTCACCTCAGTTTGATCCTAGAAAACTCAGGCAAGAATAAAGTAATGTAATGAAGTCACTGAAGTTCCCCAGTTCAGTTCTTCTGAACACCACTTCATTCTGTAGCCACACACTGGTCTCCCTCAGCCACTGTCAGCCATGTTGAGAAAGCATGCCATTTGTTATACAGGCAGGGAGGCAGGAGATCTCAGTTAATCAAAATTGTGCTAAATCTTTTGTGCTGTTTCACTTAATTCTAAAGATTCTGGGTGATAGATTGTGTGTTGCCCTGTTTATTGATAAGGAATCTGAAGCAGAGGTATAACGTGTCTAATAACTGATAGAGCCAGAATTCAAAACCTGACTTACTAAGTGCTTATCCTTACCAGTTCTAAAGAAAGAACTTAAAATGAAAGCTTTGTATATTGTGTGTACTATTATCTTTTTGTGTAGAGTGATGCATTCAGAAAAATCAAGTTCTGAGAGGTGGATACTCATTCATTTGAAGACTGGGTACTTTTCTACTAGTTACCGTTTTATTCTTCTAGTCTGACTCATTTTAGTAAACAGGAATATTGAACTTTTTTTTTTAATTAGATCTTTATAGTTATACATAGTAATTGGATTTGAGGACATTTTTTAATTAAACAATACTTAAGGGATCCTATATAGTGATTTCCCCTTACCATGATCTGGAGAGATTGAACTACAGTCTTGAAAGTAAAACACATTCTTGGTTTTCAATATGTCCTTGTGTTATGCTGAGCTCTGTTCTTTAGGACATAATTGAAAGTTTGCCAGATACTTGAATTAAGCAGTAACCATTTAAGATTTTAAAATCCTTTGGTTACACACATTTTTTGTTTTTGTTTGTGTGGTACTGTGGATTGAAGCCAGAACTTTATACATGCTGGACAAATGCTCTTCACTGAGCTACATCTCCAGTCCTTTTATATTTTTTTAAAATATTTTTTTAGTTGTCAATGAATCTTTTATCTATCTATCTATATATTTATCTATTTATTTTTATGTAGTGCTAAGGATCGAACCCAGAGCCTCACACATACCAGGCAAGCACTCTACCTCTGAGCCACAACTCTAGCCCTATTTTATTTTGAGACAGGGTTTCACTAAGTAGCCCAGACTGACCCCAACAGTCTTCTGAGTAACTGAGATTATAGGCCTGTGCCACCATGCCCAGTTGGTTATATAGATTTTTGTTGTAATTTTTTGTTTTATTAAAATTTAGAATATTCTGGTAACTTCCTACCTTCCTTCCCTCCTTCCATTTGAATTCAGGGGCACTTTACCACTGAGCTAAGTCCCTGACTCTTTTTATCTTTTTAAAAAATATTTATTATTTTAAAATTTATCTGTCTGTTTACTACTTTTGGGTACCAGGGATTGAACTTGGGGACACTCAACCACTGAGCCACATCCCCAGCCTGATTCTGTATTTTATTTAGAGGTAGAGTCTCTTGAAGTTGCTTAGCACCTCACCATTGCTGAGGCTGGTTTTGAACTTGCGATCCTCCTGCCTCAGCTTCCTGAGCCATTGGGATTATAGGCGGGCACAGTAGTGTTCCTGGCCCCCCTTTTTTAAAAAAATATTTAGTTTTTAGTCATAGGTAGATATAATATTTTATTTTTTTATGTGGTGCTAAGGATCAAACCTAGTGCCTCATACATGCTAGGCGAACGCTCTACCTCTGAGCCACAACCCCAGCACTCCTGGCCCTTTTTAAAAACTTTTTAAAATCAGGGCCTTGCAATCCTCCTGCCTCAGTCTCCCTAGTTGCTGTGATTACAAGCATGCACCACCATGCCTGGCTTGTAAATTATCTTTGATCTGTCTTTTTATGAAAGAATATTTTGTTGAACTGGGAATGCAGTTTAGTGGTAAAGTGCTGACCTAGTATGCACAAGGCCCTGGGGTTGGAACCGAGCACCACACACAAAAAATATTTTTTCATTTTGTGTTCTTTTAACTATTATCAGAGTATCAAAATTAGGTTAAAATCAGGTCTTATTTTGTTTATATAGGAAAAAACAGGTTTTTTTTGGTAGAGGGGGACTATAGATGTAAGTATAAAATTAAGTATTAGGATAATAATCTACTCTCTTGTTTATTTAGTTACTGGTAACACTCAGTTTTTAGGAAAACACACACTAATAATGCTCATTTGCTTCCCTTAATGTAAGTTCCATAAGTACAGGATTCTTGTCTATTTTATTTACTATGTATGAATGCCTGAAGTGATGCTTGGCACATAATAAGTGCTAAATTAATATTTATAATATGAATGTATATAATCACATTATGATATGAACATAAGTAATAACATTGATTATGAAATGGGATAACTAAAGAACTTTTAATTTTTTTCTTATGGATATCATAGGCCACTTCTAAATTAATGACTAGATATCAAATTAAATGCTATAGAACTTAAAGTTTACTTTGTTTCCATTGCAGCTGTGGACAAATTGAATGTAATTGATGATGATGTGGAGGAAATTAAGAAATCAGAGCCCGAGCCTATTTATATTGATGAGGTAGAGTCCTTCTTTTGTTTTAATAGTTAAACTATCAAGACTTTTCAATTGTATTCTTTGAGAACGCTTGGGAAGAGTAATTTTGTATTCACTGAAGTTAAAACTTCTTTGACTTTTTATTAGGATAAGATGGATAGAGCCCTGCAGGTACTACAAAGTATAGATCCAGCAGATTCAAAACCAGATTCCCAAGACCTTTTGGATTTGGAAGGTACTTAGTGAATATTGAGATTACTTTAATAATGTTTATTATTTTAGCTACTCATATTATTATGAGTTTCTTCTGCCTTGAGATTAGAAATCCAAGGTGGAGAACAGACTAGTGCAGTAAAATAGTAAAAGTATCATTTGAAAGATGTTGCTGTTCCTTCATATCCAAGGAGATCTTGGTATTTCTGTAAGCCCACTGATGAAATTGGTGTTTTGGTGTCCAAAAGACAGAATTAGAAATAAAAGCCTATTAAATTAATTTAACCAAAAAGTTTAAAAGTCTTAATTTAAAGGTGACTCTAAAGGTCCACATGTGCATGTTCAATGTTAACTTTGAAAGGTAGACATTTGATGCATGCTAATGTGTCCTTTAGTTTGTAAGTAATGTAAAGCAATTAAAACAAATTTTTTCATGCTTTTCTAAAGTCTTTTGTGAGAAAAATGTCTATAATAAATGAATAAATCTTCTTAAATCTTTTTATGGGTATAGAATATTTTATCGGAGCTGCTTATTTTATCTGTGTTTAGATTTGGAAATATATAAAATTTTTAAATTTTGAAATGCCTTAAATAAAAGTGTTCATATTTAATCTGCACATGGTAGTTACATATTTTATACTATAGCTTAAGTTTGTTTTATGTAGTTAATTTGTTTTCTAGATAACTTTTGGGGATAATTTCAAATGTCATAGTCTGTAAACTTAGTTAATAGGACCAGGATGAGATTTTTATTTTAATTTTGATCTTGCCTTTGATTACATGATAGAAATATGTGTAGCAATGATGCTGAAATAGTATTAACATTCAATCTTTTATAGTCATTCTCAGTATATTATGGATGGTGCTGTATTTAAAAAAATTGTTGAAATTGGCTTAAACTGAATTAAATTCTTACATTTTTAAGCATTTTTGTATTTACAGATATCTGTCAACAGATGGGTCCAATGATAGATGAAAAACTTGAAGAGATTGATAGGTGAGATTTTTCATGCAAAGAATGAAAAGTAGAGTTTTCATAGGTTTACTTGTTTGGGCAAGCTTAGAACTAGTGATGGTTTTGGGCAAACTGTATTATCTGTTGCAATTATTTTATAGACTCCAGAAGCTAATAGCAAGGAGGTGCTTTTCAGTTTGGTAACAATTTTTTTCATGGCAGTATGAATAGTATGCATAAAATCCTGGACTCTTGTTCTTATCATTCCATTTTTTTACTTGGGCTGGAATTGAGGGGATATTGAGCAATGAAGAATAAAGTGAATAAAGAATAAGATGAACAGGAATCTTAGGCAAATATCATTAATATCATTATGTGAAACGTAGTTTCAAGTGAAATTTTCCTGATTTGGGAAGCTAATCCAAAGCAACAATTTTTTTCTTCTTTTTCTCTTCCTGTGTTCCTGTGTTTCTGTTGTCCTTCTAATTTTATTATCCCAGCTAGTTTTACTGTTCCTAGAAATAGCAGCAGCACTGGAGGATGGGCTATCAGAGTTGTAAGCTTTTAACTTGGTTCTGACATCTGTTATTCTTCCGAGTTTTCTCTCTGAAGTTAGAGGAAGAAGCTATAGTAGAGGAAAGGCAGGAGATGAGACCTTCTTATTCTATTGTCATCCTTTCTAGCCCTACACAAGCTAAGTGAACGGGCTACCGCTGAATTATATCTCTAGTCTTAGCCCCTCTTTATTGAAATGCTATGTAAACAACACAAGAAGAAAGGGATCAAGTGGGACCAAAGTGTGAAGGAGAACAGAAAGTACTTTACTTTTTTCCTGTCTCTACAGAGAAGTACCTTCAGCAAGGCTTTCCAGTCACTAAAAATTATAATCTTTGTTCCATGGAGCATTTTTCATAAATCTTTTGTGTTTTCTACAAAAGTTAAAAATAAATCCCTGTGACAGTTAATGATATGATGGTGACAGTTTCATCATATTTTTAGAGAAAGCAGTAAATATGTATTGCTTTGTTTCACTGCAAGGAGTTAATGGTTATTATATAATCAAATTGGAAAAGATTTAAAAGAAAAATGGTCAGCATTAAGTAGGTATGACTAGCAGTATAGTTACAAACTTTTCTGGAGCCTAAAAATAATTCACATCACCTTAAGAGAGAATTTTGGATAAACATGAAAACAACTCCAAAAATGTTTAGATAGGTAAGAGATCTATTATCTGAACTGTGTTCTAAACTTGTACTATACTTCTGAAGTAATTTCTGTAGCCCTGATCTAGATGCTTCTTCATTCTTTTCCTGTGTATTCCATGTGTTACTTTTGTCTGCCTTTATTCACTAGTATTTCAGTTTGGTCTGTCCATCCTTCCTCAGGGAATATCTTTAGTCCCAACTTTACCATAAAGCCTTTTTGGTCTACCGTAGCCCAGAATAATCTCTTCTAAATTCTTCTTTTTTCTACCTATTTCATGTAATTTTGCATTCAGTTATATGTTATGTCATTTGCTATTTTCTTAACCTGGTCTCCCTAATAGCTTGTGATTTACTTTCTGCTTTTTCTCTTTCTTTCAGTATAGTTTTGAGTATAGTTTAGTAAAAATTTGTTACTGATTCGAAGTTATATATCTCAGATCTTTAAAGGTGATTTCATACACACTTAATTTCTGTAGATTTAGGTGGTTTGTCACAGATACATCTGAAAGTAGTTTAACTTTATTTATACATTCATGCAACAGGAAACAAGCACTTTCTGTTTTTGTTGTTCAGAGGGAAATAGCAAGGCTTATAAGTTTTGATAAAGCTCATACAGATCATTTACTTGGTTACTCTGTATCTTTTTGCCTGCCTCTGCCTCCTACCTTTTTTGGTTACATTGAAAGAACCACATCCAATAAACAGGCTTTTGGATACTTTAAGCCAGATGAAAAGTGGCCATTTGACTTTTATAAACTTGGAAATTGCAAAAAAAAAAAAGAAGTTGTTTATTATTCCCAAGGGAACAGACAAAATTGTACCAAGTCAGAAGGGAAGGATTTGCTCTGGAGTTCCTTGAACAAATGTGAAAATGCTCTTATTTGGATTTGTTATTTCACAATAAGGTGCCTGGTTTCACCTACTTTCTCAAAATCAACCAATAGATAAGAACAGTAGAGATCTCCATGCATATACATTGCTTTTATTTGTATTTTCAAGAGTAATTTTTTTATTTAAATAATTTTTTCAGTTGATCTTTTTTACCATATAAGCAAATAAAAAGGTGATTTTTATTTTTTAAATAAGAGTTTGCTCTCATTTTAGTCATATTGTACTTCACAGGGGCTGTGGGTCTTTATAATTACTTCCACTCAGGAACTTTTTGTTTATAATTAAATTTTCAACATAAACCTGTAATATAGTAAACTAAATTCTTCTAGCACCAGAATTATGAATTGAATGCATTTTATGATATGTGGAAAGGATATTATGAAGTTATATTAGCCTGGCTACTACAAGAATTAAATAATTTTTCTTCCCGGTTTCTCATTGTGAATATTCTTTCATTGTATATGAAAAGAACCTTTTAAAATATGAATGAAGAGTGTGCTAAATTTAAAAAATAATTTACATTGCTAAATATATACCTAAAATGAGAAGAGTATGAAAATGCTTTTCTCTTCTGTATCAGGAAGCATTCAGAATTGTCTGAATTGAATGTAAAAGTCCTGGAAGCTCTGGAACTATATAACAAATTGGTGAATGAAGCACCAATATATTCAGTCTATTCAAAACTCCATCCTCCAGCACATTATCCATCTACATCTGCTGGGGTTCCAGTGCAGGTGAGCATGTTTTCTGAGAACATGTTTTCAAAGTTATAGTTTTGAATTAAAAAAAATGTTTTGAAATATTGAAATTTCTGTGGTCCCTGAATAAAATTATAAAACCAGTCTTTGTTTCTAGAAATATTGGCTAAACATTAATGTTCACCAGGACAAATTAGTTACTGATAATGTCACAAAAACACTTAGTTCAATTTTATCATGAATGAAAACAGTATTAAATATATAGGGGGTATTCTGGTTCTTCGTGTGTTTTTGTAAGAATAAAACATAAAAATCTTTAAATATAAATCCTTTGTAAGTATAAACTACACATCCTTTGATTTAGGATCTGGTGTATCAAAGGTTCTCTGCGTGAGGTACTAGTGCTGTTGTTGCTATTCAGCAAGAAGATTGAACATTTCTTTAAAAATCTTTTTTCAAGATTTCTTTGACATATAATTATAACAGCACTTAGTTAATGAACTTTTGGTCTCAGAACATATTTATTTTTTGTTAGTTCATGACTTAAATTGTTAAAAAACTCATGCATAATAAAAATATGATACAGGTCTATGAGATGTAGGTGCCATAAGCTATCTGTAAACAGCATCTTTTTGCAATACTTCTCACTTTTTTTTTGTGCTTGCCAGATAACATGAATACTTATATCAGTATCCCCATTCTCAAGGCTTTTTCAAATTTTAGCTAGTTAACCAAACAAAATAATCTTGGATGAATACATTTTATGTTAATTTATGAAAACTAGTATGTAAGAGAGTGTGTGATAGAGACACTAGAGGGAAAAGGTAGAATATGAGTACATAAATTAGATGACTTAGTACAACATAATTGTTAAGGTAAAGAATGGTTACTGTAGTTAACAGTCACATCATACAAGATGCATTTATCAAATATGCCATACCCTGAATTTCTGAAAATTACTTCTGAATGTAAGAAGAACTTCTGGGTGCAGAAAGACTGCCAGTTATTCAGTATTGCTGGCTTTCAGAGTTGTTTGCTACTGCTGTGAAACTAGAACAAAATAGAAATGTCTGCACAATTGTATAATAGAACTGCATGTTCACCTCTTGTGTATAAAGGGATATTTGTTATTCATGGATCAGGTATTTGTGTTAAGATGCATTTTATTTACAGTCTACAATCTATATTTTTCTAAGTGCAACTAGTTTCATTACTTTTTTCTTTTTTGGTACTGGGGATTTTTTGGTATAGGGGTACTTGACCTCTGAGCTACATTCCCACCCCTTTTTGTTTTTTATTTTGAGACAGGGTCTTGCTAAGCCGAGTTGCTGATACTGGCCTTGAATTTGAAATCCTCCTGCTTCAGCCTCTTTAGTCGCTGAGTATAGAATGCTACCACACCCAGTACAACTATTTCTTCAAAGTTGATTTTCTATCAGTTTGATTCTTCATATAATCTCTATTTATACTGCTTGCACATAATACTACTTGAAACATTCAAAAGTTTCTTTGAAAAATTTATTAGAAGCAGGTGGAGTAATACACTGTTAGTTATATCTGTGAGGACCATTCAGGAACCCTGAACTGCAGAAGAGTCTATTCTTCCAGTCTTATCCTCTTAGCTGTGAGTTGTTTCATGTTTCCTCAGGAGATAATGTGATTGCACATAACATAGTTTATCTGGCATTTCTAATTTTCATGTGAATAATCTTTGCTTTTAAAGTAGCACAATTTGTTTTATGTGATGGCACATACATGTAATCCCATGACTACATGAGATTGTGACTCAGGAGATTGAGGCAAGAGGATCACAAGTTCAGGACCATCCTCAGCAACTTAGACTCTGCCTCCAAATTAGAAAAGAAGGAGAATGAACCAGGCCCAGTGACACACACCTGTAGTCCTAGTGGCTCGGGAGGCTGAGGCAGGAGGATGCAAGTTCAAAGCCAGCCTCAGCAATTTAGTAAGGCTCTAAGCAATTCATCGAGATCCTGTCTCTAAATAAAATACAAAATAGGGCTGGGGATATTGCTCAGTGGTTAAGCACCCCAGTACCAAAAATAAATAGATAGATAGATAGATAGATAGATAGATAGATAGATAGATAGATAGCAGTAGTAGGGGCCAGGTGTATGTTAGAGATGTAAGTCAGTGGTAGAGCATGTGTGGGTTCAGTCCCCAGTACTGAAAAGAAAGAAATGTAGGAGAGAGGGAGGAAGGACATAACCTAATTTAAAACCAGAGCAGTGATACAATAGACATTGCCTGCCATCTTGATAACATTTCTTTTCCAACCTCTTTTCCTATAGGAAGGTGTTGGATGAAGGTCACCATTCTCACGGTGACTTGAGGTGATGTTGGACTTCCCTTCATGGGAGTTTCTATGACTCTACGTTTCTTTACAGCAAGACATGTTACTGAGTAAATAGGTAGTTTGGGTAGATTTCAGCTTACTACTTGAAAGTAAACTCTCTCTCCTCTTTCTCCCAACCTCCACAAAATAAAAGAACAACCAAGCAAATAGTAGATTTTTGTAGATTTGGTACTTCGAGAGTTTGGAAGCTCTCTGCTTTTTATTAGATATTTTAAGGAGATGTTTGGGACAGCAGTGAAGTCAACTTTTTCTTTTTGGTTAATAGACTTATCCAGTTCAATCACATGGTGGAAACTACGTAGGTCAAAACATTCACCAAGTAACTGTTGCCCCAAACTACAGCCTAGGAACAGATCATATTGGTTCGCTGCGATCTCTGCCTCCAAGTGTAAATTCCTCAGTAACAACACAGCCTGCTCAAACTCCATATTTAAGGTAAGTTTTGACAGCCATCTTAATTTTCCACAGACTTTTTGAATCAGAATATACTGACCCTACACTTTGTAATAATAGTTCCAATTTTTACTTTTAAAATGAAATCATAATGTGGGTGTGGTGGTGTATACTGTAATCCCAGCTAGTTGGGAGGCTGAGTCAGGAGGATCACAAGTTCAAGGCCAACCTGGCCAAAATGGGCTGAGGATATAGCTCAGTGATAGTGCACTCCTAGGTTCAATTTCTAGTACCATACATGCACACACACAAAATTATATAGAAATGCACATTCATAGTCCCATGAACTGAAATGGTGCTACTCTAACTTTGTTACTCATACTGTGATGGTTGCCTAGATATAAGCCTACAGTTTAGTTCCCTAGAACAAAATAAAGCTAACTGTCCTTTGTGAGGACTAAGCCTTTGTTGTGCTTTA
Organism: Ictidomys tridecemlineatus; assembly: GCF_052094955.1. Taxonomy (NCBI): domain Eukaryota; kingdom Metazoa; phylum Chordata; class Mammalia; order Rodentia; family Sciuridae; genus Ictidomys; species Ictidomys tridecemlineatus. The sequence continues at coordinate 123,173,647 of NC_135483.1, read as the reverse complement.
GCACTGTACTATAATCCACCTAGTGAAATAGTCCCAGACTTATTTATCTGTTTGTACTTCTAAATATTAGAAAACTATTATTACTTTGTCCTTTAAGAGAAAGTATGTTTGAGCTGTGGAATTTGGGGCTTAATTTTTTATACAAACACTTCTGAGAATCATGTTTTAAATCTTTCCTTATTCACTTTGTTCTATCACAGAAGATATTTGTGTATAATGATCTCCAAAGTCCCTTTTCACTCTTATCATGAGTGTGAGTTTTAGACATTACTTAAAAATTAAATAAAACTGTTTATATTGATGTTTGGTTAAGATAAAATATAAAATTTTATTATTCTAAATGACACTAAAAATATGGAGGAAAAAAGACTGGTATGGTGTTGACATTAATTCTCCTGCATTGCTAACTGCATTTGGTATATTTTCTTTTTTTAGCACTGAGGATTGAACCCAGTGTTCTCTACCACTGACCTACACCTCCATGTCTTTATTTTATTTTTTGAGAAAGGTCTTACTAAGATGCCCATGCTGGCCCTGAACTTGATCCTACTTCTTCAGTTTCCCAAGTAGCTGGGATTATAGGTGTGCACTCAGTTAAAATGAAATATATTTTAAAATAAATGTATGTCATATTAGTTACAGGAAGAAACAGAAGTCCTGAAATATGGTGTGATTTTTCAACTTAGCTTGGTGTTTTTATATGTGGTAGTAAAATACCGTTCTGAACTATCCCAAGGATTCAGGGTGCTCTGCAGATTATACTGTTTTCTCTTTAAAAGTGAAAGTTCCTTTCAAAGGAAAGTTGGAAGGGTGTGTGAGGAGAAAGTGCTGTGTTGGAAAATGGGAAAGGGAGAATATGGGCTGGAAAATATACATTGAACCAACTCTGTCCTCATTGGAGTTGGCCATAGTCAGAACAGGATCTTCTCAGTTTTTAAATGTTTTTGCTGAGAGATATTCAAGAAAGCAAATTAAATAAGATTTATACTTTTATATTCTCTTGCTTTTTGAGCACTCTTCTCTTCTTACCAAATATAAAAATTATATACAGTATTTGGTAGTTGGAGTGATTAAATTATAACCAGAACAGCAGAGCTACATAAACTTAAAAAAGATTGAAAAGTCAATTTTTGTCATGATGATTGATCCTGACCATAATCTAGATAATGTAAATATGATTTTCTTCTTTAAATTTTGTTTGTAGCACTGGACAAGACACTATTTCCAGTCCTCCTTATATGAACCAGAACTCTAACCTTCAGTCAGCTACTGGTACAGCTGCTTACTCACAGCAGATGGGGATGTCTGTGGATATGTCATCTTACCAGAACACTACTTCCAATATGCCGCACCTGGCAGGCTTTCCCATGGCAGTCCCAGCTCAGTCGGTTGCACAGCAGCAAACAAACTATCATCAGCAACCTCTCCTTTAGAGAAAAACCAAGCATTTTTTGTGGAAACCTTCATAAGTGTCACTTGTGATTCTAATCTGAAAATATTAAAAGGAAACTTTTTCCCTCTGAACTCAAAAGGACCATGAGTAAATAAAAGCACAAAACCTAACTTACTCTAAAGGCCATAAAAGTTTTTTTCAGACCAGTTTGTTTGAAGTCAGAGGCAGCTTAAAGATGCTCCCAGTTAGTTTTGTCATACTTTCAAATGTCTTTCCGTGAATCTGGACACCCAATAAGTAGCTTTATGACACTAAACAGTATGAGATAGAAGTGTAAAAATTTTACTTTAAAGAAACCATTGTTACCATTGTTTATCCCACAAAATGTCTTAATGAGAGAATTGAAGACCTTTAAATATTTTTTGTCTGCTTTTTTTTTTTTTTTTTTTACCATTTCCCACACACTGTTGTATTAAAAGGCGAGGGAACATCTTTTTTTGTATAAGCATTTCGTTTGCCAACATGCTTTCTTTTGGCTCCTTAAATTGCAGTTGTGTTTGCAGTACTGTCAGTTTTGCTCTCAGTGTTATGTTGAGTAATAATTAGCATATAATTGTCTACAGAAACAAGAGCGATTTGGAAGGAACAAAAATGTTTTCTGTTATTAATAGCAAAAACTATGTAAATGCAGATGTGTGAGAAAGCACTTAGCCATTTCCCTACTCATGCCCATAGTGGGCTAAAGAATTTCCATTCCCTGAGGATAAACATTTTCTTCTCTACAAGCATCTTTATATTTAAAATTGTCACTAATGACCTTATCAAATCACTTTGGTCATTGTCTGATGCAATATGATCCATTTATTTTACTTCCTATGTTGTGATATGCAGAGATTCTACGTTTCTTTTTTAAGGATTATGCCTGACTTTGAGCCATGAGACATACCTAATAATTTGATGTGATATAAACCAAGCATGGATGATAAGTGAGTTTTTATTGAAGTCTTGTTATTGTAAAAGAAGTGATTCAAATACCACTGCTAAGATGTCATCGTGCCAAGCTATTGAAAAATATCATCTCCTTTCACAAGTAATTCTGAACCTTTGGAATAATAGCAGGTGATGATTTGATAGAAGGCAATGGATTGATAGACAGTTCAGTCAGTTTTTCTGAAGCCCATGTTTTAAAAATTAGTTTATAGCTAATAGATTCCACATACTGTAGAAGTTGGTAGAAAACCAATAAGGATTATTTTCTCTCTTCAAAATTTGCACACTACTTTATTATCTACCAACTTTTTACATAGTATAATATTGAAAATGCATATACTTATAGATAAATGATATTTAGAATGGGAAAAATAATGGACATAAGTTGAATATTTAAAAAGTTAAAACTTTTTTGCATGGATTCTAGATTTCTATATTGGTTTTTTAAAGAAAATAATCTTTCTAATAAGAATCCATTTGAAAACAGACTACAAATTTTGTCATTTATCTATTTACAGGAATTTTATTGTAAGGATATACCTTTTTCAAAGATACTTTGTTCCAGAACAAAATACTGTATATAATACTTGGTCTATATTTTAAAAGGAAAACAAGCAGTATTTGAAAACTTAGTTTTTGTTGTATTATTTCTAATCAGGTATCAAAAGGAAGTTTTAACCTTCCATACCATTTTTACTTTTTCATTTAGTATTTTCCTTTCAGATAAATTCAGCTATATACTTATAAAAAATATTCTAAAATGGCACCTTGCTTTTTTAATTACTTTTTTAGTTGTAGATGGATACAATATCTTTATTTTGTTTATTTATTTTTTTATGTAGTGCTGAGGATCGAACCCAGTACCTCACACATGCTAGGCGAGTGCTGTACCAGTGAGCCATAACCCCAGCCCCTAAAATGGCACCTTACTTTTTAGAAACAAATTATTTGTTCTTTAAGAAAGAAAACAAAATTTAAGAAACATCCAAAGCTGCTTTTGGTAATTCAAGTTAGTATTTGCATATATAGAGAGAAAAAATTTTACATTTTTCTTCCAAACTGTATTTAATAAATTAATTTTAATGTTTGTGTAAATATACTATATTTAATTGTGTCAAATTGGAAAAGTTTAGTTCATCATAAGCCTTTGAGCCAGTATAAATACTGCACACCCACTAAATTGGAATTGACCAATTCAGCTAATGTAGTTTTGGAATAATAAAATGTATGACATGTATATAAATGGTGTATATTGGCATTAATTTGTGAACATTTATATATGTAAAAATTTATTCCTCTTAAAAATAATTTTATTTTTGCCATTATAAGGAGTTTTGTGTTGCAGGTTGATAGTATAAAAATTATGTTAAATTTGAATTGACCTGACTCTTACTATTAATAAGAATGGCAAGGTTGTTCTTTTCTTTCCATAATTTTATAGATTTTATTTATTTTAAGACATTTATAACTAAATGTTTTTGCCAAAGGAATGGTCTAACTTGAGATTTCTACATTGGGTTCACACTTACTGTTTTAATATCAAAAATTTTAAAAATAACTTCTTTTTCATATGAAATCTTAGTACCTTAGAAAGAATTCCTGCAAATTTATAATGGAATTGATTTTAATGTAGAAAATGCCACTGGTATTAAAATACATGAAGTGGGATATGTTCATATAGTTTGAAAAATGTACAGCTAACCAATATTGCCTAATTTGTGGAACTTTATGTAGAAAATTACCTGAACATTAAATAATTATATAATATCATTTATTTGAAATTATTTACAGGTGCATTGTCATTTTGTACTATTTTGAGTGGAGATCCTTTCTCAAAATAAAATACAAAGGTCTAGGGTTGTAGTTCAGTGGTAGAATGCCCCTAGGTTCAATCCCTAGTACTGCAAAATAAAAATAAATAAATAAATAATAATGTGGTTGGGTCGGAGATGTAGCTCAGTGGTAGAGCATGTGTACATCCCTGAGATTGATCGCCAGTGCTATAAATAAATAAATAGGCTTGTGAATTTAAAATAAATAAATATTTATATTATATGTATATTTCTTGAATTCCAGGAGAGGATCTATTGAATTGTCAATATGATGAGAAAACTGAAGTTATTTTTTTTTTTTTTTTTTTTTTATTGTTGGTCGTTCAAAACATTACACAGTTCTTAATACATCATCTTTCACAGTTTGATTCAAGTGGGTTATGAACTCCCAACTTTACCCCGTATACAGATTGCTGTTTCACATCAGTTACCCTTCCATTGATTGACATATTGCCTTTCTAGTGTCTGATGTATTCTGCTGTCTGTCCTATTCTCTACTATCCCCCCTCCCCTCCCCTCCCTTCCCCTCCCCTTTTCTCATCCCTGTTTAATGTAAATCTTCTTCTCAAGCTCTTCATCCTTACCCTGTCCTTGTTTACTCCCCTTATATCAAAGGGGTCATTTGGTATTTGTTTTTTAACGATTGACTAGCTTCACTTAGCATAATCTGCTCTAATGCCATCCATTTCCCTCTAAATTCTATGATTTTGTCGCTGAAGTTATTTTTAAAAATTTTAAATTATAGATGACATAGCACTGATTTATCATTTGTTTATATCAAAAGGTAGTTTTATTTACATCAGTTTCAGTAAGTAAAAGGAGGACTCATTTAATTTTTATTTGATTTAGTTTTCTTTTGAAGATTCAAAGTTTATTTTAAAAAATTTTCCCCAGAGATGAAATTATTCTAATTTTATCAAGCTAAATTTGAATTTGGAAGTTTTTTTTTTAAACTTACTGGATCTAAAAGAAATATGCTGCTGCTTACATAGTATAAAAAAATGAATAGTAGCCCCCTCAGATTTATGTCTACCTGGAATGTCAGAATATAACCTTATTTGGAAACAGTCTGTGTAGATGCAATTAGTTAAGGATCTTGGGTAGAAATCATTCTGGATTTAGAGTGGGCTCTAAATCCAATGCTGAGGTCCTTAAGAGAAGACCCAGTGAACAAGGTCATGTGAAATGGGGGCAGAAGTTGCAACTATGCTGCCACAAAGCAAGGACTGCCTGAGATCACCAGAGTATGTAAGAGGGAAAGGATTCTTCCCTAGAGCCTGCAGAAGGAACATGGCCTACCTAACACTTCAATTTCAGACTCCTGGTCTTCAGAACTGTGAGAAAATAAACTTTGACCATTAAGCCTCCAAGTGTATGGTACTTTGTTACGAAGTCTTAGGAGACTAACACACATGGCTAAAAATGTGCAAAGAATTCTGAGTATCAAACACGTGGAACTTTTACAAGTTTGCCTAAAATCAGCCCAAGAGTTCTGAGAAAAATATATAGTCTAGTAACAGGTTTTTTTTTTTGTTGTTGTTGTTTGTTTTTTGGTACCAGGGATTAAACTCAGGGGCATTCAACCACTAAGCCACATCCCCAGCTATTTTTTTTTAATATATTTTAGTTGTCAATGGATCTTTATTTATTTATATGTGGTTCTGAGTGAACCCAGTGCCTCACACATACTAGGCAAGTGCTCTGCCACTGAGCCACAACGCCACCCCACACCCAGCCATTTTTTGTCTCACTGAGTTACTTAAAGCCTTGCTTTTGCTGAGGCTGGCTTTGAACTTGCAGTCCTCCTGCCTCAGCCTCCTGAACTGCTGGGATTACAGGTGTCTGCTACCACACCTAGGCAGTAGCATTCTTTTGATTTTTGCTAAAACAATGAAATTGCTTGGATAGATGAAGCTAAGACTCCTGTAAATTCCATAATTCCATTTTACTGTTTTTTGTTTTTTTGTTTTTTTTTGATACCAGGGATTGAACTCAAGGGCACTCAACCATTGAGCCACATCCCCACTCTATTTTAAATTTTATTTTGATATAGGGTCTCACTGAGTTGCTTAGGCCTTCACTAAGTTGCTGAAGGTGGCTTTGAACTTGTGATCCTCTTGCCTTGGCCTGCTGAGCTGCTGGGATTACAGGTGTATGCCCCTGCATCCTGCTCCATTTTAGGGATTCTTAATCCCACGCCTACATTTCAGTAATATATTTCTTTGTGCTAGAGGTGTTTATGAGGTTACAATTGTTTTTTCCATTTACTGTCTACTACTCTGCCCCTCTTGATTAATGGATATTTAATGATGGGAAAAATCTTAAAAGGTGAACAGAAAAACAGATAAGAAAAAAAAATTGGTTGGATATTTCCCTACAAAGAATGAAGATTTGGTTTTGTTCTTATTTATACCATTTACTATTCTAATGGGGAAAATAAAGGCTTTCCAATACTTTCAAAGTAGGAAAGTGATCTTTACTGATTACATTTTGGTCTACATAACAAAATTAATCATTTTAAAGTAAACAATTTCATGGCTTTTATAATTCTGTACAATTGTCACCTCTAGTTCAAAAACTAGACCTTTTTGTGTCTGGCTTCTTTGACTTTAATGACGTTGTCTTGTACTTAGCATAATGTTTTTGCTGTTCATTTCTATTATAGTGTGTATACTAGGATTTTATTTCTTTTCATGGCATAGTAATATCCATTTTACGTATATACCACAGTTTATCTGTTCACCTATTGATGAATATTTGAGCTATTTCTACTTTTTGACTATTGTGAACAGTACTATGAATATGGAGATTTGAGTAACAATTTCCAGTTCTTTTGGATATATACCTAAAAATGAAAGTGCTGAATCATATATTAATCCTACATATGACCTTTTGAGGAACTGCTGAATTTTTCCTCAGCTGAACCATTTTACATTTCTGTTAATAATTAATGAGAGTTCCAGTTTCTTCATCTTTTGCCATACATCACTGTGAGATGGGTGGGGTCCCAAATGGTTTATTGGGTAGAAAATGCCTTCAGATATGAGAATAGTAATGCATGGAAGAGCAAAATAGTGGATATATCTATTAAATTTGTACATTATAGTGCAATTAGCTCTGTCACACAGGTAGATTGGGGAATCCAGAGCTTGTTGAGATAAATAGATGGGCTCATTCTGAGAATTGGTGTGGCTCTCATACAGATTGAGTTAAACATTGCAGCACTGGAAACGAGAAAGCTTCCAGTGTACAGTTTTACAAACAGAAAAAAGCTAAATTCAGGGTTGCTGTGAAGAAGAAGTAGGTGACATCAAGATCAGAGTAGTGGAGTTGAAGACTTGTGGACCGGGAGCCCAGGCAAAACCTGGTTTCTGCATGAGCCAAGATTGCTGAGAAAAAGTCCAGCCTGAGCTCCAGGCTCTGTTATATTTTGGATGAGGGCCAAATGCTTTAGAATCAACATACATTATGTATTGGGGATTGAACCCAGGGCCTCATGCATGCTGGACAAACATCCTACCTCTGAACCTTCTTGCCATACTTCTTGGCAGTCTTTCTAACCTCTTCTACTCTCACATATGCTAGACTATAACCGCCAACTCAAAATTCCTCAGAAGCCAATTTTTCTTTTTCATACCTATTTGAACGTGTTATATATATATATATATATATATATATATATATATATATATATATATATATATATATATATTTTACTGAAATGCTTTTGTCCATCTGATTATCAAATGTCATCCCAAATTTCACTAGCCCCCAAACCATGCTGTGCTTCTGAAGAATCTTGTAACATTTGTCATGTGCATTGGAATGAGCTGTTTATAGATCTGTCTGTGTGGCAGATGCTACATACAGTTTGGCTCATTCAACATGTGTTTCCAACCATCTTCTTATTTAGATTGCTCTATATGAAAGTCAGTAAACAATATAATTGTACTTCCCTTCCTAAATCCATTGCAGTCAGGGTTGGCCACATGACACAGCTTTGACCAATAAGATTTAAGTCAGAGCACAGCCATATCAATGTTTACAGCAGCACAATTCACAATAGCTAAACTGTGGAACCAACCTAGATGCCCTTCAATAGATGAGTGGATAAAAAATTGTGGCATATATACACAATGGAATATTATTCAGCAATAAAAGAGAATAAAATCATGGCATTTGCAGGTAAATGGATGGAGTCAGAGAAGATAATGCTAAGTGAAGTTAGCCAATCCCCAAAAAACCAAATGCCGAATGTTTTCTCTGATATAAGGATGCTGATTCATAGTGGGGTAGGGAGGGGGAGCATGGGAGGAATAGACGAACTCTAAAATAGGGCAGAGGGGTGGGAAGGGAAGGGAGGGGCAGGGGATTAGAAAATAATGGTGGAATGTGATGGACATTATTATCCAAAGTACATGTATGAAGACATAAATTGGTGTGAATATACTTTGTATACAACCAGAGATATGAAAAATTGTGCTCTATATGTGTAATAAGAATTGTAATGCATTCTGTTGTCATATATAAATAAAAATTAATTAAAAGAAAAAAAGTATTTAGGTCAGAGGTTTTGGGGAGAACATTCTGGGAGGAAAGAAAAAACTTTTCAAAGAAGAGGCTGTTCTGACCAAAAGGAAAAAGAAAACGAAAACAAGTCTATCAATTTATGTCACTCAGGTACAATTTTATGGTGAGCATGTTGTCTCTATTGCTCTTAAGAGTTCTCAGCATATTATTCTGCTCTTGTCTCTGTTCTCTGTAGGGGACCTCAGTTTTGGATTCAATTCTTGGGATCTCTATTGCTATTATGTGAATGGTAGGATGTTAGTGATCATTATTATAAGGGCTCTTTGTAAAAAAGTAAAAAAATTTTTCTTTAAATTTTAAAGAAGTATGTTGTATACATCTTTTTTTTTTTTTTTTTTTTTTTTAATTGGTTGTTCACAACATTACAAAGCTCTTGATATATCATATTTCATACATTAGATTGAAGTGGGTTATGAACTCCCAATTTTACCCCAAATGCAGTTTGCAGAATCACGTCGGTTACACATCCACAATTTTACATAATGCCCAATTAGTAATTGTTGTATTCTGCTACCTTTCCTATCCCCTACTATGCCCCCTCCCCTTGTTGTATACATCTTATAGCTGGCTATCAGTTTGGTGTCTTATTGTCATGTATGTTTTTCAATCTGTTTTTATCCATCCCATCAATAAATGTTAATGGTAAAACATGTTTTAAAAAAAAAAACAACTCTTTTCACTTCTTTTGGCTCAGAAAGCAGATTCAGTGCCAGGAGATTTAGTACTGTGAATATGAGGGAGAAAGTATGATGATTTAGGAAGATTGAAGGTACCAGTTTCCTTAATTTTTTTTTTTTTTAGTTGTTTTATATTCAGTGCTGAAAATCGAACCTAGTGCCTCAAACATGCTAGGCAAGCACTCTCTCACTGAGCCACAACCCCAGCCCCTGTTTCCTAAGTGGCTATACCAGTTCTAGATTGTCTTCTTCTGGGTTTCACATGTGGAAGAAAGTAAAATTTTTGTCTATTAACCTTATTTGTCTAAACTGTTACTGGATAGGGTTTTGCTTTTTCTATCTGAAAGCATTACTATCTAGAACTTAGAGCTATGTTTTATTCATTGTTTTCCCAGGGACTAGCATAGGCACATAAAACTTGTATAGAATGAAGAATGAAAATGGATCTAACAGAAAGCTGCATGGAACTTCACAGTGCCTCGTATTCAATAAACTTGAGTTTTCTTTGACCTTTTCTTAACCGTGTGATTGTTTATCATCATTCCATTTTAACATTTCTGAAATCTGAGAATTTATTGTAGGATTTCATTTTATTTTCTTAAGGCTATTTAACTTGATACATCTTAAAATCCAAGTTGACTTAGAAATGAAGGAATATGGCATCATTTTAACTACTGAGAGACAAAGGGACCTTGGGGCCCAGTTGATAAGTGTTAAGAAGTCCAATGATTCATTTTGTTTTAAAAACATATCTCTCTAGAATATTTTGTTGAAGGTCCCTCAAGTAGAATTTGTCTGATGTTTTTCTCATGGTTAGAGTTGGGTTGTGGGATTGGAAGAAGATCACATAGGTAAAATGCCATTCTTACCACGTTATATCAAGGGCATATACTATCTTCTCCCCAACTCTTTTTTTGTGTATTTGGGGATTGAACCCAGGGCCTTAAACATGCTAGGCAAGTGCCATACCACTGAGCCACTCCCAGCCCAAGAGTGCATACTATCACCCTGACATGCTGTTGATCTTGATCACCTAGTAAAGGACACTGTTTGTCAGTTTTCCCCATGTTTCTCTTTCCATCCTGTACTCTGGAAGTCAGTTACTATGCCAAGCCCACACTTAACAGGGTAAGAGTTATGCTTCCCACACTTGAAGGTGAAGTAGCTACATAAATTATTTGGAATTCTGCAGTGAAGATTTGTCTCCTCTCCTCTATTTATTTTACTACTTTTATTACTATAGATTTATTTTATACTTTGAGTTATATTTCAATTCTACTTTGTTTTATTGCTCAAATTGTTCTAGTGTTGGCTACTGGGAGATCTTTCAATTTGTTCCTGTGTCCCTTTGACATGTCTCCATCATTGTGGGTTTGTTTTTTGTTTTTAAAGCACTTCTTTTCTTTCTAGAACCATAAAGTGCTTCAGATTCATTTCATGTATTTCCTGTCCCAGTTCTAGAATCAGCTATTTCTCTAAGGTCCCTTGGGCAGTTTTATTAGCATATGGTATTAGAAACCAAGATTTTGAGGTGGCCTTGGTGTCAGATACCTGTAATCCCAACTACTGGGAAGGATGAGGTGGAAGGTTCCAAGTTCCAGGCTAGCCTGGGAAACTTAGTGAAACCCTGCCCCAAAATAAAAAGGCTGGGAATGTAGGTTGATGTAGAGCACTTGCCTACAATGAATAAGGCCCTAGATTTGATCTCCAGTACCACTAAAAAAGAAAAAAAAAACCAAGATTTTGATACTATATGTATTTATTGCTACTAGGTATTATTGCTTCCAGTCCCTTAGCTGAAAACAGGAAAATATCTAAGTGTGTATTAACCCAAATAAGTACAATATATCTATAAATGTCTTCTTTTGTTTATAACCAAACCATCTATACCTATATTAAACTATACCTGAGTTCATAAAAATGTCTCTGATTCTCATCCATTACCACATGAATCTTTCTAATCATTTCCCCATGCTTATCTATAATCTACTCTAACAGCAGAAAACCTGGCTTCTATTATTTGCCATTCCTTTACTGAATTTTCCAATTCCAGAATATATGTATTGTGATTTCAGAATTGTTAGTCCATACTCTTCAGAAATAGCTTTTACCAGTAGTAGTACTACTCACTTTAGCCTACACACTCCACTCACTTCCAGAGTTCCTGAGGCCAGCACTGTTTTCCTTTATGCCCTTCAGTGATGTCATGTCTTATATTTGTACTACAGATATATATGCACACATGTACATAATACCCACACATATGCATAACACACATGTATATGTATACATACATACATATTTGGTGGGGGGAGTCACTCTGAATTATATCCTGGAACCTCCCACTTTCCTACATGATTTTTTAAAATTTGTATACATCAAGGTTCACTATCCTTTAAAATTTTATAGATTTGGACTGTGCATAACATCATTATTACAGTGTTAAGCAGAATAGTTTCATCACCCTAAAATATCCCCTGTGCTTCACCTACTCAACTTTTCATCTTTATCACTTCCTTCAGAACCAGTGATCTATTAATAGCTCTGCCTTTTTTTGGCTCATAGAAATCTAATAGTAGAAGATATAGTTCAGACTGGCTTCTGTCACTTAGCAATATTCATTTGAGTTTTATGGTTTTTTTAGGGCTTGTTAGCTGAATAGGATTCCACTGTATGGTTATACCAGTTTGTTTATCTATTCAGCCTACTGAAGGATGTTTTGGTTGCTTCCAGTTTGGGGCTATTACATATAAAACCATGTAAACATTTGCCTGCTGGTTTTTGAGTGGACATAGTTTTTATATTAGTTGAGTAAATATTTAAGTGCCCAGTTGTTGGATTGCATGGTAAGATGGTTTAGCTTATTAATAAACTGCTAAACCAAGCTGGTGTGGTGGTACATGTCGGTAGTCTTACCTACTTGGGAGGATGAGGCAGATGGATCACAGATTCAAAGATAGGTGAAGAAGGGGAAGGGAAAAGGGAAGGAGAAGGGGGAGAGGGAGGGGGAAGAAGAAGAAAGAAAGAAAAAAAGAAAGAAACTGACAAACTTGTCTTCTGAGGTAGGTATACATTCTTTTTTTTTTTTAAGCTCTCTTTTTTTTTAACATTTATTTTTTAGGTGTAGATGGACACAACACAATGCCTTTATTTTTATGTGGTGCTGAAGATCCAACCCAGGTCCCACCCGTGCTAGGCGAGCACTCTACTGCTGAGCCACAATCCTAGCCCCTATACTTTCTTTTTAGCATTCTCATCAGTAGTGAATAGAGTTCCTGATACTTACAAGCATTTGCTAGTGTCAGTTTTTCTTTTTTAAGCCATTCTGATAGATATGTATTAGTGGTATTATATTATTGTTTTAATTAGCATCTAATAATAAATGATGTTGAGCATCTTTTATATGCTTATTATCTATATGGCTTCTCTGAATTCTGACTTCTCTGGTAAGATGTCTATTCAAAATTTTTGTCATTTTAATTAGGTTGTTTATTTTTTTATTCCTAAGTTTTGAGAATTGCTTATATGTTTTATTTACAAGTTCTTTATCAGATTTGTGTCCAGCAAAATTTTTTTTCTCCTAGTATTTAGTATGTCTTTTCATTTTCTTAACAAGGTTTTTCACAAAGCCTTAAAATCTTTAAAATTAAAATCTTTCACAGATTTTAATTTTAATTAAGCCCAACATATCAATTTTTAATTTCTTGGGTCATGCTTTATGTGGTGGTATATTTCAAACTTCATGATCATAGGGAATGAGAAAGGAGCTGGATGGGAGGTGAGAGGGAAGGGGAAGAGAAGTTACAAAGGAGGGTGGACATGACCAAGGCACAATATATGCATATGTGGAAATGTCACAGCAAAACCCATTAATTTGTACAATTAATATGTGTTAATAAGATAATTAAAAGTAAAACCTCATCACCTACAAAGATTTTCTCCAGAAGTTTTTAAATTTTCCATTTACACATAGGCCTACAATCCATTTTAAGGTCTTTTTTTTTTTTTGTATGTGTGTGTGTGTGTGTGTGTGTGTGTGTGTGTGTGTGTGGCACTGGGAATTGAACTAGGGGTGCTCTAACACTGAATGAAAGTTCCAGCCCTTTTAATTTTTTTTCAATTTTTAAAAAATTTTTTGAGACAAGAGTCTCACCAAATTGCTGAGGCTAGCTTAAATTTGCAGTCCTCCTGCCTCAGCCTCCCAAGTCATTGGAATTATAGGCATGTTCTTCCATACTGTGCCTAGCTTGTGTTGTTATTTTTTTTTTAAAAGATCTTAAGATTTAAAAAATAATAATTTTATTAACATATAATTCACGTCTTCAGTTTACCCAATTGAAGCATACAATTCAGTGGGGTTTCTTTTTGTTAGTTTTGTTTTTTGAGATGGGATCTTGATAAGTTGCCCAGGCTGGTCTTGAACTCCTGGGATCATGTGATCCTCCCACCTCAGCCTACCTAGTAGCTAGGACAATAAGTGTGGCTACTGTGTCCTGCTAATCCAGTGGTATTTAATATGTGTACAAATGTGTGCAACCATCACTATGCTCATTTTTAGAGCCTTCATATATAACAAAAGCCGGGGGCTGGGGTTGTGACTCAGTGGTAGAGTGCTCTCCCAGCATGTGTGAGACACTGGGTTTGATCCTCAACACCACATACAAAATAAATAAACAGAACAAAGGTATTGTGTCCATCTACAACTTAAAAATATATTCTTTTTAAAAAGCCTTAAATTTTAGCTATCACCTTTAGTATCCTCTGAGCCTCCCAACCCTAAGTCACCCCTAACCTATTTTCTATCTCTATAGATTTGCCTATTCTGAACATTTCAGATAAAGGTGATCACACTATGTGACTTGTGGAATACAGTGGAATTGCTGGGTCATATAACTTATTTAAAACCATTTGAGTAAATCTCAGACTTTTTTCAAAGTGGCTATACCATTTTATATTCCCTTAAGCTATATATTATGATTCTAATTTCTATACATTTCCACCAACACTTGTTATTGCCTGACATTATCCTAGTTGGTGTAAAGTGGTAATTAGCTATCTCAGTTTGTTTTTTTGCAGCTATAACAGAATACTAGAGACTGGTAATTTATAATGAAGAGTAATTTATTTTCTCACAGTTCTAGAAGATGGAAAGTCCAAGATCAAGGTGCTAGCATCTGGTGAGGGCCTTCTTGCTGTGTTGTAACATAGCAGAAGGAAAAAGGGCCACAAGAGAACAAAAGGCAATGGATTTTTAGACATGACATCAAAAACAAAAGAAAAAACATAAGAAACAAAAAGAGAAAAAATAAGCAAATTGGACTTCATTAAAATTTAAAACTTTGGGCTGGAGTTGTAGCTCAGTGGTAGAGTACTTGCCTAGCACATGTGAGGAACTGGGTTTGATCCTCAACACGACATAAAAATAAATAAATAAAGATTTTTTTTTATTCAAAACTTTTGTGCTTCGAAGGATATTATCAATAATTGGAAAATAACCCACAGAATAAGAAAACAATTTTTTAAATGTGCAGAGGATATGAATAGGTATTTTTTCCAAAGAGGACAAGAAGCATGTAAAAAAAGATTCAATGTTATTGGTCATCTCGAAAATGCAAATAAACCACAATAAGCTACTACAGTGGTTTGAATGTCCCCTCTAAAACTCATGTTGAAATTTAATTGCCATTCTAACATTATTAAGAGACAGAATCTTTCAAAGCTGATTATACCATAAGGGTTCTATACTCTTGGGTGGAATTGGTGATACCATAAAAGGGTAGCATCATTCCTCATGCTGTAGAGCAGTTATGGATTGTTTTGACAACTCAGACTGTGGGCAGCAGAAAATCAGAAAATTCAAATTCCAGTGCCCACATAATAATTCATTCTGTATATATTGATTTTCAACTATGAAAATGCCTCAGAACTAAAAATGGATTGGGTTGACAGTAACTAAAGTAGGGAGTTCTGCATTATTAGATACATCCTCACCCATAAACCTTATGGCGTATCTAATATATGTAAGGTGTAGAAATGAAGAGAAAGAGCTGAAAATATTTTTGGAAATTTGACTTTCAGAGATAGATAGATAGATAAACCAAGGCAGCCTATGCCAAGTGCCCACAGAATAAATGCTTCAGTTTGAACTATCCAGAACTGTAATGGTCTAGGCAGATTTCTATAAAGGAAGAGTGAGCTGAGTGAGGTTTGGAAAAGGGTATGATTCAGGGTGTGTGTGTGTAGGTGAATGGAGGGTATATTCCAAGGAGGCATTCTAAGGCAGAGTTGCTGAAGTGGGATTGTGTTTGGTATGTTTGGGTAATAGCAATCTGAAGACCTGCCTTCTTGCTGGAAGGTTGGTATAGAGAGTTCAGTTTGGAGCCATGAAGTGGTAGGTGACCAGAAATGCCAAGAGACTTGGTGGATGGACTTTATCTTAGAGAGGCAAAAGAGATTTTAGAAATTGGCTTTGTTTGTAGTGTGGATGAAATGAGTGTGTGTGTGTGTGTGTGTGTGTGTGTGTGTGTGTGTGTGTGTGTGTATACACATGAGTACATACATGTGGCTAGCAGTGAAGACCCTGGAGGCAAGGAGGTTAGTTAAAAGGCTGTTAGAAAAAGTCTGAATTAAGTGAAATCGTTAGGAGTGGAAGGAAGGGTTTTGTGGATGTTAAAATGTAATCAGGACTTTAATAAGGCTAATCAATTGTTAAAACAAACATGGCAATTGTTTTCTCAAATAAATAAAATACTAGAATGCCAGGTGAGATGGGCTAACTTAGCTGGTTGAAATACTATATATATTTTAATGGATTCTTCCTGCTGAAACTATAGTTAAATGGAGTCTCTAATTTTGTATTCTCTCCCCTAATACTTAAAATTCTTTCTTTCTACAATTCCTTGCTTTTAATTTCATCTCAAATTCATCTTCAGCACGGATTTGCGGGAAACCAAGGTTTGCAATGCAAAGGTTGTGTATGGTTTCAAAGATGAGTTTCCTCCCTTGAAAACAGCTATCAGCGTACAAATATGGGAGGCACGTGGCCAACTCCTGCTTTTTAGCAGGTCTAATGTGACCTTCAAAACTCCTTAGGACACGCTGGTCTTTAGCGGGGCTGCATCTCCCGTCTGACCTGGGCTGGCAGGGTCTCCCACCCGAGCCTGGCTGTGTGTGACTAGAGTTATGGGACTAGAGTTGCCAAAAAAATACAAAAACATGGACAAAAGGTAAACCTCAAAATCTTGTGCTTTACCACAGTGGGCACAGGAGTGAAATCGCTGAGGGAAGAAGGTTCGACCCTTGCTCTTTTAAATTTCTAGTGCAGGGACACACACTCTCTCCGCTCGGTTCTTCCCACTCCCCGCCACATTGCACCAGCTCCTCTCCTCAAGTCCTGATTCATGAACCGTGCCACCTTTGTCTCATTTTAAACTGTGCAGACTATTTTAATCCTCCCACCCCCATCCCAGATTTTCCCCTCCCTTCATCCTTTGGAAAGCTCTGAGGTAGAGCGCTCGCTGGGGTGGGAGAGCGCTTCTCCCAAACGGCTCGTGTAGGCGAGATCGGGAGTAGCCCCCTCCGTGGGACCCCGCTGCAGGCGCGGGGGAAGCACCTCTGTCCCTTTAAGGTGTCGTGCTCCCCGAAGTGCGGGCAGGCAGCCCGGGAGCCGGCGCGAGTCCAGGAGCCGGGTGGGGAAGTCCTGCCGCCCTCCCCCTCCGCCCGCATCCCGGCCTCCGGGGGCCGCGGGCCCTCCGCCCACCGCGCACGGGCGGGCCATGCGGCGGCTCTGAACCATGTCCTCCTACGCCAAGAACGGGACCGCGGACGGGCCGCACTCCCCCACCTCGCAGGTACCGCCCCCTCCTCCTCCTCCTCCCCGCCGCCTCTACCGCTCGAGAGCGCCCCGCCTTTGTGCCGGGAGTGCCGGCCCCGGGTCCCGGAGTCGGCGGCCCGGCTCCCCCACCCCTCCTCCGCGTCTCTTTCTCCTCCCGCTCCTCCTCTTTCTCCTCCTTCTTCTTTTTCTCCTCCTCCTCCTCCTCCTCACCCGCGTCCGGGTCTCCGCGCTCCCGCTCCGGAGCCCGCAGTCTCCCCCAGCCGATGCCGGGGACTCGGACCCCGCACCTTGGGAGTCTTTGTTAATGGATGTGGTGGGTGCTCCTGGGCTGTTCTTGGGAATTTTTTTTTTTTCAGCCGTCTAGGCTTGGAGTGGGTGGGAGGGAGCGTGGGCTGCATTTGGGAGAAGCAAAGGAGACCTGGGTGCGGGCTCTGGGGGACCCCAGGGTGCTGGTCCGGAGGTGGATTCTAGCCGGGGGTGGTCGCCCGGCTCCTCGCTGCGTTCCTCACTGGCTTCTCTCTGGCCCCGTGTGTCGAGTCCAGGTGGCCCGAGGCACCACGACCCGGAGGAGCAGGTTGAAAAGATCCGATGGCAGTACCACTTCGACCAGCTTCATCCTCAGACAGGTAGGAGGCTGCGGCTACCCAGGAGCAGGGTGGGGAGGAGCCCGAGCGCGCGGTGCTGGGGTCTTGCAGCGGAGCGCTACTCCGGTGTAGGTCCGGTCCCCACGCGCGCCTCTTCGGACTCGTTTCCTCTCCCTCTAGCTTTGGCTCCCAAGTCTTCGAATCCAGGCATCTTCATCCCTGCGCGCGCCTTTTGGGGCTCCGTCCGTCTCCCTGTATCCTGGGCTCCAGGTGTTCGGGTCCAGGTGTCTCCTCATAGCTTGGGAAGTTAGTTTGTACTTGTGGACACAGGTCGGCGAAGCAGGAGATTGGTCGGGGACTTTGAATTTAAGAGCTAGAAATGTGTCTGATTACACCTTCAGTGTGTGGAAAAACATCTTTAAGGGGTGTAACTGGACTTTGTGTACCCTGATCCCTGGGCCATGGAGCTGGTTTGATTCACAGTAAGAGATAGGTGGTTTCTCCTATTTTTATCTCATTTTTGATACTCTTCTCTGTCTAGTTCTTGGGGAGATCTCCAAGCTCTTGTCAAAAGAAAGACCCTGAGCAGAAAGTTTGATCTCTCTTTGGGACCACATCTTTGATTCCTTTAATTAGGGAAGGACCACCGGGTCAGGTTAAACCTAAAATGATCTGAGGCGGGCGACTCAGTCCGGGGGTCTCAGTGGAACTACACTTCGTGTTTGCTCTCTTTGTGCTTGCCGCCTTCTGCGTGAGTCTAGTGCGAGTTGTTTGAGCTGAGGGTCGTTGATAATGCTCGATTCTTAGGTGCCTTTCACCCCGACACAGAAAATTGGTCCTCAATTTTTGTACTGTCCCTGTGCTGTAAATGAAACCATCCCTAGCTGCTGGGTGCTAGAAAAATTATGCAAAAGTAAGTCACCTTGATCTCACTTAGGAGCAGAAAATGTTGGGTCGTGTGTGTTTGAGCATGAGTTGGAAAGACAGATCACCTCACCCAGACATTTTTATCCCAGGTTCCGCTGTGGGCTGCTGGAGTGACCTTGAGAAGTTCTCTTCCCTCTAGGTCACTCAGAACATTGTGTAATGTGTCTCTAACCTGTGATGACAGCTGTGGTATTTCTTTCCTGATTATCATCAAACTCAACAGATTTTCAACTTTGAATGGGGTTTTAGAATAAAAATTGGACTCCGTCTTCTCCTAAAGGGTCTATAAAGCATGTTTGGATATTTGCAGAATTTTACTTTCTGCAGAAACAGAAATGATTATTACTACCCTTTCATTCACTAAGTTTGTGCATTATTCAAATACACTTTGGATTCTGGATTAATCTAAAAGTATGTTCTTTGCTTTTTTTGCAGTTGCTTAGATTATTTATGTGTCTGATAAGGTAAAGACGTTCATTATTTAAAAAAATTTTGAGTTATGCAACTGTTTGAGGTCTTGCAGATGTTTATTTTGTAGGTGCCTATTTTTGGTAGTGCTCTATTGTTGCAAATTCTTGGAAATACTAATTATATAGCAGTGCATTCTATGAGCTGATAAAATAAAACTTTTCAGTTCATCATCACCCCACTAACACTTTTGTCTTCAAATCACAAATAAAACAATATTTTCTCTAATTTTTTATTCTTATGCCAATAAATGATTGAGATAATGTATGCATAAACTCTTGTTAAGTGTGTTGCTATGTGTTGTTTTAAAAATGTAATGAGTATTGCAAAAGTAATTTTTGGAGCAATTTGGATCAGTGTAGGCCTTAAAAATAAATATATTTCATAAATCTTTCTGAAACTGGGATTTGTTGAATTGATAAAATGGTCTAACTTAAATTTAAGAGTTACTTGTAATAATATTATGTACATAATCTTCTTTTTTTTGGCACAAAAATAGTACCTAATTTTTTGAGCACTTTACAGCTCAGAATGAATATCCTACATGTGATCTCATTTAAATGGATCATACAGACTTCTCTAATGGCTACAATTTAAAAAACTGGATGATTTATATTTCTTTGATAATATGGGAAATTGTAAATGAAATTTAACAGTATGTTTAGAATAAAATTGTACAGTTTTTCACCCAAATGTCAAAAATATTTTTTTTCAAAAAGCACAACAGCTTTTTGAAAAAAATAGAGCTTCATTATTTGTAGAATGACCAGTGATTTATTGATACTTAAACTCTTGAAATGTTGAAGTGTGGAACTTTTGGTGATATTTCACAATCTGTTCAGTGCCTTCACACAGAAGAAGATGGTGGGATACCAATAAAAATAATGCTGCTCATTTCTTTGTCATGTCATTTACAAAGATATGGAGGAAAAGTTCTCACTAAAAAAAAAAAATCCATGTGTCACATCAGATGAGGAAGACTGGTGAAGAGCAGAGGGAATTTGGCAAACTTAATAAAAACACTGTTCTTCAAGCTGGTAAATGAATTTCATTGCTCGTGTGTGCTGTGCACATGTGTGTACACGCATACACATGCACTCATTTGCATTGGCCTGAAAACAAGCAGACTGAGAGCCTGCCTCCACACTGAGGGCTGCTCACAAAGTCCCTCAGGCATCTTTGACCTTGTTTCCTGGTCTACTAGATTGCTGGCTTCCACAATTTAAGAGGGATGGAGGTTTTGGAATGAATCCAGGGAGCAACTAATGGCTTTTTTGAGGAAAGGTGACAAGATTAAATATTTTGCCACTGAAAGGAGAGAAAACTAGGGGTGACCCAGAAATCATCTTCAAAGTGTACACAAAAGCATTCTTTGAAAATGTGATGGAGTGTTCTTGTTCTTCATTGAGGATGAAACTCAAAATTGGCTAAAATTAGAAAGGAATGATGTTTTACAGCAAGACTTTGCTAAGAATATTGCTCTCATTGGAATGGCTTTCCGCACGTGGCCATAGAATTTTCCTCCAGGAGATTCCTTCTGACAGGTTATTTGTGAATGAATTATTTATTCCTCTTTTGCATTTTTAGGAAGCACTTAAATATTTGCTGTGTGCCCAGTACTGTGTTAGATATTATGGGAAAAAAATAACAAGATGAATGAGGCTCAGCTTCTGTATACAAAAAGTGTTTTATAGTCTAGTTATGGAGATGGAGATGTATGCAAATAGTTCAATGAAATGTAATAGGGAGAGGGTACACTGAGTGCTGAAACACCCATGGATGTCACTGTATATGCAGTATCTGTGATGGAGGACTTCAGGTTAGTCCTCTTCCCACTGGGGTTTGAAGAGAAAATCTGATCCAAGTGGGATTTGTTGTTGATCTCTTCTTGTTAAGTCTGCCTTTGTGAGGACTGTGCAGGTCTCACATGGCCTGGCCCCTATTTGCTTCCAGCCTCATCTTGAGCCATGATCTTTTATATATGTATACAGAGCTCGAACATACCATCCTCCCTTTGCACGTGATGAGCCCTTTGGAGTACTCTTGCTATTTCCTTTGCCTAGTTAACTTTTAATCTTCCTTGATATCTGGGAGTTTAGTCTTCACTTCCCTTTCTAACCACCCTATTAAATATCAGTTCCCCAACTAGGGGCTCCCAGAGTTGAGTGCTTTATGCTAGTTTTCAGTAGCACCACCATTGTTATAATTTAGTGTGTACTTAGATTTCTCTGTTAATATCTGTCTCTCCATCCAGATGATGAGATCCACGAGGACAAAGACATGTCGGTATTTTACCTTCTTTGTGTCCCCAGCATTTAGCATAGTGCATGTTCAATAAATACTTACTGGAATGAACGAAGGAGTGGGTAATGGAGGACTAACTTGACCTGTGTTAGGCATGGAGTTCTGCTTCAACATTAAATACTTCATTTAATGGAAGAAATTGCTTCTTGACAAATCTCCACCAAAACTTAGTAGCTTAAAACAACAATTTATTTCTGTGCACTGACCAGACAGTTCTTCTGCTTCATATGATGTTATGTAGGCACTAAGATGGCTAGAAGGTCCAAAATAGCCTCACACATGTGGTTGGCAGTTGGTGCTGGCTGCTGGCTGAGAGCTCAGCTAGAGCTCTTGGCAGGGGGTTCAGTTTTCCTCCACCTGGGCTTCAGCATGGCTGCCTGAGCTTCTTGATAATATGGTGGCTGGATTCCAAGCAGGAGCATCCCCAAAATCAAAGACTGAAGGCTGCAGGTCTCCTGAGTCACAGTTTCAAAAGTGACATGACATCACTTCTCTTGCATTCTCTTAAGTCAAAACCCATCTAAGATCCTGTCCCATTTTAGGGGGAGGGAAAAGAGATTGTCTCTTGTTAGGTACTACAAGGTCATATTGCAAAAGAACCAAAATAAAATAGGAAATCAAATTCAGTGTTAATAGAAAGTTACACATCGAGTAAGTTAAATGTTATTCAATCAAAATGACAAATTAAAGGAAAAATATATATATTCAATAGATGCCAAAAAAGGGGGCATTTGATATATTTAAAGGAGCTGGGTGGGTGTGGTGGTACATGTCTCTAGTCACAGCTATTCAGGAAGCTGAAACAAGAATATCACTTATGCCCAGGAGTTGAAGACCAGCTTGGGCAACATAGTGAGACGCCTCTAAAATACATACATACATACATACATACATACATAAATCTAATAAAAAATTAAAATTAAAAATTAAACCTAATAAAAACTATCAACTAACATTTCATAGTAAATACCATATTAAGTTGAGAAACTAGATACAACTTTTGTATTCAGCAATCAGTAAGTGTTTAAATAGCAGCATACCTACAAAGTACTATTTGGCCTTTAAAGAGAAAAATGAAGTACAAATGAATGTAATGATATGGAAATACATTTCAGACATTCACTTGAAATATGTTCAAGTGAAAAGAAAGTTATAGAATAATATGTAATAAACTTCCATTAAAAGAAAGAACTTGTGGGGTGGAATATATGATTGTAGCTATCTTTGGAACCATCTACCTTAGAGCAAGAAACCTAGTATTTTTTAAGGTATGCTAATCAGATGATCCTTACAATAATTCAATGAGCACACATTGTATTTAGAGATCTAAAACATATTCAGATTCTAAGTTGATAGTATAATAAAACAAGTTGGCAGACAAATTCTTTGGATTATAATTTGAGCACTGGATATAGACACGTTTCTCTGATGAAATGCAAATTCATCAACAGAAGGTATCTGCCTTGTGCCTAGCTCTAAGAATAATTATATGCCTGGAGGCATGTATATATGCAAAATTTTTCCATAAACATAGAATCGCAGAATTTTAGAACAGGAAGAGATTGCAAAAAGAAAATACTTCAGTTTCTTCTTTTCAAATAAATAAAACATAGGCCCAAGGACGTAAAGATCACACCAATAGGTAGTGGTGGAACTGAAACAGTGGACCCTGACTCACACTGCTGTTTTCTCACTACAGCACGCTTATCCCTGAATAATCAAGATAAACACACAAACTCCCAGAGATATAGGTACATTAAAGGACATCGGAGTTTATTCCTCTTAAATCCAGGAAGTGTTCTTAATCTATATGGTTATTGTGAAGAACAAAGCATCAGTTGGAGAATCTGGAGACCATGGTTTCTCCCTAATTCCATCATGGATGACATGTCTTGTTTGCATGGTTCACAGTTCACATTGGGGCCTTAATTTGTTTGTATATTTACTTACTTACTAGTAGTTGTATTAGTCTGACCAGTTTAATAAAACTGGTTTTGACAACTGTGGACACGAGTAAACAGGTGATGACAACTTAGAAGCTAGACCCAGAAGTTGGCCACAGCAGGAAGCCACTGTCACCTTTAGGCTGGAAGGACAAGGGGAGGAAACTGTTACTGGGGTTCCATGGTCAGAGTCCTTGGCAAGAGCTGGAACCATAGGGATCCCATTTGATGGGAGCTAGATACAGAATAGATGCAGCCTCTGTCAAAGCAGCTGCTTGAGGTAGACAGAATGGGGAGAACTCCTTTGCCTCTCCTCGTGCACCCTCCAGTCCTCTGCTTTGGCTGACCAGGGAGCCTGGGAAGCAGCCTGCGACACTGGCCCCCTGAGATAGAAAGCTGCCTGGAGAAGGGCAGGAGTGCCTCTGAGGGACACAGGCTAGGACCAGCACTACCATTATATTTTAGAGACTGTATGGATGAGGAATTATTTTCACCAGCCAAGTTGCCAGTTTTTTCTTGCTCTGTGAGTTTCCACTTACTCCCTTGCTAAATAGTATGGTCCTGTTACAATGAACTCTAAGGAAAAATTCACACTTCCTTTGTAAATTTTTTTTTTTTGTGTGTGTGTGGAATGAACCTTTCCAAAGAGATCTGATAGAGCAAGGAAGAACTCTGTCTCTCCTGGTAAACTGGGCTTTGTTCTTTTTTGGGGGGGCTTGAATAAGTTAAACTGGATTTACAAAACTCACTATTAAGAAATTTAATTACGGGGCAGCTAACCAGTTAAGCAGTCATATTTGCTTATCTCCAAGATTCTGTTCTTGGCCCAGAGTTCCCTAAATTTCACTTCTGTAGAATAAACAAATATTTATCCTTCAGTTTATAGTGATAGGGTTTTATTCAAACTTAAAACTTCTGATTCAAGTTTTCATCTTTCTAGGAAGCTGTGTGGAAACCCTAAGCTGAAAATGGTTGAGTTTGCCTCGGCCCTTCCTTTCACCTGCTGCCCTAGAGTCCAAACTACTACTTCATTAAAAAAAAAAGCAGGGGCAGAGCTGAAGAGAGGGTCATTCAGTCAGACCACAGGGTATGGCTAGTTGTAGGAACCATCTGTCCACTCCTGGTGAGGCTACTGACTTATTGGATTTCCCTGGACCAATGAAGTCTGGATGTGGCCTCTTCTCTGGGTGTGGTGGTAGCATCGTCCAAGATCATCCTCTTCCTCAGAGTCCAGCCCTTTCTTGGTCTCATTTCTGAAGCTCAACCACAGAATAAAACCCTTGGTTGGTCTCACTTCTGAAGCTCAGTCCCTAACCAGGGCTTGCAGCTTGCAAGATTCACTGAAATGTCTACAGATGTGTGTGGGGTGGAATGCAGGCCCCATTCTGCTCTGTAGCTTTCTCTGTTTGGCCTCCCCATGCTTTCTAGCAATATTTTGGAGCAGAGCGCTTCCTTTTCTTGCCTTTGTCTGGAGCTTCTTTGCCAATCTGACTGTACGTGTTGAGGATGGGTAGTGGGTCTCAAAACCATCAGTCCTCTGAGTTAGTCCTTTAGTGGGTTATGTCTGGCATATGCTGAGCCTCTGGACTCCCCATTTCCTTTGGATCCAGTGTGTTACACAAGTATTTCCTCTGTGGGCCATGGCATGACAAAGCTTGCAACCATCCCCAGGCATACACTCTGTCTAATACCTATCCAGATTATAATACACCAAATTGATAAGTCTGAGGGAGAGCTACACTGTTATCCCCAACAAACCCCCAGAAAAACACATTCTGGTTTAAACAGTTGGTAGTCCTGCCTTCACGTGGTCATATGCCCTCCCACTTCGTGAACCAGGAAAACAATGAGGGAGAGTGCAGTGCTCTTCCTGCTAGAAGAGTTTAAGTTCTACACTTGACTACACAGAAACGCATCAGGAATTTTGCGTGGATTTAACCATGATTCTGGGGGAAGGCAGAGGGATGCTGAAGAGAGGTAGGATTCTGTGTAGTCAGCTTTTCATCACAATAACAAATACCTGAATTAATCAGCTTATAAAGAGAAAGGTTTGTTTTGGCTCATAATTTCAGAGAGATCAGTCCATGATGGGTTGACCCCGTGGATTTTAGTCCTGAGGGGAGGGAATGCATCTTGGTGGCAGTGCCTAGAGGAGGAGCAAGGTATCACCTTGTGGCCAGGATACCAAAAAGAGTGGAATAGGAAAGGGCTGGGGGTCCCACTGTCCCCTTCAAGAGCATTACCCAATCACTTAAAGATTTCCCACTTGGCCCATCTCTTAAAGGGTCTACCACCTCCCAGTAGTGCTACCCTGAGGACTAAGCCTTTAACATGTGGACCTTGGGATACTTACCCAAATCATGACAGACCAGAAAAAGAAGCCAGAATTCACAGAAGGCAAAATTATAGACTCAATTTTAAGGGAAGAGTTTTGTTGCTTTCAAGTAACAATGATGACAAGCTGTGTACTATGGCAACCTGCTTTCGGAGTAGATAAGGCTGATGTATTATCAACACTTGGTTTGACTATAAACAGTGCTTTGGAATTCCTTGAGGATAATTCTCAGTTCTACTAGAGTAAACATGTTCCTCTTTAAACATTCCCATTTTTTTTTACATAACTTTTCCTATTACATATATACAGAGAGTAGCGGTGAATATTTGAATTTGAAGTGATGACATTCAGCATTTGTACTTTCTGTTCTGAAAGAATGTCTATTGGTAGGGGCTGTAAAACTTATTCGACAGCTACTGAACCTTCCTGATCATTTCATTTGGAAGACAAATTGTGTCTGTTTCTCATTTTATATTTTGCTCTGTTGGTAGAGAGATCTTTCTCCAGGACTGCAGTTTAATTACTATAGCAGTATTTGTTTTGAGAGGAAGTATTTTATAAACATGAACTTCAAAAAAGATTATGCATTTTTCTGGGTTGGCAGAATCACTAGAAGTGGTAAATTTCATAGTGTTAACTGTGTCCCTATATTAAGATAATATTTTTAAACTCATTATGGAAAAATTTTTAGTAGTTTCTTTTTCAATACTTGGAAAACCTAGTAGCAATGGAAATGTATGACACCTTGTCTGGATAATTTATCATTCCTTCTATCTTTTCAAATGGCCCAGTGGCATCATTAACAACCCAAATGGTGATTATGGTTCAGAATCACACAGGTGGATAAAATGGCCATGTCATGGCTAGACGCTTCATAGTAATGGCTCTTTTATTTGGCCTCATTATGTATGTATGTGTGAGTGAGTGTGTGTGTGTGTGTGTGTGTGTGTGTGTGTGTGTGTGTTGAGCAGAAAGGCAGAAGGCATTTTCCTCAGGAATTTGGGGACTGTGTTCTATTATCACCCAAATCTACTATTTTCATCACCCACTTTGAAACTTTATTCCCATTAGCAATTGTTCCTCATCCTCTTTCTCACCCTCTACCCTAGGCAGCTACTAGGCAGCTACAAATATACCCTCTGTTTCTGTATATTTGTCTATTCTAGATCTTTCACATAAATAGAATCATACAATTAAGTGGTCTTTTGTGACTGGTCACATTTTTCATTACCATATTCTCTACACCAACCCACGGGGTTTCAGTGGCTGCCCCTGGTCTAAATGTGCAGGTGTTGGCTTGCATTTGGAAATGGACTTGCTTTTCCTTAAGCTGATGTCCACCGGAGCTATTCAAGTCATGGTGTTGGTGGGTCATTTATTAGGAGCCACAGTCTCAGGTCATAAAGATGAGGAGTTCTTTTGGCAAAACTATATGACCTGTGTGGAAACCAAGCCTGACCCCCTGGCCTCCTTGTCATTAGTGGCTCCCAACTACAGACAGAGTTTATAAATAGGATGTCACTGACAGAATTAAAATAAAAGTATCTGAACAGTAGAAATGGTTATTGCCATTGTTTCCAATAATTTCCAGTCACATAAATGTCTTAGGTACTTGTAATGCTTCTTGTGCTTTTATCTAGTTTTTTTATAATAACACCAGCTTTGGTAATTGTACTATTTCTTCTTTAAGAAATACAATTAAGGATAAAGCAGAGTGCTTGAGTCCCAAGCTAAGTACAATATTTATGGGAATTATTTGGTATATAAAACTGTACTCTCTATGTGGCAGGTGCTGCTCAATTATATTTGAGCACTTCCCTGGGGGACAAAAGTCAATTATCAACACAGTCATTTAGGAGAGAAATAGGTCAGCTGCAAACATTCTTTGCTAATTTCAGAAAGCTCGAGGGTTGATTTTGTTTGGGGATGTTTGATTCTTTGGTCTCTATGTTGAGGACTCTGGTATGGAAGGCTCAGTTTTTCATTTGGTATTGTCATATTTCTTTACCTTAATACAATAGAAAGTTTCTTTTGAAGAGGTAAAGTGAGAATTAGGCCATGTATCTTTTTTTAAAAACATGACAACAAACCTGCATTGTAGGAGTAATGTATGCTATTATTTCTATATTATTATATTAACTGTTATTTCTGTTTTGGTAGAGATGCTCAAAAAATGTCATATTTCTAAGCATTTCATTTAATAATTCTACATAAGAGTAAAGAGTGTCAGTTGTTTAAAAAAGCAAGGACATGGGTGTGTTTTAAAAACATATTTACTGTGTTATAATAAGCATGACACAAAATTTTCCATTTTGATCCTTGTTAAGTATATAGTTAAGGGGCAATAAGTACATCCACAAGTGCTTTTTGTTTTATTCTTAATGGGTGTGGCAGGTGATTTTAAAAGACAAGTAAAACTTATACATATCCAACTTATAAAAAAGGCTTAAAACATCCACCATTTTCCAGGCCTCCACCACCTCTCTGGCCTTGGTTGAAGCAATAAGAGCAACCAAAGAACCAGCCCTTGGAATGCTTCACCATAATTCAGGTTCCACAGTGAAGAAGAGATTAAGTCCCAGGCTCTTAGGGTGGGAACTCCTGGGGTGGACCCCTGCCCCCAATATCTGTTTTCACAAGCTGACTGCTTTCCTTTTTCCTTCTCTGTCTGAAATTTGAACAGTTTCAAGATGATTTGGGTTAATGAGCAGCCTATTTAAAACATATAAAGGTTCCCAGGAGTCTTAGGAGGCTCTTCTCATTCACACATTATTGCTTCCAAGTAGGCTCATGTTATCCTCTCTCTCTCTTTCTCCCCCCCCCCATGTTATTCTCTTTAAAAACCCCATCACCACAAAGCCGGCAGCTCCCAAACATAGGTCCCTGCCCTTTTACACAGTGTCCTCCCTCATTCCCCTCTGCTTTTCCTGCTTCCAGGGCAACCGCAGTACCAGAGTTGGACCCAGTCCCTGCTGTCTTCCCTCCACTCTCTCCACCATGCCATTCCTTTTCCTAAAAAGGGTCTCCCCATTTTCCCTCAACAATATAATCTTTTCATCTGTCAAAAGCCTCTGGAATCTCCTCCTCTGTGAGGCTCATTCATAGGGCACTTCTCGGTCACTGCCCCGACACTCTGTTGGGACTCTTCCCTGGTTAAATCCTCCTTTGTGTATTCTTTTTTTTTAAATTTTTATTGTTGGTTGTTCAAAACATTACATAGTTCTTGACATATCATATTTCACACTTTGATTCAAGTGGGTTATGAACTCCCATTTTACCCCATATACAGATTGCAGAATCACATCAGTTACACTTCCATTGATTTACACATTGCCATACTAGTGTCTGTTGTATTCCGCTGCCTTTCCTATCCTCTACTATCCCCCCTTCCCTCCCCTCCCCTCCCCTCTTCTCTCTCTACCCCATCTATAGTAATTCATTTCTCCCCCTTGTTTTTTTTTTCCTTTCCCCTCACTTCCTCTTGTATGTCATTCTGTATAACCCTTTGTGTATTCTTGATGTCCCCAGGCCCTGCGAGGCTGCAGGTCCACACTGGCATCATTGCTGAGGTACGTGTGGGACCGGAGGAAGGAGGAGCAGAGAAGTTGTAACCTGTCACATCAACAATCACATTTTACTTGTTCATCTATTCTACATGGAGATATAGTATCCTTGTTATGATTTAGATATGAGGTGTCCCCCCAAAGCTCCTGTTAATGCAGGGATATTCATAGGTAAAATGGTTGGATTGTGAGAGCTGTAATCTGGTCAGACTTTGAATGGACTGATTAGGTGGTAACTGTAGGCAGATGGGATGTGGCTGGAGGAGGTGGACCAATGGGGGTGCCCTGAAAGGGTCCATCTTCTCTGCAGCCCCTTCTCCATCCCTGCTTCCTGACCCTGTGAGTTGAGCAGCTTTCCTCTGCTGGGCCCTTCCCCCATGATGTGCTGCTTTACCTTGGGTCCAGAGCAATGGAGTCTATGGACTGAGACCTGGAGCTGGGCGCCCCCCCCAAATTTTTCCTCCTCCAGTTTGTTCTTGTTGAGTATTTTAGTCACAGAGAAGCAAAGCTGACTAAAACAGACCTTGACACCTTGCTCCCTGACATCTTTTCTGTGAGCCCAGGTGTTGACCCCCTGAGTGCTCAGAGCACTGTCCCCTCATAGATGTCTGCTCCCAAGGCTTTGAAGGAGGCTCTGATGCAGTTTTGGTCTTCCCCTGAGAGACCACTGTGGCTCCTTTCTAACTTAGATGCTGTTTCTCAGCTCCATGCTCTTTGGCGTCTCTAGAGAAGCTGTGTTCCAGACTTTTTCAGCATTCTTTCCCCAGGGCCCTCAAGAGCCACTTCTGGTGCCCCACATCTCCCAGATTCTCTTGTAAGGCCAGCTTCTGCAGCTTTGGCCTGCGTCTCTCTGTAGGGTGCCCCTGTGGGAGGAGATTTTCTGCCTTTGCTCAGAACGTGCTAGGCGAGTGCACAAAATTTGCCTCTAGCGGCAACTGTCCCACAGATGCACGTCAACCTGCACACGTTGACAGACACATTGACAATCTTTGCATCCTCTTTTAGGCTTGGCTGCTACATATTGATAATTCCTTATATATTTTTACTTTATGCATTTGCACTTGTGGTAGAGACGGGTGGGTCGTAGAAGAAGAAAACGGAAAGGGAAAGGTAATATTGTATTGGGGTCTGGATAGGGTGTCAGAATAGAGATCTTGGGACAGAAGGTGGAGAGAAAAAGACAGTGGTTGGTGAAAGATGGTATAAGAAAAGGAAATGACTGAGAATCAAACTTTATTCTGAAACTGTATCTGTTAGGAGTCTTCCAGTTGCAGGTAAAGTTGGCCACTCCTAGAGGCGTGGCTGAGGTTGGCTCTGCCCTGGCTGAGGATGGGGAAGGCCCCCACTCTCGGGGAGAGGGACCCAGGCAAGAGAGTGGGAAGTCTGGCTCCTCCTTCCTCTGGTACCCAGTGTTTTTCAGTCTTTTCCTGGATTAAAAAAAATTATAAGATGCATATAATATAAAATTTACCACCGTTACCATTTTTTTAAGACAGTTCAGTGACAGTAAAATACATTCACATGGCTGTGCTACCACTGTTATCACCATTCATCCTAAATAGGATTTCATAGATTAAATTGGTAGCTGGAATTTCTGTTGTAACAGGTTGTTTTTTTTTTTTAAATATTTAGTTGTAGTTGGACACAATAACTTTATTTTATTTATTTTTATGTGGCTCTGAGGATCGAACCCGGGATATTACACATGCTAGGTGCTCTACCACTGAGCCACAACCCCAGCTGCCCATAACAGTTTTTTAATGAGAAAATATGCATGGAATTTCAACTAACTAAACTGTGAGCTTCTGGAGCACCACGTAAGTACTGACATGGGGGTACTACTTGAATTATTATTTCTCAGGCCTCCATTTTCCTTTCTGCAAAATTAGGGTGAGAGTGGGGTGGACTAGTTGACCTCCAAAAAGCTCTACTTTATAGAGGTTAATATGTGTCCATAGAAGGGTGTGGTCAACTCATTAACTTTAGTAGAAAACGCTGTTATCTGTAGCATAGTGGTGGAAAGACTTGATATCTTTCTTCATCCATGATAAGGGTCATGGCTGACATTTCTATAACAAAAGACAAGTTAATAAGAGAATAACATAGCAGATTTATGTAATCAAAGTTTTAAATGTCTCAGGAGCCTTCAGAAATGGGGACCCAAAGGTCCAGGAAGACTATTTCTTGTATGTTTTATTATTATTATTATTATTTTGGTACTGGGGATTGCACCCAGGGGTACTTTACCACTGAGGTTTACCCCCAGCCCTTTTTACTTTATTTTGAGACAGGGTCTCACTAAGTTGCCCAGGCTGGCCTCCAACTTGTGATCCTCCTGCCCAAGCCTCCAGAGTTTCTAGGATTATAGGCATATGCCACCATGCCCTGCAAGACTATCTTGATTAGTTTGTATGAATATTAGACATCTATGTGGAACTGCAATTGGACAAAAGGGCCTGGTCTAAGGTAATCGATCAAGTGGGGAAACCCAGGAAGTCCTTGTTGAGTCTTTTTGATCTCTCTGTGTAGCATTCCTTCTCCTGGATATGGGGCAGGACCTGTCTGAAAGGAGGGTCTAGAAAGGAGAACGGAGAAAATAACCTTCCTAGGTTTCATGGCTTGTAGGGGTTCTAGGTTCTGTGACCTACCTTGGTAAAGAGGAATTTTGGTTTCCATGACTCACCACAGGGAGGAAAAGGGGTAGGAAACCAGAGGGTAATAGAAGATCAGAGAGACTTTGCTTCCGAGGCCTTCCAGACTCTTCTACTTCCAGATACTCAGCATAGCAAAGCACCGTAATTGGGGGTATAATGTTCTCTGACCCAATGGTGTCTTCTGCAGAAAGCCTGTGTCACGTAGCTGCTGGGATGAACTTATAAACATAGGGTCCTTGCAAACTTTAAACAAGGACATTCTTCTGTGACATGGCAAGGAGATGATATGGAGAAGTTTACAGGAGGAAGGTTAATTTGGGATAAGCTGGAATTTATAACCCTTTCAAGCATATGCATGAGGCATGAAAGGATGTGCAAAGAAGAGAGTGGGTTGTCAAGAATGAAGTGTTTGTGAAATATAGTGAGGTGGTTCTCAGATACGTGTCCTGGAAGCTATTAAGAGGAAGTCTGCCGAGGAGTAGTGTAGCTCCTGCTATTATAATTATTACAGCTTCAGGAAGAGCAACTATCTAATGGGGCTTTAAATCTGTAATAAAGAATAACAAAAGTTGCCATATTGGAACTTTGCTGAAGGTGAGTGGAACCACAAGATTGATTGTCCTTATTTGAAAATGCTGCATTAGGAGCTTTCAGTGCTGACTTTCCTGCATCTCTTGTTTCTCAGGGGCCTGACATTTGAATACATAGTTCATCATGGTTGCCTATTTTCCAATAAATGAGGTAGGGATTTCTATTTTTAAGTGACATTAACTAATAAGTGGACTCCGGTGGATATTTTTGGAATAACAGATCTTACTTCAAGTCATCTGGGTATTCTAGACTGACAGTTTGTGATCCCCTGAGATTCATAGGTTGAATCCCTAACTGATGTGATGGGCCATTTGGAGGTGAGACCTTTGGGAGGTAATGAGGCTTAGGTGAGATTATGAGGTAGGAGTTCGCATGATGGCATTAGGACCCTTGTAAAATGAAGAGAGAGACCAGAAAATTAATGAAATAAATTCCTGTTGTTCATTCCACCCATTCTGTGGTATTTTGTTATAGCAGCTTGAGTTGACTAACATACTTGGTAAGCTAGCATACTTCATTGTTTACCTTCTCAATCCCTTCTAGTCAGTAGCACATGCTCTTTCTTTATTCATTACGTAGAGAATATCTTCATATCCTCCCTTATTTTGAAAATCATTTAAGTTAGCTTATATGATATCACAAGCTTATATCATGAACTGAAGAGAAAATATAGGTAACATAGTGTGTTGAATCATAAAATGTGTGAAAATGAAACCCTATTCACTAGTTTGACTTTGAACTCTAGCACCTACTCAGAGAAGAAAGCAAGGTCATTTACAAGATTTACAGTGTTCAAGAGTAAAAGTAAAATCATTAGAAAAAGCACAGATATTTCCTACACTAAAACTAGAGAGAAATTTCTCCCATATCCTCATAGACTTGACACTCTACAAAATTAGACCCTGAATAATTACATCTTATCATAATTCTGGAGTTGTTTCTTAAATCCTTTAGTATACAGAAAATGTTTCATCACGCTGGAATACAATTTAATAAAAACAATGATGTGATAGCTGTTGCTCTATGGTTTACAGTGTGATTCTCAACCTTGGCTGCATGATAGAATCACCAGAGGAATCTTAAAAATCCTTTGTCAGGTGCAGTGGCACATACCTGTCATCTTTGTTACTCAGGAGACTGAGGCAGGAGGGTCTCAAGTTTGAAGCCAGTCTAGGCAACTTAGTGAGACCCTGCCTTAAAATGAAAAATTTAAAAAAAGGGCTGAGGATGTGGCTCAGTGGTTGACTGCTTGCTTAGCATAACTGAGGCTCTGGGCTCAATCCCCAGTATTGCAAAGCCAAAAGAAAAAAAATCTGATGCTCAAGTTACATCTCAGCCTAATTAAATCAGGATTTCTGGGGGTAGTGGTGAATGGGACTTAGATATCAATACTTTCTGAAACTCCAGATGATGACTATAGTTCTCTGGTCTGATGCAATCTAGGGAGAGAGTCTGGGGTAGTTCTTTTCTACCAGAATTATCAGTCAGAATAGGTTTAGTGATGCTGTAGTAATAAACATGTCTCCAGAACAACAACAGCAACAATAAAAGTTTGCTTTATACTCACTTTACATGTGTCACCTGGATTAGCTGGGGATTTGCTTGTTGTTGTTCTTTCTCCAGTAGAGCAATCACCATTTGGAACGTGACTGTTTGGCTACAGAAGCAGGAATGAAAGACATGACAGATCTTGAAGTTCTTGGCTTTGAAGCTCATAGATACTAAGATGCAATTACACTGAAACCAAAGATATACTATATTTTCTTAGTCAATTAATAGTCCATAGGTACATTGGATGTTTAGGATGGGGAGATGGCTTTATATCAAGAGACCAGTGGTACAAAATGTGGACTTGTGTGTGGCCCTACGGTTCTCAACATTTGGAATGTATGCGTCCAACGTGGCTGTGACAGTTGTCATCATTTCCTAAACAGCTCAAAGAAGAAAGAGGAGGGTAAGTAACTTCATTTTTAAAGGGATGACCAGGAGTTAAACATTTCTTCTACTCACAACCCTTCGTGGCCTGAACTTTGTCATATTGTCACCTCCATCTTCAAAGGATGCTGAGAAATGTTATCTGAAACTCAGTTGCCATGTAAAGACTAAAAATCAGGACAGCTCTATTTTTGGAAGGAAGGAGAGAACGGATGTTGGAGCCAGTTAGGCAGATTCTGCCTTATCACAATAGTGGTTTTCAAAGTTTGATTTTTAGCATTGGAAATCCTTTTCTTCAAGTGAAACTGCAGATGTCATCCTTGGTACTCAGCATATTTGAAGACGCTCTGATGGGATGGGGGGGCTATATCCCAGACCACCCTCCCAGTTTCTTCCTCATGCTGTCTGCAGCAGTTCCAGAGGCATCTTCAAGGAAACTGAGGACTCTGTGAAAATTATGGATGGAGATGAACTGAGATTTTACATATGCTGTAAAGCATCCTCCCAAACTATTGTTCTTCACAGAAAAAAACTTTGTAATGAAATTGATGAACCTGAATGAACTCCAGGCAGTTCAGTTGCAGAAAACCATCTTATATCTGTCAATTTCTCTTCCTGCCACAGTAGTCCCCAGCTTGAATTACTGCTATCTCTCTTCTGATCTGCTGAATCTTCTTCTTTCCTTTCACCACCAAGTTCTATTCTGCACACAATTGTCAGAGGTATCTTTTTAAAAAGGAAATCAGGGGCTGGAGTTGTAGCTCAGTGACAGAGTACCTGCCTTGCACATGTGAGATACTGGGTTGGATCCTCAGCACCACATAAAAATAAACAAATAAAGACAGGTTGTCTATCTACAACTACCAAAAAAAAAAAAAAAACCAAATAAATAAAAAGGAAATCAGATCTTGTCATTCCACTGTTTAAACCTTCCAGTGGATTTCAATCTGGTTTAAAATGTAACCTAAACGTGTTTTTTTTTTTAAAATTATATTTGCACTTATTTTTTTATTATTGTTCAAAATATTACAATGCTTTTGACATATCATGACATATCATATTTCATACATTTTATTCAAGTGGGTTATGAACTCCCATTTTTACCACGTGTATAGATTGCAGAATCACATTGGTTACCTAAAAGTCTTATTGTGGGTTATAAGGCTCTGTAATGGTTTAACTCTTGCCAAACTCTCTTATTTCACTTGTAGTTTTTACCTTTCAGCCCTTCTCCCCTTATCTCTGAACTTAGGTCCTTTGGCTAAGCCCAGATTAATCCTGCCTCTGCATTTCTGTACTCTTGCTCTCTTTCCAGAATGCTCCCCCCCCCTTGTGCTTTTCTTGACTGGATCCTTCTTATTCTTCCTATTTTGATACAAACATCACCTTCTTCGACTTCCTCTGGCTACCCAATCTAAGATAGATCCCCGCCCTTTATTCTCTATCATATTTCTTTATTATCGGAAATTACTTTATGTAGTTTTACTTCATTTTACTTCATTCCTGTCAATCCTCATTGGAACGTAAGCTGCAGAAAGGCAGACAGGTGATCTGTCCTTGTCCTTGCACCTTCCAGGCTGACAGAATAGACATCTGGAACATAAGTGTTTTAAAAATAATGATTGGTAGGTGAATAGAGTGACAGTGATTTTTAAGATTTGGTAGCTGGGTAAGAATCTGGGTAAGATTTAACTCTTTCTTGTTAAGTGAGGAATTGTGCTAAGGATGTTACATGATATTGACGTTTTCCTTGAAGAATCAAGGTGTATGAGAAAAGTGGATTCCTGAAAAGAAGGCTTAGAGGGACTTCTCAGAAATGTGTTTGGAGTTGCTTGAAAACATGAAGTGGTTGTTCATGGGCCACAATCCCAAAGGTATAGGCGCATTAATTTTTGTGTGGAAAGAAATTAAATGTAGTTGTAATCACATGCCTATCTTATTAGTTGCTCCCATTGCCTGTTAGCTTTGGGCAATTTCCTTCCTAATTTACTTTCCCCGAAGACCTCACAACAAAACGCACACTCTAAACCCTGAGTTAGGTGACTTAATGTTAGGAATATTGGTGCAGTTTGGTGAAATGCAGGTGGGCAAATATTTTACTGTCTTACTTAGGTCCTTAGGGCACTTTATCCTGGATCTATTTCAAGACCATTTTGGCCCTAATAAAAGGCATCAAGGTAGCTCCTTGGTCAGCACAACCTCTGGCCTCAGCTCTTAATCTCCTGTGGCTGATGCTTGGTCTGATGCCCAGAATTGGGTGCCTGGGTTCTTGCAGATCAGATCCCTTTTGTCCCAGACTTCCTTAGGGATGAAAAGGCTTATTGGGCTCTGGAATTTGGGCTCTAGGTAGGGCAAGGTTGAGACAGAGGTCTGTGGGCATGGCTGAGGGGTGTAGGGCTCAGTTGAACTGGACCCAAAGGAGGCTGTCTGTCAGGCCAGAGCTCAGACATGGGAAAGCCAGCAGAGCCAGTAGGAGGAAGTCCACACTGTCTTGTGTCCTTTGGTGCGTTAGTGCTGCTCCTGGAATGCTATCCCCTCCACTGCTTTTTCTGGTGA
The DNA here is from genome assembly GCF_052094955.1 of Ictidomys tridecemlineatus. Taxonomy (NCBI): domain Eukaryota; kingdom Metazoa; phylum Chordata; class Mammalia; order Rodentia; family Sciuridae; genus Ictidomys; species Ictidomys tridecemlineatus. The sequence goes on along the minus strand of NC_135483.1, from coordinate 123,136,471 downwards.
ACTCCTACTCCTTTTCTTCACATTTGCATAAATGTCACATCCTCTGTATAGTCTTCTGCAACATCTCCAGGCAGAATTAGTTTCTTCCTCCTTTAGTGCACGCAGAGCACGTCTTCAGTGTATTGACATGATATGTTTACAGGTCTCTCCCATTGACAGTGAGCCCCTCAAGGACTTGGCTGTATCTTAATTTTCTGCACAGGCAGTAAAGCAGAGCTGTTGCTGGAATCAGCTGTGAGTTCCATTTGTGTGACCTTTGGCAAACAATAATGTCCCTAAGGCTCATTTTTCCTCTTCTATAAAATGGGGATCATGATACCTCTCTCAGAAGGTGGTATGAGAATTTTGAAAGATGAGATAATATATGTATATACTGGACAGATTTATTATTATTATTATTATTATTATTATTAAAAAGCATTGTCCACAGTAGCCATTCCCTCTTTTCAGCAGGGCCAGGACCACAGTTCGTATCAGTACTGCTGCCTCCATTTTTAGAGGTGAGTGGGAAGATTGACAGTTCAAAGCTTCTGCTGTTTCTTCTGTTCTTGTGAAGGGAATGTCCTACAGTGATGCAGTGAGGGTGGTGATGGTGACAGTAGTGATAATGATGGTGTTGGTAGTACTGAGGTCAGGATGGGTAGGTGATGAAAGTGGGGTGGCCGTGATAATGGTGATGACAATGGGAGTGATGGCAAGGATGGGGAAGAAGTGGTGGAGGTGGTGATGGTGGTTGGTGATAGAGGTGGTAGTGGTGAAGAGGTGATGTGGAGTTGAAGGTGTAGACGAAAATGGGTGTTAGTAGTGGTAGTGATGATGGTGTGGTGATGGTGATGATAATTGTGCTGGAGATACAGTAGTGTTAAAGTGTTGGTGCTGATGGTTATGGGGGTGCTGGTGGGAATGGCAAGGGTGGGGTTCTGATGGAGGTAGAAATGATAATGGTGGTGTTGGTAGCTCTGAAGTTTGGGGGAACAAATTAGTTTCTGGCACTTACTTTGAGTTCTGCACCTCTGTTGCGTAGCCTTACAAGTTGGGATTCATGGTCCCCACTCCTATAGTGATATTCACAGTTTCGTTGAATTTGTTTTTTTCTCCTCTGCCTACTTGATTCTGAACTCAGCCCCTTCACATGGGCCTCTACAGGGCTCTTCACCTGGCTTTCCACCCTTGAGTTTATTTGGACATTAGCTGTAGTGCAGTCTCCTGGATCTAGCATAGAACCCTATCCTACCTGTCCCTTTCTTCCGCTTCATACAGTCTTGCCTCTTCTGGTCCTCTTTCTTGCTCTGCACCTAGCGGTCAGAGACACTTCCTTTGAGTTAATTATTACATGAAAGACTTTATGTTAGAGGATTGCAATAGTTGCTGGAGGATGTGCCTGAAGTTCTAAGAGTCCCCCTCTCGGGGAACACAGCTGGCAATGGAGAATGGACTTTTGTTTAAAAGTGGTGATAGCAGATTGACAGATCTGCCCACCATGATCTCTTTTGTTGTTTTTAAAAAAGTGTATTTAATTATCTTCACAGTAAGTTTTCATTATCCTGCACTGTATTATAATCTCTTAACATTATTTAATTTGTTTACTTATTTATTTCTTGGTAATTCAGTTGTATATGTTTTGGTCTCTGTTCAAAATTCATAATCATTCCATTCTTCTGCTAACTGATGCCAGACTTGGTGATAGCACTAGAATCTGGGGGTGGTGGCTAAATTCTCATATAAACATAGCAAAATCATAATTGCAAGCTTACTACATGTGAGAAGTGTCACTGAGATGAAGCAGCCTTTCCAATTGGGGGATGTCCTCATGGGCAGGATTTAACTTTGGTACAGGGGTTGGGAGTGGAGGGTGGGATGGGAGACACTTTTTAAAAATCTTTGATGACAAAAAAGATGGTCTTTCTTCTTGACTGGCTCCCCTCCTTAAGGAAATTATTGTGCTGTATTAGTGATGCTGGAGTTTGCTGATAGCTGACTATCCTCAGCTCTCCTAGGCTTTACTCTCTTTGCCAAGTGCATGAAATAGATCTGTATAGATTTCTTCCTAGCCCAATTGTTTGTGAAATATTGCTCTCTGAAAGGATTTTCTTGATATTTTGTGAAAATGCTAGAATTGGCACTAAATTCTGCTGTAGTTGAAGGAACACAGTATTTTCAGCAACATCTCAAGTTCAAGGTCTAGTTTAGTCAATTACAAAACCTGGAGAAAGTCATTTGAATTAATTTCCACCTTTGTAGAATGGAGATAATTAATTTCAATGCCTCATCATAAAGATTTTTTTTTCTTAGAGCTTTGACTGAGATGTTACCTGTGAAAAAGGTTTATAACATTAAAAGGTAACTAGTACTATTAAATTTGATTGTGATCTTATCTTGAGGCAAGAATGCTCTTTAATTAGAATTTTGTTATTTTAGGAAAACTAATTATACTCTTAAATCACTTTGTGTACATAAATTTCTCTAAAATCTAATATTCATGAAGCCATTCTAGCCACATGCATTTCTCAAGGTTTCTTGGAGTTGGGGAAATAAAAGATGGCCCTGTGTTAGACATTATTTCAGTTCTGTGCTCCCTTGGCTTGGAATAATAGTCCCCATTCTTGTCAAGTATACTACTGTTTACCTGTCAGATCTTAGATCAGAAGTCACCTCTTGCCAGGCAAGGTGACACCTGCCTGTAATCACAGCCACTGGGGTAGCTGAAGCAGGAGTCCTGATCACAAGTTCAAGGCCAACCTGGGCAATTTGTCCAGACCCTCTCTCAAAATAAAATTTAGAAAAGGCTGGGTGCAATGGTACACACCTCTAATCCCAGTGGCTTGGGAGGCTGAGGCAGGAGGATTTCAAGTTCAAAGCTAGCCTTGGCAACTTAGTGAGTACTTGAGCAACTTGGTGAGACCCTGTCTTTAAACAAAATACAAAAAAAAAAGGGGGGGGGAGTACTAAAGATGTTGCTCAGTGGTTAAGTGCTCCTTTGTATAAAAAAGAAAGAAAGAAAGAAGAGAAGAGAAGAGAAGAGAAAGGGACCAAAAGTATTATAACTCAGTGGTAGAGTGCTTGCCTATCATGTGTGTGAGGCCGTGGGGTTGATCCCTAGTACCAGAAAACAAAACAAAAGTCACCTGTTCTGAAATCTTGAAATCTTTATCAGACTGCTTTTGGAAGAAGGAGTCTTTCTGTCATGTTCCAGTTCCTTATTCTTATCTCTAAACTGCCTCTCTCAATTATTATCATCTAATTGTGGATTTTACCTGAATGTCAGCTTCAGGAAGGCAGGGATTTTTGTTGCTTTTGATCACTGTGACATTCCCAGTGCTTAGAACTGTGCTTGGCCCTTAGTGTTCAGTAAACCTGTATGGAATGGATGGATGGATGAAGACAAGTCACCTCTATCAGTTCCTAAAGGATGAACATTGTTGTTTCTGGTGCCTTCCTTTTGGTCAGAGCCTGGTCCATGCCTGATATGTTTGCACTGTGTTTGTTGAATGGATAAGTTTCTGGACTAGAAATTCATATAGTTAGAAAACAGAAGGCAGCAGCTAAATATTATAAAGTACTAACAATACTGTTACCACAATTGTTTAAAATACATAATTTTAATTTTGTTTTTTAATGCTGTAGGCTATTTTTATAAAATGTGATAAACATCTGGAACAGTTGTTAAAAACTGAATCAACCCTGGATTTTTTTGTATGTTTTTATTTTTTCCCCCTAAAAATGATATAACATCATTAACATAAAATATACTAAATATGTTTCACACCTTTAGCATCCTAACATATAGATCTTATAGTTTTCTTCCAACGAGAATTATTGCAAATTCCTGGTTAGTAGCAAAGTAATGATAGCCCCAATTTTGCAAATGATTATTTTCTAGACTGTCTATAGCTCCTTCCCCACTGCTGTGTTTGAGGAAGTCTCTCTCATAGTAAGGTTTTAAAAATTCTACTTACAAAATTTTATATCCTCTTCAGCAGATGGGATGACCGGCTTATGGTCTCCATGGTAACAAGGTTTCTTTATTCCCCACCCTTTTTAAAACAGCCTAAAGTCACAGAAGGGAACTTAGATATTAATAGCATAGAAATTTCAATGTGAACAACAGTTATTAAATATGCAGACTTTGATTACTTGTTTCTGATCCAAAGTCATTTGTGAGATATAAAAACTAAGATGAAGCATATATGAATAACAATTTTTATACTCATGCAGATTAGGATGCAGCAATTAGTTTGATGAAATGATTAATTGTTAGATAACCTGTTTAAAGTAGACTCTACTTCCCAACTTTCATTTGCTAGCCAAGTCAAATTATGTACTATACTGAAGAGTCAACAGTGTGGTAATAATGCACCAAGTTATTTTAACATCTATTTGGAAGACAAAACCAAAGTCTTTTGTTGCTGCATAGTTTCTATGACATCCATTTTTGTGTTAAGTGTGATTTTGTGCTAAATAGAAAAAGTATATATGACTTCATAAGGCCTCAGCCCCATGCTTGGATTCTAAGCATCTATGATAAATAATTGTATACCCCCACCAGAAACATTCCCCAATCCCAGATAGTGCATAAATGATTCTTTAAGGCAGATAGACTAATGTGGCATGAAAATGTATTTGTAAAAAAGACATGTAGCCAGGTGTGCTAGCACAGGCCTGTAGTCTCAGATACTTGGGAGGCTGAGGTGGGAGGTTCACTTGAGCCCACAAATTCATGACTATCCTGGACAACATGGTGAGATAGTTTCTCAAAAAAAAAAAAAATCAAAGAATGAGTTTGGTTTGCTAAAATTCTTGTGTGTTTCTATGGGTGCAGTGGCCTATACTTATAATCCCCAGCTACTCTGGAGGCTCAGGCAGGAGGATCACAAGGATCACAAGTTTGAGGCCAGCCTGGGCAACTTAGAATTTGTCTCAAAAAGTAAAAAGGGGACTGGGGTTGTAGCTCAGTGGTAGAGTGCTTGCCCAGCCCATGTGAGACACTGGGTTCCATCCTCAGTACCACATAAAAATAAATAAGTTAAATGGAGGTATTGTGTTCATCTACAGCTGAAAAGAAAAGGGGGGGGGCGCGGGTTTATAGCTCAGTAGTAGAGCACCCTGACAATTAAAAAGAAATTCTTTTGTTTTTCTAAGAAGTGCCCTATTCTTGACTGAGGATGGTTGGTTAGTTAACTAAGGAAAAAATCAATCCTTGATTAACATGTGAAAACATATTTATGAGGTACTGGTACTATGTGGTGTTTGGAACAATTCTTTAAAAAAAATTTTTTTTTAATTGTAGATGGACACAATACCTTTATTTTATTTATCTATTTTTATGTGTATGCTGAGGATCAAGCTCAGTGCCTCATGTTTACCAGGCAAGTGCTCTACCACTGAGGCCCAGCCCCAGCCCTAGAGCAATTCTTATTCTTGGGTCTGCTGTTGTTGCTAAGGGTTGAACGGTGGGTCTCAGGCATGCTGGACACACACTCTAGCACGGAGGCACTCCTCCCGTCCCTCGGGTGTACGTTTACATGTTTATTTTTCTGAAGTCATAAAATATTCTTGCTTGTTTAGTTATAAATATTAATAGAGGTTGTTAATATTTAGATCATTCTAGATCTTTTGATCTAGAGTGAAGGAGAAATTTCTGTCAAACAGCAGAAATACATTAAGCATATCTTGAGTGCTTGGCCCTGTGATGGGCTCTTTTAAATATTTTGGAGCTAAACTCCTCTTGCAAGATTGTGTGAGTTTATGTAAATATCTGTTAAAAACTTTTTCCTCCTAGTTTTTCACTGTCATGTCTCTGTATTTACTTACTTTATTGTCAGCTGATCAGGTTGAGCTGTGAAAGACCCAGTGTGGAGGTGTGTGAAAGTAGCTGTTTGATTCTACTGGGGAAGAAGAAGGGTGTTGTTTATTTGCTCATGATGAGAGTTAGTGGGAGGTTGGTTGGGGGTGGGTGTCTGCTGATAACGCTCTTCTCACTGCTACTTCTGCTGCAGGACCCATTTCCTAGGGAGCTCTTGACCCATATCAGAACACCTTCTCTCCCTCCTTCCCCCAACTACAGAAGCATTGTTAAATGCTCATTTTCTCTGAAAGCCTGTGTGTAGGTAGTTTACTTGGGAAGTGATTCCAAGAAGCAGAAGTAGAAAAGGTGAAAAACCAATACCAGAGTGTTGGCCAGTTCTGGGAGCAACTAGCAATTGATAATGCACGTCTCCCCGTGGACCCCTATGACATGCTTATCAGAACTGGACACCTTTAAAATCCCAAACAAAACAAAACACCCCAAACAAACAAGCAGAACTGTCCACTAAGACAAGGAAAGGGTGAAGCTTTTATCCCCCACTGATCTCCAGTAGCCCTGTAGAGTTAGGTCTGTCATACTACCAGGTTGTACATATTCAAGTGCCAATCATTCTATACCTCACTGTCAGAGAAACCCAGGGCCAGGAAGCCAAAGGTCCATGCACCTGTGTGAATCTGGTCAAAGCTTGTGTGGAAGGGATTGCTACAGCAGTGGCTGGAATGGTGGGACCTACAGGACATAAATGGTTTCTAAATGATGCAAGTGTACATCTCAGTGACACCAGTGCCTCCTTCATCAGTTCACTTCTTACAGCCTCTGGGAAGGGAGAATTCTGTCTATATAGGAAATAGGTATGAATTCCTCAGTCTCATTTACTAAATACATACTAACAGTCTTTCCACCCTGGCGTTTCTGATACCTTCCTTAATTACAGAATTTCTTCTTCTTTAACAGCATGCTGTCCAAGCTCCTTGGAGCCATTACAGCTGGGTTTTAGGACACAGTTTCAGGCATCATTGTCAGTACCCCGAACCAAGAGAGTGTGCCCATGTCAATAAACTATTCTTTATCCAGTTTGATATTCAGTACCCCCTAGTCTAAAATCCTCAGGATCCTCTTCAAACAATCCTGTGTTGGTTCCTGCTGATACGTATTCCTTCGTTGTATAAGGAATTTATTCTGCAGCAGGAAGTTTATTTTTCTGCTTTGACTCTGCCAAGGCCACACTAGATATTGGCTTAGAGGGAAAGTGAGGACAAGGATAACCTTGTTAGGTACCCACCTTGTGTGAGGACTTTGCAGTCTCTCTAAGAGCAGGGTGCTCTTCCCTACCAAGGAGGAGGGAGATGTTAATGGCTTGGAGATTTCAGGGGAAATTGAGGATAAAAGAGTTCCAAGCTCATCCATCTAAATGCCCCAGTTCCGGGTCATTGAGTCCCCTCTTTTCCTGTCAGTACCCTGACTTTGACATAGACTATGCACTCAGTCTTCTATGCAGGTCCTGCAACTTTATAATTAGTCCCTGAGCCTGATTTTCAGCACCATTTTCTCTATGGCTGTAGGAAATGAGTCAACCAAAATGCTGTCAAAGGGGCTGGGGATGTGGCTCAAGCGGTAGTGCGCTCGCCTGGCATGCGTGCGACCCGGGTTCGATCCTCAGCACCACGTACCAACAAAGATGTTGTGTCCGCCGAGAACTAAAAAAAATAAATATTAAAAAAATTCTCTCTCTCTCTCTCTCTCTCTCTCTCTCTCTCTCTCCTCCCTCACTCTTTCTTTTAAAAAAAACAAAAAACAAAACAAAAAAAAAACCAAAATGCTGTCAAAGAGGACTTTTAGTGTCCTGCGTTGATAGTCAACTGACCTGTAATTACTGAACATGTAATTTTAATTTATCTTTTTGAGGCTTTCAAAGGAGTTAACAAAAGCTAGACAGCTTCATAATTTTTAGAATTATCACTGACCCCGTGTCATTCAAATACCACAACTAATTTGTTATTTCACATTCCCTCTGTACCTTATCCCAATTCACTATAGCTATGAGTATTAGCAAATGCAATGCTGTTGTATACCAGGGAGTATGACCAGCCTACTTACCACCAGCAACGTGGTAGGTGATCCAGCTCCGTAATCCAGAGAGTCTGCTTTCTAAGGCCGCTTGCTTCTCAACTCTTAGTCTGGATCACTTCAAAAGCGGTGCCTGAAATAAATGTTTGCATATAGGTAGTTTGTTTGGGACATAGTCCCAGTTGGAATAAGGGACCTATTAAGAAAAAAAGGAAGGAGAGAAAGCCAATACAAGCATCTAATAATAATTGACTACCACTGCTGAGACTAATGAGTATTTGATCTCAGAAATGTTTGAGAAGCCATATAAAATGCATTTCAGGCCAGGTGTGATGATGCATCCCTGTAATTCCAGCTACTTGGGAGACTGAAGCAGGAAGATCACAAGTCTGAGGCCATCTTGGGAAATTTAGCGAGACTCTGAAAAGAAAATTTATACTAGGGCCGTGGACCAGTTGCAGTGGCACACACCTGTGATAATAGCAATTTGGGAGGCTGTGGCAGGAGATTTACAAATTGGAGGCCAGTCTCAGCAACTTAGTGGGTCCCTAAGCAATTTAGTGAGATCCTGTCTCAAAATTAAAAATAAAAAGGGCTGGGGATGTGGCTCATTGTTTAAATGCCCCCTGGGTTCAATCCTAAGTACAAAAAAAAAAAAAAAACCCCACAAAAAAACCCCACAAAAAACCCATGAATGCAACTCAGTGTAGAGCACTTGCAAAACCTGGGTTTAATCCCTAGTAACCATACCCCTACCCCAAATGCAGCTGAGCACTGATGCAGAATCATCTGTTGGCTTCTGTCACCATTGATCAAGGGTGGACCACAGGTTGCAAATGCATGAGAGTGGAGGTCCTCTGGGCTCCTAAGCCTGGGCTGGTTTAGAAAGCTGAAGCTGGAGGTGAAGGGTGGGGAGGCAGAGGCGGGGCACTGTCTCAGACTACACCTGCTTGAATCTGGTTGGCTCTGCATGGACCTGGTCACCTCAGCAGGGGCTGGAGTAAGATGTGGGTTGAGAGGTCGTGAAGTATTTGAGAAGTGTCTGATATGGGCTTCATTCCATTTAACCCATGATTAGGTGCATTCATGTATTATGCTAATTAATGTATGCATGTTTTCCTGTCATTTTTATAATATGAATATTTTTAGCTGTTCTAATCAGGAATAATGTTCCCTAAATTTATTACTCCCTTCTTAAAAAATATTGTAGGCTTAAAGTGAGGATATATAGTACTGCCTGGAGGGAAGGAAAAGTGAGGAGTGCAGAGAGGAGAGGAAAAATCATGTAATTAAATTGCTGCTTGCTGTTATTTTCTGAGTGGAATGTGGGGAAGTTAGACATTATAACAAAGAGCCTGAATATTTGTACTGTGTGAAGTCCTTAAAGTCTTGGTTAGAACAGCTCATTGCTAAAAATTCCTCTTTCTGGTATTTTTCCTATCCCTTTTACTTGGTGTGTGTGTGTGTGTGTGTGTGTGTGTGTGTGTGTGTGTGTGTGTGTGTGTTTTCCGTGTGTTTTCAACAGATCTAACCAAGACTTCAGAATGGATGTTGTTACCAGTCAAGGCACTTGCCAGAGGTGAAATTCCATGAGAAAAAAGTAAAATCTTTTTTTTTTTTAAATTGGAGCAAATTTTATACATATTTGTAGGTTAAATTGGAAGTGTTCTGGTTGTTAGGGTTGGGGACAAGGTATATTTACTATACAAGTAAAAGTATGCATTATGTTCCTATTTTGTGCTAGGTACCTGGCATTCAAAGATGAATAAAAATCTGCCCTTGCCCTCAAGAGCATTTCCTTCTGCCAATCATGAGGTTTGTAGGAGCTCTGCTGTGGAGCAGCTGATTGGATAGTGAAAGGTCAAGCTTTTTGATTTAATACTGGGTGTCTAGTTTGCTGGTGAATTTACAACACAGCATGTAGACAGGATTTCTTGGATTTTATAATCATCTAGACAATTTCTTGGGTTTTCTGATCTAGTTTCTTTGCCTGCCTGTATTCGATACCATTGTTGGTATACCTGTCATAGCTGACTGTTAGGAAGAAGTCTTACTTTTTTTGTTATTTTTTCTATTAATCACAGTCATGGTTGCTTTTTTTTTTTTTTCTTTTCAGTGCTGGGGAGCAAACCCAGGCCTTACACATGTTAGGCAAGTGCTCTACCACTGAGCTATATTCCCACCCCTAAGAAGTCTTTTCTTTTTTATGTATATTTATTATTTGAAGAAAACAGACATGTATGACTCAAAGTGTGTTATGAATATTCTGGAACACATAGAGATGAAATTTTAAAAGAATGAAGCAAAAAATTATAAGATTTGAATATTTTCTTCCTGCCCCCCCAGTTGATGTTCTTGTACACCACTTGGGGGGCCTGCCATTCACATTGGAGACACTTGCATGTCTGTGGCTACATTTGTTTACTACAGCAGGTAGGAAGCTTGAGAGATGTTTGGGTCCATGCACTTGCCAGTGACATAGGATCTAAACTAATCTCTGTGTCTTGTTATATGCTGAAGACCGTTGTGCTAACATTTTAGAGTTTCTCATTTCTAGTACTCTGCCATTCAAAAGACTGTTATTGCATTGTCTGCCCAGAACTGCAATAAATCTAGAACAGAGGTGACAGCCTGTGTTTGCAGATAGGTTTTGTTTAGCTCATCATTCAGAAAAAAAAATATTTTGAATGACTGCCAAGACTTGAAAGTTGGAGAATTTTGCACAAGAATCTGAATTTTCAGCTTCTCTGGAAAACCCAAGGATACTGACAAACTGGCTCTTCACTGCTAGGAAGAAAGTTGCTTGCAGATGATCAGTGGCAGCCTCATTTAGATAGGCATCTGCCCTCTTGGTCCTCACTACCACTCACTCTGCTCGTATCTCACACCCCAAATGCTTCACCCACTTGTTACCTGTGTGACTTCTATAGAATTTAAGTAGTTTCTTTTGGTCTAAAGTTTGTGAGTTGTTATGTTAAGAGAGCTTTCTTGAAATTATATCTCATGCAGAAAACCCATTCAAATCTTACCTGGCTTATTTGCACAGAGCTCTAGCATCCTTGATTGAGCACACCAGATGGCGTTGACTTGGTGTTGTGAGGCTTACTGCACATTCCTTGGAGCAAAACTGTCTGGATTCAGATTCCGACTTTTTCGTTTCCTAACTTTGAGACCTTAGGCACATTAGTTAACCACTCTCTGCCTCATTTCCCTCTCCTGCAAAACGGAAGTAATAATAAATGAATGTGTGTAAAATATCAGGCTAATAACATTGCTTAATTGGGACATAAGTGCATAATAAGCATTTAATACATACTGGCTGTTGTATTATCCTTTTTTTTTTTTTTTTTTTTGGGACTGGGGCTATAAGCCAGGGGCACTTTATCACTGAACTACATCTCCAGCTTTTTATTTTTTTATTCTAAGACAGGGTCTTGCTAAGTTGCTGAGGCTGGCCTCAAACTTAACAGTCTTTCTATCTTAGCCTCCTGAATCGCTGGAATTACAGCCATGCGCCACCGTGCTCAGTTTATATTATATCATCTTTAATTTACTAATTCAATTTATTAGGTATTTGATCGTGATTATGTACACATTTGTAGCTGTTAGAGAGTATCTAAACTGGTGAGAATAAATCCACAATGTGGAATGATCTGTATCCAGTTCACTGAACAATTAACCAATCACATACACATGCAGTAAACTCCCAGTGGCATTTCAGTGTAGTTGAGGTTAAAACCAACCCCTGTTTACTAAGAGATCAGTGAATTCCTCAGTGTGGAGCAGCCAAGGGAACTGTCTTTGTCCTTGTATCTGGCCATTCCTCAATTCATCTGCTGATCCTCTTCTAGATGGTTGGCTGGCCCGTGCTGCCCTCATGCTGAGTTCCAAAGGCACTTTGGGGCCCTTCCTTGTCCCAGAGCCGATATGCTAATTTCAGAGAAGTGCTAACTTTCTGTCTAAATTTGCTTATAACTCACACCTCATGCCTTGTCTTCTGCTTGGTTTCCTTCCTAATTTGTCATTACGCGGGTCTGTGCAAAGCTAGATTTTAAGGAAGTTCCCTCTCCTCCCCCGTGTCCTCAGCCAAATGCCTACAGTCTGTCCTTGGCAAAGGCTCAGCCTCTGTCTAGCTGTGATGGGTGAGGTGAAGAGCAGCTCTACTGCTGCTGGTGGGAAGAGAGGCTCCAAGTTCAGTGCTCCTTGAAGAGCCTTCTTCACTCTTGAGAGATGAGGAGATTGATTGACACCACCTCATTTCCAATTTGGTTTAGCCACAAGGGGTCCTGCCTCCATGCCCATCTGTGTGTACCACCTTGGCTTTGGGAATGCACGTGTCTATCAGAGTGCTGTTTTCCTGGGCATTTCTCTATTGTGGTGATTTAAAGCTAACGCCCCATATACAATTGACACAGTTTGGGAAAAGATAATAAAAAATAAAATAATAGGGCTGGGGTTGTAGCTCAGGGGTTGAGCTCTTGCCTCACATGTAAGAGGCACTGGGTTCAGTACTCAGGACCACAATCTTAACAATCTTTCTGTTTAAGCCTCCTTTAAAAAAAAGTAGATAAATAAAACAATGATATTGTATCCATCTACAACTAAAAAATTGTTAAGAAATAAAACTATAAAATGGTTTCAAAGAGTTAGTGAAATGCTGGTAATGTGGTCTCAACAGTGTTACTAAACCTCTGGCTGGGGGGATGTTCACAGCATCTTCACCTGTGCTCCCTAAACTCTCTGCCTAGTTTTTTCTTTCTATCTGTTGGGATGCATATGGAGTTCCATATATCAGCTTGTACTCATTTGTCGCATCGATGGAAAGAATAGTTAACTGAAAAGTTGGAGAAATTTTTCCAAATAATGTAGATAGAAATTGAATTTATCTAGTAATACTAAGTATTTGCTAAGAATTTTTCAGGGTATTGGAAAACTCATATAGTATTATTAAAAAATCATGATTTTTATGGTCATTCCTCCCATTGTCATTGATATAATCAACTGCATCTGGAGTCATTCATAACATTTCTCTTTCCTACTTTGGTGGTCAGAAACCATGATCTCTAGATCTGGCTTTTTATTTATTTTTTAGTTACTTGGAATGTGACTTGGGCAAGTCATTTGATATTTATAAAATATTCTTAATATAGCTCTTTCTACTTCACAAAATTTAGGAAGCTCAACTAAGTCTACTTACCTAAAGTTTTTAAAAATAAAATGTGAGGGCTGGGGCTGTAGCTCAGTGGTAGAGCGCTTGCCTCACATGCATGAGGCACTGGGTTTGATCCTTAGCACCATATAAAAATAAATAAATAAATAAATAAAATAAAGATATAAAAAAAAGATTATCTGAAAAAATAAATATAAATAAAACGTGATAGATTATATAAGTTGCTTTAACATTCTGGAATATTAACTTAGTAAATGTCCATTGGTAATCCATATTTGCTAAATTAGAATAATACTAATTAACTCTGTTATATTTTGAAATCCCTTAAAATATTTTTGGGGCTGGGGCTATAGCTCAGTGGTAGAGTGCTTGCCTCACATATGTGAGGCACTGGGTTTGATCCTCAGTACCACATAAAAATAAATAAATAAAGATGTTGTGTCCATCTCCAACTAAAAAAATATTTTAAAATATTTTCTATTAAAAAATATTTAGGGCTGGAGCAGTGGCTCAGTGGTAGCCTACTTGCCTGGCATGTGTGAGACACTGCATTCAATTCTCAGCACCACATATAAATAAATAAAGATCTATTAACAACTTAAAATATTTTTGAAAAATAAAATAAAGGAAAAAAGAAGAAAGAAATATTTATTGCAAAACATCTGAGAAATGTAGAAAAGTATACAGATCCTCTATAATGTGGTAACTACTATCTGTTAACATTTTGGTGTATGTCTCCATATTTTCCTGTGCACATGCACACGTAGAGGCAAGTGCATTTTTTACAAAAATTTACATATCATTTTATTGCTTGTTCTTTTCACATGACTATGTCATCTTTCCCAGTTAATGAAATCTGGTTTATCACTGTTAATCCAACATGTGGATGTACCATGATTTACAACTTAACTTGCTCCTGTTGCTGCATATTTGGTTTTCCAATTTTTCACTTGCAAAAATGATACCGATGTTTCATTTTCTTATGATAAATTCCTAGAATTGGAATGCCTAGGCAATTGTAGTCTAATATGAGAATCTAACACACACTACCCCCTCACCCCCTGTTAGGAATTGTAGATTATTTAGTAATGTGGATCATATGTTTTTTAAATGTGTCTAATTAATACATTTTGAACCTCACAGCATGCTAAAGCATTGGATTTATCAGAGCAATAGTTTTTCTTGAATCTATTCAAAGGAGTTATAGTTATTTGAAATACCTGAGGATTTCATTAGTAATATAGTTTTCCTTGTAGCCCAGCACAGTGGTTCTCCTGTGAATTAATACTGCATTAATAATTAATTTCAGATTTTTAGTGTAATGGTATTTAATGAATAAGCATTCAGCAAACACTTACTGAATCCTGTTTTTAATCAACTTTTTACTATGCACGAAGGCTATAAAGATGAATGAAACTGAATAGTTTTTCCTGACTAATATTTTAAGAGAAGAGACAGATGTGTAAACAAATAATTATAAAACATCATGGTAAGTTGAATTATATTATACTATTCTTTGGAAAAATAAAAGCCCCTCTCCCTACTACCCATCAGGCAGAGATTAGGGAGAAGAGTGGTCTCTGTCAATGTACCTCATTAGGTCTTCCCAGGGTCAGATCAACTCACAATGTCTGCGGAAGTTCAGTGTGCATGAGATATTTTTATGTATAGAAGATATAAATAGAAGACTCATGGAAGAGAAGGGAGAGAAGAGGGGGAGAGAGACTGACATAATCTATTGGCTAATGGATTCTCACCAACTAAATGTCTAGTATTCAGTTTTGCAGTGTTAGCATTTCTGTGATTTTAAAGCCTGTCTCTCTACATCATGAATAAAGTCTTTTATATACACTGAAGTCCTGAATGCATAGGTTGTTTACTTGTTAGGTTTTTCATCATTGTGTCTGAGCATGGATGACTGGGTCCTCTGCATCACCTGCAGTCCATAGGCTGCAGTCAAGGTGTTACCTAGGGTTGGAGCGACATCTGAACACTTGTGAGGGGAAGCATCTGCTTCTGAGCTCACATATGTAGATGGTGGCAGGATGACTCCCTTCAGGTCTGCTACACTGAGGGTTTCAGTTCCTTGCTGGCTGCTAACTGGAGACCACTGTTAGTACCTTGCTATGTGGGCTGTCAGTATCTTGCTATGGAGGGAGACGGAGTTTGCTAGCAGGACCAAAGTAGCAATATTTTGTAATCTGATCAAGAAAGTGATGTCCTGGCATGTTGTTGTATTCTGTTGGTTGGAAACATTACTCATGGGGAAGGGATTGTCCGAGACCAGGAATACTAGGAGACTGGGATTGATGGGGTCATCTTAGAGGCTATCTAGCATGGTTTTCAATGGAAATCAGTATAAGGGGTTGAAGGTCCATCTTTGTTGCAGTAAGAAATAGCCATAAGACATACAGCTGAGAACAAGACCTCAGTAGAGGCAGAAAGTCAAAGGTGATAGTGTCCACAAGGATGAAGCACCATTTGCTCCTCGCCTTCTTGGAACCTCAGAAATTGTGGGTGAGTATTGAATTTCCCACTGGATATGGAATCGCAGGGTGAGCCCGTGGTTCCTAGAGTATAAAGGGCAGTGTGGTTCCAGTTACCAACGGGGTTATAACCAAGGCAGGACTCTGAAGAAAATGCCAAGGGTATCCTACACGTAGAATCTGTTAGTTGCCTGATGAAACGTGGCGACTTGGCTAGAGATGTGGCACGACTGTGTCTTCAAATGTGAGTCAGAATCTGGAACGGGGAGATGGAGAGCAGGCTCCGGGGAGTTTCAGTGGTCCATGAAGGAAAAGTTGATGATGCTCAAGTGTCTGAAATACAGGAGATAATTGCTGCAAATGAGCTGAAGAAGCACTTGGAACCGTGAAATTTCTGAAAATTCCTAATTTTTGAACAAACTTGCAATTATTGATGAGCTAATTGATATAACCAGATATTTGAAAGGAGTGGTAGTGAAAAGAAACTGCATTAGAAGGTGATTATATACTAACTCAGGTGTGTGGTGATAGAAGACCTTAAGCCTCTACCACCTAACTTGCTGTGTGCCTTGACTGCTTTTCAATTTCTATCTTTTTCCTCCTTTGTAGTTTAAACTAGAGAATTTATGAGGGTAGAATTACATTGAAGAAAGTTATTTGTCTCCACAGTAGCTTCTTAATTGTCTTCTTATCTCAGAACCAGGGGAAAATCACCCTCCTTCCTAGCCTTCAAAGCTATTTTAAGGATTAATTAATAATTTCGAAAGCCCCCAGAAGCTTAAAAGCCTTACCTAGACTTATGAGCTTTCAGTAATAATCAGAGAGCAGCAGGACTCAGCGGGGAGTGAAAGCCAATTCTCTGCTCGTGTGGCCTGTGGGCTGGGTTGCTGTTGTTTCTCCACAAGTGAATGAGTCCAGCCAAGGAGAAGCCCTGCTGCTACGATAAAAAAGAATCAGTGCCTGAGACTGAGAAACAAGCTGAAAATAGCTTGTTTAAAAAAGATGTTGATCTTAATATATGAAACCAAAACACAAGTAGCCAAAGGAAATTAGATAATTTGGAGTGCATCAAAATTAAACACTGCAACTGTTGCTCAGTGGTAGAGTGTGTTTGGCATGTGCAAGGTCATTGGTTCAGTCCCCAGCATTAAAAAAATATTAAAAATTTTGTGTTTCAGAAGATGCTATTAAGAAAGTAAGAAGACAACCCTCAGAATGGGGGAAAGTGTTTGCAAATCATGTATCTGGTAAGGGACTTTATATATCTAGGATATATAAAGAATTCTTACAACCCAATAATAAGATAGCACCTTTCAAAAATACCAGAGGATCTGAACAGAACGTTTCTCCAAAGAAGATATATCAGTGATCAATAACCCCATGAAAAGATGTTCAATGTCATGAGCCATCCAGGAAGTGCAAATGAAAACCACAAAGAGATACCATTTCATACCTCTATGCTGGTTTAAAAAAAAAAAAAAAGACAATTTTGGGCAAGAATGTGGAGAAATTGGAACCCCCACCCAGTGCTGTTAGGAAAGAAAACTGGTGCAAATACCTTAGAAACACTTTGGTAGTTCTTCAAAAGAGTAAATGTAATGTTACCTTATTACCTAGCAGTTCTACTCCTAGGTGGCCATCAGCTGATGAACGGGTAAATAAAACATGGTCTGAAATAAAAAACAATTTCTCTACTCTCACACAGTCACTCAGCAATTTCTGATACCGGATTTTTTTTTTCCCCCATTCCAATCAATTCTCCATTGGATCCCAACTGCCTACCTTATAACTTAATTCAGTTCTGAACATTGTCTACCTGAATTTAGTTTCAGACTCCCAGATCGAGGGTCTGGTGCCACAATATTGCCGATCCTTGCAGATGTTAATGGCAAGTAGTAGGTTGTCATCTATACTTCTAACCTACTGGCTATAAATTGGGGGTTTCCACAGCCTCTTCCTCAGGTTGCATTAATTTGTTAGACTGCCTCCCAGAACTCAGGGAAATACTTAAATTTTCTGGTCAATTATAAAGGATATCACAAAGGATACAGAGGAACAGCCAGAACAGGGGTGGTGATGTGGAGCTCTCTGAGTATGCTACCCTCCAAGGGCCTTTGTAGTTTAGCTATTCAGACATTCTAAACCCTGTCCTTTTGGGGTTTTAATGGAGGCTTTAGTACACAGGCATGATTAATTACATCAATGGTCATTGGTGAACAACTCAACATTCAGCCCACTCTCCAGTCATGCCTTGGAAAGTCCCCACCCTGAAGCTGCCGGGGAGCCCTAATCACCACTCATTCCCTTAGTATACAAAATATACTCATCATTTGGGAGCTGTATGTCAGGAGCTAGGAAGAGATCAAATATATATTTCTTATAATATCACAAGTGGAATATCTGTACAATGGGATGTTATTTGGCAATGAAAAGGAATGAAGTGTGCTTAAATGCTCTGATATGGAAGAACCTCGAAAACATGCTAAATGGAATAAGCCAGACATACAAAAAACACATATTGCATATTTCTAATTATGAAAGAGAGATTAGTGATTGCCTAGGATGGGGGGGGGATGAGGAGATTGGGGAGTGACTGCTAGAGGAAACAGGAGTATTAGTGCTTGGGCTGCTATAACAAGTTACCATAGGTGGGCAGCTTAAGCAACAGAAATGTATTTCTCACCATTCTGGAGGCTGAAAGTCTGAGATCAGGGTACCAGCATGGAGGCACTTGTGGTAAGGGCCCTTTTCTGATTTTGCGGACAGTTGCTCTCTCTGTTTCCTTATGGTATCCTCATCTTGTCACACAGCAGACTGCAAAGAGAAAGAAAACAAGCTCTCTCCCTTCTCTTCTTTCCAGGGCAGTAATGCCATCACGGAGGCTCTACCATCATGACCTAATTATCCCTCACTGGGAATGAGGGTTTCAATATATGAATTTGATGGGGAGCTTAAGCATTCAGTCTGGAGAAAGGGTTTCTTTTTGGAGTAATGAAAATATCCTAAAACTGACTGTGATAACGAATGTACAACTTTATAAACATACGGAGATTATTGACTTGTTCATTTAAATGGATAAATGGAGTGAATTGTATCTCAATAAAGCTGCCCCCCCCCCCCCCCCCCGCAAAGAAGTTGTCAGGAAAGGGCCAAAGAGAAAGCTGGGCTGCTGGCAGGGATGGGGTGGTCAAGGAAAATGACGTCATTAGGTAGATTGTCTTCAGCAGCCACCTGTCTATATATACATCAGTGTGTGTGTGTGTGTGTGTGTGTGTGTGTGTGTATTTAAGAAAAAGTGGATGTGTCTGCATTTTTCTTTCCTCTGTCTGCCAGACCTGGTCCCACTTGCTTGTTGGGAAGGCAGTGAGCATTAGTGGAATGTTAATGGCCTGAACTGCATTAACTTCCCATCTGGCTGTTACTCTCCAGGAGGCTCTTTTTATTTGATTGTGACTGATTAGAGGTTTTGTTCGTGTTCCATTTGTGCTGATTTGGCTCATTTAGAGCAAATCTACTTTGTGATTCGCTCCCATGATCAGCATTCTTAAGAGCCCTCCTTTCCAGGCTGGGTCCTGATTGGCCAGTGTTGGATATGGAGGGAGAGCAGAGTGAGGGCTGCACCTGGGCAGGGGAGAGCCTGGAGCACTCCTTCCTTGTCTCTAAACAGTCAGTGGGCGCAGCGTGGCCCGTTCCTTTGGAAAGTCATTTTCTTGGCACAGCTGGGAGTTGCAGTTCACAAGAAATCTGTGGCCTTTGCCCAGCCTGTGTCCTGAAGTGGTGCCATCTTGGGTAAGATGCATCCACACAGCACAGGCAGGTGCATGGGGGCTTCTGCAGGTCCAATCAAGACATTTGGGTCCCCACCTCTCTGCAGTCTTCTGGTTGCCTCACAACCAAGGCCACACGTCTGCAGCTCACAAGGAGCTTCTCATCTTAGGTTCACGGTGCTCATTTGTCAAGCCAACAGGTCCCCACTCAATCCTGTGAAGGGAGCAGAACCCTCGGTTCCCTGTTTATCACTCATGTTCTAAAGCAGCACTGTAGCATGTTGCCTGGGCTCCTTGCTGTCACACGTGGAAGCTTCGTCCTTCAGAGCACAGCTTGTCTTGCTTTCTATAGATTTGAGTAATATGAGGAGATAGAATCTAGGGCCAGGGCTGGCCTACTTCCTTTTTATGGTAAAGAAGGTCAGAGAGAGAGAATAAGAAAAAGAGGGAGGGAGAAGGGAAGAAACAAGAGAGAAGCAAACAAGCCAGAGAGCCACCGAGAATCATAACAAATGAAAAGAAATTAAGGGATGGGAGAAAAAAAAACAGTGAGAAAGAAGGAGAAATAAGAAATAAGAAAATGTAAATATGATGGGGAATCATGTAGGGAGTTCTGCAAAATACAAAAAGCTACTTTTAATGTATTCTTTCTTCTTATGTCCCAGAGATTGCATTTGATTGGGGTTGGCCTTGAGCTTCCCTGATTTTTCTTTTTTTTCTCTCTCTCCTTTTTTAAGTGGATTATGTCAAATTTTTTTCTGTTTTAAAAAGATTTTAACTAATACAAAAAAATAAGTCATACATATCAATGAAGTACCATGTAATATTTGACACATGTATACCTTGCATAATGTTTAAGTCAAGCTAAACATACTGAGATATCCTCAAACACTTGTCAACTCTTTGCGGGCGAAAACATTCAAAATCTTTTCTTCTAGCTTTTTGAAAGGTACAGTACATAATTGTCATCTATAGTCACCGCACTGTACAATAGTACTCCAGGGCCTCTTGTTGCTATCTAACTGTAACTTAGTCCCCGTTGATTGACATTTCCCACCCCACCCCACCCCCGCCCCCACTATCCCCGGCCCCTGGTAACCACTATTTTATTCCCAACTTCTGTAAGATCAACTATTTTAGATTCATTTGTGAGTGAGATTATGTGGCACTTGTCTTTCCGTGCCTGACTTATTTCCCTTATGCAGTGACATCCAGTTCCATCCACGTTGTCTCAAATGACAGGATTTTATTCTTTTTTCCATTACCTCCGTTGCGATATGTGCCACATTTTCTTTATCCATTTATCAGCTGATAGACATGGGGGTTGTTTCCACTTCGTGGCTATTGTCAATACTGTAGCAGTGAACACGGGAGTGCAGATGAATCAGCACACTGATTCATTTCCTTTGGATGTAAATCCAGTGGAATTGCTGGATCACAATGGGGAGCTCTATTTTTAATTTTTAAGGAACCTCCATACTATTTTCCATGATTTACATTACCACAAATAGTGTTGCAAGGGTTCTCTCTTTTGCCACATTCTTGCCAGAACTTTTGGATATTAGCCCATTTTTATTGGGATGAGGAGATATCTCCTTGTGGTTTTGATTTGCATTTATCTGAAGATTATTGAATTTAGCATTTTTTATGTACCTGGTAGCCATTTGTTTATCTTCTTTTGAGAAGTGTCTATTTAGATATATCATCCATTTTAAAGCAGATTATTTGTTACATTGTTATGAAGTTTTTGGAGTTCCTTGTATTCTGAATATTAACCCCTTGTCAGATGTATACATAGCAAATATTTTCTCCTATTTTGTAGGTTATCTCTGTACTGTGGTGTTTCCTTTGCTATGCAGAAGCTTTTTAGTTTTATGTAATGCTAATTTTCTACTTTTGCTTTCATTTTCTGTGTTTTGAGAATCTTGTCAAAACCAAAAAACTTCCTTGACCATTCCAACATCCTGAAGTATTTCCCCTAAGTTACATTTAAGTCTTTAAATTGTTGTTGAGTTGATTTTTTTTTTAAACCAGTGAGAGATAGGGGCCTACCTTAATTCAGCACATGCATATTCAATTTTCCCAACACTATTGAAAAGATTCTCCAATGCATGTTCTTAGCACCTTTGTCAAAAATCAGTTGAATGACTTGGGCTGGGGTTGTGGCTCAGTGGTAGAGCGTTTGCCTAGCATGTGTGAGGCTCTGGGTTCGATCCTCAGCACCAACATGAGTATTTTATTTTATTTTTGGTATATATCATAAATAAGATTGTTTTCTTGATTTCTGTTTTAGATACTTTGAGATTTTCTTCCTTCTTTCCCTCTTTCATTTCATTTCTTTTCTTACTATTATTATTTTTAAAATTCAATCCTAAGGATTAAACCTAGCCCTAGTACATCCTAGGCAAGTGTTCTATCACTGAGGTATTGGGCTACATTCCAGTCCTTTATTTTATTTTGATATAGGGTCTCACTCAGTTGCCCACTCTGGCCTCAGATTTGTGATCCTTCTGCCTAAGGCTCTGGAGTAGCTAAGATCATAGGCATGTGCTGCCATGCTCAACTTTTTCTTTTTAAATTATAATTATTAATGATACTAATTGTATAAACTAATTTAGTTTGCACAATAATTTGGGAGGAAATACTTAAATTAATGGGTATTTCCATATGTGCATATATCATGCATTGATCATGTCCATCCACCCTCTTCTGTCTTCCCCTCCACCTTCTCCACCTTCTCTGGCCCTCTTCCCAGTCCCTAATAGTCTGTCTTCTACTTTCAGGCTGTCTTTTTAAATTTTTTGAAATTTTTTAGTTCCCATGTGTGTGAAAGAAAGCTTTTGATTCTTTTCTTTCTGTGTCTGGCTTATTTGCTTAATATGATGTCTTCCAGTTCCATCCACTTTCCTGTAAATGATAGGATTTCATTCTTTATGACTGAATCTTTCATTAGGTATGTATACACCATATTTTCTTTATCCATTTCTCTTTTGATGGCTACCTAGTCTGTTTCTGTATCTTACCTATTGTGAATATTTGGGATTTTCTTTGATGAGAGGCTTTACTGCTTTAATCTTGCTACTTGTTACTGGTCTGTTCAGGTTTTCTATTCCTTAGTTTTTTATTTTAATGGAATTTAGGGGTGCTCTACCACTAAACTACATTCCCAGCCCCTTTTATTTATTTTTTATTTTGGCTCAGGGTCTTGCTGCAGTTGGCCTGGAGGAGTCTACAATCCTCCAGCCTCTGTCTCCCAAGTCACCGCATTACAGATATGCTCCACTGCCCCTTCCTATCCCTGACTCTTCACAACTCATGTTCTCCCTTATGCACACCATGCAGTTACTCAGAGTATCCATTTCTTCCCTGGTTCCTCTGCCTTTATTGTCTCCCTTCTTTTCTTTACCATCCTCAAGCGCTTGGCTTCTAAAATAGTAGTACTTTATTTCTAGAAGTAACTTCAGAGATGATCTAAGTATTGGCTCTTTGGCTTTTACAGCTAAGAAAAATGAAATCCAGCAATACTATGATTTACTTGAGGTCTTATAACTGGTGGATTGCAAAACTCGAGTACAATTCGGAGCTTCTATCCCATGGGTGCAGGGGCCCACCTCTCTGTACAGAGAGAGCTGGCTCCTGCTGTTCACATCCCGAAGAAATGTCTAGGGTATAGAAGAGGGTTGGAGAGAAGGCAGCTAATATAGTCTCCTTTCTGGCTTCCTTCAGATTTGGGAGCTGGGCATTTCAGTTACTTCTTATTCTTTCCTTTTAGCTTGGGGATGGTAAGTGGAAGCCAGTTGGACAGATTTCACCTTTTCTAACTGGGATCTTGCTCAGCTGCCTCCTGGATCTAACACAGGTTCTCTGGAGCAGTGGTGGATGGGGCTGGGGAGACCTTCTCATGGTGGGCAGCAGGTTGCAATCTCAATTTACCCCATTGATTCTCAGCTGGGGTGATTTTGTTCTTCAGGGGACTTTTAGCAATATTTGGAGACATTTTGTTGTCATAGATGGAAGTTCAATACCTGCAGCTCAGGACAGTCAAGGACCCTTTTTTCCTAGGGACAGTTTTGTTGGGGTGCCTGGGGTTCCAGCAAACTGACTGAGGTGGCAACTCAGAACTTTCAAGTTATTTAACTTTAAAAAGCAAAGGATTGACGAAGAGCAGGCAGAATTCTCTCTTCCACGTCTGCAGAGCAGCAGGCATGTCTTACCCACTCCCCATGCAGAGGTCTGCCTAGTGAGATGTGCTAAACAGACAGAAGCAAGGACTGTCTGGGCTGTAGTCCTCCAGCGGTCAGAGTTTGTTGTGGAATGGATACAGCTGTCAGGTGTGGGAGAATTCAGTGAGAACGGAAATGAGCAGGAGATTGAAGGGTGAGAGATTTTTAAGAGGGCAAAATAGATTGTCCTATTTGCAGCACTCAAGTTGAAACCAGCCACAGCTGCAGGGAAGAAATTATGGAGAGAAGATTACCATCTTAGTTATTGTTCTGTAAAACTGCTCTAGGCCAAAGGTGGTTTTTATAATTTAACCTCTTTTTACCTTGCTGAGGCACAGAGCGCATTTGTGTTTCTGACATGCTGTCTTTCTCCAGGAGAGAGTTGTTGGTGTGTTTCTGCTCTGCTCATGTTTGAGAAAATGCTCTGTGTTCCAGGACATTCCAGTCTGCTGTGAATGGACGCTCAGTGGGGTTTAAAAATGTTCTATTACGTAATCTGAGGTTCCAGGTAAAACAGCTGTGATTTTCTCCCTAAGAACTCAGTTCTTGCCATCTATTAAAAAGCTAGCTCAAGTTGATCTTAATATTTATTTAGGTGTTACTGGGATTGAACCCAAGGTCTCCTGCACACTAGGCAGTCACTCTATTACTGAGCTACTTCCCCAACCCCTGACTTTACTTATTTATGACTTGATTTATTTTTTCCTCTAATAGAAGTTGTTACTAAGGAAAAAGTTTTCCATCCTTGCATCTATTGTCATTTATTCTAAAGATCAAGACTTGTTGATTTCTAATCTGACTCATTATTCTAGTTCATTTATCAGAACTTTTTAGCCACTGTATTTGAAGCTCTGTTCAAAAAACAAAGATCCTCCCGACTGTTCATTACCTGTGTTTCTTCCTCTTCGATGAATCTGCAGATGTTTAATGAATCCCTGCTAGTTGCAAGTTCCTGTATTTATTTTTGTAAACTATTTTTTATAGTAGATATAAAAGATAAAAATGTGGTCCTGAGGATTGAACCCAGTACCTCACACATGCTAGGCAAGTTCTCTATGAACTGAGCTACAGCTCCAGCCCAAGTCCAGGTATTTAGAGGGGCAGAATGGACAGCTATACATAAGGCATCGTCTTAATTCTTGAACCACAGGCCTGGAAATTCCTAGTCTGCTTACAGCATGTGAAGAGGAAGAATTATTTTTTTATCTATAAGGTTACACTTCAGATCCTCTTTCCCAATCCTTATCTTTTTTTAAAGTGTGATGACATAGTTACAGTCATCTGATACTTGACGAAGGTGCCAATAATACATGTTAGAGAAAAGACAGTTTTTTTTTTTTAAACAAATGGTGCTGGGAAAACCTGGATATCCATATGTAGAAGAATGAAGCTAAATATATCTCTGACCTTACACAAAGATCAACTTAAAGTAGATCAATGTTAAGCATTAGACCAGAAATTTTGCAACTGCTTAAAGAAAACATAGGCTTAACACTCCAACATATTGATGCAGGCGCCGACTTCCTTTACAAGACCCTTAAAGCTCAAGAAATAAAACCAAGATTCAATAAGTGGGATGGCCTCAAATTAAAAAGCTTCTGCACAAAAATTAAAATAAGCTTCTGTACAGTAAAGGAAACAAGTAAGTGTGAAGAGAGAGCTCCTCCTCCAGCAGGGGATTAATATACAGAAAATATAAAGAACTCAAAATGTTTAACACCAAAACCAAACAACAACAAAACCCCCCAAACTAGAAAACCCAAATCACCTAAACATAAATGGGCAAAACAACTAAGCAAACATTTCTCAAAAGAAGAAATACAGGTGGCCAACAAATACATTAAAAATATATTCAACATCCCTTGCAATCAGGGAAATACAAATCCAAACTACATTGAGATTCCATTTCACTCCAGTTAAAATGGCAGTCATCAAGAATACAAATAAATGCTGGTGAGGTGTTGGGGAAAAGGTACACTCATATATTGTTGGTGGGGCTGTAAATTAGTATGACTACTTTGGAAAGCAGTATGGAGATTCCTCGAAAGATGAAGAATAGAACCACCATGTGACCCGACCCAACTATCCCATTCCTCGTTATTTATCCAAAGAGTGAAAATCAGCATACTATAGTGATACAGGCACATCAATGTTTTTAGTAGAACAATTCACAATAACCAAGTTATGGAACCAGCCCCCCCACGTGCCTGTCCACAAATAAAAGGATTAAGAAAATGTGGTACATGTACACAGTAGAGTTTTACTTAGCCGCAAAGAAGAATGAAATTATGGCATTTGGCAGTAAATGGTTGGAATTGGAGAACATCATGCTAAGTGAAATAAGCCAGACTCAGAAAAATCAAGGGTTTAGTGATTTTTTTTTCTCCATATGCAGAAGCTAGAACAAAATAAAGGAGAAAGGCAAGGGAGTTGGAGCTCATAAGGATAGAGGAAAGATCGGTGGAATAGAAGAGGGAGACTGAGGGGGGGAGGAGGGATGGGAAAGAGGAGGAAATGTGGAATGAATTTGACCAAACTGTGCTATGTACATATACCACAATGTATTCCACCTTTATGTATATCTATAAAGAGCCAAAACTATAATACTAAATTATAAATCATAAAAATAAATAAATAGAAGAAAGACCAGCAGAAGAAAAGGAATGGGGAACACTGGGAATTGAAATGGGGCAAATTAAATTCCATGCATGTATGACTTGTTCCGCCTCAGTCTCCAGCATTTCCCCTTTCTCTCCCCTGACCCGTTCCCCTGTTCTTCCTCTACTCTAGTGGTCTTCTTTCTACTTATTTATAGTTTTTAAAATTGGTGCTTTATAGATACATATAAAGGTGAAATTCACTGTTGTATATTCATATATGCACATAGCATCATTTGGTGAATTTCATTCTACCTTTCTTTCCTTTCCCTATCCTTCTTTCCTCCTCTTCAATCCCCTTTCCCTAACTTTTGTCTCTATGAATTTGACCATGTGCTACATATAAGCAGAATCATATTGTATTTGTCCTTGTATGTCTGGCTTATTTCACTTGGCATAATGGACATCCATATTGTAGCATGTGAGAGGATTTCTTTCCTTTTAAAGGTTGAATAATATTCCTTTTGTAGGTATGTACCATGTTTTCTTTATCCTTTCCCCTGTTAATAGACCCTTGGATTGTTTCCACTTATGATAACCAATAGCTGTGGATTCTGGTGTATTCCCAAAATCTTTATCTTTAAAAACATATCAATGGGGTTGGGGATGTGGCTCAAGCGGTAGCGCGCTCGCCTGGCATGTGTGCGGCCCGGGTTCGATCCTCAGCACCACATACAAACAAAGATGTTGTGTCCGCCGAAAACTAAAAAATAAATATTAAAAAAAAGAAAAAGGTTTAAATTATAAAAAAATAAAAATAAAAACATATCAAAAGCCTTAGTTGCTTTGTAAAAACTCTGAAGTTGGCAAATGATTCCTGACCATGTCCATACACATATGCATATGCTCGTGTATTTATCTAGTCATATGCATTGGGAATAGTTAGAAGGTAGTAAATGATTTTGCTAGCCTGAAATCCTGAACCAGAACAGCATCATTTTATACCTTTTCCTCTCTACCTACTCTGTGTCCAGTCCCCCCATCTTCTTCATCTCATAGTTCAGTTCACTTTAGCAAACTTCTATTATTGCTAACTTTTTGTGTGAAAGGCATTCTGGGAGATTTGAAGAAGTATAAAAACTGCCCTTGGGTAGTTCCTGGTCTGTTATTAGAAATGAGACCCATGATACCAAGTCAAGCGAGCCAGGCCATGTGCCTGTAATGGTGGCCAGGCTTCCAAAGGGATGGAGAGATGAGAGACAATATTCCAGCCAGAGAAAATAACTCAAACAAAGGATGTGGGATGAAAAATCTTGGGAATATTTGTTTTAAGTTATTGTATTTGTATGGTGGGCTTCAAATATTTTTTATTAGTAGAATGTGCTTGATAAGTTTTCTACCTGGGAGCAATTGGTGATTTGTTTTCTATGTTCTACATTGTAGATTTCATATAGGAAGTTTCAGTATAATAATTTGTTTTAACTCAACTCAAAGTGGATCAAGGACCTAGGCATTAGACCAGAGACCCTGCACCTACTAGAAGAAAAAGTAAGCCTAATTCTCCATCATGTTGGCTTAGGAATCTCAATAAGACTACTAAAGCACAAGAAATAAAATCAAGAACCAATAAATGGGATGGCATCAAAACTAAAAAGCTTCTTCACACCAAAGGAAACAATCAAGAAGGTGAAGAGAGAGCCTACAGAATGGGAGAAAAATCTTTGCCACTTGCACCTTAGATACAGCATTACTCTCTAGGATATACAAAGAACTCAAATAAACCTAACACCAAAAAAAAAAAAAAAAAAAGACAAATAGCTTAATAAATGGGCAAAAAGAACTGAAAAAAAAAGACACTTTACAAAGAAGAAATACAATTGGTTAACAAATATATGAAAAATGTTCAACATCTCACTCCAGTCAGAATGGCAATTATCAAGAACACAAGTAACAATAAATGCTGGCAAAGATATGGGGGAAAGGCACTCTCATACATTGCTGGTGGGATTGCAAATTGGTGCAACCACTCTGGAAAGCAGTATGGAGATTCCTCAGAAAACCTGAAATGGAACCACCATTTGACCCAGTTATCCAACTCCTCAGCATATATCCAAAGAATTTACAATCAGCATAGTATAATAATGCAGCCACATCAATGTTCATAGTAGCTCAATTCACAGTAGCTAAGCTATGGAACCAATCTAGGTGCTCTTCAACAGATAAATGTATAAAAAAATGTGATATATATATACACAGTGGAATATTGCTCAGCCATAAAGAAGAATGAAATTATGGCATTTGCAGGCAAATGGATGGAACTGGAGACTATTATGCTAAATGAAATAAGCCAATCCCCAAAACCCAAAGGCTGGATGTTCTCTCTGATATGTGGATGCTGATTAACAATAGGCAGGTGTGAGGGTGTGTGGAGGTTTACCAGATTGGACTGAGGGTATGGGGGGAGGGAAGGTGGGATGGGTATGGGAAAGACAACAGGATGAATTGGGCATAAGGTAACTATGTTCATATATGAGTACACGACCAGAGTAACTCCACATCATGTACAACCACAAAAATGGGAAGTTATACCCCATGTATGTATGACATGTCAAAATACATTCTATTGTCATGTATAACTAAAAAGAACAAATTTTTAAAAATTATATTAAGAGAAGTAAATTTTTGTTTGGTACAATTTTAGATATTTTCCATGGCTCAAAGAGTGAAGTTTTGCAAATTATTATGATTTTTTTCCCATGTACTTTTATTGTTTTTTGATTTTTTTTTTAGTTAATGAAATCTAATTGAATCAAATGTTTGTGAAGTGTGGAAAATGGGAATCTTTCTCAATTTAACAATCAAATATTTGAAGAATATGTGTTGTTTAGTTGAATAGTTTAATATTTGAAGAATGGATAATTTTCTAGTGACTTATTTAACAAAGGGAACAAGTGAATTCTAGATATCTTTACACAAATGTGAATAAAACCCCAGGTGTGTGTACGTGTATGTATGTATATGCATATGTATATACACATGTGCACACGCATACCCTTTTTCTTTTTTTCTGTGTTACTGTTACCTGTTACCCAGGGCCTCACACATGCTGTGCTCTATCACTGAGCTATACCCCTAGCACACTCTCTTTTAATTTAAGTGTGAAGGTAAAAAATTAGCACTTTTATCCAGAAGGGGAATCTTGATCATTTTCTAATGATTATGTGCTATCAGCAGATGGCCACACTTATGAGCAGTAAATAATGTAGTAAATTCAGCTGATGATCCAGGTCAGTGTTACTGCCAATCTAGCTCCTTTGAGCCCGCCTTCAAAGCCTGTGTCTCCTGGACTGTAGGACTCGGTGAGGAAGCCCCAGAGGTCTGAGAGGTCAGGGCCTTTTCTTAAGCAGGAGCCTGAAGAAGAGAAGAATTTGGGCAGAGAAATACATTCCAACCCCCTGGAAAAACCGCATACATATGGGGATAGGGCTTGGGGAGGGAACAGATGGATGGAAGGAAGAAACAAGACTGGAAAGCCTGCCTCCAGCTGCAGAGGGAGAGGAAGGCCATGCTGTATGGGACCCTGTTGGTGACCTTAGAGGAGGTAGTAGGCTGACCCAAAAGGGCTTTATGGCCTTCTCACCATCCTATTGGCAAGTGCTTTGGAATCTTCTGGGAGCCTGTTCCTTCCAGAGTCATTGACCTGAGTTTGGGGGAGACAGTTTTGCTCCTGAAGCAGAGTCAGCCCTTGTTAGACCTGCATCTGGGATGAGGTTTGGCCATAAGAGCATCCGACTTAACAGATTACACACTTTTCTCTTTCATTCGTGCCTTCGACTAATTAATACCTGAGCACTTCCCTTGTGTCAGCATCATTTCAAGTGGTGGGAACGTGAGTCAGACCAAGGCTCTACCCTCCCAGCGCTTATGTTCTGATGGAGTTTATAGGGAAGCTAGTGCAACACCTGGTCTTCTGACTTCCAGGTGAACATACCTTCCAGAAATGATGGACACAACACTGTCTTTGTCCACCATTATTCAAACATTGCAAAAGTCTCCTTTTTTTGATTCTCAGTTCAATCTCTCTCAGAAAATCAGAGGATTATACTGACAAGGAGGTATTTCCAGTAATATACTCTCCAGGGTTTTGTTTGTTTGTTTTTGAGGGGGTACATGAACTGATCTTGGCACATTTTCTTTCTTTCTGCAAAGTCTCCAGACTCTGACCATTCATGGTAGTGATTTTAGGAAACTCTCTCATACCCAGCAATCATGGCTTTTCAGCCCAGGCCTGGCCAATTGCTTACCTTCTGTTTCTTGCCACTGTCATATTGTTGTTATTTGCTGGCTTTAATCACTCATGGCAAATTTAAATGGGAATTTATAGTCCCTGTTACAGATTGCCCTTTATTTTATTCCACAAATGTTTCCCTTGAGTACTCAGTTTATGCAACAAATATACAATAATGACTTATAAATTCATGCTTTATTAAACAGATTCTCCACCCTAAGAACACAGATCCAAGGAATCTGCAGTGAAAAATTCCCAAGGGGGGAAATTAGCTAATGGGAAAGGGAAAATCATCTGTCTTTCTTAGTGTCTTGGAATCATTACATTAAATACCATAGGTTTGTTGAAAGAAATTTGAAGGACTTCATCTGGCTTACAATCCTTGTATTCCTTCCATGGAATACACAGACTCTGCTCTGGCTTACTGGAGGGACCCCGAAAGGCTGAGATCAGGGATCACAGCTCCTGCTATACTGTCAGGGTGTTGAGGGCTTTGCAGAGATGACCAACATGGGCTTTATAATAATGCTGTTTTGTTTCTGTGACCATTTTCTCACTAGGGAAATATCAATTTGTTCCACAGAAATTTCATCTGGAGGTTAATTACCATCATGTGGCTCTGGCAGGGTGCACGTTGGGTGTGAGCATATTTTTAGGTAAAGTCTGGATGCTTGGGTAATCTGGAAAAATTCTTTTTGAATTTAATGAACGGAAGGAACTATCATTAGAGTATGACGACTTGGACAGGCATGGCATCATGTCCTTTGAGGCAGTTCTTATTTGAATCAGATTTGATGGTAGGGATTTATAAGTTTAAAGGTTGTAGATGTTATTGACTTGTTTATAAGATTTAGGAGTTAAACACCATAAATATGAGAATCATGAAGTTTCTGATATAGCAGATGTATAAAATTATACTTTTAAACTAGTATATGGGTTAGACCTCTTGGTATTTTTGATACTTAAAAAAATCTCCTCCCTAGTTTATCCAGGATAACCCATAAATGAGACATTCCCACTTAGCTGCAATGAAAACAGCAAGCCATCACTTAGCCCATAACAGTTTGTAGAGTGTAAGTAGAATTCATACTCTGGACAGAAAGTATTTCCATTGCCCTAATACAATGAAGGGTCTTTTATCTGTGTCAACAGATTATGTTTCAGCGGTGCACAAGATGCATGTTGTCATCTGTATCTTCATTTGGTCTGTATTCTTTATTTCAAATTCTTTTGGAAAATGAATTTTACTTTATAGATAATTAAAGATTGTGTTTCTGAGGACTCATTTAGTTTTCTCAGAGGTTTGCTCTGCTTGTCCAGGATTATAAAGAATTTCCACATTTTTATGAGCCACATGGATCCCAGTGGACTCCCTTGCCTGGCACACCTGCCCTGATGTGTTAGTCAGCTTCCAGTTATTGTAGTAAAACACCTGAGATAATAAACTTATAAAGAGAAGAAGTTCCTTTTGACTCACAGTTTTGAAGGCTCTGATCTATGATCAATTGGCCTCATGACTTTGGGTCAGGGAGCAAATGAGAGGAGAAAGGAGATGGGGTCCCACAATCCCTTTTGAGGGTACACCTTCAATGACCTAAGGGCCTCTTACTAGGCCCCATCTCTCAAAGATCTGTCACCTCCCCATAGTGTCACCTTGGGGACCCAGTCTTTAATTCATGGGCCTTTGGTTGTTTTTTTTTTTTTTTTCCCCCAGATGGAACCTATAGCACATGCCCAGAATTCTCAAGCAGATGTTTTCATTAAGAGATAAAAAAGAAGCATGGAACAAGAGCAAGCTGTATTAGATGATAATATAGAAACGGTGTGAAAACAATTAAGAATATTCTAGGCTTCCATATGTAAAGAGCATATGAGTGTAGGCTTTCTGCAAAAGACTTGGCAAGCAAAGCCTTGAGTTCAGCATGGAGGAAAATAAAACCTGTATATAGGTAGTGAGATCAGAAAGCTACAGGTATGGATTCTTTCTTTCTTTTTCTTTTATTTATTTTTTTATTTAATTGATTTCATTTTTTAAAATATTTCTTTCTTTTTAATATATATTTTTTAGTCATAGGCGGGCATAATACCTTTATTTATTTATTTTTATGTGGTGCTGAGGATCGAACCCAGTGCCTCATGCATGCTAGGTGAGTGCTCTACCACCTAGCCACAACCCCAGCCCCAGGTCTGGATTATTTCTAAATATGAGGAAGTGTTAGCTTACAGAGCTGAACTGCCAACAATGTGCGGCTTAATTACCCAATAGACACTAAACAAGGAATGAGTTCAGTTCTGGATTTGTCTTTCAATTTCTTCTATACCTGTCCAGAGCTCTGAAGAATGGGCTGGCAGAAAGCTCTGGGAACAGTGAGGAGGTGTCATATCCTCTTAGGGTGGGGACCTACAGGGCTTCTTTCCTGCCCAGGGTCCTGGTCTGGAAGATCCGAGCTCACTGTCCTTCTCTACACTAACCTGTGTGACTTCAGCCAAAGCCCAGCACCCGTGAGGGCCTCTGTGCCCATCTGAGATGTTCCTGCTCACTTAGGAAATTGACCTCTCCACAATCTCATGTTGCATGCCTCTTTGAAGATGACTAAGTTTGCAGCATGTCCTGCTCTCTTGCTTGTGTCTTTTGTGATGAGAGATTCAAGAAGAAACCCAGGCCCGCAATTGCTGTTAATGAGCTGTAAAAGGAGATGCTGGACCATGGTAAATGGCCGGGCCAGGTGAGGACAGCCTTTCCTCTTCTGTACTTCCAGCTACTCCTCCACACCTAAATATGTTTTTTGAGCCAGATTCGGGCTGAGGTAGAAGCCTCTGTTTTAAGTGCTCATCATCTCTGTTGAACACACTCATTATCTGCCATCAGGACTCGCTGTGTCTTCTGGCCAGCCATCAAACACTGGTTGTCTTGAGTAGAAACTGAATTGGAGATTTGCAGTCTGAATTTGCAGAACTTGGAAAGGGCCTGGGAAGGGCTGTTTCTCTGCTCCCAGCAACTTGTGCAGGCTCTGATGTGAGAATTAGTAAACCCTAGAATTACAAGCTACCAACCCCTGGGTTTCCAAAGCTTTTTGTTCTGTGTTCCTGTTGCAAGCTAGCTTTGTTGATGCTTTTAAAAATTTAGGAAATTTGCCATTGGGAGGGCTTAGGAAAGCTACCAGCTCTCCCACCTCCTGCCCCCAGACAACATGGTAGATCACTGTAGGTCCCTGACAAGCATTTCTTTTGAGGTCCCTTCACCCTCCCCAATTTTCTCAGT
This sequence comes from Ictidomys tridecemlineatus, assembly GCF_052094955.1. Lineage (NCBI taxonomy): Eukaryota > Metazoa > Chordata > Mammalia > Rodentia > Sciuridae > Ictidomys > Ictidomys tridecemlineatus. The sequence goes on along the minus strand of NC_135483.1, from coordinate 123,102,805 downwards.
CAGCGTGAATGTTGAACACATTCCCTGGGCCCTGCATTTTGTCACAACCTCATTGGGGGTCACTGCCTTTCACATCCAGCTGTTGAAGCCTGGATCTATCTTCCCTGCGGGTGTTGGGGCTCTGCCAGCTCCCTGCTGTAGCATTTGGCAGGCAGCTCTAAGGAACAGGGGTGCGCAGCAGTCCTGCAGACCTGCTGATGTCTTGGCTGCCCTGGCTGACTTTCAACCAACTAGGAGGAGAAAAATCTCCTGGTTAAGCACCTCCTCCCTTCAAGTCTCAGAAGGAAGCAGTGGCTGCCCTGTAGCATTTCCTTTTCTCCCTCCCATCCCTAGGAAAAGAAGAATGCCATCCTAAATCCTACGCCCCATCCAGGAGGGGATAGTTGCTTTTGTCAAAGCAAGAAGAATGAGACAAAGATCCACCAAAGTCAGCAGGTCACATTATTTAGTAGTTCATGGAATAATTTTTTAAAAAATGCTCAGCATGTACTTCTGTTCTCTCTCTGTGCTCTGAAATTCACTAAAACAAAAAGTCAGATATAAAAGCACTTGAGGACCAAGGGCTTAAGGAGACTCAAGAGCAGCACAGTTCTGTAATGTCTGCAGACACATTTCTTTAGCGAAGATTGAAATTTGGACCCAGCATGATTTATTTATTTATTTTTTTGGAATGACTCAGTTGGTAAATCAACAGGATAGAGAATGCCACACAAATGTGTTCCCAGATTCATACACAAAAGAGACCTTGTTGTATTACTGGGTATAATATTACTGTAACACCCACCTTTGAGCACTTATCCAAGTAGGTGAGCAGGGTGTTATCATTTCTGCCCAAACCAAGATTCTCAAATATGACTACTTGAGAAGGAACAAAACAGAATAAGAAGGTATAAGGCCCTAAATAAGCACTTGGGAACCTGGCTATCCCACTCCATCGGCAAGAACAACCCGTGGCCAAGACAGCAAGTGCGCAGGGTGGTCTAAGTGCGCCACCTTCTGGCGGAGGTTGGCATAAACGTTTTGAGACAGCCATACTGAGGCATTCTGCCAGTTAGTTCACTGCTTTTTTGAAAGTAGAATTCTTGGTAGCTGCTTTCTAGCATTTAGTGCCATTTCTGGTTAACTTAATATTTTTTTTCAAATGAAAAGTTTTGAAGGGATTTTGCATGGTGGCAGAGGAAAACTGTTCCATTATATAGGAAAGTAGAGCCAAGACTTTGCTGTCAATCTTTATAGCATAGTTCATAGACCACTTGTCCAGAATAATTTTATTTTGTATATTTATTCTCTTCCTTGGTCCAAGAATGATTTAAGGCGACATTTTAAAATACATTCACTATATTAAGATGCACCTGATATGGATTAAGACTGTCCTTGTAAGACAAAGGACAGCACTTGACCACTGAACCAGAATTCTGTATATATGGTCAGAGCAGTCCCAAGGGTCCTGAGAGTGTCACTTCCTGGACCCTTGGAACTCTGCTTCTGGAGGTTGACAGCCTTGTTGAATTTTGCCCTTGATCACATTTAACACCTCCTAAAATTTTATTATAATAAAAAAGTAACATAAAATTTGCCATCATAATAATTTTAAGTGTACTGTATAGCAGTATTCATCATATGTTCTGTTATGCAACAGATATCTAGAACTTTTTCATATTGCAAAATTGAAACTCATACCCATTCAGCTATTCCCCTGTTGTTCCTTCTCCCAGCCCCTGGAAACTACTCTTCTATTTTCTATTTCTAAGAGTTGGACTGCCTTAGCAACCTCATACATGTAGAATCATGCAATATTTGTCTTTGTTATGCCTGGATTATTTCCCTTAGCATGATGTCAACATTCACTCCTGCTGTGACATATGGCAAACTTCCTTTTTTAAAGGCTGAATAATATTTCATTATAGGCGACTGTCATGCTGTGTTTATCCCTTCATCCACAGATGGACATTTGGATTGGGTTTATCACTTAGTTATTTTGATAATACTGCAATGACAATTTAAGAATTTAATTTTTTCCTTCCTTCCTTCTTTTTTTTTGGGGATTGAAGTCAGGGGCACTTGACCACTGAACCACACCCCCAGCCCTACTTTGTATTTTATTTAGATAGGGTCTCACTGAGTTGCTTAGGACCTTGCCGTTGCTGAGGCTGTGAGCTCGAAATTCTCCCATCTCAGTCTCCCGAGCCGCTGGGATTACTGACGTGTGCCACAGCATCGGGCAAGAATTTAATTTATTCTTAGTGTTGTAAACTTAGAAATGCTTGATGGCAAAAGCTTGATAGAAATTTTCATTGATTAATCTTAGGCAATCTTGTGGTTTGTCTTACAAGGACAGTCTGAATCCATATCAGGTGCATCTTAATATAGTGAATGTATTTTAAAATGTCGTCTTAAATCATTCTTGGACCAAGGAAGAGAATAAATATACAAAATAAAATATTTAGTAAAGGTCTTGCCTCTTATGAGGCACTAGAATATTATGTGTGGTGGAGACAATGTCAGAAGTTTTCTGTTTCATCGAATGTTAAACTTTCCTTCTTCTGAGAGGTCTGGGCTTTTGAAGGGCATTCAGTTGTAAAATGAACTAGCTATTTTATGACTCGGTCTGGGCGTTGGGAATTTGTTCACTTAACAACAGGGGCCACTTTATTGGCCACTTCAAATACTTTTGCCACTGTGTTCCCAGGACTCCCAGCTGCCCTTGAGGTTCTGTTAGTCAGCCTTCTGCCTCAAGCCTGCTGTTGATCCCAGGGAACACAGAAAGTCAAAACCAGTTAGTATCAGTTAAGTAGCACCACCCAGGTGCTCTTATTAAAGAACAGGAGGTCTCGAGGAAACCCTGTGCTCTATAACTACTTTTCCTTGCCCTGGAGGTTAGCTGTGTTTGAAAGTTCTGGGGGATACTATTGTAGAGTATAGTAACTCTGTATTCGATGACTGCCATTGGTCTTTTGAAGCCAGACCGTATTTTTAAAAGGAGAAGGGTTGAGGGGGGGTGGATCTCAGTTGTAGAGCATGTGCTTAGCATGTCTGAGGCCCTGGTTCAATTCCCAGAACCAAAAAGAAAGAAAGAAAAGATAGAGGGTTGGAGAGAGGAGAGAAACCACATCCACTAATTCACTTGTAAGCATTGAGTGAAAATTAACATTTATGTGATGCTTTTTTTTTTTTTTTGCTAGAGGAGCTAACTGGTCATTTGTGGTAACAAGGCTTAAAATAAGAAGGCCATGAGGTTAATTTGTTCTTGCATGATGCAGGCTGTCCTTACTCGTAATTCCTCTCAATGTGGCCCCCCTTCATTATCTCCACTTCACTGGAGTCCTGTTTGATGGCCCTAATGGAGACTTCAAGAACATTCAGTCCATGAAGTGTTGCCATCTGAATCTCAGCTTCTGCTGCTCTTCCCCCTGCACATCTCTGCTGCCCAGCCCAGCTTGGAAGTATTTTTAAGACTTACTTTGTAAGACCTGACTTCTGTTGTGATTTTTATTTGAAATGAAATTTAAGTGGACCAACCCAGTACATTCTGATAATTCAGTAGCCCCTGTTGGGAGACAAGTAATGAGAACATCACTCTGAGCCTGACAGGATTTATTTGGAAGAGTTGTTAGTGAGGTGGAAATGCTCATTTTTTCCCCCCACTGCATAAGGAGCTATTGAACTTCATTTTTCTCCCAGGTGTTAGGAAACAGGAATTAAAAATAGTATGTGACCCAGACACTTTGAATAATAAAAGTTCCTGCCTCTATCATGTTGCTGACTACCTGCATCCTTTTAATAAGCAAAGGAAATATCTGTTACCTAAAAACTAAAAGAGTGAATAATTTCTATTTGGGGAAACTTGAAATATCACAAGACTTAGAGGAGACCTTGCAAAAGGGCAAAAGCTTACATTTTTCATTTTTCTCTGTTTCATGTGACTTGCCTCATAGTCTTCCTCCTCACTTCCTCCCACCCACACTAGCTAAATGTTGTGTCAGATTATTTAGAACTTTCTAAATAGGGTAGATGATGTTTTTCACCCCCCCCCCAAGTTTGGCTCCTCTGTCCTTTGAGAATATACCGTCTGTGCAGGAGAATTTATAAGATGGGAGGTTTGGGTGCCTGTTTCCTTTTTAGAAATGGTATTTACTCAGATCCCAGTGAATCTGCCTCTCACTTTCCGTGGCAGATGAGGATAGGCTAAAATCTTCATGTGCTGCAGAGGCAGCTGGAGACCACCTCGAGACCTTAGGAGACCTGCACGGCAAGGTAACCAAGCAACAGCGGCTGCCGAGGCCGAAGGAGAGGCTGAGGATGCTCTTCACATGCGGGTCTCAACCCCACAGCGCTCTCCCCCTTGCCTGGGGTCAGTGTAAAGGGGCGGCAGCTCATCCACGTACCAAGGGGAGATTTTAACCCCAGGGTTTAGTTTTCACCAGCTGGTGGAAATCTGTTCTTTCACAAAACAGCTGTCAGCCCCCCCTTCTCATCTCATCTTGCTCCTTCCCCTTATTTAACCGCCATGTGGACCTTCTTTTCATCCCTCAGATAGGCCAAGCCCCGGTGACCTGGGGACCTTTACCCTGTGGGTTGCCTCTGCCTGCCCTGATGCTCTCCAGGCCTTTTCCTGGCTCCCTCCTCCTCCCTCAGGCCTGAAGAGAAAGGTCACCTAGGCCGGGGTTGGGTGATGGTTCCCCCACAGCAACCTGGTTATTCGTTTTGCTGTTTTCGGTTCCAGAAATCACCTTAGATGCTCATTAAAAGAAGAGTTTCTGCTGTGAGATTTCTTAGACTCTCTCAACCCCAAACCTTTTTTTTTTTTTTTGAGCTTCTCTGTGGATGTTTTATTACAGGCAAAAGCGAAGGAAGATTATTTCCATTAGATCTCCTCAAGTGATGACCTGTGTTTACCCAGCACTATCAGAATGACTGTTACAGTAACTCAGTAAAAGACAAGATAATACAAATGGAAGAAATGATTTACAGTAGAAGGGGTAGAGAGAGAAAAGGGGAGGGGAGGGGAGGGGAGGGGGGATAGTAGAGAATAGGACTGACAGCAGAATACATCAGACACTAGAAAGGCAATATGTCAATCAATGGAAGGGTAACTGATGTGATACAGCAATCTGTATATGGGGTAAAGTTGGGAGTTCATAACCCGCTTGAATCAAACTGTGAAATATGATGTATTAAGAACTGTGTAAGGTTTTGAACGACCAACAATAAAAAAATAAATAAATAAATAAAAAATTTAAAAAAAAAATAAAATAAAATTTGGAAGCTTAAAAAAAAAAAAAATTTCAACCCCAAACCTTATTGCTGGATGTGGCCTGTTCTCCCTTGCTCTCCTGGGTCTCCTTGCCTGGCAGGAGGCCGACCTGAGGAGCCACATCCACAGACTTCCTTACTTGGAGGGGAACTGTGGTCAGCGCTGGACCCCGAGCTTTCTCCCAGCTCATGTCCTCTACCCCTCCGTGGAAGGCCTCTGAGGCCCCACCTCAGTGGAGGCAGCACTCTCTATACAGCCACCTGCTCCGAGTTCCTGGAGCCTTCCCCTGGCCCCTTCTTGCTCGGGTGGGCAGAGCCCCCTGTTTGTGCCCCAGGGTTCTGCACAATCTCCTGTGGGTCTCTGGAGACCTTTCCCACACCTTTTTTAAAAAGACCATTTATTAAATCCCCCCCCAATCAATCGGTTTGAGAGTGCCATTTACTTCTCACAGGGGAACAGGACCATTATATGAACTTGGGATAAATCAGCCTCTCTGTGCCCCAGTTACCTCCCCTGTGCAGTGCACACAGTCACAGCACCTCCACAGAGTTTTTCTGTAGGATTAAATGAGTTGATCCAGGCAGGGTGCCTGGCAGCTGGTATTATGCACACAGTGGCTGTTATTTTTATCACAGTGATGATGATGGGTCTGTTTACCTTGGTTTTGCTGCACTTGCCCCCGCTGGAATGCATGCTTCTGGGGAACAGGGGCTTTCTTCTTGCTGCAGTCCCAGATTCTAGAAAGTGCCTTGATCCATAGACACACTCAAGATGTGCATGGGATTTTGTTGTGGTGGTTGTTTTTAACCCCCTCTTGGCTCTTGGAAATGGCTGTGTAGATGCCCCTTTCCTAACAGACTTGTACCTGAAGCCTTTTAAGGAATACCAAGAAGTATCGTTGCCAGTCCCACCGCAGAGATGTCCCCAGGACGAAGGAGCTTACCCCAGGCCTCCTCCTTGCCTTCCTGCCCTTCCACCTCCAACCTCTTGCTCTTTCTCTGTCTTCCACTGTCCATGTCTGGAGTCAGCTGGGTGCTCCTAGCCTGAGACCCCTCTGAGCTGGACTCTGCTCAGACCAGCCTGAGCCAGGGGGATGAGCCCCAGTACTGCCTGTCAGTCTCCTGTCCTGCTTCCTATCATGAGAATGTATCTTGCCTTGTTGGGCAGCCCATGAGAAAAACACAAACGCAGGCCTGATGTGCGGAAAGGAACAGCAAGCTGTTGGGAAAACTTTAAATTTCAGGATTTAAACCAGAGACCAGAAATCAGGTTGTAAATAGGAGAGCATTTTCTTTTTTTTTTTTTTTTTTTTTTTTTTTTTAAAGAGAGAGTGAGAGAGAGAGGGGGACAGAGAGAGAGAGAGAGAGAATTTTAACATTTATTTATTCTTTCTTAGTTCTCGGCGGACACAACATCTTTGTTGGTATGTGGTGCTGCTGAGGATCGAACCCGGGCCCCACGCATGCTAGGCGAGCGCCCTACCGCTTGAGCCACATCCCCAGCCCTAGGAGAGCATTTTCTAGCAAATAGATATTTTTGAAAAATCTGGCTAAATAAAACTATGATAAACTGTATGTTCCCAGTGATGAACTATTTAGCAGATTGTTAATATGTATTTCGAAGATGCCCTCTGGCACTGCAGAAAAATGGAAGTAAACTCTCTAACATATGTTACATAGACTTTAAATATTATTTTTATTTATTTACTTAAACTGGCTCTCAACCAGAAACTCTATTTCAATAATAAATTTCAGTTCAAGAAACATTCCTTGCATGTGTCAAGTTTTGTTATAAAAATCACTTATTAATTATTATAAATGAACTTCACTTGAATCTATAATATTTGCAAAGTGAGATTAATTTAAAAATTTTAAATAAACATTGATTTTTTTGAATTTGCTAATTTTCAGTTTAGTAAATGTGTTTATTAAATTGTCCGTATTTTTCAAAATCTCAATCCAACTTTTCCTCTCTCTCTCTCTTTTTTTTTTTTGTCTTCATATATGTGCTTAGGGTAATGATGTCCATCTTATTCCACCGTCTTTCCTACCTCCCTGCTCTCTCCCTCCCCTCCCTCCCCTTTGCCCTATCTAAAGTTTCCTCCCATGCTCCCCGAAACCCCATCCCCATTATGGATCAGCATCCTCGTATCAGAGAAAACATTCGGCATTTGGTTTTCAATCCAACTTTTCCTACTTGGAAAAAACAAACAAACAAACAAATCCCAAACCATGGTTTTAACTGGACAGGTTTCTCTTTGGGGCTTCATATAAACCCATCAGTTAGGAAAAACTTAAGTTTCAAGGTTGCTTATAACTCTAGAGCATATTTGGGGGGTAATGTAGATTTCATAATGTTATAATACTTAGCTAGTGAATATTATTTTTCACTTGAAATTAATTTGTTTGAAAGTACAATATATAGCCTAATAAATGCACTATCCACCTTTTTAAAGGATGAAAAATGTATCTTTGTTCTGTGTCTTTTGAATCACAATGGCAGTTGAACTATTTGATGAATGCATTGAATCAATCCTTAAAATGTTTTTTGGACCCCTCTTAGTATTTAGCAGGAGTAGTATGGTTTTATGTAGCTGCAGTCTTGGTCTATGGATTTATTGAACCATGGACTGTACTTAGGCTAGAGCAGGAGAGTGGGAAGGAGGGATAGGAGGAAGAGACAGTAAATAAGAGTCATTTAGTCTTTATATGTAGAAAAGGTTTGGGGTGATTTAAAGATTTAGTGACTACACATAAATGAATGTTTTGTGCAAAGTAGACTGCTTAAAAAATCTGTTATACTTCATTTATTTTCTAGGGAGTTTCTGATAATGAAGATCTTGCAACCTGTTTTAACAATCCTAATTACTCATACAGCAGTCAGTGCCCTGATTATACAAGGGAAATGAAACTATGGGACTGATTCCAATGAAGAAAAATTGGCAAATGCCTAAAAAGATGTCTAAGCTAATTTAGTTGAAATAGTGATTTATTCAACAAGGTTCCAGTGTGTGTGTGGGGGTGGGAGGTGGGCCAGGCATAGAAAGCTTGACAAAATGGGACTTGGAAGTTTGTATTATAACAGATCCAGAATCAAATTTCTGTTGTTCAAATCCTGGTCCTCTCAAAGAGCTGTGTACCTGGGTGGAGTTTGGGGGCCTCAGTTTCCTCATCTGGAATAGCTTACCTCATAGCATTGTGAGGATGAATGAATTAATACATGTTGACCAGTGAGTTTAGAGCTTGCTGTTATTTGATCCACTTATCAATCTTGCAGCTGCAATACAAAAACTTTTTTTATTTTTTAGGTGTAGATGGATACAACACAATGCCTTTATTTTTATGTGGTGTTGAGGATTGAATCTGGGTCCTGCCTGTGCTAGGCGAGCGCTCAACCACTGAGCCACAATTCCAGTCCCGCAAAAAACTTTTTTAAGATGGAAAGATATAAAGTACTTTGAGATCCTTTTTGGCAAGAGAAAATGGAATAAATGGAAAAGCATTTATATTTTTAAATTCCCTACTAATTTAAGTTTTATTAAAACACATCAATAATACATGGTTAAGCCACAGTTTTTATTTTTTTGTCCTTAAGGAATTTGTTTTCTTTTCTGCATTTTAATGGGTGCATCATAACTGTACATGATGATGTGACTTATTGTTATAAATTCGTACATGCACACAATATAGCAGTTTGGCCAGTGTCATTCCCCAGCATTTCCCATTTCTCTTTCCTCTTCCCTCCCTTTGGCCCCTTTACTTTAAGATCTCCCTTTGTCATTAGATACCCACCCCATTTTTTGTTTGTTTGTTTTTGTTTCCTTTTTCCTCTCTAGCTTCCACATGCAAGAGGCATATGACCCCTGAACTTCTGAATCTGGTGTATTTCACTTCTTAATATAATGCTCCTTAAGGAATTTGTAATTCACTGTGGCTTTTTTCAAATTGTGACCCACTGAGTTAGATGCTTAGATGCTTTCAATAGTTGATGGATTAAATTAAATTGCAAGTTTGCGGAGGTTGTGGATTTCTGTGGGCTGCAGATCCAATGTCCTTTTGAGGCAAGAAGGTTAAAAATGAGTCGCTGAAGACTTGGCTTTGGCCCTTTCTTGGCTGCTTGGCCTGGGCCAGATCTTTCTCTCCTGAGGCAATTTCCTTATTTGTGCAACAAAGATGGCTGGAAAGAGGATCCCACCTCCAGCAGTCTTGGGATTCATATTGTGGAGCCACATTCAGGACATTTTTAACAGAAGTTCTGAAAAATCAGTCGTCTTCACGTGCCTTCCATACCTTTTCTTTCTCCCTTATTTGCTGCCTTCCCCCTACCCCCCTCCCTCCCTGGAAGGATCCGGACACTTGACTCATCCAGGCTCTGCTACACTCTGTACTTGCTTGAATGTGAAGTAAGGGAGTTTGCTGGGCCCTAGTTAAAGCGAGCCACAGGGCTGACAGCCTCCACCCTTGGCATTGCAGGCCATTGTCACAGCGCTTACCTTTTAGAGAGCCTGGTGCTGAAGAAAGGGCAGACTTTTAGTGATAGGATCTATCCATTTAAAAAAAATCTGATCATTGAGGTGTTTTTCTTTTTTCTTTGCCTGCTCTGCAGTTCCCTATGGTTACCTCCAGGTCTCTCTTTGAGAGCTTCCAGAGCCCCCACTGACCCTCTCACTCCCTAGAGGCCCTCAGGACACTGATATAAGGGGGTAAGTAGCCACTAGGAGGGGCTCTTAGGGCAGGTGAGATAGCCCCTAAGAGCCCCTAAGAGATAGGATTAAGGATGAGGAGTCCTGAGCTCCCTCTGTGAGGATTCCTCTGCCTAGTCCCAGGCCTTTGAGCAAGACCTGGTCATCTGTGACCTGCCTTCCTACCTCAAGCTGTGCAGCCCAGGAGGCCACACTGGGGTCCACAGCACAGGAACCACAGGGTCTGTAAATGGCAGATGAGGAGAGAAGGAACTCTCCACTCCCGGTGCTCTCTCTCACCCCGGATGTCCCATGTTTATCCAGACTCTGGAACGTCCTCCTGCCAGCCTGAACAAGATGTCACATATAACACATGAATGAGATTTAAATCATGATTCACTCAGACTTTTATCCTGTTCTTACTTTATTGTCTTTAGAATACCTTATCCCTATTATTTGCAGAGACTTAATAATTTGTGAAGTGCCCTTTGTAGGGTGACCAGTTGTCCCCAGGACCAAGGGGCTTGCCGGGACACAGGATGTTAGATGCTAAAACTGGAACGGTTCTTGGCAGACCAGGATAGATGGTCTCCTTGCTTTAGATCGTCTCTTTCTCTCTGGCCAGAAGTTTCTCAATAAATTATTATTTCTTTATCTATGAAATATCTTGCTTACTCCAAAACATTCTGTCCCCTGGAGAGCTTATGTCTGCCTCCCTGTTATACTGCCTGGTCTTTTACTCAGGTCCAAGACTTCAGTGATTGAAATACCCTCCCCAGCCTTCTCTGATTTGTGTTTCAGTCTCAGAGGTGAAAGTGCTCAGAGTTTTCTTCAGAGGAAAATGAGGCTTCTCGAACTTGGACTTCAAAATTCTCTCCTCGATGTACCTTTTTATCTGTGAGTTCCCTTTGCCGATCATCCTGATACATGCCTATACTAATTGTCTCAGGCTGCCACAACAAACCATCATAGACAGAAGGCCTCACACAACAAGGATCTATTTCTCACAGCCCCGGAGGCTAAGAAGTCAAGTTCAAAGCGTTAACAGAGTCAGGTGCTGTGAGGGCCAATTTTCTTGTTTGTACAGGGTCTGTCCTCACAGGGTGGAAAGTGTTAGAGGTCCAGTTTTCTGGTTTGTACAGGGTCTGTCCTCACAGGATGGAAAATGTTAGAGGGCCCTTTTATAAAGGCTCTAATCCCATCATGAGTGCTCCACTTGTGTGGCCTCATCACCTCCCAAAGGCTCCACTTCTTTATGAATGAATAAAATTCCACTGTGTGTATATACCACCTTCTCTTGATCCTTTCATCTTTTGATGGGCACCTAGGCTGATTCCATTACTTGGTTATTATGAATCATTCTGCTATGAACATGAGTATGCATGTATCACTGTAGATACAGACTTTATTCTTTAGGATGAATACTGAGGCATAGTATAGCAGGGTCATATGGTGGTTTCATGCCTAGTCTTTTGAAAAACCTCCATACTGATTTCTGTAGTGGTTGTAATAATTTTCAACCCCCCAACAGTGTAGGAAATATTTCTTTTTCTCTACATTCTCTCCCCCATTTATTATTGTTTGCATTTTAATGAAGTATCAGTTTATTTTTGGTTTGCATTTCTCTAATTGCTAAAGATGTTGAATATCTTTTTTATGTACTTGTTGGCCATTTGTATTCATCTTTTGAGAAGTGTCTGTTTAGTTCATTTGCTCATGTGTTCATTGGGTTATTTGTTTGTGGGGTTTTGTTGGTGGTGATTTTTTTTTTTTAGTTCTTTATATGTTCTGGTTATTAATCTTCTGTCAGAAGAGTTGCTAGCAAGTATTTTATTTTTCTGTAGGTTCTCACTTCACATTCTTAATTATTTCCATTGTACATCAAATTGTACATCAAATTAAAGCTTTTTAATATGATTCCATCCCATTTATTAATCCTTGGCATTATTTCCTGAGGTTTAGGACTCCTTTTAAAGAAATCGTTGCCTGTGTCTGTATATTGGGTTATTGACCCTACATTTTCTTTTAGCAGTTGCAGTTTCTGGTTTAATTCCTAGGCCTTTGAGCCTTCTGGAGTTGACATTTGTGCAGGGTGAGAGAGACAGTTCTACTCCTATTCTTCTCCAAATGGATGATCAGTATTCTAAGCACCAAAAAAAATACTCTCTTTAGTTTTCTACCCCTAGCACTTAGATACAACAGAGCATTTTAATGTATCTATCATTTTTTTGCTTATTAGATTCTAAGCACTAATTACAAAGCTCAGTTCCTTTCGTTGTGATTTCCTCAAACCTCAGTGCAAGCTGTTCACCACGTGGTTACACATGAAATGTTTTTGACCAACAGATTGCTCATTTAGTCTCAGTCTTGGTCCCATGCCAAGGAGAATGAATTAAAATAATACTCTCGTCTGTCTGCTTCTTTCACAGGAAGGCTAATATATAAATGATACAGTGATAGAGATGGCATCATTGTAATAAAGTGACTGCATCATTATCTGGACATGGTGGAGATTAACTCTTCACAGGTGCACTTACAGAGTGATTTGTCTGTAGGGTGAGGTAGAATGGTAGGTGAAAGAGGATAGGGATTCGTTTGTGCTATTGTCTGTTGTAAAAAGGGAGGTGTCACTAGGTGTCGGGATGTGCACATTGATTCACACAGTGTGCACGACCAATTGCAGCACCAATTCTCCAAATAGTCAAAGACCTGTTAAAAGGGATGTTGAGCTTTCTCTTTGTAGGCCAAACCAGAACCACTGGTGGAAATGGCAAGAAGGCAGATCCTTTGCAGAATATAGGAAGACAGTCTTAACATAAATTAAAAATAAGTTCACATAAGTTAACGATAAATTTCTGGCTCATGTTCCAGCTACATGTTTTAATTTTAATTTTGTAAAGTAGCTTTTCCTGGTCGAGCCCTTTGCTGACCGGGAAGTTACGATAACCAGCAAAATCAGTAACACTTTGGTTCAGTGTGCACCATCAAAATCCCTGGAATCTCCAGTCCTAAATCATTTCTGTCCATTAAAAGAAGACTGTGAGTTACTCCCTCATTTGTTCTTCTTTCATGCTGTCACTTCACTTAGGTCTTGGCTCAGATGGCTCTTGTCTTGTGGTTGCTCTGTGGAATGGGGAATTGACCTCTCAAAATTTGGTTCTGATGTTGAGATGGTGCCTCACATGCTCTGAGATGATATGAAAAGATTATCACTCTGGAGTGAGCTGGGCAGGCTCTCCCTTGTTAGAAAAATGGCTTGACAGACCAGGCAGGGACAACTGGCTTTGGCTTTTTTGTATTTGCAGTCCTGGGATTGAACCCAGGGCCCTGCAACTGCTGGACAGGCACTCGGTCACTGAGCCACCCCCAACCCTTCTTATTTTTCTCTTGAGACATCCTCTGGCTGAGTAGCCTAGGCTGGCCTTGAGCTTGCAATTCTTCTGCCTCAGCTTCCCAAGGGACTGGGGTCACACCTGTGCATCCCTGTGTTCACCTGGCTTTGGCTTCTGTGGTGGCTGTTGGTTGGGTCTGGGGCTGAGGCTTATTTTGAGCTTTCTGCTGGGTCAGCAGGGGAAGAGGGAGGGGAGGGACTCGAAAGCTGTCAGCAGTTATCAAAATGGAGCTGGCCTCTCTGGAAGGCCTTCTCTGACCACTCATGAATCACTCCTTGATTTTTTTAAAATTGAAGATATATCTGATTGCTTTTTCTCCCACTGGACTCTAAGAGCTTTGGTTTGTTCAGCACCCAGCTGCCAGGGCTGAGAACCGTGCTGGGCAGTGGGAGGATCTCTGTAGATGTCTGCTGGATGAGTGCTGTGGCACGAACAGATTCGATGCCCAGAGACCTGGCCACATTTCCCACTCCTCCTCCTGGGTGTTCTTTTCTAGTCTTTCATATCTGTGGCTCTCATGTCACCTAGTGGACCCTATTTTGCATCAGGAGTTTATCCACATTGGCATCATTGGTGGAGTAGCATTTGTTTCCCCAGAAGATTTGGGGTGTGATTAAATGTGGGGAGCAGCAGTTATCATCTCTGTTTTCTAGTGGTTAAGAGTCTGTACCTTGGACTAGGCTCTACATGGATTTATCCAGGCTACTTAATAATGGCAGAACTGACAATTTACTCAGTGATTCTCTGCATACATGTTTTCTTTTAATTTTTAGTTGTAGATGGACACAATATCTTTATTTTTATTTATTTACTTTTATGTGGTGCTGAGAATAGAACCCAGGGTCTCACGTGTGTGAGGCAAACACTCTACCACTGAGCTACAACCCTAGCCCTGCATACATCTTTTCAAATGGAAATGGAAATGATAATAGAACTCAGCTTTTAAACTCGTAGTAAGGTTTAAATGAGTTAATATATATAAGTGCTTAATAGTGCCTGGCACATGGAAAATACTCAGTAATTCAATAAAAACTGTTATAATTATTAGTCTTGAATTCATTCATTCACCTCCCGTTCAAGTGCCTACTGTACAGCAGGAACTAGACTAGGTGCTGGAGATTAGCAGTGAGCAAAATGGATCAAACTCCATAAGAGAGGGGCTGGGGTTGTGGCTCAGCGGTAGAGCGCTTGCCTAGCATATGCGAGGCCCTGGGTTCGATCCTGAGCATCACATAAAAATAAATAAATAAAACAAAGGTATTGTGTCCAACTACAACTAAAAAATAAATATTAAAAAAATCCATAGGAGAGACTAAAAATAAACAAGATAAATATGAAATGTTTATACTATGTTAGAATGTGAAATGTGCTAAGAAGAAAAGTAAAGAAAGATCAGAAAAGTGCTGCAATTTTAAATCGGGGTGGCAGAAGAAAGACTTCAGTAAGAAGGTGATATTTAAGTAAAGAGCTGAAGGAGATGAGAGAGGGAGGCAGGTGGACAAGTGGATATGTTCCAAGCAGAGGTTATAGTATGTGCAAAGGCCCCTAGGCAGAACCATACCTGATATGTTTGAGGAGCAGAAAGGGTGAGTAGTAGATGTGATCCAAGAGGTTATGGCAGAGGGCGCTGAGACATGTCAGGTCCTGATTTTTACTCTGAGAATAGAAAACTTTGGGGAGTTTGGAGCAGAGGAACTATCTTTTCTCATTTATGTTTTATTAGGATCACCCTGGCTGCTGAATTGAGAATTAAGTCAAGGAGAAAAGGAAGGGTGGAAGCAGAGATACTAGTGAGGAGGCCATAGCAATAATTCAGGCAAGAGATGCTAATGGCTTGGACCAGGTTAGTAGAGGGGGGAGAAAAGTGATTGGGTTCTGAAAATATTTTGGAAGTAGAGTGAAGGGGATTTATTGACGGATTCAATGTGGGGACTGGGAAAAAGTAGAGTCAAGGGTGACTTTGAAGGTTTTGGCCTGAACAACTGGAAGAATGGGGTTTCCATTCTTAAAAATTAGTGAGGGGAGTAAGGTTTTTTGGAGGAAGGCAGTAGCCCAGGAACTTTGTTTTAGGCAGGTTAAGTTTGAGATACCTATTAAATATCCAAGTTGGATATAGAATTCTGAAGTTCAAAGACAAGGTTGGGGGCTGGATATACAGTAGTCTCCCCTTGTCCCTGGGGGATCCATTCTAAGACCCCAACAGATGCCTGAAAATATGGGTATTCCAAACTTTATTTATATATACTGTTCTTTTCCCCATGAATACATACTTGTGACACATTTCGGTTTATAAATTAGACATAATGAAAGAATAACAACGATAACTAATGCTAAAATTGAACACTTATAACAACATGCTATGGTAACATTTCCAGTATCATTCCTCTTGTGCTTTGGGACCAATATTAAGTAAGATAGGGGTTACTTGAACACAAGCACTGTGGTACTGTGGCATTGGATCTGATAATGGAGATGGTTACTGAATGACTAACGGGTGGGTGGTATGTACAGAAAGAGTGCTCTGGACAGAGGAATGATTCATGTCCCAGGCGAGATGTAGCAGGACAGTGAGAAATGTTATCACAATGCTCAGGTGTGCAATTTAAAACTTCTGAAATTTTACTTCTGTTTGCTTTGGAACTTTCCATTTATTACTTTGGTTTCCACTTATTACTTTATGGTTGGCTGTGGTAACTGAAACTGTGGAATGTCTCAGTTGAAGCTGCAGGCAAAGGAGGGACTACTGTGTACATTTTGGAGGCTTCAGACATGGCGCATACCTTGGGCTCCAGTTGACCTGTCTTTGATATCTGCCACAGCTGCACGGGGCAGGCTACAGTCACACAGACTCACCTCAGTGCCTCTCTCTTTACATTCTGTTCTGAAGCTCACCGCAACCTTGCTGTACATAAAAGTGAATGCCTCCAGGGAAACCTCCCACCTGTGGGAGATGCAGCCAGTGGGAAAGTGCTTCAACACCCTGGGGGCAGGTGCTCTGTGCACCCTTCAGGTCTTTGCAGGAGTGACCCCGAAAACACACATTTATGCTGGCTTTTTCCACCCACACTTGAATTCCCCCCATCTCCTCATTCCTGATTAAAAGGACCACTTTCCAGATAAACCCCCTATACCCAAGCCCTGGTCTCAGACTCTGCTCTCAGGTGAATCCAAACCAAGAGAACTTGTAAAGGGCTTTGAAAGCCACTAGACTGCCTGTAATCTCCCAGAGAGTAAGGGCAGACTGGAACAGAAGGGGTCTGGGAACTGAGCCCTGGGGCAGTTCAGCATTTAGAGCACTCAGCCAGGGCAACTTAATAACCCCCCATGCCTGGGGACCTTCCTTGATGACTTAGAACAGAATTCCTGGGAGCAGGTTCTGGTATCACGACCTTTTAAAAGTTTCCTGGGTGAGTCTAACGCGTAGTCAGGATTGAGAACCTCAGGTTTAGAGGTGGAGTAGTCAAGACCCAGCAAAGGAGACTAAGGATGGGCAATAAAAGTAGGAGGAGTTTCCTGGAAAGAAGGGTTCCAAGAAGTAGGAGAGGTACTTGTATCAGATGCTGTCAGAGAGCCAAGTTAGATGTGCTGAGGTTTACTTATGGATTGAGCCTGTTGACACCATTGGTGACCTCAGTAAGACCAGGGAGCAGAAAAGCCTTACTGGAATGGGTACAAGAGAGAATAGAAAGATTGAAACTGGAGTCAGTTTTATATCAGCAATTCTTTAAGGAGTATGGCAGGAAAAGGGAGTGGAGAAATGGGATACTCACTGGAGGGAGGAGTGGGGCCATGGAGGGTTTAATGATAGCATGTTTATAAGTGATGCCGATGAGACTAATCCGGTGGAAAAGAAAACTGATGATTCTGGACAAAGAGGGAGACTTGCTGGAGCCTAGTCTCTGAGTAAGATTTGGGCATGTGGGGGTTTGGTCTGTACTGGGTTTGGGCAGTTTGCTCATAATAGGAGAAAGGGAAGTGTTAGTATCCATTGCGGGAAGGAGGGTAGATGTGGAGGTTCCCTTCTGGCGTCTCTTTGGAATCTCTAACGGACAGTCCTGTGAAGTGACCCCGGGCGGCCCTCCAGAGGTGCATCAGCGCTTCAGTGGTGCCCTTGGCATGCACTCTCATCTGTTTTCAGAAACATAGAAATTGGTGGCACAGCTCCTCTGCTGTAAATACAGCGTGACACTTTTTTTTTTGAGGGGGCGGAGGTACTGTGGGTTGTATTTAGCACACTTGACCTCTGAGCCACATCCCCAGATCTATTTTGTATTTATTTAGAGACAGGGTTAGCACCTGAGGCTGGCTTTGAACTCTATTCTCCTGCCTTGGTCTCCCAAGCTGACCGCGCTGCACTTGTACTTAAAACTTGTTACGATGCTCTAGGCATATCTGTAGGCACCATCTGTAATCACATCCGAAAAGAAATGTAAACAAAAATAAATGCACGCAAGAGAAACTCACGGTTTGATAGTGTGTGACTTCCGGGAAGACCCATCGTTTTCTGAAATTGCCTCAAAAGCCACATGGGGGCACTATTACTCTAAAACCTTAGTACTGTTTCTATCCAATTTGGATGATTGAAACAATGGCATTTTTGACATTCAATTTCCTGAAGTTTATTTTCCTTTTAAATGAGAAGCTCTTGTGTCACAATAGCAAGATAGTTTCTGCACCTCATAGAGTATTTAAAATATGCCGTACTCCTGGACGTTTAATTTAATTTGACCCCTGAGTAATCATTCTTTTACTTTTATAGCCACCTCCTTTGCATTTAAAGCACAGTGCAGATTTTTCTTTCTGCTCTGTCATATGCTTGCAATACATGCTGTGGGCTAGCAGTCAAGCTCATTTGTGTTCCTTTCTGGAATCAGGTAGTTGGAAGTACCTAATTTGAGAGAATGGGGAGAAAATGTCCTTGTCTTTCTTGATTCCTACCCCACCATTTCCCAGCTCTTAGCCTGAAGCTTGCACTGTTACGCATTGTATGGTCTGAAAGAAAAATTAAGCCTTTTGAATATATCCTGCTTTCAGTAAAGGCCTCAGACTTAATTTGTACAAATGGAAGTGGAGGTTTTGGAGTTAGGGTAGAATTGGAAAAGAACAGAATTTACTTACAGGCTTAGCAATATGGAAACTAGTGGTTGCAAATAATCTAGACAAAATGACAAGTTAGAAGTTAATACTGAGATTTAGATTTATGGTTTTGCAATTTTTAATTGGGTGATGTCTACCATATTACAACAGTGACAGGTCACAAAGGGTGTAATAACTTTCACTTTGTAATAATAAGCTGGTGGGGAAAAATACAATGATGCCTATTGGTTGGTATGCTAAATCACTAAGCAATAATTGAGGCAAGTGTTTCTTAATTCTATATTTAACAGTTCAAAGCTAAATTAATATATAATGTTTGAATTCCACTTTTAGCACTATCCAATAAAAATTACAAAGTCATCTATGTAAAGGCTCCATGAAAGCTACTTAAATATAAAAGAAACAATCAAAAATGTTTAAAGTAGCTATCGTAAGCTAAATAATTACAAAATCAGTTTCTACATATTCCTTTCCTAACCACTTTGTGTTTTTCTCAATTCACCTCAAACCAGAAAACAATTAGTCCTTAAACTAGACATATTAGGGTGCTGCTGACATTTTTGCACCCCACTTATTATACTTTAATATCACTTGTCAGCAGGTAAACAGTTGTCAACATAATATCACTTGTGTGTTTCTAGGACATACTTCTAATTTACCTGCCTTCTAAGGTAAGCTTCTTTTGGCTTTGATAACATAAATACTTTCAGTTTTTTGAGTTATACACTTAATTTGTTTTACAAATCAGAGAGTCAACTATTTTTTTTTTTTTTGGAGGAAAGTTATTTGAAAGTTACTTCCAAGGCTGGGTGTAGTGGTATATGCCTGTAATCCCAGCAAATCTGGAGGCTGAGGCAGGAACTCAACACTTTTTTTCTTGGCGGTACTGGGAATTGAACCCAGGGTCTTGCACATGCTTGGCAAATACGCTGCCACTGAGGTACATCCCCAGACCCAAATCAGACATAATTTTAAATTTTTTTTAGTTGTTGATGGACTTTTATTTTATTTGCTTATTTAGATGTGGTTCTGGGAATTGAACTCAGTGCCTCACACATAGGAGGCACTCTACCCCTAAGCTACAACTCCAGCCCCCAGACATACTTTCTTTTTCTTTCTTGTGGTGCTGGGGATTGAACCCAGGGCCTTGTGCATGTGAGGCCAGCACTCTTTTTTTTTTTTTTAAGATTTTTAAAAAATATGGACACAATATCTTTTCTTTACTTATTTTAATTATTTTAATGTGGTGCAGAGGATCAAACCCAGAGCCTCACATGTGCGAGGCAAGCTTTCTGCCGCTGAGCTACAACCCCAGCCCCAGAGGCCAGCACTCTTATCAACTGAGCTATATCCCTAGCCCAAGGCAGGAGGATTGCAAGTTCCAGGCCAGATCAGCAATTTAGAGAGGCCCTAAGTAACTTGGTGAGATTCTGAAATAAAAAAGACTGGGGTGTAGTTTAGTGGCAAAATACCTCTGGTTTCAATCCCCAGTACCAAGTAAATAAAACGAGAATGTTTTAAGAAATTGTAGCGTTAGCAATTATTTTGGGTCACTGTTTGTGTTTTATATCATACTCAGACTGAAATAGTTGCTTTTTGCAAAGCACTTTGAAGCACTTGTCTGTATGATTGGAGACGTTGATTGTGTTCTTCTTTATAAAATAGGTTTTGGTTTCACGTTCCCTCCACCACTTCTCTTCCTTTGATGACTATGGCCTGTGTATGAGTCATCTCTGCCCTTCACCCAGAGCCCAATGAATAGCAGATACAAAACAAACAGGACTTATTTATAAGTGAAAAGTAGCAGTTTGAACTGTGGGGTGATGGTGTGGTTGAGGATGATCAAGTACACAGCAGATGGCCAAAGAGGAGTTGAGAAGGTCTTTGTTCCCCTTGAGTCTTCTGTGGTGGGCTCATGTGTAGTCACCACAATTGTGAAGGAACTTATATGTAGACATGGTTTTTTCTTTTTTTAAAAAAAATTTTTTAGTCATTAATGGACTGTTTATTTTGTTTATTTATATTTAGTGCTGAAATTTGAACCTAGTGCCTCACACATGCTAGGCAACTGATCTACACTGAGCCACAACTCCAGCCCTGTAGACATAGTTTTTAATAAAACTTGGGATGCTGGCAAAATGACATGTTCTAAAACAAGGATCTTATACTTCTTGAAGCTATATAGTCTTTAGTGTAAGTATATATTGTAGTAGAGAAAAATCTTTTCAGGAAGAATATATAAGAAGCCAATGTTGGTAAGGTAAAAATTAGATGGTGCACACCCATAATCTCAGTAGCTCAAGAAGCTGAGGCAGAAAGATGGAAAATTTGAGGCCAGTCTCAGCAACCTAGTGAGATCCTGTCTCAAAGTAAAAGATAAAAAGGGCTGGGGATATGGCTCAGTAGAAGAATGTACAGGGATTCAATCCTCAGTGCCATTAAAAAGAAGAAGAAGAAGAAGAAAAAAGAAGAAGAAGAAAGAAGAAGAAGAAGAAGCAACAGCTGTCCTTCTTAAGAGTGAGGTATGATAATTGGAGAAAGAGGAAACATCCAATTATTTTCAGCTTGTTAGTCTTCTTCCTTTCATCTTTATGACTCAGTGTCTAGTTCCCTGTGAATTGTCTCCAGTTCTGTGAAGTCTAAGTCTAATGATATTTTTATCCTTGATACATTATCACACAAATGTTTAAGAAGGGAAGATAGACCTTGTTTTCATATTTAGAATGGCTATCAAATATTCTTACAAGTTTTGACAGTATTCTTAAAAGAACAATATTTTCATTTTAAGAGATTTCTTTTTGTCT
This sequence comes from Ictidomys tridecemlineatus, assembly GCF_052094955.1. Taxonomy (NCBI): domain Eukaryota; kingdom Metazoa; phylum Chordata; class Mammalia; order Rodentia; family Sciuridae; genus Ictidomys; species Ictidomys tridecemlineatus. The sequence continues at coordinate 123,081,577 of NC_135483.1, read as the reverse complement.
CAAGTTCACTGGTAGCTAACTGAAATTTTGTGGTGAACCAAATGTTAAGAAATGATGGATCAGTGCTGTCAATACCCCTGTTTTTATTAAGTCAAAATTTTGATCACCAGAATGGCAGCATTTCTTCTTCTTGGGAGTTTCAACTCTTTGCATACCCAATCTATGTTTTTATTTTATTTAAAATCATTCTAATGGATTTTGTTTTTCTGTATACTTAAATAGAAGGCAGAAAACGTAATTTGGAAAAAAAAAATATTAACATCCCAGGGTTACTTTAAGCATTAATTTGGGGACAATCCATAGATGCAGGTGGAAAATTAAATACCTACTTTTAAAAATATAAGATACTTTTTAGGTATCCCAGTTTAGAGTTTTACCTTCTTCCAGTGTTGTTTCATATGAGGAAGTGCCTGGTGTTTTTCTCTCCAGGGCCATCTCTTGCAGGTGTACTCTCAATTCTAACCCGTCACTATCTTGTCAATTACCACTGTTGGTTTTGCTCTTGGACCTGAGACTCTCCCTGTCCTCCAAGAACTTCTGTCCTGCCTGACTGTATCAGAATAAAATCAAAACCCCACTAACTCCCCACAGTGTTCTCCTCAGATTCCTGCTGGGTCTCTCCTTCCTTTCTTCCTTATCAGACCTCGCGAAGGAGCAACCTTTCATCCATTGCCTGTTCCCTCCTGTCCAACTCACTTCTCAGATGAGTGTAGTACTTGGCTTCTTGTCTCATTACCCCACGTGGAAATGCTCTCTGAACAGTTACTGTAACATCACTGCCAGATTCTAGACCTCTGCTTATTCTCTCTAGAGCATTTCATCTTTCTGAAAACTCTCTCCCTTGGCTTCTGAGCTATTCGTCTCTGTCTTGACCATACTCCAACCCCTCTTCCTGCTTTTTTTTTTTTCTAGCTGCCTTCTCTTTAACAACTGTCTCATAATTATTAAGAGTTCTCCAGAGTCCAGACCCAATCACATTTTCACTCTTCGTTTTTTATGGACAGCCATATTCATTTTATGTGCTGAAGGCTCCCAAATCTTTTTTTTTTTTTTTTTTTTAACCTCAGACAACGTTACTTCCAAAGTGTTTTTGGAAAGACAAAGACAAATTGGTCTGTTGATGCTACTACCATTTAAGCAGTCAAAGCTTCTCAGTCATTTGGAAATGTCCCTTCCCAAAGGACCAGGAAATTCCTCTCTTTGAGTTAGGCTTTTGTTCAACAGACAGCTACGTATGATTTAGAAATATTGCCACTCTTTTATAGCCATCACAGTGGTGAAGACATGTCACCAGGCCCAGAGTTATCTCTTTGCTTCCCTTTCTATTTAATGTTCAAGTATTTTTTTTCTTCTTTTAACAGATTTTCTTGCTTTCCCACTCATATTCCTGGTTGACGTTTAGAATCCCACTTGTATGATGACCTCGTTAGTAACATTCTGTAGCATAGTGAATATCTCATGGTCTTATCTTTTTCTTTGCCATTATACAGAGGGGGTCTCTGATTTCTCCTTGACTTTGGAACCAAGGAAAAGAATCACCAGAGGGAACAAAAATGCTTATAGCATTGGAGGGCTATGGTCACAAGGTCAGTTTCTGGGGCTGTTTGTGGTCTCTATTACCTATTACCTATTACCTATTATCATGTCCAGAGCAATAGAAATAGTGCACACTCTCTTCTCTTAGATCCTGACCAATTCTTTGGGAGCCAATGCTGGGAGAAATCCTTGGAGGATTTTCTCAGAATGAAGATCACCAGTTGGATCCCACCCAAACCCAGATGGACATTGAGACGCCTGGCAGTTAAACTGTCATGGCCCTGGCACCTTACGTGGATAGTGTCTGTTACTTCTCATTATTCTGAGGAAGATGTCCTTTCTCAAAAGGCTAGAGCCCTTAGTAAACAGAACCAGACACAGAACTCTATGCTTTCAAGCTCTAGAGACATTGACTTGGGAAAGGTCAGGAATCAGCACCATACTGCAGGATTAAAATCCTTGAGTTGGAGATACATAGAAGCACCGTGATTTTTTTTTCCTCTGAGACTTTTAGGGTTTTATTGGCTGCCTGAGGTCTCAGTACCCTTGCAGCTCTCATTCTGGACTGCCACTTGCTCCTTTGGACAACCACATACATGCTGACTTGGCCCACGTTGCCATTGTGAGGTCCTGCTACCTGTCTCATGGCAGCGGTATGAGTTGTTTTACATTCCTGAAATATTAAGAGAGAAGACGGTGAAAGCTAACTTGTTAAGAAGCACCTCCAATCTGTGTAAGTGTATATACATGTATACTTGGATGCACACACATTATGTATTTGGTGTTCACCTAACTATATTAAATTTACTTGCCATTTGAATTTTTGTTAGCCTAATTTGTATGTGTATGTGTGTTGGGGAGGCACCATCTTCTGTATTTTCAGAAAAACTTCTTATTCATTTATCTATCCATCCTTCCAGACATTCACAGATTTATTTATCCATCCATCCATCCATCCATCCATCCATCCATCCATCCATCCCTCTACTCATCATTTGCTCATTAAACATTTGCTGTGCAACTGTGCTGTTCCATCACCACTCAATATGGGGGACTCAACATCTGAGACTGGTGTCCCTTCCTTTTGCTCTCCCTTACCTTGAACTCATATACACACCTAACTTTTTGAATTGGTTCTGACTTTAGGAGTAGAAGTGAGATTGGAAAGGTGCTCATAAAGAAAATCAGATTCCCAAAGCATAGAGGAAACAAGAAATGATCCAAAATAACTTCTTTTATCCAATTTTACTAAAGAAATTGGAGTCTGGTTGAAAATCCCCATGTGAGTAAGTGTCCTGGGAAGCTGGCACTCTAATAAAAAATATTCCCAACCGTTAAGTGCCAATGCCGTACTGGTCCTCCTTCAACCTGAAAATCTGCTCCTTGTGCCATTGTTGATGCAATGAAGCAGAAGACAAAACGCTTTATAGTATGTGTACACCACCACCCCGGTTCTGACCACCAACCAACCCTTTCCCTGGACTTCACCCACCCCATCAGTGAATTTTTTAGCATCCCTCTAGCGAGAGAGAGAGAGAGAGAGAGAGAGAGAGAGAGAGAGAGAATATGCCACATACCAGCTTCTAAGCACCCACATTTTCCTACTTTCGACTATTGTAAATGAGATGTTTCCTCAAATACTTGCTATCTTGTTTTTTGAAATAATATGCAAAATATAAGCAATGATGAACTCCCTGTCCTTTATATTGTTGGATGGCTTAGCATCCAGAACGTTATTTTTTACTGTCTTCTGAAAAATAGTCCATTCTCTCAGGTGTGTGGAGGACTCCTGGTCTCAATGCTGACTCTCCCAGGTCTCGGGTTCTTTGAATGTTTGGGTTTTGAAACTTTTTCTCCTCCTCCTTCCTCCCTGTCTGCCTACCTTCCTTCATTGCTGCCAGCGTTTCTTCTTGAGGTCCATCATTGCCCTATATCCCCTCCCCATTTTTTGTTTCTAATCTTCAATTGTCTTGAAAATGAGATGACTTCTTAGAATTATGTGTCAAACTAGAAGAAATAGATACTGGCCAAAGGTCTGAGAAGAATTGAAGGAATACAAAAGATTTATTGTTTTAGGACTTTGTTTTCTGCTTTTCTCTACTCTGAGTTTTGTTTGTTTGTTGCTTTTGAGGCTGTCCCCTATTTCAACTCATCTATCTGTAACCATTCCTTTGCTGAGTTTGAATAGGTCATTATTTTTCAAAGCGTATCCTGCTGAGCCACCTGTGTCAGGATGACTAGGGGTGCTGCTAAAATGCAGGAGTATGAGTCACACCTCAATTGTGTCACATGAGGATTTCTGGATGGAGGGCCGAAGAATCATACATTTTTATTCAGCAGCTTTAGCTATCTGTATGCCCTAGAGTTTGAGAACTATCGGGATGGGTGCTATGCTTGTTTTTAATCTGAGTTAAGCTTGTCTTTTTATTTGTACAGGTTGAGTACATGTATTGAAATGCTTGGAACTAGAAGTGTCTTGGATTTGGGGATTTTAAACATATTTGAGATATTTGCATATTCATAATGAGATGTCTTGGAAATGGGACCCAAGTCTAAACACAAAGACCATTTGTGTTTTATATATACCATATACACAGAGCGTGGAGGCAATTTTATACAGTATTTTTAGTGCACTTGCATTTTGACTGTGACCTGTCACACGATGTTAGGTGTGGAATTTTCCACTTGAGGTGCCATGTTGGTGCTCAAACCACCATGATTTGGGAGCATTTCGGATCTGACATATTCAAATTAGGGATGCTTGACCTATAGTTGCAAATTTATGAGATGTTCTGAAGAAATAGAAAAAAAAAAACCCTCATGCTGAAAAGTACAGACACTGGAGATACACTGCCCGGTTTAAAAATCCTCCTTCTACCTCTGACAAATATATGATATTTAGCAGCCTATGTAAACACGTTGTGCCTCAGTTTCTCAGCATGTAAAATGGAGATGATAATAATACCTATCTCATGGGGTTGTTGCATTAATATAGAAAAATATTTGAAACAGTATCAAGAGTGATTGTTAGCTATCATATTTTCACACAGTGGCTTATTGTAGCTTCTGTGGCTTATCCAAAATGCAATTATTGCTAATGTATATAAAAATATTTTTCTAAATCACCTTTGTGCCCGAGCAGGTATACATTGACACACAGGAGTAACATATTGTGAACTGGCTTGAAATACCTTAAGGTATATCATGGTCATGTTGGTGTTTGCTCTCACCTCTTGGAAAGTAAAGTGTCTACATTTGAAGGAATATCATTGTTATGAGCTGTGATTTTTTAAATAGATAATTTAGCCTAAATTTATGAGACTCATCAAAGGATTAAAGGAGAGTAGTGACTTTAGGTTAAGGCATTGAAGTAGGTAGAGCTCTTCTGTGTGAACCAAATTATGCAGTTAATTTTGATGGAATCCCATACAGAATTCTACTGGTATCTATGGCAACCTGAATTCAAAATAGGATCTTAGAAGCTTCTTCAGAGTAGAAAAGGCAGGTTTCATTCCTTCTGTAGTTATGGAATATATAGTTTGTGCAAAGTACTTTCTAAATGGAATTTTATCTTCTTATCTTACTATTAATGATTTTAACAATTTCATAGTACTACATTCCTATAATTTTTCTGTGTCTCTGAATGAGCATCTCAAGCTGCCCGAAAGTGCTCATTTTGCTGTGAATAGCTAATGTTTCACTTTGTTGCTCATAACAGATGCACTATGTATTTTTGATTTTTCTGACTAATACTATAGTAATGAGAAAGAGGAGAGAGCAACTGTTACCCAGTTCCCAGGTTAGCAAGTCAGCCTATTTTTAGTGGCAACTTGGAAGAAAAAGCTTTAGAGTAAACACCTAATTTTGAACAGATGAATTTTAGCATGTATTTTTTTTTCTGAAACAATTCAAAAATTGGATCTCATAATAGCCAAGACAAAATCTTTTGCTGATATTGACTAACTGATTGGCAACTGCAAGTCATATTGGTGAAGACAGGCTAAGTTTCACAGTAACAAACATACCTGCAGCGATCAGTGACTTACGACAACCAAAGTTTGTCATTTTTGCTTCCTGCCCATTACAGGTTTGCCGTCGTTCCTCTCCCTGTCATCGTCATTCTGAGACCTGGGCTGGCAGAGTAGCTCCTATCTGGAACATTGCTATCCTCATGGCAAAGGGAAAAGAGCACAATGAAGCAATTGCTGACTCCTAAAGCTTCTGGGACACACGTTTGTGCTCACAAGTCATGGTCCAAAGTGAATCCCAGGTCTGGGCCTATATCCACAGGTGGGGGAGATAGAACCCCTCTGCAAGGCAGTGAATGTCGTCCCTCCTGTGGTCAGAAAGTCTGCCATAGCAGGACACTGCAGCTTGTAGAGAATAGGTTTTTTTCCTTAGAAGTGTTGGTGGTGGGAGTAATGGTGCTTGCAGGTCTGGGGGATTATAGACTCCCTGTAGTCATTTAGTGGCAGAATGGACACTAATGTTTTAGCTGGTTGTAGCTCAGTAATAGACCAAGTGTGTGCCTCACCTGTGTGAGGCCCTGGGTGTGTGTGTGTGTGCGCGCGCGCATGTGTGCGCGCGCACACACACACACACACACACACAAACAACCCCCCCCCCCAAATCCCTGTTCACATTTTTTTTTAGCCTGAGTCTATCATTTTTTTCTTCCTAGAATTAGGAAGCTGGGTCTCCTGGTATTGACAGAAGAGTTCTTTGTGTAAGATAACAGCATCTTCAGCCTTAGGTTAAAGTACCATGTCTTCCATTTGTTTTTGTCCTTTGATTAACATTACTTTGGATAATTAAATTAAGCTAAACATTTTAATTTCTAACAGTGGAACATAGTGACTGCATAAATGTTTTTGTAATTAGTTCTCTGAGGCATAGTACCTCCAAGAGATGAAAAGGGCTAATTGGACATTTTTCTCACAATAGTTTTCTATATTGACTTAAAATTATGATTCTTTGGATTACACTGAAATCATCAGTAAGAAGAATGCTCTAGAAAGAGGTTTGTACTGGGCCTGGGACTTTTTGAAACATAGAGTGCTGTTGATTGGCACATATGAGCTGTGCTTGAGTAACAGTAGTGAAGTAGGTGCACTGTGCATTGGTTCCCAACTTGTGTGAGTCTGAGACAAGGTGCTCACACCCAGGAGATGAAAATGAAGCAGGTTTATACAAAAGGCAGCAAGGGACAACAGAAGTCTAGGAGTCACTGTGAGCCAGTCCCCCACAGCTCTGGAAAACTCCCTGGGGAACATGGAGTCTTGTCTGTATGTACCCTACTTGCACTGCTATGAAGGACACAGACGGGCAGACTACCCTGGTTTGTGTACATGGAGGCAACACGACACATTGGGGTAAAGCTCTGAAGGGCATCCTGTTTCTGGAGGGAAGCGGGTCACTGAAACAGAGCCTGGCTATTCCAGCCAGTCCCTCCCTTATCATAGGATGTCACCTTCCCAGCACATTCTACAACTGTTCTTAAGAGCTACAAGTGAGAAAGGGGAGAGAATCGTGTCAGCCTAAGGCCACCTGGAGAACTGTCCTGCAACGTTGAATAACCTAGGAGCATTGTGTGAACTGTGGGGTACAAGGTGGAGGTGCATGACTAATTATTTATGAATCATGTCTGACCCTATGCTTTGTGTGACGTTAGCCCAGGAGAAAACATAAGCTGTCTGCCATCAGCCTTTCTACTGCTTTAGGTAAAGCAGCTCAGTTGATGCTTCTTTGTCACTGTTCACATGGAGGAGTCCATGCTCACAGAGGAGTGTCAGTGTTTTCTCAGTCAGTTAGGAAAGGCCTACCTTGCTTCACCAGAGAACTGATCTGTGAAATAAGTAGGGAGGCTAAGTGGAAGAGACATATTGTTCCTGCAGCCCTAGAAGCCTTCTATGGAGTGAAATTGGGAAATCTGCAAAGGTGTGCTGTGAAGGTGACATTCTTCAGAAGGAAAGCACCATCCCATAATGAGTAATAGGAGAGAGAGCCCCCTTACTACAGTGACCATGGACTTGTGAGTATAACACGACAAGTCTCAAACATTTTGGCCGATTTCTTTTTTTTTAATATTTATTTTTAGTTATAACAGTATCTTTATTTTATTTTTATGTGGTGCTGAGGATTGAACCCAGTGCCTCATGCATGGTAGGTGAGCGCTCTACCTCTGAGCCACAACGTCAGCCCTTGGCTGATTCCTTCATAATGGTTACATGGAGAGGATTGAAGAGGACTTCCTTATATGCCAGAGGAGTCTCCTGCAAGGTTCTTTGGTGTGGGCGTGGTACGTGATAGGCCCTCCTAGTACCCACTTGGAAGCCACTCTGCTAAGAGAAGTCTAGAAATTCCATCACCAGGGCACCGTATGAGACCCATCAGGCTTATGGACACCTCTTGGTCAAGTTTTCTTTGTAACCCAAGGTTCTCTTTTGCTGACATTTCTGAACACCTACTGATTAATGAAATTTAATATTCCTACTGATGTCTCTGACCTGCTGAGAAAGACTTCAGTGTGCATGGTATACAGTGGGCATATTTTATAACTTGATCTCTTGAAAATTAATAATTTTTATGTGGCCTGTGTATATGGTGGGCTGTGTGGCCAAGACTCTGTGTTAGGGGGTTCTGTTTGGCTGAACCCATGGCTGGAGTCACCCAAAAAGCAGTGGTAGCGGAGTTCCCTCTTGGGACTACCCAAGTGCATCCTGAGATGGGGCCGCCTGGGATTCCAAAGGAAGCAGCACTAAATGCCAGGATGATGAGTTCACAGCCTTTATTAGGGGAATTTACCTTCAGGGTGGTAGTGTCCTCTTCATGGTTGGCAAGAAAAGAAAGTCTTTCCATGTATGTCTGTAACGAGGGAGTTGGGTCATGGGTTTATATAAGAGTTTAAGTAATTTGGCTTGGGTTTAAGTAATGAAGCTAGTTTCTACATGTTTAGCAACATGGTTCTTTTTTTTTTTTTTTTTTTATGCTTTGAGCAACCACCCTAACCAACTTTATCAGTGTTTGGAAATGTTCGGTACCTGGAATAAACGTAGGACTTCAAGGCCCTGGCTTGGGTTTAAACCTGCAGAGGATGACATGTGGCCATCCAGGTCACAGAGTGGTCAAGGTATTTTGAGTTTCTTATTTAGGAAAAATAAAATAATCAGGGGTAGTGGGGGAACCTTCCCTAGGAAAACTGAATCTTGAATTTCGATTTGAAGAGGTACTGAAGTTTTAATTTAGAGTTCTAGATGCCTGTTCACACATCTAGATCATTGGTGGCCTCTCAGCTGTAGGGATATAGACTCACTACTTCATGAGACCCTCTCTTTTGGAATAGTTATTATTATTGAACTTAAATATGTCTTGAGTTGTGGCTTCTTTTGCCTTGTTTCTGCTTTCTTTAGTCACCCAGAATATCTGCTTCTTTTACTGCTTGGGCGGCGGAGGTGCAGGGGGAGCGGTATCTTTAAATATGAGAAGAGCAGTTGTATCTCCACGTAATGTCTTTTCTCTAAGCCAAGTTTTTACCCTCACCATTTCTTACACTAAATAGTTTTGCTTTCTCTTTCCTCTGGTTGCTGTCCTGGAGGTACAATTCTGTGCATCCTTGGCCCTACCTTTCACAGTGCTGGGCCTGGAATAAATGTAGGACTTGAGTGCTGAGCAGGGGGCTGTTTGGAATATCTCACATCAGTGTGTGCTGTAGATTCTGTTCTCAGTCCATGTTTGTCCCATTGTTCTGGGTATTATGCTTTTATTAATTCAGGTTAATATTGCATCAGCTTTTTGGTAGCCACATCATTCCTTTGCCACTGAACTTGAAATTAGCTCAAGTTCCAAAGTCTTCCCCACACTCTGTTGTTAAGCCAGTCTCTTCTGACCTGATGAAAATGAGGCAAGCATCTTATACAGATAATGACAGCACCTGCTTCACAGAGTAAATGGAATGCAATAATACACGTAATACAGGTAACGCAGTATCTAAAAAATAGTAAAAACAAGAAATGCTAGCTGCAATCTTTATTGTTATTACTATTTCATTTAGTACAGGTTGATTTTAATGGTGCTTATTCCCAAAGGTCATATTTTGACACAGACAAAATACAATGTGATCAACAAAGAAGATTATTTGAGAAGCTAAGAGAGAAATAAATCACTCCACTTAAAGAAGATGAGCTTGTATAAAGGGTTGGTGCACTGCCTGGATATAGTAACTACTCATAAAACTTAGCTCCCCGTGACATTGACTTTAGTTGTGACTCAGTATCAATGCTTTCTTTTAAGAATTGATATAACTTACATTTCAATCTCAAGAAGTTACATTTCAACCCAAGAAAGCCAGGTAAGATAGTGTTGAACTATTTCTTAGTCTGCTATATTTTTAACCCCAGTTTCTTGATGATGTTTGAGCAGGGAGCTATTGCCTCCACGAGAAAAGATAAGTAGGAGAACAGAGGCCAGCAGCAGGTCCTGCAGAGGGAGGCAGAACGGACCTCATATTTGAAAACAACCAACTGCTGACCATCTTTTCCTGTGTCATGTTGATGATATAGGGTCCTAGAGCGGCCAGCACATTTTAGAGAGGGATTAATGCCACAAATGTCACTTTGTGCACATCTCCAAATGCCCTGTATCTTCTCTGCCTCCCCTATTTAAATAAACTATTATAGAGCAATTTTAGATTTACAGAAAAACTGTGATGGCAGTACAGAGACTTCCTATATACTGTACACCCAGATTTCCTCATTATTAACATTATGGCACCTTTGTCACAATGATACATTCTTATAAACTAAAGTTGATACTTTATTCAGATTTCCTTAGTTTTTGCCAAATGACCTTTTTCTGTCCCAGGATACCATTCATGATCCCACATGACACTTAGTTGTCATGACTCCTAGACTCCTTTTGGCCGTGACAATTTTCTCTGCCCTATTTTTTAGCCTGCCTTGAGCTACTTTTTAAGAGATGCTTTCCCACATTTTTGGTACATGTCTAATGGTGAATATTAACTGCTCTTGAATTTCCCCATTAATTCTTCAGTGAGCAAACATTTATAGAGTTCTTAAGAGATGAGGTCACTGAAACTAATGACAGAAGCATAATACATTGTCCTCCTCCATGCTACTGCCACTCAGCCTTCAAGTGCTTACAGATCCCCTGAACACCTTGTTAAAAGAAGACCTTGTTCTTCCATGGCCAGGGCTGAAATTTTGTGTTTTTAATAAGTTCTCTGGTGCAGTCATACCTCATGGAACCACACTTTGGATAATCAAGACACCAGACTTATGTATGCATAAGTTTCATATGCAGTGCCAGTGAGAGCCAGGGGACTGGTGTGGAAGATGAGGAAAAGTTAGATAAATTGCCTAGGACGGTCTCTGCCATCAAGCAGTTTGTAGTTCTCTTAGGAAAACAACAAGACTGAACAAAACAAAAAGTAAATGCAACATACAAGATGGAGACTAAGACAATAATTGGTAGATAGTTCACATATATCAGGATGGGCTATTATAAAAAACAAAACAAAACAAAACAAATAACAGGTGTTGGAGAGAATGTGGAGAAACTGGAACTCTTGTGTATGCATCGCTGGTGTGAATGTAAAATGCCACTGTGGAAAAAAGCATTGCAACTACCTAAAAAATTAAACATAGAATCACCATATATGATTTAGCAATTTCACTTCTGGTTATAAATCCCAAAGAAAAAGCGGGAACTTTAACAATACACCCATGTTCATGTCAGCATTATTCACAACAGCCCAAAGTGGGAAGCAACCCAAATGTTCATCAACAAATGAATGGATAGACAAAATGTTGAAGATACATACATGGAATATTGTTCAGACTTAAAAGGAAGGAACTCTTTGTCATATGCTACAACATGTATGAACTTTGAGAACATGATACTAAGTAAAGAAGCCAGTCACAAAAAGACAAATTCTGTAGGATTCAAAATATGTGTGGGGCTGGGGATGTGGCTCAAGCGGTGGCGCGCTCGCCTGGCATGCGTGCGGCCCGGGTTCGATCCTCTGCACCACATACAAACAAAGATGTTGTGTCTGCCGAAAACTAAAAAATAAATATTAAAATTCTCTCTCTCTCTTTAAAAAAAAAATATGTGAAGTACCCAGAATAGTCAAATTCAGAGAGAGAAGGTAAAATGCTGGTAGCCAGGGTGTTGGTAGTGTTTCATAGATACAGAGTTTTAGTTTTGGAAGTAAAGAAAATTCTATAGATGAACAGTAATGATTGTTCCACAAAAATGCGAATGTAATTAGTACCGCTGAACTGTATGCTTAAAAATGATTAAAATTGTAAAATTTTCTGTTGTGCCTATTTTATCATGACCTAAAAACAGGATTAAAAAGACATATACAAAAACATAATAGGTCATAAAAGTTTTGTTACATGAGAAGGATACATGGTAACAGTGTGGCCTCATTTATTGATCATGGGTGATTCACCAGACCTGAAGTGCTTGTGAACACATTCAGTCTCAACCCTGTGGAGCAGGCACTGATTGGCCTTGCTTCACAGATGACAAGACCAAGGAAGGGAAGAGATTACTTAAGGCTCAGGCAGGGAGAGGTCTCCAAGGAATCCCTGGAATTTAGGTGGACCTCGGAAGAGAGACAGGATTTTCCTGGAAAGAGGGAAGGAGATATTCTAGATGGATAATAGAAACTGGCTAAGGAAAGACATGGAGGATGGATGGGGGACTTAGCTATTTAGCCAGCAGGATTATGGCTGATGTGGACGGTTCACAGGAGATGTAACTAGAAGGGAAAACCAGGAAAGACCTTCAATTCCAAGGAAGGAGATATGGACCATAAACCGGGAGTGTGTCAGATTCAAGTGTTTTCAGAGGCCAGCATGCAGCATGCATGGGAGACGTCTTAGTGCAAGGTGACAGGGAGTGGTGTGGACTATGGAAAACTGAACAGAGATGGCCCACTTAAGAAGTGCAGATGGCAAATGTAAATCCTGAGCAGTGTAGACCACAGATAGGCTTGGTGAATAGTGATCTTTGAAGGTAAGGTTGCTGTCTTCCTGAAAGTATGCAGAGGAGTGACAAGGGCATGCATGGCCATGAGAGGCACGTGGCATCTCTTTGGGTCCGTGTCAGTAACACTAGATCATTGTGGATAAAAACTAATGCAATGTCACTGAGTACTTAAAATATTATTTTTGTGGTATGACAAAGACAGGTGGAGTAGAATACTAATGATAGCTATGTCCTGGGCACCCCTGTGAGCACTTTGCATATATTGTTTCCCTCAGTTTTCCTAACAGCTTGTGTATCCTTATCATCACAGGATAAGGATATGAGGAAGTGGAGGGGCCCAGAGGGAAGTAAGTTGCCCTAGGTGATTGCAGCAGGATACAATGATTCTTGTACTTATAATTAACTCTTAAGTTTCCTGAAAGCTGCGTTTGATTTTTCCCCCCTTCCCGAGAAACTGTAGTCCAAGGGTAATTTAAGTAAGGACCACTAGATGGCACTACCCAGTGCTCCTTAAAAAAGTGACACAAACAGGGAATGCAGTAACTTCACCTTGAAGAAAACAGAACCACCAAACATTTAATCACTGGTATTTGTGGTCTTCCTGCTGGAAAATTCGATTTGACCTGTTGCCACAGCACTCTGTCTCCTTCCTGCCCCCACCTTGGTCCAGCTCAGCTAGCTTGTGCTGCTGGAATTCCATTCTACAGATGGACTTTGCAATTTTGCAAAAAAAAAAAAAAAAAAGTAGAAACTCTTGTCATTTCATAAGTCAGCTCCCTCCTACATCTGCTCCAATGAAGGCAGGAAAGACAGGATTGGTCAAAGGGGGTTTTATTGGTGGTGTGTCTGTGTGTCTATGTGTGCATGTGTGTGCGTGAGCATGCATGTTAGAGAAAGAGAGAGGGACCCTGGAAAAGAGAGAGCCTTGTTTGTAGTTTTGAATATCCTGAGATGTGCTCTTGCAAATTGGGCTAGTGCTTTAAGTCAAGGCCTTCCCTGACATCATGCTTATATAGATAGAAGAGCAACAAATAGAGGCTCAATTAAACTGCACAGAAGGGCAGCGATGGGGCTTGTGCACACAGTGCCAGGAAGAGAAGAGGAACTGGGAAGGGAGTTAGGAGTGTCCTAGACTCCCGGGGCCAGTGAGTGGTTGAAGAGAGTACACCAAGGGCTCATTCAGGGGAAGAGAAGGAGACAGAAGAAGCCGATATTTCTCTCCTTATGGGGGACTTACTGATTCAGAATAGAGCTCCAGAATGTACATGTTTTACTTCAAGCACCCACAAACATTTGTCAAGATTGAGCAAATCAATCATGTAAGATTATTTTCCTCCTCAGATCCTTCTTCCACTCTCCCAGCATCCTCCAAAGAATTTTAAAACCTTCTTTCTCTACTGTAAACTTCTCGAGAATTCTATACTTATATCTAAATAAAATCAATACAGTGATGAATTACTTTTTTGATCTCAGTTCACTTGAGGCAGGAAAATGAGTAAAGAGAGTTCTACAAAATATGATGAAATGATACCCATACAAAAGTAGAGCAGAGAAAAGGGGAAAAATGCTGGGAAAAAAATTCAGAGCTTTTACCAAAATGTATCTCCTTTCTTTTGGAGAGAAGGTCAAAGTATAATAGGCATATCAGGAGCCGTTTTGAAAAACAGGCTGCAAAAGTTATGAGAACATCTGCAGAGATCTTTTTTTAAAATCTGGAAAATAAAGCAAGTGGTAGAGATGAATGTCTTTAAATTATAGGAAGGAAATATCAATATTAGGCAAACTTTGTATTTTTGCAGGGCACCTGGAAGTTGAAATTCACTTGCACAGAAGGAGAAACCATACTTGCTTTATGTTCACTGGTAGAATGTGTTTTGCGAATCTGGGACAATATAGGTGGTACCCTTAAGAAATGTTCCACCTTTCTGAATTGAAATGAAGACTTTCTACTAACCACATGAAATATAACCCCTCTGCTGTGTGAACCGTTTGAGTCCCAAGTCATCGCCAACACCCCACAGAACAGCATCAGGATCATCTGGATGCCTCTGTGTCTATTTGGTAAGAATAATAATGGTTCTACCACGCATTCGAGTCACACATTGTCATATGTGATTACATTTAGTTCTTACAGCAACCCCGTGTGGTGTGAGGTACACATTGTTAATTATATTTGATAGATGGTAGGACAATGAATGCACCAAGGCTTGGCTCCAAGAGGTTAATTAATTTGCCCAAGGCCACAATTAGCTAATTGGATAAGTTGCATATTTGATCTCTGATGAATTCTTATTAAAATTAATAGATTCCATTAATAAACATTTTGCTTTGGGGAAGTATCTGCAAAATCTTCCATTGCAGATATTTAGGCCACAGTTACTCTTTAACCTCAGCAGTATTTGTTACATATATATGTGTGCAGAGAAAAAAACCAAGTCAATACAAGTTTGATTTACGTTAACTCCACATGACTTGGTACTTAAGAAATTGTCATTGTAAAAAATTCTTACTCCTAATTGATTGAATTTAGAAGCGCCAGTATGTGTGTGTTCAAAGTAAGGGAGAGAGGGAGGAGGGAGGATTGAAAAAAAAAATTGTCTCTTGATAAATGGTCCTGCATTGCAAGTCAGCCACTGGTAAGGCTGTGAAACAGCTTTTACTTATCTGCTTGGTACTTGCAGATAGTAAGGCACAACATTGTTATTCCTGCCTGTGATCATGACTGAAGCAAACAAGAGTGGGTGTGAGCCGCCCCTCTTGCAGTGCTGTACCGTGTGCAAAGATTTTGGGTGCCCCGGAGGGCTGCTCCTTGTTAGCTTTTTTAGGTCTTTGCCTGGCAGGATGACAGTAGTCAGTTTTCCTTCCTTCCACCGTCTTCCCCACTCCTTCCTTCTCTCCCTTTTGGGTTTTTGCTGTGTTACCCAACATCTGTGCTAAAGTGATCCTTTTGCTTCCATCTCCCCAGGAGCCAGGACTTCAGGTGCACACACTGCACCGGGCTAGAGGCTGATTTCCTAAAACAACTACACCTCAAGTACCTCCCCGGTAGCTTTCTTTACCTTGCCATTCCACCTGACTTGAACGCTCCCACTGGCCCTTTACACTTATATATATACACTTTGCTCAATCGCCCATCAGAACCACCTTTCTTGAACTTCTTACCTGAAATCCCAGCCTGATGTCAACTTCATTCTCCAAAAGCACTTGTTACCCCTATGACTTATTAAACGGACCCTGCCTTGACTGATGGTGGTTTTATTCTTGTTGCATCTCCCCGACTTGAATGTAAGCCTCGGGAGGACAGGATTTGGGAATCTGGGTCTTAGGCTCCACTCCAGTTACTGGGATCTTCTACTTCTCAGTTCTGGGCTCTGGGCTCTATGTTCTGGGCCCTGGGTCAGGCTCAGTTTGTTGAGAGGCAGAGGGTGGCACTCATTAGGACTTGCACTCTGAGCCCAACCTCCTGGGTGTGAATCCTGTTTGCTGGTTCCTGACCCTGGCCTTTGGTAGCTCAGCCTCTTCATTGTAAAGTGGAAATCCTAATGGTACCTATTGCACAGGTTATGGAGAGATTCAGTGCGGTGCAATGGGAAAAGTGCTTAGGTGGTACCTGGCGCTCAGTGCAACAGAAGCCTTAGCTGCTGCTGTTCCTAGTGATGCCTGTTCCTAGACTGGAGGCCCAGGAGAGGCTGTGGAAGAGTCTGTCAGCACTGGCCCAAGGCCTAAGACCTATTGCAGTCTTGCCCCAGCTCAAGCCTCTTTGTCCCAGCTGGCGGTGTGTATTTGCTGGGAGGAGGAAGTAGGGGAAGAGTGCTGTCTCAGAGAGAATTCTAAAAGGTAGAGGAGATAGGACTTGATGGCTGAGTGGACATAGGGAAGTAAGTGGAGAGTTCAGAGTACTCTCCAGATTTTCAGATTGGATGACGAGGTTGACAGTGACACTATGAGAAAGGGATCCAAAATTGGAAGCAGTGTAGAAGGGTTGGCAATGAATTTAGTTATAATGTCGAATTTGTAGTGTTTGGGATGCATCGATAACAACAATGGCTCATATGAAGTGACAATGACATGTGACATATATAGACTATAGTGTCCCAGTCCCTGACTCAGCTCTTCAGAGATTCTATACCACTTTTTCTCACAACTACCTTGATGAAGGAGCTACTATCCTAATTATCATTGTACAGATGAGAAAACTAGATGCGGAGTGGTTATGTCACTTGTGTAAGGCTGTGCTACTAATTGGGAATAGTGCAGAGATCGGGAGTCTGGTTATGGAGCTTGCACAGTAGCCACTACTGTCCACAGCCCTGTGTCTGTAGTTTTCAGAGGACAGATGGTGTGGACATGTAGGTGTGGGGAGGGAAAGACCCTGCAGAGTGAGGTGGGTGTTGGCTGAAAGAAACTCCACTGATGGTGTAAGTGAGCACCATTGTTGAAGATACAGGATCAATATATGGAGTTATACGTAAATCAAAGAGTGGAGTTAACGTAAATCAAAGTTGTATTGACTTGTTTTTTTTTTCTGGGAGGAAAGGTCAAGTAAGAGGGTGATGATCTTGTTAAAAGTTCTTGTTAAATGCACTGATTTGATATGGTACTTACGTTGCCCATTTCAGTCAGCAAGGTTTCTTATCATCTTTGCATTGCTTAAATTAATACTCTTGTGAGGTGAGTAGGTGGGAAGTGTTATTATTAGGGGTACATAGGAAGAAATGAATATATGAATAGAATCCCAGCTAGATATTCCCCGCTGAGTGGGAGTCAAATACTGAATGTCAAATACTGAGTGTCAGTATTTGAAAAAGCAAACACTGAGAGAGGGTGCAGATGGCAAAGTTAGGTCCTGGAGTTGGGTTGGTCATTTTCAATTAACCTTTAGGGTGCACAGTCTGGCACCTAAACAGCATGAAGTGACTGCCAATGACTTATTTTTTACTTTACAACCGCCTCAGTAGCACTAAGAAGGGGTTGGACACCATGGCTCTCATCTCTGTGCTTCAGAATCACCAAGGAACTTTAAGAAACTGCACTTTTAGGAGAGTTTTGATTCATTAAGTTAAAGAACCAAGAAACTCATGTTTCTTGCCCTTGTGAGTTTTGGTTCATTAAATTAAAGGAGGTAGAGGAATGGACTGTGGAATTTTTATCTATTTTTTTTTTTTTTGGTCTAATGCATTTTAAAATTAGGTATACTTCTGTCAGATTGATGGAATGACATAAATATTTATTTCTTATTCACCTCACGATCTATTTGAAATGACTTCCCCTAAAGATATAGGGGGTAAGATCCATAGCAGAAAAATATACATTCTACTGACAGGAAATTTTGAGTCTTATCTGGAAGATGCCAGAAGATGGGATTGGATTAAAAGAGAGAGAATAAAACCCAAAAGGAGCTAGCATGAACTTCCTGTCTTGGCACCAGAAATGGTAAGAAGCATGCGGGCGCCATCTAGTGGAGGTCAGGAGTAGGTCTTGGAGTGATTGATTACCAGGGTATTTAATTAAAAGACACCCTGTTCCCACCAGCTTCCTCATGCCAAGCAGCTGACAGTAGCATTTGTCCCCAGGCGAATGCTGCAAGAACTGTTCTCAAAATATAATTTTGGATCTGCCTTCAGGTGAGAGTCCCTAACATTGGCACCTAAGTGACAGAAGCAGAAGGCACCTTTGCACTTTCATGGGAGTGAGCTCACCAAACCCTTAGTAAAGTGTTTCCTAGTTTTGTGGAGGGGTTGGTCAACCACTTGCTAGTTTGCCCAAAGGGAAGCTTGGCCATCAGCTGGTTTGCCCACTTACTTGCCAATTACCACAGACTTGACTTGAAATCAGGGGAGAGGCCAGCTGTAAAAATAGATGTTCTAGGGTATGTGCTGATCACACCAACATCCCGATAATCCACATGTGGCGCAGGCACAGCCTTAGCCACAAGCATCGCTGATTTTTCTGGATGGACTTAGTGCTGTTTGCTGGTTTGTAGAGGGAAGAAGAAATAGAGCAAGGATGATAAGCACTGTTGATTTCTGTCCAGTGTCTGTCACTCTCTCATCGGATTTGAGTCTTATAATAATTCCAACAGTTAAATGGCACTTTTATTCCTATTCCTTTTATATACAAATAAGGCAGTTAAGGCTCCAAGAAGTTAAGGAGACTAGTTCAAGTTCATACAGATCATATGTGAGTTAGAATATAAAAAAATCAGGTGTCATCTTTCCACTTGTCTCATAGTTTCCAATTTACTTAACTTCAATTGTTTACTGAACACCCATTTCTGGAATATAGAACAGACTTGTTTTTTTGTTTTTTTTTTTTTGTATCAAGGATTGAATCCAGAGCTGCTTAACTCCTGGGCCACATCTCTAGCCTGTTTTACATTTTTTAATTCAGGGACAGGGTCTTGCTGAGTTGCTTAGGGCGTTGCTGAATTGCTGAGGCTGATTTTGAACTCACAATCCTACTACTCTCATCCCCTCAAGCCACTGGGATTATAGGCATGCGCCACTGTGCCTGGCAGACTTGGGGGTCTTTGGATAAAATTTGTTGCGCGTGCCAATGTGATATCCTAAAGAAGTTGAAAACTATTGAGAAGTTTTCTCAAATGGTGGCTCATTTCTTCATAGGGAAGCAGCAGTTGTAAAAAGAACAGATTTTGTGTTATTGTTGTTGGAGAGGCAGTGTGTCGCCCTAGAGACTGAAGCCAGGGCATACTGAGCAGAAGCTCTACCACTGAGCGACACCCCTTGCCCTGAAGAGCAGTTTGACATGGTAAAAGTTATTGGGGTTAATTTAGGAATCTGATTGGAGGTGGATGGAGTATATATTGGTTTCCTGAGGATGCTGTAACTAATTACCACAAACTTAGTGTTAAAAAAAATAGGCATTTGTTTGCTCACAGTTCCAGAGGTCAGAAGTCTGAAATCAAGGTGTGACGAAGGGTTTCATATTCTGAAGGCTGTGGGGAAGACTCTGTTCCTTGCTTTTCCGGTTTCTGGTGGCTGTAGGCACTCCTCTGCGTGACCCCGTCACTCCAGCCTCCGTGTGCACATGGTCTTCTCTTCTCTGTCTCTGTCTTCCCTCGTCTCTCACTGGGACACATGCCACTGGATGTAGGGCCCACCAGGGTCATCCAGAATGACCTCATTTTAATATCCTTAAGTTAGTGACATTTGCAAACACCCTTTCTCCAAATTAGGTCACATTTAAAGGTCACATTGAACGTGGGCATCTTTTTTTGAGGAGGGGGTCACCATTCAACCCACAGTAGGGTATAAATATTCTATTTACCTATTTTTGACAGTGAAATTTAAAAATCCCTCGGCCCTTCAGCCCTGCCTTGTGTATTTACTTAACCACAGAAACACTTCATCCCTAGTGACTGGGTCTCTGTTACTGTTTCTTGAATATCAATGGGGACAGCTGACTGTTGAAAGCCAGAGGTTTTCGGGCCTTCCTTGTATCTGTGTTGACATTTCTGATGATCCCTTCACTCTTTCCTTTTCTTGGGTAAGGCATTTGGCTTTTTCAGTCATGAAAACTGTAATACAAATGAGAAAAAAAAAATCAAGCAAAAGAAAATGAGAAAACTGTTCTGTGGCTTCTGTATTCTTTAGTCTTGGGAAGGATTGGCAGGTTTACTCAGCTCCAAGGTTGGAAAGAAAGGTAAAAACCTTGGGGAAGAAGCAGATACTGGGCTATTTATTTTTGAGTAGCTCACATTCTTCAGTTTGTAGATGGAAAAACTGGAAAGCCAGAAGGATTATGTAAGGTCACTTGGCAAGTTGTGGGCTGACCCAGCAGTAACACTCAGGGCTTTTTGAGTTCTCTGTCCTGAGCCCCTGGATCGCAGTTTGTAGCTCGAGGGCTTCTTACCCCATAAATCCCTGCTTGTCTGGATAGTCCACGAGGGTCTCGACACTCGGCCAGATGAACACATGGGAAAGTTAAACCTTGACTTTGATCCTCATTCAGTAAATGAATAAAAGAAACAAGTGTTTTGTTGCCCAGGCTGTCTCTAAGCAGGCTTGTGGCTTGGGGTCTGTAAGCCAGTGGATTTTTCATTCCATACTAGTATCAATCACTGACAATGCCCTTCTTGAACCCAAGTAAGTTGTTTCCAGGATTACCGTGGCTGGAGTCAGGGAGGTAAAGTGATATTAGAGAAGAACAGCAAAATAGTTTTGCCTCTTTTTTTTTTTTTCTTCCCATGAAGGCCACTGACTTTATGGATCTAAAAACTTTGCAAGGACAGTTATTGTTCTGCCAAAAAAAAAAAAAAAGGTATCAAATGTCATCAAAACAGACCAGAGGTGAAGTTGCGGTGAGGGAAGAGGCCAGGAATCCAGTTAGGAAGGCTGGCGACTGTGGCCATGGAGCTGCAGGGGAGGCGATGAAGGGAGGTGTGTGAGAGTGAGGGATTCCACAAAGGTTGAAATGGTGGGAGAGAGAACTCCCCCAAACCCTTTAGGAGGCAAGTACAACAGTGATTTTTTCCTTTGTAGGGGACAGGGAGGAGCTCCCACTCAGCTGCAAACCCAGGAGACTTGAGGCTGGGACTGGGGGTTGAAGGCTCCCTGGAGAACTTCAGAAGAAGGTGTCACACCTCTCTGGAAGGCACCCACAGTAGTCCTAGGGCTTTTTGGCACTGGTACCACACATGTCCTTCAGCCACTCCTTGAAGAGGTCCTCATCTTTCTTTAGCACCAGAAGCTGGCCAAGGACCCCACAGGCCTTGCCCAAGCCCCTTCCCTCCAGCGTCTTACCCAGGACTTCACCCATCCTGGCCAGGCTCCCCACTGGATTCTCCACCAGGGGCTCTGCCACAAAGCTTCTGGGAGGATGTCCTCTTGATCAGTCAGTCGGCAGCTCCAGCTCCAGCTCCCTGAAGGGCTCCTCCCGCCACTCAACCCAGCCTTTCTTCTTCCTTAATAAGGACTTGGTCCAACCATTTAACTAAAAGCAAATTTTCCCTGTGCAGACTTTGAACTGCTTTGAACTTCTCTGTGAGGCCAGTTCTCCAACAATTTGGTAGGACCAAAGCTATTTGGGAGCTGGAGTAAATGTTTTTTAAGTAAGTGGGTCCAAGGAAAGTTTGTCGTGATCTCCAGTGCCCCTGATAGCTCTAACAGGTGGTGGTGTCACATTGTAAGGCTCAACTTTCAGGTGAGATTGCCAGCCTCCACAGGCCCCTAAATGACAAACAGACTTTAAGGAAGAATACTTGTTAGTGCTATTTGATCTCCTAACGACCTTGGCCTTGTGGTTTTATTGCCACTGTCTGGGAAAATTTTCAAAGTACTCTTTTACTTTTGCCACATAAAGGACCCAAGAACACTCCTGGTGTGTGTCTAAGGGGAGAGTCACATTGGTGGTTACTTTGGCATTGATGCTTACCAACCTTTTGGCACTTGAGCTTGCCAACTCGGCGGGCCAGGGGTGATTTGGAATATGTCTTATTAAGTATAAACTGTGGAAAACATAAAAGCCAAAGTTTCTGAAAATCTGTCTACTTCCCTTGTTTAATCAGCCTGTAGGCCTCAAGTCTATTTGTTTTCTATATTCACTTGGGCACAAAAATCATGGCAAGAATTTGCAAGGCTGGTAGGAATTGGTGGGGGCTGGGGTTGGCTAAAGGAAACCTGGCCTAAATGCTGTGTCTGCTAGTTGCAGTGCCACTTGCCTGAGCCTATAACAAGGTTATAGCAGAGGAACCCTTTTCCAGATTACAGGTAGTAAAGTTTAAACTGCAACATAAGGGTGTTTGGCACATTTGACTGATTTTCTCTGAGTGTTTTTCTTGGGGATTATCCATTTCAAGTGGTCCCCAGCCTACGGCTCTTTGTGCAAAGCAGAGGCACCTGGAACAAGCCTGTTTTCCTTTGGCCTTTCCTGGCCCCTCAGGCCACTTGTTTTCCTCCTCTGACCTACAGATCCCTCACTGCTGTGTTGTTTCTCCTCACTGTGCTCTGTTTGCCCTATGCACCTTCTGGTCCACCTCAACTTTCATCTGCTACCGTGAATATCAACTCTCCTGGGCCTCAAGCTCCTATTTCCTGTCCTTGAAAGTAGGTCTGGGCTTCCTGGGTCAAACATAAATGGGATCTACAAATTACTTTGTCTCCAAGAGTGCTTCTAGATATAGTTAGTGATCAAAAAAAAAAAGTGTTTCTTGTGGATAAAGCCTTGATAGTAAAAAGATGTTAAAACACAGCTTACTACTCTGACCCTGACCTTATTCAAGATATTTTCTTGTCCTTTCTTCCCACACTTACCAAAAAAAGGAGCCAGAGTTGAGAACCTTGTGAGTTCCACTCAATTTCAGCCCTGTCAGTGGGTGTGAGGAAAACAGTAATTACTGAATTTGGGAGCTGATGAAGGTGTCATTTTGACAGTACTGAGAACTGAAGTTTGCTGTTTGCATTGCTTGCAAACCCATTTGCAATTTAGAAAGTGGAATATTTTTGAAGCTTCTTTAGTGATGTACCTTGACCTTGACTTTGGAGGAGTAAAAGTCAAAGGCTGTAAAATGCTCAATTTACATTGGTTAAGTGCTCATAGCATCAACTTTTCCTCTAGGTGACAGAATGGATCCCAGCTTAAATAAAGTATAAAGAGTGACTCTGAGCATTGCATCATCTATTGCACACAGTGGCTATAGTGACTTTCTCAGAAACTTATATTTGCTCCCCTGTGTGCTAGTTTGCATGCATACATCTCAAGAACTGTCACAATGATATGTGAAATAGCCATGCCGATGATGGGAAAAGCTAGAACTCTGTGTTGGTAAGTTAAAGCCCTCCAGAGCAGGAATTCGTATAGTCATTCCTGCCAATGGTTGTTGTATTTATTTTCTCTCCATAGTTATGTAGTAACAACCTCCCAAAGCTATAGTTGCCCTTACATTTCATTCTTAATTCTAGTAAGGTAAACTAATAATGCATGGAGCAAATGTGTACTGTTTATTAATTAAAATCCCCAGGAAATGGGATAAACTGAAGAGAAAAGTGCTTTATTAAAAAAAAAAACAAAACAAAACAGTAGTGTAACTTGCCACACTGCACAGAGTCTTATACCCACATATAGCTACCGCTGGCACTTTTTGGGCCTTGTGCCACATCTCCTTGGCTGACCTTGGATTTCAGCTGCAGGTGTGGTGGGCAGTGACTGTTCTCACAGCCCATTTACCCTCTCCCTTTCACCTGGGTGATCTCCCTTGAATCCTCAGGAGTTTACAAATCCAAGTCTGTCCTCACATGCAGGGTGGCTGACTTCCTGTTCACCAAGGGAGCTGAAGTATTGATGATGAAGTGACCTAGTCCATTGTCCTTCAGAGAGGCAATTTGCTTTTGCTCAGAAGTCCTTAGAGGGACTGAGCCCCATTTACCTGTAATAATAAATTCACAGTGCATTCATTTATATATGTATATATATAAATTATATATATATAAATTATATATATATATATACCTTTTATATTTATATTTGATGGACCTTTATTTTATTTATTTATTTATATGTGGTGCTGAGAATCAAATCCAGTGCCTCACACACATGGCAAGTGCTCTCCCACAGGGCCACAACCCAGCCCCACCCCCGCTCCCCACAGTACATTCTTTATTGCTCTTTTCTTCTTTCCTGATTCTCTTGTCTCTTCATTCCTGCATTGAGATTCTAAAGTCCTTATTTTAGGTTCTGCTCTTGGGGAAGGTAAATTAAGACAACTTCTGTTATAACCAAAGATTTAAAGATAAGTAGGACTAGAAAGCACTAGAAACATCTCTTTAATTATCTCCTTTTAAGTCCATGTAGAGAAAGATAGTTTTATTAGATTTTTAAAAAATTTTCAAACCATGGAAGGATGAAGAAAAGGAATGTGTGTTTGTTATGTTCATGTAAAAGAAAGACGGGGGTGTGGGGGAAGACTTCCAGAGTGCCTGCATTCACATGGCAAGAAGCCCGTTCTTCACACCCCATTTTCAGTTATTGATGTGTCACTTGGCACATTTTCAGAATTTGGAACCCAATGGCTCCTCCCAATTCAGAACCACATGTGTCAAATTGTAAGAGGAGATAGTGGAAAGTCATCTGGTCAACCCTCTGTCTTAAGGCTGGTGAGAGTGAGACCCAAACCTTCCAGTTGTCTTGTTAGGAAGCAACATAAAGACATGCCATACTGGGCTTCCCAGAACTGTGCAGACCAGCTTCTGCAAAGACTGGCTTCCTAGGCCAGGCTCCATCCAATCTGGAGTTTTGGTTTTGAGTGTTATTGATTAATAAAATCTAAATTGGATCTCCATAATGGAACTACCATACTCAGAGTCCTAAATCTAATCTGGAGCTGAACTCGGAGTTAGAAGCTAATAAGCTACTCAACTCAAGTGTTCAGGGTCCAAGCTCTCTTTCTAAAAAAGATTTAATAATTTTTAGTTTGGCAGCTGTGGGATAGAGGTAGTCTGAATCTCATCGTGAGTAGATTCCTGAGAGATATTTTCTGTTATAACCAAAGGTTTAAAGATAAGTAGGACTAGATATGCATTTGTCAAAAAAGAAGTTTAGTAAAACGTGTATTCTACAAGGTATACATTGCAAATTTATTCCCATGACTTACTATCATGATATTATATATCATTTTTATATAGCTACATAAATCACCCACATCCATCATTTTAAAATGACATTTTTAGCAGATATTAACAGGATTTTAAGTGGACATATGTGTTATTTTGTTAAATGAAATTTTAGATTCTAGTTCTCTTCACGTTCTTTTTTCTGTATCTCATATACAGTGATCTCTTTGTGATGTAGTTAACTGACTGCTTCCTTGTTCTCTTTGTTTGCTCAGTTAAAGTTGTAGCTTCTGGTCAGGATCAGTGTTGTGCCTATGCTGTTAAGATAGAACCATAGAGTAAAAGGTATCAAATGTGTTTCATGTGAATTGTTTTGATAATAACCAGGTTAAAATTCCAGAACTTGCAGAACTCTTCCGTGTGTTAACAATGTTGAGGGCACTTTCTATATAGCAGACTCTGAAGTAGTTGTCAAGAATTCAGTGGTTGGACATTATCCTGTTCCTGCCTTCTGGAGCTCATGTTTGTGCCTGCATGAGGAGGGTGCAGCATGTTAAATGCTCTGGTGTGGTGATCCCTGGCCTGGGATATCTCACAGCAGGGACATGCTGTCTCTGACTGAGAAGGAGGTCTTTTATCAATGCTTTTGAGTGAAGAGATGTGCATGACTTTTGAATGACCAAGAGAAGAAAATTAGAAGTGTAGAATTAGTTAGCAAAACAATTTTTGGAGGGAGACAATTCATTGTGCTCAGAAACCTGGGACACTAGTGCAAGAACTTCAGGGCCTACACTATATGTGACTGGGCAGGTGGCATAAGGAACCATGGCAAGAGATGAGGCTGGTCACACCAGAAAGTGGCTTGTGCTCTATCCTTGAAAGAATTCACATTTTACCCCCAAGAAAGGGCAGCATGGATGTTGTCTCAGCAGAGTCATAAGATTAGATCTTCCGAATATTTTGGTTTTTAGATAGAAAGATGCATGGGACACAAGAAGTAGGCACAGGTAGAGTCAGGATGACCATTAGGAAGGCTGTTGCAATAATGTTGGGGAAAATTAGGAGGCCCCCTAAACTGAAGGGATTGAAGAAGAGGAAATGTTCAAAAGATGCTATGGAGAATAATAATGGAACATGGAAGTCAGTGGTGAGGGAAATGGGAAGAGTGAACAATCATTTCCACATTTCTAAATCAGACATCTGGGTGTGGATAGTGCCATTCTTTTTTATATACAGGGATTTAATTTTGAAGGAGGTGGAGCTGTGTTCATTGTTGGATATGCTGAGTCTAATATATTTGGGTTATGGGGCATCTAAGGAGAGGCGCCTGGTAGGCAGTTGGATATGTGGTCTAGAACTCCAGACCTATATTTAACTGGACATATTTATTTATGAATCATCAGAAGATGGGATATGGAACTCAGGAATATTTGAGAGATTCACAGAGATTGAAGAATTTACAGGAAATGGAGAAAGAATGACCTGAGATGTAGAAGAAAAACCAGAGAAGGTCATGCTACAGGCACCAGAAACAGGAGATTTTCTGGTAGAAGGGAGGTCAGAGCACCAGGGGCTATGTAAGACTCTGTTAGATATAGTGACCTCAGTTGTTGGTTCAAATTCAAAAAACAATTTGAATCAGAGATGGGGAGAAAGGCTAGATTATGAAGAGTGTATTGTGCATATGATATGGAGACAAAAAATTCAGATATACTCTCTGGATGTTGGGTATGAAGGACAGGTAGGAATAGGTTGATAGCTGAAAGAGGCAAAGCCATGGAAAGGTTATTCTTTAAAGTGCATGGGACTTCAGCATTTTTATGTGTGAAGGGTTATGGCCAGAAGTCTGGTGCAGGTTGAAAATTACAGTCAAGAGAGCATATGGAAGTAGGTTCACATCAAGCCCAGAAAAATTGGGATTCTAAACTCCAGTGAAAAAATCAACTTAGAAGGAAGAGGGATACCTCTGACCAAAATGGAATGAAAGGAGGTCTAATTTGGAGGGTAGAACTGGAAATTGAGGGAATGTTGATTTTTGTGTAGAGGGTGAGATAAATTTGTTAATAGCAAAAGAGAAATGAGGTTAGAGTTTTGAGATTTATGAAGCTGCGAATAGACTGAGGTAGAAACTGATAATAGATGGGAAAGGCATGCTGGGAAATTTTTATGGACCAAATGTTTGTGTCTCCCTAAAAAATTTAAATGTTGAAGTCTTTACACCCAATGTATTTGGTATTTGGAGCTGGGATTTTAGAGAGGTAATCAGGTCATGAGGATGGGGCCCTCATGATGGGCTTAGTGCCCTGTAAGAAGAGGAACTTTGTCTCCATATCTTGTGAAGACACAGTAAGAAGGTGGTCTTCTGCAGACTAGGAAGGGAGCCCTCACCAAATAAACCAGGGCCTTGATTTTGCTCTCCCCATCTCTAGAACTGAAAGAGAGAAAGCTTTGTTTTTCCAAACCATCCAGTCTATGGTATTAGTTTTAGAGAAGTCCAGGCTGACTGAAATAATAGCATTGAGAGATCAGAAGAGGCTGGAGTTTATTAGCCTGCATCTACCTAAGTGTGAGGAGGTTTTTCTTTGTTGTTGTTCTTATTGGAGATTGAACCCAAGGTTCCTACCACTGAGCCACATCCCTAGCCCTTATTTTTTATTTTGAGACAGGGTCTAAGTTGCTGAGGCTGTCCTTGAACTTGTGATCCTCCTGCCTTTGCCTCCTGAGTAGCTAAGATTATAGATGTGCACCACTGTGCAAAGCTATTTTTGAGATTAAAAAAAAAATTAGTGTATTGCCCTCCCAAATGTTATGTGGAGAAAGTTTTAAAATTCCACCAGATTGTGGGTGAAGTGAACCTAGAAAAGGCTGATGTATTGGGTAAAATTGGAGGCAGTTAGGACCTGAGAGCTCAGTGGGGCAAGAGCAATTGAATATGAGTAATTGAGAAGAAATTCAGAGGGATAAATAGAGGAAGTTGTGTCCTTTGGCAAAGAAGCCTAGTTTATCTGTCCCTTTGTTTCTGTTGTCCTCTTGCATGGCTTTTTTTGGGGGGGAGGGGGGAGACAGTAACATTAATTTATAGTTGATCGCCTATAACAATTTCCCACTAAAATTTTAATTTACTCTGATATCTAGATTAATTTAGCAGTGTATTCTTGTCTTCAGATATTTAAAAAAAAAGTCATATTTCAGTTGGTAGTAAGTATTTGGTAATAAAAGGAACATATAAAATGACTATGAAATTGAATTTTTAAATTAGGATCTAGTCTCTAATGAATGTATTTAAAGGGATATTTTATACATGTGTATAAATTTGCAAGAATGAACACCAGAATATGATACATACATAGTGTCTGAGATATTGTCCTTAGAAATGGAAATCTGCATTTAAATTGGTGAGTCTCATCGAAACTATGATTCACTCTCCTTGCTCATAGGTACTAAGTTATCTGAGTAGCAGCATTTGTAATGGCACTAAATTTAGAAAAATAAAATAAAATGAAGAGGAGAAAAAGTGCTGGCGTGGTGATTTACAGTGACACACAGCTAATGCTGAGGTGTGAACGTGTGACCTTGTGATTATGCTTTTGGATATGTGTCCTGGTTTGCTAATTCCAGACACCAAGTTGGCTGCACTTGTTAATGCGTTTTTCTTCTGTTTAGCTGAAAACATCAACAAAGTGCTCTTCTTTGGGATACATCATCACAGCTTTTTGCACTAAGCAACATCTAAGCTTTTCTGTCCTGAGGCTTTTTTGAGGACGATGTCTATGGTAGGAACAATCCAAAGTCAGGCAAAATAGCCCCTGGAGAGAGATGAACAGAATGAAACAGAATGTTCAGTTTGCTTCTCTGAACTCAGCCAAGCCCAGAGATTGAAGCACCCCCTGAGCTGTAGTAGTATACCATAAAGAATATTCATCGCCATAGAGAGATTTAATTTTTGAAGTTCAAATAGCCTATCCATCATTACCAATTAATTTTGTACCAAGAGTGCAAGATGGTTGGCATGGTAATGCTGATACATGGTGGAGGTTATCTGCAGAGCAGATAAAATATTTCATTTGGATTCATATTTTACCTAATTTTGAAAGCCTGTTCTTCTCTTGTTGGAAAATTAGATAAAGTTTTCTACTGGTAGATTTGTTAAAAATATCAGTTTACTTGTTCATCTGACCCAAAAGTTACTGTGAGTGCTGGTTGTTGGCACTTAACTTGTTGTTATTCTTCCATCTCTTCCTTCCAGAATGATCTCTATGGTGGTAGGGGACAACCACTTTTAGCACCTGAGAGGAAAAGGAGCAATTTCTGAAACTAGTCTTGTAGAGCTTCTCATGTTAATGATTTTTAGGACCCCCAGTACCTCAGTTTGTACTCCCAGTAAGGGACTAGTCTACAGGTGGCTCCCGGGTCCCAGCAATGCTAGCAGGATGATTGAACTGGCCTGTTCTTATGCTGGTAGACTACAGCAAATCAGGATTATGCCAGAGTTGACATGCAGAGAACTTTTCTCCCTAACATCCAGCCTTCTTCCCCACCCCTGCTCCTACACATATTTTTCCCCATGAGAGTTAGGTCACCAAGCTCAGAGAGTGAGATGAGACACTTCCTAAGCCCAGGTATTTCAAATTGATGAGTATATTATTATTATTTTTTTTTAAAGAGAGAGTGAGAGAGGAGAGAGAGAGAGAGAATTTTTTTTAATATTTATTTTTTTTTTAGTTCTCGGCGGACACAACATCTTTGTTTGTATGTGGTGCTGAGGATCGAACCCGGGCCGCACGCATGCCAGGCGAGCGCGCTACCGCTTGAGCCACATCCCCAGCCCGAGTATATTAAATATGATACCAGTATCAGTAGCCACAGACTGTTTCACTACGGCACTTAATTGTGGTCAAGGGAGAGAATTGGCAGTTTGGAGTTGGGAGTGGGATTGAGGGTGGATTGAAAAGTTTGCTGGGGTTTCTTATTTTTGTAAACTTCACCACATGAATACATATTCCCCATCCACAGAATGCAGGCAGAGGCTCTCCTTGAGTTGGGAAAAGTGACAATTTGGAAATTCAGACTAGGTCTCATCCTATCCACTGTGTAAATACTTCTGCCAAGTGCTGTGTATATAAATAAAAGGTATATCAGTGTTTAGATTACTTCTTTTTCAAATAAAATAACATATAAAACAAGATTATTCTTAGACTAACAGCTATGAGCAATGTTATGTCACCCTATAAAAGTAGATTTCACAGGGTGAATAAGTTGTTTTGTGGGTGTCAGGTCATAACTGTAGAACAAATGATAGTTTAGGGAATAATTCTTTTCTTCATATGCCTAAGGAATTTCATGTAGTAGCTCATTCATCCAATGGAAGTGGTAGTTAACTATTGTAGTCTTTGCTCAATAGCCTTCTTATTCAGTTGCCCAATAGAATGCCTGGAATTTTTAGAAAATATGGATTATAGAGCCTGTATTGAGTTTGAGTGTCTGGAGTGTGATGATTCTGGTCTCTGGCTATGTTTGAGAGACATTGCCTTAGATGCAATTTCCATGAGACTTTCCAGAAAAAGGGTGGAGATAAGAACATGATAGTATCTGTTATGTAGATATAGAAATTCCTCACTCAAAGACAGTAAGTTAGCCATGCTTGAGAATAAATGTTAGATATATTCATATGTTTGTTCCCTAGCAAAAAAAAAAAATGAAAATTATGATAGCAGTGAGAAGCAACTACTGAATATCAAATTAATACATTAAAATATCAGACCCTAAGGGATAGCACTTCACAACAAGCTAATAGGTACAATTTTTCCATAAGACATTTGATGGTCTGATCAAGGAGCTTAAAAATGTTCATGCACTTTGGCCTAAGAATGTCTGGGAATATAGCACAGGAAAATAATCTGAATTTCAGACTAATATAATTCCAACATTATTTATATTAGTAAAACAATGAGAACTGCATAAGTATACTTATGATGCAATATTATGTAACTGCAAAAAGCTGAGTTTCTAAGAAGTTTTTAGTAATGTGAAGAAATGCTGTTGTTATTGCTACGAGAATAACAAGTTCACATCAAGTATGTTCTAGTGTAAAATAAAATGCAAACAGGAAAATAACTGTAATCAGTAATATCTTTTAGTCATAAGACTACAACTTTTTATTCTTTGTACTTTTCTGAATATCCCAAGTTTTCTACAATATCACTTTTTAGAACACATATTTTATTTTTATAACCAGAAAAGGAAACATATGCAGTGGAAGTGCATTAAAGGCAAAAATTTTGTGGAAGAATTGGGCTTTGGAGGACCTCATTATAGAGAGTGGATCTGTGAAAAGAAGATTGGTGGGGTGGGGGAGAAATTGGGGGGCAGATTTTCAGTAGGCCAGAAACGTGCTTTAGTTGCTTTGAAGCATAAAAAGCAGCAGGAGGTTAGATCATAATCACGTGTTTTGTGGAAGGTGTATTGAATGATAAAACATGAATAACGTGAGAAATATGTTGTAGAGGTCCAGGAGGCAGGTAGATGGAGGACGGATATATTGGAAAATATATTTTATATTCTTTTATGGTTTCAGAGTTGTGTAGCATTAGAAGCTTTCTGTGATTCCTGACTCTTCAGGTCTTTCTGATTATTTTATGTTCATCAATGTGGAAGGAAACAGATG
Source organism: Ictidomys tridecemlineatus (assembly GCF_052094955.1). Lineage (NCBI taxonomy): Eukaryota > Metazoa > Chordata > Mammalia > Rodentia > Sciuridae > Ictidomys > Ictidomys tridecemlineatus. The sequence continues at coordinate 123,049,795 of NC_135483.1, read as the reverse complement.
ACTCAGCTGATTATGAAATTAGTTGGGTCTCCCATTTCCTTCTGGGCCTTTTATTCTTCTACTCATTTTTTTTTTTTTGGTAGCTGCTTTGCTTGGATGAGGATAGGATCAAGATTTCCAAAGTTGCTTTGTTGATTAACATTACTTACTATTCTAGTAGGTGTCTTTTTCAGAAGTGAACCTGTGTTAGTTGAGGCCCATCAATCATGTGCCTGACATTGTGTTTCAGTTCGACACTTTAATAGAAAGCCTACAGAACCAGAACATTTCTGGTTAAGAAATGTTCATAATTTCTCATTAAGTTAGGTCATTTGAACATTCACTTCTAGTAGTCCTTTTCCTAATGCCTGCTTATAGTATTCTGAGAGTCATAACAATGTGTTTATGAATTTCTCTATGCTTTCTGGAATGGATGGTTAGTGTCTGTTTCTCTTTTGTTGCATGTTGACATTTCCAAATCATGTGAACAGCTCCTCCGTGTGCATGTGATCCGTAGGTTTAAACGGGTGGTGAGTGGAGCCCACGAAATGCAGGAGCATTATGAATTGACAGTGCTTCTGCTCTGACTTGTTATTACTTTACTGTCTGGTAATGTTGAATATTTATTTAAAGCTAATTTGGTGTTGAAAAAAGAACTTGGAAGAACTATTAGAAATAATTTGTTTAAACTACTGTTTTTGAAAATTGTGATACTGTTGTTGCTCCCAGTTTAAAAGGAAATGGATTTCTGAAGTACACAAGACGAGAGGGTCAAGTCGTATTTGCAGCTTACCTCCCACACAATTCAGAAATGCAGTGAGGGTAGGGTGCTCTAAGGCACACAACAGCTAAATTTTTATTTGGATATGGCTATTTTAAATTCTTCAGTCCATCTTTCTTAAATATGTGAGAATTCACCTTCTGTTATTAAGAAAAATGCATTGCCAAACAAATTTGCAAAGCCCTGTGTGTATTTGTATGTCTCTCTCTCTCTCTCTCTGTGTGTGTGTGTGTGTGTGTGTGTGTGTGTGTGTGTGTGTGTTCCAAAAGCTTATAGTTTGTTTGTGCTTTTGGACTCATGAAACACACCTATGAAATGTAAGGGATTACTGATTATGTTTTTCATTTTCCTCTATTTTCTACAAATACAACTACATGTTATTTGTCTTCAAATTTATGCTATTTTCTATGGAGATGATTATTATTTTCCTTGAATATTTGATGTAAGAATCACTTTTGAGAATTGGAATTTAGATCAAGAAATTTAGTTTGTTTCCATTTGTGCCTTTTGAAGAAAGACTTTGGATTTAGTGCTCCAACCAATTTTCTATCCAATACAGCAAAGAAATGGCCAAACAGACTGGGATCTAAGAGAAATTGATATTGAAAATCCAAATCTTCCTGAGGAAATCCTTATGAGCTTTTGCTAAAAGGTGGTGAATATTTTTCTCTTTGGTCTACTTAAATTTTAAACCTCACTTGGGCTTTGAAAAAGCAATGTAAAGTTGGCAGTGTGTTTATGCATGCAGCCTACAAGCCTCTCCTCCCTGAGTCTTTAGTTTTAGAAAATAATAGGTGAAATATGTACATAGCAATATGATGTTTTAGTAGGGATTCATTGACCACCATCTTAGACTTGTCAGCATTTTGTGAAAGAAGAAGTACAAGAAATGACATAACCTAACCTAGTGAGATGCCCTTTTCTGAGTCCAGCTCTTGCCTTCTGGACATATTTCTCTGGCTGTCTTTATTCCTGTTCTAATGACCTCAGTATTTTAGTTACTTCTGCAGTTGGTATTAGTTAGGTTGAGCTGCTTCAACAAAAGATCCCCAAATAAATTCACTCTAATAAAATGGAAATGTCTTTCTCTATCACTTATTAATGCAGAGCTTTCTTTATCCTTTATCCTCCGTGTAAGGTCCTCATCATATGATGAAAGCTAGTTTATTTGCACCATGCCTAAAGGAAAATAGGGAAGAAAATATGTAGTAAGAATGTTAAGGGTAATTAGGACATGATACTTTTCACTTGTTCTGTTGGCAGGAATGTCACATTTAGTGGTAAGAGATGCTGTGAAGTGTGGTTTCTTATTGAAGAGTCATATGCTTTGCTAATACTGGAGAGCAAACTGGGCTTATTGTTAAGTGGAAGAAAGGGAGAAAGGTACTAGGGCTTTTAATCATCTTTGCCACATACAATATAGGAGAAGTCAATGCTTTGCAGTGTATACCAAAACCACCATTCTCTACTGACCTCACAGGGTTCCACTGTCAGGAAGAATCTAGAATGAGTGTTGCTACTCTAATCTCAGGATTTTGGGGTTTGCAATTTTTGTTTTCTTGTTGAGACACAGGGTTCCCCTTAATGCTATCTTCCATCATGGAGGTTATCTTGGCTTTTTGAACTGCTACTGTTTTTCAGTTATTGCAATAGGCACTGGATCAGAGAAGGATATATTTACAAGATGAGTCAGACATAATTTCTGCCTCTGAGGTTTGTGTAGTAATGACATTCTTTTCCTAGGGGAGTTAGGTATTCCTCCAAGTTTTGGTGGGGAAATATCCCAGTCCCTAAGACTACCATCAACCCATCCTCCACCAATATCATCTCTGCCCATAGATTCTACCCAAGAGGAGCCCCTACCAATGGACATGAGTCCAACTCAGACCAGAGTTTATTCTTTCCATTTCTGTTATTTGTTTTCTTGTTTTCTAAATCCCCAGCAGCTCTAAAATCGACTTTACAGATCCCCAGCTTATTTCTTTCTCTCTTGACTTGCTTTAAGATCTCAAACATCTTCTAAATGAGGCTGCCTGGATTATGGAGGAGGAAAGAACATCAGAGCTCAAATGTGACTATTCATATTTGTTGTTCAGTTCTTGGCAACCAGTATTTATTGAGGATCTTCTATGGATGAAGCATATGGATAGAAAGCCTTGTAAGACCTGGTTCTGCTTCTGAGCTGTTTATCTTGTTGTGAAAGAACCAGATCTCCCAGATGCATTACTCTAGAGTGGTTAGCCCTGCAGAAGTAGTTCAGGAGAATGGAGTGCTATGGCTGGATACAAGGTCTACCTAATGTCTGAGGGAAGGTCTTAAAGAAGGTCTTAAATGAGACCACCAGATAGGAAAAGTCATGGGTAGGGGTAGCAGAGTGGAGGTAGTGGCCTTCTAGACAGAGGGGGCAGCATATGCCAAGTGTAAAGATGTGGAAGATTGTGGCATCCTGTCTCCATTACCAAAACCAAACAACCGAAAAGTTTTCCATTGACACCTTGTAAACTGTGTTTTCTTTGAAACAAGGATATTACTAAAATAATATCTCCACCTCATACCTAGATTATATAATTTGTAAGTATTTGAATTTGAACAGGATATGTATCTTCCAATCAGGGCATGGAAACAATTTGGTGAGGCCCCTCTAGGGATGCTCATGTTCTAGGTTTTCTTAGCTCTAAAAAAATACCTACATTTCACTTTGCGAGCTTTTCTGTTAGTCACTGCACTGTTTTGGCAGCCAAAGTGCAGACGTAGCCAAGGAGTTCAAGGCCATCATGAATTATTGATGTATTTATGGAAAGCCATCCATGTGCAAGGCACTCTGCCAGGCAGAGGGATTGTAATGGTGGTGAAAAGCTACCTGGTCTCTCTTCCCATAGGACTCACATTCAAGTAACAGGCCGGAATCCATCAATCTCTAATGTGTGCACGTGGGGGCTGGTGGGGAGTTAGGGGTCTAGGCAAAGGGTTCACAATAGACAGAGCCCAGGGGTGGGGGACAGTGATGTGTTCCAGAAGGCCGGGTTGTCTGTAGAGGGGAGAGACAAGCAAAATGAGGGTGCAAGAAGAGCAATGTTGGGGCCCTGTAGGCAACATCTAGGATTTGGGTCTTTAACCTAAGAGCAATGGGGAGCCATTGAGAGATTTTGAATAGGAGTCAGCACATGTGATATCCGTTTAGTGGAGACATTGTGTACTCAAGAAGCACTTCTGGATGCTTGTTATTAACAGTGTCATCGAATCAAAAAGAAAAAGTTCTCCTGAAAGGGAAAAGCTTGATTTTTGTTCTAAAAGTAGTAACAAAATAGAAAAGAAAATTTTACAAATTTTATATTTAAAACAAACAAACAAGACCGTTTACTCTTTAGAGCAAACTTGGAATGGCAGAACTGAAGGAGTCCTACCTTTGCGGGAGGTGGTTTGCCCAAGGCCAAGTAGTAAGTTGGCAGCTGATTCATTTCTGCCCTGTACCGTGAGTGGAGCTGTTCCCTTCCTTCCCCCTTTCCTGCCTCCCACTCCAGCTGAAGCTTTGCAGATAAAGGAATCAAATTACTCCCCAGCTTTCAAATGTGAGAGCTTTGGTGGCAACCATCTCCTTGGTTCAATCCCCGTCTTTCAGGATCTCCATTGTTGCTGCCATCCCATCCTCCTGTCTGCTTCCAGGGGATGCAGCCATGTCTTGCTGGTCCCAGTGTCCCCATCTGCATGGTGGCTTTGTGGAGCAGTCAACGACTGACTGAGAGTTAATTGTTAAATTAGTATCGATGACATGAGCTAAACGATATGTGGGCAACAGGGAGGAAACCAGCTGGCCTCGTCTCCTAGGTTTATTTTGGAAATAAAGTTGTGTAGCATGCATGAAAACTGTGGCTTTCTGGAATGTTTTTGCCAAAAGACTGGCTTTTGTATTTTTTTTTTTTTAACAGAAATTTCAGAGAGCAGGAGATTCTGAGTAATACGTCAATCACAGGGAGAGATCTGTCATTTTCTGGCATTTTTTTTAACCTTACCTACACTCACTCCTTTATGAATTATGAAGTATTATTTTCTCCTGAAGCTATTGAGAATGGCAGGGAGGAGCGGAGTCAGTCCACATACTCAGTCTTCCTCTGAGTGTCTCTAGGGTTGTCTCTGCCCTTTTATTCCCGTCTGTCTCTGCCTTTTTCACTCTCAGCTTAGTTCCTTGGTATAATCCATTAGTAGCATTTGTCACAGGATTTTCATGAGGATGGTTTTCTGGGCTGTGGCTTGTGACACGATAGGGCAGTCTAGGGGTGCTTAGTGGGGGCGATGGAGGCCAGAGGCCAGGTGATTGCAGAGGCCAGTGTGAGATTCAGCATCAAGGCAGGGTGAAAAGATGCAGAGAGCTGTGGGGAGGTGTTGTCCGGAGACAGAGGAGGCCTGGGCAGGCATGCCAGCATTAGCATAAGGAGCAGTCGGCCTGGCCAGATGAAGCTGGGAGGCAGCCGGAAGGAGCTGGCATGAAGTTAAGTAGGGCAGCAGGAGGCAGGGTGTTGGTCTCAGCTCTGATGGCTGAAACTAGGGACCCAGGCAGGTACAAGAGGACCAGGCTGGCATCAGGGGCAAGTGCTGGGTATCATCCTGCCCCAGAGGCAAAGGGTACCAGGAGTTCAGGCCAGAGCCCAGGAGGAGAACCTAATAAGAACCACACCATCAGACATCTTTGGGGCATTTTTAAAAATATCTCTACTTAATCTGTGCAAGAATTTTGGTATGATCATTCTGTAAATGAGGAAGTGGACATACAGAAGGGAAAAGTTGTTTGCTGAGATTCACACAGCTGAGAAGTGGTCCTGCTCTTCATCACCCTGCCCCAGAGTATTCCTGCTACACACCGGGAGTACCATTTCCATAGAACAAAGTGCTCACAGGTCCCTGGAGCTGGGCATCGTAGGCAGACCTGACTCCGTGTTACTTTCTTTCACAAATAGAACAGTTCTTCCCTGCTATTTCATCTGTGTCTTTCATCTATTAGCTCATTAATTTTGGAATTATGATTCTTGCCATGTTACATGTGAAGCCCAGAGGGGCACAAAGACATGCCTAACCAGACAGTGAGGTCTAAATTCAAACTCAGAGGACTATCACAGAGAACTAGTAGCGGAATCTATTGTCTACAGGTTTTGTTTTGTTTCATTTTCATTCCCTTGTCTGCCTAGCCCTGTTGCCAGTACCTGTCTGAGGGTTGTCAGGGAGGAAACAAGGGAATGCTATTAACACTTGCAATGCCTCACACATTTCTAGAGGCAAAGGTGTAGTCTAGTACTTGCAGAGCAGAAGAGAAGCAAATCATTTTGCACACGGTGGTCCCTTAGTAAAATTTAAACAAAGAGGAAATAATTCCCAAGACTTGACTTGACAAAGGCCTTGGGCTGTATTCTAGCCCATACAGCCAACAGGAAGGCTAGCCTTTGCAAAATCCAAACATTGTTTCCCTTTGCCTCTTCCTTCCTTGACTTTCAGAATCCTGCTATAGAATACATAAATATACTGGCTTAGAAGAAGGAAAATCCAGAGAAATCTGGGTGGAAAAATGGTTAGCAAAATTCCTTTTCATTTTTAAATCTGCACCTTGTGTCTTGATCTCTACAATTCACAGCTGATCATCTCATTCTTGACTTTTCTGTCCCTCTTCTTTTCCCTTTTCAAACAAATGGAAAAGAGAAATTTTGTTGTTGAGTCCACTGTGGTTTGCTGTACCGCATAGTCCTGAGCGAGGTGAGGAAAAAGAACTCCTTATTTCTAAGTTTGATGCCAACAAGGACTAACTGAAAGTAATGTTGCCTTGCAATACCAAATAAAGCTTTCCTGAATTTTTGAGAGCCATGCCGTTCCTCCATTGAACTGAGGTCAGCTGAGACATTTGTCAAATTGCAAGGATAATCTCCTTACAAAAATCGTGTGGGATTTATAGACAGAATCATACAGGCAATGACTTTTTACAGCGTCTTTTGACTGAATCGTGGATCGTAATGAGAGATGACTTGAAAGGAAATGGGTCAGAAACATAGTCAAGAGAGTGACCTCAGAGTTGGAGGCAGTCTCCTTGAGGTTATGTAGTGTTCGAGGCTACCTGGTGATGGAAACACCAACACAAGGTGAGCCGCAGGGTTTTCAGACTTGTTTTCATTTTGGTCTAGATAGGAGAAGATCAGGGGATGGAGTGCTTTCTTCCTCCTCCTCTGGACCCCTCACTCAACTGAAGTCTTACAGTTAAAACCAAGAGTGTGCCCGGTTCCTTGGTTGCTTTTCTATCTCTTGCTGCAGTGGAGTGTGATTCCTTTGAAATTTGGCCCTTGGAACTTGAACTTGTTGGAATCATGGGGCCTTTGCACCAAAACCTGAGGATTTGAGGTGATCTGAAATAGGAGGCTCTCAGTAACCTCTCAGTAGTTCTCAGTTGTGTCTCAGTGCAGAGAATCTTGGGACAGAGGTGGCCAGTTCCGAGATCCTTCCAGAGTTCTGAGTTCACTTCCCCAGGAACTCCTCCAAGTTCCTTTGGGGAGACCCAGAACTGTTACTCACTGGGATTCCTCTGGGCTCTAGCATCAGCCTGAGCATTGGGTTAAACCTTAAGGTGATCTGTAGGTGTGATGCTCACTCTGTATAGATCTAGACCTTAGGGGCAGACTTCTCAATATGTTGTTTAATTTTTAGCTGTCTGCAAGTGTGACCAAATGATTTTTGATTAGACGGTTTTGGGAATGAAAGGAATGGGAAGGAACAGGGTCTCCCCCCTCTACCACCACCAAGGTCACCTTTCTATATTACACCAAATTCCTCTGGGGAATATGCCCTCTCTCCCCCCTCCCTTATCTTGAAAGCTACAGCAAGAAGGAAATGAGGAAGGAACATTCAAGTTGTATAAAAGGTATGGCTTTATTATTATTTTATTATTATTCCTTCTACATTGTTTTTCCACCGCTGGAATTGGAACCCAGGGTCTCATGCACACTAGACAAGTACTCCACCACTGAGCTGACTCTTTCTGGGTATGAAAAGGGCTGGATGAGGTGACTTCTCTGGTTCCCTAACAGTTTGTGTTTCTGAGCCCAGCATTTTTCTGTGTTCCTGGGAAGTGGTCAGAGACAGATTGCTCCTGCTACACATCAGTTCTTGTTCTTGAGGAGCTGGGTATAGGTTTGCAAGGAGTAACCTCAGCTGCTGTGTTTGATCTGGTACCTCCCTGCTAACTTCCTACCCTGAATCAGACTCACTGTCTGTGTGTATTAGTATATCCTAAGACAGGCCCTACTCTTTAAGAACTTCCTTTCTACTCTTACATTAACCAGGGAGCCCTCCAAGGCAGCCAAACGCTGCTGGAAAGGAGTTGAGCCATGCACAATTTTCCCACCAGGTACAATTTCTCTCATCTTGGTGAATGATGACAGTGGACTGCCTCTTTCTTCTCTCTTTAATTGATTCCCATTTTAAAATAATTAGGAAATATCTATACTCTCAATTGAAGTGGTAAAGTAAGGAAATGATCTGGAGAACTTAAGGAGAATAAAAAGACCTTCTAATCTCAAGTTTCTATGGATTCTGGCTAAAACTTTGTATGTCTGTAATTAGAGAGTTAATTAAAATAACAGAATCTGATATATGAATTTGAGCTCACAAATCCTTTGACCCAGCCCTCTCTTTGTATGGGGGCAAGAGAAGCTAAAATTTCACCTGGGCAGGGTTTTGTTCTAACACACACAGTTGTCAACAGGTAGCGCCTGTTGATTTCACTCACCCTGTTCTGCTGTCCTCCCTCTGTGCAAGCACAGCGTTAAAGATGACATCCTGAGTGTACTCTACCATTTTGGGATTCTGGAGCAGAGCTGATCCCCCCCCCCACCATCTTTTATATTTGAAAGTGGCTTGATATTGTTTTCAAGGTGTGCAACTGTGATTGCAAGATGTTAGCGGGTCAGCTCAGACCTGGAAGAACGTGCTTTTCTCAGTGTTGGTCTTGTGTTGCTTTTTGTGACTCAGGTTTATTCCTCTACGGCTTACACTTTTTAGAGCCACTGGCTAGAAGGACCAGCCTCATTTCCTAGGTCCAGGGCCAGCCAGTCTCTCCTATGCTGAGCTCCCATGAACTGCAGCCAATGCCTTCAGCTGACAAAGCAGGGTTGTCATTGACAAGTGTTTATGTTGCACTTTAGATTTTCAAAGTTCTTTGAGTTATTTCTTACCCCAGTTTTGCAGGTGAAGGAAAGCCCATTGAGATGGTGACTGGTCCAGAGTCATGTGACTGGTTAATGAAGAAGCCCATATTGGACTCAGAGGCTCTAAGTTTCTAGGTCATTTCTTACCCCAGTAATTCATGCAGCTTCTTCAGATTATGTTTTTTGCCCTTCACCAACTTCTTATTTTTTTTTCCCTTCAAATTTAGCTACTTTTTTAGAGTGAGTTCTGAGGTTGTTATTGGTTGACCAGAAAGCTATAAGTATCTGGGAAAGCTTCGTATCATGTGACCCCAACATGGGACCTGGCTTCTGTCAACCTGAGTTATGGTGTGGAAGGAGCAGGGGGTGGGACTTTTTTGTTATAGTTGGGAGAAAAGATCAATGTTACTTTAGGGCTCTTAAAGATTTATGTATGGGAAAGTGAATGAAGGATTTAAGCAAAAACTTTGACTGTTACCTAAAGGTTGCTAAACAAATTCAAGAGACATTCAACAATTTTGCATCCAAAAGTTGAGAGATTTGGGGCTTCTTTTTAAAACTTTGCTAGTTGTAGCACAGAGCTATTTTCTTGCCAGGGAGGCAGAGAGACTTCAGTGAGAATATTGAAAACTTTTACTATAGAAATTCCCACAAGAAATCTTACCATCTGTTTACCCTATTCATTTTTTCTTTACCAGGTTTTTTAAAAAATTCTGATGACCTTTGGCACTTTTGACTTAAATCACATCTGTTAAATTCAGATGTTGGTCAGAGATTATTAACTGTTTGCCCGTCTTTACACAGTATTCTCCCAAAATAAAACCACTCCATTGCCCTCTGCCCTCCAATGGTGAATTTAATCAAGAAGATGAGAGTATTCAGTAGTCTGCCTTTCTAAACGTTACAAGCAGCCTTTTGGATATGGATAAGTTGTTTGTTGTAGAACTAACAATACAGGCGAAACAGGAAGCAGCTCTTTGCTGGGTAGGATGCTCCGAGTCACCCTCCACTCTCCCAGGGAACGCTCTTCAGCTGACTGAAGCAGGGGAGCCGAGCCAATCAGAGGCCGCTTTCCTAGCTCAGTCACCAGTCTGTGGTTAAGGAAGGGTTTTGCTTTTTATGCTCTGTATTGGGAAGGCAGATAAAAATGCCAGGTCTGGACTGCCTCTGGGGATAACCTCACCCTGTGTGATGTGAATGAATAGCATCTTGCCTGGCAAATCCACAGGAATTGATAAGGCAGGCGCAGCTCTTCCAAACAGGCCTCTTCTCTTTTAGCTCTAGCTGTGGTTTCTGCAGCAGTTTTGTTTTTGCCTTAAGAGAGGTGCTCTGGATTATCAGACCTCCATGTATGACAATTTGTACCTGCATGGAATTGAAGACTCGGAGGCTGTAAGTATTTCATAGATAGCTGATTCCCTCTCCCCTCCTCTTCCTCCTCCCACTCTCCCCCCCCCGCCCCCCATTTCTTAGGCAACGCAGGGAATATGGAGCTGAAAGCCAACATCATTCGGGTGCTTGCTGGCTGCTTTGTAAATGTTCTCTGTGTAGTTTGCAGTTAACTGAAATTATGTACTGTCAAGCAGAAAGGAAATTAGAGTGATAGCAAAGGCATCTTAGAGTGTAGGCTGTTCGTATTTCTGTTACCTGGTCCACGTTTGATCTCGCAAGGGGTAACTGTTCCTCGTAGACTGCTTTAAACTATGCAGAAAGTGCCTGTGTTTTCCAATAGCAGGGTTCATAGAAAAGACTCATTCATTATATAATACACATTGTTTGTTGAGCTAGCATGAATGGAAGTTACTAAGCTGTAGCTGTATTATTATGTTCTTTCTGGCCAAACAAGCAGTGCAGATCTACTGCTTCTTTGTTAAGGAAATCAGATGCAAGGGTTGTAGTCACACAGCACCCTAGTGCAGAGGCAGTAGGCAGTGTTTCCATACTCTACCCTGGAAGACTGAAGTCGGCTCACGTGTGTTTGGGCTTAATAAACTGGACTGTTTTCTCCTCATAGGTCAGGCTCATGTAATATTAAAATCAGGATGAAATGGTTTTCTGAGTTCCCTAAAACCATACCATGAGATGCTAGCTTTTGAATATAGGGTAAAGCTGATTGCTGAATCTTTTTTTTTCTTCTTACTATTGCTGGTGGTGGTAGTACCTGTTTTTATCAGTTACATAGAAACCTTGCAAGGTAGATTGACTCTGGGTGGCTAGTGGGACATTCTGTGGATGGTCTGAATTTTATATGAGTGCAATGCCATGCATGTTGCTACATTCAAAACCAGAATGTGTTATATAAGGTTCTCTGACTAAACCACCCAATAAACAGATTATAACACAACAACAACAAAAACCTATGGTATATGTCAATGCAGACGTATGTTTCAAATGAGGTGTGCAACCCAAGGAAGACAGAAATCCTAGTTCTGATAAGGCATTCCATTTTTCCTTCCTGTCTGTGTTAGCTCTAACTCTAACTCTGTTTCCGCAAAGTCTGTCTGCATGTTGTCCAATGTTCTTGTAAATGATCAGACTGTCAGTTTATTTCAAGGGACTGTAGTCTGAAACATTGGTGGCTGAAATCAAGAAGGTCCACACTTGCAGGTGGGGTGGGGGAATGGCAGAAGCAACTATCGGAGTTCAGTTAACCAGCTTCCCTGAGTGGGTTATGCAGGAGGCCTGATTATTTCTTACACCCTGTCTCCACACTCAGTTATGAAACATGTGATGCCTTATTGAATCGTAAGTTTTATTTTTGACCATGGATTTTAAACTTGGACAGTGTATTGCACTGAATTGGATTGGACTTATTTCAGAAATGCCTGTGTGAACAGCTGTTATGAGCAGAGAGTCGGCTAGGAACTAATGTATCCAGCTCCTTGTTCTCTAGAACTGTATAAATTTCAGACGCACTGGTTCAGAGGGGAGCCATTATAAGTATGAAAACATTTGTTTTTCTTTTTGGTCCAGCTTTCATAGGGCAGCTGAATTTTCCCGTAGGGTGGGAAGCGCAGATTGCAGTGACTTGAGTCGCGGTGGTAGTTGATGTGGGTAGTGCTAGGTACTGCAGTGCTGTGCTCCTGGTGACTCAGTGGTGGCCAGCAGGCTGAGATCCTGGGGCTGTGCACATCTGCAGAGGTGAGGAAAGTGGGCAGCCTGAGAAGTGGAGGAAAGCATTTGGCCAACCCTCAGTTGAGAGACTTGGTTTATATGTGGTTTATATGGGAAGCTTTCTGGGGTGGGATGGAAACCATGTCTCATAAATCAAGAGGGGAAGACAGAGATCTTCGGAGGGGTGAACTGACTCTGAATGCTCATTTGAGTTTGTTTGTTTTTATAAGGAAGAATAATGTGATGTGTTACCCAAGATGGTGTGAACAGAGCTTCAAGCCAATGGAGAAGACTAGGCCTAAATAGCTGAACCGGTGAAGTGACAGATAAAGCCACACCTGGAGTGCCACATCCTCAACAGCCTTTCTCAGTGCCAATGCATTTATGGCTGTAAGTGTGGGGTTTGTCCAGATTGAAGCAAATCACTCGGCGCAGGTCTGGTAGATAGGTGTGGAGAGGCTTCTTTCAGATGGCCACCTGCAGCCCGAGAATATAGAGGCACTAAGAGCTGAGTATGGCACTTCCTTTGGGAGGGGGTCTGGGAAGTCGTCCACATACATCCTACCAACTCTGTGCTGTTGGAAATATCATGGTGGGGTGTGTGAGGGTTAGCATGTGAAAAGTGATTATATTCATGTGTCCACACAGTAAGCCTGTAATAAGATCATCTCATCTAGGGACTGAGATTTTTATGCTAAGTAAGAATAAAGCATTATTATACACTGTTAGCACCCCCTATTCCCACAGTAGGAGAGAGATTCGGTCTGTGATGTGAGGTTTTCCTTAAGAGCCTGGTCTGCAGGTAGATGTTGCACTCCTAATCCCCTAAATGTTAGCCTTTAACTTCTGTATTTCATTCACTGTCTATACAAAGAGAGGAACTGGAAATATGCTGGAACACACTTGAGTGTGGTATTTTAGATTTCTTAGTCCTGTGGAGCCTTTTTTGGGCAAGTCTGGTAATTTCTGCTCTCATTTCCACTAGGGTAGCTAAAAATTGGCATGATTCAGAATTATAAGGTAATATAAAAGATCATTCAGTGTCCCACAACAAGGTTTTGCCTGGGAACAGATTCCATGCAGAGTGGCACATCTTCTGTTACCTTTATATGGATAAAGAGTGTGTGGTCCAGATAAGTCCATCCTGAGACCAGGCAGTTCTGATGGGTTGTGCACAGATTATTTTTCTTGACTTTTGCATAAGTGTTGCCCTATTCTATCTTTACTGTCCCCAATGTGTCTTACTACAGGCCCTGGAGGCCAAAAGGTTTTTCACTGACTGACTAAGCCACCAATGGACACTATTTTTGTCTGATTCACGGTGGATTCCGGTAGATCTGTTCCTTGGTGTACATGTTTTATAAATGGATTCATTGTGTATTTCTATGTTTGTGGAATCATTCTAGGAATAGATTTCTTTTTTTTATTCAATAGGTTTATTTTACAAATAACAGGAGGGATGTTTTATAGAGATACATGGGAGAAGCAGAGAAGCAGAAGAGTTACCTGAAACCCACCACCCAGAAGTGGTCTCTGTTAACTGTTAACTATTGCTTTCAGACTTAGTGCACAATATGTAAATAGGTTGTTCACAACCAGCTACTGCTGTTGCATCCTATTCTGTTAAATGTTGTTCTTACATGATAAAATAGTGAGCATAATACTCTAGGATTGGCCTGGGAGGCGACACATTACAAAATTTAAAGCTCCTACATGGCTCTTCTGGGATTTTGAGCAACTTGAAGGAAAGATATTCTTACTTGTAAAGAGAAGCCAGGGTTTGCTGCACGTAAAATTGGCAGTTGATTTCTCTGATACAATTGCTTCCCTTCCAAATGTTTAAATACTAAAGTATTTAGAAGGAAAGACCTGATCTATTTCAATGAAAAGGATGATCAGATCCTATTTCAGGGCATTTACTATAGAGGAAAATATATTCCTTAAATGTTTTCAACCATGGGAAGGAGCCATAATACTGTCAGAAATCTTACAGATGTAAAAGTTAAAAGTGAAGGTAGATTTTACAGATTTTAACATGAATGTATAACATCTGAATGCATGTATAAAAGCACATATTTAAATTTTTGTGTACCTGTATACTAGAATATGGATAACTACATTTTAATTATTATTTAAACTATTCATTTTCTATAAACTGTGTTACTATGTGTGTTTGTTTAAATGTCTGTGCACCCACACATGCATGTACACTGTATACTTGGAACGTCATACATGTTCATCTGCAGACATGCTTCATATTTTGCTAACTGATGGTTAATGCTAAGCTGGAGATTTCTACTGTAGAGCTTTTGGAGAGGGAAAATTAACTGCCTTTGATGTGAAGAAGGAAACCCAAGAGGGTTGAAAGGCAACGTATCCACAAGAGAATGAAGGCTTGCTACTTTCAAAGATACAATAAAGTTATTTTAAATATGAAGACACCTCCTTGTGCTTGTTAGGGAGGAGAATAAACTTCAAATGGAAGGATTGATGTATTCAACGGCCTTCAGAAAAACACGGTAGGGATATTAAGGATTGGATTCCTTTTGGAAACAAGACAAGAAGTGTTTTTGGTTTGGTGGATCAGAGCATCCCTTCTGGAGTCTGCAAGTCTTCACAGCCTACATATAGGGAGTGAGGACTGGTCCGTAAAAGAATACAAAGCCTGTTTATGGGCATCACTAACCAGAGAAGTAAACCAAATGCCACTCATGGTTTGTGTAAGGAATTTGACTGAGAAAGTCCATTTGTTTTACTCCACTAGGCTGTTTTGGTGTTTAGCTAGGGTCTCTTAAGTAAATGATGAACAGAACTTTTTCTTCAATCAATTCTTAGAAATGATGGTTCTCTAATATATATATTAAAATGTTTTCCACATGGAATTGTCATGGAACCAAGGGGAGAAACTCCTTAAATCTGACCAGAAACCATGAGTTTGGCACTCCAGGGTCATCCATCTCTGTGCTATCTTCTTAATTTTCCACTTGCGAGTGACATAGGGAAGTATGAGGACCCATCCTCACTCTTCCCTGGGTACTTCTGTACATCCTCTTCCTGTGGAGTTCTTGGATTACAAAAGTCAGTGCAGGATTTTAGAATATGGTCCCAAGATTCCGTCTGTACGTCCTCCATGAACATTACATTGTTCTGAGGCACAAGATGCTTTATGGGAAAGTCGTAGTAACTGCACAAAACCATTCTTTTAGGGAGATGGTGAGGAGGATTTCCGTCACCTTAGCTTTTCCCTTGCCGCCAAGTTCAACTTGGACCTTATTTCTGTGTGGGCAGTTCTTGTCATTCTGTTTTACCATCTCCCTTTAATATCCCTTATCTAGATAAGCAAAGCCACCTGCAGGGAACTAGAGGACATAACTGCATTGGTTTTCATTTTTCACTCTCTTCTCTCTCTCACTTGTCCTTTCAGATAATCATCAGGTCATGAGCTTGCATACCCACGAAATTCAGCTAGAATTGTTCAAGGAAAGCTCTTCAGATGTGGGCTCTGTATTCTGCTCTAAATCGGGCTGATTTAGGTGCGTTGGGTGTGTTTGCATCAGGCCATGGGGCTGTGAAGACAGCAGCTCTCATCTTCCACCCTGAAAGGATCCGTGGAGTGAATGCCTGGGTCTCGTGTGGAGGACAGGGCACTAGGAGGCCAGAGCTGAGTGGGCACACTGAAGGAGTTTACAGTTAATATAAAATGATGACAGCAGATTGGGAGTTGTAGATTTTTATGCCTTGGACTTTGAGCTTTTAAGACTTTGAGGAGTATGAGTCCAAGATAAAACTGTGTTGCTATTTTTACAACACTTATTGGTTTGTCAAAAAAAGGTAGCCCAGATAGCACATGAGATAATTTTTGAGATCTAAATAGATACTTGTTCTTGCTCTACATTTATATATTTTTATAACATCAATGTTTTAGTTATAAATATTTTCCTTTCTTAAATGATGCGACACTACAAGCACTTCCTGAATATTGTTTTCTTTTTATATGTTATCAGAAATATTGAAGAGCCTTAACATTTAAAACAGAATATTTTGGATTTGCTCTTAGCCTTTGTATTCAAGGGAATTGAGATGAGAATATACCCCAATATGAATATTGGCAACTGCCACTTATTGATTTTGTGATTTGATTGTGTAGTTTATGAACAACAGTTTTCTGATTATATCCTTTTTATTCCAATTATGCCTTAATCTCTTTTTTTCTTTTTAGCTTGAGCATCATCTAGGAAAAGGATTGTGACTTTTGGTGTTATGACTCTACCAGAAACTTTGCTGAAATTTTGGTGAATGATAAGGTTGTAGTTAGATGTGTTTCTCAATGTTTTTAAATCTTCATAGGACTTTAAAAATTTTATCTTCTAGTGAGCATGTCTGTCAGCCAAGAAAATGTCAAGTGTGTGTCCATACTTTGTATCATGAAACAATAATGTAGTATAATGGTGTTGTGATTAACAGTGGAGACTCAATGCCAAATTGTCAAGGCCTGGGTCCTGACTTTCTCCTTCTTACCTGTGGCCCTAAGGACATTTCTTAAACTCTCTGTGCCTTAGTTTCCTCATTTGCAAAGTGCCAGTAATGATGCAATCTACATCTTGTGTGGTTTTGGATATTAAGTTAGTTAATATGTGTGAACCCTTAAAATATAGAAAAATATTATTATTATACATATAATAATCATGCCTTTATTTTTTTGGAACTAAACAAGACCTTTTCTTTACAGGTTCTTATATTCCCATACAGAACTTTGGTTTATTTTCACATGTTTTTTTGACAGAGATTTCCAAAAATCTTATTATACCTATTGACAGATAAAAGTGTGTATTTATCTCCTTACTCTTATGATTAGTTCATTGTATCTTGTTTTGAAAAAGGGGTCAGGAGAGATAATTGAAAGAACACTAGGAGTTGGAGGTTTTGGTCTTTGCTACTTATTAGCAGTGGTCTTGGGCAAGTTGCTTAGTCTCTTTAATGCTCATTTTTCCTTCCTACAAAGTGAAAAAGGTTGATTAGAAAATGTCTAAGGTTTTTTTCACATCCAAAATTTGATTCCATTTTCTGGTGAGCAACTTCTTCCATTGGGATACAAATGCCACCATATGCCATTTACTTTCTGATATGATCAATGACTGTGTTATTCTGAACATACTAACCAAGGTATCAGCGTCTGGACCTTAAGTCTGGATGTTTGGCCTTTTCAGAATCCTTGAGAGAAACACATGTGTGTGGTGCACTTCTTTTTTTTTTTTATTTTTTATTTTTTTTTTATTTTTTATTGTTGGTCGTTCAAAACATTACACAGTTCTTAATACATCATCTTTCACAGTTTGATTCAAGTGGGTTATGAACTCCCAACTTTACCCCGTATACAGATTGCTGTTTCACATCAGTTACCCTTCCATTGATTGACATATTGCCTTTCTAGTGTCTGATGTATTCTGCTGTCTGTCCTATTCTCTACTATCCCCCCTCCCCTCCCCTCCCCTCCCCTCCCCTTTTCTCATCCCTGTTTAATGTAAATCTTCTTCTCAAGCTCTTCATCCTTACCCTGTCCTTGTTTACTCCCCTTATATCAAAGGGGTCATTTGGTATTTGTTTTTTAACGATTGACTAGCTTCACTTAGCATAATCTGCTCTAATGCCATCCATTTCCCTCCAAATTCTATGATTTTGTCGTTCCTTAATGCAGAGTAATACTCCATTGTGTATAAATGCCACATTTTTTTTATCCATTCATCTATTGAAGGGCATCTAGGCTGATTCCATAATCTTGCTATAGTGAATTGTGCTGCTATGAACATCGTTGTAGCAGTGTCTCTGTAACATGCTCTTATTAGGTCTTTAGGGAATAGACCGAGAAGGGGAATAGCTGGGTCAAATGGTGGTTCCATTCCCAGCTTTCCAAGAAATCTCCATACTGCTTTCCAAATTGGCTGCACCAATTTGCAGTCCCACCAGCAATGAACAAGAGTGCCCTTTTCCCCGCATCCTCTCCAGCACTTATTGTTGTTTGACTTCCTAATGGCTGCCAATCTTACTGGAGTGAGGTGGTATCTTAGGGTAGTTTTGATTTGCATTTCTCTAACTGCTAGCGATGGTGAGCATTTTTTCATGTACTTATTGATTGATTGTATGTCCTCCTCTGAGAACTGTCTGTTCAGGTCCTTGGCCCATTTATTGATTGGGTTATTTGTTATCTTATTGTCTAATTTTTTGAGTTCTTTGTATATTCTGGTTATTAGGGCTCTATCTGAAGTGTGTGGATTAAAGATTTGTTCCCAGGATGTGGGCTCCCTGTTTATCTCTCTTATTGTTTCTTTTGCTGAGAAAAAACTTTTTAGTTTGAGTAAGTCCCATTTGTTGATTCTAGTTGTTAACTCTTGCGCTATGGGTGTCCTGTTGAGGAATTTGGGGCCCGATCCCACAGTATGTAGATCATAACCAACTTTTTCTTCTATCAGATGCCGTGTCTCTGATTTAATATCAAGCTCCTTAATCCATTTTGAGTTAACTTTTGTGCATGGCGAGAGATAGGGGTTCAGATTCATTTTGATGCAAATGGATTTCCAGTTTTCCCAGCACCATTTGTTGAAGATGCTATCCTTCCTCCATTGCATGCTTTTAGCCCTGGTGCACTTCTTTGAGAGTGAAGAGGGAACTGTTTTATGAAAGATTTTTAACTCTAGAAGCAAAAACAAAACAAAAAACCTTTGTCTATTGCTTGTTTTTCTGCCAATACTCACAATGCACCTCCAACCCACAGTGATTTGAGCTGGAAATACGAGTCTCATCTCTAAGAAAAAATCCAAAGGCAAAAGCTTTCTGAGTAGTTTTTCCAAACTTTTTTCCGATGATCACGAAAAGCATTTCTGCTCTAAATTTTCTTTCCTTCAGGCTAAGGTGTCTGAGATGAACACTAAAGAGATATTGACAGAAAAATGTTTTAAATGTTTTCTGATCATTGTGATGCCTTGACATCAAGAATATCTCTTGTTCTTTGTTTTCTTGCTTTAAAAATTGTCCTCTGCTCATCTTTGTTATCCTTGGGCTGTTTTAAACCAATAATAAACCAAATGGAAAACCTAAGGATTATAATAAGAGATATTCATTATTTTAAAACAATCATGCAATCATTTTAAAAGGAGTAATGGTACCTTTTAAAAAAAATTTTCTTCTACAATAAGGTGAAAGGCCACAAAGATGAAGGACAAAGAGGCAATCTTGACTTGAACTCAGTCTCTCAAATATCCCCTTAAATATTGTGTGAAGGAAGCGTGAGCTGGAGGGAAATATTAAGATCAAGCTAGAAAAATATGGTGAATATCTTGCTGAAATGGTAAGTGAGTAAATAAATGAGTTCCCTAGTTTATTTCCAAAGAGCTGCTATTGGTAGCTTGGTAGGGTCAATTTCGAAAAATATCACAGGGATTAATGTCTTGGTATTTATTTGATTCAATGGCTCTATTGATCAGAGTGACAGAATTTAGAACTCATCCGTTATTTCAGTCATCTCACACTTGATCATGTTGCTAATGCTTAGAATATAAGGATGGGATCAAGGTGAAGTTGATAAGGTAGGGAAATGCAGAACATTTTGGTTATCGTGATACATAGGGCCCTTTGCAAAATACTGAGATACTGCAGAGTGAAATAATGAATTAACCACACAGATCAAAGAAGAGTAGGTGTGCATTAGATTCTAAACAAAAAAGACCACTTGATGGTCAAATGTCATCATTAGTTAACCACAAACCAAAAATTGGGTACATAAAATGTAATGCATGTTCCTAAAGTGCCAGTGGTAGTTTTTTTCCCTATATTGTAAAATTTCTAAAGAGTATACTGTATTTTATTGATCCACGCATACACTTCTGTTTTACATTTAACATAGCTACCATGGGAATATATTTTGAAACTAGTGGTGTCTCATAGTTTTACTAGCAGTTTTTCTCTCCTTTAGTGGTACATGATCTAATGTTAAATCTTAAAATAGTTAGCATATTAAATTCAGTGAAATATTTGAGGGAAAAAAATTAAAGAGTACAAAACTGCATAGGGGGAAAAATTAGTCTTCTATTATGACACCTCAACTGCTCCTTTCCCCACCAAGTGGCAATTTTCAACAATTGAATTGAATTGAATTCAATTCAATTCAATTTAGATCTTTTCTAATGCTTTGATAAACTCGAGGATTTAGCAAAATATACTTAAAAACACACATTGTGTCATAATTATATTTTTTAAAACACAAATAAGATCATTATAAATATTATTTCCTAACTTTTCTTCCTCACCTAAAAATGTACCATGAATGTTTTTTCATATCAATTGATTGCTTACAGCAACTTGAGTGACATACCATTTCTACAGTGTAGACTCACTAGAGTGAATTTCACCTACTGAGAGAGATTTACAGTATTTCTCGTTTTTCAGTCTGTCAGATAAAGCTGATAGTTAACATTTCTTACATGAATTTTTGTATACACATGGGGCATTTTTCTAAAATAATTCTGAAAGTAGAAATTCCTGGATAATGCCAGGTACAGGGGCACACATCTATAGTTTCAGCTACTTTAGAAGGCTGAGTCAGGAAGATCACTTTCGCCCAAGAATTTGAGACCAACCTGGGCAACAAAGTGAGATCTCAAAAAAAAAAAAAAAAGAATTGCTGGATATAGGGATTAGCACACTTTAAGATTCCTATATTGATGAGTATTATGAAACATTTTTTATATTAAAAATATTCTTTTTTCTTTTTATTGCATCATTCTAGGGATTGAATGCAGGACTTCCTGCATGCTAGGCAAATGCTCTATCATAGAGCTACCTCCCCAGCCCTTTTATTTTATTTTGAGATGGGATCTCACCAAATTGCTGAGGCTGGCTGCCAACTTGTGATCCTCCTCTATCAGCCTCCGGAGTATCTGAGATTACAGGCATGTGCCATCCCATCCAGCAAAATAAACATTTTTTTTTAATTGACAAAAATTTGAGCTAGCTTGAAATTTTTATTCTGAAATGTAAAACTTAAAAGAAAGTTTTTTGATTGTGGAAAACAATCAAGGAGGCTATGACTTCCTGACTCTGTAGGAGGAATTTTTTTATTCTTTGTTATAATAATTTGGTTTAAAACAAAACAAACAAACCACAAATCTTGAGAAGTTACATCCACCCCACTTCATTTCATAGATGAAAACCAAAACAAAACAGTGCTGGAGAGATTAGGTGACTTGTTCAGAATGACCCAAACGAATTGTGGAAGAACTGGACCTAGAATGCCCCTCACATCTCTTTCTAGAGCAATGTTCTTTTGTATGATGCCATAATCCAAGGGTTCGTAATATAAAAAATTATGTTAACCCTCTGAAGCATGGTATAATTATGTTATTTGGTGCTTGACAGTTTACAAAGCAGTTGGGAGTTGGGAGGATCTCAAAACAGAACAGATTGCTCTCTGACCTAAATGGTCAGACTTTTAGCTACTTGGAGACTGGATTTGCTTCCTGATTTCTTTCTTTCCTTTTTTCTTTTTCTTTTTCTCTTATACTAGGCTTTGAACTCAGGGATGCTCTACTACTGAGTTACATTCCCAGTTTTTATTTTTATTTTGATGCAGGGTCTTGCTGTGTTGCTTAAGGCTTTGCTAAATTGCTAAATCTGGCCTCAAATTTGCAATTCTCCTGCCTTAGCTCCTGAGTCACTGGAATTACAGGCATATACCACCACACACAGCACTTCTCACTTTCTTTCAAGTCTTTTTAAAAATATTGCTTTATGATATGGACTGAAGCCCTGAGTCATTAATGGATTAAAATGAAAATACATTCCTAAAACTTAAGTGAACATAAAAATCTCAATGCTAGAGAATGTCAGAAAGGGGTTTGTGTTTTAGGGAAATGTTCTTGTTTTAGGGAAAGTGTTCTTGTGATTTGTAGGCAGATCTTGATGATAGTTACAAGTTAATGCTACATTTGGTCTTAGCCAAGAGAATCCAAGTTCCATTTTTATTCCCTTTCTCATTTTTGATTCATCACCATGAACTCCAATTCAAAAATATATTTGCATGATTCAGGAACATATTTTTAAAGGTCAAAATGGATATCCATGTTTGTTAAATGTATAGGGAACTCTAAAGTTCTGAGGCAAGAGGTGTTCCTCTATCAGTCAAGGTTCCTACAAAAACACACCAAACAAACAAACAACAGATAACCTGCTCAAATTAGGGTAATTTCAGCAGGTTTAATAAGATAAAAAGGTGTCAGTGATGTAAGGAAACAACGAGAACAATATAGTACCCCAGGGCTGGTAACTGTGGAGTTGCTAACACACCTAGACCCAGAAGAAAAGTCATATTTACAGGAACCCAGGAGGACTGAGTTCTGCTTAAAAAGTTACCTTGAAAAAGTTGCAGCTTTCTCTATAGAAGGATATAGCCAGCCTCGGGGCATTGCCAGGGAGGAAGCTAGGGGATAAATACCTTACTCTCACTCTCCTCCTTTATTCTGATCTCTGCAAGGACATCCAATGGCCAAACCCAACCAGAAGCTAAAGAGCTGAGCGTATAGGTCAGCCACACAGCACATGAGCAGAGTGGGGTAGGGTGGAGGGTGATTTGGAAAGGAAAAGTAACGTTGGTTTTGTCCAATTAATGTATTGTCTGAGTGTATATTCACATCCATGGATGAAAGCATGCCCTTTAAATTAAACATCCCTACAACACACCTCTGGAGATGTTAGTGAAGCTATGAAGGAACTGCTCTTGGTCATTTTCCATTGGAGATATGTGTTGACTTTCATATGTGGACATAGTCACACTACAAATAGTTACCTGGATTTTAATTCCTGATCTGTTTTGTTTTTTTTTTTAATGAATACCTGGGTACTTTAACACAGTCTAGCAATAGGAAGAAATAGAGGATTCAAAAGTTAGATTTTAGAAAAAGCTTAAGAAGCAAAGCTGAGAGAGTGCTGTGGTTTGAATGTGTCCCCCACACCCAATGTTCTTGTGTTGGAAACTTCATCCTCAAACTCATATGTTAATGTGTTCGGAGTGATGCGTCTGAGAGGTAATTAAGATTAGATGAGGTAATGAGGTCAGAGTCCTGACGATAGCTTTGGAATTAAAAGAAGAGGAGGAGAGACCTGAACTAGCAAGCTGGTGCTCTCTTGCCATGTGATGTCTTCCACCATGATGTGATGCAGCAGGAAGGCCCTCGCCAGACACTGAACAGATGCCCATCTCATGCTCTTGGACTTCCCAGCCTCTAAAATCCCAACCCAAATAAATTTCTTTATAAATTACCCTGTTTGTAGTATTCTGCTAAAGTAGCAGAAAATGGAGTAAAACAAAAGACTTCCATGGCTACTTTTAAACACAAAAAAAGTATTTTCAGATAATGAAAAGATATTAAAAAAATTTTTTTTAAATTATATAACAGACTATGTGCTCTCTTGGCATGGCCAGATCGGAATAATTCTTAGGATCTTTTCAAATGCCATTACATTATGATTCCCACCACATAAAACAGTGGGAGGGTTGGTGAGGGTAGGGATTGGCAACCTGAGACTTTACAGTTCTGTTGACAGCCTCCTTATTAAAAGACATTGACTGGGCAGGGGTGGGAAAGCCAAAAGGAATGTTTCTTTTACAGGTGTGGAAAGCTGAACTTGTTTTGCAAGATATAGGAAGGCCACAGAAAGTACTTGCTTGGAGGTCAGCCTTGCCAATTTTAGTGAGGCTAAACAGACCCTGTGTGTTTCTATTAAAAATTCCATTTTGAGGGCTGGGCTGTACCTCAATGGCAGACCACTTGCCTAGCATGTTTGCGACACTGGGTTTGATCCTTAGCACTGCATAAAAAAAATGAACAAATAAAATAAAGACATGCTCTCCACCTACAACTACAGAAAAAAAATTAAAAAAAAAAAACCCTACCAAACTCAATTTTGACTGGTTCCTGGTTTCATGGTACGTAAAATTTGTGAAAACTCGTTGAGCTGTGCATATATGATCTGTGTACATTTCTGTACATGTTTTCTTCTTTAGTTAGAAGTTTTGGGAGGTCTTTTGAGAAAAAATATGGAATTAGTGAAATTCTGGAAGTTGACATCAGGATTACTATGGATATAATGAGGGCCCTTGTTTCTCATTTTAGGGATTTTGAGATGCAGAAGGGAGTAGATTCATATGCTGACTGAGTCCTGAATATAGAAGGGGACTAGCCTTTGACTGGTGGACCAGTTAGCCACGGATGGGGAACCCATTACCCATTCCTAGGCCATGGGGAGATCACAATCCTCCTGTGCCTGGAACAGAAGGCACTGTCCTTGGTGGTGTCCAGATCTTTTGCTTCACTGCGCTCACCGGGACAGATCACCATAGTGGTCACATGCCAATGCCAGCAGATGCCTCATCTCTCTGAATAACCATAGTTCTTAAGGAAAGGAAGACTCTGGGAGTAGAATTTCTCCCTGCCTTTAGCTGATTCTGCAGGGTCAGAGCCAGGCTGTTCTCGGTGGTGAGAGCTGGTCCTTATGCTTACAAAACTGTGCCAATGGCCACAGCAGAGAGCTAATTCCAGTGATAAGGAATGAAATGATTGTCATGAGTCTCCTTTGAGGTTTATTTTTAATAAGTTTCTAAGTTTCATATGTTTACTTCTGAATAGGGGTGTTCAGAGACACTCGGAAGAGAGGTACTGCATAAGTCTTTATATATATATATATATATATATATATATATATAGAGAGAGAGAGAGAGAGAGAGAGAGAGAGTTGTATTAAGGTCAATCTGGCATTCATAGCATATGAACACTGCTTGAATGTCTTCATTTTCAAGATTTATATATTTGCAAAATATTATTTATTATTTTAAAAGGTTTTTTTACCATTCTAATAGCTCTAATTATTAAATTATTGCTAGTGCAGAGTGCAGTGTTGTAAGAAGGGTGAAGTAGGTCTTATAACTGAAGTATACTATTACCATTTATTATTATAGATGCTTTCATCAACTGTAGTATTTTTGAATGGTGCATGTGTGTGTGCATACATGTGCGTGTGTGTGTGTGTGTGTGTGTGTGTGTGTGTGAATGTTAAGCTCCTTGTATCAAAGCTACAATATAACAAGTGCAAGATATTGTAACTGTCAGGATTTTATTAAGATTAAATAATATGTTGATAAATATCTTGTTTTGCTCTGATTTTAAAATATACATGGGTATAAAGGTAGCTAAAAAAATTGTTCATGCCACATACTAAGTTTAGTTGGGTGAATTTCTCTCAAAAAGTTAAGAGAGAGAGAAAGAAAGATACAAATAAAGTTGAAAGCAGACAAGGAAATGCATAACCTAGATTTTATGAATGTTTTGATTCATATCCCTTTTAACTAAAATATGTTCTGACTGTAAGATGTGCAACTAGTTGCTAGATTTTTTCATTTGAGTGTTGCATTTACATAGAGAAGCTGGCTTTCAAAATGCCAGCCAGCAGCCAATTCAAATATGGATTTGTGTAACTTGGTGACTGGTTTAGAAAGAAGATATCTTAAGGAGGTTGGGAGGAGGGCACACATCAGAGACCTTCTGGAAACTCAGCCAGAATTTTATCAGCTGTGATTGATGTGATTCTCAGTGTATTTGAATTTTGAGTTCCTAGTGGAGCTTTGCAAAGGTGCTGTGAACACAAAGCCTCACCTCCATGTATTAAATGGAAGATGTATGATTTCAAAGTTCCAGATTGCCTTTCTGGGGAAATGAGAATATTCAGCAGGCTTTAACTGTTAGCTCTATAATTTCTTTGGAGGTATAAAAAGTGACCATCATCCTGTAAGTATTTGTGTTAAATGACTTCTGAGCTTCCCTAACTGAGGGTATCAATAGACTGGAAACATATCTCAATTTACTAATTGGGCCTCTCTGTAGGTCCTTAATCCTCAAGTGTGTTAGTCAGTTTTTCATCACTATTACAAAATACCTGAGGTAACCAGTTCATGAAGAGAACAGTTTATTTTGGCTCATAGTTTTACAGGCCCTAGTCCTTGATGGGCTTGTCAGGTCTTTGGTGGGGTGCCAGATGACAATTGCAGGAAGAGCCTCGAGGAGCAAACTGCTCACTTCACAGACAGGAAGCAAAAGAGAAAGGAGTGGCTGGGGTCCCACTGCCCCTTTCAGTGGCATGTCCCCAATTACATAAGGACCTCCTACAAGGCCCCACCTCCTGAAGATTCCACTCCCTCTCAATAGCAGCACCATACTGGGGACTGAACCTTTAATGCATGGACCTTTGGGGTACATTCAAGATCCAAACTATAGCACTAATGAATTATTGGACCTTTCTGCTATCCTAATGACAGATTAAACACTAACAAAGGAGCCTCTTTATTGTACCTATACATAAAAAACCCTCACCTCTGAGGATGTGGTGAAAAGGAACCCTTATACACTGGTACTGGGAAGGTGAATTAGTCCAACCACTATGGAAAACAGTGTAGAGGTTCTTCAAAACATAAATAAATAAATATAGATCTACCACATAATTCAGCTATCCTAGTTCTGGGTATGGATCTGGTAGAAATGAAATCAGCTAACTGGAGAGATACTTGCATACCCATGTTTATTGTGGCACCAGTCACAATAGCTAAGATATGGAAATAGCCTGGGTGCTCAAAATCCATAATGAGTGGATAAAGAAAATATGGTATATATACGTAATGGAGTATTTTATGGCCATGAAGAAGAATGAAATCCTGTCATTTGCAGCAAAATGGATGGGACCGGAGGGCATTATATTAAATGAAACAAGCCAGACACAGAAATATAAGTATCACATATTCTCTTCCATATATACTAGCTAACAAAAATTTCCTTAAAATTAGAATAGTGACTAGTATGAAGGGTGGTGGGAGGGTTTAAAAAAGAGGGGCTTGAATTTGAACACCTGCATACTGTATGCATGGGTGGAAATATCACACTGAGCCTCATTAATATGTAAAATTAATAAGTTCAATCAAAAAGATCCAGCTTCCTATTTGAAAAGAGCTGCCCCCTACACACCTTTTTCATGGATCACATACTATGTTAATTTTTATAGAACATATTTAGAAGAGATTACTTATAATTGGTAGTTGGGAGCTGTTATAGGATTTTTAAAAATGTATTTATTTATTTTTTTAGTTGTAGTTGGACACAACATCTTTTTTTATTTATTTTTATGTGGTGCTGAGGATCGAACCCAAGGTCTCGCAAGTGCTAGGTGAGCGCTCTACTGCTGAGCCACAAACCCAGGCCTGTTATGGGATTTTTTAAAAACTGGAAAACGGTGTGATCACCTGTGTGTTGGTCAGGTAGAAGAAGAACTCAGGCAGGGAGTCCAATGGGAAAGCTGTGGAAATAGCACAGGTGTGAGATGATGGAGGCTGAATTAGGACAGTAGTAATGGGGATAGAGAGGAGGAGATGAACTGAGAAATATGTAAGTCATCAGCGCAGCTGTCTAATGACTAATTAGCCCAGGAAGGAAGAGGAACTCCTCTGCTTTTGGCTTGGATGACTGACTGGTTGGATAGTGATGCCACTGAGATTGAGAAACTGGGCCGTTTCTTGTGATGTCTTTCAGAACTGACCCAGGGGAGCACAGGTCAGGAACCAGGTCCAGGTTTGAAAGGCCTCAATTCTCAGCTGCTGATCTGGATTTTTGGCTAAGAAATTGAATAATTTCACCCTAAAATCATGAAATAGTTTTGCTTTAGACTGCTTGACCCTGTACCCATCCTTACACAGCCTATTGAGCTGTGTTTGGAAACTCTAGAGGAAATTTCTGTATATTTGTCTCAAAAATATCTTTTCTTTTTCTATTTAGAAATAGACTTTAACATTTTTCGAGACTCTATCATCTTTTAATTTTGGTAAATGAGTTTCTAGTTATGGGTTTTGTATGACCATGGACACATATGGAAAAAGACGAGCCCCCAGTCCAATAAGTGCGATAATCACCACAGTCTCATCCCTTTCTCAAGTGTCCACAGCACACAATAGCCCACAGTACCCTTGTGAGATAGTGTCTCTTAGTATTCTGCAGTAACAAGCTAATTAAATTTTTACTCAGCTCCAAAATATCCCACCTTATTTGATCTCAGAACCCATGTTTTTCCTAAGGAATGTCTGTTAACTACTTGAAAAATTTGCATTCTGCAAAATGCAGCTGGGGAAATGCTGGCTTAATTATTTACACCAAGCCTCATATTTGCTGAAGATCATCTCAGTGTCTTAAACTGGGTGGATTTTGTGGGATTGGCATGGGACTGGCTAAAGTTTCTCAGGGATTTTGATTCAGTTAGTTGGGGTGGGGCTTAGGATTTTGCATTTTGCTGTGTGCATGGCACTGAGTTTCCCTTTTCTTTTAGGTCCCTGCATACTTGTATGTGGAATGGTCAGAACTTTGAAGTAGGAATATCCTTTTTATCCATCCCCCTACCCTGGCGTAGTCTTGCTTGCTCCAAGACAGGCACTCAATAGAAGGTTGCTGGAATGTATTGAAGTTCAATGACTTTAATTCCACCAGGAATCTAGAAGGTTTTAGGGAATTGGTCAGAAATAACCAAACAGAAATATTTGTCAGAGATTCCCAAGGAATGTGTGTGCATATGCTGCGCATGCATGTACGCCCCCCAACACACACATTCTCTCTGTGTGTCTTTCTCTCATGTCTGTGACCAGCCCTCTATAATTTTTTCTTTAAAAATTCAAAGTACATTCACAAATTGGTGGTTAGCATGTTTGGGAAGTTGCAAGGCCTATATTTTGAAAAAAGCGAGAGTGTCATAAGGGAAGCTCATTCTTCCTCTTCTACATTTCCAACTGAGCTGTATTGGTTCTGAACATATTGGTGATAATACAAGTCTTCCTGTTACCCATACTCCTAGACCTACCTTCTAGGGCCTACCAATTTTAAGTGTTTTTTTAAAAAAATAATTGCTTTATTATATATATTTCATGTACCATACAGTTCACCTATTTAAGGTACAAGTCAGTGGTTTTAGTTTATTCAGAGTTGTGCAACCATCACAATCAATATCAGAACATTTTCTCATTTCCCAAAGGAAACTCATATCTATTAGTAGTCACTCCCCATTTCCCCAATTTCCCCCAATTTTCCTAGCCTGTCTCTATTTGCTTATTCTGGACATTTCAAATATACAGAATCACCGAATTTCCTTCTGTGACTGGCTTCTTTAACTTAGCATACTGTTTTCAGTATTCAGCTGTATTGTAGCATGTGTCAGCATTTCATTTCTTTTTATTGCCAAATAATATTGCATTTTATGGATATATCACCTTTTGTGTTTTTTTAACCTCTTCATCTGTTTCATCTATTGTGGATACGTGGGTTGTTTCCAAGTTTCGATTGTTTTAAATAATGCTACCTTGAACATTTGTGTACAAGTCCTTATGTATATGTGGACCTTCTTTTTGCCTGTCACATTATAATGTAAGTCAACTTTAATAACTCAAGATATATTGAATCCTGCCCCAATGACCTATGTGGCTATCTCTTAGCTAATTCTATGTAATTTTGCTTTAGTCAGTGTAACCCTCTCACAGCTATGTGAGTAAACAATGCTATCTCAAGTCCAAGAACTGTGGACACCATTTCCCCACTCTGGGAAGCTCCTCTTCACCCATATCCCCTTTAAAGACTTTGCACTGTGCAAAGCCCAACCTTATTTTACTTCTTTCAGGTGACTCTTGTCAACTTCTGAATTTGACCCACTAACCTCCTCCAACCTCCGTGGCTCCTTCACTGTTCTATGTGTCTGCATCTCATCTCTGCAAATAAAAGACAATAGAAGGCAAGGATCAAGTCCTACTGGTCTTTTGTGCTTCCCTTTCCCAACCCCAACTGTGAGCGTAGAGACACGAATAGAAAAACATGTTGCACTCAACAACTTAGAGTTAAGTAAGTGAATGAAAGCTGTAGTTCTGGGATGTGGATGTTCTTGGGACTGGCTTGCACCAACCAGGGAGGGAATGATAAGGGTCATCAATTAAACCAGGTACAGCTCCGATATTGTGAGGGACACATTTGAAAAGTTGCTGACTGGAAAACAATGGAAAAACATTCTCTGTGTAAAGTCACATCTCAGCGACATCCACACCAGGATTATATTATCAGAACTCACCCAAGTTGTTATGGCTGTGTTGTGCTGAAGACTGGAACATTTGTTCTTGATACAGCACAAACTTTTTATGTTAGCTTGGGAGGGGGGCAATGAACTTGTTTTATGTTAAAGTAGGTGGTATCAGATTTGATCTGAAAAAAATTCACACCCAGGCCTCTTAAGAGCTTTTAAAATGTATTAAATAAAGCAGTAGAAAGTTAAAAAAAAAAAAAAAAGAGTTGCTGACTGGTCACAGAAAATGCTGAAAGGCATTCTGTTTAGAAACAATCTTGTCTATACATCATATATTCTCTTCATTTCTTCTTACTTGTTAGCATTTGCAAGAATATCTTCAGGGACATTGTCTTGAAAATAAGATCCTTGCAATTTCCTCTTTTATTTTTGAACTCAGATCATAATTTAGCAACTGTATTATTATCAGACCCATTGTGTCTGTGATAGTTACATCCAAAATCTCTGACTTCACAAACAAGGTCAGTTCTTAGAATGAGCCACACACAAATGAATCTTCTCATGTTAATATCAAAAGCCACATGGGAACAAAACAAAAATTAACAGGAAATCAGGTAGAACGTTATAACAATTTGAACTAGAATGAAGATATTTTTAGTTTTTCTGATACTTGGCAATGAAATTTTTACCCATTTCTTTATAAAACCAGATATTTTCCTGTGGATGAAAGAATTAAAGAAATAATCCTAGTTTGTTTTTTGTGAGCTATTTATAAATAGTTCCATGGATGATTCTGCCTAGATAAAAATGCTCTATTAATTCATAGCTTTAATTTTTGTGTGATGTTGAAAAAAACTTAGGACCAAGACAGTCTCTGTTGGTCACTGCTACCCTACTGTAGAATGGAGGGCTTGCTGAGGGGACTAGAGAAGGTGTATATCACAGTGAAGTTGAGGTTGTTACTTAAGGGCCCCACCAATTTCCTTTGTCACAGTGGTAGTAGGTAGAGAAATGGCATGTCCCTTTAACTGGAAGTTATCCTTGAATCTTCAGGTCCTTCATCTTAAGGCATTCATATGCAATATGTTAATGTAGTTGTTCAAAAACAATTTGTCATGAAGTCATCTGAGCTTTGTAAATTAACCCTAGATCTATCTCTTGATGACCTTTGTAGAGAGCCAATACATACATTAGTCAAAATGTTACTAAAGAAATTGTTTACAGATACACTGCTTTCTGAGCATCTCAATATTACTGAGTACCATTTCCAACATCATGCTAAGGGTGACAATTCTTATAAGAGTTAAAGGAATAGAAGATGTTCTTAGCCTGAAAATCTTTGGAGTTAAGTCAAGAGGACCAGATCAGGCTTGTGAAACAAGGAGGAGCAAAGAATGATGACATGGGCTTTATGTTTGTGAATATAACTTAATTCCCAATGCTTTTCATTTACCCACTGGATTTGACAAATTATTTACTTCCTTGAGAATTTCCTTATCAGTAAAATGTGGATGATAATGTCCTTGCTTGGTGATCATGGTAATGAAATCAGTGTAGATAACATATGTCAAGAGCTAAATGAAATTCTTGGTGTGTAGTAGTTTAACAATTTTTAGATATTATCATTAATAATTGAAAAACAGCGGAGGGTGTTTGCAGTTGGGTTTGTAACTCCAAGGAATTGGGAATTATGAAGAGATTTGGAGGCATGATTTAGGCTGTATGAAATGATATACAAGTAAAAAAATATTAAGCCTGACTAATGTAACTACCATAATAACTACCAAATGGCTCTAAGTGGCTCACGTGGATTGGCTCTAAGGGTTAATTTTCACAATGACCTTATGATGCATATACTTTCATCATCCATTTTCTAGGCATTAAAAATGCTACCCGATTCGCCCACATTCACAAAGCTAGAAAATGGTGGCACCAGAATTTGAACCCAAGTGTCTGACTCCAAAGCCTCTTCCTAAAACAGGGAAACAAGGGGTTGATGTGGCCAGAAAGGAGAGCAGGGCAGATCAAATGGAAAAGGAGAACAAAAACAGAAGGAATAAACCAGGTTTTGGCAGACTAATGAGGATAGGGTAGTGTAGGAGGGTCCACTGCCTCTCAACAGGGAGCTTCCTTTGCACTGGAGGAATCCTGGGAACATGGTGGTCTCCTATGATCACATCCATTCTCTGTGTTTGTTCCTGCTGCTGCTGATGGAGCCTCTTAATGTGCATTTCCTCATAAGGGCAGAATCTTCTATCAGCTGAGTCGTCCCTAATTTTGTTAAGTTTGGTGCAGAAATTGCATTCCGAACACCCCACCTAATATTCATTTTCTTCTTGTTACACGTCCCCTGTCGCCACTTCTCCACAAGCCTTTCACTTGCTTTTTCATATTTTTATTTGGTCTGGTCAGGGTGCTTGAAGCCTGTGCTAGCAAAAAGCAATAGCAAATCCAGAGACTGTTTTTCATCCTTCTAGCACAATTCCCTTGAACTTACCTCTCATTCCCAGGAATATAAATGTTTCAAATGTTAATAAGTAAATAGTGCCAGAGTATGATCCAGTACACCAACAAACACACTTTCTGCTCAGCTGACATTTCTCCTTGTAGCAATCATTCTCTGATGAAGGAATCAGGGCATGGATTTGCATTCGGGTGCAAGCTCCTGTCTCCTTCTGGGGCAGCCTCTAAGTCCTAGATTAGCTGCTTGTGAGGTCCCTTCATTGGAGCCTGTGGAGTTCTAACGCAAGTTATTAGTCATTTTAAATATACCTCAGGCACATTTCCATTTCCCTTTTACTTTTCTTTTAACGTCTGGGAAACAGGATCCATTTTGCTGCCCTCCCTGGAGATTGCCTGTCTCTGGAGGTGAGTGTGGTAAAGGAATGGGTAAAAGAGGAGGCCCAGAGGTACAGGGGGACCTGCAGAGATCTTTTCCAGCCTGTACTTAGTTTTGTCTGTTTGTCTGTCTTAGAGCTATCCAAGAATGGTCTGTTTTACAGAAAAGATGACCCAGAGAATCCAATTTCCAGCTGTCTCTTCCAAATTCTCATTACCAATAAAGGCTTACCACGAGCCAGAGAATTTCAGGGACATTCTGTATGTTACTTGTGTGGCACACAGGTGGGACATGGCTGGTGTCCATTCTGATTAATTGCTTATTTCATTGTTTATTCTGATTAGTTGGTATTTGTATCACACCATTTATCACATAATTTCATGGTACTCTGAACTATTCTGAATATAGGGTATATTTTTATTCTCCTAAAAACAGATGAGATGGTGGTATTATTCTATTTTACAAATGAGGAAACTGAGGCACAGAGAGGTTAAATGGCTTCTGTTCAGTCACAATTCTGTGGCAGAACTGGTGTGTATTTATACCCAGAGCCTCCAGGCCTTTCTATTATGCATTGCTTCTTTCTAATCCTTGTAAAATCTCTTTTCAGTTCTCGGAGCACCTAAGGAATGTCTTGCAGCTTTATTCACTAGGCAAGGTCTCTGAGAAAGCCTCCTTCTCCAAGTCTGGAGGTGGGAGGTTTAATCAGCTTCCTTGTGCATAGTGCTCCAGCCTCCTCATTAGTCTTTTCTGTTAGGAAAAAAAACGGGCGCATCATGGCAGTCCATCACGTGTATCACTGCAATCCACAGGCATCTCTTGCGCTCTTTGGTTGAAACCTTGTCTGGCCTGCCTCTGCAAAAGGACCTAAGTTTTTTCCTCGTGCTTCCCTCTCGCCTGTATCTCATCTTGTTGCCCTGATTTATGACATGTCTCATTCTCTTAAAAGATCAGATTCCATCACTCCAAGGAGTAAACCGAAACCTATTCACACCTGACCTCTCTGATCCTGCCAGCTCTTCTTAACTCAGCATCCTTGACAGGAATTGGAAAACGTGGGCATCTGTGGCTGTGTGCCAACTGTCTAGGGTTCCTCCAGCCAATGCCAGCCTCTAACACTCAGTCTTCAGGAGATTGGTTGGAGGGGAAGTGAGTTGGAGAAAGAGGAGGGAGAAAATTGGGTTTCTTAATGTTCAAAAATTGAGGGAAAATTCATATACCTGAGAGTAGTCATTTTAAAATGAGCAAATTCAGTGGCATTTAGTCCATTCAAAATGTGTGATCACCTCTATCTAGTTTTAAAGCATTTTTATCAAATAAACCATTCTATCCATTAAGCAGTTATTCCCCACTCCCCTCTTTTTTTTTCCCCCTCTTGGCCACTATCAATTTGCTTTCTGCTTCTATGGATTCACCTGTTCTGAATATTCATATACATGGAAATCACATAATATGTGTCTTTTTGTCTCTGACTTTTGCATAGTGTAACATTTTTGAGGTTCATCCATTTATAGTACTTGTCAGTGCTTCCTTTTTATGACCAAATGAATAATGTCCACTGTGTGGAGATGCCACCTTCATCCACTGATGAAGATATGGGCTGTTTCTACCTTTTGGTTATTGAGAACAGTACTGCTGGGAAAAGTCACATACAAGTATTTGTTGGGGTACTGTTTTTTCTTATAATGGGGATATGCTTAGGAGTGGATGGCTAGGAAATATGGTGATTCTAATAAGCTTTTAAGAAACCACCAAAAGATTTTCCACAGGAACTGAAGCATGGGTCATTACGTTGAATAGAGATTTTAAAAATAGTATTGTATTTTTTATACCTTTATTTTATTTATTTATTTTGATGTGGTGCTGAGGATGAAACCCAGTGCCTCACCTATGTTAGGCAAGCGCTCTACCACTGAGCTATAACCACAGCCCCTTAGTAGAGACTTTTAGGGTAGACACTATGAAGACAAGCAAGCACCTGTGATTCTGTCTCTACACAAAGTCTATTCCTCTTGGAACATGATTAATAATGTCCCTTAGGATGCCTTCTAGAGGCCATTATTGAGCCATAAAAATATGGCTGTGGATCCATGTTGGAGCAGAGTTTTATTAAGTAACCCCTGTCTATCTATCTCCCACTGGGATTATTAAAATAACTTCTTCTTTGGTCTCTCTCCGTCTGGCCTTGTCATTTTCCATTCCTTCCTTTGGAGTGGTTTATCTCAGAATAATCTTTTAAAAATGCAAATCTAATCTTGTTATTTACCCGTATGAAATCTTTGAATGGTTCAGCATGGCTTTCAGATTCCACTGTAGATGCTTTTCCTTGGCACATCAGGGCTTTGACATGTCTTAGCCTTTCCTGAGCGCTCTAGCCTCAGTTTCTCCCTCTTCACCAACTTGTAGGTACCTAAGTGGGTCACATTCCTTCATTCCTTCCTGCCTTTTCCCCCTTGACCTCCTTTTTCTACAAAACTGAACGTTTCAAGGCTCAACTCAACACCATATGCTGCCAGAAGCCCCTCATGATTCTCTAGTCTGAACCTTTGGTCCTCTTTGTATTTTAACTTCTTGTTTACTTTTCTATATTTTTCACTCCATAACGGCAAGGATTATTACTCTATTTAGTTCATCTTGTGTCTCAAACACCTACAACTGTACTTGGCAAAAGATTCTCAAAATAGGTGTTGGCTGAATGAGCATCACCCTCTTAGGTTGCGATGGCATTTCTCATTTTCCTGCTAACTGGGAGGTAATAGGTAACCAGTAATGTTAGTTGGATGAAAGAAAGGGTGGAAGGGAAGAAGAAGGGGTGAAGAAGGAGGGAGGAACAGAGGAAGAGAGAGGAGAAGGAGAGATGAGAGGAGAAGAAAGCAAAAGAGGCAAATAAAAAGACAAATGTAAAAAGTAAGGGAGAAAAGATGGACTGCAAATGAAGAAAGCAAGAAATAGATACCAGTGGCACTAAGCTTCAAAAATATGAAGTTTTGTTCATCCTATGCCTCACAAACTTATTACATTAAAGCAGGAGCTTGCATATTGTAAGTGTGAAGAGAGAAAAGCTGGAGTGAAGGTGGAAGCTTGGAATGAGTGTCTCCCCTCCCCCACCCCATTCCCCACATTCTGCTCTGTGACCAGGGGAAGGGTACCCTGAGGATACAGGATGCTTGGCAAGAATAGCTGCTTCCGGTACATCTGTCATTTTAGTTTGTTTTTTGAGATCACCAGGTTGGAGCACAAAAAGAGACATTCAAAATTGAAGTGGGAGTGGCTGTCTTCTTCCCTCTGTTTAACAGCACATGTTATATGATTTGCACCTTTGTGAGCATCTGCTGGGTGATGTGCTGCCTTTGGTTGCAGCTAAACAGGAAAGACTCTAAGAAATTCTGGCCTTGGGTGAGGAAGCTTTCTAAAGTCAGATCTCTAAGAGAAAAATGACACCAGGTTTGTTCCTAGTTTCTCATAAGGAATTTTTAAGAACCAGTTCAAATGCAATAAATGTACGAAAGACCTATTGCTTTGTGCATGCCTCAAATTGAAAGCCCAAGCAAATCTCCAAATGAGTTGTTGCCTCCTTGAGGCCTGAACTCCTCAGTAGAGCACCAGAAAGCAATCTCAGCCAAGAAAAGGTCCTCAATATGCTACTTTTGCACTCCTTGGTTTGCCTTTCTTCTCTTTTTTAAGGCTACTGCTGATTGTTTCTGTAAACTAGGGATTCTCAGCCAACAAACTGGTATCTTATAATAGGGATCAAAATCAGATCTCATCTGTTTCCTTATTTGGTTTCGTGCTGGGACAGGTGCCTACAAAAAGTGCTGGTGGGCTCAGTAGGTAAGTAGAGCTGGCAGTGCCCACTCCCATTAGAAGCCTCATTGCAGACCCAGAGGACCTCACAGCTCTTTGCAAATCAAAGAACCTTTTCCCCAAGGGAGCCTTGAAGTGAATGTTTCCAGAAGCACTTTTGGCAAGTGCATAGATGTTCTCAGGACCACTTGGGACCTGTTTCTAAAGTTATTTAGTCTATGCTTGATCCAGAATTCCTGCAGCAGCAATTCTCAAGGTGTGGTCCCCAGGGAACTGCAGTGGAATCTTGTGGAAAGCTGGTTAGGAAGGTGGTTTCTGGTACCTTATTCAGGACTCTACCAGGGGCAGCAGGGAGCCCATTCTTTGATAAGCCCCCCAGGTGAGATCCAGAACCACAGTCTTTGCAGCTTTGCAGAGCTGCAGATCCAGAGACGAGCAGGCTCCAGACATCTCTGTTTACATGCCTGTGCAGCCTATTTTGTGTTCTCTCACCTGGGTGACCCTGTGGTCCAGGATGACATGCCCACGGGTGCAGCACCTGCTGCTGGCCATAGAAGGCTCTTCTGGAGATATGATTTAATCCCCTCTCAGCTGGGCTGCTTTTTCTGTTGACTGCTCCTTTTTTTCCATTGGCCACACACAGAATGTTTTTCATCCGGTGTCTCTCCTTGGGGGACTGGACTGAAATCAAGTCTCAGGCTGGGAGCACATGTCACACCAGGATTTATGGCACCGGACAAAAGGATTTACTCAGATTTTGTTTTTAAAGGGCTCAGAATTACCACAGTCCTTCAGAGTCATAATCTTCCTTCTATAGAAGAGAGTCTCACAAGCCTGGGCGAGTATCCTTCACCTATGGATGGTTTCTGATAAAACCACAAGGCACGGGCAGTGCATCTCTTTCTCTTCTCCCTGTTGGGCATTCTGGCCCCCTTTCCATCTTGGTGTGCCAGATTTCTAATGACCTGCTGGAGCTCTTGTTGCTTAAGATACAACCTGAAGCTCTGATCTTTTTTTGACTGCTGATTGCCCAGCAGAACTTAGCTGTCCTGTGGCTCTTGTCCTCAGAATTTCACTAGCTATGTGGATGATCTCATTATAAAACATTAAGGAATGCTAATGGTTTAAAGTGCACACTAACATTTGCATCTCAGTAACAACCTCCAG
Organism: Ictidomys tridecemlineatus; assembly: GCF_052094955.1. Taxonomy (NCBI): domain Eukaryota; kingdom Metazoa; phylum Chordata; class Mammalia; order Rodentia; family Sciuridae; genus Ictidomys; species Ictidomys tridecemlineatus. The sequence continues at coordinate 123,011,802 of NC_135483.1, read as the reverse complement.
AGGAGAAAGTGATGTCGTAATTTGAGGCCCCTTAAGGTGACCACCATCTGGGTTTGACTGGAACTATCGTGTGCCTTGGGAGACACTCCTTCCCAGGCAAGCCGGGAATTTCCGCTGAAGAGCCATTTTATAATAACAGCAATAGCAGCAGCAGCAGCAACAGTAATAATAACAGCTAATATTTAACATGGTGCCTTGTGCCAAGTGCTATTCTAACTTCTTTGTATATATTAACTCATCTGTTCCTCTTAACAACCCTATGGCATACGTATTATCATTATCCCAGATACAGACATACCTGCCCAAGTTCATGCAGCAGAGTGGATCTTCTGGAATTCCATAAATTAGCAGCCATGTGCCTGCCTGTTCTACCTCTGTATCAGGACACCCCGAAATTTTATTCCTGTAGTTCTTGGATAAAATTGTCTTCAAAACAATTTTCCATTATCCCATGTAGCTTTCCTTTCAATGTATTTTCAGGTTAGTGGTAAAGTTGAAAAATAATTTCAGCAAACAAATACATTGGGGCATCTTCAGAAGGTTCCTTGGTGCTTGCAATCTGGGTATTATAATTTGGATCTGGAATGTCCCCCAAACACTCGTGTTGAAAGTGTGGTCTCCAATACAGCAGTGCTCAGAGGTGGGGCTTTTAGGAAGTGATTGAATCACAAGGGTTCTATTCTCATCAATGGATTGATCCCATGATCCCACCTACTTCACCCCAAAATTTGTTCTTTCCTAAGATTTATTTAAAACCTTAATCTTGTTCTCTTATGTTCATCAATGAATGGGTTCATAACTGAATAAACTGTTGGGAGATGATGGAAACTGTAGTAGGCGGGGCCTAGTGGAGGAAGTAAGTCACTGGGGCATGCCCTCAAAGGGTGTATTATCTTGTTCCTGGCCCCTTCCTCTCTCCAACCCTCTTTGATTCTCACTGCTACAAGATGAGCAGCTTTACTTCACCATATCTTCCACCATGACATGTTGCCTTAGTACAGAACTAGAAACAATGGAGCAAGCTGACCATGGACTGAAACCCCAGAAGCCATGAGCCCAAACAAATCTTTCCTCCTTCAAGTTGTTTTTCTCTAGTATTTTGTCAGAGCAATGGAAAGCTGACTAGTACATTGGGTTTCTTTTTCAATAAATATTGAACTTAGTCTCAGCGAGTGATTGAGACACCAGGTAAAGATATTAAACGTTGCTCAAGTTACTGAAGCAAGATATAAAGTAGACCCATTATCTGTGTAATAGTCAACAGATAGTCAGACTTCCCTATCAAATACCACAGACTAGGTGGCTTAAATAACAGAATTGTATGTTTTCACAGTTCTTGAGGTTGTAATTCCAAGGTAAAGGTGTCAGTTGGGTTGGCTTCTGGTGAGGCTTCTTTCTTCATCTTGCAGACAGCACCTTCTCACTGTATCCTCACATAGCTTTTTTTGCATATGCATGCATATGTGAGTGTCTGTGAGTGTGTGTGTTTCTGTGTATGTATGTGCATGCACACACACAAATGTCTCTTCCTCTTGTAAGGACTAATCCTATTGGAGCAGGGCCCCACCCTTTTGACCTCATTTTATTTCCCTTAGAAGGCCCTCTACCCAGAGCCAGTCACGTTAGAAGTTAGGACGAGCTTCAACATAATGAATTTTGGAGAGACACAATTCAGCCCATAACAATCTGGATGGCAGAACTCCCTGCTTCAGGGTTTAGTACCATCACTGGTGTGCCTCATGAGTGAAGGGTGATTATATGACTCCTTAAATGGTTAATTCTGTATGTTAAACTGATAAAATATTGCCATTTTATGAAAAATGTGGCATAGTCTTAACTTGGATCCATCTTGTTTATGTTTAGGTTCTCCAAATCCACTATTCAGACTATGGGTGGTGGTGGTGGTTTTGAGCGTGTTCGTGTATGTGCACATATGTGAGTCTAGTTGGAACTTACAGCCATGTAACATAAAGTGATTAGAGTGGCACAAAATTCCACAGGGAGCAGAGCTATTGTGGAGTGCCAAAACAAGTGGCCCCTCTATAGTAAACTACTTCTTCCATTATTAGTTTTCTTGAGACAACAGATCTAAGACTTCAAGAACAGCTATTTGGTACAATGGCTCCCCCTTCCTAGATCTTTTGCTATGGTTTGGTTGTAGTTTGAGTGTATCCCCCAGGGTTTCTGTATTGGAGGCTTGGTCCTCACTGTGGCAGGGTTAGGATGTGGTAGACCTTTAAGAACTGGAGCCTAATGGCAGGTTACTGAGGGTGCTGTCCTTGGAAGAGAGAGAGTAAGTTCTGGGATCTCTGAATTCATTTCAACAGAAGATTGTTATAAAAAGGTCCAGACTGGCCTCCTGTCCTCACACTGACTTCTCTCTGATGCTGTGATCTCTATTTTTCAATTGTCCCTGCCATTGCGATTCCATCTACCATTGGCCTTCACCAGAGCCAAACTGATGCTGACACCATGCCCCTAAACCTTTAGAACTTTGTGCTAAAGAAGTCATTTATTTTAAAGTTGTCCAGCCTTCAGGTATTTCATCATAGTAACAGAAATGGACTAGTAAACTTTCTTTTACTGGTTTTCATGAGATTTGCTCTTCAGAGTCTTCTAATCCTGTGATCCCTCCTACATCACCTCTGAATCCTCAACAGCTATTCTTTTTTTAGATTTTAGACCATTATCTTGTTCTCATCGATTCTTCCTTCAGTGGCTCCTTTATTTCAGTTTCAACCATCCAATTTATTCTAATAAATCTTAAATATTTTACTCTATCTTTGATTGACCATCTGGTCTCTAGTACCATGTCTCCAATGGCTTACTAGATGTTTCCTCATGAGAATCTTACCTCTTCTGTTCTGGTACCCTGAATAAGATTATATCACTACTCTATTCCCTGTAAGTGGCTGATGACTAAATCCTCGAGTCTTTTCTCATGTTATGTATTATGACATTTCCTTCTCATATCTGTTATTTATTGTCCAACTCAGGCCTTCTTTTCTCACAACAGGTTTACTGCCACAAACCCATTTATGACTTTCTGGGTTCCATTCCTTCTCCTTCTCTATTTCATATGCTTTTGCTAGAACTGTATTCACATGTAACTTTTATCATGTCCATTCCACTTTTTAATCACTTTTTCAGAAAGCCCCTTTTCAAGTTCAGGTAAAATGAGGGACTCTACATTTATCTAGTGGACTTCATTCTTCCCTTTTTCATTTGCTATCCTTTAAAGATTTGCACATGGTTACAGGTTTTTTTCTTCCCCAAATGATACATGAACACATTCTTCAAATGATTCTCAGAAGTTCCTTTCCTGTAGGTTATTCTCTTCTGGAAGTTTTCTTGTCTAATAGAGTTTGTTCTAAGGTGAGGAATGGAACCCCACATTTCTGTGAAGGGTGAGATTGATATGAGCTTTATAGCCAACAATCCATTTTAATTAATATTTGTGTTAATTTTAAGTCATACCTCTCATGACTATACTTGGGTAGTGTTTTTGTTTTCTCATAAATTAATTTATCTATATTAAATATAATCTTGTTTAATTTGGCCATTATTTCAACTAGAAGAATTCTTTTTTGGATCTTCCATCTGTTATCCTATGTGTGAATGTTCTCTCCCAATGTCATGGTCAACCCTCAGTTTGAATGATATCATTTATGTTTTCAGTTGAGTTTTTGATCATGACAATTAGGCCATATCACGGATCCAGGAGCACAGTATTAGATGTAGGATCCTATGATTGTTCAGGCACATGAGAATCTAGCTATGTATCATACCATTTGCATTTCTACCTCTTCTGAAAAATTCTTGATGAATTTGAGATAGCACTGAGTTCACAGAAGAGTACGTAGATCAGGGTTGATCCCTTGCTGTCCATGATAGAGTGGCTTTGGTGCGGGTTTTTATTCTTTCTGTCTAAATTTTTTCCATCTTTTCTTATAATCATAATGTTCTCAGGATAGTTCTACCTCCTCCAAGAAGCCAGCACTGCCTTCTCTCCTTTAATCCCAAGCATTAATTTTTAGTATAGAATACTAATTAACATTTAGCCTTCAGGTGCTTTGCATTCTTTGTACATTGCTTGGTATTGTGAATGGGCCAAGAGTGAAGAAGTGCACACTCGGTGAATGACTGTTGGATGGACGTTAAGTCTTGCCATCTGGATCGGACCAAAACCATAATTTCCTTGAGGAGAGTTGCTAGTCTAATAATTTTTTTTTTAGAGAGAGGGGGAGAGAGAGAATTTTTAAATATTTATTTTTTTAGTTTTTGGTGGACACAACATCTTTATTTTATTTTTATGTGGTGCTGAGGATTGAACCCAGCGCCTCGCGCATGCCAGGCGAACACGCTACCTCTTGAGCCACATCCCTGGCCCCTAGTCTAATAATTTTCTTCACTTTTTTTTTTTATCAAGGTAAAATTCATAGCCTAAAATTAGTGATTTTTAAAATGAACAGTACATTGCTTCTAGTTGTTTTAAACTCCTGCACAATGCATGGCACAGACCTGGGCACACAAAAGGTACTCAAATAGGCATTTGCTAACAGTGACCGATATGTTAATCTATCGGTTTCCTCCATAAGTGCATGGTGACTAATAACTAATTACTCATATCCTTTGAAACGGATTTACAAACATAGCTAGTGTTTTATTTTTGGAAACTCTTAAGTTGTGGACTGAAGGAAGCCTTATTCTAAAAGTATTAGATTCTCCCATGCTATTATTTGAGAGACAAAGAGCTCTTCTGGATGAGCAAATAGCACTTAGAAAGTATATTTCCATTTAGTAGCTCCAAAGTATTCTGCTTCAGATGTCTTCCTAGCTAATCTTGTCTGCCTAAGAGTGCTACAGTGATGGTGACAATAATGAAACAATATATTAATATGTTTTTGTTCCAAGATCCTTTCTAACACTACTACCACTTGGCAAAGGTATTTTATTTGCACTTTAGAGAATTAATGGCATTTAGCTGTCCCTTGTATTTCTTGATGCCTTACAGTTGACAACAGACCTGGTATAAGTAACCTTTATATTAGTGAAACAAAATACCTGAGATAATCAACTTATCAGGAGGAAAGGTTTATTTTGGCCCATGGTTTCAGAGGTTACAGTCCATGGTTGATTGGCCCCATTGTTTTGGCACATTGTGGCAGAAGCACGTGGCAGAGGCAACCTGTTTATTTCATAGCCAGAATGAAAGAGAGAGGAAGAGACTAACATCCTACCGTCCCCTTCAGGGGCACACCCCAACTAGGGTGTTGCTCATCCTACTAGGCTTCATCTCTTACAGGTTTCTACAATCTTGCATTAATGCCCAGCTGAGGACCAAGTCTTTACCACTTGTTCCAGATTTTCTCATCAAGGATTCAGTGATTCAGGTGGTGCTAGTGTTGCCTCCATTGTAAACATGCAGAAATTGATGTCCAGATATGATAAATTACTTGCCCAAGTTCAGCAGGTAATAAATATTGAGACTTAAATTCAGGTCTAGACTTCCCATGTCTTTGAATGTACCAAAGAAACTCCAAGCACTCAGACTTGTCCCATATCATAAGACATCAGTGGTCAGAGCCTCAGCCTTCTATTTTGGAATGCTGTTTTGGAGAGACAGTTTTAGAAGGAACTGTCTAGTCCCTCAACACTTAACCCCTTCCTACATTTCACCTTCACTCATGCCATTTCTCTCTTCTGGTACAACTTACATATTTCCTGTCTAAATCCTACTCAGATCCAAAGGTTCCTGTTTGGAGAGATTTTAGAAGGCCTCTGTGTCATGATTTGGTTTGAGGTCAGCACCTTGCCCTTCGTATGTCTCAGATGTGGAACAAGAACTCAGAACACAGTTATTCTAGAAATGTATCATTAGCTGAAAAAAAAAGCTGTCTTTAAAGAAAATTTGAGTCTTTTGCTAAGGAATGCACTGTCTGCTTCTGTGCACATGTTAACACTACCAAGCTCTGGTTTCCTCTGCCTTACCCCTTTAGCATTTTCTTTTGATTCTCAAGGGCACTTCCTTCTCTCATCCAGAACCACTACTTTAAAATATGCATTTTGCCTTTCAACGCTGTTATTTCTGATGCAAGTTTCAAAAATAAATAAATAAAAACAAAACTATTTTGGAAATCAAAACTGAATGCACATTCTTTTTTTTTTCCCTCCCCACATTCCTGCTGTTTGGATGCTAGTGTTAAATGCCCTTAAGGCAATGCGGATGCTGCTGAGAGGAAGGGTCTCCACCAAGAAATAGCAAAAATGAAAAGCCAAAATATTCATATCTTGCAACAGTTTAGTACACCAGCTTATTTTGATTGTCACAGGGGGAATCTTGGGACATACGTAGGGGAAACATCATATCTGTTTTCCTTGGGGAAATGAGATGTGAGATCTGACGAAGGTCCCAGAGCTGATAGAATCTAAGTCTCCTGGCTGTTAATGCAACTTTCCTTTCAACAGGGAACAGTGCCTGTTCTACGCCTTGACTTTTCCCACTGTATTTACCACAGGATCAGGCATCTGTGTCTGTGTTTGCTACTATGCTATCCTGTCTTTCTCCAGATGCAAGGGAATTCCAGATTAAGCTTATTTTTTTGTGTGTGGGGGGTATTTGGGGGAAGGACAGCAAGAAAAAGAATAGTAGCTCAATCTTGTTCATACTTCAAATATCTGGTTTGACTTTAAAAAACTCTTTTATTCTCGCGGATATTCTGGTATCCAGATAACATACTGATTGGAGAAGAAAGATCTTACTTCTAGACATACAACCCAAGGTAAAAGTAGAAATGAATGAATTTCCAAGTACCAGTGATATCCTGTGTCCTTTCATACATAGGCAGAGCAGGATTTATTTCTTCCTAGTTCCACCCTCAGATACAAAGCCACTCTGGAAAGACCCATATGAGCAATGGGAACTTTTACTGAAGAGGGTTTTATATAACCAATCACATGCTAATTAAGTTGGGTCCAAGATTTTTAAAAGTATATATGGCTAGAGAGGAAGAAATAAAGTTCAGAACAGTTTTAATAGATACTCCATACTTTTTACATAGGCAGGGACATTCAGCATATCTCTGTGTCTGCTGGACAAAATTGCCATGGTTGGTCATGTGGCTGAATTAGCACATTAATATGCCCTCAGAGAGGACCTCTGACAAGACTTTTACTCTCCTTATTAGCTCACATTTGCTGAGAATGTGCTAGAATTTCTGTAAGTCAAAACCAATGTGTTTATTATTCACCATTTCTGGTACATAAAATACTCAGGGGGCATAAGAATTGTCCTAAGGTACTTGAATGACTGTCATTTGTAGAAGGGGTCTACCTTTTTCTGGGAGAACTCAAAGTATGGGGTTAGGACCAGTGGCTAGAAGTCTCAGGGAGGCAGAATTTTATAAAACAAAAGAATCAAAGGTCAGAATTCCCTGACAACTGAATATGTGCAGTCCCTTGCCCTGCAGATAGATGTTTTAAATACAGACTGGAAGATCCCTTGGCATTTGCCATACAGATGGAATTTAATTCTTAATTTGGCAAATGAACTGACTATATGCTAAGATGCCCTCCAACCTTGAAATTATGAGATCATATGTGTCAGTAAGAAGTCAGATTTTGGAATTTGATCATTGGATCAGTAGCCATTTATCAGTCATCAAATATGGCATCGTGACATAAGATTCCATTGTGCCATTACTAATTCTGCAAGTCACTACATATCCACTGTCTATAGAAAAGGGGACCACAAGCAACCCTTGGCTGAACATGTCCCCAAATACAGATGCAGAGATGATGCATTGGTTTCTTTGAAAGCTTTCAGATTTTTCCTCTGATTTCTGTTCTGGTACCACTCCAAGATATATATATATAATATTTTTTTCTTCTCCATGGTATGCAGAAGTACATAGCAAATAAAAATTAACTGAGAAAGGTTTCCTTTCTTTAAGGAGAATTTGACAGCCCAGATCTGTCTCTGCCTCCACCTTTATCTCCAGCTCTTAACTACTTGGTAACTGGGAAGTCATCTCTGAATTGATAGCAGGAAAAGGCTTAATGTCGTGCCTCTCCTAGAGGTCTTTGCTTTTTCATGGGGGAATTCTAGATGATCAAAGAAAAATGAAGCAAAATGTTTACAAATTAGAAAAATTACTTACTAATTGTAGATCCTGACCCTGGAACTGGCAGACAAAGATCTGGGGGACAGGGAGAGTGTAAGGGAGAAGAGCCTTCCTGGCCTACAGATCATTTTCTAACCTAGTCACTTACAAGGCAAACTCGGATCAGAATTCACTGAAATGTGTTAATTTCAATGGTTTCCAAACAGGCACGCGGAGTAGAATTTATTTGTTGCAGAAACTGGGTTGAAAGGTAAATTGTGCCTTTTCCATGACTACCACACGTCTCTCCTGAGAGGGCCTCCTCTGATCCCTACACAAACACATCTTATTCAATGAGACATATAAAGATACCAAATGTATTCTCATGACATGGCCTCCATAAATCAACTGAAGCATCTTCAGTGATTTATGCTCTGAGAGCCCAGAGAATATTTATAATCCTGGAACATAGGAGGGCTTTTTGAGGTTTCTAGTGGTAGTTATTCTGGTTCATGTTAGACCAAATCACATATCTGCAGGGAAAGAATCTAATTTATACCTGATGATGTAATAGACATCTTGTTTCCCTAATGAGAGGTGGTCAAGCCCCAACCTACCCAACCCTGAACTCCTGAGAGAGAAAGATGAAAGGAGGAGGCAGCTCTCACTGTTTAGATCTGCTCTTAAAAAGGCTGCTTTTCATCTGTGAAGGAGCTATTTGGTATACAGATGACAAAGGTGTAAAATGACCTAGGACATTACAGGCATAAAACATGTTAATTCCTCTACAGAGATGAAATTAATTGAAATGATCTAAAATAATCTCACAGCACAGCCCTTAGACTCTTGCTATTCTTTGTTGGGTGGGAAGCATTTAAGCAAAGTTGTTTGCACAAAATTTCTTTGGAGGTTTTTGGATAAGATTCCCCCAAGAGTGGCAAAAGCAGAATGTACTGTGAACCCTGAATGTTCCTGTGAGTCTAAATATGACTTTTTCTTGCAAGAAAGCCACAATCCTCTGGGTATTAAGCAGAGCTGGCTTCTGGAATTCTTCAGTCAAGGATTACTAACTGCATGCTGTTTGAACTTTGGCTCCTTGGAAAATTAACGTGGGCTTTCTGGCATTCTGCTGTGTACATTTCCTTTTCAGAGCATAGAGAAAGTCATGAAGTGCACTGCACTCTCTGACTTTAATTTGTTGTAGACCAGATTGCTTAATTGACTAAATCTGAAGATAGAGTTGGTATAGTTGTTTGGGTTTATTCATCTTGTTTTGGAGATCTAGCTTAAGAGTTTTTCTGTGAGCACTTCACAACTTGGATCCAAACTAGCTTAGGAGTTTGAAAAGAAGGTAGACTTACTTACATGCAAAATCATAGCAAAAGGATAGTAACAGTCTTTCAAAACAGCAAATTCAGAGCTCCTTTTTCTAAGCACTTTGTATTTCTTGAACTTGTTTTTGAAAAGTTAGTATTTCTGTTGAATAAAAGAATGTATCTTACTATGAAAAATATCTAACAGCCTAATCAACACCATCTCTTCAAATATTGTCACCATTTTCATGTCTATGTCAATGTCACATATTTGATAATGTTTACGTAATAAAATATTATGAATATAAATAACTTGAATTTTCTTGGGTTAATTCAGCATCCACATGAAAAGAAAGTGGATTTTTATCCATATATGAATTTTTCTGTAACAGTATATTACAGGTACTATAATGATCATTTTCAAAATTTGTTAACACTAACATAGTTTGCTTCACAAAGTTTAGACAACCAGGTCTTAAATAAGATACTCTGATGTTAAAATAGGACAGTCTTTACAAATCAAAAGTCAAAGCATAAATTATACAAATTCAGAAGCATTGCATTAAACTATGTAATAATTGCCATTAATTCAGCCTCATGTGAAGTGCCTTTATGCATAGCCTCACCTTTACTGCAGAAATCCATTATGGTATACATTGTTGTTGCCCTGTTATGAATTAAGAAACAGTCTTAGTGAGTCCAGTACCCAAGGGTAAAGCTGGTATGTAGCAGAGGCTAGGACTTAAACCAAGGTCCCTGATTCTAAAGCCTTTCACTCTGCAGTATAAGATCTCTCCCTCCATCTGCACAAGAAAGCATTCTTTCCCACTGTACAGTACCATCCAAATGAACTCATTATTTCAAAATTCTAGTAATTTTGAGAGTTCTAACTTAATTGGCCAATAATGAAACATTTATCTTTCACCCACCTGTGATGTTTCAGGTGAGTTCTGTGAAGGTGGATGGTCATTTATTAACTACATGAAGGAGAGCATCTCTGATACCTTTATTCTGAAAGCATGAAGCAAGTATTTGTGGCATGTTCACAGTGGAAGTGTATATGCAGTCATAACATATTAATCAACAGTTAGCATACAAATTTTGTATTCCTATAATTAAAGTGGAATCATAGAAAGAGTAAATAAGGGTTTTAATTGAGTCTCACCTCTACATTCTTCTGGTCCTTGGCTAAGCTTCTTATGTCTTTGAATCTTCATAAAGCAAAATAAATAAATTAAAACAATACCCCTGAAGCATCTAGCACAGTGTCTGGTACCTGGTTGACTGAAAATAAAGCACTCTGCCATACTTTGCTTATTTTATTCTTCCAAACACCTGTGACCTCAACTGAATCTATAGCTGGGCATAGTCATAGCCTGCCTTGCTTGTTGGCGGCCTCTAAATCTGACACCAAGTAGCCACATTTGCTTCTTTAGCTATTTTTTTTCACATTTTGAAAATTTACAAGGTATATATGACAAAGGAAGAGGGCAGAATGTTTGTGATTCCCCATAGGAAACATTCTTTTTTCATTTCACCTCCAGGATCAAATGGTGGGGACCATGGCCTTGAGTTCTGATTGTTCAACCCACAAAGCAAATCTTTCCCTGAGGGGCAGAAAACTTGGTTTCCTCTGCATCTTCCAAAATTCATGCAGTTCAGTGGTTCCTTCCTCCTCAGCCACCGTACTCCTATATTCAGAATAGAAAAGGAGTATTATCTTCCTCAGGGCTTCAGATTCTATAGTTGTGAGATTCATATTCCACATCCGTTCCTGCATTATCAGCTCTGGTCATTGAAATTTCATAAATTGGATTGCTATGTATAAGGAATAACTGCCTTACCCACAATTGGAAAAAAAAAAAAAACCCGACCTTTTTTCTTCATTCTAGTTGCTCTAATTGTGACCTTATAATTTTTAAAAAAAAAACACCTCAAAAGATATAGAATTGGATTTTGAGTGCCTATACCACCTGATTGAAAAACAAAAATGTTGCATGCCTATTCTTTACTAACCATGGTGCCACGTTCTGTGCGGCAAGCCTGAGTAGCAGCAGTGAGGTGTAGTGGTTGAGAGAGGACTTGGTGTTGAACAGACTCAAATCCTAGTCATAGATCTTATCCTATAGCTGTTTGATGTTGCATACTTTGTTCAGTCTTTTTGAGCCTCAGTTTCCCTGTCTCTACAAAGGAAAATGATGATAACAATGTAACTAACAATCTCAAAGCTTATGGTGGGTTTATATAAACTAATGTGTGCAAAACACAATGTTTAATACTTGTTAAGTAATAAAAAATACTCAGTATTATCATAAAACGGAACATAGGGACTGGGATGTAGCTCAGTGGTAGAGCACTTGCTTAGCACATATGAGGCCATGTGTTTAATCCTCAGTGTTATCAGAAATAAAATAAAAAATAAAGTGAGATGTGGTCAAGGTGCCTTACTATCCTTTGAAGAAATAGCATGGACAACTGGAGGCTATTATCCTTTTATTAGCATACTACTTGTGTAAAATATATGATAAGGCTAACATTGAGACGCTGAGAATTCTAGTTTATCTTCTTAGGTATTAACTTCTTGGGACTGTTCTAACCAAGTACCACCAAATAGGTAGCTTAGAAAACAAATTGATTTTCTTCCAGTTCTAGAGAATAGTAGTCCAAACACAAGGTATCAACAGAGCTATCTATGTTCCCTTTGAAACTTAGAAGGGAAGGATCCTTCCTTCTTCCAGCTTCAGATAACCTAAGTGTATATTGGCTTGTAGCAACATAATGGCATTCTTTTGGTGTCTCTTCCTGTCATCTTCCCTCTAGTGTGCAAATTTCTCCTTTCTATGATTACAATGGCTGTATGTAATTAATGACCTTATTTTAACTTGATTACTATAAAAACTCTATTTCCAAATAAGACCAAATTCAGGGGTATGGAGGGACTAGAATTTCAACCAATTTTCAGGGGACATAATTCAACTCATAGCCAACATGTATTCTCAAATGTTGTATATAACCTTGAGCTCTGCTGGTGATGTTCCTTCACTCTTTTGGTATTTACCAACTCTTATTAATTCAATGTTTCAGGATTTTGGGGACATGCTTCATCTGTAGCCTTCAGATTTGGTAGAAATTTTTCATTCTGTTATAGATTCTTTTTTTTAAAAGATGTACACTTATTCAATGACCTATTTTACTGTCTTCTTAAAGTGCCCCTTTTATTTTATACTTTTAAAATTGAAAAATAATATGTGCTTATTATAACAACTCAGTAATATATAAAAGAAAAGCTAGCTACCTCTTCCTTGCTTTCTTCCATTTTCATCCTCTCCAATATTAAACCAATAGCATGGTGTCTGTCCTTTATGTTTTTTTTTTTTTCCCTGCTCAACCGTGTGCAAATATACCTTGTCATTCTTGGGTTGTTTATTTTTACAGAAAATGAGATTGTATCATATTCATTACCTTTCATGTTTCTGGGTCAACAGAGAAAAAGAACTGTTTCTTTTTTTAATAGTTGCATAATGTATGGGTATACTACAGTTTATTTTCAATTGTTCACTTACCAATGGAAATTTAGATTGCTATTTTTCCATTTCAAGCTGTAATGAATTTTGAGCAGAGGCAAAACTCATCCCTTTGTTTTCCTACTGTGCAACTTGAACAATTATTATTTTTAAACCCAAAATTTAAGTTCTTAACAGATACAGGAATATCCTGAGGCTTTCATAACATGATAAAAGAGCTGGCCCACCCATTGACACTTTCTCATCTTATGCCCTTATTGGTTAAGTGACAAAGAGGGAGCCAGAAACCAAGTGGGGAAGCTTCCAAATCTGGTTTGGAAGATTCTTTGAGCCCTTAATTTAATGATGCTTGAGTTTTACTAATTTGACGTCGCCATGTTGCTTTTGTAAGTCTGAAAATAGACTTCATGTGTCAATTTATTACACGGGTTATTGCCTGTTAGGCCGGACAAACAGGCTCTTCAGGGTTTAGGTTGTCTACAGAAATGTCAGTGACAGGCTCCTATTCATCATGATCTAGCTACTAGTTAGCATCATTCATATAAACTCATTCTGTTTTTAGGGCAAACCCAGAACAGATTCCTTATCCATTCTTGGGCAGTAGCTAGTTAGTCCATGTAGTGACCTGGGATAAACTGAGAGTTTAACTGCAGGAAATGAGTGTATAGGTCTATGTATTTTAACTGATGTAAAAATAGTGACTGAAATAGGGAAGGAGGGAGCATGGCTTACTTGGATATGGTACAGTTATTTTCTTATAAGCCCATAGTAAATATAAACAAACCTCAAATGGCATAGAAGGGAATAAAATGTCAAGTGAAAATCTGGAGTTCCATAATCTAATCCCCAGAGGTGGCTGCTAACCCATCCTATTTTCAAGATGTATTGTTAAGTGAGAAAACAAAAGTTCTAGAACATTATGCATAGTATACTGCTGTATGTATTGTGTGTTGATCTGTAATATTGTATATATATGTACTATGTGTAAAGGTACACTTGTACATGCACACACATGTATATTTACAAAGAAATTAGTCTAAAAAATAAAAAGGTATATAATGTTCTGGAACTTTTCATTTTCACTAAACAATACATGTTCAGCATATTTCCTTATCACTACTCATAGATCTACTCTATTCTTATCAGCTCTGCCTACCAATCCTGTTGGGTTGTTCCATAATGCTTTACCAGTCCCCCACTGATGGCACTCATGCAGATTTTAGTGTTTTGATTTTACAACTAATATTACAAATAACATATTTATAGGACTATCTTTGTGCAGTTATACATATTAAGTTTTAGATTGCTGGAAGCACACACACACACAAAAAAAACAAATAACCCAATCAGCAAATGGGACAAGGGCCTGAACAGACACTTCTCAGAAGATGATATACAATTAATCAACAAATATATGAAAAAGTGTTCATCATTTCTAGCAATTAGAGAAATGCAAATCAAAACTACTCTAAGATATCATCTCACTCCAGTCAGAATGGCAGCAATTATGAAGACAAACAACAATAAGTGTTGGTGAGGATGTGGGGAAAAAGGCACACTCATACATTGCTGGTGGGACTACAGATTGCTGCAGCCAATATGGAAAGCAGTATGGAGATTCCTTGGAAAGTTGGGAATGGAACCACCATTTGATCAAGCTATCTCTTTTCTCAGTCTATACCCCATAGACTTAAAAACAGCTTACTACAGGGACACAGTCATATCAATGTTTGCAGCAGCACAATTCACAATAGCTAAATTGTGGAGCCAACCTAGATGCCCTTCAGTGGATGAATGGAAAAAAATATGGCATACAATGGAATTTTACTCAGCAATAAAAGAGAATAAAATCATGGCATTTGCACGTAAATGGATGGTGTTGGATAAGATAATGCTAAGTGAAATCAGCCAATCCCCAAAAAACAAATGCCGAATGTTTTCTCTGATATAAGGAGGCTGACTCATAGTGGGGTAGGGAGGGGGAGCATGGGAGGAATAAATGAATTCTAGATAGATTGCTGGGTGCAATAGCACACACCTGTAATTCTACCTATTCAGGAGGCTGATACAGGAGAGTCACTAGAACCAAGGAGTTTGAGGCCAGCCTGGGCAACATAGTGAGACCCCACCTTTTTTTAAAAAAATTATACTGACCAATACATGTATAATTGTTATAACTTCTGTGATTTGGATCATGCTTCAATACTCACATAAAAATTTAAATTTGTATATAGTTTATTCTGGCATGATTTTTGTTTAGTTTTCTTCTCATTTAAAACTCTGATCTATATGAACATTTTGGGGGAATAACAAAGTAGGAATTAACTGTAACCTGTCCCTCCAGAGCCAACCAGTCATCCTAACATCAATCATAATTAAATCACCATCTCCCTGCCCCACCCTGACTTTGAAGGACTTCATTACCATATTCAGAATACCCATATACATTTAGGATCATCTGAAATGTGTATTTATTTTCATTTTTTCCATTTATATGTTACCATCCAACTGTTTCACAGCTCTCTAATACATTTTGAAATTTAGTAGAGTTAGTTTCTCTGTCCAAATTTTTTCCTGACAGTTTTCCTGGTCTTTATCATGAATTTATTTTCCATATAAATTTAGGTATGCTTTTGTTAATTTTCACTCCAAAGAATTATATTCACATTTTGATTATGATTACTTTTATTTTATGTTATTTTTGGCACTGAGGATTGAACCCATTGTTGCTCTGCTACTGAGCTTCATCCTCAGCCCTTATTCTTATTATTCTTTTTATTACAAGATAGGGTCTCACTAAGTTGCTCAGGCTGGCCTTGACCCTGCAATCCTCCTGCCTCAGCCTCCAGAGCTGCTGGGATTACAGGTGTGTTATCCCACCCGGCTAAAATGGCAGCTTCATAAATATCTAGTCCTCTCAGGATAAAGCATGGCCTTCTTTTCAGTTCTTTTATGATCATCAATGAAGATTTGTGTTTTTCTTCACACAGGACCCCAAAACTGCTTATTTCCCCACAAGAATTCTTCCTATTTTTTTTAAAATCATAAATGGGTAGGGAATTTTCCTTTTAGTTATCTACTGGATTGTTACTTGTTAAAAGGAAAACTATTGACTATACTATGTATGTGAACAATTTACTCAATCCTTGACTTAATTCTTAACAGTTTTTCAGTTGATTGTCTTGAGGTTCCCAGGTATAAAGTTTGTTATATGCAAATAATGGTAATTGTTGCCTCTTCTTTTCCATTATGAATATTTATTTTCCATCTTAATACATTATTTGTATACTGTTATAAAATAAAGACAGTAGTATCTTTTGTTTTCTACATCACATAAGTTAACATTTTCAAACCGCAGGTAACAACCTACATGTGGGTCATTAAGCTCATACATTGTATTATTATCAGAAGTTTTAAAAATCACATAAAATAGAATAAAAATGCAGCATTACATACAGTAAGCATTATGAATCTTATGTTCCAGATTGTATGTGTATGTGTGTGTGTTTGTTTACCAGATCATAGCTAAAATCAATTTCTTACTGCAGATTACAGCAAAAAAGTTTGAAGTATATATATATAAGTGTTTTCTTTCTGGAACTTACAAATCCTTTTCCTTTGGCAATTGGAAGACATCCCTTTCTCTTGGCTCCTGTTAAGTAGAAGGAAGAACTGCAAATTCACAACTTCATTTTCTACCTACCTTTCTGACCACTTAGGTATCTCAGTTTTTTCAAGGAAGTAAAAATAGGTGAGATGTAATCAGAACACAGTCCCTTGAAGGTTACCTCACCTGTCATTTATAGACTGCCAACCAAGCACAGAGGGGTGTTATAGAAGGACTAGGAGTAAAAGTCATGGTGCTTATCTTTGTGGGGCTGCTTTCAGTTCTGTTCCTTTATGCTTATTCAGATACTTACATTTAGTCAAATATTAACACTTCAGTTCATAATGTAAAAGTGCTTTATTATAAAAGCAGACATCAGGGCTGGGGCTCAGCGGTAGCACACTTGCCTGGCATGTGTGAGGCACTGGGTTCGATTTTTAGCACTGCATATAAGTAAATAAAGGTCTATCAACAACTAAATAGATATTTTAAAAATAAAATAAGAGTAGATATCAGGGAGGTTCAAATTTCCATTTTAACATTTCCATTGACAGTTATTCAATAGTAAAAATGTGTGAAAAATTTTTCAAAAATTAGGAAATAATGGCTATCATTTGTTTTTCTTTTTTTTCTTTATTCTTAGTTTTCTTTCCTTCTTGTCTTTTTTAAAAAAGACATTGCTTTTATGTCTTTGTATGTGGATAGCTGTCTGCATGCAGAGTGTGAGGCTGGCTGGGGAACTAGTGTCTCCTGTCATGCCCTGAGCTGCAGGAACTGTTCACCATCCACATGACCAAGTTAGCTCTTCTTTTTTTGCAGGAGTAGGAGACAGTACAAGGGATTGAACTCAGGGGCACTCGGCCACTGAGCCACATCCCCATTCTTATTTTGTATTTTGCCATTCTCTTGCATCGTCTTCCCTTACACAATTCTGGTAGTATCTGACACTGCCCACTCAGCACCACACCCCTGTGACCGGATGAGTAAAACACGATATCATGCTCACTTACTTCACATTTGCAATCATTGACCTCCAGTGATGTTCACCAGTTGCATTACCCTTACTAGTCCCCCTTCTTCAGGAGGACCCTTTCATCCCTGCTTTCTGCTCACCCCTCAAACCTCTAGAACCTCTCTCCATCCTCAGTCTCAGCTGGTGACTTTGCTTTATTTTAATGGGAAGTAGAAGCAGTGCCATAGGATCTCATCATCACATCTTCATACCTACCCATCACATCCTCATACCTGCCCATATTCTCTGCCTTCTCTCCTGTAGCTGCATGAAGGGCCCATGTTCTCTCTTAGCCAGCCTCTCCTCTTGTGCATTAGATCCATCTCCTCTTGCCTACTCAGAGTGTTGCTGTAGCAATTCTCTCTTTCTTACATCACCAGTTTCCACTGAATCATTCTCATTTGCAGTATAAATATCCTTTTATTTCTCCCATGTTAGAACATCCTCTGTGGATGCTTCCTCCTCCTCCTTTTATCCATTTCTCTTTTCCATTTCTGTGGCATCCTTTATTCGTTTGTGCCCCGAATACCTTTAATGGTATGATGAAGCCTAAGGAATTTGTCTCAGAAAAAAGTTTTTAAATGCTTCAGAAAACACAGGACTAAAAAGAAATACATGATATAGGGATACGGTTATCAAAACAACATTCAACTATTGTGATATGGAAACATGTTTTTACTCATGTACTAAATAATACATTTAATATACAAGCAAGCTAAAGTTCAATTTTATTTTTTTTCAAATAAAAATAAGTCATATAACTGCAAAAGTTCTCTCCAGTTATTGGTCTCTCTTGCATTTATCTATTTCACCAAAGATTGTATCATCTTATGAGAGTTAAGAATTCTCTTGATCTGTTAAAGTTTTGTTACTTAAACAACGGAAATCATCTTCTTGCATGAATTGATTGGCAAACATGAAGAAAGGAATACTGGGAAGCAATGAAGTGATCTGAGTTGCCACTGGAAGAATACATAACTGTTGTGGTTAGATCTTAAGTGACCCCACTAACCTTCTGTGTTAAAGGCTTGGTCAGCAGCCCACCATGCTGTTGGGAGGTGGTGGAAACGTTAGGAGGTGGGGCCTAGTGGAAGGACATTAGTGAGGTGTGCCCTTGAAGAGCATATTGGGACCCTGGCCCTTCCTCTCTTTGTGCTTCCCAGCTACCATGAAGTGTAACTTTGCTCTACCAGATGCTCCCTACCATGTTGCTCTGCCTCACCCCAGACCCAGAATCAATAGAGCCAACCAGCAAGGGACCAGTACCTCTGAAACCATGAACTCAAATAAACCATTCCTCCTAGTAAGTTGATTTTCTCAGGTATTTGTCACCGCGTTGGAACGCTGACTAACACGGCCGCTGAGCAACTCTGAGCACATGTGTCAAGACTTGCCAGCCACATTTATCTGAATACTTACAGTGCAGGAAATCACAATCACATGAGATCTACTTAGTGACACATAGGATGCTATCAGTTTAATCTACTAGTGAGCATGATATTCTGAGATTTCTGTACCAATTGTAATGGGTATGACTATATCCACTATTTCCGTGGGTCACAAAGTAAATAGATACTGCTGATATTAGTAATTAATGAAAATGCTAGATTAGTTATAGAGTAGTCGAAATAAAGATGGAATTTTTCCATTTAAATCTCTGAATTCTCTCAGAGATTATTATTTGAGAATTACTTGGGGTTCCTAACTTAAGAAGCCCTGTTTTTTTATAACACGAATTCCTTTAAAAGTTGTTCCATTTTCTTCGTTCTACTTCTCTCTTGCGCTCGCTCTCTCTCTCTCTCTCTCTCTAAAGTTGTAGTTGGACACAACACATGTTTTTTAAAAAATTATTTTTTAGAAGTAGTTGGACATAATACCTTTACTTATTTATTTTTATGTGGTGCTGAGGATCGAACCCAGGGTCTTACACGTGCTAGATGAGCACTCTACCACTAAGCCACAATCCCAGCCCCAACACCCTTATTTTATTTATTAATTTTTATGTGGTGCGCAGGATCGAGCCTAGGGCCTTGCACATGCTAAGGCGAGCATTCTACCACTGAGCCACAACCCCAGCCCCCTCTCTCTTGCTCCATTAAGCCCACTTGATCAGGCTTTTGCCCACATAATCCACTGACGCTGTTCTTACCAAGGCCACCAGTGGCTTCCATGTTGCTATGATGACAGATCTTGCTCACATCAGTAGTATTTGACGCAATTGATCATTCTTCTTGGTACATTCTTATTTAGTTGGCTTCAAGGATATACACTGTCTTAGTTTTCCTCCAGCCTTTTTGGAGATGGGATCTAGTGGAAGGAACTTAGGTCATGGGGGGCATACCCTTGAAGGGGGATGTCAGGAACCTAGCCCCTTCCTCTCTCCTCAAGAGAGAAGAGAAGGAGAAGGCAGAAAGTAGAACAACTTTTAAAGGGAATTTTGCTTTAAAAATCAGGATTTCTTAAATTAAGGTTCCCAAATAATCCTTGGATAGAATTCATAGAGCTCACTAATTGAGATGGAAAAAAACATTACATCTTCGACTACTCAGTTCTCTGATACTTATGCTGATTCCTCAACTCCTGACTGCTAAATCTTGGAATGAGCCGACTCAACCCTTCAGTTTTGTGTCTGTGTGCATTCTTTATTGGTCTCTGCCAGCTTAGAGGCTTGACATGCCCACTGTATTCCATTGCCCCTCTAAAATTGTAATTCCAGCTTCACCCCTGCTCTCGAAGGCCAGATGCCTACTCACTGTCTCCATTTGGTTACCTAATAGGAAAACCAACTTGTCGTGACCCAATCTGGGTTCTCATTGTTTTTTCCAAACCTGCTTTTCTTGTGCTGTTTCCCTCCCAGCCATAGCAGCTCCATTCTTCTAGGTCAAACACACTGGAGTCATGTTTAATTCTTCTTTCTCTCACATCCCACATTTAATCCATCAGCAATTATTGTTAGTGTCAAAATTTCTTGGACGTTGCTGTTTTCTGCTGTCTCAATGTCCATCCCCTCTAAGGCCTCTTCCCTGAAATATTGTCCCAGCCTCCTCATTCCTCTTGCTGAATCTTTTTTCTACCCTTAAATTAGAAAGTTTACAGATCTTACAAGTTCCCTTGAATTCAGAAGAAACATACGCTGTGCCGAATGAAATTCAGAACCCTTACAGGTATTGCTAATGTGTGCGATTCCACTGTGATGGGTGTTTTCCTGTTAAGTGCCTTACAGAATTCATTCAGCAGCTAAATTATGAACCTGATAGGATTTTAAATACAGCCCTACAGGTTTGTTTCCCATAGAAAGATGGTTTCAAAAGCAGAGCATCTCAATTTAGGAGCTTATTTTTTTTTTAATGTTGAAATAAAATTGTGACCTACATCCCTCAAATATTAAGGGATTTTGTTATTTCTGTTGTGTGACTGCCAAGCACACAAAATGTGTTCACTAATAGCCATGTCCATCTACTGTTCATTCTCTGTTACAGAACCAGAAAATAATAGAAATGCCTCAAGTAGCTTGGAGTGCGAGTAACTTCTTAGCAATTATTAATTAGGTCACTTGTTCAATAAACACCATTGAATGGTTTTTATGTGCCAGGCGCTCCAGTGGGTGCTGGGGATACAAAGATGAACAAAAACCATTGAATATCATCAGAAATCACAATAAGTGGGAGGTAGGTGGTAAGTACTAGATCCAATAACAGCACAAAGTATAGAATTTTCAGCCCTTTAAAATGCACGTCTCTTATTCATTCAGGGATTCAGAAAATGTTTTAGGGACTCCCACCTTATAAATAATTGCTTCCATCATTATAAATAATTGCTTCCATCATGTTACACCTGTTCCCCGTAGTCGCATTTATGTGTATGCGTAGGTGCGTTAGGAGCTTTGAGAACATGCGCATACCACATGCATATACGCATGTAACATACCCGAGAGTTTAAAAACCAGTTCCCCTGAGTGGAGATGAGTTATAAATGATGGAGAATTAATCAGCATAACAAAATACAGCATGCTGCCCAAGTGTGTTAAAGAATTAACTTTGTTCTTAAACTTACTTTACTAAAAACAGGTTACACAGAACTCAGAAATAATTTCCCAATCTCCCTCCTTTTATTTAAGAGATAACTGTGACCAATTTGAAGGTGAGGAACTTTCTTTAAATTACCCAAATGATCCACAGAAGGATTAGGAATCGAATCCAAGTTTCCGCTTCAGTCCTGTGCTCCTTCTTCCACTCTGTCAACATGATTTCACAGGCTGATGCTTTAAAACAGCTTTTCCAGGCTGGGGTTGGGGCTTGGTGGTAGAGTGCTTGCCTAGCATAAAAATATAAATAAAATAGAATTTTAAAAGTTTCTGTTTAGAAAACAAAACATACAGACAACAACTGCAGCAACAATAACAAAAAACCCTCAGCTTTTCCCATCAGAATTGTGTAGGAAAATCTGAGATGGTGTGGCCAAGAATTGATATTTTATACTTGAAGAATGGAATGCCAGCTAGACACGGGCCTGGCTTCTGACCAGGCTCCCCGCGGTGGCTACAAGGAAACGCTAAGCTGCAGCAAGGGGTCACACGGGGTCATGGGCTTGCCGCCAAGACTGGGAGCAAGGCCCAGGAGTTCAGATGTGTCTGCAGGAGACCTAGTACATAAGGGAAGAGCAAGATGAGATGTAGGTCTTTAAGGACAGCCTGCCCTAAGGAGCTGAGATGACAAGTGAGGGGAGGGTCTGATGGAAAAGTCTTGGGATCCTCTGGGACTTTAGAAGTTGGAGTCAGGCTCAGAGTGGAAGCAACAGGCAGCCTGGGTTGGGGTGGGGGCCAAACGCATAGCCTAGGGCCTAACCTGCAGTTCAGTTGTTTGGTTGAGCGCAGTTGCTATCAGGTACTCTCCCCTCATCACAGTCCCACCTGTTGTCTCACACCCACTCAGACATGTCCTCTGTAAGCCTGGGCTTGCTCTTTCTTCAGAGTTCTGAGTATTGCATAGCTGGCCGGGAGCAAGCGTGGTTCTTTGACATAAGGTGCCAATCCTCATAAACTCACAAAGATGAGTGTGGATAAATTCCAACTTGAAGTTATTTTGCAACAGGCTATGTCAACAAACCTTGGGTATCGACTAGGTGTGGTCCTTTAGGAATCCACTCAATATTTTATGAAACTGCCTTGCAAAGTTCAGACGGTCTCAAAATCAGTGGAATAAAAAAGAGGGTTTATGATTTTCACCAACTATGTGAGTCTACAGAAGACACCTGCCTTAATAACTATCTTTTTGAAAGCTCCTTTCTTGAAAACTTTTAAAAGTTTGTTCTAATTAGTTATACATGACAGCAGAAAGCATTTTGACACATTATACACAAATGAAGCACGACTTCTCCTTCCTCTGATTGAACATGGTGCAGAGTCACACTGGTAGTATAATCATACATGTCTGTCTCATTCCACTGTCCTTCCCATCTCCACAGCCCCTCCCCTCCCCTTACTCCCCTCTGCACAATCCAAAGTTTTTGAAAGCTCTGAATGTCAAAAAACATGAGACTATACATGCCAAAGGTCTGACATTAGAAACATATAAATCTCATAAACCCCTGCCCTTGCACTGGGAAAATTTTATATTAACTTGCGGTGGTCAGGACAATGTCGACCCAAAGAGGTCCACATACTAATGTGTGGGTGAATATGTATCTTAGGCTATTTTCTGTTTCTATAACAGAATACCTGAGACTGGGTAATTTATAAAGAAAAGATATTTATTTTGGTACACAGTTTTGGAGACTAAGAAGTCCAAATCAGGTCTCAGCATTTGCTTGGCTTCTAGTGAGGGTCTCATACGTACCACTTCAACTCATGGTAGAAAGCAAAGGATCACAGGGAGAGAGGAAACAAGACAAAGTTAAAGAAGACAAATTTACTTTTCAAAAAATCTACTCTTGGGGTGACTGATCCATTCTACGAGAGTGAGAAGTCACCCACAGGAGAAGTGCATTAATCCATTACTGAGGGCTCTGCGCACCCCCACCCCCACCCAGATACCTCTAGGTTTAGCACATGAATTATTGGAGAACCTACTCAAACGATAGCAGTTTAGTTTCATGACAAAGGAGAAATAAGTTTGCTAAAGTTGGTTGACCTTGATTGGGCATATTACCCTGGATTAGCCCAACATAATTACTGCTATAGTTGGGATTGTAAGGGTCCTCCAACGGTCCATGTGTTAAAGATAGAGTTGGGCTACTGGAAAGTGGTAGAGCCTTTAAGAGGTGGGACATAATGGGAGGCTCTAGGATCCTCAGAGGCATGCTGTTGAAATGAGTCGTGGGACCCCAGAGGCTTCCTCTTTCTCTTTCTTGCCATGAGATGAGTGTTTTTGCTTTGCCACATGCTCCCACCATGTTCAGCCCACCGTGATGTGCTGCCTTGCCCCAAGCAACAGAACCAATCTGAATCCTCCAAAGCTGTGAACCAAAATAACTTTTCTCTTTATACATTTATTTATCTCTCGTATTTTGTTACAGTAACAGAAAACGAATACAGGGTCCTGTAAGAAGAAGAGGGAGGCAAAATAGAGAGAAACAGAGAGAGGTCAGTATGAGAAGGATTCATCCTGACATCACTTCTTTGAACAGAGAGGAAGGGGACTGTGAGCCAGGGAAGGCAGGTGACCTCTAGGAGCTGGAAAAGGCAAGAAAACAGATTCTTCCCTAGAGCCTCTAGAAAGAACATAATTTTATTGACATCTTAATTTTAGGCCAGTGAGACCCACTTTGGACTTCTTACTCCCAGAACAATAAACTAATAAATCAGTGATGGTGTAAACCACTAAATTTGTGGTGATTTGCTTCAGCAGCAGTAGGAAACAATGCACTCTTAGATGACAACAGAGTGACTGAGGCATGATACATCAGTGTGGCTCATCTCCTGTCATCCATGCTGTTTTAAACCAAGGTTCACCATTTGATGTTTATAATTAGGTATTTGCAACAGCCTTCATTTTTGAAATGATGCATTGTGGCTTGTTTCCAAAGGATACTGTTGGTGAAACAACTTCCTAAACTAACCAAGTTTTATATTGGTCAAAGCTAAGAGTTCTTAAGTCTGCCTCTCAATGTTTTGAAGACCCATCCTAACCTAGCCACTTGGCACTATTTCGTTTGTCAGTTGTGATCATGATCATAAAACACAGTTGTATATTTAATTGGAAATTCTTTTTTGGTCAACAGAGAATCAAAATACAAACAATAATGAGATCAGTAGATGTCTGAGGTTACTTCCAGGACTCCAGACTTGTGAAGTCAAAAGGAATGTAAAAATGAAGTCTTTTTACAGTTGTGCTTTTAATTAGTATTCACAAAGAAAAAAAAGCACACATCTGACACCTAATAATTCCTAAATTGGTGTGACATTTAATGAGTTACCATAATAGGATTGCCAAATATATATAGGAGGAGCTGATTACAAGGCGTTTAATGTGGAAATCACAACCTTTACAAGATGGTTCGTAGCCAGATTTTTTGGGTGTTCATCCTTGGCAGGAAGAAAAAAAATGAGCTCGTTAGGAATAAAGTTTTGTTTGAAGTTTCCAAGTTCTGGTTTTTGATGTGAGGAGAAAAGTTTAGGTTTGTGTAGTTGTTTTTTTTTCCAAATTGCACTAAGAAATGCTTCTCTTCAGGCGATCTGGTTTTAATGTTTTCTTTAGCCATGGCTAGATCCTGGTCCTTAACAGTGTGTATGAAGGACTAAGGTACAAGGTAAGGGGAGCATTGATGGGGGAGGGAAGAAAAAGGGGAGAGGTGAGCAGGACCTGAACTGTCGTTAGAAAAGAGAGGTGCCCAGGGTAGAAAATACAAGGAGGTGCTCACCCTCTGGAATATGGCAAGCTGTGCCGGCACCAGGCAGGATTCTAAGGGTGCTTCTTAAAAGTGCTTCTAAAAAGCGTGAGTGCCTCTGAACTTTTTGCTCCCAAGGAGGCCTCACTTGCCTCAGTAATCTCACTCTGGAGGTAAGGACTTGGTTGATGGTGCTGTAATGAGGATGTAAGCTTGCCTTTAGCTTAGAAGTCAGACTTTATCCTAGGTCTCCTCATACATTCAATACCACCCCTCTTTGGAAAACCCTGGACCACGAGAGAGAATTCACAGAAGGCTTAACCTTCGATGGCCCCCGATAATCCAGAATCGAATGCTATACCTCCTAGGAAGCACACCTCCCACGGCTACCCTGGTCAAGGTTCAAGGCCCACCCTTCAGGAGTGCTAGACCCTACCGCTGGCTCCATTTGAAATCACACCCTCCATGTGGAATAAAACTTCACGGAACAGAGATTCACACAGCTCTCCAATATACCTTCTGATTTCAGGAAAACTTTTTTATCATTTTGCTTGAATTTGTTTTGCACACATAGAAACATTTTTGAATTTTACAAAATCTGTACAGAATCAGAGTGGTGATGAGGTGAACATGATATTTTCATCACCGGACATCCTGCCTTTGTTGTTTCTGGCTATTGTGCATGGGGTCGCTTGCATGAAATACTAACACTACACAGAACAGATATCATGTAGAATTTATTTGGAAAAGTATTCGTATGCAATTATGTAGTGACATACACACAATGCCTTGAACGTGCATCTGATAGCTTAGGCTAGGCGTCTGTCTGCATGCCGCATAGCGACCGCTCTGGTATGTGATGCTCTAGGTATTTACAGAGCCAGTGGTCAGGGACCATCCCTGGGATTACATAACAGTGGAAGCTCTCTGGTTAGGACAGTGGCCTTATTAGAAAGGGAAAGCCTCTGGAGTCCAATAGTTGGCATCAGCCTATTTTCTTGCAGAGCTGAGACAGCTTTCTGCTAAGCTTGCAACAAAGGGAAGGAAATGGTTCTCTGGAGCCATTCAGATTTGTCTCTTGCCAGCCACAGGTTTACTGTTCTCGTTAACTGGTTGTAAGCACTTTGGGAGGAACTTTGTGTCTTCCATGGTGCTCTGCCTGTGGTTGAATGCTTAGTACACATTCATCGACTGAACGAGTGAGTTCAATCAATACTGATGCCTGCTGTATTTTAAAAAAAAAAATCCATATAGGTTTTGTGGCAACTTGAAAACATGGGCCATGTCTCCATAAGGGCAAACCCGTATTTTGGCAGAGAACAAATCACTGCATATGGTCGAGGGTGGGTGTTGTATCCAAATGTGGAAATTGGTATCACCCTTTTTCACCAACCCTTTTCACTTTTGTTTCAAAACATTTGTTTTTGCCACTTTGAGAGGAGGAGGTAAGACAGAGGACCTTAGTTATCAGCGCATTGAGGTTTCCACTAACTTTCTCTTTAATGCCCTTCTAGTTGTGAAGTTTGTGGGTAAACCATAGCGTTCATTTCAGAAATAACTCTTTTTGTCTAGATTGGGTATTCAGAATAACAGTGGTAGTTGTCACCCTTCTCCTTGGTATCACTAAAACGTCTTTGAACAATGACTGTGTTGGCCCTGTACGAAGTTCTTATTTAGCCTCCCATTCTATGTGGCAATTATATTTTTTAGCCCATTACCACCAGAGGTGTTCCTTTTATGGGTGAATTCCTTATGCTCCAGAGCTGTCACACGAAGGGATCCTGCTGAGAACCAAACAGGTATTTCTCGTATCTTCCCAGAGTCTCCCAAGTTCGCAGTCATCTTTTCAACTTTATAGTTTCATTCTTTCATAACAGAGAGCTATTCTGGATATTCAAAGGGTGTGTGATTGAAACTCAGCCTGTGCATATTGGTTAACATTGTATGCGTGTGCCTACATCCTGGCTGCCTTCTTATTGAAGGATTTGTGTAAAGAATTCTATATTTGACTTGTGGGTAAACAGCTTTTGTGTAATCAGAAATACACAAACATATTTCTAAACGTATCTATTTAATTTTGAAACACTAAAAAGCTTACTAAGGAGAGTTGATGATTCTATACCAGAGAATCATTTTCAAACTTGGATACTTTTGACATTTTGGACTGTCATTCTTTGTTGTGGGGGCCTGTCCTGTGCATTATAGGGCATTTTGCAGAATCCTGGCTTCTAACCATCAGATGTTAGTAGCATCTCCCTAACCTCTCTTCCATTGCTCAATTTGTGAGAATGAAAAATGTCTCTGGATACTTCTAAATATCCTGAGTCGGGACGGGGATTGCCCCTACTTGAGGAACTATATTCTAAGCTCATGGTTAAAAAGTCTTACTGTGCACTAAAACACACATCTGGTGCTTCCTCTGTGGCTCTGCCAGTTGCAAACATTGCCAATACTTTGGTTTTCTGTGTTAGCTGTGAGTGATCACTAAGTGCTGTAGAATCCTTAGATAAATATAAATATGCACTATTTCTTACTTTCAACAATTTGTAATCAAGATAAGATTTTTAGTTGACTCTTTAAAAACTGATGATAGTCTTTTATTGAATGTTTTTATTCCATGAGAGCTCTTTTTTCCCAATGGAAATCATTTAAAATAGCAAAAATAATTTTATGCTTTACAGTCTTTCATTCTTTCAAGCCTTCATAGGAATATAGAATAAACTGGTCCAATATATATCTTTCTTGATTTCTCATGTATTTCTAATTATTTGCTTTTCTCTGTAACAAATAGAGAAGGGTTATAACAGGAAATCATATAGAAAGGGATCCTCAGTCTCTCATTTTATGCTTTTAGGAGAGTGTAAGGAATATAATTACATAAAAAGGCTGAAAAACCTTAAGAAAGGACCGAGAAATAAGTAAACTAGCCAAAAGTAAAAATTTACCCAAAGTTTTCTTTCTTCATAAATTATCTGGTTAATATTTTTCAAGCTTAATACCTGTTACTTTCCTTCTAAAATATTCATAGATCTTTTATATTGATTTTTTTGCATCTTAATTTTTAAAAATGGGAAAATATCTAAGATACCAGTCTGTTTTCATTTAAGACACAACCCTAGGACTATAAGGAAATTTGAAAAGATGCCAGGGCATGAGATTTTACATCCTGCTTCAGAAACTTAGTTCTGTGCCTTAAACCTCTGCTGTCTTGGTCAGGAAATACATTCTTATTTTTGACTTAAATCTCTCACTCTAGAGGGAAGTGTGTATTTGAGGTTGGGTTTTTTTCTCACCCTGCTGTAACTGCAGAATCGCTGTTCCCCTGGTCAACAAATTCAACATTTCTAGAAATTAGAAGAATGTTAATTAAAACTACACTGAGATTTACCTCACTCCAATCAGAA
The DNA here is from genome assembly GCF_052094955.1 of Ictidomys tridecemlineatus. NCBI lineage: Eukaryota > Metazoa > Chordata > Mammalia > Rodentia > Sciuridae > Ictidomys > Ictidomys tridecemlineatus. The sequence goes on along the minus strand of NC_135483.1, from coordinate 122,983,016 downwards.
TGGCAACTATCAAGACTACAAGAAACAATAAATGTTGGTGAGGATGTGGGGGAAAGGGCACACTCATGCATTGCTGGTGGGACTGCAAATTGGTGAACCACTCTGGAAAGCAGCATGGAGATTCCTCAAAAAAACTAGGAATGGAATCACCATTTAACACAGTTATACCACTCCTTGGTATATATCCAAAAGAGTTAAAATCAGCTTAGTAAATGATGCAGCCATATCGATGTTTATAGAAGCTCAATGTACAATAGCTAAGCTATGGAGCCAAACTAGATGCCCTTCAACAGATGAATATATAAAGAAAATGTGATATACACGATGGAATATTACTCCGCCATAAATAAAAATGACTTTAGGACATTTGCTGGTAAATAGAAGGATCTGGAGACTTATCACGCTAAGTAAAATAATCAAATCCCCCTGAACCAAAGGTCAAATGGTCTCTCTGATATATGGATGCTAACACACAAGGGAGGAGTAGAGGGAAGAATAGAAGTTCATTGGATTAGACAAAGAGAAATGAAGGGAAAGGAGGGTGATGGGAATAGGAAAGACAGTAGAATGAATCCGACATAACTTTGTGTGTGTGTGTGTGTGTGTGTGTGTGTGTGTGTGTGTACCACACTGAATACACCACAGTGAATCTCAACATTGTGTACATCCTCAAGACTGGGATCCTAATTAGAATAAGATATACTCCATATCTATATAAATATGTCAAAATAGACTCTACTGTCATATATAACTAAGAAGAACAAAACCAAAACAAAACAAAATAAAAAAGAATGGCTATTCCCAGCTCTTGAGTTTGAGCCATTCACATTCTTACAGCACGTTGTTTAAAAATTTCCCTTGGCTTTCCATCTCCAGATGAGTTGATCCAGATTTCCTTTCCGTGATCTTCATAAACTCCTTCATCATCTGCAGCCCTCCCTCCCTTCCTCTGAGGTCTTCACTTTCCTTTGAATGGCAGATCCCTGAAACCACAGGGCAGGGGGTGCCCAGAGATACCTTGGAAGGTCTATACCTGGAGCACATGTTTAGTGTCCTGATTGGCTTTAAGCTGCTCTTCATCTTCAGTAAAACCCTCTTTTCTTTATCACCAGGCAAAAAGTTCAGCTTCTCTTTGCCTTATAAATACTCCCTGCGTGATGTCTGCTTTCAAACTTTCCAAAGCCCTCGAGTTCACCACCTCTCCCTAAATATACCACTCAATCTTAAAGGTCTGGGAACACAGAAATTGGCAGTAAATGAGCTCCTTATTTTCTATTTGTTTGTTTGTTTGTTATGCTCTGTGTACCCTAAAAGATCCTTTGGCTTAAATCAGACTCTCTCCTGGTGCCTTTGTTCCTGCCCCCCCTCTGTCTTTCCTCCCCAGCCTTCCCCCCACCCCCCCTTAGATTTTGACAGCAGCAGATGCCCATGCCATCCTCACCTTCTCTTCCTGCAGTTTTTTTTTTCCTAACCAATGGCACCAAGCTATGTTTCGAGGACAAAATCCTCTTGAATAAAATTTGAGAACTTTTGATCCAGCTGTGACCCCTTTGAAAAACCAACGCAGGATGCTCTTTATTGCTGTTTGTCATATTTGCTATTATCTCTACTCTACCTCAGTTTCCTTTATTTAGAAACTGTGCGCTGACCTGATTGAAATATTCTTAGCCCACATGCATTCACAGCGGTGCCAGCATTTGAAGCAGGACTTGACTTGTTGTAGGATGCCTTGCCGAGACCTGGAGAGGTCTGAGCCACCTAGCTCACTCGGCTGAAGGAAACTGCAGAACTGGCAGGAAGGTTTAACCAATCTTTGAAGTCATTTTTCTTCTTTCAAATTAATCCAATATTTGATTTTTAAAGGCATAGTCTAAATGCAATATAGTATCCTGAATTGGCTCCTGGGACAGAAGAAGGATATGGGTAGAAAAACTGGTGAAATCTGATGAAGACTAGAGGTTTATTAATAACAATGTGCCAGCGTCAGCTTTTTAGTTGTGACAAACGCACCTTGCTAATTTAAGATGCTAACATTAGGAGAAACTGGGTGAAGAGTATATGGGAATTCTCTTATCTGTGCAACTTTTCTATGAATCTGAAATTATTCCAAAATAAAGTTGATTTTAAGCAATAGCATATCTCCCCACCCCACCTCCCCGGGGATTAAACCCCGGGGCTTTGTGCATGTGAAGCAAGCACTCTACTAACTGAGCTATATCCCCAGCCCCTCATGTCTTTTTCTATAAAGCAATTTGAGTTACTCCCCTGTATATTTTTGGTGGTCAGTATATTAAGGACTTGATTCAGGGAAAAATATGAACATAAAGTGCAGCTTTAATATGCAGAAAATAATTATTGAGTCTCTAGCTCATTTATACCCTTAATGAACATACCTAATCATTAGTGTCCTTCCTTATGTTATGTCCCCTATCTTCTGTTCTCTGCTTATCTGTAAATTATTTACTCATTTATGTGATGCTTCATTCAATAATCATTTATAAAACCAAGTATTGAGCTTAACCCTGAGGGGGAAAGAGATGAGCTTCTCATCACTGCACTTATATTATTTAATAGGTACCTTTCTGTATGTTTATTCCCCGGGGCTCATGGTTCCCACCCTCAAAGGGCACATAGCTCTGGGGAATAAACATACAGAAAGGTGCCTATTAAATAATGTAAGTGCAGTGATAAGGAGTGGACACAGCAGTTTTAGTGGAAATAAAGCAAGCCTGAGGGATTATCATGAAAGCAACCTGAAGGTGACCCGCGTCTCTTTCAGGATGAGTAGGAGTTAGGACAGAAGTACGGAAGACATACGTCGGTAGGAGTCCACTGTACAAGGAGCATCCAGCAACGAGGAAGCTACAAGCTTTTTGGCACAACATGAGCAGAGATTGGAATGGGCAGAGAGTGAAATGAGATGAGGCTGGGAAGATGGGAGCCTGTCTTAGGGCCATCAGGACTAGGAGAGCTTTTTGTTGCTGGACAAGGCTGAGGTTTCACCCTTTATACCATAATGAGCTGGAAATAGAAGAACAGCAAAAGAAAAAGACCAGAGCATTTCATCATCCCTTTATTTCCCATTAATTACAATGGCTCAGATGTTTCCTAGAAATGTGGCTAACTCCAAAGGAGTGTTCATGCAATGAAAGGAGTTGCTGGCTTTATGAATAGCTCTTGGGCTTTTAGCTTTTACCCTAGTAGCTGGAAACAGTGTTTTCTTTTTAGAGTTTACTTAAGTAGTAAAGTCAATAATGATTTCTATGTAAATCCTAACGCAGAAGACAATAATTTTCTCACCCTTGCAAAAGAGTGAAAATAAATCTTTTGCTTTTATTCATAGGGCAACCAATCTTGAAACGCTGCCTATTTTTAAAAACCCTTGTGATGAAACATGAGAAGTTCTTATCTAAATGACTGATGATTTGCTTTTTAAAAAATGTTCTCACATTGTTGATCATGCTTGAATTGAGGCTAAGAATAAAAAGTGCATCTGAATAATTTTTATTGATGCAGAGTCCTCAATTTTTGGAGAAAATTATTTTTTTTAATCTGGATCTGTTGCAATTCCTGGAGGCTACTGAGTAGGTATGATAGTATGAGTGTGTGTGTGTTGGCGGGGAGGGCAGTACACACTCATGCGTGGAAAGACAGGATGAGGTAGATACCTTCACAGAGCTAGATTGTATTGTTTAGAATAAAGTTATTTAAAAGTGATCTGACTATATCAGGTTTACTCCGTTGCATTGAACATGAACTTGATGTAAGAAGTTGAGTATTCTTTTAGTGAACAGTTTCATTAGATTACTTCATTACGTAAATGACATATCCCCATTTCCAGTCAGGGAGTGCTTGAAATCCAGTTCTTCTTACTCCAGCCTCTCTGGTTGGTTTCTCCTGATCTCAATCCTAGTTAGTAATCTTTACCTGCTAAGCCTAATATCAAAGATGTTGTAAAGAATAACCACTTATTAGCTAAAGACCTTGCCTGTATATCATACAACTGATGGGAAGGAGTAAATCAGCTAAACCTGACCGGTACTCTATGCTACAAAGTATAAAATATATTTGTGGTTTTTCTCTCATATTATTATTTTCTTTTTTTATTTTGAATTTTTTTTCACTCCACATTTTTTATTGGTGCATTATAGTTGTACATAATAATGGGATTTATTGTTATGTATTTGTACATGCACACCCACATTGTCATTTTCTTTAGGTCCCTGAATTGAAGCAGTGTTTTCTCAAGATTTGCAAATACGTGGCTTTGATGATCAACAATTTCCTTCTTAAGATTGTGAATTGTGCCAGGTGTGGTGGCACATGCCTATAATCCCAAACAGCTCAGGAGGCTGGGGCAGGAGGATCATGGGTTCAAAGCCAGCCTCAGCAAGTTAGGGAGGCCCTAAGCAATTCAGTGAGACCCTGTCACTAAATAAAATACAAAAATAAAAAATAAAAAAATAAGGCTGGGGATGTGATTCAGTGGTTAAGCACCCCTGGATTCAATCTCTAGTACCATCCCCATTCCCCCAAAAGATTATGAATTGCTCTCCTAAGCTACAGAGAAAGTTGGATCTTTTAGTTTGAAAGATGAGTATGCACATGGAAGATGTGTGTTAGGTGGAATACACATTTTGTATTATCTGTAGCCCATGAAAAACTGTAAATTGAAAATAAAGCACATTAACAATGGAGTGACAATGGGGTCACAAGCTACTGACTGGTGAAAATCTCAATTTGGGGGAAGGAAATGACAATTATAGGTATCCTAGGCCTGGTGCTAAGCTTTCTGTTTTCCCCTTCTTTAGAGAATTGGTTGACCATTTTAGGTTCATCTTATTATACTTAAGAGTCTGGATGGCATGCACTTCAACCGTGCTGAGAGGCTGACAGCCAAAATGAGCTGGACCTTGTTCATGCTTCATTATTTGATTGCAGACTATGGGATAGTATTCTGCTGCTTCTTTTTAGAAAAGTCTGCTTTACATTTGAAAGGGTTTCGTTGCCAGGTAGTGCATAGGTTTCAAGTGCAGATCTTTCTACACAGCTAGTAATTCTGGAAGCCAAAGAAATATATTTACTTTCATTTCTATCTTCAAGTTATTTCTATCACTGTCTTTTTGAGTATGTTAAAGTTTACTAACTTATGGGATATGTCTTGGAATTTTACCCCATCTGGTTAGTAAAAGAAAAGAGGGGCTTGACTAATACCACACTTATTATGACAATAATCAAAACTGGACTTAGCATAGTTGTAGCATTCGTAAATTACACGGCTGTTACTCAATAGTGGGAGAGGTCGTTACTCAATTTTGATTGGCGGAGGAGTGACTGTGGCTCCATTTCAGCAGATAAATACTGAGGATTTGAATCTTTACTAAAATGACAGCTGGAGAAATTCCCAGCTGCACATGTAACTGGAAGTGCTTAACTACCCAATTAATTATGAATGGATGGATTCAGTGAAACATACCATTCAATCTGCTTGTGCAGTGGTAGTTTTGAAAAATTGGAGGCAAGTATTTTTCTCTAGTGAATGTAACTCTGAGTGGCTTGTAAAATGCTATACATTCTTGGGAGTAATGCAAAGAAATGCTTATCCCTTCTTCCTTGTCTTTCTCCTGTTTTCCTAAAAATAGTCATTATATCCCTACCACGTGCCAAGCCCACATTGGAGAATTAAAGATGAAAAAGCTACACTACCTGCCCTTGAGTACTTATTGTCAGAAAGGTGAAACCGTGCAATTGATGCACCATTTGGAGTTTGCCAGATGGGCAAGGAATAAAGGTGCTTTTCAAATACAGTCAAGACCCCATGCAAGTGTGTCCGAGCATCTTGGACTATGTGTTGCACATGGAAGGAAGCATGTTTTAAAAAGTGTGAGAAACATACTATGGTCAGAGCATGCTGGAGGAGAAAGAGAAAAGATAAACCTGGAGGTTGATAGGGACAGTTTAAAATGTTATTTTAATCATGTGTCTCGTGGTTTTGTTTCTGTTTCAAAGTGAATGAACAGACATTTTCCTATTTTTATCCTAAGTTGATGTTGATGAAATGAAGTGGAATGGGACAAATATTTTGAGTTGATCTAGTACACATTTTATCCAATCTTAGTAAATACACATGGATCACAAATTCAGCATTCATGGGCAGAACCAGGTCAAACCATGGCACAGGAAACCACTTAATTTCTTATCTGGAAATTTTCAAATGGCTAGAAGAAACATGGTTAGAAATCCTTTAAGAAAGAAATTTAAAACTTCCCATTGGAAAAGAGAAACTATTAACAATTATTTTAACCAGGTAGCAGCAACTGAGAGTCCAAAAGAATGATCTCTCTAGACATCTGTATAAATGGAGGAAAATTTCATATAATGAGATAAAATTGGATGAAAAGTGTGATGGATTTTTAAAAATTTCTCTTCTCACTTCATATCACAAAGTTGTTGGTGGCTGAGGAGATTATGCAAAGCCACAAAACAAGGACAAGCAAAAGATCAGGATCAGGGAAAATATAAATTAGGAGATATATATATATATATATATATATACACACACACACACACACACACACACACACACACACACAACACATACATACACACACCAAGAAGATGGTAGAATTTAGCTCTAAACTTTTTGGTGTCTGAAGCAAGAACCAAAATATAATTAATTATGGGCATCTCATTAATAGAGAGAAAATACCCTAAGACAGATGATTATTTATAACACAAGGTTATAATACTTGCAAAAAGCCTTTCTTCATTGAGAGATCCAGGTATAAGCTAATTACAGGTTCAGACTTCCATGTTTTGAGGAGTACTTTCCCTGGGGTTTCAGGTCTCCCTGTCACTAATGTGAGCACTTCCTGTGTTCTTCATGCATGATGCACTTTCGCTACACTTTTTCATGGAGGCTTAAATTAAGATTCATTAAAAAACAAGTGATAACAGTTTCAACTCCAACTATTTTATTCTTATGAGGACTGCTCTTCTTTGCCAGTAATTCCTAACGATTTGTTTTCTGGTAAAATTTATGTGTTCTGCAAGTGTGTGTTTCACTTTTCTCTCATATTCAGCATTTTTACAGCATTTCATGCTAAATGGTGATAGGTTTTGTTGTATTCCAATTTTGTAGTGGAGTAATAGGATTTGCAGTAAAGCCAAGTTCCCTGGAATTCATTTGGGAAAACAATGATTGCTTAAAATGAGAGAGGCTTGCATTTCCAATTCTTATTCTCCGTATAATCCCAGCCTCCACCCAGGAAGTCATTTTGCTTGTCCATCATTGTCAATTTTTATGCTCTTTGGTTATAAATAACTTTTGGAACAAGTACCAGATCACATTTCAATAGCAATTTTCAAAACTCAAGTCAAAAATCCTTTGTAATTTCTTCTAGTAAGAAGGATTTTTTTTTACTTATTTTAATCTCATAATATTGTAGATAATATTGTCTTAAACCCACAAGGCTTAAATTGTTGAAGAACCTTTTTCACAAAACATTGACATTAATAATAATAATTTTCTGGACTTGTTAGATAACAATATGTTTTTAAACCTTCCCACCTTGACTGTGTTCTTTATCGTTAGCTCTGATATTTGGGTTTCCTTGCTTCATCTAAACATCAGAAGATAGACAAAATGTTCAGCATTTGTTGCTGGATTTAACACAGTTTTTAAAACATTATGAAAAATACTGAAGTCTTCAAGTTGAAAATGATTCAATTAAAAGATGTATTTTCACCCTCTTTTATCACCTTTATACAGCATCTAATATAATGATTAGCACATACTGAGCAGTCAGTAAATTTTTTGCATCCCCCATATCCCATCAACCATTTTCATATCTTTTTTGGAATATGTTTCTGGTTTACTGCTTCTTCTCTTTTCCTGCTGTCATTACCCTATCAATCTCCCAGTCACTGTCTGACTGTAATTTTTCACACTTCCAGACAGATCTCCCAGATGCATCCATTTCAGTCTGAAACTCTCATTCATTTACTTAAGTGCAGCATCAGCCATCCACTCCCAGCCATATGGTTGCAGACACTTCCTCCTGGCTTTCCTGATCCACATTTTTTTCTACTCTACAATTTTATTTGCAGCTATGGCTCAGCATCAGTCTCTGAACTTCTCATTCTTCAATGCATGACGCAAGGTATTGCTTTCATGCCTGCATGTGTGCTCTTGATAGGCCTTGGCAACACGACTGTGACTTCAACAGATAGATCATGAAGATGCAAATCAAACTCTACCTTCTTTAGGGGTCTTCCTGGGTGTGATTGCCTCAAGACTGACCTCTGTCTTCTTATGACTACAAAGTTGGTTGCCCTCAATTCTGACCTTAGATAAAATAGTTAGCACTGAATCAATTTGTTTCATGAGTATACATCTCATCTCCCCATCATGAGCATAAGCTGTTTAAGGGCAAGCAAGATATATGCCTTTTGCTTCTTCAGTATCCATCCCTGTACTGACTATGCAGCGGTCAAAATTCATCTCTGCAAACATACCCTTTATTTTCCTACCCTTTAGCTTCACTGCCTGCCATCCTGAAAGCCCTGCCATCTCCCTGAGTCCTTCTATTCCCTTGAACAGAATTAGCCTGTTCTCTCCTACTTGCTGATTGGTTTTGTATTTTTGTAATAGTGCTTCTCATTCTCTCCTCCATAATGTGGTTATTTACGTAATCGGCTGCTCTATTAGATTATGAGCTCTCGTTAGGCAAAGATCATGTCTTATTTATCTTTGTGCCTGCTGTTTCACTTAGCATAGGCCTCAAACATACTAATTTTTCAATACATGTTTGTCTATTTGAATTGCATATTAGGAGACAGTCAGACCTGACCTGGTGCTGTTAGGGCACTGAGTGTGATTGGCATATGGAGGGCCAATTACCAGCTCTGTCCTCTCAAGGTCCCTAGAACCAGGCAACAGTTATCAGTTAGTTTCACCTGGTATGTATAAATGTGTGTGTGTGTGTGTGTGTATAAATAACAGAAGGAATTCTTTTATTTGGAACCTAATAAAGATAATAAAATACTTGGTAAGAATGACATGCTGTACTGTAGGGTTGGTCTGAGTGGCTAAGCAAAATTTCACTAAAGTATACGACAAGCTGCAAGGAATCTGCAGAGATGTGACTCGTAACTTCTAGTCCCTCATCCATGGAAGTTGGTAGCACTCTTGCTTTGGAGAAGATAAGGAAACTATCTCTTTGTGTCTGCATTAGCCTGAAGTGTCCTTTAATGTACTGAGTCTCCCTGAGTCAAACTTCTTGAACTTGACTCTCCTGTTCCCATGCTGAATGCAGAGTTGCATGCAACACTGGAATGACAGGAAGGGCTCTCATCTACTTCCACTTGCTAAATACTGGCTGGGTTTCTTATCTTCTTCTCCACGGGTCTCTCTGAGCTTTGTTATGGAAACATGGAAGGAGTTTCATATCTGAAATATCGGTGGGAGGAGAACTTTCAGGATGAGCCCACTGAGGTAGAAGTTTTCCTACCGAATGGAAACTGCTTCTTTTGTTTTGATTAGAACCCCTCACTTCTCTTCTCCGTCCTCTGTCCTCACCTAGATTTGGATTTTTCCCTATGATCACATCAAATACAACTACAGGAGGAAGACAGCCCAGAGCAATCCCAGTTGGTGGGAGCATCACTCAGTCATGCCACGGTGCTCAGAGTAGAGAGTAGGTCAGGAGCCCAAGTTTCGTATGTAGAGGACAGCAACTTCTTCATGCTGCCCTCTGAACAGGCAACAGAAGAATCTAGAAGAACTGACCCTCTTCTAGCTTATTCCCTAAGAGGTGATGCCTACAGGCAGAACAATTATGGAGGAATAAAGCCTAAGTTTCATTTTAGTCTATATCTTTAATGGTCTCAGAGTTCTCACTATAGCATTTGATTCCTACTCGCTTTGATTAAGCTTTATATCTCTAACCATATTTTTTTTAACAGAAGGGTTAAAAAACAGCAAATTGGCCTCCCCCAAGAAACAAAGAGCCAATCTATAAACCAGTGCCACCCTAACCTGTGTGGAGGGGTTCCTCAGTAGAGCGATTGCACTGGTGAGTCCATGATCCCACACGGCTCCACAGTTAGGTTAAGGTGCTCATTTCCAGGAAGGAGAGTGAGCACTGAAAGCTGAAGGATCTTGGCCAAAACCAAACGGAGTCAGCTTGGATTCCACCCAGGCTGTCTACCTACAAAGCCCTACTCAGAACTGCTTATTCAGTGCCAGCTCTCACATGAATAATGGCCTTCTCTCCTTATATTTCCTAATGAAGAATAAGGGTGATTAGAGGAATTAAGTCATAGTAATTGTCCCTGACTCATTTCAGTCGGTAATTTGATTCTTTATACTTTATTTTATTTTTTTGGTTCCCCAAAAGTTTTAACAACAACCACAAAAACAAATGTGGGTTTCCTATCTAACCACTTTGAATATATTAATGAGTGAAGAGATAGGCCTGAAGGAGAAGGAGAAAAGATGTACAAGTTTGATAATCAGATCATTAGTAATTGTTGATTGTGGTTTTTTTATTTTTTAATTTATTTTATTTTTTTATTGTTGATTGTTCAAAACATTACATAGTTCTTGATATATCATATCTCACACTTTGATTCAAGTGGGTTATGAACTCCCATTTTTACCCCGTATACAGATTGCAGAATCACATCAGTTACACTTCCATTGATTTACATATTGCCATACTCGTGTCTGTTGTATTCTGATATCAGCTCAAATGAATGCTCCCATCAACAAGTACTGGGAGACCAATCCCTGACTCTAGAAACTGTCTTTAACAAAAGACCTCAGAGGACTCTCCGAAATCATCCAAGAGATGCGTTTGTTTCAAATGCAGGTCTTAGCTTCACCAGCTGATGGCTAACTTTGGCATGCAGTTTAACCTTCCTGTAAGTCCTCAAAATAACTTTGGGGAAATCAAGATAATGTCCTGGAGAGAACATAGCAAGAACAGTAATGCAAATTCAGTCTAAATGCAGACACAGAGAGATATTAAGATTTTTTAAATGCCTTTAACATCAATGAACTGCTAATCCAACAGTGCCTACCAGCATCTCAGCTGGGCATGGTTATTAGCTCATTAGCAAAGTCTTTAGAGGGGCTCTGCCCAGGGTTCACCGAGCTTTGTCAACTTCTTGACCTGGGCATACAACGTGGTATTTCTAAGTCTTGTTTATATCAATGCAGATAATGAACTGCACTCTTAAGTTTTTATGGTGACTAAATTAGATAACATTGGTAAAGTGCTGCTTTATTCTGATCAAAGTCTCATTTCCTAGTTCCAAAGGTTGATGAACTAAGAATAAGTTCTTGGGGCTGAGACTGTGGCTCAGCAGTGGAGCGCTCGCCTAATACGGGTGGGGCCCGGGTTCTATCCTCAGCACCACATAAAAATAAAGGTATTGTGTTGTGTCCATCTACAACTAAAAAATATTTTTTAAAAAGAATAACTTCTTTTCCTCTAACATAATAAGCTCTAACTCAGAGAACAGAGAATTAGCAGATAGAAAGTCAGAAAGCAAGCCTTGCTTCTGTCTCCTCCTACTTCTGACCTGATCAGAGAGGAAGAGCATCACTCAAGGAAGAGAATGGATTTGAGTTACTGCCAACTCCAGATGGGGTTGGTCCCTGCTGATGGGATGTGTGTGCATTGTGTAGTGTCTATCAAGGCCCCCAAGGGTGAAGGGGGACTAGCAATGCTGAGGGACAGAGTGACTCTTGAGTATCTTTGCTGGAAGGTTTCTTCTTCCACGTAAGAAACTAGGAGTAGCTATATCTCCTGGGGTGGCAGAACACAAGGGACCCACCACTCATGCAAATACTTTCAAACTTCTCAACATTTAATAACCTAAAGTAGTTCACAGTACCTAAAGTGAACTACTACATTAAGTTGCATTAGTCATTTTTTAATAGAGACCTACAGCTTCACAAATTTAAGATGTAAGTGATCAAAGAGAAAAACTCCATTATCATAGCCATTGTCTGGGCCCCCAGGAGCCTGTCATTGGGGAATATTTTTTCCCTAAAGAACATTATTAATAGAAGTACTTTAAACTAACCGTAGAACATAACAAGTGCTTAATAAATAATAATGGCTATAATTTGTGATGATGATTACTATATTTAATGCTACCTATCGGTATCACTATTTTGAAGTCAATGTAGGTAATTTCAAGGTACGTAACTTCATAAAAATATTTATTCATTTTAAATACACAACATACGTATAATATTAGTTTCTTTTTTTTAAAAAAAAGTCTCAAAGTAAAAAGTCAAACTATACAGAAGGGTATAGAATGAAATTCATTATTTATTTCCCTCCTCAATGGACCTACAGTGTATTTATTTTAACACAATTAAAAACAATCTACTAGATTGTTTTGCAATTTGATCTTGTGACTTCACAATTTTACATTTCATTCCTTAGTGTGTTAGTCACCTTTTTGTCACTGTGACAGCATACCTGAGAAAAACAATTAAAGTAGGAAAATTTTATTTTGGCTCATGGTTTCAGTCCAGGGTCACTTGGCTCCCTTGATTCTGAGGTAAAACATCATGCTGGGGAGGTTGTCACCGAGCAGAGATGTTCGTCTCACAGTGGTTGGAGAGCAGAGAACAAGAGAGAAAGGGGCTAGGACAAGACACAGTCTCCAAGATTACACCCCCAAGGACCTTCTCCCTTCAACTAGGTCCCACCTAGTACAGTTTTCACCACCTCCCAATAATGCCTTCAAATTATGAACCCACCAATAGATTAATCCATTGATAAGACCAGAGCCCTCACAGCCCAATTACTTTCCCCCAAAAAGCCCCAACTGTGAACATGGCTGCACTGGGGACCAAGCTTTCAACACCTGAGCCTTTGGAGGACATTCCAAACTACATCACTTAAAATTCTACATCATGTTTTTTTAATGTCTGTACACTATTGTGGGGTATGAATGAGCTCTACTTTTTAAAATCGTGTCTTCTGTGGGTAAACATTTAGGTTCTGAGTGTTTTGCTAGGTCAAAAGACAAATTCAGCTTAAAGATCTGTTTGTCTTTTACATGCAATTCTAGAATCAAGCAACACCTCAAGACCAGTCCAATGAGCTGAATCAAGGAATTGGCTTCATAGGCAGAAAAGGGCTGAAGAAAGTAGAAGTAGGAACCAGGTATGGTGGCACACACCTGTATTTTTTGGCTCCAGCTGCTCTTGAGGCCCAGGCAGGAGGACTACAAGTTTATGGCCAGCCTGGGTAATTTAGTAAGACTGTCTCAAAATAAAATTCAAAGGGCTGATGATGTAACCAGTGGCACAACACTTGCTTAGCATGCACAAGTCCATGGGTTCAAACTCCAATACCCCCCCACACACACACACACAAACGAAAACTAGGAACAGAAAGCAGACTGGTCAATTTGAAGTTACTTTATTTGAAAAGGTTAAAGCACAGAGGACTTCATTTCCATGGCAGCAAAAACTGGCCTGTTCAGGAATTTGGCTCTCATCTTTCTCTTGATTTCTTGGGTCTGACAAACAACTTAGTTTCAGTCTGGTGACCTGAAGTGTCAACTTAGGGACTCTGTTGTACCTCGTGCAGGAGCTGAGTCCAAACCAATGACCTTCCATGACTTCTTTTCTTTCATTTTCTCTTTCTCCTCCTCTCCACCCCTCCCCTCCCCATCCCCCTTATATGGTGTCTTGCTATGTTGAACAGGCTGGCCCTTGATCTCCTGGGTTCAAGGGACCTTCTGCCTCAGCCTCCTGAGTAGCTGGAACTACAGGGGTACACCTCAGCACCCAGCTGACCTCGTCGTACAAATATTAACAACTCTCATCAACAATATGGCCCTGAATATTCTTGCATATACATTTATACATACAAATTTGATATAGGCTTATCTATGGGATGAATTTCTTCAAGTAGAATGGCTCAGTTGTTTTTGCCTAATTACCACCAAAATTATTAAACCAATTACATTCTTACCACTCATGTAAGTGACAGTTTTATTGTGTTTTCACTAGTACTGAGTATTATCAGATGTTTTGATCTTTGCTAATCTAATAGGTAAAAGATCTATCATATTTTAATTGACATTTCTTAGGAAAGAGATTGAACATCTTTTTAATGTGTTTCGGTTGTATTCTTTTTTCTTTTTCTATTTCCTTACTGTTTTTATCCTTTCTTATATGGGTGAGTGATGAGATAGGGTATTTGTCTTTTTCTTATGAATATGTTAGAGCTCAATGAATACAAAGAACATTAAACCCAGGTTACTTAGGTGACAGTCTGTTCTTTTTTGTCAGTTTCATTTTGACTATTATGTTTTCTCCCAGATAAATGTTAAAAGTTTTTACGTAGTCAAATTCTCCATCTTAAAAAAAGTCTGAACATTTTGGCATGCTATTTTATTTTATTTTTTTTTTGATGTGAACATACTTTATATACAACCAGAGATGAAAAATTGTGCTGAACATGTGTAATAAGAATTGAAATGCATTCTGTTATTGGCATGCTATTTTAAATCTTTAGCCATAGTTTCTTCTAGTGTTGGTGTGTAAATTGTACCTTTAAATCCCTTCTTCTGAAATTCAGTTTTTAATAAGGAATGAAATAGGGATTTTTTTTTGTTTTTTGCCAGTTATCTAGCTAAGTGTCCCAGCATTGTTTATTGAACAATCACTTTTTCCTTATTGATTTGAATTGTTTCCTACATCCTATAGTAATCTTCCATGTTAGGGGTTGATTTGCACGTTCTATGCTATTTCACTGGTTCATGCTAGTGCCAAACATTTTTCATTTTTATTACTTTAGAATATATTTCAATACCTATTTAAAAGGATAATTTCCCTTTTTCTTTTTAATATGTTTTCTGAGCAATTTCTGAAAATGAATTTTTTCAGTCAACTCTCACATCCTTCACCCAGGTTAAAATTGATTTTGCCTTTCACGGATCTTTCCAGCATGTTACCAGCAGCAGTTGGAGGCAGGAGGATTATGCTCCCCTTGTAAGTTCCCTCCCTGTCCCCTGAAGCCATCTCATTTACTGTTTCATCCAAGAGGTATCTTTGAGCTCCTATGAGGTACAGGGATTGTGCCAGAAATTCTGGGCACCACTAAACCTACTGTGACACAACCCCTGCCTGAAATGATGCTGGACTCTGGTTGCCACTGTATCTTTAGCTTCCTGGGGAATGCATTTCTGGTTTTGGGGGGAGTAGTGTTGGGGATTGAACCCAGGTCCTCACACGTGCTTAGCACATGCCCTAGCACTGAGCTGCACCCCGCACCTAGCACTTCTGTTCTGGATGACACATCTGGATTCCGTTAGCTGTATGCAGGTATTCCCTTAATGAGAAACTTGAACCAGTGAAAACATCATCCTGAAGAGTTATTTAAAGATGGCCTTTCATCAGACAGTTCCCGGGGCTACAAAGCTCACACAGGAAAGGTTCAAGTTCATCTTCTCTTCTGAAACAAGCTGTATGACTCTTCCCCTTGATAGAAGGAAAAGTCTTTTTTTTTTTTTTTTTTTTTAAGACTCTGGAGTGATTGCCCAAAGCTACTTTTAGGAGAAACATGTCTACTGTTGTCACATCTCTAATCTGACTCTCAGAAAAATAGGCCACAAAGTAAAAGTAGTCTTTTGAGGCAGCTTTTTAAAATGCTACGGGGGCAAGTGTGGGAAGGAAGCGCTTCAGTCATTCACCTTTCCAGAAGAGCCGCAGAAATCCACATTTACCAGAAACTATTAGTAGCCCCATGGTGTGTGGCGCTGCTTCTACCAGCAGCACGGCCAGGATTTCCTGAGAAATGCTGTTGCTTCCTTGTGCACGTCTCTGCTGGAACTAGATTAGTGCAGCTTGAGACACCGCTCTTGGAAGAAGGCCTTGCCCTGTGGTTGATGCTTCCACGGACCAGAGCTGGGATCAGTCAGGTGGAGTGGCCCAGTCACTCACCTGTGTCACATTGTCAGAACCTCTCACAAAGATTTGACCGCTCTGGTTCCCAGTTGGCTGCTCAGTGGCTCAGGATGTCGTTCTGTGGCCTGTAACTAGTAAGGCTTGACGGCTTGAGGCCACCTTCTCCCAGCAGGTGGTCACTTTCCCTTTCCCAGAAGACAGGATCCTCAAACTCGTCCTCCCTAGCATGAAGAAAGAGTTCTTGTTGGAAACAAAAATATTAGTGGCTTTTCTCAACTTGTTCCTCTTTGGTCTCACAGGTGAACTGCTGCTTGTGCTTATTGATAACAGCTCTTCTTACATCTACAGCATCGTGCTCTGAATATCAAGGCAGTTTTTGCCAAGTTGCATTCATATAAAGGAATCTTTGTTCTTCGCCCATGTATTAGGTTAAACCATGAGGTTCAACCCGGTATAGAGGGAACTATCCTTCTGCTACCACCATCTCCAGTGCTTTTGTCATGATAGAAGAGATGTCTCTCCAGAGAAGGGAGTTCCCAAGGGGGAGAGGGATGTTGCCTCAGGATCTGCAGTTTTCTTGGCATCTACAATGAAAAGGAATTTCAAAATGCAACAGTGAAGGCATAGAAAGAGGTTGATTTAAGAAGTAGATACACATTTGAGGAAGAATGCAGGCTATCTCGAGAGTAAGAAACTTCTCCTTAGGTTAGGGGTCTAATACTTATAGAGAGGTTGTAGTTAGGGGCCAGGCCGGAGTTGGGGGCAGGGTGGAGATGCACAGTTTCATGCCAATTTTCCCTGTGGTTGCATATTTCCCTCATTTTACATGGGCATGGCAGAGGACATGTTGCTCAAGATTTACAGCTGTGCTTTCTGCAACTCCAATGACTTGCGGATATTTCCTTTGAGACTCAGTACGCCTGCCCCCCTTGGTACTGGGGACTGAACCCAGAGATGCTTAACTTCTGAGTCACATCCCCAGCCCTTCTTATTTCATTTATTTGTTTGTTTGTTTGTTTTGAAACAGGGTATCACTAAGTTGCTTGGGCTCTCGTTAAGTTGCTGAGGCTGGCCTTGAACTTGTGATCCTCTAGCCTCAGCCTCCCAAATCGCTGGGATTATGGGCATGTGCCATCACACCTGGCTATATCTCTGTCTTTATCCTAAATTCCCGTCTCATCTTAATTTACAAATCCATTGGTGGCTGCATCTCAGCGTCTTTCCCAGAAGTGTCTAAATAGTCATGGCTGGTATAGATTCCCTTCCATTTCTGTCTGAGTATTTCTGTCACCTGCTTCCTTATACTTGTGAAGTCAATTAAAATTCTTCTGCTATTATCTTCATGAATGACCTTTGAGAGAAATACCTGTCTGAAATCAGTCAGCACAACACGTAGGATAAGTTATCAACTTTTCTATATGATCAGTATTTCCTTTTAAATAAATCATATAAAATCATTATGATAGAACCCACTACTTTGTATTCTATTTATGAGAACATTCATACAAATCTTGTGCTTTACTTTTTTACTAAAATGTGAGTTTATATATAATTATCCTTTAATTATGAGGTAATTTGTAAATCAGTAGTGAGCACATAACTGGAGGAGGTGCACTTAAAAAGAAAACTCTTACAGGTACCTTAGAATCATCACCAGTATCTAAAATGCTGAGGAAAAAAACATATCATTTAGGTAGAAGCTTAAAGAAATCACAAGCCAAAACCTTATAGTCTAGAGATAGCTTGTGAACTCAGAAATAGTAAAACATTTCTTTTGAAAAGCACTCTGCAGTTCACTTTCTAGAATCTCAGATTGGTATTAACTTGTCATCTCAGAAATATAATTTCAACCATTTCTTGTTCTGCTAGGGTGCTGGGAATGCATGCATTACCCAGGGCTCTGGATTAAGGCATTGGAAAGCCACACTTTTAAAAAGCAACCCACGTTATGAGGATGGGGTTGTTAATAATTAACATTGCAATAATTAAGCACCACCTTGATACCCAGGACTGTGAAATCATGAAACAAAGATAGATTCTGATGGGGTGTGCCTCTTTCTTTCCACAAACTGGAGGTCCTGCTGTGCCCCGCACTCTGCAGGCCTAGGGAGACGGAGTGGGGACCTTAGTGGGTCCACTAGCAAAGAGCTCTACACCTGCTTGGTGAAGGGTGTGAAGGAGAAAAAAGATTATTTGCCAGAAAGGGAGGGGTGGACCTGTAAAGATAAAGGTTGCCTAAGAACCTGAGGGCACCCTTGGGTCTGAGGCTTTCACCCAGCCACCCTGGGAACTCTGAGAAGGTCATCAAGGAAGGTCTGTGTTCCACTGAAGAAAGAAACTGAGGAAGACCTCAGAAGATGGAAATACTCCCCACGTTCTTGGATAGGCAGAATTAATGTTGTCAAAATGGCATACTACCAAAGGGGCTAACAGATTCAAAACAATTCCCATCAAAATTCCAATGACATTCTTCATAGAAGTAGAAAAAATAGTCATGAAATTCATTTGAAAAGCAAGCGGCCCAGAATAGCCAAAGCAATCCTTACTGAGAAAAGTGAAACATGAGGCATCACAATACCAGACCTTAAATTATACTACAGAGTTATAGTAATGAAAACTGCATGATATTGGCACCAAAGCAGGCATGATGACTAATGGAACAGAATAGAATACAGAGTACAGTTATCTCATACTAGACAAAGGTGCCGAAAACCTACATTGGAGAAAAACATAGGCTCTTCAACAAAAGGTTCTGGGAAAACTGGAAATCCACATGTAGAAGAATGAAATGTGATCCCCATCTCTCATCCTGCACAAAATTCAACTCAAAGTGAATCAAAGACCTAGGTATTAGCCAGGTGCAGTGACACATGCCTATAATACCAATGGCCCCAAAGGCTGAGGCAGGAGGATTGAAAGTGCAGAGCCAGCCTCAGCAACTTAGGAAGGACCTAAGCAACTTAGTGAGACCCTACCTCTAAATAAAAGATTATAAAAAAATAAGCTGGGTATGTGGCTCAGTGACTTAGTGCCCCTGGCTTCAATCCCCGGTGCCAAACAAACAAAACAAAACAAAACAAAAACTCATAATATACCAGAAACCCTAAACATACCAGAAGGAAATGTAGGCCCAATACTCCAATATATTGGCTCAGGAACTGACTTCTTTAACAAGACTCCTAAAGCACAAGAAATAAAATCAAGAATCAATAAATTGCATCAAACTAAAGTTTATTCACAGCAAAGGAAATAATCAAAAGCTGAAAAGAGAGCCTACAGAATGGAGAAAATCTTTGCCACCCGCACTTCAGGCAGGACATTAATTTTCAGGATATACAAAGAACTCAAAAAACAATAGCACCAAAAAATCCCCTGCCAAACCTAAATAATCCAGACAATCAATGGGCAAAGGAACTGAACAGACACTTCTCAAAAGAAGAAATACAAATGGCCAACAAATATATGAAAAAATGTTCGACATCATTAGCAATTAGAAAAATGCAAATTAAAACTACACTGAGATTACATCTCACTCCAGTTAGAATGGTAATTATCAAGAATACAACTAACAATAAATGTTGGCTACGATGTGGGGGAAAGCATACATTCATACGTTGCTGGTGGGACTACAAATTAGTGCAACCACTATGGAAAGCAGTAAGGAGATTCCTCAAAAAACTAGGAATGGAACCACCATTTATCCAATTATCCCACTTCTTGTCATATACCCACAGGACTTAAAATCAGCACACTACAGTTGCAGCCACATCAATGTTTATAGCAACTCAATTCACAATAGCTAAGCTATGGAACTAAGGTGCCCTTCAACAGATGAATGGATAAAGAAAATGTGGTATCTATACACAGTGGAATATTATTCATCCGTAAAAAGAATGACTTTGTGACTTTTGCCAGTAAATGGATGGATCTGGAGATTATTATGCTAAGCAAAATAAGCCCATCCCCAAAAAACAAAGGTCAAATATTATCTCTGATAGGTGGATGCTAACCCACAATAAGTGGGGGAGGGGACGAATAGAAGTTCATTAGATTAGATCAAGAGAATGAAAGGAAGAGAGGGAGGATAGGAAAAGGAAAGACAGTAGAATGAATTTGATATAATTTTTCTGTGTACATATATGAATACACACACTGAATCTCACTATTGTGTACATCCACAAGACTGGGATTCTAATTCAAATAAGATATATTCCATGGTTGTATATCAAAATGGATTCTACTGTCATGTATAGTGAAAAAGAACCAATTAAAAAGATTGAGAGAAAGAAAGAAAGGGCTGTGTTCCTTCTCCACTGTGGAAAAATGCATAGTTGAATTATGGCAAGCTCAGTGAGGAGAAGCAGGCTCATGCCCACCTGGAGTGATGGGATTCTCCCAGTGCTGAGTCCGCTCAATGCAATCATTACAGTACTAAATTTATACCAAATTTAACACTCACTTGTTTGATCCAGAAGAGAAACTGACATCTTGAGTTTCTACTATTGCACCTCCCAGTAGGGTAAACACAGCAACACATGAATGTTTAAACGTCATTAAAAGGAAATAAAACTTTTTAATTTAAAACATTAAGTTAAAAATTTCAATACTAGTTCCTTTTCAGGTGGCTCAATGATCACATGTGTCTGGCACCAAAACTTTCCATCATTGCAGAAAGTTCTATTCAACTACACTGGTATGAGTACCAGCACAAGGCTTGTACGCTATGTGGTATCTATGTTATCTATCCATTCCCCCAAAATAACCCTGGAAAAGGATCTCATTCCTGCTTTGCATATGGGAAAGGAATCTTGGAAAATTCTAGCTTTTCTCTCTTGTCACTGCTCTTATGATGTCTGGAAGGTGGTCAGTGTTCTGTGAATGGACAGCTAAGCTAGTTAGTGAGAGACCCAGGACTGGTGGATGATGTAGGCCAACAGTCCCAACAATAGCAAGATTTTGATCCAGTATTATTGTATTTTGAAATCAAACATTTGTAGACTTCCCTTCTCCTGGCTTTAATTCAACGATACCTGTACACTTGAAAGTTATTCTTTTTTTTTATTGGTTGTTCAAAACATTCCAAAGCTCTTGACATATCATATTTCATACATTAGATTCAAGTGGGTTATGAACTCCCAATTCTACTCCAAATACAGATTGCAGAATCTCATCGGTTACACATCCACATTTTTACATAATGCCATACTAGTAACTGTTGTATTCTGCTGCCTTTCCTATCCTCTACTATCCCCCCTCCCCCTCCCCTCCCATCTTCTCTCTCTACCCCTTCTACTGTAATTCATTTCTCTTCTTGTTTTTTTTCCCTTCCCCCTCACAACCTCTTATATGTAATTTTGTATAACCATGAGGGTCTCCTTCCATTTCCATGCAATTTCCCTTTTCTCTCCCTTTCTCTCCCACCTTATGTCTCTGTTTAATGTTAATCTTTTCTTCCTGCTCTTCCTCCCTGCTCTGTTCATAGTTGCTCTCATTATATCAAAGAAGACATTTGGTGTTTGTTTTTTAGGGATCAGCTAGCTTCACTTAGCATAATCTGCTCGAGTGCCATCCATTTCCCTGCAAATTCCATGGTTTGTCATTTTTTAGTGCTGCGTAATACTCCATTGTGTATAAATGCCACATTTATTTTTATCCATTCATCTATTGAAGGGCATCTGGGTTGGTTCCACAGTCTAGCTATTGTGAATTGTGCTGCTATGAACTACAGTATCCCTGTAGTATGCTCTTTTAAGGACTTCAGGGAATAGTCCAAGAAGGGCAATAGCTGGGTCAAATGGTGGTTCCATTCCCAGCTTTCCCAGGAATCTCCATACTGCTTTCCAAATTGGCCGCACAAATTTGCAGTCCCACCAGCAGTGTACAAGAGTACCCTTTTCCCCACATCCTAGCCAGCACTTGTTGTTGTTTGACTTTATAATGGCTGCCAATCTTACTGGAGTGAGATGGTATCTTAGGGTGGTTTTGATTTGCATTTCTCTGACTGCTAGAGATGGTGAGCATTTTTTCATGTATTTGTTGATTGATTGTATGTCCTCCTCTGAGAAGTGTCTGTTCAGGTCCTTGGCCCATTTGTTGATTGGGTTATTTGTTATCTTATTGTTTAATTTTTTGAGTTCTTTGTATACTCTGGATATTAGGGCTCTATCTGAAGTGTGAGGAGTAAAAATTTGTTCCCATGATGTAGGATCCCTATTTACCTCTCTTATTGTTTCTCTTGCTGAGAAAGAACTTTTTAGTTTAAGTAAGTCCCATTTGTTGATTCTTGTTATTAACTCTTGTGCTATGGGTGTCCTATTAAGGAATTTGGAGCCCGACCCCACAATATGTAGATCGGAGCCAATTTTTTCTTCTATCAGACGCAGAGTCTCTGATTTGATATCAAGCTCCTTGATCCATTTTGAGTTAACTTTTGTGCATGGCGAGAGGAGGGGATTCAGTTTCATTTTGTTGCATATGGATTTCCAGTTTTCCCAGCACCATTTGTTGAAGATGCTATCCTTCCTCCATTGCATGCTTTTAGCCCCTTTATCAAATATAAGATAGTTGTAACTTTGTGGATTAGTCTCTGTGTCCTCTATTCTGTACCATTGGTCCACCCGCCTGTTTTGGTACCAGTACCATGCTGTTTTTGTTACTATTGCTCTGTAATATAGTTTGAAATCTGGTATCACTATACCGCCTGATTCACACTTCCTACTTAGAGTTGCTTTTGCTATTCTGGGTCTTTTATTTTTCCATATGAATTTCATGATTGCTTTATTTATTTCTACAAGAAATGCCGTTGGGATTTTGATTGGCATTGCATTAAACCTATAGAGAACTTTTGATAATATCGCCATTTTGATGATGTTAGTTCTGCCTATCCATGAGTAGTTCTCAAAACACTGGCCAGAGCAATTAGACAGACGAAAGAAATTAAAGGCATAAAAATAGGAAAAGAAGAACTTAAATTATCACTATTTGTGGACGACATGATTCTATACCTATAAGACCCAAAAGGGTCTACAAAAAAACTACTAGAACTAACAAATGAATTCAGCAAAGTGGCAGGATATAAAATCAACATGCATAAATCAGAGACATTCCTGTATATCAGCGACAAAACTTCTGAAACGGAAATGAGGAAAAACACCCCATTCACAATATCCTCAAAAAAAAATAAAATACTTGGGAATCAACCTAACAAAAGAGGTGAAAGATTTATACAATGAAAACTACAGAACCCTAAAGAGAGAAATAGAAGAAGATCTTAGAAGATGAAAGTTATTCCTAAAAAGAGAACATTTGTTTCAGCTTTAAAAGGATAAGATAAGAAAGTGGATGCCCGGGTGTAGAGATGAGCATCGGGAGTGACTGCAAATGGGCACAAGGTTTTTTTTCTTTCTTTCTATCTTTCTTTTTAATTTTTTTTTTAGTTGTCAATGGACCTTTATTTTGTTTATTTATATGTGGTGCTGAGAATTCAACCCAGTGCCTCACACATGCTAGACCAAGTGCTGTATCACTGAGCCACAACCCCAGCCCCACAAGGTTTCTTTTGAGATAATAGAAATGTTCTAATTTTAGAGTGTGGTGAATGTAAATTATGTTCTGTAAATTTATTAAAAATCATTGAATTGTACCCTTAAAACATGTGAATTTTATACCCTGTAATTATAACTCAATAAAACTGTTTTTTTTAAAAAAAAGATTTATATCTGAGAACTCTGGAATGATCAAAAATTTATTGTTGAAAAGCTGCCAAACCTTTAATTAGGGAGTCAAAGATTAATTGCTTACACTTCCTGAATTTTCCCCATGATAGTTATAAAAAATGATGTTTTATCTCAAATCAAACTCCCAGAAACTCTGCAGTGGGTACATTGTTAGCCATGTTTACAAAGGAAGGAATTTGGGACTCAGAAGTTTAAAATAACTTTCCCAATATCCACTGCCAACAAGAGCTGGTGACAGTGTAAACCCAGCACTGCCTGCAACCAAAGCCTAGGGCTGCTCACACTTCCTGTCTGTGAATGTGAAGCTCTTCCATTGTTCCACCAGAGATCATCTGTTTTCTACCTGGAAACAGCAGTAGAAGGATTTTCCAATGATTGTGTCAGCATTTTGTATTTCATACTCAAAAGTTCATGAAAGGAATAAGGCTAGAATCTTTTTTTTTTTTTTCAAATTGAATTCAAGTGAAAAAGAGTGTGGGCCTTATGTTAATGGAAAGGTATGTGTTTCTTTCTTCTGATGTTCACTAGGATGCATTCTTTATTGTGCTTATTTATTTATTTGGACTCGAGAGCTTGCTGTGTTGCCCAGACTGGCCTGGAACTCCTGGATTCAAGCTATCCACCTGCCTCGGCCTCCCGAGTTGCTAGAACTACAACAAGCCCAACCACTAGGCCTGGATACAATGCATTTTTTTTTATATAACTTTTAAAATAACTTACACATAGACACACTTGCTGAAAGTCTCTTTATATATTTCTTCATGTTTGTATATGTATACACACACACACATTTATGTCTTTATATAGAAACTATATAATATCCTCTCTCTATATAAATATATAAATATTCTATTCATTGGAGGCTCCAAGTCTGCAATTGGTTTGATTGTTTCCTTGGAAGCTTGAAGATGAGACCTTCAATGATATCTGCTTAAGAACCTTTGAGGGCCTGGTCACTGTCCTGCCTCTTGCACAGATGGGTCAATAGCCCAACTTTAGATCACTTGATGAGTTGAGTAGATCACTCCTCACCCATTTTATGAAATGAATTTCTGAAAAATCATAAGCTCATGGGACTGCATTTTCCAGCTGTGGCCAGGACTACCGATCTTCACGTTATCATCTAGGCCTTATTTCCTTCTTGCCATTTCTCTTTTCTTGATCATTAAAAGTCAGTTCAGACCTCTGGGGAGCCAGTCTCACCAAGCCTGCCTCAGCCCCCTGCTCTTTCCAGGTCCTTCCTCTGGTCTGGCTCAGGAGGTCTCCTCTTGGCTTCCCTGTTGCTGTCTTGCCCTTCTTTTTCCCTCTGCCTCAGTGAACAACCAGATCCTTTCCTTTTTTTGATCTTTACACAATAGAAATCTATTTGGCCTCTGCTTCTGGAGATCGAGAAGTCTGTGAGCATTTTTCTGGCCCAGATCCTTTCCTGTCTTTCGCCTTCTTTCTTCTGAGACATGTTTGTACTCTTTTTAACTGGTTGAAATAATATTTTAAAAACAACAAATAAAAACAAGAAACCAAATCACCACGGAACCAGCAGAACTACGTCCATGGGTCAAATTTGGGCTCTTGATGTTGGGCCTCCGCTATCACTCACTGGGACTTTGAGAGACGTCCAGAATGATTTTCATATTCAAAGAAATATAGATGACATTGGAAAAAGAGATTGAATGAATGTTGTGGTAATACAATACTAATTATGAAATTGAGTATCACAGTGCTTTATTTTTCTCTCCATCAATATTCTTAGAAATAGGGACGTAAACAGAAACTTCTGCTCCCATTTGGCCATGGTAGAATTTATTAAGTAATTTTGGGATTCCTGCAGTGTAGTTCACATTTCAAAATAAAGTGTATTTGCAGGAGTCCTTGAGTTGCTTCTCTTGTGCTCAGAGATGACTGAATGCCAGGATTGAAAGTCATTAAGGTACTTTCAGGAAATTAGCCATCTCCTGGTAGCAAGGCTGGATTGTGTATGTTTGATAGCTGTTTGACTCATTGCTCCAGCAGGCAGACCGCTTTCTTGTGAATTATAGTCACTATTCTCCTCCCCACACAAGGCAAGTGCCTCCTTCCTGGCTTCCACACTGTAATCATTTTGTGGTCCAGAATCCTCAGGGGAACTGATCCAACACGTTAGAATGGGCAGCTCCATGGACCATACTGCCAGCAAAGCATTGCCAAGGACCAACTTAAAATTCTTTCCATACATATTTTAGAAACATCACTTCCTTTCTCTCTTAGCCTGGATTTTATGCAGGTGTATATAACTTTGGACAAAATATATATTCTGAGAGAACTCACTGTGTTAATGGATTTCAAGGTAGATATCCTTTTAGCTAATGAATGCATCTGTAAGGATCAGTCTACATTTATCCCTTTG
Source organism: Ictidomys tridecemlineatus (assembly GCF_052094955.1). Taxonomy (NCBI): domain Eukaryota; kingdom Metazoa; phylum Chordata; class Mammalia; order Rodentia; family Sciuridae; genus Ictidomys; species Ictidomys tridecemlineatus. The sequence goes on along the minus strand of NC_135483.1, from coordinate 122,956,951 downwards.
GTAGGTTCAGATTTTTTTTTCCTCCTGTAGATTTGCACAGAGGTATTGATTATAATTTGATTAACAAATGTGTTTCCTCTGTCAAGGGCACTTTCAAAAGTGCTAAATTACATACATGAATTTGGACACATTGCAGTTATCAAATTTACAGCATGCTTTCTATGCAGCAAATACAGTTAAGAAGAATGGCTACATTTCAAGATGGGCTATTGTACATGTTGAAAAATGAATATAATTTCTTAGATCTTCTTTTAAGTCGATGTAGAAATGTCGGTATTAGGACATGCAGATAAGAAAGATAGTTTATTGTGTGCCTGCTTAGCATGGACTTTGAACCCGCTGCTGGCTTTATGGTTGAACTAATCAAGTTGACATCTCAGCTTCCTCTCTGCTACAAGGATTCAGAGTGATAAGGTGTGCAAAGCATCTAGCCCCATGTGGATGCAGCAGTGAGCACTCAATAAACATTAGTGCCTCATTGTATCTTATTCCATTTAATCCTGTGAAGTAGGCAATCAGTGTCCCTCTTCTATAGAGAAGAAGACTGTCTCAGAGTAATCCAGTAACTTGCATAGTTTTCAGAAGTGTGTTCCAGAGTCACAGTGTAGAACTGGGACTGGCGTGAGAACACTGATAAAACCTTTAACTGAGAGTTATTCTTCTAGGCTGCCAGAACATCTGTACTGGGGTTTTTCTATTCTAGGAAAGACCACTGTAGCTGGAATGATGCTCTGTACTGAGCGACAAGGCTGCCCCCATAGGCAGCAAATTCACAATAAACGTTGTTTTTTTTTCTTTTTCCTGTTTTTCTTTTTTTGTTTTTTATTTTTCCTATGGTATTAGGGATCAAACCCAGGGCCTTGTGCATGCTGGGCAAGAGATCTGCTGCTAAGCTATCCCCACAGACCCACAATAAACACTTCCAAGTTTAGAAAAACTTTCAAAGGGCCGGTTGTAGTCAACTATTTCTTAAAATGTTTTATTTATCTTAATTTTTTTGCAGTTCTCCATATGTGGATAGCTCTATGCTTATCATAAATACATAGATCTATTTATGAAATGTGCCAAGTACAGCAGTCCTACCAATACCTCTGCTGTATAAATGTCATCATCTATGCAAATATCAACTTCTAATGCCAGCTGAAGGAATTGTAAGAGTGACTATGTTCCTTGAGCTGCCAGAAGATAAGCCTCCAGGCTTGTTTATTTGGGGTGGGGCAGATAACTTACTGCTCTGGAATTCATCTCTCCTTATGGCATGAGCATCTCCAGCCCCCTGACCACATGAGTCAGGCTAGATGTTAGTATTGATCAAATAGGCCTTTCGGGCATGGGCTTCAACTGAGAACACCCCTGTTTCTGTCTCAAAATGTTTTTCTTCTCAGTGTCCGTTTAACTACATACTGACTGGTGTAGAACAATGGTTGAAAATTTAATAGTGAAATATTTCAATGGTGTTGACCTTGAAACTGGAAAAATCACTTTACTAATACAGGATGCTGCTATGGTGTGTTGAAATTGATGATCTGTAACCCAAGGTACAGGTAGGATTTAGGTCCTATAATAACTGAGCCTCTTTTTCCTTGAGATGTTCAGTATATGCAAAAGAGAGAATGAAAGAAACCTCAGTTCCACAAATGAGTATGCGCTTACTATAAAGATAGTACTAAACTAGAATTGAGGCTGAACATCGCATCGGTTTTCTTTGCAGTTTACTTCCCAGCACTTAATCTATTCAAAATATTTTCCTTCACAACATTGCTACCTTCCAAATAACTCAGATGCATAATTATATTCCGCCATCTAAATTTATATCTGCAATAAGGCTCAGAGTGCGTGCATCAGATTCTATGCAAATGAAAGGAACTCACCCCAGGATACTGTTATGCCTGTGACAGTTAAGCTACACGTCACCTCACTTAAACCTTTCTGTGTTCTCTTTCCAGGGTTCAGCGGATTCCTACACAAGCAGGCCGTCTGACTCCGATGTCTCTTTGGAAGAGGATCGGGAAGCAATTCGACAGGAGAGAGAACAGCAAGCGGCTATCCAACTTGAGAGAGCAAAGGTGACTTTCTTCCCCTTCTTTGGTTCAAAAACTGACAGTTGTTCAGCAGCTGTCAGCTGCCTTTCCCTGCCTTACATTGTTACTCTAGAATAATCATTTTCTGATCATTATGATAAAGCTCCAGATTGTTAACCTTCCTGGACCATTCACTTGTAAGATAGATTAGTATCATTCCCAGAGGGCCATTTCCTGAGACCCTTCATCCTTTTATGTTTGGTTTGATGGTGAATTCTTTGTCATCTTGTAACTTAGCAATGTGGCAATATCAAGCCTGCCATGCCTAGTGTTGGCAGAGAGCCTCCTAAGTACCAGCTTGTGCCCCGTCATCTTGACCACCTCCCCTTGTCTGTTACATAGCCTTTATTACAAGCCACACATGTACTGTAGCTCTGTGGATTCCCTACTGGTTTCTCTGCTCTTCTCGCTCTCGGTTTCAATCTTCCATCTCAAGTTCAATGTGAAGTCCAGAACTTTCCTTTTGTTTTGTTTGTTTTGAGATGGGGTCTCATTATGTTGCCCAGGCTGTTCTCGAACTCCTGGGCTCAAGCCATCCTCCTGCCTCATCCTTCTGAGTAGCTGGGACTACAGGTGTGCAACACCACACCTGGTGAAGTTTCACACTTCAAACAACTCAGACAGAAGCAGCAAAGATGTGTGATGAAAACCATTACCAGATTAGACCTTCAGATACTCCTCTCCCGGTAGACCCATAGGAAACAACGCAGAATAGATTACATGGTTGAATTTTAGAACCAGGAGAATCACTAGCAATCTCCCATTCTATTTTTTTTCTTTGTTCCTTTGACCCTTTTGTCAAATGAATTTTTATCTACAGTAGCAACATAAAAAATAGAACTCACGGCCAGCTTTCCTTTTGCTCACTATGATAGACTCCAAGGATTCGTTGATTTAGCCTTTCTAATTTTAAAAAGAAAAACTCAAGCCCAAATAAAATGAATTCTTTCCCTTTTCTCTTTTTACAATAAAATCCTTTAGAGAGCAACAAGAAAATGATGCAGGTGCCTGAGATGTCTTTGTTGGCTTTGACAACTATAGATCTGTGCTTTGTTATCAGCAATTCCCATGAGGTTCCTGTGGACATCAGTGAGACTCTAACTTGTGTCCTGCCTCAACCATTGACCCCCAGCCATATTCCCTATGCAAATAAATGAACTAGTAACAAAGCAGCCCAGAATTTCAGGAACCTTGTGTCTCATATGTGGCTAATTTCCTGTTTTAAAATTCTCTTTTGGAATCAGTTTTGTGGCCATTATGGTCACCCAGATATTGACGGCAGCATTAGCTATGACTGGTGTCTTGATCTGCCCCTTCAAGGCTGCACTAATTAATGAGTGCTTTAAGAATTTGTATAAGAAGAGTTTGAGAACCAGATTTTGTAAGCTAGGAAGGAATGAATGAAGAGCCCTGTCTGTTGGGTTTCACCCAGACTGGCCCCTTTTTCCCCTGTCAGACAAGGTATTCTCCTGCATGAGATCTTATTGATTTTCAGATATGAGGTTATTTCAAAAATACTTACCTTACCAACTTCCCAACCCTTTAAAAAAATACCCAGAACATATTTCCTGCAACCTTAGGTGGGAGGATGTTTGTTACTGTTTAAAAGAAATAACTTTTATGACTAGAGGACAATGTGGACTGTCCCCACCTCTGTCCATCCTCCCTAATACTTTAGGGGACAGCTCTTTATTTGGGATGTTGGAACGTACTACAGGAGAGGAAAAGTGTTGGGGCTGGTAGGACTGAATCATTTTCAGAGTCAACTCTGCAGATTTCTTGATATTACCTGGGAATATAAAACCTAAGAGAATCCCTCTCTGGAAAGTGATTTCCCTTGCTGCCTGGTACCATCAATCATCTTATGATACATTGCAATATGAAAACTGCTCATCTCTCTTCCTCCCTCCCTCACTCGTTCTTCTTTGGTTCTGTCTCTAGTCCAAACCCGTAGCCTTTGCCGTGAAGACGAATGTGAGCTATTGTGGAGCTCTGGATGAGGATGTGCCTGTTCCAAGCACAGCCATCTCCTTTGATGCCAAGGACTTTCTACACATTAAAGAGGTAAATGTAGGACACACTGCATCTCTTCACCTGCCATAAAACCAAGGCTGGAAATCAACTCTGAGCTAAACTCACCAATGAGGAGAACTGAGGAGCTGCTAGTGAGGTGCCTCATCCAATTCTCTGGGCCCTCTACATGCATTCAGTCTCAGTGAGAGGCAGGAGCATGTGCTCATTGCTGATGTTGTCATGTACTACAACATTGGATCTTGGTCCATCCTTGAAATCATAGGACGGATCTAGGACAGACCTTAGGTTCTCTGGTTCCCTTTTAAAAAAACAAAACGATTTAGGGAATCAAATCCAGGACCTTATGTATACTGAGCAAGCATTACACCATTGAGCTACTTCCCAACCCATCTTTTAATCAGTCTGTGTGGCTATAGAGCCATTGATCTATGGATCCAGCTTAGGGAATCATAAGTTTGGTATCACGGCACCTACCTAGATGGGACTATTCATAAGGGATGTTATAATTTATAGACACTGGAAAATAGTCCTATGAACTGATTTTGGAATTAACACCAGAGTATGTCATCATTAGAAGATAATGTTAGAGCTAAAAAAATAGCAGAGGATGCTAGGAAACAGCATGTAAGGGATTGAATAATACAAGGAAGACCTCAAATCTAGAAAGGCAGAATAGTGACATCAAATTTTTTTTATTTACTCAAACCAGGTATGTTGAAATTCTACTTTATGTCAGACATTGTACTGGGCATTGGGGAATCAAGTGTAAGGATCACCATCCCCATGGACAGAGAACTTTCAGTCTGGAGGGAGGGACAGACAAGTATTCATAGTTTCTGCATGGTATGACAAGTTCTGTTATAAAAAAAAATTTGATTGATGTTGTGGAAGCCCACAGGAAGTGGTGGAAGGACCATCTCGTAGGGGAGGAAGAAGATCAGGGGATCATAAAGCTCTACAGGAGCGGTGAAACTTGAGGTAGTCCAGGCTGGGACAGGGCTGAGCACTTGGTGGAATTACGGTTGGAGGGCAGTGGTAGAAGTGATACGAGAGTAAGGTCTGGATCAGAGAGGCAAGGGCCAGATTTTTAAAAAGGATCTCTTGGGCCATGGTGAGAAGATTGGTCTTTATTACCACATAGCAGGCTAAAGAGAAACTGGAAATAAAGGACAGATATAACTAATCTTGAAAGCAGAGTAACACCAGTGGGCAAAGGAGCAGAGCATAGGCCTGCCAAGACCTGCTGGAGGCTGGACAGTAGTGGTAGCAGAAAAGAGGGAGAGAGGGAGTGGCTTGGAGAGAGAGAGCTAAGGGGCAAATAGAGTATGGAGATTGCACATGGTGAAGAATAAGGGAGAGAGAAATGAGGGATGAAGACCAGTTTTTCTGGCTTGCTTGGAAGGGTATAAGATGGCATTAGCCTCTAGTATCAGCTATCAAAGCAGAGAAGATGGAGAGGGGAGCAGATTTGTTGCAAGGGTGAACATGGTTATGAATTTGCTCTTAGATGCACTGGATCTGGGGTGTTGTGAAACTTCCTGTAAAGATGCTTGAAAAGTCCTTACCCACATCATGTGGAGGCCAGATAATAGAAATTGCAATTGTGTTTTTTTTCCTAAATGCTTTGGGTTGAAAGAAAAATGGTTTTTAGCTAGGGGGAGATAGCATAGGGCTGCGGAAGCCTTTTTAAAATTTGTTGTGCATGTTTTGCTTTTCGGGATGAGGAAGATTTGTTTGTTTTCCATGCTGAGGTGTTTAACCCTGTAAAATAAATTGGAAGGGAAAGGGATGACTAAGAGAGGGACTAGAGAAGAAGGGAGGAGACAACATCTGGTGGATGGACACAGGACTTGGGCTGAGTCTGGTGGAAAGCCTTATCTTCTTTGAACTTCCTTGTTCTGTACAGAGTTTCCCAATGGGGAGGGGCATCCATTGGAGGGTGTTTCTACTTGATAGTCTCCACTAGCTCTGCTGGAGGTGAGAAATAGAATCTTAAAGAAAAGTGAGCATGAAGGAAGAACAATGAAGTGAAACCTGAGAATGGAGGTCCTAAAGAATGTGATAAACATAAACACATCGTTTAACATAACCAAGTCCTCCTGCCCTTACCCGGCCCCCAGTCAAAAATGAGATGTGCAAACATATAATCCTTTTTGAAAATCATTGTCTTTGAAACTCTGCATTCTGTAAGTCTAGTTCAGCAGCGTAGAGGTCAATGGGACCATTGTTTGTGGAATTGTGGAGATAGAAGCTAAACAAAATGGAGTGAGGAGACAAGGGGGCATAAAGAAATGGGTTAGCATGTGTGGACAGTGCCTGCAAGGGGGTTGACACTGACCAGCCCATAGACTTTGGAGGGTCCAGGTCAAAGGAGGTTTTCTTTCACAGTGGGAGCTGCTGGAGCATCCACATATGTTGATATTAACAACTGAGGGGGAGATGTGGATAGGAGAGATGGGCCAAGGGGTAAAAATTTTGAGTAGGCAAGAAAGGTGGGCTTCAGACCCAGAGTGGAGGGACAGACCTTGAAAGAGGGGCACTTGTTAAGTTACATTCAGGAAAAAGACGACTACGGGCATAGAGCCTGTGGAATGGGAGACTAAGGACATCAACTTCATGACTTCCACTTTCTCCATGGTGGACAAGGTGAGGATACCCACATTTACCTAGAAGACAAGGACCCTTGACCTGAAACATGCACCTCAGCATAAGATTGGTTAAGTTGATTTTATCTCACCATTTCCATAAAAAATGATCAAGGTTGCTGGGCACAATGGTGCACGTCTGTAATCCCAGCGTCTCAGGAGGCTGACTGAGGCAGGAGGATCGTGAGTTCAAAGCCAGCCTCAGCAACTTAGGGAGGAGGCCCTGAGCCACTCAGTAAGACCCTGTCGCTAAATAAAATACAGAAAAGGGCTGGGGATGTGGCTCAGTAGTTAAGTGCCCCTGAGTTCAATTCCAAGTACCAAAAAAAAAAAAAAAAAAAAAAAGGAACAAACCGTATTCATTTGTTGCCAACTACCAGTGTTTCTAAGGAGAAGCAACACTTTAAAAATAAGGGAAGTTCTCCCACATTACACACACACACACACTCACAGAAATATTCTGAGGGGGCTGGGATTGTAGCTCAGTGGTAGAGCACCTGCCTAGCATGTGTGAGGCACTGGGTTTGATTCTCAGCACTGCATTAAATAAATAAAATAAAGGTCCATTGACCACTAAAAATAAAAAAAAAGAAATATTCTAACACTGCTGTACTTGACTGCTTTCCCACATTCTATCAGTATTTCTCTTTTTTATTAATTATTATTTCAATTGTCCATATTTATGGGGCACAGTGCAATCATTTGATACATATATATGATTTGTAGCCATCAAATCAGGAAAGTTAACATTTCCATCTCTTAATATTTGTTTGAAGTGTTAGATTAACATCATAATTGTACATATTTATCAGGTATACTGTGATCCATTGATACTATGTACTGATCAAATCAGGGCAATTAATGTTTCTATCTCCTTATCATTACTTTGAGTTAGGAGGCTTCATGCTCCTCTTGATCAATATTCTAATATCAATATTCTATTGTCCTGTTGGTTGCTTTTGGGTCTGTATACCTTCGATCAGGGACTTTCTCTGGCAGTTTGATGTGTGGTATTGACCTGGTAATCCTATGTAGACCAGAGCCACTTGTTTTCAGTTCTTGAAAAATCAGATTAAAAAAAAAAAAAAACATCTTAGAGAATATCCTAATCCTTTTAGGGAATGAAGTTGAAAAAGCTTGGAACAACACTAAGGTGACCTTTCCAGAAAGCTGGCACAAGCTCCAGGAATATCAACAACACAAACACACACATTTCTGTCATCGAGTCATAACTTTTGTCTCATCTGTCACCTAGACAGCCATCTCTTAGGCACCCTTCTAAGTACTTTCTCAGTAATGAAGAGTCTTGCATGCAGAGAAAAGCAACAGTTATGTTGCCCCCCCCCAAGCCAAATGATGAGTGAATTAAGCTCTTGGATTCACATCGTGACTTAACTACCAACTAGCTCACAGAACTTGCCCCCTCGCTGAGTCAGACTCTGCCTCAGCCTAAGCTGTTTCCTACATTTTGGGGAGTTTGATTAAACATTTTTGGAAGTCCTTTAAGATCGCTTGGGTACTATTTAACAAATTAGTATTCCAGTGGGCTAACTTAATTTCAGGAAATAACTTAAGCCCTAGGAAACGATGACTCATGCTCTGTTTTGTCCCTACCACAGTAAAATTTAAATTCCAGACCTATACACCAAAGATTCTAAAAGGGTCCACTTGCCTTTTCTTAACTACAAAATAAACAGGCTTGTTATTTCAGGCCTGTTATCCTGAAATAAAAGACCGGAAAGTGAGGAAAACCAAGACCTCATTGTTAAGGTTTTTCTATCGGGTCAGCTCACGTTTCTTTCAATGCAGGCTCATACTTCATGCCTTACGTGCCTCATACAGGAGCTGTGTGCATAATAAAAGGCCAACTCCTACCCTGTCATTTTCTTTTGCGTGTGAGATGGTTACTCAGAATTACTCAAAGTTACTCAGAATTTCATGCTGTAAAGATCCAAGGAAACCATCCGTGCTTCCTTCAAATGTGTCAGTATCATAGACATGTAAATTCTGCATTTGTCTAAGCTAAGCAAATCATCCTACATGTTGTTATTGCCTTTTGAAATATACGCAGCACACATAACACACACACACACACACACACACACACATTTTTCAACACTGGTAAAGATAATGAAGGAAGTTTTGGGAATATTCATCTCTAGAGGGTTTAAATAATAGAATTGATATCTTTTTTTCTAAAAATGACCTAGTCGAAACCTTCCCTTGAGGCTGGTGGCTTGGACTAAATTGCTTCCTGCCTTAGGATTCAGCAAATCAATAATTACAAATGAGGTTTTGCTGACACATCAAATAAGGCCCCGTTGACTGTGTCTTGCTCCCATGTTGGTTGAAACCTTTGTGTGGACTTGTGTCTCAAGTTTACATGTCATGAAGCCTATTTGAGTGGAAATTTTGAAGTTCTTGTTGGCTTCAGGCTATTTGAAGATTAGTCCCCAAAATTCTTCCTACAGATCTAAAATAGGCTCAGACTTTATAAGAGTAGACTTCTTTTTCTTCATATAGTAAGATGGACCCTAATCTGAAAGCTGTATTTGAAACAGAGTAGACTACATATAGTATCATGAAATTTTTACCTGACAGCTGTTAGCAAATAACATAGTATTGGACGTATTTCATCTGAGACATACCTATCTTGGCTTCTATAGTTCCATTTACATGGATTCATATTTTGCCTGATGAAATGTATTCCAGAAGAATCGACTAGGGCTTCTTTTTAATTTTTTTTTAATTGGTGCATTGTAACTATACATAAGAATGGGGTATATTATGTTATATCTGTACTTGTACATGATGTAATTTGATCAATCTCATTCCTCAGTACCTTCCCTTACCCTCCCTATATCCACTGGCTCTGCTCTGGATTGCCCATCTATTATTTTTATTTTAACCAGTGAATTATATATGGATGTATACATATGTATGCATATGCGCACATCTGTATGTATACATATATATAGTTCATTGTGGTAAATTGGTACATGCACATAGCATTGTTGATGGATTTCATTCCCCAACAAATCCCCATGCCCTTCCCTCCTTCTCCATACCCTCCCTCTGCTCTATTGGACACCCATCTATTTTTGTGAGACACCCCCCTTTTTGAAAAAAAAATATTCCCCTTCCCACTCTCCTCTCTCTAGCTTCCATACATGAAGGAAAACATTTGACTTGACTTCAGGAGACTGACTTATTTCACTTAGCATAATGATATCCAGTTCCAGCCATTTACCAACAAATGACATAATGTCATTCTTTTTTAAATGATGGAGTAAAACCCTATAATGTAGATATACCACATTTCTTCACCCTTTCATCTGCTGACAGATACCTAGGCTGGTTCTGTACCTTGGCTCTTGTGAATTGTGCTGCTTATATTAGTAGGCATGTGTCACCATTTTTAGATCTTTTGGATAAATTCCAAGGAATGGGATGACTGGGTCACCTGGTGGTTCCATTCCAGTCTTTTGAGGACTCTCCATACTGCTTTTCAAAGTGGTTGTACTGATTTTCAGTCCCACCAAAGATATATAGATGTACCTTTACCCCCATATCCATTCCAGCAATTATTATTATTTATTTTCTTGATGATTGCCTTTCTAACTATAATGAGATGAAATCTCAGTGTTGTTTTGATTTGCCTTTCTCTAATTCCTAAGGAAACTAAACTTTTTTTTTATGTATTTGTTGGTTGTTTGTATTTCTTCTTTGGAGAAATGTCTGTTTAGTTCATTTGCCCATTTATTAATTGGATTATTGGTTTTGGTGATATTAAGATTTTTTAATTCTAATGAAAAGCAGCCCTAAAGTCCATATGGAGAAATAAGAAACTCAGAATAGCCAAAGCTATTTAAGCTGTGCTAGAGGCATCAGAATATCTGACTTTAAATTAACTACAGAGCTATAGTAATAAAAACTGCATGGTCATGGCCTTAAAACAGACATGAAGACCAAAGGAACAGGATAGAAGACACAGAGACAAATTCACATAGTTACAGTCATTCAATCCTTGACAAAAACATATGTTGGAGAAAAGATAGCCTTTAATAAATGGTGCTTGGAAAATTGGATATCCATATGTAGAAGAATGAAACTAGATCCTTATCTCTCACCCTGCACAAAAATCAACTCAAAGTAGAGCAAAGACTTAGGAATTAGACCAAAAACACTGAAACAGGTAGAAGAAAACATAGTGTCAACACTCTGACATATTGGCACAGACTGACTTCCTTAATAAGGCACCTAAAGCTCAAGAAATAAAACCGAGAATCAATAAGTGGGATGGCATCAAATTAAAAAGCTTCTGCACAGCGAAGGAGACAATTATGAGTGTGAAGAGAAAGCCTACAGAATGGGAGAAAATCTTTGCCAGTTACTTTTCTGACCAGGGGTTAATATCCAAGCTAGGGCTTCTTGACAAGAACAAAGGAATCCAAAGGGTAGGACTTGGCTTTGGTAAGGGTTGGCAAACTATAGCCCACAGGTTGAGGCTGGCCCACTGCCTTACTTGAAAAGAAAAGTTTCGAAACACAACCATGCTGTCTTGCTTATGTTTGTCTGTGTCTGCTACAGTAATAAAAACTGCACACTAGGACAGCAGATTCAAGTAGTTATGGCAGAGACCATACGGCCTGCAAAGCCTAAAATATTTACTATCTGGGTCTTTGCAGAATTAAATCTGCAGCACCCTGCTTTAGTCTAAGAACCTAAAATATTTACTGTAATGTAAATAGTAGTGTGATATAAATAGTATTTGTATGTCAGAGATACAATATAATATATCATATAAGTAGTGTTTTATTTTTCTGGTCCCCTGAAATTAATTCCTGGAATGTGAAGATAAGTGAATTACTATTGATAGCAGTTTTCCTTCTGCATTCCAGAAATACAACAATGATTGGTGGATAGGAAGGCTGGTAAAAGAGGGCTGTGAGATTGGCTTCATCCCAAGTCCACTCAGATTGGAGAACATACGGATTCAGCAAGAACAGAAACGAGGACGTTTTCACGGAGGGTAAGGTCCCATCTTGTCTGTAAACTAGCTTGCTCTTTCTTTTTCTTTCTTTCTTGTAGGAAAATCAGATGATTTTTTTTAGATTTGCTTGTTTATTAAGTTAAAAATATATGCTTTAAAAGATACTTGTCTGCATGGGGTATTTCTGAAGTTGAAAAGGTTTCAGATTTCCCAGGACCCCTTGCATATGCTGGAGCCCAGCACCCCTGCAATCCACACAAATGCCACAGTGGAGATGGTTTTCTGCAGCCTCAGCAAACCCTCCTCAGAACTCAAAACTCTCCTCTGTGAGAGTCACAGTGGGCAATCATTCCTCAGAACAAGTGCAACGAGCTGACCTGACTTGGCATTGTGGCTTTTCTTGGTTCACTTTCAAAGACTCTTAAGTGGATGCCGAATGTGATGGTGCATGGACAGTACCAGTAGCTCCCTCTACAACTGAGCTTTCTGTAAGCATCAGCCATCTCCTGGTATTGGCGCCAAGACCCTGTCTCGCTCAGATGAATCAGCCTCTTGTGAACTAATGAAGCAAATACGTAGGCCTCAGAGGGCAGGTGGCTACAGGTCCCAGGAATACAAGCACAGTTTTAGAGAAGAAAAATCCTACTCCCACTCCTGCATGAGTGTGTTCCAGCTTGAACTAAAACATTGATGTATTATAACTCTTTGGAAGCCCTGAAATAGAAGTAGTTGTTTTTTCTTTTGACCTTCAACCTCCATTTTCCATTGAATCTTTTGTTATTTTAAAAACTCTCCTGGTTTGGTGGGTCTCTTTTTCTTTTGTCCTAATGGGAATAATTTTCAATGGTAATACGTCATACAAGTACAATTAACTCCACTTTTAATCATAATCTTTTAAGTGTATAACATGTCTAAACTACTACTGTGAATCCTCTTGCCCACTCTTCTCTAGTTATTTTGCTTTCCATGATCCTCCTTAAATTCACCCAGGAATGCATGGTTCTGTCTCAGGACCTTTGCACTTGCTGTTCTCTCTCATTGGAACCCTTTCCTTCACATTTCCATCAGATCGCTCCTTCATGTTCTTCAAATCTTTGTTAAATATCACCTCTGCAATGACCCCTTTCCTGTCCACCATATTTAAAACTATACCCACCCCTTCTCCATGTTTCTAATCCTTTCCCAGACTTAATTTTTTTCTCTTTCACTTATTACTCTCAGAATTGTCTTATATTTACCTATTGATTTTGTGTAGTACTGACATCTCCCACTATACAGTGATGCACAAATAGAAAAAAATTTGTCCCTCACCCCCACTGTTGTATCCCTAGATTTCAGATACAAAATTAGTATTTGTCAAATAAATAAAGGAGTTACTATTGTCATTCAAAGTTTTTTGTAACTTATTATTGATCCATAATAACATTGTGGATTTTTGAATTAAAAGATCACTTTGTGGCAGGAGCCGTAATAAAAACATGAGCTCACACTCAGTATCCTGTTTTACCTTTATATCCCCTTGTGAGGAGTAGGGAGCTCCTGCATCTGTAGATGGGAAAACTAAGGCTCAAAGACATGCTGTATGTGCCAAGGTCCCACAACTAGTGAGTGACAAGGACAGAATGAAGAATCAAATGGGAGACCTTCGGGTCATACTCAAGAGTATTGAAAGGCAAGAACATCAGAGAAGTAAGAAGCTCAGCTCCCCAGGCCTCTGCAGGGGAAATTTTCCAAAGCACCCAACAGGACACTATTGTTATCAGGACACAGATAACAAAAACTCCTTATAGTGAGTTGTTAACTCTGAACCCCCATAATTGTTTTTTTTTATTGGTGGGGGGATGCCAGGGGATGAACTCAGGGGCACTCGACCACTGAGCCACATCCCCAGCCCTATTGTGTATTTTATTTAGAGACAGGGTCTCACTGAGTTGCTTAGTGCTTTGCCTTTGCTGAGGCTGGCTTTGACATTGCCATCCTCCTGCCTCAGCCTCCCAAGCTTCTGGGAATACAGGCGTGTGCCACCACGCATAGCTCCATGATCACTTTTAAGAAGAAATTGTTGCTCTAGGTCTTGCTGCTTGTTTTGAGCTGTGTTGACATCTGACTGGTACCTGGTGACTGGTGTGGGGTGAGCAAAGCAGTTCACCAGAACATTTCAGCCAGGAATTCTTTTGCCTAATTTCTGCATTCAATAACTTTTGCAATGTATTTCCAGGCCACTGTTAGTTCTCCTCTTCCTCTGAGAAATGAGGTCAAAGAAAACATTTGAACAGATTCTTGAAGTTGCTTTCTAGCAGGATTTGGTGTGCTTTGAATTATTTAGTATAATTAAGGCCAAGATTTTTTTTTAATACTCTCAAGTTCTGTTTTCCAAGAGTCTGAGGAGTTTCTTTCTCTATCATAGGAAATCAAGTGGAAATTCCTCATCAAGTCTTGGAGAAATGGTATCAGGGACATTTCGAGCAACTCCCACATCAACAGGTGAGGGGTTTAGTTAAATTATTTTAATGGAATACATTCCTTTTTAAATATTGGAATACACATGCAAGCATTTTTATTAATTTTGAAATCAGTTAAAGGCTTGGTTTTCAGGGTCTTTTATATAATATTTCATTGCTCAGTTGTTTTCTATGGTGATATGTTTAAAGAATACTAATGACCTAAAAATTTAGATCATTAAAATATAATTTCAAAAACTCTTATTTGCCCCACCACCAGAGGTAATAACTATTCATTATGTAAACCAATTTACAACAAGTTCATTACTCTACTTAAGAACCCAACAGAGTTTAAGATGCTAAGGGCCAACAGAAAAGTTAACAAGTTGGACACTCAAGGAAATGCTGTGATCAGTCTCTATGTGAAACTTTAGGATGTATTGGTACAGCTGGAGATTGGGAGGGTTAAAGCAGAGAATGAAGTAGGGCCCAGATGATCCCTTTTGCCTATTTAAATAGGAGAGAGTTGAGCCCTGGAACTAATATTAATGAAAGGACAGTGGCAGCTCAATCGGGAATTCCTTTTGCTTTGGGGAATTATGGAAATAACCACCCAGGAATTTTTCTTCCATCACATCCTCTGATTCCTGTAGGCTAATGTCATTCTGGCCCAGAATTGACACTGCGTTAAGGCATCTGCCAGTACCATTTCAGAATGGTAGGTCCAAGGCTGTATTGATGCGTGTCAAAACTGGATTGGTTCTGAAGCAATTCTGGGGCTCTGGTCCTTGTTCATATGAATCCTTCCTGATCTCTAGGTCTGTGAACCCAACTACATGTCAGGTTATCCCCAGAGTAACAGGGCCTGCCTGGTCCTTTCGCTAGCCCATTTGAAGGGCTTTGAAGGGCATGGCAGTTTTTCACTGTTACAAGTGGATTTGAAGTTTAAAAACGACATGGTAGAAAGAAAGTATCAGTGTTCCAGAAAAATGGCCAAAAAAACATTTGAAGAATTATCTCATGGTTCACCAAAGTTACAAACACAAAAGATTGAGGTGATGGTCATTTTTGCTCATTATTGCTTCTTTGTGTCAAGTTTTATTTGACCAGCTGTTCTCAGCCAAACTGTGTGCTGTGTTGGGCTCTGGAACAACCTAGAGGTTAATGGGGAGCCAAAACCTTCCACCACTCCACCAACTCAAAATCAGGATACAAGGTCACTTATACCGAGAGAGTTACCTGTTTCTCAGGTGTCTTCAAAAGTGACATGTCCAGAATGAAATAAAGGAGCAGAGCTCCCCAGAGGGGTGATAGGGAAGCAATAAGGATGACTAAGGACCAATGGTACATTCATCCCTCTGTTAACTCATGTACTATCATTTACAGAGATTACGTATTTTGATATGGCTCTCATTGTTGTCTTTTAGCAAAACAGAAGCAAAAAGTGGTAAGTTGTATTTCCTTTTTAAACTTACTGTTAAGGCTCCTGTACATACATGCCTGCAATCTCCATCTCAGTAACCCACATAGCTATAAAGTAAGGGCTGAGCCTCCCCAGTGGGGACCTTTGGTTATCATTAATGGCTCAACCCAAGAACTGTGAATGTTGTGGCTGTGGAGGAGGCATGCTCGGCCTCACCTTGTCACGCATGTTGAATCATCTCTTTCAGACGGAGCACATTCCTCCTTACGATGTTGTGCCATCAATGCGTCCGGTGGTGTTAGTGGGGCCGTCACTGAAAGGTTATGAGGTACAAATATCATCTGTTACTCTTCAGTTCTTGACTGAGAACCCAGGACACGGTCCTTTGTGCACTTGCTCCTCCAGGGTCTCATTATGTAAGAACTAATGGAAGCCAGCTCTCAGGATGTGAAGGCGGGTGGCACTACGTGGGGCTTCTGTGACCCTTTGTCCTTTCTCTCCTCTCTTGCACACGTCTCATCTTTATGCATTACATTGTTTAGAAATAGTCTCCCTCAAATCATTTACAATGGGAAGTTCTGGTAAAAGATTTGCTCTGCAGTAAATTCAAAGAAAAGGACTGTATTTGTCTCAATCATTCCCATTATTATTAGAAACAATAGAGAATGATCCGCACAGGGAATAGATAAGCAGTCTTCCAGAAAACCCAAACACTGAAAGCACCAACCAATTTCACCCTACTGGGTAAATAACACTATGGCTTATTCTACCGAATGTTTTTTAGGCTTATTTGTTTTTAAGGACATATATAGAAAAAATAAAATAAAACATTACTGAACCCTAGAGATGAATTAAACAGTACTATGTAACAAGACAGAGTAGAGATTTAAATACATGACATTTCAGATGTTGCTTTCTGGGCTTTGAGTTAGTACAGGTACAAAATAGATGTGATGTGCCATTTCAATCTGAAGGTAGGCAACCCGCAAAACACCATTTCCACTAACCTAGGACAATGTCTTCACGTAGTAGGCACTTATTGCACATTGGTTAAATAAATTAATTAATCTCTTGAAGCAGATCTAAGAATTCCATCTCTCTGCCTTCCTCTGGGTTAGAAATGTCAGAGTGATGAACAGAGCAAAGGTCTGCCCTGGTGATGGAGAACTTGCAGCAACTGCACAGACTAGCAGGACAGCTGGGCCCAGGCCCTGCCTTAGGCAAGCACAACTCAGGCGCCCCCAGGGTGGCCAGCACCCCAGACCAAAGCCAGCCTGCTGTCTCCTGGCAGCAGTTCTGCCCGCTAATAAGGGAAAGGGGAAGAAGGTTTGCCTTGGGTCTGATGACCACTGCTGGTTGATCCCTCAGCACTCCTGAGGAGAACCAAGGGGGAAATTGGCAACTGCACTTCCTGATGCATGGAAAGCACCTTCCCTGGGAA
Organism: Ictidomys tridecemlineatus; assembly: GCF_052094955.1. Classification (NCBI taxonomy): domain Eukaryota; kingdom Metazoa; phylum Chordata; class Mammalia; order Rodentia; family Sciuridae; genus Ictidomys; species Ictidomys tridecemlineatus. The sequence continues at coordinate 122,939,893 of NC_135483.1, read as the reverse complement.
CCTCCCTTAGGCTGTGATAAGGTCCCTGCTGGGTCATAGTGCCCTCCCTTCCACCTCTCTCACTTTTGACCTCTCTCTCTGCGTGTGTTTGCCTCATTCTTTTTTTCTCACCTCTGCAAAGGTAACAGACATGATGCAGAAAGCCCTCTTTGATTTCCTGAAGCACAGGTTTGATGGGAGGTGAGACATATAGATGTTTTTGTATTTTTATTTTCCTTTAACCGAACATGTATGATGAATTGATTTGTGGGTCTGTGTTTCCAGTAATTACAGAAGTTCTATAATTAAAGAGTAACAGAGTATTCTTGGGAAGAATGATGATGATCTCTGAAAATATGAAGCATGGCATTGAATTCTCAAGGGAAAAAAGGGTCTTGAAAAGGAAAATAAAATGTTTGACTTTATTTTCTCACTTTTAGTGAATTCATACCAAACTGATTTTTAGGAAAAAAAATAATTAAAATATATGTTTCTCATGAATATGATGGTTCACTGGTCATGCTGGGTAATATTATTTGGAAATTGTGTGTGTGTGTGTGTGTGTGAGAGAGAGAGAGAGAGAGAGAGAGAGAGAGAGAGTGAGAGAGAGAGAGAGAGAAAGAGAGAGAGAGAGATGCTAAGTATAAATATAAAATACTGAATTTCCTCAAAAGGAGAAGCCAAAAAATTGTTTTTATTATAAGACTTCCAAAATGACCATTTTGTAGGAGATAGTGCTTATTTGGATGTGTAGTTCTGGATTAGTTTTATTTTATTTATAACTCTGTGTGTGTGTATGTGTATGCACTCACACGCACATGCACACATTATAGTTAAACACAATAGTGGGGGTCATTTTGAAACCTCATTATTTTATTGGTCTATTTATAGATCTGTTTTGTATGTATCCTATTGTGATCCATCATCAATATTATCCAACCATCAAATAATTTTATCATTTAAGTCTTGTGAAAATGTCTAGAGAAGGTTTCTGTGTTTTACAGAGAAATGGTTAAAAAGTCCATATTGACATAATTCTGAGTACAAGCTCTTCCACAATGCAGAATGCACTCCATGTGAAAGTAACCACATGAGAAAACCTGAAGAGTTATCAGAAATGAAGAAAATTTAAATAGTGTGTATTGAGAAATCTGGGTAAATGCATCCAATTTGTCACCTTAAATGGGCTAATTAATTTTAAAATGTTTAAATATCTTCAAATAGATTTTAATGAATATGGTATTGTAAGGAAAAAGCAAACATAGTAATGTTTTAAATACAAGTTATATATAGGTTCTAATTGAAGAAATAAGAATACCTCTGGAATGTTATATGAGTTTCTAAATACATTAATATGGCCAGGCTGCCTTAATATGTTGAATCCAAAATGATAAAGATTTAAACACAGTGGAAGCTTACAGTTGCGCACTTAACAGTGAGTCAATTGTTCCACCTGGGAAGGACACTTTAGTTTGGGGGAGGGGAGAAATGGACAGAAAGTTTGCTCCACCTGTTGTGTGTGGCCCTTAGTCTGGGGTGAACGTTCCAGTCAACTCATTGGAGAAAGGAGCATGCAGGACCTGGAAGTAGTGACCATCTTTTCTCACATTTAATTGGCTAGAATTTGGTCATGTGGTATACCTACTTCCAAAGGAGTCTGGGAAGTACATCTTGCTCTATACCTAAAGAGGAAGATAAAATAGATTTTGTTGAACCAATAACAGTCTCTGCTGCAGTCATCTAGTGGACACAAGGAGTTTGATAAGAAAGGCGTGTTTATCCCATTCCCTTTTTAAAAAAACAGGCAGAAAATGAAAGAGTTTCAAAGAAAACCAGCAAAACTTGCTAAATGTTAGAATATTGGCATTGACAGCCAAGGTGAAGTTCATTCATTCTAATCTCCCTCTTCCACAACACAGTCAGATGGACAGTCAGCTTCCCTTTGAACACTTCTGGCTGGTGGGAAATCCTTTCCTAAAAAATGCAATACAAAGAAATAGCTGAACTCTGACTATAACTTAAGAGCAGTGGTCTTTGTACTGCCTTGTGCTGTTCTGAGCCCTAACCCTTATCCTTCTGTCACTCTCCATGGACTAAAGGTAGCTAACATGCATGGCCCAGCCTCTGTTCCTTCAGTGATGCTTGGAGTCACTCGGTTCTAACCTGTGTTGACTTTACCTAAGGTTGCTCTGAGTAGTGCCTCAATCTCTGGCCCCATAGCAGCCCTTGATCTGAACAAATTCCATCCCATAACACTGCCTATGTTTGTGTTTTGGTCCCCACATGACATGCCTATAAACAGCAATGTTATTTAAAAATTTGACAGATAGCACTGATCAAAAAAAAAAAAAAAGATAATTTAGCAAAGAGAAAATGAGTGGTTTAATTACTGGATTCAAGAATGAAGAATCTCATGTCTTCCTTAATCCTTTGGCCCAGAAAGAGGAAATTCATTTTATTGTATCAGCAGTGATTTGTCTTGAATCAAGTAGAATTGTCTGCATCAATGAGTGCAAACAGACTATTTTTTTAAAATTATTTATTCTAATTAGGTATGTATGACAGCAGAATGCATTTTGATTCATTATACACAATTACAGCACAACTTTTCATTTCTCTGGTTGTACATGATGTAGCAACACACCATATGTGCAGTCATACATACATGTACCTAGAGTAATGATGGCCATCTCATTCCACCATCTTTCCGGCCCCCATGCCCTTTTCTCCTCTTCTCCCTCCCCTTTGCCCAAAGTTCCTCCATTTTTCCCATCTCCCCCCCCACACACACACCCATTATGTATCAGCATCCACTTATCAGAGAGAACATTTGGCCTTTGATTTGGGGGGAATTGGCTTACTTTGCTTAGCATGATATTCTCCAACTTCATCCATTTACCTGCAAATGCCATAATCTCATTCTCTTTTAATGCTGAGTAATATTCCATTGTGTATATATACCACAGTTTCTTTATCCATTTATCTATTGAAGGGCACCTAGGTTGCTTCCACAGTTTAGCTATTGTGAATTGAGTTGCAATAAACATTGATGCATTACTATAGTACTAGAGTACTATAATATGCTGATTTTAAGTCCTTTGGGTATCGAGTGGGATAGCTGGGTCAAATGGTGGTTCCATTCCAAGTTTTCTAAGGAATCTCCATACTGCTTTCCAGAATGGTTGAACCAATTTTCAGTCCCACCAGCAATGTATGAGTGTGCCTTTCCCCCCATACCCTTGCCAACAATTATTGTTGTTTGTATTCTTGATAACATGTATTCTGATTGGTGTGAGATGAAATCTTAGAGTAGTTTTGATTTACGTTTCTCTAATTACTAGAGATGTTGAACATTATTTTTATGTATTCCTTAATCAATTGTCTATCTTCTTCTGAGAAGTGTGTCTTCAGCTCCTTAGCCCATTTATTGATTGGGTTGTTTGCTTTTTTGGTGTTAAGTTTTTGAGTTCTTTATATATCCTGGAGATTAGTGCTCTATCTGACATGCATGTGGCAAAAATTTGCTCCCATTCTGTAGGCTCTCTCTTCACCTCATTGTTTGTTTTTGTTTTGTTTTGTTTGCTGCGAAGAAGCTTTTTAGTTTGACTTTATTGATTCTTCATTTTATTTCTTGCACTTTAGGAGTCTTGTTAAGGAAGTTGGGGCTTAATCTGACATGATGAAGATTTGGGCCTACTTTTTCGTCTATTAGGTGCAGGGTCTCTGGTCTAATTCCTAGGTCCTTTATCCACTTTGAGTTGATTTTTGTGCATGGTGAGAGATTGGGATTTTAGTTTCATTTTGCTGCATATGGATTTCCAGCTTTCAGAGCATCATTTGTTGAAGAGGCTATCTTTTTTCCAAAGTATGTTTTTGATGCCTTTGTCTAGTATGAGATAACTGTATTTATGTGGGTTTGTTTCTGTGTCTTCTATTCTGTGCCATTGGTCTGCATACACACTATTGAAGTTGGTTTTGATAGAAACAGAATAAGCTTCAGTGCCAAGTGTTCATGAGGTCTGATGACATGGCAGAGAATCTAGGGGAAGAAGCTAGTAATAGTGTAAGTAGTAGCTACACACAGACTTAGCACCGGAAAGGACCCATGTGTGGCAGTGGGAGAAAGATGTTAAAGGTCGTGTGACAGAGTGGACTTACTGTTAAGAATAAGAAGCCAGTGCAGCAGGTAAAACAATGAGTTCACTGGTGCATGAACTCATTGTTTTAATAACGAAGAAGAATTTGGCTGGTAGCTTCTCACTGGCTCTGATGTGTCTGTTGCTTGGAGAATATCCTTATGTTTTGAGCTATGAAAATATGCTACATTATGTTTTATCAATTAATAAAAGGAGAGAAAATGACAAGTAGCCTTTAAATGAAACCCAGCCAAGAGAACAATCACATGGAAGGCTTTTGCTCAGTGACACAGCATAAACAATATGTTCTAGTGGAAACCTACTCAGTGTTTCATTGACTATGAATGCAATTTGTTTAGACAAAATGGCAGGAGAAAGTCCTGTAATTTTTCAGAAAGAGCAAAAATATCCATTAGCTAAGAGGTGTTTCTATTCAGTACTGTTTTTCAGATCTTAGTTAAAAATTAATTCAATGAATTAGACTAAAGTCCAACTGCTTAACTTTAGAGTTATAAACTTGAAAGGGTTTTTTGATACCTTAGCTATGATCAGTTTAGTTTTTCTATATTGATGCATTACAATTATATGTAATAGTGAGATTTATTATGCTATATTTATATATGCATATAACATAATTTGATAAATCTCATTCCTTAGTACTTTGCTTTCCCTCCCCTCTTCCCTTATCTCTCCTCCTGGTCTGCTTGCTGTAATCTACTGATCTCCTTTCTATTATCATCATTATTATTTTTTTTCATCATTATTATTTTAATTAGTACATCATAGTTAAATATAAAAGTTGGATCCACTGAGGTATATTCATACATGGACATAGCATGATTTGGTTAATTTCATTCCCCCGTAATTCCCATACTCTCTCCTCTTCTCTCCATCTCGATCCCCATTGGTCTCCTTATTATTTTTGTGAGATTCCTTTTTTTTTTTTCTCTAACTTCCACATATGAAAGAAATCATAGAAAACATTCAACCCTTGACTTTCTAAGTCTGGCTTATCTTGCTTACCATTATGTTCTCCAGTTCCATCCATATACCAGCAAATGACATAATTTCATTCTTTTTTTATGACTGAGTAAAACTCCATCATGTAGAGGCACCACATTTTCTTTATCTATTCATCTGCTGACAGATACCTAGGGCTGGTTCCATAACTTAGCTATTGTGAATTGCACTGCTATAAACATTGGTATGCTTGTGTCACTATAGTATGCTGATTTTAGTTCTTTTGTATAAATTCAAAGAAATGGGATAGCTGGGCCATATGGTAGTTCCATTTCTAGTTTTTTGAAGAATCTCCATACTGCTTTCCAAAGTGGTTGTACTAATTTTCAGTTTCACCAACAATGTATAAATAAAGCTTTGTCCCCACATCCTTGCCAGTAATTATTATTATTTGTATTCTTAATGATTACCATTCTAGCTGGAGTGAGATGAAATCTCAGTCTAGTTTTGGTTTGCATTTCCCTGATTGCTAAGGATATTACATATTTTTTCATATATTTGTTGGCTGTTTGTATTTCTTCTTTTGAGAAATGTCTGTTTAGATCATTTGCCCATTTTTTGATGAGTTATTCATTTTTCTGATGTTAAGTTTTTTTGTTCTTTATATATTCTAGGTATTAGTCCCCCATCAGAAGAGCAGCTGGCAAAGATTTTCTCCTTGAGTCATTCAGACCTAGTTACTATACAGTTTTACTGCTGTGGTTGCTATTGTGAGGCCTAACTGTAGTACATGTAAGAAAAATAAAAGGCACAGGTGAATATCCACATGTAGTAATACTTCTTGTGGCCATATTATAAATTAAGTGGCCCTAACAATCTGCTAAAATGGTACTCAGTCTGGTGAGGACACAGTAGTTACACTATGGGCTTCTCTCTTCATTTCACATATTCATTGGGAATGATCCTTTCTTATGAGGTTTGCTCAGCTGGTTGAATCTACAATTTTTAGGCCAAATAGCACGAAGTCAAACCAGTTGCAGTTTGTTGACCTATGCCATTCATGTCAAAGCTCCTGAAGTCTGTTATTTTAGGCTTTGTTGACAACTGGATCAGATCAATTCTTAGGCATTATCCAACTCAAGTTGTAACTGACACAATCATGGCTTAAAATCCTAAACAGCACAAAATCTACAGGGATAGGATCTTCAGCTAAAGGAAGCTATTATCCAGACAACATATAAGGAAAACAAAGCAGGTAGTTGAGAAAGAAATTGAAAGAGAAGAAGCTGAGAATACAATTTAGAGAGACTCAAAATAGATAGTATTTACTTGTAAAAGGAAATGGGAACAATTGATGCTATCACAAAGCAGCCAAGCCATGGAAGAATGAACACAATTTGTAATTTCAGTGAACAAAGGGGAAAAGAACAAGTGACTTTCGGTTCCTGTCATTCTCCTGTCATCTCCTCTCACTCAAATGTGGACTCATTAGTCCACAAACACTGGGTCTAATTGAACACTTTTGTGCCAGACTTGAATGTGTAAATTAACAGATTTTTATTGCATCGTGTCTGACCTGATTCATCTTTCCTTTCAATGTATTTAATGGGTGAATCCATGGTTTCTACTAACTTCTGAGGACAGGATATAAAGATATTGTCTCTTTCAAGTCTTCAACTATATAATAATCATTTGTCTTGCTTACATTATATATGTGCTTATCAACATAGAACACTAAGATAATTAAGAAAGCACTTTTATATATTATCTTGTTTGCTCCTAATGACAAACCCATGAGACAGTTTTGACAAATCTACCATTACCATTTTATTGATTAGGATACTAAGGCTCAAAAGATGTCATGACCTTTCTGTGGCCATAGAACCAGGAAGAGAAAGATCCAGGTCAATACTCAGGTCCTCCTGTGCCTTTCATCCATTTCTATTGACAGCACACTCCTTTGTTCTTTGAAACACTTTTCCCTATAAATACTAGGATATTGCAAGGGTAAAATATGGAAGGGCTTTATAGCTGTTGCATTACCATCATGGAACTATAAATTATTTTTTAATGCATGTGTCATAACTGAAAACTATCTTTACATAGACTATCACAGAAAACTAATATGCATAGTCCATGATATATTAGGTTATAAGCAATTAAGGTGAATTTTAAAGTAAAAATAAGCAATGGTTGTGTTTCAGATTTACTGCATTTAGAGAATTATTTTTGCTAGTTTCTAGGGAATTTGCTGCTGCATCCAGTCTGCTGAGGAACCAATATCCTACTCCTACTATCTTTTTTTTTTTTTAAACCTACTGACCAGTAACTACTAACAAAGTTTTTCCAGAGATGCATAGAAGGGCCAAAGACACCGGGTATGACTATAGCAAGAAAATAAATAGAAAGGATGTCATAAATTTTTTAAAAAGTATTTACATTTGATGGTTACTTTGCTGGGAGTCTTATTAAAAAAAAGAAGATATTGGATTTGATGTCTGATTTTGATAATAGTGAGCATCCTTGTAAGATAAAGACTTATTTTGTCTAAATTATTAGAGTTGCTAGGGTAGTGTCTATATGTTCCAGATATCTACTTTATGCATCTGAATTTTATTAACAAGTAACTTATATTAGCAAATGAACTTGTAATTTATTAGCAAATAAAATAAGAAAGAATGCTTTATTGCCCTCACCTTTCCCTCTGTTTCAAACATATGAAGCAGTTTTATTCCTTTGTTTTTTGGGACTTTGATAGTATTTGAAAAGGGTTTTGTAAAAGTGCTTTAATAACTCAGAATTAGATCATGCATCTGTTGATAAACACTTCAAGTTTTAAGAACCAAGGGTTACAGTCCCAGAAGCTGGAAAGGCTGAGGCAGGAGGATCGAAAGTTCAAAACCAGCCTCAGCAATTTAGCAATACCCTAAGCAGCTTAGAGAGACCCTGTCTCAAAATTTAAAATAATAATTTAAAAAAGGGCTGGGAATGTGGCTCATTGGTTAAATGTTCCTGGGTTAAATCCCGAGTACCACAAAACAAAACAAAAAACCCAAAACCGTGGGTCACAATCTGGCTTGCAGAATGAGAATATTTGATTTTCACTTAAGCAGAATAAAATCTTGCAACAAACCAAAAATCATTATTCTAGAAAGTTGAATTCTGTCTTTAAACCAACCCATTTGTCTTTAATCAGATATCTGGATTGCTCTGGATATGACTTTTATCCAGCAGCTCCATTCTTAAAAATAAAGAATACAAGAAACCCAGAATCACAATAATAAACATGAAAACCCTGTTCTGTAAGAAAGGAATTGCCTATGAGATTTCATGCCTCAAAGCTTCAGAGGGCTACAGAGTAATAGAAACTCAGATGTGAGTTTGCTTGACTTTAAACTGATTTAAATCCTGACCATCTCTCAGACCAAGGCCAAGGTTGTGCATCTGTGCTTGATAATTTGCCCCATGTAGAGATTTGGGGTTGCTGGATAAAAAAGCTGAAATGAAAGAGAATTCTGAAATCAAATGACTAAGCCCTGGCCTGGTGCTCAGAAACCTAGTTTAGACCTCCTCAGCCTATGTAGAATCATGTGAAACTCTTTGTTTCTCAGTTTCCTTCTTGGTAAAATGAAGAAGTTGTTACACCAGTGTTTTCCAATGTCTTTTAGCAGTTGAACAATGTTTTGCAATGAATTCACATATAATCCCAATGTAGAAAATAGAAATGCAGAAGTGTTTGCCTTGTGTGGTAAAATTGGAGCCTCACCCACTTGGCCTTTCTTTAGTGTTCAGAATGATTGCCAAGATCTTTCCGCAAAGGACAGCTGAGAATGCATCTAATACTTATTAGGGCATAAAAATTCTAAAAAGCTAAATAATTTTAAATGTCCTGACCACCTACAGTACATAAATACAATGACACAGACAGGCGGTGATTTGCTTTAAAATAACACCAGAAGTTTAAAGTCTGTAGGTTTAAAGAAGTGATTTCCAACCATTTGTCAAAAAGGTTTATTTTAAATTCTCTCCAAGGCTCAGATCATGCAAGTCAGGTAAAGAGTCTTCTGACAATACCCAGTATCTCCCAAACAGGTATGAGATGACATGTGACTGAATAATTGCTAATAACTCTAGCCTCTTCTCTGTTCCTACCCTCAAAATTTTTTGAATATGGAGAAGAATAGGTATGTTCACTGAGTATAAAAGGGAGAGGGGGCTACTTTTCTCATCTATTTCTGGGAAGCTGTGAAGGTGAGAATGGGGAAAAGCCCACTGATGTTAGTAACTGACTTAGAAAGGCAAGCTTTGGATTCTACAGGCAGATAATGGCTGGAAACTGAGCAATCCTTAAAACAGTTTTAAAAGTGTGGATTCCAGATGTTCTCATTTGATAAATTATATTCAAATAGACCCCTGTCTCCATTCATCATTTGCAATGTCTTTACTTTATTCTTTTCTTCCATGATTGCAGGATTCTTTCTAAGTTATCAAAACCCTGGCATAATACTCATATTGCCCTCAATTGTACTCTCTTAGGACTGCCCGCCATGTGCATTCAAAGTCATATGCAAATATGCTGAAGAATCCTATGGCTGTAGAAAAGAAACCATATTTCTCACATTCTTACAAGTGAAGCCTCCCTTTGAACCTGTGGAGAAATGTTCCATGAATCATGAATGAAGTATTGAGCATAGGAATGCAACTTAGTCTATCACCGATTGGTCGTCTTTGATGATCAAAATGAAGAGAGTTTCTTCCTTTAGCCAGAGGCATTGAAATGCTGGAAAAGAGTATTTGTAGCTCCTGAAGGTCTTGTTCAAGAGCAAATCATCTGTGAATTGTGAGGAGACTGTATTGCTGCTTCCTAGAAAGAGCATGGTGTATGCATATGTTTTGATTCCCTCCTGGTGTGGTGTGCATTGTAAAGGGAACTTGGCCAGGCCGGCCATAATGGAGAAGAGCATTTTTACTGGAGTATTTTTTCAATTAAATAGCCAAAAACCTTCCTCCATTTGCTCTGCTTGTATTTTAATACTAGCCAAAGCCTGTTTAAAATTCTTGTGGCCAATATTTATTATACTGTGGTTCTACTATAGTATGTAAAATGGTTATTAAGTACTGTGGTTATAATTCACTTGGAGAGCCCTGTAACATTTTTACTTGCTTGTTCTCTTCTGTGTTCCTATTCATAGGATATCAATAACGAGAGTGACAGCTGACATTTCTCTTGCTAAGAGGTCTGTCCTAAATAATCCCAGCAAGAGAGCAATAATTGAACGTTCAAACACCCGATCCAGCTTAGGTAAGATATTCAAATGTAGTACTTTTCTATCCTGTACTTTTAGACTATCATGACACAGGATGCATTTGTGAATGTCTTTTCCAGTTTGCTCCCTGGTCTGAATGAGGAAGTGCCAAGTAACTGAAAAGAATGCTAGCATGGACATGAAGGGAGCAGAGTTCTGCGGCAGCCAGAGCCTGTTCTGTCTCTTTCAGCTCTAGTCAATTAGCTAATTGGTAGTCTGGTTGGAAGAATGAATCCTCAACGACTCCCCTGGTCTGTTACTGCCTAAAAAACGGGAAACCACTCATCTCTGTTTTGCCTAAGCTTCTCAATGAAGCTAAGGGTAATTGTCATACCTGACTCACAGCTGACACGAAAGGAAATCCTATGTTCAGCCTTCTCAGATCTTTAGAAGAAATAGATAATGGTGCTCTTGGTGTTGCTTCTGTTGCTAGCTGATAGTACACAGAATAGTCACACCTTGAAGTAATGGCAACCACCATTAATAACATGCAGGGAATTCAAATGTGTCTTTTCTGGGGTACTAGTGAGAAAGCATCCTAAAATTCACCATGACGGAGAAGAGCCAAAGGCTGTGGATGAGCAGGGCTATGGATAGAAGTGAGTCCATGCTGCTGGTGAATCACATTTATTCATCCTGAAAGCATGTTCTTTTTCTCCATGACTGTCAAGAGTGGTGCAGAATCTTTCCTCGAATTTTCTTTTGCATTCACATTCTAAGGGCAACTTGTTTTAACTAGGAAAGATGCTACTGCTCCATGCTGCTGAAATGGGCTGTACAGAGGATAGAAAACTAAATAATAAAAACAACAACAATAATAGTAACTAGCGTTTCCAGCTGCATGTCCTAATGTCTCATCAAGAATCCACCAAAGGGGGAGTGGTGGAGTGCTCGCCTAACACAGGCGAGGCCCTGGGTTCAATCCTCAGCACCACATAAAAATAAATTAAAGATATTGTGTCCAACTATAACTAAAAAATAAATTTTAAAAAAAGAGAGAACAAAGAATCCACCAAAGGCTTGCCTTGACCCTGATTTAAGGTTGGAAAGAAGATACAAAGCATTATCTCTATAATCCTGGCATGAGATTGGTACATGATGATCGCCAATACATATTTGTGGGATGGTTGCTTGTGAGGGGATGCCTCACATGCCAGTGCATGTGGGGGTAGGTCCTAGAGGTGAGTGGTTCCTTGTCCAGTCCTGTGCTTAGAGCCTTCCACAAAGTGAAACATTCTTAAAGGCACAGTATTTTGCCTTGAGACAGTGATGGTGGCATGTTGATGGTGAATCATAGCAGGTAGCTGACTAAAATAAAATATCATGGGTGATGAGGACAGTCAGGTAGGTTGAAGATTTCTCAAACAAGCTTCTGTTCTCTGTTCTCCTATCTTCCATCTTGGTGTCTGTAACTTTTAACCACCTCTCCTGGTATATGATGAAAGGCTAAAGATGCTAAAAAGCTAAATGAGGTTGCCTGTTCCTTCAGCCATTTGCACCAGCTAAGGAGTTCATGGGTATTCCCTGAAGTTGGTCCTTATACTCTAGTTACCTGTCATAAGAGTCAGTGATATGTATGAGGTAGGGTAGTATTAATACTCAGAAGAAACAAAGTAGATCTCAGTTCACTGGTTTTTAACTGTACTCTGTGAAGTCATGTACCCACAACCATTGGAATCCATCTAATGTCAATGTAAAATAACACTGAATGGCTTATTTGTTGTCTTATTAAATACGTAATTTGTAGATTCTTTCATCAAATGTCTATCAAACACTTGTTATGTGCCATGCATTATGCTAGACTCAGGAAATACAGATGGAACTAAGACTCAGTATTTTGCTCATGGGTAAAGAAAAAGAAGGGATAGATGGTTAAAATACTCTGGGATAATGAAATTACAAAGAGCAAGCTAAAGGATAAAGAAGAAGAGTGAGTGGTTTGTGAGGACTTTTTAGAAGTTATATTTGAGCTGGTTCTTCAAGGCACACAAGAATGTCTAAAAACATTGACCCATAAAAAAAAAAGCATTTGTGATTGAGAAAAAATTAGATTTGTGTTTAGCATGCTTATAAAGGAGAGTGTAGGCATGGTTGTAGAGGAACCAGAAAAGAGACTGAAAGAGTAGATTGACGTCAATCTGTTAGAACTCTAGTGTTGCTTGTTAAAGAGATATCTTAAATAGATTTCGTGAAATGTTTATTTTATAAGATATTAATAGTTGTTACATTAAAATGTTTTCCATGGTCAAATAAATTTAGAAATGATGAATTAAACAGTTGGCAGTTTTCTTCATTGCAAGACTTCTTGTAGCCCTGAAGATATGAAAGGTAACACATTTGAAATTCTAAAAGAAACTATTCTAGTATGCAATATGTCCCTTGCTTAAACCCCTTTCTTACATGGGAAATATTGTGGGATTACTGTTCCAGGAAATGTTGGGAAATGCTACCTAGGCCCATGGCAGTAATATGAATAGATGTGGGTATAGGAGTATCACCAGTCAAAGAGATGCTAGAAAGACGGGCTAGGTCACCTGTGGTCAGTTTTTTGAAATGTTCCTTGAGGGCCTCCAGATCATAATCTATGAATCCTCAACTCCCTTTGCCTAGAATAGGATCAGGAAGAAACTTCCTTTGGAATCCCTCTTAGAATTAGTCTAGGTAGCCAGGATTGTTTGGCATGGTTGAGGTTTTTTTTTTTTTTTTTTTTTTTAGAGAAAATTATCTATGTAAATAAAGATACCTTTCTCTTACACACACACACACACATTCTGAATTTTGGGCTCATCCCAGTAAGTAATGTGGTCTCCTGGCTTCCTCTGTCAATCTAAACTCCACCTCTCTGCTTATGCCAGAGTGCCTATTGCCCAAAGGTTCTGTGATGGTTATGCAATAGGTGTGCCTGCTTCTTCTTGCGTCAGAAACTACACTTAACTTCATTGCTGGGGCAGAGTAAATAGATCCAGATATTTCTGAGTTATTTGGACAGGGACTTGGAGGACCTGGAGGATCCTTATACCAGGGCAGTCCAGTTAGCGTTACTGCCTTTTCACTGCTTCTGAAGATATCACATTCCAATTTGAAGCATAAAACAATGTAGATATGTTCAGGGATAGTCCTGGTGACAATCTTCCTTAAACCCAGTGGCAGCTCAATGAAAACAGCATAGAGGACATGCTCCAACATCCTGCGACTGAAACTTTCTATAGTCAAAATTGATTTAATTTTCCAAACTTCCTTCTTAAGACAATTTTTTACTTTTTTCTTTATTTTTTTTTAGTTGTAGATGGACACAATATCTTTATTTTATTTATTTATTTTTATGTAGTGCTGAGGATCGTACCCAGTGCCTCATGCATGCGAGGCGAGTGCACTCTACCACTGAGCTACAACCCCAGCCCCAAAACAAATTTATTTTTAAACTGTTTCTGACATGCCAGAAATAAAAGGGGAAAATATGTTTATTATTACTAACAAATGTAGAATATAGTCTCGGAAGAATTTGGCAAATAAATCTACTTATCTAATGTCCTTAAATTGATAACTTGAGAGCTAGTCGCTCTTCAAAGCATTGTGAAATTTTTCAAATCATTGATATTATATAATATGAAAAACAACAGATATGTTGACTCTTTAAATTCATACATTATGTGTTAAACATCAGTGGTTCTATAGAAAATAAGGCTTTTTGCTATTATAAAAAACCCTCTTCACCAGGCTTGGTAGCACAAACCTGTGAATCCCAGTGGCTTGGGAGGCTAAGGCAGGAGGATCACAAGTTCAAAGTCAGCCTCAGCAACTTAGTGAGGCCCTAAACAACTTAGTGAGACCCTGTCACAAAACATAAAAAAAAAAAAAGGACTGAGTATGCAGCTATGTATGTAAACACCCTTGGGTTCAGTCCCTGGTACAAAAAAACAAAAACAAAAACAAAAAAAAACTTCTTCCATAAAAAAGTAGAGCTACATGATAAGCCTGGAGTGTTTATGACCCCATATACCCTGTTAATCTTTTTGGTTAATGAAAGGAGAATTGTGTGTGTGTGTGTGTGTGTGGATGATACAAACTTGAGTTTATCCTGGACAAGCAAAGTAAATTATGAGATTCTGTCACAAACCCTTTTCAGTGAGGGTATTTAGAGTAATACTACTTTTCTCTAGGCCACCTTTGGTATCATTTAAATAGCTTTGTGTATGCTATATTAAAACATTATAGAGTACACCAGATTGAAACATTATTAGGTCACACCAATAGCCATAAAAATAAGGAAAGACCAAAACAACAAAACCAAATAATCTCTCTGAAAATAAATAGTCTAATTCACATTTTGGACATGGCGCAATTAAAAAAGATGAATTATAAAATATATAAGGAACTTTCTTATATTTCAGAAAGTTATAGTGTATTTGGATTATCCATTTTCCTTAAAAAAGAAATAGTTGGGTTGCTTCAGACCTTTGAAAAGAACTAGATTTTTCGTTTGACCAAATCCATGCAGATTCGGGTCACTTGACTCTTATAAACAGCTGAAAAGATTTGCATCTAGATGTAATGCAGCAGTTTAATATAATTAGCCTTAGGGTATTTTTTAATACCAAAGATAATTATGTTTTAGAAAAGTCCACTGGCTCTAATTCTTAAATTGAGCTAGAATTGCTAATCTGTTAATTGTAAGAGGAAACACTGAACAATTAAACTGTGGTATGAAGATGTGCATAACAGTCAAAACAAGTTATTCCTAGTTTTTTTAAAAGAATGTTTACAAAATATTAATATATAACTTGTTGATAGTAGGACTGTTGCACTGTGCCAGTCATGGTGGTACACACCTGTAATCCCAGGGATTAGGGAGACTGAGGCAGAAGGGTCACAAATTCAAATCCAGCCCGGGCAATTTAGTAAGACCTTGTCTCAAAATAAAAAAGGCTGGGGATGTAGCTCAGTAGCAGAGTTACCCTGGGCTCCCTTCCAAGTACTGCAGTAATAATAATAATGCTGTTATTTTAATGTAATTTGCTTTCTCTCTGACGTTGCTTCACGCATGTATCTCAGTTGTTTCCTAAATATGGTTTCAGTTTTGATAGCTGAAATAAAAGTAAAGAAGAACAAAGCAATAATCAAAAAACAACATAAAAAAAACCACCAAGGCTATATAAATAGCTAAATGTTAGGTTGAATGTAAGAAGCAAATTAAAAAAGCTTGAATTTTTCCACCAATTGTTTTGTTTTATCTCTCTCTCTTTAGAAGACTTTAAACTAGACATGGTTAGGAAAATTCAGAATATTTTGTTTTGTAATGTAGACAAACATATCTGAAATATATACTTTTTTAAATAGAAATACTGACTAATGAGAATAAAGAGTACCTGTTAATTCTTGTTTCTCCTTTTAGCGGAAGTACAAAGTGAAATTGAAAGAATCTTTGAGTTGGCAAGATCTTTGCAATTGGTTGTTCTTGATGCAGACACCATCAATCACCCAGCACAACTTATAAAGACTTCCTTAGCACCAATTATTGTTCATGTAAAAGTCTCATCTCCAAAGGTAATCAATCGGCTCATTTCAGTCTTGAGGATTAGCACATTTCTTTTGAGATATTTTTTTTCTGTGTTTTGTTGTTGTTATTAGTGGGCAAGAAGAATATTGAGATTCTTTTTGATGAGCCCATTTTAAAACAGTCTCTAGGTTCTAGGAATTTTGAAATAGCAAATAAAGAAGAGTCCATTCTTATAAGATGTTCATTGGTCTCAAACCAGACAGTTATGCAAGTATATAATAGAAATTTTTAAAAAATTTAAGAAAGGTCAGAAGAAGTAGACTCTGGCTTTTCCTAGACTACAGGTTCTATCTTGGTAAATTGTTTGTATAACATTGATTCTTGGATCACCTATATTTTCTTCCCAGTTGAGAGAATACATAGTTCAAGAAAGATAACGATATTTATACTACACTTATCATATTAAAGGTAAAATATCATTGGATGAACATTTCTTATGGAAATGTCATAGCCCTAGACACTTGTGCGAAGGTTGGGTTCTTTGAGGAATATATTATTCCATTATGAGTAGTCTGATTAATATGAAATTAAACTAGAATTTCCTATGAATTACTTATGACAAAAGAAACAAATATGTAAACAACTGTGATATTTATCTGACATAAAGGTGGTGAATCAAAATATTACTCAACTGAATAAAATCAAAATATTACCAAACATAAGTGACCTGGTACAGAGCAGTTCCTCCACTTTTGTATGACTCTCTTTGAAATTTCCAGGAAATTATAAAATACAGAGTGGGGACTCAAGGGCCCTCCAAGACCTCACACAGAGGTAGAACAGCATGAACACACATGAATCAATCCACTATACTGAAAGCCACTGCAAATGGGTGACATCATTACAGAGTTTGTAGAGTGTATGATTTCTCACATTGCATTTCCTCTTTACTAATCCTTAAGGCTAAACCGACTAAAAAAAGATCCCATTTTATTTGATTTTCTTTCAATTCATTGATAAGAGCTCGGCTCCTGTCTTCTCTTAGGTTTTACAGCGATTGATTAAATCTAGAGGAAAATCCCAAAGTAAACACTTGAATGTTCAACTAGTAGCAGCTGATAAACTTGCACAGTGCCCTCCTGTAAGTATGACCATTTTTTTTCCCTTAATCATTCTTGACTAGTTAGAAAAGGTTGGGTCTTGTTCATATTAGCGTTGTTATTTTTATTCTATGATAATGGTGATGACGTATGTTTAAAATCTAAAGGATCTCATGGAACCAGCTGCTACTGTCTTGTTGACTGTGCTCAGACTTCCAGAACTAGATGGTGTCTAGTTAATAAGACCTAAACCTTGGTCTGATACCTGCTGTCCTTCCTGATCCCTTGATTTCCTGGCAAACACTCAGGAAACCACTTAGCATGTAGCATCCAGTCACGTGGACACTTTCAAGCAAAGAACAGAATAAAATAAAGCATGCCAATTTGACTTTCCTTTAACTTTTTCTGATAGAAGGTTCTGGTAGGATTAAAAAAAATTATGATGTTAAAGGTCAAGAATTGATAAGAACTAGAGGAGTCCTGTGGTTGTAGCAGATGAAGAGTCAGGGTTGAGTGAAATAAAAAAACTACAGTAAACTAACTTTTCTCCTAGTGCCATTGCCAGAAAACAAATGCTGGGTTCAAAGGCAAACAATGATGGGGTGAGGATCAGAAGTGAATGGTATCACCTGGCACTGGGTCATGGCCAGTCCATGTCACCACTTGCTCAATTGACCTCCTGTTTCTATGACTTTTCTCTAAAGGAAATAACAGTCTCTTTTGGTCAGCTGATTCAGTGGCTTTTTTATATTCTTGTGCAAGGACCATTTATGCTTTTAAAGCATAAAATTAATTTCAAATGTTTAGAGAGGCAACACAGCATCACTTTTTAAAGCAGACTCTGGAGCCAGATGCTTAAGTTCAAATCCATACTGACTAGTTACGTAATCTTAGGCAAGTACCTGCCTCATGAGGTTATTGTAAGAATTCAGTGAGTGAATATGGAAAGGCTCTTATAATAGCACCTGGTACATAGTTCACACTGTCCAGGTGTTTATGTTGTAATTACTAGGTATACTTTGTGCCATTCGATGCCTGGTTGGTTAGACTTTGTAACGACCCTTGTCTCTCTTGCTCACTCTTGTAACTCACTCACTACATAATCATAGTGGACTCATCATAATAAATATTTGTTGAATGAATGAATGGAGGTGCAGGGACAGGGAGTAATAAAGCATCCTTTCATTAGATACTTGCAATGGCCTGATGTGTGCTAGATGCTTTACATAGATTGTCGGTAATCCTCAGTTACCTAATAAAATAAGCAATATAATTCCTATTTTACAATTGAGTCAATTGAAAACAGAGGGGTTCAAGGATTTCTCTAAGGTCACATAGCAAATTAGAATTACATCTAGATCTTTCTGGTTCCAGAGCCACTTTATTCTCCTCCTAACCCTACCTACCCTACACACAAATATGCACACACCTGGCTACCTACAATGCAGATAATTTGGATATCTTGAAGCATAGCATTCTGTGTTAAGAACACAGAATTGCTTACTAATGAAGTCACTTTCACAGTAGAATGAGTGATTAAAGCACTGAATGAATATAAAAGAATGTATTACGGAGCCCCTGACTTGGTAATCCTTCACAGTTGAAGGGAGAGTATCTTTATTGACCAGCTCAAAGGCCAGAACCATCCTATTATTTCCATTTTTTTTCCCCTGAACAATCTTAGAAGGTTGGTTATCAGTTTGGTGTTCTGGGAAGTGGATACTCAAATGGAAATAGAAGTGCAAAAGATTTATTGTAGAAAATCCCTTTTCTTTTTATGAGAATGAGTTTATTAATATTTATTCTTGATAGTTACTAGAGAAAATACTTGTGTGCTATTAAAATTGAGGTGTTTTGCTGAGAGAGTTGATCATTGAGTTGTTCATCTAGTATAACTTGTTATGTCTGAAATAGCTGGAACCAAGAGAAGGCATGTGCATACTTAATACCGTGTGCTTCTTCAGGACTTGTTCCCCCACCAAGGGGAACAAATGGCACTCAAATGGCTCTTGGAAGACAGCCTTGTCCTATTATTATCTTAGTGGTACAAACACCTCCTTGTTTAATATAATTGGTCAGATAACTTGGCATTTTAAACAAAGCGGTCTGAGTATGTAAGGTTACCTTATACTTAACATTTTCTCAACATTTGATGTTGCATAAATAGCATGTATAATGCTGAGAAGGAATTGTGCACTCTGTTTTGGCACACACAAAGAAATCTTCAGCTTATAAAAACCAATAGCAATTTAAAAATGTGTCTGCATTTGTCCTTTTACTTCAAGATCATAATTATAATTGTCATCCAAAGATTGGTGATCACTGTGTCATTTTAGTTCCTTTAGGAGAATTTGCAACTTGCTTAATTGGCCCCTGCTTCTCCAGTGTGAAAAGTCAGCAGATTTTACTGGCAGAGTTTTACTTTGCAAAGAAATTAAAGGCAGCAGTTTTTGGAAAGGGAAGTCTAAAAGAGCACAGGGGGGGGGGGAAGTTAACTCTCTCTAGCCAGAAGAATGGATTCTAGATTCAGGGACTATTGAAGCAGAAAAAAGACCTTACAGAGAACCCAATAGAGTGTTTCCTAGGGTGTGTTCTTTATGATACGGGTTCTCTGTGATGATATCAGGTGGTTTTGGAAATGGACTATGATGCCAAAAGTGTTTGGAAAAAAAAATACTTATGTAACAAAGATGGTTTTCTTTCTTTGCTGCAGAATCCGGACTATGCATTTTCTATTTCCAATAGGATAGGTAGTATGTGGTGCTTCTGCTGGTATGATTGTAGAGCTGTTTTTCCATGGATCATTCTATGGTCTAGTGTTTTGCAGAATGTTTCAAGGGAAGACTAATCCAGTCCAGTCTCCTTGTTTTATAAATGAGGTAACTGAGACCGAGAGAGGTGACCTGGCTTTCCAAAGGTCATACATCTTGGCCAAAGTTGCATAAGATCTCTGATGCTTATGCTGGTGATACTTTAGATAGTGAATGGCAATAAAGTAGTTATTATGTATTCTCCTGGAAAGAAAATCATGGATTTCGTGGATAAGGCTTCTTCTAGGAGATGGATCAATAAACTTTTTTAGCAAAGGTTTAGATAATAAGTATTTTAAGCTTTGTGGGCCATATGGTCTTTGAACAACTAACCAGCTCTGCCTTTGAGTAGCCGTAGGCAGTATGTAAACAAATGGGAGGGCTTGTGCCCCAAACAAGTTTGGTGGAAGCAGGAGGCAGGCCTTATTTACCACGCCAAAAAAATTGCCACCCTTGTCCTGGCACAAGTTGTGGTTATCTATTACTGTGCAGTAAGCTCCTCTAAAACTTCGTGACTTCAAACAGCAGCCATTGGTAGTCTTCAGCTGGCTGCTGACCTAGTCACCTAGCAGAGGTGGCTAGAAGGTGGGAGTCAGTCAGCTCCTCTCCCTCTGCCAGTTGTCCTGGGCTCTCTCTGTAGCATCCCTTCCACAGGGATGTGGGCTGCTCACATCATAGCTTCCAGGGCTCCAGAACAAGTATTCCAAATCTCTTAAGACTTGATGTCAGATACCAGCACAAGATCCCTTCCCCAGCATTCTGTTCATCAAAATAGTTTTACAAAGACTGCCAAGATTCAAAGAGAGCGGACATAGACCTCCATTCAATGCAGGAGATGTCAAAGAGCTTATGGCCATTTTTAATCTTCTTTAGACTAAGATGAACTGTGAGGATGTCTGGAATACACAAGGAAAAGGGGCCTGTGGGGCCAGGACCCACAAGCCCATTTCATACATTTTTCTTTTCATATGATCAGCCTGATTTGTTTCACCACTATACATCTATATGGCATACTTAGTTTTTATATGGGCTTCTACCAGATATTGGTACCATTTCCCTTCTTCAGAGAGGTTGAGAATAGTATGTTTTAAGAAGACCAATTTCAGATTGCCCTGGTACTATGAGAGCTGCATAATGCATGGTGAGAAAAGCAGATAGACAATTGAATATATAAATGACATGTAATCCTTTAATCCTACTTAGTTACAAGCTGCCTTGTGTTACCAAAAGCTGACCCCGTGGCTCTTTGAGCTTTGTAATGGTTGTGTGTGTGTGTATGTGTGTGTGTGTGTGTGTGTGTGTGTGTGTGTGTGTGTAAAATGACATTGATCGTTCTCTCTGTGAGACTCATCTCAGCGGAATCTTGCAAACCTCTCGTGTTACAGTAACCATAGTAGTTCTCTTCTATTCCATTTTATTTTCCATTGCGGAATGGACTCAGATTTATTCTATTACACACAAGAGCTCTGAAGGGAATGAAGAAATGATAGTGCCCACTATATTGGATCATATTTCTCGCATAGTAGTAATTTTCCAGTGCCCTTTTCCAGTAATCTTATTTAAATTAGTTGGAATCATGCAGATTCAGTCATCTATTTGAGGTGCCAGCCCCTACTGGTGCATTCATTATTATAGAGTGTCTGAATGTCCAGAATTTAATTCCTAACACTGCGTTTTAAAAAAAGGAATAATCCATTTCGTATTTTCTTTATGAAACAAGGCCACGTGGGATCCAGTTTCTCTCAGTCCAAAGAAGACTACATCTTTTCGAGGGTTTCAGGCACCCAACTTGGATGTAGAGAGTTCAGGATAGTTCATTCCCTAAAGTGCTATGATATTACTGATCGAAGTGAATAATGGGTGTCTTTTCTGCAAACAATAAAACTGGCCAATGTTGCAATAGTCTTTGAAGAATAAGACAAGATGGGATAGAAGAATGTGGGGAGGAAAGCACGTTGGGGTTCATAACTAGAACTAATTTGGATTCATAACAAATAAAGAGGAGGAAGGGATCAAAGTCAACGTTCTTTGCTTTCATGTTACCCACACGAATTAGTGGCAGGAACTACAATTGTCTTTCCTGTTTAGCTCATTAAAGTAGAAACTACCTGAGATGAACTGTTAGAGCCCCACAACTTTGGTTTTCCTTTATCTTCATAAGACCTGGGTCTTTATAAATGCTTTAACTTAGAGTCTAGTTTCCTATCACAAGTTGACCAGTAAGTTTAGTACTCAAGACTTCAAAAGCATTAATAAAGAAAAAATGCAGGTTTGACATGAAACAAACATTGGTGCCACTCAGTCATTTTATTGTACTAAATAGTATTTGCCACTCATTTGTTCTAAATGGTAGCAGTTTCAGTCCTTATATTACAGTAACAAAGAAATGAAAACATGCAGATCCCTATTATATCCTTTTATCCACTTAGAAATAGGAAAGATGTCCCATGTGAGGTTCTATCTATGTACAACAAATGAACATAAAGCTATGCATGTACCATAAGAGTTGACATATATTTAATTCCCTGTCTAGCTAATATGCAATAATGAACCAAATTTTTTATGAACCAACTTTTTAAAAGCTAAAATTAAACTGCATAATTAGTTTCTAAGTTTTGTAAACTTTTTATTGAAACATTCAATAACAACTTCCTGTATAAAAATAATTGACAAGATACATTCATTTAATGAGACAACCCCCCCACCAGGCTAGAAACTGGATTTTATATAGTTGTAAAGGAAGATCTACCCAGTCCCTCTATCTTCCCTCCAAAATGAATTTAAATAAATAGAATTTGCACTGTTCCTCGGTGTAGGACTTAAAAAGAACTACAACTTCTATTAAAATTGGGGTGACCAAACATTACAATTTGCTCAGTGTGGGCCAGGTTTTAATAGTGATAGTCCCCCATCTCCAGAAATAATCCCTAGTACACCAGGATGGCTGGTTGCCTTAACTCAGATAGTTTCCTCAGGAAAGACTGTCACATCTTACTCTCTGAATGAAGAACTAGACAGAGGGTTAAATACTTGCGATTTAAAAAATATTACAAATCTTCTTTGTTTTCTTATTATTCAGCTTCAGTCTTTCTTTCCCTTTCTTTCTTCCCTGCCATTGTAGTTCTCTAGGCCACCAGATGAGCTAGAGGCATGTTTTGATCTTGGTTATTTACAATGCTTTAGTTTTTAATTTTCCTGAAAGAGGTTATCCAGAGAAGGAGCTACTGTGCCTGAATTTTTGATGGTTTGTTTTGATTCTTCTGTTCATTACTTATTTATTTTGGCAGCCAAACCATTTCCGCCTATTCCAGCTGAAGAAAATATCCCATCCTAGAATGTCAGAAGTAATCACTGTAGCAACTCTTTGAAAACAACTCCACATTACCTTTATCTTCAGCTGTCACCAAGGGCATGGTGTCACTGAGTGGGTAACTGTTAACCTCCTGGGATCTTGCTGATTAAATATTTTTTTGCATCCCTAGCCCACACTATGGATCTCACATATTGCAAAATTAGGTGCTGATTAGATGTGAGCCTTTAAATTTGTAAAGCATTGGGGGAATGGAAGGACAGCAGAATAAAGATATTATTATTGCAGTGGGTATATACATGACTGCATGACCAATGTAATTCTGCAACTTGTACACTCAGAAAAATGAGAAATTATATCCCATCTGATACAAATGTATGATATGTCAAGATCATTGTCCTGACATGTGTAACTAATTAAAACAAAAATATTTGTAAAGAATTGGCAAAGCTGGTATGCATAAGTCATTGGGTTGCTTCTCCTTGAATGTGTGTGTGTGTGTGTGTGTGTGTGTGTGTGTGTTTTATTCCCTTTATACTGACTTTCTAGCACTCTAGTCTGTTCAGCTGTGTTATTTCCTAAACAGAAAGAAAAATTGTCACAGATATGCAGGCTGTGAAATTCCTTCTAGTTGGAAATAAGGTACATATGTCAGTATTCATTCAGAAGCTGAAATTTGCTTTTTTTTTCTGTGCTTTTGAAAGTATAAAAGCAGTTTCAAATCATTTTCCATCGTATAACTGTCTTTTAGCAGTGCAAAAGCATGGTTTGCAAGAAACGATCGGGCTTAAGCAAACAGCCATGTGCTAATGTATACAGAGTCTACCCATTGGCAAAGAAAAAAATTTTTTTAAAATTCTGGTAATTAAATGTGTGTTTAAATATGTCTACAACAGTGACAATGTAGCATGTAAATAGCCAGGCAGATGTCAACCTCCCCCAAGAAGCATTGTGCAATCCTGGCTGTCATTGTCAAGACCCTTCCAGGTCCCTGAAGGTTGTTGTTGTTATATTATTATTATTATTATTATTATTATTATTATTATTATTATTATTATTATTATTATTAGGGACCTTGTTAAAGCAAGGAAATGATTCACTGGAACTAACCAAACCCATATTATAGCGTTAGATTTATATAATCAAATTTTACAGTAAGTACAAATAAAATGATACAAAGAGCAGGCTCTAATCACATGCAGCATAGAATTTGTGAAATGCTGAAGCCCACAGTAGCTGAGGGGCCCTTTGTTTGGTGCTGCCAGTTTCCTCTTTCTTCCTCCAGTGCCATCTGAGTTCACGAATGCTTTTAGGGTATAGCCATTCTGCTCCCCCTCAGGTCAACACTGCATTGCCACTGTTTATATCAGAGCATTATGGGCACTTCTTGGATTCTACATTTGGCACTATGGAAAGTTTATATTAACCGGGGAAGGAGGATTTTGGTGGCAAGAGATTAGAAACTCCCACAGGTTACTTCGGTGAGAAAGGAGATTATGGGAAGGATATATGTCAACTGAAGCTCTAGGAACTGGTTCCTTTCCCTGTCTGATGGGCCACATGGTGTCTTTCTTTTATTGTAACTCTGCTTTTCTTTATGTTTTGTTTTCTTCCCTCGACAGATAGAATTCTTTAACTTACTTATAATTTCCCTTTCTTCCAAAGCTTCATTTTTATAAGTCTCTCTGGGCCTCCTTCTAAATCCAAAAACTTTAAGCTTACAGCCCCAAACATTATTGTTCTCTATATTGTTCTGAACTAAAGTCCCAGTGTGACATAGATTATTATGAATTTTAATACTTGTCTCTCTCACAAGACTTTATGCTTCTTGAGCATAGGATGAGGTGCTTTCTTTGCCACTGTAAATCTACAGTGCCTAGCATTAAATAGGTACTGAATAAATA
Organism: Ictidomys tridecemlineatus; assembly: GCF_052094955.1. Taxonomy (NCBI): domain Eukaryota; kingdom Metazoa; phylum Chordata; class Mammalia; order Rodentia; family Sciuridae; genus Ictidomys; species Ictidomys tridecemlineatus. Next base: position 122,914,891 of record NC_135483.1, on the reverse strand, counting down.
TTTTAAAAATGAATAGAACATAACATTTAGAAATTCCACTAGTAACTGCTCTTGGGGGGCATTTTTCTACATGAATTGAATTGGCTGAGTCTTCTTAAATATGCATCAATTTGAACTGAAGTTACTTATTATTTTCCTACTTCTACTCCAAAGACCTTCAAATAGCTTTCCAATTTAGAGGAGAGTTTTTCAGTAAAGGTGGATATAATGGAAAGCTGAAATAGTAAGTGTGGGTGCAGTGAAGCACAGTGAGCAGGTGCTTAGCTTGCCTGAGTTTCTGGGTTTGATCCCAAGCATCAAAACTAACTGACTAAATGAATAAATAGTAAAAGTTGGGGTGATGGTGGGAAAGAGTTTCTATGGTGACTTCTGCTTCAAGGAGCTCTGTTCTAAGCACTGAAGAGAATGAACCAACGGAGCTTGGTTGTCAACTTTTTATATTCCAATTGCTATTAAGGGTCAATCCATCCAGTAATGTTGGTGCTATGACAATAACCATGTATTTGATTCATTACTGGAAGGTTCTTATTTTAGTAAAATGAGCTCATAAAAGCAGGTAGATAGTGGAGGTGGTGTGAGAGAGAAGATGTTTCAATCCTGCTACTGAAAGTTAGATCCACCACCACTCACCTACTTTTATGTCATGTACTAACACCTGTGGGGAGGTGCCAGGGTTTTCTGGCTGGCTCTCCATGGGATCTATCCTGGGTGTATCCTGTCCATGTTCCCAGCCACACTTGACTAACAGAAGGGCCACTCTTCTCCTGTTGGAGTAGAACAACTTCCTGCTTACAGGGCAGATGCTGAGCAAAGTCCTTGCTGACAGAAACATGTACCCCAAATACTTCCTGTATAAACACCTCTTACTCTGGTTAAACACCCTGTTCTTTTTTACATTTGTAACAATCTTATGGTAGCAGCAATCACTCTAATGTGATTTTCTAGCATTAATCCTGCTTTGTTTCCTTGTTTTTTTTTTATCATGAGGCAAGTAACATCATTTCCCCAACCATTTTGAAAATTAAGTAAATGGTGTTCCCTTCAACATTGTTACCTTGGGAGATGAAATGTTTATTCCAATGATAATGTCACTACCCAAAACATTTTTAGAATTCCTCTTTCAGTGCTGTTAACTTGCTTCTTTTGTATTCTGGCATAGAATTCAGTTACAGAGGAATGTGGGGGGAATGTGAATTCATTATACACTTTCACTTATCACCTATACAATTGTCATAGTAACCTCATCTTTTTCTTTCAAAATAATGAGAGATATGAATATTTAATGAGTACTCTTATTTTTCTGTAAATATCTACATTTGCATGTGGATAACTGCAACTGTATTTACCAGATTTTAACTTTAGAAACTGCTAATTTATGTTCTCAAATTTGATGTTAGCATCTAGATTTGAGAAATGCTATTATCTGCCTTAAGGGGTATTTTAGGTTTCATTGCCTAAAACCTAACTTTTGGAATACAATGGATTTTCTTGTCACCTACAGGAAATGTTCGATGTTATATTGGATGAGAACCAGCTTGAGGATGCTTGTGAACATCTAGGAGAGTACCTTGAGGCGTACTGGCGAGCCACCCACACGACCAGCAGCACCCCCATGACCCCGCTGCTGGGGAGGAATTTGGGCTCCACAGCACTCTCACCATATCCCACGGCAATTTCTGGGTTACAGGTATTTCCCCTTGTACTTTTACTACCTCATTACTAAGATTCTATAGAGAACTCGATTAAATTGAAGACTAGGGTTGTCCTTGATCTGAAGAGGAAAACATAGGGGCCCTTTATATAAAGAAAATATAAACTATTACCTAATCATGTTCCATCCTACAGCAGGTTACCCAGAAACCCTTTCTAGAGACTTTCTTGCTGTGAATTTATAATGAATCAATCCCTGATCATTCAGTGTCTACTCAGTGCAACTGCCCATGGCTTCTCCGTGGCACTTTTTTTTTTTTTTTTATTGTTGGTCGTTCAAAACATTACACAGTTCTTAATACATCATATTTCACAGTTTGATTCAAGCGGGTTATGAACTCCCAACTTTACCCCGTATACAGATTGCTGTATCACATCAGTTACCCTTCCATCCTGGCACTTTTTAATGATTATAGGACAATGCAAATCTCAGCTACCATAGCTAGATAAATAAGATATTTGGGGACAGATAGGGCTTTTGATTGCCCTTAACTTTTTCCACCCCTGAGGTTGCTAGACGTGTCCTTTACTTTGCAAAAGACAGAATGTGAATGTGAGTAGAACTCCTCTGTTTGGAAATGGTGACAGGTCTCTGAGTTTTCTTGGAGGGGTCCGGGAGTCCACCTTGTTCGGTGGCTATGGAAAGTGTCCTTTAGAGAAGCTAGGAAAGAGCACAGGACCAGGAGCTTCTCGCTTCCACTGTTCTCATGCTGTACTCTGAACTAGATATAGGGAGCCAGAGGCATTATGATACAAAATGACTCTTTCCCTTTCTGCATTAATTATTATTTACCATTTATCAAGCAGCTGCTGGAATATGACCAAACCCCCAGCTGACTGAGGAACATGTAGTCAATTGAGCCCTCTTTCATCATGACTAGTTTTGTTTTAATGGGTTATAATGATAGTCATAATTGTAGATCATGTAGAGTTATCTCTGAGATAAATAGCACTCTCTGAAATGCTATTATAACTGTATTACTCTTCTGCAAAAGTTCATCTCTGTAAGCAGAAAATCTGCCATATAAATGAATCACTTTTGAGGCTGGAAATGAACATGGAAATGTATGATGGCAATGTACGGTGTATCTGTATGCATCAGGACTATTTCCTGCCTCGTTTTCCTTCTTGTGTGCTGACGAGAATAGCATTTCCATTGGCTCACTTGAGTCGGCTCTGAATTTTGCATAAATTAGTGGGATGAGGAATGGATGTATGAAACAGTATGCTTCTCTGGTGTAGGAGGAAGTAGAATGTTGTACTTTGTTATGAATGCAACACTCTTGAATTGTCATCCCTAACACACCCACCTAGAGTAGTTTTCCCAGTTTCCTTAATGAGTTAATGGGGTGGCTTTTGTCTCAAGGCCTACTTCTCCCAGGAATATAGAGTCTAAATTATTAGACACCTGGCTGAAGTTGATGGCACAGTCTATGACCCACTCAATGAGTTTGCTTCTGTATGAAGCTTCATGTACTTTGGAGAAGATGTGACTGGGCCCATGGTTTTATCAGAATCTTGTTCCTTATCTGAGATGGCCTACCTAAGCTCGTATACACACTGACCCATGGTTCCTATAGAGAGAAAAATATTTGAATAACATTTTATGATCCGTCAAATAAGTGACTTAAGATGATACTTTCAATTAATGATATTAGAGAAATTTACTTTCTATCTGAAAATTAGTTTTGCAGGACATTTCAGTTGAGGAAGCAAGATTTATAAAGCATCAATTAGCGGGCTCCATAATTACTATATACTCCTGTGGAAAGAATATTGTTGAGATTCTAAAGTTTAAGTAGGCTTCAGAAACAAATGCACTATTTTATAGATAGCACAAATAATAATTTCATTGAAGTGTTTTTTAGGAAAATTCAGCTAGATCAAGGTGAAGCATATGATTTTAGAAGAAGAAAGATTTTATCAGTTCAAGAGAAAAATAAAATAAATGATGCTATTCTGAACTTTATTTCCCAATAGTAAAATAATCCTCATTTTTGCAGTAGAAGTACAATTATTAGGCCTTTCTAAATATGTTAAATTCTATTTAACAGTGTTTTCAATAGGATGCATAGTCATGCAGCACTGTGTAATTAAATTCATAAATTATCAGCACTATGGCATCTTTACATGTTGTGTCCTAAATAAATAAAACCAGAGATTTGGGGCAGATCATTTGTGCATCAAAATATTTTATCAAGTCAGATATCTCGCTTCTCATTAGACAGATCCTATTATTGTACATTCATTTACATGTTTAGGTGAATGAAGCTGACATTATTTAATCAGTGAACTATCTGATATTTTAGAGTCAGCGAATGAGGCACAGCAACCACTCCACAGAGAACTCTCCGATTGAAAGACGAAGTCTAATGACCTCTGATGAAAATTATCACAATGAGAGAGCTCGGAAGAGTAGAAACCGCTTGTCTTCCAGTTCCCAGCACAGCCGAGATCATTACCCTCTTGTGGAAGAAGATTACCCTGACTCATACCAGGACACTTACAAACCTCACAGGAACCGAGGCTCACCTGGGGGATACAGCCATGACTCCCGGCATAGGCTTTGAGGCTGCCAAAACAAACAAACAAAAAATATGTATTCATCTGTTGACAATTTGCCATAGCACTGCTAGGATAAACCAATCATCTTAACTTGGCAAGCACAGCACAGTATTTACTGTGCTTATGGGCTGCTGTCATTTGATGCTAAGGGGCAAAAAACAACAACAAAAATGTACATTATGCCCTTGAGTCTAGATGGATATTAGATGCCCAATCATATAGATATTTTAAGTGCTACATTTACATAACAGTACCTTTTGTTTTCTTCATAGATTTAAACACATCAATTTGTAATTTAGGGTACTTAACAAGGCACATATAAAATAATTTCCCATGCTGGAAATTCCAAATGACCAGTTCCAGTTGGAACCAATTTATAAACCAATTCCTGTTGGAATTTGGGTGAATTGACTAGAAAGTCTACTTGAGCATGTTGCAATCAATTGAAATCTTGGGGAAAAAAACTAATAAGAAAATCAAAGTATCAATAGAAGCCAAAACTAGCTATTTATTTGCTGGAAGCTAAATTTACACTTAAAAGTTGGAATGTATAAACATTTTAATATATGTTAATGTTGCCAGAATGGCTTTTCAAACTTACCAAATGTATTGATAGTGCCAAAAAAAAATATTCAAATCTCAATGCAGAAATTATATAGTCGCCTCAGATTTTAATATTTTTATTTCTTTGCTGGCACAGCTGTTGTATTCAAAGTGTTTTGCTTTCTGTTCAGTCAATACTGTTAGCTCGTTTGAACTTGGCAAAAAAAAAAAAATTGGCAGAGAGAAAGAACAGTAAAGAGAAGCCCAAGCATAGCTGATTATAAGAAATGGGAAATGAGATGTTGTTTCTTTAATCAGTTTGAGCACAACTACATACATCCAGGAAACTGAAGTCACACCAAGAATGTGGTATAGATCCTCCTGAGTACAAAGCTTAACAACTCCAGGTGGGAGATCAGCTATCCCACTTAATACAAACACGGGGTCAGTTTTTCCTGCTAGCGTAGTTAAGTATCTTTCTATCGCATCACTCGGTCTATGTCTTTGAATATCTAAATATTCTAGCCCTTCACCAAATATTTTAAATCATGCTAAGGATTTTTTTTTCCATGACACATTCAAATTAGGTATTGGAAGTTAGCTTTTTACAAATTGGAAAAGTTAAAACAAATCATAAATTCAAAAGCTTGCAAATGCATAGATGCAGAATATATGCACTATAATTACAACATTTTTAATGCAAAGAATTATGAAGAATTTGGAGATTGAGATACCTTACTTCTAGTGAGAATTTTTAATCACTCATTAATTATTCAGTTTTTACAGTAACTATAATTATAGAATTGGTGACAAATGTCTTCTATTATCAAGGAAGACATAGGTTCCCTATGATCCAAAAAGTTGTGGAAATTGACCCTTTTATACAAGACAAAATGTCTTTATAAAAGACTCCTGTTTCTAAAATTCCAAAAATGTATGCATTTTCTCAAACCTGATAGGAACCAAGCATGAAATCCTTTTCTACTGGTACGTTATAAAGACTATTTTTGAAAACAAGAATAATTAATTTTATATTATTTTATTTTCCCCTAAGTTTTTCAATATTTAGACTCTCAAAGCATGCACCAGTTCAATAATTTTTCCTGATCAAGAAAATAAGTGTCCCAGGGTGTAGTGGCGCATGCCTATAATCCCAGCAACTCTGGAGGCTGAGGCAGGAGGATAGCAAGTTCAAAGCCAGCCTCAGCAATTTAGTGAGGTGCTAAGTAACTCAATGAGACCCTGCCTCTAAGTAAAATAGGGCTAGGGATGTGGCTCAGTGGTTGAGTGCCCCTGAGTTCAATCCCCAGCAACACCACCCCCCCCCAAGAAAAAAGAAAAGTTTCACATTCTTGATTAGTTACCCTCATCTTGAACCTCATTGCCATCTCATCCTGCAGTCTCCCTTCACGTTCACTGCGTGTGCCCCATTATGAACCTGTTTAGCTGATAATGAGGATGCCTATAATTCTGTAAGTCATTCACACATTTGATACAATTAAACATGGGCTCAGTAAATTTTAAAAGTTAATGTGACACTGGCTTGTGAAGTTCTTTTGTCATCTAGCAAAGCTTACAGAACTTTCAGTTAAGACATTTAAGAGAGCTATCTCCATTAGGCTCTTAAAAAATATATATATATATAACCTGCCATTACTAAATACTTTGTTAGAACATAGAAGAGCATTTTCCAGCAAACAAAAATATATTTATTACATGTACAGCACATATTTGCATGAGAAAGAAAACATTAGCCAAACATTTTTCTATATGCTTTACTGGTTTCTTGTTTGTGCGCATTAAAGTATTTAATTGCAAAGAGTGCACCAAGGTGTATAAATTTAGATTAGACAGCTGTTCAGCTTTTTCTGTAGTAGCATTAGCAATTTGGTCATTTAACTACTTTAAGATATTTACATTTTATGGCAGGTAGCTGTAACAGCGTTTACATATATTTCCTAGTCAACAAGATCACCATTTTCTTTCAACTTTTAAAAAGTCACTTAGTTTTAAAGGTCTCTCAAAGCCTAGTTTCTAGACTTCCATGTCATACTGAAAAAGAGGGAGGCCCATTCAGTATCCGTGTACAAATTCAATCCATCATTTACCATCAGATGTCCATACCGTTTTGCTTTGCATTCTTATTCAAAAGCTAACAATCTTGGAAAGGGTATAATGTATATTTTTCTTAATGGATATATTTAAAATTTCACTTTAACTTGACATTTCATCTTCCTTCTGTAGTAAGTTTATTTCCTCCAAATGAATAAGAAATATGCATCTTCCTTTTATTGCAAAGTGGTTTGTTTCTGTGTAAATGATACTAAAATCCAGATATTGACTAAGTGAAAAGTTTTATTTTTGTCAAGCACACTAAGCACCTTTGGAATAGATGTATTCCACAAATACTTTGTTTTTCATTGATTTTATTTAAAGTAGCAAATTATCACAAGTAGGAGAAACAAGTCTTATAATATTTGGGGGCTGTTTTAACTTATAGTATAAAATACCTGTTAGAATTCTGTCACTTCAGTCAGCAGACATGTAACAATGAAGACTCATGGGACAATGTGGAAATGTAGTTCTAGACAAAAAATAAAAAGGGAATGCAAGTTGTCAATCCTGATGTTAATTCTCAAGGCTATAATGTGACTCTAATATTATAATCAACAATATTATCTCATTTACTGCAATATTTAAAGCAACACTTAGAAATGTTTATAAATGACTAATGTTTCTCTCTTATCTTTATACAGTTCTATTGGAAGAAAGGTTGAAATTCTTAACAATTGAGACTAATGGTCTTTCCTAATAAGAAAGTCTTAATGTTGTGACTATACAGGTCATTGCATTTAGTCCTTAATGAAATGAATTTTTAAAATGTGAAACAAATTATGAGACAATTATTTGTTCCCTTTAAATAATGTTATTTACTCTAATTATTATTGTTGTTGTTTGCAAAATGTATTTTTGGAATGTTAACCTCTTTTCATACCTGCATACTTGAACTTGTCTTTTGTGTGGGGGCCTTAAAATTCATAACATAAAGTGGGGGTAATGAAAGAGAGTGCGAGAAGAAAATTATGGCAAAAGATAGTTTGCAAATTTAAATTCTTTAAATGAACATATCACAAAATATTTTTGCAACCCAGGATGTCAGTTAAGAATGTTTTTAGGTAACCTTAATTTGCATGCTGGCATATTTTCTTAAGTTGTACAGTTTTATTTTGGTATTTGCTAAAAAACAAAACATAATGCCACTGTAGAATTTGCCCTCTATATTGATATTTATATACTACCTCTTCTCTAGAGAAGACAGTCAGTCTTAAAAGGGAAATAACTTGTCAAAAACCAGTGATCAAATTTCTTACTATTACTGATAACCTTGCTGAAAGCTAATTGCATAAAGTGTTAAAATTTGCCTTCCCTTTAGATTTTAAACTGATGATTTTATCCCAAATGCTGCATGTTTCCATAATGCTCTTGTCATCCTTCATTTCTTCCATATTAGTGAAGTTTTCTTTGAATTGGTTCACAGATTATCCTGAAATATGGTTAATTTGGTTAATTTAACAAATGAATCATAATAGGGAACAAAACAAACTGCAAAGTAATTTATCTTTGTGTACAACATGTTATGATATCTAGCTCTTAAGTTTAAAAGAAAGTAGTTCCAAAGACTTGATGTTTAAATGCAGCTGTTTTGCAAATTCAAATTTTTGTCTTTTGAGAACACCAAGAACATGACTTAACCAATTACTGGGTAAGGGTATGCATTATCTTGGACTCCCATGTAATTGGAACAAATTTCATATCAGTGTTTCAAATAAATACATATGTATTCCTTAGTCCTTTTATATTTCTGCCTTTGTCTCTCATGACAATGTTGCATGCTGGTTTTCTTTTAATTATATAAAACTCACCCTTGAATGACTATATGAATGAAAACTTTATAGGAAATTATGTAATAAAATCTGTTTTTTTAGTTCCTTATAACTTTAATGTCATACTGTAACTATTCCTAAGTTACTTACTTAAGCTGTGTCTATGCAGCAGAGAACAGTCCTCCTCTTTTCAATGATAATCATGATCAAATCAATCAATACAATAGACAACAAAAACAACTTTTTTCTTTGAATTAAGCTGTCAAATTAGTCAAAATAGTGAAATTGGTTTATAGGGGCAGACAGAGCTACAGCATTAAAAAAATTACTTTTTAAAGTTTTCTTCTTTTATTAGAAGGGGTTCTCCAATGAAATACATCGTCTGATAGCAATTGTCTCTAACTACTTATGGATAATTTAATCTCAAATGCTGCATGTAATTTAGCTATGAGAAGATTCGAAAGTATCTCATCAGATATTATAATTAAGGGCTGTAACTCCTACATGAAAAATGTATAAATATAAGTGAAGAGCACTGAGTTTTGGGGAGTCATAGTTTCATATGACACTTTCTTTTGTTTCTTTTGATGGATGTAAAATGTTTGCATAAAGATGGTAGAAAATGATACTGATGGATTTAAAGTGGTTTGGGGTATACACTGATACTTCCTCAATTGAAAATGATAAGGAGTTAAAATGAGAACTAAGAACCAAAAGTGGCTGGCCTCTAGCTTTTCAATATTTTCTAAGTGTTCTTGGTTATGTTTTGAACACTTAAAATTTCTCAACCAATGGCTATGTCTATATTTATGTAGGGGCCTCTCTTGCCCTACTTGCATGCCACTTTCACACACTTAACTGAAATCAGTGTGAATTCTGTATGCATAAGGGATGTATTAAAGATGTGGGATCATTAATGCTATATTGTTGCATACTATTTTTCATATGCCTTACAATATTTTCTGGGACGTTATTAAAATGAAAGCATTTTATTGCCAAAATAAATCTATGTTGTTACTTCTGCAATAGCAGTAGAAAAATAAATAATGTAGCAAAAATATATATTGTACAGTACAAAATTATAAAATATATATATATATATATTTTGCCAATAATATGAAAATAGATTGAGGAGAAAGAAGCACATTTGTTATAGCACAAACTTACAACAAAATCCACTGTTAAATTTGGCAGTCCTATTTTTTAAAAGTAAATAGATTTAGTTATATGTTTCATCTACCATCTTTTTAACTTGCTGCTTGATACCTTTCCAGCAATTTATTTCATAGCCTTGCAATCTGTGGTTGTAATTTATTTTATTCCTTTCCATAAAACTTATTAAATTTTATTTTGTGATAAGACTCATACTATATTTTCTGTTCTTATTTCTTCTCCTTCAATAACAACTACAAAATGTCACAGCAAGTGAGCTCTCAGGGCTCCTCTGAATTTTGGACGTGTTTGAAATTGTTTTTTTTTTCACAGCCTCAAGTTAGAATGATCAACCAAGATGTCCCAATGCAAAAATATTAGTTAGGGATTCCTTAATTTATTTTGTACTGGATACTAGTTTGAAATATAAGTTAAAGCCATTAGCTTTGTTTTGGAAGGGATGGGGGAGGGAATAAAAAATAAAGTTATTAATATAAAACATTAAAAATGAAAATGGCAAAACAATCCAGAAAGTTTTCCCCTGCTATTCTGAGGCCTGTTGAATATCCCTGACTATTGCTATATCTCCAGTGATAAAGTGGGGAAAAAAATGCCTTTGTCAAATAATTTTTTTCTTTCTTTAAATTTTAGTTATTTATATTGATAATTTAACCCCTTTTATTTTTCTGATATAGGTATGTGTAGCATTCTACAAGGCATGCTGGGTAAAATATACTATGCAAATGTGTACAGTGCTGCATGTTTTTGTTCTCCCTCTGCTTTAGTGGCTTCAAAGAAAAAAAAATGTGGTGTTATTTTTGTGAACAAGACATTTAACAAAGAAAATGCAGAGTGCATGCATACAGTATCCTAATTTCTATGGATTTGTTTTATGGAACTTAAATGTGTACAAAACAATTGCATTAATTTTTTTCTTTTATATAATAAATGAAAAAACACTGAAACCAGCGTTATATCTCTCCTTTATATTATTCTATAGATATATTGAAGAAATACTGGAAATCACTGGGTATAATTATATATCTTTTATAAGTAAAATTAAAAATCTAAACAGTTACTTTAAAAAAAACTCAATTAATTGACTGTTTTCCTGAACATTCTGCTAGGTTCTATGAGTGAATCACAAAAGAAGTACTATTGGTAAAGAATTTGTAAGTTAAATACACATGAAACAGAATTATATTAGAATAAATGCATGAAATAGAATTGAATATAATATAGAAAAATATACTGCATGAAAATTTTTGTTCACAAGATACCCCTAAATGAGTAATGTAGTAGTTCTCAAAAGTTTCCAAAGCTATCCCATACCTGTAAGAATTCCATGGATAGTATATAGATTATTACTTGACATTTCATGTACTCAGGGTCATTTGTCTATGCTGTGAATTGATTGGAACTTAACTTTTCAGAAAAAAAAGTTATTTTTCAAGATGTTCAAAAGAAATAGATACTCTGTTGATTAATATACAGTGATTTATTACAGCCAAGTTATTTCACAAACATTGTCAATTTAATCCCTCTGACCACCCCAGAAAGTAGTTTACTAGACACAACTATGAATGAAGAAACAAAAACTCATTGTAACTTTTTTCTTTGAAGTATTTTCAGTTAAAACTTCATTTATTAAATGCCTTTACACTGCTCATCTAATAAATGTTGGCTGAATGAACAGTTTCTCAGTTATTGGAGAGACATTATATAAGGCTACCTCAACTATCAAAACATTTCAACCAACAATCTGAAACTCCCAAATGGAGGAATTACAGTTGCTCACATCAAATGGCCATGAGCCTGAAGCCACCTCTCATCATCAGCACATTTCTACTAAGCAAATGGACTGCCAGAAGAAACATCTTGTTTGTTCTCTCATATGACATACAGATTAGTGTAGTGGTTAGAGTGTGGACTCCAACCCTTGCCTGGGCTCAAAGCCTAGATCCAGCTGTCAGTTTGGGGCAATCACTGGACTTCTCTATACCTGGATCTGTTTCTATAGAGTTTTGATTATGGTCACATTTTTCTGTTTTCTTACATGTCCAGTAAGTTTTTATTGATGAAATATAATATTTCAATATTACAATATTGTAAATTTTACATGTTGATGACTTCATCTGTATTCCTTTTAAGAATGATGGACTTGTTTGACAGGCAACTTGTATGACAGTTTAGCCTTTTTTGGGTTCCTTTGGAACTGGTTTAAAGGAGAATTTTTTCTTAGGCTAATTTAGTTCTTCTTCTAAGGTCTCTGGGGGTGTCTATTGAATGTCCTATATATCAATGGGTTCTCCCAGGCTGAAGGGAACTCAAATGATTTCTGGTTCATTCTAATCTCTGTGAACAATTTGTTTTACAGCTCCCACTTACTTGTTTTTTTTTTTTCCCCGCAGAAATTGTTATTGGCCAGCCTCCTGGTGTTCCAAACTACACAAGTATATACTGATGTGTTGCTAAAGGTTGAGTGGTCTCCTATGCCTGTTTCTGGAGTTTTTCTCTGCATAGCTTCTTTTCAGTTACTCGATTTCACAAATTCTAGCCCCCCTGATCTCTGGGAAGGTTTATCTGTGTCTTTAAGAGATTATCCTACTTTTGGGGGGCGGAGGGGGGAGGGTTCTACTGCCTCTGCAGCTGTCTGTGAATTGCTTTCAGGCAGAAAGTCCAAGCAATGGTAAAACTCATTGTTTCTCTTTTGGTCACAGTTCAGCACTGTGTCTTTACCAGTATCTGAAAACAGTTGTTTCCTGTATTGTGTCAAGTGTTTAATTTGTTAATAGTAGGGGATCAATCTGGATCATCCCATTCTCTCATGGCTTGCAGCAGAAATCTCTCCAATGACATTTTACACATTACTATAATTAGTCTTTAAAAGGTCTCAGAGGATTCTGCTTTTACAAATAGCTTCACACCACTCACCAAAGATTCCAAATTACATCTATAGTAATTCCATATTTGTATCTCACCTATGGAACATATAGTTAGACAAGATTTTATTAAGTATATTCATTACTTCTTTCTTTGAAGGACACTTAGAAAATAATCAGAAAGGTTATCTTCTTAATAAACTTCAGCACTGTGACATACTATTGTAATCCCAGCCACTCTGGAGACTGAGGTAGGAGGATCACAAGGTTGAAGACAGCCTCAGCAACTTAGCAAGATTCTGTCTCAAAAAAGTGCCAGGGATGCAGTACAGTGATTGAATGGCCCTAAATTCAATCCTCTTATCCTTCCCCACAAAAAAGAAAAGAAAAAAAACTAGCTTCACAGGTTAATGTGGGCATTTAATAAATTGACAGAGATGTGTGGAAGTTTATAAAATGTCTCAGGAGTTGCCAAGGCATTACCTATAATGTGCAATAATGGAAATATTGATTATGCAAATAATATTGCTTTCCTAAATAACCTATGGAGTACTTTCTTAAGTAAATTTAAATTCAGACAAAACCATTCATAAATTACTTATGGATTACTCTAAATATTTTTTTCCCCTTCATATATGTCTTCTCTATAGTTTACTTTTTAATATGGCCCCCAAAAGAAGTCAAAAGAAAATTTTCCATATATTGAGAGAAGATAGTGCTTGGCTAGAAGTCAGGTGGAAAGGTGGAATTTAATTTCATTTGGATTTTGGAGATGGAAGGCAAAATGCTTTTTACAACTCTCCCATCTTTTTCAATCTCTAGTTTTTAAAGCCAAAGTTAAGGAGAATAGAAAAGGATGATGCTGTTTCTGGATTATTTGTGAAAGAAAAGAAGCAAACAATCCAGTTTCTTTTCCCCACCCTTTACCTCTAACAAGAGTCAGGACTGACTTATCACACTCATCAGGTGACCCAGAACCGAACAAGGGCTTCTGAGATCAATCTGGAGATATGTGTTTGTGTGTACACATCCCTAGAGATGTCAAGTAACTTGTCTATGCAGAACATAGAACATGTGGAACAAGAACTCTGATATATCAAGTTACTTAATGATTTACTTATATTGTAGTTTTCAACTAAATATCCCAAAGTAGAGGGCTTTGTATAGTGTGACACTCACATAGCGTAGGACACAGCTGTTCAGAGTGTGCAAGGAAGAAGATCAGAGAGAATACTTGGCCATATATTTCATAGGAAGGAAACGCCTGGAATTATAACTGGAAAGGATATTTGGGTTCATCCTGCAGAGAACAATATCTGTCTCAAGTGTTTGAACTCTTGCGCTCAGACTGCTTTTGAGGCCACTAAAGGTTTTTAAACAGGGGAGTGGAGGGAGATGAAAGAGGAAAGAACCCTGAGGTGTAGAGATGAGTAAAGAGAAGCCCACTGTCAAGATAAGGTCATTGATTTCAGCTGGTATCCAGGGACAAGAAATTCGAAATAGAAAGCTCTTAAGTTTCCTTCAGAGGTCCTCTGGAACACGGAATCACCAGGACCAAGACGTGGGGCTTTGGGTGCGTAGGACTGGAGATAGACACAAATTACATGTTTGCATCATGACTCTATGGAAGATATTCAGGGGGAACATAAAACCTGTTGCGAACGCAACCGCCAGCAATCAGAGCCATCTGACTCAACCCGCAGCCCGCAACCCGCACAGACTGGATCCAGAGGCATAGTCCAGCAGCTTTCAGATAACTTCGTTCAACAAATAAGCAAGGACCAGGCTGGCGCCCATCCCCAGGCTCCGCCCCTCTGGCCGCGCGCCTGCGCACTCTCGGCACGCCCTCTCCGCCTCTTCACCTCCCCCGCCCGCGTGGTCGCCTCCACCGCAGCCGTCCGAGAGGAGCTGGGGGAGGACGGTGGCCCGCTAGGCTCGTCGCAGACAACGCGGCGGCGATGTCCGCGAGCCAGGCGAGTGCCGCGGCGGCAGCGGCGGGGCCTCGCGCACGGCAGGGCGGCCTGGGTTTTGGCCTCCCCCCGGTTCCCTGGAAGCGGGCCGGTGGCCAGTGCGGGAACGGCAGCAGCAGCAGAGGCGGAGGCTTCAGTGCGTCTCTCTACCCTTTAGCCTGAGCCAAGGGAGGCCAGGCAGCCCGGGTGACTGGAGGGGGTCCGCTGCCCGAGAATGGGAATTCTCTTCACCAGGATATGGAGACTGTTCAATCACCAGGGTGAGGCGGCTCGGGCCGCGGGCGTACGGGTTGGGGAGAGGGTCAGTCCTGGCCCGGTGGGTGGTGGGGTTTCCGAATACTTGGTAGTGTGGGCGGCGCGGTCGGGCGCTGTCTCTGCGCCGGTGCGAGCTGCGCGGCTGCGGGCCTGGGACCGTTCAGTCCCCTCCTCGCGAGTTTGGGGATGGTTCCCGACTCGCAGCCCTTTGTCTTTGGGGAGTTTCCGAAGAAGTCCATTAAGCAGTACACCCATTGCTCCGATTTCGATTGAGGGTAGAAGAGGTTTCTTGCCCCAGGTCTGATGTGTGTGAGAGGCACGGCCTGGCCCGGTCTCTTTCGGCCCTTTCCTGTGCCAGCAGTTAGGATTGGAGATGAGAAGAAATACTGGGGTCTTCTGAGATGAAGGTTGTAGTTTATGGCCCTAGCCGCACTACTGAGCGACCTCGGGTTGCAGAATGCAGAAAACGTGAGGAATTGCTCTTGACTTTCCCTGTACACTTTGGGTTTAAGAACCTTAACTTCACCGTCAACCCCCTCTGTGGGGAGGAGAGCTAAAGTCTTAGGCCTCCTAAAAGTGATAGACTTTTCTCCGTTTACCTTATTTATACATCTGTTTAAAGTTAAACTTAAGGTCATTGTTATACTTGTGTGGGTTATTAGTTTGTTTTTTTTTTCTTCTAAGGTTGGGTGTTTCAGTGAAAGCTTTAAAAAACATACCATATGAAACGTTTGTTGAGGGTAGGAAACTAGCAAGTTACTAAGTATAGAGTGTATTGTATAGGGATGCTTAAAGTTCATCAGAACATCAGCATTGTCTTGAAATGCATAGCAGGTTTATTAAAATTTGTTATTTTAAAATGGGTGTGGAAAAGGATACAGTTTTAACAAAAAAAAAAAGACTGCATGGTTATTAAGATGCAGTGTTTATTTTTTTTAAACTCAAGTTAGGGGTTTCATCATTCCTGCTGTCAATAACTTAATTTATGTTTTTCTCTTGTATAAGGTAGTGGTGTTATTACATCCCAAAGTTTTCCAGTTAAAACCTAAAATGAATGGTATCATCTATTACACAGGCCCACTGCTGCCTCCTTCCCCTTCATAATGGAACTCATCTTGTAAATAGAGGGAAGGGACTGGACCTTGTGGTCTCTCTACTGTTACCTTTAAAAAAAAAAAAATAGTGTAGAGCACATGATTCTAAATGTAATGGAAGGTGACATGGGGATTTTTCACAAAATGGAGAAAACTAGTTCTAATTAGCACTCTCTCTGACTGGTTGTTGTGTGATGGGAGAGTGAAAACCAGTCACTTAAACTCTTGGCACAGGTGTTCTTAACCTGCAACACCAGGAATTTGTGCAGCCTACTTGAAAACTTCATCTCTAGATTTAATGTATTTACATTATTGTAAAACCAATGATGTTTATCATAGATAAGATCTAGTTTTAACATCCATAATTTTGAATTGTTTTTAATGAAGCTAGTGTTTCAATTCTGGAATGAGGCTTATAAAAACTTTTCTTGTTAATTGAGCTCTGATACAGCCAGAAAAATAGATAACTGCACTCTATTTTGAGCCTACAATAAAAATTTGCTTCTATAGTTTAATGAAATTAGATGTTTGCCAACAGATACTTGCTAGTAGTAAACAATAATATGTGCATGAGTACCACTCCAGATCACTATTAGTAGTTTTATTCTTATAAGCTGTATCCTGTGATAATTGGATGGACATTTTTCTTGGTGTTGGGAAATTAATAGTAAGGAAATAATGGAGTCAGGTTCTAAAAAGTTGCATCTCAATATTGTGAAAGTGAATAAATTGTTTCTTTTCTGTTAAACACTGGTTGTGTTTTCAATAGTCACTTTTCAGAATATTCCCAACTCAGTCTAATGCTAGATACTTGTTGGTTTTTTGGTTCTGTCCTAAATTGGACATATGTAAATCAGATATATCTTAGGTGCATTAGTTTACCTACAGAAGAGTTAGGACATGATCCTAAGTTCTTTTCACAGAAATTCTTGGAAAGAAGGTTTGGGGGGGAGGGTTGCAGAATTTGCTGTGTTGATGAAACTTAAACTGTGACAGATCTCTTTGAAATCCTTTCAGAACAGCTTTTTTAGTTAAAGCTTAGATTTAGTGCACAGTGAAAGCAAATTGCATACTGCTCAAAAGAAAAACTATAGGTTACATTTAGGTGATACTTAGATTCAGTGGAGCACAAACTTTATTCTCTGTTCTGTTACTTTTACATTATTTTTTATTCAAAAAAAAAAGTTTCAGTGGTCCTTTGAAGTAATTATTTATTTCCCCTGAAAAGAGGAAACTGAGACTCACGCGGAGTCATTTCCCCAGACTATATGTCTGTTATATGACAGAACCCAGCAACTTGAAACACCAAAGAAATGTGTTACTAATTATTATTGTCCATCTTTAAAAAAGAGATTTACATCATTATTTTCCTGTTTTTCACCCTTATTAACGGTCTCTCAGTTGCTAAACTATAAATCTCTAGGATTTTGAAGAGTTGCAATTTGTGACTTTTCATATGAATAGTAGTTTACTAAACATATTTTTGAGCATCTGTTTGGGTCAGGACCTGTGCTGAGTCATAGGAATTAGAACAAAGCCAGCTAACAAATTTTCCTGCCTTTATGGAGCTTCTTTATAGTATAGGGAGATGGAAAATAAACTTACTTCATCTCTAAAGATAAAATAAAAGCAGTTAACATTTACTGACTTTTTCAAGGCTACATTCTCAGTGTTTCATACAGGTTGGTTGATTTAATCTGCACCTGGTTGATTTTTCTTCCTATCCTACAGAGGCAACTCTGTTTTACAGTTTTTTTGTTTTGTTTTTTGGATTTTTGTTTTTATGTTTTTGTTTTTGCAGTGCCAGGGCCTCACACATGCCAGGCAGGTGCTTTACACTAAGCTACATTCCCCTTCTTCTTAAGTGTTTTTCATAAAGTACTATAATTCAAAGTGATGAACCTGGGATTTTAACTAAGGTTTTCTATTGCTAGAGTTAGTGCTCTTAAAGACATACACAAACACCTTTTTTTTTTTTTTTGTATAAGAAGAACTCACGTTAAATAAAAGGAGGAACTCTTGGCACTTACGTGAACTATGACAAATGTTTTGGAATTTCCCCATTGGTGTCTTGTATTGCTTTTCTGATTGGTTGTTAGAAAAGGAATTATATTACAAATGAGTGCTGGAAAAGCTGCCTGTGCTGCACAAACCTGGCTTTGATAAAGCGAATTCTGTTTCTGGTTTTTTTTTTTTAATTTATTTAACAAATTCAAACATATGTAGGTGAATACATGTAGTAGCTAAGTAGCCAAGGAGTCGACTATACCATTTTCAATATATTACCTCTTAGCTCTGAGTGAACCCTTTTTCGTACTATGTAGAAGTGGACCTGGGTCCTTTAAATAGTTCTCTTTTGTCAGTTGGCACAGTATTAAACTTTGTTGATAGACAGCACTGGAGGGACATTTGCAGAAAGAAAGGGGTTTTTCTTCATGGTTACAGTGTGCTCTCAAAAAGTCTTTTCAACACAAATACCCTCACCAGTGCCTGCCTGACTTTTGCACTACATAGTGGTCGGCAGCAGTCAGCAGTTTTCGTTAGCACCCTCCACACCCCTCAGCTTTGTCCTCCAGAGAAGTACCTTCCATTAAAAATTTTCCCCAGCACCCCTGGATGGAGGATTTCCAGCACTCACTGGGGCAACTTCTCTGCCATTCATTGATCCATAGCTATGCCGTTGGACAAGGTCTTTATCTTAGTCTCAAGAGGGATGGAGGAGCTCTGTCTCAGCCATAGGTGGAGTGGAATCTTCTTATATTTGTCATTCCTGTAATCTTTGTAGCTCTTTTCTTTCTTATTAACCAATCCCTCATTATTCCAGTATCCTCTAACAGTTATTTTCTATAAACTTTCCAAGTTCAAATTATTGTATGTCTCCTGATTGGATTTCTAATTTTATCATGTATATTCAATTGCTTTTTCTTCAGCAACCTCTTCGTACAAAAGAAGCGTGTTTTTTCCCTATGAAACTTCATTACTGTTGCTATAAATAGCAAGCTTATTTTTATGTTTTTTTTTTTACTGATGATACTTTTTAAGTTTTGAAAGTTGAGTTTTTATTACAAAGTGACTGGATCAGAGACTTGCCTCCTAATTTATTTGTTCATTCATTGATGATACTTTATTAAGCCCATGCTTTATTCCAGGCTTTGTGCTGTGGAGTGGAAGAACAATAGTGAACATGACAAATAGATTTTGTGCTCTCTAAAGGATATAGAATTAATAAGGCTAAGTAATAATTTGGATATGAAGTGAAAATGAAGAATAATGTATTTTTCTTGGTGTTTGTGATTAGGCAATAGTTCAATTTGTTTTGGTTTTATAAATTAATGACTAGTAATTGGAGAGATACAGACTTCAGCAACTGTAAATAAATGGAACTGATTAGCTGCCTGAGTGTGTCAAAAGGAAATGAAAGAAAAAGTGATACAAGAAAAAATAAGATTATTATTCTTTTCCTGTCATACTGGAGGTTAACCTAGAGAATCACATATGCTAAGTGAATGCTCTACCACTGACCTACATCCCAGTCCTTTAGTGTATTTTGAGACAAGGTCTCACTAAGTTGTGCAAGCTGGCCTTCAATTTATCAGCCTCTTGCCTCAGCCTCTGAAGTAGCTGGGATTACAGGCATATGCCACACTACACCAGCAATGAGAAGCATTTTGTGATAAAATAGTATTTATTGGTAAACTCAAGCCTAAATAATAACTTAGAATTTCATCAAAACATTATAACTATATAATGTTTTTCATCAAAACATTATAACTATATAGTTATTTTGGTTTATTTGCGTAAGTGTAGGAATGCCGTGACATAGATATTCTAAAAGAAAATTTTTACTAAGCAATAAACTTTCGATGATTCCCATGCAGCAAAGAATTAGAATGAGGAAACTTTATTATATTTGTCCATGATAACAATATCTCCTAGTATACATTTTTTATTTTAAGGTTATGTGGAGTATTTGTTTTGAAGGACATTATAACACTTTCTAGCTACAAATTTATGTTTTGCATAGAATCTTGTGCCATCTTGGTAATGATAAGAACAGGCTGGGATGATTAGAGCCTAAGAATGTTATGAATTTGATTTAGTATTAGGATGAAAGTATCTATGAATAATTAGCCCCTATCAATAGAAATAACTAGTTTGTCACCAATGAGTTGGTACCTTTATCTTTGAGCCCATTACACAATTAGGTCTTAATTTTATAGTTCTTATTGTAACCTACATTCTAAATCTTAGATTTAGGAATTTGTTAAAAATAGCCATTGATGTTTTAGTGTAAAAACTCACACATACAAAATTCAAATAGAAATTAGTTTTGGGAGGGGACAAAAGGAGATGTTGATAATGAATCTGACTTTTAAGTAGGTATAAAGCTGGGGTGAGGAGATGAAGATACTGTGGATCATGAATTCTTCATTGGAATAGTCCTCCAAAGGGTCTTTGACAGTTCTACAGAGTCTCTGGCTCCTTGGAGATTTTCTAAGTTCTGCATGTTTGATTGGAATTTATTCCTTTTTCTTTTTGAAGTATTTTAACCATTATTTTAAACCTCATGTATTCGATTATTTTGCTTATATCGCTCTGATTGATTTTAGAAATCTGTTCGAATTTTTGTGTATAGGAATTTGCCAAGTTTGTAAAATTAGATAGGCAGGAGAGAGAGAGTGTCTCTAGATGGAGAGCCATGTTGGCAAAGTTAAATGATTGGAAGTCTATGAGACATTCTGGGGACCGAGTAGATTAGTTAACCAAAAATTTAGTAAAGAGGTCAAAAAAAGAATTAAGAGATTTGGCTAAGACTTTAACTATTCTTTGTTATATTTATTTTTTACTGTGTTTATCTGTTGATCTAACCTCTATTCACTTGTCTACTTTATCTTTCATCAAAGTACATAGGCCAAAGGGTATGTAAACTCCAAGGTTTCAGATTTGGGGTATTTCTCCTCCTTTTGTCCATAGCCTTCTCATTTTACCTGCACTACCCTATCAATCAGCTAAGTAACCCTTTGCCTACTAGGGCTTCTAGTCATTCCTATCCTTGTAGGGTAACACTGAATTTCTTTCCCTACCTACATTCTGTGGCTTGCTGATTTATTAAATTTTCATCACCATCTCTTAACACTCTGTTATTTTCCACCATGTGAGACATGGATTCTCACCCTGTATCATCTACCATACTTTTTCTCCCCAGGATGGCTTAATTTGTCTGCTCTACTAACAGTTAAAATAGCTTGTATCTGTCTTCATCTCAGGTTGTGGTGTCTAATTTCAGCCTTTTGATTCTCTAGTTCATTCTGTATAATGACTTAAAAATTGATACATCTTGAACTGTTAACTCCGTCCTTTCCTTGGCAGGCAACCGACTTGTGTTACAAGAAGATGAGATTCTTCTGGTATGAGTCTCTTCTGCCATCTGCATTATCTCAGTATCTCTTGAGTTTTTGCAGAGTGGTTTGTTCTGAGCAGTTTTACCTTGCTTATCACATTCAGCATGGGGCCAGGTATGACAAAAAATATTTCTTCAGGTTTTTTTTTTTTTTTTTTTTTTTTGGTCTAGTTAGTCCTACCTAATAGCTTGGAAAGGCAATAGGTTCCGGTGGTGAAATAAGTTGCAGGGGCATGGCTAAGATAAGGAGATCACTTTTTAAAATACCTATACCAAAACCAAATGAGCATTTTTTAACTTTAAAGGGATCGTTTTAAGAGGCTGGATAGTTTATCCACTGATATATCCTACTGTTATTCAGTGTATCTTTTGAAACTTCTTTTAGAATTTCTTTGGAGACAAATTTTTAAATCCATTCATATTATTCAAAGACTATGCCACACTTAAACAATAAAAAAATAATACTTGTTTTAGGTCCCTTTTCCCTTATAACCAAGATGATATCAAGTGACCTTCTCTTTAAAATCAAAAGATTAAAAGAGTTTCAATATTGAGAATATTTAGAATGGTGTACTTCAGGGTCTAAAAACAATTATGAAAGAAAAGTAACAATTTTTTGGAAAAAAAAAGATAACATGATTAAACAATTGTCTAATTTCCCTTCAATGATTGCATACACACACACTCACACACACTTATTTCATA
The DNA here is from genome assembly GCF_052094955.1 of Ictidomys tridecemlineatus. Classification (NCBI taxonomy): domain Eukaryota; kingdom Metazoa; phylum Chordata; class Mammalia; order Rodentia; family Sciuridae; genus Ictidomys; species Ictidomys tridecemlineatus. The sequence goes on along the minus strand of NC_135483.1, from coordinate 122,892,730 downwards.
TTTACAGTTACATATCACAGATTCTTGCATATATTTTTATTGTTTATTTTTGGGTTTGCCCCATTAATTTTGTATTGTTTTTAGGGTACCATTTATTTACTGCTTATCGTAAATGTGTTTTCTTCCAGACAGTTGGTGAATCTATCCATATTTTGTTCTGTAGCTAATACGTTGGGGTATTAGAAAATGTATTCCTAGAACATAAAGAACTAAACTGATATTTTGAGACTCCTCTGATTAAAAAACATTATTCAGGTGGGAGACTTTCTAGTTGTATTAATTGTCTAGAGGTGCTTATATTTATAGAAGTGAAGAATAGCTATGTCATGAAAGGAAGATGCTTAATTTGGAGACACAGAAATACACACAACTGAGAGGCAGAACTACCATATAATTTAAAAACTTGCCGGGGAAAAAAGGTACCCTATCCAGAGAACTCCATTGTCTGCCCCTAATGCAGGCATGGCCTTGCTGTAAAAATGGATTAATTGATCATCATAGCCCATAACACTCCCTTATTTGGGGTTCTGTGTTCTCCAAATAATCTTTTGGTTTTAATTCAGCTGTATTATATGCTTTTCCTCAGGGAGACATAGTTATTAGTGCTTTATTTTGAAAATGTTAAAATAACAAAACCAGAAAACTCAGTAGGGACAAGTTTTGGGAGGGAGTGGATAGAGAAGTTGGTGATGAGTGTGGCTTGTAGCTGTGTTAGGCTAGGGTAAGGAGATAGCATTTGTTAGGTAGTTTTGTTTTGTTTTTGAGATGGGGGTCTTGTTATGTTGCCTAGTCTTGTATCAAACATATGATCTTCCTGCCTCAGCCTCTAAGTAGCTGGGATTGCAGGTATGTGCCACCACAATAGGCTTATCAGGCAGTTTTAAACATTTAGTTTTATTATATGTTACTCATTTGGCGTTCTTATTTATATATTATTCACATCTATGAGTTGCCTTCTCTGAATCTGTCTACTGTGGAATAGTAACAGGATTGAGTTTGTTGACCTGGAAGGCCCAAGGCGGCCATACTTTAGGCAAATTGTCCAGAGGAATATGAACTACTAAGATCTCTTAACTTTCCTAAGTGTCTTCTATATATTATTAACCCTTCACTTTTAACAAGTATTACCTTTGTAATTGAGTCTACTCTCAGTTCCTTCACCCTCATTGTCTCTGAACATAAAATAGTCTAGGCCCTGATTCTTAAGAACCTATATAAGGGGACAGTACTCATGTCACACTTGAGGACCCAGTGGTTCTAAGCTGTGTGCTCTTTAGAGAAATAGGTAACTGGATAAAATGTGATGTATTAAATTTTTTTATTTAATTGGTTTTCCTATTTTTATGTAACATGAGTATTGAAATAGCACTAGGAATCCCCCTCTATGGTAAATGGCAACTATTTGTTGCTATTTGAATTGTAAAGATCCCCTTATTCTGAGGTGTTAAAATTATCAGTTTATTATTTATAGAATGAATTTTAATTGATTCAGCATTTATTAAATGCCTACCTTGTGCCAGGAAGAATTATAGTCATGAGGAATACATGGAATATAAGATGATTAATAAGTATTCTGTATAGTTGAAGGGTACCTCATTAAGCCAAGATTAGTGAACATGTAAATAATTATAAGTGCAATGTTAGAAGTATTATTTAAAAATAAAGCAGGAGAAAGTGATTCTTCATGGAAAACTAGAAACTTAAAAGATTAGTAGGAATTCCTCAAATGGAAAATTAGAGTAATCCTAGCATAGAGAGAACCCAAGAACAGCAGTAAAACTTTATTTGCTATGAACATATATGCAGAATAGGAGGGTGCTTGAAATTTGGTGTTGATAGCTGATAGAGTAGTAAGAAAAAACTGAAGCCTAGTAAGTTTTCACTGTCTTAATTTATAAGCCTGAAAACTTGTACCTTTTCTCTTTGTCAAAAATAGAGTCATGACGAAAATGGAGAGTGGAATTTTCAGCTCTGTTTTGCAGAAAAATTACTCTGGAAACAATGGGAAGATAAATTAGAGATAACACTACTTAGGGAGGGTTTTAAAGTGAGAGATGGGGATGATTTCATCTAGGGCAGTGGGAAGGAGACAGGTTGAGGATATATTTTTTGATAAGGAATCAATAGAATTTAGTGACAGATGTTGGGATTGAGGAAAAGACTAAACGTACAGGGCATCTGAATTAATTGTAGCACCATTAAGCAATTTAGTTAGACAGATGTAAAACAGGTTCAAATAGTGGGTTTTGGACATGGGAAATGGTATTGTGTGTGTTGGCTCAGGTAGAGTATAGTTGAAGAGAAATTTGGGAACATAGGTTAGGAATTGTCTCTTGATGATTGTCAGCATTGTATACTGTTTTAATTGTTATACAACCCTGAAGGATATGTAGTATTTCCCCTATTTTACAATAAAGAAACTTAGAATCAGAGAAATAGTTGTTCAAATAATTCCCATGAATTTTTCCATATACTTCCATTACCTGTTGGGATTAAAACAAACTACTCCTAATTTTGTGACTTAAACCAGTGATTTATTATTATTATTTATGTTTCTGAGAATGAGTGACCTCAACTAGAAAGCTCTTGACTTGGGGATTCTTATTTGGTTGTAATCAGAGGCATCTGGAACTATAGAGTCATCTCAAGGTTCAACCATACTCAGTGTACAAATTTGCTTCTTTAATTCATGTGTCTGACATCTCAGCTGGAATGGCTGGAAGAACTGGTGAGGGGAGATCACTGCTGGGGGCTGGCTGGTTATCTCTCTTAATAAGGTCTCACCAAGTGATTAGCCTGATGTTCTTCACTCAACTGCACATTAGTCTTCGGATTGTTATATAGTGTGTGGCTTGGTGGGGGAGGGAGTTGTCTAAAACAGCCAGGTAGCAACTGAAAGGATTTTGATGATCTAGGCCCAGAAGTCATACAGTATCACTTATGCTGCATTCTGTGGATCAAATTGAGTCCCAGGGCCAGTTCAGCTTCTAGAAGAGGAGATAGCCAGGGGCATGACTATCCAGGGACTATCACCCATCTTTGGAGATTAGCTTCCTCCACACACTTTGCTTCTTTGGCAATTATTTATAGATAGCCTGAAAATAGATGAAACTAAGTTGCCTTGCTAGCTTATAAAGAGGGTAGAAGAAGGGATCCTGGGAACATGAATGTTTGAAAGAAGACTCAAAGAAGAGAAGCCAATAAGAAACGGGGAGAGAGGACAGCTGTCAAGAGATCAGAAGAAAAGTTAAGAGAGTGATGCCATAGAAACCAACCAGGGGAAGTGGATACTCTCACCATAGCTTCAGGTCCTTAGATTTGGTGTTATAACAGTTTTGTGGTTTCAGTGTACGTATAATTTATAATTACTCATCTTTTGTTTTTCTTTCCATTCACCCCAATTCTCATATACATACTCAATTGAAGCCTAAAGTTTCACAGATAGAACTTCTAATGTGAAACACTTATAACTTAAATCATTTGTAAATTGTCATGATTACATTTGGAATACTTTACTGAGAATAGACTTCCATAGGAGTAGGAGGAACACACAGTGCTTCTGGCTTCCCAGGGAGGATGTTGGAAAGATGAGAGGTTTCAGTAGAATGAGGAGGATAAGGAAAGTGAGCCACTTCTGCTGGTCTTGGTGGGACCTTTTTTTGCGTTCCAAAAAAGGTATATAGTGCTATGCACTGAAATATACCATAGAAAAAAAGAAGGGTGAAATAGTGTGTGCATGTTGAAATCAGTGGTGTTTTCTTTATTTCAGAGCACAAAGTTATCATTGTTGGATTGGATAATGCAGGAAAAACTACCATCCTTTACCAATTGTAAGTACTACCTTAAAAGATTATTTTGTAATTTCTAGTTAACTTTTTCTTCCTGGGTGATATTCTATTAATGAATATAATGAAAAAACTGTATGGAATCTAAGTTACTCAGTAAGAAAAGAGATTGTCCATAAATCAGAAGCCAAATTTAAGTAAGTTTTTATAGAAAGCTAGATATTTATATGACATCGAGTGCATTATTTAGTTGTTTTGCACTAAAGCTCTTTTGCTTATAGAAAGTAGAAAAATATTTGTTTATATAGTTTCTTTTAATGATCTATAATAGTCTAGATTATCTCTTGTCTATTTCCAGCCCTATAAATCATTAGCTTTCTCTTGGTATGAACTGGTGGAAAAAGGGTATTTGGGGAGAAAATGTAAAAGTTCATGCTGCTTTGTCCCTTGCTTAGAAAATTATTCAAACAAGGTAGCCTCTTTACTAATTGTAATATATATGAACTTTTTTTCCCCTAGTTCTATGAATGAAGTTGTACATACATCCCCTACAATAGGAAGTAATGTAGAAGAGATAGTGATTAATAATACACGTTTCCTAATGTGGGATATTGGTGGCCAAGAGTCTCTTCGTTCTTCCTGGAATACTTATTATACTAACACGGAGGTAATATTTCTTAATATGCTTAAACTTCTATAAAGAGAATGCTTGAGAAACACTTAGACTTGAATTCTTGTAGTTATAAAGATATAATGACTTTATCTTCCAGTTTGTAATTTCATTTCTTTCTTACTATTTATATTTGGTTAAGTATTGGAAATCCTAGTTAAATGAGAGGGCTTTGGTGGTTTAATCTTAACCAATTTTATTGTGCATTTTCTTTTTCTTTTTTTTTTGCATTAAAATATTTTTTATTTTTTTATTGGTTGTTCAAAACATTACAAAGCTCTTGACATATCATATTTCATACATTAGATTCAAGTGAGTTATGAACTCCCATTTTTACCCCAAATACAGATTGCAGAATCACATTGGTTACACATCCACATTTTTACATAATGCCCTATTAGGTAACTGTTGTATTCTGCTACCTTTCCTATCCTCTACTATCCCCCCTCCCCTCCCATCTTATCTTCTCTCTCTACCCCATCTACTGTAATTCATTTCTCTCCTTGTTTATTTTCCCATTCCCTTCACAACTTCTTATATGTAATTTTGTATAACAATGAGGGTCTCCCTCCATTTCCATGCAATTTCCCTTTTCTCTCCCTTTCCCTCCCACCTCATGTCTCTGTTTAATGTTAATCTTTTCTTCCTGCTCTTCCTCCCTGCTCTGTTCATAGTTGCTCTCATTATATCAAAGAAGACATTTGGTGTTTGTTTTTTAGGGATTGGCTAGCTTTACTAAGCATAATCTGCTCTAGTGCCATCCATTTCCCTGCAAATTCCATGATTTTGTCATTTTTTAGTGCTGTGTAATACTCCATGGTGTATAAATGCCACATTTTTTTTATCCATTCATCTATTGAAGGACATCTGGGTTGGTTCCACAGTCTAGCTATTGGGAATTGTGCCGCTATGAACATTGATGTGGCAGTATCCCTGTAGTACACTCTTTTAAGGTCTTCAGGGAATAGTCCGAAAAGGGCAATAACTGGGTCAAATGGTGGTTCCATTCCCAGCTTTCCCAGGAATCTCCATACTGATTTCAAAATTGGCCACACCAATTTGCAGTCCCACCAGCAGTGTACAAGAGTACCCTTTTCCCCACTTCCTCGCCAGCACTTATTGTTGTTTGACTTCATAATGGCTGCCAATCTTACTGGAGTGAGATGGTATCTTAGGGTGGTTTTGATTTACATTTCTAAAAGTTAGTTCTTTGAAAAAATAAATAAGATCGACAGACCCTTAGCCATGCTAACGAAGAGAAGAAGAGAGAGAACTCAAATTACTAACATACAGGATGAAAAAGGCAATATCACAACAGATGCTACAGAAATACAGAAGACAATTAGAAATTATTTTGAAAACCTATATTCCAATAAAATAGAAGATAGTGAAGACATCGATAAGTTTCTTAAGTCATATGATTTGCCCAGATTGAGTCAGGAGGATACACACAATTTGAACAGACCAATATCAATGGATGAAATAGAAGAAGCAATCAAAAGACTACCAACTAAGAAAAGCCCAGGACCGGATGGGTATACAGTGGAGTTTTACAAAACCTTTAAAGAAGAATTAATACCAATACTTTTCAAGTTATTTCAGGAAATAGAAAAAGAGGGAGCTCTTCCAAATTCATTCTATGAGGCCAACATCACCCTGATTCCGAAACCAGACAGACACCTCAAAGAAAGAAAACTACAGACCAATATCTCTGATGAACCTAGATGCAAAAATCCTCAATAAAATTCTGGCGAATCGGATACAAAGGCACATCAAAAAAATTGTGCACCATGATCAAGTAGGATTCATCCCTGGGATGCAAGGATGGTTCAATATATGGAAATCAATAAATGTTATTTACTGTGCATTTTCTTTTGTGCAACACAATTTTACATTAAGGAAATCTTTTTCTTTTGATTATGAAGTACTTTAGACATAAAATCATATGTTTTTATTTACACATTACTTCCTACAAGAAAATTTTAGACCTGTGACATTTGTATTCATTGTATAGCCCTAAATTGAAAGACTGTGCTAATTGTTTTTGTAGTGTTGATTATAAGTTAATAAAATATACTCTAAATATATCTTTTAAGTCAGTAAGACACTATTAAGTATCTCTAATAGTCTGACCCCAAACATTAAGCATTTAACTATATATTTTTGGAGAAGGAATGATATGTATGATTATAAAGGTAAATATGGGCTGGCTGCAGTGGCATAAGCAACCAGCTACTTGCCTAGCATGTGTGAGGTCCTGGGTTCAATCCCCAGTATCATGGGTACCACTGTTATAATGCTATAGGTATTAAATTATGCCAACACTTTGAAAATTAGCAACTTTTTTTTAAAAAAAAGAATGGATCTTACAGTAATGAAAGTAATTTATCAGTAAACTATCAAGTGAAAGAAGAGATAAAAGTAATTCTCTTATTCATCTCTTATGGTTGATGAAAACTGAAAAATAGAAGAGACTTAAAATGGAAATTCATATCTAGTTCTAAAAAATAAATAATGCTTTTTAATCATAGGCAGTCAGAATTAATTTGGACATCATAAATACCATCATAAATTAGTTAATTATGTATTTCTGTTTCCTGTTCCTTTTTGATGCTCATAGAATTGGGAAGAGGTTTAATAGAGGTCATCCCACTCGGAGCCTTAAGTCTTTTATTGCATCTTCTGATATTAGTTACATCAGTAGTTCAGGAAAAAGTTCTACTTTTCAGGTAGCAAGTGCTGTTTATATAAGGAAGAGAGCTTGTTTTTAGGTACAGATTTGTTCTTTCAATTTGTTAATTTTAAAAAAATTGTTTTCTTAACTGTGACATTACTCCCATGCACATGTCCTTTTAAATTTTCAAATGGATATTAATTTTTGGAAGTATCTTCAAATTAGGGGCATAATGTGGTTTTTTTCTTATTAAGTTATAGGGCATAAAGATGGACTTAGGCCCATTAGCATTTAAGATACTAATTTAGAAAGCAAGTATGTTGTATATTGGTTAGAATGTTAGCATTGTATTCTTTTTTCTCTTGTTATCTTTTTAAAAATTAGTAAATATATTTGAATTAGAAATGGATTAGACTTTTAGACATTACAATGTGTATTAGATATCTCTGGTTTTCCAACAATACCATAAGCTTCTAATATCTTGATATTAATAGTCCGTGAGTCAAATAAGCACTATTAATTTTCACATATCAAACTGAAAGACTGTGAATTATATATTCACTAATGACTTTTTTTGGTAATTATTTTAGTTTGTAATAGTAGTTGTGGACAGTACAGACAGAGAGAGGATTTCTGTAACTAGAGAAGAACTCTACAAAATGTTAGCACATGAGGTAAGTTATCTTTTTACATAAAATGCTGGGTGGGGGCAGAGGGAGTATTTGTATTACATTTCTTTTTAGTTTCTCTTGAAGATGCCATTTTAAATTGTTTGAAAAATTGTCTGCTGTCTATTCCTGATGGGCATGCCTATTTTATGATTTTGATACTTCTAAAATTTGCAGATTATCTGGAAACAGCAGAAAGTTTCTGGAATTAACAGTAGAATGTTATTTCATTTATCATAGATGAATTTGGAGTAGAAGTTTTATTAATAAGAATAATTCCTAAAATTACTTTTTATTTTACATTTTAAATAAATTTATCATACAGAGTATTATCATTGGAAATAAAGATTTTAAAATACCTGAGTACACAGCAATTTAGGGATTGAACCCCCAGGGGTGCTTAACCACATCCCCAGTCTTTTTATATTTTATTTAAAGACAGGATCTTGCTAAGGCTGGCTTTGAACTTGTGATCCTCCTGCCTCAGCCTCTTAAGCCGCTGGGATTACAGGTGTGTACCATTGTGCCCAGCTGCAATTCTTAAAATGTTTCTCATTTATTGGACAGATATTTAAATGTCTTGCTTGTTGCCAGACATGGTAGCAGAGGCCTGTAATCCCAGCAACTTGAGAGACTGAGGCAGGAGTATCTCAAATTTGAGACCACTGTAGGTAACTTAAAAGGGCTGGGGATGTAGCCCAGTGGTAGAATGCCTGTGGGTTTAATTCCCAGTACTAAAAATAAATGGAATGAAACAAAACAGAATGAAGTAAAATCATGTAGTAGTTGTTGCTCTTAGGCTTCTCTGATACTGGTTTTTTTTTTTTTAGCAAACAAAATTATATGACTAGCTACATTCTGTTATTCTTTGAAAAATATTACTAATAATATAAGTTAAAAATTAAATAAGCTACTACTGGTGATGTAGCGCAGAGGTAGACAACTTACCTGCAAAACAAATAAACTGAATAATTCAGTCAACTTAGTAATAAAATAGAAATATAAAATCATAATATTTACTATAATAGCAATTTTTCTTTTGAATGTCTTTCATAACAAATGCCACTTTCTCATATTTATAAGTAGGAATAGAAAAGTTAATATTTAGATGTATAGAGATTACTTTTTAATTTCAGTAAAATTTTTATAAAGAAAATTTTAAATATCTTTATAATAAAGATATATATTAATTTACTATTGATTTGAGTAATTTTTTTTTTTTTAAGTTTAAGAACTTTGGTATTCAGGCAGCCTTTCCTGACTTAAGGAAACCCAGTGAAGTGGTTTTGTAATTGAGATTCTTCATTTCTTATGGTGGTCATACCCACCAAATTGCACCTTTGCCTAGTTGATTCTATTTTCTGACAGCCATGTTAAACCTCCTGGGGTTTTTAAGATGTAAATTTTGCCATTGTACATTCATTTACGAAAAGCTGTTTTAGTTTGGGTTATATGCAGTAAGCCATAAAAGAGGCAGAAAAAAAAAGATTTTCTTTTTCTTTCCAACTTTGTATTTTAAAAAATTTACTAGCATTCTTCAGTTTGAAGGGTTGTTTTGTGAAGACTTTGGAAAGAAAAATAGATATCACATGTTGTCTCTGGGCTGTTTTTTATTTGTTAATAGGTAGTATCCCTATTTGATATTTGTTCTAATTATCCAATATGTAGCAGGATCAGTATTTGAAGAGCCCATTAGCAGGGCTCCAGTAAAATTTTTGAATTTTATTAGCTGGGGGCATTAACTTGGACAGATCACTTAACCTCTTCTGTTACAGGTGAGTGTACTCTTGAGACCTACAAAGTTATATGACTAATTAAGCTTTTTAAGAGTCAGGATTTGAATTTAGGCATTCTTGCTCAGCCTCTTTGTTCTTGATGGGCTGGGGAGACATAAGTAAGGCCTAACTGGAAAGTGAAAAGAGTCTGAATAGAAGATTATGGAAGAAAGGAATTGCAGATAAAGTTGAGAGCTAGCATAACTAGGGACAAGTGGATCAGAGAATGAGAACATGTCAATGAAAAATAAATTTAGACATGAGGTTAGTGGTACATTTCATAGTATTATATTAACCAACAATATCTTATTATCATCATTGATAATGATTCTTCACATGTATTCCAAAATATAAAACTATAAAAAAATTTAAAATACTTTCTGAAAGATTTTTCTTAAATAAAATATAAAACTTTGACACTAATTTTAAAATAGTTTCAAGCACCAAAGTCTGAATATTCTTTAGAATGATTCAACTTCTAGGAATTTTCTTCACAAATGAAGCTTTGAGAAACAAATGGACACCCATGTATGACATATAGAAAATGCTAAGTAAATGTCTCTTCCATTGCTGTTATTTGTCTTCTTAACTAAAATACATTTTAGACTCTTAAGATCAGATAATCTGCAATACTTAGCTTAAAGTTTTTAAAATGGCATATGTACATAAGATCACCATTGTCCACCTTATGCTTTGACCTTTTGTTAAGTCAAGCTAATAATAAGTCAAGCCTTAAGGTTATCTTATAAAAAGCAATGGAAGATTTTTCTCGCTAAATATTTAAAAAATAAGTAAAATAACTGTTTAATCAAGAACTCTAGATAAAGTTTGGGCTTTTGTGATCTAGAAAGAATTATATTCATTTTTTTTGTTTTGTTTGAAGACTTGATAAATGACTTTATTTCTTGTGTTTTTATATTTCCAGTTCAAGGGCTTCTGTAAATTTCAGCACTAAGTGATGAGCACAGATTACTTACAAATAAAATTTAATTATGTATCTTATGCCAGGTATTTGACAGAAGTTTTTTCTTTGAGCATACCAGCAGTAGCAAACCTGACCTATATAAAAGACTTCAACACACACTTGCAAGAGATATTGAAACCTAGAAGATAAGAAGATAGGAATTAAATCTCATGGAAAGTCCATCTACTTAGTTATTCAGCCACATATCAACTATTGATAATGGTTCCATTTTCTACTTGAGAAAAATATTATATCCTTTATGATGACTATATATACTTAAGTTATAGTATTTCCCTTCAATATTTTTGCCTTTTATATAACATGTGAATTGAACTATAGGTGAGACTAGTTGAACATGAAATTTTAAAACTGTTCACATTCTAACAGTATCTCTTTTTGAACGTGGTATTCAGGCAGCTACATCACTAGCTATAGTAGCATTAATAGTTGCCACCCTGCAGAGGGCACTCTAACTAAAAATCAATCTTGATTATTATATAAAATATTTTGCATAATTCTTTTTAATCACAAAAAATTTACCACTTACATTTTTTTATTTATATAACAATCAAATGAGTCATCAAAACTATATTCTAACAGGAGTAATGTAAAGCTATCAGCTTGTGCTTATAGAAGATATTGCTTTAAATATATGTACGTTATTAAAACCAAACTATCCTTTTAAAATCCCTCAGAAGAATGACAGCATTCAACACAATTTAGAAAACTTGCAAGCATAACCTTAGTTTTGTTAGTATCTCTTCATATATATAGGCAGAATTTTATGGGAGTTTAATTCACTAGTTGAATTGCATCCTTCAGGGATTCTTGGCCTAAATGGGAGTTAGGGTATCTTTTAAAACACTAAAATTACATGTAAATTTAAAAACATTTTTGGCATATATACATATGTGCATTTTTTGAGGAAAAGATCTGTAACTTTGACTAGATTATCCAGTAAGTCTCTGGCTTTAAAATAGTCTGGGGTTGGGAAGAAGTGTGGCCAGAAAGATACTAAGAACCTTGGGCCTGTTTTGTGAGTAAAACTTAATCATTTTGGAATATGCACAATTATTATGTTTAGAAAAGGATAGTATGGTGTCTTTCTCAGATGAGATACAAAATAAATGTTAATTGTAAGGAACAAATGCAGAAAGTTTTAAAAGAACTTGCTCAGAATCATAGCATAGAAGTGGTATAACTTACTAATCGAGTAAATTTGATAAATTTAATGCTAATAAGATGACCTTATGATATATTTATATCTAAGAAATCTTCCTGGACAAACAGGAGTTAGGTCTCAGTATGGATAGGATTGATTTAGAATAGTGCTTCTCAACTGAGAATTAAGCCCTAAGGCCTTAAGGCATGCATTTTATGTAATGAATTCCTTAATTTCCTATGCATCTAGAAGGTATTAGCTATGTGCATTGTTGGGAAACTTGTAGTGTAATCACCCACATCATTTTCTACAGTTTAGTTCTCATATGGAACCGTGGTTATGAAAGGCTGGTTTAGAAGGTAATATATGCAGGTAAAGTGAGAGCAACATCGTCTCAGAGGTGTGAATAACATGATTTGGATTTGGGACTGTGTAGAACTGTTCAGAGAGCAGTAAATAGATTGCTAATTAGAGTGTTTTATATAGTGAGTGATGATTGGTAAGGCAGAATATCTAGATAAGGTAGAAAGGTACAAGTAGGGTAGGGTTTTGGAGAACTCTTAAGTACCAGGATAAAGGGTAGCTCTTAGTAGCCATATAAGCCTAGTCATGTCATTGGGTGGTGGGTATATTTTATATTTGAACAGATAATTGTTAAAAAAAAGTACTTAGAATCATAAAAATATAGTTTAAGGCTGTAAGAAATATGTAAATCCATACTAGTATATATTTATTTTTTCAAAATGTGTTTGGTGTTAAGTTTGCTTCTATCAGCCTGTGAGCCACAAGATACTTTTGTGAAGAATCATTAAGAAATTCTAGGTTAATAAGATGAGAATCAATCTGTTAAGTTGGAAAATATGTAGAAAAATAAGTTTGTCTTTCAAGTTTTGTTTGTTTTTATAGGACCTAAGAAAAGCTGGATTACTGATTTTTGCTAATAAACAAGACGTTAAAGAATGCATGAGTGTAGCAGAAATCTCCCAGTTTTTGAAGCTAACTTCTATTAAAGATCATCAGTGGCATATCCAGGCATGCTGTGCTCTTACTGGCGAGGGGTAAGAACATATATTTAGGTAACATGTATTTAGCATGGAAATGTTTATGTCTTCTTAAACCCAATAAATATTTAAGGAAAAGATTTAAGAAATGGTTGATGTCTACAGTTAGACTTTTTAGGATGTTTTTGTAAATTCTAAAACATACAATATAAACATAATATACGTAAATCAACTGAGCATATAGATGATGCAGTTGCTGTAGAAACTCAGAGAAATGAGTGTGTCATCAAGAGCTGGAGACGTCAGGAAATGCTTCTTATGATAATGATGGACTGCAAGAACTAATGCTGAGTATATTCCATCTCAGGTGCTTTCCATATGGTGCCTTATTTAATCCTCAGGGAAGCCCTATAGTCTATGTTAACTCATTTTATGAATAAAGAATCTGAAACAGAAGAGGACCCATGCATGAGACTAGTTTAGGGATATTTGCATTGCCACTAGTGTTGTCAAGAGAAAAATTTTACGTTTTCAAAACAAAGTTAGAAGATAGTATGGCCCATGAAGATAGCAATGGCATGAGGGTCCTTGGTTTTGGAGTGAGAAGAGTTGAAGTGTAGGTTGATCCTAACAGTAGGATTTTGCCCAGGTCTAATGCCCAGAGATGAAAGTATTTCCAGAAGGAGGTGTTAGTCAACTTTGTCAAATACAAGGCCAACAACAAGGAGGATAGAGAGTATGTATTAACTTTAACTGTGAATAAGTAAATTCAGTTAGAGCAAATTCTCTGTATTGGAAAGTAGGCAGAGGATAAGAGTAGTTCAGAGAAGAATTAGATTTTAGAAAACCAACTGTAAACTCTTGGAAGGAGGGATGATATAGAGGAGGTTGGAAATAGAATAAAAAGCTAAAAAGAAGAGCCAGGCTCAGTGGAACTTGCCTATAACCCCAGCTACTCAGGAGGCTAAGGCAAGCGCTTTGCAAATTTGAGGCCAGTCACAAAGGGCTGGGGATGTAGCTCAATGGTAGAGCACCTGGGCTCAGTCCTCAGTATTAGGGGGAAAAAAAGGGAAGAAAAATGGTTAAAAGAAGGGGCAAGCTAAAGTTTGGTTTTGTCTTTCTTTTTTCAAAGATATGGTAAATCTCTGTGTTATATGTTTGTGCATGCACACAGAATAAAGAGTTAAATGACAGAAGAAGGATTCTAAAAAAAGGCCTTAAATTTTTGGTTGAGGTTCTTGAGGTATTCAGAAAGAGCAGAAGCTTGAAGTATAGATGAATGAAATAGGTAAGGCAAGAGAAATGCTTTTCCTTTCAAGATTGATGAACAGTGAACTATTAAATTGAGTTTCTGAAGCCATATCTTATTGAAATAGAAGATATTATTACAGACATTCAGAAGAGCTAATTTTAACTTTAAAAAAAGCAAATCTATTCATTTTTTTAAAATTTCAGACAATACCAGTTACCCATATATTTACGTAAAAAAAGTTATGTATTTGTCAAATAGTTTAATATAAATATAGAAAGAGAATGAGGCATTGGGTTCCATCTTCAGCACCACATAAAAATAAGTTGAATACATGTTGATATATATATTTCAAAGCAAAAACACTTGATTATAATATTAAATTTAACAGTAAATATAGTCATCTAGGAATTTACTTAAGATTTAATTTGTATTCTTTGATAATTAATTAGAAAATATATACAGATTACATATGAAGTCAACTACATTTTAAAAAGAATAAAACAATAGATGAAGATGTATTTTCAAACTTTGTTTCAGGTGGGTTTCTATTTGTAGCAGTTAGCCCGGAGAAATGTTTAGTTTTGGGGAAAAGGTTCTGTTCCCTTCTTAATTCTTGATACTTTGGTCCAAATTCTTGATTTTAGTTTTGTTCAGCATTTTGATTCAGTGAATTTGAGATCACAAACTTTGGAGCTTGTCCTCATTTTTATACTTATTTTTGCTATTTGCTAACCTTGCTAAACCTGGATTTTCTCTGTAACATGGAAAAAAATTCCCGGATATAGTAGTGTACTATTCCAGATACTCAAGAGGTTAAGGCAGGAAGATCAGAAGATCTCAACTCTGAGACTAGACTAAGCAACTTGGAAAGACTCTGACTTAAGATTTTAAAAAATTAAAAGGGTTGAGAGTGTAGCTCATTGGTAAAATGCCAGGGGCCCAAAATCACCAGTACCAAAGCAAACAAATAAATGGAAAAAACAAAATCATGGGATGGCTTCTGACCTCACTGTAGTGAAGATTAATTAAAATAGTAGATGTTGGGGCTGGGTTGTAGCTCAGTGGTAGAGCACTTGCCTCACGTGTATGAGGCACTGGGTTCCATCCTCAGCACCACATAAAAATAAATAAATAAATAGTGGGTGTTAAGTCCTTAGAATAGTAATAGTTACTAATTTGCTATTAGTTAAGTACTGTTCATTTGTTGCTTTTCTTATTGTGCCATATTTCTTATCAGTAGTTTATAGGTAGAATTTAGTTAAAGGAGAAAAATATAGGCCACAACTATTTGTTTACTTCATTGCCATTTATTTTTATCTTCTTTTATAATATTAGACTTGTACTTGATACAAAAATCTGAGTTTTAAAAAAAACTTTAATATTGTACCTTCATTTTGTTGTAATAGCACTTGAAACCATTTTCTTCTTGCTAAACATTTAATTTCTCTTATCACAATGAACATCCCTGTGTTTTGGATTAATCCAGTTACCCATTGTTCAGCAATCTAATTGGTGTTATAAAATTTTACTGCCCACAGATTTTTATATATAAATGTAATATACATACATGCTTACTTTGTCTTAACAACTCTGCTATATAGTTAATTTAATATCCTGCCACTTGTTTCATGTATCTCATAAGCATTTTTGGTATCAAAATTTTTTGAAAGGACAATTTTAATGTTCGTTCTTTTTTTCCTGTTAAGAATGCTTAATGAAGCGCTGAGGGTATAGTTCCATGGTAGAATGCTTACCTAGGCTTTATGAGAGCCTGAGTTCAATTCCCAGCACTGCAAAAAAGGCTTTAATGAACAGTCTTATGTGTAAATTTATAAATAATCCCTTGATTTTTTTTTTAGGATACATTTCTAGAATTAGAAAGATTTTTCTAATTTTTTAATATTTTTGTTATCTATTGCCAGATTATGTTCTGTTGGTATTCATTGTGTAATTAGTAAGCTCAGTTTTATGTCAGCCAGAGTGTTCTAGATACTAGAGATATAATTAAACCAAAAGCATGGATGTACTGTGTATATGAGAGAATGGTTTCACTGCAACAGCACCTGCATTGAATACTGTTGATTTTTAAAACTCTGTTGTTCAAGTAAATGAAAAATATCATCTTTTAGTTTGTAGTCCATAGTTTTAGTTCAGAATTTAATCAAATGATTTTGGTTTCTTTATAGATTATGCCAAGGACTTGAATGGATGATGTCACGACTTAAGATTAGATGATCTCTACTGACCTCTTCTCATAGACTTTGTATAAACAAAGTGCTGGACTTTACCTGAAAGCTGCAAAAATTAATGGTTTAGATATATTTATAATAAACTGATTTCAATTTTTTTCTATAAGAAGAAAAATTAAGACCACTTATTTGAAAACAAGATGAAGTCTCATCTTCCAATTTGCTTTCTCATTAGTTCCTTCCAAAGTACTTTATTAAAGCTGTGATTGACATTTTTCTCAATGAATCCTCTCAGGACAATGTATAGCCTGTGGTAAGTACAAAGGGAGAGGAAGATGTTTTGAACTTTAAGAGCTTTATTATCAGTATACCCCTCCCCAACTGAATGTTGTTCTCTTTTTGTTCCACTAAGTCAAAATACAAATCAGCACATATACTGTTTCCAATATTTTAAATGTCATGTTAGTTATGAAAAAAAAGTATTTTACTTAAGGTTGTGTACGTATTATGTATATACCTCAAGTTCAAGTTAATGGCTTTGATTTGTGTTCTAAAGAAAAGCAAATAACGCAAAAATTAGTAATATCCTTAGTTATTGCCCTAATGAGATAAGTACTGGCATTGGTATTAAGTGCCATTTTATACTTTTCCTGTATGTTTTCTGTATTATACTAATCAAACGTCCCTTCTCCCCAAATCATTGAGCTGCTCTTAAGAAAAAAAAAGATACAGGAAAAAACTTGACATTGTATATCCATTTTTGTTGATCAGTAACACACATAGAAATGTGTAATCCAACTAAGTGAAATATCTGTCAAATTTTTGGCTTACCCAGTTGACAGAATTGCACAGTGGAGCATTGATCAGATTAATCCTTGTATTGGTCTAAATTATTGAATAGATTATTAATCCACTTATAAATCAATCATAAATTGCGATTAAAACTATCAAGTGATTTCTTCTTAATTAAAATCTATTGTGTGAAACATGTCTACCCAAAGAGGTAACATTCTATAAATATTATTAAACAATTAGCTAGAGTCTTTTTAAGTATAAAAGTATATATGTCAAGCTGTTAAAATGAGAGTACAAGTAATGCATAAAAAATTTCTGAGCAACATTTGAAATTTTTTAATTTGCAGATTTCTTATTTTAGGATTTGGAATCCTTTTGAGGTTTTTTTTGTTGTTTTTCTTAAGTTTTCTTTGATCTTTCACCTTGTAAATGCATTGTTTAACAATTAATAGTGGTAAATTTTTAATGCTGTTGGCTGGAAAACTGATTGGTGTATGATATATTATTTGTACTAAGAAATAACTTGCCCCAAAATACCTTTTGTTTGCTTAGGTTTCTTTCTTTCTTTTTAATGTCTGAAAATTGAAGGTATTTTTGTCATAATTGTAAACAGAATTATCCTGTATTAAAATATATACTCTATTTGTGTATCTTTTATGCCCTGAAAATTTGAAGGTTAATCCATACTGGCATGTTTTAGAACATTCAAAAAAAGAAATTACTTTTAATACCAACCTTTTAAATTTCATGAAGATTTTGGTAGAAATAATAGTATATACTATAAGCATTGACAAAACTGAAAATTTCTTTCTATGAAATATAAAATGCTCAGTATCTAAATCCAAGTTGGGTGTGGTATATCAGTGTTAACTTTGGATGTTTTGTGTTTTATATTTATGTTGCAGTGTTCAAAATGCAAATATAACATTTAATATTTGTCATGCTTTTACAAAAGTGAATCCTAAATTACTAAGCTTTGTCCATATGTACTCATACTTTTGGAATTACTTGTTGTATATTAAAAATTCCCTTAAAAACCCAATTCTATTTTGCAGTTTCATCAGAAACAAATATCCTTTAATAGAGTCCCAAAATCTACACTCTTTGTCCTTTTTATTTTTTAATTTGAGTAATCATGTACTTATCCTTGGATTGCTGTCCTGTCAATACAATACAGATACATTCACTTGTCATCAAAGTGTTGGAAAAGTATTTTAATTGGATGTGTAAAGAAAGCATGCACTACATTGTTAGAGGTGGTTTAGTGTAATTGACTACTGACATGATATCATGAGAATGCTTGGTATCTTACACGACATTAACAAAACATGATTTTTTTATTTTCTACCCTTCTAGACTGAGCATCAGAAATAAAACAGTACCTGTGTGCTTGTATGTAAAACCAAAATTGCAACTGTGAAAAAAAGATCATTTCTTCTATGAAAATATCAAAATCATTTTAACAGTATTTTTCCAAATAAGATGGAGAGCCTCATGAACAGTCATTCTGGCAATTTATATGTAGTTTAAGTGGAAATAAGCAAAGAATAATTCTCTTGGGTTTTTAATGTTATTTGGGGTTATTTATGCTCAGTTTTGGAAAGAACGAAGATTTGTATCTCTATACATGTAGCAAGATTTAAATACCTGTTTTGATACTAATTTTGAGAGTCATAACTTCTTTTGATATGTTGGTAGAAATTAAAAATGAGCATATGCTAAAGCATTAAGATATACTTAATTTTGTCATAATAGCATTTATAAAGTATATCTTTCACATTATATTAAAGGTTCTTGTTTGAAATTTTCAGTTTTCTTTATCTTTCTAGCACATCGTGGCCCTCACAATGGGCAAAGAATACAGTGAAGGCAAGTGGGGTAGAGCAGTGGGGAGTGGGCATTCATTTCCTTATATGATATTTTGCCTTAAGAGTAAAAAAAGTGCTTTAGCACTGTTGGTTGGCATATTTAATGCAGGTGGAGAAAGTGACTTTAGAAGTATGACACGAAATAGAGAACAAAAGAATTTCTGGCCTTTTAAGAAGTGCCTGGTAGGTAGATACAGAGTCACAGAGAAGTGCAGAGAGCTTGAGGAAAGGTGTGAAGTCCTTGAGATGTTCTTGTTCCTTTGTCTTTAGGGTATAGTATTAAGATGCCTAGAAATGGGACTGTATTATCTCTCTCATGGGCACTTTACATTTCTTGCTGTCAGTACAGCAGCCACATACAGTACAGTCAACCTCAAAATCTGTTTATAAAAGTAATGTAAATAGAAAAATTATAGACAACTTTCTAGTTTTCTGTGCAGGCAGTTTTGGGAATGTACTGTAGTCTGCTCTGCTTTGTATATAGGGAAAAAGAGCACATTGTAGATTACCTGTGACCTTTTGTCATCTTCTCTTAATTGCCCAGGGTATCCTGGCCTCAATCTCATTTTCAGGGTTTGGGTAGAGGCAAGATTTTTTTCATGACTCAACTTTGATCCCTTCCACTTCTTGCTTCAGGATTGACCTTTCCCATAGCTCAATTATCCCTTGTTCTCCTGAAGGTACACTAAATTTTATCTATAACCATTATTTCCCAAACCACTAGTTCTGAATAGCTCATCTAGTTTCTAGCTATCTACCCACCATTGCCTTTGTTTGCTTGTTTGGATTTTGTTCATTAAAGGGCATTTTAAGAGTTGTTGAGTCCATCAGAAGACCAGATTGCAATGTATACAGCATATATGTGCCAATAGTAGAATCCTGTATATTATACTGTATTTAACATTTAATGCTTCTTAATTTTTCATATGCTGCAAAAGTAGATTCAGAAAGATACGAGAAATACCTAAACTCTGCCAGTTCCTTGAGCTACTAGTAAGGTCTGGAGGATATTAAGTTATATGTGCATTATTTTCCCACTACCAAGAATGGTTATGTTTTGGAGCATACCAGTTCAAGTAATTTAAGTTGGAAAAAGATGCCAAATCTTTATGTAGTGTTTAACTTAAAGATATCCTTAAACCATTGCCCACATTCCATTTTTCCCCCTCATGTTTACTTAAAGAACAAAGATCAATATTAGATTTCTAAAGGAATTTGTAATAAGAAACAGTTTTACAAAATAATTTGCCTATTGGGATGGACTTTAAAAGACATTAGAATAATCAACCACTATGTATTGGCTGTGTAAATGCAGGTATAAAAACGAAAAAGGCCTTTAAACTTTGAAGCTCCACTTACACAAAAGAATGTATTAAAGATTATTTTAAGATCATGATATGGAGTCAAGGAACGCAAGCTAGAATAGAACACTTTGCTAAAAAGTGTCTGCTTCTCTTTAACCTTAAAATGATATGAAATTTTGAAGAAATTAATAGGATACAGTTGGGTTAGTTATACAATATTTCTTATTGATTTTGTAGCCTTTCCTCCTTTACATGTTGTTCTGAAAGCTAAAGTTTAAATCTTTATGGTATTGTATGTTAGATAATGCCATTCTTTGGTAGAAAATTCCCATAGTCTGTATCCAAGAAGTGCCTAAAATTGATTTGTGTTGATTTTTAAGTCCATCTAATAAATTATATGTTTTATATGGTATTGTATGTGCTTGTCTTACTGATGACACAGACCTGAGGGTTTTTAAGTCACAGTTTATGCTTTATTTGAATAAAAAGGTTTAAATTTAAAGATATCCAACTAACCCTCATCAAGCATAGAATAAAAGAGCATCAGCAAAATTATTTTTTATCTTTTCTAATAACAGTTTTTCATGACCTTGTCATTCGTTAATGCAGCAACTAGAAAACTGAACTCTTCCTGTTTTTTAAACAGTTTTAACAAAAAAAATTATAATGTTTATATTTGAAGACCTCAAAATAAGGGTTTGTTGCTTATGTAAGAGCCTCTTCATTCTCGGTTAGTGGTTAGCAGTTTTGAGTGTCAAAACATTTAGTGTACAGTCATTTCATTTCCTTTGTTTATATAGTGCTTAACCAAAATATTTGATAAAATCAATACATTTCTCGTATATTGTTCCATGTTTATAAAACTGACCATAAAATAACTGTAAATTCTAGAGAAAAGCTTGACTGTATTTTCAGCAATGTACATTACATTGTGTTCATAAGTCATTTTGCATGAAAAATGAAATGTGTATCTTATTTTAAATTAATGTGTACTATACCCTTTCCCCAAACTTCTTACATTGGTGTTATTCAGAATTCTAGTTCATTAGATTGGAGTAGCCTTTTCTTATATTGTGCCCCTCTAGGTTCCATGAGATAAGGTGATACCTGCAAAGCACTTTTAAAGATATTTTTTATGTTAATCTCCAGGATACAGCATTGAGGAGGCAGCTATAGCTAATGAGGGCTCTTTTGGTTGCTAGAGATGAGAAAAGTATATACTAATAGTTTTAATTTCTGCACAAAATACATTTTACTAATTGTATTGATTTAAAATATGACAAATCCTTGTAGATATTGTTCTTATCATATTTTCCCAGAGGAGCCTAAGTAAAAATGTGTTCCAACTGGCCTGTTTATATAACTCCCACCACAGTTGCTACCCCAAATTGACTCTGAATACTGACAAGTTAGAAAGCCTTTTGAAAATTTTGTTTCTTGAAATTTTCAGTATGACAAAAGGTTTTCACTTGAGGTCTGCATGCAAAAAGTGGTGGAAAGTTTGTCTTACCTCTCTGCTGTTTTATGAACTGTTTCTCTATATACTAGGGATATTTCACACTGAAGGAATATTCCAGGAAATGAGGGTGTCGAAATTGATGTTTTTGTATTTCCTCAGTGCAGATGTGTTAGATGTCTAGGAAACAGTGCTTCAGGACTTCTCTTTTTCAGCTTCATGGATGGCTGGATGATATTTATGTTTATTCTGAGGAAGGGAGGAAGCAGGCATATTGGAGCGGGGACTTTTTCATTGGTAAAGCAGTGTAATCAGCTGCTTTGCAGATGTGCTACTTCATTATACTTGTATCAACGTTCTTATGCCCATAATTGACTGAAATGTCAGGCTCCAGAAATGTAAGGTGTTGGCCAGATGACCAGTAATAGGACCTTGTGGATTATTAAGTGGAGGAATAATGTCAAGGTAGTTTGAGAAGTAATGACAAAGTTTTACTGGTAAATTTCCATGTTTGATATGTACATTAATCTTTAAAACAAAAAAGTTGCATGTTAACCTGGTACAAAGTATTGTCTCTGCTTTATGCTTCAAGTAAAAAGAAACAGACTTGAGTTTCAATTGTTATTCTATTATGTACTGTTATATATTCCTTTTCTTTTAGAAAAGGTTAATTATAATTACTCTTCACACCTCTGTGTTGTCAGTGTTTTTATTTTGTTCATTCTCTAAATTTGCAGATTCATTGGTGGTAGGGCGGGGATCTGCCTTGGCAATCAAAATGGTATTATAGATACATTATGTAAATGACAAAAGATTGTCTTACTGTTCTTTTGGAAACTTTTTAGGACTTAGTTCATTCAAAGAAAGCTTTCTATTTTTTTACTTATGAACCTGATAATTGGAAACAAATTGAGCTTAATAGTGACCGATGTGTGGTTGATTTGTTTTAAAATGTCAAAAGAATCAATTCATTTAAAATTAATATTAGTGAACATCCATGATTATGAATGATAATAAGCAGAAGAAAAAAGGAACAAAAAATGAAGAGATGGAAGTCACCCCCCGGGCATATGCATATTTGACTATTATCTTTTACCCCTCCACTAGGGGGTAAGCACCAAAAGTGCTTTTGAACCTGGGTGTTAAGTTTAATGACTCGTATCTATTTCAAAATGAATTCAAGGTGACTTATGTTTTCCACATGAGTTCTTATAATAGAGATAGGATTTATATCCTTAAACATGTCTTAAAACCACCATGCAAGGTTAGATAAATATATACAAATTGCATTTATTTTAAATCTGTATGGGTCTATGTTTAGGGATGTCAGTAACCTACTAGTGTTTATTGTAAACATCTATGGCTATTGAAATAGTAAATGGTACAATAGCTCTTTTGGAAAAAATAGCAGTGTCATCTTATTGATCTTTCATCCCCTTTTCTTC
Source organism: Ictidomys tridecemlineatus (assembly GCF_052094955.1). Taxonomy (NCBI): domain Eukaryota; kingdom Metazoa; phylum Chordata; class Mammalia; order Rodentia; family Sciuridae; genus Ictidomys; species Ictidomys tridecemlineatus. The sequence goes on along the minus strand of NC_135483.1, from coordinate 122,869,722 downwards.
AGTTTTCATATCTAGAATACCCCCTTTTTTTGCTACTAAATAACTTGTTCCCTAAAATGAATTAGATTTTCACAATATTAAAATAACCTGATATTCCTTTTTAATGATTAGTACCATCCTTTGGGGATTCCATGGTTGGGATGACAGTTACATTAGGTGACAGTTATTCACATCCCTACCTACATGGTTTACATTCTGGCACACCATTTTGTATCAGAAGGATGTTTATTTGAAAATCTTTTTAAAACAGTTCTAATATATTTAAGTCCTCCAGTACTACTCAACTGTATATAATTACAAGGAACACTGTGACGGCCATCTTCCACTTAATTCTAAATAATTTTTAAAGCATTATTTCTTTTAACTAGAATCTCATAAGTAAAACTATTGGATTAAGTGGTATGATAGAATTTTACTTCATTTATTATTAGAACTATTGGGGGGAGGGGCTATGAATAAGTTAAATGTTAAATATACTTTTTGTTAGCTTTTGGTTGCTGCATCTAAAATAACAAGAACAACTTAGAGAAGGAAAATTTTATTTTGAGCTCACTGTTGCAGATGTTCAGTCCATGTTCTGCTGACTCCATTCCTGAGGACCTGAGATGAGGCAAGGAGGAAAACTGATCACCTCATGGTTGCTGGGAAGCAAAGATGTAAAGGGGACCCTCTATAGGGAAGATATATCCTTCCAGGGCATGCTCCCCACTGACCCACTCCTTGCAGCAATAGCCCCTCTGCCTACAGTTAGCATCCAGGTACCTAGTCCATTCAAACTAGGATAGACTGATTAGCCCTCATGACCTAATCGTTTCACCTCCTGCAATTAACAGGAAATTTTGGGTGACCCATAATTTACCCTTTGTCATATTTTTTTTAGATTTCTTTCTAGTTTGCTTCTTTATTTTTATAATTATCTTTTGAAAAAAAATTTCTTTGAAAACTAGGAAAGAAACACAATTAGTCAAAAGAAAATGAAAACGTACATCCTAAGAGAGCCAGCACTCAGTAGATATATATATATATATATTTTTTTCCCTTAAAAAGCTAAATTTCTCACACCATACTATGGACATCTATGAAATGGATTTTTTTAATATTTATTTTTTAGTTGTAGTTGGACTCGGTACCTTTATTTCACTTATTTATTTTTATGTGGTGCTGAGGATTGAACCCAGGGTCTCACACATGCAAGGCGAGCACTCTACCACTGGGCCACAACCCCAGCCCCTGAAATGATGTTTTATTTTTTAACATAAAATATTATCTTAGTTTGCTGTTTGGATATGTCTTTATTTAACCAATCTTCTATTGATGTACATTAAGTCATTCCTTCTTACCATTGAAAACAACTGTAATTAACCTGTGAATTCCGCTTTCATAGAATGAATTCTCACAAGTCAAACATTTAAAAGGCTTTGGTGGCTTATTACCCAAGTATCTTCCCAAAACATTCTTCACATCCTGGTCAGTTCTTCACTGATAAATGTGGCCATCTGTATGTTAAGACACTTTATATTAAATTAAGATTTGGTGAGCTGAGCATGTAGATCAGTGGTAGAATATTTGCTTAGCATGCACAAGGCTCTGCTTGGTTCAATCCCCAGCACCACACACACATACGAAAGTTAACCTGTTATCACTGTTCCCAGAAAGCATCACTATCTGGGCACTTTCAGGTCATGCTGCATGTTCAACAGTCCTCACAGGGAAGGGCTGAACTAACTCCCTTCTACTTCCCTTTTATTTTAAAGGACTGGCATTCTGTTATTTTTAGCTTTTAATCTGTTGTGCAAAGCATATACTTGTTAACCCACTTCCTGAATAACCAGTGTATGCTAAAAATGAACTCATTTTGGGGAAGACAGAAGGGAAAACCTAAGAAAGAATCTCCCAGCTGACCTTTTTTTGATGCTGGGAAAATATAATTTTCAGCACCTTTCAGTCTCTAACAGAGGTGACCAGTCTTCCGCACCTATGGTGCTTTCCCACTCGGATGTCAATCTACAAGTGTCCACCCCAATGCCAATGCTTTTGCTTTTCTAATGTAGGTGGTTTTTTAGAAGTTTACATTAATAGTCTAAACTGTACTTTTCCCTCAACTGTGACTAAAATTCTCATTTCAACATTTCTTTTAAGAAAATTGTGTTCAATGAATAAGCTTTAAAGTTGAAGTGGCACACTTTTTTTTTTTTTTAAGCAGTACGTGTTTCATTCTTTTAAATGTTAGGCAATCTTTGGGTAAAAAATAATACCTCACTTTTACTTTTCTTGGACTATTATAGAGTTTGGAACATTATCATAGGTTTTTTTTTTTTTTTTTTTTTGTGTGTGTGTGTGTGTGTGTCATTTTTATTACTTATATAAACTTTCTACATCCCTTGCATTTTCTGCCTTGGCTTTGTAAAAAAAAAAATACCCTTAAATTGATCTCAGGTGAATAAGATAATTATTAGTTGGAAGTATCAACCTATCTTTATGGTTGTGCTTCTTGTTAAAAATTTTTGTAATGAAAAAGAAAATAATACAACCAATAGTTGTTAGACAAGGCAAAGGACAGGTAACTGATATCAAAGAAAAGGAAATGGTTAGATAACACTTTCCTTCACCCAGTTGTTAACAGTCTGGGAGTGTAGGGAGAGACTGAACTTTCCAACAAAAGCAGTCACCCCCTGTGGCTCTCTTCCTGCCTTTGGTCACATAGGCATGAAAAGAAAGTAAACCTAAAATCAGCACCAGCTCTGGATCCCCTCCAATCCCCCTCCTCTTTCCCCTCATTGGTTTCAGTTGTAGGTGGTTCTTGTCTGTACTTTTAGTAGATGACAGTGATTTTCTGTTTGTTCCTTTTTTTTTCCTCCAATGAACTCTTGGCAGTTAATGTGAGAGAATCAATAAAGAGGACATAATTTAATTTTCAACCCTTCAGAATATATGTCCTTTGTTTTTTTTAATGTCCTGCATTTTCTTAAAGTGTTTAAGGCTTTTCTGTTTTTTTTTCAAGACCCTACTTAAGCCATACATTGAATATAGTTCAAAGGCAAAAAGGAACATGTTAATTCATTTGCAAAATTCATTTGGTGTCCATCGATGTCCAGCATATTAAGGGAATAGGTAAATTATATGAAACATGCTGTCTTAAATATATAGGAGATTTTAATAGCATGGGGAAATGAGAATTGTAATATGTTAAATGAAAGTAAAGTGGTGCAAACTTTTGTACCTGGGACATCTCAGTTACATGTGAAAAAAAGCATAGGAAGAAATTAGGAAGCAATGTTGGATCATTTGTTTCCTTTAAAGAATTGTGTTAATGGAGGTGGGAAGGAATACAAAAACAGTTTTTAATTCAAAAGTTAATGAGATGCAGCTCTCAGTTCAGAGATCAGTGTGATTAGTAAAAATTAATTCAGTAGTACAATACCATTTGCAAACTCCAGTGCAAGTTGATTGATTTTGAGAATTCTCATCAATTATTGCAGTTAAAAAGAGATTAGCTGTTTGGCTTATCACTTGACATTTTGTTGCTTTTGAAGGCTTCTTGAGCACAGGTAGTCTCCACAATGGTGATTATTTTTTAAAGGTACAATTAAAATGCAGTGACAGAAAAAAAGGTATTATTTCCAGCAACAGGTACAAGCAGGGTGGTATAATAAACCAAACTGGATGACAGAGGAAGAGTCCCATTGATCATAGGTCATAGGTTTGCTACCAGTGAATGCATGACTTTATATACAGTTTTCAGTGCTGTGAAACCTCATCATTCAAAACCTTCTCAGCAACAGAATCACTTTTTCATAAGTCATAGTTTGTGGAACCCCTATATGTAAAAGACAATAGGTAAAATTGCCTTTTAGTTGTCTGCATTTTCTGTAATTTGACATTTTACTTTGTGAAAACAATGACATTTTGATGAACATAAAAATTTGTAATTGGGTATAAGGAAAATACATCAACCTCTGCATCTGATTTTATGTGTTTTGTTTTAGTTTTTTTGTGTGTGGGGGTGGGTAGGTTCTTTTGGTTGTATAATGTTGACATCAAGTGCTCATGGTAATGACCTTTTAAATGGTTTAACTGTTGTAAGTAAGACTTGTACATGGTAATGACCTTTCAAATACTCATCATTTTAGTCAGCTTTTTTGCTGCTGTGACTAAAAGCCCTGACTAGAACAGTTGTAGAGGAGGAAAAGTTTATTTGGGGGCTCACAGCTTCAGAGGTCTCAGCCCCTAGACAGCCCGCTACTCCTCAGGGCTTGAGGTGAGGCAGAACAACACAGTGGAAGAGTGTGGCAAAGGGAAGCAGCTCACAATGTGATCAGAAAACGGAGGCTAAGCTCAGCTCACCAAATATATACCCCCAAAACATGCCATCCTCCCCACCTTCAGCTACCCCTCAATTAATCCCATCAGGGAATTCGCTGACTGGGTTAAGGCTCCCATAATCCAATCATTTCACCTCTTGCGTTGTTCTTACATTGTTTCACACATAAGTTTTTGGGGAACATCTCACATCCAAACTATACCACTCTTCAAATAACCTGATATGGTTTGTTAAAAGTAGTGCTTGAGCCAGGCATGATAGTGCATGCCTGTAATCATAGCAACTCTGGAAGTTGAGTCCGAATAATCTCAAGTTCAAGACCAGAACCAGTCTCAGCAACATAGCAAGACCCTGCCTAAATAAAAAGGGTGGATGGGGTTCGGTTGGAGTTGTAACTTAGTGGTGATGCACTCTGGGTTCAATCCTCAGTACTGGGGGGAAAAACAGTATAGTACTTGAATTGTTAATGTTATCTAATTTTTAATTGCTTTTCCCCCCCTACAATATTAAAGTTAAATTTTAAAATGTATACCTGAAATTTAAAACAAATGTTTCAGATTAAATGGATGAAGGGGAACAATAGTATAACAAGATTCAAAAGGCCTCAAAAGCTAGAGTAAGTAAGTAAGAGCAAGAGAAGCATTGGGGAGTCTGAATAGAAACAGTTTTAAGACTAGCCTCTCAATGGAAATTTATGTGGCAACTTTTAAAGTGGGTTAAAAGAGGACACGTTTCAGAGTCAAAGAGGGCACTATTAAAAATTACCCCAGCATATCAAAACATCAAATCTTGCCCCATAAATGCAGTCAGCCTCTGATACCTGCAGGTTCTGATTTCATGGAACCAAGAATGAAAAATATTCAGAAAAAAATTGTAGATACTAAACACATACAAACTTCTATGTCATAAACTGTAAGAATCTAGAGAAGACTTCAAGTATTTGGGAGGGTGAACACAGATTTTATGCAAAACACCATGCTGTAGCCACAGGAGGACTTGAAACCAATCCCCAACAAAATACTGAGGGTTGAGTACATTCAGTGGTAATTTGTCAATTAGAACTTGTCATTAAAAGTTTTAATGTAAAAATCCAGTTTTAAAAAATGGGTAATAAAAGATTACTCGAGGACTGTTCTGGGCCAATTAGGAGTTGTGGGATTAGATATAAGGAGCAAGAAAGAAAGGTGGCACAAAGCAGTGTTGAGCTTGCTACCTGGAAAAGTGATGACAGGATTAAAACAATAGCACAAAAAGAGTAGGCTTAAGAGTCAGGATGGAGTGAAATTATGTTGTTAATTATGAAGTGCATTTTGAATTAGCTCAGTCTCATCCAAAAGTGCCACTTGGCAAAATACCACTTTCAGATAGGCAACATGTTTTTGCAGTGATGGTGATAAAGGGGAGTTGTCAGCTCAAGGGACAATTGGTAATTCTTTCTATCATCAAATGAATTTAGTAGCAAAATTTGACCAGCATTTGTGAAGTTTTCTTTTTAACGAACAGTCATTGTTTATATTGAAACACTATAATAAGCCATTTAATGTTAATTTAAGTCGAAATTAATCACATTATATCATTGACCAAAGCAATCTTGATCAAAAAAGAATTAAGCAAGAGATTTTATACTACCTGACTTCAAAAAATATGCTATAAACTTGTAGCAGTCAAAACAGCTTGGCACTGACCTTAAAGCAGACACAAACCAGAGGAACAGAATAGAGGCCCTGAACATAAACCCATGCATCCACAGCCAACTGATTTTCAACAAATGTGCTAAGAGCATGCATTGGGAAAAGGACAATCTTCAATAAATGGTGCTGGGAAAATTGAATTCAGAAGAATGGAACTAAAACCCTGTCTTTCACTAGTTACCTTCTAGTTACTACCAGAAGAAAACCTTGTGGGAAACTTCAGGCCATTGGAATGGGCAAGGATTTATTTTTTTTTTATAAGACCCCAAGGCTCAAGTAGCAAAAGGAGAAAGATTTATAGGATTAGTTCATTCTCCAAAAGTTTCTTCACAACAAAGGAAACAATTAACAGAGTACAGAGACAACCTACCTACAGAATGGGAGAAAATATTTGCAATGTACTTATCTGACAAGGGATTGATATTCAGAATATATAAAAGAACTCCAAACAATATTTTTTAAAAAATTTAAAAATACGCAATAGGCATAGATAACTTTTTAAGAAGACATAGATGCTGATTCATAATACGTTACAGGGGTGGTGGTGGGAGGATTAAATGAACTCTAGATAGAGAAAAGGGGAGGGGGAGGGGAAGGGAGGAAACATAGGGGTAGGAAAGTTGGAATGCAATGGTCATGATCACCCTAAGTACATGTATGACAAGACACGAAGGCTGTGACTACTTTGTGTACAACCAGAGATATGAAAAATTGTGCTCTATATGTGTAATATGAATTGTAATGCATTCTGTTGTCATCTGTAACAAAATTTTTCAAAAATTTAAAAAGAAATGGCCAAAATGCATATGAAAAACCATAACGAGCTATAACCTTCAATTAAAGTGGCTATTATTTAAAAAAAAGATAAAAGGTAAGTACTAGTGAGGATGAGAAGAAAAGGAAAGCCTTGCACACTGTTGGTGGGAATGTACTTTAGTACAATCATTATGGAAAAAAGTGTGGAGGTTGCTCAAAAAATTAAAAATAGAACTCACATGACCCAGCAATCACACTAATGGGTATATGTCCAAAAGAAAGGAAATCAGTACGACAAAGAGACGTCTGTACTCCCCTGTATATTGCAGCACTGTTTACAATAGCCAAGAAATAGTCTTATCAACTAATGTATGGGTAAATAAAATATTGAACATATTCAGAATGGAATAGTGTCCTACCATAAAAGAGAGAAAACACTAGAATTTGTGACAACATGAATGGAACTGAAGGTCATGGTAGATGAAATAAGTAAGACACAGAAAGATAAATCCTGTATGATCTTACTCCCATGTAGAATCTAAAAGAACAGTGGTTATGAAAGGATGGGGGAAGGAGTAGTGGGGAAAGTTGGTCAATGGGTACTAAGCTATGATTAGATAGGAGAGAGAAGTTCTGGTGTTCTATTGCACCATAGGTGACTATAGATAATAATGTATATTTCAAAAAAGCTAGAAGAAAGGATTTTGAATGTACTTACCACAAAGAAATGATAAATGAGACAATGGATATATTGATTTGAACATTATACAGTATATACATGTATAAAAGCGTTATGTGGCATCCCATAAATATGTACAATTTTATGAATCAGTGAAAACTACATATTTGCAGTGCTGGAAATTGAACCCAGCGCCTTGCATATGCTAGACAAGTGCTCAGCCACTGAGCTATAAACCAAGCCTCTAAAAGAATAAAATGAACTCATAGTCATGTGATGAATTTAGTGAAAATTAAGTATTGCTAATAGAAAAAAAAATCACATGGGACCTTTTTAATTTATCAACTTGGCAGAGTAATAACCAATATTTCTGCCTACTTTCTGTATCAGTTGTACAAGTGTTATAATGATACTATTAGGTTAATCTGATGAAAAAATTAAAACTGGTTCTGTAATCCAAGAACATAGTTGTGACTCAGTTTACAATTATGAGTCTAAGGTTTTACCTTAGAGTCTCCTTTTGTTGGTAGTTTTATGTTTGAAGTAATAACACAAGGCAAATTTAGTGGCAAGGAAGAATGGTTAGCAATAACATTTAAGTTCATCAGAAATGGCAAGCAATTGATGTGTCAGATTGGGCCTACAATTGAGTGACTACTCCTAGGAATTTCCTAAATTGTACTCCTCCTTCTGGAAGAAATTTTAGCTGCCTTTATGCCATATAGAGTACTGCTATTTTAAATTTGATGAGAGTCAGACCAGAGAACTAGAAAATTCTTTTACTTAACCTGATTTTTTAAAAAAAGCTAACTGTAAATGAATGTAGTACCAAGAAAAATCATAAGCCTGGAAATTAAGTCAATGATAAATCTAATACAGCAATTCAATTAGTATAATATGAAAAAGAAACATAAATATTATGCCCACAATACTCTCAGCAAGCAACTTTGGACTTTTCTTTCTATAACTAACACATTTTGCCCATTGTCTTGTTAAAGAATTTCTAAAAAAAAAAAAAAAAAAAAAAAAACAAAGCAAAAAAAACCCTGAATACGATTATTAAATTGCAATATAATTAAATGTGTGCTAAACGTGTTCTTTCTTTCTGAGTCCCATACCATGATCCAGTTTATTCCCTTCATCAGGGCCTTTTCCTCCTCCTCTCCCATGGCAATCCCACATATCAATCTTTGATACAGGCTTTGACAGTTATGATGGGAGACCTCTTGAAATGGAAGACCATTCAGCGTATCCTTCTCTGTTGCATACTATTGTATTCTGTTGTATTCTATTTGTTGGTTGTTTTCAGGTTGCTTTAGACTGTGAGCCTCTGAAGGACAGTGATTCTGTTCCATTCAACTTCAGATCCACACAACCAGTACCACATGCATTGGTGGTGTCCATGAATAAATTAAACAATATGAGCACTAGGATTTTGCCATTTTTGTAGTTACTTAGAACATAATTATTATGAAGTGATGTGAGCATAATACAACTAGAATTGTCTTATTAATGATAGATAGATAGATAGATAGATAGATAGATAGATAGATAAAAAGATATTTATATGGTGCTTTAGAGGTTTCTTTACTCTTAAATATTTTTGAAATTACATGGTTCTTGATTAGGAACTGAGTCTGTCTCCCATTTGTTACCTTCCCCACAGTAGCACCATAACTTCAAATAGATTTTACATGTAGCATCTTTAGTCTGAAAGTCCTGGGAGGGATCTAAACTAATTTTAATTCAAAATTAAATCTTCAATTGATTTTAAATCTTCAATTGATCATGTATTGGTTTGTGTGCATTTTCTGTTTTAAGGGAAATAATTTGACTAATGGCAGTCTGAAACTAAAAGTAATTGAGTTATAAGGATTCCCTATCTTAGTTTAAACTGGCTGTTAACTTTGAACTCAGCAGTTCAATTAAAAATAAATCTAGGGGGCTGGGGTTGTGGCTCAGTGTCAGAGTGCTTGCCTTGCACATGTGAGGCAATGGGTTCGATCCTTAGCACTACATAAAAATAGATAAACTAAATGAAGACATTGTAGCCATGTAAAACTAAAATATATATTTTTTAAAATGAAGTAAATTTAGGCCGGTTTGGTGCATGTGCCTGTAATCCCAGCAACTCAAGAGGCTGAGGCAGGAGAATCCAAGTTCAAGGTCAGTCTTGACAACTTGGTGAGACCTTGTCTCAAAAAGGTGTGGGGAGCTAAGGATAAGGCTCAGTGGCAGAGCGTTTACATGTCATGCATGAGGCTGTAGGTTTAATCCCCAATACCACAAGAAATTATGTAAGTAAAAATTAATTAAAATCTCTCATCTATTTTTAATTTATTAATGTCTTTAATCGACTTTTGAAGGGGAAATAAATGACAAAAACAAAAATTTATTCATTAGAAACAAAGAAATGACAAATTTAGAAATGTTTATGGTATTTTATATATAAATGATGTTAACATTTTGCCTTTATCTTTTATTTTGGGAGTACTGGGGATTGAACCCAGGGCCACCTTACCACTGAGCTACATTTCTCAGTCCTTTTTTGTGTGTTTTATTTTGGGAGAAGTTATTGCTAAATTGCTGAGGCTGGCCTTGATTTTGCAATCCTCCTCAGCCTCCCAATTTGCTGGGATCACAGGCATGCAACACTGTGCCAGGCTTGCCTTTGTTTGTTTAATAAAGATGCAAACTCTTTTCTCAGATTTTAAAATTATTTTCTTAAAAAGTTTTTCATTGTTCTTGTGTGGGGGGGGTTGATTTATTTATTTATTTGTTTGTTTGTTTGTTTGTTTATTTTGGGGGCAGGGTCTCCCTAAATTCCTGAGCGTGCTAAATTTCTCTAACTTGGTATCCTCCTACCTTAGCTGCCCCAATCTCTAGCATTACAGACTTGCAACCACTGCTCCAGGCACTTGCTTGTATTTTGCTTGGTAAATGAGAGTGAAATTAAATTTATTTGACTACTTTACTAATTTTGCCGGGTGAGGACCTCAGTTTAATAAAAATATATACATATGGCAAATATATACATATGGCATGGATTTATACAGCATTCTTTATAATTAACATGGATCTCAAATATTTTATTTTTATATTATCCTTTGATTCTATCACAGTGATTTGATTTGGGCAACATAATTTTCTTCCCCTTAAATATAAAAGCCCATGTAAAGAAAAGTTTGTATATGAATAAAGATATGAAAGGATGCCACCAATGGTTTCCATTAGCCTCTAGGAATAGGACTGTAGGGGTATAAGACTACCTTTTATACCAAATATAGAAAGTACTTATATTAAATTTTAGGTTTTTTTAATACTTCAATTTAATCATTAGACTACAGTCTTATGTTAATACTAACTATAATTAAGTATAATATTGGAACAGAAAAGTCTTAAAAACTCTAAGAATATATAATGAATATAAACAAATAAATATACTTTTATAATTTTCCACTCTCAGTATCAACATTAGTGATAAATAATATGCTCTTTAAATATTAGACAACAAGCTAATACTTTAAGCATTAGTAATAAATGTATTGAAATTAAAATGACTTACTTTAAAAAGAGATTCAGGTATTTTTTGCTAAACTTTCGTTGGATTTGACATGGCCAACCGATAAATTGCAAGAGTGATAACTATCTGAATACTGTTGCTGTAAACAAGCGAGTATTCAGTTCCTGCTATGTGAAAAGGAGCCAAATGTAATGATTGTGGTCTTATTCAAGGACAGAGTGCTGGTGATATCATTTCTATAGACAGTACAATTCCGCAGCTGGCTCTGTCAGTCTGAGAAGAGATCTCACTTAAAAAAAGACCATGAAGTAATTTGCAATTCAGGGGCACTATTTTAAAGGAAATGAGGTAGAAGTCTACTCACTAAAATCAAAGGAAACCTTGATTTTTATTTCCTTTTTAATATTTGTGTTTCTTCAATATGTAACCATGCCAGTTTACTTGGGAATTCAGGAAGAGTTGAGAGTGTGAAGAAGTTTGCTTTTCGGAAAAATTCTTTGGAGGCAGAACTCTTGGGGGAAATTATTATTTTGTTGTTTGGACCTACATTGCTCATTTCATTTGAGATTTAAGAAATGTATGTCAGAGGTGTTTATTAATCGCCTCTTTTCTCTCAGTGTACTGTCAAGCATGTTAATGACTGAACACCAGTGACATGAAAGCAAGAGTTAAAATTCCCACCCTTTTGTTGGCTTGAAACACAAATGAAATGCTTAGTATTCAATGAACCAGTAACCTGGACAAAAGTCAGAAAATGCATACCTAATTGTCTTGGGACAATGTTTTAGCTACACATGATTTTGTATATCCTTTCACTGCTCTTTCCTAGTGTCCAAAATGTGTCATTTGGCTTTCTATATATAATAGCAATTTTATTTATAACAAAATACAGTTCCACAGATATCTGGATGCCTACTATGTCTTAGAAACTGTGCTAGGGACCAGCCATGTTTTTGGTTTTGTTTCAGTGTTTTTGGTAATGCTGGGAATCAAAACCCAGGGCTTTGTTTATGCTAAGCAAATGCTCTGTCACTGAGTCCCATCCCCAGTGTTGGGCTAGGGATGTAGAGAATGAAACCACTTAATTCTCCTGTTGCCTAATCTGGTGGAGCAAATTTATGAATAGCTTATGTTGTTTTAAAAACATAATCAATGTAAATCTTTCTGCTTTCAGGAATAAAATTTTTGACCTGTGCAATTTTGGAATGACTCAAAAAGACCTCTAAGTATAAATCTGTGCCAGGACACCTCTCTGTTTTATTAGGTTATCAGTTAAGTGTCAGTAGTAATTGTGATACTTCCATTGAGGTTTCTTTTTTTTATTATTCTTATTTGGGCCTATTGACACTCTTTCACCCATCTAGAGAACAGCTCTGAATTGAAATTCAACATGTTTTGACAGATTTTCTAGTTGTCTTGGCATTTATTATTTTTTCCTTCAAATACTCAAACCACCTAGCTCAAATAAATCTTTTGACTCAGTTTACAAGAACAAAAATCTCATAAAAGGATTCAGATGCTACCGAATTCAACTGGCTAATTTTCTACAAATTTACTCATTTATCTATAAATGAATGCTTTATTTGAATTATATATATGCATGTGTATATATATTTTTGGTAGTGGGGGTATGTGTGCTGGGGATTGAACCGTAGGGCACTTTACCACTGAGCTACATCCCCAGCCTTATTTATTTATTTATTTATTTATTTATTTATTCATTCATTCATTCATTCATTTTCAGTTGTTGATGGACACAATATCATTATTTTACTTATTCATTTTTATGTGGTGCTGAGAATCAAACCCAGTGCCTCACATAAGATAGGGAAGCACTCGACCACTGAGCTAAAACCCCAGCCCTATTTATTTATTTTTTTATTTTGAGACAGTGTCTCACTAAGTTGCCCAGGCTGGCCACAAACTTGCCATCCTCCTGTCTTCACCTCCTGAGCCACTGGGACAGGTGTGCCCCACTATACCTGGCCTTTGAATTATATTTTTAATAAATTTTCTTCTTTTTTTACCATAACTTTTCTTTTTTTTAATTTTTAATTTTTTTTTATTGGTTGTTCAAAACATTACAAAGCTCTTGACATATCATATTTCATACATTTGATTCAAGCGGATTATGAACTCCCATTTTTACCCCCTATAGAGATTGCAGAATCACATCGTTTACATATCCACTTTTTTACATACTGCCATACTAGTGTATTAATAAATCTTCTTTGCAAAAAAAAAATAGATTAGAGATCCCTTGAAGTTGTTTATTTCTCCCATAAGTGTATAGGGTAATTGATTCAGTTTGATGGCCAGACCCTTCCATCATGTTTCTCTACTATCCCTGAAGCCTTGTCATCTGTACAAGCCTGGAAAAAGGAACAGCATGAAGGAAGTATGTATATTAATCAGCTTTCCATTACTGATACAAAATACCTGAGGTAAATAAATGTTGAAAAAATAAAGGTTTATTTGGGCTCACAGTTTTGAAGATTTCAGTACATTCTTAATCAGATGGTCCCATTATTGTGGGCCTGGGATGGTATATCATGGTGGAAGTGAACAGCAGAGGAAACTGCTCACCTTGTGGTGGTCAGGAAGCGAGAGGAGGAGACCCTTTCAAGGCCATGCCCCCAATGACTTATCACCTCTTAAAGGTTCTTCCACCTCCCAGTAATGCTAGGTGCAGGGACCAAGCCTTTAATTCATGGGCTTTTGAGAGATAGTCTAGATCCAAACTATAGCAAGGAAGATCTGCTTCTTAGAGACCTTAGCCCTAGAAATAGCAAACCTCACTTCTGCTTGTATTCTGTTGTCAAGAACTAGGCATGTGACATCTGGCACTGTAATTGCCAGCTGGGCAGCCCCTGCCCAGTTACCATTGTGTTACAAGCAATGTGAAGAGTGGAGCTGCTCTATCACAGAGCATGTATGGGCAAATAAAAAATTAATTACAACACCACAGGGTGGTATATGTTTAGCTCAGTTAATTGAGAGTGGAAAACAGATCAAGAAAGGATTTGGGGAAGAGGAGGCAATCAAGCTGTGTCTTAAAAGAAGGTGACCAGGTGAATCAGGAGAAAAAAAAATATTTTAGGCAGAGAAAACAACTGTAAAGTACAAGGAAACTAGAAAGAATTTGGCCTGTGAGGAAAACAAAAGTAGTACAAGATTCATGGACTCTCCTAGGCCGCCATAATAAGGTGAGACAAAGGTCTAGCTAAAGGGCCTTTAGGGTCAAAGGGAAAATTCTGTGCTCGATGTAGACTCCATAAGGTTTGGAGTCTCATTCTCTAAGCAATGAGAAGTAACCAAATCAGTGAGGGTCTGGAGCCACCAGACACGGGACAGAGGCACTGATAAGTGCAAAGTCTTCTGATGGGAATGGAGTTAGTATACCTGAGGAAAACAACGTCCACTTGGCCGATGCATCTGTTGGGGGAGATGAGGTCTGAGAGGCGGTGAGAAACCATATGGCGTTCCGGTCTTATGAATCATTGAGGAAATTTTAAATTTTATTCTATATTCAATGGAGAGTTATTAGGATTTTAGACAGGGGGTTGGGTTGATGTCATGCTGTAATAGGTTAAACCAAGGATTTCATCCCAACAATTCATTTTTTGCCCCGTCTTCCCAAATACAACATTTTCTAAATTGTACAGGCCAATGCTATATACTGGTATGAAACTAATTATTTTAGAGTGACATTATGCTTGTTCAAATTAATGTTCTCGGTTTAGCTGACTCATAATGGGAACAAGTTCATATGCAAAAGGAATAGAAAAAGACAACAGGTATAGGCAGAGGAAGGAATGAGAAAATAATGCCAAATGTTGCTACATCTTGATTCTTTAAAAAACAAAATGAAACATTATAGATGTGACTTTGCATAAACCAAGATTCAAAAAGTTTCCTTCTTGTGTAAGACAATGACATTCAACCCACAGGTGGCACCTGATTCTCTTGGAGTCTTGCACTGTTCAAAAATTCCTTCATTAGACCAAGGAATAGTTTAGGAAAGAGAAAAATCTCAATCAAAAAGCAAACTTTAAGACAGTTATGTAAAGGATGTGATACAAAGGTGTTTCTGAGAGGATTCTGTATTTAAAATGCCTCTCCATAATCCCTTGTTAGCCCTAGAACTTTTCAAAGTGCTTGGTATTAAAATGTCACTCTTTTGGTTAAAGAGAAATTTTTATCTCAGAGCACAATGGAAATACCCTTACCCTGAAAATGGATGCATTCACTGAATAACAAACAGATGTCCCATATTTTTGTGTATTTTTAATTAACAAAAGTTCTATGTTTATTTTATATAACATGATGATGAAATTTGCATGCATTATGAATAGCTAAGTCAAGCTAATTAACATATGTGCCATGTCACATACTTATTTGTGTGTGATGAGAATGTTTAAAATCCACTCAGTGATTTTTTTCAAGTTATAATACATTGTTACTAACTGCAGTCACCATGTAGGACCCAAGATCTCTTGAAGTCCTTCCTCCTGTCTAATTGACAGTCTGTACTCTGACCAACACCCCCACAGGCCCTGGTAACCACCATTCTACTGTCTGCTTTGGTGAGTTCAGCTTTTAGTTTTCCCATGTAAGTGAAGTCATGCAGGATTTGTTCTTCCACGTCTTGGCTAATTTCACTTAGTGCAGCACCTCCAAGTGCATCCTTGTTGTCTCAGATGACAGGGCTCCTTCTTTTTATAAGGCTGATTAACTAGTAGGGGATGCTGTCTCCTACAGCATCCTGAAACACCCAACTCCACGCACAATGGCGCTCCTCCCTTTCACCCACAGGGGGTACTGCCAGGCTTCTTGGTCTCAGGCGGCCTCCTCCATAGTCCTTTCCCTGCCCTCAGCAGATACCCTCACTTCATAATACTGGTAATGTTAGTAAAATGCTGTGAGTGTGAACTGCTGAGTTTTCCTTCCTGTTTTTCTATACATTTATCTCCTTTAGCCCATTTTCTGGGAGTTTGGCGGCTCCTCTAAGGCTAACTCATATCACTAAGGCTGATATGAGTTCCCTTCTGTAACTATACCCTTGCTTCCATTTCCTTTTACTAATTCCTTGTTTGCTTCCTTCCAGAAATTTTTATTGAGTATCTACTATGTGCATGCTACTGTGCTTAGAGCTGGGAAGACAGTCCTGATCATTAACATGATCGAGGTAGAGTTTTTATTCCATTGAAGGGAGTCTTCTGTATTGGTCGCTCACTCTTCCTGTAAAGTGATTCCTTCTTTATGATCTAAAATCACATCCAATCTCTCCCCTTCCCTTGTTGATCAAGCACCTTGAGAAAACATTATATTTTAGTGTTTCTGAAACTTGAATTCACACAATCTAATTTTAAAGAGCATTGATCCACACCTTGCACCTTATAGGAAAACTAATTCAAGTGGAATATAGACCTAAATGTAAAACTTAAAACTATAAAACTTCATAAGAAAACAAAAGAAAATCTTCATGATCTTATGCAAAACTTTGTTAAGATACGTTACCAAAATATGGCTATAAAAGAAAACAATTAACAAGTTGGATTTCATCAAAATTAAGAACTTCTGCTCTTTGAAATATACTTATAATAATATGAAAAGATAAGCCACACATTTAGAAAATATTTGAAAATTACCTATCTTATAAAGAACTGTAGCCACATTTTTTTTTGGGGGGGTATCAGAGATTGAACCCAGGGGAGCTTAACCACGGAGCCACATGCCCAGTCCTTTTTTAAAATATATTTTATTTAGAGACAGGTTTTTGCTCCATTGCTTAGGGCCTCACTAAGTTGCTGAGGTTGAGTTTGAACTCACGATCTTCCTGCCTCAGCCTCCCAAGCCTCTGGGATTATAGGCGGGCACTACCATGCCTGGTATCCAAGTATCCAGAATATTAAGAACTCAAAACTCACTAAGAAACAAACAACTCCATTTAAAAATATGCAAAAGATCTGAATAGACATTTCACCAAAGCAGATAACAAATAAGTACATGAAAAGATGCTCAACAGCATTAATAATTAGACAAATGCAATTAAAATCACAGGATGTACCATGACGCACTCACTGGAACTGCTAACATTAAAAAGACCAACTAAACTGGGCTTGATGGTGCACACCTGTAATCCCAGCTACTTGGGAGGCAAAAGCATGAGGATCACAAGTTTGAGGTCAGCAAACTCAAATAAAAAGAGCTGGGAATGTAGTTCAAAGAGTTCCCTGGTTCAATCCCAAGCACTGGGAGTGGAGCTAACTAAACCAAGTGTCTGTGAGGATGAGGAAGGACTGGAACTTACACACTGCTGGGATGTGTGTAAAATAGTGCAACCACTTTGGAAAATAGTTTAGCAGCTTCTCAAAAAGTTAAACAAATACCCATCAAATGAAAAAAATATCCATGGGCTGGGGATGTGGCTCAAGCGGTAGCGCGCTCGCCTGGCATGCGTGCGGCCCAGGTTCGATCCTCAGCACCACATACCAACAAAGATGTTGTGTCCGCCGAGAACTAAAAAATAAATATTAAAAATTCTCTCTCTCTCTCTCTCTCCTCTCTCACTCTCTCTTAAAAAAAAAAAGAAAAAGAAAAAAATATCCAGGTGAAAAAAAATGCCTATACAAATTTTTATACATAAATGTTCATAGCAGCTTTATCTGTAATATTCCCAAACTGGAACAACCCAAATGTCACTTAACAGATGCATGCATAACAGATTTTATTAATATCCATAAAATAGAAGACTACTTGGCCAAAAAAGGAACTATTGATACACACAAGAGTATATGTAAATATCAAAATTACTATGCTGAGTGTAAGCCAGGCAAAAAGATTACATACTGAATAATTCCATCTGTATAAAATTATAGAAAATGCCAAGTAATCTATAGTGACAGAAAGCAGATTAGGAGTTGCCTGGGAAGTCAGGGCCTGGGAAGGTATGGGTAGAATTATAGAGGGCCAAGAAGAAACTTTTGGGAGTGATAGATATACTTGGTATATGTTTGTGTGTGTGTGTGTGTGTGTGTGTGTGTGACAGTTTCATGAGTGTAAGCATACGTTATAACTTACCAAATTGTATCCTTAAATATGTGCAAAGAGGAATGGAGAGGAAGCTTCCACATGGGACTGACCTAAGAGTGAAAAAATTGAAAACCAAACTTGGAAGATTGCAGACCTGCTGACACAAAGCCCGACTTTGTGCTGTGAGTGCAGCACAGAAGGACTCCTTGTACTTTGGCCTTCCTTGGAGGTTCTCGACTTGGGAGGGCAGGGATGGAGAAAAGTCCTGTCCCCCTTCCTACTTTCTGAACCAGGCCCTCATGAATTTTTATATTCTCAGTGTCTTTTAATACCTAGCATATGTCAGCAAATCAGTGAATGAATAGATGAGTAGATGAATAGATCAATCACATTCACTCAATTGTGACGAATGGAATAAATATTCCACAATTAAATGGTGCAACCAAATACAACTTGTTTTTGTTTTAATTATTTTTTTTAGTAGGTATGATGGTGGCATCTGATTTATACACCAACTTTCAATAACCCAGTTAACGTTTGCCTTTTCTAGCCAGGCACAGTGGCACATGCCTGTATTCCCAGCAATTTAGGAGGCTGAGGCAGGTAGATTGTGAGTTCAAAGCAAGCCTCAGTAATTTAGTGAGGCCCTAACCAACTAAGCAGGACCCTGTCTCTAAATAAGATGTAAACAGGGCTGGGGATGTGGCTCAGTGGTTAAGCACCCCTGGGTTCAATCCACAGTTGGACTGTCATCTGGTAGAGGCTTTAGGGTCTGATCTTTACACAGGTTTCTGTGCATCTTATCTTACTGAAGTGTTTCAGAAGACATTTTTTAAATTGATGCACTTAATGATATAGAATGGTACGTTTCATCATAACATATTTCTATATACATAAAAACATAATTTGATCAATTTAATTCTCCAATACTTCCCCCATCTATCTTCTTCCCCCTGGGCCCCTTCTACCCAAATGGACTCCTGCTTTCACCAAATCCCTTTTTTCCTGTTTGTCCCCTGCCCCCCGGCCCCAGCTTCCACATATTAGAGAAAACATAATTTTCTGAATCTGACTGATTTTGCTCAAAATTGTCATCTCCACTTCCATCCATTTTCCTGCAAGTGACAGAATTTCATTCTTATTTGTGATGGAATAAAACTCTCTTTCGTACACAGGTGATATTTTTATTTATCCATTCATCTGTGGACAGATACCTAGGCCAATTCTACAGCCTCACTATTGTGAATTGTGCTGAGATAAACATGGATATAAATGTATCTCTAAAGTATGTTGATTTTAATTCTTTTGGATAAATACCAAGGAGTGAGGTAACTGTGTCATACAGAAGTACTATTTTTAGTTTAGTTTTCTTTTTTCTCTTTTTTTTTTTTTTTTTGGTCCAGAGATTGAACCCAGGGGCACTTAATTACTAACTCACATTCCCAGCCCTTTTAAAAAAATTTTTGGGACAGGATCTCCTTTTTTAATATTTTATTTTGGTTGTATCTTTATTTATTCTTATGTGGTGCTGAGAATAGAACTCAGTGCCTCACACATGTGAGGCAAGTGTTTTACCACTAAGCTATAGCCCCAGTCCTGAGATAGGATTTTGATAAGTTGCCTAGGGCCTTGCTAAATTGCTAAGGTTGGCTTTGAACTCAAGATCCTCCTACCTCAGCCTCCAGAGCCATCAGAATTATAGGCATGCACCACAACAACCAGCCTATTTTAGCTTTTTGAAGAACCTCCATACTGATTTCCATAAGGCCTGTATTAATTTATATTCCCAACAAGAGTGCATAAGTGTTCTCCACCCTTTATCCTTGCCAGCATTTATTGTTATTTATTTGGGTTCTTTGCCTTTCTAAATGGAATGAGATGGCACCTCAGTGTAGCTTTAATGCATTTCCCTAATAGCTAAATATGTGGAATATTTTTTCATATAATCATTGACCATTTGTTCTTCTTTTGAGACGTGTCTTACCAGTTTATTTGCCAGTTTATTATGCCATTCATTTTTGCACTGATGAGTTCAATTATTTATATATTTTGGTATATACTCTGTTGGAAGAGTATCTGGCAAAGATTTTCTCTCATTCTGTATGTCATCTCTTCACTCTGTTGTTTCCTTGGCTATGCAGAAGGTTTTTGACTTGATACAATCCCATTTATTGATTTTTTCTCCTGAACTATAGAGATCCTATTAGGAAAAATCTTTACCTACACCTATATGTTGAAGTGTTTCCCCCATTTTTTTCCCTAATAGTTGCAAGGTTTCAAGTCTAAAACTTTAGTTATTCCATCTATTTTGAGGTTTTTTTTTTTTTTTTGGTAGGGTGAGAGATTAAGGATATAGTCTCATTCTTCTATATATGCAAACCCAACTTTCCCAGCACCACTTGTTAAAGAGGCTTTCTATTTTTCCAATGTATGTTTTTGGCCCCTGTGTTAAGAATAAGATGACTGTAGCTATGTGGATTTGTCTCTGTGTCCTCTGTTCTGGTCCATTGAAAGCCACATATGTTTAAAATATAGCATGTGGATTCTGTGATCTTGGGCAAGTCAGCAAATTTCCCCAAGACTTAATTTCTTCAGCAGTGAAATGAGAATGCTAATAGAATAACTTCACAGAATTGATGTGAAGATTATAAATGCACTGACACAGGTAAAGTGCTCAGCATAGTGTTGGGCACACGCTATGTCTATTCTCACTGCCAGCATAGCTGTTTTAGTCCACTTTTTCACTGTTGTGACCAAAGATCAGACAAGAACAGTTTAGAAGAGGGAAAGTATATTTATCATTTGCAGTTTCAAAGGTCTCAGTCCACAGACAACTACCCCCATGGCTGTGAGCATGAAGTGAGTCAGAACATCATGGTGGAAGAGTAGGGTAGAGGAAAGCAGGAGACCAGAAAGCAAAGAGAGAGTCTGCTTCCACTAAGGACAAGATATCTATACCTAAAGGTATGCCCCAGTGACCTACCTCCTCCAGCCACATCCTGCTTGCCTTGAGTTACCAATCAGCTAATCCCTACCAGGGAATCAATGTACTGATTACGTTTAAACTCTCATAACCTAATCATTTCTCTTCTAAACTTTCTTGCATCATCCCAAACATGAGCTTTGGGCTCATAAAAACCATAACAGCCTTTGAACTGTTTTGCTTTCTAATTCTCATCGAGATGCTGGTACAGCCTTGCCTAGTTGGAAGAAGTATTTGTAACCCCCAAACCTCTCTTCCTTGAGCTCACTTAGGAGAACTCAAGGAATTGCCATCTGGCCTAATTTTAACCTGGTATATCCATAAAAGACTACTGCTTTTTATTTAAAATTTAAATAAAATTAATGTGAGTGACTCTCTGTGCCCAGGAGCTGGGCATCCATACCAGTGTCCTTTTGAGAAAACAACAATAACATTCAAGAAAGAGGAAGTAGTTGTTCAGAGCAAAGCTCTTTGATTGAAATGTGATGTGGGCCACATATATAGCTCAAATATTTACTAGGCACATTAAAACAGGTGAAAAGAAATAGTAAAATTCACGTTATTAATATATTTTACTTATCCACTGCTGTAGTTATTACACTAAATGTCACCCAGAGACCCATGTGTTAAAAGCTTAGTTGTTGCTATTGGGAGATGGTGGAGTCCAGCGGGAGGTCTCCTGGTCATTGGCAGTCAGGACCCTCCTCTTCCTTCTTCTCTCACATCCCAGACATGAGGTGAGGAGTTTTTCTCTATCATGCACTCCTTGCCACGAGGTATTGCCTTACCACCCCACAGGCCCCAAATCAATGAGGCCAATGATGTGGGAATGAAATCTCTGAAACTGTGAGCCAAATCTATTCTCTTTGTAAGTCAATTAACTTAGGTATTTGCTACAGTCATGGAAAGCAGACTAACACACCCAATATGTTCAATCTGTTATTACTGTAACACACAATCAGCACAAAAATTATTAAGGAGGTATTTTACATTTTTTCAGTAGTAAGTCTTCAAAATCCATTGCATGTTTTATGTTGAGAGCTCATTTCAATTTGAATGAGCCACATTTCAAGTGCTTATTAGTCACATGTGGCTAATAACTCCTTTACTGGACAATGCAAGTCTGCAGCATACTAGTATTCAATATATGCTAGCAGGTAGATGATGAAGATGATGAAGGTTGATGATGATGATAATGATGATGATGATGCAGAGCTGTACCACTGGCCAAGTCACAGGGTAACTGAGGCTTCATTCCTGCTAACATCTGAAATGGCAGGAAGACCTAAAGTGCCTTGGTGGGTGAGTAAAGCCCCTGGACTTGGGAGCAGCATGGACATATATGCAAGAGCCCCCACCTTCTAGAAACTCACAGAGTGGCAAACAGAGGACACCAGGAGGGTGACTGGCTGATGCATCGTGGGTGGAGAAGGTGGGTGTAGCAGGAGGGTCTCCATCAGCAGAAACTCTTGGGATGGAACTATGTTCTCACTGGGTTTTGTTGGAAGCAGAGTAACTTTTTTGTTGTTCTTTTTAGTTATACATGACAGTAGAATTATTTTGATATATTATACATACATGGGAATATAACTTCTCATTCTTGTGGTTGTGCATAATGTGAAGTTACACTAGTTACATATTCACATTTGAACATAGGAAATTTATGTCCTATTCATTCTACCTTTCCTTTCCCATTCCTCCTCCCTTCCCTCTATTTCCCCCTGTCCAAAACAGTGAACCTCCACTCCTGCCCGCTGCCTATTGTGATCAGAGAAAACATTTGGCCTTTGAATTTTTTGGTATTGGCTTATTTCACTTAACATGATAGTCTCCAGTTCTATCTGTTTAAAGGAAAATGCCATACTTTCATTCTTCTTTATGGCTGAGTAATATTCACTGTGTATATACCACATTTTATTTATCCATTTATCTATTGAAGGGCACCTAGGTTGGTTCCAAAGCTTAGCTATTATGAATTGAGCTAAAATGAACATTGATGTGGCTGCATCATTATGGCATGCTGATTTTAAGTCTTTTGGGGTATGCTGAAGAGTGGGATAACAGGGCCAATTGGTGGTTCCATTCCAAGTTTTCTGAGGAATCTCTACACTGCTTACCAGAATAGTTTCACCAATTTGCAGTCCCACCAGCAATGTATGAATGTACCTTTTTTCCCACATCCTTGCCAACATTGTTACTTGTATTCTTGATAATTGCCATTCTGACTGGAGTGGGATAGAATCTCAATGTAGTTTTAATTTGCATTTCTCTAGTTGCTAGTGAAGTTGAACATTTTTTCATTTATTTGTTCACCATTTGTATTTCTTCTTCTGTGAAATATGTGTTCAGTTCTTTGGCCATTTATTTTTTATTTATTTATTTTTATGTGGTAAAGATCAAACCCAGGGCCTCACACATGCTAGGTAAGTGCTCTACCACTGAGCTACAACCCAGACCTGCCCATTTATTGATTGGGTTATTTGGAAGTTTTTTTTTTTTTTTTAGTGTTAAGTTTTTTGAGTTCTTTATATATCCTGGAGATTAATGCTCTTGCTGAGGTGTAGTGGCAAAGATTTTTCTCCCATTCTGTAGGCTCTTTCTTCATGTTCTTGATTGTTTCTGTTGCTGTGAAGAAGCTTTTTAGTTTGATGCCATCCCATTTATTGATTCTTGATTTTACTTCTTGCAGAAGGCAGTTTTTCAGCCTGTTTGTGCCACTGTAACAAAATGCCAGATTGGGTAACTTACAAACAAGACAAATTTATTTTTCATAGTTCTGGAGGCTAGGAAATCTAACATCAAGCTGCCAGCAGGTTTCATGTCTAGTGGAGTCCAGTTTTCAAACCCTTTTATTAGGTCCTTAATCCCATCTTTGAGGGCTCCATCCTTCTGACTTAGTCATTTCCTAAAGGTGCCACCTCACAACACTATCACATTGGTAATTAATTTTCAACCACAGGAGTACATAATACAGCTTTTTTTAAAAAAGAGGTTATAATTTTTGTCCTTTTTAAATTGTACATAAATAGGGTCTACAGTGTGATCATTTGATATATGTATGTAATGTATAATGATAAGATTAGGGTAATCAGCTTTTCATCGCCTTAAACATTTATCATTTCATCATGGTGGGAAACTTCAAACACCTCTCTTCTAATTCTTAGTAAGACATAATAAATTGTTATAATTATATTCACCCTACTGTGCTGCAGAATACTAGAATTTATTCTAACTGGATTTTATCTAACTGTATTTTGGTATCTATTATTTGGTGGATTTTTTTTTTCTTTCTGTAAACATGCTTCCCATTTGGGATGCTGGAACTGGCCAATGCAGCTGTCTTTTGAAATGAAGTTGCTCCAGGTTTCTGGGTGGGAAATTGTCTCCTACAAGGTGACTTTTTGATGTGAGACACTCACTAGATAATAATTGCCATCATATCCAATGTACAGTGCTTGAGAGAAAATTCCATTATGCATATTTAAAACTCCATTTTCATTCTGTGAGAGTAAAATGAGACACTCTGGTATCCAAAGCAAGAACTGCCTCCCACCTACATTTGACTGTTACATTTCATCTGGCTCTTTGCCTTTCTCTTGTCACTTTGAGTTCCTGAATCAGAAGGACAAAAGGGCAATTAGTGGGAAGTCATCAAACCCCCTTCTTGGCTCTAATAGAGCAACCTGGGTGGTGGATTCTGAGTCATTCTGCACAGAGAGTTCCCAGAGGCATCAGTGAGGATTTGTAAGCAGGTAGGAGTTTGAATATTAAGGGAGAATTGTGCAGTGCAGATTCAAGAATCCTGCTCCACAGCTCAGAGTGAACAACTGTAATGTTTTGGCTTCTTCACAAATTGAAGAACTCCTCACCCCTCCAAGTTTCAAATAAGATCTGCAAGTAATATTTTGTTGGAGACCTACAGGTCTCGTAATCTTGGTGAGAGGTTTCCCAGGTGAATGAGAGAGGTAAGGGGTTCCCAGGGCTCTTTCCTCAGCACTAGGAACACTGCTCACTTAATAAATATCAGCTGCTGTTTGACAACAAACAGAGACAAGCCATAAAAGCACAACTGTTCTTTCAGACTGCATTAATAGAAAAATATGGTAAACAAGAAAGATTAGTGTAAGAATCTTCCACCAAGTAGATCCAATTCTCTAAGTAAACATTAATCCCTACTCACCACAGGCTATCACGTTTAAAAAAAAAAAAGTGAGTCATCACTCTATCACTGATTATTTTAAGAGATTTTATAGAGGTTAATGGGTGTTAGAGTCAAATGAGTCCAACTGTTTTCATTTGGTTTTCCACCTTCAAATATTTGTAAAGAATATTACAGCTACATTCTTAATGAAACATTTAAAAATGTTTAAAGATTCTCATGTGCCTCCTCCACCCTTTTGCTCTATGTGTATGAATCATAGATGAATTACAATATTGCTGTTGCATATTTTAAGTTTTAAATAAATGGTAACTACTGCTAATAGTTTGTCTTCTTTCAGAAATTTCTACAAATTAAAAGCATACAGATATACTTTACATAAATCAGGTCATGTTAGTGCACTTTTCTACATTTTGTGTTCTTTATATACTCTATCCTAGATGTCTTTTATGTTTACCCTTATAGATGCACCTTGTTTGTTTAACAACCATGTGCATTTAGTGTTAGATGAACCTTGATTTATTACCCAAATTTCTTTTTTTAAATATTTTTTAGTTGTAGTTGTACACAGTACCTTTATTATATTTATTTATTTTTATGTGGTGCTGAGGATCAAACCCAGGGCCTTGCACATGCTAGGCAAGTGCTCTACCACTGAGCCACAACCCTAGCCCCTACCCCAATTTCTTATTGATGGGCATTTAAGTTGTTTGCTTTCCCCATCACAATCATTTCTCTGATACAAATATAACTGAAGAGGTTTCTGTGCATTTGTAAAAGTATTCCCAGAACAAAATTGCTAGAAATGGGATTGTTAGGTCAAAGGATATGTTCGTATTTTGAAAGACATAACTAAATTGCTCTTCAAAACTGTGACTGTCTGTTTCCCCATATTCTGGATGTATCAAGTGAATTAATATTAGCCATTAGCTAATTCACTTGATTTTGCAGTTCTTTAGTTATGTTTGAGATAAAAACTCTTTTCATTTGTTTATTGGCCTATTCTTTTTTTACTTTGTACTGCCTTCACAGTTTCTTCTCATTTTTCAAAAAACCGGATTCCTTTTTTAAATTGCTATGGAAGTGCTTCTATATCTTAGGGAAGTTATTCCCATTCTTATATAAATTGCAAATTTTTCTTACCAGTTTATTTTCTTTTACTTCATCTAGAGTATTTTTAATGTGAAGTTTATGTAGTAAGTTTACCAGACTTGCATATGATTTCTGGGTGCATCTTATTTAAGAAATAATAATATACATACATAATAATGTACATAACGTGACCTAATTTGTGTAAAGTATATCTGTATGCTTTTAATTTAAATACCTTCTTATTTAAGAAGGTATTTCTTTATCACAAGACTATGTCTCATACTTTCATGGCTTCATTATATTGTACATACATCTTGGATTTATTTGAAATTAATTTTCATGTTCAAAAAGAAATCTAAATTTAAAAAAATTTTCCAACCAACTAAGTTCTGACATCATTAATTGATGAATCTGTTTTTCTTGATTAAAAATTTTGCTTTTATCATTTCTATTTTATCCTCTATTCTGATTTAGTTATCTTCTGAGTCAGCATACAACATCACAAACTATTTTAAATTTCTATAGTTTAATAATATGGTTTAATATCTAATGTGCCTACTTTCTCCAGGTTTGTATGTTTTAAAGTAACCAAATAATTCAGATATTAGTAGAGTTTAAAGGACACCTGACTGTCACTGGAGTTGGGACCAGCCAGCTCTGGCACACCATCAAATAAAGTACCATTGTGCCGTGAAAAACATTCAGGGGCCTGTTAGACATACAGAGGAGGGAATAATTCATTCCACCTCGGGGAGGAACACATAGTAGAAACTTACTTCTTAGAGAGACTTTCTGGTGCTAGAGTGGTTTCTTTAAAGTCCAGGAAAATAACTCTCTTTAACAGAAAAGAGAGTTAATTTGCCCATTCTTGGACAGAATAATTGAGACATCTGCATTTAGAAGCACAGGCTTCACCTCTTCTATAGCAAGATGATGAACAAAGTTGTCCAGGTGATGCCAAGGTGCTGAAAACCCCCAGGTGGGTCCTTATTTCTTAAATTACAAGATGGCTGAATTAGACTTGTTTTTTCTTTTCTTCCTTAAGTCTATCTTGAGTTTTCATCACTCCAGGATTTCTTGAACAATTACAGAATCAGTCCAGGACATTGCTAATAAATCTGCCTGACAGTAAGTGTTGGGGAATGATATCAGCCAAATTCGACTGTAATATTGTGTGCATGTAAGAATATGTAACAACGAATCCCATCATCATGTACAATTATGATGCACCAATAAAAAATGTGAAATAAATGAATGCATATACCAGGAAAAAAAAATAATCTGCCTGACAAAATTCAGAAAACCCAGACTCTGGAATTTTTCCAGCAGGTACACAGGAATGTAGTATAAAGCAGGGAGAATGGATTAGGAAATATTGGAGTTATGGCCTTTTCAGTAAACTCCACAGTGGTATGAAGGATCTGGTTGGAGTTACTGTTCAGTTTTTCATTGTGAGCATCTTTGAGTCCCCACAATGTTCTGTAGCTAATCGCACTTGTTTTAGGGGAGTTTCAGACTTGACTGAAATTCCAGCTCAATAGGTTTTCCAGAGAGAAAAGCGATTGGAGACACATGGCTCAAACTACCTCCCAACTGTCTCCTGAAGGTGTCAGAACCCTCCCTGGTCCAGGTGGGGAATGAGGAGTAGGATTTTTTTTGACATGTGAAACATCAAGGGCTACAGCGGGACCATCTGTTGTTGATCTGCCAGAATGAAGTGTGGTGCTCCCTCCCAGAGCAGGGGCAGTGTGCTGGCTTCTTGTTGAAGACAGAGGCAGCCCCTTTCCTGCTTCACCATCGACCCTCAATAAATAGCATATGCTCGTAGTCATAAGCCACAGTTGCCTCAAGAAACAAACAAGCTCTTGAGTAAAACCAGCATTCATGGACTCCAAACAACTGTCACATCTCAGACACCTCGGAGCAAACTTGCCATTTGGTAGTCAATGACCTTTCCGTGTGAGTCCAGGTTCCTGGAGGAGAACCAACTGCTTTCCCAGAGTGCACTGGGGCAGCTCTGGGCAGCTGTGTTTGCCCAACTGTTTGATGTCACCTCTCTATTTAGTCCATGGGCAGATCTGAGAAGAGAAAAACAAAACAGTGGCAAATCTTAAATGTAAACATGGCAAGGCAATGAAAATGGCAAGTTGGCTTATATTGGAACTGCTCCATCTCATCCAGTCGGTGGGCAGGAAGGGGCAGCTGAGCCTAGATTTGGGGGTCTCCATTTCTAAATCAAGGCCAGCAGAATTCCAGACAAGTTTAGCCTCTAAATCCCTCAGGTCCAGCCTTGCTCTTTTGGGGTGTCAGTCTCTGGGCTGTGGACAAGGAGGAGAAACTAGTGAAGGGAGAGAGACAGGATTGCAGAATGGTCCAGGGGAGGGGTTAATTTTATCATATGACTTCAGCGAAGAAAACAAAGTTCTTCTCATGTGTGGATGTGGTAGGAGCCTGCAGCCTCCTCGTTTTGGTTGTCCATTGGCCAAGACATTCTATCTCGAGTCTCATCTTACCTTTGTTTGCCAATCATCTGTGTAATGGATGATAAGACTTCATTATAGGGTCCCTACAGCCTTTTCTAGCCGTTGATCCTAAGAGCTTCAGTAACCTTTGTAGAGTTAAACAGAGACCTAACACTTTCCAGAAGACCCTGTCTTTGTCCATAAGTAGGGATTATAAAATTTTTTTAATGTCTTCTGTGAAGTTTGTATAAAATTTTGCTATTCCCTCAATCTTGTTCATATTCCTTTGAGACTTGCTAACAGCAACCTGGACTATTTATACTCCAATGAGGGTTGGGGAGATGGTGGTTTCATGAGACAACTCAAAGGAGCAGAGAGAGTTTGACAAGCTGAAATAATTACCCGAACTTGTAAACGCTGAGTCCAGCTCTCATCTATCACCATCCTTGGCAACAAAACCAAATACACATGGAATATTCAGAATAAGAGAGGAACTTACTGTGCCAGGAACCTGGTTAAAAGTAAGATCAATCCTGAGCCTGACAGCCTCATGCTATTGTTCCGAAGGTAAATTTGCAGAAAGATAAAACACGAAAAGTGGCACTTCCTGGGAAATGAGAAGTCACGGTGCTCAGGGGAGGGAGAGCTCAACCGAACCTGGTGGAAGAGGACTGCAGGCAGCAAGAGAAGCTGAGCTGGGAGCCGCTGCAAGCCAGGTCATGAGCAGGGACCCAGAAGTTCCCTGGTGGGAGCAGAAGAGCCTCTATGTAGGACAGGACAGTTGAGAGAGAGTAGATAGTAGGTTCAGCTGAAAGGAGTTCAAGTTTTGGCCTGCCCCCATGTCTTTTCTTCCTTAGTAACCTGATTTTTAGCTGATTTTCTTGCTACTCAGAATTAAAGAGGACATTTTCCAACCTCCTTGATAGTCAAGTGTGGGCATGTGGTTGAGTTCTAGCCAGTGGGATAGAGGCAGAAATGTTCTATGGGACTGTGGAAAGGTAACATGTCCATTCCCAACCCCTATTGTTACCGCTGTTGACCAGTGACGAGTCCTTGCTTCCCCAATGTTGAAGAATAACACCAAAGAAGCACGCCGAGGCAAGGCCAGAGTAGAGATTAGAAGTTTATTAAAGGACAGCAGAAAAGACTTCTCCCAGAGGAAGAAGGGGACCCAAGAGGTGGGATCCGTGGAAGTGCGGTTGTCTCCCCTTTTTATAGTTCTTTCAGTGATGGAATGTAGGTTGGAAGGCTGAAGGGGTGGGACACAGGTGGGACAAAGAAGTAATCTGGGCAGGAAGGACTTCTGAGTCAGCACCTTCAAGTTTGCTGGGGGCTGTTCATTAGCACTTCTTTGGGATGGGCTCTGGCCTTGGGCTTTTTCCTGGACTTTATTAACATTCCATGAGTTGTCCTACATTTCCCTGAATCATTCTCAGCATGGCCTCCATTTTAGATTTCACTCGATATTAGACCGGATCTAACTACACTGACTACCTAACTTTAAATCTGGCTTCACTATCCCCCTATTTCCTGCTACTTGGGATGCAGAGGGAGTATGTATTAGCTCACCTTTCTGTTACTGTTAACAAATGCCTGAAACAAATCAATTTAGAAAAAAAATATTTATTTTGGCTCACATAATAGTTACTAACCTTCATGAGTATTTGTCATGCAACAGATATTATAACTAAATTACATGCATTATGTAATTTAATGCCAAGAGTAACTCGTTACTGTAGGTAATATTCTAATCTCCATATTTGTTATGAGTAAACAGGATCAGAAAAGCTAAGTAATCTTCTGAAGGCCACACAGTAGGCTTACAATATCAATGACAAGGTTAGCAAGTCCTCTACCTCCCAGCTACAAACTGAGTCAAGGTACTAAACAGAGTTTTAGGCCAATTAAAAGTTTTATCTGGCTATTTCAGATATATTTTAACCCCTGAGTTTCGAGGACCTTTTGACAATGCCCTCTAAGCATACTACTTGAGAGTGAAGTGATTTTTAAATACACCCCAGGAAAAGAGGAAAAATGTGAGAAATATAGGAAAGTTGCTTGAGAAGCAAATGTAATTTCCCTGTGTACAAGATTATTTTCTTTCCTAAAAACTCAGAGTGAGTACATTTGGGATATGGAGATAGAAGTTGCCATCATGAGCTATGAGTCACAGTGACTTTAGGAAATTGTGACTCAGCAAAACGATTCAACACAAGACAACCAACCGCTACCGATCGCTAGTGAGATATTTCAAGATGTCTTAGAGGTGAAAGGATCATGGGGGAGGCTGTGGTCCCCCAGTATTCCTAATCAGAGGCTGAGCAGGTGTGCCTGTACCCTTTGGGGCTCTACAATTACTCCCTCCCCAAGAAGGCTTCTCCTTGTCAAACAGCTCTCATTGGCTGAAAATCTCTGTTAGGTCCTGTGTGGTCCTTCTTGCCCTCTGTGAAGCCTTGTTCTGCCCTCGGGAGCAGCTCAGAGTCTATCTAACCTGCCCTCCATGGAGCACCAACATATGCCTGTTTTCAAGTTTTAACTCCAAGTTTGCTTACTTCTGACCAAAAATAAATAAATAAATAAAAGTGTGTGTGTGTGTGTGTGTGTGTGTGTGTGTTGGGGAAAGGAAGGAGAAAACATAAAGTTTAGGAAGATACTCAGGGATGAGCCCCTTGCTCTAATGCTGGAGCACGCAGGTTTGCGCCTACCCTTGCTGGGCGCTTGCGGAGTTCGTCAATCTCAAGGGTCATTTTGCCCAGTGATCTGCATCTGGGAGCATGCAGCTGCCTCCTGTGAGTTGCTGCAAGAGGGAGGATGAGAGGGACTTGTGGCAAGGAACTTTGGGGTTTTCTCTGTCCCTGGAACCCTCAGAGGATGGGTATGCAAATGAGCTCATATCCCCCAAAGTGCCACCACCCCTGCCCACTTGTCCCTCAGTCCCAACACACACATCCTGAGCTCCCAATCAAAGGCAGGGCTGCTCCCTAAGGCTGATGAGCGGCAACTGAGTGGTGGTGAAGAAGCTGAAGCTGCAAGTCACCTCCACAGAGGCCTGGAGCTGGGTCTTTGCTCATGGGAGCCCAGCAGGGCATTTAGGAGAGAGGGCTGGTGTCAGCACTGCAGCATATCAGCTGAGTCACCTTCTCTCCTCTCTTTGCACCCAGTGTCCACCTGTCCAACTTGGATAAAATCTCTGCCTTGCTTCACAGGCTCCAGAATATGATGATTGCTGTAGTTCTTACCTTTCTGCCTTTCTTAGTTCCAACTTTGAATGCTGAGGCAGAAAACCACTTACTGAGTATTATTTACTTGAGATTTCTCTTGTTGTTCATTAGAAGCAAAAGAAGGGGAACGAAAAGAGTGAGCCAGCACAACCTAGCGCAAAGCAGCTGGGGGCAGGGCGGGGTGGTGAGCACTGCCTGCGAGAGCCAGGACTCCTAGACTTCCAGCCCTGAGTTCTGCTGCTACCTGGCTGTGTGGATCTAAGGTGAACACCGCAAATAGGAAACAATTTCTAGTGTATGCTTCTCAAAACTAGGTCCTTGTCCTCACTCATTGAAGTTTATTGCATACCCATCCCAGGCCAGGAACTATTTCACAGTTCTCAGACACCTGTATCCTAGGGAGGCAGACAGAGCCTAAACTGAGAGATGGCAAAAGGTCTGACAGTGATGGGCACCAGGACAGGAACCCAAGAGAGGTGATGGATGGAGAGTGATGGGGTGGTGAGCTTTAGGACAGGAGGAGGAAGCCCTGTGTGTCCTGGAAGTAGAATGTCCTAGGTATTGGGCACAGCAGTTCTGAAGTCCAGAACTCCCAGAAAGAAGTCCAGGGGCTGTGGAGCAGTCACCCAGAGAGGACCAGCCTGGAGGGCAGGAAGAGGATTGATGGGAGGAGGCTGGGTTTCATTGGAAGTGTGTTTTCATTTTATTTCAGTTCTTAGAGCTTTATGAGCAGCCCATGTGTCACAGGTAAAAAACTGCTTTCCCCACCTCCCACACCTCCCTGCTGGTGGTTTTGAGCACTGGAAGGTGGGAGCAGTGGCTGGGGAGGAGCAGAGAAGGAGCAAGGGGCTGGCAGGGCTCTGTGGGGAACACGTGCAGTTGATGACAGAGGAAGGACGGGCCTGTGTCCCAGCTCATCCTGTGTCTTCGAATCTTGAAGGCACTATGTGGAATGAGGAGGCAAACCCTGCTTTCTCCCACCTTTTTTTTTTCCCTTATATTTCCTTTTGAAGTTGGAACCCAGAGGATTGATGCCAATGCCCATGATTTGTTTCTTAGTTTACTTTAAAAATGTGTGCAAAGCTGAATAATTACGTGTTGTGCGGAAACTGATCCCATATCGTCTTCCAAAGTCATTCTTTCAATAAAATCTTTTAAAGTCAAAAAGTCACTGCTCTCCTGGTCTCAGTCTCTCCGAAGGTGGAGGTGTGAGGTGGTGGCCTGGCATGGGCAGCATGGGCTGCACAAGGGGACATCTACTTTCCAAGAGGGACATGGGCATATTCAAGTGCTTAAAACCAAACAACAGAAACAATTTTTTAAAAAATAATTCAACAAGTAAATGAACAGAGCAAGTCTGGGGCTTGAATAATCCAACACACAGGACCAACACAAATGGCCAGTGTTGCTCAGCTACATCCCTGACCAGCCGTTAAATGACTCTTCCTTGGCCTACGCTTGCACCCAAGGGGAAAGATTCGAATTGGCTAGCCTGAGTTGTGTGTCTTCCCCAGCTCCCCTTTCCTGGAAGCCTAGAGGGAAGGGACAGTCCCAGAGAGTGGGGAGCAGGAGGGAGAAGAGAGGAGCAGGTAGAACCAGGCTCACCCCCTAATTGGCCCCGTGGTGCTTGAGACTTGAATCGGAACTTACTCTCTGCAAGTAATGGTGGCTGTTTGGCCATTCCTGAAAATTCTGCCAAGGACACTGGCTAGTCCTCAGAAGTGGTACCCTTTCTAAGAGTTGTCAAGGAAGAACACACTGCACAGAGGGGGAACTCCATAACTCAAAACCTTCCCCAAGCAACCTCTCTGCGTGGACTCCCTCTTGCCCAGCGAGGAGGTCCACGGAACAGGGTAGAGGAGAATGTGGCTGCAGAATCACTATTCAGACCTCGGGAGACCAAGCAGGAAGCAGGTCTGATTTTATTGCACAATTACCATGTATATAAATTCAGGCAGTAGCTAAGCAGATTACAGGAAGCCACCAACACAGTTTCTGCCAACTGCTCTTGCAGTGACCAATAGAGGAGTGGGCTGTAGATCAAGAGTCCCTACTGCAACACATGGCCTCATGCCCAGGGCTGTGCCTACAGAGTAAGCAGCCTGCTGCTCACACGCCTAGCACCAGGGGTATGGCCTGCCACTCAGACGCCCTTAACGGAAGCCATGTATGTAGTACTCCATGCACTTGTCCCCACACCTCTCCTCCCATCTCTCCCTTTTTGCTTCCTTGGTTTATCTTTTACTAGATTGAGTCAATTGCAGACCTCCCTCAGGGCCTTTGCATTTGCTGTTTCCTTGCCTGGGCTGTCCTCCCTCTGACATTCACAGGCTCACTCTCTCCTTGCATTTAGGTCAATGCTCCAACTGTACCTTATCAGTCTCCCTGGCTCTCCTAGACAGCTTGTCCCTCCCCTGTGAGAATATTATATTATTCTGTCTCCCTCCTTGGAATGTAAGCAGAGGGTAGAGTCCATTCTATCATCACTGTGTCCTCAGCACTGCAATGGTCCCTAGCACATAGTTATCATTCCATAAACATGGAAAAATGCTTTGGTTTGTGGGGCAGAGTCATACTTGTTGGCCTACCCACTCTCTCGAGCATGAGGTCGGCACACATGACTATGGATAATACTTTCATTGGTCATATCTCTTGGTCATCTATCTGTGTCTGAGTGTGTGTGTGTGCTTGTGAATTATGAATAGTTGTTGGTTGGTTGGTTAGTTGGTTGATTTTTTTAGTACCAGGGATTGATCCTAGGGGCACTTAAACACTGAGCCACATCCCTTGCCCTTTTTATTTTTTATTTTGAGACAGGGTCTCGCTAAATTGCTCAGGGCCTTGCTAAATTGCTAAGGCTGGCTTTGAACTTGTGGTTCTCCTGCCTCAGCCTTCAGAGCCACTGGGATTATGTGCCACCATACCTGGGAAGAATGTTTTATAGCTGGGTGCAATAGTGCATGCCTGTCATTCTAGCTACTTAGGAGGCTGAACTGAGAGAGTTGTGAGTTCAAAGACAGCAGAAGCAATTTAGTAAGATCCTATCTTAAAATAAAAATGATACTTTGATTTGATTTTTGAAAACTTCAAATTAGCCATGAATGCAAAGTCAGGAACCCATTTGCTCAGCAACTAGAGGGAAATGAGGCCTTTGGCCTTTCAGGTGTCCCTGGTGAGCACAGAGAGGGATGCAGGAGGCGGCTGGCTCCTAGGCAGAACAGAGGCTGGGTCTCCAAAGGTATTCCACATGAGCTGGTGGAGACAAGAACTGCCACACATGGAGCTTCATCTCAGATCTCCCACACAGCCACAGGGCTCTCTGGCTTCAGCCACTTGGCTGAGGAGTTGTTTGACTAATATGTGGTTACTCTGTTTACATGAAACAGTTCAAGGTCCTTAAGAGACCTCAAGACCTCTGAGTTCGCTTCCTGGGACTTCTTCTCTAATCCACTGGAGGCCATGCCTAGGTCTCTTTGAATACTCACAGGCAGTGTCGTGAGAAAGGTCACTACCTGGACATCATTCCCACAGCTCTTGTTGACAAGGTCTTTTGGGTCTGGCTTGCATTCATAAGCTGTGATATCACTTAGCATCTGCTAATCCAAAAGTTACCAAGCACATATATTTTGAGTCTTACATTATTCCATAACTATTTACTGAGTGTGTTCTACAATGAATTAATTTTTTTAAAAAATCCAATTCTGCCTTGCTTTTCAAGGGAAAAATCTCACTATATAAAAAAGGGGTGGTGGGGCACTACAATTCTGTGATAAGCTTCTACTGGGGTAAACTCAAGGGAACACCTTACAACCATGGGCTCCAAAAACCATTGTCAGGAAACCTCTAAGCAAGGAATATTTTTAAATGTTAGAAAGGGATGGTGGTGGTGGTTGCATGTCAGTTCTATGTCAATAGCCAGTTTTAAGTAACATGCCACTAATTTAAACCACAGTCTAGTTAACTCTTTGGGGAGCTATTGAACTCATATTACTTAGCAAATAGACAGTCCTGAGAGTCAAGACAGAGAGGAGAAGGCCCCAGAGAAACCAACTGCCACATAAGTCACTGTGCCTGAAAGCATCATGTAGATGGGTGACAGATCTCTAGATTTCTTGGCATCTGATTGTTCAGAGCACACCAGGCCATGGAGACTGACTGTGGACCGTGAGGTGTGTTTAGTGTGGTCACTTTAGAAGGAGCAGGAACCATTTCTCTTTCTGGTGACTGACTTGAAAAAACTAACTGCCTTGAAAACTTGGATTTTTCTCCATCTTCTCAGGCAAAAGGGGAAACAGATGGTGAGTACAGAGTCACTCTCTTTCCCATCTGATCCTCCCGGCAACTGTCTGTGGCTGACTGGATGATTCCAAGCTCAAGTCACGATGATTCTCTGTTAGAAATAACTTAATTTGCATTTAAAGATTAATAAGAAAATACAACTTTTTCTAGTGAGGCATAAATTGGATAGCTTTGAAGTGACACATTTTGAAGAATTTTAGATGTCTGAGACATCTGAAAACAAACTTTCAGGACTTCAATTTTGTTTTCCTTTTCCTTTTGCTATGTATGTCATCTTTCCATAACTGACATGTTTAATATTGTGATTATTTTCAGTCAATAGTTGCATATACAGTAATAGTTGCATTAGCTTGATTGTAAAGGTCAAATGATTGACACCAATATCAGAAATTTATGCCCACATCCACCACATGTATGTGTGTTTGTGTATGTACACGCATGTGTGCAGCATATGGGGACATTGAATGACATCTTTTATCAACTCAAAAGTAAACATCAAAGCAATACTCATTTTTTAATTACAAAGACTAATTTCTGAGGTGAAACAGTAAGGCAAGTCAACTGTTTATAATTTACCTTTAAAAAAAAAAAACTCCAAAGGCCAGCTGTGTAGCTTGAGTTGCTCTGAGGTAAGGGACAGATCTGAGGCCCAGGCTATGGAGCTAACTCAGGGTCTCAGGTTCCACCGTGTCCTCCAGGTCTATTTTCTGCTTTCTTGGTTTCTCACACTGGCATCTCCATATGCCTATTAGATTGGGAAGTAATTCAACATTCAAGGGCTGAAGGCTAGAAGTAGATCCCTTCATTTGCTTGAATATGCATTCATTGAGCAGCTACTATGTGCTGAGTTACAGGTGAATAACACCACTTCTGCTCACAGCCTAGTGATGAGTGACAAAAGCAATACCACGCAGGAGACCCTGTTCTAACAGGTGCCTGGAACATCTAACATAGGCTGTGAAAACAGAGGGTAAGAGTAACTCTGTGTTTTAGATCCCTAGGGCTATTGTAACAAAATATTACACACTGGGTAGCTTACAACAGAAATTTATTACCTTGTAGTTCTAGAAGATAAAGAATCTTTATCTTCTAGTTAAAGATTCCAAATTAGGACTCAGCAGGGTCAGGCACCCTAAGACTTCCAGGGGAGGACCTTCCCTCTTCTAGCTTCTGATGTTTGTTGGCAGTCCCTGGTGCTTCTTGGCTTGCTGATGGGTCACCAGATCTCTGCTTCTGGGAGCATATTACTGTCCTCTCCCCTTTGTCCCTATGTCCTCCTGGGGGCTATTCACTGGGTGCCTTTCCACTTTTCACAAGGTCACCTGTCATTTTGGGATAAGGGTCTACCCTACTCCAGCAAAACCTCATCTTCACTAATTGTATCTTCAACAATCCTGTCTCTAAACAAGGCTGCAATCAGCCCCTGGGGGCTGGGCCTTCAGCTTATCTTCTGGGGGGCCCAATTTAACCGATAACCCCCTGAGATCTACTTTGTAAAAAATTAAAGTTTTGGGAGACTGAGTCTGGCCTGTTCCACTTCCTTGTCAAAGTCTGATTTGCTTTAAAACAAAAATTTTTAAATACTGCAGCAGGCTCATTAAGCTTATAAACACTATGAGACACTTCAGATGGTTTCAATTAACATCTGAAGTAAACTTCTAACACACAAAACAGAGGGCAATACAAGTACATGAGTCACAGTGTAATTACTTTAAAAATACTAATTTAGGACCCGGGATGTCATTTGGTCATTGAGTACTTGCCTGGCATGTGCAAAGCCCTGGGTTCAATCCTTAGTATCGCAAAACAAACAAACCAACAAAACAAAACCAACTAATTGATGGTGTATTGTCAGAAGATATAAATGTTAAGTCCCCAGATGAATGGTGATGTATTTGTTGGTTTCTGTCCGTCAGCAACTGTGAAGCTCATCAGTCATAACTTCAGACACCTACTCTTGAGGTCCTTGGAGACAGGTCCTGGATGCTGCTCTTGCTTGGCAGAACAATTTCTATTGGAATGTGTCTGGAATGTGCCAGTTTCTATTGGAATGTTCCCTTCTACCTGCTGAGCCATCCGCACTGCCTTTGCTTGGCTTAGCTTTCCACCCGGCCTCATGCTTCTGACTCAGAGCAGCGTCCGGCTGACTCCTGCCCTCTCCTTTTCTGCATCCTGCCTGCTCTTTGCCAGAGGGTGGACGTGCCACCATCAAGGCTGCAGGTGGCTGCTATTTGCAGCAGTGAGCTCCGCACACAACACTGTACTCAGCCTAGGCCTTAAGCCTGTTTGCTCTTGTCCCATGACCTGAGAGATCTCTGGGCCCAGAACAATTTTCTGAGTGCTGTAAGTATTCTCTCGAGGCACTGTGAAGCCTGCTGTAGTATAGTCTCCACATCTGATGGAGAGAGACTGCTTCACCAGACTCCACGGCCCCTGCCCCAGAGAAGTGATAATAACCAAGTTTATTGAACACTTAGCCGTGTACTGGGCACCGTGCTAAACTCCTTACAGAAGTTCTCTCATTTAATCTGCACAAATCCTTACAAAGCAGGTATGAAAATTATTCTTATTTTATAGATAAGGAATCCAAGGGACAAAACAGATCCCTTGTGGGCCAGGTGACTACCCAACAGTCACACTGTTGGCATCTTTGCGGAGCCAGGTGGCCCGCCCGCCACTCAGGAGCTCTCACCCCAGGGACGAGATCTCTCACTACTATAATTCTGTCTTGGTCTTTTCAGGTTGCTATCACAGAATACCATTGACAAAGGTAGCTTATAAACAACAGAAAAAGATTTTTGTTGGCATTTTGTAAGTAAGTCATTGTAAACAGCAGTTTATTTTTCACAGTTCTGGAGGTTGGAATGTCCAAGTTCAAGGTGCCAACAGAAATTATGTCTGCTAAGGGCCACCTTCTGGTTCCCAGATGACCATCTTTTTGACGTAATCTCTCATGGCAGAAGGGGCAGGGGAGCTCTCTGGGGCCTCTTTTGTCAAGGGCTCTGATCCTGTTCAAGAGGGCTCTGTCCTCATGCCCTGGAAACTCACTCTCAAAGGCCCTGCCTTTGAATAGCCCCCATTAAGAATAGGTTTTGAAACATGAATTTTGGTTTTATAGGCAAACTGCTGAACAAGGCAGGAACGAGAAGTGGATTAGTCATTTCTAATGTTACTTTTCTTGTGAGATGGGGACAGGGAAACACAACAATAGGAAAATGACTGATTAGTTAATATGGGGTTATTTCATGTTCCTTCTTTTGTGCAAGGATTAACTCCATTTCCATGTCAACTGAAACTGACCTGTTTGGGAAATTTTGGTCATTTTTCCCCTCTAAATCCTTATTTCTTCTAAGGTCAGATAAACAGACTAGGTTCAGTTTAGTCACTGGAATTTAGCATGACTAACTCCATTTTGATCTATAGCCTGGTCTGTTGGGGCTAGTACAGCTTAGTTCAGAATCATGTCCTTCTGTGATTTTTATTTAACAGATGTGTGAGACATTATCTCGAGGACCTGACATATCCTGAGTGGGTCAGCCAAGCTCATGAGGCACAGATCAATCTATAGCTCTATGTCTATTCATCCTTCTATCTGCTCTCAGCTCATGCATCTATTGTCCACCATAGACCTTCCTCCACGGGGGGCCAGGTGTGGGCTAAATGCCATGAAGCAGTAAGGCCCAGGGGTGAGTGTTTGGGGTTCTTTGTGACACTACCTGAGTGTCATTTCCAAGTTGGGTTAACTTGGGCCAGATTTTTTTTTTTTTCAATATCTGCATTGAAAATGTTTTCAAAAGTTTCCTCTTTTGCAATTAATGAGGAGGGATTATAATCCCCCCTTATGATGTATGTTAAGATCTCATATTAGGGCCTTAGAAAAAGCTTGTGCTCTTTAAATGTTGGCAAGTTATAATTATTACAATTATTTAGTAAGACCTTACTTTCATCTTGTATGCCAAAGCTTTCAAAGCTTGTTATAAGTGTTTTCTCAAGTGACCCCCAACCATTCACATGCGATAGACAAGGAAGGTATTGATCACTAATTTACAGAGGAGGAATTCATATCCTAGAGTTTAGGAGCATATGAAATCCTAGAGCCTCAATGATAGATGTAGAAGGGTCTGGAAGCCAGGGTGCCTAACTAGGCGCTGAGGGCTGAGAACCCCCTGAGTAAAAGGACCCTCCCTCCTTTACTCATTCTTCACTGCAGCAGCCTGAATTTCTATTTTTAATTTTTTTTTTAACTTGGGATTGAACTATAGGCCTTACCCATGCTAGGCAAGTTCTACCTAATAGCTACATCCCTGGCCCATCTTTATTTTTATTTTTTTTTTGAAACAGTCTCATTAAATGGCCCAGGCTGGCCTCAAACTTGTGATCCTCTTATCTCAGCCTCCCCAGCATGAGCCACCCAACCTGCTGAATTGCTCTGAGCTATAATCATCTCCAAGGTTTGCTTGGGCCTTAAAGGATTGCTTTCCACGTGCCTATTGCTCACTCAAGGGGAGGGACAGAAGGGGCCCTTTAGACGTTAAGAAATGAAGCTATGATTAGAGATGTTCCAGGGACTCCTTCAAGCACTAGAGGGACTTAACACATTTACATTTTAGATAGATAACTCCAGCCACTGACATCAATAGATAGGAGGCCTTGATTCAGAGAGACCATCAGGGGTCCAAATGAGGAATGTTGATTGTTTTGAATTTAAACAGTGACAATGAAGGAGAAGAAAAGA
This sequence comes from Ictidomys tridecemlineatus, assembly GCF_052094955.1. NCBI lineage: Eukaryota > Metazoa > Chordata > Mammalia > Rodentia > Sciuridae > Ictidomys > Ictidomys tridecemlineatus. Next base: position 122,828,766 of record NC_135483.1, on the reverse strand, counting down.
AGTGATGTAGGACAGCTTTCAGAGGCAGTGCTGAGAGTTTCTGTTGACTGGGTAGATGTGGCAGAGATGGAGAGCTGCATTGGAGATTCTTATAGTCAGGTTGAGGGTGACAAGCAATACTTCCTGGGGCAATGGTTCTCCAGCAGCAGCATGTGTCAGGATCCCTTGGAGGGCTTGCTAGAATAGACTGCTGGGCCCTGACCAAGAGTACTGGTTCAATAGGCTAGGATGAGGCCCCAGAATTTGTATTTCTAACAAGTTCCCAGAAGGTCCCAATGTTGCTTTTGGTCCTGGGACCACACTTTGAGAACCACTATCCCTCTTAATAGTGCAGTTAGGTTTGATGTAGCATCAGTTGGAAAGACTGAGGCACAGACTGAGAAAACACAGGAAAGCATTTTCAGACCTAAGTGGCATGGGCAAGGCAGTAAGGAAAGATTGTGACAGGCCCATTCAAGAGGTCTCCTGAGGACCAGAGCATGGTGGAGATGACACTTCCTTTCATAACCATGTGCTTTTGTGGCATTACCTGTTTTTGAGAACTCTTCTTGCTCATGTTGTGAAGTGGTCATCGGACAAAGTGTGACTTACTATTTGTTCTTCTAGATGTAGACACAGAGAAAGTGACAATGCTTCATTTAAGATGTATAGAAGCCTAAAAAATAAATATTAAAAAAAAAAGAAGTATAGACGACTTCAAGGGAGAAAGGCATAGTGCATAGGGAAGAGGAGGTTGTTATTAACCCACAGGAAACAGGATCAGTTCAAATCACATGCCTTGGAATTTTCCCGACCAAGATGGAAAGGAACTGGAATATATGTACACTAATTCTTGAGCATCATTATTAAGTGCCACATAAGGTGACAGGATAGATGTGTTAATCCCTTGATACTTCTGGTCTTTGCTTTAGCAGTACAGCTTCCCTTAGCCCTAGGGAAAGAGCCCCAAACACAGATATGCAGATACGAGCTTTAGAAGTAGCGGAGATCAATGATCCTGAGGAGAGGGTGACTATATATAAAGTACTATCTGCCAGTAATAATCCCTGATACGGCTTCTGATTTGGACCTGTGGTGACCATGGTACAATAACAAAGGGCTTTGTGAGTCTGTGTTTATTTTGTGCATCTAGAGAAAGAGAAATCCATCACGCTTGGGTTGAGGTGGGGTAGGGAGGATTCCTTTTGGCATTCTGAGGATGCCAGATAGTTAGCCTCTGGAAATAGTGCGTTTTGGAGTTAATCTTTCCTTCACGTGGGAGTTTTGTTTTGTTTTGTTTTGCCTACTCTAAGAAGCAGAAGGAAGTTCCAAACTGCTGTTGGGATCTTGGATTTCATTTTGGATATTCATTTGAGATTAACACATTGCTTGTTTATCATCTCATAGTTTCTCCCTATGACTTTTTCTCAATCTGTATTTTTCATTGGGTATTCTTTAAAGTACTGTGTCTTAATTTGGTTTGCTGTACCTAGAGACCACAGACACAATGATTCAAACTATAGAAATGTATTTCCCACAGTTCTGGAGACTGGAAAGTCCAGCATCTGCTGGCAGATGCATTGTCTGGTGAAGGCCTCTTCCTGGTTTTCAGATGACCATCTTCTTTCTCATTATCCTCATACTGACTTTCTCTTTTTTTAGGTGTAGATGGACACAACACAATGCCTTTATTTTTTTTAATGTGGTACTGAGGATCGAACCCGGGTCCCGCCCGTGCTAGGCAAGCGCTCTACCGCTGAGCCACAATCCCAGCCCCGAGCTCTAGACTTTCTCTTCTTAAAGAGTCACTCATATTATGGTGGCTCTACCCTCATGGGATCATCTAAATCTAATTATATCTCAAATGTACCCTCTCCTAATATCAACCCATTGGGGATTAGGGTTTCAATGTATGAATTTGGGAGGATACAAATATGCAGTCTGTAACAAATACCTGTTCCTCTAAGTTATATTTCTTGGTCATCTGAATTGGATTTGCATTTTACTTTTGGCTTCTTCCAGTCTCTGCAGTTTCAAATTCATTTTTAGATGAGTAGAAGGATATTTCTTTGCTGCCATTTACAGTTTAAGCAAAATGAGAGAGAAACAAAATGTTTTGACCACTTGTTAAGGACCTGGGGTGATTGAATGAGTTGCGCCTATGACACATCAAGGACTGTACTAATCATATTGAAATGTCTTTTATTTTTATAAAAAAGCAAAAGCAAATAGAAAACTTTAAGGTAAGATGTCATTATTAGTCCCATGACTCCTGGTGTAACTCTAAAATTTATTGAAATTCTTCTTGGAATGTCCAGAGACATTTCCAAGTATTTATTAACTTTACATACATTTTAAAAAAATAAAAATCAGGACCTTCCTTCATTTTTGTTAAATAAAATATATATGATTGTTTTGCAATGTAATGTAATATAATGGTTTAAAAATAGTATAAAATACTTATTCTTGGAGGTCAAATTGGTCTAGTTTGAAAGTAACTAAGTGTCAATCTTCAGCTATAAATTCATCCTGAGACCCAAGATATGGAACATCTATTTATGGAGGATTAGCTGTGGTGTCTGTCATTCAGCAGCCTAAGGGCTGTAGAGAGGTCAAGTTCTAAAGTGAACCTGACCCAGAGGAAAGTATTTCATGCAATGACAGAGCTGAAAGGGTCATGAAGCTCACTCATTTTACAGATGAGGAAAATGAGTCCCAAAGCAGGAGAATGACTTCCGAGCGTAACACATTTAGTTGTCAATTAAATGGCATATAGGTCAGAGATGGGGAGGATGATAATATGAGCCTCTCTCCCCAGTCCTAGGTGCCAGTTCTATTCAGTGTCAGCCCCAAGGATTTGGGTTTGGACCAGACCAGGTCTGGAGCTGCTGTTCTGGACAAGTGTTAAAGTACGGATTCACAAAGCACATGTTGGGCAATACAACTAACTGGTGTTACTTAAAGATATTGTTCTGAAGTGGTGTAATCTCACACATGCAAGGTGAAAGAAAGCCAGTAGGACTCTTTTTTTACTTCAAGGATCAGCTTCTTGGAGTCATTACAACTTGACATACCTACAAATATCTTAGGGGAGTTACAGTGTTGAGCATCTCCTACACTTGCAGACCGTGGAACCCCCTTCTCATGGATCAATTAATGGAATTAATGATTCTTAAAAACTCATATGAAACAAGGTCAGTCCCAGAGGAAGTGAGGTTTTATAGGATCAGATTTCTATTTTAGAAAAAGAAATTCTCAAGTTTAACTAAGGTCTAGATCATGCCTACTCCATGGTCTACTGAAAAGACAATTCCAGGGATGTATCAAGTCAGGCTTCATTGTGGGTCTGAGATTATCTGTCTAATTCAGGGTTCACAGTGCTGCCTTGGCCCTCCCTATAGTATATTCTAGGTCACTGGAGACAATAGAATTGACCAGTTTTTTAGTGTCTTCCAAACTACCAGGGTTCAATGTGTCATCTGTATGGTATATGACAAAGTGGATTTTAGGAATAGACTTGTGCTCTAGACATTTCCCCCCCCCCCAAAAAAAAAAACTAATATGGATCTGGGAATTAATGAGACAACTGTTTTTCACTGTTTATCTGCCCATATTTTCTATTAGTCAAGCTTTCAACAGATGCTATGTAATTGATTATGAAAAGTGAATACAGACAAACTTCTCTTCACTTTCTAGGAAAAGGACCTGTTCTGGTCCCAGATACTTTTAGTGACAGTGATGGGAATATGAGTTAGCTATTAGTTAAGACTTGGTCAAGTGACTTAGACATTTCCAAACTGCTCATTAACTCAAAAAGATCATTAATAACTATTTAATCAAATTGTTTTTTAAAAAAAAGAAGAAAAGAGAACCATTTAATAAATTATTGTCCAAGGAAGGCTTAGTTGGGTTAGTTTGGCATTTAAAGGACTTAGTAAAATGTCACCTGCTTCCATACAGCCTTTTCTGGCTAACTAGAAGTTATGTGACAGTTTTCTCCTCAAGACCAACTCATATGAAAACTAATGAATGTGGAAAATTCTGAAATTTTAAAAATTGTCATCTGAGTTAGAGGACCTTTTGTATTAGAAATTCTGTAGCTGCCTCTATGTTCATATTCACATTTCCATGCAAACCTAAATACATGTAATGTGTCATTTTCTAATGCTCAGACTTATTTTTGACAACAGTGTAAGGACTTACATATTCAAATTAGTATTTGATAAGTCATTTTTTCTGAAAAAATATACACATAAATACAAATGCACATGTGTCCACACATGCATATACAAATAATTGGTATGTGAGGAGCAAGCTTTGGAGATATAGCCTATGCAGTTATAAATCTGCTACACAAGAACATGAGTTTTGCTATTTTATCTTTTATATTGCATATTGGAAATTCCTTAGAAGTTTGCAATTAAGGACTGGCACTTGTGAGTCTGGTTGGAGAAGGTTAGTAAATTGTGGTTCATCTGATTGTTCACATTAATAATTGGATAATGTAGTTGAAAGAACAATTTTGTACTGGCTGTGAGAGGGGAAGATTAGAACAAAACATTGAAAACATTGGCTATTCTTATTTCAATGCAGAAGTCAAAAGACAGGTGACTTAAAATTCAGACTTCTCCAAATAATAAAATTTAACACAAGAACTCACTTAGAAGATAAACCTATGGCCCAAGTCCCTTAAGAAATAAAGGGCAGGAGAAAAGAAACCAAGGGGGAAAAAAAGGTCAGAGGAAAACTTAATGTTTTTTAAACCTCTTCTTTCTCATTTGTGTTTATGTATTTTTCACAGGGTCTGATTTTAGGGAACATCAGTAGGAGGAGGTAGGAGTATTTAGAAGGGAGAGTGGGCAACACTGGCGAAATGTATTATGTTACACAAGGATTTTGAAAAGCAGATAACGTTTGGGAGGTTCGATGGTTTGTGAAAGCTGTTTTCTATGTTCACACAAATTTATACTTATCCTGATGTTCCTGCTGTGTTCTTGAATCTGCATACTTCACAAGTGAATATGTTTAATTGTATACTGAATAATGTATTTTGGAGTATTTCTACTTTTTCAGTGTCTGATTTGTCTTAAAGCTTTACATTTTGTAGAACAGAATAGCAATATGACAATGTCAGAGCATAGTAATCCTCCACTGCTAGGCTGGGGGCTTGAGATCCTTCTTGTGTAGCTTTACACCATGGTCTTCCATTGCTTTGCCACATATACCTTATGTTTGATCTAAATCAGATTAATCTACATTCCCCAAACACACCTTTCTGCCTCTATGGTATTGCTCACACCATCCTCCACTCCTGGAATGCTCTCCTGTCATGTCTAGTCCTCAAAATCCTATCTAAAATTCATGGAGAACACTAGCTCCATGCTTTGGGTTCAAGTTGGGTAACATGCATCAAACTCTCAAATGTTCAATCTTTCTCAAAATCTCAATGAATTTACAAAAACAAGTTAATAAATAAATAAATGAACAACAGCAATAAAAAAAAAAAAAACAAGAATCTGGGCTGGGGATGTGGATCAAGCGGTAGCGCGCTCGCCTGGCATGCGTGCGGCCCGGGTTCTATCCTCAGAACCATATACAAACAAAGATGTTGTGTCCGCCGAAAACTGAAAAATAAATATTAAAATTCTCTCTCTCTCTTAAAAAACAAACAAAAAAGAATCTTGATAAAGAGTATCTACTAGAAATTCTACATAGAATTTGTAGATTCTATTCACAATGAAAGTAAATGTTTTAAAATACATATGAACATAAGGGTTCCAAGTATGGGTAGTTTGCAGGTCAGGTCTCCAGAAATAGACACTAAGATGAATTTGGGGTATAAGGCATTTGTTTGTTGTTGTTGTTGTTGTTACTATTATTATTATTATTTAATGCTAGAGATCAAACCCAGGGCTGTGCCATGCTAGCTAGCACTCTACCATTGAGTTGTACCCTCAGCCCCAACATGTTTATGATTAACCTAAGAGAACATCAACTCATGGATGGATAAACAGAATTAGAATCTGAATATATATCACATTATGGAATATTATTCACTCATAAAAGGAATGAAGTACCGATATATGCTATAATATGGATAGCCATTAAGTGAAAGAAATCAGTCCCAAAAGGCCACATATTATATGATTCCATTCATATGAAAGATCCAGAATAGAAAAATCTACAAGGGCGGAAAGTAGATTAATGGTTGTCAGGGGCTAAGAGAGGAGGGAATGGGGTATAACTGCTAATAGGTATGGAATTTCTAAGAGTCATGAAAATGTTTTGGAATTAGTGGTGATGATTGCACAATTTTGTAAATATGCTAAAATCACTAAGTTGTACTATAACAGAGCAAATTTTTAAAAAAGAAAAAGAAAAATGTTAAATTGTACAAAAGCTTTCAAAATAGCTTCTTTAGTCTCACTGGTTATCTAATGGTAGAAGATTCACATTTTTTTCCTCCAAGGAAAATATGTAGTAACTTTACCCAAGAAGCCTACATTCTAATCGTAGCAGGCAGGCTGTATCTGCAGTATTGTCATTCCATTAAAGAATTTGCAATAAATCTTAATAATACATGCAAATACCAAAAAAGCATAAGAATATACTCAGACTATTCAATATGCAAGACTTATATAGAGAAATCAAAATTTTGCTGAAGGATATGAAAAGAGGTATGGAAGGGAAGATTACTTTGTAAAAGTGTCAATTCTTGCAAAACAATCTATAAATTCAATGCAATTATTTTTTTTTAATGCAAGGATAATTTTTTTTTGGATGCCTCTTCTTTAAGAACAATAGTAAAGGATGAAGGCAGCCTGCCCTATAGATCTCAAAGCTCAATAATGAGCTATAGTAACCAAAATAGTGTGACACTGACTTAGGAACAGTTTAAGAGACTAATTGAATAAGAGAATTTTTAGGAAAATTGATAAAGTAGTTTCAAAATTCAGATGGAATATACAAGACAGGAATAGTCAAAACTCTCTTGGACATGAAGAATAAGGTGGTGATGTAAGACAGTTGAGGCTGGACACCTTCAGTATTAGCAGGAAGCAAGTTTATTTAAGCTGCCTGCTTTTCCAGAAATCAGGGCTTACTGTAAAGGTATGGAATTAATGCAGTGGCTGTTGGTGCAGAGATAGACAAACAGACCTGTAGATAGGAGCTCATAGAGAGCTCATGGGTAGGAGAGCAAGATTGCTAGCAGAGAAAAACTAATTTCACCCGGGGGGGAAAAAACAAAATTCTCAATAAATGGTGCTGGGACAACTGGCTATCCTTTTGCAAAAAAAAAAAAAAAAATTAAATCTCTCCTTCATGCCACATAAAAAATATATTTTCCAGATAGGTTAAAGATTTAAATGTGAAAGTGAGACACTAAAACTTTTCAGGGTATATGAAAACATATCTTGTGTGACCTTGGAGTACAGAGTATCTTATTGAAAGCACTAATCAAAAAGGAGAAGATTGATGAAGTAACAAAATAAACAAAGCAGCATGGGATTATAACTCAAAAGTACAGAATAAAAACCCGTGACCCTTTCTGATATAAATAAATAATTGAATGAATTGATCGATTGGGGAAAAGATAAAAACCTCCTATGCTGAAGAATTTCAAATAATTTAGGCACTCACTCCACCCTGGAAGAGGGGTGATCTCCTCATCTTTAGGTTTAGACTGTGCCTAGTGACTCCTTCCAAAGGGTAAGGTTTGGGGAGGGCAGAGAAAGAGGAATTCTCTGGAGCTTCTGATAAATGCTGCGGGCTGATGTCTCTGAAAAATACCAGGAGCAAATTTTTAAAAAGTTTGAGGTAATTAGTGCCAAGTGTGTATAATCGTGCTGCCCAGCACCATGGCCATCTGCTGTTTAGTTTAAATAAAACATTTAAGAATTCAGTTCTACAGCCACACTCGGCACATTGTGAATGTGCCATGGTGGCAAATGGCCAATGCTCACCCTACCCAGCATGCTGGGGTGGATCAGTCGCACCATTGCAGGAAGTTCTCAGAACACTGCTTGTCCAGAAAGATCAAGCCAGGGGAGAAAATATGAGAAAAATATCAACTCCCACAAAAATGAGCCTTGAGGCAGAAAAAATAAAGCAATCAAAATATGTGGGATCTGACTGTGATTAGCCTTTTGTTAGTCATAATAATGTCAATGTGGAATCCTGAACTCACTGGGTAAGTGGAGCAGTGGGAGGCGAGGCTGTGTGGGTGAGCCTTGCCTTCCCAGGTGGACACTCAGTAGATGAAGCTTAGGATTGACAAGCCCCAAAAAAGCCATACTAGGGTGTGTTTGTTTGTTTTTGATTTTGTTATTTTTTTATTAAATTATTTATTCTAATTTGTTATATATGATGGCAGAATGCAATTCATTTCATATTACACATATAGAGCACAATATTTCAAGTCACTGGTTGTACACAAAGTATTTTCACACCATTTGTGTCTTCAGACATGTAACTAGGATAATGATGTCTGATTCATTCCACCATCTTTCCTACCTCCATGCCCACTCCCTTCCCCTCACCCCCCTTTGACCTACCTAAAGTTCCTCCATTCCTCCCATGCTCCCCACTCCCATCGACATTATGAATCAGCCTCCTCATATCAAAGAAAACATTTCATCTTTGGCTTTTGGGGGATTGGCTTACTTCACTTAGCCTTATATTCTCCAACTCCCTCCATTTACCTGCAAATGCCATGATTTTATTCTCTTTTAATGCTGAGTAATGTTCCATTGTGTATATATACCAAAGTTTCCTATCTGTTCATTTACTGAAGGGCACCTGGGTTGGTTCAACAATTTAGCCATTGTGAATTGTACTGCTATAAACATTGATGTGGCTGAGTCACTGTAATATAGACCAAGGAGTGGGATAGCTAAGTCAAATGGTTGTTCCATTCCAAGTTTTCCAAGGAATCTCCATACTACTTTCCAGATTGACTGCACCAATTTGCAGTCCCACCAGCAGTGTATGAGTGTGACTTTTCCCCCACATCCTCTCCAAACTCATTGTTTGTATTCTTGATAGGTGCCATTCTGACTGGAGTGAGATGAAATCTTAGAGTAGTTTTGATTTTCATTTCTATAATTGCTAGAGATGTTGAACATGTTTTAATATTTGTTGACTGATTGTATATCCTCTTCTGAGAAGAGTCTGTTCAGTTCCTTGGCACATTTATTGACTGGGTTTTTTGGTTTTTTGGTGTTAAGGTTTTTGAGTGCTTTATATATCCTAGAGATTAGTGCTCTGTTTGATGTGCATGTGGTAAAGATTTGTTCCCATTCTGTAGGCTCTCTATTCACCTTACTGATTGTTTCTTTTGTGAGAAGAAGCTTTTTAATTTGAATCCATTCCATTTATTGATTCTTGGTTTTTATTCTTGTGCTATAGGATTCTTATTAAGGAAGTAGGGGCCTAATCCAACATGACGGAGATTTGGGCTTCTTTTTCTTCCATTAGGTACAAAGTCTCTGTTTTAATTTCTAGGTCCTTGATCCACTTTGAGTAAAGTTTTGGGCATGTGAGAGATTAGAGGCTTAATTTCATTTTATTGTATGTGGACTTCCAGTTTTCCCAACACCATTTGTTGAAGAGGCTATCTTTTCTCCAATATATGTTTTTGGCGCCTTTGTCTAATATGAGATAACTATAATTATGTGGGTTTGTCTCTGTGTCCACTGTTCTGTACCATTGGTCTACAGGTCTATTTTGGTGCCAATATCATGCTGTTTTTGTTACTATTGCTCTCTAGTATAATTTAAGGATTGCATTAATATGTATAGTGCTTTTGATATAGTGTGATCATTTTGACAATATTAATTCTGCCTATCCAAGAACAAGGGAGATCTTTCCATCTTCTAAGGTCTTCTTTAATTTCTTTCTTTAGCATTCTGTAGTTATCATTGTGGAGAACTTTCACCTCTTTCGTTAAGTTTATTCCCAAATATTTTATTGTTTTTTTGAGGCTATTATAAATGGGTGGTTTTTCTAGTTTGTCTTTCTGAGTATTTGTCACTGATGTACAGAATTGCCTTTGATTTATGTGTTGATTTTATATCCTGCTAATTTGCTGAATCCATTTATTAGTTCTAGAAGATTTCTTGTGGAATTTTTGGATCTTTTATGTATAGAATCATATCATCTGCAAATAGTGCTAATTTGAGTTTTTCTTTTCCTTATCCCTATCCCTTTAATTTTGCATCTATATTCTTTAGAGTTATTGGTCTGAAGTTTGCTTTCTTTGATGTGACTTTGTCTGGTTTTGGAATTGGGGTGATACTGGCTTCATAAAATGTGTTTGCAAGTGTTCCCTCTTTTTCTATTTCATGAAACAGTTTGAGGAGTATTGGTGTTGGTTCTTCTTTAAAGATTTTGTAGAACTCAGCTGTGGATCCATCCAGTCCTGGGCTTTTCTTTGTTGGTAGGCTTCTGATGGCATCCTCTATTTTCTTGCTTGAAATTGATCTGTTTAAATTGTGTATCTAGTCCTGATTTAGTTTAGGTATATTATATGTCTCTAGAAATTTGTTGATGTCTTCATATTTTCTATATTATTGGAGTACAAACTTTCAAAATAATTTCTAATTATCTTCTGTATTTCTGTAGTGTGTGTCATGATATTTCCTTTCTCATCATGGATCTCAGTAATTTGAGTTTTCTCCCTACTTCTCTTCATTAATATGGCTAATGGTTTATCAATTTTATTTATTTTTTTCAAAGAACCAACTTTTATTTTGTCACTTTTTAATTGTTTGTTTTGTTTCAATTTCATTGATTTCCACTCTGATTTTAATTATTTCCTGTCTTCTACTGATTTGGGGGTTGATTTGTTCTTTTTCTAGGGCTTTGAGATGTAATGTTAGGTCATTTATTTGTTAACTTTTTTTCCTTTGAAGGAATAAATTCCATGCAATGAAATTTCTTCTTAGAACTGCTTTCATAGTGTCCCAGAGATTTTGATATGTTGTATCATTGTTCTCATTTGAGATTTTGATATGTTGTATCATTGTTCTCATTTATCTCTAAGAAATTTTTAATTTTCTTCTTCATATCTTTTGCAATCCATTATTCATTCAATAGGATATTATTTAGTCTCCAGGTGTTGGAGTAGCATTTATTTTTTATTTTATCATTGATTTCTAATTTCATTCCATTGCGGTCTGATAGAATGCAGGGTAGTATCTCTACTTTTTTGTATTTACTAAGAGTTGCTTTGTGGTATAATATATAGTCTACTTTAGAGAACGATCCATGTGCTGCTGAGAAGAAAGTATATTTGCTCATTGATAGATAATATATTCTTTCTCTCTCTCTCCATATATATATATATATATATATATATATATATATATCAGTTAAGTCTAAGTTATTGGTTATATTATTGAGTTCTATTATATTATTATATACTCTCTTTGTTTAGCTTTTGTTTGAATGAAAGAGGTGTGTTAAAGTCATCCAGAATTATTGTATTGTGGTCTATTTGACTCTTGAACTTGAGAAGAGTTTGATTGATGAGCATAGATGCTCCATTGTTTGGGGCATATATATTTTTAACTGTTATGTCTTATTGATGTATGGTTCCCTTGAGCAGTATGAAATGTCCATCTTTATCCCTTTTGATTAACTTTGGCTTGAAGTCTACTGTATTTGATATGAGGATGGAAACCCCTGCTTGTTTACTCAGACTATGTGAATGGTATATTTTATACCAACCTTTAACCTTTAGTCTGTGGATGTCTTTTTCTATGAGATGAGTCTCTTGAAGGCAGCATATTGTTGTTGTTGTTTTTTAACCAATCTACCAATCTATCTTTTGATTGCTGATTTCAGGCCATTAACACTCAGGGTTATTATTGAGATATGATTTGTATTTCCGGCCATTTTTGTTTAGTTTTGGTTTTTAACTTGACTTGGTTTCTCCTTTAATGAATTTCTTCCCTTTGCAGATTTTCATTGTTGTTTTTCATTTCCTCCTTGTGGAATATTTTGCCATGGAATGTTCTGTTGTGCAGGCTTTCTTGCTATAAATTCTATTTTATTAAATTTATATCTCACCGCAGAATGCATTACAATTCTTATTACACATATAGAGCACAATTTTCATATCTCTGGTTGTAAACAAAGTATATTCACACCAATTTGTGTCTTTACATATATATGTACTTTGGTTAATGATGTCCATCACATTCCACCATCATTTGTAACCCCATCCCCCCTCCTTTCCCCTCCCACCCCTCTTTTAGCTTTTGTTTGTCATGGAAGGTTTTTTATTCCATCATTAAATATGAAGTTTAACTTTGCTGGATGTAAGAGTCTTGGTTAGCACCCATTTTTTCAGAGCTTGGTATATGTTGTTCCATGATCTCCTGGTTTTGAGGGTCTGGGTTGAAAAATCTGCTGAGATCCGAATTTGTCTTCCCTTATATGTAATCTGATTTTTCTCTCTTGCAGCCTTTCAAATTCTATCCTTATTCTGCATGCTAGGCATTTTCATTATAATGTGTCTTGGTGTAGATCTGTTATAACTTTGTACTTTTCGTGTCCTGTAGGCCTCTTATCTAAGGTCCTGTCTTACAAGTGATCTAGTCTGTTGGTGATGCTTTCTATTGAGTTTTTTATTTGGCTTATTTTTTCTTTCATTTCAAGGATTTCTGTTTGGTTCTTCCTCCACCCCCCAAAACTCTGTCTCTTTCTTGAAGTAATCTCTTGCTGCCTGTATTTGTTCTCTTGTCTTTTTCTTGAAGTGATTGGTTTTTGCTTTTATCTGCTCACTTAGGTCATTCTTTAATTCCCAGGTTATTTTAGTTATACATATTTTGAACTCTTTCTCTGACATTTCATCTACTGCATTATCTATGGATTCTATTGTTGTAGTATCTTGGTTTGTTTGGGCCACTTTTCTCCCTTGTTTGTTCATGATGTCCATGTGTCTTCCTATCTTGCAGTGTTGACCTGAGGTATTACAGCTCCTGCCCAATTATCTTATAGTGTCCTCACAGGTTACCAATGCCTCAACTTTAAGGGGGAGATCAATATTAAAGCACTCAGTGTACCCACCATTCAGCCATAGATCAGTAAGCTTCTATTTTTCATTTACAGTTTTGTCACTATAATCAGAAATGCTGAGTTTGGTTATCTTCCACCATATAGTCAATTGGCTTGCGTAATGGGTAACAGTTTCTAATGGTAGAATGGGAGGCTGGGGGGTTGGCTGAGATGTTTATGAGGCAGGATGTTAGAATACGAGATATTAGATTTTATGACTAGTGAGAGGGTAATCATAAGAAGTTGGCTGTTAGGAGAAATGAGAGAGGCAACCCATGCAAGACTCCTTGCTACCTCAGCAACAGGATAACCGTTAGCACCCCTAGAAGAGATACCTCTGGTGCAGCCAGGCCCACAGGAACCTTGGTGATGTCTTACCAGGTCCTTATTGTTGTCCCTTGATAGAAGTGGCAATATCCCAGTTTTGTGGCAGTGGCAGCCTTAAGCCTATATATACCCTGATGTTGGGCTTTGGAGCCATGCTTTGGTGAATAAGGAACCCCCACATGGGTTGTGGGCACAGGATGCCTCTCTCCTGGTCTCCAGCCATGGAGTGATGGGGTGGGTCTCTCTCCTGGTCACCTGGCCATATGGAACTCCATACTAGTGTTTTGTAAAATGTTTTGAGGTATATGTAACAAAGACAGCTAAAGGAGAGTTTGTGATTACTCTAGGGAAGAAAAAAAAGGAGAAAGAGTGCAAGTGGATGCTGATTTTACAAGCCTTGTAAAACATCTGATCCTTAAACAATGTGCATACATAATTTGATCAAAATAAGGAATAAAATCAAAGAACTTACCACAAACACTCTGTCACAATGCCCTCTCCCCCATCAAATCTCCTCTGTTCCCCAGGCCCAACATTTCTACACTTTGATGTTTAGGAAAGCATCGCCTGAAGTTCTGCTCTCCTGTGACTCTTTCCCTTTTTTATGTGCTTTGAAAATTATTAGGGCAACTTTCTTCAGGCCAGTGTAGCTGGGACTTTGGGACCTTTGTTCTTTTAGAAAGAGATCCATCCCAAGAAGTCTGAGACAAGGTCTATTTATGCAGACTCATTATCCTGGCCCCATAACTTGTTGGACCCTGTTCTTCTGGGATACATCCATTTTATAAATGGGTTTTGGAATTCTACTCATCTGGAGTCTCTCTTTTGCCTGCTGTGGTGTTTTCAAAAAAGTGATGAACGAAGGATATCTTTTCTGCTCTGCTGTACCAGAAAAATCATAAACTCTGTGGCTTATAAAAATTAGAAATTTACTTTTATCTGTTCTGGAAGCTGGAAGTCTGAGATCAGGGTACCAGCATGATTGGAGTCTGATGAGGAATATGGGTTGCATATTGCCATCTTCCTGTATCCTCATGTGGCAGAAAGACAGCAAGGCTACTCTCTGGGTCCTCTTTTATAAGGATGCTAATCCCATTCATGAGGGCTGCACCCTCATGACCTAACCACCTCCCAAAGTCTGACCTCCCGATTCTACACATTGGAGGATAGGTTTTCAACATATAGATTTTGAAGGGAGGCAAGATTCATCCTACAACAAAGGAGTTGAATATTTGCCCATTAGAGTGTACATATTTGAAAAGGTTGTTAATCCCTAATATTATTGATATGTGTGCACAGCAAACTAGTGTAACTATTTTCGATGGTGCATTTGATGATATTTATCAGTTCTCAAGATGTGCATATATCCTCTGCCTCAGTAATTCTATTTCTAGAGATTTATTTACAGATATATTTCATATGAGTATACAAAGATAATGTGCAGGGATACTTACTATATGTTTTATTTTGTCATAGCAAAAATTGTAAAACAATCTTAGTGGTTATGAATGAAGTAGAAATTAAACAAATTATACTCTATTTATTCAATAGAATTGCTTATGGGAAATAGAGTAGGATATAGCTATGCAAATTTTCATAAAACATGTCCATTAAATTTTGTTAAATATGTAAATGAATGTTAATAACTCTCTTGAAAATATCTAAAACTTAAAATTGATTACTTTTAAGAAGGTCTATGCTTATTTATTAGTTACATAATTTTGTACTGTTTTTAAAAACATGTATTATTTGTCAGTTTAACAACAACTTTTTACAGCATGTGTGAAATAGGAAGTCACGATTCTTCAAGTTTGCAGCTACCAAGTGAATGATCTCATGTTACACAAATATCCTTTGGTCATAAGACTTGTGAGAGCACATGAGATGAACAGGTACAAATAGTTAAGATGATAAAATGAGGTTAACTATTACCACTGTATGAATCAAGGAAGAGGAGGAGAAGTAAATATGTTTAAAATATGACATTACTTTATAATATTTAACTTCAACAGTTACAATATGTTTATCTCAAATCTTTATCAAGATGGGAATGACCCATAGGGTTTTGGCCTCAATTTAGAAGCAACCCAGAGAAAAAGGGCAATTCTCTGCCCTATAAGAGCTTGTGGTTTCTATGCTATATGTAGGTACATACAGACAGAATTAGATTTTAAATGAAAAGAATAGTCCAGGAGCAAAGAAAGTGCAAGAGCAAGGAATAACAGGTAAGTTTTAAGAAAATTGTTAGATGATTTTTACAAAGTAAATGGATTACATTCGGAATTGCCTAGTAGGACATTACTTTATTCTGAGTGGTAATTTACTGATTTTCAATTTTTCTGCTCTTGCTGTTTAGAAAATGAGCCTTTTGAGGCTTATGTCCACACTTTGTCCCCAGGAGCTAGGAGTTATAAGTTAATAGGAAATTAGAAATCAGTGACCCCATTCCATCGGAGAGGCTCTGCATTATTAGTAGCTGGCCCTACCTAGGTTGGAGGTCAGGGAAATGAGTGGGCAGACCCCTTGGTTTTGTTACAGAAAATGATGCGGCCTAACCTCATTATACTGTGGATATCTTATCTAGTGTCACCATCAAATATTTTCACCTATAAATCCGTTCATCACATTTTTAAAAATTACTTTTGACAACTTGATGTTTTCTGGATCCTATTTCTCTCACAGCAGCACCAGTATAACTTGACAGTAGTTCACCTGGTGAGCGTCACACCATCCTGTACAGATGGTGTGATGACACAGTTATCGAAGGGTCAAAGTTTCTCAAAGTCATGCTAATTTTCTCTAAGTTCTTTTGCCTGAATAGGATCTTGAACGAAGGCGCAGGAAAATAAAAAATGGAACCCAAATTTGACCTCTAGAGTTTGGAAGTTAGGTAAAATTCCATCGCGTTGGAATAGTTCTAAGCAAGCAATTTGTTACCCTTTATCCTTTAGTGGAACTGTTGAACAGGTGGTTTTCAGAAGATCACTCAGTATATTTAGCTGCTGAAATTTGAGCAACTCAAGGTCTGATTGGCTGCTCCTGCCACATGATAATTCGAAGCCCAGGCACTGAGCAGGCTCTTGCCTGGGGTTCTCAGGAGGGGAGAGCTGGGAGAGGATTTGCTGCTGAGGAAGTTTATTTGATAGCTTGAAGGTAAGGTCTGTTTATGTCTTTTTCTCTAATGTTCTCTCAAGAGACGTTCCACAGTTTCCCTTGAAGTTAATTTTCAAAGTTTGGGGTCCTAACTGGGGGTAATAGTGATAGAAATGCGCCCAGGAAAGCCTGTCATCCTATTGCTCTTCAAAGGCCCTATGGATGTCTGACATGTAGCATGTCTGATCAGAGTCATGTCCTGCACCGACCAATTTATTGCTTGACCAAGTTGGCTGTCTTGTCCAACAATGTTTTTTTCATTTTTTGCCTTCAAGTTTTTCCCCTAAGTATCTTAGTACGAAGGAGGACATTTGTCCTACGTGCCTATATTTATCCTGTTCTACTGGGCTTCATTGGCCTCAGATAGAGGGGTGGTTTCGCTAGCTTAATAAAACCAGCCACTGTGGGGTATTGGTTTACACACAAGCATCTTTGGGCAAAGGGACAGCTGCTCCCAGCCATCATCATCTTATATGGGAAGGCCCCACTTGTTGGCATCAGACTGAAAAGGCCTTGGGAGATCCTTTCGTTAGTTCCTGAATTAGAAGCTTAAGCCAAAGACCTATAATCTTATGTGTACTTCAACCAGTGCTTTAAAAAATTTTTTTTTCCCTTTCAGGGTTGAACAAGAGCTACAGAAAAGAAAGAAAAAATCCGTATAAGCCAATGGTTTTCCGGAAGAAAATAACCCCATTGCCTTGAGGTTTCTGTTTTTCTCTTACAATTTATCGACAGATTTATTTTTATGTGTTCTAATTCAAAGCGTCACATAAACTGCAGCATGCTAGAGCAGTACAGAACTCAGTTGACCCTTTTTTAAAAAAAAAAAATCTTTTTAGTTGTTGAGAGATCTTTATTTTATTTATTTATACGTGGTGCTGAGAATCAAACTCAGTGCCTCACATGCCAGGCAAGTGCGCTACCACTGAGCCACAGCCTCAGTCCCTCAGTTGACCCTTTTGACATTTTGGCTCTATGACCTTTACTGACCTTTACTTCGCGCTAAGAGTTTTGCTTGAAAATGCTTTTTCTCCAAGTGTTTGGACATTTACATTCTCTATCCCTGGAGTCCAGACTCTCTTCTTACTCACTCACCTTGGTGTCCACATTCAACTTTAACTGAATTGATTGGGTAGAAGGAGCAATATTCAATATTCAATAAGGAGAAAGAGGTTTGAGGTTTCCTTTGTTTAGGCCCTTATTCTAAATGTGTTCTCCCCCTTAGCCTGCAAAAAAATATGTGTTATGTAGATTAGATGGGTCTTAACTCTATCTTTTATAGTGTTATAAGATCATTTCTGCCCTGGAAATAGATGTTAATGTGTTTTCATTTGTGTGGAATATGGAAAGTTTGTAGGTGCCACTACTACTCTGGGAAAATGGCAGACGACGAAGAATATGAGGAGGTGGTGGAGGTAAGACTAAAACAAAAACAAAACACACAAAAAGCCCCACAATAGCTCTGATAGTAAAGTAGCCCTGTAGTGACAAAGCTGTGTAGGTGAATTGATCATTAAAACACACACACACACACACACACACACACACACACACATTTTTTTATTATAACCTCACAAAGAATCATCATTAAAGCTAAGAAAGGAATATTTTATGTTCAGTTTCACTGTAATAATGTGGGGTGTAGAACAGAAAGGAAATACCACTACTTGTCATTTTTGCTTTTGTTTGAACTCACAAAAACCAAAACCAAAGTGTGCCAAACCTACAGGCATATTTTACTCCAAAATGGCTTTTTTACTCACCTCCCAACACCAATGATCAAAGGAACAGAGGTGACACTATGGGGAGAAAGTTCCAGAAACTAAACTGTTTCTTAGTGTCTGCACAGCAATAGAGGAAAAAGAACTCAGTCCTCCTTGATTCAATTTGTTGATTATCTGTCTGTAGGGTGATGTGGGTTACCTAACTCAGAATCATCACATCTGTGAGATTGTATGTATGTATATGTGCATATATGGCCACAAATATGTAGAAACAATTTCATGAAGGTCAGAAGTGATAGTTGGAGCCACTTTCCCACCAACTTTATTGTATTTACCCATATAAGCAAAATTAGCTTCTGCTTTTGAAACTTGAATAAGTATGAAGACCATAGTGGGTATCTTGACAAATTTTCTCCACATTATTGGTGGGCGTCTGACATTTTATAAAGTCATTATTTTATATTTGTATCAGTTTACTTTGATCATGTTATAGAACTGTTTTCCTTACCAGTTTTTACCTTCAGCTTCACATTCTAGAAACAAAATCTAAAGGCTTGGGGATGTCACCCATACATTAGTGCCATGATCTGAGAGTGCTTAATAATTCATAATTAATGATAATGATCTAAATATGGAAGCAGTTTTTAAAAATCTGTGCTCTTTAATAAGACTGAAAGTAACTGTAAGAGCTGCTCCAAAACAAATTCTAAATGAAAGTGTCAAAATTTATCTATGGAAAACTATTTTATCGACCAGTCTCTATTTAGATGGAGAGGGAAGAATATTAAAAAACAAACCAACCCAGAATGAATCTCATACACTATAGTATTTGGTCTCTAACTTAAATGCTGATGGCCACATCTTCCATAATATTCTCAATATTATTACTAGTGAGCATTTTATGTAGGTCCTGAAGGATCAGAATTATCACTATCAGATATTAACATAATTATAAATTAAATTATCTTTCATATGATGACAATACCAGGAACACTTTTTAGCCTCTTACTTAAATATCCCTTGACTTTCTTAAAATAATTGTGTTCATTTGTCATTGGAAATTGTCCTCAGTGCAGGGCCTGATTGATTTAACTAGTCATAAAATCGGAAGGGTCTATTTTTAGGCATCCCATCCATTCCATTTTGTCCCCATTACTACTTCTGAGTCTGACCAGCAGGTGCTAGACTAATAGACTGCCTGCCAGTGAGTGTTGAACCGAGGTCTCTTTGGTCTCAAAAAAAGATCCTGAGAATGGAATGGTGGCAGATTTGAGAAAATTGGACAGGGAAGAGTTTAAAAACAGAAGAACTAGCTTTAAAAATATATCTCCTAGGGATCTTGGACATCTGAAATAAAACTTTACTGTCACTCTTAAACTTGGAAAGAAAAATAAGTAAGGATAGATGTACTATCTAATTAGTGGCACAGCTCTTTAAAAAAGAGTGAGACTTGGCACACATGTTAATGCCAACCATTTGGATAATGCTGCCTTTTTAAAAGCTTATTTCTAAGATATATTTACCAATTGCAAGAGCCCAGAAAGGTAGGATTGGATGGCTCCCAAAGAGCTTCTTTTACTTGGATATTAAGAAAATCCAAAATATTGGGCATCATTCACTTTAGTTTAATATTTCTTTTCAAGTCACTCATGCTTTGTGTGACCAAAAAAATGGGTCCATGTGGCATCAGTATCAATATTTTGTAAAGTGTCCAAACAGTATTTTTTCATGTGCTGATGTCACAAGGGTAAAAGAGCATTTCTCTGATTCCTATTGCTATATGTAAGGATATACAGAAAAAATATATATACTTTTTAGTAAAAAAAAAAAAAGACATTAAGCAGGTGAAATAGAGCAGGTGGCCTTTTGATCATGGTTAACTACTTTGATGAGAATTTACTGAACACAGGGCAGAAAAAAAAGAAGGCCATTGAGGAAAATTTTGCGACTCTTTTCTCTCCCCTCTCCCCAGTAAGTATTTTGGTGTCAGAAATAAGAGAAAAGAAGTGTAAAATGTTATGTATTTTTTGCCTAAGAAAATGAGCCAAGAATTTCATTTTTATCCCTTGCCTTGTGTGTCTTGGCCTAAATGAGCTTTGCCTTCTGTTTGCCCAGCAGAGCTGGGTGAGGCTGGGGCAGGATTCCACTCTCCTTACGCATCTAAAACAAAATGTCAGCCGGTTCCTATCTGCATCTATTTATTGCTAATGATGTCAGAAGTAGAACAAAAGTAGACTTATTTTCAGATCCAGGCTGCAGGCACCTTGTAGCCATCCGTGGCAAACAGAAGCTCAACTGCCCCACATTTTGTGTGGAGTCTTCTCGTTTTTTCCTTTCTTACCTTGGCATTTACAGATTGTCTTCTCAGCACCTGTTTAGGACCGTCACACTATGTTTCCCCCATTTTTCTTGTTGGTGCATTATAATTATGATTATAATTATAATTATTGTGGGATCCATTGTTACATATTCATACATGCACCTGATATAAATATAATTTGGACAATACTGGGGGCCATCCCACTTATGAAAATAGCCATCCCTCCAGAAGTACCACTTAGTAACCAGGGATGTAGAGGAATAATTGAGATGTAGGTATGCTCTTGGATCTTATTTCCATGATTTCCCTTTAAAAATTTATTCTCTCTGGGGTGTCTGTCTTGTTTTGTTGTCAGTAAACAGTCTTAGTACAGTTTCCCTTTGCCCAAAGGGCACACTCAAGAAATTGTTATTGTATTCTTTGCTAAGCAAATTCTATCTGGGGTACAATAAGAAACCATGTTACATGTCCCAGGAAAATAGCTTCCCCTGACTAAAAACCAACCTCATTACTGCATCTTTTCAGATGTCATTTACTTGAGCTTTCCTGAAGCTTCCTGAGGAGAAAATGGGCCCCCAAGTATGAATAGGCTCCCTCACTACATCCTTCCCACAGATATTCTAAACCAGCTAAGCTAGTGATGTCCCTAAGGGCTCAGCTGAGGTGGGGGTGAGGTGTTTCCTGCTCTGCTTCTCATGACCATGCCTTTATGCTCTGTTTATAGTACTACACAGAGGAGACAATTTACGAAGAGGTGCCAGGAGAGGTAAGGCCCAGTCCATACCTGCATGAGCCGCCTTCTCATTGAAGTGGGAAGAGCCTTCTTCTCTCTTGGACTCTCAAGGCCACAATGATGGCAGAAGGGAGTGTCTGAGGAAAGCTCACCCACCTACCTATGCCCAGAAGTTGGTGGTAAAAGAACAAACATTGCAGTTTGACAGGTTATCTCACGCTTTTTGCTATTCAAAAAGTCAGCAGCTGATGGTTCCTCCCATTGCTCATACTCTTTTGTGTAGACATTGCCCATTAGGCTAAAGTCAGTGGCTGTCATCACTCTATAATAGCCTTGGACTTGTAACTGACATAGGGTCCCTCCGTTGCATTGTGTAGAGTTGTAGGATACAATCTCTGCACCAGGAACTATGCCTCCAAGATTTTGTCCCTGATGATGCAATAAAATGTTACTGGGATTTTAACACATTGGGAATTCTGAGAAAGCCACTCCCATAAATAGTCCAACTTGGAAACTTTTTTTTTTAAACACCGAGTTGAAACACCTCTCTAATGCTTCATTTTCTGCATGAAGCTGTTTCTCTTGGAGCATGACACCCAGTGATATGGATGGCTAACCCTGAGGCGTGCTCAGAGAGCCTGTGTCTGCATTAAAAATAAACATCTGTAGATGCTATAAATTGGTTGGTTTCTCATGATCAGCCATGGATTAGCAATAATGGACAGAAAACAACCAATTAGTAATGATCCAGCAACTTTAGAGGGAGTTTTCCTGAATGTACAACTTCTCTGTCAGGTTTCTCTTTTCATAATTTATGCCAGAACTCTTCCTTTGGCACAGATGATATTTGATCTGAAGGAAACGATACTGTGAGATGGATTGAAGACTTGGCTGCATACCTTCTTTTCCTACATATAGTATTTTTAACCTTGATCTAGATTCAAACTTTGAATCTTAGTTTCTTCTACTATAACCTGTTGTAAGAAACCATGATTTCCCACCTACCATATATACAGAATTGTTGTGAAGAGAGTGACCTCATTTATGTTGTCATTATTATTCTTGTCCATCTAAGTGTGAGTGGGAATGGCACTCCAGTTCACATTAATTAACTCAGCTAAGAGAATGGTAAATACTTAAACTATGGATGCAATTCATTTTTTTAAAAGTCCATTGTTCTTTATCTCATTCTATAGAGAAGAATGCCTGAATGCCTTCAGAAAATGCAACTGATTTTTTTCTTTACTCATTTAAAAGTTAAAAGTAAATAATCTGAGCATTATTCAGTTGTCTTAACGTTTTATTCCCTGGTCTTAAGTTTGCTTCCATTTTATGCAGACTACTTAAAATTTTCAGATGTTTATGTTATTTCTGATTTTATGCTAGCTCGAAGTGTTTGAGTGTCTTTCTGCAAATGCAATTAAGGCAATGTCACCATCAGCATTGGGAGTTTTGTAACATAATATGCCTTCATATGGCTATAATGCGTAGCTTCCTGTTTTGGCCTGTTTTATACCTCAAAAGTAACACCAGGAATGTAATCTGACTTAAAGTTAAAATAGTGTATACCGATACCAGGGCACCACAGTTTTTACTTTCATAACAATGTTGAACTGCATGTCAAATTTTCAGACAATAACAGAAATCTATGAAACCACGACAACAAGGACAACGCCTGACTATGGGCAATCGGAAACTTCCAAACCTGCCCTGGCAGCGCCAGAGCCGGCAAAGCCAGTGGAGAGGAAGAAGGTCATTCGGAAGAAGGTGGACACTTCCAAGTTCATGACCCCCTACATTGAACATAGTCAGAAAATGCAGAATCTTTTTAGCCCAGTGAGTATCCAACTCTTGATGAACTGGTTTTATTATTGAGAAGTTACTGATCTTAACTGACTGTTTTGGACGTTAGCTAGATTTTTGTTTCTCAACCTTATACGAAAAAAAAAAAACTTACTGTGTAGAAACACAAGCTCCTTTCTTGTGATTCTTGAATTTCCTTTCATGTATTCATTTGTACCACTGCAACATCAATGCAAATTATTCCTGAAAAAAATAAGCATAAGGCCAATTATAAAGCATTTATTGGTACTTAATCACTACTTGCCAATCTTGAATAATGAAATCATAAATATAGACTTCACGGAGGTCAGTTCAGGGAAGTGAGATAATATACATAAACTATGAGCAGAATAGACTCTTAAATAAAGTAGCTAACAGAATATTAAAAATCTGTAAGGGATATGCAGTGAGGAAGAACTTGTAGATCAGACTGGAAACTCACTGGAGATTGAGGATTGGATATACCCCAGAACCATGGTTTTTAACCATGACTTCACAGTGGAATCCCTAGGAGCTTGAAAACTCCTGATGCTTAGGTCATTCTAGTTTAATTGGGCCAAGGCTCATGTCTGTGCAGAAGTAGCTTTAAAAGCCTCCCAGGTGATTCTCATGCACAGCCCAGGCTAAAAATCACTGTGCTTGGTGGTGTCTGATCCTTAAAGTCCCTGTACAGTTCTATAGTTACACTGATGGGCAGCAGATTTAGACCCATTTTGAAGCATCTAACTTGATTTTTTTTTCAAGATCTAACTAGGTAGTTTGATTGCATGTCCTATGGGGGCTTAAGAAACTGAAATCCAGATCAGGGGAAGATTGGATTACATAGGACTAAAGTTGATGTCAAAAGTGCCCTGTTGCATTTGGCCAATTAATATTTACTTTGGGTTAAGTATCAACTCCTGGCAACTACTGAGTAAATTTCTACTTCACATTCTTGGATGATCTAAGATTTAGGTGTCTAAAAATTAAAAATTTCTTGATCACTGCCATATTCATCAAAGATAGAAAATTGTTTTGTTAATTTATTGCCACAAAATCTCATTAGTTCAGACATTACAAACCTAGAATTTCTGATATTCTGAAAAAGACTGTCAGCAAAGTTCTATAATATTTCAAAAGTGATTAGGAACGAAATCAATGATGTAATTTAGATTGTTGACTATTCTGCTCAAGAGAACTCTTTGAAGTCTTAATAGTGATAAATTATGCATGTTATTGTTAAAGCAAGAATTCATTGTATAGTTAGCAGAAATAATAAAAATGCCTTTCATTTCAAAATATTCCATAATTTAGACTTTTCATTAATTCAGCGGGTGTCTCAGCTATCTAAACTACCGAGGTTTAGATGCAACTTCTGAATTGCATATTTTTTGTATTGTAATAACAATCAAATCTTTTCAGACTTAACTCATTTTCTATATTTATTTTCTAAAATAATTGAGGTTCAGGCTTTTTATATGCACATTCAAACAAAAAAAATTTGAGAGACTCATTTTAGGGCATTTCCAAGACAATAATCTCTAACAAATTTCTACTATTTCTAGGACCCAATCATATTTAGGAGGAATGATTAACAAATCTATTTTAGTTTTTGCTGAGAGGATATTAGACAAAATAAAAGCTGTTACAACTGATAATTGTTGTAACTTGGAGAGTTTTTTTTTTTTAAATCAGTTGAGGATAAGTGTATTGTCTGACATTTCTGCTGCTATCTTATCAGGTTCTAGGTAAGTATCTAACTTTTTCCCCCCTTTAGAATAAATACAAGGAGAAATTTGAGAAAGCAAAAGGACAGCCATACGCCAGCACATCTGATACTCCAGAACTTCGCAGAATCAAGAAAGTGCAAGATCAACTTAGTGAGGTGGGCTGCATTGCTTAAATAAAGGAGAGAGACATTTCGAAAAGATGCCTAGCACTGGGGGCTTTAAATATGTGTAGTGAGAATAAGGGGTTGAATTACTGTGAGCGGGTTCAGAAATCTAGAGAAAGCATTGATCATAGATTATGTTGCTATAAACGTGAACCCAGAGACTTTTGTGAGCTTGGCTCAGTGATGAGCTTAAGAGGAGACTAAGGTAGAGTGAGGAGCACAGTGAGGCCGAGAAGGAGCAGGCTAGAGATTCAGCCATGAAAGCAAAACAGTAGATGCAGGCTCTGTGTCAGTCCTTGGAGATCACAGTGTCCTAGATAAATTCAGAAATTTTGCCTTGGGATGCAGACTTAGTCATTGAGTTAATGATCTTCGTTGATAAGCTATTCTTTAATATTCTCACGTTTGAGCTTGTCCTAAACTATAACCAAGCATCATTTCTGCAGGTTAAGTATCGAATGGACGGCGATGTTGCTAAAACTATATGTCATGTGGATGAAAAAGCAAAAGATATTGAACATGCAAAGAAAGTGTCGCAGCAAGTCAGCAAGGTGAGGCTGTGGCCTGGGTGGCTGGGCTATTTAACAGCAGGTATGTTACCTCTGCTTGTCCTGGAGGAGAAATGGGTGGGCTGATCCTGCTCACCAGTCCCACAGGCAGTCTGAACTAAAGGCCCACACATATCAGAAAGCCTCCACAGAAAACTGAGTTGCCTATCAGTGGACAGAGGATTCTGTGACGTGCCCAAAGAGGCAGCTGCAACTTAGCTCCGGGGGTGCTGCACAGAATGCAATCCCAATGTTCTGGAGACTCTTATTTCTTTCTTTATTTTTTAAGAATTTAGGGTGCTGAATTTCTATGAGAAATTTCCCAATTTCAAATGTATGCAATTCATTCAAAACCATTTTTAGAATAACATGCAAGTCAAAAGAAACATGTCTGCCACCCAAACTGAGTCATGACTGATTGCAACCTTTGAAGGAATCTGTACAGACTCAAAAGTAATGAATTAGTTCAAAAAACTAGAATTTTTAAGTGAAATCTTCCTAATTAGGTGAAGGTCTGATAGTATGTGGACATGGTCAGCATTTTCCTGGTAACCTATCCACAGCTTTTGCGAGAGGCCCCCTTTACTACACTATAGTCCCTCTGTTGTAGAAATCCTCATGCCTTGGGTGAGACATCCAGACATAAGTCTTCTGCTCTTTCTGTCTAGGTTTTATATAAGCAAAACTGGGAAGACACCAAGGATAAGTACCTGCTTCCCCCTGATGCCCCTGAACTTGTCCAGGCCATTAAAAACACAGCTATGTTCAGTAAGGTAAGCCTCTGCTCCATCATTACCTCCAGCTTCCTTCATGATCCTGTCATAGAAATTTATTGCAATACCTGGTACATTCTTGACATTCTGGAATACAGTTCTCCAGTCTTTTTGTGAAGAGCTTGGAGACATATAGGATTGCAACGTGGGGCTTGGCAAAGAGGAGCCTCAGCTCCTCTCAAAGCTCTTGGGCAAAAGGGTACAGAATCTTTTGAGACCCTGAGAACCAGCTGGAACATGAATGGAGAGAAGGAAAACACACTTGAGAACCAGCTGAGATTGACAAAGTACTATTTTAAATTTTTTTTGTAGACCCTGTGCTATACTTCTGTTATCCCTGGCATAACCCTATTAGAGGTTTATTTTGTGGCAGAAACTATTGGACATGCTTCCTGGCTTCTGACACTTGTGTTAGCAGTCATTTCAAGAAGCAGGTTAAGTTCCAGGGAGGAGATAAATCCGACACATCTGTGTGGGTTTGATGGAAAAGGGGGGTTACCTATGAATCTCATCTATCTCTATTCTCAATTTGCCCTAGGTCCCTTAGGCCCTTAGTGAATAAGTTTAAAATCGTGCACTTTATGTGTGATCACATTTTATTTAATAACTTTTCACTCTTTTCTGATTTAGAAACTGTACACAGAAGACTGGGAAGCAGACAAAGGTTTGTTTTACCCATATAATGATAGCCCGGAACTGAGGAGGGTTGCCCAGGCCCAGAAAGCTCTCAGCGATGTAAGTGAACTGAAGTCGGCATGAGTGGGGTGTGTGGAGTTGGGGAAAACTGGAGTTACACCTTCTGGCCAGATGTTCACTGAAAGTCTTTTTTTTTTTTTTTTAAAGACTATGTGCCATTATTGCTAAGGAGTACCTCCAGAATCATTGTTTATGGTATCTAATTTAAGTTAGACATAGAATGCGCTATATATTAGGTGTAATTTAGTCCAGTCCTTTCTTCTAATAGGTGAGGAACTTGAGCCTAAGATCACATAGGCAGGTCACATAGTGGCAAAGCCCAGACTTGTGTTCCTCCCACAAACCAGTGTTCTTTACACTAGATCACGTGTGGTTCTCTAGGCTTTGTTTGAAGTTCTTCTGTGACAATGGAGTGGCATTTTGTTTAACAGCTATGGAATTACAGCCACGCTCACAAATGTATTAAGTAAGCAGTATTATAGAGGAACTTTGTGTTGCTGTCCTGGTCAACAAGTCTTAATGGTATTGTGTCTGTCTTCTGCACAGAGACTGACAGGCGACTTGTTGAAACATGTTTGTGTGGTTATCCCACAAAGAGCTCTGAGCAATGGTGTCTGGAGAGGATATTTCAGAGTTAGCAAAAAATCACCAATCCCACTTGACAGAATTTTAATATTCTAGACATTGAAAATTGTATGTTAGAGGAACTTAAAAAAGTGAAGAAGCTCTCCTTAAAATTGAGAGCCCCACTCAGGCCTAGCACTTGCCCTTGTTTTGAGGTACTTTATTTCTTGACCCCTGGATTTGCTGGAAATCATATGGAAAAATCCAAAGTCTTCTGATCTAGGTTTTAGCAGAGCTCTGTGTTATAAATACATGGTACTTGTTGTTCAACTGTTGAGCCAGATCCTTGAAATTTCTTATATTCAATATGGACTTGAGCTACTTGAGACCTAGTGAGATGTACTTGATTTACCAATGGGTGCTAGGGTTCAATCTTGTCCTGAACTGAAGTTTACATGCTAATTTGATGGTGCCTCCAACTTTTGAAGTATAATTTTTATTGCTTCTCATTTAATATCACCTGAAAATTTAGTGGACTCATTTTCTATCCCACTTTTCATGTGATGAAGATAAACTCTTACCTTTCCATAAGGGCAGGTGAGAAAATAAAGAAGGCTTAATAAGATCCTGAAGTCACATAGTACATAGAGTGTGGGTACCTGCTTCTAAGATGAGCTTTTGATTCTGTAGTTCATGAATTCATAACATTGTTATGAGCCGTTAGCAAGTGATTAGTGATTATTTACTGAACTCCATTATGCATCCATACCTAGCAGGATAGGAAAGTACTACAAGAAGTGTTCATCTTTCCCTTTGAGAATTTATAATTAGGCTAAAATATGACCACACTATATGTCCAACAACAAAAAAATGTTAAAAACAAAATACTATAGTCTAATACCTGATATAAGAAAGGACACATACGTAATCAGAGAAGGCCATGTGGAGGCAGAGCCAGAAGGGCTGGGTAGTGATGAAGAAGAAAGACATCCCAAGTGGAGACTGCACTTGAACGAGGGACCAAGGTCAAATGAGTCTGGATATCATGGAACAACGAATGTGAATGATGTGGTTGTGAGATTGCTGACAGCAGGACTTTAGAAATCAGACAAAATACCTTTTGCCACAATAGGGGAGGCAATGAACAGCATCATTAGATGCTTGAGAGGGAAACAGCATGATAAAAGAATGTGGAAAAATTGTGATAGGCAAATTGTTGAGTTGGGACTAGGAAAAACTAGAAACAGTGATATTTGTAGAAGTCTATTTTAGTGATATAGATGGATCAGATGGTGGGGGTAAAGATGAAGAAAGTAATTGATGGTAATAAGTATTAACAAACGTTAATGATACTGGATGCTAGAGATGGAGAGAAAGAAGTCATAAATGAGTTTATGATCATAGATAGGTGGTCAGGGTGAATGGGGTACACCCGATAAAGATGCACTAATGGAAAGAGAAGCAGATTCATTTTAATAGAAGGAATATTCAGATCAAGGCATTCTAGGAATATATAGAAATTTAGGATGTCAAAGAGATCAGAGATTAGGGCAAGAACTCAATACTTAAAAGTCATCAGAGCAAAAATGGTAGCTGGGGACTTGAAATGCATGAGGGAGGCAGAAGAGTGCAGGGTCAAGGGCAGCACTGGAGGACACCCACACTTAGGACATCTGGAGAGGAGCCAGCAAAAGATGAGATCAGAGAAGCTGAAGGGGGACCAGGAAATGCCATGTCATATAAGCCCAGGGAGAGGTTTCCAAGAAGACACTTAATCTCCTGTATCTCCCTTTATCCATGAAACAGAGGAAGGATTACCTCCATAGCAGTCTAGTGAATGTCAAACAATTGATTTGGCTACACTTTTGAGATAGCACAAAAGAGAACATAATGAAGGAGAATACATAATAATGAAATCTTCTCTACTCTTCTTCAGTAGGACCTGGCAGTTACAGTAGAGCTTTTGTTTTGTTTGCAGACCAAGTATGCACTAAGTATCAGATTATCAACATGCTATTAATACTATTGTCAGCACCACAAACTTCTACAAATATCCAGCATAGAGCCCTAAGCAAGCATTTGTTCACAGAACATACCACTGGGTAGGCATATAGGTTTTCAGCTAGGGGCTTAGATTTAGATGTTCCTGCTCCCTCTCCTGTCTCTTCTTCCTATGACAATTTTAACTCTACTTACCATAGTGCCCTTATTATGTAAGTAGAGACAACATATATTACAAATACCAAGAGAGTCTTTAAGTTGATCTGTTTATTTTTAAAAACTATTTCTTAATGTTCATAACACTTTTTTCCCCTTTCTTTTC
The DNA here is from genome assembly GCF_052094955.1 of Ictidomys tridecemlineatus. Taxonomy (NCBI): domain Eukaryota; kingdom Metazoa; phylum Chordata; class Mammalia; order Rodentia; family Sciuridae; genus Ictidomys; species Ictidomys tridecemlineatus. The sequence goes on along the minus strand of NC_135483.1, from coordinate 122,798,849 downwards.
TTTTTTCTTTTTTGGTGGCACTGAGAATTGAACCCAGAGCCTTGCACATTCAAAGCAAGCTCTCTACCACTGATCTACATCCCCAGCCCTTTAAGCTGATCTAGAGTGCAGAATTATAACGAGACAGAATTCTAAACAAGTTTCTGAGAAAATTGGACTTTTAGATCTGATTTCTCTGAAACTTCTTGACAGAATGTCATTTGGAATAAGCATTTCTCCTGTTTGCATGTTATCTTCTCCCTAAGGACTTAAGCAGGCATGGAAAATTCCAGTTGGCCTATGCCTGAAATAAAGTCTTCACTTACTTAAAAGAAACTCAGTGGTGGAATTTATGCCTTTTATGCATTTTTAAAACTGTTTTGTATCCCAGTTGATTTGATGTTCATGAAAGCTCTTGTTACAGGCACTAGACAGATGGGGTAAGATACAGTTAGACTTGGTTAAAAAATAAAATGATTAGGACCGTGGAATTATCCAATCCTTTTTTTAAAAAAATTAAGAATACTGGTTGTGGAAGGAAAAAAAATTGTAGAAGTCTCACAGTTGTGTGACAGAAGAGTTGGGATAATATTCCTGTTGTCCCCTCACAGACTTGGTGTGTAAGACCCACATTCTGAAATCAGTCACTGAACGTTCCTCCAAGTCAGGGACCATGCAGGCCACAAGTGTTCCCAATGAGAGGACATTCCTTTGCCATCCCAGGACTCACTGTCCAAGAAAAAACAGACATGTAGACAATTCCTTGAGTGAAGGTCACCTTGAGTGAGATCCCTAGAGAAGGAAACTGAGTCTACTTTGGGAGTCAGGGAGGGCTCATGCCATTGGGTACTGGAGACAAAGGAGGGCAAGTCGTGCCATCCTGAGACCAGGAGAAGCAGCAGCAGTTTCAGACAGATGGGGAGTCAGTGGGGTTGGGATATTCCTGAGAGAGGAAACAGCATACAGAAGGCCCTGAGGAATTTGAGGGCCACATATATCTAAGAATCTTCTATGGATAGTTTCACATTAATGGAGGTGGGGCCACAATTGGTGGAAGAAAACTCCAGAAGAGCCAATAATAAAGAGAAAAAGAAGAACAAGAGTGAAAAGGATGCATGACTCGTGAATACCATCCTTCCTTTAAGGTGATAGAGGTCTTTTAGAGGCTGAAGGGAAGGCCTTGGTGAAGAGGAGAGATTGAAACTGTGAGAAAGGAAAGGGGTGACCGTCAGAACTGGGTGCAAGGGGCAACAGGAAGGAACGGTACCCAGGGTGCAGAAGCCGGGCCCTTTGGAAGGGATGCTTCTCCTAGGAGTCAGGGCAGGCAGTGGGAGGGGCAGGGGTGAGTTGGAGAAGTGCAGCCTTTGTTTACAATGGGGAGCTGAGAGTAAGGTAGAGTTGACTGGGAACTTAAGGACAGTGCTGGGGTTTTAGATTAGTTTTGGGGCATAGGGGCTGACCAGAGACATACTATGGGATGCTAAAGCCTTCTTGAAGACAAGTGGCAAATGGATACCACAAAGTTATAGAGTATTGGATACAGAGACCAAACCAAGTTGTTCACAGAACATACAAGTGGGTAGGCCCATAGATTTCGAGCTAAGGGCTGGGGTTCAAAGCTTCTTCCCCTATACCTTCTTCCTGTGTCCCTCTTAGTCCTACTTATGTTATAATTACCCCATCCATAGATTTGTGTGATTTTTCTTCTGTAACACTCAGCATTCTTGGCATAAGAACAGAAAGTATGTGATAGTGTTGGCCCACAACTGAGGGCTAATTAAGTAGGAATGGAGAAAAGACAAGAGACTGAGAGTTGAGGATGCTGGTGAAAAAGAAAAATTGAAATTATACAACATGGTATGAAAACAAATGGAAGGAAACAAAAGATCTAGAGTCAAGAAGACCCCGGAAAAGAGAGAAGACTCAAAGACATAGAAATAACTAGCTGTACTGAGAACAAGGACATGTACTGTCTAGAAGAACAAATTATGATAACATGGGTACTAAAACTGAAGACTTCATACAAAGATGGAAGCATCATCTTTTTTAAAAAAACATGCTAATAAATGGAATATGAGAAATGGTATAATTTTATGACTCATGAGCATTCCTGTCTTTTATTTTGTCAGATTACCTACAAAAAAGGTCACACCGAACAGCAGTCTCAATTCACATCTCTGGCTGATCCTCCAGATATCGAATTTGCCAAGAAAGTAACCAATCAATTGAGCAAGGTAAAGTAAACAGAGCTGGGACCCTGTATCTTTTGGAAATTCTGCTTAATGATTTCAACCATTTAAGAAAGAAACTAAAGGTGAATTGAAAACAAAACAGAATGTTTTCTGCATGTGAAACCAAAACTCTACAGCAAGAGTAACACATCTATCCATACTATAAACGATGTTAATAAGTTTAGCCAGCTTGCTGACTTGGTCATTTGTAAATGTCAAAGTCACCTTTTGAAAACAGAGCCTGTGTCCTAATGTCACTTGACATTTTTACTTATGAGACTAATACTAACAGAGTAACTTGAATAACTGCATCCTTCCATAGAGGATCTGGGCTAATTTGGTGTGAAGACACTTTACAGTTTTATACAATCAGGTGTGCACAGATAAGAACGTGTGAGTGGGCCCTCAGACACAGCTTAGCTGACAGCACTGGGCAGTACACTCCATAACTTTTAAGGCCCTAGAAAGCAGCTTAGTCTGCCTATATTTAGGCTGGTGAACTAGCTCAGAGGAATGCAGCCCTGACAAGGAATGCAGAGACAAATGTTGAACTGCTGAATAGGCCCATGCTGAAGTCCTGTTTTAAATTGATCCAAATCAGGTCACTTTCTCCTGGGATACTGCTGCTTTTAAATACCTTTCTTTGTCCTCGGTGGAGTTGAGTCTCAGTTTAGTCTTCTGCTTGAATTTTCATGGAACCTCAAGATTTCTACTTTAAAAAAAAAAATTATCTTGGGCCAAGCATGATGGCACACATCTGTAATCCCAGTGGCTCAGGAGACTGAGGCAGGAGGATCACAAGTTCAAAGCCAGCCTCAGCATCTAAGGGAGGCTCTACACTTAGTGAGACCCTGACTCAAAATAAAAAATATAGAAAAGGGCTGTGGATGTGGCTTAGTGGTTGAGTGCCTCTGGGTTCAATCCCTGGTACAAAAAAAAAATTTAAAAAATAAAAAATAATTTGCTGGTGGGGGTAATATTTCTTTCCTAGAGAATGAAAAAAAGATACAGATGATGAAATCACTTCAGTGTTTGCTTTTGTGGACTACACTGTAGAACCAGGAGCTGTTTATAGAAAGAATCTAGAAAGTATAGTGAATTTTCACTAATAAGAAAACACCAACCTGACATTTTTCCCAGGGCTAAGCAGAAATTAACTTAAGAACTGTGTAAAGAGATGATTGCTGAAAATGTTGCCATTGGAAATAAGATTGGGGAGGACAATTTATCTTTTAAAATAAAAAAAGTTGTTTTTAAATGGTCATTTAGAGATAAAAAAGAATATTTTTATTTAAAGCATATTTAAAAAGATGTCTTACTAAGGAAATATTCTTTTACCTTATTTGAGTATGCAATGTTGGCAATTTTAAAAACTCACTTTAAACCCCTCTGTAATCATTTGTTTTTCACCAATTTAGGTTAGCTAGATTAGAACTATGCTTTTCAGTCTGGTAACCACTAGATTGAAATGTGACTATCGGGCCTTTGAAATGTGACCAGTATAAACAGAGTATATTAGTCAAGTTGGGCTCTGTAACAAAATGCCATACACAAGATGGCTTAAACCACACACATTTATTTCTCACAGCTCTGGAAGGTGGAAGTCCAAGATCAAGGATTCAGTTCCTGGTAGGGCCTCCTTCTTGGCTTGTGGATAAGCCACCTTCTTGTTGTACATGGTAGAGACAGAGAGCTGTGTTCTCTCTTACCCTTCTTATAGGGACATGACCTCATCTAACCCTAAGTATTTCCAAAAATCTCCACCTCTAACTACCAACACATTGGGGGTCAAACCTTCAACAAATGAATTTAGGTTTGGGGGAAAAATTTGTTTCATAACACTCAAAGCTCTATATGTGAGAAATATACACTTGGCCTTGAAAACTTACTAGGAAAGGAAAAAACAATGTGAAGTAGCTCATTATTTTATATGATTACATGTTGGAATGACAATATTTTTCATTTAATGGGTTAAAGTATATTATTAATTTCCCACCTGTTCCTTTTTACTAAAATGCCCTTCATTGTATGTCTGTTGGAGATTACCACTCTATTTGGATAAGGTGACAGTGTAGGGTACTTTGAAAGCATTGCCAGACCTGAGTTTACCCTTGTGGTACAATATGAGATAAGGGGAGAGTGGCTGTGGATAAAGGTCACTGGATTTGACCATAGTGACATAATTCATCCTAGTCTTATCTAGATTTCCAAGTTCTTAATGACTATTGTGCATCCAGAATAATAATCATGCTGGAGATTAATGCTTGTGCTTGGCAGCACTCCATTTAGCAAGAGAGGCGCATGACTGCCAAGGGTGACTTATCTATGGGGCTCTTCCCTTCTCTTGAAGTCTCCCCCATTAACAAGCTCTTCTGACCCATATTCCTACATCATCATGTCCTCTTTCTCTCCAAAAAAACTTCTTTACCGACTCTCATGTATTTAAACACTTGGCATTCCCTTGCCAGATTGTATCTTCCAGATCCCTCCTTTGACTTACAGTGCAGATGGTAATGGTCACATATCTGCAAGAGTTACATTCATAGTACATTCTATTTATCAGCCTTCCTTATTATTACCTGTCAGAAGAAATTCTCTTACCTTTGTCTTTGGCTAAATTAATGAGCTACCTGCTAGCACCCTCTCCTGGCTCAGGTGTATTCTATAGCACTAAATGCAGATGGATAGGTAAACAAATTTGTTCATATCAGCAGATATTCTTGGTGAGAAAAATAGGTGCCCTGTCACCACCTAGAAGTGGGGTTCTGAATGGAACACTTGGAGGTCCCTTCAGTTCCTCTGGGCCTGCCTCTCTACTTCCCTCCAGATTTACAATAGTAAAAACATAAGATTTTATGTTAGAAACTGGAATCTAGAATTTTTTTTTTAAAGAAAATCTTTCAGCAACAGATTGTTACATAGCAAAAAGCTCTGTTCTTCTGAAATGGAAACTCTATTGCGTAGAATTGAGAAGACTCCTATTGATTTTACAAGAAGAGATTTGATTGAGTCAGGAAGGTAACCCTGGGCCCACAGTTGGCAATAAAAATACCAGTGGGGACCCCTTCCATGCTCTCTGAAAGGATAACTTCTATGAATGGGGCCATCAGGAGTCTCAGGTTTAGCTATTCACAGAAAAAAAATGTGATTAACTAACTAGCTTTATATTCCTTTCTACTTAATAACCATATAAAAACTCAGATGCAAACACGGAAAATAGAAAATGAGGTCATTTGTTTCACCAAGACATTAAGGGTCCTGATTGGCAGTTCAATGGAAGTAACTTTAGTTGACTTCTGGGGAGGATAGACGATGCTTTGGGGACAGAATCTTGGTCTATTTATTGACATGTGGTCCCCTCTTAGCCATAGAAGGTGTCCCAGAGCTTGTAATTGTCCCCGTGTATTTTCCTCTATTGAACAAATAAAAAGAGTAGGGGAATTTAATTCTTTTCTCTAGGTGTCCACTGGTCAATTCTGAATTCAGTGGAGTGGGAGAGAAGTGGTAGGGCGAGTTGGATGTCACACCCATGCGATGGTATTCCATGTGTCACCACAAAATGCCCCAACGTGCACAGTGAGACTCCTTAGAGGGCAGAGAGGCTCCATTGGCATCTGCCTCCCTCTTCCTCTTACTCCTCCAGTTACAGGGCTTTGTCCTTTTAACTTCTCTCCATCTGCAAATTCAGGGGTGGCCATGACTTCCTCAGCAGCTAACAAGAACAGAGTCATCCTGGACTCAGGAGTGGACTGCAAGTGATGCATCTCCACCCCGACCCATTCAGCTGCTGTGTAGGAAGAAATAATAATCTTTAGTTCAGATAGGTTAAGAAGGCAGGAAGGACCTTGAAATGAGGGGTCTGGTGGTCTTCTACTCTGTTTTATATCTTGTTTTAATATCTTTTTAAAAATCAGACATCTGTCTTTCACTGTGGGGATTAATCTCCTACTCAATCTTCATTCATCTATTGACACAATACCTATTTCTCAACAGGAGCCCAAGGTTTGGCCCTATTATTTAGGACTACCTGCTGCTTCTAAACTTCAAATGGCATTACAAAGTTCTCTGTATCTTGATTTTGGGATGCGTCAGGCCTGAGTGCCCCTCCCAATCCTATAGTTTTCTTCCTCTGACAGCAAGCAGGATGAAGGGCTATATCCCTACCAAAAAAAAAAAAAAAAGAGTTTAGAAGATCTTGAATTATGTGTTCATAAAGAACCTCTGAAATTTTAAGTGTTTTCTTTTTTTCCCCTTAGCAAAAATACAGAGAAGACTATGAAAAGAATGTCAAAGGCAAATGGAGTGAGACACCTTGCTTTGAAATTGCAACTGCCAGAATGAATGCCGATAACCTCAGCACAGTAAGTAGGAACAGAAGGCTAGGTTTCTTAGCAGGGGACCCTCTTTCTGCATGACTTCTAGCCATCTACCACATCTCAAGTAGTGCCAGAGCCCTGGAAGTCCCTCTTTTTAGGGACAAGAGGTGATGCAGAGTTCCTATTTTAAAAGAAACCCCACGAACTCTTTCCTTTTAAAAATTTATTTTGAACAAATGCCCTTATTTTTACCTCAATTTTCACAGGAACAAGATGGTGAGACCCTCTTACTGATTGCAAAGTGCAGTTGGTATAAGTTAAAGGGGCTCTTTTGTGTTTATTCTATATGAATCCCACCATTATATGCTATTATATTGCACCAATAAAAATACGGAAAAAAATGAATTTATTCTTTGCATGGGGCACCAAACTACCTTTGTAAAATTGATTACTTTCTTTTTATGGGAAGTTGGAAATTTAATTGTTCTTTTTCTTCACTCTGCTTCTTGCTTTCAAGAAGCACTTTCTTAGTAGCCAGAACAGGCCTTTCTAATTATTTTTCCAGCTTATTCTGATTGTTCTAAATCTCCATTAAGTTGCTGATCATTTTTGCAAGGGCACCACATTCTCTGATTGTAATCTGACCTCTTAAACCAAGGGGTGTTTGGCTTTGGATGACTTCAAATGCCCTGTGTCCTCCCTCTCATGTGAACTCTTGCACGGTTTGTTCTCCAGTATGTTTATTGTTTTACAGAGGAAATATCAGGAAGATTTTGAGAACCTCAAAGACCAGATCTACTTTATGCAGACCGAAACACCAGAGTATAAAGTGAATAAACAAGCTGGGTTGGCAGCTAGCAAGGTATGAGGGATTGTCCTGTTGATCTTGATGGTTTTAGTGGGGTAAATTTCTAACTCTGCTCTTACACATAATGAAAAAGGAAGGGTGGGTTTTGGAGGGAACTATCAAGGTTGAGACCAGTGAATTTCAGGCATTTGAAGAGCAGAATAAAAACAATAATACATCAGCAAAAGGAGGTAAGTGCAGAGATGGGAAAGAGCCGTATACGCTGAGGAGCAGGTGAAGTGGGAAGGGAGTCATCAAGAGTGTCAGATGTTTCTGAAGTAGGTTTGCTGACACCTGGGTGGCAATCTGCAGAACAATTTGGTCAAATCTACTTGGAGAGGGTCCATGAGTGAATAAGAAGGAAAAAATTGAAGTGATGAGTATATTCAACTCTTTCAAATCATTTTCCTGGTGGGGAGGGAAGAAAGAAAATGGGGAAGAAGCTGATGGAAAAGTGGATGAAGAAGGATTTTGTAAGATAGGAGGAAAAAAGAAACCCACCATGTCTCTATGATGAAAACCTTCAGTAGACAGGGGACATGGGTTGATGTTGGAAGACGGAGAATGGCTGGAGTGGCATCCATGATAGGTGAAAGGGGACGTGATCTGGTGCTTAAGAGGAGGGATGGCTGTGTCACAAGCCCTGACAATCCACCCACATAACAGAGAAGTCTTTGTATTCCAGAAGCAGATAGGGGAGAGTGGGATTTGTGAATTTGCTCTCTGGTCATTTCCATTTTTCAAGAATATATATAATTCCATAAGGCAGAAAGGCTGTGTCTTCTACGCCAGTGGAGTCCCCTTGTGATACTGTAGGCTACAGGATTAGTGCATCTGAGTTTCAGCCGTGTGTCTCTTGCCTTACAATACTAAGCTGATCCATTTTGTTTTCTGATATTCTTCACTTGTTGGTCATTTATTTAGGATTCTTTAAACTTCTATGATTATCCCAAATGAAAGAATGATTTAGACTAGGGATCATGCTCAGAACCAGAATCTTGTTCTACCCCCCACTGATGTGCTCCTGGTGGGGCTTGAGGCTCTCCTCCCACCCCACCACCAACTTACTGCTTCTGCCAGGGCTGAAATGAAAAGTGCAAGTTGGGAAGGACAAAATGACAGGGTGAGGTTGCCACTATTCTTCCCACCACAGCTCTTTCCTCGTCTTCCTGCTTGTGCATTAAATATGTGCTGCTCAACACACAGTCGCAGGTGAGGCTTGAAAGAAGAGGGTGATGATGCTTCTAGCTGAGTTTCTTTAAAACTGTGTTGACAGAGAGGCAGCTGGAGGGTAAGAGCTGAGTGAAGGTTCTACAGCAGCAGGCATCTGGGACCCGATGTGCTGTCATTATTTGTGTCATTCTCTCCCCCATTATTTATGTATCTTTTTTTCTCTTTGAGGGCTGGGACCATGTGTTATTCTTTCTTGTGTCTGTCTCAGAGCCAGGCACATAATCAACCTCCTATGGATATTTCTGAATAAATAAATGAATGAGAAGAAAAAAGTATCCTGGAAATTTATGCAGTTTCTCTGCCTCTATTATGAGTTACTATGAGTAAATAGTTTGTAAAATGTCAAGCTGCCATTTTTCCAAAAAGAAAATTGATTTGTGGAACTATGTCATAATACCCATGATGGAGACTGGGGACAAGAATAACTAGAGTTACTTTATCACTTTATTCATCCTACAGGTAAAATATAAAGAAGACTATGAAAAGAATAAAGGAAAAGCAGATTATAATGTACTTCCTGCTTCAGAGAACCCACTGCTCAGGCAGCTGAAGGCGGCAGGAAATGCCCTAAGTGATGTAAGTGTACTCTTCTCAAAAAAGTGTCTTATAAACCTTGGCTGCAAGAATGTTGTCTTTTTTCTTTCCATAATGACTAAATATATACATAACTTTACAAATACTTGAAGGTTAGGGAGTAACCATTTCATGGGAACTAGTTATGAATGCCTCTGAGTGGGATAAGGCTCAGTCTCTGCAAGCTTGGGGACTTAGTTCAATGAACAAGGAAATCCTGTTGTGGTTAGAAGCTCCAAGTGGCTGGACCTCTGTGGGCAAAGAACACAAGGAGATGTACAGAGCAGAAGACTTTCAAAGACAGATATTAACCCCAGAAACCATCGTTTGCTGACCACACAGCTTAAAAGATTGCTCCCTGTGTCTCAACAGGAATTTCTATTTTCTACATGTGGAATTAAGAGTCTGACTAAGCCAGCAGATGTAAAGTAAATTAGATAAATAAACCTGACTTTGATATTTAAAGACTAATGACCTAAGACCAATTTGATCCTCCCCCGACCACACTACACACACACTCAGTATGTGATCATTTGAGGTTTTTCTTTATGGTAGATTGTATTAAGCTTTCTCAATAGTTAATCATTTTTATGCATCTCTCTGGGTGGGTTGGTTATCTTTTCTTTACCCTTGAAGGAAGTCAGTGCCATAGGAAATGTGTGCATGAGATTGGGGAGGGGTGGGGTGATGGGCAAGTGAGAGAGTGCAAGTGTCCAAAACGGTTCTGGGAAATCAATACAAAACTTGTGCTTTGAAATGAAGGACATCTTTATCAATCATGTACAATCCCAGGCGCAAATCTGCTTTTGTTGATAAAAGCGGGAATCTAAGCACATTTTAAAAGAATAGAATCATTTTAAATTTTGAAAACCCAACATGAAAAATGTAACAATGATCTGCTTTCACAGCTGTGCATTTAAAACCAATAATTGATTCATTGCTGTTCAAGCTAAAGATAAATCCTAGCAGAGAAGAAGAGTTAGTAATGACTCATTGTTTGGATTCTCATATAGGCCTTATTTTGGGGGGATTTTTTTCCTCCCTTGATACAAGAAGGAAGAGAGATTATGGGTTTCTCAACCTATGTTTACTTCTTCATGAAGGTTTATTAAAAAAGAAAAAAACTTGTTCAAAAGTTCAACACCTCCATGTGTGCCAGGGTATCCTTAGTGAGGAAATTATGTGCATTGAGAGGGACAAAGAATAATCTAGAGATACCTAAGCATCTGAACTAAGGCCTTGGTTAGAGGTGGAATATTGGTTTCTTAATTTTTAAAATGTTAAAGACTTAGGCTTTACAATACTTGCTAATAGAAAAGCCTTGTGATTCATGGCACCCCATGTTTGACTGTCAGCTTTTAAGAGAGTTGACAGGCAATATCTTTTCTTCTTTTGTTTAGTTTTGGAAAATACGAGTGTTCTAATCAGCGTGGGAGTGACAGGAATCTATTTTAACTGATTTTTTTTTTCTTTGACAGAAACTATACAAGGAAAACTATGAAAAGACAAAGGCAAAGAGCATGAATTACTGTGAGACCCCCAAATTCCAGCTTGATACTGTTCTACAGAACTTCAGTAGTGACGTAAGCAATCCTACCCCCGAGGTTAATAAGGACCCATCATTTGATAAATTACTTAATCAATGAACAAATGAAATACATTTTGTCTTTCAGACTAAATATAAAGATTCCTACTTAAAGAATATTTTAGGACACTATGTAGGCAGCTTTGAAGATCCATATCATTCACACTGCATGAAAGTCGCAGCCCAAAACAGTGATGTAAGTCCTGAGACAGTTGTTTGGCTTTCCAAATAGCACATGTTGGGGGGCATGAATACAATGGTTGCATCTTTTTTATCTACTTCTTTTTCTCTTCAAAGAAAAACTACAAAGCAGAATATGAAGAGGACAGAGGAAAAGGCTTCTTCCCCCAGACCATAACTCAGGAATATGAAGCCATCAAGAAACTAGATCAGTGTAAAGATGTAAGTCTGTAGTGTGAACTCGGAATGTTATTGCCCTCCATAGTGTCTAGTGGTCAAGATAAAGTTAAAATGTTGACACTTATGCAAATGTAAGTGAGGAAATTGTAAGAAACCAAAATCTATCCTTGTAATAGAGTAGCTATTTTCTTCCTTTGGCATTCCCACATTTCAAGAGCTAATTCCAGCTCGTTTTTCTTAAATGAGTTATGGGGACTCTGAGGACATGGGAAGGCTTTTCAGATAGCTGTAAGAGCATCCCCCAAACTACAGACTATAAAACTAAAAAAAACTAAAGTTTTCAGTTTTAGTTTTTTAGTCTAGTTAGAACTATAGTCAGTGAATGTTTTATTAGCATTGAGGGGGTAGAGTTCTGCCTGTGATTCAGCCCATGGACCACCTTGGATTTGACAGGTGCTGATAAAACAAATCTCTTTGCTTCCTACAGCACACCTATAAAGTCCATCCAGATAAAACAAAATTCACGCAAGTTACCGACTCTCCAGTTCTGGTACAAGCCCAAGTCAATTCCAAGCAACTGAGCGATGTAAGTTCCTCTAAATAGCTAGGAAATCCACTTATAAGGGAGAGTAGTTTATAATTCTATATGTGAAATTCAGTTTTATTTCTTTATTGAAGGTCTGGTGATAAAACCCAGGGCCTCATTCATGCTAGGCCAGGGTTTTAACATTGAGCTATATACATCCTCAGCCCATAAAATCCAATCTTTTGTCACATTTATAGGAAAGGTTGTGTAAATTTTAACAAGTTTAACTTTTATATATCTGTAATCACCTAAAATATTTTCCTGTTTGATTGTCTTCAATCTTCCTGGGAGAATAATGCTTCTGTGATAGAAACTGATGTACCCCCTTAAAGCATGGAAAATATGAGTCCTGGAATCAGATTAAACTTCCAGCTCTGTCACTTATGACCAGGTGGCCATGTTCTTTAACATCTCTGTGCTTCATATGTCCCTTGTATAATTTATGGCTGTTGTGGAAATCAAGTGAAAGGAGAAGTGTGAATAGCATTCAAGGTGGCCCTGACCAGGTATTCAACATATGGGATTTCTCTCTCCCAAATAAGTTTCTGGGAAATGGGAGTCTTTGAGACAATTTTTTTTTTCATTTAAGCTCTGAGTATGAGTTTCCAAACTTGTGTTAAAGGATAAAAATACAAGTGATCTCAGCAGATTCATAGTCAGAAATGAAGGCTCCTGTGGGAGCATCAGCAGCACTGATGGACGTGAGGTGACACGCAGGGATGCTTCTCTAGAAGTGAAGCATTGATAATGAAAGGAAGATGGACTCTGTGTGTCTCAGGGCCTAGCGGGCCCACTGTGGTGTGCACAGGGGAGGGGTGGGGTGTGGGAAATCCACTTCATTCCATGAGGGTCTTGCCATGGTGACTCTTGTGGTGTCAGCTGTCAAAGGTCCAGCACATGGGCTCAACAAAGCAGAGTGGCTAGTGGAGCTCTGGATCTCTCTTTGATCTTAACAACTTTGTTCCTACACAAAATGTTCCATGCAAGAGAAGTTTTTTAATTTTGCAGAAATTCTTCTCCTGAACTAATTGGTTCTCTTCTACCCCTGCTCCACCCAACACCCCTCTCTCTTTTAGCTAAATTACAAAGCTAAACATGAAAGTGAGAAGTTCAAGTGCCACATACCCCCTGATACTCCTGCCTTTATCCAGCACAGAGTCAACGCTTACAACCTGAGTGATGTAAGTCCCATTCCCACTGTACCATGTAGGGTACTGACAACCAGTGCTTTTATCTTTGAATTGCTTCACTGCAGTTTAACACAGTCTTCAATGTTAAAGATGGAAGAACTGTTAACATTTACATCATGTTGATATGTCTGCCAAGGTGACTATGAGAGTTCACCTTGTAAGATGTGTATAGCCATCTTATAAGTAGCTTCATTCAGTTAGGGAATCTTAATATCTTTTAACCAACCCTAAAACTACCACCTCTCAAGTATGCTTAATTGCAAATCTAGGTATTAGATCTTTTCACTGTATTTTCATATATGTTATGCCACAATTAATTTTTTCAGAACCTGACATTTTAGATATAATTTCATTTCCATTTATTCCCCAGGCCTATGATGTCCTTATTTTACACAAATTATATTTATTTCTCCATCTAAAAGAACTTGCACTAATGAGAATACAGAGTAGTTAAAGGGCAGAAGGCCAGGTATCTATTGCCGTCTTTCATTTTCTGAGCTTAATTTTGAGGAAAAGTCAAATAACCTTGAGGATCTCAATTTCTTCAATTCTATAAATGAATTCTAAGATCATCTGGCATCAATGAGTACAATAATGATTCATGAAATAACCTTTGCAAAGGATTTAGAGATCAAATGAAAGTGATGCCCTTATACCATAGAAAGTAAGTTAACTGTAGAATATTTGTGTGCCACTCTATAAAACATTCAGTGTTTAGAAATCAAATATTAGTATGAAAACTAGAATTAATTTAATGAAAGATTCTAAGGGAAAGCAGAGAAGCCTGATCTTGGAGAATTACAAATTCTAGCTTCAGAATTACCTGAAGTATGCATGATTTCCTCAACACTGCCCAGAGTCTGTCTGTTTGATATTTAGAAGAGGTAATAGTTACCCTTTAGCCTTTCGGTGTAACGATACACTTATCACTTTTGTTCCTGTTCCTTTGCTGAAATTTTCCTGTCCAGAATGTTTACAAGCAAGACTGGGAGAAGAGCAAAGCTAAGAAGTTTGAAATTAAAGTGGATGCCATCCCTCTGCTGGCAGCCAAAGCCAACAGCAGGATTGCCAGCGACGTGAGTATGGCCCTTCCATCTGGGCAGGTGGCCCCAGGCTGTGTCCTGGTGAGTGGGCTCCAGCAGGTGGGATGTCTTTGCAGGTGATGTACAAGAAAGACTATGAGAAGAGCAGAGGGAAAATGATTGGAGCCCTCAGCATTAACGACGATCCCAAGATGCTGCACTCCTTGAAGACGGCCAAAAACCAGAGTGATGTGAGTTTCTTTGTAAATCACTCTTACTTTCAGATTTGGCCACACTGATGTTTAATATAACCTTCAGTTGTCTATTAGTTAGCCTAACTGATATCTCAGGTGCATGATGACAAATCAAATGTGAAAGGCCCGATGATTAAGAAAGATGAACTTTCTCATTTTTACTGATGTCTCTGTACTTTGAGATGACGCTAAGTGTTACAAAGGTCCCTTAGTGTCCTGTGTCTCATTAGGAGGAAAAATGTACTAGCTATATTATTTTCTTTATTGTTTTTCCTAGAAATGGGCTCCGTATCTTAGTATGTATAAATCTATGTAGCCTATGGTATTCGTGTATTCATTCAGTGCCCTGAGCTGATTAAAGTTGTTTGCAAAGACATAGGCAGGAAAATAAAAAGCAAGACGTGAGAAAATCAATTCACAGACAAAAAGCAGGAAAAACTAGATAGAACATAAACTCAAAAACAAAGTATTTTACTTTAGGAATTTTATAAAGTATCGATCTCATTGTAAAAACTTTAAAACACTTGCTAAAAATAAAACCTTTACCAAAATTGTTTTTCTAATTTCTATTAAGGAAATAATATCCCCTAACTTTCATATCATTTACAAGTATTCTTATCTTTATTGAATATATTTTTTGATTTCTATATGAGAGAATTAAATTACAACTAGAAGAAAGATGATACATACATTAAAAACAGAAGTCATCTTTTCATGTTTTGCTATTACAAAAAAAAATGTTAGAACTTAATGATAAAGCCAACTTCTGGGAGTGTAATAAACTGTGTTTTTACCAAGTGCTAAACTGATGCCTCTTCTAGACTATGCCCAAGTATCTAAGGTCCACCTTATACTGTTACACCTCATTTTGCATCTAAAAAAAATCATTTTTCTCCCAAAACATTCAAATGGAATGAATTATTTTAGTACAGTAACTTTCCTGAATAATAGTATTGATGTGCTATAATTTATTCAGTCTGAGAAATATTGGGACAAATAATGTAAATACATTTATGGTTTTTAGCAGATGAGATTATACAAGACATGAGCCTCAAGCATGGATGGATATCCTGCTTTTCAGCTTAGTGGAAAATACATGTGGAGAAAATACATTGGTGAAAGGGAAGCAATGGCATGCCAGGCTTTTATTCCATGAGATGAATTTTTCTTTGTTTAATTTTCTTTTCCCTTTGACAGAGATTATACAAGGAAAACTATGAGAAGACAAAAGCAAAGAGCATGAATTACTGCGAGACCCCTAAATATCAACTTGATACACTGTTGAAGAACTTCAGCGAGGTTTGAGTGGCCCTGGTTATTACCTCTGGGGTGGGAAGGCTTTCCTCTTGTTTGACAGATGACTATTAATATGAGTTGTGCACATTTTCTTTTTCAGGCTAAATATAAAGATTCATATGTAAAGAATATTTTGGGACATTATGTAGGCAGCTTTGAAGACCCATATCACACACACTGCATGAAAGTTTCTGCTCAAAATAGTGACGTAAGTTTGAAGACAATTATTCACGCCTCACAGAGACATTGTTTGGAACAATAGCAATCCTGATCTATTTTTATTTTTTCTCATTATAGAAAAGTTACAAAGCAGAATATGAAGAAGATAAAGGGAAATGCTATTTCCCTCAGACAATAACACAAGAATACGAAGCAATTAAGAAGCTGGACCAGTGTAAAGACGTACGTCAGCTGCCCTGGATTCTTGAAATTGGGTTTAGGGTTCTTGTGACATCTAGTGGTAAATTTAGCAGGAATTTAAATACTAACATCTAGTGGTTAGCCAGAGACATTAAATTTAAAATTTTGCTTTTTGGGTAGAATCAGGAAACACAGAAATTACTACAAAGAAGTCATTTCATTATGAAGTAATTTTAGGTTTTATAGAGCTTTACTGTCCTTAGTTTATATGTATGCAAATTCAGGGCAAAAGGAGGACACACAGGTTGGAGAGAGGTTTGGTATTCGCCATTCCACAAATTTACAAAAGGGGCTGGCAGGTGCCAGGCACTGTCCTTGGTGCTGGGAAAGGATAGAGAACACAGTGAGATGCCTCTCCTGGAGCTTCCAGGGAGGAAGAGACAGATGATAAACAAAGGAAGAGAGCTCAGAAGCAAGAAAGATACCAAAAAATGATGAGAAAATGAGGGATTAAAACAGATGCTGTTGAAAGAGTGGTTCAGTGCCTTGAATTACAAGGTCAAAGAAGGTCTGAGACAGACTGTACAACCACACCAAAATGAGCGGTAGAGAAGCAGGAAGAACAGCCTGAAAGGATGAGGTTACTGTGATACTGGGGAGGGAAGAGTAGCAAGAGGTAAAACGGCAGGAGGTGAAGGAGGGTGGATCCTGCAGGGTTCCTCCACCATGGTTCAGTTTAGATTGCAAACGAAATGCAATGGAGAGCCACTGCAGTGCTTCAGCACTGGAAGATGAGTGACTGGGATGTAGCAGAAAGACAAGATAACTGCAGGAGGAGAGAGGAGGAAGAGCAAAAAAGGAGTTAAGAATGTTATCAATCAGGTTTTCAAGAATAAAACAACTTTTGGCTAGAGCCTTTTCATGCTTTAGTGTGTATATGAACAAGAATATGAAGATATAGCATAAAATTTCATTGAAGGATATCTTCTTTTCTAGCATACCTATAAAATTCATCCGGATAAGACTAAATTCACGGCGGTCACTGATACTCCTGTACTACTGCAAGCCCAGCTCAACACCAAGCAGCTCAGTGATGTAAGTGCCTGGCTGGTGCAAGTGTGGGCGACCCAGAGTGCTTGGCTTATTTAAAATGTCAGCATTTACAAGCTTATTCTTCATGGACTCATCTACCATCCCAATAATGTTATTTTTGGTTGAATAAAATGCAAATAAAGCTCCTAGATTGAAATGGGACTTAAGGAAAACCATGTTAGACAATAAAAGTAGCTCACATTTCTTCAATACCTCATTGATTTTTGCTAGAAGTACCAGACTTACTCATTAGGGTCTATCATAAGCACACTAAAACTTCATGCCATCTTTTTAAATGAAGCACCAACAAATGCATTTATTGGGGTAGGTAACAAGGCAAACATTCATATTCTTGAGTTTGCTAACAAAGATTTACAAAAAGAAAGCACACTAACAACAACGACTTCAGGCAATGATAAGGAACTAGTAGACAATTATCCTTCGGAATTAAAATCGAATGGCGTTGGAGAGTGGATGGGCATTTCAACCTTTTAGTTAGGAAAAGTGGAAGGCAGGAATGGCCCAAGCATGCTGGAATCAGGAAGAACAACATGCTTCCAAAACATGCACATTCTTGTGATTACACAGTGTCCCTGTTAATGTGTAGATTCTGAATCACTAAGTCTGGGGTAACCTCATGCTCTGAGTCTGTAAGAGTTGTTAGGTGCTGCTGTTGCTGCTGCTGCTGCTGTTGTGATTGCTAGATACACTGTAAATAGCAAGGTGCTAATGTGCTAAGTTCTAAAGTCAGGGAAAGATATAGTTCACCCAACTAGAAAATGTGTTTTAGTCACATAAGTTGGCTCCCATTCAATCGGTAAAGACAATAGCATTGGTATCACTTAAAAGTCTTATCAGTTCATATGCAACTTTCCCTAGCACGTTAACATTTTGGGGCCCAATAAAGAACAGCTGAATACTAACCATATTGCCCAGGCTGGACTCAGCAAACTACAGAAGAATGTGGGGCTGTACAGTTGTCTAGTTACAGTGTTCTTCTTGTTGGCCCAATTAGGCCACAGGCTCTGTCTTAGAGGTACTTAATGCACAGTTCTCAGTCTTGTGCATTTTGCTTTTAGCCCTAAAATTCAACAGCCTCATTCCTTCTTTATACCTCTACCTTATATCACCTTCTTAAAAATTTAAAGTCCCAAGTTTAATATTTTAATGAGAATTTATCTTTTTAGCCTAATATTTTACTTAGAGTTATTGGTGGCCTTTGTTACTATTCTGATTGCAGAATTTCATAGGTTTTGGGTTTTCAGGCCCACTAGGCACAGCCTAGTGGTGTTGATCAGATTTGCTCCCCATGTATATAGTCTAACAGTAATTACAAAATGGTGCCCCAAAGTCTGGTTATACCACCATCCCTGAAAGAGAAAATGAGAATTCAAATTCTGTGCTAGATTTTGACAGGATTGAATTCTGTTAAGAGTTATTTTTCTTTAAAAAGAAAGAAAGAAAGAAAGAAGAGGGCCATCAAAAACTTTGGTATATATATATTGCCCTACATAAATTGAAGGAAATTGCTACCTTGCACTGTTTGGATATCTGTCTTAATCTATTTTCTGTTGCTATAACAACATACCTGAGATCAAGTAATTTATAAAGAATACAGGTTTATAAATAAACCTCTCATATTTCTGGAACCTGGGAAGTCCAAGAATGTGGTGCCAGCATCTGGTGAGGCTTTCTTGCTGCATTATAATGTTATAGCAAGACAGATCTAGCCACCCAGAGCTCACTTTTATAACAAAACCACACCTGTGATAGCCCTTTTATCCTTTAATCCATGAGTGGATGAATGCATCCATCAGGGCAGAGCACTCATGATCCAGCCATCTCCCAGAGGTCTCACCTCTCAAATACTAATAATGTATGACTTTGTGATTTAACTTTGCAACACATAAAACTTGGGGATACATTCAGCCCATACTAATATCCTTTACTGTTTTTCAGCTGAATTACAAAGCCAAACACGAAGGCGAAAAGTTCAAGTGCAATGTGCCAGCAGATGCCCCAGAATTTATCCAACACAGAGTCAATGCCTACAACCTGAGTGACGTAAGTACTGAAGCCTCAGAAGCCTGTATGAAGAGAGGAAATGTCACAGGTGTTCATTTAAAAAGACAAAATTAGGAATTATGCATACACACAACTGTTGAGATTGATACCACAGTGCAAGTGGAACTTGTAAGGCTCAAAGCATTGAAGACCCTTACTTCGCTTTCAGATTTTGTTTTCCAAGGCCTCTGTAATTATCGGAAGTATTCTCATTTATCCCTCTGCTAACCCCAGTAGTTTTATAAGGTATCTCTGATGTAAATATCCCATTTCACCTTTTACAAATGGTCATCATTTTGCATTATCCATTATACATCAGGATAGCAGTCTTTAGAAAGTCCTCAGAAGCCAAGTGCAGTGGTGCATGTCTGTAATCCCAGTGGCTCAGGAGGCTGATGAAGGAAGATCAGGAGTTCAAAGCTAATCTTAGCAGCACAGCGTATGGAGGCCTCAAGCAACTCAATGAGACCCTATCTCTAAATAAAATATAAAAAAGGGCTGGGGATGTGGCTCAGTGGCTATGTGCCCCTGAGTTCAATCTCCATACCAAAAAGAAAAGAGAGTTTCCAGAACATTAAAGAGTGTTCTGGTACTTAACTTAGTGATAAGGAGGAAGAAACTAGATGATAAGTAAATCAATACTACCATTTGGTAAATAAAGTATTTCTAGGTAAAATAAGCCTACATAGGCAAATTACTAATTTTTACAAAAATTTTTACTGGATTAATCTGTGTTCAATGTTGTTTTTATCATTTTCTGCTGAAATTTTCCTGTACAGAATGTTTACAAGCAAGACTGGGAGAAGAGCAAAGCTAAGAAGTTTGAAATTAAAGTGGATGCCATCCCTCTGCTGGCAGCCAAAGCCAACAGCAGGATTGCCAGCGACGTGAGTATGGCCCTTCCATCTGGGCAGGTGGCCCCAGGCTGTGTCCTGGTGAGTGGGCTCCAGCAGGTGGGATGTCTTTGCAGGTGATGTACAAGAAAGACTATGAGAAGAGCAGAGGGAAAATGATTGGAGCCCTCAGCATTAACGACGATCCCAAGATGCTGCACTCCTTGAAGACGGCCAAAAACCAGAGTGATGTGAGTGTCCGCTCATCTTTAGGGGGGCTTCCTTGTGAGCATGCTGGAGGGAGTGATGTGAAAAAGCACCTTATGCCCTTCGCGCCCTCGCATTCACATCTACACACCAACTCATCAGTTTACACTGATGAGAACTGGAGGAGGAGGAGTCCCCAAACTCTTGCACCTCTCACCATTGAGGACAGAAACCACTGCTGGGTGCTTGGTGTCCTTTTCATTTTGAAAAATATATTCAATAATAGCAATAGATTATCAATTGCCGTTCTCCAAGCCCCTTGGAAAACATCAATAGATATTTTCATCTAGGTGTAAAATAACTTTTGAAATGATGATTTTAAAACTACTTTGGAAAAAAAAAGTCATGAATCACAAATACAAAATCTAAATATAGGGAGCTGGGGTTATGGCTCAGTGGTAGAGCACTCTCCTAGCATGACATGGAAATAGATAAATAAAATAAAGATATTGTATCTATCTACAACTGAAAATATTTTTTAAAAAAATCTAAATATAGCTATTAATGCTTTTTATTGACTTCAGTAATTAGTACGGCCTAGGTAAAAGGAAAACACTCCATTGATTATTGGCTCCTTGAGAATATTATAAAAAATTTGAGCCACTTCTCTAGAAAAATGAACATTTTTTTTTTTCATTCCTCTTGCCTGAATTTAAGGGATCTTGTAGATACCCTTAAGAGCACCTATGGGGCAATCTATCATTTCCTGGTTAAGTTTTTACTCTACAGGGGAAAACATTTGCTATTGCAAATTACAGTATATATTGTGTTTTTAAAATGTTTAGAGTAATAATGATATCCAACAAAACTTGCAAATAATCATTTTTTATTACAAAGGAAGATGTTCGTATCGTGTCCTTTAATGTTAATGTTTGGTACGTTCCTTCTTTATTATTATGTCAGTGCTCACATACCTAATGCTACCTGTTCACCAGTTCCTCATACCCTCTCAAGAAGGTTATAGCTCCCCATCAACACCATATGTGTCTTTATCTTTTGTTTTTAACCCTATCACTCAATGTATTAGAACACTAGGCACAAAATATATCAATAAATACTTGTTAATTGATTTATATTGGCAACTGAAAGACATAATCTACAAGTCATTTTCTCATAACATCCAGTCTGTATTTTGACAGATTACACATACACCTTGCTGTCATACATACCTAAAAATAACAGATCAAAAAAGCCTATTTGATAAAAGCAACAACAATAAAAAGTATCCACACTAAATGCTAAACTGCAGGTATTGAAAAGCCATTTGGATCTTTGACAACATTTTCTATGCACGGATACATGTCTGTTTTATGAATACGAACCAAAAAGTAAAAATCACATCTACATACCAACTACAGTTGTGACATTGCTTTATCCATTTATTTATTTTTTATGTTTTTGCATACCATAATAAGTTTCCATATTTTCATAAGCCAGGTTTGAGATTTTACAATTAAGAGCTAAGTGTATTCAGTGAAAATGACAATCCACAAAATATGAGAAGGAAATCAAGTTCCCTTAGCTAAAAGATCGCTCCACTGGTGAAAGAAATTTCCACAGGAGATTGATAATGCACACCTGTACTTACTAGCTCGGCACTGTCTCTGACACTTATGTGACTATAGGGAGATAGGGTGGGTTTATGATATTCCCACAGGCAGTGGGTCAGAATTTTTCTGTTAAGGCAATGGGTGAGAAGATATGATGAATTCGGGACTTTGCCCTAATTAGCACCCTGTCTAATCATTCCAGAAAACCCGCCAAGAAAGGCTGGTGCCTCCTGAGGCCCTACCAGGACATTTGGTTTATGAGAATATTATACATAAGTGCCAAGGCTACTTTAATGGCTCAGTTTCACAAACTTTTCTCCTCTGAGGTCTTATTATGGTTGCAATCTGAAGTGACTTTTAAATTGTTACCAAAATTAAACTTGGTATAAAAAACCAAACCCTTGCTATTCTCAGTGGGACTTATCTATTGTCAAGACTATAACAATCAGGTTGGAAAAAAACTTAGTAACTATCCATTTAAAAATGACTCTAGAAAGTCAATAGTCTTGTTTATGAAGTAAATATCTTATGAAATCAAAGGTTTTAAATGATAGTCATGTGGTTTTCATTAATTAAAAAATGATTCTTGGGACTGGGGTTATAGCTTAGTGGCAGAGCACTTGCCTAGCATGCGTGAGGCACTGGGTTTGATCCTCAGCACCATATAAAAATAAACAAATAAAATAAAGGCATTCTGTCTATCTACAACTACAATAAAAATGTTTAAAAATGATTCTTGATTACAAAATGCTTCAAAGGCTAGATTGCATGAATAGAAAGAATGCTTACTAGTAGTCCTTGGGAAAACCTATTTTTAAATAATGCTGGCTTAAGCAGAAGCTGTAGCCCTTGCTGATGTCTCTTGTGAGTCTGGTAGCTGTTTTTTTTTTATCTAAAAATCTTTAGAAAGATCCATCCCTGTGTGCTTTTTCTGGGGCATTTTAATGATGGTTGACATAGAAGCAAATTTAGGGGCTTTAGTCACTACTCAGATGTTTGTACCCATTTGTCTAAATTCCATTTTCTGTACATTCTTGGAAATCCACTGAGGATGTGTGGTAATAAATGATCATCTCCATTTTGCAGCGTGAATATCGTAAGGACTATGAGAAGTCAAAAACTGTCTACACGACACCTCTTGATATGCTCCAAGTCACTCAAGCTAAGAAATCTCAGGCAATCGCCAGTGACGCAGACTATAAGCACATCTTACACAACTACAGCTACCCACCCGACAGCATCAACGTGGACCTTGCCAAGAAGGCCTACGCGCTACAGAGCGATGTGAGTGAATGGCCTTTCTCTATTCGCTCTTTGGAAGGTAGACACCAAAAAGGATTCCTACATCGAGTGATGCTTGGGTACTTCCCAGAGGCATCTGTGTTGTCCTCCGTGTGTGAGCAAATAGGTAATGGAAGTTGCCCAAGTGGTTCTACAGGAACACACCTCCCTTTAGGGTTAGGGACCCTTGGTCCGGCATGCACTCCACTACTATTTCCCTTTAGGAAAGTTGTCAATCTTGCTGAGTCTGTACTCCTCCTCTGGTTAATTGGAATAAAACAAAAACATAGTTTGGAAGAATTAAATGGATGCCAAATACTTAGCATGGTATCAAAGCCTTGGTAAGCTCTCAAGAAACATGATTATCATAATTGTCACATTTATCATATGTATATATACATATATATTTTTTTCAGTACTGGGCATTGACCCCAGGGATGCTCTATCATGTAATTACATCTCTAGCCTTTTTTGAGTCACTAGAATTATAGGTGTGCGGCACCCACCATACCTGACTAGATTCATTATTATCAATAATTTACATAATCACTATTTTGTCTGAAAAAATATATCCTTTGCAAAAATCACTTTTTATAATTAAGTTTTTCTGCATAACTAGCCAAATTAATGTAAGCTATAGAATCAAATACTTTATCCTAACAATTACATTTTTTAAAAATGGAGATTACATGTAACATAAAATTGACCATCTTTGCCATTTTTTGGGGTGTGGGGGAGGTACCAGGGATTGAACTCAAGGGCACTCAACAACTGAGCCACATTCCCACCCCTATTTTGTATTTATTTAGAGACAGGGTCTCACTGAGTTGCATAGTGCCTTGCTTTGGCTGAGGCTGGCTTTGAACTCACTATCCTCCTGCCTCAGCTTCCCAAGCTGCTAAGATCCTACGTGGGTGCCACCACACTCGATTTATATATAAAATGAGAAAATATCATAATATATATATATTTTATGAGAAACTATCATACTGTTTTCTCCACTGGCTGTGTAATTTTACCTAACAATCATATTATTGTCTTTTTTGTATTTCTGTAATTTCTCTGTTTCTTCATGACAAATAGATTATAAGCCTGGGCAGAATCCAAATGCTTTCTTCATTTTTAAAATTGTAGTTGCAAGGACCACACTAAAGAATATCAATTTGAATTTTGTGTCTAGAATATAAATTTTCGGTACCATCAAGAGCCAGACAGAGTGAATCTTTATTTTAAAAGTGTCAAGGAACTGTCTCCCAAATAAGACCAATTCCAAACATTAACTGCTTGCTTATGAAAATTAATGAGTTAGACTATGTTAAAGTGTTTCATTGGCCAGTGTAGACATACTCCTAAACTGACCAGTACATACGAAGTATAATATATACAAATGCTTAGGATAAGTAACTACTTGTGGAGAGCGGTGACAGAGAATGGGAGAGCAGTGACTGAGATCAGGGTCAAAGCTGATAAGACTCTTGCACAGAGCCTCTTTGGGCCTGGAGTCACCATAGCAACTAGGCATCCTGTACCCTTGCACAGAAACATTCCCAGGCAGCAGGAGCACCACGGCCCTGAAGTCATCAGAGACCCCCAGTTTCAGTCACTGCTCACCACAACTACTACCAAGTCTTATCTAATTAAAAAATGAGCAAAATTATCACCTTCAATGTGACCATCAGGGCTAATTTGACTCTAGAAACACGCTAGAGTTCCAGGGAGCAGACAGGTGACATCTGATCATCTAAACATTTTTTTTCCATTTATTCTTTGAAACACGGCTTTGAATTGAGCATTTTTCAGGATTAGAATCATAATTCCACAAACTTCTATTAAGTTGGAAATAAGGATAAAATGGTACCTAAGCCAACTAGAAGAAAAGAATAAAAGCCTCAGGGCTGTTAAAATCTCTCACCAAAAAAGTGTCTATGTTAACCTTCCTGTGTGGAGTGAGGGAGCAGGTCAGAGATCCTAACGCATCCTGAGTACCGTGTTAGGTTGGCAGTGAGCAAAGAAAAGTCACTTTCTTCTTGGTGTTTTAGGTGGAATACAAAGCTGACTATAATAGCTGGATGAAAGGCTGCGGCTGGGTGCCTTTCGGGTCCTTGGAAATGGAAAAGGCCAAGCGGGCTTCAGACATCCTTAATGAGGTAAAGTTGCTGGGCTGTTGGGAGAGGTCTGAATGTGTCCTGCTGCAACTTTCAAAGCCATGGAAAGTGCTTCCTTTCTGCCTCATTCTCTGATTATTTTTGCTGAGAAAAACTTACCACATGCATGAGTTAGTTATTCAGGTAGATAAGCATACTTATTTACCAAAATCATTCATACTATTTATAATAGAAATAGTTCTAATAATTTTATTAAGGTATATTTTTTGTACCACAAAAAAATATTTTTAAGCTTATTTACGCATATTCCTTGACAAATTTTTATAAACTCATATATCTGTGCAGTCATCACCACAAATTAATTTTACTTTTTTGAAGGGTGGCGGGGTAGAGAATTAAACTCAGGAGCACTTGACTACTGAGCCACATTCCCAGCCCTATTTTTTGTATGTTATTTAGAGACAGGGTCTCACTGAGTCGCTTAGCGCCTCGATTTTTCTGAGGCTGGCTTTGAACTCACAATCCTCCTGCCTCAGCCTCCGGAGCTGCTGGGATTGCATGTGTGAGCCACTGCACCCAGCCACAAATTAATTTTAAATGCTATCAACACTATAAAAAGTTTCTCAAAATATCCTATGCCCATCTTTAGACCCACAGCTGATCTACTTTCTGTCTCCGTATTTTTAACCATTCTAGAAAATATAATTGGCAATAGCTGAGCTATTTGTCTCCATAGTTTTAACTATTCTAAATTTTTCTTTTTAATATGGATTCTTTTGCTTCTCATGATGGTTTTGAGGTTATTCGCATTTCTGTCTATATTTAAAATCATTCCTTTTTCTTAATTAAGTAGTATTCCTTTGTGTGTATATACCACATGTTGATGAGTTCTTAACCAGATGGTGAATGCGTGGATTATTTCCAGTTTGTGATGATTTTGAATAAAGAAACTGATACATAAATATTCTTTGAAGAATTATACGCCATCTTGTATTCTTGGTGGATCTGAAGTAGCATGCAAGTTATTTTTCAGTCTAGGAAGGAACAGTCTTCAAATTCAGGCTCTTAGTGACATGGTTATTTGTCCCTTCTCTGTCAAGACCAAAAACTGCCACTGTGGGTTGTCAGATGGACATGTCTATCAGGGAGAACAGATTTCATAAAGCACAGAGGTGCTGAGTAACAGCTGTCCTTCAGGCTCAAGTTTTTATTCTTCTTATATTGTGCTTTTGTTTGGTTTTGGCAAAAGCAACTTTGCCAGACTGAGGATATAGCTCAGTTGGTAGAGTGCTTGCCTAGTATGCATAAGGCCCTGGGTTTGATCCCCAGCACCACAAACTAACTAGCTAATTAATTAATTAATTAATTTTAAAAGAATAAAACACAACTTTGCCTACTTGGAATTTTCAAGAAAAAGGTGTTTGGGTTGGTGGTTTTTCAGAAGTCCAAAGTTGAAAAAGATGTCGTTACTATGTATGCAGAAGTGGAGTGTATGAGACACACAAAGGATAAGGACTGGGAAAATAGAGAAGATATGGGAATAAGAGTGGCCAGAAGTTGCCAGTTCCCAATTGGGCTACCTTCCAAAAGTCTCTTTTCTTGGCCTCTTCAGCCCTTCAGTGATAACCTATATTTAAACCAAAGTAAGGCTTGCAAAGCAAGTGTCTGCGGTCTCATTAGTAACCCCAGCTGAGTGACATTCCTAAGAACTTGACAGTGTCATGCAAAGAAACCCAAATCTCCTTGTTTGCTTATCTGTTAATCCTTCAGAAAATTCTGTGATGTTTCTGGACCCTGCATAGCTCCGAGTACCTTTTTTCTTGTCAGGAGCAAGAAATTGAGGGAGCAGTGTGAGTCCAGTTCCTGAGAGTTATATGATCTGTTCTCCCAAACTACCCATAATGAAAATGATTTTTTTAAAACATTGATTTTGTATTGTATTCTTTTTTTTTGTCCAAGCCAATCAACACTCTGATATTTTTACATTTTTTACATTTTTCTCTCCAAAATAAAGTTCAAAGATTCTGAGATGTTAGACTTCAGTGAAAGTAACACAATTTCCTCTTTTTGATTTACCCAACAGAAAAAATATCGCCAACATCCAGACACACTCAAGTTTACCTCAATTGAAGATGCTCCGATTATAGTACAGTCTAAAATAAACCAGGCCCAGAGGAGCGATGTAAGTGTTCATCTATCAATATTTTGATCACTGTTATCTAATACAAATGTGTTTGTATTTCAAATGTACTGACCACCTGCAGCATTACACAATCTAAAGAGCCTTGCTTACATGAGAAACTGCATAGTTTTCCAGCTTTCATTAATAAAGCAGACCTCATTCAGATCTTCAGGGAATTATGTATACAATACTGTACATAATGACTATTGTTTCATCCCTTGGCATTATTCTAAGGGAAAGTATGAGGGACTTCTCTTAATGAACAGAAAGAATAAATATAGGCACCGCATCAAATGGAAGAAGTATGTTTTAAGTCAGATTTAGAATAAAATTCATAGAGACAAAAACATCCCTAAATCCCTTTAGTCACCCATGGAAGTGGCTGGTGTATTTCCCTCTGTTAACCTTTCCTATGTGCAGAAAAGCATCTGCAGTTAACAATTTCATGAGGTCACCTTCCTGGGCTAAGGTCCACGAGGTGCCCCTCTAGGTAGGTCCTGAGATTCTTAATGCATACCAAGGAGTCTTTGCCAAGACTGAAGCAGCACTGAGATAGGACCCTTTGCAACTGCACTTGTGGCCTTGAATGCCTAGAGGTATGTGCAGATGAATATGGACAGTACAGAGAGCCTTTCCTAAAACCACCCCTGTGTAAAATGATCCTGCTGAAATTATTTTCCTATGATCTTAAATGCTTATTTCTCCTAAAGGTTTATTTGATTTATTTATAGACTTTTTTTTTCCCTTCTAGATTGCTTACAAAGCCAAAGGAGAGGAAGTTCTGCACAAATACAACCTGCCAGCTGACCTGCCGCAGTTCATTCAGGCTAAAGTGAATGCCTATAATATCAGCGAGGTGCGCATATAGACTCAGGCTGATGCGTGTCCAATCTCTGCTAACGTGAACCTTGGGGTGAAACTCAAATGATGGTTTTCTTTCAGAACATGTACAAGGCAGACCTGAAGGACTTGAGCAAGAAGGGGTATGACCTGCGAACTGATGCCATTCCCATCAAAGCTGCCAAAGCGGCCAGGCACGCGGCGAGTGACGTAAGTTCAGCTGTGGCCACATGTGTAACTAGAAAACACAGGTAGGGGGCTTAGGGGCCAGATGGGTGGCCAGAAGTCCCTGGCCAGAAGCAAATCTGGCTGAAAACTGTTCAGGAAAGAAAGTTCAGATATGAATGATCTTGGAGGACAGGATTAGGGTAACCTACTGATGAGTTCTCATCAGGGCCCTTCATTTAAGATCATTATCTACATTTCTGCCCAAATTCACATTGCCTCTCTTATGGAAATGAAGAAGCAATTTACCATTTAAGTCATCCTGATGGTAAAATTTTATCTTTAAACTTTCTTAATTTATGTGATTGCCCTCTTTCCCTTTTTCTCTCTTTTTCCTTCATTATGTCTAGAGATTGGTGAATTGGCCTCCAGTTTCATACCCCCTAGGAGTCATTAGTTTCCATGAAAGGAAAGAATTTTAAGGAGCTGAGAGTGTAACTCAGTAGCAGAGCATGTGCTTGGCATCCACAAGTACTGCCAAAATAATAATAATAATTTTCTTTCCCAGATGTGAACTGAAGTCACTTTCGCTCTTTCAGATTTAAATGAAATTGGCTCAAGGCCCCACCTGTTGTCCTATAGGAAGTGGAATCCCCACCCCCACTAATACTACAAACACTGAGGTCTTTGCTTTTGCCATCACCTCTGGCTCCTAGATTACAAAGGATAGTTTTACTTGAGCTCACCTCTGGTAGAGCTACTTCTCCTTCTGTTCTGCATGACTCAG
Organism: Ictidomys tridecemlineatus; assembly: GCF_052094955.1. NCBI lineage: Eukaryota > Metazoa > Chordata > Mammalia > Rodentia > Sciuridae > Ictidomys > Ictidomys tridecemlineatus. Next base: position 122,769,851 of record NC_135483.1, on the reverse strand, counting down.
AGATGGAACAGCCCTTTGGTTTTGATTTCCTTGAAAATGCCAAGCACAACTATGTCCAACCAGACACAACTAGAGATTTGCATTGCACCAATGGAGATACTTTACAATTAAACAACACTATTCTTGTCCTGAGAAACCCCACCACCCAGAATTTCCCACTAACCCTTTCTCTGTGGGTGTTTTCCTCTACCACCCTATGCCCCACAAATATTTCCTCATCTCTGCCTCTGTTCCTCAGGGTCCTCTCCAGTTCTCCCCAGGGATACTCAGTTCACCTCTCTGTATTATTTGGAGCCCATTAACATTCACCACTACTGGCTCATTCTGGGTCTCCCTTTAAGTAATGAGGAACATCAAATTTCTGTTACTAAATTCTGGCTAATCAAACAGCCAGGAACTTGGGGCTTCAACCCAATTGGAAGAGATAGTGAAATGTTTAACTTTCCATTCTTCTCTCCTGATGTCTAAATGGACAGGAACATTATAGAGACTGATCACTGATATGAAATATGGTAGCATCCCCATCCCAACCTCTCTTGGGTGGGCAGAAGCAGCTATGGACACCCAAATGGATTCTAAACATTTTTATATTACCAGGCTACATTTCAAAGTACAGTTGGCTCTTCATCTCTTTGGATTCCATATCCACAGACTCAACCAACTTTGGATTAAAAATATTTTTAAAAAGATAGGCATGGTAGCACATACTTGGAATCCCTGCTACTTTGAAGGCTGAGGCAGGGGGACTGTAAGTTCAAGGCCAAACTGGCAACTTAATGAGACTCTGTCTCAAAATAAAAAACTAAAAGGAGCTGAATGATGTATCTCAGTGGTAGATTGCCTTTGGGTTCAATCCCCAGTGCCGGGGTGGGGGGAATGCATCCATATTAAACATGTAAGGGCCTTTTTCTGATCATTATTTCTTAAATAAATGCTTTTTAAAAAATATTTATTTTTTAGCTTTAGGTAGACACAATATTTTTATTTTACATTTATGTGGTGCTGAGGATTGAACCCAGTGCATGCTAGGCGAGCGCTCTACCACTGAGCCACCCAACACCAGCCCCAATAAATGCTTTTTAAATAGCATTTACATTGTGTTAGGTATTATAAATAATCTAAAGATGATTTAAAGTATAAATGATGGTATCCACAGGTTATATGCAAGTACTGTGCCATTTTATAAAAGGGACTTGATTTTGTCATCTGAGGTTGGGTGGGTAGGATCCTGGAAATAGTTCTCTTGAAGGATAACTATGTGCACACTGACTAGCTAATTGTTTATCAAAGAATAGTAATTTCTGGAAAACTTAATTAACTTGAATCATGACCTCATTGCTCAGTAAAATCTTTTAAGATATGCCCTCCTCTGTGTCCAATAGGTTCAGTACAAAAAAGATTATGAAAAAGCTAAAGGGAAGATGGTCGGCTTCCAAAGTCTCCAAGATGACCCGAAACTGGTTCATTATATGAATGTGGCCAAGATACAGTCCGATCGGGAATATAAAAAAGACTATGAAAAGACGAAGACCAAATACAACACTCCTCACGACATGTTCAATGTCGTGGCAGCCAAGAAAGCTCAGGATGTCATCAGCAATGTCAACTATAAGCATTCTCTCCATCATTACACCTACCTGCCCGACGCCATGGACCTGGAGTTGTCCAAAAACATGATGCAGATCCAGAGTGATGTAAGTGACAGGTGCTCCCACGAGGAAATCCCCCTTAGGTTCTGAGCCTGCTGGGTCCTCACGCCTCTCTTCTCCCATGCTGTAGAACACCTACAAGGAGGACTACAACAACTGGATGAAAGGCATCGGCTGGATACCTATTGGCAGTCTCGACTTAGAAAAAGTTAAAAAGGCTGGAGATGCCCTGAATGAAAAGAAGTACAGGCAACATCCCGACACCCTCAAGTTTACCAGCATCGTGGACTCCCCAGTAATGGTCCAGGCAAAGCAGAACACACAGCAAGTCAGCGATGTGAGTACAAAGAGCCGGCAGAAGATGTGGAGGGGAGAGCTGGCAGCCCGGGGCTTTTATTCCTCTGCACCAGTATCTTTTCATTTTAACTTTATTGTGTATTTAATTTAAAGATAACCTTACAGTTATTTTTAGGTCAGGCACTAAAATTTTCTTTTTTTCTTAAAAATTTATTCCTTTACCTTTCTTTAAACTTTTTTAAAAATCTGCCTTGAAAAGACCTTGTTATTGGGTACATTGGACTTGGTGCAAAAAATTCTAATACTACTCATATATACACACGCAGAATTTAAGCTTAAATCAAAGACATGTTATTGTGACAGATTCATTGATTTTTATTCTATGTTAAATTGTTCATATTTGTTTTTCATATATAAAACATTAATATGGTGAAATACTACAAATGAATGTATGTTTTGCTTCTCAGAGTTCAGCATATGAAAAGAGACACTTAAACTCATGCCTTAGTGGAGATTTGTGTTGTCTGCCTGTCTGTGGGCAATATATATGACCTGGCTAAAGTCAAAATCCTCTAAGGAAAAGTTTGGCATAGAGAAGAGTTAAAAGAATATCAAAAAGCATTCACTCATTAATTCATTTAATGAGTTTTTTTGCACACCTACCAAGTGCTAGAAACTGTATTATGTCCTAGTGGCAGAAAGATAAAATTGATGAAGATTAATTAGTGAGATACAGGAATTAAGGAGGGCTGGGGATGGAGCACAGTAGTAGAGCACATACCTCACATGCACAAGGCCGTGGTGTGATCCCCAGTACTGTCCTCCCCACACCAAAAAAAAAAAAAAAAAAAGAATTAGCAAGAATATAGGACGAGAACATAAGAAAAAAAAAGCATTTATAGAAGCAGGGTTGCCATATGGAGATGAAAACTGTGGGAGAAGCAGCAGTTAAATACAAACAAGCAAAGTGGGGGGTGACTCCTACCAGACATTTCCTGGCAAATGTGGGAAGGACACACTCCTGACAAAAGGAGCCCAGCAAAGACAGGGAGGAAGGAGGGAATCCAGGACAGGAAAGAGCTCGGGACTGCAACCTGATGGTCAGTCTCCTGTGTGCTAATTTGTAGAGGCCGAAAACTATGGGGGAGGTGGAAGATGTTAGAGACTTTTAATCCATGGAGTCCCATCATTAGGTCATGTATAAAATACAAAACTCCAGCAAAAGAAAAAGACACGAGGAGACTGTAAGGGAGAGGAGAGAGATCCGAGACAGACATTTGAATTGGACATCTTGCAAAAAGCAAAGGGAAGACTTCATTGAAAAACTAAGGCAGTAGCAATGATAGTAAAGGAAATGTTTAGAAGGTAGAATCATGAAATTTGGGGAATGTTTAAATAACGTTCCTAAAGGCAGTGAGAAATTAAAGAGAATTCTTGGGTTCCTAAAATAAATGATTTGGTATTTGGACATTGATTTGAAAATCAACCGTGTGTTGTTTTACTTGTGGTATGTTTGCACCATCTATGTAAGATATTTCACATAGTCATCCCTGGGAAGTGGACGTATAAAGAAAATGACAACTGAAAGACAAGATCTATCTACCATTCTGGCTGTCTTTTAGTTTTAGGAAATATTTGTTTGTTTCACTATTACCCAGAGGGTTCAATAAGATCGCAATATCAGATACTTTGATGTTTTTTTTGTGAAAAGTGTATGCAATTTTTACAATGACAAAATAGGATAAGTGTAAAATGATAAACCTTTTGAGAGTACCAGATCCATGTATAAACACCTGCCCATTATGAGAAAAATATTATATGCATTTACTGATAGAATGGGAAAGGCTTTAAGAGAAGTAAAAGACTCAGTTAACTGCTATTTCCTCTCTAGGAATGAAAAACCCTAGAAATAATAAAAACCAAAACTTTTAGAGATATTAACTCCATAGGCAAGAAAATAAAGTCATCTGGCTTTGGTGAATTTTGTTATTCATGTGAAGTTTTCATGTTTGGATTGACTTTCCTGTCATCTCTGGCAGCCAAAGATTTCTATGTACTTAAAAGGTTTTTTGCTCTTTTAACATAAATAATTATTGAATAGTCCTAAAGATAATAAGATTTTTTTATATAAGAAAATGCCTTTGATGATTTTTAACAACACAAATAGGGGAGATTGTGTTAGGATTAACTCCTTTTAAGTGTGCACTTGATGGACCTTTTTCTTTTAGCATGATGTGTAAAGTTTTTTATTTTCATGTCTGTGTATTGCAGATCTTATATAAAGCGAAAGGAGAAGACGTGAAACATAAGTATACTATGAGCCCTGATCTTCCACAGTTCATCCAGGCTAAGTGCAATGCTTACAATATCAGTGATGTAAGTAGAACCTTTAGAGTGTGAAACTCAGAGCTGACAATAAAACAGCAGAATTTTAGAATAAGAGAATGGCTTGATAATTAAGTAGCTCAGTTTCCCACATGGCCCCCAGTAGAGGGAGGATCTATGGGAATGTTCTTTGCCTCTTGAGTTGGCCCTTTTTAAGATAGGAAAACCACAGGACATTGCCTTCTTCTTATGTATTTCCCTAAAATTTCTACTTAGTTTATCTAGTTTTGCTTATGGGGGAGCTTATTACTCTCCATAAAAATGAAAATAAATGAAATCACTATTTTTTTCACAATAACCCAAAAATTTCTAAAGCTGACCACTGGGTCTTCTCTTGGCTTTCCTTTCATAAGACTGAATAGCTTCATTTTCATACCTTACATACCAGGGTTTCCAGAATCTTCATTACTCTCCCCTGGATCTATTCCAGCTTTTCAGGCTCTCTCTTTAGTAAGTGCCAACACTAGCTTTGGGTGAATAAAGTGCAGAGTCCAGGAATGGACTAATTCATGCTAAACACAAAGGGTGACACTTTGCTCCTGTGATTTCCTAGAAGAGGGTGCGCAAGAGGGGACTCCTTTAGCTTACTTCTGGAAAAGAACAAAACAACCCTCATTGTTTAATGCACAGCATGCTGACACCCTTCTTTGCTCTTCCATCCCAGGTCTGTTATAAACGGGACTGGCATGATTTAATAGCCAAAGGCAACAATGTCCTGGCTGATGCTATCCCCATCACTGCAGCCAAGTCATCAAGAAACATCGCCAGCGATGTGAGTAAAAGTCTTAGGTGAAATTTGAGTGATTGCCTTGCTAAGAAGTAATCAGATGTGGGCTTGTTTGAATGGATACCACATTGAAAACAATATGTTGAATTAATGACATTCGCATTCTCCACAAAAGATTGTTTTGAAAACCTGTCACTTTTTCAACATTTTTTGATTCTTTTCGGTTGACCCCACTTGGTAGAGCTGTCATAAATCTGACAGTGGCATTCTCCCCTGATTCATAGCCCAAATTACCTTTGCTGACACATTTCCCTGACAACCCACATTTATTTTCATTGGGAACACCCTGAGTGACACTAACACATTAAATTCAAATGACTGCCTGCATTATAATTACATTTAAAAGATTGAACAGACATTATATAAATGTACATATTTTATAAACCAAAATTTTTTTAAAGCCCACTATTTTAGGATATAATTTTGAGACAGGTAAAATGATGTCCATTTCATCTGTAATTTTTTTTTTAAATATACACTTATTCCCGTCTTTTCTTGGGGGGAGGGTATTGGGGACTGAACTCAAGGTCACTCGGCCACTGAGCCATATCCCCAGCCCTATTTTGTATTTTATTTAGAGACAGGTTCTCACTAAGTTACTTAGTGCTTTAAGTTGCTGCGGCTGGCTTTGAATTCGCGATCCCCCTGCCTCAGGCTCCCGAGCTGCTGGGATTATAGGTGTGCGCCACCACACCTCTCAAAACTTTTGCATGTGTTGCAGGGTTCACTGTCACACACTATTCCGGGGGCTACCATCTTGGTTTAAAAAAGAAAACAACCATGTGTACAGCCCACATAGGAGATGGAGGCATAAGGACACTACATCTTTCCCCGTAGGAACAGTACTGAAAACATCTTCAAGACTTTGCACATAATGCACATTGCTATGAAATACATTTCTAGTTTAAGTCAAATGCAAAATTTTGAAGTATATCTTTTTGTCGGGGGGGGGGCAATTGCCAATGTTCTCACTACATGCCTAGTGATCATTTGATAATCCTTGCTTGCACTTGCTAAACCCTTGTTTAACAATGCATACTTACACTGCAGGAGCTCAGTGTCTGTAGGGTTTAGGTAGATTTGAATTCCCTCACACAAAAATTGAGGTTTTGACCTATTATAGGATAGCTCAATCTACATCCCATTGCTGATCCCAGCAGTGATAAACTTTGAACAGATTCGCTTTTTAGAATAGGTTTTTACTGATGAGAAAAACCGGCAGCAGTTTCTGCCCTTACTGTAGCCCCTTAATTCATTCATAGCTGTTTCATCTCTGAGTTTGGAAGGGGACTGTTTTGATCAGTAGGTAGGCAAAGGCTGCATAGCTAATACTCACATTCATGATGTGAAATCACATATTGAATCAGGAGAATTCACATCCCTGTGAAACCAAGATATATTGGTTTTATATTTAGAAGGTGACATGTTCATTTTAGGTGTGGAAATTGAGTTGTTTTCAACTATGGTTCTACATGCAAATCACCTGTAGGAGTCAAAGCAATGGAAGAGAGCTGGTCTTGAATTTATTATAACACTCTCTTGAAATCCCAGCTGAGTTCTGAAATTTCTGAAGAAGGCAAGGTGTGGTTTGCATTTCTTGATCGCTCTTCCAAAATGTCATGATATTCCCAGTGCCTCTCTGTGTGAATGTAATTGCTGTCCCTTGTGTTCCCAGTGCTTAGGACAGATATTTGTTATCAAACAATTTGCTAACCAAATTCTGCCTCTGCAGTACAAGTACAAAGAAGCTTATGAGAAGTCAAAGGGAAAGCATGTGGGTTTCAGAAGCCTCCAGGATGATCCCAAGCTTGTCCACTATATGAATGTGGCAAAGTTGCAGTCCGACCGTGAATACAAGAAGAACTATGAGAATACCAAAACTAGCTACCACACACCTGGGGACATGGTTAGCATTACAGCTGCAAAGATGGCCCAGGATGTGGTTACCAATGTCAACTACAAACAGCCGTTGCATCATTACACATACCTACCTGATGCCATGAGTCTCGAGCACACTAGGAATGCAAATCAAATTCAGAGCGAAGTAAGTATGTATATCATGACAGACCCAGAGATCCTTGTACTTAGAGGGTGATCATTTTTCTCCATTTTATTAGGCTTCCGATGCAATAAGATATTTTAAAAATGCACTTTAATATAAGCAACATTTGTTTTAAAAAGGCATGGTAGATAAGTTATATTTTTGCTGGCTTTTTGTGCTTATAATCATTGACACTGTCTTTGTTAATTTATGGATGAAAGGTAAGTCTGCCTTCCATTAACTGCATAAGCCACCTTGATTCTCAGCCAGAGGTGCTTCTGTGAGCTTGCTTCTAAGGTGATAGCTGTATAATGCAAAAGAGGAGAATTATTGATGCTTTCTGAATTTAGGAAGGTTTCTTTCTTTCTTTCTTCTTCTTCTTCTTTTTTTTTAACACAAGGTCACATTGTCAACCATGTAAATCCATGTAATGAGTCATCTAAAATGAACTGGGAAGGCTTTGTACTTGCAGCATGATTCATGGAGAGCCGCACAGGGAGGTGTTTAACATTCAGGGCATTTCTTTCTGCAGAAGCCAGATTTCTGTAAGAATTGTCTTCTGTAAAGGGAAGAAATGGAACTCACTTATTGGTGCTGCATAAAAATCTCTCTACCCAGCTAGATCAGGAATAGCTCAGGTAGACAGTGTAGATGAAACTCAAAAGTTTTGGAATCTTCAGTGAAATCTAAAAGAAAGTCCAATTTACTGTCATAAGAGGCAAAATTTTTTTAGCAGTACCCATGGAAATATATGACCTAGATTCCCTTCTGGTGCAGTATAATGCACTCTAACAACAGAACTGCTTTTTCTTCTCAGCAAATTCCAGGTAATAATCCCTGTGACAGATATGGTCAGACACAAGCATACTGAAAAGAATTGCTGTCTATTTTCCTTGGATAGAAATGCAGATCTAAGAAACATCCCTTGAATATTCCTTAGGATGCCTCTTCACATGAGCTTCTTCTTTTACAGAATGTATATAAAGATGAGTACAACAACTTCTTCAAAGGCATTGGATGGATCCCTATTGGCTCTCTGGAGGTTGAGAAGGTCAAGAAAGCAGGCGATGCACTAAATGAGAGGAAGTATAGACAGCACCCAGATACCATCAAGTTCACAAGTGTGCCTGATTCCATGGGCATGGTTTTGGCTCAGCAGAACACAAAGCAGCTAAGTGATGTAAGTGGCTTCCCTTCAAAGGATTTGTTTATGAATAATCCCCTGTGACAGCCACTCCACCATCCTTAATTTAATACATGAGGATGCATCTATGCTAACTAATAAACTACTTTCAGAGGTATAAAACACAGGTAAAAACAGTCAAGGGAAAACCTGTATGTTCCAAATTCATTTTCCAAATGTTAACTGTTTGTGATATTTATAAACAGACCCTCACTCATTATACATGGTAAAATGACATTATTACCATTATCATCTGCTATTCTGAGTTGCAACAGTTCTACCCAGGTACACAGGAAAGAAGCATAATGTCCTAATTCCCTTGCATAACAGCTTCATGCTCTGAGAGGCAATCTTCGGATAAGGCCTCTGGGGAGGGGATAGGCAGTTTATTTGCAGGCATCCTGGGTCTCACTTCAGATTCCAGGACCCTTGCTCTTTCAGTCAGAGGCTAATTATAATGCTTTGGGCTTGAATCATTTAGTAATTTCAGAGTTCTGTTAAAATGCCTACATCAGAAGGAGAGAGGTAAGTAAAAAGCAAAGAAAATGATTTTGTTCTTAGCCCTAGGTTTTGGAAACTGGGGAACATTTTAGTGGACTTGACATCTTAGGGTAGTAGCTGCCCTTGTATTACTGCAGATGTTTAAGGATTGAATTCCATTTCAATGGTCATAAATTGGTGTAGTTTCTTTTGATTTGTTTTGTACTAAGCACGGTGGTGTCACTTCTCATTGAGTTTTTCTAGTTAGCTAGGAACACTATATTCTCACTATATTAAGTCTTCCCTGTCCTAAAAAATGCCATCAGTGTCTGCCTGGTTACTGAAGCCAGAAATGTGGTGGTCACCTGTAAGACCTCCTTGGGAAGCCCCTCATCCTGTATATCTGCTAAGTCAAAGTCCTGAATACCTCACTGGATGCTTGTGCTTGTGCTGCCACCTCCTCCAACTGGCTTCCTTATCTCTCATGTGGATGACTGCAACACCTATAGTCAGGACTATCTGCCTGGTGTTTCAAACAATAGCCAGAGGTCTTATATGTAACACCTCTTAGGAACTGTCCTTGAAACTTAAAACCTAACTCATTAACTTGACTGAAAGTTCTCTCCACTCAAGGGCCTGTCCCACCTGATTAACCCTCTTGGCTGCCCTGGGCACATTCCAGCCCCAGGTCTCAGGCTGCTCTCAGATCTTCAAGGTGTCCAGGCCATTTCCAGCCTGAGGGTCTTGAATGCATTTTTGCCCTTACTCCAAATTTGAGTATAAATGTCCCCTCTGCAGAGCACCTTTATGAACATCCTTGTTCCTCTCCTATAGTTACTCCATTTACGACACATCATAAATTTTAGCTATAGTTTATAGTTCACATGTTTATTATCTATGTCCTCTACTAGACTATAAACTTCAAGAGGTCAGGTCTGCCTTTCTCAGCACTTTAAACACAGAGCTACCACCCTGCCTAGCTACAGTCCAGTGGAACAAGAACACCAATATGTTACCCAAGTCTCTTCCCTGCCAAAGTAAGGCATTACCATGTATGTGGAAATCACAAATGACAGCCTTCTTTTGCAAAGAAGTAAGTGCTTGGTGAAACTCATGTCACATCAGCTGATGACATCTGCACACTTCCTCCTTTGTTTGCAGTTGAACTACAAGGTGGAGGGGGAGAAACTGAAGCACAAGTACACCATTGACCCTGAATTGCCTCAGTTTATTCAAGCCAAGGTCAATGCCCTCAACATGAGTGATGTGAGTATTTGAGTATTTGGCGTGATGCCATATTGCTTATGTGAGCTTCTCCTTCCTGTTCTGGATAACTTTTTCACTGAGTAGTTCAAAGGGAGAAAACTGAGCCCTTTATCATGCAACATGTGACTAAAGGTCACCATAAAATTTTGTTTATTGTGGACTTCTTCAAACTATAGGCTGTGACTCATTGATGGGTGGTAAAATCAGTCTAGGAACTGGTATTTCATTTTGGAGGGAAAAAAGAAACAAAATGAGATAGACAAGATTGTAAAATACAGAAATGCATAGTCAGTAGTAAAGGTTAATATTTCTTAGTATAACTTTTGTTTCAATTATTTATTGAAACTTTCAAGAGTTCAATTTTCTTTCAGAAACTTTGTTTTTTTAAATGTAGCTAGCCTGTCTCTGAGGTAGTCTAGACACACAAATGGTGATGATGTTTAAATTCACTATATGAATTGTTTCTTACTTATTTTTTGTTTCTTTATTTATTTATTATGGTACTAGGGATCAAACTCAGAGCCTCATGAATGCTAGGCAAGCACTATACCACTGAGCTACATCCTCTGCCCTTTTTTAAATTTAATATTGAAACAAGGTCTCACTAAGTTACAATACTCCTGTCTCAGTCTTCCAAGTAGCTGTGATTATAGGTGTTTATCACTGTGCCTGGTTCTCTTTTTTAGAAAAAGAATGTTGGAAAATTCTGATATAAAATTATAATCATGGCTGGGGCTATGTGTAGTTCAATGGCAGAGTGCTTGCTTAGCGTGTGTGAAACACTGGATTCAATCCTTAGCACCACATTAAAAAAAATGAACAAATAAAGGCATGCTGTCCATCTACAGCTATAAAAAAATTTTTTTAATTATAATCAAACCCAGATATAACTGTTCATTTCTTTAGAAGTAGGCTTAATCATTCTTTCTAACATTTTTAGGTTTATCTGGTTTATTTCCAAATATATTTTTTTGGTAATAATTTCCAGATTTTTGGTTCATTTGAAATTTCTTTCCTAATTTTTTAAGTAATATTTAAGCATGAAGGTCAGTTAAAGCTGGGTAGTATTAACATCTGATTTTTTTATTTTAGCATCCATGTCTCTCCATAAGTTTGAAGTGCTTTATTATGAAAACTTTGCCCAAAGTATTACACACTTATTATTATTATGTAAAATATAGAAAATTGTGAAAAAATAAATGAAAATTTTTTGTTATCCTACATTCAAGGAACTATCTTTTTATTCCTTTGTTACTCCAACATATACAGTTTTTAATCAGTTAAGATTATAGCATGTACAGCTTACTGACATTTTAAAAAAGAATCTAATATATATGTAAAACATGAATGAATAAGCCTAACCGAATTCTCTTCATAGAAAGAGATGTGTTATGACATGTTTTATAAGAAATATTTTGGCATCCTCTTTCATTCCTCTTTTTATAATGTCAAATAATAAATAATCTTTCCTATTTTTGAAGGCTCATTATAAAGCAGACTGGAAGAAAACCCTCGCTAAGGGCTATGATTTGAGACCAGATGCTATACCAATTGTTGCTGCAAAGAGTTCAAGAAATATTGCTAGTGATGTAAGTCTAATTTGAAAATAGTTCTCTCTCTCTCTCTCTCTATATATATATATATATACACACACACACACACACACACACACACACACACACACACATGCAAACACACACATACACATATATGTTTTAAAAATCTGTACATTGAAGATGAGACTGTGAATCATATGAGGAAGCAAAGAAATTATAATATACAAATATTTCCTAATATCCTAAATGCCAATGATGTTTTTTATATTGCTTCACATAAGATATCTTTAAAAATTCAACATAACTGTTATCAAGAAAAAAACCTTTTTTTCCACATTGTGAAAAAGTTGAAGCTCTCATTAACATATTATGAACATAAGAACTCCTTTTTATTTGGATCCTGCCCAGAAAAAGTCTTGACCTACCAAAATATCACTAAATTTAAAGAAATTCAAGTATTTTATTAGAATATGCTGTTTTAATTTCTTAATTTCCATAAATAAAAAATCAAGTGAAGTAAAAACCAAGAATTATAAATTAAATAGTAAGATATTAATTAATTACTCTTTACAGATTAAGTTGTATTTTCTCAATGAATTCATATAAATGCCTCAATGGAGTAAAAGTTTGTTCAAGTTGAATAGTTTGTATTAGAGCTTTGCAGAAATTTACTCATGATTACTTTAAGGTAATGGAAATTAATAGAAACAAGATAAGAAATACACATCAAACACTTAACAAACTTTTGAGGAACCTTTAAGCATATTCAGAGAATCTACTGGTGAATAATCTGGATACAAATGAAGTATTCCATTCTCAATTATCCTGTGAACAGGTGCCAAGACCATTCACTAGAAATATTTTGCTAGTTTTTTTTAAATACTAAAATAAATAAATAAATAAGTTTAGATGTTACCTGGATTAAAACTGAACTTGGCTTTTGCTTGTTATGTAAATTCTGTTTCTATCAGACATTAACATCTACTCTATCAAGCTTTGCTTTGCTCTTCTCTTTCAAACAGTGCAAATATAAGGAGGCCTATGAGAAAGCCAAAGGCAAGCAAATTGGGTTTCTCAGTCTTCAAGATGATCCTAAACTGGTTCACTACATGAATGTGGCCAAAATACAGTCCGATCGTGAGTATAAGAAAGGCTACGAAGCCAGCAAGACCAGGTACCACACACCTTTGGATATGTTCAGTGTGACAGCTGCAAAGAAATCCCAGGAGGTTGCTACCAACACCAACTACAAGCAACCCTTCCACAACTACACTCTCCTGCCTGACGCCTTGAATGTGGAACACTCCAGGAATGCCATGCAGATCCAGAGTGACGTAAGTACCAGATGGCAGCAGGGCTCATAGTCCATTTCTAGAGGTGGGAGAGAGGAAGGAAAGCCACGCACTCCATGCTGGGCTCACTGTTCTCCAGGGGCCTCCTGCAGAACTTGAAGTTGTATTTGAACTACATGTAGCTTCGTTGATGTTTTAACATACATATCTGATATATTAAAATAATACTTTTTAAAACTTTAGATGTTTGACCCAACATATGATGCATTTTGTGAAAAAAAATTTTTTAATCCTAAAAGACCATAGGGAGTAAAAATCAGGCATTCTCCCTCCCCTCCACTCTTCTCTCACCGTGTTTCCTGATTCATTAATGAATAAGTCATGCAGACAAAGAAATGCAAGCCCTGGCTTTTTTCTGAAAGGAAAATTTCTATTCTTGTTGTAAAGAATCTATACAAATCTGACTTCACCAATTGGATGAAAGGGATCGGCTGGGTCCCCATAGACTCCCTGGAGGTGGAAAAAGCAAAGAAAGCAGGAGAGATTCTTAGTGAGAAGAAGTATCGACAGCACCCTGAGAAGCTGAAGTTCACGTACTCCATGGACACAATGGAACAGGCACTGAATAAGAGCAACAAACTGACTATGGATAAGGTAAGAACCACCTGCTGGCCCCAGCAGGGAGCCCTCAGGAGCTCCTCCTGTTGAGCCTGGCTATGCCCCTGCAAGCTACTTCAGCACCTTCATCTTTCTGGTGGTTCTGGTGGTGCTGATAGGGGATTCCATAGCTTTCATCATGTCCAGGGAGCCTTCTTATTGACCTCAGGCCATCTCTCGCCATCATGTTGCAGAGGCAACAGAACTAAAGAGCTCCATAGAGTTGTGAGGTGGGGGCAGGATGGCATTTGCTTCTCCAGTGGAAGAGGGCTCCCCTGGTTTGATGGTTATATTTCTTATATATCCATTTTCCTTAGCTGTCTTGCTATTTCATCCATATCAGATATCAGATTTAACCTCTTTTACCATGGAGACGTAGTCTCTTCCTCTTGCTAGCACGATTACAAGCTTGTCCTGCTACAAAATCATGCACTGACCTTTGTGTTGCAGAGGCTCTACACTGAAAAATGGAACAAAGACAAGACCACCATTCATGTCATGCCTGACACTCCAGACATTTTGCTCTCCAGAGTAAACCAAATCACCATGAGTGATGTACGTAGATGGGGGAGAAGGTGGGAGGGAGCTAATACTTTTGGAATGTCTGTCTTTACTTGCCAACCACTTTGGAATCAGGATCCCCATTCTAACCCAAGTAACATGCTATTATATTTTCTGTTTCATTGTCTAGAAACTATACAAAGCTGGCTGGGAAGAAGAAAAGAAGAAAGGATATGACCTGAGGCCTGACGCCATCTCAATAAGGGCTGCAAAAGCCTCTCGAGACATTGCCAGTGACGTAAGTGTTTCCTTTGGGCCTGCTGAGGGCCCAGTGAAGGAGAGAAATGAGCTGTGCCTGTGGGAGTTGCCGAGCTGTGGTCAACTCCGTTTAGTTTTGGTGGGCACACCATCCCATGTAACTCACAAGTTCCCTCCTGTTTTAGTCAGCACTTTTTGTCACTGTGACCAAAGATCTGACAAGGACAATTAGAGGAGGAAAAGCTTAGTTTGGCTCATGGTTTCAGAGATCTTCTTCCATAGAGAGCTGATCCCATAGTTCTGCACCAAAGTGAGGCAAAATATCATGGTAGAAGGACCCAGTGGAGGAAAGCACCCCAGGTTATGGCAACAGAAAGCAGAGAATGCTCTGCTTATCGGAAACAAATATAAACCCCAAAGACATATTCCCCAGTGACTTACCTCCTCCAGCCACACAGTAGCCGCCTGTAGTTACCACCAGTTAATCTGTAACAGTAGATTAATCCACTGATTAGGTTACAACTCTCATAATCTACTCACTTTATCTCTGAAAGTCCTTGCATTGTCTCATACATGAGCTTTTGGGGGACACCTCTTATCTAAACTATAATGCCTCCCTTCCCCCAGTCTAAGCACTCTCTAAGCATTCATTCATTCTTTAAGGTACAAAGTAGCCAGGTCTTACTTTCAAATTTTTCTTTTGGAGTAGTCAAATCATTTACAGACAACTCTAAGCAAAGGTAATGGTGCCGTCTACACATTTTACCCAGCAGACCCATGGCCAGGCTCTCTGGAACTTTAAAGATGCAGCCTGAAAATTCATGCCTGCAGCTTTTTCTGTGCTTGGACAGCTGACAAGAAGAGCTGCTTTCTCAAACACCCTAAGCCAACTTAGTTTTGCATCTCTTTGATTAACTCTGATGTTACTGTCTTTCTGTGGACTCAAGTCTAAGATAGAATTCAAAGCACAAAACTTAGCTCCCTGACTAACTTAGGAGAGCTCTAAAATCCTTTACCTACGACTTGTGACTTGTGAATGATCCTTTGTTCTCCTTCATCATTTTCATTGCCACGCTTTCTTCTCCTTCCACAGTACAAATACAAGCAAGCCTATGAACAAGCCAAAGGGAAGCACATTGGCTTCCGGAGCCTGGAAGACGACCCCAAACTGGTGCACTTCATGCAGGTGGCCAAGATGCAGTCAGACCGGGAATACAAGAAGGGCTATGAGAAATCCAAGACATCCTTCCACACGCCAGTAGACATGCTCAGTGTGGTGGCTGCTAAGAAGTCTCAGGAAGTGGCCACCAACGCCAACTACAGGAATGTGATCCATACCTACAACATGCTTCCTGACGCCATGAGCTTTGAATTGGCCAAGAATATGATGCAGATTCAAAGTGATGTATGTAAAAGCCACAACATTGACAGAACGTTTACCCTAGATAATAAGCAAATCACGGGGCTAGAACTGTGGCTCAGCAGTAGAGTGCTTGCCTAGCACGTGAGAGGTGCTGGGTTTGATCCTCAGCACCACAACAAAAAAATATATATTAAGAAAAAAAAGAAGCAAGTCATGAGTGACTATCAATGATGACATTTTAAAATCCTGCAAATCATGTGCAAATTACTGATGAGGGGTTTTATTTTTACCTTACATTAAATTTATTTCTTTTAAAAAATGGTGATTAACTCTAGAAACTAAAGTCTTATTTTCAGCTGTTGTTGTGAACATTGTTGGATTGTGAATTCAGCAAGTACAAATAAGATTTGGTTTCAGGAAGAAAGTGTTGAAGGAAAAAAGTCTACCAAAGGGAATCAAATGCATTAAAGGCTCCTGATAAGGGAATAAAAAGGAAAGCAAGAAATCAGATAATGCAATAACTCCAGCTCCTCGCTCCCAACTTGCTTTCATTCTTATGTCTGTCTTTACAATTGTCTATCTTACTGATGATATATCAAGGAGACAATGACAGGCTGTTTTTGGAATGAGTATAGGGAAGTCAGAGAAGGGTTCAGAGCCAGGAATTTGGCTAACAAGGTTATTTGATGGCTGAAAGAAATGAATTTAAATTACCAATCAAAAGCAGACAGCCCCAATCCAAGCCTACATTTCTCTGTGGGGATGCAAACCTGAACTATTAATTGCCAGAAAGATACATCAATGCCTGAATGAATGAGAGCAATTATGGTACAGCAGTGTTGAGAAGAAAACGAATAAAATTTGCAGCAAGAACCAATGAGGGTTCTGTGTTGTCTGAAGGAATGGGATATAGATTGGATTGGATATAGATGATCAAAGACTGATAAAGAGAGAAATGGGGCTTGCAAAAGTAATCTACTTACCAAGGGAACTTGGAAGTCTTGGTAAGAGAGATCACCTAGTCACTTTCTCAGGGAGAAAATAGTCTCTTGGCCAATTAATCGATTTGGTATTTCTTACCACTCTTTATAAAGTGTCAAGAGAAGCAGATCACCAAGATATTTCTGTTTACTTTCAATTTCTCATGCAAGGAGATATAAACAAAGATAAAAAGGGACAAAAATGGTCAAAGTTAAATACACTGCTGGTTAAAAACTGAAGTGGAAGTTATGGAATATTAAATATATACTCCTGATACTTGGGAAGTTCTGATTTCTTCTCCTCATTGAATTATTTCTTCTTCTTGGACAGAATCAGTACAAAGCTGACTATGCTGACTTCATGAAGGGCATTGGATGGCTGCCTCTGGGCTCCCTGGAAGCTGAGAAAAATAAGAAAGCCATGGAGATTATTAGTGAAAAGAAGTACCGCCAGCACCCAGACACTTTGAAGTATTCCACATTGATGGACTCAATGAACATGGTTTTGGCCCAGAATAATGCAAAAATTATGAATGAAGTAAGTCTTTCAATAATACAGTGTTTCATATGCATCAAAAGAAAGTTGGGCATGTCAGATTTAATCTACAAGTTTTGCTAACACAGTTAATAAGGATCATACTTAAGTTTTACTTTACTTTGAAAAAGGGCATTGAAGATTAAAAAAAAAAACAGAAATTATTCCCCCAACTGTTTAACGAATCATCCTATCACATTGAAGTAAAAAAAAAAAATAGGGATCCTTTCTTTATATACACATTGAAAATAAGTCCCTTTTGTCCAAGGTGAGGTTGAGTAGAATTTCATGGCATTGAACCAGCAGAGCACCAGGTAACAGCTGGGACTTTCAGCTGTGCTTCTGGTTGCTTTGATGGGATCAAAGGAAACTCCTGGGTTACATGGCTATAGCATCATTCAGAGCCAGAATCTCCTCAGTGGGGTGTGTTGGTGCAGGTGGCAATCCCAGCTACTCGGGAGGCTGAAGCAGAAGGATCACAAGATCAAGGCCAGCCTCAGCAACTTAGATGTGACACTGTTTCAACATGAAATTTTAAAAAGACTGTGAGTGTAACTCAGTGGTAGAGTACTCCTGAGTTCTATCCCTAGTACCAAAAAAAAAAAAAAAAAGGAAGAATCAGGTACTTCTCTGGGTAGTGATGGCAATAAGTTTTGTATGCCACTATTATATATCACTATTTTCTTGTACCATTTATTAAAACTAAAGTAACTTTATAAAATAATTTTTAGAAAAGCTTACTGTATTTTTATATTTATTTTCCACAAGCATATCAGCCCTAGATATCTATTTTTAAAGTTAAAAATAATAAAATAATTATAGCAGCACTGGCTATATTGTGTGGATCACAATTAGAAATGCTTTTGATTATCAAATGAAAAGAAAAAGTATTCAGACCTTAATTGTAAACAATTGGAGAAAATAATGGTTCTGGTTGCACTGGAAATACAGCTGTCTTACATACACTCAACCTTGGGGTAAATCCTTTCGCATCTCTTCGCAGATTTTTCAAGAAGACCAACCTTCTTGAAAGGGACCTGCCTAAACAAGGCACAAACCTCAGTATTCCTTTTCAAAATTTGGAATCTAAACTATCATGAAGATAGATTTTTTTAAATATTAGATATTTTCATTTTTTTAGTATTAGAATGAACATTTTAGGAGAATGATGCCAAAATGAGAATCACAGAAATGGCAAATGATATTGAGAGAGATCTTGGTGATTATCAGGTTGAATCTTCTCATTGCAGAGTTAAGGAAAGTGTGGCCTAGAGAGATAAAGACATTCTAATGAGGACACAGAAAGTCAATGGCTGGGTTTAGACTAGAACATGGAGTCTTATGACTAGCCATTGCTCTCTCCACTGTCTAATCCCATAATCACAAGCCATATGTGGTGACTTATATTTAAATTAATTAAATAATAATAATTCATTATTCACATTAACCATGTACTCAAGTACTCAACACCTTTATGTGGTCTGAGGCTACTATATTGGACTGTGCAGAACATTTTCATCTTTGCAGAACATTCCACTGGATAATACTGGCCTAACACAGAGGTTATAAAACTATTGATTTTTTTTTTTGTTGTTGTTGTTTTTGTTTTTGAGATGGTGGTCTTACTATGTTGCCCAGGCTAGTGTCAAAGTGGCTCAAGTGATCCTCCCACCTCAGCCTCATAACCAGATGTAAAGCAAGTTTTACCATAACATAGATATTCATCTGTATATTGTCTATGGCTGCATTTGCACTATAATATCAAAGTTGAAATCTTATGTACCACAAAGGCTAAAATATTGACTATGTGTCCCTCTGCAGAAAAAAAATTGCTAACTCCTAGTCTGGGGAGTTTTAATTGTTTTAATTAAGCCTGACTTAAAGAGCATTTTTAACTTACTAGTTTTATAAATAATAAAAAGTGTGTCATACACAGTATCAGAAAGGGAATTTATATTAGTGCACAATTTTCATCAATAACTGTTAAAATGAAAAATGCAGATATTTGTTATCCTATAGAAATCCTTAATATTGTGCAAAAATACACATAATACATGTGTATAATAACTGTTCTTGAAAGTGAGGGCTTCTGAGAGAAAATGTTGAGGTGGAATTAGGGGAATGGGGTATTTTTTAGGAATTAGTACCTGTGGGAGGGAAAGAGTGGGCAGAGAGAGAAGTTGAACTATAATACAGACCCGAGAAAGCCTTGGCCAGTGCTATGACAGGCTCTCAGATGTCACTTGTTAAAAGTGGCACTGCAATGGGCTGAAATAAACAGGCCTTTGTCTCCCACCCTTGCTGGGTGATTGGATGTGGGCATCTGGGAAGGGCATGCTCTTGAGTAAGGCAGCAGACCCTAGGAGCTGACAGCTAGAGGCTGTCTTGCCAAAAGCTGGGTAGCAAGTCCTTCTTTGATTGCGTGTCTGTGTGTTTCTCCAGGCCCACTCCAAATATCATGGCATTGTTGCTTGTAGTGGAAAAAGACTGAAAACCACAAATTAAATATCTGTCAATGACGAAAGGGTTAAATCAATTGGATTATACCACCAAATGGGATACTATGCAGCTTTTTAAATGAATGAAGTCATTTACTTTAGAAAGATTCCAAGATGTCTAATCTACATTAAGTAAAAGAGCAAGCTGTGGAACGTCATGTATTATATGACTTGACTTACATTTTGAAAGGACTGTGAGTTGTGTTATATGGAGAAAACTTTAGGAGAGAGATGATATCTATGGGCTGTAAGATAAAGGGTTTAAGGTACTTTCACTTTCTTATATCTTCTCCGCTGTATTTTTTGAATGAACGCCTTTTTCACTAAAAATTTTTCTTTAAACCTAGGAAAAAAAGGAAAATATGGGCATATAATATATTGCATAGTGATATTTGTGTGCTAAGTGAGCTCCTTTAAAGATATCATACTTTTCTTTCTAGCACCTCTACAAACAAGCATGGGAAGCTGACAAGACCAAAGTCCACATCATGCCTGATATCCCCCAGATTGTGCTGGCGAAGGCCAATGCAATCAATATGAGTGATGTAAGTATGATTCCTGTTATCTGTTTGAAACCAGTAAAAACAAATTAATCAAGAACTGTTTCAATTATGTGAGTCAATGTTTAAAAAACAGTAGTGGAAATCTAGAAACAAGAATCTTTCCATTTCTAATCTTGCTCTGCTAAAAGATGGAGTGGCCAGTCAATGGGAATTGGGATAAGCAGTTAGGAATTTAAAGGGTAACTGGATTTTGTTTTGGAGTAGACAATTGGTAACTAAGAGACTTGGCAGGAAGAGATGGTGTGGGAGTTACCAATGGAAGGAAAAGAAAGTAAAAGTCCCAGGACCTCATTTTTAGAGAGCCCTCTCCACCATGAAGTCCAAAAGAAGGGTTAATGGAAAAGGAAGATGGGCATTTTGAAGAAACTGGGGCAAGCTCTCCAAGGAATGTGGAACACTTGTTAGAAATTGCATTGATGTTTTATTTCATTTCCTTTCTCATCCTAACCATAATTGCAAGGAAATCCTCTAATCCTACCATCTTTTTCCCTTCGGTTAAATTCCACGGAGATTTGGAATTGCTGACTTTTAAAATTATAGAATCCACATGATTGTATAAATAAAAGTGTCAATTGTAACACAGTGAAGTTTTCTTTTGATGTATGAAGATGCACATTTCTTTTGATGTTTCGTAGTCTTCCTTTTAACCCTTGTCAGATAAAATACACCAATAAGAACCTAATAGATTTTATATATTTCATGTATATTTGCAACCTGTCAGAGACCAGGGCCTTTTACCTTTTTCTGGTGGTTTCTTGAAAATATATTTGAGTTTGTAATTCCTTTTTTCCAAACACACTTGTGTTATTCATGAGGATATTCAACCATTAAGCCACCAACAAAGCCTTTTGCCCCAGATTTAAAGACTGCCACAGAGCTAGTTCAATCTTCTAGAATAAATCCAGGCTTTCCCATTTAGAAAAAAAAAAAAAAAAACTATTGTCTCTGCCTATTACAGAAACTCTACAAACTTTCCTTGGAAGAGTCTAAAAAGAAAGGCTATGATCTCCGAACAGATGCGATTCCTATCAAAGCTGCAAAGGCTTCTCGAGATATTGCAAGTGATGTAAGTGTGTAGGAAGGCGGTGGTCATGTTGGGGCTTCCAGGAAATCAAAATATAAGGGCTGCATTCTGGAAACACCGATGGGTAAAATGAGAAACAATGGCGTGCCTGCCAACAGTGGCCTCACTATGTTCCATGTGTGCCTCTTAGCCTCGTTCCTGTGTTGTCTCTGGGCTTTCTGAAAGACAGACTGCTAACCCTGTCATGATGCTCATAGATCTTGGCTCCCTGCCTCAGGAGATCTAGGTGAACTTTGAATTCTTTAGAAAGGCGATAACATGTAGAAACCAAAGCCCTTCACCAAGTGTTCTTGGTAAAGGCTTGTGTTGTTCTCGCCTTCTGCCTCTTAGAAATGACTTCCTGACAGGTTGTCTCCCGTGGTGTCATGCAGGGAAGCTCATCATTTGAGTTCATGACAAGTGATCATGATTTGGGCTCAATGACAGCCTGTTTTTTCAACTAATCAGAAATTTTGCAAAGCAGTTGCTAAAACCATTGGCAGCTTGACATCAGTTGTCTTGGGAATATTTATATCCCAGAAATGGTGAACTCTGTGAATTAAGGCTCCCCTCACCCCCAGAAAGCTGGTGTACCAGCAAGCACTGTCAATACATCTCCTACGTGAAACAGTTCTTTCTGTGAATTACTATCTCCCCTCTCTAGAAGCTAGGGTGATTGTAAAATTTCTTCCCAGTTAGGCGAATCTAGAGAGCCTTAAAAGAAGTGGAACTCTACAAATATAAAGTCACTCTAAAATTATGCTGTGTAATTCATAATTGAATCTATTCTCATCAGCAAATGACTGTTCCCCAGGGCAGTATTAAACTGCTTAGACCATTGTGTTTTCTCTTATTTGCTGAATTCTTTCTTATTCTTATAATAACAGTGTGTATAAGTCAGTGTGATACAGCATCGCAAAACCTAGGCTCCAATCCTTAGCTACCTCAACAAGTTCATTCATCTCTCTGGTTTCAGCTCATAATCAACTATGAAATAAATAGGGGCAATAATAAGAACTTTGCTATCTACCTTATCAGGTGTAGTTTTGAGAAATGTCATAGAATGTGTTTTGTGAATACACAGAGAATGTCAAGAATGTGTTTTATGAACTATAGGGTTCTCTACAAGTATCATTTTTAATGAAATACAAAACATTGATATTGGAATGATTTCTAGTCCACGGAATTGCTCTTTATGCACATTTATATTTTCTTCACAGTATAAATACAAGTACAATTATGAAAAGGAGAAGGGAAAAATGGTTGGTTTCCGCAGTCTTGAAGATGATCCCAAATTAGTCCACTCCATGCAAGTAGCGAAGATGCAATCTGATCGAGAGTACAAGAAAAACTATGAGAAGACAAAGACCAGCTACCACACCCCTGCCGACATGCTCAGTGTCACAGCTGCCAAGGATGCCCAAGCCAACATCACCAACACTAACTACAAGCATCTGATCCACAAGTACATCCTCCTTCCCGATGCCATGAACATTGAGCTGACCAGGAACATGAATCATATCCAGAGTGATGTAAGGTTCCCTTCTACCTGGGCCATGGTTGGATTCCTAGATGGGCAGGAAGAGTACAGTCTTCAATGCCACACTTTGGTGTCTAAGTCATTTAGGTAAAGCAGAATTTGCCTCTTCTCTTTATAGAATGAATATAAGCAGGACTACAATGAATGGTACAAAGGGCTTGGCTGGAGTCCAGCCGGTTCCCTCGAAGTGGAGAAGGCCAAGAAAGCCACTGAATACGCCAGCGACCAGAAATACCGCCAGCACCCTAGCAACTTCCAGTTTAAGAAGCTGACTGACTCCATGGACATGGTGCTTGCCAAGCAGAATGCACACACCATGAACAAGGTAGCGAGAAAAGTTGTCCTGACGCATAACTCCCAAGTGAGGAAAGGGAAAGGTTAACCAGCTTTGGTTTCTGTTAGAGAAATTTAACTCGGGTCTACCATTTCCAGGAAGTGGCAAATAGTTCTGGAGCATTTCCAATGCCATTTTCTGATACTCATCTCACATCTCTTTCCCTTGCCCTTCTAGTAAGATTAGAAATTACTTATATTTTTATTAGAGCATTCGAGTTATACATAGTTGGGAAAATCACTTATATTTTAAAATGATTATCTTGAAGTACTTTCAATCCATTCTAGATGATGTAAATTAACTAAAACACTATTTTTTTAAAGATCAAAGTTTGTAAAAGCCAGGTGCAGTGGTGCATCCCTGTAATACCAGTGATTAGGGAGACTGGGGCAGGAGGATTACAGGTTGGAGGCCAGCCTCAGCAACTTAGTGAGGCTTTAAGCAACTTAGCAAGACCCTGTCTCAAAATAAAAAATAAAAAGGGCTGGGGAACGTGGCTCAGTAATAAAGCACCCTTGGTTTCAATCCCTAATATCCCCTCAAAAAGTAAAATCTGAGTTTTTAATATCTTTTCTGAATCATATCTTACTTTAGTTATTATTTACTTGTTCTAAGTAAGCATGTTCAAATCACCTGTATATTTATTTTCTTTGCTGTTTGTCCTAGTTTATTCAGATTTCATGTATCTTTTTCCTCTCTTCCCAGCATTTGTACACAATTGATTGGAATAAAGATAAGACCAAGATCCATGTGATGCCTGACACACCAGATATTTTACAAGCCAAGCAGAATCAAACACTATTTAGTCAGGTAAAAGTACATAAATATTACTATTATGTTTTAACCTTAAGACTTATTAAACCTGTAAATGATGTACCAGTAAATAACTGATGTAAATGCTAAGCCATGGAAGTGAGTGACTCTCAAGCTGTTTGGCTTAGGGAAGTTGCAGAATGTATTAAGTTGCAGAATATACCTTCAGCTACAGCCATATGCTATATGGAGGCAGATACTGTATCTATTTTGTTTATAAGGAAATGTTGAAACAAAACAAAATTGCATCAAAAAGACCTGGTGTGGGCTGGGGGTATAGGTCAGTTGGTAGAGTGCTTGTCCCACATGCACAAAGCCCTGGGTTCAATCCCCGGCACCACGCAAAGAAAAGACCTGGTGAGTGTTTTGGCTTTGGCATTTATGAGTTACTTGATATTGAGCAAATTACCTACCTCTATAAACCTCAGTTTTCTTATTCCTAAAATTAGGAATAAAATCATAAAAGTGCCTATGACATTAGATTTCTTTGAGGACCAAATGAGAAATTCTATAGAAAGCTCTCAGCCTAGTACCTGGTACTATTTTACATGTAGATAGTGTAAAATTAGCTGTCAATAGAAAGTACTGGATAACTGTTATTTTTGTTACTATCCAGTTTTAACACTTACATAGGTTAATTCATTTATTGCAACTTTTAAAAGATATTTCATCTATTACTTTTATCACTTAAGTAATTAAAATTTTGTCATCTCATTTTCTTTTAGTTTTCTCAATATTGATCTTTAGAACAGTGAACCAGACTGTAGTTAACAGCAGGAGGAAAGGTCCCTTATATACCCCATGTGACCATATTGTTGTTCAAATATACCACTAAGGATTCTCAGAGCCAAAATGAAAATCAAGCCAGGTCACATGATACAGCCTCAGTACTTTTTCTATTATAAAACCTATCGGGGTTTTATCAATATCTTTATAGAGATCGAGTAGATGATATTAGAGTCTGATAACTATTCTCTGAAGTAAACTTCTGCTTGATAATCTATTGAGATTTTTAATAAAGAAGAAATAATGCTAATGAATTTCTTTAATTTTCAGAAACTGTATAAGCTTGGATGGGAAGAAGCTTTGAAGAAAGGCTATGATCTTCCAGTAGATGCGATTTCAGTACAGCTGGCCAAAGCTTCAAGGGACATTGCTAGTGATGTAAGTTCTATTTTGATTTGTTTGAGGATATTTTTATCAGAATGACATAATGTTGGCAACTATTTTTGTAGATAGACTTTACTTTTAAAAATGTAATGTTGTTCCCTTCATCTTCTCCTCCCTCTTTGGTTAAACAGACTGCACTTTATCTTTC
Organism: Ictidomys tridecemlineatus; assembly: GCF_052094955.1. NCBI lineage: Eukaryota > Metazoa > Chordata > Mammalia > Rodentia > Sciuridae > Ictidomys > Ictidomys tridecemlineatus. The sequence continues at coordinate 122,744,492 of NC_135483.1, read as the reverse complement.
ACTATTCAAATAGGAACAGGGGCTTCTTTGCAGTCAGCCAGAACACCTGTCAGATCATTGCTTTAACATGTTGTGTCTCGAGATACACCAAAGAACTAGATATTTTAGTTTTTCTACTGTGGCCTCAAATTAATTTTCCTGTTTTCTGCTTATATATTTTGGACAAAGGCAAATTGCTAGATATAAATCAGCCTCAACAACACAATGTTGATAGATATTACATGCAGATAGTGTAAAATTAGCTGTCAATTATTTTTATTTAGCCCATCCTTTTACTTACATCATTACAATTAATTAGCTTGGGGCATACAAAAATCCAGAAAGGCTCAGAAATTTAGGCATAAGGATCAGAGAGTTTAACTCTACTTTCTACTGGATATCTGGTTCAAAGTTCAGGGAACAAGGATCTTTGTGTTCCAAAAAATAGCTTCTAATTACTAGAAAGGATAATATATCTGACAAATAAACTAAACATGGTTAAATTTTTGTATGTTACACTTAGATAATCTACCTATAACCATTTAATTTTGCTAATCCCAAAAATTAATGGGAAAAAATTCATAGGATATTGGTGATAGAGAATAAATTACTAAAATTTCATAGAAAAATATGACCTCTTAATGAAAATCTCAAAAACAAAAGAATGATCTGGTTCACTATACAGGTTGAAGTACAGAAGGGAAAGACAGTGCTTAAAGACAGAATCTGACAAATTCTAAGAATTTAAGAGGAAATTCTGCCTAATCAAATTGTGGCACTCCAGAAATGCTAGATAATTAATCTGATAATATATTATCCACACTCTCTAGCTTATCTGTCAATACCTCATTAGAATAGATGTAATGATGAACCTAAAGCGATAATAATGCTTGAATATTCCCCAGAAAGTAAATTCAGTTTTATTTAATATTATATGCTAAAAATAGTTTAGGAATTGAAGAAATAGCATCAATAATTTCTGAACAACCCAACATTTGATAGTACCTAATTTCTTTTCTTTTGAACCCATTAATTAGATAGAACCTTTTTAAATCTTCCTTTAAAATCAGCTAAAGTGAACTTTCCCACCATTGTAGATATTGTATTTCCTTTCAGTTTCAAGTGATTGTTATATCTATAAAATTTCAGAAAATAAGTGCTATTTTAAATATATAATTTAATACATTAAATAACAGAATTTAGAGTTAGAAAATACATAAAGGTTATTTAATCCCATCTCCCCACTCAGCATCAGATCTTTTCTCCAGGTCTAATAGTCTGTGGATATTTACAATTATAAACTTTTGGAATCCTTCAAAGCAGGTCATTTCCTTATTGGATCATCTCCATTTGTCATTATACACTTTCTTATTTTCAATCTTAAATATTTTACCAATCAGTCTCTGTTCTAGAACATCACAAAGTAGCTTATTTTCCCTTCTCTTTGATATCACCTCAAACATTTCAATTTCTTATTTGCTCTCCTTTGGCTTTAGTTTAATAAGTTCTTCAATTTTCTGATCATCCTATTAGTGGTTTATCCTGTGTTTTTTTTTTAATTCTCTTAAAATAGAGTGTCTCAAAATTTAGTGGTGTTCTATTGCTACAAGAGGTCAGGCCAGATTAAATGAGATTCTGATATGCATTTATCTGTGCCCATACAGACTTTATGGCCCTAGTTTTTATAAGCAACTTTGTCAGATTGTCTGTATGAAGCTGCAGTCAATTTAAAGTCCTGAGTAGTTTTACTATGCATAACCATGAAACTGAGTATCGTGAGAAAGCAGAACCTACTTATCTGAGTACTAATATATGTTTAGCACCTAACATCCAGTAGATGTTATTATACTTATTGACATTGTTGTTATTGTCATCCATTGCTAATGTCATTTTTCCCAAAGAATCTAAATGCTGGATTTTAATTTTACTCTCTTTAATTTATATAATTCATTTTTACCCATTTGGCCACCCATGCATGCAAGATGTAGATTCCCAAATAGGACAAGGTGTATGACATAGTGATATGATAAATATCTAAAAATCCTGCTACTGAATAAATCCTGCTACTTTTAAGCCTGGTGACCAAGTCATTTATCTTACTAATATGCATAACCATGAAACTGAGTATTGTGGTTATTCAGATTAGTAAGAATATTTGCCATTCAGCTTATATTTTTTTCTCATGAGATCATCATTCCCCTAATAATCAAACAAGGGCTTGATAAAATGTAATCTGGAAAGTCAGCATATGCCATGACTAGCATATCCAAGGCTATATTTCTACTTCTGGTTGGAATTAATTTCTCAAGGTAAACTTACTTGATACTCAACTACATTCGGTTTCTTTGATAGCCTCCACTTAAATAAAATTTACCTAAGTGAGAAAACATTTCTTACTAAGTTAGCATGGTCATCTCTTTTTTCATTTCAGTTTTTAAAATCAAACATAAAAACAAAGAAATTTTAATGTAATTTGGTTTTTGTGTTAATAAAAGGACTGTTTCCTCTGATTTTAGTTTAAATATAAACAAGGCTACCGGAAACAACTTGGACACCATATTGGATTCCGGAGTTTGCAAGATGACCCAAAGCTTGTGTTATCAATGAATGTAGCCAAAATGCAGAGTGAACGAGAATATAAGAAAGATTTTGAAAAGTGGAAAACCAGGTACACCAGCCCAGTGGACATGCTGGGAGTGGTGCTAGCCAAGAAATGTCAGGCCTTGGTTAGTGATGTAGACTACAAGAACTACTTACATCAGTGGACATGCCTACCTGATCAGAATGACGTCATCCAAGCTAAAAAAGTATATGAACTACAAAGTGAGGTCAGTGTCTATTAAATTTAATAGTTTGTGTATTACTTCATATTTCATATTAGTAGCCACTTAGTCATAAAAAAAGAAACTAGAAAGAGGATTGTCATTGAAAATCTAAAGTGCATCTATATGTAGAGCATAGAATCACTTAAGGCATAGATACAGGAGAGGATGGGGTTTTGATGGCTTGCTTTGTCCTTTGGCAGAATGTATATAAGTCTGACCTTGAGTGGCTGAGAGGCATAGGATGGAGTCCCCTTGGTTCTTTGGAAGCAGAAAAGAATAAGCGGGCTTCAGAAATCATCAGTGAGAAGAAATATCGCCAGCCTCCAGACAAAAACAAGTTTACCAGCATTCCTGATGCCATGGACATAGTTCTGGCAAAAACAAATGCCAAAAATAGGAGTGATGTGAGTAATTCTTTAGAAATTTATTAAATAGATTATACTGGCTGCCATTTGGCAGTTGCTTAGTAACTTTCCCTTAATAAATGAGTAGAAATCTGAGCGTGATGTTGTGCACCTGTAATCCTAGTGACTCACTGGGAAGGCTGAGTTGGGAGATCAGCCTGGGCAACTTAAAAGGACCCTGTCTCAAAAACAAACAAGCAAAACTAAAATAAATAAGTGAATAGATTAGGAGAGAATTGCATCATATAACATAGCAAAAAACGTTTTACATTGGTTTGCTTTGAATTATCAACTACCTTACACTGAATAAGGTAAAAAAGTCTAGTGTCAATTTTAGTCACCTAAACCTTCCTTATTTAGCTAGATGTATTGAGAAATTATTGATTATATTTTTTTCTTTGAAACTTGAGTGCATTAAAAACCTAGGATTTTGTTGTTGTTGGGATAAAGAATAATAATAAGGCAAGAGGTTCTGAATACCTTACAAAGGCACAGTGAAAGTATTATAAAGATTGTTATTTTTCTGCAAAATGATTGATAAAGTTAGTTCTACTAAATCAAGATAAATCAATAATACTATTGCAGAGTATATAATTGTGTATTTCATCTCCAACTTATTTTCTTTTCTAGTACTGACACCATTGCCTGGTAAATAATAGGTGCTCAGGAAGTATTTATTGAATAAAATAAATAAAAGCAGTTTAGAATAATTTTATGCACAGAAAGGAAAGATTAATCAGTACTCAACTAAAAGCCTAATCCTGAACATTTCAGTAGATTGAATTATGTGTACTGAGATTCTGGAACTGGTAAAAAATAAATAAATAAAAATAGAAAGGACTGAAAGGTGTAGCTCAGTGGTAGATTGCCACTGGGTTCAATTCTGAGTGTGGTTAAAAAAAAGAAAGCTTAAATAGATATATAATTAGACACCTGAAATGGTCTAAATACATATACTATATTTAATATCTATATATTTTATGTTTATCATATGCATTATGAGTTTTATGTAACATGTAAACCCATAATCAGCTTATAGTAAGCATCAGTAAGTTTTAGCTCCTCTCTTCATAAGCAACCCATCAGATTTTTTGCAATTTTGTTTCCAAAATTTAAAGTAAATTCTGACTTGTCAACTTCATTATGAATGTCTAAGTATTCATTTCTTCTTCTTCTTTTTTTTTTTATGATGGCAAGAGTATTTTCCTTCTCTTTGAATCCTAGTTTCTTGGGAGAGAGCTCTGACTAATAAGATAAGCAAGAGAAAAACCTGAATCATAAAGTTAATGGACACATCCCCAGCCATGAGCCCTAGGTACAGGGATGCAGAAATACTGACCTGCTAAGGCCTCTGGAATAGAACCCAGACTAGTTAGACTCCTTGCACCTGCTGCCTCTTCTTTTATGTAGGCTGATAAATCTGCCAGCATATTCAATATTAGCATTTTTTTCCTGGGTTCCATGGAATGAAAGTGGCACATGCCATTGAAGCAATGATCTCATTTAGTGATTATTAACCAGAGACAGTTTTGTCCCACAGGAGACATTTGACATCTACAAATACTTTTGTCACAACTTGGGGGTGGCATGCTGCTGTCCTCTAGTGGATAGAAACTAGGTATGCTGCTAAAAATACCACAGTGCATAAGAGAGCCCTCTACAACCAAGAATTGTCCAGCAAATGAAACCAGTAGTAATAAGGTTGAGAAATTGGTGTTCTTGATCAGAAAGGTTGGTGCAGAGCTAGAAAAAATAATGAAAAATGATGAGCTTTGATTTGTCTGGGCCCTGAAGATCTTAATCAGCTTCTTTAGGTTATATGAGCTGTAGTATATATATTCAAAAAGAAAAGTGCCAACCTACTCATCTCACACAAAATATCTCAAAGGGAAATTGACAAATCCAAGGAATCCATGAAATTTTGAAGAATATTATATTGGAATAAACTTAGGCATACATAAAAGTTTAAACCCAGTATAAATTATGTATTTTTTCCACTCACATTTCACAAACGTTAATGTTTTAACACATTTGTATTCTCTTTCCCTCTCTTCTTCCCTCCCTCATTTTCCCTGTCTCCTGAATGTATCTATATGACAAAGTAAATTACTTTATGATGCCTCATCACCCTGAAATACTTCAGTGTGTATCTGCTGAAAATAAGGACATCTTATATAACTTTCATTAGAATGATCAAAATTATGAAATTAATGTTGATAATTATCAGTTTGCAGGATTTGTTCAATTTTGTCACTAATGTCATTTATAGCAAAAGAAAAAAATTTTTTTTCCTGGTCCAGGATCCAATCCAAGATCATGTGCTACGTTTTCTTGCCATATCTTTAGTTTCCATTATTCTGGACTATTTTCTCACTATTTCTACATCTTCCAAGTCCTTGACATTTGTAAAAACTACAGGCCACTTATTTTTTAGGGTCTGCTGGAGTTGTGTTTCCTGGTGTCCTCATGATTAGATTCAGATTCTCTTTTCAGGCTATCTCACATTGTGTCCTGAGTATATCATATTTGGAGGCACATTATATCAATTTGTTCCATTACTGATAATTTAAACTGATCACTCTCAAGTTACCATTTTACCCTTTGTAATTGATAAGTATCTTGTGGAGATATTTTCTAATATTATATAAATAACCTGGTTTAGATAAGAGAGATAACTGAGTTTTTTGTCTGGGTCTTTTTGTTTTCTATTGAGGACAAACTTAAGGATAGCTTTTGAACATCAAATAGATTTTAATAAATTCCCAAATGTAATCCTTTTGGGAATCTGAATCCTCAAAAATAATATTAACATAAATAGTAAGCCTGTTAGAAATACTGAGGTGCTGCAAGAAATCAAACACATTCAAAAGTAGGTAGGCAAGGCATTTAATTCTGTCAGAAGGGCAAGCTACAGAACTTGGCTAGTAAGTGCACCTGGGCAAGTAGTCCACTAACATAATCCTGCCTTTCACCCTATTTGGAGGACTCGGATACAATTTATACAATTGGCTAATTCTAAAATTAGGGTGGGTAAAAGGGAAAGGCTATGGTTAAAATGGCTAATATTGGATCCAATAAAGGCTGAAAATGGACTAGCAGACTTTCTATTTCTCCCAGCCACATAAAAAATGAAACTCCCTAATTTCTAGGCAAACTTTGAATAAGTTATTTTTTGAGAAGGCTCTTGCAATTAAACACTAAGGGAAACTTTACAACCCCCAAAATGGAAAAATTTGTTCCTTTCGATAACATTGGAAAAAGTTCTAATTACTTGGACTGATTTCTTAAGGGCAGAATTATCTGTAACTTTGAAAGTGTGGTCCTTAATATACATTTTGGAAGACAATCGTGTTCCAGATGTTTATATTGTCTACTATTTCATTAGTAATAATGTTTAATGTAAATGTAATATTTAATGATGCTTAATGTAGAAGCCACCTATATCATGTGCTGATCTAATACAACCATTGAAAAATTCTTATTTCTCATTTTAGAGACTTTATAGAGAAGCTTGGGACAAGGACAAGACTCAAATTCACATCATGCCTGATACACCTGACATTATTCTGGCAAAGGCAAACTTAATCAATACAAGTGATGTAAGTTTCCAAATTCAGCATGTATTTTCAGAAAGCTCATTTTAATTGCTTCTGTGTCATTGAAGTTGTTTGGAAGTCTTTTTGAATCCCTGAACCATTTAAATTAACAAACTACATGTGATTCAGATCCCTTATATAAAACTTTCAGATTGAAGCTCAAGATTTTGGTACTCCTGTCACAGGCAGAGTTGGGAAGCTGCTCTCTCTGTGCCTTGCGTTCCACTATTACACATCTCAAAGTAATGTAATGTCCCTATATGGGGCATGTGTTTCTTATAGGCAATTCCTACTGGGTCTTGAGTGCTCACCTAGCATGGTGCCCAACACATAGTAGATGTTCAATGAAAGTTTGAGTGAGTGAGCATATAAAATTCATGCGGGATAATTTCATTTTTATTGTCAACATAATCTCCTGAAATTTATAGATGCAAAAAATGAACTATTTTAAGAACCTATTTTAAGCTCCAGAAGAGTGACTTCAACATTAAATATGTTAGAATAATAATACCATAAGGATTAGTATAGTTCTTAATTATGTCACAAATATGAAGAAACAAATGATTATACGTAAATTATAAAAATTTAATGGTTAAGCTCTTTAAAATTTTTAGCTTTAAAAAATTTTGAAGGATTCTGTATATTACCTACAGATGTTGATCCTTCTTTAGGTGGCCCTATATTATAAACAATCATTCACAATGCATCAGCCACATGAAAGCAGAAGCAGAAGCCACTTACACATAATTTTCCCCCTAGAGGAGAAACATGGACAGGTGTTACTCTTTTCTAAAAATAGCTCCTAGTAAAATACTCCACATTAATTGGAAAACAGGATCTAAGTATCTTTCATTCCATTTTTCTATCAATTTGCTTCTGCAGTCTCATAAGAATTTGGGAAGAGCTGACATTTAATTTTGTTCATCTAGGCAATTAAAAAGCTTTAAAGTTTAAAATAAGATCATTAGCAATCCCCGACCATAATTTCCAATTATATTTGAGTAGTCTAGAGCATAGATACTATTCCATGGACTCTTAAAGTATTCAGCACATTGGATTCATTATGCTGCATATGCAGTTGTTTATAGAGAACAGTTTGCCAAGTGACCTTCTCTCAACAGAAAATCTACCGAATGGGTTATGAGGAGCTGAAGAAAAAAGGCTACGATCTTCCTGTTGATGCCATACCAATCAAAGCAGCCAAAGCATCCCGGGAAATTGCCAGTGAAGTAAGACCTCATCCCCTGTTGATATTGATTGAATTACAATTAATCCCTTCAAAGCAGTCTCAGTGTAATTTTAAATAGAACAAAATCTTCTATGGGATAACAAATTAAAACAGTGAAATAGTCCCAGACATGCAGTGTGAGATGAGGAATAAGATCAAGGATGCATTTATTATGTATGAAACTGTAACTGAATTTAGCCTTTAATCTTTCCTATCAAAAAACAAAATCTGTGGCTTTCCAGGATTAGTACAATATTTAGAATTAAAGTTATTTGTGATTTCCCCCACACACAAAAAAAATGGCAACATAAGTTAATTTTGAAAGAAATGAGATACATTCTTTTTTCCCCTCAGTACAAATACAAAGATGGGTACCGCAAACAGCTGGGCCACCACATTGGAGCCCGGAATATTAAAGATGACCCCAAGATGATGTGGTCCATGCACGTGGCCAAAATCCAGAGTGACAGGGAGTACAAGAAGGACTTTGAGAAGTGGAAGACCAAGTTCAGCAGCCCAGTGGACATGCTGGGGGTGGTGCTGGCCAAGAAGTGCCAGACCTTAGTGAGTGATGTGGACTACAAGAACTACCTGCACCAGTGGACGTGCCTGCCTGACCAGAATGATGTCATCCATGCTCGGCAGGCCTATGACCTCCAGAGCGATGTGAGTCTAAGGTTTCTCTTTGATCAGTTAAATATTGTTTATGTTTTCCTTAGTGTCAAAATTCCCCTAAAGTGATTGGAGTTGAGGGCTGAGGAAATAGCTCAGTTGATAGAGTACTTACCTTGCATGTGCTAGGCCCTAGGTTCAATCCCTAGCAACACACACACACATACACACACACACACACACACACACACACACACATACACACAAATTCACCTAATATAATGGGAGTGGAGGTTTCACAATGAGTTCTACATCCCTGGACTAATGCCCAGTTTTATCCACTCACCAACATCTGGAGGCATCATTATTCCACAAAGAAAGATCAGCAGAGTCATTGCTTTGATGGAAACCTCTAGATTGCTAATCTAGGCAATTAAAGAATTAAGTTGTCCTTTGCATGCTTCTGTTAAGTGTTTTCCAAAATATGCTTCTGATCTGAGCACTTTGATGATTGAAAATTCATTCCAAAATTTTGAAATTTTGTAAGAATTCATTAAAATATCATACATGTATCATATATAGTCATATGTAATGTTACATACTATAAACTCTTTAGGGACATGTGCTTTTGTTTAGTGATTTGACACTTGTAATTTCAGAATTTGTACAAGGCTGATCTTCAGTGGCTAAAAGGCATTGGCTGGATACCTTCTGGTTCTCTAGAGGATGAGAAGAACAAAAGAGCTACTCAAATTTTGAGTGACCATGTTTACCGTCAGCACCCAGATAAATTCAAGTTTTCCAGCCTTATGGACTCCATACCAATGGTTTTGGCAAAAAATAATGCTATTACCATGAACCATGTAAGTCCTTTCTTTGCATGAATGAAGTACTGATTTAAAAAAAAATTGGTGGAAACACTGAAATTTTTTAATATAAAAGAAAATTCATGTTCAATTCTTTTACTTGATATCAAAGTAGTTTTTAAGTAAGTGTGCTTCTTACTGACAGGAAATGTCTCAACCTGTAAGTGTCACAACCAGGTCACAGATCAGAATCTCTTTAGTCTCATTAGGAATCAGACTATTCATTACTAACCTGTATTTTGTTTGTTTTAGCACCTCTATACAGAAGCTTGGAATAAAGATAAAACTACTGTCCACATTATGCCAGATACCCCTGAAGTTTTACTAGCTAAACAAAACAAAGTAAATTACAGTGAGGTAAGCAGTATATTAGTGGTAAATGATATGTTTTCCTTACAATGCACTTTATAAATAAAACTTATGATTATTTATGTCTATTTCAGAAATTATATAAACTTGGCCTAGAAGAAGCCAAGAAGAAAGGCTATGATATGCGGCTTGATGCCATTCCTATTAAGGCAGCCAAGGCCTCCAGAGACATTGCCAGTGATGTAAGTACACCTGAGAAATTCCTCATCTTAGCTTTGGATCCAAGATCACTTTCTCTAGCCTAGATGCATAGTAGAGCAAATAAGCTATGAGGCTAAAACTGTTGCTAATGGTTTGGTTTTTCAGCAGATAGTTTAAAATAATGGTAATCAAATTCTTAGCACCCAGGTTAAATTCTACCTATTCTACCTATGGCTGAGTCCATAGCAACATGCATTTCAAAACATGTCCATTTCCTGCTGAACAAAAGCATTGGGTAATTGACTGTAATTTAGATATCTTTTTGGTTTTTCCATATGATCTTTATATATATAATAAATATATATATATATATTGTATATATACAATCAAATTTATTGTAGGGTTCCTTTAAAACCAAACCTAGGCCCTGCAGAGACTGAGTAAATAGGATACATTACTCAAAGTCCAACCATCCATGCGGACCATGTTTGTCCCTGTACCCAGTGATGGGCTGCAGATATTTGCTTTCTTTTTTTTAAAATTTGTTCTTTTTAGATATACATGATAGTAGAGGGTATTTTGACATATTATACATATATGGAGTAAAATGTGGATTTTCTCACATTTCTAAAACTTTTATCCTTTCATTTCTTTTGTCCATCAGGTAGAAAAATATATTTTTCTTTTATTTCCAAAATGTGGGAAGTAATGATCATAATTTAAAAATGAATAGTCATTTGGGAATAGGAAAGACGGTAGAATGAATTGGACATAACTTTCTTATGCTCATATATGAATACACAACCAGTGTAACTCTACATCATGTACAACCACAAGAATGGGAACCTAAATGTAATGGGTTGCACTCCATGTATGTATAGGTTGCACTCCATGTATGTATATGTCAAAATACACTCTACTCTCATGCACATCTAAATTTAAAAAAAGAATGATCAACAATCAAAGGATGAAGCATAGTAATATAACCCACATAAAGAAAATCAAGTTTAAAAATCAAATTTATAAAGACTACTTAGTGACATAGGAAAATTCTTATATAATAACTGAAAAGAGCAGGCAACAACCCATATAATGTTTGACTCATGCTCTAATTTTATTCTGTTTTATACACATGCACCACAAAAATTTCTCTGAGTAATAGAGTCATGTTTTAATTTCTTTTTGTATATATATTTCATTTGTTTTCTAAATGGTTTTTAAGATGCATATGTTGTATACTTATATATTCAAAGAAAACCATTATTTTTAATTAATATGATAATTTAAGCCTAGTAATGTTTCTTAAAGTCAAAATAAATAACAAACAATCTTTTTCTTCTTCTAGTTCAAGTACAAAGAAGGCTATCGTAAGCAGCTGGGTCACCATATTGGTGCCCGAGCTATACATGATGACCCCAAGATGATGTGGTCCATGCACGTGGCCAAAATCCAGAGTGACAGGGAGTACAAGAAAGACTTTGAGAAGTGGAAGACCAAGTTCAGCAGCCCAGTGGACATGCTGGGGGTGGTGCTGGCCAAGAAGTGCCAGACCTTAGTGAGTGACGTGGACTACAGAAACTACCTGCACCAGTGGACATGCCTGCCTGACCAGAATGATGTCATCCATGCTCGGCAGGCCTATGACCTCCAGAGCGATGTGAGTACTGAGGATCTTGGACATGCAAAGGTGGGAAGTTGGTGAATTAATTCCCCTTGGAGAAGGTAGCAATGGGTGGCACCAAGCTCACCAATCCTAGTCAACAAAGAATACTTGCCTTTCTTCTTAGGAATGTTGTTAATCCCTTAACCCTGCAGACAAAATGTCCTGCAGTCTGAACACTACATGCCTACAAAACTATTTTCAAGTGTACTCTTACTTGATTTTATGTTTTATAGATAAAAATGCATTTCCAATGAAGGGAAAAATACTGATTCACTATTTGTGTCAACAGAATTTGTATAAGTCAGATCTCCAGTGGATGAAAGGCATCGGCTGGGTGCCCATTGGCTCTTTGGATGTGGAAAAATGCAAAAGGGCAACTGAAATTTTGAGTGACAAAATCTATCGTCAGCCTCCAGACAAATTCAAATTTACCAGTGTGACTGATTCTCTGGAACAAGTATTGGCGAAGAATAATGCCATCACCATGAACAAGGTGAGGTTTCAGAATTTTGAGATCCAAGGTGGGGCTGAATGGAAGAAAAAGTAGCATAATTGAGATAAGACATGGAATATTGAGCAAAAAGAGACACCCATCATCCTTCATTATTTCTCCATCTAATCTATCATAAAACTGATGTTATTTATACTTTAATATTTCAGTTATTTCGTAGTTTTGATAAAATGGCATAAATTTATAGAAAATAATCTTTGTATAAAAGATGTTTATTCTTACATTCCTTTTAATTATTAACATACATGTTTCAGGTTCTCAGAAGGTATTTATAAATATCTATTCTGCTGCGAACTGATTACTTGAAGATATTTAAAAAATACATATTGAATATAAAATGCCATGACCTTGTCTCTTTTTTGTCATTGTTTATATACAATAAAATTCCTATTGATCGTACACTAAATTCTTTTTCTGATGGATTAATATATTTTCTTTAATAGCGTTTATACACAGAAGCCTGGGACAAAGACAAGACCCAGATCCACATAATGCCAGACACGCCAGAAATCATGTTGGCAAGAATGAACAAAATCAACTATAGTGAGGTGAGAGCAGATGCTAGTTCTTTGATCTTTGCACCCTATTTCTTACTTCAATCAGTTTATTCCAAGATGATGTAATGCTGCATGGCAAATTTATCAAGAATCTTTCTTCGTGCAAAAAAACAAATCTTAGATTTCTCAATCACCCTCACAGATGTCAATCTTTAAGTAGTAAGAATTGTCATTTAAGGAGAACGAATGATAGCAATTAATGATTTAAGTAGTATCCATAAGATTAAGTAGTCTATTTTGTTTTATTATTTAAATTTTTTAAATTGTAAATGGATACAATACCTTTATTTAATTATTTATTTATTTATTGAATGTAGTATGGAGGACTGAACGCAGTACCTCACACATGCTAGGCAAACACTGTAATACTGAGCTATAGCCCAGCTCCTTGTTTTATTATTTTGAAGTGAAGAAAAAGCAATAGGCCAAATGTGTCTCTTCTCGACAGTAAAGCAAAGCTTTTGTAAATATATTTAAGCTTTTTAATGTGTAAAATTAAAGTCAAGGACTAAAATTACAGTTCCACCAAGTAACATACACTTGTAGAGAGTTGGGAACAGAGACAGAGAGACTATGAAAGAGAATCTGTCAGTGTGTGTGTTAACAAGCCATTTCCTTTTCACTTCTAGACAGCATAAGGCCACATGCCCCCATTTTAGAATCCTTTATGCTAAAGACAGAGAGTCAGCATCTCTTCTGATAAAGGAATTCCCACTCCACAAGTCATTGACCCGCCTTTGCTCAAGGGTTCCCAGGGACAGGGAGCTTATCTCATACATCCATCTGTTCTGGAAAATTCCATTAGAAAGTGCTTCCGATACATGATTTTTAAAAAGTGCTTCTGATATATTGAGTCACAACATTTCTCAAATCCACGCAGTGCTCTGAAGTTAGCAGAACTAATCTGTGCCTACCTCCATAGGTAGTGATAGCCACAGGGGTCCTCCCCCACCAGTCACACCCCAGGTTCTCTTTGTAATCTAAACATCCCAAGTTCCTGGGCATTCCTTACATGAAATCCCTGGCAAAATGAGACTTGAACAAAATACTGTGAAGTCGGAATAACTAAAGTAGAATATGGTTAGCTATAACATTTCCTCTTCTGGACATTTGACCTTCATTTCTGCACCCCGAGCTCCCCAGGGGCACACTGGCTGCTCCATCATTGCTGGTGCACATGAACTTGGGATCAACTCCAAGGCATTTACATGGTCTGAAGCTAAATTTTCTCTACCCAGAATTTATGCATTTGGAAGTTTAAATCTCGGTTCAGAGATTGCTATTTATCTCTGTGTCATTTCTTAGACTGAGGCTATGGGTTTAAGCCTGTGGAGATTTTTGTGACTCTGTGACTATGTAAGCTGATCGATTGTATTTTTTTTTTTAATCCCAGCTTGGAGCCAACAGCAAGTAAAGTATTATTTTTTTGACAGCCCAGATCAATAGAATTTTACTCTTCTTCAGGATATAATTTAGAGAATTTAGATAGAATACCCTCCATCTTAAGTGGCTTTAGGGATGCAGACTGCACTTTTAGTGCTTGTGTAAGTAGCTGTTCACTAAAAAAATAAAAACATCAAATCCTACTCTCAGAAAGGAGTGAATTTTTAGCCAAACTTATAGTGGAGGTCCTTAATTGGTATAGGAAAAGATTCAATGCATGTGCAGAAATTTCAGGAGAAAGAGCTTTGTAACTCTCCATTTAGCATTTCTGAAATTTTCAACTCTGCTTAAAAAAGCTTAGAAAAAATGTAGGATGAGTGATAGTTCAAAAAGGCCAAGGGAGAACATCCTCCATGGGGTGCTTAGCCTGCCTGGTTTCCTTTCTCTGTCTTTTCTCTGTCAGCTTATTTCAATTCTTTTGTGTTTCTATTTCATTTTGGGCAGGAAGTTATAATGCAAATTTAGTTTTTCACTCTTTTTCTGGAAGATTTTTCTTGGTTTCCTATTTTCTGTAGAATTGAGCACCAGATTCTTAGCTTCAGGTGTTCACAGTCCAACTTTGGATTCCTCTCCTGCCACCTCCTCTCTGGGGCCTCTCCCACTTCTTTCACCACCCGGTGCCTTAGTCCACTGTGCATTGATTCATGCCATTCTCTCTTCCCTTGGCTCCATCTTAGTCTGTGGAAACCAGCCCATGATTCAAGGTGCAACTCAAAGATCACCCTGCTGCAGGAACTTCCCTGATGCTTAGTCCAGAGTCAATGACTCCTTTCTGGAGGTCTTTGCTAATAATGTCATTAAATCACCTGTTGTGGTCTGACTTCTCAGCAATTGGTTCTGTAGGTTATTCTGTCTTTTATCACTTGTCCCGAAAGCTTTAAAGTTGAGAGCGATCTCTTCTTCATCTTTGATTTCCAAGTACCCAGCTCAGTCACAGACACAGAGTCAGTATAGAATAGATGCAAATTGGATTAATTGCCATGAACAATAGTTATCCACATTTTGTTACTGTTTGCCTGAGTTAAAGCTTATTTTTTCCAGTATTTTCAAGCTCGATTCACTGCTTAAACTAAGATTTTCAAAACAATATTATATATATATACACTTACAAGTATATATATATATATGTGTGTATAAGCATATACATACACATATATATGTATTCAAAATATTTTAAAATAAAGATGCAGTGATCATCAGAGGTACCATTCTTCAGTCTTAATCTAGTAAAAGAAATTTAGAAGATTCGGTATTCTCAAAAACAACACTGTCATAGACACTATCTGTGCAGAATTTTGTGAATTATCTAAGTTCTATATCAGCTTTTGGATATGAGTATCAACATCTGGTTTTTCCCCCCAATTTCAGAGTCTGTATAAACTCGCCAACGAGGAAGCAAAGAAGAAAGGCTACGACTTACGAAGTGACGCCATCCCCATTGTGGCAGCCAAGGCCTCCAGAGATATCATCAGTGATGTGAGTTGACAATTCCATTCCCAGTGTGTGATCAATCTGATGTGGCATTTTCACTGATCTAAATCTTTAAAAACAAAACAAAACAACAACTTTGCTAAACTTTTGAAAGTGTATCCTGATATATTTGTGTGGGGTTTTTCTGAAACCTACTTTTGAGGGAAATGGAAAATTTGGTATTTGTAAACAAGACCTTGTAGGTAGGTCATGTAGGACATGGTGTCTTCAGCCCACCAAAGACGAGAAAGATCCATGCATGTGTAAACTGCCAGAATGCAGCAGTAGGCTTGGAGACATTTACACAAAAATTATCACTGTGCTTATAGAAAGTATAACTCATAAACTTAAGCTCACTCACTGAGAATCATATCTGGCTTTATGTAACAGTTTAATATTCAGTGTTTTAAAATGCATATGATATTCACAGCTGGGCGAGGTGGCACATGCCTGTAATCCTAGCAGCTCAGGAGGCTGAGACAGGAGGATCGTAAATTCAAAGCCAGCCTCAGCAAAAGCAAGACACTAAGCAACTTAGTGAGACACTGTCTCTAAATAAAATACAAAATAGGGCTGGGGATGTGGCTTGAGTTTAATTCCTGGTACCAAAAACAAAAATTCATATAACATTTGCTATTACAATTTTCCCTTGTAAGATTATAAAAAGAAGGCAATTGATCAGGACCAGAAGGAGGATTCTGACCCATGCAGGTAGCCTTTACAGTAGCAGGAGCCTGATTGTGTAGGGTAACCTTCCAAGTAAAGCCATCATCTTTTCTTGGTGCCTCAGGAACAGACCACTGCTCCAAATATCAAGGACCACTCTTCAAGAATGTCCTTTCTTTATATTAGAATATGGTATAATTGATTCATTTGTGCATGTTAAATCCCCAACAAATGGATTATGCCAATAATAATAATAATAATAATGGCTAGGGCTGTAGCTCAGCGGTAGATGGCTTGCCTAGCACGTGCGAGGTGCTGGGTTCGATCCTCAGCACCACATAAAAATAAATAAATAAAATAAAGGTATGTGTTCAACTGCAACTAAAAAAAATTTAAATAATAATAATAATAATATGAGTATTAGAGCTAAGAAGTGTGCTCAACTGTGCTTAGAACTTTATGTGTATTATCTCACTTCATAATTACCCTAGACTTCACAATTGCCCCTAATTAGTGTTTAAACAACTTGTCCCAAATCAAAGTCTCAGTGGGGAGCAAAGTTGAGACTCTAGACAACCTCATTCCTTCCTACTAAGCTGAGTTCCTACTACCCCTACCAATTGGTCCCTACTTTCTAACTCAGTTGTCCTTGAAATCAGAAGCACATATTTGGGATAATTGGCTTAAGTTCCAGGGTGAAATCATTGGACATGGAATAATAAAAACATTGTTGGCCCATGTGAGACTAAAACCCATGACCTTATGAGGAGCATGTTCTGACCATTTGATTTGCTATGTCAGTTTTACTAATCAGTTTTCCAAATGATGCCAAAAATTGGCCACTGTCACTGAATGCATGAATTCAATATAAATAGTAAATTCTCTGTTGCCACTCTAGGCAGTACTTGACCTGGAGTAACTGGTTCCTGGTGCTTACAGGAACCATCCACTCATTTTAGAACTTATTAAACACACCATGCCGCCAAGCATGCTTTTTCTGACATGCTTTTAGTGTATAAGATCCAATTCTCCAGGTCACCTAGTCCAAATGCTCTCTCCTTGACTTCTGCAAGTGACACCTCACCACGGTGTGTGCCTTCTGCCTCCAGAACTATTCCTTAGTCCCATTCCATAGATGTTTTTGAGTAGACTCTACAATTAATAAATTCCATCTATTTTACCGCATCTCTATGCTTCCAGGACAAAAGCCAGGATTGCTGGCTGCAGTTAATGCTTATCTGCAAAACTGCAATGAAAGTAAGATGATTTTGTACAGATGTGTGGCTTCTAATGGTTTACAATAAAGACTGATTTGTGCATTTTCATTTCAGTACAAATACAAAGATGGTTACCGCAAACAGCTGGGCCACCACATTGGAGCCCGGAATATTAAAGATGACCCCAAGATGATGTGGTCCATGCACGTGGCCAAAATCCAGAGTGACAGGGAGTACAAGAAGGACTTTGAGAAGTGGAAGACCAAGTTCAGCAGCCCAGTGGACATGCTGGGGGTGGTGCTGGCCAAGAAGTGCCAGACCTTAGTGAGTGATGTGGACTACAAGAACTACCTGCACCAGTGGACGTGCCTGCCTGACCAGAATGATGTCATCCACGCTCGACAGGCCTATGACCTCCAGAGCGATGTAAGTGCAATATCCATCATAGATCTGTGTGTAGGAATACTTTATGCAATAAAAATAGGCCTATTATTTATATACCTTTATATTATATAATCCATTGGCCTATTTAAGCTAGGATTTAATGTTCAGTAAATGAGATTTGAATCCGAATTTTAAATAGTTTTATTGCTTATCATGAATACATTAGTAGTCCTTATAAGGAAATGAAGTTTGCAAGTGGAATTGATCTCATAAAAAACAAAACTGGAGCCAGGCATGTTGGTTCATACCCATAAGACTAGCTATTTGGGAGGCTAAATCAGGATTTCAAGATCAAGCATGGGCAATTTAGTGAAACTGTGTCTCAAAATAAAATATAAAAGAGAAGACAGGATATGACTCATTGGTAAAGTGCCCCTGGGTTCAATCCCTAGTAATAAAGGAGGGAAAAGATGGAATTAAGCAATGCTAGAATTCAGGGTCCACCAGAGGGAGACATTTTCTTTTATTCTCTTAATGGGGAATAAAGGAACACATCTTTATTAAAAGGAAAAATTACTCTGGAATTTGTTGTTGACTTTCTTGCCAAATGAATGAGAGTGTAATTTTTGGAATGCTAATGCCATCTACGATTTAATGCTACACGTCATTCTTAGCCAATGAAGGAAGCTGCGTGTGTAAGCTATTGGATGGTTCCACTGACTCCTGATCCTTCAGTGAAGCTCTTTGTATGGAGGAGCCACTCAATAATGACAGAACTCAGTACCTATTAGAAGTAGATGCACAATCTCAAATCAGGGTGTGAGAAGCACATTGCCTGCATAATTTTATAAACATTTAAAGGAATTTTTAAGTATTTGGGAAGCTTTGGAGAATTAGGACAAATTCATAGTAATCATACATTAATTGGTTTTCCAGCCCATCTGAAAAACTTCTACACTCTTAAGTAGCTTTCAACAGACATAGGCCTGTACCTCCAGAAGAAAGGATTTGCTTGCACATAAAAGGTAGTTAATAAGGGTTGTTGTCACCCATAGAATGACAGTGTTGACATATGGCTTGCCATTTGTCTGTTTGTCAGGCACCTTTTTGGATTGGCTTCCTTCCATTGTGATTGGTTTTAATAATGTGGGAGGCATTTGAAAGTTAAAAGGCACTCTAAAGGTATAAAACGTTATTGTTTTCATTCTTGCTGTTATTATTGCAGGTGGGGGACAACTAGTCAGCACAGAACAATTCCAATAGGCTTTTTGTCTGCAGAATACCAGTTTGTATTTTCTACTTAGCTATTATAGGTGAACTCTTTCCAATCAATTGAGTAGAGGTCCAATACCATTGTTGAAAAGTAGTTATGAATACCTACGGAGTACATAAAAGTCTTTAGCAGAGAAAAAGACTAAAAATGAAGTGAGAAAGATATGGCAAGATAACTCAGGATAAGAGTCAGTGATTCCTATCCTGAGAGATTGGTGAGACAGGAACTGGAACCCTGGGCCAATGATATGGTCATTTACTGTCCTGAATCTCAGATAATATTGAAGTCATCAAAGGTCTGTCTTGGGGCATCAGGGATACTACATCATTATTGTATAATACTTCCCCTCTCTCTTTCTTTTCAAAAGTGTATTACAGCTATTTCAAGTTATTAGAAAAGGGACATAGAAGACAATAATAATCCAGCTCAATCCAACCACTGAAAAAGTCTATTCTTGCATCTGTAATTCATCTACCCTCATTGTTTCCTGCATTACTTATTCATTTAATATTATATTAACATTTCTATGTATTATCAATATTCTTATAAAATGAGGCTTTTGATAGTTGCAGAGAGTTTTATTTGCCAAGGCCTAACATTGATTTATTGGCCTGTTTCTGGACATGTGTGGTTTCTCTCCCTCTAAGGTCGCATTCTTTCCTGTGCTCATGGATATTTTATGTAACAGTGTTCACTGAACTGACTGAGAGAAGATATTAGTTGGGATGATGCCTCTCCTAACAAGCTGAAGTATTTGACAACCCATTATTATGGCTCGGAGACATTTCTGGGTCAATTTAGAGCATATTTCTTCTTTTAGACTGTCTGCTATAGTGAGCTTGTTTACTATAAGAAAAATATGGAATCATACTTTATTACTGATACCATTTGCATATTTGCCCTAAATATTTTGGTCCTGATGAAGAGTTTCTGCGTTTTCTTTTTCTTTTCTTAGAATATTTATAAGTCTGATCTCCAGTGGCTGAGAGGCATCGGCTGGGTTCCCATTGGGTCTCTGGATGTGGTCAAGTGCAAGAGAGCTGCAGAGATCCTGAGTGATAACATCTACCGCCAGCCTCCAGACAAGCTGAAGTTCACCAGTGTGACAGATTCTCTGGAGCAGGTGCTGGCCAAGAACAATGCTCTCAACATGAACAAGGTGAGCACTGGATGCCTCAGACTTTCAAGATTTTCTAAGATGCCAAGAGATGTTATGATATTTTAATAAAGAGCAGATTAAAAAATATTCATGAAAGAGTAGGGTCATGTTTATCTTTTAAATTACATACTGGAAATCCTCTAAATAATCTCTATTTCTAGTTTTGACCTTGATAACTAGCAGTCTCAAACCTCCAACGAAATACAGGTCAATAATAACCCTGTTTTAACTTGGCTTTTTGCAATTTCTGTCTCAAGTGTTTTCAACCAATACCTTATCTTCTTTTATAGCGTTTATACACAGAGGCCTGGGACAAAGACAAGACTCAGGTTCACATAATGCCTGATACACCCGAGATCATGTTGGCGAGACAGAACAAAATCAACTACAGTGAGGTGAGGGCAAACCCTAGGGTGCTGCATTTATTCTGTTGTTGTCATTGTTGGGGTTTCTACATTTAGTTTCAGGGAGATTCTTGGGCCTCAGCTATAAGGGTGCATGCGAGCTTTCTTATGAATACACAGCCCATCCAACATTTCCTCTCTGGGTTGAATATGCTATTTCATGGGATTCTGGACAAATGAAAATACATTGTCTTTTTCAGTTCATGGCTATTCCAGGGTGGTTAGTAGCTCTGAGAAGTCTTTTGGGCATTTCTAAGAAGTAGAATTGCCTTATAAAACACTGGCTCACTATTTTTGTTTTACGCATGGATACACTATCTTAATTTTGTTCATTTATTTTTATGTGGTGCTAAGAATTGAATCCAGTTCCTCACATGTGCGAGGCAAGCACTCTGCCTCAGAGCCACAACCCCAGCCCTGGGCTACTACTTATACTAAAATATTCTTTGTTTTTGCCTGAAATTCAAGTTCAGTTGGGTGTGTGATATTTTTATTTGCTAAACCTGGCAACCCTACCAAAGAGGACTCTAGTAATATGTACCTCTTCCCCAATGGGGTCCTAAAAATAATTGAGAACTAAAACTATGGGGTAGAAATAGCAGTCAAGTGTCACTATTTTTCTTTTAACTACTAAAGTTAGGTCAAAGGACAAATATTTATGACAGTCGAACGAGCCAGCTAACTGAATGTGGGAACTGGTTTCCCTACCAGGGTTCTGGCACCCTGGAAACAAGTAATGTGCCTGTCGTATCAGAGGTGAGCCCCTGCTTAGAGGGCACTAGGCTAGTTCCCTGGAGAAAGAGAGAGCTGACTGAGCATGCCCACTAATCCCATCCCCACCAACCACAAAAATCAGTAAGTCCCTGCACCTCTCTAGGTAAGAGAGTAAAGGAACAGAGAAAGGCCAGAGTTAAGTAATTGAACTTCTTGTCTAGAAAGAAAACCTCAAATGTGCGAAGAAGCATTCTCCATCAACAACACAGCCTACTGATTTTTTATAAAGTAAAATATAATTTTTAAAAAATATTTATTTTTTAGTTGCAGTTGGACACAATACCTTTATTTCACTTATTTATTTTTTTATGTGGTGCTGAAGATGGAACCCAAGGTCTCGCATGTACGAGTCGAGCACTCTACTGCTGAGCCACAACCCCAGCCCATAAAATATAATTTAAAAAAAATATTTTTAGTTGCAGATGGACACAATACCTTTCTTTCTTTCTTTCTTTCTTTATTTATTTATTTATTTTACTTTTATGTGGTGCTAGAGATTGAACCCAGGGCCTCACACATGCTTAGGCTAGCACTAAGCTACAATCACAATCCCAGTCCCTAAAATATAATTTTATAGACACATATTTTACTAATACCATAAAGCCAAAATTTAGAATCTTAAAGTTGAGATTATAGTCAGGTTAACTATGTTTTAAGTTAAGTTATTTCTTTCTGATTTACTTTCTAAACATTATAAAATATTATGATTGTTACAAAATTTTAAGTAATAAATGAACAAAAGTGTGTATATTTTATTTATAAATTAATGATATTAAACACATTATTCCTTCCATTTCTTTTACACCTAGTAGTATATATGAATTGATGCTCTATCAATCTATATAGATTATATTCATCTATTGATATGTATATCATTAATATTACAATCTGCAAATAATGTATTTAATTTAAAAAGCTATAAATATAATAGATGAATACATCAATCTATATTAATACCCATTATTATATCTCATGTATTTCTAACACTATATAGTTTTGGGGTTAGGATATAATTTATTTGCTGGAAACTTAGATTGTTTACATTTTCTAGTTTTTTAAAAAGTATATGATATAGGGCTGGAGTTGTGGCTCAGTGATAGAGCACCTAGCACGTGTGAGGCCCTGGGTTTGATCCTCAGCACCACATAAAAATAAATAAATAAAATAAAGGTTAAAAAAAAGTATTTGGTATAAATTACTTGATAATCTCCAAATTGTTGCTGTGAAACCTTTTGTTTTAACTCTTTGACTTTCTTTCCACAGACCCTGTATAAACTTGCCAATGAAGAAGCAAAGCAGAAAGGCTATGACTTGCGAATTGACGCCATCCCAATTGTGGCAGCCAAGGCCTCCAGAGATATCGCCAGTGACGTAAGTAGCAGCACCCAGATATTTATGTGGAAGGATGGGAGGGGAGACTGACTCACTACTAATACATGACGTTGCATCCAGATGTCTTACTGAACCCTGATTGACTAATGCTTCTAAAGCATTTTTTTAATTTGAAAATATTTCTTTTTAACTTCAAAAGTCTTTAATGTCCAGGTCCCAGGGGGAAAGAGTTATCCTAAACTTTAGTATAAAATTGAATCAGAATCCACAGTTTTTTATAATTATGAGAAATTCATCTTTACATTTTGATCATGAAATCCTGACATAATTCAGAAAATGCTAGAACAATAATCATTTGGTTACATGCCTTGGTTCAATAGCAGGTGAACACCAGGTACACAGCCTGGTCTAGGAAAACGTACCTTTCCCCAGATCTGCTCTGTAGTTTTGCCAACTCTTTCTTTGAAAATTATTTTAAGTGCTTCCTTTTGAATTATTTTCCAATGAAAACTAGAAAGACAAACAACCAAAAAATGAACCTGTTGCTCTCTGAAGGAAATAGGTCCCTTGGAAAAGAATTCAGACTTTTGTAAATAGGTACTAGAATTTGTTTGATGTTGTTGCCTAAAGTAGATAGAAAATACCCAGAGTCAGCCCTTGCCAAAACCAGCAAGATGTTTTCTTGCTCATTTATAGTTCATTTTTCCACTTGAGGGATCCCAAACAAACCTGCCCTGCTATCTTCGGCACAGCAGGGCAGACACAATCCAGTCCATCTCAGGGAGCCAAGTGACCCAACAAAAGTCATCAGAGCCAAATTTTAGAGGGGCAGAGAATGTGTTGGGGGAAAGAGAAAATGTGGATTTAGGATTAGCATTCTCAAAGTTCCACGTGAGATTTCCAGGTTAGTGATGTCACTAGACCAAGATGACAAAAGGCAGTGAACAATACAGATTAATCTTCTGAAAAGTGTCACCACTTTTATTTCTAGGAACTAAATGTCTGCAAACCATGGGACTGTGTATTTCACTTAGACTAGTGCTATGAAGTTTAATCGGCTTAGGATAAGGAGTTGAGTTGATGTGCAGATAATTTCATTTTTTTGCAAGAATTATACATTTTAAAATAACAATGTTTTAAATTAATGAGACTTTTAACACTTTCTATTCTTATTTTTATTTTTAAGTTAATTTTTTATTTATGTATGACAGCAGAATGCATTATAATTCTTATTCCACATATAGAGCACAATTTTTCATACCTCTTGGTTGGATACAAAGTATATTCACACCAATTCATGTCTTCATACATGTACTTTGGATGATAATGACCACCATCATTTCTATGCCCCCTCCCTTCCCATCCAACCCCTCTGCCCTATATAGAGTTTGTCTATTCCTCCCATGCTCCCTCTCCCTACCCCACTATGAATCAGCCTCTTTATATCAGATAAAGCATTTGGCATTTGTTTTTGTGGGATTGGCTAACTTCACTTAGCATTATCTTCTCTAACTCCATCCATTTACCTGCAAATGCCATGATTTTATTGTCTTTTATTGCTGAACAAAATTCCATTTTGTATATATGCCACATTTTTTTAATCCATTCATCTATTGAAGGGCATCTAGGTTGGTTCCACAGTTTATCTATTGTGAATTGTGCTACTATGAACATTGATGTAGCTATGTCCCTGTATTATGCTATTTTTAAGTCCTTTGGGTATAGACCGAGGAGAGGGATAGCTGGATCAAATGGTAGTTCCATTCCCAGTTTTCCAAGAAATCTCCAAACTGCTTTCCACATTGGATGCACCAATTTGCAGTCCTATCAGCAGTGTATGAGTGTACCTTTTCCCCCACATCCTCACAAACACTTATTATTATTTGTATTGACAATAGCTGCCATTCTGACTGGAATGAGATGAAATCTTAGAGTAGTTTTGATTTGCATTTCTCTAATTGCTAGCAATGATGAACATTTTTCATACATTTGTTGATTGATTGTATATCATCTTCTGAGAAGTGTCTCTTCAGGAGCTTGGCCCATTTATTGACTGGGTTATTTGTTTTTTTGATTCTTAGCTTTTTGAGTTCTTTATATACCCTAGAGATTAGTGCTCTATCTGATGTGTGAGGGGTAAAGATTTGCTCCCAAGATTTGCTTCCTTAATAAGACTCCTTTGGCACAAAAATTAAAATCAAGAAACAAAAAATGGGATGAACTCAAACTAAAAAGTTTCTTCTCATTTTTATTTTTGAAACCACCATTTTTATTTCAGTACAAATACAAAGATGGGTACCGCAAACAGCTGGGCCACCACATTGGAGCCCGGAATATTAAAGATGACCCCAAGATGATGTGGTCCATGCACGTGGCCAAAATCCAGAGTGACAGGGAGTACAAGAAGGACTTTGAGAAGTGGAAGACCAAGTTCAGCAGCCCAGTGGACATGCTGGGGGTGGTGCTGGCCAAGAAGTGCCAGACCTTAGTGAGTGACGTGGACTACAGAAACTACCTGCACCAGTGGACGTGCCTGCCTGACCAGAATGATGTCATCCATGCTCGGCAGGCCTATGACCTCCAGAGCGATGTGAGTGTCTGAGAGCCATGGTAACTGCATTTGTGGGAGCAATGCATATTAACACATAGACAAAGATCTCATATTTGATAGAAACCTTGGAGTATGATGTTTTTTGTCTCTGTTCCTCATTTTTTCAAGTGTCCATTACCTTTTTTTTAAATAGATGATATAATACCATAAAATGTCTCTAATTTTCCTTTATATTTTAACGGATAGAGATATAAAATTTAATATACCAATGTTTTTCAGTGTTTCCCCCCTGCCCCTCTGGCTTTGGAAATCAAGTGTCATAACAACTTTAATAATACTTGCTTATGTGTTTGATTTCTTCAGAATGTTTATAAGTCTGACCTCCAGTGGTTGAGAGGCATTGGCTGGGTTCCCATTGGGTCTCTGGATGTGGTCAAGTGCAAGAGAGCTGCAGAGATCCTGAGTGATAACATCTACCGCCAGCCTCCAGACAAGCTGAAGTTCACCAGTGTGACAGATTCTCTGGAGCAGGTGCTGGCCAAGAACAATGCCATCAACATGAACAAGGTGAGCCTCCAATTTGAAGGGAAATGAAACAGGATGGAATGTCATTTAGAATACCTATGATTGTTTAAGTTGATCTTTTTTTGTTTTATCCAATTAAATTACTATCCAAACTATAGTGATGTAGTTGAATTTTGTATTCTCTTATATAAGAATCCCACATATATATGATAGGATTTCTGCTTTGATATTACTCATGAAATACAGTTAAAAATGGGACAGATGTTTGGGGTTCAAATTGTTTGAAGTCGATGAGAGTTATATATTGTTTGGTATATAACCTTCTAATAAGATTCCTATCTTGCTGGGTGCTTACTCAGGTAAACATAGAGAAGATAAATTAGATGCAAATCTTTATATCATTCATTAAAAGAAATTCTAAACATGACATACTCAGGCACATTTGCAGTTGAAGAAAAACAAAACCATAGGAAGAATTGAATATAGTCGCACACAGATGTGTACATATACTTGGGAAATGCCTAATTTTAATTTAATGGTATTTATGTATACATTTATATTTAGTTTTAATGAATACTCTGTAAAACCAAAGAGGTTGAAGAGTGTTAACATACTGTATACTGTTGAGATACCAAGGAAACTGGATTTAAGTTTTATCATTATCTCTTAAATGAAAACCATTTACGAAAAAAAAAAATTTGTTTTTCTAATTCATCAACCTTTTAATCCTTCGCAGCGTTTATACACAGAAGCCTGGGACAAAGATAAGACCCAAGTCCATATTATGCCTGATACACCTGAAATTATGTTGGCAAGACAAAATAAAATAAATTATAGTGAGGTAAGACCATTTGTTTCATTTTCTTCCTCTGAACACATTGGTTTTTGCTGATATAGAAATGTCATATTATGAATTAATCATTGCCAAGCAGGCTAATTAGTTCAGTATTGTATTTTATGCTCATTATCCTACCTTGACTGTACATATCATTATAAAATAGGTAGATAGAAAAATAAATAAGCACAAAATATCTCAGGAGGGAAAAATCCTCATAGTCAACTATTAATGTCTGAATATTAAGTTCTATTTAAAATAATTATTGCTATTTATAAAGTTAGAACTTCCTTCAAAATTTGTTCTGCATGTTTGTTGTTTGTCATTTATTTTACCTGTAAAATGGGATAAAAATCCCTGTCTTGAAAATTTTTTGTGGTGACTCAATGAGGTAAGATATATAAATGCCCAATGGAAAGCCAGGTGTAAAATAATTGCTTAATAAACTTTAATTTCTCTCCTTTACTTTAATGTCACCTGAAAACTAGACATGTGAAATGCTCAAAATGATGACGTTTATTTATAAGAAGTGAAATGAGAATTCTCAAACTCACCCATTTCAAAATTGCCTGAGGATAATAAACTATATTCTTTCATGAGCTACTCAAGCCTTGCTAAACTTGTAATCACACATCTTTCAGTCTAGAAATCCTGTTGCATAGTTTTTTGCTCAATTGCTCTTGCCTAAGTCAAGAATTAATCTGGTTGATTCAAGAATACTGATTTCTTATATGGTTAAGTGTATTAAAAAAAAACAAAACAAAACAATGAAGACAGATTTTTCAGTTTGAGATCACTAGAAAATTTAAACATTTAGTCTCAAGATTTAATTGAGATAACTATTTTACCTTTACCAGATGAAGAATTATTTTTATTATTCTTTAGTCTATATAAAGCTAAAAAGGAGGCATGTTTATATCAAATAACCAGGACAAGTAAAATGAAGTGGATATGACTTTACTTTCTCCAGCATCATAAAACAGACCAGAGCTGAGTGCAGTTGCAGATATCTGTAATCCCAGAGGCTTAGGAGGCTGAGTCAGGAGGATCGAAAGTTCTAAGCTAGCCTCAGCAATTTACTGAGTCCCTGTCTCAAAATAAAAAAGTGCCCCTGGGTTAATTCCTGACTCTCCCGCCATTCAAAAATCACTCTGAGGAGAGTGATCACAAGTATTTGATTGAACTTGGCTTCACTCATTTTCAACTGAGCCATTTTCTCTTGGCCACAGAGCTTCTCTGTTGGGCTACCTTCTCTGGGAGCTTTACCTTAGCTAGGCAAATGAAGTTTAGCTTCTATCCCAGATTGTAAGTGCATCTCACAAACCTCTCCTTTTTACTGAGGTGAGTGAAAGTTGCTGAGAGGATATTGGGCTATTTTTAATTCTAAAAATTTCAGCTGGATCTACTGAGATTGCAAAAATATATTAATTCTGTAAGAACTGTTTTCGTAAAAATAGATTTCGGAGTGGTGAACTTGAACTTCTGCTCAATCTGTGACCAAGGGTAATTTCATCCCATACTTTACTCCAGAAATATAAAACAAAGCAAACACATCTTACTCATTTCCCTTAGATTCTCATTTACCTATTCTAATTCTCTTGGGTAAGTGACCTACCAAACTTTAAATTGTAGCCTTGGTGATAATGAAAGGCGTTCTCTTCTTTGAAGCTACATCTTTTTAGAATGTTGGGCATATTCAAGAAATCTGTTTGATCTGAAGCAAAAAGATGATTTAAGCACATTTTCCCCCATTACCGTGGAAAAACATAATAGATAAAGTATTTGATTCTTTAGTTATAAAAGAAATATTTCTAGAAAATTTTCAAAAAAACTAACCCTCTGGGGCTAGGGCTGGGGCTCAACTGATAGAGCACTCACCTAGCACACGTGAGGCACTGGATTCCATCCTCAGAACCACATAAAAATAAAATAAAAATATTGTGTCCACCTAAAACTAAAAACAAACAAACAACAATGACAAAAAAAACTAACCCTCTGTATATTATCTTAAAAATATTAAATTTATTCTTATTTTTACTTTAGCTTTTCCTTATGAAATCTCATCTTAAAAAGACTGTAAACTGTCACATCTTGCTGATCCATGTTATAAACAAACAATAACATCTATGACCCTTAAGTCATTTAATATTAATGCTTCTCCATCATATTTAAAATTCCGATATTGGTACAGTATTCTTAATTCAATTTGAGAATTATGAAACAACTATTTCTGCCACACTTTCAAAAAATTATCCTTACATCTAAAATTTTGTCTTTACATGGCCTAAACAATTGAAAAAGTATGTTGAACAAAGTAAGGTAGAAAGAAGGATCTAAAAGAATTATAGATCATTGTTTTTCCTTTAAAGCCATAAGCGATTTCTAAATCATTTCCCAGAACTATCTACTACTTCTATGTCTACTTTAACTGACTCAATAAATCTCTATCCTAGAGGAAATGAGAAAGAAAGATTAAATGATTCAATTGTAGGCTGATGTGAGTATGTGTCTCTGTATTGGGTATAGGGATGAGCTGCCTTCCAACCTCAGTTACCTTTGAGTTTGACAAAGGTTTTATAAGGGGCATGCTTGCATGGCTGAGTGTAAGCAAGGAGTTAACAAAGCTTCAACTTCTGTATGTACTCCCTGCCTGGGAATGCCCCTGCTCTTGAGTGGTGTTCCATTTCCTTTTTCATAGTCACTCTTCTTTCACGTTAAAATTAAAAAGGCACAGTTTAAAGGTGAGGAGAAAAACTAGACCAAAAAAAAAAAAAATGCAACTCATGATCTTGAATTTAATTCTGGAGAGAAAAATAACATTCTATAAAGGATTTTATTGGGATAGTTGAAATTTGAATGATCCTGTATATTGGACAATGATATTGTATCAGTATTAAATTTCTGGCACTGGATAAATATATTGGGATTATATAAAACTATTTTTAGTCTTTGGAGAGAGATACATGGTGAAGCATTTTAGGTAAAGTTATCATGAGGTCATTAGCTTTAAATTAAATAAATATACTATGTAGTTCATAATCCAAAGTTCTACATCCATTCTTTTGACCTTATTACAGTTTTGGAGTGAATGTGAATTCTGTGAGAACCAATTAATTTTCTCTTAATTGGTTCAACAATTGAAAATAATAAAAGAAAAATATGCACAATATATACACCCATAAAGAGGGAGGGAGAGAATGCAAACATATGGCAAATATTAAAGAAGTGGTTAGTTGTGGATGTTCCTTTTCCCATTCTTACAACTTTTCTGTAGGTTCGAAATTTTTCACGAAAAGGAAAATGCACATTTAAAAATATTGAAACATACATTTAAATATTCGACCAAGTATTGTTATATAAAGATTTAATTATAAAAAGAAGAAAAAGAAAGAAAGGAATATCTGCCCCAGTAGGTACTGTGTTATCTGTCAGAGAATACTAAAACAATATTTTACCAATTGAATTCAGTAGTGCCCGACAAGATCTGTTTGAGTCAAGGCACTGTGATAAGTCACAAATATCTTGTTAAAAGAGCCAATAAATTTTTACTTTTTATGTTTAAAAATAGTTTATCAAAATACATTTCATTTTGACTTATTGAATACCAGTACTAGCAGTTGTTTTAAATTTCATGTTTTGAGGATATAGAATTAATTAAAATTCGTGTAAACAAAGAAACTGACAAAAATGGCTAAAGACTATTAGTATGGATAATTTATTTAAAGTATGGTTGTCAAACTGTGCTCCCATGGAACACCTACATTTTGCCTTCTGTGTATCTATCCTGCCAGGGCTGAATGGTGGTGGTGGTTTCTCCATTCAAAGAAAAAAAAATAAGAATTTTATCATTTTTGTACTTTTGACTTATAAATCTTTGGAACTCTCCATCCCCACATCTGCTAACAATTTCCAACAGTTAACACAAATAAGAGAAGAGAAAATATTAGCATAGAAATTGAGAATCAGCAATTCATTCTTCATTCATTTCTTATCAGGGACATCATGCTCAAGTAGTGATGATATATATTATTATATAACCATATTGGCTGCTAGTAAAGTTATTCTTAATTCAGATTTGGAGTTGAATCAGTATTTCTTGGTCGTTTCATTTAGAGCAAGTGCTGAACAACATAAACACATTTAAGAGCTATTGATTTAATGTATAAAAATCTATGAAGATTTCTACAAAGAGAAGTTGTGATGTTAAAATTTGCTGAATGTGGAATTTCCACTTAATTGTTTCAAAAACTGGTAAAATAAAGAGATCTTTTTAAAAAAAAAAAAATTTAAGCTGAATATACCAGTGTAGTTCTATATCCATTCTTTTGACAAAAATCACAGTTTCAGAGTGACTGTGAGTTCTGTATCTCTCCCCTCAGAGCCTCTATCGCCAGGCCATGGAAGAAGCCAAGAAAGAAGGCTATGACTTGCGAAGCGATGCCATTCCCATTGTGGCTGCCAAGGCCTCCCGGGACATTGCCAGTGATGTAAGAGCTGATGGAGTCCTGACATGGGTCCCATTAGGCCAGTCACCTGCATGGGGGATTGTGTTCTGGGAATATAGCAGGATGTCTCTTTAGTCATTGTCCATCTTAATGCCCTCAAATGCATGATCATATAAATTGGGACTTGAGACTATAGGTGACTTCCCTAGGGTCACAACCCTCATAGTGTCCAAGCCTAGATTGGAATGTGGTTCCTTTGACTATCATCTTTTCCTCTTTGCTTGCTAGGAATGAATGCCTCACTTAAAGTCAGTTGGACATGTTGAGTTCCTCATAAAACCTAATGAATTCTCTTCTGGGTGCACCCAAGGCAAAAGTGACAGAAAAGAAGCAGGTTTACCTGAGTTCTCGAGAGCCCACAGGAGGGAGGACATAGGATAGCAAAGCGGCTAGAAATCTTCATACTGTGGGGTCTACAGGATCAATTTTTTTTTTTTTACTTTAAAAACAACATGTTCCTGGACATCTTTAAAATTTATCCAAGAGTAGAAAAAAAAGTTTTTTCTTTTTTAAAACTTTTAAATTGTGGGCAAAAAAAGGAAAAAACAAACCAAAACCTACATAAAATTTACCATCTAAACCATTTTCAAGTATACAATTGCACAGCATTCAATATATTCATATTGTTGAACATAGATCTTCATCTTGCAAAACTGAAACTATGTCCATTAAATAAAATTGCCCATTTTTAAACTACCCCTTGTGGATTATTTGTGAAAAGGAAACTGTTTCTCTATAAAAATTTCGTTTAATTTCTAAAAAAAAAATGTTAAACCTGCTAAACATGCACCCCAGTTGTTCTCTCAGATGGAGTGACTCACATGAGGACTTCCAAGGTGCTATCATGACTTGTCATTCTAATTGGGCTCACTCAGTGTTCATCTTTTATCACTTTTGACACCACAGAAATTCTCCAGCATATGTAGAGGAATTGTCAGGGGTCCTTCTGTGGAGACTTTAAGCGTAGCTCCTTCTTCTTTGGACCTAAGTGGGCCCATATGCAGCATCAGAGCAGCTTATTTGAGGATTTCACAGAAAGAATAGCAGGGATCACGTTTGGTGCCACCTCCTCATATGTTGGGTTCTCTCTTTCAGTACAAATACAAAGAAGCCTACCGTAAGCAGTTGGGTCACCACATTGGTGCCCGAGCCGTCCATGATGATCCCAAGATAATGTGGTCCCTCCACATTGCCAAAGTGCAGAGTGACCGTGAGTATAAGAAAGAATTTGAGAAATACAAGACAAGGTACAGCAGCCCAGTGGACATGCTTGGTATTGTTTTGGCCAAGAAATGTCAGACCTTGGTCAGTGATGTGGACTATAAACACCCTCTGCATGAATGGACCTGCCTGCCCGACCAGAATGACATCATTCATGCCCGGAAAGCCTATGACCTCCAGAGCGACGTGAGTATCCCTGCTGTTGCCTCTGCATGTCAAAAGCAGATCTGGAACATGTCTGTGGGTTCCAATTAGTGCCGATGGACTGGAATTTATATATTTCAGACAACATGCAGTTGAATGCTCTGAAGGAGTTTCCAGCTAAAAGTACTTATAGTTTGTTTTCCTCTCTAAAAGTTATATATAAGAGGAAATAAATAGCATCAATTCTATACAAGAGTATATCCTAGTGATTCAGGAATACTTTGTCTGAGTTAGATGAAACTTAACCCTCAAAAATAAATCACTAGCTGGGCACAGTGGTGCACAACTGTAATCCCAGCATCTTGGGAGGCTGAGGAAGGAGGATCATGAGTTCAAAGCCAGACTCAGCAACTTAGTGAGGCCCTAAGTAACTTAATAAAATATTAAAAAGGAATGGGGAAGTGGCTCAGTGGTTAAGTGACCCTGGGTTTGATCCCTGGTATGTATGTATGTATAAATAAATAAATAAACAGATCACTAGCAGCCGAACATGGTAATCCCAGAAATTCATGTAATCCCAGAAATTCCGAGTCTGAGGCAGGAGGATCACAAGTTCAAGGTCAGTCTCAGCAACTTGGTGAGGTCCTAAGCAACTTAGTGAGACCCTGTGTCAAAATAAAATGTAAAAGGGAATGGGGATGTGGCTCAATGGTAAAACACCCCTATGTTCAATTGCTAGTACCAAATAATAATAATAATAATAATAATAATAATATCACTATCAACTTTTGGGTAAAGAGGTGGAAATGTGTGTGATAGGTAGAGTGTAATATGGAAAGAGTGGGAAGAAAAGTACGTTGTACTAAATTACTTTAATAAACATTCAAGTCTTAACATTTCCTGATGGAAATAAGGAAATAAGACATTTTTACTTTTTTTTCAAAACAAGTCATCTAATACTTGTTAATATTCAGTGTGTCATATTGAAAGTAGAAAATAAAATGACTAATTAGATGAACACCCAATACCACATTTCCTTTATGTACCTCATTTTTAAAGATGAAAACTGAAGCAAGAGCTTATGATGTCAATAATCCCATGCCATTGGTCTGAATGTGTGGTTTTATTTGCAACTATTACCACACTTTTTTTAATATTAAAAGAACATTCCTCCTGGAAAAAAAATCTTGTAATTCTCTGAAGGGCAGAACAATGTATTTTTTTTAAAAAAAAAAATTATCATTCTTAATGTAATCCTCTGTACCAAAGAATGATCAGGAAAAGAATGTCCTTATGATCGAGTGACTGCTAATTGAGGATGCTGGCCTCTTTATCTGTTGAATAGTACCTTTCATTTTTCTGGTATGATCCATTTTGTGACTATGAAGTCAAAACACTAATAAATGATAAAAAACTAATAAATTTGTTTTTTTAATCAATTGATCTTCAGAATTTGTATAAGTCCGACCTGGAATGGATGAAAGGTATCGGCTGGGTTCCAATTGGTTCCTTGGAAGTGGTTAAAGCCAAGAGGGCCACAGAGATACTGAGTGATAATATCTATCGTCAGCGTCCAGACACCCTGAAATTCACCAGTATAACTGACTCACCGGAGCAGGTGCTGGCAAAGAACAATGCTTTAAATATGAATAAGGTGAGTCTTTGGTCCTCACTGTCAGAGCTGAGAAGTTACCCTAGGATAGGTAAAAAGTCTGATATGTTTTTAAATTTCAGAGATTACCATGCGATTTATAACACCTTTTAAAATGATTTTACACTATAATACATACCATGGTTGCTCAGTGCTACTTCAAACCATGAAACTGATATGAAAAATACTGTGCTGCAAAATATTCATGATGCTTTACAGATATTTAAATACTGCAACCCAAACATACTTTTTAGAACTGTTAAAATTTTTTAACGGTTAAATTATTTAAGGAATTTTAATGAAAAACTAAAGCAGGAATTTATATACAGTTTTAATAGTTTTGTTTCTGCTTTGCATTCAAGAGAGATGACTGGCATATAATCAAAAGAAAAAAAATGTTTATGAACACCAAAATAATTTTTTTTTCATTTTCTTTTAAAGCGCTTGTATACTGAAGCCTGGGATAATGACAAGAAAACAATCCATGTCATGCCTGATACACCAGAAATCATGCTGGCCAAACTCAACCGAATAAACTACAGTGATGTGAGTATCTGTGTTTTTGTGATGAACTATAGTATCTGTTTCATTAGTGGAATATTTTTGTTTCCTTTTGTTTTGTTCTTCTTTTTTTTTTTCTTTTTGGTACTGAGGTTTGAACTCAGATCTTCACGTATGGTGAGCAAGTGCTTAATCACTGAACTATATACCCAGCTTTTAGATTTTTTTAAATTTTGAGACAGGATCTTGCTAAATTGTGAAGTCTCAAATCTGCAATTTTCTACCTCAGCCTCCCAAGTGGATGGGATTAGAAGCCTGTACCACCATGCCTCCAGCTCTTAGTGAAATGTTTTGACTAACTTATACATATTCCAAACCAACATTTTCATTGAGAGAGTTCTCCCTTGGTTCAACTTTACATTGTGTGGTAGGTCCATAATGGAGGGCAGCCTATCAGGAAATAGAATCTGTATGAACTAGATGTTCTTGCCAGAGCAATTAAGGAAGAAAAAGGAAATAAAATAGATAAAAATAGGAAAGGAAGAAGTCAAATTATCACTGTTTGCAGATGATATGATCCTATATTTAGGAGAATGAAATAGCTCCACCAAAAGACAACTAGAGCTAATAAACAAATTCAGTATAGTAACAGGTTACAGAATCCACATACAGAAATCAATAGCTTTCCTATATTCCAATAAAGAATCAGCTAATGAAAGAGATCAGGAAAACAATTCCATTCACAATAGCCTCAAAACAAAAGCAAAACAAAACAAAGAACCCTAGAAATAAATAAACCAAGGAGGTAAAAACCTCTACAATGAAAACTATAGAACATCAAAGAAGCAAACTGAAGAGACAAGAAGATGGAAAGACTTCCCATGTTCATGGATAGGCAGAATTAATATTGTTAAAGTGGCCCATACTACCAAAAGCAATATACAGATTCTATGCAATTCCCATCAAAATACCAATGCCATTCTTCCTAGAACTAGAAGAAAACAAGTTCGAAAATTCATTTGGAAGACTAAAAGACCTAGAATAGCCAAATCGATTCCAAGTGATAAAAGCAATGTTGGAAGCATCACAGTACCTAACTTGAAATTATACTGTATGGTAATGGCTTAAAAACATACATAGAACAATGGTATAGAATAGAAGACAGAAAATCCCCCATGTATCCACAGTCATCTGATCCTGACAAAAGTGCCAAAAATATACATTGGAGAAAAGTCAGTCTTGTTAACAAATGGTGCTGGTTATCCCTATGTAGAAGAATAAAACTAGACCCTTACCTACACAAAAATAACTCCAAATGGATCAAAGACCTTGGAGTTAGACCAGAAACTATGCCACTCCCAGAAGAAAATGTAGGGTGAACACTCCAACATATAGGCACAGACAATGACTTTTTCCTTAGGAACCCTAAAGCTCAGGAAATAATGCAGAGAGTTAGTAAATGAGATGGCATCAAAAAGCTTCTGTACAGCAAAGAAAACAATTAAGAACAGGAAGAAAGAACCTACAAAATGGGAGAAAATATTTGCTGCCTCATGGAGAAATAGCCTAACAGTAATTACACTCTTTTTTAAAAATATTTTTTAGTTGTCAGTGGATCTTTTATTTTATATTTACTTATATGTGGTGCTGAGGATCCAACCCAGGGCCTCACGCATGCCAGGTAAGCTCTCTACCACTGAGTCACAACCCCAGCCCTCTTTTTTTTCTGTCTTAGTCAAAATAGTTTTTAGTGTAAGCCTTAAAATTTCTTTTCAGAAGTAACTTTAAAAATGCTTTCCTAATTATAGGAGAGTAGACCCAGGTAGTCTAGTCCAAGAAAAGGAGAATATTTAAGCTTAAGATACACCAAGGAAAGTGTTTTGCTTGTTTGAAAGCAAACAACAACATAGAGAAATTAAGACATACATATACACATTTCTTTAAAAAGAAAAGAAGAAAAATAAACTCTTCTAGTATCAAGAGAATTTTCCTGGCATTGTTGTCATCATTGCCACAGTGACTGATATTTGTTCTTTGAACCAAACACTCAAGAGAAGGATCATATGCTTTCAGCAGTGTTGCAGCTCTGGGCTTTGGGATAATAGCAAGATTATGGTGCTTCATCGCTGGCCCACAGCATAGCCTGTGATCAGCTGGGCCAACTGTCATAAAAAAAAAAGAATGTGACGTGTTTATGCCGAAGAAAATAATTCCAACATATGCAAGAAACTGACATAAATGTCTTCTCTTCCTTCCTCTGGTTCCAGTTGATTAGACCTAGGTTTAGGTGGTGATGATCTTAAGACCTTGTTGTTTGGGTCTTGCATGAAAAGAAGAAGGATGAGCTATTGCTTTCAAGGCCTGAGTGACAAAGGGAGGAAATGACATTACTTAGTAGCATAATAAGTAACTGATTTAATAATGCTTGGTGCAAATGAATGGATATGTGAGAGCAGAGGATGCCCCAGGCACGTCAGCAGATAGGAGAGAAAGTTAGAGCACAAGTATTAAGGAATAGGGTACTTTGGAGGGGAAAATGGTAATCACACTCTTATAACTTTCCCCTACAGATATCAGTATGTGTATCAGTCAGCCCCTCATATCTGCAGGTTCCACATCAATAGATTCAACAATCATGGATCAATACTGTTTTTTGTTGTTTGTTTGTTTGTTTGTTTTTGAAGTTTGCATCTATGTTGGGTGTGGTGGCCTATGCCTGTAATCTCAGCATGTTGGGAAGCTGAAGCAGGAGGATCGTAGGTTCAAAGCTAGCCTCAGCAACTTATCGAGGCCCTAAGCAACTTATTGAGACCCTGTATCTAAATAAAAGTATAACATAGGGATGGGGATATGGCTCATTGGGTAAATGCCACTGGGTTCAATACCTGGTACCAAAAAAAAGAAAATAAAATTGCCTCTGTACTGAACATACAGAGACTTTTGGTTTTGTTCCCTAAAAAATATAGTGCAACAACTATTTACATGGTATTTACATTGTATTAGCTGTTATAAGTAATCTAGAGGTGATTTAAAGTGTCCTGGATGATGTAAGTTAAATGCAAATCTATGCCATTTTATATGAGGGACTTGAGCAGCAAAGGATTTTAGCAGAGGAGAAGAGAAGTTTGTGGAACAAACCCTCATGGATAGTGTGGTCAGCTGTGTTTTATTCAACAGTTACAATAAGCAGACAGTAGGTTGGAACTCAGGAAGTTATTATGCCCTGTATTATTTTGCTGCTTTAATATATTCTGTTTGTCATTTAGTGTACTTGCACAGATAGCTACACCTGACGATAGTCCACAGCAATGAAAAAAACAATAAGAACAACAAATTGAAGTTTTTGTAAAATCAAAAATGGATTTTAAACACTCCCTACTCTTTTTCCTCCTTTAGTAGTAAGATGGCCATCCTTTACTTATGATGACAACTGAAAATGGTTGTTTTCACATGTGTTTGTTTATCAAAGTAAAATTTTGGCAACCAAATGCTGATTTACCAACAAATTTATGAAATTTACCAGTCAACAAAATCCCAAAGTTTAAAACTTGTGTATAGTTTGTAAACCCACCTGAGTAGTTGACTTTGTGGATTTTTTTCCAGTCGTTTAATGAGGATAGAAAAGTTAACAAAACAATCAGCTTCATCTTTTATGAAAAAGTGATGACTAACGACTCTCTTTTCCACAGAAACTCTATAAACTTGCTTTGGAAGAGTCTCGGAAGGAAGGCTGTGACCTGCGGCTGGATGCGATTCCAATCCAAGCAGCCAAGGCTTCAAGAGATATTGCTAGTGATGTAAGTTGAAAGTTTTGAAAGAAGCATTTCTTACTCACAGATGTGGACAAATGGCAGCTTTTAGAATTTTTCTCGCCAGAATTTCAGTTGTCCTTACAGATCTCAATTTCCTCTCATGATTCTCACACACACAAAGTTGCAAATGAGAAAGGAGGAAAAGAAATCAGGCATTAAATAATGTGCCAGTTGTACCTGTTAATCCATCAAGAAAGAGACACATTCTTTTTGGTGGGAGAGAGTTACAGGGGATTGAACTTTGAGGCACTTGACCCCTGAGCTGTATCCCCAGCCCTATTTTGTATTTTATTTAGAGACAGGGTCTCACTGAGTTGCTTAGCGCCTCTCTTTTGCTGAGGCTGGGTTTGAATTCATGATCCTCCTGCCTCAGTCTCCTGAGCTGCTGGGATTATAGGTGTGTGCCACCACACCTGCTAAAGACATATTCTTAAAAAGTAAAAAAATAGATTTTTTTGAGTCTGAAGAATTGAGCATCTAAGATGCTCAAACATCCCAGAGGTTTGTGAAATTAAAGATATTAACACCTCAAGTAAATTGATCAATATAAATGTGAACTCTTTCACACTACTTCTGTCCATTTATTATTTGACACTGAAAGAAGAATAATGATGAATATCTCCACATTCTCTTACTAAGATGCCCCTAGCAAGAATAAATTGTGAAATAAGTGAAGTTTCTTTGCAGCACATGTTTGCCTCTTCTCTCTGCTCCTTTTCTTCATGTGAAAAACATCTCCTTAGGGTATCCTTGACCTCACTGTGTACCAGGCCTCCCCAGAGCAAGATCCAGACTTCTGGAAGGGCCCATGCCTCAGACTTACATTCTTATGTACTTTGGACTTCATTCCTTCTATTTTTAAACACTTTCCAGCTATTATGCTAGAGAAGCCCACATTGTGATCATCTCATAGTAAATTGGATCTTGATGTTATTCTTGGATTTTTAAAAGTAGTCTTAACCCCAGCATGTGACTCTGTTGGTGAAAGTTTAATGTTCCCTGGTCCAATAAGAGAGATCTTTCCTGGTGGCACATAAACTATTTACATGTGATATATATCATTGGCCAGGGACTTCACTTTCGATTCTAATAATAAGGAAGGTGTGCTAAAATATTATTAATGTTAAACATTTAAAAAAACATGCATTTTGATTGTTTTTTGATACTGGGGATTGGAAACAGAGGCCCTTTACCACTGAGCTACATCCTCAACCCTTTTTACTTTTTATTTTGAGACAGGGTCTCACCAAGTTGCTCAGCCTGGTCTCAAACTTGCAATCCTCCTGCCTTGACCTCCCAAATAGCTGTAATTATAGGCATTCTAACATGGAGTAGATGTCCTATTGGGTTGTTCAAGATGTTTTATTTTTACTTCTTAAGGAAGTGCAGTGGTACACCAGGTAGTATAGTGTAGAGAAAGGGAAAAATATTAGGAACAAGAAGCTCTCCATCTAGGCTCAGCCCTACCCCCTACTTGTGATGTGATCTTCAGGTTCCTACTTTATAAAATGGGGTTGATGATATTCACCTCTCTCCTCATGATGGGAGAGGGTAAAATGAAGAAATAGTGTGTATTTTTAATCATTAGACTAATATTCCTTTTCTTTCTCCAGTACAAGTACAAGGAAGGCTACCGCAAACAGCTGGGCCACCACATTGGGGCCCGGAACATTAAGGATGACCCCAAGATGATGTGGTCCATCCATGTGGCCAAGATCCAGAGTGACAGGGAGTACAAGAAGGACTTTGAGAAGTGGAAGACCAAGTTCAGTAGCCCAGTGGACATGCTGGGGGTGGTGCTGGCCAAGAAATGCCAGATCCTTGTGAGTGACATTGACTATAGGCATCCTCTACATGAATGGATCTGCCTTCCAGATCAGAATGATGTCATTCAGGCCCGGAAAGCCTACGACCTGCAGAGTGATGTGAGTGACTCTGACATCCTTCAACCATGTGTTTGAAAGTCTTAAAAGGGGGTTCATAAATATTTTGTGCTATGGATTCAAGTACTATCTTTTGAGTATTGTAGCTCCATGTTTTGATCAGGCTCTGACTAGTCACTCTTGGAAGAATAGTAAAAATAGTGTCATTTTTTAAAAAAATGTTTCCAAAAAATATTCAATAAGAATTGTTACCCTTATTTATGAAAAAAATTCTTCTATAGTCAATTATTTAAGTTCAGGGAAGAAAATGAAAGGGATAAAATTCCTTTTTACTCAAATCCTAAGACAAGAGAAGGAACTTAAAGTAAAAAGGTGAGTATTCTTTGACTTAGAAGCATGCACATAGAATCATATGAATAAAAATGCCATATTTTATTGTTCCCCAAAAAACACATTAATTCACAAATGGTCGATCACAGGCATTCCTCCTTTGCATATATCACATGGCTTGCTGTGAGGGCTACTGTCCATAAGATAGAAACACACTGAATTCTAATAGAGTATTATTCCCATGGAGAATCTCATCAGAGAATAAACACCTTGTTTCAGGAGGGAGGTGGTAATATCCTTAAAGTGGTTTTGTGTCACTGAAATAACACTATTAAAGAGATTTTATAGGTCTTTAAAACAGCTAATATTGACTTCTATCAAAGACAAGGCATTTGACCAGCTATTCTCAATAAAGTAAGGCAATCCTGTGGATCTCCTAGAAAGGTACACAAATAAGTCTCAGAATTATAAATTGTCTGTATATGTTTAATCAAGATTGAGCTGTGGGTGGTGGCACAGGCCTGCAATCCCAGCAACTTGGGAGACTAAAGCAGGAAGATCACAAGTTCAAGGCTAGCCTGGGCAGTTAGACCCTGTCATTCATTCATAAATAAATAGAAACATCAAGCTCTGGCACCAGGATCATTAGGTAATATCTACATATTTGGCATTATTTCATGCTCAGGCTATTTACAAGGCTGATCTTGAGTGGCTGAGAGGCATTGGATGGGTTCCCATTGGCTCTGTTGAGGTGGAGAAGGTGAAGAGAGCTGGAGAAATCCTGAGTGACAGGAAATACCGCCAGCCTGCAAACCAGCTCAAATTCACATGCATCACAGACACCCCGGAAATTGTCCTGGCAAAGAATAATGCCCTCACAATGAGCAAGGTAAGTCCTCAGCTGCTTCCTGTTGCCAGAGTCATAATGAACTTGGCTTGTGGAGTAGAAAATGCCCTCAAGGGTCACCAGAGACAGGAGGTGGAATGGACCTGATTCTCATGCAGGCCTTCACCTAAGTATCTGCTTGGCTTCTGGAAGGCTGGATCTCTACACTGTCTCAAACCATGCCCTCTAATTCCCTGTGTGCCTGTGAAAACAAAGCCCCAAGTAATTGCTCCGAGTACTGCACATTCCCTCCTGAGCAGGACCTAGCAATACCAGGAATGCATTACCTTTCCCTGAACACTCCCCTAGGCAGAGCAGACTGAGGCTGTTGGTTTTCTCTGTCCATCTAATAAAGAATATAAGCCAAGCAACATGGTGTTTCATAGTAGTGGCAGAACACGAATTAGTTGCTTTTCCATCTTAGGTTGTAGAAATCCACTTTAAAAAATGAGCTGCTATTTCTGCTTTCATTACATAAGATAGATGATCACTTTTGTCCTCTAGAGTTCTATCAATCTGTTTATTCTTTATTCAATGAGTAGGCTCTTATTATGCACATTTTAGATTGAATTGAGCTTAACTGAATTCTGGCCTGGCCTGAACATTTTCTAATCATTCAGTAGTAAGATTGAGTGCTCAAATCGGAATAGGAAATTGGCTCTCAAATAGCAGACTTCAGAGTTGGAGCTATAAAACTCCAGAAACTATTTCATTCCATAATAGCAACCACAAAGATAATAACAGTAGGAAACACCAAAAGAAAAAAAACAAACTTAAGAACCTACTATGGCTCAGACATTTTATATATGCAGCTAATCCTTTAAAATATTCAAAGAA
The DNA here is from genome assembly GCF_052094955.1 of Ictidomys tridecemlineatus. Classification (NCBI taxonomy): domain Eukaryota; kingdom Metazoa; phylum Chordata; class Mammalia; order Rodentia; family Sciuridae; genus Ictidomys; species Ictidomys tridecemlineatus. Next base: position 122,701,938 of record NC_135483.1, on the reverse strand, counting down.
GATATAAATATCCCCCTCTTAGAAAATTTGAGGAGTTTTGTACCATTCTGAAGATTGCACAAGTTAGAGTGAAGTTGAGTTTGAACTTGAGATAGACTCTGGTGTCTCGGGATTCCTACTGTATTATAGCTCTATCACCAGGCTCTGCCTCCAACATCCTAAGAGGAAGCTTGTGATTCATTGGATTAAAAGAATTCATAATTAGAGCTTTATATTAGCTGTGAAACAGCTATGTCGTGTTTAAATATTGCCCTGTTTTATTCTCCACTACCCTTTTCCTCCCCCTACTTCCAAATAACCTTAACAGGATTGATTTTGTAGTTAAATTGGATAGTAACTGGATTTCACAGAAGGTTCTGTTTCCCCCTACCCTCCTGTAGCATTTATACACAGAAGCTTGGGATGCTGACAAAGCCTCCATCCATGTGATGCCGGACACCCCAGAAATCCTGCTAGCAAAGAGCAATTCTGCCAATATCAGCCAAGTAAGAGATTTCCTGATTGTCCCCTATGCCTTTCTAGAAGTCATTAAAATGCTTCTTCTACCTTAATGATTTCTTCTCTAGAATTGGCCTATTAACTTCCTAAAACACTTTTATTTTGTGTGTGTGTGTGTGTGTGTGTTTTATCTTCCACCTAGAAACTTTATACCAAAGGGTGGGATGAATCAAAGATGAAGGACTATGATCTGAGAGAAGATGCTATTTCCATCAAAAGTGCCAAGGCCTCTAGGGACATTGCTAGTGATGTGAGTACCTTCCGTCTAACTCCCTGAGTCCCCGCAGTGCTGAATAACCCAAAGTTGGGCTAATGGACCACACTTTGTAATTGTTTCCACATGCCTCCGGTCCTGCATCCTTGAAAGATCTTTCCCTTAATTGTCACAGAGAAGAAAAATACTTTTGGAACTTGAGTTAGAGTTGCTGCAGGGAAAGTTCCCACCAATGAAAATATAAGAGTATTTTTATTATAGTATAAAAAATAACATAAAATTGCCCAGAGATGTCAAAATGTCTGAAGTATAAAATTCTTACCCATTTCATATTGTCTGTAATTCTCACCATGAGCATGGTCCCCAAACTAAATGTCTAAATCTGTATTTCTGGCATTTTAGTACAAATACAAGGAAGCATATGAGAAACAGAAAGGCCACCATATTGGAGCCCAGTGCATTGAAGATGATCCCAGGATTATGTGTGCCATACATGCAGGGAAGATTAACAGTGAACTTGAGTACAAAAAGGACTTTCAGAAGTGGAAGACCAAGTTCTCTAGCCCAGTGGACATGTTGGGCATCTTGCTGGCCAAGAAATGCCAGACTCTGGTCAGTGATATTGATTATCGCAACTACTTGCACCACTGGACCTGCTTACCTGATCAGAACGACATCATCCAAGCCAAGAAGGCCTATGAACTGCAGAGTGATGTAAGTGATTTGTGCTTTGGGAAGGAAGGAACTGAGGGCTGAATATCATAGATTTGCAAATTGTCCAGTATGCCTCTGTGGATAGATAGTCATGCACTGTGTAACTCAGGCAGGGTGAGGAGACACTATTCACATTAATACAAACCCCTATTTAGGCATTCATGGGAAGCATAGAGAGATGAAATCATGTCCTTTATTTCCTGGCCTTGATTCAAAACTGTTTTCTTATGTCATTTGTAATTTCTAGCAATGAAGATATATTTCACACAAATATAAAGCATCTGAGTGTTTTAAAATAATTGCCACTGTTAGGCCAGATCCAAAACACTAAGTAGTATTTCATTGGATCAGTTATTATAGGATTAAAATGGAATAAGATTTAATAAAATTTTCCTTTAAAATTTTTCCAATTTTAAAACTTTTAGAAATATCAAATAATTATATTATGAAATTCTTTATTAGAGGTGTTTCTTATTTGTGACTTGTAGAAATAATTTTGGTTTTACAAATGACTTTTGTCACCAACATATATCTTATGTAAGATCTTAGGTCTTACTTTTTCAGAACTACCGTCTGTGCTCATCACCCCCTCCACTTTATTTTTCCACTGAGGGCTGAATGTCTAACACTTGGAACAATGATTTCTCTACCATCTTTATAGAGTGTGTATAAAGCAGACCTGGAATGGCTACGCGGCATTGGCTGGATGCCAGAAGGCTCCGTAGAAATGACCAGAGTGAAGGGTGCACAGGACCTTGTGAATGAAAGGCTCTATAGGACTCGACCAGAAGATTTGAAATTCACCTGCATTGTTGACACTCCAGAAATTGTCCTGGCAAAAGCCAATTCTCTGCAAATGAGTGAGGTAAGAATCATCGTACTACCAAGCTTCTGTCTTTCTGGATTGTGTGTTCAGATAATAGCAGTGAAACCAAACAAGTACAAGCTCTCTTCAGTGAATTACAGTGGTGGGCAGATCCAAGAGTCACTGGACTAGTTTAGTGAAAGCATGTGAAAAGCAGAACTCTGACAAATACATTGTGCCTTCCCCTCCCACACACATACTTTGAAGCAATAAAATGAAAAATATCTCTCGATGATAAGGCTGAGTGTGGTGGTGTAACCTGTAATCCCAGCAGCTCAGGAGGCTGAGACAATAGGATCTGAAGTTCAAAGCCAGCCTCAGCAACTTAGCAAGACCTTAAGCAACTTAGCAGGACCCTGTCTCAAAATGAAACATGAGAGGGCTAGGGATGTGACTCAGTTATTAAGTGTCCCTGGGTTCGATCCCTGGTACAAAAAAAAAATCTCAATGATAATTCAGGGAAATAAATAATTCTATTAATAATAGACATGTAATATAATGTTATATAATAAATGGTATAACATTGTGAGAGTCAGGATTCCCTAAAGAAACATATCCTATTGAATGTATTTATAAATGTATTTATGAACACACAGAGAGACTGAGATTTTAAAGAACTGATACATGCAATATTGCAGACTGTCAATTCCAAAATCTGCAAGGCAGACCAGCAGATTTGAGACCCAGGGAAGACCGCAGTTCAAGTTCAAAGACAGTTTTCTGAGCCAGGTGTAGTGGCACACACCTGCAATCCCTGCAGCTCAGGAAGCTGAGACAGGAGGATTGAGAGTTCAAAGTCAGCTTCAGCAATGGTGATGTGCTAAGCAATTCAGTGAGACCCTGTCTCTAGATAAAATACAAAATAGGGCTGGGGATGTGGCTCAGTGGTTGAGTGCCCATGAGTTCAATCCCAGGTACCCACCCCATCACCACCACCAAATGACAGTTTGCTGAAAGAAATTCCTTCTTGTTTGGGGAGATCAGACTGTTAAGGACCTTTAATTGATTGGATGACCCCCAACTCCATTATGGAGGGTCCTCTGCTTTGTTTAAAATCTGCTGATATAAATCTGAATCTTATCTGAAAATTATTTTAACAAAAACATTCAGAATAATATTTGACTAAATATCTGAGTATCATTGCCTGGCCAAGTTGTCACATCAAATAAACCATCCTAAACATATTTTAGAAACATTTTCCCAGATAAAATAGTTACTAAGTCTTAATATTTCAAATGTCCATTCTCTATCATTGAATTAAATATTTCCCTTCTCTCCACAGAGGCTGTATCAAGAAGCCTGGAATAAAGATAAAACCAACATCAACATTCCTTCAGATACACCAGTTATGCTGCAGGCCCAAATCAATGCCTTGCAAATTAGCAATGTAAGTGCTATAAATATGGACTGTAAAGGCCTTTGTGGGACAGTGTCAGTCAGCGTGTGGAGTGCATTATAATTGAAAAATTACCTATCTTAGAAATGTTCATGTCTTTCAGTGCTAGATTTTTTTTTTCTTTAGCTATCATTCCCAAAGTAAATGAATGTAGATTCTCGTTTAAATGTTAGCATAGATACATGGCTAGGTGCCTGGACTGCAGGAGTTGGAATACCTGAGTCCTATTGGTGATCTGCTTTCAACCTTGATACATCCTCCTATATCCCAGTGGTTGTGGCTCCATTTCTCATATGTTCACTGGGAACAGTGGAACCCTAATCATGTTCCACTGACTCTCAACAGTGTCTGTTATCTTATTAGTGTCTGTTTTGATTGATCCAGAACTTTCTTGTTTGACATTTCAAAGCCATATGAAAGTCAAAAGATAATTTTAGTCATATTTGAAGAGCAGGGTCCATATGATATCTATGTCTTATACCTTCTACAAACACTTCTGATGCATCAAAGGGCAAAATAAGGAAAAAAATCTTATCCAGTCTTGTCTGATTAGCAGATTCTCTGGCTTTATGTTGACTCTTAGTTTCTGTGTTCTGTGCAGTGGAATATTTTCAAGTACATACCATGTTATGATGAGTATAAATATTCAAATATTAATAGAGTTGGATGTTTAGCTTTAAAAGTATCCTATGTTCTACAAAGTAAGCAACCAACAATAAAAAGAATTCAGAAGTAGGTGCTTTTTTCTTATGCCACTTTCCATGTTTTCCCTCAATAGAAACTCTACCAAAAAGACTGGGATGAAGCCAAGCAGAAAGGCTACGACATAAGAGCAGATGCCATTGAAATCAAACATGCCAAAGCCTCTAGGGAAATTGCGAGTGAGGTAACTTTCCTAGATTTCTTGTGATTCTTCTCTTCTATAAAACAAATAGGGACGCTACTTGTCAAGAATTTTGTCTTTTTTAATCCATGCAAACAATTGCATTTTGTTATGGGCTAAAAACTTTCTCTTAGTTAAAAATGTTAATCTTTATTGCTACAGATAGATATAGATAGATAGATAGAGTAAACGAGCCAACCATAAACAGAATTCAGAAATGAGTGCTTTTCTCTTATGCTGCCTTCCATGTTTTCCCTCAATAGAAACTCTACCAAAAAGTAGTTTCAGATAGATAGATAGATAGATAGATAGATAGATAGATAGAGATAGATAGATAGATAGGTAGATCAGTCTTCTGCTTTGTTTCTAAGTAGAAACAAAATGTCATGAAAAATCCTTAGGAAATTTTTGGAGAAAATTGATAAACAAATACAATGTATTTTATCCCCAAACATTTCTGCCATTTTCCACAATATAAAAAAAATAGATGGTAGTTTCATATAAGACTTACTACTGAACTCACATTTTATATTAAACATTTTATACTGAAGGCTTATGTAGAATGCTTTCAGTAATGTTTTCAAATTCACTTAACACTAATTTTAAAACTAATAGTCAAAATGATTATCCTACCAAGCCTACTCCTACTCTCTGCTCCAAATCTTTAAGACACTCTTCCCCACCCCCACCTGAGGTTCTTCTCTATTTATTTGTTTTTTATCTCATGTATCCAGCTGTTACCTTCTTCTATGCCTCATTTTTACTTTCAATAACCAATAACCACAGCTGGTTCACAGTAACTGCCTTAGTCCCAGTTTTCTCTCTCTTCTGTCCAGACTTCCCCATCTTATCCAATTCAGGAAAGAAAAGGACATCATTTTTGTTCTCAACTCATCTGATGGAAATTCTAGTCCATAGACCTTTAATTGTCATTTTCTGATTCAAGTCAATAATCTTGATTTCCATCCCCAAAATGTATATATTTCTTCTCCAGCTCCAAAACCAGTCACATGGCTTTTCCCTGCCTGGGGTATCCTCAGTGCTTTTGGGAAACCATCTGACCTTATGGTCCACTTGCCAGGCAACCTTGGTTACCCTCATGTGCCTATTTCTCCCAATTAAATATAGGATAATAATAGTATTATGGGCAGAGTGGCACCTGCCTATAATCCCAGCTATATAGAAGGCTTAGGCAAGAGGATCGCAAGTTCACGGCCAGCCTGGGCAACTTAGGAAAAATATAAAGATCTGGGTGTGTAGCTCGGTATTAAATGGCTCCTGAATTCAACCCCTAGTACTTAGAAAAAAATAGTATCTACCTCATAGAGACATTGTATAATTGTCACTATTCAACAGTTTTCGACTAAAACACTTCCACAGTTTTGTATAGATCAACCTAATTCATTTGAAGCTCTCATAAAAGTGTGTGACATACAGTGACTGCTTAGTGTGATGGTGTTAGTCTGTTTTCTATCACTGTGACAAAATGCCTGAGAAATCAGCTTAAAGGAGGAAAGATTTATTTGGGCTCATGGTTTCAGTCCACGTTTGACTGGCCCCATATCTGTGGTTTGTGAGGCAGCACATCATGTCAGTGAGAGCTTGGTAGAGCAAAACTCTCACCTCATGGGGGTTCCGAAGCAGAGAGAAAAGGGCCAGGGATAAGAATAATATTCCAAGGGACTTACCTTAAGGACCCACTACCTTCAACTAGGTCGCATCTCCTACAGTTTCCCACACCTTCAGTTATGAATCCATCCATGAATTAATCCATTGGTGAAGTGAGAGCCCCCGTGATCCTGGCAATTCCCAAGTCCCATCTCTATAAACATTGCTGCACTGGAGAAAAGGCCTTAAACACAAGAACTTTGGGGGAACATTCCAGATCCACACTATAACAGTTAGTTATTATTTTTTATTCTTGTTTGCCATGCCATTTCCTTCCTGGTTTATTCATTTCTTCTAAAAAAAAAAAAACTACCTAAAATTGTCCTATTTTCTTTAAAGTGAACTGAAATATATAATAACTGCCAGTGTTGAGAGCTAATTTACATTAAAATTAAGAAAATATCCTGAAATCATTTAAAGAAAAATCCTCACTACCTTATTTTCATATGTTGTTGTTGTTTTTTCACACCTTTAGTACAAATACAAAGAAGGCTACCGTAAGCAGCTAGGCCACCACGTGGGTTTCCGCAGCCTGCAAGATGACCCCAAGTTGGTATGGTCTATACATGCCGCCAAGATCCAGAGCGACAGAGAGTACAAGAAAGCTTATGAGAAATCTAAGGGAATTTACAATACACCCTTGGACATGATGTCAATTGTCCAAGCCAAGAAATGCCAGGTCCTGGTTAGCGACATTGATTATCGCAATTATCTGCACCAGTGGACATGTCTGCCAGATCAGAACGATGTGATCCAGGCCAAGAAAGCCTATGAACTGCAGAGTGATGTGCGTATATTGTCATCAGATTCTGGGGAGAGGTGTGTTTGTTCCCTAGAGGCCTAATTTAAATGGTAATCTTAATAGAACCTGAAGTATTCTGTATAATTCATGGTAACAGAGTCTTTTCAAACATTTTCTTTCTTATAAAGAATTCTTTCTTGTAGAAGCAGGACCTTATCACCAAGATGAAAACCAGTCTCTTATACTTTGTAATTAGGTAGAGAATTTCAATCCTAGCTGTTCTGATCTATTACCTTTGCATGATAAGATGTCTAATTTCAGAAATAGATAAAAGCATAAGGAAATATTGAACTTCAAGTTTATCTGGCACACAGATAAATATAGATAGAGGTAGATTTTCTTCTCATTATATATACATCTAAGGATCTTTTTCTCTAAAATTCCTACAGATGTTTTTGTATCTCAGTGATACATAAAAGGCAGACTTCAAGTGAGCCCAGAAAGCTCAACCTAGAATAGAAAAAAAAAATTATGTGCATTGCTATCTGTCATTCTAACAAGTGTACCACTTGTGAGCCCTGCTCCAATGCTGTAGGATATTGTGAGCTAGAGATGTGTGCCAGAGACATAACACCCACCTTCTAACATTTAATGTTATCCTTGAATTCTATGGATTGGTTGCCTAGCTGATAGAGTCTAGAGGTGATTTGCAAGCATTGAACTCTGTGGGTAAATTTGTTTCTTCCCTACTGTGTGTTCCTCTCCTTCCTGTAGAACATATACAAATCAGACCTGGAATGGATGAAGGGTATCGGATGGTTGGCAGAAGGTTCTGTGGAAGTGATGAGAGTGAAGAATGCGCAGAATCTCTTGAATGAAAGGTTATATCGTATAAGACCTGAGGCCCTCAAATTTACCAGCATTGTTGATACACCAGAGGTGGTCTTGGCAAAGACCAATGCTCTACAGATCAGTGAGGTAAGCTGGGTTGGTGACATTCTCAGACAATTTAAAGAATTCTCCAGAAGTCTAAATGTGAACTGCCAACTGACAATACCCACATTAAGATCTTGAACATAAAAGTATCTAGATAGATCTTCATGCTGTCAACCTGTTAGCTGTCTCTAGATTTTGTTTGCTTTGATATGTCTTTGTCAACACATGTGGGCCCAGATTCTGATATATTTAAATCACATTTTGAAATCCAGACTATAATACAGATGATTTTATGATACCATAATAACAAAATTCCCTCCTTTTAATAACTATTCAATCATGAAATAGCCTGAGAGGTCCAGGGATAAATATTAGATATATTGTAGCTCTTTGTAATAAGAAAGAAAGGTCCTGACTAGTAATGTGAATAATCATAGTTTTTCTGCAAAGGTGGGCTTACCTGCCAGATCATTAGATGTGAATTAATGGAAAAGGATAATTTTACTACTGTATTTCTGATTCATTATAAATTTATGTTGTGTCACATATAAATGTGTTCTTAAAGTTACTTTTGGTACTTTAAATAAAAATCACAAAATGAGCCAGGAATGGTGGCATATACCTGCAATCCCAGTGATTTAGAGGCTGAGGCAGGAGGATTGCAAGTTGGAGGCCATCCTGGGAAATTTAGTGATATCCTGTCTCAAAATACAAAATAAAAATGTCTGGGGATGTGGCCTGGTGGTAAGTGTCCCGGGTTCAACCCCCAATACAAAACAACAACAAAAACAAGCAAAATGAAGGCAAAACATGATCTACATTTTTAATTAGGAAATATGCAAAGGTAACTTTTAACTTTATTTAACATTTTATTCATGTAGTAATTACTAATCAACACCTCATTTTAAAAATTTTTACCAGCCACGGTATCGTGATGCCTGGGACAAAGAGAAAGCTAATGTGAATGTGCCAGCTGACACTCCACTGATGCTGCAGTCCAAACTCAATGCCATCCAGATAAGCAATGTAAGACACAGCTTGTTCCTCTGCTTGACAGCATGCTCACTGCCTAGCCAAACCTTTTATCAAAAGTTTGGCATGAAAACATTTTTCCACCAGTGTCTTTATTTCTAGTGTTTAAGCTAATAATAAGTAGTTATATTGGTCTCTGTGTATTTTTATAATGTAGAAGTGTGCATTGCTATTTTTATTGGAAAAAAAACTTAAAGATGCATGAGTAGTAATATTTAGTTTTGGTTTTGAGTGGCTCATCATTGCTTTTTCCTCTTAAAAGCTAGATTTGCTGTCTTCTAAATTTATGTCTTTTAAACAAATATTGAGATTTCTTTTCTAAATATTATTAAAAATCTACTCAAACTCAAGTTCTATCTTGTGAATCTCAAGGAGAGATTAATGGCCTGCCTGTTCATAGCTATTCTTGAACACAAGTAATGGTGACTCAGTAGCTCCCCCTTCAGACTGATTGTGACATTGCACGCTCAATTCACAGAAACAGTATCAGCAAGCTTGGGAAGATGTCAAGATGACCGGCTATGACATAAGAGCAGACGCCATTGGAATCCAGCATGCCAAGGCTTCCAGAGATATCGCCAGTGATGTAAGAGCTCTTCCTTGCCAAGCCTTAACAAATACTAACTAGTAAACATCTAGGGAGTTGAATTTCCCAGGAATTATATTTAGATAGAATACAAGTTATTATTAGTATATTTATATCATATCATTAATATATTAGTAACATATTATTAGTATATTATTTTTAAATCTCAAATTCCAGTACAACTCATACAGTAATTTGAGAAATCCCTTCATCTGTGCTTGGTTCTGCAATTCTTATATTTAAACACAGTTTATTTTTCCCCAGAAATCTCAGTATCAGTCAGTTTATAGGAATTGGAAATATCATGGGTACAGAGAATTCTGTTGGTACACAAAGTATGCCATGCTTACTACTGATGGTTCCTGAGATAATTTTATGTGGCACTATTCTTTTAAATAATTACGTGTCTGTTTTAATATGTGCTAGAAAAACATTGATTATCCTCCACTTAGATTGGGTTTTAAATTTTAAATAAAATTTTGAAACAAGTTTATAACTTAAGGATTACATCTATTTAAACAAAGGATCATTTTGACTTAAAGGAATATGAAGTGCAGGTTGTATTTGTTTGTGGCAAAACGTCTAAGGATAGTAAACAGTGACTAACATTTGGAAAATGCTGAATGGGACTCTATTAGGAGATGATCAGATGCACAGTTCTTGACTTAGAGGTATTCACAATATTTTCAATTATGTACATATAGAAGACAGCCAATGTAACCAAAAGTATAAAACTTAAAGCATGAATTTAAAGAAATAATAATGTCTAAAAGGTAATCTAAGCAAGGTGGAATTATATTGAATAGCTATCTACAGAAAAGCGAATTTTGAAAAACCCCTTCCTCTGTTCTCATCTACCAGTATCTGTACAAGACTGCTTATGAGAAGCAGAAAGGCCATTACATTGGATGTCGCAATGCCAAGGAAGATCCAAAACTTGTTTGGGCAGCAAAGGTGCTGAAGATGCAGAATGACAGACTTTACAAGAAAACCTACAATGACCACAAGGCAAAAATCACCATCCCACCGGACATGGTGTCCATCAATGCTGCCAAAGAGGGCCAGGCATTAGCAAGTAATGTGGACTATCGTCAGTACCTGCACCAGTGGTCTTGCTTTCCTGATCAGAATGATGTGATCCAAGCCAGGAAAGCTTATGACCTGCAGAGTGATGTAAGTGTGTCCCTCATGAAGAAAGGCTTCTATGGCTTGGCACATTCCTTCCCATGCTATGGAAAACATCTCTCCCAACCTAGGCACTTCCCTTTAGTATTTTACCAAATTTATTGATTACCTACTTTACTGCTAAATTAATTTAGGAAGTTTTTCATTTTCATTAAAGTTGCTACCAGAATCTTTCTATTCAGTTTTTAAGGTGTATAGGTTTGTAGGTTATTAAATCTAAAAAAAAAATAATAATACTTGGTCCTTCAACTATGTATTAAAGGAGGACAGAAATTAATTTCAAAGGTTAGTGTCATGCTCTAAATTCACTTGTTTCCCTTAACTGGATGTTGTTCACAATGTGGTGTTTCATTAATTTTCCAAGCCATTTTTAGATTTAGCCATTTTCATATGTTATGCCCATTCAATCTTGTAGAAATAATGGACTTTATAAGGTTATTCATTTCTTGTGAAGAATGGACACCTTCTTTTAATTACCTGAACTTGGTTTCCTCATGCTTCAGGAGATTTCTTTTTTTACTAACAAATGAGTTTATTGCAGGCAAGTAGGCTCATCTCTTGAATTGCCTAGTGGTAGAGATAGGCTAGTTTTTAAAGAACTGCAGTCTCTTCATTAGCATGAACCACACTGGTAAATGAGGCATGCATATCAATCAGATTCTTACACAAAATCAGAGAGGGGAATTTGTATGTTATCTTCTTTGAGAATTCCTTCTGAATTTTGGAGATTCATCATACTTTAAACTCTAAAACATATAATGTCATTCTTCCTTAAGAGATAGAGATATTCTAATATTTTTCATTCCCCTTACTACCATTTTTGCTTGATATTTGTATCCGGAAACTAACTATCATAATACCATTTCTAAGCAACATACTGGCTTTTAATAAATTGAATAACTGGTGTTTAACGTAGAAAATTTTTATTTGCTTAACATTTTACCTGTATGTGGGAAAGCAGGTGTAGTAGATAACCAAGAATTTGCAAATTCCAATTAAAAGCAAGATGCTATCTTAGATTTTAAAAAGGCTCAATTGTAAACCAGTTGTGGAGACTGTTGATTGAATTCTTTTTCTGAGAGAGCATCTCGCTATATAGCCCAGGCTGTCTTCTAACTCCTGGGATCAAGCTATTGTCCAGCCTCCCCACTAGCTGTGACTAGAGCCAGGTGCTACCAAATACAGCTATGAATTCTTAATTATCCCTTTAAAAATATCAGACATGGTGTTAGCACAGTATACAGTGGTGAATATAGGGGAAGGAAAAAATAAGACATAGCTCCTGAGATTAAGGAGTTCACATTGATAACAAAGAACTAGATGTTAATTAGAGAATATCAGTGAGTGAACAATGAGGTGAATGGCTGAGTGGGTTCCATGATCCTAAGAAAAAAAAGGTCAGGGAAGGCTCTTTGGAGAAAAAGCTAACTGTGGGGTGGGAGCAGATGAATTAATGATGATTAATTCATGCCAATAGGCCTGGTACAAACTACAATCGCAGTGTGGTCAGAAGCACAGGGTGAAGGCACACCTGAGACTGTAGTAGGGACTGTGTCAGACCACCCGTCTCCTCCTAGTCCATGTTAAGGATTTTGATCTTCATCCTTAAACACTGGGAAGCTATAAGATAAGCAGAATGTTGTGACATCAGATTCATATTAGAAATTTTGAAAAGATCATACTGACTGTCATGTGGAGAACTTACCAGAGAGCCCATTATTATTGCTTTAAAAGTCCACAATGGCTGGTATAATGATTGCTTAAATATTTGTCAAAAATTGACCATGTGTACCCCCAAATAGAGAGCTATTTCCATGTCATTTCAACGTTCAGAATGTGCATAGGCACCCCAATACATATGCACAGAAAACAAAACAATGCTGTGTGTGAGGAATTACATCAGTCAGCAGCGCTCTAGGTGTTTAATTTTTTCTTTTTTTTTTTTTTTTTTTTTTGGTAGTACTGGGGATCAAGCCCAGGGCCTCATACTTTCTAAGCAAGTGCTCTACCATTGAACTATATTCCCAACCATTTTTATTTTATTTAGAGACAGGGTCTCACTAAGTTGTCCAGGCTGGCCTGGAACTTACAATTAATTCTCCTGTCTGAGCCTCATCAGGATTACAGGTGTGTGCCACTGCACCCACCCTGTGATCTATTTTAAATTATTTTGTTATTTGACAAATCTTTTTTTTTTTTTTTGGCACTATGGATTGAACCCAGGGGTACTTTACCACTGAGCCACATCTCCAGTCCTCTTTGTTTCTTTATTTTGAGACAGGATCTTGCTAACATACATAGGGCCTCACTAAGTTGCTGGGGCTGGCTTTGAACTTGTGAACATCCTCTGCTTCAGCCCCCTAAGTGGCTGGGATTGCAAGTACACACCACTGTGCCAAGCCTTTAATTATTATTTATTATAAAAAACTGTCTCCTCATTTTATTACAACAGTGAAATCAAAAAACGCTGCTTTGCCCTAACTTTGCTTTCTTTCCCAGGCCATTTACAAGGCTGACTTGGAGTGGCTACGTGGCATCGGCTGGATGCCAGAAGGGTCTCCAGAAGTATTGAGAGTCAAGAATGCCCAGGAAATCCTATGTGACAGTGTCTATCGAACACCCGTGGTGAACCTCAAGTATACGAGCATTGTTGACACACCTGAAGTGGTCCTTGCTAAAGCAAATGCTGAAAATATTAGCATTGTAAGTCGCTTTTGTTTCCATCTATCAAAAATCAAATTGGAACCATAAATAAATAATAAATTCCCAAGATCAAGATAACATGATAAAAATGTTATTAAAATTTAATAAAGGATATTGACAGCATTCTTTTTGCTTATTAAATTTAAACAAAAATATATTGATTGAAGGTATAAATATAGACTTTTATCATATCAAATTGGAATTACTCATTGAAAAGATTCTAGAAACTTGGCTTTAATATGAAAAGATTTTGGATCCGATTCAAAAGAAAACTTAAAAGTTATACACTGAAACTAGCAAAATTACAAATTGTGGAGTGATTTTTGTTATTGGTTCTTTCCATAGCCAAAGTACAGAGAAGTCTGGGACAAAGATAAAACTTCAATCCACATCATGCCAGATACACCAGAAATCAATCTCGCTAGAGCAAACGCTCTTAATGTGAGCAACGTAAGTACCACAGCAGACGAGGTTTGGTTTGGAGAAGGGTGGGGGACGGCTCCTTGACATCAGCCCTTGGCCCAGAGTGAGAAAAACAGCAGTGACTGGAGAGCCAAGTCAACATGTCGAAAGGGTGAGGTGAAGGACAGAGAAAAGGAAAGAAGAAAGGACAATTAATGACAGATTCAATTCAACTTGAAATATTTATGAGAACTCTTTAGAAAACCATACAAATGAATTTTAAAACCCAGGTCTATGGGGGATTTTCTTTAGGAAATGACAAATAACTCCTAGGGGGGGAAAAAACAGAAAACAGCAAAAAATTAAATATTATTAAACACATTCCTTCATTATCTCAAATGCTAAGGTCATTCTCTGGAAACTAATAAAAGAAGGAAAGCCATCACAATCACCAAAACTTATCAAAGGTAGTTCCAAAAATGAAAACTGTAGACCATTAATAATGGGAAAATAAATTCTGCAGTACAAAGGATATGATCCAAACAACTAAGGCTCATGCAGGATTGCCAAGAGAGCTCTATGTTCAGAAACCTAATCATTTAATAGCACAAAAAGCAAAACCATATGCTCATTTTAATAGATTTGAAAAGGCATGCGGCAAAATCCAATATCCATTATTTTTTTGTAAAATCTTAGTTAAACAAAAAAGATAAATGAATATTTTTTTGAGACGATTAAAAAAATAAATCTTAAATCAAAAGCCAACTCATTCTCATTATGTAAGCTTTTCTTTTTCTTTCTTTTTTTTTTTTTCTTTTGGGGGTTGAATCTAAGGCCTTGTGCAGGCTAGGCAAGATCTCTACCATTGAAAGTAAGCCCCTGTTTCTTATTCAAGCCAGGATAAAACCCAGGATGCCATACCTGTAATCTTAGCAACCCCGGAGGCTGAGGCAGGAGGCTGGCGAATTCAAAGCCAGGCTCAGCAAAATCGAGGTGCTAAGCATCTCAGAGAGACCCTGTCTCTAAATAAAATACAAAATAAGACTGAGGATGTGGCTCGGTGGTTGGTGGTTGAGTGCCCCTGAGTTCAATCCCCTGAGTTCAATTTTTTGGAGGGCACCCTCCAAAAAAATAAAAAACAAAAAACAAAACAGGATGCCCCCTAATGTCATTTATTTAACATTTAACTGGCTGAGTAAGTTTCTCATTAATACTAAGAGGTAGATATTGGAAATAAAAAAATAAAGTCATTATTGCAGATAAGTCATTTGGGGTCTGGAAAAAACAAGAGCATCAGCAGGGGAAAAAAATGTGTTAATACATAGAATTCAGTTACATGGCTCTTACACAATGCAAGGAGGTTCAAAAGAGGTACCATCTTCATGGATCACAGATTGCTTGTGCATGGAATAAGTATGAACTTAAAAGAGGGATACCACTTTAATGCAGTGGTTTGGAACATGACATCCTTTCAGAAGAATAATTAATCTTTCTGAGGAAAGAAGTGTGCCAAGTAAAAATTCCTCACCATGTGTCCAACTTCTCCATTAATTCTACTATATTGAGCTATTTGGGTACTAATTATTTTTCAGTGTTTGGAAGGAAATACAATTTTAGGGCATAGATGTGCTTTGGGGAGGTAAGGCCAGAATCAACATCATAGTGCAGTATGATTCTTGTCAAGTGGTTGAATCGAGAGGCGGTCAGTTCTTCATTACAGCATAGACTGTTCTTCAATTCAGTCTTTGACAGGAGAGTTCTGGAAAGTCTCATATGCTACTTTTGTATGATAAATTTCTCAGCTGAAAATACCAGAACCTTACCATTGCTATCATGATATGAACAAGACTAGCGCAGTATTCAGAACTATGCCAAAAATCAACCTATTAACTTTAGATTTTTAATGAGAGTAGCTGACATTTTAGAGGAAACCAAACATCCCATTTGAATGTAAATGAAAATGTATATATTTTTACACATGGTATTGCCGTTATTATAATCTTGACATAATTTGCTATTCAAAACTGCTTCCATTGTTTAGAAAACACAACTTTCACAGAATATTTTTATACTATTTTATGGGTGACAAAATATATTCATATTAAATTGATTCATAATTTTCATACTACCTATGTTAGTAAGGTATGGTTTGTTTTGCTTTTATTAGATGAGAAAGTTGAGATACAAAAGTCTATGTTCTCAAAGAAAAAAAAATTAGTTCTCCAGCCCAGATTATTTTTATTTGACCTCATAAAATTTATTATGTAAGAAAAAAAATAGTATAACTATCTGTGTAATGAAATAAGATAAAAGCAAAAAAAATCAAATTAAGGGACAGAGGTTGTGACTCAGTGGTAGAGCACTTGCCTGGCATGTGTGAGGTATTGGGTTCGATTCTCAGCACTGAATATAAATAAATGAATAAAATAAAAGTCCATCAACAACTAAAGACATATTTAAAAAAAAATACTTTGGTGAGGTCTGAAATATTTCATGCTGTTATTCTTCAGGAAATAGAAAAACTAATAAAGTTTCCTCTGTCCTTTGCTTAAAGAAATTAACCTTTCAAAAATTAATTTTAAAAAAATAATAAATAAAATTAAAAAGTAACATGACATTTTTACATTAAATATCCTCTTGTATAATACATTTAAATTTAGAGAATAACTTTTTCTTTTGTACATAAAACAAATCAGTTGGTAAAATAGGCCCACCCGAAATTCAAACAAAAATTTAAATGAAAATTCATATAAAACTCAACCATGCTTACAACTATTAAATTAATCTGAGCATTCACTTTTCAGAAACCAAATGCAATGAAATTGTAATGATTGAAATTCACCTCTTTCTGCACAATAGAAGCCCCATACTGATTAGTTTGATTTCTGAATTATACATTTAAATTACTGTTATTTCTGAGTCTTTCCGCCATTGTCAATACAGAATGTATCTATTAAAATATGAATATATATTTAAATACATCTTTTAAAACATCTATAGATTAGTCACTACTTTAGTTAAACTCTTTTAAAATGCAAAACAAATAGCTGTCACATCCAATTGTACTTTAGTAGATCTAACATTCCTGAGTAACATGCACTATTAATCATACAAAAAGAGCCAAGAAAAACTCACAAATGTGAAAAGGCTAATTCTTAACCTTGCAAAACTGAATTGAGTCAAAGACATTCAACAATAACAATAAAAGCCCTTTAATGTTTGAACTTATCCCAATGCTGTCAATCCATTAACAAGGAAAAAATAAGTAAAAAAAAAAAAAGTAATTACATTATGCATACAATTATAAACTTGAACTCCAAATCATTTTATGGCCCAATACAATGGTGCAGAGAATGATTTTTGTCACCTATTATCTCTTATCATTTAACTGTTCTTCAGTCCTGGAGCTTCAAATCTGCACCCCTATAATATTAATTTTACTTAAGCCCTGGGAATTATTTTAAATTTGAATCTGAAATGATACTTTACTTTTTCTCCTCTTTAGAAAATTTACCGTGAGGGTTGGGATGAAATGAAGATGAGCTGTGATGTACGGCTGGATGCCATCCCTATCCAGGCTGCCAAGGCCTCCAGGGAGATTGCCAGTGACGTGAGTGTGGCCATTTTTACCTTCTCAGTTTTTTAAGCAGGTACCCCAGGGACATGGGAAGAGAATGCTGTGATCCATCTGCTTTGTTTTTTCCATACCCAGTATAAATATAAGCTTGACCACGAGAAGCAGAAGGGACACTACGTGGGCACCCTCACAGCTAGGGATGACAACAAGATCCGGTGGGCCCTCATCGCTGGCAAGCTTCAGAATGAAAGAGAGTACCGGCTGCATTGGGCCAAGTGGAAGACTAAGTTCCAAAGCCCTGCAGATATGCTCTCCATCTTGCATTCTAAGAAATGCCAGACTCTGGTCAGTGACATTGATTATCGCAATTACCTGCACCAGTGGACATGCCTGCCTGACCAGAACGATGTGATTCAGGCCAAGAAAGCCTATGAACTACAAAGCGATGTGAGTGAAAAATGTACCATGAGCTTTTCTATCATTTTGCCTTGATTCCCAGAAAGTTTGTGACATTAAATCTTTTTGTTGTCATCTCACATCTTTAGACAGCCAAGAATTTTATATTAGTTTGACCTTTATAATGTGATATCAAAATCACCAAGACCAGAAGGGATCTAGACTTTGTATCATGAAATAAATAGTAGTGTGAATGACCTGTGAATGCATCAGGTTAAAGAAAGTTGCTGTGAAAAAAAATATATTATTTTTGTAGAATTTAAGTAGCAGTTAAGGTTTATATCAAGGAAAATATTGGTAGCCCGTGGACAGTATCTGGGAACAGATCTCTTTTTTCAGTTGACACCGTTGTTGAAAATTTTTGAATTAAGTTGCTGAGGTTTTTTAAAACAGGAAGTTTTTAAGAAATCTAGAATTTACCATTTCTCCTGAAGATTCAGAAGCTGTAGCTCTAGATATGCATTAGCCTTTGGCAACAATACCTGGAACTGAATTGAAGTTGACTCATGTTAAGTAGAAAAAAATATCCTCGAGTTTGTCACACTACGTGACTTAATTAATTTTCTTATATTACCTCCCTGGCTGCTTGAGTATGTCATCCTTGCCTTATAGAGTGTCTAAATTGTATTTCTTCATCAGACTTGTGGATAGGCTAAAAAGGACCAGGGGAGTTGAATTTATTCTGGCCCTGTTTTCACAGGCTGTTTACAAGGCTGACTTGGAATGGTTACGTGGAATTGGTTGGATGCCAAATGACTCTGTTTCTGTCAATCATGCCAAACATGCAGCAGATATCTTCAGCGAGGTATTTTACAATGTTGCCATTTCCCAAGAGAATGAACAAAAGTACATAAGCCAAAATATAGTCATTGTATATCAGCAATTTAAACCATTTTTAAGTGCTGTAACTTAAGCTAGACATATTTTCCCCAAATAATCCTGTAGTATTTCTATCACATTATGGGACCATATTCCTAATATAATATCCAGCACACTCATTGATGCTTGGAATTGTATAAATGGAAAAATTCTTTGGTCAGCAATAGAAACATAGTGGGAGCAGTTTGACCACTTGAAAAAAAATAGATTGTTATGATACACATAATTATGTGACTTTTGGAGATAAGCAAACTTGTTACTTTATGATCTGTAGGAAGAATAAGAAGCCAACTCATTTATTTAAAAATAAAATTCTAAAAAGAAAACAAAATTGTCATGAAGATGCCATTCATATATGGAACTCTGTGCCTCAATAGAGGAGGGCCCTTAAATTTAGTTAATCTCAGTTCACCAAGACCAGGGACCATGACTAAGGTTTTTTTCCCCCCTGTAGAAAAAATATCGCACAAAAATAGAAACTCTCAACTTTACTCCTGTGGATGACAGAGTTGATTATGTGACAGCGAAACAAAGTGGTGAGATCCTCGATGATGTAAGTATATGGCTGTTCTTTTGTTGTTTTGTTATTTTTAGTTATATACAACAGTAGAGTGTATTTTGACATATCATACATACATGGAGTATAATTTATTCCTATTAGGATCCCATTCTTGTGGTTGTACATGATGTGGAATTTCACTGGTGGTATATTCACATGTGAACATAGGAAAGTTATGTCCTATTCATTCTACTGTCTTTCCTATTCCCATCCCCCATAAAATCACACAGCCTTGCAGATATCATTTCCAGAGCTTTTCTGCCTCCTTGCATTCAGTGTGCAAGAACTGACTGAGAAATATATTTTAAGTAACACAATGATCGTTGCTAGCAATTATTTGGACATTATAGTTTTTTTGGGGGGCGGGGCGGGGAGGGTAACTGAGGATTGAACTCTGGGGCACTTGACCACTGAGCCACATCCCCAGCCCTATTTTGAGTTTTAGAGACAGGGTCTCACTGAATTGCTTAGCACCTCATTGTTGCTGAGGCTGGCTTTGAACTCGAGATCTTCCTGTCTCAGCCTCGTGAGCCACTGGGATTACAGGCATGCACCAGAAGAATGTTTTCTTCATATCAAGTAACTTGCCCCTTTGCCTTTCATTTTTAGATTAAATACCGGAAAGACTGGAATGCCATCAAATCGAAGTACACCCTCACAGAAACCCCACTGCTGCACACTGCCCAGGAGGCTGCTCGGATCCTGGACCAGGTATGGATTTACTCTGATGCCTGATACTTCAGTGGGGATGCAGAACCCTAAAGAAACCATTGGGGATTTATGCACATGGCTCACCTCTCCCTTCTGACATCTCACTTAACTGCTATTGTGGCTCTGTCTTTTAGTACCTCTACAAGGAAGGCTGGGAGAAACAGAAAGCCACAGGTTACATTTTGCCTCCAGATGCGGTGCCATTTGTTCACGCCCATCACTCCAGCGACGTTCAGAGTGAGGTAATGAATTATCCTGTTCTAAGTGTACTGTGCTGGGCATCGCCCTTAAGGGATGTTCATTTCAGCTTGGCAGACCTGGGTGGGCTTGCTGAGAGCTGCAGTTTGTGCTCCGCTTTGGGTGTTTTCCCATGGGGTTTGGTCTGCTTCTTCCCACCCCCCACCTTTTTTTGTTTTGCTTTTTCAACAACTATTGTTTAAGTTTTAATTTTTCCTATATTCTCTTCCCTCTCTAAAATCTCTAGGATTCCAGATAGATATTTTCAGAATTAAAGAATGCATATAGAAATTTTTTTCTATTTTAAAATAGCAATTTTGGGCTGGGGCTATAGCTCAGTGGTAGAGCACCTACCTCACATGTGTGAGGCCCTGGGTTTGATCCTCAGCACCACATAAAAATAAATAAAGAAAGATACTGTGTCCATCTACAACTAAAAAAAATATTTTTAAAAATAGCAATTTCTTCATATTTATTTATTTCAGTGCTTTGGTTATCTGTTTCTTGGGGAAGGAGTGTCAAATGGGAGGCTGAATTTGCAAATGTTCCTTAGAAGATCGTCAGACTCCCTCTGCCTTGTGTACTTATCAGCACTGACGGGATCTCTATTCTTCCCAACAGCTGAAATACAAAGCTGAACACATAAAGCAAAGAGGTCACTACGTTGGTGTTCCAACCATGAGAGATGATCCTAAACTGGTTTGGTTTGAGCATGCAGGCCAGATTCAGAATGACAGACTCTACAAAGAGGACTATCACAAAACAAAAGCCAAAATCAATATACCTGCTGACATGGTGTCAGTCTTGGCCGCCAAGCAGGGGCAGAACCTTGTCAGTGATATTGATTACCGTAATTACCTGCACCAATGGATATGTCATCCTGACCAAAATGATGTTATTCAGGCAAGGAAGGCCTATGACCTACAGAGTGATGTAAGTGATTTTTTGTTTCTTCTTTATCTAGAAATGTATAGTACACTCTGAGAATGATAAGCAGCATTTCACAACCACCTGTCTTTGAAGCTTTAAATCATAAATATTTCATTTGTTCCCAGAAAGGAATCGAGGCTAGATAGGAAGTAGAGAAAGATCAGGAGCAGTAGCTGATTGATAGCTTTGCATATTGACTACATTTCCGAATAGCTTTCAATTATTTTAAAAATCTGCTCTTCTACCCTGTCTGCCATCACCCAACTCCTTATTTATATTCTCATGGAGAATTATCATTAATTTAAAATAGCAATTGGCCTGGGTGAGAAAGGAGATTGAGTTGAAGTTTTGACAATAGTAGGTGATCGTATCGACAAGGACCTAGGAATGCCTCATTCCTGCTTTGCCAAGTTCTTGAGGGCTTTATGAAGAGTTCTTTGTAAGGAGTCAAAGTAAAAGAGACGAATTATTGTTTAAGCTGCACAAAGGCCCAGCATTCCTCACAGAGAGCTTTGGGAGAGCTTGGAGCAGAAAATCTGGCAGTCCACCTTGCACCAAAGCCTAAATTAAGATGGCTCCCTGTCCCCAGGCATAGGTAGCTGAGGAGCAGAAGCTGATACGTAAAGTTTACTTGCCCTGGTATACAGAGTCACTGATCCTACCTGAGTCTTCTCATCGTTACCAGAACATAGACAGGAAGTCAAACCTGCCTGAAGCATAGATGCTGAACTTGAACATCCTTCCTCACTGGTTACTGCCCCAGAATGACTAGGATGAAACTTTAATCAGAGTAGCAGCACCTCCTCATCTGGCATGGGGTGGTCTAGGAGGATCCAGGAGCTGGGAGTGGGGAGATAAGCTTGATGAGACTGGGAGAGATGCCTTCTCCTACCCTACAAAAACATGAGCATTTACTTGTGTAGTTTCCTTCATTTAATCTCAATACCCTATATACCTTTGCATAACTAAATGCACCAAGTCAATCTGAGAGTGCCTCCTTCCTGATAAACCTTTTTGCATGGCCACCGCTGAAAATATTGCCCCCTGCACCTAGAACAGCACTCATGTGGGCTTCCTTTCAAGCACTTAACCTTATATCTTAAAGCACCGTGCATAGTGCTTCATGCACAGTCACAGACTTAAGAAATGTTGCTCCATTGAAACCAATATTAATGAAGGAGATAAAAGTCATGAGAGAGAAATCTTTCTAAAAAAAAAAAAAAGAAAGAAAGAAAGCAAAACCTGTTTAGAATCTTCTGTCTGTACTCCTGTGTGAGTCATGTGTCTTCCATCATCTCTCTTCCTACTCTCAGAATATCTACAAAGCTGACCTAGAGTGGCTCCGTGGCATTGGCTGGATCCCCTTGGATTCTGTGGAACATGTGAGAGTGACAAGGAACCAAGAAATGGTGAATCAGGTATGCAAAGCTCATTCCCTTTTGAACCTGACACCTGTGTTCCTTACCTGTCTTGTAGGGGTAGGTGCCCTGTGGCCGTAGATCTGTTTTCATTATATCTATTGCTTTGCAGATAAAATATAAGAAAGATGCTCTTGACAACTATCCCAACTTCACAAGTGTGGTGGATCCTCCAGAGATTGTTTTGGCCAAGATTAATTCAGTCAATCAAAGTGATGTAAGTTTGCTCTGGATGTACTGAAATACATAGTCAGAGGAGGTGATTGTCTGTTGTTGAGTGGATTTGGTTTAACTCTAGACAGTTGCTTGTAAAAAATTGGAAGAGGGATAAATTATAAGACAATCTTTAGGGAGATGTCTGAAACTTAATGTCAAGATGTAGATTGATTATTATGTTGCTAGATAGATCCTATAAAAATTTAAGTATACATGTATAGTAATCAAAAGGTTTTATTTTCTCTTCTTAGATAAAATATAAAGAAACATTTAATAAAGCCAAGGGCAAGTATATATTTTCTCCAGATACACCGTATATCTCCCACTCCAAAGACATGGGAAAGCTCTACAGTACCGTAAGTCCTACTTTATGTTATAACTACTCAGTTCCTGATTTATAGATTCTTGTCAGTATTTATATTCTTAGCTGATTTTATGAAGAGCTGAAATGGTAGGGTGACCTACTGTTTCCATTGCATTTCATCTTCTCTGTTAGGAGTAGCATAATATTCAAAGCGAAGAGCATGTATTTGGCTGGTAGTTTCTGAGCTTCTGTGATGAGCTCAATGAGATGAGGCCTTCATGAGCTCACACAAGGGAGAGGAACAGACATAACTAGATCAATAATAATGTGACAAGTGCTATAAGGGCTCC
Source organism: Ictidomys tridecemlineatus (assembly GCF_052094955.1). Lineage (NCBI taxonomy): Eukaryota > Metazoa > Chordata > Mammalia > Rodentia > Sciuridae > Ictidomys > Ictidomys tridecemlineatus. Next base: position 122,678,477 of record NC_135483.1, on the reverse strand, counting down.
AGGAGCATATAGGACAGAGCAACTACCAAGAGAAAAAGCAGGAAAGGCTTGTCTTTCTACAGCAGTCATGCAGTATTTCCAGCTAACAGAGGACTTGCCCTCCAAAATTCAGTTCAGCTAATTTAAAGGAGGAGGTGTGTGTGTGTGTGTGTGTGTGTGTGTGTGTGTGTGTGTGTGTGTGTACGGACATGCGCCCCGGTAGGAAGCAGTCTTTGGTGATTTATTCTTTGGCAATTTCTCATCACTTTATATGGAACTTTAAATATAATCAACTCTATTATAAAGTGCCTCAGAAGCTATAGATCTAATCTGCAATAAATCAAACGATTGCCGTGTTCTAGGTAGGCACCCTAATGGCTAAAAGTTAAAATTTAAGCCTTGCTTTGAACATTAATGTTTTACCTTAAGTTTACCAATTGTTTTAGTGGAATCTGAAAGTAGTTAAATGCAAGATTTTATTGACACATGTTTCTTTGTTGTAGATTCTATATAAGGGGGCATGGGAGGGAACCAAGGCGTATGGCTATACCCTGGATGAGCGCTATATTCCCATTGTTGGAGCCAAGCATGCTGACCTGGTGAACAGTGAGGTCAGTATGACCTTTGCCTGTAATTAGGTTTGGGGATCTTTGTTGAGGGGACAAAAGGGACTGGTTAGAAAACTCTACTGATTCTCAACGGTGAATCTGCTTCACAGCTGAAATACAAAGAGACGTATGAGAAGCAGAAAGGTCACTACCTGGCTGGAAAACACATCAGTGAGTTCCCTGGTGTGGTTCACTGTCTGGATTTCCAGCAGATGAGGAGTGCGGTAAGCCCTGTGTCTGCCTGTTTATAGCCGCCCTGTGGCTCAGGATGAACTGGGGATGGAGTAGTGGGATCTTTCTTGGAACTTCCCATCTCTTCCTGAGGACTATGATCCTCCTCCCTCCCCTTCCCTCCTCTACTACAAAATACACGTGGAGGGCTCTGCATGGGGAAAAAGAAAAAGCAACAGGGTCTCTATTGACCTTGCACTGTAGAAGGATAGGAAACTTAAAAAGGAGAAGAAAATAATAAAAGATCACCTTTTAAACATTAATCGATTCTAGAGGTATATTGGAAATAAGACTCTAACGAGATTGATCTGAATCATTTCAGTTTTCATTTTATTTTCTAATTTTTCATCTTTAAAAATATTATTCTTTAGCTGAATTACAGAAGGGATTATGAGGACACAAAAGCCAATGTTCATATTCCTAATGACATGATGAATCACGTACTGGCTAAAAGGTGTCAGTACATCCTGAGTGACCTGGAGTATCGACACTACTTCCACCAGTGGACGTCTCTTCCGGAAGAACCCAATGTCATTCGTGCCCGAAACGCCCAGGAGATCTTAAGTGATGTATGATGTCCTCTCTGCACCTTAACTTAGTTAAAGGCTTCACCCCATCCTTTGTTAGCACAATTACCCCTGTGCTTATCGACCCAGCAACTTTAAACTGAGTGGCATGAATAATACCACCTCTTAGTGTGAGAATCCCTTTGAGCCTTAGGACACCTAGGTTAAATAGTTAATCTGTTCAAGACTAGACTAAGGCTTATGTGCTGCTGCCCCTAGGTTTTATAGACCAGGACATTAAAAACCTTCCAGCTGGCAAGAGGCCTACCCAGTCTCCACTAAGCATAGCCAAAGGCCAATAGGAAATTATCAGTATGCTCAATTGTAAATTCAGAACACCTGTCACATTTCATTGTTTTTTCTTGCAGAATGTATATAAAGATGACTTGAATTGGCTAAGAGGCATTGGTTGCTATGTTTGGGATACACCTCAGATCCTCCATGCCAAGAAATCATATGACCTCCAAAGTCAGGTAAGCTAATCTTCCTAGAAGCACTGGCTGTCCATAGGCCATTGGAATCCATGGTGGTATCAGTGGGCTACTGGCCAGGCTATGTCTATGCTCTGTTGGAGAAGCTTCTGGAACTGTGTATGATCTAAGAGGATCAAGCCTCCCCTTCCCTTGCTCCTAACTAAATATCTCTGATGTTCTACTTGGTGCTGGCCTTTTTGGTATGGGTTTCTCCTAGAGTTAAAATCTATGCAAATTTACAACAGAAAGTTATCTGAGAGGTTCTTGAGCTATTCTGAAGCATTTGTACCTTGGCCAGGTTAACTTTTAGAAAGTGGGAAGCGAAAGCATAGTTTGACCACAGGGAGATATGTGTTAAAGGGAAAAATAAATTCTGGAACATTTTCTAGCATATGGTTGAGCTCTGATAGGGCAGGTGCAACAGATGGTTGAAATCGTGTGGCTGCTATCAGGGTGGAGAATGAGCATACAGAAAGCAACCAAATGAAGAAGAGTCCCTGGTAAACATCCAGACCCCACCTTTGATCAAGGGAGATTTTTTTTTCTTTTTTGTTGTCATACGAGGTCTGAAGAACTACAGTACAATAGCCCGTTTCTTAGGATTAAAGCAGAAACCCAAAACTAAGTCAAGTCACATCTAAGTTGGCACAGACAACTAAAGGTGATGACAGATGGGTGTCTTATCATTATGGGTGACTTCTGTTTTTCTTTACAGCTCCAATACACAGCAGCAGGTAAACAAAATCTACAAAACTACAACCTGGTCACAGATACTCCACTTTACGTGACTGCTCTTCAAAGTGGCATCAATGCCAGTGAGGTACGTCTTCCTTCTTCTTCTTCCAAGGACAAGGCATTTCTTGTCTTTACACGTCTCCCTGACAGTAGAAGTGAATAAGCAATTCCTTCTTTGCAGGTGAAATATAAAGAAAATTATCATCAAATTAAGGACAAATACACCACAGTTCTAGAAACAGTGGATTATGACAGAACCAAGAACCTGAAGAGTCTTTACAGCAGTGTGAGTTGGGATTCTTTCCTCTTATATATGAGTCATCCTTTCTTTTTCAAAGATAATGGGAGAATAAGTGGGGATAAGTATCCTATCCCCCCAAAGAGTTTTCCGGGTTTTCTTCTCCATCTTCAAATTCCCACTTTGTCTCATAAGATTCTTATCTGTATAATTAAATAAACCTCAATTTGGAGAGAGGTCCTCAGGGTTGGCAAGGAATTTCTGAGAAGGCCAGAAATGAGGAAAACCTGCTCCTGAGGAGCTGACCAGAATGCACTGTCCCATAGTCACAAGATTTGTAACCCCTCCAGAACCTGTACAAGGAAGCCTGGGATAAAGTGAAAGCCACCAGCTACATCCTGCCAACCAGCACCCTGTCTCTGACACACGCCAAGAACCAGAAGCACCTGGCCAGCCGTGTAAGTTGAGTACAAACGTGACAGCCACACACACCCGCCCTATCCTGCTCCCCACATTGAGAATCCTTCAGACAGGTTCAGAGGTTGCCCAGAAGTATTCAGGCACCTCCACAGCAAATAATTCCAGAGTCTGTGCTCACCAACTCCTCTAAGGTCCTGTGGTCCAGGAAGGATCACAAACACCAGCCAGAATGCAGAAGTGACCTTTTTTTTTTTAGGCTGCTTGTCTGCAGAGGACATGGATGGAAAGTCTCTGTTTTAGCCAGAAGTGAGGAGAGAAGAAGATATAATAGACCATATAAAATAGACTCTTAGCAGAGCTTGGTGGCGCATGCCTATAATCCCAGGGGCTTGGGAGGCTGAAACAGGAGGATGGAGAATTCAAAGCCAGCCTCAGCAAAAACTAAGCAACTCAGTGAGACCCTGTCTCTCAATAAAATAAAATAGGACTGGGGATATGGCTCAGTGGTTGAGTGCCCCTGAGTTCAATTCCTCATAACCGCCCCCCCAAATAAGCTTTGTCAATTGAATAATGTACATTTGGGGGCAAAAATATGATTATGATAACTGGGTATCATACCATCACCAAATAAACAGAATAGACCATGCCAGAGGGGCAGACTTTTCACTTGGAAAGAGGAGTTTTATAGATAGGATTTACAAAGGCCAGTGGAGGCTTTATCCTTTAGTCATGAAAACAGTAACAGAGGCAGGATTCTTGGCCAATTGTTTTTGGAACATGGTGGGCACAGGGAAATTAAAAATGGATTCCAACCTCAGTTTATTAAAAAGAAGTTTTAAGAAAAAAAAAGAGTTCTTTTGAATACTATCCTCTTTATAGCTGAGGAAATACATTAGAAGAAACTGGAATGTTCTGGAAAATTCTGGTAGACATTTTGGTTGGTCTCCAGTCAATGAAGGGCTTAGTTGGAATTCTGAAACAAATTCTCCCAACTCCCTTTTTCCACTGAGAATTGGGTCTCTGGGTTCTAAGAGAGTTTTTATTTTATTACCATGTGCTAGGAGTTTGGATCTTCATCTCTGCTCTAACACCTAATTCACATGATCATGGAACATTAATTCATAGGTAACACAGCATAAGAGCTGAACTTTTTCCCTCAACTGTTTGCACTGTGTTGTTGAAAACCTTGTAGAAACTGAAATTTAATTCTCTCCCCTAAGCATTGAGTTTTTCAGTTATTAAAAACGAAGAGAGGGATGTAGCTTAGTGGTAGAGTGCTTGCCTAACATGCTCAAAGTCCTGTGGTCCCTAGCACTACACGACAGATAGATAGACAGGAATTCCTGAGCAGAGTTTTAATCTTTTATTTTAAATAGTAAGAAAAAAGCCATTATCACAAAAGAGATTATTTAAAAATCACATAATTTGGGGCTAGGGGTACAGCTCAGTGGTAGAGCACTTGCCTAGCACGGGGTTAAAGCCATGCATTTGATTCTCAGCACTACAAAACAATAAAAATGTAGTAATAGACTAAAAGTCATGTAATCTTAAAAATGAATTGGTTAGGGGTTGGGGTGGTGGCTCAGTGGTAGAGTGCTCACCTAGCATGCATAAGGCACTAGGTTCGATCCTCAGCACCACATGAATGTAAAAGAAAGCTATTGTGTCTACCTAAAAAATTTAAGAATAAATATTTTTTTAAAAAATGAATTGGTTATAGTTGCAGCAAAGCCTCCATTGGTTTATGTGTTGTGAAAACAATGAGGGGCTGGGAATATAGCTCAGTGGAAGAGTGTTTGCCTAGCACTCTTGAGGCCCTGGGTTCAATCCCCAGCACCACAAGAAACGAAAGCAAACATAATAACTAAAATTTTATAGTGCTCTGCAATGTAAGAGTACTTTCAGATACAGCCTGATAAAAGCCTCACAATGACCCTGTGGTAGGCATTGGTCCCTATATATCTCTATAAAGACAAGGAAATAAGTTCAGGGGAATGATGTCCCCAAGTTAGACCAGGTCCTTCCCATTAAGTATCATTTTTTTTAACAAAATAAATCCATTACTCTCTTTAACAATTTCACCCCTTCTATTTTTTTTCTATAGATCAAGTACCGAGAAGAATATGAAAAATTCAAAGCTCTTTATACTTTACCAAAAAGTGTTGAAGATGATCCCAACACAGCGCGGTGCCTTCGGGTTGGCAAGTTTAACATTGATGTAAGTAACTCCTGAGGTCTTACTTCAAGCCAAGAAAAATAGCTATGTATTATCTATCAGAACATTTTCCATTGAACGATGCAAGGGGCACTGACTTTTAATATATACAGAAGCTAAACATTATCTCAGCCTTTGTTGCTTTAAAAAAATTTTTGTAGTATTAATTTGTGAAAAGTGTCCAAAAATTACTGCACTCACCCTGTTCCTACAGCTTGCTGTGAGCTGGCTGCCCTGACTTCTCTGGTACAGGAGCAAGGCATATATTCCATGATGGCTTGTCACAATTGTCCTGTATAATGAGCATGTAACTTTAACTTCACAGCGCCTGTACAGATCAGTTTATGAAAAGAACAAGATGAAAATCCACACCATACCTGACATGGTGGAGATGGTTACTGCCAAGGATTCTCAGAAGAAAGTCAGTGAGATCGATTACCGCCTGCACCTCCATGAATGGATTTGCCACCCTGACTTGCAAGTCAACAGTCACGTCAGGAAAGTCACAGATCAGATCAGTGATGTAAGCCCACTGCCTAGTTGGGGCCCCTGTTTCACCTCCACTCACCCAACCTGAGGAGACGCAGACTTACCTAAGTGTTTGCTTCAGCCTTTCCTATGTATCCTTGGGTCTGGCTGGGTTCGGAGCAACACCTGGAGGAAGGGCTCTCTGTGTGGGTGTTTCTGTGGCATCCTTAGCCTCACTGCATAACTAATATCTTTTGGTTTTTATTCCCCAAAGTCATCTGGGTCCAGGTTTGCATGTTTCTTAGTGTTGATATTATGTTCACTTTTTTTTTTTTTCCTGATCCCCTGCATTGGCTGAAACCCTCCAGATTGTGTACAAGGATGATCTCACCTGGCTGAAAGGAATTGGTTGCTACGTCTGGGACACTCCAGAGATTCTCCATGCAAAACACGCTTATGATCTACGCAATGATGTACGTTTCCTTGTTTCTTTTTCTTTTTTTTTTTTTTTTTTTTTTTTTGGTATATTTCCATCTGTATATGGACTAGTGCTGAAGAGATAGTATGCAAAGTAGGGACATTGTCATAGACCAACTGTGGATTAAATCATGCTGAGGGTGGCTGAGCTAGAGAAAGGTGCTAGAACAGAACAGCCGTTTCTCAGCAGTGCATCAGGCATTCCTGTCAAACAGCATGGTCCAGCTGTGCCATTGTCCTTTGGTAGAGAAAGGATATCTGGCTCTTCTCTCTGCCTTTTGGACTTTCTTGAATACAGTAATAAGAACATAATTGTCATTATAGGCAAATATCGTCAGCTAAGAGTTTATGGACTATAGGCAGGCTCTTCTTAAAAAGAGCAGATTTATCAGGCAAGTTTATATTGCAATGAGGAGTTCAGCAAGAAAGTTTAAACTTTCCTAGAAAAGCAGCGGTCGAGTCTCCTAAAGACTCTAGAAGCCTCAGAGAACTATAAGCATTAGTTACACGGATGGTTATAACATTCAAATCCATTGTTGTCTGTCGAATGAGTCTTGATGAATGTGAATCTCATGAGTTAAAAAGCTACCGAACCCTCTGTGAAAGCCAGCAGTTTCTAGTGTAATAAATGGTCTAATGCAGGCTGTTTCTTTCCTTTTGGCAGATCAAGTACAAAGCTCATGTGCTGAAAACGAGGAATGACTACAAGTTGGTCACTGATACACCAGTCTACGTCCAGGCTGTCAAAAGTGGGAAACAGCTAAGCGATGTAAGCACTCTCTGGGGAACTTACAGTGGACAGTAACAAAGTCAGAGGCCACCACTTGGTCAAAGACTGGGCAGCACCAGCCTTTCCTAACTGGGAAACCAGAGTTGGTCCCTGGAAAGTACTTCAGATGCTGACTTTGTTTGCTAACACATGAAGTGTCAAGTACTTCTCTGGGGTGGAGTTGTAAGTGAGCAGGTCTATGAAATACTTCGTGTTTTAGAGCTTCCAAAGCCACTTCTTGTATCTATGTGTCATGAGCAGCTGTTTCTTTCTCAGTGTCTAGGCCTTCTAATAATTAGGGCCCACTGGGGCAGAGTAAAAAGCCAGCAGGCTCTAAACTGGAAGTGTGGGTGGAGTCCTGCCTCCACCACACACAATCTGACCTGGTGAAAAGCATTTAGTCCCCTGAGCCTCAGCATCCTTATGCATAAAATGGGAAAATGTACAGAGCAAATACAAAGCTGCTTCTTAATAATTAAATCCTGAGGCTTATAAGTGAATATTAGATCCCCAGTGAGCTAAGAGGTTGAGATCTATTATTTTGGAACTTCTTGTGATGAAATGCCCAGGTTTCCTCCTTTCATATCTGGGGTGTCTTCACTTCTCAGTCTAGTGTCCACAACCTGGCCTTGATCCTACTACAAGAAACAAGAACATGTCAGAGTTCTCTAGGGAAAGGGAAGCAGGCTACTGATTTTTTTTTTTTTAAGAGAGACTTTGGTTTCCATTTACTTTGCTTCTTTCTAATAAGATTGCCTTGGTCTGAATCAACTCACTCTGCTTCTGTCTACACCCAGGCTGTCTATCACTATGACTACGTGCACAGTGTCAGAGGCAAAGTGGCCCCAACCACAAAAACTGTGGATCTGGACCGAGCACTTCATGCATACAAGCTCCAGAGTGAGGTGAGTGGTGAGAACTTGAATGTACCACCAGGAATTCAGACCACTGGCTCCCGTGGAAGCAACTGCAATGTGGGCGTCTTCTTGGTCGGATCTTGCAAAATATAGTGTTCCATTCAATGAGTTGGCAAAACAAAAACAGAGCATCACCTGTCTTTCTCTTTGCTGACGGAATGTTCCTATCAAGCAATCAAATAATAGCAATATTTATAAAATATTGCTAAAATTTTTTCAAATATTGCTAAAATATGTCAAAAGCTTAAAATGCAATAACAAAGACAAAGCATTAAATTTAAAAAAAATTCTAACAGAAGAGAAAAATGTAGACATGACTGTTGGAATTTAGAAGAAAGAGAACTTAGACTCCACTTGCATATTTATTCTCTTTATTCTGCATTACTCTGTGAAGGTGTTTTGGTCTCAATTATATTTTCAACTTCCCATCTTGAATATTAGAAGTAATTTAATTTTTAATTTTAAACAATATTCTTAATCCTGTAGTTCTCTGAGAGCCACAATACTTAAGGTCATAGTTAGAAAGTCCCCTGATTCCTGGCAAGAGTATGTGCATCCTGACCACTTCCTAGCCTGTGTCAAGGCACTGTGCTATGGGGCAGGGAGGAGGGAAGTTGGGGAGGGCAACACAAAGAGGTGCCTGATCATTAAGACTGGCTCAGGGATTGGTGAGGGTTTGAATATCACCTGAAGGTGGAATTTTGGCTGCCTATCTTCTCTGCATTTCACAAATTCTCGCTAAATGCTCTGCATGCAGTCAACCGGGTATGTATTTGGAAGCAGAAAAAGAATCACTTTCCATGTGCTATTTCTTTCACTCAGCATTCTTTTTTCCAAAACAATGGGTTCAGAGCAATGTGATTTATTTCATGCTCTTAGGACTTACTTGCTAGGCATGATGGTGCACACCTATAATCCCAGTAGCTCGGGAAACAAAGTAGGAGAATCGTGAGTTCAGAGCCAGTCTTAGCAATGGTGAGGCATTAAGCAATTCAATGAGACCCTGTCTCTAAATAAAATACCAAATAGGGCTGGGGATGTGACTCAGTGGTTGAGTATCCCTGAGTTCAATCCCCAGTATCAAACAAATAAACAAACAAACAAACAAATAGAACTTACTTATATTCTTCCTTAAATCAATTTATTGAGCATCAGTCTATTGAGTATCTGATTTTAAAAATCTAATATGAACTATTTGTGATTTGTTCAACTGGGATCAGTTTTTGATGCCAACTGTCATTTAACCTATTCTTCCATTTTGGCAGAATCTGTACAAAACTGGCCTGCGCTACCTGCCTACTGGGTATAGGCTTCCAGTTGATACCCCTCACTTCAGACACAACAAGGACACCCGATACATGAGCAGTTATGTGAGTGGCCTCCTTCTTGTTCATTTGGGATCTGAAGCTGGGTGGGAGGGAACTATTATTAGTTAAAAACCTATTCTCATCCTCAAATCACACCTAAATGTTCAACATGATATAATGAGGGAGAAGGGGACAGCATTTGGGGGCAGGTGCTGTAGAATCAACTATGTCTGCAATCAGGCAGTGTCTGGGTAGCCCAGTGAGTTAGGATGGGACATTCATGGGAGCTTTGGCTCAGGATTCATGGCTGTCATGATTCCTCTACTTCTGCTAGCCTCAGTACAGAAACATCCTGAAGCATCCAATCCATTTACTGGAAATTCAGCTTTGCACACACGCTATTGAGGCCTGTAGAAGATATGTCACTGTGTGTCTCTTAGAAAAGAAAGGACTTCTTTCCCAGCTGTTGCCACTGATACCACCCTTCCTCATTTTAAAAAGTACTAGATTGTACCTGCTTGATGCAGTTATCCCATGGACAAATCCTAGAGAAGTTTGGTCGTCCCGGTGACTGGCCACAGACTGTACTCATAACCCAGCCTTTGGCTGCCGACCTAGTTCTCCTCTCCCTGCCGACTTTGAGTCCTGGAAAGCAACCCTGATGGCCAGATAAGGTTGTGACCCATTACATGTTTTCAAAGCAGAGAGTAACAGATATGAAAATCTACCACATTATTTTTTTAAATCAGTCTACAGTCATTTTTTTTATCAGTTTTGAAATTATTCTCTTGTTCTTCTTCACATTTTTAATTTCCTAGCAACATTGGTGCAAAAGATGTTGGCTTTTCTTGCATTTTGAAGACCTACCTTACAAAAAGATCTCACCCAGAAAGGTTAAAATTTATTCCTTTCTGGGTCTAGATTTATTCTCCAACAAATAATTTTCAAGACTTGGGACAATATTAAAATTTTGTCAATGACTTTTCCCTGTATTTAAAGCTTGAAGAGCAATTCTCAAGTAAAGGTGACATCTCTTTTCTAACTGAGAAATGCAGTGCTGCTTTGTGTACCAACCATTGATCTCATTCTGACTTTGCTTCTACAGTTCAAGTACAAAGAAGTCTATGAACACATCAAGGCAAATGGGTATACACTAGGCCCCAAGGACGTTCCATTTGTCCATGTTCGGAGAGTCAACAATGTTACTAGTGAGGTACTGTGACCGCTGAATTCTCTGGGGGGAATATTGAGTTTCAAATACCATGGCTTTGTTTGAACTGCATTAGAAGAATTTGTTGAATTTCAAACTTACACATCTACAAAGAATTAGAGTATTTTTGTATCCCTTGGTGGTGTTTTTATCTATTTAGAAACATCATCACAGAATATCATTTCTATATTTATGATGTAATAGTTTTCTCTTTTAAAATATTTTCAGATGTAAATGGACACAATATCTTTTTAAATTCATTTATTTTTATGTGGTGCTGAGGATCAAACCCAGTGCATCATACATGCCAGGCAAGTGGTCTACCACTAAGCCACAACCCCAACCCTATGATGCAGTAGTTTTCTAAGGAAACAATTCCTTCTGTTGACATTTGTAGTAAAAAAAAAATCTTTAATAAGTTCGCATTTTAGTCAGACTCACAACCTTGGTTTTCAACATCATCTACTGATTTGTACATCTGATCCTACTATTTTTGTACTCAGAATTCTTCACCTAAATGAAATATTATTTTTCAATTTTTGTCCTAATCTTAATAATTTTCAACATTTCCATTATTTTCTCTGCTGACTTGGTATGTAAAATATTTGGTTCTTAGTCAGTAGATGCCCTGGTCATCCTATACTAAATATCTGGAATGGTTTTATTTCCCCAATGTAGAGACTATATCGACAATTGTACCATAAACTGAAAGACAAGATTCACACAACTCCTGACACACCTGAAATCCGCCAAGTCAAGAAGACACAAGAAGCTGTCAGTGAGGTGAGTATTTTCTTAATAGAGAGAACAGTCTGTGGACCCCAGGGGTGAAAGTGGACCATGCCTTTAATGTGCGTGTCTTTTTCCCCCTTAGTTGATCTACAAATCAGACTTCTTCAAGATGCAGGGCCACATGATCTCCCTGCCGTACACACCCCAAGTGTTGCACTGCCGCTACGTGGGAGACATCACCAGTGATGTAAGCATCCTGTAGGGCTCTTTCTGGAAAGCAGCCTTGCTTTCAGCCTTTTCCATTAAGAACTACTAAACTACTGGTACAACTTAGAGGTGGCACAGTGGAGAAGCAGGATTCTGCAGTTTCCTAGCTATGCAAACTCTAATAAGAGGACCTCTGGGATATAAAAGAATTGCCACTGTTCTTTATCACTCAAATGACCACAATTATATATTAGACACTGGGTGCTTACTCCTCACTCTTTGGTGCTCTGTATTCCAAGTCATGTTTAGTAGCTTCTCCTATTCATCCTGTACCCATCCTCTTTAGCAACTTTGCATTGCCATTTAAAAAAATTCTTGCCTGTTTCTTTCTTCGAAAAGATCAATCCTTTCCATCTGGGCTTTTCTCCCATCCATATGAGAATAAAATAATAGCAGTGCTCTCTCCTTAGCTCAAGGTTAGAGATTTGTGATTTATTTAAATGCAAGCAAACTAAGAGCATAGCATGAATATGCTGAACCAAAGTGAAAAATATAGTAGCCCCCTCTTATATGCAGGGGATATCTCCCATGACCCGCAGTGGTTGCCTGAAACTGTGGATAATACCAAACCCCATATATGCAGTTTTTTCTACATAGTTAGAATAAAGTTTAATTTATAAATTAGGCACAGTAAGAGGTTAAAAATAATAACTAAGAAAACAACACGATTATGATAATATACTATAATAATTATTTTAAACTCATGAATTGTTTATTTCTGGAATTTTCCATTTAATATTTTCAGACTGTGATGGACAGTGAATAACAGAAACCAAAGAATGGGGTGGAGTGGAGCGCTATTGTATATCAACTAAGAAGTGCTGCTATCCTCTCTTTTTTGGTTCCTGATTTACATTTGCTCATGAGTAAATATCTATTTGTATTCGCCCCAACAGATTAAGTACAAAGAAGACTTGCAGATCTTAAGGGGACTTGGTTGCTTCCTGTATGACACTCCTGACATGGTCCGCTCCCGACACCTGAGGAAGCTCTGGGTGAGTACATTTTTTCATGACGCAGTTACTCCTGCACAGCTGCCAAGTGCCCATCACCAGCCTCCAGGACTAAGAAGAAACAAATCTTAGCCTGCAGCTACTTTTAAAGAGAAATTTACCATCAATCCACTTGGACAGGTTATAACTTACTTAAGATGATTTGTGCCTCCCATAAAAGGTAATGATCTTAAATGACAATTGTTTTTGTTTCTACCTAATAAAACACCCAGGAGACAAGAGGGCCTGTACCATTTGCACATACCAACCCTGTGAAAGATAACATGTCAGTCTCTTCAATGATTAATCGACTTATATATCTACTGTTTTTTTGTTTTAGTCTAATTACCTGTACACTGATAATGCAAGGAAGATGCGAGACAAATACAAAGTGGTACTTGACACTCCAGAATACAGAAAAGTGCAGGAACTGAAGACCCATCTGAGTGAGGTAAGTAAGGATGCTTTACCTCTGACTCCAAGTAGACCAAATTGACCAGTATGAATAACACTACTCAGGAAGGTTCTTAGTATCTCTCTCTAGCAATCACTCTTTAGGCAACTGCAGATGTAAAAATTTCCCTTCTGCCCTTAACTGAAGAGTAGCCACAATGTCTAAGAAAGTCAGTTGACCTCACTTTGACTCAATTTACTTACTTTTCCCCTTTTGGTAAAGTGAGAATATTAATACTTACCCTTCCTGTGACTTGAACTGATGAGAGGTTTTACATGATTTTATAGAAAGTCCTTTTGTCATACACTATTGTTGTAGTCTCCAAATTGAACTTATTTCAGATTTTTCTCTCCTGCTATCAGGATCCCAATCCTGGCAGTGACCTTTGAATAGTCTTCAATGGCTCCCTTTCTTCTGCCCACTTAATAAATTCCAAACTAGTTTCATTTTCATCTGCCCATCTGGCATTAAGGCTCATGATCTGTTGCAATATTTGTATACAGATTTGATCCTGTCACCTAAACAGTGGGTTCCTTGAAGTATCAACCCCATCTTCCTATCTTGTATTTACAAGTGTGTCTCCATAGTGCCTTGACCACGTTAGTAGACATCTGTGTTGGCCAAAGATTGGATGTGCTTTGCAAAAGTAAGAGCATTCCACAAATGTAAATGGTTGCTCTGTTTTTGTTTTGTTTTATTTTAATGGTACTGGGGATTGAACCCAGGGCCTCATGCAAGCTACCACCAAGCTACATCTGTAGCTCTTGGTTGCTCTTCTTATAAGCAACTTGGCCATTCTCCTTCTACCATCAGGCTATATTGTGGCTCAGTTTAGCAAGCTTCATCAAGCTGAGCCAAGCATTGGCTGTCAGACCACTTCATCATTCTCAATGACTCTGATGGCTGCTGACTAGGAATCTCATGCTCTTGGACTTACAGATGCCTTGACACAACAGATATTGCTCTCCTTGGAGGGGTTGTATAGCTTCTTATACTCTATGAGCCAGAGTCAGAGGTTGATTAATCCTTTAGCTTTTATAAATGCTAATTGAGTCCATTTGCTTTCCTAAAAGCTTCTCTCTGTTATTTCAACTGGTGCGCACACTCAGACAAGAATGCTAACGTTCTTTTTATCCTAGTAAGTGCCTCTCCCTGGTTTAGGAGCAGAATAGCCAATGGGATGTTTTTAAACTACCCTTGGATGGACTTGACCCCTAGTTCCACTAGAGTATGATTTTGGGCATCAGTATTGTTTTTTTCTTTTGTACTGAGGATTGAACCCAGAGTTGCTAAGCCACTGAGCCACGTCCACAACCCTTTTTATATTTTATTTAGAAACATGGTCTCGTTGAGTTGCTTAAGGCCTCACTAAGTCACTGAGGCTGGCTTTGAACTTGCAATCCTCCTGAGCCACTGGGATTACAGGAGTGTGTCACCATGCCTGGCCCATCTGTATGTTTTCTAGACGCCCCAAAGATGATCCTCAAATCTACCCAGGGTTGAAAACCACATCATCACATCTCTCCTTCAGCTACCAAATAATAATAATAATAATAATAAAATGCTTTGGTAATTTAAAAGTGCTTCAAAGTAAATACTTGTTTTGTTTTAATGGTACTGGGTTTAATGTCTGGATTCAGAATTATCCAAAACTTGAGTTTCCCTTCTTCTCAATTCCTGTTGGGATTTTATGTATACTGTGCATCAACATTTGAGGAAGAAGAAAGGGTCTTTTTCAGTACTGTAGTTTCTACCATATTTGCCGCTCCATTAGAATGACAATCCTCTGAAGTCTGGGGGTAAAGGCTACAATAAAGTCCTTGGGAGTTTTTGGTATCAGGAAAGCTTGAGAAATATTGACTTGGTAAAAAGTTTGGCAAAAAGGAAGTTCAATTTACTGACTTTTAAATTGTCTTTGCATTATGTAGATTCTTGACATAAAGTATTTGTAATACTAAGAAACAGAAGCATGAACAATGCACACCTAGGTACAATAAAAATGTAACAGAAAAAGAACTATAGAAATGGCATGGGACACTGAATTTTAGTTTCAGGTTTACTTCCAATTAGCTGTATGGCCTTATATGAGTCACAATATCAGCATTTTAATTTCCTAAGCTTGAGAAGTTGATTACCCGAGGAGAGGGAGACAGAGACAGAGGCAGACTGAACCTGGAAGAAATTAAATTTTAATTTAATTTTTTTTTCCAAAAGTGACACCACAGTAGCTCCAAACACATGAGCAACATTTTATATCAAATATAGTTCTAATAATTTAGATATTTTATATATATACATATATGTACATGTCAAGGAAATTTTAAATTTGTTTCTTCAACTGGTATTTATATCTGTATTAGAATTTATTTGGAATTCATTTGTTCCATCTAGTTTGCCTTATTAAATTCCCTCCACATTTATTAGGGGACTACTGATTTTCAGGCCTCTTGTCTAGGAATTAGGTGTCGAAAAGATCATACAGCTGAGCCACTACATCCAATGCGCCCCTGGTCTGGGAGAAGAAATAGACAGCAGTGTGATAAAAGGCATTTTATAGGACTAGTCAAAAGATCATAGACTCTAGTTTCGACAGCAGATAAGAGGGAGAACATTGTAGGCAGGAAGGATAGTATGTGAAAGAAGCCATGAGTTCTAACAGCTGGGGTAGTTTAAAATAGCACATGAGGACGATGAAGAGTATAAAAGGGTTTGGGGAGATGAGGCTAAAAACCTCATCTAGGATTTTTCATAAATCCCAAAATCCAGGTCATAATGCCTTAAAGATATTGTAGTAGTGACCTTTGGGATTTATGAAAAATCATTGAATTATTTCTATGCAGGATAGTTCGAGTATTGCAAAAATCTGTCTCCCAGACTTGTGAAAGATGGGTGAGCCACATGGAGCAGTCCAGTAAAGGAGCCCAGCTGAGGAGACTCTTAAAGATGTGTAGAAAACAAACAGGACAGAGGCTGAAACAGGGTAGTGCTGGTGGGCAGGAGTGGAAGGGTTGGGAATTAGGAGTCTAGGATGACTCCCCAGATTCTCTCTGGGTGACTGGGAGATCAAGGAGTCATTTAGCAAGACATGAAGCAGATGTGAGGTAGAGATGGGAGTGATATAAAGAATTCTACATTAAATGTGATAAATCACATTTAGGAAGTTGTTGAAAGTTGGGTCTGGGGTTCAGGAGACATAATGGATATAAAGATTTGGAAGTCATCATTCTCAAAGTGAGGTCAAATGAGGTACAAATGAGCTCACCCAAGGAGAATAGATAGGATAAAAGGAGCCAAAACTTCACTCTAGCTCACAACAGACCATGGAGGGAGGCCTGGAGAGATAGGAGGCCACCAAGCAGAGGATGGTGGAGAGGAAAGTACACAAGACAGTTTTTAGGATTGAACTAGAACAGGGTCTGTTGCTACAGAGAACTGTGAAGATTTTATTGAAGCAAATACAATAAATATTTGGTACTCTTATCAAGAGTGACTTCACTGGTACAGTTGGATAGAAGCCAAGGATCTTGGGAAATTAACCAAAAAGAGAAAGAATAAACACGTAGATGATTTGGCTGTAAAAGGAAGGAGGGAAGCACTGGCTAGAGGTTAGACAAATTTTAATGGAGGGAGAGATTTGGACCTGTTTTCAGATGAAGGGAGAGTGCTGAAAAAGCAGGAAGGGCTGAGGATAGGAGGACGAAAAGTTAGCTGTCAGTTAAGGGTTCCAGAAGAAACAAGTGGGAATGGTACTAGGAACAGAGCGGGACGCTTGAATCTTGGACAGGTAGGTGGGGAATGTCTCTTCTTTTGCTAAAGAGGAGGGAAGGCAGGCTCAGAAGGTAAGTACTAATAAGTCATTGGTTTATTAGGAAGAAATAAGACTTTTACAGTGGGAGGGGTCCTGCTTTTCCTATGAGCAAGCAATAAAGGGATCTGCAGAGAATATATCAGGTCAATGAAGCAGAGATGACGGCCATGATGTGTTTTATGTCCAGCTGGTGTACAGAGCCAAAGGCAATAAGCTGAAGTCAGTCTTCACTTCAGTTCCCGATACTCCTGATCTTTTAAGAGCCAAGAGGGGGCAGAAGCTTCAGAGCCAGGTAACACCAATTGTAAATGAAGATTCAAACCCTGTCGTGTGGGTGGCATTGCCTGGGGTGGGACTGTGCACCTGGCCTCTCCTAACCAGTGGCAGGCCCTTAACCTTGCCTGTTCTTGCTGCAGTCTTGTGCCCATCTGCACTTCACTTTAGGAAGCATCTACCTTTCAGGCCATCACAATTACAGCTAGGTTTCATATGAACAAGGATGCCACACCTTCTTTTCTAAGTGCTGAGCAACTTTAGTCACTTCATGAGTGGTCTGTGACTGCACGTTGGGAAAATGGTTATTGGATCATTCCACTGGACTTGCTATCCACAGATAAATGAAACCACATTTCATGCATTCAGGCAAAATTAAGGGGCAAGTATGCTGAGGGAGCTCTCAGAATCCTCTCACTGCTCTGCTGGCATTCCTGATCACCTGGCTTTTCCATACTCAGCAGTAGGAATAGTAGATAAATGGAACATATATGTGTTTTCAAATTCGAGACACAGAGAAAAGTTAACAAATGCCTATAACAAAAACACAAATAAGCAATCAAACCAGGACAACAGATTCTAGAAGCACTCCCTTCCCCTCCCACTGAAGGGTTAGAAATGAATGAAGAGGGCTAAATACTAAATGCTTCATCTTTGTGACATCTCACCTTATTCTCTTATTTTAAAGTATCTCTATGTTGAACTTGCCACCAAAGAGAGACCCCATCATCATGCTGGAAACCAGACCACAGCCTTGAAGCACGCTAAAGATGTAAAGGACTTGGTCAGTGAGGTAAGTTGGGATTTTGCACTGAGTTAAAGAAAACAAAACCTTCACCTGCCCGGTGTGTGTGTGTGTGTCGCTGGGGACTGAACCTAGGTTTTGTGTCTACCGGGATCTACCACTGAGCTACATCCCCAGAATCCACCTGTTAACCTCTGTTCAGAGAGTTCATTATTCTAAGTTGTACTCAGCACGATCAAAATACAGAAAACAAAGCCATTCTCTCAAAGAGTGTGATACATTGTCTCCCTCTGCTAGATCTGTAAGTTGGTTATGAATTGGAGTAGGGTAAAAACACCTGACCTCAAGTTTGTCTCTCTCTTCTATTTTTTTTTCCTTAGAATAAGTACAAGATCCAATATGAAAAGATGAAGGACAAGTACACTCCGGTGCCAGATACACCAATCCTCATCAGAGCCAAGAGGGCTTACTGGAATGCCAGTGACGTATGTATCCTGCCCTTCTTTTTCCTGTGTGATAGGGAGAGCTGAGGTTGCAGTACCAAGAAACATAAGCTCTTCAGTCACATCCACAGTTCAGAGTCAAGGCCCACCACACAGATCAGGAACAAAACAGAAACACTGACCCAATATCAGCCAAGCAACGTAGCTGAGAATAGTGTTAAGAGATGCTAGAAGCCTATTGCCCCTTTTCTGATGAGCAAAAGTGTGGTCCTTTCTTATAACTCTTTTGCAGTATTTCCTAGGGATACTTTACAACTAATTTACTTACCCATAAAATCATGGTCTTAAAGTGAACTGAACATGGATTCAGTCATGACACTGTCATATGCTTGCTCTATGACTCCATAATTTGTTTAATATTTCTTTTCCTATCTGTCAGATGAAGATGAGAATCATGAAAAATAAGTAAACTACACAAGAACATGTATATAATATTCCTAGCATGCTATAAGAAATATGTGTTCCTTTTCTCCTAATTGCCTAAATGTGGATCATGTGAATGACATACAACTCAGGTGTTGGAATTAGGAGAGACAAAATTTCATTTCTTGTAGCATGTGATTAAAGGCAAGTCTGCCCTTTTTTTTTTTTGAGAAAATGGAAAAAGAAGTTTTATTGCTTAGCTAGCAAAGGAGTCATCTTTTATATGTGTTTTTTCAGAGCTACCTAAAAACTAAGGAACTGTTTGAGGTTGAAAACATATTAGTCAAAGAAGCACTCGTCTTATGCAGATGAGGTGAATCTTCTATGATATTCTTTTTTTTTTCCTTCCAGTACTGAGTATTGAACCTATGAAGCACTTTACTGCTGAGCTATACCCCCTGCCCTTTTAATTTTTTGAAAGAGGGTCTTGCTAAGTTGCTCAGGCTGGCCTCAAACTTGTGGTCCTCCTACTTTAGTCTCCTGAGTCGCTGGGATTCCAGGCGAGTACCACCGCCGTCAGCTGTCTTCTCTAATGGTCTTCAGTTAGAGTCAGAGCTGTTTTCTCTTGAAATATCACAAGCATAAAGAGTGGGGAACGCCTAAAATCCCAGCAGTTTGGGAGGCTAAGGCAGAAGGATCATGAGCTCAAAACCAACCTTAGCAAAAAGCAAGGTGCTAAACAACTCAGTGATACTCTGTCTCTAAAATAAAATACAGAACAGGGCTGGGGATGTGGGTCACTAGTCAAGTGCCCTTGAGTTCAATCACCAATACAAAAAAAAGTAAAAATAAAATTTTAATGTTCTTAGTGCAGAAGTCGTTTTAACAGTAGGAATTAGAAGCTAAATCTTTCTCCTCTTTCCATATATGTTAGTGTGTCTTGTACTTAGTTCATTTTTTCCCTCCAAAATGAGTGTTTGATTTATTCATTTTACATTTACAAAAAGATTTTAAATAGTCTTAGAGTTACCAAAAAGTGGCAAAGATAATACAGAGAATTCCCATATACCTCTACTGTTAACAATCTACATTACAATCATGCATTTGTCATGGCCAATAAACCAAGGTTGAAAATGTTATTCTTGCATCAAGCTGTACTATGTTTGGGTTCCATTAGTTTTTCTTAGTGTCTTTTTCTTTTCCAGGATCTAAAATGTTCTTCTTAATTTTTTCTAAATGTGTTCACAAGAAAACCTAAGAGAGAAGAGTTCAAGCTTAAGAGAGCCCAATTATTCAGTGTAGTGGTTCTCATGATCTATGTGCTTGTTTTCTTTCCAGCTACGCTACAAAGAAACATTTCAGAAAACCAAAGGGAGATATCACACTGTGAAGGATGCTCTGGACATCGTTTATCATCGCAGAGTCACGGATGACATCAGTAAAGTATGTCCTTGTATTTCTACTTATGTTGGACTCTCCAACCCACCATTACTTTCTTTTCTCGTCTTAGAAAATTCCCTTTTGTAAAACTTCAGAGAAAAGGAGACTTTGTACGTTAATTTTGGGAAAGACTTTATAGCTGTCTTTGTTTTTTTGTGGCAGGTGAAATACAAAGAGAATTATATGAGCCAGTTGGGCATCTGGAGGTCCATTCCTGACCGCCCAGAACATTTCCATCATCGGGCAGTCACGGATGCAGTCAGTGATGTGAGTGTTGACATCTACTTTCACATATAAGTTCATATTCTCATATGAGTTATGATGTCAGCCACTGTGGAAAAGCTGATAAGACTCACACCTAGCTTTAAGATCTTGTGTATGGATGTTTAAATTATAAAATTCAATTGCTAAATGAATAAACTTCGGTGTGTGAAAGGAAAAATATGCTCAAGTTTGGACCTATTTTTTTCTTCTAAATGTCTGACGTTATATTACATGACTGGAAGTGCAGTACTTCATCTAGAAAATACTCTGTTTGATCCACTGACAATACAACTTCATGGAGCAATTAAAACATAGCAATGCTCATTTAGATAAAAATTTCACCTCTCTAAATGAAAATATAACTACCAAACTAATGAAATACTCACTAGGAAAAATATATCTTATTAAATTTGAGTTATTTTAATAAGTAATAAAAATGAAAATGTTTACATACTGTAAACCATGTACCATAAAATAAGCAGAAATCAGTATTACTGGAAACCTATTTAAATAATAGTTTCACTATTTTATTATTCCATATGCTTCAGGAATCAGAGTTTGTATTTGTTCCACTTGTATAGACCCTAACCTGCAGCTGTTTGGAGTAGGTTCTTAAAAAATCTTTGATGCTGATGTTCTCATCTCAGGTAAAATATAAAGAAGATTTGACCTGGCTTAAAGGCATTGGCTGCTATGCTTATGATACCCCTGACTTCACCCTGGCTGAACAGAACAAGAAACTCTACAGCAAGGTATATCCTCAAGAATGGTCACGTGCGTTCAACCCAAACCTGGACTCACAGGCAGATTAGCACTGAGGAAATAGCCTTTCCTGTGTCTGTCCCTGTCCTTGCTTCTAGACACTGCAACTGCAACACATACTGAACTGTCACTCTCCTGCGGAAATTTACTTATTTTTACCTCAATGACTATATTTTATTTGAATTTATCTGAATTTGATGAAAAGTCATCACAGTGTAGCATTTCACAACCCTCCCAGAATCTCCTCCCTGTTAATACATTTCTGGATGATTCACTGTACTAGAGATATGGTGGGAGGTGTACAGTGGGGGTGTTTCGGTCCATATTGTGTGACTCCAGGCAAGTCAAGTCTTTTATGTCCTCATTTTCTTATTTACAAAATAAAGCAGCTGAAGAGTCTTCTTTGGGGTTGTAAAATAGGAGTTAGCCATTTTTTTTTCTTTCTGATAAGCACCAGACAATAGATACTTCAGACTTTGTGAGTCACATTCCTTCCAGCTCATATTCTCCTTTGTTACCCCTTTAAATTGTAAAAAGACATTCTTAACTCCTGGGGCTGTTTCAAAACATGTGGTTACTAGATAGGCTATAAATCACCCCTACTCTATATAATCATAAGTATCCAATTAATTGTTGAGAAACTATATTCAAGTTAATGGACTAAAAATGACCATCAAGTGTACATGAAAATACATTCAATGTAAAATAATAATATATAGGAACAAAGAAAAAATTTATTTAGACTTTTACCCAGAGTGTATAACATTTGATATCCATTCAAAGAAAGTTTTGGGTTAGTTTTCAGGACATCCAGGCAGGTGTACCCATCACTGCCATTGGGAGTGGGTAAAGGCCTAGGGAATACTTGTTAGCCCTGTACACGAATCATCACAAGGATAAAATAAATAGCATGCCTCATTCTAAAGATTCACTAGCAAATAATCATGCTCTTTTCCTCTAGTATAAGTACAAAGAGGTATTTGAAAGGACAAAGTCAAATTTCAAGTATGTTGCTGACTCTCCAATCAACAAGCATTTCAAGTATGCAACTCAGTTGATGAATGAGGTATGTTTGAACTAATGCAATTAGACCTATTTTGTTCCCTGAAGAAGTCAATAGAGTTGTTTAATGAAAACCTAAGATATAGAAAGACAGGACAGTCATCCTAAGTGTTCATTCAAACTAAAGATTTGGAAAGACTGTATAATGTCACCATCTCATGGGGTCTATGTAAACCATGAATAAGGAAAAGCAAAGGGACCATTCAGAGTGGAGTGAGGACCCTACAGCCACCTGTCCCTCTGCATGCACTATCATGGGGAGGCACAGCCCTGTGAGTGCTGACACAGGTCAAGGACTTTGTGGACTATCATATTAACTCCCTTAAATAGGATATTATGTAAAGTTGGGAGATTAATAAGTTTAATGTTAATTTAGTGTCCCCTATAAAGACACCAAAATGGCAGTGGTCGGGAGACCTCTCCAAGGGGATAGTTGAGATTCACGTATTCAAATATGTTGCTGTTGTTACTATCATGTATCTTAGTGCACAGAAGAATCTAATTGCCCAAAATAATTTCCTTTGTATTTTACCCAGTCTTTCCTGTTCACCATCCTGCGAGAATTTAAGTTAAATTTTAAGTTGAATTTAATTCAAGAATGCTGAAAAAAGCAAGATATGAATTTATTTATGCTGGATGGTTTTATAATTAAAATTGTACTTAACTGTATTTTTAGGTTTTCCACAAACTTATATAAGTTCAAAAATAATGCTAGAAATGTAGTAAAATATATCTAATCATGAAAATATAGCAAATGATATATTTATTCATGACTTTGTGTTGTTCATGTTCATTTTTTAATTTGATCTAGTTCATTTTCAGTAGACATTTCCAGGCTGGACAACCCTGAAGAACTACTATCAGTAGCTTCCTAGCAGTGCAATCTTGATATATTTTGTTTCTATTTTTCTATTTTGCAAAGGATTTCTAGGTATTTTTTATAATCAAATAAATTAACTTGTGTTCAAAGACTATGAAACAATTTTTCCATAAATGTTTTAGCATTAGTTATGCTTTTGGGTTCAGAGCCTTAGATGGTAAATCCATAGCTTATCAGTATTTTATTTTATATTTTAAAGACCCGTGGGCTGGGCTAGTTAGGCCTCAGTAGCCACATTGAAATCATATGCAATTTCATTTTTTGTGGTTCTGGGTATAGAGGCCAGGGCCTAGCGCCTGATAAGCAAGTGCTGTACCACTGAGCTACACCCCCAACCCTAGTCCCTTAATATTATTATTTATTATATTAAATACAATATAAGATGCCATGAAGCCTAACATTGCTAATGACATCATATGAAAAGGTAGATTAGAAACTTCAATTCCAGCTTCATTAATCTGATCTATCTAGGCCCCATCCATCCCCAGACAATCGCTCTTTACTGTCTCTCTTCTCTCCATATCCATCCCCCATTTTTACCGTTCTGGGTGTTTTAGGAAGCCACTTCTAAAAATGATATATTTCTGGCTCTCTGGAGTGTTTACCATGGGAAATTTCTCTGTGGCCTTGAAGTTTTACTCTTGCTATAATTTGATATGATGTTTGAGCAGAAAAAATACAGAGCTGATTATGAGCAGCGGAAAGATAAATACCACCTGGTAGTCGATGAGCCTAGACATCTGCTGGCTAAGACCGCAGGCGACCAGATCAGCCAGGTACTGTGAAGGGGCTGGCCGATGGTCCAGGCAGACTGTGCTCCGGGTTTCTCATGAGGTGTCGTCCCGTCTGCTGCAAGGATGTCATAGGTTCTGCCTATGATATTGAACTGTTCTGTTACTAAGTATCTGTGTAGCCACCCAAAGAGCCCATGAGCTATTTGAGTGTGCCAGTCTGTGCTCTGTGTCCTCACTTGTGCTGTGGTGAAGATGGAAATGAGGACTGGGTCCTCCCACAAGTTTTTTTTTTTCTTTTACACAATTTCTTTGCAAATGTCAGTTGCAAACCAAGCTATAAAACTAAAATAAGACAAAAATTATGGAGGACAAAAAACGGAACTCTCGTTTTTTCTGTTCTGTTGATGTCTTCTCTGGAAGACACTTTGGTGGTAACGTAAGTGAGACTAGCTATGTCGTTCCTGTTCACAAGGACTCTGGACAGTCAGCCATCAATACGTCTGTCACTGTGCTCACCACTGTCGTGTATCTGGCCTCTTCACCCACACAGCCATGTGAGGGCACAAAGCATATATGCCTACATCTCTTCACTCAGAGGTGACTGGGATATAGAGCCGTGTCCCTTTCTGTCTTCATAAGTCTCTTTTGTGCTTCACTGCTCTTTGCATGGACAGAGAAAATATAAATCTAGCGCCAAGATGCTTCTGAAACAAGGATGTAATGAAATTCTGCGTCCAGATATGTTGACTGCTCTCTACAATTCACACATGTGGAGCCAGGTAATGCCTTAAGGGTGTGAGGGAGGAGGTTAGATTCTTAGGTGCATTCCCTTTTATGCTTTCTTTGGTCTCTGCTCCCTACCCATGCTGGCTTCACATGATAAAACTGCATAAATATTCATTCCTTATAAATGAACTCAACGTGGCTGAAGGTAGTGATGGAAGAGCCATCATCTATATGGACCTGATGCTTTAGAAAGTCCTAGAAAAATTAGCTGAGCTTCCTTCAAATGATATTTCCAAATTAGTATAATATCAATTTATATTTTTTCAGTATTTGCTTCAAAGAAATAGATTCCTTAGAGACTGTGGATATAGAATTAGTCTACAGCATTTAAAGGTCTGAATATTTAATGTTTTCATCTAATTTTCCCATTGTTCAATTATCACTGCAACTGTTCCATTTGGGAGAGATGAGGATTTCCATGCAGCTCTTTGAATATTTATATTCACTGTGCCTTTTGAGTGTGATGCTGAATTGCTATATTATTGCCAGCATTTCTGTTTTCACACACTTGTTAGCAGTGTTGCTGATAAAATTGCCTTCCTACAAGGCCAGTGGAAACATATGCGACCATCTTTCCATCACAGGCTGAAAAGAAAATATGGAGCAGCAATAAAGAGTGGTAATGTTTAACTACAGATATAATGTTAATAAAATGCCACTTTCTCAGATCCTCCCCCTCCCCAAATTTTAATCTTTTGAATTAGCAAGATGTTTTATCATTTTAGTTTGTCATCAACTCAACACACACAATGAGAAGGAAGACTCTCTCCATAAACATCCTGTTTGCCTAAACTTTCTCGTTGGCCTTAATATATCATCATCAAATAGTTGTGCATGAGATTTTGTAAAGCTGTCTGTATCTGTCCTGCTTAAAACAGCTTGTGTGCATGTGATTTTAAAATTATAAAAACAAATGATTTTTTAAATGATAAATACTTTTCAAACTGTATACACTCATTTCCTATTTTATATCTATTTTATCTTTGATATGGAAAAATCCTTTAAGAGACTGTACACACTTAACACAGTACATTGTGAGTGCAATGGTACTTTTCAGGATCTGGAGAACAAGTTGCTCTGAGACTCATTCTACAGGTTCCATTGACTCAGTGTCCTAACCTCTCAGGGACTCCATGTGTAGAACATAGATTATTATCTGTTCACTCTACTATTGCTATCAAGTGCAAATTTATCTCCAACAATTCTAATTAGGATTTAAAGTGAAAGCTGTATGACACTATATCCCACTCTGGTGTTTCATTAGATTTTTAAAGTTCAATATTCTACTTCTTAGAGTGAACTAATTCTTCTCTTCAACAATTTAGATCAAGTACAGGAAAAATTATGAAAAGACAAAGGACAAATTTACCTCGATTGTGGACACTCCGGAACACCTGCGTACCACAAAAGTCAACAAACAAATCAGTGATGTAAGTACAGGGAACACTGAAGAGATTCACAAACTTGGGCATTCACAAATGTGGAGGGCCATTTTGGATTGTCACGTTTCTGAAAGGCTACTGCTATTTGGTGGGAGGAAGGGGGACGCTTCATGTCTGCTATGCATAGGACGATTCTTCTTTCACAGTGAAGAATTGTTCCAACCAAACTGGCCAATCACCAGTTGAGAAACACAGAGGCCTTAGCAGATAGCACTAACACACTCAGTGAATTTATTAAATTTTCTTTCCTGTATTTACTAAAAAAAAAATGCATTTATATTTGTACATTGTAAAAGAAGCATAACATTGTGTCCATCTTCTTTTAAATCTCTTTTAGATACTTTATAAGTTGGAATACAACAAGGCCAAGCCCCGGGGCTATACCACGATCCACGACACGCCCATGCTGCTGCATGTCCGCAAGGTCAAGGATGAAGTCAGCGATGTAAGTACTGCAATGGCCTCTTGGTCCCTCTCATCTTGGCCTCCTCCTGATGTGATATAACAAATCCTGGCTCAGTTTCCTGTGTTGTTTCTTTGTGAAACAACTACCCCAAAACTTAGTGGCTTAAAAATAGCCGTCTTCTATTTTGCTTATGACTCTGAGTTGACTGGGCACAGCTGAGTAGTTGTTTCTACATGCAATGGGCAGACCTCCGAGGCTCAGTTAGCCCAGGACATCCAAGGCAGATATTCCAGAACAACCCAGTCCCAGCATATAATTGCCCCAAGGTGCAGTAAAAATAAAGAAAAAAGGCAGGCAGATCCATGGTGGCATAGAGTACAGTTTATTAGGACTTATTGACAGAAGCTGGGCCTGGGTAGCAGCAAGACCAGGTAGAGCCCCGTGATTTGGGTCAGGAGGAATGGTATATATATTGGTCAGGACAAAGGGACTTTATTCAAGTTGAATGTCCCTGGTTTATCCTAAGATAATGTCAAAGAGTCAGGAACATTCCTGGTACCAGAGTCTGACTGAAGAAATAGATATACCATGGTTTGTTTATTTACATACTGGGAAACCATGCAGAGAAAACTGACTCGGGTTACTCTGGGACAGTCATGGAAGCTCAACTCAAGATGGTGGCAGTCAACTGAATCCATACGGTAACTCGCTCACATGGCTGACAATTGATGACTGCTATGGGCTGGGAGCTTGGCTCTTGAATAAGTGAGGACCCATGCATATGGCCTCTCCATGTGCCTGCACATCTCACACACAGTATAGTGGTCAGGTCCAAGAGGCAGGGAGTAAAAGCTTCCGGATCAGTTAGGGCTCCTCCTAGAACTGACACTGCATCATTTTTTTTCCATCTTTTAAACTCTCAGAATCAAGACGTACGTTAGTTAGCTTTCTGTCCCTATAAAAAATGTCTGAGATATGTTAACTTATGAAGAAAAAAAAAAGGTTGATTTTTGGCCCTCAGTTATGGAGGTTTCAGTCCCTGATTGATTGGTCCTGTTGCAAGGCAGCATACTGCTAACCTCATGGCCAGGACACAAAGAGAGAAAGAGGAAGGGCTGGGGTTTTAACTGTCCTTTTCAAGGACATGCCCTCAATGCAGAAGACCACCCCCCACGGCCAGGCCTCCCTTTTTAAAGATTTCACTACTTCCCTGTAACACCGTGGACTGAGGACAGGACTGTAACACATGGGCCTTTCGGGGACATTCCAGATCCAAACTATAGCAAGAGGTACAGCGAAACATGCCATCTCTGAACAACTGGCAGAGCCACACTGCAGAAAAGCATGTGGAACAGGAGATATTGTTGAAGTCATTCTAAAATGTGCAGTGTGCCATAAACGCTATTTGTACTCTAAGCTTCATGTTGACTAAGAGGAACAAACTAGTTGTTGTTATCCTAAGATTCTGAATTGGAAGAGAAGTTGTATTCCTACGTTTTCAGATATTTGGCTTGATTCTGTAGTTGAAAACCGTCATTTTGGTTGAAAAAAAAATTCCACAGTTTAAAGAATTCCATGGCTACATAAGTGCCTGGGCACTAGGAAGAAGAGTCAAGGCAGTTGTGGAATCACTCATTCCTATCCCAAAGTCTTGACTATAGCTAGAGGCTCAGGGATTCTTCAATAGATGAATAAATATGACCCTGAGTCACCATGCAAAACAACAAATGCATTCAGTGCACTGGTTAAGAAAGCTGAGATATACGAAGCATCTGAGATATATGAATATAATACAGGTTTTGGTGCTATAAACATGAACATTAGGTATTCATAAACATCTATCAAGTAGATCCCTTAATGTGGAACAGCCCATTCCCCAACACTGAAGAAAGATGAAGAATTTCTATATTCGTTTCCCCAAACTTTCTGATATAAGATTTTGGGGATCCTGATTTAAAATATTAATTTATAGGCCTTTTCCTCAAAAATATTGATTAGTAAGTTAGGTATGTGGTAAAGACCCCCAAATTGTAATTCTTATGATTCATTTAGTAAACCCTATAATGGCTCCTTTAGATCAGTTTATTTTGGCTTTAATCATATTAAAA
Organism: Ictidomys tridecemlineatus; assembly: GCF_052094955.1. Classification (NCBI taxonomy): domain Eukaryota; kingdom Metazoa; phylum Chordata; class Mammalia; order Rodentia; family Sciuridae; genus Ictidomys; species Ictidomys tridecemlineatus. The sequence continues at coordinate 122,649,843 of NC_135483.1, read as the reverse complement.
CCTGGGATCCTTCCCCAATAATTTAATGAGAAAGCCTAGATTGGGCCCCAGGACCACGAAATTTAGGAGGCCATGAAATATGGATGAAGCTAGAAGCTATGTATTGGGCCTGCAGACACTCCAAGCCTTCTCTAAGCCCCACCCACCCTTCCCAACCTCCAGGTACCCAAACTAGGTAGAAACACCTCTAGTAATGACAATGGTGATGACTGCATCCATCAGTTCATTCATTCATCGAATGTTTACTGAGTTTCAATGTGCTGTACACCAGGAATGACATAATGAATGACCCCAAACCTTTACGCTTAGGTGGTCCAGCTAATAGAGTAGGCAGATAAATAATTATAACATATCTCAACAACAGCAAGAACTGTGGGATCAAGACTAAAAATCTAACAAAGTGGGTTGATATGGGGAAATCTTCTCTAATAGCTATCTTCAAGATGTTCTGAACTCAGGCTTTTCTGAGTTGGGGAAGGGAAAACATGCATGGAGAGCTGTCCATCGGCCCTCTCAGCACAAGCTCATGGAGGTAAATCCTGGGGTAACACTGATGACCACTTTCAATGTGCACTGGTGCTGGTGTTAAGATTTCAGATAGAAAGCTGTGCGTCTGCATAGTTGAATCCTTTCTTCACAGAATATTCTTTTTAAAATATTCTTAGAAAGTTTTGAGTATTATAATCACAGTTCGAATTTCTCGGTTTTTAAAATGCTTAGTAAGATGCCATAAAAAATTAACTTTGTCACTCCATTTTTTCCCACAGCTAAAATATAAAGAAGTTTACCAAAGAAATAAATCTAACTGCACCATTAAACCAGATGCGGTTCATATCAAAGCAGCCAAAGATGCCTATAAAGTCAACACCAACGTAAGTTCTAGGAACTTCCAGGCTGTCTTAGTCTGTTTTCTGCTGCTAAGATGACAGAAAATGAGACTGGGTAATTACCCAGATAATTACCCCACTCCAATAATAACAGCTGAATCCATTCAGGAGGACTGAACCCTCATGACCTAATCACCACTTAAAATCCCACATTGTGCCCAGCAGAATGGCTCATGCCTGAGACAGGAGGGTCGCAAGTTCAAAGCCAGCCTCAGCAAAAGATAGGCACTAAGCAACTCAGTGAGACACTATCTCTAAATATAATACAAAATAGGGCTGGGGATGTGACTCCATGGTGGAGTGCCCCTAAGTTCAATCCCCGGTACCAGAAAAAAAAAAAATTCCACATGGTAATATTATCACAATGGCAGGTCAATGTCAACATGAGCTTTGGATGTTTATGAGTTCAGCTTACTGAGTGATTTCTTTCTGTGGTATTAAAAACAGCTGGACTGGGGCTGGGGATGTGGCTCAAGTGGTAGTGCGCTCGCCTGGCATGCGTGCGGCCCGGGTTCGATCCTCAGCACCACATACCAACAAAGATGTTGTGTCCGCCGAGAACTAAAAAATAAATATTTAAATTCTCTCTCTCTCTCTCTTAAAAAAAACCAAAAAAACAAAAAACAGCTGGACTACAAGAAGCAATATGAAGCCAACAAAGCCTACTGGAAGTGGACCCCTGACCGACCAGACTTCATTCAGGCCGCCAAGTCATCCCTGCAGCAAAGCGATGTAAGGAGGGAATGGCAGCCACCTGGCCTTTGAGCTAGCTCTGCTGGGCCCAGACACCGAGGACGCAGACTCCTGACGGAGGCTGGGGAGGGTCTGGGGGAAGGTGGGATGGGAGAGCACAGTCCTGATCCTGGCCCTGGCTGCTGGGTTGGGAAGGAATCCAGCATGCAGAAGGGGGCCAGGCAGCCCTCCCCTCACTCTGTGAACACATCCACGTCGTCTCCTAAAAAGGGCTCCCCTTAGGTTTCATCAGATGCTCAGCTTCCACTTGTGCCTATGACCCACTTTGTCTTCCTTTCTTCTGTCACAGTTTGAATATAAGCTGGACCGAGAGTTCCTCAAGGGCTGCAAGCTTTCTGTCACTGATGACAAAGACATGGTGCTGGCCCTCAGGAATTCTATAATAGAAAGTGACGTAAGTATTCAGTCCCTTCCATGATGCCTAACCTCACCCTGGATCATCTTCTGTGGCACCAGTCTCCAGGGATACCCAGGAGGTCTGTTCTGTAGGAATTCAGGTGTGGTCCTGAAACAGGGCCATGCCCTCAATGGACACCAGGGATGTGACTGGGTCAGGTGCAGCCGTGCCAAGGCTATTAAACCCAGGTGACAGTTTTTGGTTTATACTGTACCATGAGGCAGTTCACACTACACAAATTAGGAATCTGAAGACCTGGCTTGATTCTATGTAGAAACAGTCATTTCTTTTCTAGAGGATCCTCATTTGTAAGGGGGGAATAACAATGCCTCCCTGGGCTGATGGGAGGACAGAGAGATGTATTTGAGAAGAGAATGCTCTCAACTGATGTTTGTCGGTTGAAGATCCATCCTGAGACCCTCAACTTGCAAGCAATAAGGAAAACACCCTTTTGAATATTTCTCAGGATTTCCAAGTGTCAAATCTTTTATAAACTAGGGTTTAGTGTTCCTAGTTTGTCAGTGATGCCCTTCTCCCAGCTATAAGATTTCGGGGTTTAATAAAAATATACAAGTTATTCAGAGAAGCTGAAGAAAAATATTTTTTCACTCCCATAGTTGAAATACAAAGAGAAACATGTCAAGGAAAGAGGAACCTGCCATGCTGTGCCTGACACTCCTCAGATCCTCCTGGCAAAGACTGTCAGCCATCTGGTGTCCGAGGTAATCCTCCAACAGCCATATGCTCTGCTTCCATCATGGGCTAAGGTCCCGGGCAGATACCTTAACACCGTCTTTCTGGATTCCCCCAGAACAAGTACAAGGACCATGTCAAGAAGCACTTGGCCCAGGGCTCATATACTACACTGCCAGAGACCCTGGACACGGTTCATGTCAAGAAAGTGACCAAGCATGTCAGTGACGTAAGTGGCTAGCCACAGGACTCTTAGAAGCAGCAATGCCACTTCACCTGAGGAACTGGTGAAAGACTTTCTGATGCTCTTTTGCATATAAGTGCTCTCCTTTATGTAGCTTAACTCTTACCATCAATACCTATGTGAATCCTCAACTCTAGTGTTAAAATGATCCAGTGTTTATTGGTTTTCCAATTATGATAATTATGGCAGATGTGGGTTTTGCCACAGGATGTTATCTAGAATATAAGATGTAATATTAATGTTAATAGTGGAAGAAAGCATTGTCAATTAAGAGTGGCTTCTTCTATTTTTAAACTTGACACATTTCTTAAGAGGTTAAAAAAAATCACCTTTTCATGTTTTACTAATCTCTGGCCACTGTATCCTTTTAATGTATAATCATGGAATTATGAGCTTTATTTGGCTTTATATTTATAAAAGGTAGAAGTGATAGGAAAAAAGGTCTAATTTACTTCTATTCAGTTCTCCAAAGATTGCTAGATGGTTCCATTGTTAGGTTCCAGGTCAGAAATGACAGGGAAGAACCAGAATATGGGCCAGAGATCAAAGTCCCAAACTGATGCCAAAATGGGAAGCCATGGATTTTCTTGGAGAGTTTTGAGAGTTCCTCACATAAAACAATTCTGCTCCCAGCTTCCTCCACTAACAGGAATAATTTCTCACTCTATTTAGACAAATTACAAAAAGAAGTTTGTCAAGGAGAAGGGAAAATCCAATTACTCCATTATGCAGGAACCTCCTGAAGTGAAACATGCCATGGAAGTGGCCAAGAAGCAGAGTGACGTATGTTTCCCCTCCTGACATCCTCAGGGCCCACTTGAGGCAGTGGACCCCAAACTGGTGCATGCTCTTGTTCCAGCATGTGCTCACCAGAACTTTCATACTTGGTAGTCAAAAAAAAAAATAAGGTGATGGGCATTCGTTTGGTTTTAATTAAAAAGGTTGTTCATGCTTAATGGGGACTTTTGGGAAGACAACATATCTCAAGTGAGTAAATATTTACTTCCCTAAATAAAGGTTGCTTACAAAAAAGACGCTAAAGAGAATCTGCATTACACCACAGTGGCTGATCGGCCAGACATCAAGAAGGCCACGCAGGCAGCCAAACAGGCCAGTGAGGTAAGGGTGTAGTTAAAATGTCCCTGGTCCTGTGGCTACTGCCAACAAGTAGTAAAAGGCACTCATCAGCAAGAATGCTTTGCCTATTCTGGATTTCTTTAATTCAGGTGGAATACAGAGCCAAGCACCGCAAAGAAGGCAGCCATGGGTTAAGCATGCTTGGTCGCCCAGATATTGAGATGGCTAAGAAGGCAGCCAAGCTGAGCAGCCAGGTAAGGTAGATGGTGAAATGGCAACTCTAGTGTGAAGAGATTTTAGAAACCTTGCCGAACGAAGTAATTTCCAGAATGAAAGTGCAATATTAACAACCAAAAGAGATTTTGGATCTTTAATCACACTGCAGAGCTTTGAAAAGTCACATCATGGCAAGAATGCTGAGGACCTTATCTCATTTTCCTCTAACCAGCTTAGGCCTCTCTCACTCTCCACTCCTCCATGTACGGATGTGCACACCTAGGTAGGTGTCTGTGTACTTAATGACCATCATGTGACAAAGGGCACGTCACCCCAGGCAATGAGAGTTGTTTCCTAAGGATCTGATTCATACTTCAGTCACCTGGGAGAGATTTGTTAATATGCAAGAGCCATGACGTTCTAACTTCTAACATCTAACCAGATGAAGGAACCTTTTTTCTTTCCTTCACCATATAATCATTGAAGGCCTGGACTAAGAACTAGGGATGAGCAAATGTCCTCAGACTACTTGTAAGTGGATAAATAATTACAATTTGGTGTGATGAGGGTTCATCAAGGTATGTATGCATAGGGTGCTCAAGAAGATGCTGCTTTCTAGCTGATTTCATGTTATTGAGAAGATGGGACTCAGAAATGTGTCACCCAAAGCTGATTGCCACATTGCTTAATCTCCCTTGTGAAGCCAATTACCTAGAGCACCCCCAAGTTATTACAGATTTTCAGACTTAAGCTCAGAGACCCCCATGACTTTGCAGAGAGCAAATTTTGGTCACAGTACTTGAGCTTAACAATCTTATTTTCCCTCCAATTTGGAGATACCAATTCCCTCTTTTTCATGGTCCATTCTCTTCAAATATTTGGTTGAAGAAATAGGTTTGGGATACATTTGATGGTTGTATGTGCTGACTTTCAGCAATACCGAAATGGGATCTGACTCTTTAGAAAGCTATAAAGTATTACTGTCAAGTGACAAACAAGTTGGAATTATGAAAAGATAAAATGTTCAGATGACTGATAAAAAGCAAATATGATTTTCTATAGCTATACTTAAAAATCCTATGAAATATTTTTATTACAAATTAATGGAATTGTATCTGAGATAAAAATTTAAAATTACTAATAAAACAGAATTGTTAAGATTAATGAAATATGACAATATAAAAATGTTTAAATGTTTTTAAATTTCCAGTCATACCCTTATCAAATTAAAAACAACTTTGATGTTGAAATTTTGAAAACTTCAGCTTTGAAGGTTAAGAGGCTCATATTTCTAATCCTAAGGGAATCCTATGTTATAAAGAATGGGACCCAGCTGGTATACAACTATAATCCCAGGAACTTGGGGGGCTGAGGCAGGAGGATCTCAAGTTCAAAGCCAGTCTCAGCAACTTAGTGAGACTTTGTTTTGAAAAAGAAAAAGGTCTGAGGATATGGCTCAATGGTTAAGTGCCCCTGCGTTCAATCCCCTGTACAAAAAAAAAAAAAAAAAGGCGGGGGACACAATCAGATCCTTTTATGAGCTCATCTAACTGTGTTCGCTTCCTATGAAAAAGGTTTGCATCTGGTTTGACAGCTTCATGGTGTGGCCCTTGACCCAAAGAGACCTTCCCATTCTGACTTTACTATCTCACTGCGTACTCTAGGCGGAATACCTCAAAGACCAAAGGAGAGGGCCCGGGCACGGCGCTGCATCTTTTGACACCCCTATGATGAGGCATCTTAAGAAAATTAATGTACTCATCAGTGATGTAAGATTGACATCAGCAAGCCAATATCTCTGTCTTTCTCTTTTTCCTGTCTTCTTTTCTTGGTCTCTGTCAGAGGACTGACCAAGTTTTACTTTTCTCTGTTGGTTTCATGTTGGAACGTGTAGAATGCTGTGGAAATTTGTTGAAGGATATACTTTTGCACACACCCTTTCTTTTCTTGCATGAAACTTATCCCCTGGATCAGAAAGAGCAGATGTGGAAATGGTCTCCTATCAGCAACTTTAGGTTGCATGTCCTTTATCAAATTAAAAGATGAAATAAAAACAAATTGAGGATCTCATCTCCAACCACACAAAGGAAACCTCAAGGACTGGAAATTAGCTCAGTCACTGAGCACTGGCCTAGCATGCATGATGGTCTGGGTTTGATCCCCAGCACCACAAAAAATGAAAACAAACAGAAAACTTCCTCTTCTTCTGAAGCTAATTACCCTTGCTAATATTTCAGGTATTTAAGGCTGGTACTCAGTAGAGTTTCTCAGTTTAGATATACTATGAATCAACAGAATAAACCACTTAAAATGTTTTCATTCACAGCTTCTTGGTGCTTTACAGTCTTCAAAGCAAGCAATTTAATAATTTAGGCCTGTTCTTCCATCTTTACAAATACTAATACATAATTCCCTGAAAAAGAGCTGAACAATTAGATGTTAGACTGTTAAATACAATTAAGCTTTGGAAAGGAAATTAATTCATAATCACCTTCCTGCACCACATCCATAATAGGCCCAGTATCTGAGCCCGAGGGATGACAGAGCATTGGTGGTGCTACTTGTTGGTGCTACTTGTTGGTCTGTGGCATGGTATAGTTACCTCCCAGGCTTCCATGGTTAACATTCTAGAAGGCTTTACTGTTCCATAATGCCACATGTTTGCAGTATTACCATGCTTATCATCTAGTCCAACCCCATTCTACAAATTTACCGAACTCCTGAATCTGATGTGTGTCCTCATCTTTGAAGAGGTAGTAATTCTTAAGAAGACCCAGTCAAAACGGAAAGTTCAAAGTGCTGCAGATTCATATTAGAAGTTGTGCTAGGCTGTATTTGCTTGCAGCCCTCTTGTTGGAGAGGAGAGGCATCAACTTTTTTTTTATTAAAGAGTTGGAAAATTAAGTTGAAATTAATTAAAGAAACTCAAGTAAAACCAATAGAACTGCTGCTTTTCAAAACAAGTTGTTTCATAAAAGAAAGAGGACTTTTAGCATGTTTCTAGAAGCATCAGCTTTTCTTCTCCCCGCAGACAGTCCTCTGCTGCTCTTACACCCCAGTCTAGCTCTTTTGCATCTGTTTAACTTTCTCTTTGGTGTTTTGCTGCTTTGGGGGAATATCTCTTATGTTCTGGGTTCCTATATCCCCGAGGAGAAGTTGTCTTTTGGTCTAGACACCAGCTCCCCACCTCTGGCTTTCCTTTACAGATTATTCTATTTCTTCATTTTAAGAGTGAATTTCTTTCAGAGAAGAACGACTGTAGTATTCTTCACATTTTGTTTTGCTGTGATGTGGGGTTTCTGCTTCCCCTCTGAGTGTGCCTGCCTTCCCCTGTACTGTTGTGTGTGCTTGATTTTTCTCTGCATTCTTATTATGGATGTGTTCAAAGTGAATGAGTCTCAGCACTGTGGATGCTTTTTATCCCTGTTTTTAGCATTTGAGTGGTTTCTCTTTGTGTCTGTTTTTCTGGATATGTCAAGTTGTAGAGAATGGAAGTACAGTGATGGAACATGAAAGATACTGGTTTTAAAAGCCCACAGTGAAATATCCTGGTGACTGGATCCTGGTATGCTGACTTCCTATTGAAAGAGACATTCATCTCACCAGTAATAGCAACTCTAGGTTTCCCAAGAGTCAAATATTGCCCTTTCAGTTGGCTCACGTCTAGAAATAATTCATTTTGAATCTTCCTAGAGTATGTAACTGATGGCATTCTACTTCTGAACTTAATCCTCCTATATTATGGACTAAGGTACCCATCTGTTTTTCAATAAGGAAGAGTTTCTGTCAGTTATTCAGTTAAATTCTCCTGATAAGTAAATCATCTTTACGTATTTTATGTAGGCATAATGACTGTCTCTTCCTTCTGTGCAAATATTTGTTGAGCAACTATCCATGTAGGCATTGTACTGATTTTTAAAATTGAGGATATTTAATCCTCTGCATATCCTTTTGTGTATCTAAAAGTACATTAATGTTTTCTCCCTATGCTAAAGTATCTCACTTTTTCCTTACTTCAAACCTGAAATAATAATTGAAGCCATTAACACTCAGAATCTGTTCTTTTTTTTACTCAGAAATTATGCCATCTTTGGCCAAGTCTAAAAAAATTTAAAATGATATAGTCAAAGTACTATTTTAAAATAAGTTCTTTAACTTAATAGATTATTTTACTTCTCGACCTTCCTGCTCATTTACAACCCCTCTTCCAAGTCCTTACAGTAGACCTAAAGAGTTTTTTTGTTTTGCCTTAGTTAGGAGAGCCACACCACTCCAAAATAAGTACATTAGATTGCTTCTCTGAAATTAGCTTGAAGTCCTTTCTTATTTTTCATACCTCTGGATAATATAAAAATGAGCAAGGCCAATATAAAATCACTGGATATTGTACTTGCTTACCTGTCGCCCCAACAAGATTAATAATTATTAACAGTGCCTTCTTTTTCTCTTAAAAAGGTCTCAAATTGGATGATAAGTTATAGGATCTCTTTATGTATAATATGAATATTCTTTGGCATTTATGTTTCCACTATTCTTTAGTTCCCAAATTTGTTGATGTTCAGGAATAATTTGGATGTTTGCATTTGCCGTTAGGTTAAATACCGAGAAAATTTCGACAAAGAGAAGGGCAAGACCCCAAAATATAATCCAAAAGACAGCCAGCTCTACAAAGTCATGAAAGATGCCAATAATCTCGCAAGTGAGGTATGGAGTTTATTTTGTTTGTTTGATTTTTAAAATTTTTGTTTAATTTTTAAAATTTGTTCTTTTTAGATATACATGACAGTAGAGTGTATTTTGACGTATTTTACACACATGGAATATAACTTACTCTAATTAACACCCCATTCTTGTGGTTGTACATGATGTAGAGTTTCACTGGTTGTGTATTCATATATGAACATAGGAAAGTTATGTCCAATTCATTCTACTGTCCTTCTTATTCCCATCGCCCCCTTTCTTCATTTCACTTTGCTTAATCCAATGAACTTCTATTCCCCCACCCCAACCTCTTATTGTGTGTTAGCATCCACATATCAGAGGGAACATTCAGCCTTTGTTTTGGGGTGGATTGGCTTATTTCTGTTAGCATTAATTGTGGTTAATATATAACATAATATTTGCCCTTTTAACTATGTTTCAATATACAATTCAGGAGCATAAATTACATTTCCAATGTTGTTCAACTACCACCTACTACTTCCAAAACCCTTTCATCACTCCAAACAAAAAGTCTCTATTAAGCAACCCCTGTTCCCTCTTCTACTTAGCTCCTGGAAACCTCTACTATCTATCTCTACAGATTTGCTTAATTTATAATTTGTATATAAATGGAATAATACAATATGTCTTTTATGTCTGGCCTATTTTAGTATAACATTTTCAAGGTTCATCCATATTATAGCATGTATCAGAACTTCATCCCATTTTATGGCTGAATAATATTTCATTGTGTATACATATCACTTTTTTGCCCTTGATCTGTTGATCACTTGGGTTGTTTGTACCTTTTGACTACTGTGAACATGGTATGGTTTTTCATAACACCTCTAACATTTGTTTCATAATGGGATATTTTACTGGGATTCCCATGAGTGGCATTTTCCATTTTCTATAATTTCCTTTTTCTCTCCCTTAATATGTAGGTTAAGTATAAGGCTGACCTGAAGAAACTTCACAAACCTGTGACTGACATGAAGGAATCTCTCATAATGAATCATGTCCTAAATACAAGTCAACTTGCTAGTTCTGTAAGTTCAACCGTTTGTTCCAGAAACAACTTATTTCACCCATCTGAACTCCAGTCCTTCTCACATGAGCTCACATGTATCTCCATCTCTGCTACTGATATACTGCATTTATTACAAAGCTGCTCTTCTATTTGAGTGTATTCTTCCAAATTGCATTAACCTATCAATTCTCCATTAACTATAACACCTCTCGGGATGTAAAAGTGCTTCTGTTTTTACAATATTTCAATCTTCTTTTCTCCCCAATTAACCATTCCCTTTTCTCCTTTCCAAGGACATAGAACTATCATATGAAATAGTTCTTTCATTTTGAACTTTGAACTTATAACACCTACTTTGAAGAAGCTGAAGTAGTGTTTACATCTGGTAATAAATGACAATAATAAACTGGGGTCTTCTATCTTTTAAAACATTTTTTTACCCCTCTCCCCCATTTAATGTCTGCAAATTTTAGCTCGGTCTTAACAATGCTGCTGTGCAAATGTCTAAGCGAAAGGAAAATTAGGAAACTAAGCAGCTTTTCCACTGAGGTGCCTTTTTTGTCCCCTCCCTCTCAGTACCAATACAAGAAGAACTATGAGAAGAGTAAAGGCCACTACCACACAATCCCTGATAACCTGGAGCAGCTTCACCTAAAGGAGGCCACAGAGTTACAGAGTATAGTAAGTCATTCAAGACTGGCTTCTCAACTGCTGGGCCTTTGTCTCAATGTCAAAAACTTCCTGATGGGAGTGATGCTTTTAATTGCCATGGTTTGAAAATAAATGTACAAAGATAGAGAATCTTTGATTTAGTAATATTTTGAAATACATTTTTGTTAAAATTATAATAGCAATTGCACATAGTAGAGAAATATGTATGTGGTATGTGTTATTCAGACTACTTTTAGGGCTGGGAGCACAATGATTGTGTTGCAAGGGTGACAACTCCTCACAGTAATCCCTGTGTCTGTTCCCAGGTTAGAATACATTAATGGGTGGTAGGGAGTCTTGAGAGAATTTTAATCAGGGAAGTGACATGATCATTCTACCTTGAAGGAATGTCTGAATTTTTAAGATATTGCTAAATTTATAAAATAACTGAAGAGGAAAGAACTGGTTATCTCATGACCTCTATATAATAAATTCATTACTATTTAGGGCCCCCTTGGATTTTAATCAGAGAACTATGTCCTCATGTCCTGTGTAAAGTAGCATATGCCCCTAGACCACTATCTAATGACTTGTTATAACCCAGAGCTGAGATTGAGCAATGCCATTAAGGTGTTATGTGAACAAGGGCTTTTGCCTCTGTCTTTCAACTTCTCTATGAAATATGAATATTTATGTGGCTCCCCCATTCCTAATAACATGTTATAAGGATGAGGAAATTTAACTTGTAAAATAGTCTTATGAGGGGCTGGGGTTGTGGCTCAGCAATAGAGCATCCCCCTAGCACAGGCAAGGTCCTGGGTTGATCCTCAGCACCACAGAATAATCAATAAAGTGAAGGTATTGTGTCCAACTACAACTAAAAAATAAATATTAAAAAAACAGCCTTACAATTCTTTTGATAATGTTAAGCTTATTAATAATTCATTCAACATGCAAACTAGTTTTTATATACATAGTATAAGTTAATCTATGTATTTTTTTCAATATTTATTTTTTTTGGTGTAGATGGACACAACACAATGCCTTTATTTTTATGTGGTGCTGAGAATGGAACCTGGGTCCCACCCATGCTAGGCGAGCGCTCTACCGCTGAACCACAATCCCAGCCCTGCAAACTAATATTCATTTTTTTTTTTTGACACTGGTGATTGAACCCAGGGGCACTTTTCCACTAAGCTACATCCCCAGACCTTTGTATTTTTATTTTGAAACAGGGTTTTGCTAAATTGCCCAGGCTGGCTTCAAACTTGCAATTCCCCTGCCTCAGTCGCCCAAGTTCCTAGGATTGCAGGCCTGTGCCACCATACTCAGGTTCTCAGTTCTATATTCAAGTGTATTGGCTGTATTAAATATATGACCAATTACCACCAGAGAGAGTTGTTTACTTGTAAGTAAGGTTGCATTGACTTATTCAATCAAGATCTCAGGTCTCTAATAAAGTTCTTAGGAAAGAAAAACTGGAGATTTTTATCAAAAATAGTTACTAATGCTGTTAAGGTGTTCACATCTACACACTGAATCTTGGCCAAACTTATTTGTAGGCAATTTTCTCCATCAACATTTCTCTCAGCTGATTCTTCTCAGTGCTATTTTTGTCTCCTTGAATTGAATCTAAATCTTGACTATGCCTTTCAAACAGTAATGGTACCCCTTCTACACCCAGGTAATAATAAAAAGATACTGCCTCTGAATACAATAGGAAACTTGTTTGGAGAGGCAATGAAATGACTGAATCAAACATAATGTATCAATTAGAAAGAACTGTCTTTGAACTGGTCTCTGTTTAGGAACTGAGCAACACTGAGATCTAACAAGGCTCTTAATCACTAGGTAAAATACAAAGAAAAATATGAAAAAGAGCGAGGAAAGCCCATGTTGGACTTTGAGACACCAACATACATCACTGCCAAAGAATCTCAGCAGATGCAGAGTGGGGTAAGTTGTACAAAACCACACTATAAACAAAGATATAGTTAAGCTAACGAACACAAGCTCTGTCCAGCCTCCTGTTACCCCAAAGTGGTAGATGGTGGAATTTCTTAATATATGATCACTAAAATATTTTTCATTACAGAAAGTCTATAGTTTTCTTTTTAATACTCTAACTAGTAGATATTTACCATATATATTTTATTTCAATGACTACTTTTGTAAAAGTAGAAAACTGTTCCTAACACTAAAACAAATCATACTGAATTTAATTTGATATTTTCTTTGATGAACCATTGGCTTTGGACTACTAAGTAGGATGTGCCACATCTAAAGGGGATCTGTGATCAAGATGTATATCAAGGCCCCCAAAAATAAAAAGTCAAGGTCCCATATTTCCTATTCTGGAATTTTAAGAGCAGATATTTTTAAAAATCTTTGTCACTTTTTGTTGTTGTTGTTGTTGTTGTTGTTGTTAACCATGAGTAGAGAAGAATGGAATCTTATTTTGAATCTTAAATCTGTTTCATTGGGAAAAGTCCTACTTGGAATTTGTTTGCCTCTCCTCCAACTATAAAGATAATTTTTTTAAAAAAATTAACAGTTTGTGGAGTTTTCTTGTGTAAACTCCTCATGGAGTTTAAAATAGTTATCAAACAATTGGTGGAGCTAAATAAAGGATCTATGGAATTCCTTGTATTTTCTTACAACTTTTCTGTAAATTTAAAATCCACTGATTTTTTTTTTTAATTATAAAAGTAGAGTTAAACATCTATTTTCAGTTCTCTCTGTAAGATACCCTTGTCCAGGGGTGGGAGAGGAGATGAGATGGACAGGGGTGGAATTTCAACTGTAGACAAAAACCACAGGTTCTCTGTGCTAGTTACCTACTCATCTATTTAGTGATTCAGAAAATAGGTCATGATTATGATAAAGGCCAAGTTTGCAGTGGCCTCAGGCTCTCCTGTTTTCCTACTTATCCTCCGTGAGTCACTTACTTCAAATTCTGAAATAAAATCTTTTGTCACCTTAAAAATGTGGGACAGTTTCAAGAGAGACAGTGAATTCAGAGTTGATAGTCTATCCATCCTTCTACTCTGACAGAGCGCCAGCCCCAGTTACAACCTCATGTGAGCCAGGGACCCATCAAAGTTTCCCACACCCTCATTTCCCCGGAGCCATTTGCCATAGGCACAATATTTCCAGAACAATCAAATATGCTTAAAATCTCTGACCATTGGCAGAACCACAATCCAGTTAAGAGGCCATACGTGGAAATAAAATGTAATTTTTTTCTTCCTAGGGTTGAGATAGAAAATATAACAAAGATTCTTTTTTTTAACCTGTCTTTCCTTCCTACTTATATTAGAAAGAATATAGGAAAGATTATGAAGAGTCCATTAAAGGCAGAAACCTGACTGGCCTGGAGGTTACACCAGCTTTATTACATGTCAAATATGCAACCAAAATAGCAAGCGAGGTAGTAGCCACTTGGTCTTTTCTTTCCCTTGTTATCCAAATAATTGCACTAATGACACTCATCAATGTGTTCCTCCTGCCCTTCTCAGTACCATCTAACTGCGAGTTTCAGGTTGAGTTCCCATGTGTTGGCACTACTACCTAATCTATTACCCCTCTTAATTGTTCTAATTTTTTACTGGAGTACTTATTTTAAAATGTGCTTACCTTAGCATTCTATTAATTTCTAGTCTTTCATTTTATATTGACTATTAACTGATGAAGCTTATACCCTGCCTTTTTTCAGATCTTTACTTAACCATAAACTGTTAAAAACTCGAAGTGTAAATCCTTCAAAAAAAAATTTTTTTTTTTGGTTTTTCACCAAAGAGAACAATCTAGGCTTTCTTGTCAGTGTTGTTACTTTTATTTTGTGATCTAGAAAGAGTACAGGAAAGATCTAGAAGAAAGCATTCGTGGAAAGGGTCTCACTGAAATGGAAGATACTCCCGACATGCTACGCGCAAAGAATGCCACTCAGATTCTCAATGAGGTGAGACTAAAGTCAACCACCAATGTGTAACAGAGCATCTTCCTATCCCAGTTACACCAAAAAGACAGGCAAAGATAGTTTTTAAATTTCAAGTTCTACATCTAGCATAATTAGTAATAATTAAGTAAAATATGTCAATTTCCAATGAGTGGATATTATAACATGTTTCTATAGTGGTTGTCATAACCAGTTATTTAATGTTATTTAACTTTGATACATTCATTGTGCTCATTTAAATTAAAATACCATACAGGAGTAGTATGCACCTAAATTTTATCCTAGTTATGTACCAAACCAGATTTAAAGATTTTTATTTTAACTTTCTCTAATTAGAAAATGATAAAGCATTCAAAACAAGGACTTATATTAACATGCACAGAATAGTTTTCTACAGGAGCTTCTATAGACACCACTCCATCCTGTCACATGCAACAGTGAAGGTAAACTAGCAAGAACACTGTGACAACTGTGGTAGCATGTTGTATGGATTTATATAACTCAGTGTGCTTATCACCTACATGCAGAGGTTAGGTGACTTTTTGTTTGTTGTTTCTCTGTTTTAAATATGCTCCTACAGAAAGAATATAAGAGAGACCTGGAGCTGGAAGTCAAAGGAAGAGGCCTGAATGCCATGGCCAATGAAACTCCGGACTTTATGCGGGCCAAGAATGCTACTGATATTGCTAGTCAGGTCAGTATTTCTATTCTATGTCAATCTTTCAAGAAGGTAGTTGCAATTTTAAGGACATATTGTCTTTCCTCTGTATATTTTTTTGGGGGGGGGTAACCTGGGATTGAACTCCAGGGCACTCCACCATTGAGTCACATCCCCAACCCTATTTTGTGTTTTATTTAGAGACAGGGTCTCATTGAGTTTCTTAGTGCCTTACTTTTGCTGAGGCTGGCTTTGAACTTGAGATCCTCCTGCCTCAGCCTCTCCTAGCTACTGGGATTTCAGGCATGCACCACAGCACCTGGCTTCCTTTATATCTTACTTGTTCATTAGTGACAGTCAAATGCAAACAGTGGCATTCTTGAACATCTGCCTAATGAAATCTGTTTCAAATGATCAGGGACCCCCTGTTAGGTTGTTCTGCCTTCCAGAGTTTATAGCCACTGCAGACATTCAGAGTAAACAGCAGAAGCTGGATAACCAAACCACTGTTGGTGCTGGGGTGGACTATTATGACTCTTAACCTTGCTTCTTAGTCTCCTCCTCATTTGGCACCAAGAATTCCAGGCTTTCTTTCACCATCAAGACCTAAATTTAAAACACATCTTTTAGGCATCCAATGTTGTTTAATGCTAATTTATGTGGGTCCTTACTACCTGTTGATCATCTGTGTCCTTATACTGAATCCCGTACCTAACTGGATAGTCTTCCAACAGCTAAGATGATCTTTCTGAACATCACTCTTTAACATAAAACTGTAAACACAATGGGAAGGAATGTCTGTTGAACATCAAATGGATAAATCTCTCTTGGAAAAGAAATATTGTTCACTTCTTAAGGAAACTAAGCCAACAAATGTTGTGCACATTGTAAACATTTACCCAACTGTTGGGTGTCCTTCTTTTACAGATTAAATATAAGCAATCAGCAGAAATGGAAAAAGCCAATTTCACTTCTGTGGTTGATACTCCAGAGATAATTCATGCCCAACAAGTCAAGAACCTTTCAAGTCAGGTAAGGTCGTTAATTAGAATATATCTCACAAGTTCCAGTCATGGAGAACAAAAGTCCCGCTGCTTATACCTACGGAGGGTTTTTTAAATCACAATTTCCCCCAATAAAACAAATGAGATTTACATATGATACAAATTTGAGTCAGAGTTGAAAGTTCTGTATCAGATTTTTTAAAAAATGATAACAAGGATATAATCCAGTGGTAGAGTGTTTGCCTAGCTTGCTCAAAGGTCTGGGTTTGATCCCCAGCACCACAAGAAAATAAATAAAATAGATTTTAAGAAGAGCTGGGGCTATACTTCAGTAAGAGTATGAGGTCCTGGGTTTGATCTCCAGCACTGGAGAAAAAAATTAGACAGAATTTTAAGATACTAAAGAATTCTTACAAGGTACAACTCACAATAATTTAATATGTAACTTTTAATATGGATATAAAATTTGTGTACAAATCTGGAAGACACCATGTGAACAGCCCACATTTGGATTACCAATCTATAATGAGTGAGATTGGATCATCAATTCTAACTACATGATCTAACCCTGAGTCCTCCCATCATGGGTAACTTCCATCTTCCTACCAATAGATGAGCAAAATCACTTCGTACAACAGGATATACTCATTTGTGTAAATACTCTTCAATGATAATCAGAATTGAGTAGTCCCAAGTTAGTACTTTTGCTTGTCTTCTGAGCTATGAGTTCCAAAGCAGTAGTTATAACCTGACCTGGCTGCTTTAAAAAAAAAATACCTGGTAATGTAGATTTCTTGGTTGTACCTGGAATTCTGAAGCTTGTAAATCTGAGGTAGGTGCTTAGAAATCTGTTTTTGTTTAAATCTTCACAGAGGATCTCTTTAATAGCCTACCAGATTGAGAACTATTGATTTATTACTAATGTATAATTTATTACTAATGTATAATTTTCTACTGTAAAGTTAGACATGAAAAGAAGCTATTACCCTGGGGATGCGGCTCTGTAGAGCACTTGCTTAGCACACGTGAGATCTTAAGTTCAATCCCTAGCACGGCAAAAATAAATTAAAAAGAAAAGAACTATCATTAGAAAAGTAGTTTAATTGGGAAACATACATATTCAAATGGGAGAAATTGACCTTTTATTTGGGGGCAGAACTTTTATTTGGGAAAAGCAACTTTTCAAATTTACCAAAATTATGTGAGTCCCAAACTACCCTGCTGTGTTCACCGGGAGAGCCCCAGAGCCCAGGGTTCCTTGGGCTGTGAGGCACATATCAGCTATACTACATTCTGCTTTCAATATTGCTGACCTTTGAGGAGAACCACAGCATGCAGGCCTATTCCAGGAAGGCCTGGATAACTTACTTTGCTAGTGTTTCCTCTCCTTGGGTTCTCTGTAGCTGGTTCCTGAGGCCTAAAATATGATCAGACACGTTACTTCCTCAACAATTTAGACCAGTATTAAAAAAATTTGAATGATGGAATTGTGCTAGTATTTTTCACAAAACTGCTTCTCCATTTCCATTTGGGAGTATGTATTTTATAATATCTAAGCCTTTTGGGAATTAATGACAACCTTGTGAGCTCATTCACCAGTTCTGATACTGGACTGAATATAGACCTTTCCCTCCCAAATACCATCAGGTTCCATGTGTAAACTGATTACCTCTCTCAGGGATGACAGAATCACAAGGATTGCTACCTAAGTTAGCTTTATAAAACCCATAGAGGCAGTTTTTACTAATTTTAAAAAATAAAGCCTGCTTATATTCTTTTCCCAGGAAAATGAGAACTTTTCCCTTATATTTGTATAACTAAAAAGAGGCATTCAAGTAACTACTTCTTGGACAAATAATCTGTTCCTGTTCTTCTAGAAATCCACATTAAACAAAATATAGGCCTAAATCTCTGATTGCCTAAAACTATTTGTCTTTGAGAAGATTAAAATTTTCAATACTAATAATAATGCATATATACTACAATCTAGATAGAACAGTTTTATCCACATACAAAAGTGGCTAGTCTCTTTCCTCAGTCTATATCCCTATACACCCCAAACTTCCCTGAACTATAGAAGAAACTAGAATTCAATAAAGCTAGAGAGAAAAGTGGAAGGACATACTGACAAATGATAAAAGATAATAAAGCTCTAAGGCAGAGTAAGAGTTCTGCTACAGAAAAATAACTAAAAACATCAGTCTGGTGCTGGAACTGGCTGTGTATGTCCAGAAAGTTTATCCCTTACAGGTACTTCTCTGGCCAAAGTCTAGTGCAGGCCAGGGAGGCCAAAAGAAAAGTGATGGGTGACTCAGAGCAGCCCTTGGTAGGTTAAGTTACCCAGGGTTGCAGCCCTAGGTCTTCCTATTTAGTAGGACCTCCAATAACAACAGGCTAGTTTCTGCAGCATGAGAGCCATGTTCTGGAAGTATCTGCTCAATCAAGCAAGCAGTTAGGAGCCCAGAATGTAACTGCTTCAAGTTCAGCAGAAATTTCCCAGTCACCACTGAGGCTGGCTTTCAGGAGAGTGAAAGTTCTAATCTTCCTGTTCTTCTCTTCCTGCCTGGCTCCTGGTTAAGTGACTTGGTCTAACTCAGAGATGACTGACACCACTGGAGGCATCTCCATCGCCCCTGCCCCTCCCCACCCCAAGAGCCTCATTAGCAGTGACTTCCCTCTTGTGGGCCTTTCTGTGCCAGCTTTGACATGACAGTGGGTCCTATTAAATGCTTGGTCTTCATTCTGGAAAGAAAAGATATGGCCCTTACTGACCAAGAGGACTGTTTTATTACTCTCTAACATACTTGTATAATCAAGATGTAAAGGACTTTCCCTCTGCTGAACCAGAACAGCTATTTCAGGTTCCATTTGGCCCATATTCCTATGGTGTTCACTCGTTTCTTGGAATCTATTCCTAGAAAAAGTACAAAGAAGATGCAGAGAAATCCATGTCATATTATGAGACTGTTTTAGACACTCCAGAGATGCAAAGAGTACGGGAGAACCAAAAGAACTTCAGCCTTGTAAGTTTTTTATTGACTCTAAAGCATAACCTACTGATATCTGGGATCATGCAGGCTAAGCACTTGGGCATCCTGCCACTGAAACATGGCTGTTGAGTAGCCCTCCACTACTCTGTTTTTGCCCTCAGAAATGTGTGTTTGATTCTTCCCTGGCTCCCCTTATACTTCAATCCCAAATCAGAGTCTGAAAGTAAATCCTGTTACTTGGTGGGTGGCTTCTTGTTACTGAATGTGAACTATCACCATGTTCCATTATTGGTGACATGTCTTCCTCAAAGTTAAATCTAGGGAAGGGATACTTTGATAAAGAAGCCTTAATTTTAACAATTTCAGTTTTTAAAGATCAGTTTCTGGGACTGTAATCCCCAATACCCCTACCCCAAATGAGTTTCTTCATAAAATTTTTATTAAAGAATTTTTCTTTAGATCTCAGATTATTATTATTGTAGCATGGACTTTTTTAAATATAGAACTTTAACTTCCTTGTGACTATAATTTAGGAAAATTAAAAATATGTAGAACAATGTTGAAATCTTAACAGGATATTTACTCTTTCTTCATAGCTCCAATACCAGTGTGACCTTAAAAACAGTAAAGGAAAAATTACAGTTGTTCAAGACACGCCAGAAATACTGCGTGTTAAAGAAAACCAAAAGAATTTCAGCTCGGTATATTTACTATTTATTTTCCATTTAATGCTAACCTAATAATTCCATTCTCCTCTTCTAAAAAAAATACTAGTCTCACCTTGATACAATTAACATCTAACCATTAAGTTAATACTAGTGGTTGTTAAAATTCCCTATACTTTGCTCCAAAAATCATCATTTCAGAGACCATTGAAATAAACTTCAAAGTAACTGTTCTAGATTTTTTTTTTTAATACTGGGGATTGAACCTGGGTTGCTCTACTACTGAGCTAGATCCCCAGCCCTTCTAATGTTTTGAGTAGGGTCTCACTAAATTGCCCAGGTTAGCCTTGAACTTGCAATCCTCCTGCCTCAGTAATCACAGAGCAGTAATGTGTGTTGTTTGTTTCACAAAGGTGAATTTATTTTTGATATTTTGATTTCTTTTATAATCCTTCCTAAAATAACTGACATCACACTTCTTTAATAGATTTTGTATTTCATGTTAGAGGAATTATGTTGTCTTTAATCAGTATTTTCTGTTTTATCTCATCCTGTATTCATATAATATGATAATCTTAAAAGAAATCTCAAGATCTGTAAAGTGAGTGGTGTTGTACATGTGGTCTGAGTCAGATACTGACGAAGAAGCTGTCAGATGCAACACCCCGGCTCTTGCCGGGGAAGACTGTCTCTGGTGTCTTTTGTTTTCACAGAAGCCATACATTCTAGGCTTTCTCCAGGAATTGCTGGAGTCTCCTTTTCTTCTGAGTAACAATCTCTTCATTCTGAATGTCCAGGTTTTATATAAAGAGGATGTCTCACCAGGAACAGCGATTGGAAAGACACCTGAGATGATGAGAGTGAAGCAAACACAGGACCACATTAGTTCGGTAAAGACACAGTAGACTCATTTTCAATATTTTCCACCCCTCTGATTGTTCACAATGACCTCTGAGTTGCATTGGAAATCTCTGTCTCCTTAAAAAGTTTACATTCTAAAACAGGTGCCTGTGTACTGCCATCACTACGTTGTGTGTGCCAGTGGTCAGTGCAGTTCTGTGGTGGTTTTCATGAAGGAACTGTTAGACATGGAAAACAGGCTTGTGAGAAAATAGTGTATGTTAGAGTCAAAGAATCAGCCTTCCCAAAGACCTGTATATGAGTATAACTGTCCTAGTCAAATGAATTGTTGCATATAAAACCGCTGGATTAGTCCTCTTTTTCACTTTCTGTGGCTTGTTACCCCTCAGTCAACCTTGATTCAAAAATATTAAATGGAAACAATCCAGAAATAGTTCATATATTTAAGTTGTAACCATACTGAATAGCATGATGAAATCTCTTGGCTTTCTGCTCTTTCCTACCTGGGACATGAATTTATCGCCTTATCCAGAGTATTTGCACTGCATTTGCTACCTTCCCTAGTTCAACAGCTGTCTCCATTATCAGATCAACTGTATTGGTATCCAGCATTTGTGTTCAAGTAAACCTTATTTACTTAATAAATACCCCAGAGTGCAACATCAGTGATGCTGGCAATTTGGATATGTTATCAAATGGGAATCATAAAGTGCTTCCTAAAGGTGTAAGTTCTCTTACACCTATATGTTGAGGTTGCCAACATCTACAGTAGAAACAATCTGTTCCATATTGTGACATATAAGATTGCAAAAGATATGCCCATAGTTCATGGTAAATGCTTAGTTAAGATGAAAAAGGCACTCAATTTGCATATGTATATATACGAGAAATACATAATACATATAGGGTTCATTTCTAGCCACGATTTTAGGTATCCACTGAGGATTTAAAACAACCCCCATGGATATGGGAGACTACTGAATACAAGAAAGTTAAAGGGTTACATCTAAGTAGGGATCTCTACCCCTAAAGACACAACAGAGAGATCAAAATGCAAGTGTCCCCTCCTCAGAATTGTTCTCCTCTGACCCAGTACCAGAATGTGGCTCTATCCAAACTAAGTACAGAGCTTGTATTATTTAAATGGTTATTTGAAAAACTATAGTGGGGTTGCAGCTCAGTGATAAGAGTATATACTTAGCATACCCTAGCCCCTGAGTTCAATTCCCAGCACATACAAACAAAACATTGGACTACTAATTAGACATAGACTGTCCAGTATATAATAATACCCTTATTTTCCCATTTTTCTATAGGTGAAGTATAAAGAAGCAATTGGACAAGGAACTCCCATTCCTGACCTACCTGAAGTGAAACGTGTCAAAGAGACCCAGAAGCACATTAGCTCGGTAATGACCTATACTCTCAGCATGCATTTGTGTGACCAACCATCTTTACACTGTTACCCTAGTTCTACTCCTCCCTTCTTCCTTTTACCCAGGGCCTCCATGTCTTGGTGATATTATGCATCCTTCCTAGGTCCTGAAGGAGGCCTACAGATTGCAAAAGAAGATAAGAAACCTTGAAGTCATATCATTTAGCTCTCATCCCCTGTTTATAGGCTGGATTCCTTTTGGTACAAACTTCATTTTAAAACTAGATCATGGCTCCTGTCCTGCTTTGGATTGCAATTTCTCTAGTTTTATTGTCCATGATATGTCCCACCTTCCTAAATAAAGGGTTAAAGACATAACTTTGTTACCAAGATGTAGATTTTCTAAGATTTTGAAAAGTTTCCTGGCAAAACAAAGATGTCACTGCTAACTTGTCACTGAGTCTACCAATTAATCCATGACACACACCTGTAGGTTTTTTCATGCTGCTCCCCAGTCCATGCACTAGTATACCATAAAATCCATCTATTTCAAAAGAATTCAGGCTTTAGGTTGAAAATTCTTAACATTTAAGAAGAAAAAAGTCAAGAGTCTCCTTATTCTCTTTATTAAAATTTATAGTCCTTTGATACTACCCCTAAAAAATATGGATTTCTTCCCACTCAAAAACACTAGTTTAGAATATGGTCACGCAAGCCTGTGGTACCCACTCAGGAGGCAGAAGGGTCATAAGTTCAAGGCCAGCCTGAGCAACTTAGTAAGACCCTGTGTCTATTTGATCCAGCAATCATCAATAAAAATTTCAGAAAAAAAATGCTCTTCTTGAAAAATAAATTAAGTCTCTTCTTATCAAGGATACCTGCAGATTAGAAGCCACCTAAGAATTTCCATTAGAAAATATGAGTAATAATTTTCATTGAGAAAATTTTCAGTGATCCTGAAGGAATAGAATATCATATGATTAGTAAATTATAAAACAAGCAACCTATTTATTGAGTACAAATCTGATATAGACCTACTTTATTCTAGGCATTAATATTGGATACAGTAAAATGTTTAGATTTTTCTCATTGTATAATTTATTATCACTACTTAATACATTTTAGGAATGCACTGGGTGTTGGCTATAGAAAATGCAATTCAGTACCCAATTGTGAAGGCAGTACAATTACTACTTTAAAAAGAGAACATAAATATTTATGGAATTTGTTTTCCTTAGCCCTTGAATATCAGTTGAAAACTAGATTGTATTAATAAATTCTCACTCACCAAATAGCCCACATATTGCTGTAGTCTAAAGAATTTATGGTTATTTTACCTTTTGGGGTATTCTAATTATTTTCTACAGGTTATGTACAAAGAAAACTTGGGAACAGGCATTCCAACCACTGTCACTCCAGAGATTGAGAGAGTCAAACGCAATCAAGAGAACTTTAGCTCGGTATTTACCAATTTACTAAATAAGAAACTATTTCCCATTAAAAAAAACAACAAAACTACCAGAATAACCTATAATCCTTTTTTAAAAAATAATATCATAACAACAAATTCCGTGTGTATGTCTGTGTGTGTACTACCTGACCAAAACCATCTGACTTAATACAGAATTACTCCTCTTGTGATTCTACTTTAACATTTTCAGCACCTGACTAGTGTGGGTATTTAAGTTGGAAATACTGCAAGTAGCATTAACATCATTATGATACTCACATCCTATAAATTGATGCTTTCCATTGTACTTTTCCATTTCAAAATTAGTTTTAGAGAGTTCATCTTTAAAACTGTGAAGTACAAAAATAAAAAGCATTATTCTTACTAAATATTACTCACTAAAATAACTCCCTTCTCACCTACACCCAATTCCCTTCCTCGGTCTTTGTGCTTGTTTTGAATATCTTTTGGGTACTTTCTTGTATCTCACAGGTTTTGTACAAAGAAAATTTGGGGAAAGGAACACCCACAGCTAAAACTCCAGAGATGGAGAGAGTCAAACGCAATCAAGAGAACTTTAGCTCGGTATTTCTTAGGGGGAAAAAAAAAACACAAAACCCTTAATTCTTATTAAAATATTTTAACACATTACAAATATAAAATTACTAAGTTCATATTATGAAAGGAATGATACCAAATATTACCTCAGTTTTCATCCCAAGTCTAATTTAGTATTACTCTAGTTCTGGTGTGAAATTTTAACTGTTTTCTCTAAAACACAGATATTTATCACTTTCCTTAAAAACCCATAATACTCAGTGTTTCCTTCCTCCAGTACTCCTCTAATAACAATAGGTATTTCTAACTGGTGTGACACAAGTGAAAAGTAAAATCTAACACTACTTCAAAATGCAATGCTAACTAGAATTTTATTTGTATTTATTGTGGTTATTTGATGTATTATTTGATGTATTATTTGTGTTTGCAGCCTTTCTTAAGATTATCATTCTTAAATGTTTTCATTCAAAGACAACATATCGTCAACTCACAGTAACTCAGAAATACAAATTTACTTGTCTCATCTATTTTAATATATATGATACAAGATATAAATGAGCTTTACTTTGGAATATATTCAGTATAATGAAAGCTAAGCTAATATTTATTTAGCTTTTAATATTAATTAATGTTTAGTTTCCCCAAGCCTTTTTTTTTTTTTTTGGTTTTCTAATTGTTACCAGCAACACATTAAATGCTTTTCGATGAAGCCTAATCCTTCTGTCTTTGAGGAAGGCATATGCAAGTCAAGCTACTCCTGCCTGCAGCCTAGCAGCTGTGTATGCATCAGTGCCACTCAAAGACAGATATTGTACTGTGTGACTTATGTTGCTCTCTTAAAGTTAGGTATATTTTTCTTCATTATTAAAACAAAAAAATTTTTTGATACTTTTTAAATTCAAGTTTACCTAAAAGATGGGTCCAGGCTGATTTGATTGTTGGTTTTGTGCACACAGATATTGTACAAAGAGAACTTGAGCAAGGGGACTCCCATACCTGTCACTCCTGAGATGGAGCGAGTCAAACGCAATCAAGAAAATTTTAGCTCGGTATTTGGGAGAAAGTTCCTTTAACTCCATATTAAAAAAATAATTTCTATAAAACAAATTTCTCACTACTTGTCCCTTTAACAACAATCTATTTAACAAACTCTCTTTTAAAATCTTACCAACTGAATCCTTCTGTTTTACAGATTTTTTTTTTTTTACTCACCATTTGATTCTAATACTGTACACTGTTATTGCTGGGACTTTTGAAGTTGATTTCCAAAAAGAGCACAAACACTCAAGCTCTTATTTACTGGCAACTCTTTGTATCTGACATTTCTGAGTTAGCACTGAAAAAAAAATTACTGAACTAGAGGCTCTTTGGAAACAGGGGTCACTTTAACATAGATTCTAACTAGACAGTAGCACCAAACTGCTTAATATTGGGACCAAAAGCACTTCTTTAGTTACTTGTTCCAAACAAATCTTTTCATGAATAGAAATACAGACCTCCTGATTTTAAAAAAATATGCAAGTCAGATCATACATGTATTTTTTATTTTCTCTTTTACTGTTGTTTCTGAAAAACGCTATAATGAAGTGTGATACTTATATATAATGAGCTTAGGTTCACTTATGCCTGAGATGGAGAATCAAATGTCAATAGGAAAATTTACCTAGATTTACTTTTGGAGCTAGGGAGTTAGTCCAACATGTTTTTTTTTTTTTAATAATATTATGTGTTGTTATTTCAAGTTACTTTGGCATTCTTTTTTAAAATATATATATTTATTTTTTTTTAGTTGTAAGTGAACAGAATAACTTTTTAAAATTTTTATGTGGTGAAGAGGATCAAACCCAGTGCCTCACGCGTGCCAGGCGAGAGCACTATCACTGAGCACCAGCCCCAGTCCAACACGTTTTTAATTGTCAGTGTAAATATTTTCTAAGCCAAATGTGGTGGTGGATACTTATAACCCTGCTCCTTGGGAGACTGAGGCAGGAGGAACATAAGTTCAAGTCCGGCCTTGTCTACTTAGTGAGACTCTATCTCACAAAGGACTGAGGATGTAGCTCATTGATACAGTGCCCCTGGTTCAATCTCTAGTAAAACAAAAATAAATAAATAAATAAATGTTTTCTAAAAGTTTTTTTTTCCCCACATAATTCCATTAGTAACTTTCTTTGGTCCTACTGTCATTTTTGTCTTGTTATTAATTACTATTCTTTAACAACTTTACAATTTGTTAGATTTTCAATATAAGTTAATGTCCTTTGTAATGTTGTATTTAATTGTTTTCCCTCCCTGTGGGTTCATCATTATTCCTTTCTTTGAAAGTCTTGTAACAGTTTTCAAAATTATGTTTTAATTATTTATTTCCTTCTATATTAGAGTAAGTATATCATTATTTGTATCTATTTGAAACTAATGTTCCTGGACAATTTTTGAAGTAACCATTTGTATAATTTTTACACAGGTTACATAAGGCAAAATTGTCTAGTGGTGCCTTTTACTTTGGGAAATACTGTATAATAAAACATTGACATTTACACTTGATCATCTCTACATCATAAAGAAAGACCAGTTTTGCTATATTGCACAAAATTGGTCTGGAGTTTTAAATATCTGTTATCATATAAGACAAACATTCTATGTAGGAAGGTACTTACCAATCTCGCTTAAAAACTATTCTATTGCACACTGAGCATTTTAGTGCTCTTATAAAATTATTTGTATTTTTTTTCCTGAATTTGTAACATAGGAAATTAGCATTTCCATGTGGGACAGGATAAAAAGATGAGTTATCAAATGTACTTGGCACTTCAGCATTTCTCACTCAGATCTGTGCTTGCATAGAGCAGTGGACTTGGTGAATTTATCCTTTCAGTTTGATATCTGTAGTCTCAAAGTAGGTTCCCCACAAAATGGATGAAGGGGCTGTTTTGACTGCTCAGTGTTCTTTTCTGGATGCTTTCTTGTGTCATACAGGTGTTATATAAAGAGAACCTCGGAAAAGGGATTCCGATTCCCATCACTCCAGAGATGGAGAGAGTCAAACACAATCAAGAAAACTTTAGTTCGGTATTTAAAATGAAAAAAAAAAAATCCCTTTAACTATTTTTAAGATGCTTTAAAAAGATTAATGGCTAGATTTTTAAAATCTAATCAACTTATTTCAATAAAAACTTTGACCTGTTTTGTTCCCAACTTAATGCTGCCATTTCCTATAATCAGTCTCCCTACTTTAGTTAAACATTAATATAATAATGTTGACTTAATTTTTTAAAAACTGCTGAGTATTATATTCCAGCTTTCAAAACTATAACATTCTTAGTATCTAAGCATCCACTTTTATCTTGCTTTGGCAAATCTGATCTGAACCTAAAGCTTAAAATTTATTCTATAAAGATTTGACATTTGGCCTCATTTCCTATTCTAACCTCTGTCTCTACTGGTATTTGTACAGATATTTTGAAATTTCTTTTTTACCAACTTATCATTGCTCCCTACTTGCCTTAAAAATAATTCTTCCCAAAATGCTCATCCAAACTAAAAATTAAAACTTTGACTTCTTCTGGAAGTCAACAAAAGATTTGTGTGTATGTAGCTTCAACCAAACAGTATTTATAAAACCCAGATATCCTTATGTGATTCATTAATAGCATTTCCAAATCAAAAATAACTTCCTTGGTTCTGTTTCTGTCTCCTGTTTTTATCCCCCCAGCCCCATAACAAGTTGAGGAAGACTAATTTCTCCTTTCATGGTATTCTTTATTGCTCAGTGCTGCAGCAATTAGTTCAAACAATAAAATAACAAAACTTTCTTTTTGTATTTCTTAGTTGTGCTGCTCTTTTCCTGCATTCCTTTGCCTTAAGGATGTCTTTGGTCTCATACAGGGTGAACCTAAAAGCTTCTGGTGTTTCCTTCCTCTAACTCATTCTCTTCTTCCCTCTCCACCCACTCCCAACTGCTCCAAGAGGGAGGAAGTGATTGTCTTTCTTTGTTCTGGATGCTTTCTTATCATACAGGTCCTATACAAAGAAAACCTGGGGACAGGAATTCCAATCCCCATCACTCCTGAGATGCAGAGAGTCAGACACAATCAAGAAAACCTTAGCTCGGTATTCTAAAAAGGGGGGAAAAAAAAAAGATGCAATTTAACCTCAGAACTAAACAGATCTTTAATATTTATTCTTTTTTTTGAAGCCTTCTCCCCTTCCTTTGCTCCTAATATATCTTACTTTGCATAAAGACATACTTTCTCATTTCTATAAATTTTTATTTTTACTTAATCTGATATTTAAACATGTTTTTGAAAAAGAAATAACAAATGTTTTAGTTTGTGTGGATAACAAAACCAAGTTCTAACCATCTCAAATCCCTATGATTGTTTAGGAGACATTATACTTGTAGAAAAGAAAAATTAATATGGATAACTCCAACAGCCTTTCAAGCTTCTGGTGTTTCCTTCCTCTAACTCATTCTCTTCTTCCCTCTCCATCCACTCCCAACTGCTCCAAGAGGGAGGAAGTGATTGTCTTTCTTTGTTCTGGATGCTTTCTTATCATACAGGTCCTATACAAAGAAAACCTGGGGACAGGAATTCCAATCCCCATCACTCCTGAGATGCAGAGAGTCAAACACAATCAAGAAAACCTTAGCTCGGTATTCTAAAAAGGGGGGAAAAAAGATGCAATTTAACCTCAGAACTAAACAGATCTTTAATATTTATTCTTTTTTTTTTTGAAGCCTTCTTCCCTTCCTTTGCTTCTAATGTATCTTACTTTGCATAAAGACATACTTTTTCATTTCTATAAATTTTTATTTTTACTTAATCTGATATTTAAACATGTTTTTGAAAAAGAAATAACAAATGTTTTAGTTTGTGTGGATAACAAAACCAAGTTCTAACCATCTCAAATCCCTCTGATTATTTAGGAGACACTATATTTGTAGAAAAGAAAAAATTATATGGATAACTCCAACAGCCTTTCCCCGGCAGCTGAGGATGAAAATTCCTCAACCCAGTAATGGCTTCCACTAAAATAATATATAGCATATTATCAGCATATAACTCCTGGCTCCTTGAACTATTGTGCCATTTTATAACATGAAAGTTGTCCTCACCTTTAAAACATCACAGCAAATGAAACGTTTCTCACAGATTTTTTGTTGTTGTTGTTGATATTTTCTCATTGCACAGGTGCTATACAAAGAAAACATGGGCAAGGGAACTCCTTTACCTGTCACTCCAGAGATGGAGAGAGTCAAACACAATCAAGAAAATATTAGCTCGGTACTCTGCAAAAAAACAAAGAAAAAAAAAAGCCTTCTTTAATGATTTAAAAAACAACTACTTTAATGATTTAAAATAATACATATTAATCCCACTTTTTAAAGACAACTTATATTTTGTGAATTTCTTGACTACATTTATCCTTCTTTCCTATGTGGTATTCCCAGTCTTAACCCTATAACAACAAAATTGCTTTAATCCATAATTTCAAGTTCTGATATCAAGAAGTCATATATTTTCCTACAAAAGAATCTTTTGCTTATCTCTCCCAGACTTAACTCTTATACCCAAGGTCTCTTTGTTTTACACATGAAATTTGGAGTGGGCTGTGTAGTAGGTATAATGGGGCTCTTTTTGAATACTGGAATCATGATTTCATTCTGTTTTTGAGTTGATGACTTTAGGTTCTAATTTGCCCTGTCAGATTTGGGGTTTTATTTTGCATTGCTAGGGACCAAACCCACAGCCTAGAGAATGCTACACTTGTCCTTAAATACTGAGCTACATTCCCAGCCCTGACAGATTTGGACAAAGAGACCTTGGGGAAAATAACTTCTAATCTTTTCCTTCAAGGATAATGATACAAATTATAATCCAGTAACAGTTTTGGCAATTGTCAATTCACTTGAGTCACCAGAAATAATATTTGTTTTACTCATTTTAATTGTTGTTCTTTGTATTTATCATGGTCTTTTAGTGCTAACTTTAGTAAATCACTATGCTCTGTGATCTTACATGTGTCTATAAATTTTCTGAGGGAGTTGGGTTTGTGTGTGGACTTTAGCTTTCAGTAAGTAGTGAACAACCTTATGTTGCTCAGCATTTATACTGTTTACAGTTTTCTTGAGACTTTAAACCCAGTATTTCCCAGTAGTTCTGAAACATTAGCATGCATTAGAATCATGCAGAGGGTTTATTAACCCAGATCTCTGGATCCTGCCCCAACAATTTCTCCTCTGTAGGTCTAGCGTGGAGCTAGAGAATCTGTAATTCTAATAATTTCTTAGGTGGTATTGACCTGACTATCCAGGGACTCCTCTCTCAATACCACTACTGGAATAGAATTCTTCCAACCCTCCTGGGTTCTCTAGAATGACACTAGGGTGAGACATTGAGGTTAAGAATTTATAATACATTGTATTGCTTCCTATTGATTTACAACATTAACTGCCTAAAACACTGCTACTTTTGATCAGTGTGAAATACTAAGAAAATGCAGGAGGAAAAGACAAAAGATAGAGATGAAAAAGGAACAGGAGAAATCCTTTCTGCCTTGTCTGAGAATCTACAATTTTACTCATATGTTTATGAGAGTTAAGTGCTGGAAAAAGGTCCAGTAACCAACTGCTGGAGCAGCTTCAACCTCAGTATGATTCAAACCCAAGTCTGTAATTCCCCCTTAGAAGATCTGTCAGGAGCTGGACATTCTTGTACTAGTAGTAAAATGATGATGGTCCTGCCTCCTTCCTGTGTACACTGCAGTTCTCTCTTGTAATATGCAAATATTTCAGGGCAGGATTCTACCCTGGAAACATGTATCTTCCTGTAACCACACTCATCTTCCTTTGGAAACATAATGATTGCCATCTAACCTTATTGACTAAATGATTTAGTGTCCTGGGCCTCATGTTATCTATTCCATTTCTTATTTTGGTAACTGTAATTCTTTTCTTTTTCCTTTTTGGATCTGTTGGACTCACGTAGGTTTTGTACAAAGAAAATGTGGGGAAAGCCACCCCAACCCCTGTCACTCCAGAGATGCAGAGAGTCAAACGCAATCAAGAAAACATTAGCTCGGTATTGTCTTGAGAAATGAAAATGCTTTTGATTTTACAACATAACCTCTGCAGTTTGGCCTGCTCCTAACCTCATCCAAGGTTAAAAATAAACAAAATGAGAATTACATTTGAATACCCTCTAAATATTATCCCACATTTAGAGTTGCTATTAACTTTCTTAAGCTTTCTACTTGAGAACTGTTCTGATAGTAATAGAATATATAGATTATACTTAACATTTTCCTTCCCCCCAATTGTATTATATTTCATAGTAAATGTTGCCTCTCAGTGACTTTTGGGTACAACTTTGTATCTCACAGGTTTTATACAAAGAGAGCATGGGGAAAGCAACCCCCACACCCTTTACTCCTGAGATGGAAAGAGTCAAACGCAATCAAGAAAACTTTAGCTCGGTATTTCAGAGAGGAAATATAAATCATTAAAACTTTTAACAAGCCTGGCCATCATGGTTATACCACTAATTTATTCACAGTGTTTCCAAAATTCTGTATACATATTAAATTCTTTCTTGTCAACTTAAAAACAACAAAATCAACCCCACTAGCTCACACTGATTCTTTTGCTTTCTCCCATAACATTTTAATGGCTTTTTCTTCTTGAGGTGTTTATCTTATAGAGTGTGATATAATTGAGCCATAACAAAAGCTAAATGATGTTTCAGAACTGTTTTTCTGTTTTCTGATGTCTGGATGCTCTCTTGGCTCCCTTAGGTATTGTACAAAGAGAATATGAGAAAAGCAACACCGACACCTGTTACTCCAGAGATGGAGAGAGCTAAGCGCAACCAAGAAAACATTAGCTCGGTATTTTCTAGGATTAAAAAGAAGTAGTGCAACAACTTGGAAAATAACATTTTAACATCATGAAAACGTGTTTTTCTCATTCAACTGAAAAATACACTAAAATTTAAAAGGAGAAATGCAACATGTTGAAAATAACGTTTTAACACCATAAAAATGTGCACTTTCATCAACTGAAAACTAAAATTAACACAACCGTGCTTTTCAATTCCAAATGATCATACTAAAAATAATTGTCAGTGTTTTTCCTCTTCTTTACTCTGAGGTAGTTTTTCATAACCAACTATAACAAATTGACTCCCTAACATCCTCAATCTTAGGTTCTACATTGTGTTTAAGGTACCTTATTAAATAGTGAATACTCAGAAATAGATGCCTTCGTTGGCTTTGATATTTGGGGATTTTAGTGTCTGGAGGACTCTGATTTCTTTATTAGCACCTTGGTTTATGCAATCTGGATATTACCTGAGATAAATGATTACTGTTCTAAAGGATAGTTCTTGCGAATTCTCATATCAGATTTAGTGACAAATATCATCAAATATGCTGGTGCTAGTGCTATAAATATAAAAAGAAGTGCTAGAAAATCCAAGAGGCCACTTTCTTCCACTTTTTTCAAAATTATACTTTACCCCTTTCTCCTTTGAAAATGGATACTTCATTTTCAAAGTCAAAACAAGTTCTTTCTCTCCTGAAGTGAGCCCTACTCCTCTTTGTGCTAACTAGATCCACTGTTAGAAATGTGTCTCACTGGGTTCAATCAATTGACTCAAGTTTCCCTCATCAGCTTCTTTCATCTCCATCTGTTGGAAAGGCTTAAGGCTTCAGAATGAAGACAATACCATGAGTTATACTCATTCATGGTTTCTCCTTCCTAGGTTCTTTATTCTGATAGCTTCCGGAAACAAATACAAGGCAAAGCTGCCTATGTGTTGGATACCCCAGAGATGAGACGGGTAAGGGAAACTCAACGGCATATCTCAACGGTGAGTCAGGAATTCTTTAGGGTTGGTTGGACAACCTGTTGGAACATGCAAAAAGAAAAATGGTCATACCATCATATTTTCATAAAGCAAATTTACATTTCAGGTGAAATATCATGAAGACTTTGAGAAACACAAGGGTTGCTTCACGCCAGTGGTGACCGATCCTATCACTGAACGAGTAAAAAAGAACACACAAGACTTCAGTGACATTAACTACCGAGGTATTCAAAGAAAAGTTGTAGAAATGGAACAAAAGCGCAATGATCAGGATCAGGAGACTATTACAGGTAACAGAACAAAAGTGACATAAGCTACACTAAGGCAAAATACAAAGGACCTCAATCTTTTTCATTAATTATGAAAGAAAGCCCCTATTATCTCAGTTTGCAAAGATGAGGTCTTCTTGTACCTTATCTTTGTTCTCTTCTTAGGAGAGGAACCAGAGGTAAGCTGATTAAAAGTGATTCATTCTGCCTGTGGTTGCTTAAATTCATGCTTTGGTTTTCAAGTTATTGAAAGAATACAAGAACAACTGTTTTGATTGTTGGTTTTCCTTTCAGGTCTACGTGTCTGGCGTACTAATCCTGGTTCAGTTTTTGACTACGATCCTGCAGAGGACAACATTCAGTCCCGAAGCTTACATATGATTAATGGTATGTTAGCCCACAAGAGGCTTACAACATCAATGTCCCCATATAATGGGCTAGAGTCAATCACTTTTAGGTTCTTAGGTTCTTTCCATCCAGGGTTTCATTTTCTGAGGTGACCATTGACTAACAGGCCAAACTAGTTCAAGTTAGAAAAAGACTTTGTTTCACTGCCTGAGTTCATGTCTCCTTCAGTCCCTGTTATTAATTTTTCCTAAAGAAAATAATTATTTAATCTTTGTATTACAGGAATGATGACAACAGATATATAGGCAAAGGAAAGAGAATAGTTCTGATCTTAGGAGTTTTCTGAGCTTTTTTGTATCAAGGAAGATTATTCATTAGTGAAATACCAGCATATCTTTATGCTTTCTGTTAAACAGTAGAATAATATGTGGTCCTTCAAAGGACTTATACTCTGGTTTATGGATGAAAACAGACAAGTAAATCCTGGTTATACCCTGACACATACATTTTTAAAGATCTGCCCAGAGTTTCATTGGAACAGAGAGAGAACACCTACATCAGTTGGAAGTTAGGAAGAACTTTCTGGGGAAGATGAATTTAAACGTGATTACTACCTATTTGTTTTGATGAGCCAGGAAAATGGGCAAGATGGTGGGAAGCAGTAATAGTTAGGATAGTTTCTTGGATTGGAATCCTGGCTATTCCCAGGGTATGATGGTGAGCACCTCTAATCCAACTAGGAAGCTAAGACAGGAGTATCTAAAATTCAAGGACAGCCTGAATAACTTAATGAGACCTGTCTCAAAATAAATATAAAATAGGGACTGGGATTATGGTTCAGTGGCAGAGCACTTGCCTAGCATGTGTGAGGCCCTGGGTCCTCAGCACCACATATGAATAAATAAAGTTAAAAATCCATTGGTAACTAAAAAATATTTTTAAAAAAATAAAATTAAATAAAAAGGGCTGGGTAACGTTCAGTGGTAGAGTGACTCTGGGTTCAAACCCCAGTACAAGGACTGGTAGGAGAGGGAGACAGAAAATCATGGCTGTACCACTTCACAGTTATATGACCTGTGGCCATTTATTAGGCTCTCACTTATAAAATAATGACAACTACACATCAGACGAGCTGTGAGGGTTTAATCCACAGAAAACTACTTAAAACTATGCTTGGCAAAAAAAAATAATAATAATCACAACTGAGACTCAATTACTATTAGGCATTACAACCACAGAAAATTCACCTCTGCTCTCTCTCCCAATCACTTCTTTCCCAGTTCAAGCTCAGCGCCGGAGCCGGGAGCAGTCAAGGTCTGCCAGTGCAATGAGTATCAGCGGGGGTGAGGAAAAGTCTGAGCACTCAGAAGCTGCCGATCACCATCTTTCCACCTACAGTGATGGAGGCGCCTTCTTCTCTGCAGCATCAACAGGTAAGATGGGATGGTGCTGACTTTACTGGAAAGCGACTGATTGTTTTAACAAACAAAAACTTATTCTAATGACAAAAGATGAATTGTGGATCATTGTATGAACTTACATGTTTCATTTCCATCCGTTTTATTAGATCCTGCCTTCTTAGAAATCATTAAATGTATAGTGACATTCTCTTTTTAAAACTATTGTTTCCTTCTTTACAGCTTACAAACATGTGAAAACCACAGAGCTCCCACAACAACGATCATCTTCAGTTGCTACTCAACAGACAACATTGTCTTCTATACCATCTCATCCATCTACTGCTGGAGTAAGTAAATGAAGAACTTACTCAAATCACTCTTGGTTTTTGATATGTGAAAAAAAGTCATAGGTATTATATTCTTTTTAAAAGAAAGCTTCTATTTTATATAATGCTCTTTTACTTCACATCTCATGTTAATGGTCAATATCAGAAGACCTTTATTACTACCCAAACCCAAAATAATGAAAGGCATCACTCAATGATTTTTAAGAAATCATGCAAAGTATTAGCTTTGGCTCTTTGGTTTTGTGCACAATCTTAAACTGAACCTTTTACTTACTGCCTAGAATCATTCTTCAAGAATGTATATGCATATGTGCATACATGTATTCATGTCATAGCGTATATCTCCCCTACTAACATATAATGAAAATGTATGCTAAATCATGTTCACAGTTCACCTGACTGCTTTACAACTCTTATTTTAAAACCCTGGACCACCTCTTTTATAATGTCACAAAAACACACTACTTAGGACTGAATATGAAGACAACTATCTTCACTGAAGGACATAAAAAAAAAAAGACCTAAATATGTGTTGAGACCCATTATATTTCTGAAAGGGAATACTATAAGTTTATCATTTTTTTGTGAAATAAATCAGTAAGTTCCAGACAGTTCCAATCAACTTACCAACAAGATTTTTTAAAAACTTGTGCTCTAATCCTAAAATTTATTTGGAAGAGTAAAAATACAGTAATCAACCAAATATAGATTTGGGATAGTAAAAGATATATAAACAGTTGGAAGTCTAGAAACAGACTCTAAAAGAATTACAAATCAACAGGAAGGGGATGTATTCATTATTTAACTATATGATCTTCAGAAAACTGGTTATTTAGCAAGAAAATTTAAAATAAGAAGATCTTCATCTTGCTGGGCATGGTGGTGCACAACTGTAATCTCAGCAGCTGAAGAGGCTGAGACACAAGAATCACGAGTTGAAAGCAAGTCTCAGCATTGGAGAGGCACTTAGCAATTCGGTGAGACCCTGTCTCTAAATAAAATACAAAATAGAGCTGGAGAGTGGCTCAGTGGTTGAGTGCCCCTGAATTCACTCCCTAGTACCCCACACCTGCCAAAAAAAAAAAAAAGGATTAGATACTCATCTCAAATGATATTTGTTTGGAAGCTATGCCAAGTAAATGTAAAAAAAATGATCTAAATGTAAAAAAACAAAATTGTAAAAATACTCCAGAAAAATTAATTACTTTTATAACATTTGGGGTGAGGAAAATGTTCCTAAGCAAGATCCAAAACCTGGAAGTATAAAGGAAAAAAAAAAAACAATGGATTTCACCATAAAATTTTAAATGTTTCTATAGCAAAAAGAAACATGTTGAACTGGGAGAAAATACTTAAGAGTATAGATTACAAAAATATTAATGTTTAAAAAGTATAAAATTCGATGACAAATTATTTCCCTATCGCCCCAAAGAAGGACCTGAAAGGGTGTGAATAGACAATTTGACGTAAGAAATGAAAATGGCCACCAAAAAAAAAAAAAAAAATTTCACCATAACCAATAACCAGAACATGCAAATGAAGTGAAGTATCATACTTGACCATTAGAGCAAAAGCTCTTAAAAATAAATATGTACATCATTTGACCTAGGCTAATACTTACCTTTAAAAGCTGTTTCTTCCCAGCACATGAGGTAATAGGTTCAATTCCCAGCACAAATAACTTTCTTCGGAAATTATTTGCCCAAAGACAACTAGGATGCTCATTATAGTGTTTTAAAAAAATGGATATGGCTAAATAACTTGTGGTATTACTAAAATGTGAAATTCTCTGTGTCAATCAAAAAGAATGAGAGTTATAGAGAAAAGATTTCCAAGCTATATTAAATGAGGAGAGTACGAATATTATAGTGTTTTTCCACTTACATTGGGGAAAATGCAAGAAAAAAATTGGGGGGCTGCTCTTAGAAAGAAACTGGGTATTTTACTTATATTTCAAAAAAATTACTTTCTTTTTGTTTTTTATATTGTGTTGGATATCTTTTTGAAAATTTTACTACTGATATGCTACCAAATTTCCAAATTGAGAGATGACCTGTGTCAACCTAAGTAAGAATTAGATTTTCCAAAGCATAAAGACATTTTTTTGGGGGGTACTGGGGATTGAACTCAGGGATAATCGACCACTGAGCCACATCCCTAGCTCTATTTTAAAGATAAGGTCTCACTGAGTTGCTTAGTGCTTTGCAGTAGCTGAGACTGACTTTAAAATTGTGATTCTCCTGTCTCAGCCTCCCAAGCCACTGGGAAGACATTTATTTGGGAACAATAGAGCATTGCAATAATACATATGCTATAGTAAACTATGGGTATATTCAGAGAGGGTGAGGAAAGCAAGGTGAAGTTTTCAAAAGCAAATGAGGATTACAGAAAATATTTTTAAAACAATAATCCTTTGCTACAAGGATTAACAAGGGTAGAGACAGTCTGAAACTGAATAGACTGTTGCTGAGCAGATGACATTGGAGTATTTGCTGTATAAAATTGCCATGGCCTATGATCCAGGCTGTGGTTCTGGAGCATTCTTTTGTGATAATTACACAAAATTATCAGACAATCGCGCATTAAGATTCCTTCATAATCTTCTGGCTTTCTTTTTTTGGGTAAGGCTTGACAAAAACGACTGTATTTTAATTCTGACAACTTTCACATAAGCAATATTGCTATAGCATTTCAAGTTTTTTTCTGAAACATAGCCTAACTCCTCAAAAGGCAGACAAAGGCTGGGTGTAGTGGCACATATCTATAATCCTAGTCACTCAAAATGCTGAAGCAGAAGATTGCAAATTCCAGGTCAGCCTGTGCAATTTAGTAAGGCCCTACCTCAAAAATAAGAGTGGGGGTTGTGGCTGAGGATATAGCTCAGTTCTTGCCTAGCATGTGCAAGAGCCCTGGGTTCAATCCCCAGGAATGCACGCACACAAAAAAGCCAAATTTACATATAAAATAAGCATATTCTCTTTTCTCTGTGGGCATACAGTTTTATGGATATATAATGAACACAGAATGAAGTTCATAATTTGAAGTATATAATTCACTGACATTCATATTTAATTTACAAAGTTGTTCTACTATTAGCTTAATCTTAGAATATTTCAACATTACAAGGAAAAGCAACTTATTCCCATCAGCATTTACTCCCCATTCCCAGAGTCTCCCTTCCAATTCTAGTCATCTACTACTAAACTACTTTCTCTATTTGGGATATTTCATACAAAATCATGGGATATGTAGATTTAGTATATAGCTGCTTCTTAATGCTTTGAGGTCCATCATATTGCGTCATGTATCAGTACTTCATTCCACTGTATGGATATATCTCATTTTGATTATTCATTTATCAGTTGGTGGGCATTTGGGCTGTTGCCTCTTTGGGGCTATTAGGAATAATATTGCTATGAACATGGTTCTGCAAGTTACCACACAAAGTTTTCATTCCTCTTGGTTATATAGGAGTAGATTTGGTGGGTCACATGATAACTGCCAAACCATTTTCCAAAATGGCCACACCATTTTACATTCCCACCAGGAGTTAATGAGGGTTCAAAATTTCTATCCCATTTCTCTAAAACCTATTGTTTTGTTGATGATTATCACCATTCTGTGTGAAGCAGTATTTTGTAGTTTTAATATGCATTTCCCTGATGACACTGAACATCTTTTCATGTGCTTTTTAGCTATCTGTATATCTGATAGGAGAAATGTCTATTATATACATCATGTTGAGTTGTATGAGTTCTTTATACATTCCAGATGTTAATCCCTTATCAGATATGATTCACAACTATTTCTTTTATTTCCTGAGTCACTACTTTCTTGGTGATAGTTGCACATTTTTTAGAAATTCAAATTTGTAAAATAAGTCAGATTTTAAAATTAGATATTGGTTATTACAAATCCCATAGAATTTTCCATTTCTATCCCCATAAATAGAAAATCTTCCGTGCCATGTACGACTATATGGCTGCAGATGCAGATGAGGTGTCCTTCAAAGATGGAGATGCTATTGTAAATGTTCAAGCTATTGATGAAGGATGGATGTATGGCACTGTACAAAGAACTGGAAGAACCGGCATGCTCCCAGCCAACTACGTTGAAGCTATTTAGGCACTTCAAAAACTCACATCTGTAAGACCTACAACTCCTGCAGTGTTCCAGTTTAGACTCAACACTATTGCTTCTCAAGTTAATGTTTTTTTGCCAATGTCATTTATGGCAGTAACATCTCAATATAATTTATTTGTATATGAACTCCAATAATTCTCCATTAAACCAAATATTCATGTTAATCTGTCCAGTTTTTAAACTAGACTTACATTTTCATTATTTTCTGGACCTGCACATAAAACTTCAGACAACATTAAGTCTGTTAAGTTCTTTATATTAAACAATGCCATTATCAAATTTCTTTTGGGATTTAAAATCAGTTGAATTTCAGAATAGACATTTTAAAAACTCCTGCTGTGTTATGTTATTACTGTGTCAACCCAGAGTCTTTCCCAATTATAAAAAAAGAGAACATTATTTCTTAAAAAGAGGCATTCTGGGGCTGGGGTAACTCAGTAGGAGAGCAATTGCCTAGCACATGCGAGGTGCTGGGTTTCATTCTCAGCGCCACATAAAAATAAATAAAAGTATTGTGTCCAACTACAAGTTTTTTTTTAAAAAAGGCACTCTGAACATGACAAATACACTAAAGGAAAAATGGCAGATATTCATATTTCCCTTCCTTGCTTTTAAATGCTAATGCTTGTGTTCCTAACCCATTTCTAAAATTATAAACCTGGTAGTGAATATAAACTGGTGATAAACTGGTAACTAATAAAATTGTTTTCTGCAACAAACTCTGCTGATGGAATAAACTTTATTTTTAATGGCTTCAATGTACTATTAAAATGCATAAGAGTAGTCATACTCAATACTGTACATAATGTGTTCAGCAAACTTCCTTGAAGAAATAGATGTAGCTATAGGATTCCCAATGAAGAAACATTCACGTCTTACTTCCTGTCTGGTCCCAGAATTGGTAAAGGTGAATCCACTAGGGCTGGCTGTGAGAGAAGAGCAAAATTTGTTCCAGAAAGAACTAAGGAATCATCAGTATTTCTGTACATGGAAAAGGGAAAAATTATCCCTTGTTTGAAACATAGGTTGCTAATTTTTTTTCTAGGTCTGAGAAAGAACAAGGTGCACTTAAATGAGGTCCAAGTCTTGGAGGACATCAGGGACTTTTCAGGTCCTTTCTTGTACAATCTAGCTATTCAAGTTAGCAAGTGATCATTTTCCCCTTCCCAATAAAGCTCTTTTTCTTAAAGAAAAATCTGTGAGAGCCAATCCTAACCTTAGGAGATCCCATCTGTATCTACTGGGTCAACAGCATAGGACAAAGGGTGGAAAGATGAACAAACAATGAATGGCCTAATGCTTTGATGAATGAAAGTTGGTGTCCTCACAGAATTTATAACCCTAACAAAACAGACCTATTAGCTTTCCACTACTGTAACAAAATTCCTGAGGTAATCAACCTTAAAAAAAAAAAAAGCAAAGGTTTATTTTAGCTCAGTTTTGGAGGTTTCAATCCATGGCTAGTTGGTCCTATCATCTTTCAGCCCATGGCAAGAGTATATCCAGTATATGGTAACAAGAATGACTGGGAGTGGAAGTCTGTTCATATCGTAGCTGGGAATAAAAGAAAGGAAGAGACCAGGGTACCACAATCCCAATTGAGGGAACACCCCCAAAGGACTATCCTTCCTAAAAAGCTAAAGATCTGTCCTTGTATCTAGGACCTTCTCCTACATGTTCCACCACCTCTTAAGAGCACCACAGGGATGAAACCTTGAAAACATGGGCCTTTGGAGGACCATTCCAAATCCAAATTGTAGCATCCTAATGATGAGAAAGGTAATCATTCTCACTCCAAAGTCTTCATCTTCACCTAAACTGAGTGAAAACGTTAAGGCAGGCAACAATTCCATCATGCACATACTTCCAAACTTTGCGAACACACTGTACCATCAGCACAATGGGTGGTTTTCATTTTCCTACTTGCTTTATGAAGCAAGTAACCAGATATTCAATGTGCAGTTACTAGTACAAAGATAACTACCACAGAGGCACTTTCCCTACAGGTGGAGACTGGATATTGTTATCTGCACAGAATGAACATGTGGCAAAATCAAGATATCACCTATAAAGATTTTCCAGGCTTCAAAGGGAACAAAGAGACATTGGTTTTAAAGAAGTTCTTAAGTGAATCAGTGTAACATCAAATATACCTGCAGTTATTTCTTATATCATGAATGAGATCCTTCTGAGAATGAGCCTGATAGTCAATTTAGGCATAAATTGTACATTGTTCTTCATGATGGCAATTTATGCATATTACTTTAAGACAACCAATGATTTTGAGTACCTTAAGTACCTTTTTCTTTTGCTCTTTTTGGTGCTGGGGATCTCTTCACACCTTGATGCCAATGATTTATAATCAATCTGCAGTTACAGTGTATATAAATGATTTCAATATACTTAAGTTCTACTTTTCTATTTGATTCAAAGTAACAATAGATGTAAAGCCTTCCTATAAGTTTACTAAGCCTGAAATAAAACTCGGGAACTAGAAGAGATGTAAAGAGAATACTGGGTAGTCTTGGTTAGAGTATCATTATAAGATTTTCTAGTTTTCAAAAATTTTGGGTTGCAATGAAAAGAAATTTCAATGTGTTATTTTAATTTTCAGTTAATAAATGTGTACACTGTACGTAGAGGAATTTATTAAAATTGACCTATTTTATAAATATTCTAATTAAAAAAACCAAGGAGTAAATTTGTACATATATGCACATAAGAAAGCTACATGAAGATGAAGGCAGAGACTGAAGCAATACTAAATACCAGAAATG
Source organism: Ictidomys tridecemlineatus (assembly GCF_052094955.1). NCBI lineage: Eukaryota > Metazoa > Chordata > Mammalia > Rodentia > Sciuridae > Ictidomys > Ictidomys tridecemlineatus. The sequence goes on along the minus strand of NC_135483.1, from coordinate 122,607,524 downwards.
CCCCCCCAAACCGCCAGAAAACCACCCAAAACCCAGGAACTGGCACAAAGTCTTTCTCACAATCCTTATCAACAGGGTACTTTTGTCTCTTTTGTTTCTCAGACTTCAAACACCTAGTCACTTGGATTGTAGTATACTTTACAACAGCCTTAGTAAACTAAAAGCAGGTTCTTTCAGTATTAGTTGGTCACATTTTATTTAAAGCTATGGATTCAGAAGTCTATGGAACCCATAAAATTATGAATAAATCAGAAAACCTCTTTAAAATCCTCTAAATAACAAGTCCTAAAAGGACGAAAATAAATGGTTCATGCATGCCTCTTACTCATTTTGGCTCAGCCAGCAAGCCCCCATCCACCCAGCAAACAAAAGGGAACACGAGAATTTAGTTGTTACAGGTTTATTTTATGAGAAAGTGCATTTCTTAAAATGTTTCAATAACCAGTTTCATTTGGCAAATAACATCAATTAACTCTCAATGATTCACGAAAGGTTTTATTGTGGATCAAATAAATTCTCCCTCCCTCAATACAGTCATATCAAGCAGAAACACTTACTTTGTAAGTTTAGATCTAGCTGCTTTGAACATTTTATGAGCATTACATAATCAAATCTGGCTGCACTCTTTATTTTTCATCTATTAGTGCAATTAATGAAGGAATTAACAAGTACTCCTATTAAATCTGAAATGCTTATGTAAACACTCAAGAGTTTACTGACAGTGACAAAAATAGCGTTAATAAAGGACTGAATTCGTTCATATCAATCTAAATGCATAAAAGGGATATCCGAGGAGGTAGTATTAAAATAGACTGAAATAAATCAATTCACCAACACAGAAAGCAAAGTCCTGTGCCATAATTTATTTCACAGGTGTGGTTTAATGTATCAGTGCCAGGTTCTGTTTCCCTCAGACACCAAAATCCCTGAATACTATGGCAAACATCTCACTATACTTTTAACGTCTGAGGAAAACATGGGCTAGGGATTTGGTTCAGTGGTAGAGCACCTGCCTAGCATGGGTAAGGCCTGGGGTTCAATTCCCCACACTGCAAAAAGAAAAAAAAAGTGGGTAATTCTTTAAAAAGCACTGGTACCTCTTTGTAAATGTGATTTTGAGTAACTCAAAGACAAAATTGTATCAGGGGAATCCACTTTGTAAATGAAACCTAATGTGTGAAACAGAGGAGTCCAGACCCCAAAATGTAAGCGAGGATACAAATAACCAAACTGATCACATACCACATACAAACAAAATTATCCTCCATAACAGAGAATGACAAAGGGCCAGTGATTTTAGGAGACATAGATCTGACAGACTACTCAATTCTACCATTTTATAGGAAGACAGTACATTAGTAAGCATGACTGTGTTTCAATAAACTTTATAACACTAAAATTACATTTTCAAAATATTCTTTCAACGACTTCCAATCAAACAAAAAAATTGTAACAACCAGTTGTAGCTCAATGGCAGTCCAAAACATAGGTGGCAGCTTGTAGTCTGCTAATTCCTGCTCTATAAAAACTTAGTATAAAGACTGCCATCCTTCAGTTTCTGTATTTGTAACCAATTCTCTTAATTCCATTTTCTCTTAGAAAAATATTCTATAAAAATAAGATGCCTCAGAAACTTTTACTCAATTATGTATAAAAAGTTACTACACTACATTCTATTTTCAGCTCACGATACTCTTCTTCAAATTCACGTGTGTGACACTGGGGAATCACAACCAGGGCCTCATGTGTGCTAGGCAAGCGCTTCCTGCTATAGGAAGAGAATAAGTTTACACAGGCCTTTTTCTTCTTTTTGGTATAAACAATTAAAAATACTGCCTTCAAAGGGCTGGGGTTGTGGCTCAAGTGGTAGAGTGCTCACCTAGCACACATGGGGTACTGGGTTTGATCCTCAGCATCACATTAAAAAAAAAAAAAGACATTGTGTCCAACTAAAACGAAAACAAAAAATATATTAAAAAAATATTGCCTTCAAAAAATCTGCACGCACACACATACACACACAAGAAATTTACAGTCTCAGTGAAGTGAAGGGGTTGTCTTTTATCCTTATAGTATTTGTTTTCCCCAGGGGTTTAACAGCTTAGCCCATCATGTCTGGACTTTTAGTGCTATTTGAAGAGAACAAAGCTTACTGTATAAAGGAGAAAATGGTTAAGATCCTATTATATAATTCAACATATGTTCCAAACATTGAATGACTGAATGAAATTTTATAATTCTGCAAGACTAATATCTACACACCCTCAAACCTGAAGAACTCAGATTTTAATGAATACATCCAAAAGGCAAAATGTAAAGTCAGGCACATTAACAGACCTACCATTAACTCAGCCATCAACCCCCCGAAAAAAAGCAATCAATAAATCTTGATAAACCAATTAAAGATACCCATTACTTAACTTTTGTCTGCATTTTCTGAAGCACACTGAATGAAGTAAGTTCTTACACACAGGTAATTTAAATCTGTAAAAAAAATCTGTTACCTAAACAGAATTCTAAGAAAGTCACTTTTAGAGGATCAAACTGTCAACTCTTATCTTTCAAACTTCACATTATAATGAAATAGGAATTCCCAACCACAAAATCTCCCAGCAAATTAAGTCACCAGAGATACTCAGAAAAATGACAAGGTCTGGCTGTCAAATATGACTTCGTCATAGAATTACTAACTTAATTACTAAATGAGTCTTAGGCATAGTGTCTGTCTTCAAGGCTTATTAATAATGAAGAGTCATAATACACACAGCAAGGCTTAGGGAGTGAATGTATTTCTAGTATTTGAAAATCTACATTAATATTAACACTCCCAAAATGAGAACATAAGCCACTTGAGAAAGCACTGTGTCTAATCTTATACCTAAGAAGATTCTATAAAGTTAAATCTTTAAGTCTTTTGTGAATTTATTTTTAAAAATAATTCATATTTTTAAAAAGACTCCCGAAGAGGAAAAATTCTACCCTTAACTTTCTTTAAAAAAAAAAAAAAAAAAAATCACAATTTAATTTGTAGTCTGCATCCTCAATTTATAGACTTGGAAAAGTTATGAAGGTCTAGCTTTTATGTTTTGTGGCAATACTCCTAAGGACTTAAATCTGCTTGGGTTAGCAAAATCTTCTGGACAGTCTAAAACCTCTTAGACTTATATGACCAACTAGTGTTAGCACCTGACTTCCCATATTTGTTTTGTCTTTTAATTGAGCACATACACACACACCCATCTACTATTAGAACAGTCCATTGATATTAATACCTATATGAATCCCCTAGAAGTCTGATAGAAATGCAGACTCTCAGGCCCCATCTCAAGACCTTCAGAATTTGAATCCACATTTTTACACACACCTCCTAGATTGAGAAGCACTGTTTAAAATCAAAACTTCAGTCTAATGTTTGTATACAGAGAGAATAAGAGTTTTCAAATGGACATGGGCTGTGGTAACAAGCAAATAAACCACAACCCAGAACTGCATGCCACCATACAAGTCTAACCCTAATAATGCCAATAACTGCTATTTTACAACCTCCTAGCTTAGCTAACAAACTACCTCTGCAAATCAGTTATGAAGAGTAAGATGAAGTCAATGTTGCAAGGAATGGCTTTAGGAGAAAATTTTAACTCTGTAAGAAAGCATTAAAAACAGCACTTTTTAAAAATTATTCTTATTCCTTTACCTAAAGAAATAACAACAAAAAACACGGCCTCACTTACATATTCAGATTTGTACTATTTTACCCAGTTCTGATTTTCCCACTTATTCACGTTTTTACAATGCTTAAACATGTAACAGAATCTGACCACCTTCAAACTGTACAGGAAGAATGAACAATGGGCAATGTTAGAATTATTAAACTTTTGAAGTTAAAATTTCAATCATATTTTTGACTGTATTACTGATGAAGCATTAACTTTGATTTAACCTACATTGTTTAGAATTAATAATAGAGCTTCACATTCTTTAGCATTTTGTTTTTACTGGGCTAGGATTGAACCCAGGGCCTCAGGCACACTAGGGAAGTCCTTTACCACTGAGCTACAGTCCCACCTTAACAACGGTTTTCAAACCTATTGAAACAGCAAAGAACTTTTAGCAATGGACTCAAAATGAATGGATTCCATAGTACCACTTGAATTTTCACCAAACAGATTTAACATTTATGAAAAAAATTATACTATAATTCTAATTGCCACTAAATTAATCCTTAAAACCATAAAAAATTAAGAAACCACATTTGAGTGTTATCAATATCTGCCATTGTTTTATTTAAACATTAGAAAAGAGATGAAAAACAAACTTCATTTTAATAATGGAACAAAACATCAGAGCTGATCAAAAATTTTTTTCTTTTTCTTTCTTTCTTTTGGGCAATTTCAGGAATCATTCGGGGAAAATCAGCAGAAAGTTTTCAGGCAAGAATACTGAAAGGTGATTAAAATGTATGCTTATAACCATACCAAGAAAAAAGATACATAACAAGCTGGCCTTTTCCCTCAAAATAGTATTTTTAAACATATCACTGAACCATAATTTGTTTTAACTAATACCTGTGCTTCTATCAAATCCAATAATTTAATAAATGGTAATCATTTTGGTTATATTTTCTGCTTTACTATTCAGCTTCCTAAGGACTTCATTCCACCAACAAATTAATTTAGTTCATTCAAATGTTAAGATATGCAGTCATAAAATGAGCTAATTTTGACTCATGTCTATGTCTACTGTTAACACTTACCCCAAACATACACACACACCTTTTTATTCACCACTTTTCACTAAAAACTCATGTATTTTTTTCCCTTAGTTTTCTCTAAGCTACAAACCTTAGTTCAAAAATCAAAAGAATTTCTTTGTAAAACCATCGCTGGTGTATATATCATATTTAGATCCAAAAATATCTATATTTATGATTATAGAAAAAAAAACTTTCATAGAAGTTGGATGAAGTTCCCTGTTGAAAAAAGGAGACCTTACGTAAATTAGATGCAAGAATTAAACTTTCTATGACTTACTGCAGAAACATGCCTTTTCAAGTAGGGATTAGGTTCTGAATCAAGTGTGAAACTCACTGATATATTGAGAGTAAGTGAGGTACATGCTCAATTAAAAGACAAAACAAATATGGGAAGTCAGGTGCTAACACTAGTTGGTAAAAATTTACAAATAATTATACACACCCCCTTTATAAAAAATAGGCAAAAGATACACGTATAAAAACAGTTTCAAATTTCTTCCAAGTTTAATTTTAGTTAAAGATGAATAAAGCAGATAATCTCTAGACTTCTTATAGTCCAACTTGCAATGAAAATATTCATTCTAACTCTCCATTAAGAAGAAATGTAATGAGGCACGCTTTCTAGTGGCTGGTATTCACTTCCAAACCAAAAGAAAAAAGAAAAAAAAAAAAAAAGCTAAGGGCATGAATTTCAAAGCTATCGTGTAACATTTTCTCATTTAGAATACTTTAGAAAATATATATATTTTTTTAAAAAAGTGGTACTGGGGATTGAACCCAGTACCTGTGCATGCTAGGCAAGCCCTCTACCACTGAGCTGCACCCCCAGCCATTCTTTATCGTATTATTTTGAGACAGGGTCTCACTAAGTTGGCCAGGCTGACCTTAAACTTGTAACCCTTCTGTCTAAGCCTCTGAAGTCATTGGGATTACAGGTGTGTGCCATTGGGCCTGGCTGAGCTCATGTTTTAACTATTAATTAAATATAAAACTAATTGTTGTTTTATATGCAGATACATAAGTCTACAAATATCTGCAGCAAGCACATGAAGCACTTCTTCTGTCCACACAGATATTTCAATATTAAATACATACAAAATGTTTCTAGTAAGGAAAACCAAGGTATTCACAAGAAGCTGCAGAAAAATTCATGCAATTAATGAAGGCTGAAATTTATAAATTAAAGTCATCTACAAATAATGTACAAACAGTCATGCATTTAGAAAGGAATACTATGTCTAATAAATTTTCACAGGAAGCTGCACAAATACTTGCTAATGCAAATGAAGGGAATCTGAGAAATTCTACAATAATATTTCTACCTCAAGAAATTAAAACTTTTGGTATTTTTCCCGAAATTGTCCAAAGGTGACATCTGTGGGGAAAAAGTCCCAGTTTTTTTACATCCCATTTGAGGCCTTTACAAAAAACAAATTTCCTGTACCTCAGGCACAATATATATATGAACAATTAAACAAACAAACAAACTAAAATGCCTTTATCAGTTTAGCAAAAATCAAATAAAAATTTTCAACATTGAAGTATTTTGCATTACATGTTTAACCAAAATATGCATGGAGTTCAAAAATATGAAATAAAATGAATGCTTGTTTCTGCTTTTGCTTTCAAATCTAAATAAGGTATTTAACATTTCTTGAAAAACTATAGCAGCCAAGAAACAATGGGGAAAAAAGATCTTACTTAATGATCTTACAAAACTGAACTTATTAAGTCACTGCCCTTCACAGGTTTGAAATATTATCAACCTTGAGGTCTCCCCTTTTAAACTGATTGATAAAACAAGTCTGAAATATACCAATCAAGTAATCTGGGGATGTTTTAAAAAATTCAATTTCTCTTAAAACACTAAATGGAATTTTCATGGGCTGTTGATCTCCATCGTGACTGTAGATTTTTTATTATAGAGTTTGCCATAGTACCAAGTTTCTCATGCATTTCAAATAGCTGGCTTCCTGAATAACTGTGGAGATCTTCTGCATCCAGTTGAAGAGCAAGAGCACTAATCTGTGCAACAAGATTTTTAGATAATGGAGTTTCAAAGGGAACAGGATCAAGTAAATCTAAAAGAAACAGAAAAAAGAACACATTAAATGTATACCAGTTAAAAAATTAAATGTATGTGTGCATGTACATATTCCCTATCAAATATAATAAGTTTGTAGGATTCAATTTGAGAAAGTAGAATGAGGGGTCCCCCTTCTCAAAGGAATAAGACCGACACAAAAATCTACGACATATTATTCTGTGCTAGTAAAGAAAAGACTTCATTTTATTATCATAACTGTTAACAGAATATATATTCTATATTCTTACTGGAGATCTTAAGGACTAAATGTTGACAATTAAGAAAAAAATACCTGAAATCAAAGAAGTTTTTCATGTACTTGGCATCAAGGAAAAAAATAAAAAACAAAAAACTTGTTGAATAAGGCATAATTAAATTAAAACTAAAAGCATAACAAAATATTTATTCAAGAAAATCAGCTTGTCTTCTATATAAAATCGTCACACTATGCTAACATATACCTGAGGCAAGTCGTTCTTCATCAGTTGAGAGAGACTTATTTTCTATTCCATTTACTGCTTTTTCAGTAATATCAAAAATTGGAATCTCTTCTAATCCACGAGATTTTACCTTGATTATACAGAGCAGTAAAAAACAAAAATCAGAAGTTACTTTTCATAGCAATAATGGTACAAATATTGGGAAAAATACATTATATGGAACATTATGGTCCACAGTCAATCATACATTAACTTTTAAAAAAAAAATTCTACTTTCAAAAAGAGTTACCTTATAACTTAGCAATTCCAAATTTTTATATATATCTCCAACAGAAATGAAAACAAAGCCCATACAAAAATTTTATGAATGTACCCAGAAGCACTGTTCATAATAGTAAAAGGTGAAAACAACCCCAAATGTCCATCAACAGAGGAAAGGCTAAACAATGTGGTATATCTATACTATGGATCATTATCTTGCCTTGAAAAGGGAAGGAAATTTTGGCATATTCTATAGCAAAGAAACCTGGAAATGATATGGTAAGTGAAATAAGTTAGGAAATAAAGGTGGTAGCCTCACAAAAATGTCCAAAGTAAATAAGTGGTTATCTACAGACAAGGGATAAAAGTGACAACTAAGAAATTCAGGATTTTTTTCTTACAGGGTGGGTTTAAAACCACCAACAAAAATGTTCGAAAATTAGTTTATGAGGATAGAGGTGTAACTACGAACATAGTTAAAAAAAAAAAAAAGAGGGAAAAAATCACATAGTAGATTGCTATGGTAAGTGAATTTCAAAAATTCAATCTATTAGATTGAAAATTACAACTTTCTGGTTTTGTTTTTAAGTCACAAGTCAAAAGATATTTTAAACATCACAATTTTAAAAAAATCAAGGACTTAAGAGCAGAAGTCTTCATATTTTCACCTTTAGTATATCATTTATTTGCAGTGTCTAGTAACATTAACAGAAAGTTTAAGTTTCAACCAATTCTGTGAACCCTGAAATTATACACAAAATTTTCTGTATAAGTCTTTATTGGGGGAAAGAATCAGTTTTCATCAGAAATATGAAAATTGTCCTTGACTCTGTATGTATGTATATTGTGTGTATATATACACACGTATGTGTGTACACGTGTAAAATGCTGGAAGGAAAAACACAAATAAGTAAAAATGTGTTAGACATAAAAATCAAAAGTTTTATGACCTAGAAAGTTGTAAAGCTTTCCATAAATGTTTAGATTTCAGTATCTAGGCTTTAGAAAAGCAGCAATGAAATCCATCATCATCTGGTAAAAATCATAAAGGGATACGAGGACAGAATTCAAAGCAGAAAAGATAATTTTAAAAGAAATCTGAGGTGCATTAAATAAAAAACAGTATAGCCTGGCACAGTGGTGCACCCATGTAATCCCAGCAGCTTGGGAGGCTGAGGCAGGAGGATGACGAGTTCAAAGCCAGCCTCAGCATCTCAGTGAGGTCCTAAAGCAATTCAGTGAGGTCCTAAAGCAATTCAGCAAGACCTTGTCTTTAGAGGGGATAAAGGGACCATAAAACGGGATTTTAAGCAACAGGAGTTTAAATATAAACTTCTACAACTATGCTATTGGGTCACTGATTAATATATAGTTTTAAGTACCACCTGAGTTTTTACCTGCTGTTCATGATACACTCTAAGAGCCTTTTTTACATTAGAAACTTTGGGAGACCGGATAGGAAGAGTTTTTATTTCAGATGCTGTAAGAGAACTCAGATCGCCAATTGTTTTTATATTCTTGGCTCTGATAAGTTGTCCTAGGCCTCTTGCCCTGAAAAGATGAGAGAAAAAGGAGAATCAATTGTCTGTATATACTACTAGTAAGGGCTTATTCGGTTTAATTTCTCCATTTAAACTCAACCATAACTGACTTTAAGTTACTCCCTTTGTTTTAATGTGCCCTCTCTCCAACTTCTATAATCAGAAATGGACTCAGTATTTGTCCTTGGAGGAGTTTAGGAATACCTCATGTCCTATTGTCAAATGATAGGGCAAAAGAGAAATTATCAAAAGATCTTACCAACTATCTTAAAATACAGTAATCTAGAATTTTCTAATCAAAAATAATTTAAGTTTCCAAGACTAACAATCAGGAAAATTTTAATTAAAAACTCTTAGGTTAATTTTTTTTAAGAAAATACCCGCCAAAAATATAGGTTTTCTTTTTTTTTTTTTTTTTTTAAGTTTTTTAGTTTTTTTTTTTTTTTTTAAAGAGAGAGAGAGAATTTTTTAATATTTTATTTCTTAGTTTTCGGTGGACACAACATCTTTGTTTGTATATGGTGCTGAGGATCAAACCCGGGGTGCACGCATGCCAGGTGAGCGGCACTACCGCTTGAGCCATATCCTCAGCCCCTCTTTCTTTCTTTTTGATTTTTTTTTTTTTAGTTGTCAATCACCTTTATTTTTTTTATATGTGGTGCTGAGAATCAAACCCAGGGCCTCACACATGCTGTGCAAGCACTCTACCAATGAGCTATGACCCCAGCCCCCAAAATCAAGGTTTTCTATGTGAACCTCAAGCTTCACATAATGACTTATTATCAGGGCAATCTTAGTGGATTAATCTTTGTAAATCTTATTTTATAAAACAGAAATGATATTCATACACCAAGAGCAGTGGAACATACCTCTAACCTCAGCTACTGAGGAAGCTAAGGCAAGAGGATTGCCAAGTTTGAGGCCTTCTTGCGCAGCTTAGAAAGACCCTGTTTCACAATAAAACTTTAAAAGTGCTGGGGTAAGGGCTGGGGATGTGGCACAAGCAGTAGCGCGCTTGCCTGGCATGCGTGCAGCCTGGGTTGGATCCTCAGCATTACATACAAAGATGTTGTGTCTGCCGGAAAAAAAACTAAAAAATTAATATTAAAAAACTTCTCTCTCTCTTAAAAAAAAAAAAAAAGGTGCTGGGGTGTAGCTCGGTATTACAGCACCCCTGGGTTTGGCCCCAAGTACCACAAAATAGTATATATTCCTTAAGGAATTGGTAGTAACGGTAAATTAAGATAATGTATATAAAAAGTTTCTACACAATATCTTAACAAATTATTCACAAACATTAATTTTATTAGCATAAATGCTTTTATTATTGCCCTACAGACTATCATTCAATCTACATTTTTATTTATTCCTGAAATAAAATATATGAAAGGGATACATGCTAATAAATTCTAACTAGGAGAACCTTTACCATTCAAATATTCCTGTTACTAAAGTGGCATCTTGGAATATATATATATTTTTTAAAAAGCCTAAGTAACCACTTACCACATATTTGATGTTATCTGAGGCAAAATAATGTCAACTGGTGCTGCACAGTTCACCAAAGCTGGGTAAACACTTTCTGTTGGGCAAGGAATGGATTCTTTGGCCATTTCTGTTATCTTAAAATAAATTTCAAAAGCTATTAAATAGAGATCACTTGATTAAAAACAAAAATATAAAAAGTTACATGAAAACTAAAGCACTTCTTACTAAACACTTCTTTGAGCTCTTAAATTTAGAGCTACGTGATCCTGGGGACAGAAATCCTTTAGCTGAAGTGGTATTATGCTAGACAAAAGGAGAGAAAAAAAAGACTCACTTAGACCCTAGACAACTACAATTTTAATCTTAATCTTAGACTGTAATCACTGTTTTAAAATATCAGAAACAGAAAAGAAAATGAACTGCTAGTTAATCAATTACTTGCTGAATGATCATTGCCTCTTACTACCTTTTCAGGTCTACTTACCATGAAGCACACAAAGAACCAAACCAACAAAGTTCTATTTCATAAATAATCTTAAAACAAACTATACACATATAATTCTAAGCACATATAGATATGTGCATACTGTAACACCTGTTGCTTACCTTAGATTGTGCAGTAGGTGATGTTTTAACATTTTTCATTATGGGAGAACTACTTGAAGAATGGGACCTAACAATGGAACATCGCCTATCAATGTCATCTGCCAATCCTGCCTGGTATATTGGATCTGCAAATGAGACACGTCGAACCTGAAAACACAGGTCAGACTTTAATATTTAACAAAACTAAAGTCTTTAGTCTTTAAAGTCTTTAAAGATGACACCATAAATTCTCATCAAGAGGTTATCCAAAAGTAGCATGTAGGTTTGGAAGTCTACAGCATATAACTGTTCATCTTAGTGACTACTTTTACAGACAAATAGCAAAATGGATTCTAATTATCTATGTTCTAAAGCTGCATAGTTTTGGTTGTGAAACTAGGATAGTAATAGAAACAATGAATTTGGTGACAATGAAACTATACAATATGATTCTAATAACTTCATAAACAGACTGGAGGAAAAAAGGTAAAGAGGAAATAAAATACATAATGGACTTTTGGTGCATATTGTTAACCACTACTATAATTTCAATTAGGTAGCAATCTTAACCTTAGGCCAGCTTGAGGAAAACTCAGTCTCTTCTATATATAAATTATACATTATATAAATAATATATTAAACTTATTGATAAGTATACAATAGAGAACTCTGATAACCATTAAGATATTATTACATGTTTTCTATTCTTGATTTCCAAGAAAACAAGATGCAAGTTCTATAAATCTGTCACAGAAAATACAGCATGTTGTGTTAGAGGTTTGGATCAGTGCATAAGCACTTGCCTAGCCTGAATGAGGTCTGATTCAATTCCTAGAACTGCAAAAAGAAAAAAAATACACACACATATGTACATATATGCAAGCACTATCTTTGTTGCCTAAATAAGTATTAAATATAAACTTTATCAAAACCACAACTACATAAGCCATGACTGAGTATGATGGCACATGCCTATAATCCCAGCAACACAGAAAGCTGGGCAAAGAATTCAAGCTCAAGGTCAGCCTTGGCAACTTACAGAGACCCTATCTCCCTCCCTAATTATGTAAGGAGTGGGAAGGAAAAGAAAAGAAACTATTAAGTTGTATAGGCAATTTAAAGAACATTGACATGTTATTTCCAATGCATTTTATCTTCACAAAGTTTTCAAGAATGTCAATGGCCTATTAAACTTAAGATATTAAAAAGAAACAAAAACTAAGTAATAGCCTTAGCATCTAAAGAGGGGAAAAAAAATCTCAACAGCTGTTAAGTTTTCTTAAATGGATCAATCTCTCAATTCTCAGCAAAATTTTCAATATATTTTGGAAGGATGAAAACTACTCATAGAGATTAAGGAGGAAAGTTTTTAAAATGTGCTTGCTTGGGCTGGCTATGTGACTCACTGGTAAAGTGCTTGCCTGGCATGTATGAAGTCCTGGGTTCAAATCCCTAAGCAAGTGGGTGCGAGCACGCACATCACCCCTCCCCCCCCCCAAAAAAAAGTGCTTGCTGAAGGGGGGGAAAAAATCAAAGTATCTTTTTTGGTATACATTCACATATCTACAAGTACATCTGACAATAGCAGATTCAATTTCAAATTAAGTTGCAGAATGTCAACACCTTTTCAGAACATCTACTTAGTTACATAGAGGAAATTGGTCTATGTAGGCACACCTCACTTCCTCTTTCTTAAAATTCATTCATTCAATAAACTGTGAAAGAAAAGGGTATAATCTAGACACCCAGAATCCAATTTTTTTTCTGAACCAAACATGGTATGGCTTAGTGCAGGAGATGGCAATATAAATAAGAAAATAATGAGAGAGGATCTGTGGGTGTAGCTCTGTGATAGAGCACATGCTTATCATGTGTGAAACCCTGGACTCAATCCCTACCACTCCAGGAGTAGGGGTGGGGATTCATAAAATTGATAAAGGAAGTCCAAGGAACTTTCTAAATCATCATCTAAAGATCTATATAAAAACTTCAGTAAAAGAGACATTATGTCCCAGAAAACATTAAGTGCTAAACCTGTATTATCAATGTCACCCGAGTTCCTCATGTGTTATGGTACACAGCACAGAAAAGACCCTAAGAGGTCTTACCAATTTTGCTAAAGGTGAACAATGTACAGAGCTGCATAAAGATCTTTAGTGTTGTGAGATGAAGGAACATCCTGAAAGTTTTGATCTCCTTTATTTAGCACCTTTTGTTCTACCTGCTCTTTCCCTAGCATTCATGACAAATAAAGAAGTGGTCATATAATCCTAGTATCTGTCATTCACCATATGACACAGTATGGCCCAAAGTTTCAACCAAATATTAGACTCCTTTATATTCAACCTCATTCCCCCTACCTTATTAACAGGTGAGGAGATCTCATCTTCTTGGGGTCTTTTCAGTCCTCTCTTTAAAATGCTGGTAGATGGAGAAGCCAATGGGGACCAGACACATCGTGTTTGCATACCACTAGGACTGTCGTTTGCAGACAAAAGTAAAGGATCAAGCTCCCTTAATTTTTGAGGAGATGCATTGTTATCTTCTGTTACCAGTTCAGAGATAGCTGTTTCAGATGACGAAGACTGTAATGTTTCCTCCATTGTCTCTGAAGTATGATGAACTTCCTGTAAAGTATCATTTCCTACTACCACTTGATTGTCATCTAATTTCATTTCTTCAGATTTATTAAGTTCAATATTAGTTTCAGTTTTATTACATTCAATCTTTCCTTCTTCAGTGTTCATTTCAAGTGTGTCAGGAATAAAGTTGTCAGTTTCTACATTCAATCTTTCTGTTTGAGCTTCTTCTGGCTTAGAGGTTTTAGTAGTCCTGTCCCTGTCCTTTGTTTCCTCGACACTGTCAGTTTCAGAATTCACCTGCTCAGTCACTGTTTTTTCATAATTTTCAATTTCAGAATTGATTTCTTCAAGTGAGCCTAGATCAGATTCATTACTTCCTCCACCCAATTTCCCGTTTGCTTTTTGTTCAGAAATCTCCGTCTGAGGATTCACATTTATAGGTGTGGTATTATCAGAAAGACCAGTACCTGAGTTATATTCCTGTGCTGCAGCTGCTTCAGCATTCAATTCTTCAGCATTGACTTCTTCAACTTTATCTGCTTCAGGTATACCACTTTTAGTATTTCCCTCTGCTACCATTTCTTCAGAAATATCTATTTTGGCACTCTTTTTCTCAACCAAGTTAGCTTCAGATTTATCTTTTTCTAAGCTAGTTTCAGATTTATCACTTTTTATATCCAATTCCATAGCTTCTACTTCTTCCAGATTTGATCCCACTGTTGCTTTACATGCATTTCCTTCAACATTAACAATGTTAACTTCTTCTGGAGAAAACTCTTGTTTCCTTTTTTTAGTGTCCAAAGGAGAACATTTCTGTGAAATGTCCATGGAATCACATGCACATGGGCCCACAACTTTTAATATATTAGATGGCTCCTCATTTTCAAGACATGTTGCCACACCAGAATCCATATCACAAGTGCCCTCCTTAAAATTTACTATTTCAGGAACAGACTTTTCAATAGTATTTTCTTTCAATTCAGTTGCAGGTACAATTACTAAATCATTTATAGTATCATTCTCCTCCTTGAGACCCAAATCAAAATTCACACTGGGATGTTCATCTAAAATTTTTACTTCAGAATGCAGATTAGCATCACAAGTTTTTGATACAGTTCCAAGTGTCTGTACATCTGCTTTTGTTTCACTATTCTTTTCATCATCATTTTCTATGTTCCTTAACCCAATAAATGAATTTTCCTGGGGCTGTGATTTTTCCCTACAGCAGTCACAACCTTTAGATCGCCTGACCCTCCTACTTCTCTTGTGCTGGCATTCAACAATTTGAACACTTTTTTCAGAAAGCAGAGCAATGCTTGATGACCCCACCTTTGAACACTCTCCCACACTATCAGAATCTCCCTTATGTAACCTTTTATTGGCATTTCTAGTCCTTAGATTTGATTCTGGCACAGGTGGCCATGTAAAGGAATTTTCTGTGCATTTGCTAGTCTTACTTTTTCCTTCATGTGTATTTGGTACATCATCAGAAACTTGCAGCAAATCTGAAGATATTTTAGATTCCTGAGGTACTATCACAGTACTTTCACCTGTTTCACAAATCTGAGATTTCATATCTACTTCAGAAATTGCTTTAGACTCAGGTGTCTGATTTTCAACTTTTATACACTCTTGTACCATTTTTTCTTCTTGTTCTTCCATGTCAACACTATCATTACTTTTGTTTTTCCACTTTCCAGATCTCTTCTTCCTTGATCCTTCTTCTTTTGCCTCAGAACTATCAGATTCTGAGTTCTCAATGCTGAAAAGCAAACCCTGAGATGCTCTTCTTGTTTGATAACGCGTTCGTCCCCTTAAAGGTTTCTCAGAGGACTTATCAGCAATGTCCTGGGCACCATCTGCTTCAGAACTAATATTCTCAAGGTCTGGTTTTCTTTTATTTTGGTCAATTTCAGCATTAGCACTGGTTTCCCCCAAAGTTTTCTCATGTAAATTATTTCCTTTCTCAACTAAATTTTCCTGTACTGCATGTTCAGAAGTCAGTTTTTGCCTAGGTAACACATCATCTTTTACATGCAATGGACTCTTTTGAAGAGATTTTTCTTCTTCCTTACGTCTTTCCTTTTTTTGGTGACTATTTTCTTTATCTTGGCTATCAGTGGTTGACTCTATTATTTCTGAACGTCGCCTTGAAGATCGTCTAAGGGTTTTTTGGTTTGAAGTTATCTGAACCTGATTCTCTTCATTTATCATTTGATCTGCTGGTATTATGACTGGGGGTGTATTTTCTTTGGATTCCAAATTAACCTCTCCATTTTTCTCTTCCACACTATTATTTTCCAACACTACATCATTTTCTATTGTTGATTTAGGCTTTGTGTCTTCATACTCCACTGTAGATTCAGAAAGATGATCCTGATTATTCTGCACACATTCTGTTTGATTAAGCAAATTAGGCGGGTTATTTTCTAAGGCTATCATGTCTTCGGTAGATTCCAGAGTATTTTTCTCTTCTTCAGATTTCATTAAGGGCTTAGACTTTTTATTCCCAGACTGCTCAGCTTTACTAGATCTCCGGCTTGATCTCTTAACTCCATTCACCACTTTCTCTGAATCAGATTTTGATCGAGTCACTTCTCTTTTCTTTGTTTTTAAAGTAGTATCTGTTTTAGTCATGTTTTCCTGGTTATTTTTCACTGTAACAACTGATGATATACTATTTAAGGGGGACGGGCTGAAAGGTCTATTTTCTGAACCATCAAACTTTTCTAACGTAATAAAGGTTTGCCTTCGACTTGTAGGCTGTGGGGGAGTTCCAGAAATAGAGGAATTAGAAACTGAGCTGTTGACAACAAATGAACTTTCTGCATTAGGTATACATTCAGCTGAAGCTTTCTTTGATGAAGTTAAGGTGATTTTTCTGACATCATTACTACTGGTCATTAATACTTCTGGATTGGTTTCCTCAACAGAACTACATCCATTATTTGAAACAGAAGCCTTTTCAAGATGTTCATTCATACCACAGTTTTCCTTGGTATCTTGAGGAATAACACTGTCATGCTGCATTTGCTTTTCCTGTACAGAAATATATATACAGATTAAATCTGCAAACAAGTTTCACTCCCAAGGAAAATTTAAGTGCAAAACTTCAGTAATACAGAGATGACCACTAACTTTCAACAAAATGCAAATACTCCAAAAGTAATAGAAGATGCCCATTAATGTGCTCCTCATTTTATTCAATAAAAGCCAAACACATTTAAATACACACATTATGACTATAATTCTGTTAGTGTATGATTCTAAAATAAACCTTAAAATTAATAAAATGAAGAGCAGCCCCCAGTCTGCAACAATTTATTCCTAACAGGTGATTCTAAAAACCTTAAAATATAAAATAGTAAATATACCTTAATTATCATCTCAGAATCTTCCATTGGTTTTTCACTTGAATTAGGTGTTTCCCTGAAATAAAGAATTATGGAAATTAAATTGTACTTAAAAAAAAAATAAAAGAAATTGTTACAAGTCCAAAAGCTTTCATACTTACACAGACTCTTCTTGACTATAATGACTAGAAAATAAGGTATCTTGTGAAACATCCAGATTATTATACATGGCAGGAATATCACACCTGAAAAATATTTTATTTGTAACTTTACAAATCTGATATTATTCTTACAATTAGAAATTAATTGCAATCTACCAAATTATCTTTTATGAATATTACACAATCAAGATCTATATAGTTACTTTCCAGATTTCTCATGAACTTATCTTCCTATACAACCTACCTCAACAAAGGAATTCCATTTGGCAATATGTGGCACATTACTAGGCCACTTTATATATTATAAAACACAGTAAAGTGTAATTTCTCCCATTAAAACTTACAATTCAAAGGGTCAGTGGTACTTGGCTGGTCTAGCATGTGGGGCCTTTGTTTTTGTTGGTTTGGGATTAAACCTATCAATTTACTAAACACATTATGCAACAACAAATCTGTAATTTCCTGCATGAAATCTAAGCAAAAATAATGGATGTCCAGGACTTTGGTTGTGACTCAGTGGTAGAGTACTCCCTTAGCATGCATGAGGCACTGGGTTTGATTCTCAGCAACATATAAAAACAAAATAATGTGTCCACCTAAAACTAAAGATACATGAATAAATACTTTACAAAATGAATGTCCAATTCAAAACAAAAGGCCTACAAACCGTTTTGTTTTGAGTACTTCTTTTTGATGTTCAGTTAATACTCTTTCCTTTGCTTCTTTTTCTTCTGGAGGAATAAACACAAAATCTTCTGACTTTTCCTCTTCCAACAGCATTTCAGTCTTTACTTTTGGAGATGAAGATTGTAATTTTAGCTGCAGATTTTAAAAAAGTAAATGTACATTTTCAGTTCCAACATCATTTTCAAATGACTTCTAGTTCCTTCTAATACTGATAAAGATTTTTCAAAGTTCTAAGTCTGATGTACAGTCCATATGATATTCAAAATAACAAATTAGTAATAATGTTCTACTTCTAATAAATGCTGAGAAAATAAAATTCAGATGTGTTTTTCGGGCAAACATAGAAATCAAATATAAAAATCAACTGGCGAAGAGTATATGTATCACTTCCAAGCGTGACAATGAACTAGTCAAATTAAGTAAGGCTGCCAATATAGTATGTCTTACATACTAATAACTTTGAAAATTTGTAAAGATAACATTGTATCATTCTATTTTTAGCATCTACAAGAATGTTTCAGTCTTTAAAAATAATGTTTGTCTTTTATTTTGCCAGGGTCATGGTCTCAAGATTCTATAAAAACTCTTACTGATTGGAGATTATGAAAGAGAATTCCTGTAGTGTAAAAGTAACTGACAGCTAGAAAGATCTTCTTAAAGATTTGACATTAAAGTAGATAACTTTGCTAGGCATTCTCTCTCTATTCCAAGTTAAGTTCTACAATCTCTCTCTATTCCAAGTTAAGTTCTACAATCTCTCTCTATTCCAAATTACATTCTATAATAACAACAATTCTAAAATGTTCTCTTACACTACCTATTTTAGTCACTGGGACCTAGAGTCAGCTTATCTTATGGAGGCTACTGCTGGGAATAAATTACATATAATAAATTACATACAAGTATTATCATGAGGCTAAGCATTACACAGATTTACCCTTACTGAGAAGGAGTCATCACCTTCCTCTTCCAGATTTTCATACTATGCTATTAGTCTTTGTAGAAGAACTCTACCAATCCTCACCATCCCATATTTGTTAAGCCATTTATAGCTTTTCCTTACAATGAGAAGTTTTGAAATAAAAAGCTATTATAAGCTTTATTTTAAAAATTCTATTAAATACAATGTTGAAAACATACTTTGACTGATGGTTTCACATTTTCTTTCTTATCCTTTGTTTGTGTCAAAAAGGAATCTCTTTTTCCACTTGATTTTCTTTCCATACCACTTATCTTCACATTTAATTGTGAGTTTTCCATCTGTTTTATTAAAAATAAAAACAATTTCATTAAGGACAACTCTACTACTTTCATTTCTTTTCACATCTAATAATCACATACTAATGATAACTTATTTTAAATTTAAACACTGTCAAAAGACAGTAAATGGATTGTCTAAATTTTACAATTACTGTTTTACACCATTTAATTTCATGAAATTTGAAAATAAGACATACCACATAAATATTGCAATATAAATCAAATTGCTAGACTCAAACACTGTACCCATTACTGAAAAAAAAAAAGCCCACAAAACTTTCAACATTAAAGAATAAAGAAGATTAATAAAGCACATAGTTTAGAGAATATTAATGCAGGAAGAACATTTTCTCTTATACCTGAATGTATGGCTTTAGCAGACTAAATTACACTGAGCAACAAAGTCTTTACTGGTGAGAATTTTTTTTTATTCCAAAAGCAAAATATCAGTAACTATAGTTACTGATTTTTTTTCCTTACTGATTCTAAGCACACAAACCAATAGCTGTATAAGATCTGTTGCTAAACAGAAAAACATTTTCTAAGGATGTTCAACTTCCTAAGAATACAGTATCCATCCATGCCTTTATGCCTCTGAACTCCTAGATCTTTAGATGGTAATCAAGTATCAGTCAAAATGACCTTGGACCTAAGGGTGATGTGATAGTAAAGATTTATTTTTTTCTGATAGAAGTAGTGATACAAAGAAATGAAATCTAGAAGAACAGTTCTTGCTTAGGTATAAAGACTTTAGTAAGTTCATTTCTACTTTTTCCAAAATAATTCCACTGATATGTTTTAACAGTTATGATGCTTGTAAAGACTACATATAAGGTACATGAGGTGAACATAATTTACGTGAGTATTTCGAGAAAACTTTTGCACTTAATTTAGACTAGTATTTCAGGCCACACAACTCTATATTTACATATGAAAAAAAAAATCATGTTAGGGAACTCTTGTCCAAGTTCTACTTATTATCACTTACGATAAACAAATCATTTAAACATCAAAAATTTTAAAACAAAATGACAAAAACAACAACTCACTACTTCTGAATATGGTCCACTGGATTCCTCCATGATTTCAACACTTTCCAAACCAGGCAAGAGAAGTAAAAGTGTCTGTTTGGCTTGTCTTAGTACTGGTCTTTAAAAAAGTACACAAATATATATACATTGAGTCAAGTGTACTGGTGCACAGTGGTGATGTTAACAAGCACTGTCAAATACATACACTTGTGTATGTGTGTACACATATACACTTTCTCTCTGATAGTATTAGGAACTGAACTCAGGGGTAGTCTACCACTGAGCCACAACCCTAGCCCATTTTGTTTTTATTTTGAGACAGAGAAGGGATTGGTAAGTTGCCTAGACTGGCCTTGAACTTGCATACCTCCTGACTTAGCCTACCTGTTAGCTGAAATAGCAGGTATGACCCACAACATCAGGCTAGAGTACATTAATTACAAGTACTTAAATTTTTAAACAGTAAATGAAAATTGGCTAAAAGCTTAAAAGATTGAAAATTTACTTATGAATGTGTCATATTATTTCATAATATTAAATGTCCATTAAAAATATGCAAATTTACTCATGTAAAAAAGTGGGAGAAATCTGTACTTTTCAAAAGAATCTCCAAATTTTCATCTCTAAACCTTTTGTCAAAATTTCCAAAATATTCATCATGTATAAATTCAAACAGAAGTAAAATATGACATTAAGCACTCAAGTAACTTTAAAAATCATCATTATCTTGCCCTCTTTTTTTAGGATAATTTAAATTCTTTTCATTGGTTCCTAAAATCAAATTTACTGTAAGACCCAACAAAAATGTTAAAGAATGTTTAGTAATTACCAAGCAATCCAAATAATAAGTATAAAATCTTATGCAATGATTCCCCATATTAAGATTATCTTAATACCAAAAACCCCATTCATATTATCATAACAAAATATATAAGGAATAAAAATGTGTTATTGCATACTTTAATTCCTCAGGGTAAGTCAACATCGTCACTTTAGCAAATGTGGCATTCCAGAACTGAGCACTTTGTTTTCGAATCTGTTTATTCTTGTGCAAAAATATTATACAGAGCAGTGGAGAAAGCTGTTCAAGAAGTTCACTGTCATAAATTCCAGTGTAGCTATACTGTAGACAAGTAGTAATTTCTCCTAAGAGCTTTTCTAACTAGGAAAAAGGAAAAAAATAAGAGCAAAAAGCATTCTAAATATTAACTTGCAAAACATGTTGCTATTTCAATTTTTTAAAATTTCAATAATTTTAAACAAGGCCCCTGGTCACTGTAAATCTATTTATATGCTGACAAAATATCTGGCAATTTTATCAATAAACCAACTTGATTTTGAGTGTATTTCCCATTGACAGGGGAAAACAATGTGTTTATATCAATTTAACAAGAATTAATAATTGTCAAAATATTCTTCACCTACAGAATTTTAGGCCAACTGAGCACATATATAAAGAGATGACATCACGAATTCTATGATTTTAAGCTAGCTTATTAACCCCATCTTTTAAAAAAGAAAATCTACTTATGAATGTGTCATATTATTTCATAATATTAAATGTCCATTAAAAATATGCAAAATTATATATAATGTAGACAAACATCTAAACTCTATTTTCTCATTATGAACATTTATGTTTTATGAACAATTTTTTATTGTTACCTTGTTGTTCAGACTACTGTACACTTTTGGAACTTCATCAAGCCTAGAATGGAAAAACACATAAGAGAGGACCATTTATATTTTAGAAATATGACACTATGTTATCTATCAGTTTAAACCTGAAAATGAGGTTACCATAGTGATAAAAACAAATATGTACATGTAATGACATAAAACACTGTTCCTTAGTCTTAACAAGGAAAACCTCATCTTTAAAAAGTAGACCTCAAAGTGTTTGTACTAGCTTCCTGTTTCTGTATATTTTTAAAACAAACTATTTTTAATACAGCAAAGACTCAAATAATTTGAAGAGGTAGTAAGTTCATGAATTTAATGTTTGGACTGTGCACTTCATAAAATCTGTTACCTATTTTTTTCCTCCATAAATTTATAAAAGACAAACTATTACCACCGAACAACACAAGCTTGCTACAAGATTATTAAGAAATTCTTTCAAAGTGTTTTTATAAGTATGTTATTGGGAAATTTTTCAGGTTCTTGAGCACTTCAATTCTACCTCAAAGTTCTATACTATTTGAGATATCTTTTTTTTTTTTTTAATATTTTTTTTTAAAGAGAGAGTGAGAGAGGAGAAAGAGAGAGGAGAGAGAGAATTTTTAATATTTATTTTTTAGTTCTCGGCGGACACAACATCTTTGTTGGTATGTGGTGCTGAGGATCGAACCCAGGCCGCACGCATGCCAGGCGAGCGCGCCACCGCTTGAGCCACATCCCCAGCCCCTTTGAGATATCTTTTTAACAAAATATTTTAATATATTACCCTGTGTAAATTGTAAAGATTACCATCCATAACAACAAAACTGGTAAAAAAAACAAAAGTTGCTACATATATTTTAACTGCACAAATTTAATTCAACAACTAAGCACAAAATACTTACTTTGAGTTTTCATAAAATAATGCCAGGGGTCTTGTTAAAGTTGCAAATATTTCTCGGATCATAGATGGCAGAGAAATATGTCCAAAAACATTGGAAAGCATGTTGGTGATCGAGGTGCCAATAGCAAGTAGAGTATCAGAATATACTTCTTTGAAGCTCAGAGTGTGGAAAGAATAGATCACTTTCACAATAAGTTTAAATAAAGAAGCCAATTTCCCTAGGGGCTCCTTCTTCTTTTTGGACCAATCTGAAGATCTCTGTGGTGCTAAGACATAATTACACTGATCAAAAACTTATGTACTTTGAAAACAGTGTCACACTGTCTGAATGTACAAATTTATTTCTCACATTTAAAAGCTAGATGCATCAAATACACGTGTATTTAAGTGACACTCCAAATAAACCCTAAAATCACACATTATTAATGGTCATATATCATAGTAGCTTTACCAATGAAAATTAGTGACAACAGAAAATGACATCAAATCTAGAATAAGAATACGTGAGTCTATTCTCCAGGAAATTCAAAAATACATTACAAATTTTTCTGTTTCTCAAAATTTTAACTATTTTTTTAAATCAACTATTTTTTTTCTTAGTTGTTGATGGACCTTTAATTACTTACTTATTTTATTTATATGTGGTGCTGAGAATCAAAGCTAGAGCCTCACACATGGCTAGGCAAGCATTCCACCACTGAGCCACAACCTCAGCCCCATCAACTAATTTTTAACAAAATACTAAATTATCCGGGTATATCTCAACAATCTGGGAGGCAGAGGCAGGAAGATGACAAATTCCAGGCTAGTCAACTTACTAGGATCTTGTCTCAAAATAAAAAATAACAAAGAACTAGTACCTACTTTTTAATTTAAAGAAAATTATGTCATAATAACATTGACTTTCCTTTGTACTCTTCTTATAGCACTTCTTTCCAGACATCAGTGACAAGAATCAACCCATGTCATTCTTGCCCTGAAAAATCATACCCATTCCAAAATGTCATCTGTTTCTCTCAATTCATTTTTATAAGCCAGGAGAGCTCAGATTTAATAGAAAGCTCTAATTCAGTGTTATTAATTAGTCTCATGTGGTAAAATGAAAAAAAGAAAAAGTGTTGCTAATAAAGGAAGTCAGCCTTCTGTACTAAAATCAGTTTCTTGGACGTGAATATACATATACACTCCTGAATGCTACCCAGAAATTCTTGGATAGGATGTTAAGGTTAAGGCTAAGGTAATATATCAGAGAACTGGTTATATACCAGTGACTATAAATATATTGAGATTAACAACAAGCAGGTTTTCTCCCAGTTAAAGAGTAGTTAAATACAAATACAGAAAGATGAAAAACGTGAAATGGTGGGATATTTAGATGGTAACAAGAAGTACATCAAAAGAAGCAGGGAGGTGGGTCCAGTGGTAGAAGCATGGTAATACCAGAGCCTCAGGGGGCTAAAGCAGGAGGGTCATAAGTTTCAGGCCAAGATGGGCAACTTTGTGAGACCTTCTAAAACTAGAAAATAAAAAGGGGCTGTAATGTACCTCAGTGGTAGATCACCAATGGGTTCAATCTCCATTACTGGAGAAAACAAAGCACAACAATAACAGCTAAGAGATTATACACCTTTATTTTTCAATTCTGTCCACTCAGGATCCAAGAACATCATCTTGTTAGCAATAAACAATCTTGGTTTCTAAAATGCTAATCTCAGCTAAAAGGAACCATGTTCACTTAAGAATAGCTGATTCAAGGCTGCAAGGAAAGTGCAAGATGAAGCTAAATATTTCATGCCCAAGTTCCCTAACAATAATGGGATATATCAAAAAGTTATAGAAGACAACTCAATGGTCATCCTTAATGAATAAACCTGGGATATCTTGGTCATTAAGATAAATAATAGTAACTAAAGTCCACTGAACAAACTGGAAACCCAGGAGTCCATACCAATAAAAATAAAATGTAGGATTATCAGAAGGTTTATCTTACATATCTCACCTACACTTGTACGATTCAATACATATAGAATGATTTATTATAGAGTAGAATGAAATAATTTAAAATAGGAATTAAGGCAAGAAGCATTAAGGGTTGATCAACTCATGAGTGAAAACTTCCTAAAGAATAGGATACTGCCTGGAGCAGTAGCATATGCCTGTAATTCCAGTCACTCAGGAGGCTAAGGCAGGAGGACTGCAAAATCAAGACCGCATCAGCAATTTAGCAAGACCCTATCTCAACATAAGAAATAAAAAAGGACTGGGGATGTAACTCAGAGATAAAATGCGCTGGATTCAATCCCTAGTAACAAATAAACAAACACCCCAGGATACTTATATAATCTCAAAGTGTCTGCCACAAAACATTTACTAGTAAGTATACAGTAATTAGCTTTACTGTGGAAATCTGTCACATTACCAACTTAACCAAAAAGTAAATGTTGTCTTCATCACTAATGGGACACATGAATTAAAAGACCCACAGCATTGTTGTTGTAATATTCCTATAAAAATAAATGAGAACTGAATCAAATCTTGAGGAAACATGACAAATTTAGATCAAGCTGCTTAAGTGCTCCGTTGTTTTGTTGTTGTTGTTGTTTGTTTGGGGGGTACCTTTTTGGTTTTGGGGAAGAGGGGGTTGAAACAAGGGGCACTTGACCACTGAGCCACATCCTCAGCCTTATTTTGTATTTTAGTTAGAGACAGGGTCTCACTGAGTTGCTTAGCACCTCACTTTTGCTGAGACTGACTTTGAACTCATGATCCTCCTGCCTCAGCCTCCTGAGCTGCTGGGATTATAAGAGTGTGCCACCATACCTGGCCCTTAAGTGCTCCATTTTAAGGGGCATGAAAGACAGGACAAGAAATGTTCCAAATTGGGCTGGAGTTGCCTAGCGTGTGTAAGGCACTGGGTTCAATTCTCAGTACTGCATATAAATAAATAAAATAAAGGTCCAGCCAAAAAAATAAAAGATGAATGAATTAAATTAAAATAAACAAATAAAAAGGTCCATCAACAACTAAAAAATATTTTTAAAAAAGTAATAAAATGTTCCAGTTTGTTCACTAATCTGACATACTTTCATAGAATGAATAAAATGTATATTGGCCAGGCACAGTGATGCATGCCTGTAATCCCAGTAGCTTGAGAGGCTGAAGCAGAAGAATCATGAATTCAAAGGCAGCCTCAGCAACACCCCATCTTTAAATAAAATATAAAAAGGGGGTGGGGATGTGGTTCAGTGGTTAAGTACCTCTGAGTTCAATACCTAGTCCAGAAGGAGGTGGATGGTTTATTGGGGGCAATGATAAGACAAATGAAATCAATTTATAATTGAGGAATCTGAGAAAAAGGATATGCAGTTTCTGTATGTAATTCTAGCAAAGTTTCTCTAAATTTAAAATAACTATAGGTCATCTAAAAAGTCCCCAAGAGATCCTGATGCACAGCCCTGGATGATAACTATATCCTTTATGCAAGTCTTTATTTCCTGTTTCTGCTCCTAGATTTCTGCTAGCAGATTTTGAAATCTTATTTTATAAATTTAAAAAGCAAAGGGATGATCTCTGGTTCTGTTCTAGACAGACATGGAATGATATAACCAGGAGAAATTTGTAATTGTGAATTTATAGATCATGGACACTTCCAATATTCAGATAAATCTAAATTTTCACAAGTATCAACATGGCTAAAATAATGTCAACATGGGGCTAATCATCTTGGTCCTACATAATTCCAATGACTTATGAAATGTTTTCTATATCATTACATTTTAGTAATGATACTAGAATCTTTTTAAGTTATGGTGTTCAAAAGTTTTATTTTTCTGACTTTGACATAATCAATTAGGTACTGCTCAGTACAAGAGATAGCTGAAATTTACTGCAAGCACATCTAAAACCTAATTTAGTTGAATTCAGGAAAGGATGTTGTGATATGTAACATGTTACTCAATCTTAATTTGGTAAAATCTGAAAAAAACCAAAACATTCTAAAAGCATTCTATGTTTTAGAAATATTTATATTAAATAATTAATGAAAATAATGACAGATCTTAAAACAGAAAAATATAATAAAGCTCAACATCAACTGACATTTCTATTAACAGCAGGTAATCATCTCCTATATGGTAAGAAAATATAAACCTAGATGGGTATATTTTCTTATAACATTAATTAAGCCAGAAATAATGGTGCATGCCTGCAATTACAGCAACCCAGGAGGTTGAAGCAGGAGGATTCCAAGTTTGAGGCCAGCCTCAGTAATTTAGTGAGACTCTGTCTCAAAATTTAAAAATTACAAAGGGCTGGGAATGAGCTCAGTGGCAAAGCATCTCAGGATTTAATCTCCAGTGCCAAAAAAAGGACAACCTGTTTTAATTCTAACTGTCCAATTTTAACAAAAATGGTAAAATACTGCATTAAACGTGTAGATTTTTAATGTCTTATAAAACCACAACCAATTTAATAATTCTAACTTTAATACCAATTAAATGATTATTTTAAAATAAAGATTTTAAAAATCAGAACATTTAATAAAATAAAAAATTGAGGGGCTGAGGTTGTGGCTGAGTGGTAGGGCACTGGGTTCGATCCTTAGCACCACATAAAAATAAAGTCACTGTGTCCATCTATAACTAAAAATATACATATATTTAAAATAAATAAATAAATGAATAATGATAAAGTAAAGGGTAAAATCCTAATAGAGAAGTATTTGGTAGTTGATGAAATATTGCAACAAATAAACGTAATGAAGATACTTACATTTAACGTTGGGCTGATATTTAATATTATATGGTGAAAAATCGATGCAATCAACCATTACAGTAATAATATGAACAATCCTGTCCAAGTACAACAAATTCTAGGGAAGAAAAGTATCATGATTAGAAACTTCCAGCTACTAGCTATCCAACAATAATAAGCAGCGGCAGTAGCAAAGCATGACTTTCTCCCATATATACCATAATAATACACATTCCATAATTTTTTCCATATAAGGTAAAAGTATATGGTTATAAACATTTTCCGGTTACTGTTGTGTACCAAATACTATTATCAAGATTCAGGGAAAAAAAATCATCCATCTTTAAGATGCCCATTCAATACCTCATATGTTCAGAGTGGAAGCGCAAAGCTTAAAATGAGATTCTTGGGGGCCAGTGCTGAGGAAAGAACCCAAGACATCAGATACTAGGAAAGCGCTACACCACTGAGCTACATTCCTAGCCCCAGTAATTGCATTCTTTATCAAATTCTTCTTAAAAATTAAAAAAGTAATGATGTATTCATAAATCCCAATGGAAACAACAATCAAAGTTTTTAGATTTTTTTTGAAAAATGTTTTTAAGTTCCACCAATATTCTTTCTTTCTCTCCCAATCCAACTGAAATAAAAAAAGGTCGACAGACTCAAAAGATTACCAATTTATGGAGGTGAGGAGCAGCAGCAAACTAAAAGTAGAACAAAGAAAACCCATGGCTGATAAGCCAAAGAGAACACTTCAAAAATAACAACTTTCCAAATGGAACCTCAGAGTAACAGAAGTCACAGTGATATTTACAAAATAGTTAAATGGTTGATTAAAAGTTAAGTTTGCTGTACTTAGCTGGGTGGAGTAGCGCACGCATGTAATTCCATAGGTTCAGAAGGCTAAGGCAGGAGGATTTCAAGTTCAAAGTCAGCCTCAGCAAAAGCAAGGCTCTAAGCAACTCAGTGAGACCCTATCTCTAAATAAAATATTTAAAAAAGGGCTGAGGATGCAGCTCAGTGGTCGAGGGCTCTGGAGTTCAATCCTTGGTACCAAAAACAAACAAAACAAAAAATTGTACTGCATTTAGAGTTGTATAAAACAACTGGCCAGTGTTTCTTCTCTCCTTATCCTCCATTACCTTCCATTTATTCACTTAACTAGATTAACTGCCATATCTGCCCTAAAGACAGCCTCTGCCATAAAATGTAAGTACCAGAGGAAGAAAATAATGCCTGTGTTATATATGAAAATCGTACAGAAAGGTCAGTTCAAATGGGAGGCTACATACTAGAAGAAAAGATGCAAAGATGTTAAATTTAGGAGCTTCCTCCTTGCTCACAATTATAAAGCAGAAGATGACTATAACCACAATTTTACCATTAAAGCTAGAAAAACACTTCTCTCTTGTATTAGAAAATATATTCCTACTATCAACACCAAGCACCATGATAAAAATGTGCTAAATACAAACTGAACTTTAATCCACCAGGAATCAATGCAAGAAGCACAATATTCTCATGTTAAGAGGGAAATTATATTCATTTAAAACATTAAATGTAAATCAAAACACTTCAATACTCCTCTAAACATTTATATGGCAAAGGAATGGGAACAACTGGAAATATCAAGCTCCCAGAAGCAGTAACCAAAGCAAAAGAAAACAAAACACCCAAAACTATGTGGAAAAAGAAAAGAACATGGAAGACAAAGTCAAAAGGTCTAAAAACAGTCTAAAGTATATGGGGGCGGGGGGAAGCAGGGGCAGATACTACTCAAATAGAAAAACTGAAGGGCACCAGTAAAGCAAGGCATTATTTTCCTGACCTAAAGGCACATTTCTTTATATTGAAAAGGTTCACTAAATATTTAAAAACAGACAAGTAAAATTCCCAAACTTCAAAGACAACAGAACGATGCTAAACGTTACAGAGAACCCAAAAAATTACCTAATAAAAAGGTTAGTAGTAGACTATACATTTGTAATAATACAAGTTTACAATTCTGCAAGAACTTTACTTCACAACTATTTTCTAAGGATGGAATAATTAACATTGTTAAAATATCTATAGTACCCAAAGTGGTCTTCAGATTCAATGTAATCTACCTTAATATCCAATGGCATTATGTTTTCCTTTTGTGTGTTATTACTGAAAATTAAACTTAGGGGTGCTGTATCCCCAGCCCTTTCAATTTTTTATTTGGAAACCAAATCATACTAAGTTACTTAGGATTTTGGCAAGTTGCTGAGGGTAGCCTGAATCTTGCAATACTCCTTTGTCAGCCTCCCTAGTAGCTGTGATTACAGATGTGCACCTCTGGGCCTGAACCAATGGTATTTGGTTAAAACATTCAAAAGAACCTGAAGGGCCAAAGTAACCAATCTTGAAGAAAAATGCCACAAACAAGAAGCATCACACTTCCTGACTGAAAATGTATTGCTACAAAACTATGTAATCAAAAACAGTTTCGTATTAGCAATCAAACAGATATATAGACCAATGGAACAAAAAGACCAATAATAAATTCTCACATGGGTGGTCCTACAACAAGAGCGCTGACAATACACAAAGGGGAAAAGATGGTCTCTTCAATAAATTATGCAAGGAAAAACAAAAAAACACAGGAAG
The DNA here is from genome assembly GCF_052094955.1 of Ictidomys tridecemlineatus. Lineage (NCBI taxonomy): Eukaryota > Metazoa > Chordata > Mammalia > Rodentia > Sciuridae > Ictidomys > Ictidomys tridecemlineatus. The sequence continues at coordinate 122,577,347 of NC_135483.1, read as the reverse complement.
AATAAAATTGGATCCTTATCTCACACCATGTTCACTCAAAATGGAATAACTTACATACTAATACCTAACACATTAATACTAATAAAACAAAATGGGAAAGACTTCTTCACATTGGTCTTGCTAATGATTTCCTGCATAACATCAAAAGCACAGGTAAGAAAAGCAAACACAGACCAACAGGATTACCCCAAACTAAAAAGATTCTGCACAGCAAAAGAAGCAACAGCATGAAGGGACAATTTAAGGAAAAATGTTTTTGCAAACCATGTATCTGATAAGTGGTTGAATACCTAAATTACATAAGGAGCTCCAATAACCCAATATTAAGAAAACAAATAACCAAACTTTAAAATGAGCAGAAAACCTAGGAAAACATTCCTCAAGCTGTATGTGGTGATGCACACCTGTAATCCCAGTGATACCAAACCAACAAAAAAAAACCACTACATTTTTCAAAAGTAGTCACAGCCCAGCAAGGTGGTGATTACCTATAATTTCAGCAACTCAGGAGGCTGAGGCAAGAATATTTCAAGTTTGAGGTCCATCTGGGCAAATTTTTGAGACTATATAAAAATAAGAACTAAAAAAGAGTTGGGGTATGAGCTCAGCAGTAGAGCACCTGCCTACGTCAGCAAGGACCTGAGTTCAATACCCAATATGGGGGTGGGAGACAAAAGATAAATACAAACAACCAGCAGTTAAATATGTAAAGGCAATCAACATCAGTATCAGGGAATGCAAATCAAAGCCATGACATCACCTTATATTTGTTAGGGTAGGTATTTTTAAAAAGAAAAAAAAAATTCAAATCTCTATTAAAAAAAATCAAATCTCTAGTTTGAGTAGGAAGAGGAGGAACACTGTACACTGTGGGAATATAAAATGGTCCACTTACTAGAGACAATAGTATAAAGAGTGTTCAAAAAATTAAACTACTAACCTATAATTAATTTGTAAGCCTGTGGCAGGACAACAGCTTGAGCCCAGGAGTTCCGTGCCAACCAGGGCAGTTTATGAGCCCTTCTCTAGATGTGAGGTAACTTTTGGAGGTAATGAATATTTATGACGCCGTGATGATGGTTGTTATTATGTATCAACAACTTTTTACATTTTCTTATCCAGTATCAGGGATTGAATATAGCATGTGGGATTACTTGCATGTGCCAGGACACTCAGTTGTACAACTTTTCATATGTAAAACATATCTCAATAAAGTGATATAATACAACTGTGATATATATATTTTTTTATCCCTAATTTTGCTAACCAACCAATTATTTACACAAAGACAGGAAGATAGTGGTCATGTATCTAAAAGTAGTTGACAATTATTCTGTTCCCTCAGAAATAAAATATAAAGTAAAACAAGGAGAAAAAAATGGAACACAAAAACAAAGCTAAGCAGCAAAACCAAGAAAACATTAAACAGGTTATGTCAGTAGCATCTTTAATTTGGGACGGGGAGAGATTTCTCAGGTCTTATGGAATCCTTCAGAATAATGTAGGTACTCTAACTAAAAATTTAAAAATTTCAACAAAACCTGAAATGTGGCAAGCCCCATAAGAATGTGTGGGATGAAATCCTACCAGGTTTTTATCTCCTGGGATAAACGTTATGGACTTCAAATGTGACAGAAAAAAAAATTAAAAGTAGTATCTCAAATAAGAAATTACTGGCAATAGTAATACATTTAATTTTGAAGATGAGAAAAGAGTGAAAGGGGACTTTTATATAGTCAGTTGTTTGGCTAAGGATGGTGGCCTATTAGTGATTCATAAAGTTGAAATAATAAGATCCCAACTTCAAGCTTGGCCTCAACCACTTAGGGAGACCTTCAGCAACTTAGTGAGACACTTTCTTAAAAATAAAAGGATATACTCAACGGTAAAGTCCCCTGGTTCAATTCCCAGTACCCTCTCCCCTGCACACACACACAGACACAAAAGTCAGTCCTTTGTATCCATGGGTTTTGCACATACAGTTTCAACCAACAACATATCAAAGACACACTCATACCTTGCTTGATGGTTATAGGTAAATGACAGATCACTTAATTTGACAAAAATCCTATAAGATTACCAAAAGCTGAAAAATTCCTATCACCTCCTATTGACAATGCAGCAGTCAATAGTGTAACCCATTACATCCTCATGGTGATGTTGGTATAAAGAAACATACTGTGCTACCAGTAACACAAAAGTATAGCATATATATAGAGAGGACATAATACTTGATAACCATGTTTGCTAGCAGCTTATGTATTTGCTACACTACACATTTTATCATTAGAGTCTACTTCTATTTTCTACATGATTTGGCTTTAAGTTTGCTCTATTGATTTTCACATGATGAAACTGCCCTAAGGACACATTTCATAGAAGGTATCCCCTCATTAAATTAAGTACAACTATACTTCAGGTGGACAGGGAGTAAAAACTCAGTCTGTTTAAGACATTTTTCCTTGTTTTTATTCCCTAATACAGTATGACAACTATTTATATAGCATTAGGTATCATAAGTATTCTAGATGATTGTAAGAACATGGAAAAATGTGTATACATTATATGCAAATATTATTAAGTCACATTATATAAGGAACTTGAAGATCTGTAAGTTTTCGAATTATAAGCTGATCCTAAAACCAATCAATCTCAAAGACTAAGCAAAGACTACTTTGAACATTAAAAACTGCTGGACTTGGCTGCATATGCCTGTAATCCCAGTGACTCAGGAACCCAAGACAGGAGAAATCAAAGTTTGAGGCCAGCCTGGGCAACTTAACAAAACCCTCAACAGCTTAGCAAGATCCTGTCTTAAAATATTAAATGGACTGGGAATGTAGTGGTAAAGTGCCCATGGGTTCAACCATGAGCACACCCTTGCCCCCATCAAAAACAAACAAAAAACTAAAAACTTCCAGATTGACGTCATCTAACAGATATGAGAAAGTACACAGAACAGCCTACGCCTTGTATTGTTATTCTGAAATGCCACATGGAGGTACATAGTAAAATAGTAAAAGAGCTCTTAATGATCCTGGTACATGGACCCAAGAGGACCCTCCTTCCAAATAAAAAAACTGTTTCACAAAGCTGTACTTGTTTTCTGTATTAATTTGGTCTCTTATAAAACAGAAACATTAGTAAATGACAGTTCAAAAGTGTTACCTCCATTTACTTGAAAAGAATTTCCTTAAATACAAACAACTAAAATAACAGGCCAGTACCAAAACAAACTCACTGAAAGAGATTCATCTTCCAAACTGGACATTATCTTGGAAGAAAGTTCTTCACAGCACAAATTCTCTTCTGCTGTTGCCACCAATGCAGCACAGCGAGCAAATGCTCTATATAATTCTGACCAACTTCTAAGTAAAGTCTTCATGGTAGCCTAATAATAAAGAAATTTTATTAATATATACCTCTTTATCCAACAGCAAATAGAATCAATATATCTTTTAAGGTGTCATAGAAGAGTCTAGCATAGGTAATAACTTTTCCCCAATTCCCAAAAAGTTCTAACCATAGTATCAGCAATCAAAGACAAAAAAAACTTCTCTCTTCACCATTTTCCTTTCCCCTAAGCTAATAAAGTTGTATGAATCCTATCTTAGGCAAAATTACTGTTGAGGTTCATTATAAACGTTGAAAAGGCAATATTTTTTAGAAAAGCACAAATTCCTTACACATAAAAATATGACATGTCTTACCAGAGGAAATTTCTGTATTGAAAAAATATGGTTGATTGGCAAAGTAAGTGCACCATAGATGGCACTAAAATTATGTTCTAATGCATCACCTTGATTCACTTCATTGGTCTGAAAAAAGAAAAATGAAAAAGTTATCCTCATCTACCTAGTAACATTAAGTATTTCCAACAGGTATAAAACTGTGTCCCGTGCTAATAGCATTAAGGATTTTTTAAACTCCTTTCCCTTGGTAGCTATGAATATGACTTATCTGTCCATAAGATCTTTGCAGATATAATCAAGTTAAGACAAAGTCACGATGCATTAGAGTGATCCTGAATCCAATGAATGGTATCCTTATGAGAGGAAGAAATCTGGACACATTGATAACATGAGGGTGAATACCATGTGAAAAATCAAGGAAAAGACTGAAGCCATGTGGTAACAAATGAAAGAAGGTCAAAGACTACCAGCTATCAGAAGCTAAGAAAAATTGATCAGATTCTCCCTCAGAGCTCTAGAAAGAACCATATAACATTTTGAATTTTGGCTTTTACGACTATGAGAGTGGTAGAGTGCTAGGTGGGTCGTCTGCCCCATCTCTAGCACAAAAATAAATAAATGATCTGTGGGAAATGAAAGCACAGAGTTTAGATCCTAAAAAGAAACCCAGAAACAACTCCCTAAATCTGTTACTATACATATACAGCATTCAAGCAAGGACCTCTGCTATCCTTCAAACAGTAGGAAGCTATTTAGAAATATAAGCTATTATTATTCAGTAAGAATATGTTTAATAGTTTGCTAGTCTGAGTAAACTAGTATAATGTAAAAAATTACGTGGTATCATTTTGTGCTTAGCAATATTAGTCCAGAGAATCTGTCCATGAAAGTGAACTCATGCTCCCTGTTCTGTCAATATCAACACCTTTTTAGTATTTAATTATAAGAAATAGTGATCAACTCTAACTTAAGAGAATATATTTGGGGCTGGGGATGTGGCTCAAGCGGTAGCGCGCTTGCCTGGCATGCGTGCAGCCCGGGTTCGATCCTCAGCACCACATACCAACAAAGATGTTGTGTCTGCCGAAAACTAAAATAAATAAATAAATATTAAAAATTCTCTCTCTCTCTCTCTTTAAAAAAGAGAGAATATTAAATGGCTTTGAAGTAATATGGCTTCACCAGAATTTATAACATTCAAGACGATCATTATTACTACCTATTGGTGTAACTACTCAAAGGACCCAAAATATTTAAGAATCTGTATGTATTATATATATTTCTCCAATCATTATTGGAGAAAACAAAGCTCTTAGACCCCTATTAAGTAAGGTTAGCTTTCTTTGGTAAATAAGGCAGAAAAAAAAAAAAAAACCCACAATGAAATCAATCTAGTAGACAGAAAATTCACCAACAGCACACTCACACAAAATATTTAATATCTTCTATTCAAATTCAAAGTTCTAGCTGGGTGTGGTGGCCCATACCTGTAAACCCAACTAAGCAAGAGAACTGCAAACTCACGGCCAGCCTGGGCAACAACTCCAAAAGGCCATGGATGTACCCTGGTGGGAGAATGCTGCCCTGGCAATGACGAGACCCCAGATTCAATCCCAAGAACCTCCCTTCAACACACACTCACAGTCAAGCTTCTATTCATATCATAAAAAGAAAACAGTCTCTTAAATTTGAGTGGAAATATATAGCAAATTTACATCATACCTGATTAATCATTTCAGTTAATGGCGTGACTATAATACTCCACATTCTCCAGAGATGCTCCTTGTTTTCCAATTCCTTTGCATTTTGATTAATAACATTTAATACTGACTCACTAAAAGCTAATGGTGAAGTTGGACCAGAAAGCACATAACCTACAAGTGTTTCAAGATTGAGAAAAAACCTGAAGTAAAAAAAAGAATGTATTATTGAATACTTTTGCTGAAATACATTAACTGCACATAAACAAATTCTAAAAATAATTACAAAGAAAATAAAAAATAAATTTGAAGTCTTATTTATGAAAATTATTTAATAAAAGAATCTTATTCATCATATAATCTTTCCATAAGAAACCTCATAAAGTTTCCACCACTCTACCACTGAGCTCCATCCCCACCCTGTCTGTTTTTTATTTTGAGACATGGTCTCACTAAGTTGCCCAGTCTGGCCTCCAACTTGCAAACATCCTGACTAACTGGGATTACAGATGTGCATCATCATATCCAACTTCATATTGCTTATTTATATTTTTGCAAAGCTGGGAACTACGCCAAGAACCTTTTGCATTCTATATCATCATTCCACCACTAAGCTCTTTCCTCAGCCTACAGGTTATTTAAGGTACAAACTTACCTTTCATCTGCTACATATTCCAGGAGATTATTGTTGAAAATTAACTGAATTAAGAACAAAGCTGGAGTTCCCTGAAAAAAAGGAGAAAATGAAGTTAATCTTAATCAATTACAAAACATAGTATACTTGTTTGCTATAACCAGTTAAGAAATGATGATTGTCTTAGAATAAAAAAGTTAAATTTTATTTAGGTATCACAACAAATAAAACCCAGTATCTTTCTGTTCTAAATGAGAGCTATACCTTCTACAAGAGAAATAATGAACTGGTGAGATTCCAGACATTTAAAAAGCTAGAACTTACTAAATCCCCATCTACACTATGTAGGTAATGTCATGTCACAATATTAAGCCAATGTTCCTAAACATAGAAAATTTATAACAATATTGAGCTCTATTATGTATAAATGAATAGAAATCTTTCCTTCTGGGGTCAATTATTAAAGCCAGGAAAGTATTTTCACCTATTGATATATAAGCTATTTAATTCCTTAATGATTACCACTTGTTTGTTTTTAAGTCAGTCAGCATATTTCAAATCCAATACTCTCAGAATCTTAAAACCTAAGTATCACCTTTATATAAGAAAATATGGAAATATCATGGATTTTTTTTCTTTTTTTGGCCAATCTTTATCATAGCATTACATTTAAGATACTTGCATTAAGAATATCCATATTAGCAACCTGATATGCTGGTGAACCTAATACTTTCTGAGGAAGTCCTTGAATTGTAATTTCCATGAGGACCTAAGAAAGAGAAAAGATCACAGTAGTCAGCCATTAAAAACATCACCTTATGGGCTGGGGGTGTTAACTCAATGGTAGAGTGTTTGCCTGGTACATTTAAGGCTTTAGAATTAATCTCCAGTAATGCTTAAAAAAAAAAAAAAGAAGTCTATTTACTTAGTAAAATACTATTCTTTTAACTGTACTTTTAATAATTCATTACAAGATATGTTCTTTCAATAATGTTGATTAATATATATTTCCATTAAGCTAAAAATTTATGAAAAGTGCAAAGTAAGTACTTTACAGATAATGCGTTCAATTTGGAGTATATTTTCATAGATCTTCTAAATGTCTGCATGTGTAGGTACACAGAAAGAAATAAACTCCTACACATATTTTGCTTTCTTTGTGGTGCTGGGAAATAAACCCAGGTTGAACTACTAAGCTAAACCCCAACTTCATATGAACACTACTATAAACCAATGAGGATATTTAATGATGTTTAACCATTTCACAATGTGAAATGTGTAAATCATTAATGTATTTCATTAATATATACTGATGCTGCTAAATGAATCAATGTCTATAATTTGTTTATTCATCCACTTTTCTAAAAATGAATGCTGAAGCTCTTATTTTGTACTGATAAAAGAAAATTTTGAAATGCATTTCATATTCAATGCCAAAAGCATACATTTCATAGGACTGTTAATTAGAAACTGGGTTTAAAATTGCTAACTCAAATATGAATAAACCCACCAAATTGCTCTCTTAAAAATCTTCCTACACTGCTATTAACATAGACGACATAACTTAAGTGTCACAGTAACATAACAAATAATTACAACAGAATTTTACATATTCTTCTTTGAAACACATTAAAAGCATTTATTCTGAGCCTTGACCCCTAGTGCTTTCCATGTATTAACTAATTTAATTACCTATCAACACTACACAGCCTCTCTATAAATCAATCAGTGGGACCAAAAGGGTAGATAAACTATGCAAATTTACTCTAAAACACAGTTGGGGGGTTGGGAGTATAGTTCACTTGTAGAGCTTCTGCCTAGCATATGCAAAGTCCTGGGTTCATTCCCTGGTACCACCATAATAAAATAAATAAAAAACAGTTGGTCGGAGGTTCAACCAAATCTGCTCTACAGTCCTTGCTATAAACCACAAGCTGTACTGCCATGGTATATTTACTTGTCACTGTATATAAAGAAAACATAACGAATTTAAACTAAGGTATCATTTTTTGGGTGGCTTACTATTATAAAATTTATATACAAGACAAACAGTCCCATATGCCTATAATACCAGCTCAGGAGGCTAAGGCAAGTTTGAGAAGAGTAAATTTGAAGGCAGTGTTTCTCAAAATAAGACCTGGATGTACTTGATGACAAGCATGCCCTGGGTTCAATTCCCAGTCTGTGATTAAAAACTTAACAAAAAATCCAGCAACTACATACTATTTACTTTCTCCTTTCCTTCACTACCGTATGTTTTTAAAATGTATTTAAGAGCTGGGGGTATGTCAGTGATAGAGTGCTTTCCTAGTTTAACAGGCTCTGGGCACAATCCCCAGAACTGTACCAAAAAAACCAAAAATGTATTTAATACCAATGTCGTTATCAGGGTTAAAGAGTTAACAGAAGGCTGAAGTAGGAGGATCAAAAGTTCTAAAACTGAGATGCTGTCTCAAATAAGCTAGGGATATAGCTCATTGGTAGACTGTTTCTGTCTGCTATTCTTGAACCCTGGGTTACAATCCTAGTACTAATCAATAATGTATTCACCAGCTAACCATTAGTGGTATTCAGCACTCCTGTTATTGTATTAGAAAACATTCAGTTTCTTCAGTTCAAATTTCATGCCCTTTACCTCATTTTCTCAGTATAGCACATTCTTTTTATTAATTTGAAGATGTTAGTGGCTAATATAGTCATCTACTTTATTATTTTTTAAATGATTAATATCAATAGAAGGGTATTTATTACAGAACAAAACTGCTGATGAATACTTGATTAAAAAGGTCTCTCCAGCAGCTGGGGTTGTGGCTCAGTGGTAGAGCACTTGCCTAACATGTGTGAAGCACTGGGTTCGATTCTCAGCATCATATAAAAAAAATTAAATAAAGGGCCACCAACAACTAATTAAGCATTTAAAAAAAAAAAAAAGTCTCTCTGGAGGGTTGGGCATATAGCTCAGTTAGTAGACTGCTTGCCTCACATGCACAAAGCCCTGGGTTCAATCCCCAGCACTGCCCCAAAAAATGTAACAAAGTCTCTGGAAATTTGTCCTATCCAAAAATTCATTTCAAATATGATTTATTCAAAGTTCAATTTACAGATATACTTACCAATGTTTTTGACACAGGATATACTTCTGACTTTACTATACTTTCCAAAGATTTTAGTAGGAGGGTCAGAACTTCAGACCCTGATCTTTCTTTTCTGTTACCTACCAAAAAAACAAAAGGAAGAGTATAGGTCTAAATACATATTTTAGAGATTAATATATGTGCATAGAAAGCTTTAAATGTTACTAAACAGTAATTTTTTTCCAAATCAGCAATAAATGCTCTAAGGTAAATTAATGAGGAAGCCAAGCACAGAAACACATCTGTAATCCTAACTACTTGGGACACAGAAGGATGGCATAATTCCCAGGCCAGTCTGAACGTTAGACCCTTTCTCAAAATAAAATGAGTTGGTTGGGACTATAGCTTGGTGCTAAAGTTGGGACTATAGCTTAGGTTCAATCCCCAGGACTGCAAAAGAAGGGGTGGCGAGTGGCATGGAAAATGATACAATTTTCAAATTAATTTTATACATGAAAGACAAACAATTCACTGGATTCTAGAAAATCATTTCATTGAATCCTCTGCAATGAATCCCTTCTTCTCAAATAGAGACTCTACTGCACAATAGATCAAGTCCTGTTCTGCAGAGATTTATCCTGTTCCTAATAGAAGCAGGAAGGTAGAGTAAAACTCTAATAGATTCAAACAGTAAAGCTGGAGGAACAGCAAATGATGGCTTCAAGTTCCCTATAAGTTACAAGGCCAGAGGGGAGGAACTTATGAGACTCAGGAGAAAGAGTTTTTAGAATGAAAGGAAAACAAAACCCCCAAGTTAGAGGAAAAAGGAGAAGCCTCAGAGGGGGAGAAGGAAGAAACCTCAGAGGAAAAAAGAGAAAGAAGAGGACAATTCTCTATTATGTGAGGAACAAGACTAAACCTTTCAGGGTCTTACTATGGTAGATTCAAAGCATAGAGCTGAGGAAATAACTAGGGATGATGCGAAGGTTATTTTAATTTATTTGATAGTGGATTCTGAGTCAGAGGAAGAAGAAGGAAAGTCTCTGAAGTAAAAAAGGCAATGATTACCTCCCAGACAGAGAAAAAATGAGAGACCTTATGTGGATTTAAAGGAATTGCCTTTGGTTACTTGGTTTGGGACTCTATGAGAAGAAAAAGCAGCTGAAACCCCAGATGGTATACAAAACCCAGAAGGGAAAGAAATTAGCTAGGCTCAGAAGTCAAGGAAGTAGGATGGGCTGTCTGATCTCCCAACCTTGCCCACAAAAATCAGAGATAAGTTATAAATGAGCATAAAAACATTTGTGTATATACTTGAATGATCCATTAGGAATCACACCAAGGTTTTAAGGAAAATAGATATTATTCTTGAAGTAGAAGAGCTAACATCCAAAGAAACAGCACAAGGAACTAAAGAAAATTTTAGTAGAAGTATGATCAGTACCTTCAGAGAGATCCAAGGCTGGAAATAAAAAAACTTCCATGTAGGTGTCTTATAAACCAAAAACTCAACAAATGATCTTAGTAGTAGAATGGACATACTTGAAGAATGAATGAGCAATCTATGTAATCAACTAGAAGAATTCGCTAAGGATACAATACAGATGGCCAAGTAAATAATCAATAAAGACAGACTAAGACTAAATTCAGAAACGTCTTTTTAGAAACTCCAGAAAAAGATGGTAAAGAGAATGGTGCTGAGGAAACAATTAAGGAAATAACTGAAGAAAGCTTTCCAGAGCTAAGGAAGAATTTGTCTTAAGATAGTGAAAGCTTGCCAGGCGTGGTGGTGCATGCCTATAATCCCAAGAGCTTGAAGACAGGAGAATCTCTAGTTCAAAGTCAGCCTCAGCAACTGTGAGGTGCTAGGCAACTCAGTGAGACCCTGTCTCTAAATAAAATACAAAACAGGGCTGGGGATATGGCTCAGTAGTGGAGTACCCCTGAGTTCAATCCCTGAGAGGGAGGGAGGGAAGGAGGGAGGGAAGGGAGGGAGGGAGGAAAGAAGGAAGAAAGAACAGGTAGTGAAAGCTCACCAAATATATCAAGCAAGATTAATGAAAACAGACTTGCCCCTAGACATGTCTTGGCAAAGTTTTAAAATTCTAGTAATAAAAAGAAAATCATAAAGGCTTCTAGAGAGAAAATAGCCTACAGAGGAACAAGAATCAGACTGACAGAAGATTTATCGCTGGGCACCATGGATACTAGAAGTAAATGGAACAACACCATAAAAGTTCTTCAGGAAGAAAGTTTTCAACCTAGAATACTGTATACAGTCAAATTAGCATTTAATTTTGAGGGTAAAACAAAGATATTTTCTGATGTTAAACAATTTAGAAAATTAATTTTTGTGCCCTTTTTGAAAGAATTACCAGAGAATATATTTCAGCAATCTTGATGACTACAACCCATCTACAAAATGCATTCTTCACAACACACATCTAGAAAATACAAGTAAAACATCACATCTCTACCAGAAGGATGGAAGCTAACAGCATATTTGGGGATGAAGGGATGTTAATTACCTAGATATTATTATAATTAAAGGATATATTTTAAAAATTTCATGTTAGCCATCCCGCCTTATATATGAGCAAACATTACATATTACTAAGGGGGAGGAAGAAATCCTATCAATGTAACAGATGGGAAAAGGTGAGGAGAAGAATTAGAAAAACAAACGAGAAAGAAGACAATTTAATGTATGAATACCAAAAAAAAATGCAGAAGCTGAATGCATCAAGAGAAGTTTATAATTTTTAGCATTTATCGCAGTCAATCATTATATTAAAGCTTTTTGTTTTGGAGAAAAATATCATTTCATCAATGTAATAATGCTTACCTGATTCAGTAACTGATTTCACCAAGCTAATTAGCTCCTTCCAGACAGCACTGACAACTGCATCTGTCAAACAAAATACTTTTAATAGTATATATATGAATACAAAGTCTCTCCCTTTCTTCCATATAAAACAGAAGAAATAAATTGAGCAGTATTTACCAAGGTGATCATAATTCCCTTATAATATTCATTACAACAAATTTATAAAGCTATAACATTTTAAACATCAAGTCATACAAATAAGGGTAACTCTTATTTTCTGAATTCTCTGTAAGACTTATTAGTTATAAGAAAGGACAAAAAATGAATCCTAAGAATATTTGAAAACCAATAGAGAAAAAAAACAACACATAATTCATTCTTCAATCACCTAAATGGCAAAATATTCTTCTTTGTTTTATGGTAGTACCAGGGATTGAACCCAGGGTACTCTACCATTTAGATACATTCCCAGCTCCTTTTACTTTTTGAGACAGTCTTGGTAAGTGTCCTAGGCTGGCCTGGAATTTGCAGTCCTCCTGCCCCAGCTTCCATAGTAGCTAGAAAACTGGCACGCACCATTGTGCCTGTCCATACGTTCAATTTTTAAAATATTTTTAAAATGTTTTAAAACATTTAGACTATGGACCCAGGGGTTTAAATGCATTCATTTACATGTTAGAGCCACAGAGCCTAGGCATAAATCATAGCCCTATTATCTGCTATGGACTTTATCCAAGTTACTGACATTATCTGAACAGCTCAGTTTCCTCATTTGTAAAATGGCTGCTTTCAAGATTAAATCAATTAAGTATCCGTGCCCAATCTGACTAATAAGAGGTACCACATAGAATATTTACCATTCTACCTTCTTTTATTTTTCTTGGTACTGAGGATTGGACCTAGGGGCATTTTACCACTAAGTTATATCCCTAACCTTTCTCTTTTTAAATTGGAAGACCGGGTCTCAAAGTCCAGGTTGGCCTTGAACTTCTGATTGTGTTGCCTCAGCCTCCCAAGCTGCTTATAATTACAAGCAAGAACCGCTGTTCCTGGCTCTATTTTACTTTCTTTTAAAACATAGTTTTGAATAATAAAAAATTTTTTCTTAAATATTTACCAGAAGCATCCTTTCCAACTGCAAGAAAGCTATCATGTACAGCAGTAATAAGTGTATGTGCGTGCTTGGAAAAAAATGAAGGGCTGCTGATTAATGGATGTTCAAGTGGCTCTAAAACAAGAAGAACAAAAAGATAATTATATAAAACGAAAGATATGACAGCATTCTCAATACAAAATTTTAGATGGTCTGAATGGATGTGATTTTTACTAAAACACTTTGCACTTATTTCACAATTACATTATGCTATGGAGAAAAATAAGACCTTTCTTTACCAATACAGCAAGTCCTGGATTGTTTTAATAAATAATTTTAAAAATAATTAAATACCTAAGCTCAACACAAGTTTGTGCTGCTTAGCAAAACTCAATACTTCTGGACCCATCAAAAAATGAAGCAACATTTCAAGTCCCAAAAGTTGAATGGAAGGGATTGTGGCCATTCCACCTAAATTTGAACTCGTGTTCATGCGTGGAGTTCCAGGAACTCCATAGGGGGAAGCACCTTAAAAAAGAGAGAGAGAAAAAAGTCCATTTATATAAGGTTATTTTACATTAGCTACCAAAATGCATGTACTTTATATCATTACAATGTAATTTTCAAAACAAATACAACTTAAAATTTCAGGCAGTAATCCACACCTTATAATTATGCATATATAGGTCTTTCTGGTACTTAAATATGAAAAACACGCAATGCCTAACAAAATAGTAATAGCAATTAACTGTTTATGTTGTACACTAAGCCACATTTCTTTTATCTGCAAAAATCTGTTGTTTTTAATCAAAGCTCCGAGATTTTGCTATGGAAAAAAACGTGGAATTTTATGTTACTTTCTATTAGCTATCCTGAGTTGTAGGTAAAGCACATTCATCTTTCCCCCACAACTCTGCAACTTAACACAGTAATCAGTAACAAAGAAAAACAAAATGTCTTTTTTAATAACAGATCAAAAAATGATAAAATACTTCACTTCATATGAAAGATACTAAGTAAAAAAGCCTTCAAAATCTTTTCAAAAAGAGAAAAAAGGAAGTCTATTCCTTACCTTTGTGTACAGGAGTCATAGGACTTAAACCTGGAGAAGTAGCTATACGAGATGAATTGCCTTGAGGTAAGACACAAGAATCAGTGCTAATTGTACTCTGAATCAGAGGAACACAAACCTATTGGGTGAAAGAAGGATAAATACATATCTTTAAACCGAGTGTCTTTTTTTCAATATTTATTTTTTAGTTGTACCTGGACATAATACCTTTATTTTATTTATTTATTTTTATATGGTGCTGAGGATCGAACCCAGGGCCTCGCAAGTGCTAGGTGAGCACTCCACCACTGAGCCACAACCCCAGCCCTTGAGTGTCATATTTTTAAAAGCCTTACATAAATTTCTATTTAGAGCAATTTTAATTCTTTTGATATGGACACTGAGCACCCTAATTCAAAACTTTTAAAAGCTCCATCCAAAAGCCAGAACTCTGAGCCCCAGGATACCAATGTTGGAAAATTTCCTACCAAACTAGTCTCAGTGGTGAGCCAGTCAAAACACCAGAACACTAAAAATAGTGTAAAACTATCTTCAAGCTATACCATGTAACATAAAAGAAATAAATTTCATGTTCAGACTTGAGTCCTACCCTCAGAGATCTCATTCTGTATATAAAAATAATTCAAAATCTGAAATATTCTTCCTTTTTGATCCTACGCATTTCAAATAAGGGAAACTCAAGCTGTATTGAATTGTATTGATGGTTTTCTTACACAGACTTAAAACCAGAATTGAAGAAAATAAGATCTTTCTAAACTTGTATTTGCCCTAAATGTGTATTATCTATATATTTCAGTTTTACATTTGAGACAGAAATTTACACATATAAATTTATACATTGGACCCAGGGGCACTTTACCACTAAGCTATTTAATATAAATATAAATAACTACATATAAATAAGCTACATAGAAATAACTTCCTTCCCCCATGTACTGGGGATTAAACCTAAGGCTTCACACATGGTAGGAAAGCACTTGAACACTGTGCTACATCCCCAGACCTTTCTATTTTTTATTATGAGACATGAACTAATTAAATTGTCCAAGCTGGCATCAAACTTGCAAGCCTCCTGCCTCAGTCTCCTGAGTAGCTACGATATAGATATGTAACACCATACCGGTCTACAATTACTCCTTTTTATTTTTTAAATAAATCGAGAAAACAAGGATAGAAATATTTTTTTTTAAAATTTAGGCCAGACATGGTGGCTTAAGACTGAAATCCCAGCTGCCTGGAAGGCCAAAAGGCAGGAGGACTCCAAGTTCAAAGTCAGCTTGGACAATTTAGCAAGACACTGCCTCAAATAAATAAACATAGAGAAATTAAAAAAAAAAAAAAAAGGCTAGGGATGTAGCTCAGTGGTAGAGGACCCCTGGGTTCAACCTCACCATAGAGGGTGGGAGAATATAGACAACATTAAATTTACTATCTAAATGTTAGGAGAGATATTAAAATACAAAGCGATTTGTAGTATCTTTTTTTTTTTATTTTTGGTACTGGAGATTGAACTCAGGTACACTCAACCACTGAGCCACAGCCCTATTTTGTATTTTTTTTTTTCAGAGAGGGAAGGGAGAGAGAGAATTTTTTAATATTTATTTTTCAGTTTTCGGCAGACACAACATCTTTGTTTGCATATGTGGTGCTAAGGATTGAACCCGGGCCGCATGCATGCCAGGCGAGCATGCTACCGCTTGAGCCACATCCCCAGCCCCTTACTTTGTATTTTTATTTAGAGACAGGGTCTCACTGAGTTGCTAAGCACCTCACTGTTGCTGAGGCTGGCTTTGAACTCTCAATCCTGAGGATGCTCCCAAGCTGCTGGGATCACAGGCATGCACCACCATGCCAAGCTTGAAATATCATTTTAAAAACTTATCATCAGGGCTGGTGTTGTGGCTCAGTGGTAGAGCACTTGCCTAGCCTGCGTAAAGCACTGGGTTCCATTCTCAGCATCACATATAAATAAATGAATAAAATAAAGGTCCATCAATATCTAAAAAGTCTATTGAAAAAAAAGGATTTTATATTTAAAAAAGCCCTATAACCAAATTAAATAAGTGATTATAACTATGTAGCCTAGACAAAGGATAACTAAAAACAAATAACTGAGCCAACTTTTTATCTACCCAGTATAGCACTTGACTAACATTTCACTGATGTCAAAAATCCTCTTGGGGGGCTGCAGGTGAGATCCATCTTAAAATCAATACTTCTAGAATAAGAAGAGATATTGTGTTTGCTGACTAACAAGTCTTACAGGGCTCCATTTCAGGCCATTGGAGAACACCCTTTGGAGAAAATGACCATAAAGTTCTGAGCTAAGGGGGGGAAAATATATTAGTCTACCAATATATAGCAAAAACAACACAAAAAGATTAGACTGGAAAGACCTGAAGAACACATTAATTTAAAAAAAAAAAAAAAACAGTGGCATTTAACACGTGTAATATTACCTGTTCAAAATTTGCAGGGAGATGAGGTCCAAGTCTCATCAGTAAATACCACCAGACTTCTAGCTTTGTTAATGCTAGAGTTTCTGTTCTCACATGGATGGAACTCAAAGGCTGCATTAACAACTTGAGTCTTTTTGCACTACACAGAATATCTTAAAAGAAAATAAGCACAGAGGTGAATATTAAACTTCAATAATAAAGTATGTAAGTCTCTTTTTTCCACAGCAAGACATCATGTTTAAAAAATAAAATCAGATTTTCTTGCTGTATCCAAAATTTGTACTCCTATAAAACTCAGTAAGCTGGACTAAAACCAATTAATATGAACAAGCAATGTCTATTAGATACTGTGTGTTGGATGATTTTCCCAATAATGTCTACAGTATTTTTGGTTATCACAACTGGAGGGATGTTATTAGTATCGAGTGGGCTGAAATCTAGGATGTTGCCAAACTTCCTAAAACACAGCAGACACCCCCAGCAACATATGACCCTATGCAAAATGCCAAATTGAAAAGCAGTCCTATGTTAGCATTACATCCATTTAACAAAGAAATAGAGGCATTTTTTACATTATGTTAAAACAGGATATCATTCTTTTAATCAAGCAATAACTATTATAAACATTGTTGGCAACCCTATGTGATGGTGCACGCCTATAAAATCCCAGTGAATACGGAGGTTCAGCCAGGAGTTCAAGGCTACTCTGAGCAACTTAGACTGTGGCTCAAAAATTGAAAAAAAGGAAAAGAAAAAAGTACTGAGGATATAAGGCTCCCCTGAGCTGAATCCCCAGTACTCCCCGCCACACACACACATATACAAAAAAAAAAAAAACAAAAAACACATTGCTAGGGCCACTGATTATGTTTTAGAAACCTAAACAGAATTAGATTCAGATCTACCTTACCTTAACAACAATCAGATTGTTAAAATTCAGCATACAAGTGAATTCTGGTTGTTTAAATAGAAATATATATGTAAGTTGGACCAGGGATATATAAATTAAAACATTTAAGTAATATGTGCTCAAGTACCTTGTTAAAAGGTCATGTATTTGGTGGAATAGTTTTCATCAATGTTTCTTAAAACTGCTCTGTCATATAGACATTTCAACTAACACTTCTACAAGAAAATGAAGTTAATCACCTATAATCCCAGCAACTCACAATAAGGTAGGGGATCACAATTGTGAGGTCAGCCTGTAAAATTTAGTGAGACCATCACAAAATAATAAATTAAAAGGCTGGGGATATAACTTAGTGATAGAGTACCCCTGAGTTAAATCCCTAACATGAGGACAAATAAAGAAAATCAACTCTAATCTCTGCAGAACACAAGTTCTCCAGTCCAGGACACTTTCCTTTCTGAATCCTTTTGTCCATGAAAAGGGCTCCAAGTATAATTCCAAAAGATTTTAATCCCCCCAAACTGCCTCATACTGCTGGGTACATAACTAGCTATACCTAAATAATCGTCAGTTAATAAAGTAGGCAAGATTTCATTTTTAATATTAAAAAAAAAAGTGTCACAAAATATACTTTGATCCTTTTTTCACTGGGGATGGAACAAATCCAGGCATAACACATGCTAGGCAAGCACTCTATACTAAGCTACATTACTGGCACTTTTTGTTGTTATTTTGAGATAGGGTCTTACTAAATTGCCTAAGCTGGCCTCCACCTGCAATCCTCTTGTCTCAGGATTAAAAAAAAAAAAATTCAATGTTTTAAATAAATATAACTAGTAATACAAATAATCACCTTATGAAATATAGAAATATGGGAAGAAAAGGATTAGTTGGCTCTGACAGGGAAAATCAGGATAAAAATAACATTACCTAGTAGATCTTATAAACATAGTACTAATTAAATCTAAGATTAAATGTCACCTACTTAAGTACTCATTCGGACCCACTTTTGGGCCAAATACTCTTCCTCATAAACATACATCAGGATTGAAGGTGTAGCTCAGTGGCAAAGTACTTGCCTAGCATGTGACTGGGTTTGATCCTCAGCACCACATAAAAATAAATAAAGATATAAAAAGTATTTCAAAAAATACATCAAACAACTCCATTGCACAATAAGGTTATAAGTTCACAGAAATCAGTTTCATATATTAATGCTAACCCACTATTTGGGACTTGTGTAGAAATGATAGAAAAAAGCTTAGTAACTGGTATTTCACGGCTATCATCGCTTCCTATTCCCTTATGATAAAGTCAATAAATACCTAAGTTTTGACATACTAATAAGAAAAACTTGTTTAATCTTGCTTAAAAGTAATTCAATGAAAAATAAAAATTTTTATTATTTTAGACCTGCAAACTGAACCCAGGGCACTTTACCACAGCTACATGCCCAGTCCCCCCCCCCTTTTTTTTTTTGGTACTGGGGGTTGAACTCAGGGGCACTTGACCACTGAGCCACATCCGCAGCCCTATTTTGTATTTCATTTAGAGACAGGGTCTCACTGAGTTGCTTAGCGCCTCGCTTTTGCTGAGGCTGGCTTTGAACTCAAGATCCTCCTGTTTCAGCCTCCAGAGCCACTAGGATTATAGGCATGCATTACTATGTCCAGCACCACTCCCATTTGAAACAGGTTCTCCCTACATTGCTGAGGGCTTCCCTAATTATAGAAGCTGGCCTTGAACTTGTGCCTCAGCCCCCAGGGTTGCTGGGACTATAGGTGTGTGCCACAATGCCCAGTAGAAAAATCAAAAACTTTGAGTACCTGGATTTAAGGCAAAATTATCTATTAAGCTCTTCCATGCAATAAAAGCTATTTTTTTAATCATGGGTGTTCCGCTACGAAATCCCAGTTCCTCCAAATGTAACAAAGAATTGATGAAACTTCCACTTCGATGCAAAGTCTAAAAAAAAAAAAAAAGAAACATTAAAAACTTGTTTATCTGAATGAAACAAAATTATTATGGGTACTGTTTTCATTCATTTATTCATTCAACTTAATATATGTCCTTAGGAAACAAAATACATTACCTTCAAAACATCAAATAGATGTCAACTCTTAGGAATTTGAGTTCACAGAAAATATTGAACAGTGAGTATGCTTTCAAAATTTAAGATTACAAAAAAAATACAAAATTCAAATAAAGTAGATAACACATAATACAGAATACTTCCACTACAGAGAAAATTAGGAAGGTAGATAAATTCCAAATTTTATCAATGCAATACAATATCAAAGAAAATAGGTACAGGTTGAGTACCCCATAATGGAAATGCTTGGGACCAGGAGTATTTCAGATTTTAGAAGATTTACACATACATCAAAAGATTATCTTGGGGGGCTGGGGATGTGGCTCAAGCGGTAGCGTGCTCGCCTGGCATGCGTGCGGCCCGGGTTGGATCCTCAGCACCACATACAAACAAAGATGTTGTGTCTGCTGATAACTAAAAAATAAATATTAAAAAATTCTCTCTTTAAAAAAAAAAAAAAAAGATTATCTTGGGAACAGAACACAAAATTCATTTGTCCCATACACACATAGTCTAAAGTAATTTTATTCAATATTTTTAGTGCACCGATGTTCTGACAGAGAATTGTTACATGAGGTCAGAAATTTTCCACTAGTTGTGCCAAGTGAGGACATAAAAGTTTTCCAATTATGGAATAATTCAGATTAGGGATGGTCAACCCTGGATTCTCCTGCCTCAGCCTCCAGAGCTGTTGGGATTATATGTATGCGCCATGGCACTTGGCAAGAAGTAATTCTTAAAAGAAGATGCTGGGCATGGTGGTGCACACCTGTAATCAACAACTGAGGAAGCTATGGAGAATAAGTTCAAAGCCAGCTTCACCAACTTAGTAAGACTCTCAGCAACTTAGTGAAAATCTATCTTAAAAAATAAAGACGACTGGGAATATAGCTTAGAGGTAAATTGCCCCTGGGTTTAATCCCCAGTACATGCTTGCAAAAGAAGAAAACATAAGATATGACATTGGACTTAACAGTAACTTCATGAATATGGCTTTGAAAACAAAAGATGATAAAAAACTTCATCAAACTTAAATGTTGGGTAAAGGTGGGATGGGGGGAAAAGCTCAATGGTACAGTGTGCACTTAGCAGGTAATGATATCCTGGGTTCAATCACAGCACTACACACACACTTGTCCAAAAGACATTATCAAAAAGATGTTAGGTTTGGTGGTACACCCCTATATTTCCAGCAACCCTGTAGGCTAAGGCAGGAAGATTACATGTTTGAGGCCAGCCTCAGCAACTTGGCAAGATCCTGTCTCAAAATAAAATGTGGTGGGAATATGGCTCAGTGGTAAGCACCTGAGTTCAATTCCAGATACTCCACTTTCCTCGCCCCCAAAAAAGCATAAAGAAAACCTCTATAATGGAAGAAAATACTTGGCAAATCAGATTAACACTGAGAATATATTAAGAACAAAAAGACAATCCAATCCAACTCAAAAATGGGCATAGGACTTGAATGGGCAATTCTTCAAATACAAAAGACAAAAATAAATAAAATAAATAAAACCCACATACAGATCAAAAATAGAAATACAAACCAAAACTATAGTGAGATACCACCTCATATCCATGTGCATGACCAGTATGACACAAAAAAAGGAAAGTGCTGGAGAAGATGGTATGTACCTAAAATCCTAGAGCATCCGTCCTTCTGGTCATGATGTAAAATAATACACCTGCTGTAGAAAAGCTTGGCAGTTTTTAAAAAATTTCAGCATAGAACTTCCACATGAACCAGTAATTCTACTCTTTTAAAATTCAAGAACTTGGTCACCAATAGATATTTTCTACAATCGTGTTTACAACAACATTGTTCATTATAGACAAAAGGGAGAAAAACTCCAAATGTCCACCCACATGAGCAGACAGATTCTGTTGTTATGTATTTAACAAAATGTGGTAAATACATAACAACAGAATATTATTCTGCCATAAGAACAAATGACATTTTCAAATATGCTGCAACGTGAATGGATCCTACAAACATTATACCTCGTAAAATAAGGCAGGCACAGAAGAGCAAATGTATGGTTCTACATATATGAGGTACCCAGAATAGCAAATTCATAGAAAGTAGAATAGAGGTTACCAGGTAGAGAGGTGGCAGTTATTGCTTAATGGGTAGTTTTTATTGTGGATGAAGAAAAAATTTTGGGTATAGTTGTTGATGCTTATGCAACACTATATTTGTATACTTACAAACACTTAAAATAACTGTGTATTAACACAATAAAAAAGGCAACCCTGCCCAAAGAATTGGCTTTAATTAACACTTGATTTTCATTATTCACAGTATTCATATTGTATAGTCACTTTGAACACAGAAAAAAAAAATGGGCTGGGGATGTAGTTCAATGATTCAGCATTTGTCTGACATTCATGAGACCCTGGGTTCCATTCCCAGTACCATTAAAAAAAAAAAAGAAAGAAAGAAATAGAAAAAATCAGCCATCACTATTAAAAGAAAATACAGAATTGGGTTTCTCTAAGCAAATTCTCTGGTCTCAGAACTTGCATCAACTGTTTAATATATAATCTTGTTTTATGTATTTCTTCATGTAAAGGTACCTTACTCAATATATACTAATTCCCTTACTTAATATCTATTATTGATTTCCTAGCATTGAAATGAAAGCCAATAGCATTGTAACTTATGTTAGAATAAAGCTTATTTAACACATGAGGATTTCTTCATCACAGCCTTCTTGTGCTTAGGAACACTAAAAAAAAAAAAAAAAAAAAAAAAGCACAAAAGTTCATGCTTAGGAACACTAAAATATATATAAAGGGTTAGGGATGTGCTTCAGAAGTAAAGCATCCCTAGATTCAATCCCTACCCGGGGAACTGGGGGAAAGACAGGGTATAACCTTGTTGAACTTTGGCTGAGAACATGCACATTGGGTGACTCAAATTCTTTCCCATTCTACATGTTTACAAATTATGAGAAAGCTACAAAAGTACTGATTTGGAGTTTACCTACAAGTTCTAGTGAGCGGGCAAATTTGCAAATAAGGAAAACAAACTCTGAGGATGGACTGAACTAAGGAAAGTTTAAATGAAAAGGTCTGGCATATAAAAATTGTGAACTGTTCACCTAACTCTGACACTTACCTTTCCAAGAAGTTTGACAAACAAAGGCCATAATTTTAACACGTAGGTCTCATTTTTACTCATAAATAGCTTTTGGAGTTCTGAAATTAATTTCTGTAAGTAAAAGCGAAATATTTACCAAATAGTCTCTTCAAAAGGAAAAAATAATCCAATATCAAAGCCTAGAAATAATTTCTAATACTTGATTATCAGCCAAATAATCTTTGCCACAATAAAGTACCCTTACTACCTCCCCCGCCAAAAAAAAAACCCAAAAGGAAAAATTTAGAAAATATACCAAAGCCAAAAATGTTTTACCATAAATATCTAAATGCCAAAATCTAAATTCTAGCATTAACATTTACTTAGCTATGCTTGTCTATCACACATCAGGCCTTCTCACCATTCATCAATCACACTTAATTTCCACCAATATACTGGTAGAAAAACTTTCTCCTAAAAACTTCAGCCTGCACATCATTAGAGTTCAAATGATAGTGTATTAGTTTTCTCACACTAGAAACTTAAAAAAGCAAAAAAATTTCACAGTATCATAAACAATATGAGAAAATCTTTTTTTTAGTATTTATTTTTTAGTTTTTGGTGGACACAACATCTTTATTCTATTTTTATGTGGTGCTGAGGATCAAACCTAGCGCCCCACGCATGCCAGGCGAGCCCATTACCGCTTGAGCCACATCCCCAGCCCATGAGAAAATCTTACTTCAAATTTATTTATAAAGCTGTACATAGGGTACTGAAGATGAATAAATTTATGAGAACAAAACAATTTCGTTTTTTGATACCAGGGCTGCTTAGCCACTGAACCATAACCCCAGGGACCCCCACTTTTTTTTTTTTTTTTTTTTTGAGACAGGGTCTCCCTGACTTGCTAAGTGCCTCGCTACGTTGCTAAAGCTGGCTTTGAACTTGCGATCTTCCTGAGCTGCTAGGATTACAGGCATGCACCACTGTGCCTGACAAAACAATTCTTAAAGATACTACTTTATTATACTTTAATCTTCCTGTTCCTGCTCTATCATCCCCCAAGCCTGTTCTCAACAGACAGAATAATCACTTTAAAATTCAAATCAGTATATAATACTTGGAAGCTCAAAACATTCAAATATGACTTTCCTTATAATCCAGAGTAAAAATTGCATCTTTACTATGGTCCCAAAGACCTGTGTGATTAGGTCCTCTGTTTCTCTAACAATATCTTCCACTCTTCTCAACCTCATAACTCTCACTTCTGTCATACTGCCAAGTGTTCACTGAACACCAAGTTGGTACACAATGTAAGAGCAGAATGGGATCCTCCCCTTTCTTTTGCCAGACAAGGGACTGAATCCAGGGACATTCTTAACAGTTATATCCCCAGGCCCCTTAAACAAACAAACAAAAAAAAATTATAAATATAAACTTGTTTTGAGACAGGGTCTTCTTAAGTTGCCTAGACAGGCCTCAAACTTGGAATCCTCCTGCCTCAACTTCTCCAGTAGCTTTGATTATAGATGTGTACCACCATTCCCTGCAACAAGAATGGCCCTTCTGCACTCATGGTTTTCTTGCTCACAACGAGCTTACCCTATATTATCCACATGGCTAACTCCTATTCTGTCTTCAAATCACAGTTCCAATGTCCTAATTTTTACCTTCCCTGACCACCTCACCATTTCTCTTTGATGGCAAACTTCAGCCTGTCCCTGTTATTCTATCCTCCATAGTGCTCTTCACTTAATACTTTATGTGCCTCCCTCATTTCTCATTAGAAAACAAGTTCTATAAGCCTTTTATTTACAACTATAGTCAACAGTAATGCACTGCATATAGATGCTAAAAGATGTTTACAAGAACAAATGTTGGTAAGCCTAAGACTTGAGGAAAGTAATAACCAGCTAGGAAATTATATGGACTAGATGAGCTTACATGCATGAAAATTCATAACTACTGGAATTATATAATAACTCAAAAATAACACTGAATTGGGTACTGCTCTCCCTTATTTAGAAATATAATCCCTTTTGGGGGGGGAGGCTGGGGTTTTGGCTTAGCGACATTGTGGCTTAGCCATAGAGCACTCACTTAGCATGCATCACATAAAAATAAATAAATTAAATAAAGGTATTGTGTCCAACTACAACTGGAAAATAGATATTAAAAAAAGTAAAGAAAAATAATCCTTTATGTACAGCCTTATCACCCTGAAAGTGCCTGGATGTCTGATCTCAGAAACCAAGCAGGGGTCTGGTTAGAGGATGGGAGAAATGCAATCCCTTTCTATTCAACATTCATTGAGGATGGGATAAAATATCTACAGTGTATTAAAAATGAATAGACAGTTCATTTCTGTACTGTTATGTATAATTGGTCTACACTAACTTAAGCAACTCTTTGTTTTAATTCAAAGCTAAACTCCTAGATCACAGTGCAATTAAACCAATGAGCCTAAACTGAATTTCAAGCTTAGCAAAGAAACTTTTAATACAGTATTTAGAAAATTCTTAAGTAACTTAATGCTTACAGTAGTCATAAGCTGCTCTGTAATAGATGCTATTTCTTGTTGTTTCTGAAGCAACAATGGCATTCCCATCTCCAGAGCAGTGGCTCCCCTCAAATGAACCTTTTGTGCTGAATGAGCCACTAAAGGTATGACCAATTTTGCCCACCTCACTGACTCTTCTCCCATTTGAACTGGAGCTTGTTCAATTAGCCTATAAAGGAGAAATCAATAAGTTAGCTTGAACTCACTTTTTTAGTCTAATCTAGCAGGAAAAATAAACAGCATAATTTAGAATGCATACATACATTCACCTAGAAAAATACTGTATCACAGATTTTCTGCCACCAATTTTTTTTCTTTTTTGGAAAAAATTGAGGTACAACCAATATATGAAGTTTTTTTGTTTTTATTTTTGTTTTTTTAAGGGAAAAAAAAAGTAAAAGTCTTATTATAGGCTAGGGATATAGCTCAGATGGTAGAGTACTTGCTTTACATGCACAAATCCCTGGGTTTGACCCCCAGAGCGCGTGCGCGTGCACACACACACACTCACACACACAAAAACATTTATTACTGAACTCAGTCTTTGGTGCAAGATTAAAATTCATAAAATATTCATGAATATACACTAGTGTTTACTAATGAAGTAGCAACAACTATGTGGTAAAATAAAGATCAAATTTTTCTTGTTAATTTGTATACTGCTTTACTTTTTATGTAAAAATTCTGTTTTTGTGGCAGGATTTAACCCAGGGCCTCCTACGTCCTAAACAAGCACTCTACCATAAAGCTCCATCCCTGGAGTTGTTATTGTTGTTTCTTAATATTTTTAGTTGTAGATGGACATGATAACTTTTATTGTGTGGGTGTGTGTGTGTTGCTGAGAATTGAATCCAGTGCCTCACACATGCTAAGCAAGCACTCTACAACTAAGCCACAACCTCATCCCTGTACTGTTTTTAAAAGGGAGCCAAGGAACCAGACTATAATATGATCATCAACCACAGGACCAGAAGGTGAAATTAAAACAAACAGCTCAAAAACTAAAGAAAACAAAGAATGAAAAACAAGAGGGCTGGGGATGTGGCTCAAGCGGTAGCGCGCTCGCCTAGCATGCGTGCAGCCTGGGTTCGATCCTTAGGACCACATACCAACAAAGATGTTGTGTCCACCGAGAACTAAAAAATAAATATTAAAAAAAATTCTCTCTCTCCTCTCTCACTCTCTTTAAAAAAAATTAAAAAAAAAAAAAAAACAAGTCAAGAGTTTGTGCCACATGTCTGTTAAAGAGTAGGGCTGGGGGCTGGGGATATAGCCCAGTTGGTAGAGTGCTTGCCTTGCATGCGTAAGGCCTGAGTTCCTTACCACTAAAAAAAAAAAAAAAAAAAAAAAGACTAGGGAAGGCCAAGTAGAAGGGACTTTCCTGCTCCATGCTAGACAACATGACTGCATTCATTCATAAATACCCTTTTCCAGACCACTTACAGGTTGTATTATTTTTTAAACCCTTTAAGAGACTTTAAAAACTTTTAAAAACTTTAAAATTTTTAAAAACTATCATGAACAAGACTTCACTTTTAAGACTTTCAGTAAAGACACACCCCCATTCTTTTACTGTCGATTTCATATTTGAATCTCACAAAGTTCAATCGTTGAAATAAATTCTAAATTTACAGAAACAGTATTCTAATGTGAATTGCATCCAAACTGCATACCTTATGATAACATTTAATGCTTCAAAATCAACAACGGCAGAATGTATCTCTCCTTTATTAAATATTATTTCTAATGAGTCAATTATACTGGATACCTAAAAGACAGAACCAAATATATACAAATCAAATAAAACAAAACTGTTTTGCTGGCATGTAGATGTAGAGAAGACGTAGAAAAACTGTACTCACCACTTTTCCAACAACTTCAGCGGGGAACGTCTGTTTGGATATTACCCAAAGTGCCCTGGTGCATACATTTTTGTCTGAATTCTTAACAATATTATTCAATTTTGAAAGCAATTCTTGAATATTTGCCTCTGAAAAGCAAGTAGTTTTAATTATAGGAACAGTATACAATCTTTTCTTCTGTGGTACTAGGAATTGAAACCAGCCTAGACTACCAAGTTACATCTGCAGCCCCAATCTTAAAATTTCAAATATAAAAGAAAAATACTCTTAAATCCAAAAAAACTAAATACATATTCAGAGAAGGATCAAGGAACCACTACTGATATCAAACTTCCCAAACCCTAAATCCAGATCGAAGTTATCATATTCAGAGAAAACAAAGCACTGAACTCCAAAGCAGATAGTTCGCACAAAAATAACCACGGGTATCATTACTAGGTATATGCAATGTTTAGCAAGATATTATAACCTCACACTTCTGCTCCAAGATGAACAACTCATACTTTAGGGTGCTAACACTTCTATACACAAAAAAGAATAAGCACGGCTGTGTGTGGTGGCACTGGTCTATAATCCTGGCAATTTAGCAAGACTCTGTCTTCAAAGAGAAAATAAAAAGGGCTGGTGATGCTAGGTGTGGTGGCACATTCCTGTAATCCCAGCAGCTCGGGAGGCTGAGGCAAGAGGATCACAAGTTCAAAACTGGCCTCAGCAACTCAGGGAGGTCCTGTCTCCAATAAAATATAAAACGGGCTGGGGATGTGGCTCAGTGGTTAAGTGTCCCTAGGTTCAATCCCCAGTACAAAACAAAGCTGGAAGTAACCCCACTTCCTCAGAAAAACAAATGGTAACAACTTTCTGATCCTTATTACCTATTCCTAATTTCTTCTCTCTAATGATCACTTCCTAGCTAGGAACATGCCTATATTCCCAGGGGCTTGGGAGGCCAAGACAGGAGGATCGCGGGTTCAAAGCCAACCTCAGCAATGGCAAGGCACTAAGTAACTTAGTGAGACCCTGTCTCTAAATAAAATACAATAGGGCTGGAGATGTGGCTCAGTGGTCTAGGAGTGGTCTGGTACCAAAAAAAAAAAAAAAAAAATCACTTCCCAGCTTTCCTCTAGGGTAGCAAACTACTTGATTAAAGAGCAACAGTTCAGGCTACTTGGAACTTGGAAAGCAGCAGGTTCTGGGTTTTCACTACCACTTTTAGTTCACAGTTATACTACATTTCGCACTAGTATGAAAGAAACTTCCAAGTAAACATGTTCCTTAGTGTATATACCTAAATAAAACAATCAGATAAGTTATTAACTTCCAAAGACAGCCATGTTTTATTAAAGTTTCTGTTTTTAGCCAAGCACAGTGGCACACACCTGTAATCCCAGCAGCTTGGAAACCTGAGGCTAGAGGGTCCCAAGTTCAAAGGCAACCTCAGCCAAAGCCAGGTGCTAACCAACTCCATGTGACCCTGTCTCTAAATAAAATACAAAATAGGGCTGGGGATGTGGTTCAGTGGTAGAGCCCGCCCCAGTTCAAACCCTGGTACCAAATTAAAAAAAAAAAAGGTTTTTACATCAATCATATTTATTCTGTGCTAGGGAACTGAACCCAGGACCCTGGCCAATTCAGAGTTGTACCCTCAGTATGCAATTATGTTTAAGCATCTTTATTTTCTACAGCAGATTTCAATCTATCAAATTTAGAACTATGTATAGGTGATGAAGAGATCCAAACATTTCTTAGAAGCAAATCCTAAACTACAAATTATGAAACTAACTCAGTGATAACAATACTTTTATAAAGTTACATTTAAAAATTAAAAAATATTAATAGTCATAATTATCTACCTGATAATCCTGAAGTAATTTTGGGATTATATAAGCAAAACCCCAAGGCCTGTAGAGCAGCACTACACAGTTCTGAGTTTTGACTGGAAATATGACTCTACCAAAAGAAAATCACATTTATCACAAATAAGTACAACTGTAAATAAATTTGTAGAAATCAAAAGTCAATAACAAAACAAGCAAGCTCATAACATTTTGATCTAATCAATCAACAAAATTCTCAGAGCAGGTAAGAACATATGATCAGAAAGTCAACTATAACCCAATTAGGTGGTGCATGCCCATAATCCAGTGGACTTAAGGCTAAGGCAGGAGGACCTCAAATGTAAGGCCAGCCTCAGTAACTTAGCAAGACCCTCAGCAACTGAGCACCTGTTCAGATAACAAATAAGGTTTATGATGTTCCTTAACTGTGTTGTCTTTTTTATTGATGTTTTGCAATTCTGAGGACTGAATCCAAAATTAACATGCTAGGCAAGCATTCTACCACTGAGTTATATCTCTAGCTCAATAAAGGTCTGCCTTATCTTCAAGAATGTTGAGTTCTTAAGACAAATCTAGCAGAATTCTGAACAAGAACACAAAACATTTTATCTATCTACTATGGTTCCTATTTTGAAGAAATTTAATTATTGTTTGGTTGCTTAACTTACATAGATACCTTCTACTAATTGTCCTAATCTTCCACTTGCTTCCAAATAATTCATTAGCAACTTTACATACAAACTCTACTTAAAAACAGTGCAACTTGACTCAAAATGCATACAACAGAGTCCGATTCCATGTTTTCAAAAATTAAACACATGAAGATGCATGTCTTCACATCAAATATACTGCTAGAATGTGAAATGTAATAATGAAGAAAAATGAAGTATCGAAGTTAATGTTACTTAATAAGACTATTTCCATGTTCGCTTTGGCAGCATACTAGTAAAAATTGGAACAAATCCAGGTATGCTAGCACATGCCCATAATCTCAGCCAATTGAGGCTGAGGCATATGATCACAAATTAGAGGCCTAGCCTCAGTAACTTTGTGACATTTTGTCACAAAATAAAAAGCAGAGTATAAATCAATGGTAGAACACCTATGGGTTCCATCCTCAATATACAAGAAAAAAAATTGGAACACAGAGAAGATCAGCTTGGTCCCTATGAATGGATGATAGTCAAATTCATGAAGAATTCCATATTTTTAAAAAATCCTTTAGAGAATTAAAAAAATAAGATAAAATAATACTGCTGAGGCTGATAGTGCATGCCTGTAATTCTAGCTACTCAGGAGGCTGAGGCAGGAGAATTCCAAATTGGAGGGGAGGCTCCACACCTGGCTAATTTTCTTATTTTTAAAATGAAACAGTTGCTGGGCTGGTGGCTGATAAGGAAAAGTCCATAATCTTAGTCACATGGGAGGCTGAGGCAGGAGGATGGAAAAGCTCATGAACAGCCTGGGCAAATTAGCAAGATCCTGTTTCAAAACAAAAAAATTAAAAGGACTAGGTACAGTGCTCAGCGGTACAGTGCCCCTGGGTTCCATTCCCAGTACTGGGAGTTGGAGGGGAAAGGGGATTAAAAAGTTAAATGCTAAGAAAGGAAAATCATGAAGCCTCCTAAGTAGTCCACGACAAAAACATAGTTTGACATTAAACTATGCCACCTCCCTGTAAACAAGCAAAAAAGAAAACTGCAACAGTTTCTAACATAGCAAAAATGGAGGGTGAGTGAAATTAAATTACAAATGCTATTCACAAAGTAGACCTGAGACAATTACTATTTTGGAATTCCTTACTTATAAATAAATTCCCAAAAGGAATGAAAAGAGATTAAATAATCTCGGATCACTGCTATGATCAGATAAGATTGATAATTCAGGCTGTGGGTTCAAGTGGCCATGGAAAACCTTAGACAAACTAATTTCTCCATCTGCAAAAGTGGAGATTATAGAGCAAACTAGAGGCTGAAGGTATAGTTGAATGAGAACTAGTAAGTTGAGGCCATGTTTGATCCTCAGAACTGCCAAAAAGAAAAAGGGAAAAGGTAAGCTCATCGAGGTATGAAGAATAATGTGAGAAAAAGCTTGTGAAAGATGTAAAGTAATGAGAAGCCAGGCAATCTGATGATAGCCTGTCTTCACACCTACTCAGGAGGCTGAGGCAGGAGGCCAACACTTCATATACAGTATATTTATCAACAAAAAGGTACATTAACCCAACCAACATCATTGCTTTTATTTTAGAAAAGTTCTTATGGGTCAGCTGGGTGGTTTTTAACACTCAAAACACTATTCAACAGTAGATACAGACCTTTAAAACTTTGTACAGCCGAGGAAGATTTTTCTCAATTTCTATGATGACTTCTTTTCCTTCTTCTCCAGTCATCCGACTTAAAAAGCAGATAGAACAAGAGATTAGGCAAAAGACAAAGTACTGGACACTAACTAACAATATCTCTATAAATGCTTAGAAATGAACTGGCCTAATTCTTATGATGCTTACGAATATATATACACTATATGATGCAACACACATCAGAAATAAGAGAGAACACACATCAGAATGACTTTTGCCTCCACAGTGTACCCAAGTTTTGACAGTTTCATCATGTGAAGACAGCAGCGTAATCCCTATCCCAGGTACAAATTTACCAATTTTATCAAATTCTTTACAAAGCTTTAGGCAATTCCTTTTGAAGAATTATGTAACTGAAACAAAAATCAGGCTAGTGGTCTATTAAAAAAAAAAAAATTCTGGGTCGTTATTTCGGGATACACCAGGAGTTCGCAGGGACTTTCACACTGAAAACCACTCCTCCAACTACTTCCAGCAGAAACTTTAATCCTTTGCTTGCAAGACTCGCGTGCAGTCTCCTTCATTCCAAACAGCTTAAGCGCTGCAGCAGCCCCTGAAACGTCACTTGGCATATACGTCCCCCTCCACCCCACTCATCCCCGACTCCGGTGTCCTCCTATTTACGAGACTAAAAGAATTCACTCTTTCTACGAATCCCAAACAACCATCTTGAGTCCAACCTCCCCGGAAGCGCCTCCCACCCCAGCGGGCCTCACCTGGTCAAAGTTAGGTAGGCATCCGTCTGCTCGCCCAGGGAGGCGGAAGAGTCTTCCAGTGTCTCCAACAGCGGCGCGAGAGGGCTCGGACCTGGGGCCGTCATGTCGGCCACCCTAAGGCCGGGCCGGAAAAGAAGAAAAATGTAGTGACCAACGCAAAGAGCCTCACGGCGGCCCAGCGCGAATCCGGCGCTCACACCTTAACACTGGCTCCCGGACTCGCAGTTCCGCAGTGTCCACAGCGCCGGCCTCTAGAGCCCAAACCCAAGCCCTAACCTCCTCCTCCGCCCAGTAACACGCACTGCGGCCCACGCCGAGCTCGGGCCTGGGCCCGCTCCCGCCACCACTTTCCCGGGCAGCATTCAACGGAGGGAGGAGACCGCGCGGGGGGTTGGGGAGGGGCGGGAGAAGACCCGGGAGCGCGGCATCTCGCCGCGAGGGGGCAGAGGCTGCGCCAGGCCGAAGGTTTCCTTGACCTCCCACCGCGCCCGGGATACTTAGCCCTACGTACAATGTTCAGGACAGCGTCCTCTCCGCCACTGCGCCGCTACACTTGCAGGCTGCCAAAGCCTGACTTTGGCGACTCGGGCAGTTTACTCACGCGTGCGACAAGCTCCCTCCTGGACCAAGATGGCGGCGGGGGCGGGCCCAGGAGCGCGCGGGAGTAGGACAGGCCTGGCGGGAGAGGTTCGAGCCAATCCAACAGGCAGCAGCGCGCCGGAGGCGTCGATCGCCTCCCTTCCTTGCTCAGTTCCCCCGCCCCGCCCATCCCCTCAGGTCACCTTCAGGTGGGGACGTTTTATCCAAAGAAATGGACTTCATATTCAAAATGTAAATTTGGCCCAAATTTACCAGAGGAATTAGTGAGACTTCAGACCAAGTGCTCAAACTCCAAGTTTGAAGTATTAACGAGCAGATCACTTAGCAAAAGGGCATAATGCACTGTTAAATGTAAGATGAAGAGTTGCATCTCAAGCACGTCTTGGTTCAACCCCCGGTTGGGTTTGTCCTTAGGAATATAATTATCCTTTCTGTGCCTCAATTTCCTTCTCTGTAAAATAGGGCTAATAACAATAACTGGTGGAAGGTGTATCGTGAGAAGCTAGGCCAACCGTCCTCAAGCTTTCAGTGAACATAACAATGGCCTGGAGGTAGGAGTTATTAAAGTGCAAATTTCGGGCCCTGACCTTCGACTTGATGATTCTATTGACTTAGGTAATTCCCAAAGATTTGCATTCTTCTGTTGGAGTAGGGGTTGGCCGGAGCTTCATACTTGGAGTGTAAATCCTTAAGTTGATCTTATTATTATTACTGTTTTGCTCCCCTTTTCCGTGTGCAGCTGAGCTTTCCCCACAGCCGGCAGGATTCAAATCGAGCACCGAAGGCCCAGAGAGCAACACAATGTTTCCATTCTGGCATCACGTGTTCCTGGCCTTGCTTCTGAGCCACCCCCACACAAGTACACACAATTCAACGATTATCTCTACAGCTCAAGGTTGCTTTTTGCTTTTCTGTTATTTGTGTTTAGCAAAATTTATGCCATACCAACCATTCAGTACATAATTTGTTTGTTAAGTGAAAAAATGAGGAGAGAGGGAGAGAAGGAAACATATAAGGCCTAGTGAGCGAAACTTTCAAATGAAAGGCTTAAAAATGGTGAACAAAGCTGGGCATGGAGGGGCACGCCTATAATCCCAGCCCTCAAGACGCTGAGGCAGGAGGATCCCAAGTTCAAAGCCAGCTTACAGAATTTAGAGAGCCCCTGTCTTAAAATTAAAAATTAAGAGGGCTGGAGATGTGGCTCAGAGGTTAAACATCCTTGGGTTCAATTCCCAGTACCAAAAAAAAAAAAAAAAGGTGAAATGGTGAATCTGAAATGCAAAGACTGGGTGGAAGCTGGCTGAGAAAGCTTTGAGAAGCCATTATCCTTTAGAGAGAAATTTGCTCCTCCTTTTCTGGGCTTTGGTAAGAAAGGAATGTGTTTTAAAAGGAAAAGTTATTAGTGAAAATGAAAAGTATGGACAGGCCTGCAGTACTTAGACTTTAGTTAAAATGTAACTGTTGTGTCCATGATGACTTTGAGAATTGTGAAAAGAACCATTGAGTTTCTCATAAGAAAGGTATCTTTTCCCAATCATTATATTCCTTACTCTGCTTTATTCCTTGTAGCACTTATGACTAACTCATATTATGTATCTATCATTTATAGTCTGCCTCTCCTTGCTAGAATATAAATTCTACAAGAGTAGGGCTTGTACACTTCTTCCCCTTAAGTTTTTCATTTTTAAAGAAGGGGCTGTGACTTTTTCAAAAGTATAGTTTCTGGATCTGTTTAAAATGTTTTGTTTTTTAATCCTCACTCCTGTGCCAAAAATCCTCCAGCAATTTCCACCAATTATAGTATGGATCTCTAAAGCCTTGGCATAACATGCCAGACTATTATGATTGGGTCACTGCTCTCTTTCATCACCACACTTTTCCCCACATTGCTTAGCCACAGGTTTTGGATAGTCCACCAGATCTTTAAATTTTCTGATTTTGAATATTTCATGTGTTTTGAACATTCCTCTTTTCAAAAGTGAAGGGTCAATTAAAACCACTCCTTTGTATAAAATCTCTCCCTCACCTACTATCCCCTGATGGACATTCCTCCCATAGAAATTTAAATGCTCAGGTCTCATTCTATAGATCTGTTAAAATGAGTATCACATTAATTAATTATTGTTAGGTCATAGATTTTGGCAGTAGCTGCACCTCAGAGGGCTTAGTTTGACCTATAATCTCAAGGAATAATACCCTTCCCTGCTGTTTGGCCACTTTCTCAATCTGATCTAAATTGCTAAGAGTTTATTAAATCAAAACAAATCCCCTCTCCCACCTTCACCCTTCTCCACACATCCTTCCAACCTGTTTGTTAGCTCCATGCTTCACTTTTATACAAATTACCATAGACCTCCACCAGGCCCCCTGGGTCAGGCCTTTAATCCCAACTACTCAGGAGGCTGAAGCAGAAAGATCACAAATTAAAATCCAGCCTGTGCAACTGAGATCCTGTCACAAAATAAAAAATAAAATGAGCTGAATATGTTGCTCAGTGGTAGAGCACCCTGGGGCTCAATTCCAAGTATTGAAGGGCAGGGGTGAGGATGTAGAGAAAAAGGAGAAGGGAGTCTTGTTTATTCCCCAGTCCTGGAGATTGACTACTAGGAAGCTCTATCGTTGAGCTATATCCCTAACCCTTTTAGTTTTTTTATTTTGACACAGTGTCTTACTAAATTGCTGAGGCTTACCTTGAACTTGCAATCCTTCTCCTGCAGCCTCCTGGGTTGATGGGATTAGACTCATGCATGGTGCCTGACTGAGAAAAAGGAATTACTGCAAACTATTGGTAGGCATGTAAATTAGTACACCATTATGGAGAAAAGTATAGCGGTTCCTCAAAAAGTTAAAAATAGAACTACCATATGGTCCTGCAATGACCACTTCCAAAGGAAATGAAATCAGTATGGCAAAAAGACATCTCCACTCTCATGCTTATTACAGCACTACACATAATAGCTACACACACAAATAAAATAAAATAAAAACTATTTGGCATAGTAATACAAAACAGTAATCCAAACTAATAGGGAGGCTGAGACAGGAGGATCATAAGTTAGAGGTTAGTCCTGCCAATTTAACCAGAACCTGTCTCAAATAAAAAAAAAAAAAATACAAAGGGCTGGGGGTGTGGAATAAGTTTTCGTTCTTGTTTTTCAAATCTCTACTAAACATTCCAAAAAGAGAGAGAAAAGGAAAGGGAGTGGGAGCTTATCTTAGTGGTAGATCACTTGAATGCACAGGCTAGAACTGCAAAAGAGGAAAAACAGAAACAGGTCTATTATACAGTGTGGCAAATATAATAATAGCTTATTGTACACTTCAACTTTTCTAGGAGAATAAATTTCTTATCACAAAAAAATGATAAGTATTTGAGGTGATGGATATGTTCATTAGCTTGATTTTATGAATCCACATTCATAAATTGTAACATCACATTGTACCCAATAATATATACAATTGTAATTTGTCCATTTGCAATAAAATAAAAACGCAAATAGTACACAGCTGACAAATGCCACACTGCAGCAGTTTGAGAGAACTTTATTTCTTTGTTTGCTATGATTTATACATAATGGGAAAAATATCTTTTGAATCCCATAGTATGATGTAAATTTGTGTTCTATTTATCTTTTTCCTTCTTTTTTCTGTGGGCAAGGGTCGTGGGTGGGGAGGATTGAACTCAGGGGCACTTGGTCTCTGAGCCACATCCTTAGCCCTATTTTGTATCTTATTTAGAGACAGGGTTTCCCTGAGTTGCTTAGCGCCTTGCTTTTGCTGAGGTTGCTTTGAACTCATGATCCTCCTGCCTCAGCCTCCCAATTAGCTGGGATAATAGGCATGCACCACAGCACCCAACCCAAGAATGATTCTTTTTTTTTTTTTTTTTAATATTTTGGTTTTTGGTGGACACAACATCTTTATTTTATTTTTATGTGGTGCTGAGGATCGAACCCAGCGCCCCGCGCATGCCAGGCGAGTGCACTACCGCTTGAGCCGCATCCCCAGCCCCCAAGAATGATTCTTTACTCAATAAAATATTAAATAATAGGGCTGGGGCTGTAGCTCAGTTGGTAGAGTGCTTGCCTAGCACATGTGAGACACTGATTTTATCCTCAACACCACATAAAAATAAAATAAAGGTATTAAAAATATATTAATAAATTTTAAAAGAAAGAAGAAGAAGAAGTGGAGTATGAGTTCTGAGAGACATTTGAAATGTTAGCTGCATAATAATAATTTTTACTGGCTTTTTAAAAGTTATATATTGAGGCCTTTTTAGTTTTTAGTTGTAACTGTTGTAAAATAACTGTGTTGCTGAAAGCATCCCCAGATAGACTTCTCAACAACTGATAATTTTTTTAAAAAAATATTTTTTAGTTATAGGTGGATAAAATGTGTTTATTTTATTTTTATGTAGTGCTGAGCATCGAACCCAGTGCCTCATGCATGCTAGGCAAGTGCTCTACCTCTGAACCACAACCCCACCCAGACCCTGATAATTTTTTTTTAAATTAAGATTATTTTATCGATGTCTTCACTATCTTCTATTTTATTGGAATATAGGTTTTCAAAATAATTTCTAATTGTCTTCTGTATTTCTGTAGCATCTGTTGTGATATTGCCTTTTTCATCCCGTATGTTAGTAATTTGAGTTCTCTCTCTTCTTCTCTTCGTTAGCATGGCTAAAGGTCTGTCGATCTTATTTATTTTTTCGAAGAACCAACTTTTAGTTTTGTTAATTTTTTCAATAGTTTCTTTTGTTTCAATTTCATTGATTTCCGCTCTGATTTTAATTATTTCTTGCCTTCTGCTACATTTGCTGTTGTTTTGCTCTTCCTTTTCTAGGGCTTTGAGATGAAGTGTGAGCTCATTTATTTGTTGGTTTTTTCGTTTTTTGAGGAATGACCACCAGGCGATGAATTTTCCTCTTAAAACTGCTTTCATTGTGTCCCATAGATTCAGATATGTTGTGTCTGTATTTTCATTTATCTCTAAGAATTTTTTGATTTCCTCCTTTATGTCTTCCGTAACCCATTGATCATTCAGTAACATATTGTTCATTTTCCATGTGATGTAGGATTTTTCCTTCCTTCTTTTATCATTGATTTCCAGTTTCATTCCATTATGATCAGATAAAATGCATGGTATTATCTCATCAACAAGTACATGAAAAAATGCTCACCATCTCTAGCAGTCAGAGAAATGCAAATCAAAACCACCCTAAGATACCATCTTACTCCAGTAAGATTAGCAGCCACTATGAAGTCAAACAACAACAAGTGCTGGTGAGGATGTGGAGAAAAGGGTACTCTTGTACATTGCTGGTGGGTCTGCAAATTGGTGCAGCCAATTTGGAAAGCAGTTTGGAGATTCCTGGGAAAGCTGGGAATGGAAACACCATTTGACCCTGCTATTGCCCTTCTCGGACTATTCCCTAAAGACCTTAAAAGAGCATGCTACAGGGATACTGCCACATCAATGTTCATAGCAGCACAATTCACAATAGCTAGACTGTGGAACCAACCCAGATGCCCTTCAATAGATGAATGGATAAAAAAATGTGGCATGTATACACAATGGAGTACTATGCAGCAATAAAAAATGACAAAATCATAGAATTTGCAGGGAAATGGATGACACTTGAGCAGATTATGCTTAGTGAAGCTAGCCAATCCCTAAAAAACAAATACCAAATGTCTCCTTTGATATAATGAGAGCAACTATGAACAGAGCAGGGAGGAAGAGCAGGAAGAAAAAATTAACATTAAACAGAGACATGAGATGGGAGGGAAAGGGAGAGAAAAGGGAAATTGCATGGAAATGAAGGGAGACCCTCATTGCTATACAAAATTACATATAAGAGGTTATGAGGGGAATGGGAAAATAAACAAGGAGAGAAATGAATTACAGTAGATGGGGTAGAGAGAGAAGATGGGAGGGGAGGGGAGGGGGGATAGTAGGGGATAGGAAAGGTAGCAGAATACAATAGTTACTAATAGGGCATTATGTAAAATTGTGGATGTGTAATCGACGTGATTCTGCAATCTGCATTTGGGGGTAAAATTGGGAGTTCATAACCCACTTCAATCTAATGTATGAAATATGATATGTCAAGAGCTTTGTAATGTTGTGAACAACCAATAAAAAAAAATAAAAAAATTTTAAAAAAAAAGATTATTTTATCCGAAGCTGGGGATATAACTCAGTTGGTAGAGTGCTTGCCTCTCATGCACAAGGCCGTAGGTTCTATCCCCAGCACCACAAAAAATAAATAAATAAAAGAGATTATTTCATCCCATCATTATTTCATACACAATAAATATATACAGCTAATTACATGTTTTATGACTAGTATGGGTTAGTATGGGTTTGCTACCCTTGCAGTCAGACATACTTTAAAATGTTACCAAGTTGCATTAAGACCAAAAGCTTTATTTGGACCAACAGTTTTATTCTTTCATTCTTTCCATTGAGCTGAGAAGAGTTCCTACCAATTATGACCACACCACTCCTTAGTACATGAGAAAGTTGTACCAGTACAGTTTGAGTGAAAACAAGTAACAGAGTGCAATGGCTAAACCTAGATCTGATAAATTTGAATCCTAGCTTTACTACTTTAGCTATATGACTAATGCGGGACTCTGGAAAGTTATTCAACTTCTTGTACCTCAGTCTTCTTATCTGTAAAATGAGGGTAATTGCACTTACTTCAAGTATTGGTGAAAATTATATATGTTAATGTATGGAAATTGTTGAGAACAAGGGAATAGGCCTGTGCTGTGTATATTTTGAAAAAAGTTAGCTACGGACACATTGATTGTTCAAGTTCAAATAAAACCGTCATAGGAAAGCAGGGAATTGAAACTCAAAAACCTTGATTCTCGAGTTTGGAGGAAAGAAAATTTAAAGTCAGACACAAAAAGCCATGCAAGAGAACTTTATCATAAGTGAAAGTAAAGTAAAATCAAAGTGAGGCTTAAGCAGAGAGAACTCTCAAGAGAGAGACTCAAGAGAGAGAACTACAAAGGAGACAATGCTGTGTACAAATTTGTTACTATTTTATGGTTGACTTGAAAACTGGGGACCACCTTTAGCAATCTTTGCCAATCTGTTGTTCAACTCCTCCGTCACATCAGTTTTTGATCTTAGTTGGTCCTCTCCAGAACTGTCATGGTGGCCATACTATTTAGGAGGGCTTCATCTATAAGAGAATCCCATGTTAATGTGGGCACTGGGGTCAATGGCTGGTCATAAGTTACCTTAGTGTGCCTATGGTACTAAAGGAATCTTCCTTCCAGTTGGAAGAGGACACTTGTAGCCATAATTCTAGCTTCGCTTCAACCGCAGTGGACCCTGTCAATAATTAGTCCCATTAATCCTTTTATCTTGACGCATTTTCCAAATAGCTCTCTTGCTTTTATTTTTTACAGATTAACTGCCACCATTTGATTTCATGTCCACTCTGAGGATAGTTTAAAGAAGATCCTAAAGTAATTTAAAGAACATCTTGTGACCTTACCATGCTCATTGCTAGCTATTACCTAATGAAACCACGACAAAATTATGAATACCTTCCAAAATGGAAGAATTCTTTTATTGAAAATGGGCTATCTAGTTTGCTTTAAAAATACGAAGTTTCGGGCTGGGGTTGTGGCTCAGTGGTACAATGCTTGCCTAGCATATGTGAGGCCCTGGGTTCGATCCTCAGCACCATGTAAGATATTGTGTTCACCTACAACTAAAAAATAAAAAATATATATATGAAGTTTCTAGGTGGGAAAAGTGTCACAGCTGGTAATCCCAACTACTCAGGAGAATGAGGCAGGAGGATAGCAAGTTTGAGGCCATCCTGGACAGCTTAGTGGGATCCTATCTCAAAATAAAAAGGACTGGGAATATAGCTCAGTATTATAGTGCCTCTGGATTCTGTCACCAGTGCCACAAAATAAATAACAATAAATTTTAAAAAGAGGTGGGCTGGGACTGGCTCAGTCTTTGAGTGCCTACCTAGCATGCTTGAAGTCCTGGGTTCAATCCCCAGTATAAAGAACAGGGTGAGGGGAGATGAAACAGGGATTTAAAGCAATCAGTAATAATTAAATATTATATGTCTAAAAGTGCATTTCTAAGATCACTGTACCAGAATCACAAGGAAGCTTCTTTGTATCCAAATATGTGGGCCATATCTCTTAGACCTACTCAAGAATTTCCAGGGCATGCCCACTAATCTACATTTTTTAATATGCACCCTAAGTTATTCCTACTAGCACTAAAGTTTGATACTCCTACATCCCTA
Organism: Ictidomys tridecemlineatus; assembly: GCF_052094955.1. Taxonomy (NCBI): domain Eukaryota; kingdom Metazoa; phylum Chordata; class Mammalia; order Rodentia; family Sciuridae; genus Ictidomys; species Ictidomys tridecemlineatus. The sequence goes on along the minus strand of NC_135483.1, from coordinate 122,536,475 downwards.
GCCCAGGGGAGAAAGTTCTGGGAACACGTTGGAAAGACTCAGAAGCCAGCTTAAAGGGCTCCCACTGACTAAATTTGGAACAGCTGATTTTAACCAATCAATTAAAAAAGAAACAAATGAGCCATACTAAAAGTAAACCACAGAGGAGGAATGACTGGAAATCACCATTTTCAACCATCATAGCAATAATTATAGGAAATAATAATCATCTAAATTCATTAAGTGAAAGTTTGGTGGAAAGCAGTCTAAACATACTATAAAATACTGATTATGAAGGGTAAAGGGTAACCTTACAGTGGAGATACTTATGAAAACCACCAATTAGCATATACAGCTGATATCACTGGGATTCTGATATGATTTCCTAAGGAAAAAAATACCACTTCTATATTTCTGACAAAAGTTCACAGCCCAAATCTATCCATAAATTAAAAAAAAAAATCCCGATTGAAGGGTGTTCCATTAAAACAAACAGAAAAGTGTCCTGTACCTTTCAAATGACAATGTCATAAAGGCAAAAGAAAGCAGAAGAACTGTTGCAGAATAAAAAACTCAAGAAAAATGACAAAATCCAGGATGTGATCCTGCATTGGAAAACAACAAATTTTGTTTGAAGCATTAGTGAAATGTGAAATAGACTATGTTTTTATATTTAACAAATGTACTGGGGTTTCGTAAGACAATCAAAATAAGGACTTCTCAAAAACATAGGAAAAGACTGATTATTCTGTAACCACAGAACCAAGGAGCACTTTATTCTGTTGATCTGGAGAGATCCCCTTGAATTTAGTCCGTCCCCCACCCCCAAACTAACCTATTAGCATCAGCCTCTCACTTCTGAAAGTTAGCCAATCAGGGAGGAACTCACTGTAAAACGTGCCTTAGTGCTTAACAATAGTCTTGTCGCAAGAAAGCAGGGAGCTGAAAATTCAAACCTCAGTTCATGTGTTCCAATGAAAGAAAATTTAAAGTCAATCTCTGGTTATACTCCCCACCCCTCGCTGTTAAAAAAAAAAAAAAAAAGAGCTGAATATGCTTACTACAGTAATATTCATGCAAGAGAACTTTATTTAAGTGAAAGTAAAGAGAAAAGAAGGTGAAAGTAAAGTAAAAGCAAAGTGAGGCTAACAAGCAGAGAGTACTTTCCGAGGAGGGTGGGTCATCTCCCAGCAGATAACAAAGGAGACAAGACTGTCTCCAAATTTATTACTGTTCGATGTTTACTAGAAGAACTGGGACCACCTTCTGTACTCTTTTGCCAATTGTTGTTCAGCTCCTCCTTCACATCAGGTGATGGAGTTTTGGGCCTTAGTTGGTCCTCTCTGGAACTGTCATGGTGGCCATACTATTTAGGGGGGCTTCATCTATAAACCAATCCCATGTTAATGTGGGCACTGGGGTCAGTAGCTAGTCATGAGTTACCTTAGTGTGCCTGTGCTACTAAAGGAAGATTCCCAGATGGAAGGAGACACCTATAGCCATAATTCTAGCTTCACATCAACCTCAGTGGACCCTGTCGAGAGTTAATACCATTAATTCTTTTTTAATGACCTGTTTTACAAATAGCTCCCCAGCTTTTGTTTATTTTCTACAAATAACTACCACCCTTTGGTTTCTTTACTTTGGAAGTAGTTTAAAGAACACTTGTGACCTTGCCATTGGTTTCACTGCTCATTGCTAGCTACTCCCTGACAGCTTTACCCCAGGAACCACAAGCTTTAAAGGACCAGGCCAATTCATTTTTGGCCATGAAAATGTCTGCATCCCTGAACTCCGGGTTTTCCTCAAACCCTGAGTATCCAGCAGCTGGCTCTGCTCAGAGACATGCCTGACTGGTTTGGATGTTACTGTAGTAAGCATATTCAGCTCTCTCTCTCTTTTTTTTTTTTTTAACAGTGAGGGGTAGGGCCATGTAACCTGAGATTGAACTCTTGAGGGACACTCAATCATTAAGTCACATCCCCAGCCCTATTTTGTATTTTATTTATTGAGGGTCTCACTGAGTTGTTTAAGACCTCTCATTTGTTGAGGCTGGCTTTGAACTCATGATCCTCCTGCCTCAGCCTCCTGAGCCCCTGAGATTACAGGCGTGGGCCACCATGCCTGGCATATTCAACTTTTTTTTTTTTTTTTTTTCCAGATGCTGAATTATGGTCTCTTTATCCTTTGGAAATTCTGGAGGATCTACCAAGGTTATTTTGGAGACTTTGGGTTGGGCAGCATTCTAGGTGACCCTAAAACCAAGAAGTGTACTTACTGAATGGGCCTCTGTGTCCAAACTTCACTGGTCCACCAGACCAACTGCCAGATAAATTATTCTCAGTGACCATCTAAGCTCTATGTGCACTGGATTCTTGTTCCTGTGTTTATTGATTTATGCTAGGCTTTGTAACCAACTACATCTGCATAAGGCCATTAGTCTTAGATCTTTGTGCTCAGTAATTAGATCTTTTGGTTAGAGAAGCAATGTATGGTGATTAGACCCAGATGTTTCATATGGTTTGGTGGTATATCATGTGAAAATATGTTTTCCAGTAACGTGTTTATTCTACAGTAGCCTGCTTTGTTTTGAGGGTTTTGGTGTTTGTTTTATAAATTTTAAAACAATTATATATTTAATTAAAAACAATAATGAACTCATGATAACATAAATACTACATTATAATGAAAAAAAATTTAATGAAAAAAATTAGAAGACCTGTCTCAAAAAAAAAAAAAAAAAAACGACAAAAAAACCTGATTTCCTTCTCCACTTGAATTTATCATTCCTGCATAGCACATTATTAATATAGCTACCACTTATCACATTCGAATGAGTTTGTCTAGTAGACTCTGAGCACAAATGGCATTTTCATTTCAGGAAGTCCAAATACTCATGAGTGCCTACATATTTCAGATGGTATCTCTGAGGAACAAAGTATTGAAATATGCCATACAGTTCCCTAAGAATTCAACTTTAGGGTAGCAAATGTAAATTTTCCCAAATATTCAAGTATATACCTTATTGTATGGTATTTATTATGATCCATTTTAGATATAGATAATATGCCAATACTCAGTTTCTTTCATCTCAACTCCAAATCCTCTCTTCAGAGCTGGGTGTAATGGTATGCACACCTATTATTCCTGTTACAAGAAATCTGAGGAAGGAGAATTGCAAATTCAAGGTCAGCATTGGCACCTGTTTTGTTGTTGTTGTTGGTTTGATGGTTGGCTGGTTGGTTGGTTAGTGCAGAGAATTGAACCAGGGGCACTTTAACACTAGCCAGATCCCCAGCCCCTTTTTTATTTTTTGAGACAGGATCTCAGTTGTTCAGGCTAGTCTCAAATTTGCAATCCTGCTTCAGCCTCTAGATGTGCTGGGATTACAGGCATGTGCCATCATGCCCAGCTTTTCCCATGGCATTTAGTGAGACCCTGTCTCAAGAAAAAAATGAAAAAGACACTGGGTGTGGCACATACCTATAATTTCAGGGAGCTGGGAGGCTGAGGCAGGAAGATCGTAAGTTTGAGGACAGCCTCAGCAACTCAGTGAGACCCTTCCTTAAAATGGAAAAGATTGGGGATATAGCTCAGTGATAAAGTGCTCCTGAATTCAATCCCCAGTGCCATATACTCAATCAATCAATCAATTCTCCCTTCATTGCTTTCCCTGTGAAAATGAAGATGTGCCCTTTATAATTACTCTTTATCAATTTGCACCATGTTAAGCTTTGTCAGTAGAGGGCACTGAAGAGACATGAGGCTTTCCTTCCTGGTTTCAGTGTTTGCTCAGCAAATTCCTAGAGTATACTTGCCATCTTCTGAACTCTTCTCTTGCAGTGACACAGAGTCAGAGCAAACAGCAGCTTCCCCTGGGAGAGATTTTGTAATGGAGGGTTGCCCATCAGATGCTTCTTTCTACACAGCTTTCTGGGAAGGTTGCTTTCCAGGAAGATCCTTCAATGCTGTACCACAGTAACTTAGTCATCCAGTGACCTCTGTCTCCAGCAAGGACTGGCGTTGAAGTCCTATGGTGTATTAGTCAGGGTTCCCTATAGAAACAGAATTCACAGGTTGGCTTACACGACCAAAAGCTGATTAGTCCACAATGGCCGTCTACAGGCTGGAGAACTGGAAAAACTAGTAGCTGCACAGTCCAAGAAGCTGAAGCCCCCGAATAAGAGGGATCACCAGTGCTACCATAGTCCAAGATCAAAGGCTTCTGGAGAATCACTGGCAGAGTTCATTTTGGAAGAATGAAGAACTCAGAGTCCAAAGTCCTTAGACAATCACAGCAGCAATCAAGAACCTGTTCAAGAACGGGCTTTTTCTTCTTCCAACTTTATTCCATCTAAGCTACCAGTGCTGAGCATGCTTTGGGAGGGTCTCCATTTCAATTGGCTATCCCACATGACATTCATTCCTAGACACACCCACATCTTCTTAATCCACCTTTACATATGGGTTGAAGGCTATTCCTTGGGTTCCTTTCTCAGGCCCAGGGACAGAGGCTGCTTTGTATATCTGCTTATATCTCCTTACGTGTTTACTAGCCAATTTCTTATTATTTCATCCTCCTATAATAGTAGTAGTAATAGTGATAATATAATAATTGTTTATAATAAATATTTGCGTTGTTTGTATAGTTGCTCCTGATGGAGCAGACTCTTACAGATGTGAGCATTATGCTGTATTATCTAACTTGGCAGATGGTAAGAATATTTATGCTATAGCTCACACTTATTTTTCTCACTTCATTTACAATTTTTAAGGTAGTTATATTTATTTTAATATTTATTTTTTAGTTTTGGGTGGACACAATATCTTTATTTTATATTTATGTGGTGCTGAGGATCGAACCCAGTGCCTCAGGCATGCTAGGCCAGCGCTGTACCACTGAGCTACAACCCCAGCCCCTTAGGTAGTTATATTTAATATTCTATTTTTCATCTTAAAAAAAAAAAAGAAGTTAGAGTCAGGCATAGTGATTTATGCCTGTAATCCCAGGTATTCAGGGGGCCGAAGCAGGTTCCAAGTATGAAGCCTGTGGGCAACTTAGGGACACCATATCTAAAATGAATAAATAAATAAATAAGAAAAGAAAGAAAGGGGGTTAGGGGTATAGCTCCATGGTACAATCCCCCTAGGTTCAAACTCTAGTACTTCAAAAAAGGGAAAAGAAAATTTAAGGCTAATACTGATTCTTCCCTTCATTTAATTGAAGCCTGACAATAATTGGTATTTTAGTATTTATTCTACTATGTGTCAAGCTCTTTTATAGTATATATAGCTCTATTAGTGTTTTTCTTTTTTAATTATTTATTTTTTTTAGTTTTAGGTAGACACAATAGCTTTATTTTATTTTTATGTGGTGCTGAGGATCAAACCCAGTGTCTCATGCATGCTAGGTGAGCACTCTATCACTGAGCCACAACCCCAGCCTTTATATTTGTGTTTTTTAGAAAGCTGAAAATAACTTTTCTCATGAAACTTTCATTTTAGTAGGGGAGAGAAAAGAAGAAAATAATTAAAATACATAGAATGTTAAATAGTAATTTATTCTAAGAATTAAAAACAAACAAAAAGCAAAAAAGAAGACATAATATTTTATGGAGAAGATAGTTGAAGGGCCCAGAAAGACTTCACTGAGACTGTGATTTTAGAGTAAAGCACTGAAGGCAAGGAGGAAGTGTGTCATGTGACTATTTGAGGAAGAGTATTTGAAGCAGAAGGAAGTGTAGAGCTAAAGGGCCTGAGGCAGGCATGTACTAATTTGTGTACTGAAATATGTCCAAGTGTAGTATGGGCACCCGTGTATAGTTAGGATAGAGACAGTGGTGTAAGGGGGCAAGGGGTACAATAGGGAAAGAGATGGCAGAGGTAAGTACAAGGGGCCAGATCATGCTAGGCCTTCTAGGACACTGGAATGACTGGCTTTTCTTCTGAGCAAGACAGGAAATTATAATCACCACCATCAGCAATACACTGTTACTTTAAACGATTTTGTTTGTACTTGAAAAATATTGATTAACTCTCTCTGCTTCTTGGTGGCCATGTCCTGATCTGCTTTCCTCCACCACACTCTTCTACCATGGTGTCCTGCTTCCCCTTGAATGCAGAGCAATGGAGCCGGCCATCTGTAGACTTGAGACATCTGTAACTGTGAGCTTCAAGGTAAACTTTTCTCCTCTGATTGTTCTTGTCAGGTCTTTTGGTCATAACAGTGAAAAAGCTAAAACAGAAATTGACGCTCAGAGGTGGGGTTGGTACCATCCCTTCTTTCTCTGCCCCTATTTTCCTCTTGTGGAATGGAAATGTTTACTCTGTGCCTTGTACATTGGGTACGTGTAACTTGCTTTGGATTTTTACAGAGTCTTACACTGAAAGTTTACCTTGAGTCTCAGGAGACTGAACTTGGACTTTTGGTTAATGCTAGAACTATTGAAAGACTATGGGGACTCTTGAAAATGGACTAAATGTATTTTGCATTAGAAGATAGACATGAGCTTTTGTGGACCAGAGGCAGAATGTCGTGGTTTAGATATTAGGTATTCCCCCAAAAACTCATGTGTGAGATAATGCAAGAAAGTTTAGAGGTGAAATGATTGGGTTATGAGAGCTTTACCCCAATCAGTGCAATAATCCCCTTATAGGGTGGTAACTATACACAGATAGGGTGTGACTGGAAGGAGTGGGGTCATTAAGGGGGGCATGACTTTGGGACATCTATTTTGGCCCTGGAAAGTGAAGTTGTCTCTCTCTACTTCCGGGAACCAAGTCCTGAACTGCTTTTCTTCTTCTGCCACATACTTCTGCCATGTTGTTCTGCCTCACTTCAGGCCCTAAGAAATGGAGTCAGCTATCTATATACTGAGACCTCTGAAATCGTTAGCCCCAAAATAAACTTTTTCTCTAAAAGGGTCAGGAGAGGGTGAGAGAAAAAGAGAGACTACTTGATTACTAAACTACTTGTTTTTCTTTTTTTTTTTTTTGGTACCAGGGATTGAACCCGGGGGCACCCAACCTCTGAGCCACATCCCCAGCCCTTTTTATAATTTATTTTGAGACAGGGTCTCTCTAAGTTACTTAGGGTCTTGCTAAGTTGGTAAAGCTACCTTTGAGCTTGTGATAGTCCTGCCTCAGCTTCCTGAGTTGCTGGATTATAGGCGTGTACCATCATGCCTGGCAATAATTGGTTATTTTAGAATAGAAAACAAGAGAATCCTTTTAAGGTTATTTTGTACCAGATCCTCATTCATTGTATGAGGGACAGAATTTCAGAAAGCAATTTGAAAATTATTTTGTGTACTGTACTATACATGTAATTTTGTTTTAAATGAACATCTTGATTCAATTTAGTAATACCATGAAATTTTTCCTTTTGCATCATGAGAATCACTATGAGATTATTAATACTTAGGAATAAAATGGCCTCATTTATAATTGACAGTCAAATAAATGCTCCAAAGTGATTGTGTTTTATAGCATTGTTTGATATGTAGTTTTTGCAGGGGAGACTTGAGTGACTGTGTTTTTAGGGAGTTTACTTTTCTATATTTAAATTTTGTGGGATCTGAATTCTCCTAGTTGTTTTCTTTGTAGGGCATTTATTCATAAGGAAACAAAACATCTGTGGATGAATGATTTAGAAACCTAAAAAACAAATGAAACATGACAACAACATGCAGGAAAATAACTTTTTTTTTTTTTTGAGGGAGAAGAATTGGAAAACATATTCTTTTTTGGTTTTGATATTGGGCATTGAACCCAGAATCACTTTACCACTGAGCTACATCCCCAACCCTTTTTATATTTATTTTGAGAAAGTGAGCAAAATTGCTAAGGCTGGCTTCACACTTGTGATCCTCTTGCCTCAGCCTCCCAAGTTGGTGGAAGGCATATTCCTATAACACTTCCTTCCTGCCTCATGGGATATTGCACGCCTATAATTTCAATTATTTCCTGGAAACTAAAGCATAAATTCCAGACCAGCCTGGGCAACTTAGTGAGACCCTGTCTTGAAATTTTAAAAAAAGGATTGGTGTGGGCTAGAAGTGTAGCTCAGTGTTAAACTGCTTGCCTAGTATGCATTAAGGTCCTGGGTTCAAAAGGACTACAAGAAAGTACTGCAAAAAAAGAAAGGAAAAAAAAGGGGGCTGTGGATAGTACAGTGAGTGGTACAGTACCCCTGGGTCCAATCCCTAGGACAAAATGAACAAATCAAAATTTTCTTTCCAAAAGTCTAAACTCAAATGTTTCTGAATATATACATGTTATCAACCTCAGTATGTTTAATTTTCAGCAATGTTATTAATATAAAGATCATATTTAATTGAAACTGAACATTATTTTAAAAAAGAACTACCTCCAAATGTACACATAAATGTGTCAAAGTAGAGAAAACCTGTAAATAAATCTTAACTGGTACATTAAGTTAAAAACAGAAATTAAGCAGTATTACTAAAATACAAGAAAAAATGAAGCACACATGGAAAAAGGTGCTAAATTAAGAAAAGATAATCAAGTTTTTTTTTTTAACTGTTTAGAAGGTAACAGCAATTTACTAAGAACTTGTCTACATATGACCCACATTCCTTTTTTTTTTTTTTTTTTTGGTACCAGGGATTGAACTCAGGGGCACTCGACCACTGAGCCACATTCCCAACCCTATTTTTGCATTTTCTTTAGAGACAGGGTTTGGCTTAACACCTTGTAGTTGCTGAGGCTGGCTTTGAACTCACGATCCTCCTGTCTCAGCCTCCTGAGCTGCTGGGATTACAGGTGTGTGCCAGACACCTGGCAAGAGGATACTAGCTTTCTATCACTACTGCTTAGTAATCTAAAACAACATAAATTTGTTACTATATAGTTCTATCATTCAGAAGTCCACCCTGGATTACACTGGCTAAAATCAAGGTGTTGTCAGGGCTGAATCCCTTTTGGAGGCTCTAGGGGAATCTGTTTCTTTGCCTTTTCTAGATTCCGGAGGTACCTGCCTTTCTTGGTTCATGGTTGCTTTCATCCATATTCAAAGCCAGCACTGTAGCATCTTCTGATCCTGCTCATGTCATCCCATGTCCTTCCCTGACTCTTGCGGACTCTTATACTTCCTTCATCCACTTTCATGGGCCCTTATGATTGTATAGGACCCACTGAATAATCTCATATACCTCCTGTTATGGTTTAGATATAAAGTGTCCCCCAAAAGCTCATGTGTGAGAATATAGGAAATGTTCAGAGGTTAAATGATCAGATGATGACAGTTGTAACCTAATCAGTGGATTAATCCACCGATATAGATTTTGACTGGGTGTCTAGATTGTGGCTGGAGGATGTAGGTCACTGGGAACAGGACTTTGAGGTTTATACTTTATCCCTGGTGAGTGGAGCTCTCTCTCTGCTTCCTGGTTGCTATGTCCTGAGCTGATTTCCTTTGCCATGATGTTGTGCCTCACCTGAGGCCCAGAGCTGTGGGGTTGGCCAGCCACAGAGTGAACTAAAATAAACTTTTTCTCCTCTACATTGTTCTTAGTGGGTCTTTTGGTCCAGAAACCAAAAATTTAACTAGAACTGTTCCCTATTTTAAGGTTCTTAGTGAAATCTGCAATGTTGCTTTTGCCATGTAAGATAATATTCACAAGTTCCAGGGGTTAGGACTTAGACATCTTAGAAGGAAGGAGCATTATTCTGCTTACTACCAAAGATTATCTCTAAAATCTCTTTGTCTCTGCATTACCTCCTGTCTCCTCAAGGTAGTCTCACTCATACTTTGATTCCTTAACCTTCCAAGCCCTATAGGGCCTTCACTATGAGGCTACCACTTTTTCACTGCCTCTCCTTTCCTTGATGTCCAGGAAATGATTTAGGGGTTATCATTATAATCCCTCCTTTATGTATACCTTCCCTCCCTTGTCACTCTTGTCTTATTCACAAGGCAAAACCCCAACCGTGGTTAACACAACTCTACCCCTAGTCTGCCTTTCTCCTTATGTAGTTGAACATGGCTGGAGGAACACTCAATCTCACTGAACAGTCTCCTATTCAAGTCCATGACCAGGAACTTCAAATGGGCCCTTAAGGCTGCCTGGCAATCATGTGATGTCTTCCTAGTCCATTCACTTTTCCACTTTCCTGAAAAATAATTTTACGCTTTCTCTCTTCTCGAACCTTTTATATTTGCTTCTCCATCCTCACTCTTGGCTCATGACTTGACTCTTTCTTCACTGAAAATATGCAAGGCAAGCCGGTCACTGTCATTTATGACTGTAATCCCAGCAACTTGGGAGGTTGAGGTAGGTGGATCACAAGTTCAAGGCTAGCCTCAGCAATTTAGTGAGGTTCTGAGCAACTAAGTAAGACCCTGTCTCAAAATAAAAATAAAAAGGGCTAGGGATGTGGCTCAATGATAAAGCACTTCTGGGTTCAATCCCCAGTACAAGGAAAGAAGGAAGGAAGGAAGGATGGAAGGAAGGACTGAAGGAAGGAAGGAAGGGAGGAAGGAAGGAAGGAAGGACTGAAGGAAGGAAGGAAGGGAGGAAGGAAGGAAGGAAGGACTGAAGGAAGGAAGGAAGGAAGGGAGGAAGGAAGGAAGGAAGGAAGAGCGGTCAAGAAGGAAACCCTGAAGATTCCCACCACCTATTTTCCTACCTGTCAGCTTCTATGTCATTGTGCTCTACCTTCCTGCTTATGGGTCTTGAACTGAATCCAAGGGGCTGTGATCTTGTATATATGAAGGGAATGAATCTTTATTTTCAATAATTTTATCTGAAATCTAGCATTTCACTCAACTATGAATGTAGGTAATAAATATAGTAGCATTAGGGATGCCTATGCTTGTGGCCATAGGAACCCACTAAGAACCATAGGAACATGAAACAGGTTTAGTAAATATTGTGGAATACTCTACACATGTACCACTACTTTGGAATTGTGGTAGTTATTAGAACCAGTGCTAGATGTTTTATACTGCATTAATAAAGAAACCCATGTGGCCTGGGGATATAGCTCAATAGTATAATGCTTGCCTAGGATGCACAAGGCCCTGGATTTGACTATAAAAACAAACCAACAAACAAAACCCACATGCATTAATGTACCACAGATTTGATTTTTAAAACGATTTGATAACTATGTATTGGTATAACTAGTTTTCTTATGTATTTTATGCTTTTTTATTTAATTAATTTTTGGTGATGGGGATGAAACTAAAGGAAACTTGACCACTGAGCCATATCTCCAACCCATGATTTATATTTTATTTTGGGACAGGGTCTTGCTAAGTTGCTTAGGGTCTCACTAAGTTGCTGAGGCTGGCTTTTGAACTCGGGAACCTCCTTCCTCAGCTTGCCGAGCTGCTGGGATTACAGACAGAAGTGTGCTACCGTGCTCAGCTGTTTTTTTATGCATTTAAAAATATTATTTTAAGGAGCATCCATGGGTTTTACCCTTCAAAGAATACATAACATGACATATAGGAGGATAAAGACCCGCCCCCTGCAGATGCTCTGTCCATGCTTCTGTCTATAGTCAGTTTTTCTATTTGTGCACTAGATCTCATCTTCTTTCACCCACTATTCCATATGTCCTCCTTTGTTCCCCCAGGCCCTCTACCTTCCATATAGTCTGGGTGCTGGAGCTGATCTCTATGAACTGCATCAACCAGGTATCTTTATATTTTGACTTCTTTTTGGACTCAGATAATGGGAGACACCAACGGATCATAGAAGGGTAGAGTAGGGAAGAGTTGGGGTATTTATCCTCATTCCCTGCCCAATCTTGGGTTAGCAGAAGCTCTGTTATGGCTTTGTGTCTGCAACTCTTCTGTTTGTAAAACTCCCTCTCTTGAATCATAACTGCTCCTGAATTTGTTCCTTAAGGGGGTCCTTCTGCTGTGGTGAACTCCCCCAATTTACCACCCCTTGGGACTTCCCTTAAGTCAGCCCACACATCTACAACAATCTCTTTAGGCTTCCTCTTTTGAGTACACCATTTGTTTTTTTACCAGGACCCTCACTATTTACTATGTTGGGGCTCAGAAAATGATTCCACCAAAGGTGCTGCTTTAGACTTCAACCTATGAGTACCAGAGGAGTAGCAAATGCAAGGAAGTACTTTCTCTAAAGTTCCCCTATCTAGCTAAAGACTGACTCCAACAAGGAGGGACAAAATTGCCTTCAATCCTCTTCCTTCAATTTCATTAATGAGGAAAGATTAATGGAGGAAGAAACTGACAAACACCACATGTGGAATGCAAATAAACTTTGTCCCAGGTCATTGTGTGTTCTTTAAACTCATTTATCTCTTCTACAAATCATTTACTCTTTTTCTAAAATTGTCTACAACCCCTACTTCCCTCTACCCTATTAAAAGATGGTTTTTAAACCTCAACCACCTGGCCCTTCTTTGAGTTTTCATATTTGATATGATTTCCATGCACATTTGCACATTAATAAATCTACATGTTATTAATCCATTGCCAATTATTTTCAGCAGACTTAAAAGCTCAAAATCTCAGAGGATGGAGGGGAAATTCTCATGGCTGTACAACCTAGACTACCTACCACAGCTGTCCCCGGGAACTCTCCCAGCCCTTGTTTCATTCCCATCATGAAAGTCTCGGTTTTCTTGGGAATGGCAGCTGCCAATTCCTAGATAGCCAAACCCACTGCTATGGTTTTGGGTGGTTTGAGTGCACCATTGTGTTTGAAGGTTTGGTCCTCAGGGTGGCAGAACCTTTAAGATAGAGAGCTCAATAGGAGGTCCTTGGCAAAATGAAGTAGCCCAGGTTTGACCTCCTGAGTTTTCATTAGAGGGTTGTTATAGGAGAAAACCTGTCCCCTTCTGTCCACACTCTCTGTTGCTAGTTTTAGATGCACTCATTTACTTGCGCCTGCATGCTCCTCTGTCACTGCTATTCAGGCTTGTGTTGAGTTTTTAGAGTGTTCAACCTCCAAAACTGTGAGCTAAATAAGTGTCTTTTCGGCCAGGTGCGGTGGCGCACGCCTGTAATCCCAGCAGCTAGGGAGGCTGAGGCAGGAAGATCTCGAGTTCAAAGCCAGCCTCAGCAATGGTGAGGCGCTAAGCAACTCCCTGAGATCCTATCTCTAAATAAAATACAAAAATTGGGCTGGGGATGTGGCTCAGTGGTTCAATGTCCCCGAGTTCCAATCCCTGGTACCCCTCACCCCTGCAAAAAAAAAAAAAAAAAAGTCTTTTCTTCATACCTGCCTGTCAGGTATTTTGTTATAGTGACTGTTTTAGTCAGCTTTTTCACTGCTGTGACTAAAGGATCTTACCAGAACAACTATAGAGGAAGAAAAGTTTATTCAGGAGCTCATGGCTTTGGAGGTCTTAGTCCAGAGAAGCCCTGCTCCATTTCCCAGGGCTCAAGGTGGGGCTGAACATCATGGTGGAAGAGTGTAGTTGAGGGAAGCAGCTCACATTATGGTGACCAGGAAGCGCAGAGAGAGACTCCACGCTCCAGATACAAATATATACAAAAAAGCCACACCCTAATTCCACCTCCTCCAGCCACACCCTACCACTTCAGTTATCACCCAGTTAATCTGTCAGAGGATTAATTCATTGATTAAGACTCTTCAGAACCCAATCCTTTTTCCTTCGAACCATCCCGCATTGTCTCACATGTGAGCTTTTGGAGACACCTCACATCCAAACCATAAATATGACAAAATAACAAACAAACAAATAACAACAACAACAACAACAACAAAAACTGGCCAACACACATCCTCTGTCCCCAATTCCTCTCCTCTATTTCAGTTTTAAACCCACTTTATTTGGACCTTTCCCTCTTTTATCCCACTGAAACTACCCATACAGTTCATGAACCATCTTCATAGGGTAAGTAATTTAATATGCAGCACTCTAACATGTAACTTAATAATTTATCACTTATATTACTTATTCTCTCTCTCCCTCCACCAGACATAAGCTCCTCAAGCTTAGGAATTTTTTTTTTTTTTAAACTTGGATTTCTGGTGTTCCCATGTGTTTAAAACTGTGTTTATGTATGTAAATTTTTGTTGAATTTAATTGGCTGGTAATCATTGACTCTCATATACAAAGGAACAACTGTGGCTTTTCCCCCTTGAAAGGTGAAGTGGTAAAACAAAAATAAAATCAGATAAATATTTATACAATTTCATAATGGAAATAGTCATCCTGTTACATAAAATATAGAGGAGGCCTTTGATTTTGGACTGAGCTCCTGAATCATGCCCAACAGACCAGACCAAAATGGAGTTACTCATGCTGAAGCTCCACCTCACCAAGAAATTAAGTTGTTTACTTGATGTTTCATGAAATCAAGAGAGCGATTAATATCCCAACCCCTAAACAACTGGCTTTAGTTGACATGATTACGAGGTTCCCTTTCTTTTACCTTTGTAAGAAAAATAACTATGAAATGACCAATCCACTTTTTGTTCCTCTGTTTCTGCTTTCTTCAGCCCTTTTTTGTCTATAAAGTCAACACATCCCCTGCTGAGTTCATAGCAACACTCATTCTATTTTAAAAATGAGGTGTTGCTCAATTCTAGAATTGCAAATAAAGCCAATTAGATCATTTTTTTTCCTCTTTTTTTTTTTCTTATTTTTTTATGTTACTAGGAATTTACCCCAGGACTCTTTACCACTAAGCTACCTAGATCTTTTTGTTTTTATTTTATTCTTTTTGTTTTGTTTTTTTTTTTTTTGTACTAGGGATTGAACCCAGTGGCACTTAACCACTGAAAAAACATTTCTATCCCCCACCCCTTTTGCTTGAGAAGATCTCGCTAAGTTGCTGAGGCTGGCTTTGAATTTGCAACCTTCTGCCTCAGACTCCTGAATAGCTGGGATTACTAATAGGTGTGTGCTACCACCCAGTTAGATCTTTAAATTAATTTTGTTTAAATTTGTTATTTTGTCTTTTGACAATTCTAACAATAAATAAAAGAACAGAAACCAGGCTCCATGGCACTTGTCTAAAATCCTAGCTACTTGAAGGTGTAGGAGGACTTCACCTTCAAGGTCAGCCTTAACAATCTAGCAAGATCCCCACTCATCAACTTAATGAGACCCTGTCTCAAAAAATAAAAATTATTGAAGATGTATGGGGATGTAACTCAGTGGTGAAGCACCCTTCCCTGTACCAAAAAAGAAAAAAGAAAAAAAATTATAATCTCTGATTCTATATTTCTACTTCTAGATTCCTGTCCCCTCAAATTAAACAACTACATAAATATGTACATCCAAGAATATTTATTCAGCAATATTTATGAAAACAATCTAAAATTCCAACAATAGAGAGGTTTAAATAAAGTATGAAATAATCATACCATGGGAAATTTTACAGCTGTTCAAAATAATGATTTTCTAGAATACACAATGATTTGGGAAAATGCTTAGGCTATAAAGTTTAAGGTTAAAGAAAACAGCATATAAAACTGTACATAGAGTAGGATTCCAAACTTCAAATACAAACACACATAGATACATATATACATATACCACAAGTAAAAAAAAATGAAAGAAAAATATATAAAAATGTTAACACTAGTTATCTCTATGTAGTGAGAGTATAAGAGATTTTCATTTGAAGTTTTCTGTATTATTCAATTTTCTCCAAAATTATGTATTGCTTTCACATTTAGAAAAATAATAAATAAACATTAACAATAACAACAATAATAATACAAAAGTGAGATCAAAGGGTTTCCAAAAGATGTAACATTGTATAATTTGAGTATCCTTTTTGTTTTATTTTATAAATGGCTAAATCTTCCAGCTAAAAAGTTTTTATTTCCAGTAGTAGTACTTGTATTTTTTCCTTGACTGGATTTGGATACAGGATCCACTGCAACATATTTGATTTGGAAACCTCCTGCTGTTACTGAAGCATCACTCAGAAACTTCAGGGTCATGACATTTCCTATGGGGACAGGAGCATACAAAAGAACAAAGTTACTTTTGTGTGTGTGTGTGTGTCTCATAATTTGAAGATTCACCTTTCTCATATAAAAGTGGCCCTTCCTTCCCTTTCTTT
Organism: Ictidomys tridecemlineatus; assembly: GCF_052094955.1. Classification (NCBI taxonomy): domain Eukaryota; kingdom Metazoa; phylum Chordata; class Mammalia; order Rodentia; family Sciuridae; genus Ictidomys; species Ictidomys tridecemlineatus. The sequence continues at coordinate 122,520,445 of NC_135483.1, read as the reverse complement.
CCTCTTTTGTACTGGGAGTTATACCAGGGCCTCACACATACAAGGCGAGTGCTCTCTACCTCTGAGCTGTCTCCCCAGCCCTTTTAATTTTATTCTGACACAGTCTTGCTAAATTGCCCAGGCTGGACTCTAACTTGCTGTCCTCCTGCCTCAGCCTCCCAAATCATTGGGATTACTGATGTGTGCCATCTCTTGCCTTTGTTTGCTTTTAAAAATAGAATTCTCAGCCCATCCCCCATCCCCCAACCACCTCACCTATTATCTCCTGCAGCTCTGACACCTTTCAACTTTCTGTTAACATTAAATATGTTTTCAAGAGTAGAAAAAGAAATATAAATAGAAGTTTTAATAGATCATCTTTTCTAGAAAGGTTGCAACAGAGTAATAAATTAATAAGATTTGAGCATTAATCATTCAAGGATAGAACAAGACATTCCATATTTTGTAATAATGATGAATAAATAAGAATTGAATGCACTGGAAGGCTGGGTGTGGGAGTAAGTGAACTAGAAGTGTCTGTTTAAAGACTACTTAGAATCACAGCTCAATGTAGCTTTGGTATTTTTAGTTGCACAAGTATTGTGATAATTTTATGACTTGGAGGAAAACTAAGAGTACATAGAATGCCAATGACTGGTGCTGGGGATGGAAAAAAGAAACGAAAAAAAAAAATGAAGACTTCTAAGAAAGTTAAGATTCTTCACTAGAAAACAGCAATTTGGGATAATATTAAAGAGTAATAATGCTAATTGTGAAAAATGTATGCCTCTACAAGGACATTTCTGGAGGCATATTTCTTAGAAAAAGACAAAATAATTCTGGGAGGAGTGGATTTTGGAAAACAGCCTATTATATTCAACCATTTGAGATTTACTATACAAATCAGCACATTAAAAGTTCCCCATGGTCTTCCAATAAAAAAAAAAAAAACAACAACAAAAAACATGTTTGACAGTGTTTAACCCAAAGTTTCCCAAATTAACTTGACCCCAAAGCCCTTTGCTATTTAAAATATTTTACAGAAGCCTTTTCTTCATAATACTCTCTGGGAATGCTGTTCTAAGATAAAAATGTAAAAAAAAGTAATGTACAATTATTTTTAGCTGCAGAAGGTTTTTAGTTTGTTTTTTGTTTTCTGTGTGTGTGTGTGTGTGTGTGTGTGTGTATGTGTGTGTGTTGCTGGGAAATGAACCCCGGAAATCAATCATAAGCTACAGGCTACAGTAGTGTTTGAGGATTTGCAGATTCAATATTCTCACTGAATTTCCTATAGATAAAGAGGGCCTATATATTTTTAGTGCAAGGAGTTGGTATAAATCTTTAAGTATAAATAAAAAAAATTCTTATTGTTTCCAAGCTAACAAGCTATATCTAGCCTTAGTTATCACAACTTTACTTATTTTTTTATTTTTACTTTTTGTTGCTGGGGATTGAACCCAGGGTGTCACACATGCTAGGCATGTTAGTCAAGTGTTCTACTATTGAGTTATGTCCCCAGTTCCCAGCTCTCTCAACATTAAAAACTCAGGTGTGGTGGGTCACATTTGCAATTCCAGCTACTCTTGGAGGCTGAGGCTGAAATAGGAGGATGGCAAATTGAGGCCTGACTGGGCAGTCTGGTGAGATCCTGTGTCAAAATTTAAAAATTAAGAAAGGACTTGGCAGCAACAGTGAGACACTAAGCAACTCAGTGAAACCCTGTCTCTAAATAAAATACAAAATAGGACTGAGGATGTGGTTCAGTGGTTAAGTGCTCATGAATTCAATCCCCACTACCAAAAAAAGAAAGAAAGAAATGACTGGGGATGTTGCTTAGTGGTAGAGCACTATCTAGGATGTGCTAAGTCCTGGGTTTAATCCCTAGTATCACACACACACACACACACACACACACACTCATTTACACATACACACACAACATACAAAGTTAAAAAGTGAATGATAATAACTAGTATCCTTTACTATCAGGGATACAGTAGTAAAACAAATCAAAGTCTTGCTCCTAGACTTGAAACATTACCTGTGCTAATGATGTCTTCTGGAAGCTCATCACCACAGTACCTGAAAGGGAATTTTTAGAAAAAAGAGGTCACATAAAAGGATCTTTTATAGTTATCGAAGTGGCTCTTTGATTCCTTTAAGCAGTGGCTCATTTTTCTATAATTTTAAAAATATTTCTTGTTTTTTAACTTGGATTTGTAAGGGAGAAAAAGGGTTGAAAGTTTGTTGTTTGAATCAATCTCACAATATTAATTTTTTTTTTTTTTTTTTGGTACTGGGGATTGAATCCAAGGTACTTAACAACTGAGCCACATTCTCAGCCTTTTTTATTTTGAGACAGGTCTTGCTAAGTTGCTTAGGGACTCGCTAAATTGCTAAAACTGTCTCAAACTTGCCAATCTTAGTTGAAAAAGAATGTGATGTTATCAAAGAGTAGAAATATAGGAAAATCAATATTATATGCTGAGAAAAAAAAAATTAAAGAAGCAACAAGTAATACTGAGCACTCACTGAACTTCCTGTATGTAGAAACACACGTACCTTCCCACAAAGCCATGGATGTCATCGTAACTGTCATATATTTCAACATAGTCAGCCAAGCAACCTGGGTCATCTTCAATGTCAAAGTCCAAAAAACTCAGGTGAATACGCTGACCATACTTGAGTCTAATGTGCCAGTAGCATACCTGGTTATCTTCATACTCATTTGGAAAACCTGGAGATTTAAAAATTCGCTTTGGATCTGTAAAGACACCACCACATTCCTTTGCTGAAATTGAAAAGAAAAGAAAATAAAGCCTTAGGAAAGTAATTATCCTTATTTAAAAATAATACTTCCTTCTTAGACATTATTTATTACTCTTTATGAAATACTAAAGAAATTGCTTAATATATAGTACCTATAGCATATTATGTATGCATATAGCTAAAGAATAAATATATTTTTTTCATTAAAAGTTTCTCAGTTACCTAAAATGAACATGAAATATTTGTGATTTTTTAAAAAGTAAAAATAGCAGGAAAAATGGTAATTTAATTGTGTTTCTGTTTTCATTTTTAGACACAATGCCTTTATTTTATTCATTTTTTTTTAATGTGGTGCTGAGGATCGAACCCAGTGCCTCACATGTGCTAGGCAAACACACTACCACTGAGCTACAACCCCAGCCCTAAAGTGCACATCTTTTGTTTATTTATTTATTTTGGTACTATGGATTGCTTAACCACTGAAACACATCCCCAACCCTTTTTAATATTTTATTTAGAGACAAAGTCTCATTGAGTTGCTTAGGGTCTTGCAAAATTGCTGAAGCTGGCTTTGTACTCACAATTCTTCTGCCTTGACCTCCCAAGTTGCTAGGATTACAGGGGTGCACCACCACATCCAGCTCACTTTTATGCATTTTGCCAAATATATGTATGCACCCATCTTACCAGCAGCCTAATCAAGATGGTAGTGATTTATTTATTTTCTATTACTGGGTATTGGATGCAGGGCCTTCAGCAAGTGCTGTGCCCCTAAACTACATGCTCAGCCCTTTTTCTACTTTATTTTCTAAAAAGATTTATTGGTGCATCATTACTATATATAATACTGAGATTTATTGTTATATATTCCTACAATGCACACAATAGAACAAGAGAATTTGGTCAATTTAATTCCCCAGTACCTCCTCTTTCCCGGTCCTTTTCTAACATTTTACTTTGAGACAGGGTCTTGCCAAATTGCCTAGGCTGGCCTTGAAGTTGCAATCCTCCTTCCTCAGCCTCCAGTGTAGCCAGATTTCGGGTCTTATAATCATTCTGAAACTTTTCATTTATTTATTTTTTGGTGCTGGGTATTGAACCCAAGTTCTTGTGCATGCTAAGTTCACACTATTCCACTGAGCTACATCCATAGCCTTCATTCTGTACAGTCTATAGTTAGGGGATTTGTTTTATTTTGTTACTGGGGACTGAACCCAAGGGTACTTTACCACTGAGCTATACCTACCCTGTCCCTCTTATGTTTTATTTTGAGACAGGGTCTCAATAAGTTGTCCAGACTGATCTCAAACTTGGTATCCTCCTGGCTCAGCCTCCCAATTTGCTGGAATTATAGGCATGCACCACTGTGCCAGTCTCTATACTGGTTTTAAACCAACATTGAAATCCTAATACTTGTGAATTTGGTGGAGATATTCATGTTTGTTTTTTCCAAGTCATTCATCTTACAGATTTCAGTATGTTATATAACCTGTCATAAGAAAAACAAGCAAACCTAAATAGAAAGAAAAAGAACAAATAAAAATCTCTCTCAGTACTAGTGGGTTTGCAATATGACCCAGAGAGAAGACTATGGTGGAACTTAATTTTAATGCCCTATCAGTTAAGTTTTTAAGTATCCAGGATTAAAAAAAAAAAAAAAAAAGTAGAAGCTGGAAACTCAAAAAATAACCTGTATGGGTAGCATTTGAAGATATATTTATTTTTAATATATGAATTAAAAGTTTTCTCCAAGAATATTCTCCTTTAAAATAGCAATTTTAAAAACACTGTGTTAGAGTCCAGCCTGGTAGCACAGGCCTGTAATCCCAGTGACTCTGGAGGCTGAGGAAGGAAGGTTACAAGCCTTGCTACTTTAACAAGATCCTGTTTCAACATAAAATATTTAACAAGGTCTGGGGATATAGGTTGGTGGTAAAGTGTCTTTATGTTCAATCCTCAGTACCAAATAAATACATAAATACCTAATTTAAAAATTGTTTAAAAATACTTAATACTATAGCAGTTAAGGGAATTTATCTTCCTAAGGCTTAATCTGAACAGGATCCTAGAAGGCTGGGAAGAAATGGAATGGCCAAGGACCTAGTTGAAGCTCCATGACTATTCTATATTTCATTTTCTTCCTCAGTAAAATGTAACTATGCCTACCTCACAGGGTTATTCTGAGAATAAAATATGGAAGATAATTTATGAGTGTTGTGCAAATGTGAGCTAATGTTACTGTATCATGAAATATCATGTGATACGTGGTTTGTCTGTGTTCATAAATATGACATTACCAGCTTTGGGAATGACTTGTTTTATTCATAGCATCCTATTTTTGTTGTATGTCCGTTAGGAAAATATTTCAAATACTGAAGTAATTTGGTTGCTTATTTAGATAAACCTATTTAGCTTTGTGGTTATTGCTTAATCCATTGCTTATTTAGAAAATGACAGATTCGAAAAACTGGATATCTAACCACTATTAATTGGTTAAAAAATATACATGGGCAATGGTGTTGCATGCCTGTAATCTCAATGACTTGGGAGGCTGAGACAGAAGGATCACAAGTTTGAGACCAGCCTTGGCAATTTAGTGAGGCCCTAAGCAACTTAGCAAGATCCTGTCTCAAAATAAAAAGGGGCTGGGGGGTGGGTTTAGCTCAGTGGTTAAGAACTCCTGGGTTCAATTCCCAGCTCAAAAAAATAAATAAATAAATACATCAATCAACATCATGTCATGCATTCCAAACTTGAAATGAGCTACTTCTTCTGAATATTTAACAATCTTATTATTACTTATTTTAATCAACTCTAACTTGATAATTTGATAAGTAATAATGCTTTATTTCTTGATAATATAATATTTTTTTTTCACTCCAATTATGTTTTAATGAGCTGTTCTAGTTCTAATTTAGGCAGTTGGCACTGTCCTTCAAGAAGCCATGTCCTAAGTAATCAGCATTCTACGAAATCTAAAAGTAAACTAAATATATGGAAGAAAAGGGGGAAAAGGGAAGGAGGAAAGGAAGATTAAGATACTGTTAACCATGAGGACTAAATATACAGTAATAAAGTACTATCTAGGACTAAATCATGTTAAAACATGCCAAAAGTGACTTGGAAGTTACAGTCCTATTATAAACGCATTGTAAACCCAGAGTGGTTGTGTATGCCTGCAATCCCAGATACTCTAGAAGACTGAAGCAGGAGAATTGTGAGTTGGAGGCCAGCCTGGATAATTTAGCAAGATGCTATCTAAAAATTAAAAAAAAAATAAAAGAACTGGGATAGCTTAGTGGTAGAGCACTGGCCCTACCTGTGTGAGGCTATGGGTTCAATCCTCAGTACTGAAAAAAACAACAACATATATCTTGTTTCAAATAAGATGAGGACATAGCGCTAAGCAAAATTCTTTCTATTGGGAATACACATACTTTTGAGATATAGGTTAGTTATAGACATAAAAGACTGTTCTTTTGTGATTAGTGTCATTAAATAATAAATTGTATAACCATATGCTAGAACTTCACTGTAACTCTCCCATTGTGCTATGGAATTTCTTACAAGGTGGATCCGAGTGGAACACTACTTAAGTATATTTATGACCTATGCCAGAAGGACTTTGTAACACATTATATAACACTTGAAATATTGTCCTGGGGGGAAATATCCCAAAAGAAGAGTCTATTTTTTTCTTCCAATAACATAAACAAAAATAACTATAGAAATTATAATGAATTAATTTTCTAATTAAATATTTTCAGCAATCAAGAAAAATATGAATAAAAATAATAATAAATAATCATAACCAGTATCTACAGAATATAGTTGTTAAGCCAAATCACAGAGTGAGAGTTGTTTTGGTTGGAAATCTAAACATTTAAATCTTCCTCCCCAAAAGAAAATTACAGAAAATATTTATTTATTTTGTCTTCTTTTCCCCATTATCCAAGGGATAATTTTGAACAGTTAACATTTGGTCACTTCACTTTATTGCTGTAGGTAAGTAATTATGACAAATTTATAATCTGGTCCTCCACCCCTCTCTTTTTTCTCTTCCTTGTAACCAGGAAGTTCCTTGGCACAGAGAAGACCCAAATTCTCACCCTACCTGCCTATTAATTATTGGTTATATGATTTTGGATAAGTTACTTAACTTCTATAAAAGTTTTAATTTCTTGATTCCTAAAACAGCAATAACAATAACTCCTTATAGAGTTGTGAATATCAAGTGAAGTTGTGAATATCATGTTGATGGAGGAGGCTACTTCAATGACTGGCATAGTAAAAGCACTCTAAGAGTTATTGTTAATATTTACCATTACCAAATTTAATGTTTTTCTGGAAGAAAAAGCCATTTTTTTAAAGCCATCTCTGAGAAGTCTATAACTATTTTGTTGTTGTTTATTGTGTAATTTTGTTTGTAAAACATCAAATGCTCATTTTTAACAAACCATGTGGGTTGAAGCAGTAGGCATCCCATCTTTCACTCCTATTGAGACGGACTCCATAATCAATAATTCCAGTTTTTCCAAATCCACAGTTGGGCCCTGGCTTCACAATGGGGTAGCCAACTCTGCCCTTGGCCATCCATCCAGCAGCACAGACATGAAATCCTGCAAGCAGAAGAAAGGGTTATGGGCTTAACAGGTAAATTCCTCAGCTGAGCTGAAGTCACCTTAAGAAAGAGGGTCACTTCCAACAATAAGTTTCCCAACTGCCCAAGTCCAGTTCATGTAAAATGGGAAAAAACTATTTCCTTAAAAAGAAAAAAAAAAAAAAGTTTGCCCAGGCATGGTGGTGTATACCTGTAGTCCCTGAGACTTGGGAAGCTGAGGCAGGTAGATTGCAAGTTCAAGGCCAGCCTCAGCAATTTAGCAAGGCCCTGGGCAACTGAGTGAGATCCTGTCTCAAAGTAAAAAATAAAAAGGGCTGGGAATGTGGCTCCGTGGTAAAGTGGTTTCAATCCCCCCACCACCAAAAAAGAAAACCTTGATGTCTCTTGGCTAAGGTCAAGTGCAGTATCTATTTTTATCCATTTAATATTTACTACATCCTCTATCCTTGGACAATATACTGAATGGATTTTTGAAGCAAGAAAATGGAATAGGAGCTTGTTTTAACCAATGTAAGAAGCCACCTAGTATTGCACTACCTACAGGAATGGTATATCCCCTTGGATGGCAATAAGAAAAGAAAAAAAAGTTTGAACAGAAATAAAATATAACTTGTTACTTTTACAAGAAAATGATCTTACTAGGAAAAAACAAATAAGATTCAGATGGACCACAAATCATACAATGGACATAAAAATATTCCAGGTTCAGAGCTGGTTTTCCCATTACCATTAAATAATTTCTGTAATTACTGTAAATTCAAAAACATATTATAAAAATTTCAAGTGACAATTTAATGACTTTCTATTTCAGGATCAACTAAGATATTAGTACTATTTGAAAGAATTTGAATAATGATAAATACTATTATAAATTTCAAACGAAGACTTGGCCTTGTTTCCCTGGCTCAGGTTTGGAGGTGTTTTAATATCTGTCACTGCCATCGAACAAGGATGTTACTAGAGGTCCAGGAAGGATCATAAAGACTATGGCCTTGGTGTCCACCATGACAGTTCCTCTGCCCTACATAGCCTTGAGCTGTTACCTGGGAAGGCTTTGGGGTATCTGAGAGGATACTTTTACTGATGACCTTTCACGTACATAGATTCTGCATCTGTGCACTCAACCAACTGGGCAATCAAAATCTCTCTCTCTCTCTCTCTCTCTCTCTCTCTCTCTCTCTCTCTCTCTCTCTCTCTCTCTCCTTTGGTAACAGGGATTGAACTCAGGAGCTCAAGAGCACTGAGCCACATCCCCAGCCCTTTTTTAAAAAATTTATTTTATTCAGAGACACTGTCTTTCTGAGTTGCTTAGGACCTTACTAAATTAGTGAGGCTGTCTTTGAACTCATGATCCTCCTGCTTCAGTCTCCTGAGTGGCTGGGATTACAGGTGTGCACCACACTAATGGTAAAAAAAAAATCTCTTTTTTAAAAAATTGTGTCTCAGGGGCTGGGGTTGTGGCTCAGTAGCAGAGGGCTTGCCTTGCATATGTGAGGCACTGGGTTCCATCCTCAGCACCACATAAAAATAAATAAACAAAATAAAGATATTGTGTCCACCAAAAAAATTTTTTAAAAAATTGTGTCTCTGTTGAACACGTACAGACTTATTTCTTGTCATTATTTCCTAAACAATATTTTGTAACTATTTACAAAGCATTTAAATGGTATTAGATGTTATGAGTAATCTAGGACGATTTAAAATATGTGAGGGAAGGGGATGTAGCTCAGTGGTAGAATTCTTGCCCAGCATGTACAAGGATCTGAGTTTGATCCCCAGCATAGCAAAATAATAAATAAGTAAGTAAATAAAGTCGATGGGAGGATATGCATGTGTTAGGTGAAAATACTTCACCATTTTATTTTTTTTATTTTTATTTTTTTAAAGAGAGAGTGAGAGAGGAGAGAGAGTGAGAGAGGAGAGAGAGAGAATTTTTAATATTTATTTTTTAGTTTTCGGCGGACACAACATCTTTATTGGTATGTGGTGCTGAGGATCGAACCCGGGCCGCACGCATGCCAGGCAAGCGCGCTACCGCTTGAGCCACATCCCCAGCCCACTTCACCATTTTATATAAAGGATTTGAGCATCCTTGGAATCCATAGGAATCCTGGAACCAATTTCTCTCTGATATTGTGGGATAACTGTATATCACTGTTATTATACAAAAGCAGAAGTTTGACAGGCATTTTCCTGTCAGTAAAGGAGTTCTGATGGGTGTGGTCCATTCTTCTACAAGCCCAAGTGAGATGACAGCAGCACTGCCTCTCTCCACCCTTTTTTCAAAGAAGAAAGTAGCTCTATAATTATGAGTCTGTCCTTCCTTCCTTCCTTCCTTCCTTCCTTCCTTCCTTCCTTCCTTCCTTCCTTCCTTCCATCCTTTTTCTTTTGTGGTACTGGGAATTGAACCCAGGGGTACTCTACCCTTGAGCTACACTTCCAGCCTTTTTACCTATTTAGCTACACTTCCCGTGTACATTACCAGTGTATACTCAGTGGGTACTACCACTGAGCTACACTTCCAGCCCTATTTATTTAGTTAGTTTTTGCAATGCTGGGGATCAAACTCAGGACCTCATGCACTGGAGGCAAACGCTCTACCACTTTTAGCCTTTTAAAATTTTTGTTTTGAGACAGGGTCTCACTAAATCGCTAAGGTTGGCCTCCAACGTGTGATCCTCCTGCCTCAACCTTTTGAGTAGCTGGGATTACAGGCCTGTATCACTTGGCCCAGCATTTTTTTTTTTAACCAGATATTCTTTTTTTTTTTTTTTAATTTTCCAAGTTTCTTCTGACATTTTACAATCTGCTTATCTTTTCCTCATAGCTTTCAATTCTGCAGTACAAATGTAGTCTCTCATTTAATGTTAAAAATATTGGGAAAAAAGTCTCTAAATTCAATATTTTTTCTATAAAGTAAATTTCTTTGTAAAATTCAATGTAGTAGCATAATTTACTAGCTGAGGAAACCCATAAGAAGTCAAAAGTTAGAAAAATATTGAAAATGAATAGTGGGACTAGGGTTGTGGCTTAGTGGTAGAGTGCTAGCCTAGCACGCATGAGGCACTGGGTTCCATCCTCAGCACTACATTAAAAAATAAAAATAAAAAATGAAGGTATCCTGCCCATGTATAACTAAAAAAATATTTTAAAAAATGAATAGCAATTACATTAAAATTAATGAGAGGGCTGGGGATGTGGCTCAAGCGGTAGCGCGCTTGCCTGGCATGCGTGCGGCCCGGGTTCGATCCTCAGCACCACATACCAACAAAGATGTTGTGTCTGCCGAGAACTAAAAAATAAATATTAAAAACATTCTCTCTCTCTCTCTCTCTCTCTATCCTCTCTCACTCTCTCTTTAAAAAAAAAATTAATGAGAAATTTAAATGACATTGAGAAAATAAGGTTTTCGTTTTCTTTTGATGTTTATTAGTTCTCACTGGACTGTAACCCAAGTAAGAGGCTTCTAGAGCCCTTCTGGCTCTAGGTGGAGAGAAGGGGAGAAACCAAACAGCAAAGATGTCCTGGGTGCTAGAGAACTATCCAAAAGTACCTGCAAGAGGAGACTCACTGAGCATCATAGGAAAGGTGAATTGTTTTCCCCCAAGACTGAAAAAGAAGAAAAACCAATACTAAATGAGTTACCAATTTTTCTGGCTGCCTCTAGCTGCTTGTAGGTGGCAAGACGACCGCCCTCAAATTCACACACCGCCTTAGCTTCTGCGTAGGTGAGCTTGTACTTGCCAGACCGGGCTTCTCTGTGGTACACGCCTGCTGCTTGTTCTGTGAAATCACAAAATGTCATCAATACACTCTTATCCATTCTTGTGGAACAGGGAAATTTGCCTTAGCTGGAAGATTACTTCAACTATTGTTCCTGCCAAAGAACATTCTAGGTCAGCTGCTTTGGGTAGCTGTTTTTATTATTAGAAAGCTTTGGGAAAAAATATGAATAAAGGGAAATTTGGGGACATAAGCAAAAACATGAGGCTGGATTGTTTCTGACATGATAACCAGAAAGAAAGGTTTCTTTCTTTCTTTCTTTTTAAATTTTAAACAAGATTGTATTTCTATATTATCATTAAGTGATAAAGTTTCCATTTCTTTTGGCTTTAAGCCCTAAAAACTTGGAAAAGTAAGCAACAGGTAAGAAAAAAAGGAGTGAAAGCCAAAAAAACCAATGAAAATGGATCCATTATGTAGGCTTACAAATGATGGAGAAAATAAGCCAAAATGTCCACGTGAGGGAAATGACTAAGGCGATATAATTGAGAGCTTAGTAAATAAATTAAAAACTACAAGAGTCCAAAGCAAATGAATACTTGGTTAAGGAAAAGGAAAATAGATTCAAACACACTAAAGAAAAATTGGGCATACTTAACTGCCAGTTAGTCCCTCACTTCCTTGTTTTTTTTTTTTTTTTTCTAGTTCACATGCTGTTTCCAACATATTTTAGGCAGTGTTAAGTCATACATGAGTTGTCTTCCAATAGATCATTGTTTAAATGGATTGTTTTTGAGTTGGAGTACCTTCTGCCATAGAAACCATGTGAAGAGATTCCAAAGACAATAGTCATAAAGTTAGCCCTAATAGTTCTACCAGGTTATGGTTCTGCCAGATTATGGTTAAGTATGTCTACCCTAACCTGTACAGTCAGCCACCATTAAGACCATTCCCAACAAGAACATATATTCCTTGGCATGCAGCAAAACAAAAATCCAGTGCTATTAAGATACACAGTTCAGTCCAATTCAATGCTCTTCCCAAACTAAAGTTGACACTGCCACAATTCAGTGGGAGATGGTGTGTGACATGTTCCCTGCTTTTCTAGATTCCAAAGGACCCTGCTCTTTGTTATTTGGTAAAGGCCTATCTGTCACATACAGAACACCTTAGTCAGTTTGATGCTCATAGATCCAAGAATACCAGCAAAATCAAATCATACCCAGTCAAGATGTCTTCCCTTTTGCAAATCACCTACCGCCCAAGTGTCCTTCCTATGGCGAAGTCTCAGTAAACTTCCACTAATTTCCATTTTGGTTATTTTGAGCATATACCATGAGGTATTTTGCTAAGTAGGGTAGATCAAGTCCCATCCTCAAGAAAATGGGACAATAGTGGGTTATGTGTGTTATCTTTATCTTTAAATAGTTAAAACTCTAAGACGTTTGATAGAAAAAGGAGGCATGCCTAATTTACTTACATATTGTAATAAAGAATGTTAATTTTTAAAGCTGTTAAAATTGTATATGTTCCCCAAGAATATAGAGTAAGAATCCTTATTTGAAAAAAAAAAATTGTAGGAATTATTTTAATGTGTTACAAACTTTCTCAAACTGATTTCTTCCATATTTTACTCCAAAATTGAAATGTGATGTTTGTAAGGGAAAAAAATTAATAGAGAGATTTTTAAAGAAAATAATTTAAAATATCCCCTGCCCCAGTAATTTTTTTAAAAAAAAATTTGGTACATGCTGATACTTTTCTAGTAATAAGATAGTAACTCCCAGGAGGCTGAGGCAGGAGAATCTCAAGTTGGAGGCCACCCTGGGCAATTTAGCAAGACTCTGTCTCAAGATAAAATAAAAAGGACTAGTGATATCACTGAGTGGTAGTATGCCCCTAGGTTAAACTAGTAACTGTAATAGAAAAAAATGTGTGTGCTTTCATTTTCAATTTAATTTGCCAAATGTTAATATTCTACATTGTTCCTCCCTCAAAGAGCACCAAAGTTCTCAGTGTCTTGCTTGATGAGCAAGTACAGAGAACTCTTGATGTTTCTACTTGGAAATTTTAAACAAGGCTTTTATTTTAAACTACTCCTCAGTTTAGAATTTTAAACTATTAAGATGGGCCTTTGTATATTAAATCCTAATTTTAAAAGTTTTACCTTTCAGAATTAATAACATCTTAATAATTTTTAAATCAATAGTCAATTACTTTTTAAAGCTGAAAATTTCTTTAACATACACACACACATACACACACACACACACATACACACACACACACACACACACACACACACATATATATATATATATATATATATATTTTTTTTTTTTTTTTTTTTTTCCAGTAGGTTGTAACAGTAGTGAGTTGACTCTGGTTTCCACAGCTGGTCCTACCATGGAGGCATTATGTGACCTTGTATAAATCACCTCTTGAGCTTCAATTTCTCCATCTGTCAAACAGAGGTAAAACCAGTTCCTGTCCTATAAGAATTCAGGTATGTTGTTATCCCTTTCCCTTGTCTTCCAGATTCAGAACAGAGACCGAAAAGAATTGCTATTTGTATATTTTTAATGTTCGTGATTCATGTAAACTAATCAAAATCTCTTGTGCTTTAGGTTTTGTTTTTTGTTGTTGTTCTGTTTGTGAATTACAATTTAAGGAAGCAGAAGATATCAGAGTTAAAAGTGTCCTGTTCTTGATAGTTGCTGGCAGATTTCTGCCTTCTAATCCAATTCTCTTTCCTTCCTAAATAGTTTCTAACATTATATGGACCCAACCAAGTGTAAACGATTTGTGCTAGGCTGACTGGTCAATAATTTGTCCCAGATTGAAGCACTTTGCAATTATTCTGAGCCTCAGATTTGTAGCATACTATTAACACATATTTGAATTTGCTTCTTTCTCTGGGGCAGAACTTCTATAGTAGGTTTATATTTTTGTAATATACACTAACACTTAAAAAAGTCCAAATTACTTGATCACTAGAGTTTGATAACATTTCAGTTTATCTGTATGGGTTTAATTTCCTACTAGCCTTGTGATTTTTTTCCATTTCTGACAAATACGTGTATATTTCCTCAATTTGATTGTATGCAATGAACATAAACAAAGAGGTTTGTTCATTCCTCTGCTAGATTCCCGAACCCATCTTGGCTAAATAGATCACACTGAAACTGGTTCACTGGTTCAAGCTGGAAAAAAAAAAAAAAGGCGGCAAGGCTGTGCATTACAAATCGGCTTCTTAATGAAATCCGCATGCTTACAGTTATCGCCAGGGGGAAATAAGCTGAAAGGGAAAATAGTCTACATCTACAACCATGTGCTGCTTAGTAAGCATAAAAACAAAATCCAGGTTAATATTGTTTTCTTTTTCTTTCTTTACTCTGTTTAAGAATCTGTCATTTTTATCCCCAAGCAATTCAGATTTTTCAATATTAAACACAATAATGAATGTAAAAAATATCAATTTTTGTATGATATGAATTAAAGTATTGTTTACAGTACTATAACGAGTGTTTAGCATTTTGTGTATTTTGGCTTTTTAAATTTTTTCTTCTTGTTTATCTGTGCCGTTTGGCCTATGTCATTACTTACATTTAGCAAAACAGAACAACAAAAGAAACTCCTTGTTTAACAAAAGGGTTAGAAAAGTATTTATATGAATAGCAGAACAGTAACAAAAAGAAGCAAATGGTAAGAATGCATTCAGAAGTAGAAAATTTTTTCATTTTTTTCCCTATATTGCAAGTTGGCTTTCTTAAAATAGTTGAAAGGTATTTGGAAAAATTAAGACATACCCTACAGCTCAGAGTACATAAAACAATGACTACAAAATTTTTGCATATTCTACTTTATTTGAAATCTGACTGCAAATGCAATTGAAATAAAAACAAACTAATATATTAGTGATTTTAGTTTGCTAAAGAAAATTTCTCACTATGCTATCACATCCGCTTTGAAGAATTTTAAAATACACTTTCATAAGAAATATAAATCTTAACCTATTTTCTATCAAACAATTCATTTTATACAGAACTATTTTTAAATTTTAGAAGGCAAGCACACTTTTATTTTCAAATGGTATTTCAATGGCTCTCTTTCCTAAGCATTTTCTTTGAAAACAGCCTGAATCAGATTAAATTTTTTCTTTGATTCACTCCTTCATGGTTTCAAAGAGTTGACATTCCCAGCAAGAAGCTTATGAGTGAAGTTTCTTACCAAGCCATATGGAGTTATGAAAAATTCCATTCTTGAATCCCCATCCTTGAGCCTCTTCCCACAGCAAGACGAATAAGTAAATTAAGATGATCATATCTTCAGTTATAGTGAAGTTAACAGCCCGGCAGAGGCTGCTCACGATAAATTCTCAGAACAGCGGCTGAAATGTGACTGAAACATCTGGTTTGCACATCTTTTAAATAGTTTTTTTCAACTGTGAGGTCAGCAAGTGCTCTCCAATGGCATTTTCCGTTGTAGAGTTACACAATTAACTCAGTGTCTAAAGCCAAGTCCTCTGACTCATTTGCATTGGCAACCAAAACTAAGGCTATAGGATGATCATCTTTTTAAAAGTTACTTACTCAGAAAGGAGTTCATTTATTCTGTCAGTCACAAACACTTTTCTAATAGGAAGTGTGTGTCATTTGGTGCAGATTCAAACATGATTAAAAGAAAGCCAAATTTCAGTAGGAATTTTAAGACAAATCTTGAATGTCTTATGAGGGGCTCAGCACTGATCTTGACCCTGGTAATGTTACATTGGTTTTCCTAAACACTGCCAAATTTAAAACGTTGTGCATAGGCAAATCCTGAGCCTTCTTCAGCGCGTAGGATTTCCTGCCTGTGCTCTGGGTAAAGTCTATTGCAATCTTTGGTTTGTTGTGTTTAGCAGCTAACTAAATACATGAGCTCCCAGAAAAGTAGTTCAATTTCAGAGCTTTGGTACATTCAAGTAGCTTTGGAGTGTTCTATTATAACATAAATTTCCCTGGGTCACACATCCTTAAAGTGTTGGGGGAAAGGTGGGTAGTCAGTAATAAAGCTTCTGTATATCACTCAACTTTTTCTAGGTAACTCTAAGATAAAAATAATAGGTAATAATTACCACAGTAAAGTTACCATGCCTTCAAGAATCCCCAAATTTCCATTTTATTTCCCTAAACAAAAGCATATTGTTTGGGCACCTTGTCATCACGGCTGCTGATGCTAATGGCATTCCCTGTTGTTGATTGATAGTCATTTATTGGCCGCCTTTGTTTCTCTTTCTTACTAGCCATTCATGGTTACTTAGCTTCTCCACTCTTGGTCCCAAACTGCTTCCCATTTGTTTGTATCATAGTACTCAGTTTTCTCATACTTTCTTAGTCCCTTCAATGATGGTGACATCCTTTCAATAAGCCGACTTCCTACACATGCTCTGATCCGATGTTAGCTTTAAACCCTTTAGATATCTTTGCATTCAACATCACAGGCTTATTCTGGTCTCATTCCTTCTAAAAAGAGCAGTAATGGGGATATAGTTGAGGGTACAGAATTTACTGAACATTCACTGAGATATGCACTTAGTTCCTGGGGTTCAAAATTTATATTTTGGGCCCCTGGCAAGTGAAAGATGAAGAAAAAGCCCCCTGACTGCATTAGTGAGTTTAAATTTGGTGCAAAAGAAAAGGACACTGTCTAGACTATGTGGGTATGACCATGAAGTACGTAGGCAATGTCATTGAAAACAGGATAAATAGAGAGTTGGAAGGAAAGAAGGAGTGAACCTTGACACTCCTCCTCCGCAAAGTGCAATTAGATGAGTGTTTTAAATTTGTGGTTTAGGATGTAAATATAACTATTCGTGCACTGTTATAGCAAAATCATCACAGCCTCCTGTTGTTTTTCTGGTCACATTCTCTGACCATGTCATTTCTGCATCTCTCTCAAATACCTAATTTTCCTATGGTTTTCATTTATTAGAAATTACTCTCAGGAAAGCGATTGTAATTAATCTCCACTTAGGCCAAGTAACTAACATCGGATCCCCTTCTATGTTCATTTGCATTTTAATGAAGTTCCAAGTACAGCAGGGTGTGAATGTTCAACTTGTTTCAACATGAAAATTTAATGAGTTGCTTTGATGCATTAGCCCAATCTAGGATGGGGAATTTCTTTCTCTTCTCTCGCAACTCCCATGCAGAATATAAATATTTCCGCTTACCCTGTACAGTGTTTGAAAACCTTGTCCTCTCTGTCATCCAGGAAAGAGAAAACAATGCCTAATGATATGGGTTCAGGTTTTGAGCAGGTGTTCAATTCTGTTGTGAAAGAAAAGAGGAAATGAGATTTTTTACCTAGGAAAGGTACAGGTGGGTCATTCATGGGAAGGAAAAGAAAAGAAAGGAGTAGCAAAAGGAGTGTTGCTCTTGAAGTTTGCTGAGAAGGACACACTACCCAGGATGTATCTTGGACATACTGCCTCAGGAGCTGAGAGGGGATACACTGATAAAAGCTCTTTCAAGGGCTTGGAAGACTTTACCGTCAAATGTTCTGCCTTCATGGATGAATGATCCCCCTCCCCCAATTTCTTCTTGATCCATGGGTGGCACTGGGGATTGAACCAAGGGCTTTGGTGCACACTAAGCAAGCACTCTACCACTGCATTATACCCCCAGTCCTTTTTGATTTTTATTTTGAGACAGGATCTCACTAAGTTGCCCTGTCTGGCCTCAAATTTGGAATCCTGCCTCAGACTCAAGTAGCTGGGATTATAGGCATGGACCACCATGCCTGGCAGAGTGGCTCCTTTTGCACTGGTTCTCACTGGCTAAAACCCTGCTTTTTGTAGTTGCAGTTCCTTTTGTGGTTGTTTTTGCATAAATTCTAATCCCATAAGGCCCAGCGGCTAATAGACACCTAAAGGCTCAGGGGGGAGGGCTACACCTCTGAATGAGGTGGGGCTGCACAGGGCAAACATTTACACACACAGTGGCTTAGTGATGCCAATGTTGTACAAACTTTTGAAAAGACTCTAAAGTAGACTTTTAAACATCTACCAGAAAATGGGGAAGGTATTTAGAATCCTTTTGAGTGCTCACTCTCAGCTGACAGGAAAAAGGGCCACGTACCTGTAGACACAGGAACAAAGAGAAAAGAGGGAAGGAAATGAGTTATAAAGGATCACATGTTTGATTGTACTGAAAAACCGAAGAAAAATGCAACTCTTTGACACACAATATGAAAACTGAAATATTGATTATATTTTTGTCATCTTGGAAAGAAAAGGAAAAGGGTGGACACGTTCAGTAAATTACAAAATATGTTGTTAGAGGACAATTTTAACATTGCCAGTAAAGACATGAAGTTACAATACTGGAATGCTCTACCCATCCCAGGACCTCCACATGAACTAGGATGGGAAATAAGGCAATAAAGAACATTAAACTCATTCTGCTTGAGTAGGATTTAAAACAAATGGGAAAAAATTCAAATGTGTGGCATAGAACATAGTTAAAGAAATAAAATACAGCCAGGTGTGATGGTGCGTGCCTGTAATCCCCAGTAACTCTGGAGATTGAAGCAGGAGGATTGTAAGCTCAAGAATTTCCTCAGCAATTTAGAGAGAACCTAAGCAACTTAGTGAGAACCTGTTTCAAAATAAATTAAAAGGGCTTGGGATGTGGCTCAGTGGTTAAGCACCTCTAGGTTCAATCTCTGGCACCAAAAAAAAAAAAAAAAGAAAAGAAAAAAAAAGAAAGAAAGAAATGAAAGAAATGTGACATTCTATTCTTTTATTCAATAATAAGTGCTTGTTTTGCAGGGCCAGGAAGCATTATGGGGCATAAATAGAACAATAGGAAACCTGTGGGAAAGTAAAATATTTAATAATTTGGTATACAAACAAAATAAGGTGCATTCAAGTTTTGGGGAAAACAGATGGTAGAGGTTTTAGACATTGGGCTTCCCATAATTATATGGTATGGTAGTTATTAGTAAACTTCAACAAGTATTTCTAGCTCTCTACCTTCTAGCAACACGGTAGCATTGTTCTTGTGGCCATCTGTGGTCACATAATTATTTTTGGACAACTAGAAGTGAGTAGAAAATATGTATGTTGTCTCAGACATGAGGATTTGATTGCTAATGATCCAGAATTCTCTTTCCCTGTGGTATGGAAGGAAATGTTTTGTTATTCAGTACAATGTCCATGTGGCCTGACTCCACCCTAATTGTGCTTATCTTTGAGAAAAGGAATTTTGGACATGAAGAGGAACTCTTCATGGCCAGGTGTGGTGGTGCACGCCTGTAATCCCAGCAGTTTGGGAGGCTGAGGCAGGAAGATCACAACTTCAAAGCCAACCTCAGAAACTTACTGAAGCCCTAATCAACTCAGCGAGAACTTGTCTCTAAATACAATGTTAAAAAGGGTTGAGGATGTGGCTCAGTGGTTAAGTATCCCTGGGTTCAATCCTTGATAACAAAAGAAAAAAAAAAGAAGTTCCTATTCATAACAGGGAGCAGTAGTGCACACCTATAATGTCAGCTACTAGCTAGGCTGAGGCAAGAAAATCACAAGTTCAGGATCAGCCTGGGCAACTTAGTGAGGCCCTATCTCAAAATATAAAGGGCTTAATAATGTGTGTGTGTGTGTGTGTGTGTGTGTGTGTGTGTGTGTGTGTGTGTGTATGGCTGGGGATGTAGCTAAGTGATAGAGCACCTGCCTAGCAAGCATGAGTTTCCGGGTTTAATCCCTAGTACCAGACACACACAAAATTCCTCTTCATGATAATTGACTGAAACTTGCCAGACCCAAAATGGCCACCTTGATGACCTCTAGAGGACCTCAAACTTCATTACAACCCAATTTCTAGGCTAAGTAGTGCACCTTTGAGTTTTGGGAAATTTCTGCCTGTTACAAGAAAAGACAAGTATCAGCCTCTAATTTCCCCTCCTTTCTTTTGTGCTCTACAGATGGCTTCCCTAACCTTAATAGGTCAAGAAATTGGGTTCTGAGCTAGGCTCTCTCTTCTTCATTCTTTGGCTACTGAATAATCTTGTGCTGTTGGCACTCAGCTTCAGTTTCATCGTTGGCTTCAGAGGCACTGCATTAAAAAACGATCCCTTTCTTGGGGGGCTCTCTCTCTTAAAAGAGGGGCCAACGATAATCTTGAAAACTTCTATCTCCCTTTCTCCACCTCTATCTTCCTTTACTTTAGTCAATTATAAAGGAGGTCAGTGTGGGGGGCTTAGAGGTCGGCTCAAATTCTATCTGCTATGCTATGTTTTGCTGTCCTGATTATTTTTGGTTAAACTTTTTTTTTTTTTGGTAGTGAGGATTGAGGGGTGCTTTACCTGAGCCACATCCCCAGCCCTTCCTTTTATTTTTTATTTTAAGACAGGATCTCACTAAATTCCTGAGAGTCGTGCTAAGCCGCAAACGTTGGCCTCGATCTTGAGATCCTCCTGCTTCAGCCTCTCCGGTAGCTGAGATAACAATCATGGGCCATTGCCCCAGTGCCTCACACATGCTAGGCAAGCACTCTACCACTGAAGGACAACCCTAGCCCCACCTTTTAAATATTTTTAAAAAGTAGTTTGGGGCAGGGTGTAGTGGTTGTACTTGCCTATAATCCCAGTGATTTGGGAGATTGAGGCAGGAGGACCACAAGTTTGAGGCCAGCCTGAAAACTTAGCAACACCCTGTCTCAGAATAAAAAATAAAATAAAAAAGGCCGGGAATGTAGCTGAGTGGTAGAGTACTTGCCCAGCATGCGCAAGACCCTGAGTTCATTCCTTAGTACTGAAATTTAAAAAAAAAAAAAGGTTCTGAAATATTAAGTTCAATGATCCTATATTGATAGAGGAAAAATATAGATCATATGCTTTATATATGAAAAGGGAAAGTCCGGAAGAATATATACACAAATGCCAAATATCTTTTCATGGTTTAATTATGCTTTTATAGTTGTGTACTTTTTAATTTCTTCTTTTTTATATTTAAAATTTTTGTTCAATAAATGTTATTTGTGTAATGCATAAAAAGTTATGATTCATATAGATATATTTAAAGGCACTGTCTTAACTGACATAGCAATGAATCTGTAAAAATCGTGACCAAATAGATTATGCAAATTTTATAAGATCCTAAGAAAATTGAGTTTTGTATATTTAGCCAGGTAAATGAACCATCGGATTACAGCCTTTATAAGGACAGAGATTAGTCATTATGGTATCAAAGCCAAGTCATAATTTGGGCTGAGGTTGCATAGCACAGGTAGGTATTTTTGGAATTCTCTCCAGGCTACTTGAGATGTATATCTTGACCTTAACCTTAACTACAGATATTTAATTTTTCACAAATGTTTACTGAGGGCATAATTTATGTTGAACATTATGCTGTATATTAGGTGGGGATATAAAGAGTAATAAAATATAATCCCAAAGAATTCACATATTCCTGTTTGGAAAGTTAACAGGTTGGTTTGATTCTTCACTTGGAAGTTCTGGAAAGAGGTTTAATTTAACATCATGCATTTCTCCATGGTCATTTCATATCTTCTGAGATGGTAAGAGGATAATCTACCAGGAAGATATTTTGGTCTCAGTCCCCCCCCCCCTTTTTTTTGTTTTGTTTTGTGGATTGAACCCAAGGGCACTTAACCACTGAGCCACATTCCCAGCCCTTTTTTATATTTTTAGTTAGATACAGGGTCTAAGTTGCTTAAGGCCTTGCTAGTTATCAGCACTTTTGATACTAATAAGGCTGTCAAGAATAATTTTCATCTGCTGTCACCAGAACCAATGGCTGTGTTCTCTAGTATTAGATATAAATTAGCCAGGCTGGGTGTATCTTTCTTCAAAAAATAATACAGTTGGATGCAGTGGCATAATCTGAGCTGATCAGGAAGCTGAGGCAGGCAGATCCCAAGTTCAAGGCCAGCCCCAGCAAATTTGTGAGACCCTATCTCCAAATATAAATTTAAAAAAGGGCTGGGGATGTTGCTCAGTGATGAAGTGCTTGCCTAGCATGGGCATAGCCCTGGCTTTAATCCCCACTATGGGAAGAAAAAAAAACAAAAACAAAAAAAGAATCTATATCTTCTGGGACAGCCTCTTCTAGAGATGATTTCCTCTCCTTTTTCTTCCCTCTTCTTTCATGATGGTATAGTAATATCTTTGCACCTTCTTCCACTCTCTATTGTTCTTTTTTGTTTTTTTTTTTAATTTTTAATATTTATTTTTTAGTTCTTGGCAGACATAACATCTTTGTTGGTATGTAGTGCTGAGGATCGAACCCGGGCCACACGCATGCCAGGAGAGCGCCCTACCGCTTGAGCCACATCCCCAGCCCCTCTATTGTTCTTATAGTATAACTGATGGAACCAAGGTAAGGAGAGTAATCAGGCATATCTCCTAAATCTTCTTCCTCCTTATTACCAAGCATCACAAGTGAGTCAAGTCCTAGGTTTCATTTGTGATTCCTCTTTCTTTCGCCCATGATTTCTTTATCCTGTAGTCTGCCTCCAAAACAAAATGGTGGTAGAGATTGTGAGATGATTATCAAACCAGATTCTGTTTCTACCTCGGCACAATCATTTCTCTGTTTCCTTGCTGTTTTGTGCAGTCATGTGGCTAGATTCCAGCTTTTAAAATGTGAGTTAATGTGAAGTATAACACTTTCAGACTAGTTCCATGGAAATTACCCAAGGGTGGCTGCTCATTTCCAATCTGGTGACTTAATGAGGACTTTTGAGGCCCAAGAGGAAAGTCAAAAGGCACAAACCAACAAAAATTCTCATTTTCTATATGACCAGACAGAGGCTGGTAAAAACATCAATCAGGAACACCAAACAAAATTCTACTGCATCAAACCACTGAGATTGGGATTTATTGTTACCCTGACACAATACCACTAACTGCTATGCCTGCCTCTGTTAACACCTGGTCCATGGCACCTGTAATCTCTTGCTTGGACTTTCAAAATAGCTTTCTATCTCCTTCCTCCCACTCTTGGTCCTTACAAGTCATTCTCTACATAGCAACCCGAATATTCTTTTCAAGTCACAGAAGGCTCCTCAGTGGCAGAATACATGCTCAGCATGCACTAGGCCCTGAGTTTGAATCTCAGCAATCACCCTAACCCCCCAAAAGCAGAAATTAGATCTTATAACTCCCTGCTTAAAAATCTTTTAAGTTTTCCTGTAGTAGTAAAATAACATCAGTCTCTTAATACTGATTTCCCAGACTCCGACTTTTGTCAACTTCTCCAACCTCACCCACTCTACTCTAGCTGGAGCATGCTAAACTGGTTCCTACTGCAGGGAATTTTATAGTTACTGTACTTTTTTCTGAAATGATCTTCCCCTTCACCTTCTCTCTTGTACTCACACTCAGCTTCATTACTGGGGATTACTAGGGACTGAACTCAGAGGCACTCAACCCCTGAGCCACATCTCCAGCCCTTTTGTATTTTATTTATTTATTTATGGCACTGGGGATTGAGCCCAGAGCCTTGTGCATGAGAGGCAAGAACTGTACCCACTGAGCTATATCCCCAGCCCTTTTTAGTTTACTTTGAGACAGGGTCTCACTGAGTGGCTTGAGCGCCTCACTTTTGGTGAGGCTGGCTTTGATCTCACGATCCTCCTGCCTCAGCCTCCAGAGCCGCTGGTGAAAGACCCCAGCCCAACAACGTCAGGCCTAGTTGCAAAACCACCGAGGCATGTCACAAACCTACGCAGGCACCAGAGGTGTTATTCAAATAATTAGTTAGGTGTAACCGGTTGAAAAAGGACAGAGAACCAGGTCCTGAGGCATGCCTGAATAAGCAGGAACAAGAGGACCGGAGTGCAAATATGTAGCTTTTATGTGGTTCTTTTTCAGTAGTATACAGTGAAAAACAACTTTGCCCTTTAGGTAATCTATATGCTGGGTTTAAAATTAATAAGAAACCTATTGTTTACTGCGCGTGAAAACTGCCCCTTTACCCTATAAAAATTTCTGTATCCCCAAGCCCGGGGTGCCAGCTCACCAAAGCTCCGGCTGAGGTTCTGCTGGGCACCCGCAGGCGCCTGTGTCCCAATAAACAAACCTCTTGCGCTTTTGCAGCCAGTGTTTCATGTGATTCTCCTTGGACAGGGAAACGGGGGTCTTTCACTGGGATTTCAGGCTTGCCCCACAGTTCCTGGAGCTTTTGTTTTTCTTATAGGACCTTATGTGTCAAGGTTTATTGGAGGTATAATTTACATGCAGTCAAAGTCACTCTTTGTAAGAATTGATTTTATGAATTTTGACAAATACATTCTGTTTGATTACTGCCATCAGAGTCAAGATGTGGAGCCTTTCCATCAACCCTCTGTTCCCTCAGTATCACCCTATTTTAAAGCTCTGTATCACATTCACTACAATCTAGTATTGCTTGTTTATATGCTTTCATTTCCATTTGTTAGGTGTCATCAATGTGTCATTGGTAGAGTAAAGGAGTCTTATCTCATGTTTCACTTCTGAGTTCACAGTGCCCCAAATATGCCTGCCATATCATAAACTCTCAAAAAGTGTCTGTTGAAGGAAAGAAAGAAGGAGAGAGAGAAGGTGGGAAAGAAGGAAGGAAGGAAGCAAGCAAGCAATAGAGGGAGGAGATGGCTTCTGTCTTCATATGCCCAACGGGATATGGGGATGTGTAATATAATCCCTTTGGAGCGCTTGTGAGGACTGCAGGAGACGTTGACTATAAAAGTTCCTAGTATGGAGCCTGACATTTAGTTCATGTAGGTCTTATTGTCTTTGAAGATAGTTTATCAATCTTCCTTGACCCAAAAGATGTTTTCAGTAGAAAGGGGCTTCTTCTTCTTCTTTTTTTGCTACTTTGTTTCATGAATTTGCTTTCCTCTGGTCCAGGTTTTTTTTCTCACTAGTGTCAATTCTTCAAGTCAGGGTCGTTTCTGAGTTCCCTCAGCAGCCTCCATAGTAGCAGCGAAGAGAAGTGTCCAGACCCCTTTCTGTGGTGGGTGGCCTGTGAACACATGAGTTCCTTTCACAGGATGTACCAAGTGCTGGATTAAGTAGTGAGATAAGGAATTCTGTGTTGTCTCCTATCTCTAGGGCACCAGTGACTCAGCAGAGAGTTTCTTCCTGTGCCTGTTGATAATACCAGTTGATAATACCAGTGATGTAGGAGGCTGAGACAGGAGGACGTAAATTCAAGGACAGCCTCTGCAATTTAGGGAGACTGTCTCAAAGTAAAGCTAAAAAGGGGCCCAGTGTGGTGGCACACACCTGTAATCCCAGCTATTCAGGAGGTTGAGGCAGCGGATGGAGAGTTCAAAGCCAGCCTCAGCAACTTAACAAGGCCCTAAGCAACTCAGGGAGACCCTGTCTCTAAAACAAACAAACAAAAAAACAGTGGTCAGTGCCCCTGAAGCTGAGAATACAGCTCAGCTCAGTGGTGGAGCATCTGCCTAACATATGCAAGGCAGTGGCTTAAATCCTCAGTACAGGAAGTGGGGGCGGGGGAAGTGGGAGGGGATGGTGGTGAGACGGTGGGGGGTCATCCTGCTGCAAGATCCCTGGATTCTCTCTAGGATTTACTTCCCCCTATAAGCCCTCCTTGTTGCTCAGTCTTGGCCTACTCAGTCAGCCCTGGTGTCCTTTCAAGTGACTATCTCAGAGCTGAGGCTAACTTGACCCCAGGCCCCAGTGTTCTGGTTGCCTTTGGCATTCAAATGCAAACGTCTTGTTGCCATACTCCATCCTTCCTCTCGGGAGACTTCTGCCTACACTCTGGACCTTTCTTTTAATTATTAGCCAATTTATGGTGAGGACAAAGCTCCCAGTACAGATTTTTTTGCTTTAAGTACAGGTATCTTAGAAAATATACAACTTCCATGGGTGTTCAGTCTGGCATTGTTTATCATCAGATTAGAAGCAATCATGATATCAATTGGCAGGAAAATGATTAAATAAATGATGGCTGGGCCATATCATAGAATACCACAGTGCATCAGTGTAAAGGAAGAGAAGAAAGAATTTCAAGATTCCTGAGGAGACATTTATTCACCAGTATTATTTCATTGTTTATTTTCGTAGCACTGGGGATTGAACCCAGGGCCTTACAAGCATTTTAACTATAAAAGGACTCTGATGAGCTACACCCGGAGCCCTTTTTAAATTTTATTTTTCTTGAGATAGGGTCACTCGTTAAGTGACCCAGGCTGAACTTGAGATCAATATCATCCTGCTTTAGCCTCCTGAGTAGCTAGGATTATCAGAGTTTGTTTATTTAAAATGACAATGTGGTTACTGAGTAATTAAAATTAAATTAACCTAGAAATTTAAAAAAATTATTTGATAAATAATTTAAAACCTGGGGAGTTTCTTCCTGACATTCTCATTTGCAGATGTAGAAATGGAGGCCCAGAGAAATGAAACTGGCTATCAAGGTCATTTTTATCAGAATCTAGAGTAAGACCGCAGTCTGCAGACTCATGTTCATGTATCATTAGTAAGGTCAATGTGTTATCTCTGGGAGAGGGGAAATGGGCTGTTAGCTGAAGGAAGTCTTTACACCTATTTAAGACATTGTCACTGCACCAACATCCTCAGAGATATTGATGGCCTTGGGATCAAGGAGGAGGCTGGCCCATTAATCACTGCCAAGGCAGAGATAATATTCCACATATTGAGATGAAACACAGTAGCCAATAGTGATAAATGCAAATCTTTCAACAAAGAATTATCTTTAAGCTGTGTTAGTATCTTGGTGAAATAAACTTGCCAGGGTCAAAATGTTCAGAGCGAAGGAAGCACATTTGTTGAGGCTGAGAATCTGAAACGGGTCTCACTTGGAAAACAGCCATTTCTCCAGTGGAGTTGTAGCAAACTGGGACATAGTTGGAGAGGCCGGCAAGCTTTAGCAAGGAGGCCTACTTCTCTTTGCAAACTAAGGACTAGGAAGGCTAGGGGACATTTCTTGAGGCCAAGAGATTTTTCAGAACATTTTTTTTTTCCAAGCTATGTAAATCATTTTACTTTTTTACAAGTAAAAAATTTTTACAAGTAAATCAATCATTTTACTTTTTTCCAAGCTATATAAATCATTTTACTTTTTTAGTTACTTCAACCTTATGGCAGCAGGATTGCAAACTGATTGGCAGTTGAGTAACTTTCAACACTTGCTTGCTTCCTTCCTTCCTTTCTTTCTATCCGCCCCCCCCCCCCACCGGTCTCCCACACACCCACCCACACATGTTGCTTGAGGAAATAAAGAGAAGAAAAATATCTCCAGAGACAGTAATGTGTTTAGGATTTTCCAAGGGGAATTTCTTCTTTTTCCCCTTTTGGTTTTGTCCCTCTCAGCACATCAGAACAGATGTGTTCAGCAGAGTGTGAAGGCGTGCTGTACTCCCTGCCAGGACTTCCCAAATAAGAAGAGATGGGGAGAAGGAAAAGACTTTCTGAGGGAGGAGAAAGTTACTCTACAGCGGGGAGGAGGACAAGGAGATTTAGAATGCAGACAGATATCTGCTGCTCTTCTTTCACTTAGTTAACACCAGTTACTGCCAGCTAGCTGCTGCATTCAGATCTTCTTCTTGTTGTTTTTAAATCCTCTTTGTGGGCCATGGTGGCGCAGGCCTCTAATCCCAGCAATTCAGTAGGAGGATTGCAAGTTCCAAGTCAGCCTCTACAATTTAGCTAGGCCCTAAGCAAATTAGTGAGACCTTGTCCCAAAATAAAAAATAAAAAGGGCTGGGGATGTGGCTCAGTGGTAGAGCACCCCCAGGTTCAAACCACAGTTCCAAAAATAAATAAGTAGGTAAATGCAGTAAAACAAAACAAAACCTCGAGCTAGGGGTATAGCTTAGTGGTAGAGTGCTCATCTGTTGTTGGTTCAGTCCCCAGCAACACACACACACAAAAAGCCATCCCTCATTTCTGTCACTTTCTGCTGTGCTTATATGTGAATGCTTTTAGAAATTTATTTGTGAAAATGGCAAATATTACTTCTTCATTAAAATTGGTATTTTTCTTCAAAATAGTCAATCTAACTATCATATAAATAATTAAAAGTTGTGGTGTGACATCTCAGGTTACTTGCCATTGACTGTCTCATACCTATCCTTTCTTTTTTCTTTTTTTATATTGATTTTATTTTTTTAAATACACAACAGGAGAATGCATTACAATTCTTATTACTCATATAGAGCACAATTTTTCATATCTTTGTATATAAAATATGTTCATGCCAATTCATGTTTCTATACATGCACTTTTTTTTGTATTACAATTCTTATTACACATATATACCACAATTTTTCATATCTCTGTTTGTATGTAAAGTAGGTTGACACCCAATTTGTGTCTTCAGCATACCTATTCTTTCTTTCCTTGCTAACTTGGTATGTCACTCTTGTTGTTCAGTTCTTTTATCTTTGTGTGTGTGTGTGTGTGTGTGTGTGTGTGTGTGTGTGTGTGTGTGTGTCCTTGGGGGTAATAGTGCTGCAGATGAGCTTTGCTTACCTTTTCAAATGCTGCCTCTTTGTCTTCCAGGCACTATCTCCCAACTCTCCAGCCACACCAATCTTACTATTGCAAGAATAGCCTTTGCCTTTCCATGCCTTTAAATTTTTGCACAGTGTTTTTGTAATTGTGTTATTCAGGAGAAGTGTCACTGCACGTGTCGGAACTTCTCTGAAATCCTATCCAAATACCACCTTCTTTGTGCAGTGTTCTCTGGCAATTAATCTCTTGAATGCTTTCCTTCTGTATGTTCCCATCACACACAAGACATATCTCTAATATGCATATAATGATATCCTTTTACTTATCTGTCTCTCCATCATGGGCTGCCATGATGTGTATGAATGTTTTAGGATTTTTAATATACAATCGCAGTTACCCTTCAGTACCACTTTTTTCTTTCACTCCAATGATCACTGAATATCATAGTTTAAAAATATTTGCCAATTTGGTAGATCCAAATTGGTATCTCATAGACATTTTAATTTATATTACCATGATTATTTATTTATTTATTTGTACCAGGGGATTGAACTCCGGGCACTCCACCGCTGAGCCACACCCCCAGCCCTATTTTGTATTTTATTTAGAGACAGGGTCTCCCTGACTTGCTGTGACTGTCTTTGAACTCGAGATCCTCCTGTCTCAACCTCCCAAACCACTGGGATTATGGGTGTGTGCCACCATGCCTGGTTATGATTACTTTTGAAATACTGAACAATATATTTTGCATAGTAAGGGTTATTTCTGTTTTGAAATAATCCTCTTTTGAGGTCAATCCAACTCTATTATTTTATAATGTTGTGCCTTGCCCTTCCTAAGCCATTATTACCCCATCAAGTTCAGCACCTCTAGGGATTATTTCGTAAAACATTGCACTGTGGTGATCTGATTAAGTTTTTTCTCAGGAAGATACTATTAAGGTCATAACATGTTCTTGGAAGATGGTAGCACTAAGCCAGTTCTTAATAGTTAACTCTGCCCAGTCATAGTCATAGTACTTCTGAATTACACATCACTACTAGTAAGTCCAGTAAAAAATTTATTCCAAATGACGTATTGCTAATAAATCTGGATAAAATTTGAAAAGTCCCTGGGAGTCAGTGGATAATTGTTTTTTTTTAATGCTAATAAAATTCTAAAGTGCATTTTATATATTTGTATTGAAGTTTCTTATTAGGAAAAGAAGAAAGGGTTTAGAAAATAGAAAGTTTGTCAATGTTTGATTTCATCTGAATGGTAATTGTTCCCTGTTAATAACAATAAATAAAATAACAGTGATAACAACTAAGATATATTGGGTGTTTCAAAGGTGATAGGCATTCAACTACTTGGAAGGCTGAAGCAGGAAGAGCCAAGTTGGAGGCTAGTTTGAAAGACTTAGTGAGACCCTGTCTCAAAATTAAAAGGGCTGGGGATGTAGCTCAGTGTCTAGCACATGCAAGGCGGTGGGTTCAATCCCCAGTCCTGGGGCAAAAAGAGGTCACAGTCATTATTCTAAATATTTACATGTTTCAACAAATTTTTACAAATTTCATTGTAAGTTTTTCTACCTCCTCACTTTGCTTTATTTCCCGAGAGACCAAGGTTTATAAATACCAACACAAGGGTCACCTGCAGTCTGACCTCAGGGGTTAGTATGGCTAATGGGAAGTACTGACAGGAGATTGGAGGGAGGCAGGAGAAGGCGAGACTGGGCTATCTGATTCCCTTTCCAGGTTGAGGCAGTTGTCTGCATCCTTTGCTACAGCATGGGGCCCTTGTCTTATGACCACCTGCACACAGCTACCTCTGTGTATTCTTCCCTTCCTGCCAGTGCTTGTGATTTTGCTCTGCCCAAATCTTTATATCCAGTCCTTTTAAGGAAATCTCCTCCATTATTCTCCTGGAATGTTTCATCTCTTTTCTGGCTGAAATACTTGGTTGGTAATTTGGTTGAATACAGAATTCTTTTTTTTAAAAGATATTTATTTTTTAGTTTTAGGTGGACACAATATCTTTATTTTACCTTTATGTGGTGCTGGGATTGTAGCAGTGTGTCATTGTCCCTGGCTGAGAAGTTTGATATTTTGATTTCAATCTGCCTTACCCTAAGATCTCCTAACATATTCTGCCCTACCCTAACATATCCTAACATTTGAAAATTCAGAACATGTTGCCAGTGTTCAGAGTTTTCAAAAAGTTGTGTCATTTTGGAAGTTTTTCCTCCAGGGTGTTGCATGATGTGTTCTTAAAATCTGGGTGTCTATGCTTTTTTGTACTGGGAGTTTTTCTTGATTACTTTGCTGATGATTTCTTCCTCTCTGTTTTCCAAGTTCTCTTTTTCTAGCATCCATATTATTATATATTAGATGTTGGAACTTCCAGTCTTACCCTCTACTTTTCCTGATCTTTTTTTTATACTTTGAACTTTGAACTTTACTTTTTTAACTTACCTAAGTTTATCTTCCAATGCTTCTGCTGAGTTTTTCTTTTCTGCTATCACTTAAAAAAAAAAAAAAAAATCTCAAGATCTGTCTTCTGCTTCTTGAATGTATTTTTTTTTTTTTTTGGCACTAGGGATTGAAACCAGGATCTTGTACATACTAGGCAACTTCTCTACCACTGAGCCATATCCCCAGCCCTCTGATAACCTCTTGATGTGAACCTTGATTCTCTGGGCACAATGGAATCTCCTGCTCTTGATGCCTGCTGTCAGAAGGTGACTGAAGTTTCCATTCCTAGGAGCAGCTGGAGTCAGGCATAAATCCTGCTTCCTAACGGCCCCCGGACTCCATTTGAGAAGCTCTTCCATGCTGTTTTCATAATGCTTTCCCCTTTTATTTCAAAAGGGCAATAGCCAAGCTGGTTAGAGTTGAGAGGTGGATCTGGGAGTAATGATGACTCTTTAACAGCTTTTCAAACAATCCTCATGGTTAACTATTTATATAAGTGTCTGGCTCTATCAATTCCTGAGCCTTTTTTCCTTTTTTCTACAGCACAAGTTCATTTCTTCTCTTGGACTCTCTGACTACTAAGACAGGACTTAGCTTTCTTTTCTGTTAAGGTAGCTGCTACTCTCACATCTGCTTTCTAGCTTTCAAAACCTTCATATTAGATAGAGATCTTTAAAAATATAACCATTTAGGACTGTCTAAACAGGATTTCAGGAGAGGATATTAATATGTTTGGTAAACCCATTATCTTTACCTATTGATTGTAATTTCCTGTGGTTGAAAAGAGTGATCCACATCAGCCCATTCTTTACTTAATATGTACTTTAAATCATTCCCTTCTCAAGTATTTGACTTTTTGTTGGTTGCTGATGAAACAAGGTAACTTGGTAATTGATTGAGACTAGAAAGATGTTTTATTACAAGGAAATGAGTGGTCTTATGAAAAAGGCAAGGGCGACTTAAGGATGGTGCTCTAAGAATTGCTAGGGCAGCCCATCTCATGGTGTTTAATAGTATGTCCCTATTAGGGCCAAGCAATTTTGTTCTTGACCATGGCCATGCCAACTGTGGCATTTTGTCTTAGTACGCTTATCTACTTTTGAAAAATCTCCCAATACATATACTCTCAATGGTCTCATCTTGGACTTGGACAGATTCTGGGGACATATGACCTTGGATCATCTTCTTGGACACTCTCCTGTGTACTTCGTCATGAAAGGCATGGGAATGGGAACAGATGGAGGCTGGATTTATTACCGAGGCAGGAACCTCATTGTCCTGTTGGGTGACTGTTGCCTGGGTTTCTGTTTGACCTGATCACACAGTCACCCCTGAGATGATTTCCATTTCTCAAGCCTTTCCATCTGGGCTTTCATTAATTCAGTCAGCTGTGATGACCTTCTAATAAATTTTCCTTTGTTTCAGTTATTTTCAAACAAAAGCCTTGACAGATAAACAGTGCAAACACAGGAAGGAAGTTTGCAAATGTCACAGGAGGCTGACAGGTGGGATCAATAGTCGAAAATCCAACAGGTCCTCAGAAGATAAGTTTAAAAATGCATGCACCATTAGGAATGGATTAGCAGTATTCTCTGACTAGGAAAACAATGGTTGACTTTTTCACTCTCTTTTGCTTACAATCTAAGAGTAGGGCAAAGGCATACTTCTATGTCTCTGAAATCCCATGTTTGTTCTACCAGAGCCAAAGAGAATGACTCACTAATGAGGACCAGATTTGCCTTTGTCTGCAATGCCAAGGGAGTTGTTTAGTAATCTTTGCGAACAATCTCTGAAAAACAGCACAAATCTAAGAGTCCAATAAATTAGATGAGAGATAAGATTTTGGGGCTATCAATATTATACTATTCCTATATTCTCAGGTAAATCAAATAAATTCAGTTCAATTTATGACCTAATAATATGAGTTACTTGATATTAGCGACAATTTGACACACACACACTCACACACACACACACACACACACACATGCACACATGTCATACATGTCATATCTTGAAATATGAGTACTAAAGAAACACATGGAATGATCTTATTGTGGGAATACTTTCAAACAATACAGAAATATGTAAGACGGAACTCAAAAGACTTTTTTTCTAGCTCTCACTCTCCTGGTGCTACCCATGATCTTTGTCCCTCTCCAGAGATAATCGCCAATAACAGATGTGTGTGTTCTTCCATACCTGGCTGTGACATTTTTTTTTAAGAGAGAGAGAGAGAGAGAGAGAATTTTTAATATTTATTTTTTTAGTTTTCAGCTGACACAACATCTTTGTATGTGGTGCTGAGGATTGAACCCGGGCCGCATGGCGGGCACTTGAGCCACATCCCCAGCCCCCTGGCTGTGACTTTTTATTCCTACACAGGTAGTCACAACATTTGCTGATCTGAGTTTTTACATATCATGTTACTCTGTGACATGTACTTTCGTGTATCCAATATATCCTGAAGACATTTTCTTCTTTTTTTTTTTTTTTCTTATTTATTATTTAAATATTTATTATTTTTTTTTTAGTTCTCGGCAGACACAACATCTTTGTTGGTATGTGGTGCTGAGGATCGAACCCGGGCCGCATGCATGCCAGTCGCGAGCGCGCTACCGCTTGAGCCACATCCCCAGCCCCTGAAGACATTTTCATACCAGTACATATAGACCTCCTTCACTTCTTAAGACTACAGAGTGTGCTATCATATTGCCTAAACACAATTAATTTGGTGATTCCTATTTATCCAAGTTCATTTCTGACTTTACATTGTTTGCATTTTTCTCTATTACAAACAATGCCAACATAGATATGTTGTATTACATATGTACTTTTCCTATATGACAAATTATTCCTAGAGGTAGAGCTAGGTTAAAGGTGGCACATATTTTGGTTAAAAGTGGCACATATTTAACATTTTGAAAGATCTTATGCCCCTACCCTATAATCTTTCATAGTTTTAAATTCTATTTCTATGTTTACTATAAAGTTTGAGCATCTTTGTTCATATCTTGGATGTGAAATTACTTGTTCTAATTATTTGTCCACTTATGTTAGATTGGTTATATCTTTCTTATTGTATGAGAAATATTGTCATAGTTTGGATATTAGGTATCCCTCCAATAGCTCATGTGTTAGAAAATGCATGATTATTTAGAGGTGGAATGATTAGATTATGAGAGATGTAACCCAATCAGTGGATTGATTCATTTGGTGGATTAATAAATTGAATGGATTACTGGGTGGTAAGTTCATGGGTGGGATGTGGTTGGAAGAAGTAGATCACTGGGGGCGTGCCCTCAAGGATTATATTTTGTCCCTGGCTCCTTATATGCTCTCTCTTCGTGCTTTCTCTCTGCTTCTGTAATACCGGATTTGGGGGACCCCAAAAGACCACCAGGAGCCGAATCCAATGCAAGCACACAAGAGTCTTTATTGCATACTGGAGCCTGGACTCACAACGGTTTCTGACTCAGTGGTTCCAAGGAGTGAGTCCCAGTCCTTTGTTCAGTGAGATTTTATAGGTTTTGGGGATACTCTATGTGTCACAACATCACACAGATTATCAGGAAAATCAAACAACAACTCTTAACATTGATTAGCACATTCATTGGCTGGAACAAGTCAGCTAAAGGTGATTGGTTAGTTCAAGAGGTGGACACGTTTGAACTGATTGGTTTAAGCCGCGAGGGGTTGCAAGGGTATATGTGCTATGGGTCATCATGGTCAAACCTTAGGCCTCAAACATTCTTTGGTCTTTCCAGGAACTAGCTGAGTCAAGGACATCTGGCGCCACAGGACTTTCCTGTTATTCACAGATAAATAACTCAGCAGGGTAATTACATGCCTAGGAATGCTCTGTGGGTTTTCCAAGAACAAGGGTCACCCCCCAACCCCTTGGACAGGACCTGCTCTAAGGTAGAGGCTGTTTTTTCCAAAATAGAGTCACATCAGCTTCTCAGTTCCTGGTGGCCACCAATCAATTTTCCTCTTCCATAATGTTTTTCCTGCCTCACCTTAGGCCCAGAGCAATGGAGCAGGTGGTTGATCATAGACGGAGAACTCTGAAACCATGATCCAAAATAAACTTTTCCTTCTCTAAGTAGTTCTTGCCAGGCATTTTGGTCACAGTGATGGAAATCTGACCAACACAAATGTATTCATATTAAAACACTTTCATGGTACACAGTAGAAGTCTACAAATGGCAGCCTTACCTCCTGATTCCATTTGCCTTAATTCAGCAAATGAATATAAAAGCCCGATGGCTTACTCAACTTTTTAATATTGTTTGCTAAGTCCATCAGTTTCAGCTATTCCATGACCTGTGTTTTTCCATATCAATTTGAGAATAAATTTGTGTAGGTCAACAAATATCCGAATTTTTAAATTAATTAAATATATGTAATTTAAAAGTGCTATGTAGGGAATGTAACCTCAGTAATTATATTCGTTCATCTTTTAAAATCATTTGAGATATATGGAACAGGTCAGTTAATGCATACGGCTGATGGACAGTAACTGAATCCCTTCTTGGCTTCAATTAATTTGCCTGAGAAACTCATCGAACTCAGGGAAACATGTTTTCTGGTTTACTGTAAAGGCTATTACAAACGATACAGAGAAAGACATGCATGGGGAGAGGTTAGGGGAAAAGGGTATAGAGTTTCCATACTAACCTCTAGGAACCTGTCTGCAACATTTCCCCTGCCTTGTGGTTTGGGAACCTTCTGGAATGGGGAGAGTCTTAGGATTTACTATGTGACGTGATAGCCAGGAATATATCATAATGTCACAAACTGCTTTTATGCAAGCTATCATGTTTTCACCGAATGCTTCCCACATTCGGAGACAACTTGCGCTCGTAATTTCTGGACCTTTAAAAAGTTTGGCAACCAACTCTCCATGCTTTTTGGCATCCCTACGCTCATCCCTACCACAAACATCTAATTTCAGCTTCCTCTAGTCTGCTAAGTCAGTTATCACAAGTCTGTTTTGTTGCCATCTCTTGGCTGCTATTAGCACTTCTTCCATTCTTCGTGTGCTTTTAATTTTTGAAGTTTTCCTTTAAAAAAATACATTTTTTGTTATCATTTCCATGAGAATTTGGGTGTCAATGAGAGCTATGTTTGTATGGCAGTCCAAACTTCTTACCTTATAATAAAAATGCAAATGGTGATTGCTTCCAAAAGAATAGTCTTATGGGGTATTTTTAGGGAGATAGAAGACAACTGGGTCTTTGTCTCCTAATTGTTCTTCACTATTTGTTCTCCCGTGCGGGTGTTTTTTTACTAGTGGAATTTTCAGGTAGGCATAAGGCTGCTTTTGTGTGCAGGGCTTGGCAAGTGGTAGATTTGATGGCCAAATCTCAAAGTGTCTATGTGACTAATCTCTGGCCAATGAAATGTAAGGAAGTGATGAGTATCAGTTTTTCTCTCTGAAACATAGACATGCACCATTTGGATGAAGGTGGCAGAGCAATGAGAAATACCACACAGCAACTCAAAGGAGCAACAAGACAGAAAATCTTGATTCCTAACACTGTGAAACTGCAGCATCCTTATGCTTGGATTGCTATGTGGGAGAGAAAATGACTTTTATTTTGTACGAAACTCTTTGTCTCTCTACTTTGGTACAAGGGATTGAACCATGGGGCGCTTAACCACTGAGTCACATCCCCAGCCCTTTTTATTATTTTTTTTTTAATTTTGAGACAGGATCTCCCTAAGTTGCCCTAAGTTGGTTAGGGCCTTGCTTAAGTTGCTGAGGCTGGCTTTGATCCTCCTGCCACAGCTTCTTGAGCCTCTGGGACTACAGGTGTGTGACCCTGTGCCTGACACAAAACTCTCTTGTTGCTTTTTATTTATTTGTTCTTTTTGTTTTATACACACACACACACACACACACACACATATATTTAATAAAGGGAAAGTCTTATTCTGGCTCACAATAAAACAACCTTTTAAATATAAATCAATATGTTGAGAATATCAAGAAGAGTTGTAAAAATAGAAGGTGAAAAAAGAAAGAAAGAAAGGAAAAAGAAATGGTTAAGGATGGATTTTCCTATGAGTGACTTTACATTTCACTAAAATAAGACATCATTCCTCCAACATTCAGGGAACAAAATCTCTTATCCTGTGTTTGGAGTCTTTCTGTAAAGATCTTTCTGTGAAGTTCGTCTGAGTGTGTCATGTTAATTTTTTTTTTTTTTAAAGAGAGAGTGAGAGAGGAGAGAGAGAGAGAGAGAGAGAATTTTTAATATTTATTTTTTAGTTCTCGGCGGACACAACATCTTTGTTGGTATGTGGTGCTGAGGATCGAACCCTGGCCGCACGCATGCCAGGTGAGCGCGCTACCGCTTGAGCCACATCCCCAGCCCCTGTCATGTTAATTTTTATTTTATTTTATTGGTGCTGAGGGTTGAACCCAGGGCCTCATGCATGCCAGGCAAGCACCCCACCCCTGAGCCACATCCCTAGCTGGTAACATTTTTTTTTTTAATATGAAAAGACTAGAGAAAAATAGTATGTTCTATTTAGTAGTTAGGTAATATATCAGGTTTTTTTTTTAATTATTAGTGAAAAATGGAACTCCTTTTTTCCATTTGTATATTTTAGTTAGACATGACATCAGCAAACCCATTACATTTTTACCCCCTGAGATAAAAAAAAGTGATTAGATCTTTAATACTTTCAGTAACTCTGTTCCAGTTCCTTCCCACAGATCTAATAGTCCTTGAGTAAAGCAAAACCACAGAGTTACCCTATGAGGCATTTCTTACTGTGTGCCACTTGGGGAAAAGCCTCGGTGGATCAACCCGACCTCAACCGATGTCATTTTTAATAACTTTTTCTCCCTGGTGATTCAGCATCTTTCTCATGTACCCCTCCTTGTCTAGGTTCTTGGGTTGGGAGAAGATGATGTTAGACTTTTAAGTTTTACTTAACATTACTAAAAAAAAGTGCTGATATTACAATTTTTGTTTTTAAGAAATACAACTGGGATCCTCTAAAAGATTTACTTTTATTATCTTTGTTATCATATTTATGAAAGTATAATTCACATAAAATACACAGACAGTACATATTCAGCTCAGTGGATTCTGACAAAATGAGACGTTGACTGCTTCTAGAACTTGAGAGGATTTCCTCATGCTTCTTTCCAAGCAAATGTTCTGCTGTGCTTTGAGTGTTTTCTCCAACATTCATGTTGAAATCCAGTTGCCATTGTGACAGTATGAAGAGGTGTTTAGGTCAGGAGGACTCCACCTCACCAATGGATTAATGCCATTTTCATAGCAGTGGGTGGTTCCCTCTCTCTCTTTCTGTTTTCATTCCAGCTCTTCACCATAGGGGATGGCAGCAAGAAGGCCCTCCCCAAAGGCCAACAACTTGGTATTGGGCTTCTTAGCCTCTAGAACTGTAAGACAATAAATTTATGTTCTTTATAGATAACCCAGTTTGTGACATTCTAGTATAGCAGCACCAAACAGACTGAGGCCTCCTCCAAACCCCCAGAATGATATCTATCTGCAGATTGGTTTTACCTGCTTTTGGAGTTTATATAAATGGAATCATGTACTATGTATTCCCCCCCCCCTTACCCCCCATAATGGGGATTGAATCTAGTGCCTTCTGCATGCTGATCTACAACCACCAAGCTGCATTCCTAGCCCCTAAGGTGTATTCTTTTGCAATTAACTAATTTTGCTCAACAAATTTTTGACCTGGAAGGTTCAGGATAATCACCTGAGCAGTGAAACCAGATGCTTCCATTGTTGGGTCATTTTTGCTATCACCAGCAACATTGCCCCAACGAACATCTTTGACAGACATGTTCTTGACATAAAGCCCACACTATCTCCAGGAAGAGCTTCACTCAGAGCTTCATGGTGCATTTCAACAGACTTTACTTCAGTTGTGACATTGACTGGAGCAAAGGTGATCACTAGGCCGGGCTTGAGAACACCACTTTCCACTTGGCCCACAGGGACAGTACCAATACCCCCAATTCTGTAGACGTTCTGGAGAGGTAGACACAAAGGCTTGTCAGTTGGACAAGTTGGTGGCAGGATGCAGTCTAAAGCTTCAAGCAGTGTGGTTCCACTAGCACTGCCATCTTTATGGGTGACTTTTCATCCCTTGAACCAAAGCATAATAGCACTTGGCTCCAATATGTTGTCACCATTCCAACCAGAAATTGGCCCAAATGCTACTGTGTCAGATTTCTTAATGTAGGTGCTGACTTCCTTAACGATTTCCTCACATCGCTTCCGACTGTAGGGTGGCTCATGAAACCCGTTTTGTTATCACCGACAATTTGTTGTTTCACACCCAGCATGCTCATGGGTCTGCCCATTCTTGGAGATACCTGCTTCCAATTCACCAAAACCACCACAACAATGAGGACAGCACAGTCAGCCTGAGATGTTCCTCTAATCAATTATATTTTTGATGCAGACTCTGTGTCCTGGGACATCAATGATAGTCACATAATACTTGCTGATCTCAAATTTCCGCAAGGAGATGTCATTGGTGATACCACACTCATGCTCAGCTTTCAGTTTATCCAAGACTCAGGCATACTTGGTCCTTTCCCATTTCAGCAGCTTCCTTCTCAAAATTTTCAAAGGTTCTTTTGATCCCACCACATTTGTAGATCAGATGGCCAGTCGTGGTAAACTTGCCCAAATCTATGTGTCCAATGACAATAATGTTGATGTGAGCCTTTACCTTTACCTTTACCATTTTGGTTTCACGACACCTGTGTTCTGGCAGCAAACTCATTGCAAAAGAATTGAAAGCCATTTTCCTATTGACAGATGTGGTAGGCAGCTTCAGTCATGACTCCCATGACTTCAGTCATGACTCCTTACCTCCTGATATCCTATCCTTGTGTTATCCTCTCCTTGTGAGTATGGATTGGATCTTGTGACTTTATTATAATAAATAGAAAACACAATGACATTTCATTTCAAAATTTGGACATAAAAGACCCTTCTCTCTCTTTCTGGTTCTTCTTACTTTCTTTCTCTGATGAATCAAACTGTCATGTTGTGAGCTGCTCTTTGGAAGGGTCCACATGACAGGAACTGAGGAGGACATCAGCCAACAGCTACGAGGAATTCAGGCCAACAGTCCTACAGCTTGTGAGGAAACGAATCTTGCCAAAAACCAGTTCTGAAGCTTCTCCAAGTGTGAGATGACTGTAACTCCAATCAACGCATTTATTGGAATCTATGAGAGAAGAGACTACTTTTCTTTTGATAAGATTCCCAACCCACAGAAATTATATGACAACAAATGTTTTAATTCACCAAGTGTTTGGGTAACATGGGATGCAGCAGTAACTATTACAATAGACATGTAGGCTGTTTCCAATCTGGGGCTATGCTATATAATACTGTTATAAACCTTCTGTTCAGTCCTTTTATAAACTTAAGTTTTACTTAAAATTTGTTTCTTATAAATGGCATACAGTTGCAAATAATATTTTTGTTTCCTATATATAATGCTTTTTTATAGCTAGTTTTAGGAATTTTTATTTTTGTTTTCAGTAGTTAGACTATAATATTCTCAGGTGTGTTTTCTTTATATTTATTCTGTTAATTTTTACTTAGTTTCTTGGATACTTTTTTTAAAAAAATTATTATTATTATTATTATTTTTTCAGTACTGGAGATTTTAACCAGAGCCTTGCACATGATAGGGAAGCTCTCTACTATTGAGCTATAACCTTCATGCATAATTTTGAAAAAAAATTTAAGCTTATAAACAATAAAAACTTATTTCCCTTCCTCTTTTATGTTGGGACTGCTGTTGACACTGTCAAATTGAAATTTTTTAGTTTTTAAATTTCTAATATTTTCCACTTGGTTCTTTTCTACAGGTTTCGTTTCTCCAAAGAATTTCCCCATCTATTCATATACATTATCCAACCTCTCCACTAAATCTTTGAACATATTTATTACAGTTACTTTAAAGTTCCTATCTTTGAGTCTACAATATCATCTTTGCATTTCCTCTCTCGACTTTATCTTCTCTAAATCTTAGGTCACATTTTCTTGCTTCTTTATGTGTCTTGTAATTTTTTTTTTTTTTTTTTATTGTAGGAAAAGACATTTTGTGCAGAAACCCAGGAAAAACTCAAGTAAACAATATTGCTCCCTGTGTCAAGTTGGTGGTCTGGTTGCTGAGTCCTTCTAACCTGGGGATTTCTCCCCCTCCCTCTGCTCTGCAAGTAAAGAATGCAGCTATGGGTTTCAGCTCTTACAGGATGGGTTTATCATTTTTGGGAACTTAGTTAATCGAGGCTTTGGGAGATATACTTAAAATCCTTTGATATGTTTTAAACACCATGATTTTTGTGACCAATGTAGCTTTCACTTGCCAGAAGTGTGGGTAAATATTCATAAGTACTTTCTAAGTAATTAATTTAAAGTGGAATTCTCTATTTTTTTCTTAACAGATTTTAATTTTATAAATGACAATGTGGACTTATATAGTTTAAGAATCAATTTTTCTTTCCCTTTAAGGGATTGAGAAAAATTGTGAAAGATTTTGGAAATAGTCAAAAGTACTGCTGGTATTTTCAATGGAATGTTAGGAATTATCTAGTATACTTCCTAAATTTTTAGATTTGATGAGTGTTTTTGTCTTTTATTTTTATTTATTTATTTTAGCTACTTACCTGTTTTTAGCTATTTTACAACTTTTTTAATGGCTTTTTAAGTTATATAAAACTAAAAATAATGCAACTTATTCTTATCTATAGAGTGTAAATTAATTTTGGTCAATGTACACACATACACACACACATATTTATCGTTCTGGGGATATTGGCTAGTTTTATTTATTAGTTACTTTATTTCAGCATCCTGATTGCTTGTGTCTGTGTTTGCTCTTTCAATTGGCCTTTGTACTATTTTATTTTTGGTACTGTGGATTGAACCTGGGGAAACTTTGACACTGAGCCACATCCTCAGCCCTTTTTATTTTTTGTTTTGAGATAGGTCTTGCTAAGTTGCTTAAGGCCTCCCTTATTTGCTGAGGCTGGCTTTGAACTTGTGATCCTCCTGCTTCTGCCTCCCAAGTTGCTGGGAATACAAGCATGTACCACCATGCCTGGCTTGTCTTTGAACTATTTTTTTAGTTTTTGTTTTGGGAGGGGAACCATGGATTGAACCCAGGCCTTGCACATGCTAGGTAAACTTCCAACCATCAAACTACATTCCTAGCTCAGTCTTTTAAAAAATTTTATTTTGAGACAGTTCCTTCTAAATTGTCTGGGTGGACTTGAACTTGTGATCCTTTTACCTCCCCTTCTTGATTATAGATGTGTGCCACCATGCCTGGCTATGTTTTAGTTTTAACATTTAAAAAATTTTTTTTTTTTTTACTGGATCCCTGATTAAATAGTGAGTTAAATAAAATATTTGATATGTTCATTTTACATTTAGTTGATTTTTATGATACAAAATTTATTACTTGGCAAGGCACATCATTCTCTAGTATGTCATCAATCTGGAAACTTATATTTTCTCTGCTGTTCTAAGTCATGAATAGGCCCCTTTGTTGTGTTGCTTTTTTCTGGGCCTCTTAGGCACAGGACTTCAACAGTATTTATTCCTCTGATTATGCATCAGACGAATGTGCACAAAACCTGGCTTCCTTTTACTGATGTATTTCTTCATTTTCCACAACGCCTCCACTTAAAAGGCTTTAGACTCTACTGAAGGATTTCATTGGTAGCAGGCATCTATCATTTGTAATTAACCTGCATTTTTCAAACACATTCATATTTTAATAGTGAGAATCTTTCTTTTTCAATGAAGAATGATAACCAATGTCCAACTTCCTTGCTCCTGGGTGCAGATGTGAGATATATTGTACCAATCAGATGCATCACATTAAACTGGCTCAGACATTAGTTTCCTGGTGAAAGAGACAGAACACAGAGCATCCATTCTGTAGGCATGAAGTGAAGCAGAAGCTGTATTGTGTTGGGGCTGGCTGCTGTGACCAATTTCTCAGTGCAGCAACAGCCTGTTTTACATAGGACTGAAGGAAAGCAATAAATCATTATAGTAACACCCTTCAATGAATCATGCCTTTCTCTATGTCCTTGTTATTTTTGGAAATGAAATGTCTTCCAAAAGCTCATGTGCTGAAGGCTTTGTTCCCAATGCAGCAGTATTCAGAGGTAGGGCCTTTGGGAAGTGATGGATCATGAGGATTCTGACCTTATGAATGGATTAATCCACATGGACTCATAGCTGAATGGGTTATTGGAACATATTGGAGATTTTAGGAAGTGGGATCCAGTTGGAAGAAGTAGGTTGCATGCCCTTGAAGGGTATATTTTGCCTCTAGCTGCGCCCCCGCTTTGTCTCTCTCTCTCTCTCTCTCTCTCTCTCCTTTCTGGTCACTTTGAAGTAAGCAGCTCTGCTTCATCATGCACTCCCTGCTATGGGGGTTCTGTCTCACCAAAGGCCTTGAAACAACAGAGCTAAGTGACCATGAACCAACCTCTTAAACTGTGAGCCAAAATAGATCTCTCCTCCATGTAATCTATAATCTCAGGTATTTTA
The DNA here is from genome assembly GCF_052094955.1 of Ictidomys tridecemlineatus. Taxonomy (NCBI): domain Eukaryota; kingdom Metazoa; phylum Chordata; class Mammalia; order Rodentia; family Sciuridae; genus Ictidomys; species Ictidomys tridecemlineatus. Next base: position 122,476,817 of record NC_135483.1, on the reverse strand, counting down.
TCGCAATGACAGAAAGCTAACTAATATAATCCTTATGTACAGTCTAGCTGCCACTCAATTTGAGACAGACGAGGAAGGGCCCAACCCTCCCCAGAAGATGTCTTTCTGCTTTTTCCTGGTGTTTAAAAAAAAAAAAAAAAAAATATATATATATATATATATATATATATATATTTTGCTTGGACATAAATTGTTTTTATAGACAACAGAAGCTGCCTGGGGCCAGCGAAAGTGGAAGCTCTCATGACCAGTTGCCCAGCTGACACTCACTGCTGCTTTCCCAGGTGTAGCCAGGTGGCACCACTGGGGCTGCACATAGCACCCATCAGGGTCATTATTCTTGTAGTGACAGCCACTGCTGCTTCTGCAGCTGCATGGCAACAGTTAAGGTTGTCATCATTGCCATGACAACCACGGTTTCAGCTGCTGCTGCTCTGGAGGCCACCACTGTGGCTGTTGCTGCCCCCAATGTCCAGATCCAGCTGCCACTCCAGGAGATGTTGCTGTAGCACTGCTGCTTCTGTGACATCAAGGCAACCACTGTAGCTGTCATTGTTGCCATAGCAACTGCTGCTTTAGTTGCCATTGTTCCAAGGCCACCTTTTTAGCTGCAGCCATTTTGGATACCTGTGTGGCATGGTGCTGCTGGCTTCCCTTAGGGCTGGCTGGGAATTTCCTTATAGATTCCTTGGGTGGTGGTAATGAACATCTCTACCACCCCATGACAACTGAGTGCAAAGGGACCCAGCAGACATGCACACATCTCCATGACTAGCACAGCTGTGCAGAAATTATGTGGTCTATAGCTGACCGTGCACCTGCAAGTGCCCCACTCCTCCTGCCTAAATAAGTTTCCATCCTCTCATCCTCAGAGAGCCAATCTGGGAATTTTGTCCTACATACAACCTCCCTTGTGCTGCAGCATAAGCCCCAATAAAGCCTCCTTCAGATGGTTTTACTTTGTCTATTTATGATTTCTAGCTCAAATTGATCAGGATAAGATGGTAGCACAAGACCTGGTGACTGAAAGAGCTGTTAGCACTCAGAATTGAGTTAAAGGGACCTATGTTTACCATTTTGTAATTTTTGTCCAAATTGAACTCTGAGTTAATTGATAACAAATTCATCAAGAATTGGAGTCTATTTCTCTATCTTTTGGAACTTGGGATGGTCTTGACTACCATACTTTGAAGATGTACAATTTAGTTTGCTGAAGAATGATGGACCATGTGGAGGAGAATAATGCTCTCCAGCCAATAACCAATCCTGGGGTCTTGGAACATGAGTGAGGTCATCTCGGATCTTCCGGGCCACCCTGGTTTCCACCTGAACGTAACTATGACGAGCAGTCCAGAGGTCATGTAAGACTGTCAGAACCATTGAGACTGCCAGCCAGCAGAATCAGACGAAAAAATAAATTATTCTTATTTCAAGTTGTTATGCCAGATTCGTGGGACCCCAGTAGACCTCCAGGAGCCGAATCTGATGCAATCACACAAGAGTCTTTATTGCAAGCTCAAGCCTGGACTCACAACCGTTCCGGACGCAGTGGTCCCACGGAATGAGTCCCGGTGCTTTGTTCAGTAAGATTTTATAGGTTTTGGGGGGATATTCTATGCGTCACAACATCACACAGCAAATCATTCCATACCGTGGGAAAATCAACTCTTCATATTAATTAGCACCTTCAATGGCGGGAACAAGTTAGGTAGGGATGATTGGTTAGTACAATAGGGGGATTCTTTTGAACTGATTGGTTTAGGCCACGAGGGGTATATGTGCTAAACTACATGGTTTCCCAACACGTTATCAACCACCACTATTTGGGGGTCATTTGGCATCCCAGGTATTTTCCCTGTTTCATGCTGATTGGAGGTTGCTAGGGGGGTTGCTATGGGTCCTCAACTGAGTCAGGGACACCTGGCGCCACAGACCTCTCCTGTTATTTACAGAAAACAACTCAGCAGGGTGGGTATGTACTTAGGAGTGCTCTGTGGATTTTTCCAAGGACAAGGGTCACGCCCCCTTCCTTGGACAGGCTTTGCTCTGAGGTAGAGGCTCGCTTCTCATAAATGGAGTCACATTAGTTTCTCAAAGTCACTGTTATGGTTTGGGTATGAGGTGTTCCCCAAAAGTTTCTGTGCTAATGCAGGAATGTTCAGAAGTAAAGTGATTGGATTATAAGACCTGTAATCTAATCAGTTCATCCTAGTTTGAATGGCTGGGTAGTAACTTTAGGCAGGTGGGGCATGGTTGGAGGACATGGGTCATATGCTGTGCCCTAGAAGAGAGCATCTTCTGTGTTGTGCGCCCCCTGCCCCTACTTCTGCTTTCTGTCCCTTCCATGAGCTGAGCAGCTTTTCTCTGGTGGGTCTTTCTCAATGCTGTTCTGCCTCAACTTAGGCTCAGAGTAAAGAAGTTAGCCATCTATGGACTGAGATCTCGGAAACCATGAGCCTCAAATAAGCTTTTCTTCCTCTAAATTGTTCTTGTTGGGTATTTTGGTCCCAGTAACACAAAAGCAAACTAAAACAGTCACTAAAAATAATAAGGTGGTTTTAGGTGGTTTTGTTATGTAACGATAGATAACTGAAACAGAAATTGGGATATTCCTGCAAAAAAAAAAACAAAAAACTGAACCTTAACTTTGAAATTAGGCAGTGAACAGAGACTAGAAGATGAGAGATTGTTAGGGCAGGCTGGAAGAACAGTGAGGATAATTGCTATTGAGGGTGTAAAATGACAACTGATTTAAAGTCCTAGTGGAAAAAGTGATGCTATCACCTGCTGTTACTTGGAAAAGGAAAAAATGTACCTAATAAAATTATAATTGGCTTATGAGAACAGGAAGGTGCCAAAAGGCTTCCTTTAACTTTGACAAGAAGGTATTATAAAATAAAGGACTAAATAAGGAACCATTCTCTTTGCAAGAAGAATGCAGAAGAAATATGGGATCCCAAGATTTATGGTTGAAAACCAAGATGGTTTCTTAACCCTAGCTTCTAGAAGGGAAAACAAAACAAAAAAGCAGGTCAGAAAGAGTAAAGATAAAATCAGAAGGTGCCTGTAAGACTTCTTGTTAAGAACCCTGAAAGCTTTTATTATGGTTTATGGTAGAATCTCAGCTAGAAAAAAGGTTTGAAAGACTCTTAAGGGTGTTGTTCCATTGCAGCCTCACGTGACACCATAAGGAAGGAAAAATCGTTTTCTTAACTGGTGCTTGTAATATGCAGGGCCTTTCCTTTCAACATGCTGGCATTGGTGTAACTAACGCACATCACGTTGGTGCCTTTTATGTGTATCTCCCCTCTGATCCCTCCACTGACCCAAGCCCAAAGATTTTTGAAACAAGAAATGACCTCCTTTATATATATATATTTATTTTGCTTTTCAAGTCACACATACCATTTTTAGGTCTGTGAAAATATTCAGGTGAATTTTTGAAATTTAAGCCTATAAAATTCTTTAAAAATTTTAGGCAAGAGATCTGTATGTATTATATACTATTTATTACTGCATTAAAAATTATCTCAAACTTAGCAACTTATATCAACAAACATTACCTCATATAATTTTTAATTTTGTTTTGTCTTTTTGGTAACGAGGATTGAACCCAGGGATACTTTTCCGTGGAACTACATCCCCATAGCCCTTTTTATTTCTTTTTTTAAGACAGGGGTCTGTCTCACCACACTGCCGAGGCTGGCCTTGACCTTGCAATTCTCTTGCCTCATCTTCCTGATTAGCTGGGATTACAGGCTGTGCCACTGTGCCAGCTCTCATATAGTTTTTAGAGAATATAGAAATGCCTTCACTGGGTCATTTTGGCTCAGAGTCTCTGACAAAGTCGAAGTCAAACTGTTGGCTGAGGCTGTAGTCATCTCAAAGCTCAACTTGGGCTGCAAAATCTAATGCCAAGGTTACCTGCATAGTTGTTGACTGGTCGTAGACATACTCACTTTTGTTGTCTGCTACTGATTACTCAGACCAACCCTGGCACAATGTGAGCAGGAACTACACAGGTGTAGGAACCAGGAAAGGGGGAGCATTGTGTGATTTTTTTCCCCCTCTAGTGACATTTATCTGCCTTTAATATTAGTAATTGAGGATCATATATAGACTGTTGGTTTCTTCTTCTCATCATATCTATATCCCAAACTCCAAAATCCAGCATAAATTCAGACCCTTGTTTCTTTCCTGAGCATTGCTGAATAAAGAAAATAATTACGATGCTTGGTGCCACTAGAAGTTTCTGGACTTCTAATCTTTCTTTGGTTCTTGTTGTTTCTCAACAAAACTTTCACTAAGCTCTGTTGAGCTGCTTTCATTCATGCTTCCATCATGGCTCCTCTAAAATTCTCCTCAAGCTTTCTATTTCATGCTTCTGTAGATAACTTGGCCGCCTACATAATATAAGCAAACAAAAACCGATAAACTAAACCAGATTATTCAGAAGTGAACTTCATCACTTTTCTGCCCAGGTCCCTTTCTTTTTTAAAAAAATTATGAATTACTGCTCATATTTCTGCTCTCCCTAGTAATTAAATCTAAAATCAGAAATTACATATCTGAATGCATCAGCAAGTTTAATAATCCAGTATTCCCAGTGAACAAAGTCTTATTGTCGACTGCATCATTGAATCTCATTACTATAGAATCAACATTTCCAAAATGAAGGAACCAGCTCTGCCAAATACCGTCACTTACCATAACCAGCATATTTCCTTAAATTAGAATTGTAAACAAGTGGCCCAAGAAGCAGCTGCATCTTGTTATTGAGTGTGTTTTGTCTCATCAGCACAGTGATTTAAAATTTTGAAATGTGTAAGGCACAGTGACACATACTTGAAGTCCCATCTAGTTGGGAGGCTGAAGCAGGATGATTGCCTGAGTCCAGGAGTTCAGGCCTAACCAACCAACCACTACCAGCACTACCACAAAAATTTTGCAATGTCCAGAAGTAACCACTATATTTCACTATACTGATTTTTTCTTTTTTTGTGTGTGTGTGTATTTGTGTGTTACTAGAGATTGAATCCAGGGGGATTCTACTATTGAGCTACATCTCCAGCCCTTTTATTTTATTTTGAGACAGGTCTCACTAAGTTGCTAAGGCTGGTCTTGAACTTGCAATCTTCTTGCCTTAGCCTTCCAAGTTGCTAAGATTATAGGAATGTGCCACTGCAACTGGTCACTGTCTTGAATTTTGATAAATCTTGCCTTTGCTATTTATTGTTTTGTTTCCCCCCTGGAAAATAAAGTGATTTGTTTTACAGGATTTTTATTTGGCTTGTTCTGGAATTCACTGAATTTCTTTAATTTGAAGGTTTATAGTCTCAATAAATCTTTAAAGAATTAAAAAATTTTTAGAATGTGGATAATTTTAGATATTGGATGTATAGCTGAGTTTGTCCACAGTTCCCATGGCCTTATGTAGACCTCCCAACTCATATGCACTCCTCCCTGCCAGCTCCTGATACTACGGGGGTTTGGACACTTCTTCTCTGAATGAATTTCAGTTTGTCTTTGAATTTTTTAAAAAAGGAATTTACTCTTTTGTTTTTTTCCTCCTTTTGGTAGGAGATATACCCTCCTGTTGTCCTCTAGAGAAATCCCATCATTAGTTATCTTGTCCCAAACCTGCCCTGTCAATTTCTCCTCCACAAGTGCATGTAAGCATGTTGACTTCTTCACACAACTCTAAAAGCCCTCCTTTGCTTTTGACTTCTATTTATTGCTTAGTTCCTTGCTTCCTATGGTAGCCAAACATCTTTCTCTTCCATAGCTCATATCACTGCAAATTGGAATCTGCTGAAATGTTCCATGTTTTAATTTTACTTCAATTAACCACAATAAACCATATTCTTCCTACTTATAACTTTATTTTCCTTGTTCTGGTAAAAAATTATAGAAGTTGGATAAATTCCCTAGATTTTCATTAATTTCCCCCCCATCTGTAAGAAAGAAAATGAACCAATTATCAAAGGCTGAAAGTGCAAACTATTAATTTTCCTCCAGGCTTCTCATCTTCAGAGTACTCAGATATGCCTTATAATATTTTCTTATTTTGAAAGCAGAATACAATTTATTATTCTCTAAGACTAAATGGCATCATAGTGTAGTAGTTACTTGATTCCAAAGTTTGGAATTTCAGCTCTGACACAAGCTGCTCATCTTCTCTGAAATTTACTTTTCCCCTCTGTGAGATGAATGTAAAAAAATTTAATTTAGTGGTGGTTTTGAGAAGCAAATGAGATAAGTGTTGTAAAACCCTTAACTTAGCACAGTCTTGGGCATGTAACAATATGAACATATTTATTCCTCATCAGTTGTTGGCATTATTGTAGCTGTTGCTATTTTTATTGTAGCTACTATAATTATTGTTATTATTAATAGCAGTAGTGTTTGATTCTCTTCTTACCTTTTTATTCTTTCACAATTTTCTGTTAGGGCTTTTTGTCTGGTTATATAATAATGGCTCATATTCTCTGAGTTTTGTTCGTGACTCACTTTTCTTGCTCCTCTACATATTTGCTTCAATTGATTCCATCCTTTTGGAGAATATTGACTGCCAATTGTATGCAGCCCTTTCTGTCAAGTTTTGGATGTACACACCCAGCTACCTATCAGAGGCCACACATTGGCTATTCCCTAACAAGTATAAATTTGCTTCTTTCCAAGCCTACTGCTGTTCTTGTGCCCATATAGAGGTAATAGTACCAGTAACACCAGATGTCCATATCAGACTTAGGAATAACCTTAGCCACTTTTAATCTACTTATCAATTCATTACTCATGAACTCAAGATATTCTGTGCTAGAGAATATAACTATGACAAGATTTCAATCCTATGTCCTTACAAAACTCATAGCCTAACAAGTTCCAATTCACAAACTCCTATTAATTCTAAACCTTAACTATTCCCAGAATCTACTCTTCCTTCTCTTCTCATACTCCTTACCTTATATAGTTGGTCTTCCCCTGACTAGTTTGCATTCCTCTCTTTTGGGTTACTGGGGATTGAACCTAGGGGTGCTATACCACATCCCCAGCCCTTTTTATTTTGAGAGAAGCTCTTAGTAAATTGCCCAACTAACTTTAAACTTGCAATCCTCCTGCCTCAACACCCCAAGTTATTGGGATTACAGGTGTGTACCACAGTGCCAGGTCTCAGGTTCCCCCATTTTTTATTTTTCACTTTGAGACAGGGTCTTGCTAAATTGTCCAGGCTGGACTTCAATTTACCATCCTCCTGTCTCAGCCTCCCAAGTTGCTGGGATGACAGCCGGGTGCCACCTGTCTTCTTTTAGTTTTAATTAAAACTTTATGTGTATGGTAAAATACACATAATAAAACTTACTTTCAACCACTTTTAACTGTACAGGTCAATGGTATTAAACACATTTGCATTGTTGTGCAGTCATCACTACCATCCATCTCCAAATCTTTCATTTCACAAACTGAGACTCCATGCTTATTAAACAATTCCTTATTCATCCCTTCCCCAAACTCCTGGCAAGCACAATTGTGCTTTCTCTATAAATTTAACTACTTTAGGTACCTCAAGTAAGTGGAAACATACAATATTTGTCCTTTAGTGAATGACTATTTCACTCAGAACAATGCCTTCATTTACTCACATTGAAGCCTCTGTCAGAATTTCTTCCTTTAAATAATAATAATAAGGCCGAATAATATTCTACTAAATGCATATGTCATGTTTTGTTTCTTTGCTCATCTAAGTAAACTTATTTGGATGATAATCCTATAGCCCACCGTCTTATTAAGAGTTCAGACTGCTTTGCGGACCTGGAAAAGTTATCACTGTACTGCTTGAAAGTTTCCCAACATTTCCTGATTTTTTTTGACAGTCTATACTTTGGGATGCTTTTTATTCTCAGATATATCTGATGTTCTCCCAGGGAGCAGGGCATCTTAGGGCCAGCACTATGGTTAGATAGGAAAAGTGCGATAAAAGACATAAATAGGTCCACATTACCTTACTCAACACGTATTTACAGGTCTCTCCTGTGTGGAGTGCACTGCCACAGTCAATGGGGGTTACCCACTCCATCCACACTGGCAAGATGGCCCTTGGTGGCGAGATTGGATGAAAAGTACTCAAACAGTGGGCATGGCATCCCTTACATCCTAGCCCAGTAACTAAGATAGGTGCCTGGGCTTTTCACTCCCATACAGGAATGGCCGAGAAACAGCAGAAGATGGACAGGAGGCTCCTCCCTCCTCCCATCCACCTCATTCATCTCATTCAGGTCATCCCAGCTCCCTGTTTTCAGCAGCTTTGATTAGAGGGAATGTTGTAAATTAGCGACCAGAGAAGATGCTTCTAGTGTTCTTTCTCTGCACTACTTAAACCCCACGGAGTCTCACATTACCGTCACAGTATTTTCAGTATAAAAGATCTAGCCAAGGTGACAAGGGTGCAGCACTGTATGGACTGACATAGAGAAAGGAATTTCCTCCTTTCAGATGCTTTTGTGTATGTTATCACTGTCGTCAAAGCAGATAAAAAGCCGAATTGTCTCTGAGTCACAACCCTCTCAATTGTACACCCTCTCACTTAAATCTATCCAGAGAACTGATGTAATTTCTTGGAAAATAGTGACTTTTTTTGTGTGTGTGTCTCCCAGCAGTATTACTTTGGTTTATTACCAGCGAGGCAGAGATTGGCTGTCATTTTTATTAGCATGGATTAAATATTTTTTTTCCTAATAATTCTCTTCTGGGATTCTTTTCAATTATGTTTTTGTCATAGTAGTGCGATCCAAGAAGTTTCAGACAATCCAGAGATTTATAGTATAGGAAAGATTTTCTACTTTCTCCCCAAAGCGAACCCAATGAGAATGAAATATGAGAAAGTAAAATTTTTTCTACATTTTCATGTCTCTACCATGGCAGGGAAATTCCCCTGGTAAATTAGTTGTCCTCTTTCTTTCAGAAAGAGGTTTATTATAAAAAGTCTTATGAACTGCCTCTGGGAGTTGATGAAATTTCCATCTCTTTGACTCAGCGTAACTCAGTGGGAGGGAGTCGATTCTGAAGAGTTTTGGTGGTGGTGATCTCACTGTTTTTGTATTTCATGTCTACACTTAAGTTTATATGCCAAGGTTGATTTCCCTAATGGAAAAGATCCTAAGACAAAGTTTTTCTCACATTTTCATGTGTCCCTTTTCCCTCCCAGACATGAATCACACTCTTCGTACTTTGGCATGTGGCACTTACAAGTTAGCTCAACCCCGGCAAGATGGTTCGCCTCCAGATCCTTACTGGCACTTGTTATTTGTACATCCAAGGGTACAACTGGTAATGAGTGTGCTTAACTGAAACCCCCAGTCAGCAGGACAAGATTCCAGAAAGGGACCGGATGGTCACAGCCAATATGTGGGTTCCTCTATTCTTCTGTCTCCCAGGTAGAGGCCAGGAGATAACCCACATAGATATGATGATCTAAGGGGTAAAATATGGATGTGCACTCCTGAAGTGTCTCCCTTGGTGGACTACGGGGGTGACACTGAAGTCTACTCTTCAAGTTAATGTTTTAGCTCAACAAGACTCCATAAGACTCCACTTAAACCAGGTTCTTAATCTAAGTTCCACGGACTCCCACGAGTCTATGACTGGCTAAGAAGATAAGTAAGACATCTGGAGAAGGTGAAGAGAACTAGGGATTCTTTTTCCAGAAACACACAAAACTCTGCATAAGATTTCAGATGTCTGTAATGCTCTTGCTCTTTGAGTGAGCTGGGATGATGGCACTATAATATATGCAGTTTTCAATTATTTAGTCAATCAATTTTTATTGAGAAATATAGGGTAAGTGATCACCTGAGAAAGGCACCATAATAAGGTTCTCAAAACAAAACAAAAACCAAAAAACAAACAAACAACAACAACAAAACCAGAGCCAGTAGGGTACACATATGGATGTATAGAAAGAAATTAATTATGAGAGATTACCTTACATGGCTATGGAGGTAAGAAGTTCCATGATTTTCCATCTGTGAATTAGGGGTTCTAGAAAAACCAGTGGTGTAGTTCTAGTTCAGACCCAAAGTCTTGAGAACCAGGAACTCTGATGTCTGAGGGCATGAGAAGATGAATGTCTCAGCTCTGGAGAGGAAATTCACTCTTCCTCTGATTTTTTGTTCTATTTAGGCCCTCAACAGATTGGATGATGCCCATCCATACTGGAGAGAACAGATCTGCTTTGCTCAGTCTATTGATTCAAATGCTGAACTCTGTCTGACATATTTCACAGATATACTCAGAAATAATGTTTTATCAACTAACTGGGCATCCCTTAGCTCAGTCAAATTGGTACATAAAATTAACTATCATTAACATTTTTGGGAGAAACAAATACACAGTATAATTCTTATTTTGGAAAGATTATCATCTTGGAAGGATGAATTGTGTATTATGAAGATGGAGATATGCCTAGTAAATGGCATGGATATAATATGCTAAAATAATTTATTGAGGGAAGGATGACTAGTGGCCCCTGAATTATTGGAAAAGGAGCTTCAGTTGAGCCTAGAGATTCATCAGACAAGGCTGATATTGTTGTTCAGCAGATGTGTTCTGGATGTTCATACCAGTTGTTAAACAAGGAAATATCTTTGTAAGTAGGAGCACTCTTCTTTCCCACTGCCACCCCAGTGCCACCATTGTCCTGGCTCTCTATGTCCCTCCATCAGAAATTCCCAACTCTTTTCCTCTCAGTTTTCCTAGGATCCAACAACTGAAGAAGTAAAACCTGGATTCCCTGGGACACTGCTACAGAACTCTGGCTAGAGCCATTCTGATGGTTCGACATCCTTGTTGACCAGTTGTGCATATTTTGACTGTCACCACTGCACTTGAAGTGTGTGGTGTGTATCTGTTGAGAGTTCACTTGTAGGGCCGTGTGACCGACATGATGGTTAAGAAAGGAAGGAAGAACATCACTGGAGAGGAAACAGTGAGAGGGAGAAGAGGCCCCATTTATTCTTGAATTCGATAGCTGGCGAATTCAGCTGGATGTAGAGAAGGGGAGTGATGGATGATAAAAGAACTCCAAGCTCCAGCCAGCCTGTCATGGTAACGATTTGGCATTGGGAGTGTGGGAAGGGAAAGTACATCTTAACACTGTGGAGTTTGGACTATGTATTGGATGTCAGTAGTAAATGCTTAACATGTGGGATGACATGATGAAAGTAGCATTTTTATTTTTTTTAGATGAAAAATCTGGCAGGAGTATGCAGGATGAAAGGAAAGAGAGAATCATTAGCAGGGTAGATTCCAGATGTCAGTTAACCATCATGAATAATCCTGTGGGCATGAAACCATCAACTATGAATTTTCATGCAATAGGATGTAGGGGGAAATGGATGTTGACTAGGCATGAGGAATAAAACTGGGTGGAATAATTGAAATTGATTCTCAAGAAATCTGGACCATCTGGTCACCATGTTCTCAGGAAGAGTGCAGAGAAGCTTAGTGGCCACAAAGGGGCTCTGGGAAGGGCAGGGAAAATCACACTGCTTTGTCAAGGTAGTAGGATGGATAAAGATTGCCCCCAAATCACTCCATTACCTGTCTCTTTGATGTATAGTTGACATAAATAATTCAGAGAGACTGATAGAGAGAAATAGCTTAGACTTATTGTTTGACTTACTTGCTTTTCCTCCTTCTAATTCAATTCTAGATCAGCAACCAACCAAATTTTGGCAGCCCAGAATTTGTCCCTAACATGCATTCCACAGTTCCAGGGGACGCCAGGTGGCATTCTGCAGTGCACATCCAGTGTCATTTGGTATGATTGCCTTGGTGAACCAACTCAGGCCCTAAATTTAATTGTTATGTAGTTATTTTCTCCTATCCAACAATCCCCCCTTTCATGATCATATCTTAAAATCAGAAGAAAACACATTAATAATATTCTTAAATTTTTCATTTTCTGTTCAAAAAAATACTTTTATGTACATTAACTCATTTAATCCTCATAAAATATCCTATAATTATTAGGTAAATGGGTGGTGCTATTAGGAGGTAATGGAGCCTTTAAGTGGTAGGGCTTACTTATATCAAATTACATCATTGGTCATTGGGGTTGTGCCCTTGAAGAGAATATTGAAAACCCGACTCCTTCCTGTCTCTCTCTAGTTCCCAGGTATCATGAAGGGAACAGGTCTCCTTCCTGACAGAAGATACTGTGCTACTGTTACCGCTGTTGACCGGTGACGAGTTCTTGCTCCCCGATGTTGAAGAATAACACCAAAGAAGCACGCAGAGGCAAGGCCAGAGTAGAGATTAGGAATTTATTAAAGGACAGAAGAAAAGACTTCTCCCGGAGGAAGAAGGGGACCCAAAAGGTGGAATCCAGTTGGCGGGCAATGTGTTCCCCTTTTATAGGTTTGGTGATGGAATGTAGGTTGGAAGGCCTAAGGGGTGGGACACAGGTGGGCCTAATTATCACCTTTTGGGGTGGGATTATCACTTCTCTGGGATGGGCTATTTCCGAATCTGTTGGGGCTGTTGGTTAACATTTCTTTGAGGTGGACTTTGGCCTAGGGCCTTTTCAGAACTTCATTAACATTCCATGAGTTGTCCTGTTTTCCCTGAGTCATTCCCAGCATGGCCTCCATTTTGGATTTCACTGGATATTAGACCCGATTTACCTAACTACACTGACTACCTAACTTTAAATCTGGCTTCACTACCACAGACCAAAGCAACTGGATAAAACAACCATGGACTGAAATCTCTGGAACTATGAATTTATTTATTTATTTATTTATTTTTATTATTTTTTTTTAAAAGAGAGTGAGAGAGGAGAGAGAGAGAGAGAGAGAATTTTTAATATTTATTTTTTAGTTATCGGCGGACACAACATCTTTGTTGGTATGAGGTGCTGAGGATTGAACCTGGGCCGCACGCATGCCAGGCGAGCGCGCTATCGCTTGAGCCACATCCCCAGCCCCAGGAACTATGAATTTAAAAAAACCCTTTCCTCTTTTTAAGTTGATTATCTCAGGTATTTTGTCACAGAGATGGGAAGCTGAGTAATACATTTAAACATGAGGAAACTGAGAAACTGACCTTCAGAAAGCTAAAAGGAAATATAATCAGCAGTGACGTGTTCATGAGCACCTGGTATGTGTCAAACTCATTACATATCCCATGTTCACAGAACTAGTAAGGGTCAAAGTGAAGACTGACTTTGGTTCTCCTGGCGATTTTGAGATACTATAATTTCCATCACAAGTCAACCTGTCAGCTGTGTTTATCCACCCAAGAAAACTTTGAGTATTGGCACCAAAATTAGAGTTCTATTCTTTAAAAGGTTGAAAAACAGCCTAGGCCAACATCCCAAAAGGCAACAGTGTATCCATTCCAATTCATATAGTCACAAAATGATAAGATCTGAAGGGCACATTTTTGTTTTATCTTCACTGGGGATAAAGCTTGTTTTTATTTATAATTTCCCTGGAGGAGTTTAAGTCCTTAGAGGGATAAATTAACACTGGCTTCATATATCAGACATCGTCCAACTGCCCCACGCTGATATTTTGTTATTAAAATGACTCTTGTGTGTGAGATCATTCTATCTTGTTACATTGCACACCAGGACAAGCTGCTTAGAACAAATGAAAATGAATAATTAATGCAGGAGAAAAGAATATTCCTTTTAAGTTCCCAGATATACTAGTCTTTTTTTTTTTTTTTTTTTTTGGTTTGTTTTTTGTTTTTGTTTTTGTTTTTTTCCCCTGGATTCTCCTTACTTCCTTTTCTGCTCTTTTGTGTCATTTTGAACCATTCACCCTCACAGTTTATTCCTTCCTCTCCATTTCAGAGTAGCTGAAGTGGTGACCCAGTTACAGGCAAGGAGCCAGTGCTCTCTGAGGGAGATGGCATGGGGGACTAGAACAGATATTGTTCTTTTTTTTGGAAAAGGGCACCATGGACTCCTAGAGATACCTCACTTTCTATCAGTGGGCCCACTAATCAGGTTGGTAACTGGAAGGCCCTTAACTTCCCAGGAGAGAGACAGGATGGGGAGAGCCGGGTGTCCAATAGAACCTTCCCACTGGAGTGACCATTTGTGGTCATTCTTTGCTTTAGTGCACTGGAAAGTCTAGCCTTGTTACTCAAAGTGTAGTTCAAATCCAGCATCATCAGCGTCAGCTGGGAACTTTAGGTATGCAGAATCTTCACTCTGTATCTACAAAATCAGAATGTATATTATAACAAGATATCCAGCTGAATCTTGTGGACTTTCAAGTTCCAGAAGCCTTGTTCTCCAGGATGTCTTCCTGTCTAGAAACATGTCTTTTCCCCTTTCTTGTAACTATGTGCACATTTCAAGGGAAATCAAGAGAGGCCACATACTAAAATAAGATAAATATTAGTGAAGCTGTGTTCTTACACGTAACTTGGCTGGATAAGACCAACTTAGAACAAAAAATTGAGTTGTTTTGCTTGTTATGTTTTTGACATTCTGAATACATGAGTGACTTTGTTGTAACCATTTGTTACCTCTTTTCAGGTACTGTTCAAGACAGGGAAACAAACAGAAACAACTTAACGCAAACTCCAACCCCAATCTTGCTTCTTGGCAATTTCTAGAACACCCCATGTAGCCCCTCAGGCGGAAACGATCTACACATTCTCAAATCAAACACAATGATAAGCCAAGCAATGGCACAGCCAGTTACTCCGGAGTCTGAGGCAGGAGGATCACAAGTTTGAGGCCAGCTTCAGCAACTTAGTGAGGCCTATCTCCAAATAAAAAGGGCTGAGAATGTAGCTCAAAGGTTGGGTTTTCCTGGGTTCAACCTCCTGTATCACAAAAATCAAAACCCATAAATAAAAACAAAGATATTTAAGAAAAATATTTTCTTCTAATGTTTCTTTAACTGTTTTCACTGTAGTTTTGCAGGCTTTCTTAAAAACTGAACTTCCTGCTGGTCTTGGTGTTGCACATCTGTAAAACCAGTGGCTCGGGAGGCTGAGGCAGAAGGATTGCAAGTTCAAAGTCAGCCTCAGGAATGGCAAGGTGCTAAGTAACTCAGTGAGACCCTGTCTCTAAATAAAATACAAAATAGGGTTGGGGATGTGGCTCAGAGGTCAAGTGACCCTGAGTTCAATTCCTGGTACCAAAAAAACCCCCCCAAAAACTGAACTTCCTGAAAAGCTGTGTTGATTCATTTGGATGCTTTGCTTGATTGTCTATCAGAGTATTTGGTGATAGCAATAAGTACTTAATATTTCTATTTTCCCAACCTTTCAGGACTATATTCTCTTTAAATCTTGTGACCCTTAAGATTCTTTGAACAATGATTTTTAAACTCAAACCAAATAGTTAAGTTTATGCCAGCATCAATCATGCCATGTGAATTCTGTCATAGCAGACTTCAGTTTGCAATTAGATACATAAAGCAGAAAATATCAGCAGTACTCTCAGATTTCCTTAAAACAATATTAATATAATGTTGAATTTTCCTGCTAGATAAATGGGCTTGAATATTTATTTCTGAACCTTCTGTTCATGAGCAAAACACTGTTATTCCCTTTTATAGCATTTTTATTTTTTAATTTATTTTTATTTATTTATTGCTGGTCAGTTTTGTTTTTATGGCTTTCTCTTTATCCTCCCCCTCAGAATGATTCTGCAGGAAAAGGGATTAGGGTCAGGAAAAAGTATGGGTCAGGGCAGGCTAATCTCCTCAATAACAGTACAAAGTGCATTAAAGACAGATCCCCAAAGCATCAAGAAGGGCTGAGAGGTCTACCTTATGCAGGATTCTGGCACCCTGGCAGGGGTAACAAATCCCTAGTCCCCTCATTATACAAAACTATTCATTCCCTAGATTATTTTTTAAAAATCAAGCTCATCAAACCTGTGCTTCGACATCTTAGGGAAAAAGAAGCCCCACCTGTGATAAAGACTGGGCCTCCACAGCACCAGAAGCAGCCTTTCCCCCGGAATGAAGCCATCCCTGTGGGGCTCCGCTGAGGAAGGGCACTCAGCATTGGGCCCTCAGCAGGAGGAGGGAGGCTGGTCAGCTCACCCCACAACAGAAGTAGCTCCTTGCTGGACAGGAAGGGAGATGGATCTGGTAGTGCTCAACACTCAGGGCCAGGGAACGGGCCCTTCCCAGCCCAGGCCCTTGATTTCACAGGAAGGGCCTGTCATGTTTCTGAGTGCTGGAGCAGACAACCAGGCAATTGCCGTGTGGGGCTGCAGAGGGCAGGAGACAGGGCCTCCTGTGCCCCATCTCCTTGAAGGTCTTATCACTCACGATGGGCAGATTGGTGGTGGAGCTGCCGGTCATCGTAGGTGCTATAGCGCTTGACGTGGATGTGGCGCACACGGTCCTGCAGTTCATAGGCTTCCTCATCTTCACTGGGGGAAGCCTGGCTGCGGCTCCGGCTTGTGGCCTCCAACAAGGAGTTGTCAGGGACTGGGGCGGGGGGGGGGGGGGTGGTCTCCTAGAGTAGGACATTGAGTGTCTCCTTGTAGATTCGGGCCTCTGGAAATTCCACCTTGGTCTGCTTCTTCTCTGTGGCATACACGATGGAGGTGCAGCACACCTCTGCCAGCTTATGACCCTGGCCATAGAAGGACCAGCAGCAGATCTCGTCACTGATGACATCCTTGATGAAGAGCACGGGGCCACTGAAGCGCAAGGACAGCTTGTCAAACAGCTCTATGTTTTTCAGCAAGTGGTCATCGGAGTTGCTGGTGTAGGGATACTTGTTGTTGCTTCTATTGTACAGTAGCTTCACCACGGGCTTGGTGGAGGATTTGATGAGCCAGTCCTCCTCCCTCAGGGATGTGATGATGGGGATGTTGCACACAGGCTGGTAGGAGTCCTTCTTGTCCTGCAGGGCAGTTTGGCACATGTTCACCAGGCCCTGAATGAGCTGATATTTTTCTTCAGCCATCAATTCTTTGATATCTTGCAGGTTTTGAGGGAGGGTAATAGTGTCATCTCGGAGGTGATTCAAAATGGTGCCAAAGTGCTTTCCACATCGGTCTATGAGGATCCAGCCTTTTTTTGTCGGTCAGCACCTCCATGCGCCCACTGAACATGGCCTTGAGCATGGTGTCATGCCGGGTGAGTGCCCGCACCGTGGTGTAGTACAGGGAGCCGACTACATTGAGCTGCACGTACTTGTGGTCCAGCCCTCCTCCCTTGAAGCCACTTAGCTTGGGCTTGGCACCTGAGGCTGGGCATAGATATGTGTGCCCCGACATCTCCCGATGCAGGTAGATCACCACACAGCAGGAAGTAGGCTTGGAAGGTTCCGTAGTGGTGGAAGTGTTCACAAGGGAGTGTCCTGGGGAGGCCAGAGCCTCATACTCTCAGTGCGTCCCCAGGGGCTCTTCTTCCTCTCACCTGAATGGCAAGCTGACTCCTTGCCACCCCTAACCTGTAGCCGCCTGCCTAACAGCAATCCCGGGATGAGAGCTCACATTCTGCTCCAGCAGACTCCTCCCGGTGCAGCCGCCCATCCCTGCCTATCTGAGCATTTTTTAAAGACAATATGTCATTCTCTATATACTTCAATACAACAGACTTTTCTGACTGGTCAGTTATGTTTATATGATAAATCAGTGACTAAGGCAATATTCATTAAGATAAAATCCTTCATTCTGTAACTTTATGATTATTTTGTTTAGATTTATTTATAAGTGACTGATCTATATTACAATATTTTATTTGCTTATAAAAACTCACTTAAACATGTGAATATGAAAACCTGTACAGGGGACTACAACACTGGGCTCACAGCATTTGACTCCTTGCTGATATTTAATCAATAGATGTAAATATATAGCAGCCAGTAGATATAGTCACTATACTAAGAAACTGCAGGTGACATGTGGAAATTTTATAAAAGGGGGGGTGTCTTTGCCTTAATACTACTTCTGTAGGTAAGGAAGATTAAAACAAAAAGACAAAAAGAAAGAAAGAATATAAAAGGATTGAAATGTGTTACAAAAATTAAAAGAACAATAAAACCCCCCTCCCCATAGTATAAGCTACCATTTCCTGAAGGCTTGCTATGGAGGGGTAATGTGCTTAGTTCTTTTTTTTTTTTTTTTTTTTAAAGAGAGAGTGAGAGAGGAGAGAGAGAGAGAATTTTTAATATTTATTTTTTAGTTCTCGGTGGACACAACATCTTTGTTTGTATGTGGTGCTGAGGATCGAACCCAGGCCGCACGCATGCCAGGCGAGCGCGCTACCGCTTGAGCCACATCCCCAGCCCATGTGCTTAGTTCTTGATGTGCAGTCCTACCTCATTATGACAGCTGAGAAAACCAAGACTGGGGAACTTTAGTAACTTAGAATTGGTACTTATAGCCACATCAGACATCATTAAATCCATGTTTTTAACTATCTAGAACTGCCTGCCTGGTAGAGTTATGTATTTTGTCAGGCATGGTGGTCCAGGCCTGTAATACCAGCAACTTAGGAGACTGAGGCAGGAGGATCACAAGTTCAAGGTGCACCTCAGGAATTCGGAGGGAGGGGGGAACTAAGTAACTTAGCAAGACCCTATCCCAAAGTAAACAATAAAAAAGTGTTGGGAATATAGCTCAGTGGCAAAGTACCCCTGAGTTCAATCCCTCATACTTGCCCTTCCACCAAAAGAAAAGGGCACCAAAATAGACTTGTAGTGCAAAAACAGCATTAAAAAGAAAAGAAAAGAAAAAAAAAGAAAAAAAAAAGTAAGCACCAGTATACTGGCACTCGCCTATGATCTCAGCAGCTCCAGAGGCTGTGGCAGGAAGATCACAAGTTCAAAGCCAGCGTCAGCAACAATGAGGCGAGGCACTAAGTAACTCAGTGAAACCCTGTCTCTAAATAAAATACAAAATAGGGCTGGGGATGTGGCTCAGTGATGAAGTTCCCCTGAGTTCAATCCCTGGTACTTGGAAAATAAAAGGCGGGGATAAGCATTTTCCTTTATCATTTGTATATTCCCAAAGCAAACTTCTTGAAAACTAGACTGGTGTTACATGATCACTTTGAATCCCTGAAGATCTTGTATAATGCTGATCATAAGTGTTTCAACTTCTTCAAGGATGAACTGCAACTTTTTGCAAAAGTGTGCAAGCTTTGGTATCTTAGATCTTTCCTGAAAGGAAGGGCAGAAAAAAAAATGATATCAGATTGCATTTCCCCAATTTGCATACCCATTAAATTCTTGGTGCCTTGTAAGTTATTTCATGCTTTTTTGGACCTTTCAGTCTACTATAACAAAACATCAAAAATTGGTAGCTTTTATAAACAACAGAGCATTATATTGGGTATGATGGTGCACACACCTTAAACCCAGCAACGCAGGAGGCTGAGGTAGGAGGTTACAAATTTGACACTGGTCTTGACAATTTAGCGAGATGGTCTGGGGGAAAAAAAAGCCTGGGAACGTAGCTCAGTGGCAAAGCACCCCTGGCTTTATTCCTAGTAACACAACACAAAAACATAAATTTATTTTTCAGAGTTTTGAAGGTCAGAAGTCATGATCAAGTCATCAGCATGTTCAGTGGTGGTGGTGGGGCAGCAAATTCTCTTCCAGGTTCATAAATGGCACTTTCCCAATGGGTCCTCACAACAATGGAAGGGACCAACAAAATCATTTGGGCCTGTTTCATAAGGACACCAATCCTATCCATGTGGACTCCACCCTGTTGACCTAACCACCTCCCATGGGCTCCATCCCCAAGACCATCATCACATTGGGGGTTCAGATTTCAACTTATGAATTTCAAGGGGACACACTTGAGTCCATTGCCTTCTGGGACTTTTCTCCCAATGATTTCATCTCAGTCCACCTCCTCTACCTTTAATCTTTACCTCTTTTGTGGAGGAGACATCTTAAATTTCCTCAGGTAGAGGGGATTAGTCTATTCCTCAGGTTAATGGTGAGCTGAGTGGGGGATGCTGGCTTTAGGGGCAAGGGGGAAAATAAAAACAACTAAGGAAAGTAGAAAAAAGAAATAGAAAGTGGATCGGTCTTTCAAAATTACTTTCCTTGTAAAGATTTAAGCAGAGAGAGACCTCCTTATCATGCTGGTTAAAACTGGCTTGGTTTGGAATTTGGCTATTTTATCTTTCTCTTAATTTTTTGGAAGTTCAGATCAACAACTTAGTTTTTTTCTTGGTGATGTAGAATGTCATCAGGAGTAACTCCATTTTCCCCACATGGCTTCCTCTAAATTTTATTTAACAAATTTGTTAATGCTCCCTCTAAAAGTCCAGAGTAAAACAGAATTAATATCTCCACCCCCCAAGTTGCAACGCATGGGGTTTTTATACTTTCTATCCAGGATAAACACAAGTCCTTGTCACTCAACATTTTTTTTTTTTTTCACTTAGACATGCCACTTTAGACTGCTGTTCATAAAAGTCATTTTTTTTTTTTTTTTTTTTTTTTTTGGTACCAGAGCTTGAACCAAGGGGTGCTTAACCATTGAGCTACATCCCTACCCCTTCTTATTTTTTGAATTTTGAGACACGGTCTCACTAAGTTATTTAGGGTCTTACTAAGTTGCTGAGGCTGGCTTCGAACTGGCAATCCTCCTGCCTTACATGCACCATGCCTGGCTCAAGATTCTTGATGGGAAGGAATTTTGCTTCTGCCTGTTATTTTGGACTACCACATTAGTTACTACATACTACTACATGTCACCATAAACAGGAATTGATTGATGCCTTGAGATAATTTTGATTCATCTCCTTTCCCACCTCTGTGTATGAGAGAGTGCAGCTGTGGGGTGGGTTCTTTGTGTAGGATTAGGAAATTGCAGTTTTTGAAATTAACCAGATGTTTTTATTTTCAAAGGAAAAGTTCACACCTAGTGAAATATTTGTTTACAAGCTTCACAACAAAACAAAAGATTATGAGAAAACTTTCAAGGGACTTGGGTTATAGAAACCAACTCAACATCACGGCTTTCCCAATTTCATAGCCCAGGGGATGTGGCAGAGACAAAGCATCACTCACTGTAAAAACTCATAAACTGAGGTTACAATGTCTAATAAATAACAGTTATAATCTGGAAAGATTCCTGCTTTGACTTTGGTTTCTATCTATTTTTTTCCAACAGTCTGTGCTGTAAAATACACTTAAAAAATGTGTTTTAAAAATCATGTCCTAAAATTAGTGTTTTAGAAACTTTAGGAAGACTTGTTAGGAGAATGTTGGCGCAACAAAAACAAAACAACCATGTCTCGAGAACCGAAAGTGAAATTAGTTCTAACTTTTTGTTTCTGTTAGTGGATAATCACGGGAGCCACAAGCTTTAGTGTTCCTAGTCGTGCTTAAGTTTTAAAGAAAAGTCTTTTCCCCCCTTTTCTGTTCTTTCTTTCTTTCTTTCTTTTTTTCTTTCTTTTTTTTTAAGGAACCAAGCGGTTTGAGTGAGTGGCACCTCCTCGAGGGCACCTAAGCTGTTTCGGGGCGCTCCTGCAGGAGACTGCGCCAGTTCCAGCACCCACTACGTCGCCGCCCAGCCGCGCTGGGCAAGGCCGGTTTCCCGGAAGGTCAAGCGCGCTGGAGCCCGGGGGCGCTGCGCTTGGCTGGTGGACGCTGGTGAGTGGGGCGCCCAGTCCCTGGCTGCTAATCCCTGCTACCAGCAGCCCGGGTGGGAAGGGAGGCGGGTTCCACCGCAGCGACGCGCGGGAATTGGGGGGAGCCAGGGTTGGGATCCCCGCACTTTGGGTGTTTGGGGCCACGTAAACCCCTGTGGCGCACCTGCCTCGAAGGCCATTTAGCCTTCTTTACGCTGTCGGGCCCTCAAACCCGTGGTCTGTTTGCTTTGTTTCATTCGGGAAATTGAAACTTAAAATGATTTATGTCTCCCTACTGTTTTCTTGGAGGGTCTCCAGGAAGAGTTCTTAGGAAAACGGATTTCTATTCTTCTTGGCAGACGCAGAGTACTGCACCCATGCCTCACTTTTCAGGACTGGCAAGGTTTTCTTGTAGAAGGCATCCAAAGGAGAATACTATTGTAAAATCAAAACTGTAGGGGGCCATTATTTGGATTAAGTTCATGCACTAGGCCCCAAGAGACCAGACTAAAAAATCAATATGGAGTAACCCATGCTAAAGTTCCATGTCACTGAAGTAAAATTAAGTTGTAACTGTCCTTCTGAGAAAGATAACAGCCAAGTTTCCTAAGCAGGCTAGTTTCAATTAGCATGATAATGACTTCCCTCTGATTTAATTCATACAAAAAAAAAAAAAAAAAAAGTAACCTGAAATAGCCTCTTGGTAACCAAGCAGTTATTTTTCTATTGTTCTGATTTCCTATCTGTCCCAGCCTTACAAAGAAAGTAACATCGCAATGACCAGTCTACTTTTTGTACAAACCTTCCCCCCTTCTGCTTTTTAAAACTTTGTCTGCAAAACCAACTTCTACTCAGCCCATGGGAACATTTAAATCTATTTATGAAATAAAGTGTTGTGGGATTCTCCAATAGTAAAATAAAGCCAAGTAAGAGCTTTAAACTGTTGTACTTTTGTCCTTTGACACTATGTTCCAAGTATATACAACATGCATACATTGTATTTCTTCTTCTTGCTGCTGGGCCTGAATATGCAAAGATTCCATTCAAAACCACTATGCAACACAGTGAAATGATATTTTAGGGAAACGAGATGATGGTGGTTTGTATTGGTTTTTATTTCACCACCATAATGAATTACATGGATTTAGTGGTCTATCCCCCTCCCTCCTTTTAATTTTAGAATTCTGTAGGTTAGAAGTCCTATGAAGGTCTCACTGGGCTAAAGCCAAAGTATTGGCAGGGCTGCTTTCCTTTTCTGAAGGCTCTTGGGACCAATTTCCTTTCTGAGTTCTAGAATCTGCCCACCACACTTGACTCAGTTGCTCTTTCTCCATCTTCAAAGCCAGCAACTTTTGCATCTCTGGCCATTCTTCAGTCCTCACATCTCACTGACTCTTCTGTCTTCCTCTTTTACTTTTAAGGACTCTCTGAATCACACTGGTTTTCAGAGATAATTCCGGAAGACTTCCATATTTTAAAGACAGCTGATTGGCAACCTGAATTTAATCTGCAGCCTTAAGTCTCCTTTGCAATGAATCTAAGATTTTTACATTTTGGGATTAAGATGTGGATATTGAAAGGGTCATTATTCTGCCCCCCACATGATTGCACAAAAGGAAAGTATTACCACACACCTGACTCGCTTCAAAGAGGGATATTATTCAGGTGGTGAACATGCCTAAGGAGTTGGGAGGACCATTTACATTGAGAACCTTTAATACACTGTAAAAATGATTTTTTTTTAGGGGGGGACACTTTACTGGGGATTGGACCCGGGAGCACGTTACCACTGAACAATCAATATTCCCTGTCCTTTTAATTTTATTTTGTTTTTAAAATTTGAGACAGGGTCTAAATTGCTGAGGCTGGCTTTGAATTTGTGAACCTCCTGCCTCAGCCGCCAAAATTGCTGGGATTACAGGCATGCACCACCAACAATAATAATTTAAGAAAGCAATTAAATAACAGTGCAGTTTCTGTCTTTTGGAAATATAATAAGAGCGGGCTGGGGATGTGGCTCAAGTGGTAGCGTGCTCGCCTGGCATGCGTACGGCCCGGGTTCGATCCTCAGCACCACATACCAACAAAGATGTTGTGTCCACCGAGAACTAAAAAATAAATATTAAAAAAAAAGAAATATAATAAGAGAACTTCACATGCATTCGAGGTCTGTGCAGAACAAATATGCAAGATACCATACATTTCCATAAATTGAATATTTTCATTGTGTAAAGTTGTGCTTTGAATGGATTGCAAGAGAGAGTGAACATGATTCCTGTCTTTAGTTACAGAAAAAGACACAGATACAAAAATAAATTCAAGTACTCCTAACCAAAAAATGAAGTGGGGGAGGGGATGTAATATTTTGGAGGAATCAGATAAGTCTTTAAGAACTTCGGGGAGATTTGGAATGGACCTTGAACAGCAGAATTTCTTTGGGTTGAACTTAATTAAGGTTGGGAGGGGTGGAAGGAGGTGATATAGTGGGGTACAGGAGACAGAGGAGGGATCCTCCTTCAAGGAACCCTCAAATATGGTTGAGGAGTTGTTTAAATATGGTAAGTAAGTTGGGGTCAGATTGTGTTAGACTTTGGGTGAACACCATTAGGAAGATTCTGCAATTGTTTATACAACAGTGATATGTATATATATATTTGTGTGTGTGTGTCTGTAGTTTTAAAAAATGTATATATTTTTCATCTTAGACCATCTCAAACTTGCAGAAAATTTTGAAGTACAGTAGGACAATTTTTGTTTGCCCTGAATTATTTGTAAATAAATTTCCAACTTGATGATCTATCACTGTGAAATACTTGGGCATAGATTTCCTACCAAAAAAAAAATGTGCTTTTATATAACCACAATATAGTCATCACAATCATGAAATTAATAATGATATTTCTACCATCTAATCATCATATTTAATTCAGATATCCCAGTTGTCCCAATATCAGAATCATGGACTGCGTATTTAGTTGTGATATTCTTTGGTTTCCTTTAGTCTGGAAGTTTCTCTGATTTTCATGAACTTGACACTTTTATTTAAGAGAATAGGCCAGTTGCATTGTAGAATGTGCCTAAACTTGAATTTTTTTTTTTTTTTTTGTCTTAGATTCAGAAGATGGCATCTTTGGCAGGAATATCATCAAAATCACACTATGACTTCAGGGCATCTATTTCATGTTACATGATATTGATTTATCACATTATTTAAATTATCTCAGTATGGTGGCTTTTGCCAGGCTTTTCTGCTGTGAGTTACTTGTTTTTTCCCCTTTGAAAGTAGTATGTATTTTGTGGGGAAGTATTTTGAAACTAATTAAATATTTCTGTCTTCACCAAAATTTCATTTTTTAAATTTATTTACTTAGGTTTCATCTCACAGTTTTGTTTTTTACTCAGTGGCTTTAATCATGACTACCATTATTTGTCTTAATCCCTAATTTATTCCCAGATTTGGTCAGTGAAAACCAACTAAAGCCAACTGTGTCCTTTTGACATGTCCTCATCATTCTTTAAGCATTTCCTTGCTTTTTGGCATCACAAGATGTCCCAGGCACATTTTGTAGTTTTTCTGTTCCAATCCCTGGAGCAGTCATTTCTCCAAAGAGCCTTGGCTCCTCTGAGTGGAGAATAACATTAGAAATCAAAGTCTGGGTGCCTGGCAGATGTCACCATAATGAGATGATCAAAGTAAATAGGGGGATTAATCAAAGTCATGTAACGTGTAATAGGGTAAACTGCGATCACAGAGTGACAGAAGATATTCCAGGCTTATCTTATATATTTCCTGTCCTAGGACTAAAATCGACCATTGATTTAAGGAGCTTTGGTTCATTTTATTGGAGATAGTATTAGAAACCAAGATTTGAGTGCTATGTGACCCTCTATTTTTCTTATATTCCTGCACTGGGTAAACTAAGGCAAGACTAATTTTTTGCTAGTCTTCTCTTAAAAAAAAAAAAGCTACACACAGAGAGAGTCTTAATATATATCTGAGGATTGAATCCTGGGGTGCTCTATCAGTGACCCAGACCTTTTTATTTTTTATTTTGAATCAGGGTCTTGCTAAACTTAGCTGGCCTTGAATTTAGAATTATCTTGCCTTAGCCTCTCTAGTTGCTGAGATTACAGACATGTGCCATGGTGTCCTGCTGTCTTTTATTTTTAAAAAGCAATAATGTTTCTTTTTGAAAATACTAGGAATTTAACTACTTATAGTCTTGGAAAATGATACAGCAGACTGGCTATTAAGGTTCATCTAAAACCAGAAAGACAATCATGATGTTTTTTTGTATCAAACAATCTAGCAAGTTTTCATCTTAGTAATTGTACAGACTGGTCTTCTTGACTTTTTTTTTTTTTTTTTAAATACCATTTACTGCTTTGCTAGAGTGACAAAACCTATGGCCCCCCCCCCCTTTTCTGATACTAGGGGTTGAACCGAGGGGAGCTTTATCACTGAGCCACCCCTCTAGCTCTTTTATATTTTTTATTTGAGACAGGGTATCACCAAGTTGCTGGCCTTGAACTTGTGATTTTCCTGCCTTGGCCTCCCAGTGTCATGAATTCCAGGCATGTGCCACCATACCTGATGCCTATAGGCCTTTCCTAATAAAAAATGAAGTTTTTTAAGTGTATAAAAATACATAGACTAGGGCTGGGGATGTGGCTCAAGCAGTAGGACGCTTGCCTGACATGCGTGCGGCCCAGGTTTGATCCTCAGCACCACATACAAACAAAGATGTTGTGTCTGCTGAAAACTAAAAAATAAATATTAAAAAAAAATTCAAAAAAAAAAAAAAAGAAAGAAAGAAACACTCCTGAGATTAAAAAAAAAAATACATAGACTAACAAAGGAAACCGATTTTTTTCTTTTCCATTTTTATTGGCTTATTATAATTGTACATAACAGTGGGATTCATTGTTACATGTCTGTCACAATGAATAATTTGGCCAATATCATTACCTCCTTTTCTCCTGGTACCTTTCTTCTACTCTAATGATCTCCCTTTGATTTTCATGAGATCTCCCCACCCTTGCCCCTCTTTTCCTTTTTCTTCTCTAGCTTCCACCTGTGAGAGGAAAATATACTACCCTTGACCTTCTGAGTTTGGCCTATTTGACTTAATATAATGTTCTCAAGTTCGATCCATTTTCCTGAAAATGACATGATTTCCTTCTTCTTTATGGCTGAGTAAAACTCCATTGTGTATATATACCACATTTCTTTCTCTGTTCATCCATTGATGGTCACCTAAGCTGGTTTCATTGTTTGACCATTGTGAATTTTGCTGCATAAACATGGGTATGCATGTATCACTATAGTAGACTGAATTTAACACTTTAGGATAAATACTGAGAAGTAATATAGCTGGGTCATATGGTAGTTCCTTTTTGTCTTTTGAGGAATCTCCATACTGATTGAATTTCAGGGTTGTATAAATTTATAATACCACCAACAGTGTAAAACTGTTCCTTTTTGTCCACAAATTCTTCAGCATTTATTATTGTTTGTATTCTTTTTTTGTTTGTTTGATTGTTTTTGGTACCAGTATGGAACTCAGGGGTGCTTAACCACTGAACCACATCCCCAGCCCTTTTTATTTTGAAACAGGGCCTTGCTACATTGCTGAGGCTGGCTTTGAACTTATGGTCTTCCTTCCTTAACCTCCCAAGTTGCTGGGATTATAGGTGTTTGCTACTGTGACTAGTTATTGTTTGTATTCTTGATGGCTGCCATTTTAACTGGGGTAAGATGAAATCTCAGTGTAGTTTTGATTTGCATTTCCCTAATTGTTACTGATGTTGAGCAGTTTGTCATGTATTTGTTGTTCATTGTATTTCTTCTTAGCTCATTTGCCCATTTATTAATTAGGGTACTTGTTTTTATGATAAGTTTTTAAAAAAATTTTTATACCTATTCCAGATATTAATCCTGTCAGAAGCATAACTAGCAAAGATTTTCTCCCATTCTCTAGGTTCTCTCTTCACATTCTTAATTAAGAAAACCAATTATATTGAAATATGGTTATCAGAATATTTAAACAAACTTTTGATACTAATATGTATTAATATATTACAGTATTTCACAAGATCTATCAGTGAGTTTAATAACTACTGTAGAAACTGTGTTAAAAACAATATTTCAGTATATTTGCAACAATTATAATATTCTATGAAACTATCTGTACTTTCTACTAGTGACTTTGTTACAGTTGGTATGAATACTACCATAATTGCCTATATTTATACTTGAAAAGAATGTTAATTTTCAGTTAGAGGTTTTAAAAACACATGTAAATTAATTGACCCCAGGGAGTGTTTATTAAAACTCCAAGTGAGATTACCTGTGTAGAGAAAGAATGCATTGGGGGCCTTTAGACTTGGTTTACTTTTGGGAAATCCAGTAGAGAGAATTAAATGTTTAAATCAAAACCTTTAGAAAAGTTGGAAGATCAAAATAGTAGTCTTTTAAAATGGAGCATAATATTGTAATTGGAATGTGAACTGTAAGGAATGTTAATACACATTATTTTCTATACATCCTTGAAAGCAAATGATTTAAAAAAATTTTTATATACTTATAGGTGTGAAAATTATTTGAAATGTAGACTCTATAAAAGTTGTTATTTCTTTCTTCTTCACCTTGTATGTGTATGTACTATTTAAAAAGTATTTTAAATTAAATTTCTTCTCCTCCTCCTTCTCCTCCCCCATCCCTTCTCTTTCTCTTCCTTCATTTTTGTGGTGCTAGAGATTGAACCCAGGGCTTGGTGCATGCTAGGCAAGCATTCTACCACTGAGCTACATTCCCACCCTGAAAGTTTTTTTTTTTTTAATTTTTAAATCTTTGATAATTAGAAAATCATGGAAGCTGATAAAGACAACAACAAACAAGTTCTTAAGGAACATCAGACAAATGAAGAATTGATGAAAGACGACCAAAATGAGGTAAAAAGGAAAATAACTAGATATTAATAAAAAAAATTAATTTTTAGTAAAGCACTTTTACATGTCTTTGTCCAATATTACCTTGCATTTTGGAAGCTATTAGGATCCAACATTTTTGGAATTTTTTTTTTTTTTTTTTTTTAAGTTTTGTTGTGTTATTTAAGCCTTGTAAGAAGGTTTGTATTTCTAATCTTTTGCTTACAGAGTTTACAACAGAATGTAGCTGCTTTCTCATGCATTCCCTCATTTCTTGGATTTGCACCTGGAAGTTCAAAGATTAATTAGCAATTATCTGATCTAACCAAAGAGAGAGCAGAGGCCCAGGTAGTTTAAGCCTGCTACCCAAAGGCTATGTGTTTGACCTTTTAAGGCAGCTGTAGACTATGGGAATCACAGCTAACTTATTTATTTATTTTTTAAAAATATTGCCACAGATTAACAAGTTGACAGTTTTGGTGTAATTTAAAAGTCATTTAGTAGTCACAAATAGCAAGGAAGCGAACTAGTCTCAATCCCTGCCTCAATTATAAAAATGTCTTTGACTTTGGTCCTGAGTGAAAAGCAGTTTCCTTATTCATATTATAGAGATAGAAAAATTGAAAATGTTAGCAGAATCACTGGTGATAAGGTAAAATATACAACGAAGATATTATTCATGAGAGCACAATTAATTCTGAGAGTATCTATTGCCTTTCTTTGTCTTGCTCAGGTGGGGAAATTTAGCATTTTTAATTAATTTGGAAAAATGAGCTCATTTTAAACTTTATGAGTTTTAAACTAATGAGCTCTATTAAACTTTGCGGGTACCATTTGATATTTTTTAGGGATTAATTGATGAAATTACAAAGGAAAATAACCATTTAAAGGAGGAGATTCAAAAGCTTGAAGTCGAGTTACAAGAGGCTGCCGGAGTCTTCCAGGTACTCTATTTTGTGTTTCACATTTTTTATGGACATGTACTTTAAGAAAAAGTGATGCAATTACACGAAGTTCATTTTAAAAACATTCATTGCACCAAAACAACGTAAATGTTCTTCCAAAATAGGATAAATTAATAAATTAGGGTATATTCACACACAATTGAATATTGCACAACATTGAGAATGACCAGACCACAACTACATAAAATAAGACGGATGAATCTCATAAACATGGTGTTGATCAAAAAAGACAGTGGAAGGTTGTTAATTAACTTTTTTTTGTTTTGTTTTATTTTGTGGTGGTGGGGTTGAACCCAGGGCCTTGTGCATGCGAGGCAACCACTTTACCAACTGAACCATATCCCCAGCTATTGTTAATCAGTTTTTAATTCTTGTCACCAAAATACCCAACAAGAACAATTTAGAGGAGGGAAAATTTATTTGGGCTCCTAGTTTCAGAAATTTAGAACATAGTGGGCCAACTCTATGGCTTTGGGCCTCAGGTGAGGCAGAATGTTAGGGCAGAGGGCATGGTGGAGGAAAGCTGCTTACCTCATGGCAGCCAGGAAGATGAGAGAGGGCAAGGGGCCTCAGGAAGATGCACCCTTCCAGAGCAACCCCCCCCCCCCCCCCCCCCCCCCGTGACCCACCTCCTGCAGCCATGCCCCACCTGCCATATGGTTACCACCCAGTCAGTCCATTCAAACTAGGATGGGCTGTTTAGTGACAGCTCTCACAATCCAATCATTCTTGCATTAACACAGGAGCTTTTTGGGGGACACCACATATCCAAACCATAACAAGGGTATACCATTTGTTTCCATTTATATAAAGTGCCAAAGCAAGATGTTCAGAATTAGGCCAGTAGTTGCCTTCAGAGGCGTGTAAGACCCTTGTGGAAATCCAGGAAGGTTCTGGGGTGTTGTCATGTTCTGGGTACCAGTCACACAGCGTGTCAGCTTTGTGTGATTTTTATCCTGATATATACTTAGGATTCATACACGTTTTCTTTTTGGTAGTGGGGACTGAACTCAGGGGTACTTTATCACTGAGCTATATCCCTGGCTCTTTTTATTTTGAGGCAAGTTCTCACTGAGCTGTCCAGCTGAGCTTGAACTTTTGATCCTCCTGCTTCAGCCTCCCAATTGAGATGATAGGTGTGTGCCATGGTACCTGGAGGATATATGAACTTTTCTGTTACTTATATACACT
Organism: Ictidomys tridecemlineatus; assembly: GCF_052094955.1. Lineage (NCBI taxonomy): Eukaryota > Metazoa > Chordata > Mammalia > Rodentia > Sciuridae > Ictidomys > Ictidomys tridecemlineatus. The sequence continues at coordinate 122,446,147 of NC_135483.1, read as the reverse complement.
TTAATAATACTTACAACCTCCTCCCCCCCCAAAAAATGAACAAGATTTACAAAGTCAAATAAAGTGATAGTTATTACCAATTACTTTTGGATCAAATACTTGGTCTTCTCACTCAATCCATTTATCATCTTCCTCATCCAAGGTGCTAGTAATTTGACTGAATTTTAGTTTAAAAAATTGGACTTATATTAATCCTCACCATTTAAATTCTTTCCTAAATTTTCCTGTAGTTGAATTAGATGTACCTTTCACTCCTTGTTTCTTCTTAACAGCCCTGATAGTTAGAAAATTAAAACATTATCACTTTGTTGTTGAAACAGGAGTTAGGGATTTGAGTACCTGGAAGTGAAGTTGCCCCTGCTTATGAGATGGGTGAATTTCAGCAGAAGATGTTAGGATTCTGGTTACTTCTCAGACTGGGGCCAGATCAAAGACCTTTAGAAACCAGCCAGTCCAGTAGACCCACTTTGCAAGGACCTAAGTTGAAATCAAGAGAGCCTAAGTGAGTTGTTCTCTGTCACAATAGAGACTAGCCAGGACTAGTACTGGGCTTTCTCAGTCACCCTGGAAAGCTCTTGCCTTCTCAGGGTATACTGAGAAACCCCCCTCCCCCCACTTCTGCCCCATATTGTAGGGGTGTGTGTGTGTGTGTGTGTGTGTGTGTGTGTGTGTGTGTGTTGATGAGGATTGTACCCAGGACTTTGCCCATGATAGGCAGGCAGGGACTGTAACACTGAGCCGTATCCCCAGGTCACCCTTCTCCCCACAGCCCTATTTATTTTATTTTTGAGACAGGGTCTCACTAAATTTCCCAGGCTGGCATGGAATTTGTGATTCTCCTGCCTCAGCCTTTGGAGTAGATGGGATTACAGGCATGAGCCCCGGTACCCCTGAATACAGATATGCAGATGCAGATTGTCTTGGTTAGCCTATGGTAATCAGATTTATTTTTGGTCCTGGAGATTGAATTTGGGGGGCACTTTACCACTGAACTATACTCTCAGACCTTTTTATTTTGAGACAACATCTCTTTAAATTGCATTAGGCCTTGCTAAATTGCTGAGGTTGGCCTCAAATTTGTGGTACTCCTTCTGAGTAGGTGGGATTATAGGCATGTGCCATGGTACCCAGCCAACAATCAGAAATTTTTACTGAAGTTAGATGTAAAGATTAAAATAAGTGTCAGGTTAGATCAAATGACTCAGTGAATGTGTCTAATCTTTAGTGATACACCTTTTATGCAAAATAACCATGAAAAATAGGAATGTAAAATAACCAGGGGAAATAGAAATGTAAACATTTAACTCATTTGTGCATTTATGTGTGTTGTGTATGTCTGTCAATCCCAGTGATTTTGTTTTTTATTTTTATGATGTGAGGATCCAACCCAGATCCTTGAGCATGATAGGCAAGAGCTCTACTATTGAGCCGAACCAGCCCTTGTTTAATTAATGAATTAGTCTGTGCTGGGAATCAAACCCAGTGCCTATGTATGCTAGGCAAATCCCCATCATTTTAAATAGTTAATCATAACCACCTAACTTTATCCTTCAGGTTGCAATTCTACTTCTTCTTCTTCTTTTCTTCTTCTTTCTTCTTCTTCTTCTTCTTCTTCTTCTTCTTCTTCTTCTTCCTTCTTTCTTCTTCTTCTTCTTCTTCCTTCTTCTTCTTCTTCTTCTTCTTCTTCTTCTTCTTCTTCTTCTTCTTCTTCTTCTTCTTCTTCTTCTTCTTCTTCTTCCTCCTCCTCCTCCTCCTCCTCCTCCTCCTCCTCCTCCTCCTCATCCTTCTTCTTCTTCTTCTTCTTCTTCTTCTTCTTCCTTCTTCTTCCTTCTTCTTCCTCCTCCTCCTCCTCTTCTTCTTCTTCTCCTTCTTCTCCTTCTCCTCCTCCTCCTCCTCCTCCTCCTCGTCCTCCTCCTCCTCCTCCTCCTCCTCCTTCTTCTTCTTCTTCTTCTTCTTCCTTCTTCTTCCTTCTTCTTCCTTCTTCTTCCTTCTTCTTCCTTCTTCTTCCTCCTCCTCCTCCTCTTCTTCTTCTCCTTCTTCTCCTTCTCCTCCTCCTCCTCCTCCTCCTCGTCCTCCTCCTCCTCCTCCTCCTCCTCCTCCTCCTCCTTCTTCTTCTTCTTCTTCTTCTTCTTCTTCTTCTTCTTCTTCTTCTTCTTCTTCTTCCTTCTTCTTCCTTCTTCTTCCTTCTTCTTCCTTCTTCTTCCTTCTTCTTCCTCCTTCCTCCTTCCTCCTTCCTCCTCCTCCTCCTCCTCCTCCTCCTCCTCCTCCTCCTCCTTCTTTTTGTTGTTGTTTTCCTTTGTAATGCTGGGAATTGAACCCAGGGCCTTATGTATACTAGGCAAGCACTGAGCTTCATCCCCAGTTCCTTTAATTCTTGTTGTTAGTATCCCTTAACTTTTTTTCTAAGTCTATGTTGTGGTAATGTTTAAAAGTTGATAGGTAGGTGTGGGGAAATATGGAATTTAAATATGATAAATTTCATATCATATGAATCAGTAGTCTTTCATTTTAGATGAAACTCTCTGGGTTTGTCATAAACATAACCACAGTATACCCAGTCCTATATTTCACACTTCTTTGCAGTGAAATTAAACATGTTATCTAATGATTTCCTTGTGAGATAGTGCATTATTGGCACAGTTATTTAGAAGGTCCTTGTCTACATGAATGATGTGGGCTTTAGAGTGGAACACATACTGACCAGTTTAAACATTGACTAGAAAAAGTGAGAGGATTATGTATTTATAATTTCATTTGTGAAATGATATTAAAGGATCAGTATTTGATTATATTACTGAGTACTTGCAGGGGAAAAAGCAATTACTAAAGATGTTAAATAAGTCTACAGTCAATATTCTATGAGGTTCTAAAATCAGTGGAGAGTGAATTATTGGCTGACCAAATCTATTGTCATTGGTGGGACTAAAGTTATTTATTATCTTGATTTTAAGCAAACATTTCTATTTGAATTAGATTAAAGAGGATATTCCAGAGACAAAGATAAAATTCACATCACTAGAGACTCCTGAGGATGTTAGCCAGTTTTCAAACATTTCCTATTCATTTGAAGTGAAATCACAAGTGCCTTATGAGCTACAAAAAGGACAAGCACTTATCACCTTTGAAAAAGAAGAAGGTATGACTACTCTTCCTTTTTTTTTTGAAGAAAATAAAAATCTTTAATAATTAAAAGTAAAACCATTTTTTTTCTAATATCTAACTCTATTCTGCCTTTTTGGATGTAGTTTCTTTTTCTCTTTTTTTTTAAAATATGTTCTTTTTAGATATAGATGATAGTAGAGTATATTTTGATATATTTATATACATGGAGTATAACTTATTCTAATTATGATCTTATTGTTGTGGTTGTATATGATGTAGTGTTTCACTGGTGGTGTATCCATATATAAACATAGGAAAGTTATGTCCGATTCATTCTACCATCTTTCCGATTCCCATTCCCCCTCCCTTCCTGCATTCCCCTTTAAGGTATGATTCATCTTAAAAAAAATATATATGACCATGTTATCTTTGGAGAGCACTGGAATTTTGACAGGTCTTTCCAGATTTTGAGATAGTGCATTATTGGCACAGTTATTTAGAAGGTCCTTATCTACGTGAATGATGTGGGCTTTAGAATGGAACACTGTACAATACTGACTAGAAAAAGTGAGAGAATTATGTATTTATATGTTATATATTTATTTCTTAGATATTTGGTTATTGTTTACAATGTTTCCATATAACATTTTTTCTCCTCCTTGAAGTGACACTCTGAAGCAGATATAATATCCCCATTTTATAGATGAGAAAACTGACTATAAGACATTATGTGTGTTAGTTGGCTTTTCATCACTGTAATAAATACCTGAGAGAAATCCACTTAAAGGAGGAAAGGTTTATTTTGGCTTATAGCTTTGGAGGTTTCAGTCCACGATCACTTGCCTGTGTAATTTCTGGAGGACCAACATTCCTCTGAGCAGGTTGGCCTTCATTCTGGTATTTGTGAAGTTATAGGGTGGGACCTGGTGGTCTTCAGGGCCATTCAATGTTTATATTCCGAAATTCTAAATCATAACCCCTATCTCCTGACTCCCAGTCCTACCATGGTAGCCTAAAAATAAATGTTGACAGGAAAGACTTTCCAGAAGGTTGGTGAATGCTCAGATGAGGCCCCCTTCCCCAGTGAGCTTCTCTTTACCCTGGCGCCATCACTGCAGCTGGGGAGAGGCGGAGACCAGGAGCCACATTGGCAGTGGACAGTGGTAGTCGGGATGGAACTGGCAGACATAAATGAGGATTCTGAGCCAGGTTTCTGCACAGCCTTTACCTGGAAATGCTGGGATTAGGATTTTCTTCAGATAGAGCCACATCGCTGTTTCTACTGTTGACACGGCTCTGAGCCCCTGATCTCCTGGGACAGGGCTACATTTGAACGTAATGAATCAGGAGTTGGCCTTTGGCTGTTCGAGTCATAGAAGTTGAGACATAAGTGGTCTCTCTCCACTGTGTCATATCACCAGATGTTGGGAGTTTCTTGGGGGGGGGCGTGAATGGGAAAGAGGATCATCAGAGTATTACTTCATTGATGTTTTGTGTAATTGTCGTCTGTTGCCCTTAGCAAAAAAAAAAAAAAAAAAAAAAAAAAAAAATTATCCGAGTTATAAAGTCATGTTGTGGTACAGTGAGTCTGAATTCCCACAAGACAACGCCCTGCCTTCTAGTCCTGTTTCTCTCTCCCTCCAGCTGTGCTATCTGGCTGACATAAACATAGTGAGGTTTATGAGACAGAGAATGAACATCTCTTGTCTTCATGATAAATTAGAACAAGCAGTTCCAAATTGTAACAACTGAAGTGTTCTAAACTCATGCCCCACAATTAAAAAAAGAAATACCTACTCACATACGTTTTAAATTTGCATGTAGTTGCTCTTTGGATTTTTAATGTTTTTGGCATAATTATAGTACTGAGCCTCTCCCATTTGTGTGAAAAAATTAGACCTGATGGCTTTGTGATTGGTATAGTGGGGTTCCCTGATTTTCAAAGGAATGATTTCAAGAGCATTTTAGTGAAATGAAATGCCTCATTAAATATGACAAAAAAAATAAAAATCACCAACAAAACAAAATAAAACATTCTCACTCTGATAAGCAAGTGTACATTGTGAAGTTATAGGGTGGGTCCTGGTGGTCTTCAGGGCCATTCATTTTTTATTATGTTACCCTTTCAAGACAAAGACTAAAACGACTATGTATTTCTATGGTGCTTGTAACATGGGAGTGACAAATGATTGAGTTAAATACAGTTAAAGTTAATTGTAAAAATGACATTGGCCTGCAAAAGTTTTCCTAACTTACTCAACATGGAAGAATTTCTGACTGAGATCTCATGTATTAGAGGAATTCTCTGGTAATGCTGTCAGTGGTGGAAAGAAGGGTGTGTGCCTGATGGAAATAATATATGAAAAACATATGAATTTCTAGAGGATTATCATTGGGCATGTCTCTTAAGATAAATCAGAGGAGAGATTGATCCTTTAAGATGAATATGGAATTTGAGAAAAACTCTCATTTTTGCTGATGTATTGCAATATAAATATATTCTGCTTTGATGACAAGACCATTAGCATTTGGAAATCCCAAGAAAAATGTTAAAATTATATCATTTGCTATTAAAGAAAATCAAAACCTTCATGAAAGTTTATTCTTAAACAAGCACAAAAAAACTTCAGAGAAATTGGAAATTAATACTTTCAAAATCATTTTCAGTTGCACAAAATGTGTTACAAATGGAGAAGCATCGTGTGCAGATGGAGGACGTGATTCTGGAGGTTACAGCCAATCCAGTGCCACTCAACACAGGAGTCAGATTCCAGGTAACACAGTAATTTAAAGCTTTGAGGAATTCTGTTGAACACGTGCTCTTTTCTCATCCATATTTCCAAACATGAAACCGTTTCCCAGGTTCATGTAGAAGTTTCTAAAATGAAGATCAATGTTACTGAAATTCCTGATGAGTTGCCTGAAGATCAGATGAGAGACAAACTAGAGCTGAGCTTTTGCAAGTCCCGACTTGGAGGTGGAGAGGTGGAAAGTGTGGACTATGATAAGCGATCTGGAAGTGCCGTCATCACATTTGTGGAAGCTGGAGGTACTTGCCCACTGAGAAGTTTAGTAGTCTGTCATTTAACTCTTTTCTGCCATTTCTGAAAGTATTCCTATTCTACTTCCTTTACTTCTAATTATCATGATAATTGGGGATTTTACTTCACCTTATAAAAGGGTAGAGTCTAGAAAATAACTTTTTTGACTACTACTGAGAATGCTAATGTTGCTACAAATAACACTCCCATGATCCTTAAACCATAAGGTCACCATCAGACATGGCACTGTGTGTACATTGTACACTGACACTCTATGTATTATCTCTTCTGATTCTCACACGACTCTGGAAGTAGGTGATATATTTATTTTACTGACGAGGAAACAGGCCTAAAAAGATAAGTAACTTTCTTACTAAAGTGTAAGTGTAATCTCTCTTCAACCAGTAACTTAGGAGGCAAGATAGAGGGATCATAAGTTTGAGGCCAGCCTCAGCAACTTAGTAAAGTTTTAAGCAACTTAGTAAGACCCTGTCTCAAAATGAAAAATGGAAAGGGCTGGGGATATAGCTCAGCGTAAAGCACCTCTGGGTTCAATCCCTAGCACCTAAAAATGGAACAAAACCAAAACCAAACCCTCAAAAAACCTAACTCTGACTTTCATCTCACATATTATTACTGAAAAAAGTCTTATAGGTAGAGAAAATCTATTCCAGGAGAGATGAGCTAGACATTTGTTCTTTTTTTCTGGTAGAATGGAGTTTTACTAGCTGGATATGGTGGTGTGTGCCTGTAATCCCAGCAACTCAGGAAGCTAAGGCAGGAGGATTGCAAGTTTGAGGCCAGTCTGGGCAATTTAGGGAGACCCTGTCTCAAAATAAAAAATAAAAAAGGTCTTCAATGTAGCTCAGTGCTTATAGTAGAGTGCTTTGCTTAGCATGTCTGAGGCCCTGGGTTTAATACTCAGAATCTCTCTCTTTCTCTCTCTCTCTCTCTCTCTCTCACATGCATACACATAAAAGAAAAAGGAAAAAAATGAACTTTTATCAGATCATATTAGGAAGGTTTACATACTTACAACTGAAAAGATTCTACAGTTGTTTTTTTAAAATATGTTCAAGTGATTCTCTATGTAAAATACTCAAAATACTCTTGTTCTTGTTAGTGAAATACTTGGGCTTCTCTTGGGTTTATATGTATAGTAAAAATCCAACTATATAATTAAAAAACATGGATTATATTTTTTTCATACCAATGTAATAAGTACTTCTTAAAAAATTGAAATACTGCTTTGAAAGCATAAATTTAGTAAAAAGTGAAGCATTTCCTCTGGACCTTTGGACAAAATTTAGAGCATTTGTGTGTGTGTGTGTGTGTGTGGTGTGGTACTGGGGGTTGAACCTAGGGGTGCTCTATCATTGAAGTGCATCCTGTACATTTTATTTTTAATTTGGAGACAGGGTTTTACTAAGGTACCCAGGCTGGCCTTGAACTTGTGCTCCTCCGGCCTCAGCCTCCTGAATAGATAGGATTACAGACAAGTGCTATTGTGCCCATTTGCAGGTGTTTTATAGTTAAATAGAGACACAAATGGAAGAGGTCTTAGAAATGGATCATAACTTGGTAGAAATTTCAATAGTTAAGGACCCAGATTTTAATTTTCCAAGTTCTTATGTTCAATTTCTCTGCTTGATGTTAGTGGTCCATGTCTTGTATTAAAAACAATCAACAAGAGACTTATCTGCGCATTAAAATATAATTAAATACTTTATAGTGGGTGCTAATATGAGCTTGAGAATCTGAGCTCATGTCCTTTCTGGGGATATCCAAGGGGTTATGTCTAGCTGAAAGGAGATAAAAATATTGAACCTTATAAAAAGTAACTTCTGAAAGATATAAAAGTATCTGAGAGTGAATATTTCAAGTAATTCAGAACTCTGGTTTTACAAAATCATCATGACAATTTATGAGATGGATAATATAATTATACCCATTTTGCAGAAAAGAAAACCGAAATGTCAAGAAGTAAGCAAAAAAATCCCATTGTTAATAAGTACCAGAGTCAAAACTGAAGCAAGTCTATTTGATGTAGGGCCTGAACTTGTTAAAAATTGTTTTTAAATGGTGATTAAAATATACATAATATGAAATTTATCACTTTAACCATTTAAAGTATATAATTTAGTGACATCAAGTACCTTCAGAATGTTGTACAACTATCACCACTATCCATTTCCATCATCTCATACTGAAAGTCTATCCCCATTAAACAAGATCTCCCTCTTACATTCTCTTTTAGCTCCTAGTTAATAAGGGCAATGACTAGAGTCTCATTGTGGGGATCTTCTTCCAGCCCAGGAGGGTGTAAGACACCTGAACACTTAAAGTCTCAAATAATTAGTGAAGAACAAAACACAAATAGTCAGAAATATATTTACAAAAAGCAGAGCCCCTGATAGATCTAGTCCACATGGGTGCTGGCATTAGACAAAGGAAAGATGGCTCCAGTGGTTTATTTAAGAGGGTACATCAAAATCAGGGATAAGGTTTCAAGGACAAAGTCTTGCTTTGTGATGTCTTGCAGTCAGCAGGTTGATTGGCATCTTGGCAGGTCACACCCATCTCAGGTGCTGGGTGGGTCAGGGAAGAGTGGGATAGAAATTCTCACTGTCCCTGGGCAATTGACCAGAGAAAATGTCCACTGGTCATTCCCAGACACCAGATGTTTCTATCCTCTAGGCTTCCACGCATGGTGACCCACATGCAACCCATGGGTGGCTCATGACACCTGGTGACCACAATTCTAATTTCTTCTCTATGAGCCTGCCTTTTCTGAATAAGTGGAATCATAATACATTGTTAGTCTTTTTGTGTCTGATTTAGTTCACTTAATACAGCTTTATCTGTATTGTATTATAGTCAGAATTTCATATTTAAAGCTGAATAACGTTCTGTTATGCCTGTGTGTGTGTGTGTGTGTGTGTGTGTGTGTGTGTGTATGTGTGTGTATCTAGCACATTCATCTGTTGCTTTTACCTTTTGGCTATTGGGAATAATGCTTCTGTGAATATTGGTGGGCAAATATCTATTCAATCCCTGCTTTCATTTTTTTTTTGGATATATAATTGTGAGAGGAATTGCTGGATCATATGGCAAGTCTATTTAACATTGGAGGAATTGCCATAGTGTTTTCCACACTGCCTGTACCATTTTACGTTCCTTCATGCAGTGCTTCAGGGTGCCAACTTCACATCCTCACCAAGAAGGCCTGTACTTCTAACCATTGTACCTTATTGCTGATCCAAGGTGGACTTATGAGAGGAATTTTTAAAAAAAAAATGGTTAAATATTCTCAAGGATTGTTTCTGTTAAACCTTATCCAGTTTTGACATGTGACTTTTCTCTACTTTAGGGAAAAATGCTGCTAAAAAAATCAGACTGTCCTTTCTATCATTTGTGTTGGAGAAAACTGATGAATTTTTGTTATTTGTCTTCCTTTAGTACCCTCCTTCTCCACATTATTTCAGTTTCCTGAATAAGCTATGCTGGGATGACCAAATAATTTACTATATATATGTATAATGTAAAATAAATGTATAACTTACTGTATATTTATGGTGTTCTAATCATAGTTTTCATTTGTACTTTTTTTTTTTTTTTTTTGATACCAGGGGTGGTTAACCACTGAGCCATATCCCCAGCCCTTTTAAATTTTTTATCTTGAGACAGGGTCTCACTAAGTTGCTGAGGGTCTTGCTGAATTGCTGAGATGGCCTCAAACTTTTGATCCTCTTGCCTCAGCCTCCCTAGACACTGAGATTGCAGGCATGTGCCACCATGCCCAGCTCATTTATTCTTCTTGAGAAACAGAAACCCTCCGGTCTTGTTAGGATGAGTGCAGATGACTATTGTATTTTATTTATTTTATGGTACCAGGGATTGAACCCAGGGGTTCTTTACTACTTAACTATATCCCCTTATGAACTCAGTGTCCATCTGAGAACAATCAGCCCTCTGTGCATTGATGGACTGTAGGGGATAGTTTAAGGCAGAAGGAACTATTTAAAATTATGTACTGTGAAGTCTCCTTGTGGGTGGTAACATTTCTTAGAAATTAATCACTCAATTCACTATTCACAGTGATATTATTTTGTAGGAAGGAAGTTTTAAGTTTGATTAAAAATGTTTATGATATTAAAAAAAAACCTTTTTGCTTACTTTCAGTTGTTGACAAGATATTGAAAAAGAAAGAATATCCTCTTTACATAAATCAAAGCTGCCATAGAGTTGTTGTTTCTCCATACATAGAAAGACACGTGAAAAAGTATCAGGTAAAGTTATCTTTTTTTGTTTGTTTGTTTGTTTTTTGAGATGAGAGTCTCACTAGGTTGCCCAGGCTTCCCTCTTGAGCAGCTTGGCTTACAGTTCAAAAAGTCATCTTTTCTTTCATTTTGAGAACTTACTGCACAAACCTACTCCCCCTCCCCACCACAGAGAGATACACACAGAAAAGAAAAAAAAAATTGTGTCTGTTACTATTTGAATTTTATCAGTGAGGGATTTCAAAATAGATTTTTCATTTTTTTCTTGGCTCAGAATGAGTCTGACTTTTTAAAGAATATTTTAATATAAATCAGTGCCTTATTTTACTTTATTTATTTTTAAATGAAAATTACTCACTTAATAACAAAACATCTTTATTTTTATATGTGGAACATAGCTGCATTTCTCTTGTGTATCTGTTATCACTGGGTATTAGAAATCATTCTTTCTGCTGTTTTCATTGAACTCGTTATTTTTACCACAAACCCTCTTCCTGTTCCTTCTAAGATGGTACCACTATCTACCGAGTCCACAAACCTGGTGGAAAGAACTCATACTTAACTCTTCGTTTTGCCTCTCCTCTACCATTTCAGATTCACCAAATCATGATAGTCCATCTCTGACTACCTTTTTACCTGTCTCTTGAACTGCCCTCCTTTCCTCCATTCTTCATAATGCCACCAGAGTTATCTTTCTGACACTCAGATCTGACTCTGACATCCTCTTTGAAAAATCCTAAAGCTTCCTATTTCTACTGACATAAAATCCAAAATTCTAAGCACAGCTTTTGGACGAAAGGTTTTGAATTCAAAACTTTTGGCAATTTTTGTATTTATCTTTTTTTCTTTCTTAGGTATTTTCAGGAATATCTAAGAGGACGGTGCTTCTGAAGGGAATAGAGAACATTCAGATGGAAGAAGAAATTGTGGAGGATTTAATTAACATTCACTTTCAGCGGGAGAAAAATGGAGGTGGAGAAGTAGATGTGGTCAAGTGTTCTCTAGATCAATCTTACATCGCATATTTCGAAGAATAAACTGATGGAATCATATGAGAATTATAGCTTTTAATACAAATCACTGTCAACATTTGGCAAAAATGAATATCCTTTCCTTTAAAAATCGAAAATTTTAATTCTTTAGTGTCCATTTCTTTTTAAATAAAAAAATATATTTCCAAGTTTTTGAATTCATCTTTGTTTTGAACTTGGCTGTATGTTTATAAATATGTAAGTACACTGTGTTAAAAACAGTTTTGTTCATAAGTTATGTGGATGAGTTCCATGTCTGTTGAAATCGACCTTAAGTGATCCAGATGTCCCCCTGCCCATGTTGGCTCATTCTGCCGTAGTCATGTTGGCCAATTCCATTTTGGCCCTGTGCCCACCAACATGTAGACTCGATACTTAATATTGTCCAGAGGAAATGCAGTAACATTGAGCAGTTTGGGATTTCTGTAGACTTTACCAAAAATTCAAGGAACTTCAAAAGTGAAGAAATAGGGGCTGGGGTTGTAGCTCAGTGGTAGAGTGCTTGCCTTGTAGGCATGAGGCCCTCCCTGGGTTTGATCCTCAGCATCACATAAAAATAAATAAATAAAAATAAAGATATTGTGTCCATCTGCAACTAAAAAAAATATTTAAAAAAAAAAAGAGTGAAGGAATGTAGTTACACTTGGTGGTTTGTGATTTCTATAGGCTTTACTCAAGATTCAAAGGACTTCAGGAGTGATCATGCCCCACTTTGCATAGCAATTAACTCCACAGACCCAACGTTCTCAGAGCTAAGTGTGGTTTTTTTCTTGAACTTTCCTTCTCTGAGCATGCCAACTGTCCCGACTCCTTCCAATCCCTCTCCTCTCCAAAGAGAGCTTCTAAAGACTAGCATTTTCTTTCTTTAACAGTGACATTAAAAAGAATCAGTCTTGGGCTGGGGATGTGGCTCAAGCGGTAGCGTGCTCGCCTGGCATGCGTGCTGCCCGGGTTCAATCCTCAGCACCACATACAAATAAAGATATTGTGTCCGCCAAGAACTAAAAATAACTATTAAAAAATTATCTCTCTCTCTCTCTAAAAAAAAAAAATCAGTCTAAGAGATGAAAAACCTTGAAACACAGGGAGAAGTAAATGCAAAGCTAGGGGCTCATTACTTCTCCCTCTAGATACCAAGAATGGCTGAAGGTAGCACATGGTTCCTGCCCTCTCTGGGTTTAAGTGTAATTTGGAAAGAGACCCAGTTTATTAGCATTTCATTGTTCTTAATTTGTGGAAACTTTAAGCATAAAATTTAAAATCCTATTCAGAGAAGGTAAAGTTCTTTTTTTGGTGAAGGACATTTATTCTGACATTATATGTTTCATGAAGAGCTGGAAAGTCGAATTAAGTCATATTTAGACAAGAAATTTAGAAGTTTCTAAACCTTTTAAATGCTAGCTTCCACCTGAAATTAAAAGGGAAAAGTTTTTTTTCCCTGATATTTTTAGGTTTTAGTACCATCAGAAGTATTCATTATTTTTATATTTTTGTTAGAAATGAAAGCTGGTGGGCTGGGAATGTGGCTCAAGCGGTAGCGCGCTCGCCTGGCATGCGTGCGGCCCGGGTTCGATTCTCAGGACCACATACCAACAAAGATGTTGTGTCCGCCAATAACTAAAAAATAAATATTACAATTCTCTCTCTCTCTTTCTCTCTCTCCCTCTCTCACTCTCTCTTTAAAAAAAAATTTAAATAGCTTCTTCTGTCTGTTATGCTTGATATTCTATTTAAAAAAAAAAAAGAAAAAAGAAAGCTGGTGTCTAAAAATGTTAAAATTCATGATAAATCTTTATATTTACCGTTTAAAAATCCTATGCCTATTTTTCTTTGGAAATAGTCAGATTAAAGCTCTTGAAAATGTTGAGAGTGTCTTATTCTGTCATCTGTTGCTATTATAGATAATCTCAGACTTGATAATTTATAAAGAATAGAAGTTTAGCCAGGCATGGTGGTGCACAACTGTAATCCCAGCTACTCAGGAGGATGAGGCAGGAGGAATGGAAGTTTGAGGCTGGCGTCAGCAACTTAGTGAGACTCTGTCTCCAAAAGACAAAGGTGGGGCTGTTTGGGGATGTTGCTCAGTGGTAGAGCATGCCTGGGTTCAATCCTTAGTTTGAGGATAAGGGGGAAGCCAGTTTTACCCATCATGCACAATGTCTAGTACAACTTGGCAGGGGAGTCTCTGTATCCTTATCGCTTGGAAGCCCCATCTTGAGATATACCTCCAGAATCACAGAGCTGGGTAAAAGCAGAGTCTGGAGAGACTTGGACTATTAATTAAATGCTGTGATCCAAAATTGACCCTTGTCATTTCTTCTCATATCTCAGTCAAGAAATAGTTACCTAGGCCCATTCAGATATAAGGAGACTAGAAAATCCTTGTAAAGTTAGGAGAACCAGGTTTGGCTGGGCCAGAATAATCACCAGCATAGTTTGCCTTGTCCTTTGAATCACTATCATTTGGTTCATTCTTCTTCATACACAAAATATATTTACCTCATCCCCGAAAGAACAGAACCAAAAATTCCATCCAATCAAGACATCAAACTCAGAAAGTGTGAGCTCTCAGTGACTCGTGGCAGTTTCTGTATCAGGTCTGAACTGTATCTAGAGACTGCAACACACCCAATATTCAGTGATGGAACTGAGAATGGTAAGTGCAATAAACTCTCCCACGTGGAAAGGGAAGGAGTGAGAGACACTAAGCCAAAGCAATTCTGAAATCTCATTGAGTAGATGTGTGCACCATACCTGTAATGTGTTGAATTTTGATTTAGACCCTGATTTCATTCCCTGGAAATTCTTTTCTTGCTGATTGTCTTAATATTTCCTGGACATTCTTTTTTTTTTTTTTTCAAATATTCTTCTTGGCCATTTCTAGAAAGGGTGTTCGAAATGTATTCTTCTGGAATCTGAAACCCTCAGTGCACTTCCTGGAATCAATATTTGGAGCCAAAGTTTATATTTATCCCCTCTCCCCCCACCCACCTGGATTGAACTCAAGAGAGCTTTATTACTGAGCTATATACCCTGTCCTTTTAGTATTTTATATATATATATTTCTTTCTTTTTTTTTTTTTTGGGTCTTGCTGGTTGCTGAGGCTGGCTTTGAACTTGTGATCTTCTTGCCTCAGTCTCCCCAATCTCTGGGATCACAAGTGTGTGCCATTATAGATTTTAAGATTTAAGTTCTGGCACCAAAGATTTTAAGATTTTCAATACTCCCAGCTTCTTCAGACCGTCTTTCACTCATTGAATGGTCTTGATACTCTTATTGAAAATTATTTGACCATATGTATTAGTCAGGGTTCTTCAGAGGAACAGAACCATTAGGAAATACATAGATATTTAGAAGGAGATTTCTTATGAGGGACTGGCTCATGAAGAGAAGTTGCATGATCTACTTGCAAGCTGGAGTCCTGGAAAAGCTGGTCCTGTAATTTCAGTCTGAGTCTGAAGGCCCAAGAATCACAACTGCTAGTGTCTGAGAGCAGGGGAGGGATGTTCCTGCTCCAAAAGGAAGAATGTATTTACCCATCTTCTACCTTTATGTTCAACAGATTGGATGGTGCCTATCCATATTCGTGAGGGTGGATCCTTTTTACTTCAGTTTTCCAATTCAATTGCCATTCTCTCCTAGAAACATTCACAGATATACCTAGAAATAACATTTTACTGGGCATTCTCTAGCCCAGTCAAATTGACACATTAACTATTACATGTGTTGTCAGCTTTTCATTTTATATCATTAAATTTTAGATTCTTATTAGGCATTCAAATGGGTACCTGAATATATGAATATGGAGATAAACTATAAATTTTGTGTAAATCTACCTCATTCTGTTTTAAAATCTTCATAGCCTCATGTCTTGTAGAGATACCATCATCTGTACAATAGAGAGCTCCACTCATTGAGTGGATCCGTTTTTTAAAAGAAATTATTATTACCTGTGTAACAAGAGACATACAATTAAAAATTTTATACAACATCTTAGTATCACTTGCTACTTTCACTTCAGGTTTACTACTAAAAATGAATCGCTAAGTCTAAGGATATGTGCCTTTTATTTCTTGCATTTTACGTGTTCATAGTGTAGAATTGAGAAGGTGTTACATTTTCCTAAGCCATCCTAAAGGTCACTCTTCTATAACAACAACAACAAGGTGATCAAGAGAAAAAGCATAATCTATTTAATCAAAGTTTTATGTGACAGGAGCATTCGGAATTGAAGACCCAGAGAAAACTATTTTTATGCTTATGTTGATGAAGGACAGCTGTGCAGAAACGTGACTGCATCAAAGGTATTATCTAATGATAATAGACTGGCCCAATACCAGGGGCCCAGCAAGGCCGGTTCAGATTCTTCTTGGCTTCCCTGTGTAGCATTCCTTCGTCCTGTGTATAGGGGAGGACTTCTCTAGAACGAGGGTCTCAAAGGAACAGGGAGAAGGCGTAGAGTGACCTTTCTAGGTTCTATGGCTTGTTTATTGGAAGGGGGATTCTAGTTTCCTTCACCCACCTGGAAGAAGAGAAATTCCGGTGTCTTTGATTGGCTAAGGGCAGAAAAGGGGAGGGATACAGGAGGGCCCAGGAAGAAGACTCTTTTGACCGAAGTCCTTCATTTAAAGTACTAAGCGTACTGAGCCATGTTGGAGTGCTGTGGTCTGAGATCCCTCGATAGGGGTCAAAATCCTTCAAAATGTTCCCATGACTTGCAACAACATTGATGTTCTTTACAGACCGGCTAACGCTGGGAAAAAATGGTATCGCGTTGTGATTTCAATGTATATGTCTTTATTATGGATAAGACCAAGCATCTTCACATTGGCCATCCATTTGCCTTTTTCGTGTTCTCTTTAATTTTACTTTGAACTTGTTACCTATGTGGATTCCCTTTGCCCCAAGAGCCAGACTCAGAAATCCAGCACTTCCTGAGTCCAATTCTACAGCAAAGTTTAAAACATAGACAGCATTTATGTTGGCTTTTTACATTTGCATATAGGTGGTCAGCTCCCTATTGGCAGGGACTATGCTTTTCATCCTGTGTATTCGTCAGGGGCCCGAATCTGGGAGAAGAGACCACCCAGGAATACTATAGGGGGAATACTGAGGGTTCAGGAAGGAGCATCCAGAGTCCATTGAGCGCAGGACTGACGTATTACTGGGAGAATCCCTAAATTTCTGCCAGGGAATCTCCGGGCCTGTCTTTGAAAGCGTGCTTTCAAAAGTTGCAAAACTACGGAGGATGTCTGGTCTGGTGCCAGCCGCCCTTCCAAGTCCAGGCTCCCACCTAGAGGCCACCCGCTACAGAACAGCCATGTGGGATGGAAAGGCCGCCCTTTTCTTGTATTGTCTCCAAGTGAGCGGGAACAAAAAAACGAAACCAAAACCAGCTTGCCGGGCCCTCTGCACCGCCCGCGCTCCGCTGGGTTTGGGGCTTCCTCGCGGCCGCCCAGGGCGCGTCTCTCCTCCACCATGGCAAGTCATTTTTCTTTGGGTTTTGTGGTGCAGGGGAGTGCCCATGACGTCGCCTAGGTCCCCCAAGTGGGCGCAGAATCCCTTGGGCAGGTCCAGGGTGCGGGGCTGGGCGAAGCGACGCTCTGGAGGCCCTGGGGCGGCCAAGAGCCACCAATCCCCGCCGCCGGTCAACCCTAGGCGCGATCTCTGCACCTGCCCCTGCTGCGACGCTGCGCGTTACTGGAATTAACCTCGGGCTGCGAGAGGAAGGGCCCAGGCACGGACTGCGACCTCCCGCGCCCACTGCTCCGCACCGCAGTTTCGTGGAGGAGTTGCTTTGCACGCTGTAGGGATCTAACTGTTTTCCTCCCACGAATCGAGGGTGGGGGTTGGGGGCGAGCAAAAGTGGACAGATTACACAGAAATGAAGGTTACAGCTTCGTTTGGAAAAGAGCTAGTTAAGACGGATTTAACCAAGGACACAAGTTAGGGAGGCATCCTGAAGTCTCTCCTGGTGCGAATTCGCTTTTGTGGTTTTGTGGCCTTAGTTCTTTATCCAGAGACACAAAGGGCTCAGTGTTTTCACCATCTGTGCTGGCTAGGAACAACAGACAGCAAATTCAAGACTGAGTTTGTGTGTGTTTGTGTGTGTGTGTGTGTGTGTGTGTGTGTTTCTCTAACAAACATTTGAAACTGTGGCAGAGCCTTTACTTTCTGATCTGAAATCCCTGAGTCCTGGTAATGTAAAAGCAGTTGTGAGATGCAAATGTGCTTTTGTTTACCTGGTGAGAGTAAAGGTATAGTCATTGAAAATAAATAACTGATTTTGAGAAAAGAAATCTAAGTAAACGCAGCGAATGAATCTTCCAATTATTTCCTAGTCCCTTACTTTAAAAAAAAAAATAGTTTGTCTTTATACCTTTTTGGATCCTGACGGCCAAAAGTTTCTTAAAAGATAACGTGGATATGGGAAAAAGTGCCATCACCTTAATGTCTCTTGATTTCAATGCTGTTCTTGTTTCAAAATCCTTGAGAGGAATTTCTTTCTCCAGGTTATTTTTTTTCCCTCCCTAATCGTGGATAGAAGAGATTAGTTATTCTCATTGTTCATAACTGTCCTCAGCAGAATTATATATGTTAGCAATACTTTCTCAGACATATGAAAGAAAGTTAAG
The DNA here is from genome assembly GCF_052094955.1 of Ictidomys tridecemlineatus. Classification (NCBI taxonomy): domain Eukaryota; kingdom Metazoa; phylum Chordata; class Mammalia; order Rodentia; family Sciuridae; genus Ictidomys; species Ictidomys tridecemlineatus. The sequence goes on along the minus strand of NC_135483.1, from coordinate 122,428,057 downwards.
GAAGAATCCTGGCAGGTCATTGAAATAAATCACAAGATAATTTATAAAAAAAAAATTAAATTGTTAGAAAACAAAACTCTTGTTTTTCTCTCCTAAAAATACCAGCTCAGAAAGTTCTTTTGATTGAATTATGTACAGACATTTGGATGAAGAAATATGGTATTAGTATTGATGAGGGCATAGAGGTAGAGTGATTTTTTGAATTTAAAGTGATTGATAAATTTTCTTTGACATTGATGCAGAGCAAAAAAGAAATTAATTCTCTATCCACTGACACACTGAGGCTGGTGGGAGTTGTTAGAGCAGGATGTCATCATTACAAATCTAAAGAAATAGAGTTTTCTGAAAAATCTAAAAAAATCTATTCAGTCATTTTTTTTTCTCTCTCTCTCTTGTAATGGAGAATTGTCTTGGGGAAATTGCATTGTACCACTTGGGAATAGGTTGCCTGTAGGCACACTTACCATCTGGTATATTTTTGCTGTTTCATTGTACAATCTAGGTAAATGATTTTCATCCATAAAAGTATCTCCTAAAACAAATAGCCAATAGAGTTTTTCTCATTTTATTTTCTGGAGACATTCCCTTTGTTCTATATATGTATCAACATGAGCCAGTTTCATGCCTCCCCCCTTGCCCAGCTTTTTCTTGGTATCTTTGTCTCATCAATTCAAATTTGACCTCAGCCTTAAAGACCTCTCTTTTGTGGAGCCTTTTTCAGACTCCAGTTAGCCAGAATTAATTAATCTTGCTTTCTAATTTTGGATGGCATTTATTGTAATTTTAGGATTTTATTGTGGATGGTCTGTGTCCTTCTAAAATAGTGTGTTGGACTGCTTCCTCCTTAAAGCAATAAATAGATCTACTTCTTTCATGAATACCAAGCTCTTTTGAAAAGATTTATTTATGTGTCTGCCTCCTCTTTCATGTATAGACCCTTCCCACCTCCACCGTTTTTTATATTAATCCTAAACCCTATCTAAGTGCCCTACGCATAACGATTTACATTCTTGTGGGGGAACTGAATTTCAGGACAAGGGACAAATTTTATTTCTTTGTATGTATCATTATTTCTGAAACTCAGCATATTGCCAGGCATGGAGCACATATTTAATAATACAGTATTTGCTAACTGATTAACTAATTGACAAAATAGTATATATTCTAAAAAATTCAGGTGCATTCAGATGCACCTGATTTAAAGTGAATTAAAATTCACTTCATCAGACAGGTACATTTATTCTTTTATTTTCATCTTAAGGAGTTCTTGGGATGGACAGGACACTATTTGTGTGTTTAAGCTCTTTTCTTACCTCTGGGGAGGATAGAAGTAGTTTGCCAATCCCTGTGGAATCGGATTGTAAGTACAGAGTCCTGTGGACTGAGAGTCCTGAGCTCCTGAGTGGTCTGTTCACCATGGTTCAGGCCCTTGGGCCATCCTGTCCACCCTCAGGTAATTCTTTTGTTGCACAGGCTGGACTAACTGTGTAAGCACTGGGAGAAGTTCACAAATCCACTTCCCTAAATGGGATTGGGGAGCAAATGAGGGCATTATGTGGATAATTCAAGAAGTTCAAAGAGAGTAAACCCAGCACAGTTGGTACTCTGTGCCCAGCCCTGTGGCTACAATAGCACGCACTCTTTTAAAGGCTGGATTTAATTTCAGATACGTCTGCAAGGTGGGATTTACTCCACCACAGAATCCATGTTACTCCTGGGGTTTTGTTTTTTTAATGGTAATTTCCCCCTGATTCTGATAATAAAAGGGATGTATTTTTTACTAGCTTATTTACTTTGGAATCTACAATCCATAAAAAATACAGTCACTTCCACATTACTGTATTTTGTGACTATTTGATTATCTTATTTTACATTTTAATTTTTGAAATTTATATTTCATTTTTAAATTATTTTTAGGCTTTCCTAAAATGAACAATTAATCAACATTTCCACTTATTAAAAAAATAAAGCGATCATTTTTACATTTAACTTTCAAATTTGGCTATAATTTATGTTAGTAGATGGTTAAAAAGCAAAGATCTATTTCCTTTTTAAAAAGTATCTACTAGTTACACTGTTGCCTTTATTGAGTAAGATATTGTCTTCTATGTTATGTGATGGTACTTTCATTAAGTATATTTTAAAATATATTCATAATATAACTGTTTCTCTTATAAGCATTAACTTTGACTTTCAAGAAATACAAATCTTCTGAAAGAACTATTGTAGTTGCTGGTCTTCCTTTTGGCTTTTTAAAAATTCTTTTTATTTTTTAAAACCTTTTTTTTTTTTGGTGCCCCTTGTACCAGGGATTGAACCCAGGGGTGCTTTACCACTAAGCCATATCCTCAGCCCTTTTCCTGTTTTATTTTCGGACAAGGTCTCGCTATGTTGCTCAGGCCCTCACTAAGTTGATGAGGCTGGCTTTAAACTCACAATGCTCCTGCCTTAACCTCCCAAATTGCTGGGATTACAGGTGTGGGCCACCACACCTGGCTAAAAACTTTTTAATTTAAAAATTTTTAGTGCATTGTAGTTATAATAGTGGGGCTCCTTTTGACATATTCATAAGTGCTTAGAGCATAGTTTTCTCCATCTCAATCCCCAGCACTATCATCTTCTTCCTCTACTCCACTGGTCTTCCTTGTATGTATTTATTTTTTATTTGATGCATTACCATTATATATAAATTGGAATGCATTGTGATACAATCATGCATGCACATGGCATAATTTGGTCAACTCTATGCACCAGTTCTTTCCTTTGCCTTCCCTCCTTCCTCCCACTTTTTTTTTTAAACTTTATGTGATCCCACTCTTCATTAAGTAGAGCTTATATTTTTAAATAGTATTCTACTTTTTCTCTTACAGGCATCAGTTTCGAATGTCAAGAAATCGAGAGCTCCTGAAAGAACCATTGTCGTTGCTGGTCTTCCTGTTGGCCTTTTGAGTGATCAGTTGCTGACTACATTAGTGGAGAGTTACTTCCGAGACATTAAAAATGAGGGTGGAGATATTGAAGATGTGATATATCCAACAAGAACCAAAGGAGTTGCATATGTAATATTCAAAGAAAAGAAAGGTATTTCCAAATCAAAGTTTTATAATTTGAGAAATACTTAGTGAAATTAAAATTAGATTTTGTTGAAATGATTCATGGAATTAATAAAATTTGAAGTAGATTTAAAATTATTCTATTCTGAAACTGGCCAGAAATGTATGAAAATGACTCATGATAAAAAGTAACTGGTAAATTTTTGAAAACTCTTAGTAACTGGCAAATTTTTGAAAACTTCTTTTTTCCTATACTTTAAATGTATCTTGGGATAAAAGTTTCATAGAAAACTTGCAAAATGCAGAAAAATGTAGAAAATCCCCCTGCTTAAATGATATATAATTCCACAAACAAGATAACTACTTTGGGACTTTAAGGTGGCTTCAACAATACAATTATACCCTCTGCTGTTCTGTGTTCAAACTATCATATGGATATTCTAACATAGTATCTGTTTTATTGCTTGCCAAATTGAATTGAGAAATACAGTTTGGATCTGAGATAAGATGGAGCCATCCTGTTCCCTAGCCCCATCCCTGACATAGGGGATAGATACAGTTGGGTCTGCAGAGAACACTAACTTGCTATGAAAAAGTATACGGGAGAAGAGAAAGAAAACATGATGGATGGTGCTATTTAAATAGAGTGGCTAGGAAAACACTTTTAAAAAGAATATATAATTTGGTGGTGCTGGGAATCAAACCCAAGGCCTTGTACATGCTAGGTAAGTGCTCTACTGCTGAGCTATATCCACAGCCCTGATGTCATATGTTTAGGTGACATTTGAGCAGGGACCTGAATGAAGTAAGAGAATGAATCATGCAGATAAATGGGAAAAACATTTCAGACTAGATGAAGGACAGGTAGAAATTCCACAGGGGAAACATGCTGGATGTTTAGAGGAACACCAAGGAGGGCTGTGTGGCTGGAGTTTTATGAGATTGGGCTCTGTGTGTGTGTGTGTGTGTGTGTGTGTACAATAGATGTGATTAGACTGGGAGCTGGGGCCAGTTTTTGCTAAGCAGCTATGGGTCAAGGCAAGGTGTCTAGATTTTATTCTGGTAGAGGATTCAGTTCCGAGCAGAAGATTGACACCTTTTCTCAGATGGTCAAATTGGTTGCTGAGGAACAGGAGATACGAGTCATTGCTGCCTTGGAGAGGTGCAGTAGGGCAGCTGATGGGCACTCGTGGGTATTTGTGAATTTTTGAGTTGGCAAGATTGAATGGAGTATGTTCAGGAGGGGGATAATTATCAAGTTGATTTTGGGTCATTGAAGCACCTATTAAGATAATGGAGCAGAGATAAAATTTTGGAAGCAATGCATATAGGGTTGAAGTGTTGAATTGACTAGGAGGTAGACATAGGTTAGCAAAGAAGTTTGAGGACTGAGGTCTGGGGCTTTCTAACATCTAGAGAGTGGGAAAAGATGGAGAATTAGCAAAGGAGCCAGTGAATTAGGAGGAAAACCAGGACAGTGTGGAACCCTGGATTCACAGACATGAGAGTTTATGTGACCAGTATTAGCAGAGTGGGAGATTTACTCTTGGGTTTCTGTTTTCTATTCATGTATGTACTGTGTGTGTGTGTGTGTGTGTGTGTGTGTGTGTGTGTGTGTGTGTTGGCATTGGGAGTTTAACCCCGGGGTTAATTGCGAATTTAACCCAGAGAATTTAACCTTGCTTTACCACTGAGCTACTTCTCCCGCCTTTTTTATTTTTTATTTTGAGACAGGGTCTTGCTAAGTTGCTTAGGGCTTTGCTAAGTTGCTGATTTTGGCCTCAAACTTCCTCAGCCTCCTGAGTTGCTGTTCCTGGCCTATGTGTGTTTCCAAAGAAATATGATTAAGAATATATTAATACACGCAATTAACTTTAATATGTGAACATGCAAGGAAAAAATTATTTGAATGTTGGATTTAGAGGAAAAATATAGGAAAAACTCAGACTTTCTAAATAACAGAATCAAATTTCTCTATTTTTAGGAGTTAAAGTAATTATTAGTGTTATGCCACAACCACTTTTGATGTTAATGTTTCCACTTAGTTGCAGAGAATGTTGTCAGACAAAAGAAACACCATCTAGCAATTCAGAAGACGGTACATGCTCAACTCACAGTCTCTCACTTTAGTGAAAAGGTAAGGTGTGAGCTGAGGGTGTGCTGGGAGTTCTGGGTCTTGTTTGTCCTGTGAAGTCTTTCCTGTGTAAAGAGACACACAGTGTTCTCACCTCATGGATTCAGCTCTCTAACCTGAGTCATGTCAGTACAAAAGACCAAACCTGCTTCTTGAAGTTTTTGCTTTTATATTTCTCTGTTCCTACTTAATGCTTTTAAAGTGACAGTGAGCTTTTGTGTTGTTATAGATAACATCAGGTACCTACCTAGAGATTTATTTTGGATAAAAAATTATGATGCACACTAAAAGGGAGTTTTGAAAGGGCAGGAAGGGTAGAAATAAGAGGAAAAGTGAAATATTTGAAGTGTTGGTTTATAAACCATATTCTGCAAGAAACCTGGCATTCTCTGGAACCATGTGATGAACTTCAAACTGGAAGGGAAGGGTGGGGATGACTCTAGAGGGACTTCTGGAGCAGAACTAGAACAGTTTACACCTATGTGTTGCTTGAGACTTTGTTTCAAAATAGCAATTTGCTTCTAAAAATGATGTGACTGCCTCTGTTTGAGGGTATGTAACAAGGGACTGTGAATCTCAAACTGAACAGCCTGGGTACCACGGATGGGCTGCCTGGGTGTGAGAAGCCAGGAAGTCTGGGTTTGGCCATTAGAGTCTGATTTAAAGTGACTGCACGATAAGAAGTTGGTTAAAAAATGAATTTGTTTATGTTTTTTTTTTTTTTTTGCCTCAGTAGGCAGTGCTATTTTAATTTTTCTTTTTAATTTTAGGTCTTCAGCTCTGTGAAAGCGACCCTTGATCTTTCTGTTTTTCGTGGTCAAATTATACTGGAAAGCCTGGTAATAGACCTGAAAAAGAAAATCCCAACTTTAAACTTCAGCTCCTTGGGACCTGGAGGAAGAATCTCTGTGGAAGGACCCTTTCTGGCTATCAAGAATCTCAAAGAGTCTTTGCTATCAAAAGCAAGTTCTCTTTTAGAAAAAAACAGGAATTTTATGACTGAAGGGAGAAAACAGAACAGACAAAGCCCCGAAAAGAGTCTACAGAGGAGTGATAACTTGGTGGAGACGCTCAGGCCCTTAGTACCTGAAACTGTTAGAAGCCCAGAAATGCTTGTGATGGACACAGATGTTTTCCTTTACCTGAAATGGAAGTGTGAGTTTTATGAAATCACACTGAACAAATTTAATATTCTAAGTCAGGAGAGGGTGGATGGTGACGTCACCACCATTTGTCTGGCAAGTGCTCCAGGTGATTCTGGGCCAAACAGCGTGCAGTACGTAAAGGAGCTCATTGAGGAATGGGTCCAGGCTCTTCACTCTGAGCTTAGGAAAGAGACATTTATTTTGGAAGGAAAGGGAAATAGAGAGAAGAGAAATATTGAACGGGCATGTGAACAACTACAATCAAGACACCTTAGGGTTCTGGTTAATTTTCATAAGACACACATTGACATTATAGGTTCTTCTCCTGACACTTACCTATTTAAAAAAGAGGTCATGAAATTAATAGGGCAAAAGGTTAGTTAATAAAATCTCAGTCATAGATGTTAATAGTGCCCTTCCCTTACCAAGTAGTGACTATACCTGTACCACTCTATCTAGCTCACATTTCACCTTTGGTCACCATCTTTCTTTGTGAGCATTACTATCCTTATGTTGTAGGGGAAGAAACTAGGATTTGGGGAAATTAAAACTCTTGTGAATTTATTCAGCTAACAAGAAATGAGACTGGGAACCTAGGAATGGGAACCTAGTCTATCTGATTACAAAGATAATATCTAAATAAAACTTTGGAAAAACCAAAATTCCAAGAAATCTCATATTCTCTGGAAATCCAAATTATTAGAAAAGAAGTAGCCTAAACACATGGGAGTTTGGATGATCATTATGCCTGTTGGCAATTTGTTAATAGTTACCAAGTCTGTATTTACTTATAGAATTAGAATGATATCAAAAAACTTGGGAAACTACTTGGAAAGTATTTTTAATGGAGGTATTTATTATATATATATCACATATGTAATATCATACATATTATATATTACTATATATATATATATTTCTGAATTCCATTTTCATGAGTTTGCTGGATAGGTGAGGCAGTTCTATTACTTATTTAGCTTATGTGCTTTTATAAAATGTTAGTTCTCCTGTTAAGTTAGGAATTTTGAATGAAATCTACAATTGCTATTTACATGCTCCTTTTTTTACATGGGATTATACCCAGATAAGCTATATAAGTTGAAAATATTGTAAATCTAAAATGTGTTTAATACATGGAACTCACTGAACATCCTGTGTAGAAACACAGCACACTGAAGATTTGCCTTCATGATCACATGGCCAGCTGGGAGCTGTGACTCACTATATGACACTGAATATTGTTAGTTAGAAAATCAAAATTCAAAATATAGTTTTACTGAATGCATATCAATTTTATGCCAATGTAAAGTAAAAATTTGTAGAAAAATTAAATTGTAAGTTGAACAATTGTTAAGTCTACATCTGTATTCTTAACATCTGTGATCTTATTCAAATGCTACTACTTTGATGATATAATTATAAAATAAAAAAAGAAAAAAGAAAAAGCCACAATGATTTATTTCAAAGTCTTTAGCTTCCTTAAATTTAACTTCAGATTAAATTGATTTTAAGTATCTGGGCCACTGCATAGATCTTCCTAGTTGCTCATCTCAAACTAAACAACGTGATTATAATCGTTCAAACTATTGTGTCAGTAGAAAAAGAATAAGAAAAATATTCCTTCATTTTCCTTCGTCATCTAAATTCTAAATGTGTAAATAATTTCCATTTCCTTAAATAGTGTATTTCTGACACCAAAAGTATAGGTGAGAAAAGCAAAAACTGACAGATGGCACTACATCAAATTTAAAACATTTTTGTGCATCAAAGGACACAATCAACAGAGTAAAAAGAGCTATTCAGCCAGTTCAGACAGCTATAACGAAAATTGCCGGGTGATTTAAACAATAGATGCTTATTTCTTACACTTTTAGAGACTGAGGGGCTGGAATCTGAGAACAGAGGGAAGGCATGGTTGGATCCTGAGGAGAACTCCATTCCTGAAGAGAGGAAACATCTCTCTTTGAGGGGCTCTTCTCCATCACGCTATACTTTCATGTCTTAATTATCTCCTGAAGGCCCTGCCTTCAATTATCATCACATCAGGGATTAGAGTTTCCACAGATGAATTTTTGAAGGCACACAAATATTTAGTTCATAGCATTCTATCCCTGGCCCTCCAAAATTCATGTCATTGTTAAGTGCCAAATACCTTTATTCTATCCCAACAGCCCCAGACATGAACTGATTCTGGCATTAGCTCTAATAGTCTAATAACCAAAGTTTCATCTAAATATCACCTGAATCAGATACTGGTGAGACTTGGGTGCAATTCAATCTGTGCAAAAATCTTGCCCATGTATGAAGCTAACAAATTTTGGGCTTCCAAACTATAATGTTGGGAAGAGGATAAGACAGATAATCCTGTTCTAAAGGAAGAAACAGGAAAGAAGAAAGAGGTTATGGGTCTCAAGCAAGTTGAAAACCTGGCAAGGTGAACTGCATGAAAATAATCTTGGATTCAATGCAGGCTCACTGGGGTCACCATGTGCAAGCCCTTACCAGAGAGCAAACCTACTAGTTATTTGATCTTGGATTTCTAGCCTCCGGAAGTGTGAGCAATAAATTTCTGTTGTTTATAAGCAACCTAGACTAGTATTTTGTTACAGCAGCCTGAACAGACCAAGTTAGTGGCAGAGAGAGGAGTGATACAACTATAGCCAAGGATCTGCAAGGGTTGCCGGGAGCCACCAGGAGTGGCAGGAGGCAAGGGAAGGTTTCCTTCGAGCCTTCACAAACAATGTGGCCCTGCTGACATTGATTTTATAATTCTAGCCTTCAGGGAACTGTGAGAGAATATATTTCTGTTGCTTTAAGCCACCAGTTTGTAGTAATTTGTATGGCAGCCCTAGGAAATGAATAAACCTGACTTTTTTCCAAAAAAGATGATTTTGGGTGTGGGTCTCTGATGTATACTCCTATATCACCCTTATCCTTTAGCGCAGAAACTTCTTTTTCTCTTTTGTTCATCCCCAGTTTATAACAGAGCTGCTGGCATACAGTAGGCATTCATACTTGTGAATATATGCGAATACTTGTGAAATATATGAATTACTTTTTTAATATCCATAGAACTTAACACAGGGGTTGGCACTTAATAAGCATTTAATAAATGGGTGTTTATTGGGCCCAAGTATTTTCTGTCTCTTTTGTGCTATATAGTCTAACTTATCATCATCATAATATTGTTAATTTTAATTTCTTTTCCCTTTTTAGGATGGGTTTACATTTTTTCTAGTACTGTTTTCTCCAGTGTAGGAAATGATCTCTAGAAAGACAAACTCAAGTTTGATATGCCTCTTTTATAGTCTTGTCAAGCAGGTTGGTCGGTAATTGCTGCTGGTGGAAAGGCACAGCGTGTCTTTCCTGGACGTACCTGGGGTGCTTCTCTCCACTTTGTCTATCTCTTGACTAGATTGCACAGGGAAACAAAAAGATATTTGATAATTTTGGAGAATCTCTGTGTCTGTCGACTCTGGTATCTGGTTATTTTCAGGTATTAAGAGGTCACTCAGGAATTCTTAAGGTTGATAAGGAGTCTACCCATTAATGCTTGGTACCTTAAAACATTTTACTAGTAGAAAATACTGTGTGAGAATTAGAATGGATTCTACTGTCATGTATAACTAAGAAGAACCAAGAAAAAAAAAAAAGAAAATAGTGTATAGCAGGTGTAAGTCTGTTGAGACTGTCCTCTAGTTAACACATTTCAAGTAATGCTGACAAAAGCAAGAGGGGTGGAATATACATCCTTTTGATGTTTTTTAATGAGATTTAATATTGGAGGAAATTAGCCTAGTAAGTATTTTACCGATTCAGTGCTATAAAAGTGTTGACTTAAAGAATAGGGAATTCTAGAGGTGGACGGGAGGAGGACTATAGAGCATTATATAGTATGTCCCCCCTCCCCCCTTTTTTGAGAAAGCTGCCTGAAATAAATAATAGGTGATTTCATGAGAGGAATAAAGGAGCTCAGCATTTCCAAGGGATGCATACGAAGGTCAGGAGGAGCAACTTCCTTCTGATGAAGATGGATATTTATGGATTGTCTATAAAGTTGGTTAAAATTTCTTATCCTTCTTCCTTTTATACAGGCTGACTCTTAGAGTGAAACCTATATATTTTCCTTCCCTCATCTCTACATAGCAGGCATTTTGAATTTTATCTTCAGACCACCCCTTGTATTTGTTTCTTCTTTTCCAATCTCTATGACTCTCATTAGCTCATGCTTGGGTTATTGCAGTGTCCTTCTAACTGGTCTTCCTGTCTTGGCTCTACCCAGCCCGTGCCTTTAGTTCATCCTGAAAACCACTGGAAAATAAATGTGTCTGAAATGATCAGTGGTGTTTGGGAGGATCAAAGTGATTCACTGGTGTTAATCGTCCTACCTTGAAATCTCATTGCAACATTTAATCTTATATTCCTTTTCTTTTCCATTTTCAGCATGTATATTTTCTGAAAGGTATTCAACCTTTTCTGTTTTTACTTAATGTCTATTTTCAAGTAAGAATAGTTTCTTTTGATTGTTCCCTGAGCTAGTAAGCATGGCTTCCTTACTGGCAGTCCTGTGTGTCAGGATGATGTCTGTGTGGTGGTATTACTGTGTAGCAACTGAGAACAGGGTTTTGTAGCTTGATAAGTCTGAGACTGACTGTTAGCAACACTACTTACTGTGACTTTGGGCATTCAGTTTCCACATCTCTGTATTGGGGATAATAACTATGATGTCATACAATTTTGTAATAACAAGATAGAGTCTTCAGGCTAGGGCTTGGCTCTTTGTGGCAAATAGTAGCAATTCCTCCCATTCCTGTCAGTCATAGCAGAAAGTATGATGTAGTTCCCAATCAATATAATAAGACCGTGTGCTTTTGCTTTAGGCCCTTTTCTGTAACAGGAAGCAAGGAAGGCCATGCTAGATATTGCAAAACACCTTTCATATGAGAGAAAGGGCTCCTCAAATGTCTCCCAGAAGGGCTCCTCAAATGGACAGATGTATGACTGATGCAGGGTTCATTGTTTCACAATACCATTTTGGGTGAGACTATCAGAATTCTGTTCTGATGCTGGGGCAAGATAGGAATTTTCTATCCAGACTGAAGACAATAGATGAATCCACCCTTTGATCCCTGGAGAGAGCTGGAGTTTTGTTTGGCTTTATTATATTAAGGGAACTCTTGACTCCTCTCTAGTTACTTTGAAGGAATCACTGCTATGGCTCTATGTGGAGTTTTGCCCCAAGGATGCTTTGGACCAGACTGTGGAGTGCCTTACAGAGAAAACACTTGTATTCGTTAAGCTTCCGTCAGGCATGAGTTAGGGCTGTGGACGGTGAATTCATTGTTATGATCAACTAAAGACATAATGTGGTTTTCCCCTTTATTGATGTGCTTCCTGCCTTCTCCCCACAATGTCAGTCACTTCTACCTCTGCACCCTACTCGGAGAGGACAGAGAAAGTAGGGTTCCTGAGCCCTTTGAGCAATTGGAAAGAGAACAGAAATCAAAAACAACCATGTGACAGAGATTGACAATCAAAAAGTCTAAAGTGGAGTGGGAAAGGAGGGCAGAGAAAGGGGAAGAAGGAGGGAGAGCTCTAAGAGGCTATCTCCATGACCCTCTGGCCAAGAGCAACTGGAGAGAAGTTCTCCCACACTGAAGTGCAGGTCTGTAGAAGGCAGGTGGCATTGGAGCCTGAGGAAGGAGGAGGTCCAGGAAGGGGGCCGCTGCTCTCCTGGTAGAATGGGCCCTCCTGCTTCCCTCAGGGGCAGCAGAGTCACAGGCATGCATACTTTTGTCACTGTAGGCAGTGCAGTGCGGGCGTTTCTGGTCTAGCTGACCCACAGTGGCACAGGTGGGTGGAATGACATGGTTGACAAGGAGAAACCAGACATCCTCAGCTTGAATCTGAATTCAATCCAGGTCCAAAAAGTAGAAATCCGAAGGCATCGAGTATTTCCTTTTGCCCAAGTGTCCTGTTCAAGCTTTGGGGAGGCTTTCCTGCTGTCAAGGGGACCTGGCCTTTTTCAGATCTTCTCACCCTCAGAGAGACATTTCTGCAAAGGATTCTTCCTTTATATTTCAACTTTGACATCCTGGGAACTGGGTTGGACAGGGCCAGGTTGCAGGAACCTGGAGTAAGGGTTTCTGGATGGGCAACAATATACATTAAATAAGATGTTTTTAAATAGAGAGACACAAAATATGGCGATGTATTGACCAATTTCCAAAAAATGGGGCCAGGGGCATGTAGGAATTTGACACTCTATTATCTGCTAGGAAGTAGGATAGTTCAGTATTTGCTAATTCTGTAGTTTCCTTCAGTGTTTATGGGGCATAATGCCAATGATCAACTGTACATACAGTCGTTTCCCTAAGATGGGCCTATAACATCAGGAAGGATGATAGCAGTTGTCCTGTAAGGACTTGTAGAAGGAACTGACACTCCTCATTCCCAAACGGCCATCCTTGCTCCTATTGCTGATCTCCAGCAGCCTTGTACTTATATGTACTCCCTTGACAAGGGGGCTCTGTCCTTTCGTCTCTGCTATTAGTTAGGGAGGGGTGGTGGAGTGTGGCACAAGGCAGGAGGAAAATCCAGAGAGGCTGTGGTATAACTCACCTTTGCCCATCTCAAGTCAATTACATGGTATCTCTTTTGGGCCAGATATGGCCTCAGAATAATTTGTGGTGGGAATACTTACTTTCTTGCTCTCATTCCCTCAATATATAATCACAAAAATTAAGAACAATCTGACATTGGTACATTTCTCAAGATCTGAGCTGTCTAGTGGTAGCCAAGGTCACCCCGATAGAAAGTGATGTAGACACTGAAAACAGTTGTCTGTGGGCCCTGCTTCCGTCACTTCTAGAATAAAACATCAGGGGAGCAAAGAGTAAATCAACCCTGCCCACGGTCAAGTCAGGCTGCTCTGGCGGGAGATTGAATTCATGTTTAATCAAAACTGTATTGGATTTTGTTGTTCAATCTTAGTTTTTTTGTTGGAAAAATTCAAAGGTGGCAGTGTTCTCCTAAATTTGACAAAGAGTTGAAAAGATTTATTACATGTGCAGAAGACCAGTCTTGAAGAGTTATATTATTGCTACCCTGAGAATTGCTATAAAAGGGGTTTTGGGTGCACTCATCTGTGTTTAAGGGATGAAGCTCAATTTATACCTTGTGTCTCTTTTGACATCAATTCAGCTTTATTTTTTTCAGGAATGTAACCTTTTTTTTTTTTTTTAAATGGCTTGTGGAAGAGTAATGACAATTTTAAAACATACAAATACAAAATTGTGTTTAAAATTTAACATTGTAGCAGAAAATGCCTTCATTTCCCTATACGCAGAGATATGGAACTTATTCAAGGTCACCAAGGCTTCCTTGATTAGATGTATCTTTTCTTGCTTTTGCTTTTTCTCTTCTTAAATACCAGTTACAACACTTTGTATAATCAATTACCATTTAAAAATACATTGATTTAGTGTATGTCAGTTATTTCTGATATTTTCTACACTTCCCTCCTCTTGCCATCCGGTGGTATGACCTGGTTTTAAGGATTATTGTAAGCTTTGTGTGTGTGTTTTTCTTCTATCTTGTTTCTTCCGTTCTTTTTTCAATCATTCTATGCCATGACAAAAGTGGTCATAGGGTACTTTACTGCTTTTAGAGAAACCCATGTTTACTTCTCTAATTGTAATTCAAATATAATAATGGAAAAAATGAAATAGTATCAGTTTGAAATAAAGGGGCTAGGGATATCTTGGAAACACTGGCATAAATGATGATTATGTTACTTTGAGTGATAAAATATGAAATCTGCATGTTAGAGTGACGAATTGGGTGAGGAAATAAACATTTAGCTTCTGAGGCTGAGGTCGCAGGGTCATGGCAAAGAGCTTGCCTGACTTGCATGAAACCCTGGGTTCAATTCCCAGACCCCAAATACCCCCAGCTCACTCCTCTAAATAAGCCATTTAGTGTCTGACTCTGCACTTAGCATTCGGTGACTATTATCTCTCATTATTAAAACTACTCATTGTTGAGTAAAGTGAAGTGAGTAACACTCAGCTAAGAAGGTATTCAGCGGGAAATATTTATATCAGGATCGTTTCTCAATTGGTTTGAAAATCAGAAACAGTTATAATCTGAAAAAGCACTAGAGGGAGCCAGATCCCTTTGTGATGAATTCTTCTTTGTCCTGGAGCTAGAACACAGCTTCTGCTCATGTTTCAGCTCAGCTTGTAGACTTGTGAATTTAATGCTCAGCCTGAGTCCACAGACACAATTACATGTGCATTAAAAATTAAACAATCACAGGCTTTAGAAGTAAACTGTTCCACGTTAGAAGGGACTTGAGACCTATTATCTAAATACAGTCTATGGGCATTGTTTGGATCATTATTCAAACAAACCAGCCTTAAAAAGATGTTTGTGAGACAACTAGGGAAATTTGATTAGAAACTAAATATTACATTTTATTATGGAATTATTTATTTTATTAGGTGTGATGATGGTATCTTGGTAATGCTAAAACCCTGCTTGTCTAGTAAAGACACAAGAATTTTTGCATGAAATTATATGATGCCAAAATTCATTATAATATATTCCAAAACAAAGAAAGTGTGTGTGTGTGGGGGTGGTGTGAATGGGTATTGAGCGAGGGGACAAAAGAAGAGATAAAATTAACAGCATCTTGAAAATTGTTGGAATAGGAGTTTGTTATACCATTTACTCAGCTTTCCTGCCTAAAATTTTTCATTAGAAGTAAAACACAAAGTACAGATATTATATTTTTACAAAAGACATTTATAGTTTAGGTTATTGTCATTTAGGCTCATGCATATTTATTTCCTAGGTTATAAACTCAATTGTGTGAGAAAAGATTACCCTTTCCCCCAAAGTTGAATTTAATTCCAGGATTGAGCCTCTATTTCTACGGGGTGTCTGAAACTAAGCATCATATAATTCAGAGTAATCTCATATTGCACTGTCAAAACCTTAATTGAAGATAATCTGAATTTTCCCACCTCCACTTGCCCGCAGAATTGCTGGGTAAAAGCTGGTAGTGAGACAGGATGATGATGAATTGGGGGCTGGATCTTGTTTGACACCTCTGGAGGCAGACATCTAGTAGGACCACGTTAACCTCCTCCTCTGGGGTCAGTTTGTTCTTGCAGATGACAGCCACGTTGTCCAACGAGCATTCACAAGAGCTCTTCCTAGTATTTCTGTACCTCTTTTGGCATAGGGGGAACAGCCAGAAATTTACACTCTGGCTTTCTCAGCCCTGCCTGCTTAGCTATGTTTGTTGTACTTCTAGACCACATTTGCAGTAGAAGGCCCTAAAGGACTCCTCTAGGACATTTGCCACTTCTGCAGGTTCTGCTTTCAAATCCCTTAACAAATTCGGGGTATTTTGTGTTCAGTCCTCAGAAGAGAGGGACTTACATAGATTACCTCCTTAAGGGAATATTGCAATGTCTGATACCTGTCTCTGAATCCTGTGGTATCTCTGTCTGTTCTGGTAAGTAGACCTAGCATGTCATCTTCCTTAATGATTGATTGTGACATCAACATGCCAAAGTCCTTTAGAGCCCCAAATGCAAAGAAGATTCATGGGCTCACAGGATGATGAAGAAAATTTTCTTCAATTAATATCATAATAAAGATTTTCTATTGAATAATTTTAATTTTAAACAATATTTCCTTCTCATATAGAAATGAATGAAACAATAGTGAATAGTGGTTCAGAACGTGGATTCTGGACTTAGTAGACCAGTGTTCTAATGCTGTCTCTATGTCTTCTTCAGTGGAGGTCAGCACAAAATTTTTGAAGATTTTTAAACTGCAATTTTCTTATTTATAAAGCAGACATTGTAACATTTATCTAAGTGCAGTGTTTGGGGGAAGGTTAAACAAGAACATGTACATAAAGTGAACAAGAAAATTCAGCCCTTTGTCTAAAGCCTATACAGGGCCATCATTTGTTATTATTAAGAATAACAAAACCAGGAGGCAAGGCCCCTTATTCACTTTTCACATCTGGTTATTAAATTTCTCCCCTAAGACTTCCTCAGTTATTAGCTCAGGTCTTAAAGGACCACATGGGAATTTGGGTGCAGCCCCAGGCACTGAAACTACTACAACTTGGAAAAAATTCTGTCTGGTTCCACTCCCAGGTATATGGAACCTAAATTCCCTTGGTATTTAGAGAAATAACTGCTTGACTTTCATTCCCAGTGTGGCCCATCCTTTATGGACTGTCAGTGGAAAGGAAGCAGATGAAAGGAGGGATTCCAAGAGTATAATATCACCATGGCCTTGTGAAGTAGAGGAAAAGAAACCCAAACAATTTATAGTGGACAAGCTTCTAGATGTTTATTGCCTTTTGCTCAGAGTGAAAAGAAAACCCAAACAAATGCCATGTTCTGCCTAGTAAGAAAAAGCAAAATTACTTTAGTCAGTGTCCTCCCTCAACTCCCAGCCTTGATGGCTTTGGTATTCTGGCCAGGAGAGGAAGATAAATTACTGCTCAGTTTCCCTGGGCTTCCTTGACAGTGATTCCATGCCGAACTGGCTTCTGATTCCTCTTTGCTTGTGGACATTAGGTTCCAACCTCCCGGGTAGAGACGTCCAGCTGTGTAATTAGCCTCCTTCTAGAGGAAGTATGGTATTGGTAAGGTACCAAGAATTGGCTTGGAGTAAGAAACCCCAGTCTCACATATATATATCTGCTCTCTATCCAGAGGCAATCTGTTAATTAATCTTCTGCACTCAGAGTATAACATACATTTTAATGCTTTTGTGCTTCAAGTATGTTCTGTGAAAAAGCATGATTCACATTTAGAAATCATTGATCTCATCTTACTATTGAACACAAACCTCTCAAACCAGAGTATTTTTAAAAAATGTCTGTGGTGGGCACCAGTATTAGTTTTTCCACCAGTGTTAGTAGTGTTGCTACTAACCCAACGATTATACTGGGTTTTCCCAGATAATCTGGATAATTCCTTAATCACAAGATTCTTAACATATTCACATCTGTAAAGTCGGTTTTGCCATGTAAGTAACGTGTTTACGGGTTTTGCAGATTAGGATATGGACATCTTTGTGAACCATTTTTCACCTCTGTCCTCCAAAGATTTACTTCCATCCCATCTGTAAAAATCCATTCACCCCATCTTATCTCCAAAAGTCTCAACCAATTATGGTATCAACTCAAAATTCAAAAATCTTGCCTAAATCTCATCAGCTCAAAAGTCCCAAATCTCATTAGGCATGGGTAAGGATCTGGGTATAGCCCATCTTAAGGCACCATTCATCTCTATCAGGGAATCTGGGAAACTCGAGAAGTGAGTTATCTGCTTCACACATATAGAGGTGAAACAGGTATAGGAAATCAGATACAGACACTCCTGTTCAAAAGAGGAGAACTTGGGCTGGGCATGGAGGTGCAAGCCTATAATTCCAGAGTCTCAGGAGGCAGGAGGATCACAAGCCCACAGCCAACCTGAGCAACGGTGAGGTGCTAAGCAACTCAGTGAGATCCTGTCTCTAAACAAAAAAAAAAAAAAAAAAAAGGGCTGGGGACATGGCTTAGTGGTTAAGTGCCCCTGAGTTCAACCCCTGGTAACTCCTCTTCCCTACCCTCATCCCCCCACCCCCCAAAAAAAGAGGGGAACCTGGAAGGAATAAAGGAGTCACCAGTCTCAAGAAACTTCAAAATCCAGCTAGGCAAACAACACTAGATTACAAGGCCTGGGAATAATCCTGTGTTTTGCAGTTCTACCCTCTAGGTTTCTGGCACTGTGCTTGGAATCATCTTTCCTTCTTCATGAAGATAGTTTTGAGTTTCTTCTTCTCTTTAAAAGAGAAAATGGAATAGGTATCATATTTATAAATTATGTTAGTCAGCTTTCTTTTACTATAACAAATACCTAAGATGATCATCTTATAAAGAAAAAAGGTCTATTTTTGCTCACAGTTTTGGAGATTTCAGTCCATGGTTAGTTTTCCCTTTGCTTTTGGGTCTGAAGTGAGGCAGTACAACTTGATAGGGAGTATGGGGTGGAGCAAGCTGCTTACCTTATGGAGGCCAGGAAGCAAAAAGAAAGAGAGCAAGAGACCAGGCTCTTGTAATTCTCCTCAAGAAAGGCCCTCAGTGACCTAAGATCTCCCATTAGGCTCCACCTCTTGTTCCATCTTTCAAAGTTCCACCACCTCTAAGTAGTGCCACAGGCTGAGGACCAAACCTTTAGCACATGGGTTTTGGGGGGACATTCCATCTGCAAACTATAGTGGTCCCTTTTAGTCCAAGCTGGCAGAGGTTCTTAAGAACCTTGTGGGTCTCCCATGTATAAGATGGGGACTACTCTGTTGGATCAAAGGCTATTCTTTTTTTTTTTAAATTTTTTATTAGTTGCTCAAAACATTACAATGATCTTGACATCATACATTTGATTCAAATGGGGTATGAATTCTTATTTTTCCACGTGTACAGATTGCAGTATCACATTGGTTATACAGCCACGTTTATACATACAGCCATACTAGTGTCTGTTGTATTCTGCTACGATTCCTATCCCCCCTCCCCTCCCCTCCCCTCCCATCATCTCTCTCTACCCAATCTACTGTGACACATTTCTCTCTCTTGTTTTTCTTTCTTCCCCCTCACACCATCTTATATGTAATTTTGCATAACACTGAGGGTCTCCTTCCATCTTCTGTGCAATTCTCCTTCTCTCTCCCATTCCCACACACCTCTTGTCCCTATTTAATGGTAATCTTCTTCTCATGCTCTTCCTCCCTGCTCTGTTTTGAGTCTCCCCCCTTATATCAAGAAGACATTCAGCATTTGCTCCTTAGGGATTGGCTAGCTTCACTCGGAATAATCTGCTCTAATGCCATCCATATCCTTGCAAATGCCATGATTTTGTTATTTTTTAGTGCTGAGTAATATTCCATTGTGTATAAATGCCACTTTTTAAAATCCATTCATCTATTGAAGGGCATCTGGGTTGGTTCCACAGTCTAGCTATTGTGAATTGTGCTGCTATGAACATTGATGTAGCTGTGTCCCTGTAGTATGCTCTTTTAAGGTCTTTTGTGTATAGTCCGAGAAGGGGAATAGCTGGGTCAAATGGTGGTTCCATTCCCAGCTTTCCAAGGAATCTCCATACTGCTTTCCAAATTGGATGCACCAATTTGCAGTCCCACCAGCAATGTACAAGTGTACTCTTTCCCCCACACCCTCGACAGCATTTGTTATTGTTTGACTTCATAATGGCTGCCATTCTTACTGGAGTGAGATGGTATCTTAGAGTGGTTTTAATTTGCATTTCTCTGATTGCTAGAGATTGTGAGCATTTTTTCGTGTATTTGTTGATTGATTGTATATCCTCCTCTGAGAAGTGTCTGTTCAGATCCTCGGCCCATTTGTTGATTGAGTTATTTGTTTTCTTGTTGTTTAATTTTTTTTAATGGTTGCTCAAAACATTACAATGCTTTGTTGTTTAATTTTTTGAGTTCTAGATCAAAGGCTATTCTGCAGATATTTCCTGACTTCATTAAGATGGCAAAGGGGAAACCACGAGTCATATGAATAATCTGTTGAAAGAATCCTCTCTGTAACTGAGTAGTTGAACTTTCAATATTCCTGAAGCACTATAAAGAGGTTTCCAGTCATATTCTTAATTTTTTTTCCAAAGCACAGTGACAGTGACTCTCCTAATTTTGATGTCTTTTTGAAATCTTAATAGATTGAACTTCCCAAATCATTAAGAGACTGTTTCTCTTTTGCTTAATAATTGTTCCTGCAATTTATGCTTGCATTTTATTATAAGAAGCAAGGAACAGATCACATCTTTACCACCCATTTTGGAAATCTCCCTAACTTCTTATGGTGATGTTTTGGATATGAGGTATCCCCCAAGAAGTTCATGTAGTAGTCAATGCAGGAATGTTCAGAGGTAAAACTTGAAAATACATGAGCAATCACCTAATCAGCGGATTAATCCACTTGAATTTGAAAGGACCACTGAACTGAGTGATAAGTAGGTCTCTGGAGGCCTGCCTTTTGGGGAAAATATCTTGCGCCACTGGCTCCTCTCCCTCTCTCTGCTTCCTGCCTCCAGGAGCTGAGTAGTTTTCTTCTGCCATGTCCTTCTGCCATGATGAATGTCCTTCTGCAATGAAGTTGGCTCACCATGGACTAAACCTCTGAAGCATGAGCCCCAAATGAACTTTTTCTCCTCTAAGTTGCTTTTGTCAGGTATTTGGACAAGTGATAAAAACCCAATACAATATCCAATTTTACTGTTTGTAAGTTTGAGTTCTACTCAAGTGTAGGGAATAATTCACCTTGCTTTCTGGCACTATTTAAAAGAATCTCTTTTCTTATAGTTTCCAATAACGTGTTCCCAATTTCCATGTGAATCCTCATGACAGCGTTTTGTTTTTTTTTTCTTTTTTCTTTTGTTGTTGTTGTTGTTGTTGTTGATACTGAAGATCGAACTCAGGGTCACTTATACACTGAGCCACATCTCCGGACCTTTTTATGTTTTTTTTTTTAAATATATTTTTAGTTGTCAATGGATTTTATTTTTTTGTTTATTTATATGTGGTGCTGAGAATTGAACCCAGTGCCTCACACATGTTAGGCAAGCACTTGACCACTGAGCCACCCCTCCAACCCTTTTTATGCTTTATTTTGAGACAGGGTCTTGCTAAATTGCTGAGGCTGGTCTAAATTAGCTCTCCTCCTGCCTCCGCCTTCAGAGTCACTGGGATCACAGGCTTGTACCCAGCTTGTGGCAGTGCTTCTAATGTCCCTATTTCTATTAAAAGTCTTTTCACTTAAGTATTATCTAACACTATAATTGTTTCCTCTACCATGCTCTCCATTTCTTTCTGAGCCCTCACTAGCAGAATAATTAGCATTCATATTTCTATTAATAGTCAGTAGGCAATTTAGGCTTTTTCTATGATGTTCCTCAACATTCTCCCAGGCTCTGTCCTGTGATCAATTCCAAAGCTGGTTCCATATTTTTAGGTATTTTTTTTTATAGTAGCACTTCAATTCTAGATACCAAAATCTGTATTTATTTTCTATCACGGTTGCAGCAAATTGCCATGAACTTAGTGACTTGGAACAGCCAAATTTATTTTCTTATAGTTCTGGAGCTTAGAAGTATGAAGTGGATCTCATGGAACTAAAATCAAGGTGTCATCTGTGTTCTGTTTCTCCTGGAGGGTCTAGGGAAGAATTTATCCCTGGCTTTTAGCTTCTAGAAGCTACCCAAATTCACCGGCTCATGGCCTCTTTCCATCAATCACATTATTCTGATCTCTGCTTTCGTTGTCACATCTTCTTTTCTGACTCTGACTCTCCTGTCTTTTTAACTCATAAGGATCCTATGGTAACCTTGTTCCTGGCTATATAATCTAGGATGATATCACCATTTTAAACCCCCTCCATTGCCAGGTGTGGCAACGTGTGAGTCCAGTGACTCAGGAGGCTGTAGAAGAAGGATTGGAAGTTTGAGGCCAGCTCAGGCAACTTAGTGAGACCCTGTCTCAAAATAAAAAAAAAAATAAAATAAAAAGAGCTGGGGATGTGGCTCAGTGGTCAAGCATCCCTGAGTTCCATTCCCAGAACTGAAAAAAATATGCTGAAAATTCGCATTGAGCCTTAATGTGGCTAAGGTCAAACACGAGGGAGATATGACACGCTGTATGTAGTGTTGATGTCTGATTACAAGGTAAAAATGACAGGTAAGACTACCAGTCTAGAAGCTGTAACCCAAAGCAAATTTTAATTTTCCGTGATGCTATGAATTTGTGTAAGTTTTTTTCTATGGTCAGTATCTATGGTGATCAGAAAAAAAGTTATATCATCTGACACATTATATGTGAAGATATTTGCAAACAAAGATTTTTTTTGTATATATAGTGTCTTTTTGAATTCTGGTCTCAGCTATGAAAGTTTGTTCCGTTCTTGTAGTTCAGTGAAAATAAAATCTTGACTCCTTGTGGACTATGGCAACGTATACGTGAAACACAAATTAAATCCTCTCATTTTGTGATTTTGGACTCAAGTTTTTAGGTCACATGATTCAAGTCTCTTGCATGATTACAGACTAATGCATAATTTATTCTCAGTGCTACTCTCATTTGAATCCTCCAAAATAATCTATAACTTTCTGAGGCACGTATATGTAATCGAGATTTCAGATTCTAAATGTGTGCAGACTTTTAGTTGGTTCTAATCAGGACTTTGAGTTTTCTGATTGCAAGTAACTTGAGATAGAAACTTTCTTATAGAAACAGCATTGTTTGGTTAAATTATTAATGCAGTACTTGACAGAGAAAGAAGGCAAAAGAACTATGTCTATGTCCTATGGAGCAAGACTGTAGCATATGTGGGCCAGTGGATTCCACCTGCATTGCCAAGATAGAAACCTTTGTGAATAATCTTTTCTAGTTCTGGCTTTCACCATATCTGCTCTGTGTTAGTTAACTATTTCTATGGTAGCAAATTACCACCAATGTAGTGTCTTTAAAAAACATAAATGCATTAGAGTTCTGGAGGTCAGAAGCATCAAATGTATCTTGTAGGGCCAATATCAAGATGTCACTAGTCTAGTTCTATTTAGATGCTCCCATTCCCTACCATCTCTAGCTTTTAGAGGCTGCCTGCATTCCTTGGCTTATGGGTCCATATTACTCTACTCTGCTTCCTTTGTCTTTTCTCTTTCTCTGACTTTGCTATGGTCTTATGAGGTTCCCTGTGTTGACTTTGGGTGCACGAGGATTAGCCAAGATAAACATCCCCAGTTCAAGGCCTTTAATATATTCACATATGTAGTCCTTTTTGCCATGTATGGTAACATATTTATAGGTTCCAAGAATGAGAAATTTGTTTTGATCCTTTTTGGGCTGCTATAATAGAAACACATCAGACTATATAATTCATAAAGAAAAGAAATATATTTATCATAGTTCTGGAGGCTAGGAAGTTCAAGGTAAAGATGCTCGCAAGTTAGAGACTAGTGTCTGTGCTTCCAAAATTGTACCTTGAACACTGTGTCCTCCAGAGGGGAGGAACACCATGTTCTCATATGACAGGAGAGCAGAAGAAAGTGAACCCAAGCAGTTCCCGTTAGGACCCACCTCCCAACATGTCATAGTGATGAATAAGTTTCCAACACTTGAATTTTGGAGGGAACCAAAATATTTAAACCATAGCAGAGATGGATTTTGGTTGACATATGAGTCAACTTAACATAAAGCCATTCACTTTGTGCCTACCAACTAAATTGGCTTCTGCTAGTCATTGTTAATAGTTGCTACTTCTCACAGCAAATCTACATCTATTTGAATGCTTTTAAAAGCCTTCTGTATTTAGACCCTTCCTTCTTTCTAACTTTAGCCCTCACTTCTTCCTTACATCTAACCTCACAATAGGCTATTCTTTGCTGTACCTAGTTCAATTTCTGTGCCCTTGTTTGTGCTGGTTTTCTCCTTGAGAATGTTTGATTTTTTTTTTCACTCATTCTTTCTGAATCTCATTCATTTTCCAAGATTCATGCTCAAATCCGACTCGTAATTGAGATGTCCCATCATCACTCTGCCCTCTTTGATTTCTTCCTCCAAGATCTTATACAGCATTTGTGGTGTTTGCACACAACTTAGTTACATATAATTACAGATACAATATGTATTTGGCTACTTCATGATTTTTATTTTCCTTGCCTACTTATTTTGATTATAAACTCTTTGAAAGTAGGACAAGTGTCTTATTTCTTCAGCACGCTGACTCATCCTTGGCATGATTCTCAGCACACAGTAGTAACAAGTAAAATATTTGCTCACTGCCTCATTTGGAGTTCTCTTTTGAGAGGTCCAGGAATTTCAGAGACTTCCTTACAAGACAAGAAAATAGAGCTGAACTTGACACGTCCTGAAGAAACACTCGGAGATTCTTTTTGTTTCCATTTTATAATCTGCCATAAAGTTTCTCCATTTGCATTTTGAGATCTGTACTGTAGAATGCTTTAGATTCAAACTTTCTCAACATTGTGAGAAGAGCTACATGGCATCCAGTTCCTCCTTTGTGCCAAATGCCTTCCCTTTGTGGAATCGTGTTCAATTTGATCCATGTCCCTCCAGGTTATAAAGGACCTTGTTGCTTTTCCTGAGCAGATGTTTGACATTAGAAATTGTTGCACTGGCTTCAGAGTGAGCCTTTCATGCAGGGTCAGTTTTGAAGTGCTTGACCATGGAAACGGACCTTTATCTTAAACTTGTAAGAAGAGACTATGTGACCTGTGTGTGTGTGTGTGTGTGTGTGTGTGTGTGTGTGTGTATGTGTTTCCTTGTTACTTGGTTCATTTGGTAAGGTTTTTTTTTTTTGTGGGGGTGTAGTGGTACCAGGGTTTGAACTCAGGGGCACTTGACCACTGAGCCACATCCCCAGCCTTATTTTGTATTTTATTTAGAGACAGGGTCTCATTGAGTTGCTTGGTGACTTCTTTTGTTGAGGTTGGCTTTGAACTCTTCATCCTCCTGCCTCAGCCTCCAGAGCACTGGGATTACAGGCATGTGCCACAGTGCCTGGCTATTTGCTAAGGTTTTGGCTGAGGCTTGTTGTCCTTATAATATATTACCAAGAAGGAAATTGTGGAGAAGATGCCCCTGCCCACTCCTAATTGTGACTCTATCTAGGAGGCTTTCAATATTTATCAAAAGAACCTGACAGTTACTGAGTGGCCATTTTGACCTGAGTCAATTTGTAATAATGAATCTAGGAGAAAAGTACTATTATCATTACCACCCTCATTTTATATATTCATTTAGTAGATGAATACACTAGGGTACGTAATGTTAACTGATAGGTCAGTGATGGGGCTAGAATTTGAATCCAGGCAATCTGACTTGAAGGTATTTACTCTTTTTATTGGACAATTGAGTTACATTTACATTCACCCTGGACAAGTGGTAAAAAGCCTCATGTATGAAGAATATATCCTGCCATATAATGTAGGATAAGAAAATGTTAAAAGACTCGAAACTGCTGAAACAAAAAGGTCTTCTCTTTTGGACTAGCAGCATTTAAAAGTAAGGCACATCTTTTGCACATTAAGTAGGCTTATTTTGTTTCCTGCTCTTGTTGCTAAGGAGTAAGTAGGGAGAAACTTATTGATTCCCTCCAAGGCAAACTTACTAGTGAAATTTTGCCTGAAAGGGATTCTATTGCTTCAATTTCCCAAGGTAAGAGGTCATTATTGACCACCAGATCACAATGGTGTAGGGACTATTGGTCTGTGTAGACAATGTAGTTACACTGTAATTGATTCCTGAATGCAAACACACAGAGAAACAAATAAATACACAAACACACATGTAGACATAGATGTGTATATATTTCATAAAGCTATTTTTATTCATTTCAATTAATTCATTTTCCTGAGCTCTCAAATTATGAAATTGTTTCACATATTTTTTTAACCAGAAATATTTAAGTCTTCAAAGAATATAAATATTGACTGTGATGATGTGCCAGTATGTTGCTTCTACTTTTGTATTAATTATGATGGATTTTAAATAACTAATCTTAACCAAATCCATTTGTATTCGGGTATCATTTTTAGTAAAATTTATGAAACACACCACATAGCTAAATAAGGAATTTGGCTCTGAGGGGTAACTACTGATGTCTAATTTATGCTCTGTGAGCAAAATATGATACAGCCATCTGCAGCACTATAGTTTATGGAAGATTAGAGTACTACAAATTAGAGTACACTGCAGAAAAAGTGCAGCAATGCAAAGTATTTATTTTTAAAATTTTCAACTAGCTAGTGAACTCAGGTAGGCTAAGGAGCATCCTTAAAGATCATCAAATAAGTAAGTGCCTGCTGCTACTCATCTTGCAGCACAATACATGGAGTTGTCCCTATTGCAAACCAACTCCTATATTGACAGAGGCTGGGCTTTTAACCTCATGAGGAGGCAAGAGATGAAGTCCATGCAAAGTGGAGAGCTGGGAACAGAACTCCTAGGGCACTTATGATGCTGGAAGACTTTCCCCTCCGTAGCAGAAAAAGTACCCATCCAGATAGATCAGAGAATGTTTTCCTTTGTGTGGAAGAAGAAAGAAAAATTTCCATTAGAAAATGAACCCTCCATATGTGGGTGTGGAATCTCAATTTATATGATTCACATAGTATAAGGGCTTCTCATTCAAAAAATAAAATCTATCTTCAGTGTAGTGAAATTTCTTGGTGTACTTTACAGAAACAGTGCAAAACAACTTTGTATAAACACTCCCAAGGCACACGATATATTTCACTGAAAATGAAAATAAACTCAGAAGGAAAGAATGAGATGTAAGCCAATAAAAATAAATTGGTAAACATGTGGGTAAAAGTACATAAACATTGATGATAAAAGAATTTCACAATTTAAAAAATTATGTTTTTGGGGGATGCTTTGATGGTGGTTCTTAAAAGCAGTGAAATGAAAATACTGAGAAAGAGTTAAGTGGTAGATGAGAGGGAATGATTGGAATTAAAGTGTTCTCAATCATTTTTATTATTCAGGCAGATTATCTAAATATCAATTAACTCTAGACTTTTAGTAAAATATGCAAATTAAAAATTTAAAGTTAACACAAAGAATAGAAATGCAATATGGCTATGTGTGGATTTATTTTATTTCATCTTGGAAATTATTATTATTATTATTTTTGGGGATACCAGGGATTGAACTCAGGGGCACTCAACCACTGAGCCACATCCCCAGCCCTATTTGTATTTTATCAGAAACAGGGTCTCGCTGAGTGCCATGCTTTTGCTAAGGCTGGATTTGAACTCACGATCCTCCTGCCTCAGCCTCCCCAGCCGCTGGGATTGTAGGAGTGTGCCACTGTGCCTTGCGGAAATTAAAATTTTGAATCATAACCTACTACTAACATACACAGATTCCAAGTGTGCTCAATGTATTTAAAAATTAAACGTACTTGTTTACACCAGAGTAAGACATAGAGCATTATCATTTCCCTAATGCCTCCTTTGTGATCTGCCCTCAGTAATTGTATCATTGATCGTCACTGTTCAGATTTACCCCTCTATAGATACGTTTTACAAGTTTTTGAACTTCAAAACATGGAATTATACTCGATATAATCCTTTGTGGTGGCCTTCCTTCAGACTTTTGTTGGTTATTCATGCTGTTGTGCATAGATGTAGTTTGTTATTTGGCAATGCTGAATAGTATTCCATTGTATGAATATGCCATGATTTATTTAATTTTTCCACTATTGAAGGATATCTGGATTATATTTCAGTTTGGGCTATTATAAAGCTTCTATAAGCACTTTTTTTGTTGTTGTTGTTGTTAATAGGGATTGAATTGGGGCATTCTACCACTAAACTACATTCCTGGCCCTTATTATTTTTAAATTTTGAGGAAAGGTCTTGCTAAGTTGCTGAGGCTGGCCTCAAACTTGGGACCCTCCTGCCTGAGTCACTGGAATTATAGGTGTGTTCCACCACACCCAGACTATACACATGGTTTTATGTGACTTTTGGTGCAGATATACACTTATTTCTTGTGGATGTGTCCTAGGAGTTGAGCTGCTGGCTCATAGGGCAGAGGGTATGTTTAACTTTAAACTTTTAACAGCTTTTCAAGTTGATTGTACTAATTCATACTCTTACCAGCAGCATAGGGAAGTTCTAGTTATTTACAGCCTTATCAGTACTTGATATTGCCAAATTTTAAGCATATCTTTGTCATTCAGTTGATTTGTCATTCAGTTGATTGTGTAGTGTTATTTCAATTGCATTTTCCTGATCACAAATAACGTTGAGAATCTTTTCATTTGCTAATTAACTGTTCAGGTATTTTCTATTGTGAAATCTCTGTTTGAGTCTTTCACACATTTTATTTTATTTTTGATACTGGGGATTGAACCCAGAAGCACTCTACCACCAAGCTATATCCTCAGTTCTTTTTTCAGTTTATTTTTTCTTCATTTTGAGACAGGATCTTGCTAAATTGCCCAGGCTGGCCTTGAACTTTTGCTCTTCCTATTTCAACCTCCTGGGTCTCTGGGATTACAAATAGAATGCAAAAAATACTAAACATTCACCCATTTTTTTTCCATACTGGGGGTTGAACCCAGGGATGCTTAACAACTAAGCCACATCCCCACCCATTTTTATATTTTTTATTTAGAGATAGGGTCTTGCTGAGTTGCTTAGAGCCTTGCTAAGTTGATGAGGCTGGCTTTGAATTTTTGATCCTCCTGCCGTAGCCTCCGAGCTGCTGGGTTTATAGGTGCGTGCTCCACCATGCCTGGCCCCTTTCACTCATTTTTAAAGGCTGTCTTTTTCTTATTGATTTAGGGAAATTCTTTCTATATTCTCGATATGAATCATTGTGGGATATAGATATTGCCAATACCTTCTTCTGCTTTGTGTCTGGTCTTTTAACTTTCTTAATGATTCCATTGAATTAACCAAAATTATTAAGTTAAATGAAGATAGTTTATTGAGCTTTTCATGTTTAGTATTTTTTGCCTTCTATTGGAAAAAAATTCTTTGCCTGACTTGAGATCAGAAACACATTTTCCTGCACAATTTTCTAGGCAATTTAGTGCTTTGCATTTTACATTTAGGTCTATTATTCATATGGAATGGATATTTATGTGTGATGTGAAGTAGAGATTAATATATATTTCTTCCAACCAATTTAGAATCATTTATTGCAATAGTACCTTTATCACACACTGGGTGACTGTAAGAGTCTGTTTCTGGGCTCTGTATTTTTCTACTGGCTCAATTGTGTAGGCTTGCACCTGTCATACATAGGATTTTATTCTTGGTGCGGGGAATTGAACTCAGAGCCTGGCTCGTACAAAGCACACACTCTACTGCTGAGTCACACCCCCAGCCTGCATACTGTTTTGACTTATCTAGCCGTGTAATACACTTCAGTATTTTGATATTGAAGTCCTTCAACTTTTGTTCTTTTCTTGAAGATCATCTTGGCTATTTTGTAATCAGTTCACTAATTATTTCCAAACCCCATTCCTAATTGCTAGCAGTTGCATTGAATCTATAAATCAATTTGGAGAGAATAGAAATCTTTATATTATCAATTATTTTCGACCATGAACATGGTAATTTTTATGTGGGGGTTTCTCATTTTTGTTAGATTTAATTTTAGGCATTTTTTGAAGTTAGTATAAATCATATTTCTAAAAAATTTATCCTCATAAAGAAATAAAACTGATTTTTAAATATTGACCTTTTGTTTTGTGACCCTGCAAATTCTTTTGTTATTTCTATTTACTTTGATAGCCATGTAAGTAGACTTACTTTAAATTATTCTGTTTGGGACATTGTTACATTTCTTCAGCCTAAGGATACATCAGTTATGGATTTTTTTTGCCCATTATTTTAGTTGAATATAGTTCCTTCATTTTTTTCTTTCTTTTTAAAATTTTTCTTTTTCCTTTAGACATAGCAGCGCAAAATTGAACATTGCTAAAGACAGAGAAAAATATGCAGAACAACCTAAAAGGAAAAGATTACTTACAAATGAACAATAGGTAGACTGGCAACATATTTCACATTGGCAGAAAGAGAAGCCAAAAACAGGAAGCAATGTATTTGAATCATCAAGAGAAACCATCAACCAAGATTTCTATATCAAGCTCAACTTTCATTAGGGAGGGAGGGAGGGAGGGAGAGAGAGAGAGAGAGAGAGAAATAGTGACATTTTCAGAGAAAGACTCAGATAATTAAATACTCCTATAATTTTACTAAGAACTACTAAATGATACATGTTACTAAGAGAGAATGCAGAATGAAATATCAGGGAGAAGAGAAGAGCTAAAAGTGCTGATGCTGGAGAGGTTTAAATACATCTTTGAGAATATCATGAACATTTCACCAATGCATTTGAAACTTTGTATTTAAAGGAACAATTTTCTGAAAAAGTTAAAAATTTTAAATAGAATTAAAGAAATAAATATTGGAACAGACTAAGATTCCTTAATAACAATGAGTAAAATAAAATCATGTCACATAAAGAAGTGCCCAGATGGAGAAAGTCTAACAATCTTGAAAATACAGATTACCTGTATACAAATGACTGTAATGAATAAAACATAATTTTCTATTTCTAACCTAATCTTAAGCCAGTTGCATGATTTTGATAAAGACCAAATGAATGAGAACACTACAAGAAAATTTAGGAAATGAATTATCAATAAACAAAAATTAGCAATTGATAATTTCATCATATCATATCTAAGTCAAATATATTAAATATGTCATATCTAAGTTGTTTTTTTCCAGAAATAAAAGA
Source organism: Ictidomys tridecemlineatus (assembly GCF_052094955.1). Lineage (NCBI taxonomy): Eukaryota > Metazoa > Chordata > Mammalia > Rodentia > Sciuridae > Ictidomys > Ictidomys tridecemlineatus. The sequence continues at coordinate 122,397,344 of NC_135483.1, read as the reverse complement.
CACAAACCACAAACAAAATATAAAGGAAATTTACAAACCAAGAACTCTTCCTTCAGCTGAAAATGGGTATCAAACTCACAGTCAGTGTCCCAGTGGTGAAACATTTGTAAAGAAAACAGGCTCTGCTCTGCTCGGCAGACATGTCGTTTATTTGGGGTTTATTTAGGAAGACTGGGAAATGTTCTTTTTTTGTGTCCCAAAAAACTATTTGAAAACTTTTATACTGAATGATAAAGCACAGTTCATGTCAGAAAAGCTATGATCTACAAATAGTTTATTCTTAGGTGTCAAGCAGTTCATTCAGGCACTTCCAACTATCCATTCAAGATGTTTGGTTTTGATATTTAGACAAAGACAGACTGCTTGTGTTTTAGAGCATTCCAACTTAAACGCTTTCTAAATCTGGTTATATATACATTTCTTACAAGAGCTTATCCATATATAAATAAAGCATGAAGTCATTGGAAAATCTATGACTGAGCCATTGCCATTAAATTATATTATAAGATAACAATGACTGCTAAATAAACATTATACGGAAACTTCTGTTATTGCATGCTATAAGAAAGAGATAAAACAGGTATATGAATTAGAAGTCAAGAAACAAAAAGGTTGGCATTCATAGATGATATAATTGTCTATGTAGCTAATGCAAAACAATGGAAAGAAAATGCAGTGAGTTACTAGATATAAAACAGCTCAGGACATTTTATTCAGGACAAAAAAGCAATTAGAAAATGGAACTAGAATAGAGAGCCCATAAACAATGGCAATACAAATTATAAGGAACCTGATTATAAGGAGTAAATTCAGTAAAAAATATGTAAAACCTTATTTTTAAAATAAATACATATATAAATACATACTCACTCTGTGCATGGATGAGGTTACCCAAACACCATATGGCGATGATCCCTAAATGAATTATTAAAATAGAATTCAAAAAAAATATTAGTATTTTTTTATCATGAAACTTGGGATTCTGACAAGAATATTTTAGAATCAGATATCCAGCATTTGCACATAGCAAGCATTAGTTACTTCAAATGTTATTAACTATAGTAATTAAAACATGTACTATTAATGCAGGATAGATAAACCTTTGGAACAAAATGAAAAGCCCAGAAACAGAGGGACATATGAAACTTGATGCATTTCTTCCATGAATATCTGTTAAGCACTTCACTTTCTTGCTGGTGGGGACTTCTTCAGGTTGTCTTCCGGTTCTTTTTTATTATTCTAGCAACTGTTGATGGCTTACTGACTATCTGATCTGACTCTCTGATCTGACAAAATTTTCCTGACTCTCCTGGTACATTTCTTTTTTAAAAAATTTTATTTATTTATATATGACAGCGGAATGCATTACAATTCTTACTACTCATATAGAGCATAGTTTTTCATATCTCTGGCTGTATACAAAGTAGATTCATACCAATTTGTGTCTTTGTACATGTACTTTGTATAATAATAATCATGACATTCCACCATCATTTATAACTCCATAACCCCTCCCTTCCCCTCCAATCCCTCTACCCTATCTAGAGTTCGTCTATTCCTCCCATGCTCCCTCTCCCTATCCCATTATGAATCAGCTTCCTTATATCAAAGAAAACATTTGGCATTTGTTTTTTTAGGATTGGCTAACTTCACTTAGCATTATCTTCTCTAATTCCTTCCATTTACCTGCAAATGCCATGATTTTGTTCTTTTATTGCTGAGTAATATTCCACTGTGTATATATGCAACTTTTTTTTTAATCCATTCGTCTATTGAAGGGCACCTAGGTTGGTTCCACAATTTAGCTATTGTGAATTGTGCTGCTATAAACATTGATGTGGCTGTATCCCTATAGTATGCTGTTTTTAAGTCCTTTGGATATTGATGGAGGAGAGGGATAGCTGTTGGATATTGATGGAGGAGAGGGATAGTTGGGTTAAATGGTGGTTGGTTCCATTCCCAATTTTCCAAGAAATCTCAATACTGCTTTCCATATTGGCTGCACCAATTTGCAGTTCCGCCAGCAGTGTAGGAGTGTGCCTTTTCCCCCCAGCATGATAGCTGCCATTCTGACTGGAGTGAGATGAAATCTTAGAGTGGTTTTGATCTACATTTCTCTAATTGTTAGTGATGATGAACATTTTTTTCATGTATTTGTTGATTGATTGTTCATCATCTTCTGAGAGTATCTCTTCAGGTCTTTGGCCCATTTATTGATTAGGTTATTTGGGATTTTTTGGTGCTTAGCTTTTTGAGTTCTTTATATACCCTAGAGATTAGTGCTCTATCTGATGTGTAAAGGGTGAAGATTTGCTCCCACGATGTAGGCTCTCTGTTCACCTCACAGATTGTTTCTTTGGCTGAGAAGACACTTTTCAGTTTGAGTCCATCCCATTTATTGATTCTTGATTTTAATTCTTGTGCCAAAGGAGTCTTATTAAGGAAGTTGGGGCCTAACCCCACATGATGGAGATTAGGGCCTACTTTTTCTTCTATTAGACACAGGGTCTCTGGTTTCATTCCTAGGACCCTGATCCATTTTGAGTTGAGTTTTGGTGCATGGTGAGAGATAGGGATTTAATTTCATTTTGCTGCATATAGATTTCCAGTTTTCCCAGCACCATTTGTTGAAGAGGCTACCTTTTCTCCAATGCATGTTTTTGGATCCTTTGTCTAATAAAAGATAATTGTAATTTTGTGGGCTAGTCTCCGTGTCCTTTATTCTAAACCATTGGTCTACCAGTCTGTTTTGGTGCCAATACCTGGTACACTTCTTGCTCCCAGCCTGAAATTAGCCATTTCCTCAAGAGTTTTAATTCATCCCACAGGAAACAGAATTTCAAGACTGTGATCTACAGTTTGGGCTACTCTTTGCTACTGGATTGGTCATTTTTTTCTAGGACTTTTCAGTCAGCAGGGTTAAAAAATTAAATGTATTTTACATATACAAACACACATAATATCTTTAAATATAGTAAAGGTCTATATATATATTATGTAGTTAAGTATGTAACACACATATATAAAATAACACACATATATACATATGGACTATATTTAAAGATAGAAATCTTATATGAGTTCATACTGATACTTCCTATTTAAACTTAGGAATAGGAGATTTTTTCTTCTTATATTCTTATATGTTCAGTCTAGTCTCCTTCAACATCAAAAAATGCAGATGTTCAGGCCATAAAGGATGTGGTAAAATGAGCATCCTTCCAGGCTAAACCTACTGGAAATTTCATAATCAAGTCAAGCAAACTGTGATAGCAATGAGGATGTCTTTGGGTTGTGGTTAGTAGAGAGGTCAAGGTGTGGTTTGGATAGTCTTCAGCAACCCTTCAAAACTACGCAAATAAAGATACAATTTAAATCAAATGGTGTGATTACTATCAAAACACAGCATAAGAAAAATACCTTATTGTCCTCTGCAGTCAGATTGCTACTTCTAAACTTCCTGTATGTGGACATTCTGGAGCTGGCACTTGTACTGGGAATGAACTATGTTTTGTTTGTCTATCACCATTTCCACTGCTTTGGCATAGGCTTACTAATTTCCCTTCAATAAATTATATCCCTCTTGAAATTCCACTTTTTGGAGGTTAACTACCCATTCAATAGGCATTCGACTCTGACTTGATTAATCAAACTCTGCTGGAACTTCCAATCTTGATTGGGCCAGTGCAGAAGGGTACAAAGTGGTAGGAGATCATTCATTCCCATGGTGGTATGTGATGAGAGTGCTGATTATTCCTAGTGTTTCGGAGTTTCCTTGAGTCTTGACCTTTTCCAGTATTATGTCAATTTTGTGTTATGTTACTAATATCTAATACATTCATTTTCTGTTTAAAGTTGGTTTCTGTGTGTCACCAAACTGATTATTGATTCAGAGGTGATCCCTAGAACACATCAACAAAGTTCAGTTATTTGAATTGCAATCCCTTTCCCAGCAGTTCTGATCTTCCTTTTCCTGCTCTATTTAAAAGTGCATTTTGTAATTTACTTAGCAGGGTTTATTGTTTATTGTCCTTCAGTAGAATGTAAGCTTTAAGTGGGCATGGGTTCTTTATTTAAATCTTTTTCTTTGACTCACATTTACCAAATGCTTAAGGCAATTCCTGGAACATAGAAAATGCTCAAGAAATATTTGCACATTTAATTCATAAAGTTTTAGGCCATTGTCTTTTGAATCTCTTGACTGTATGGAACAATAATTAGTGCTCAGTCATTGAAAAACCTTGGCATGATTTTGCTGTAGATGTTTTTGGAAGTCATCACTTTGTGGGTTGGGAGAAAATGAAATTACATGGAGGACAGCAACCAGCTGCTGTCTACCTCCAAGGACATAAACAAAACTCTGACTCAGATGGTTAAAGTTCTATATGATCTTCCAGGTCTTGATATCTAATCAAAGTCTATTTTACTACTAAAGAAAAAATTGAAATATCAATGATTTAATAAGGTAAAAGCAGATTTGACTTAAAGTCTAAACATAATGCATTCTTTTTAATAAAAAATATAAAATTCAAAAGTTTGCACTTTTTCAAATGAATGACATACCACCCAAATGAGACTGAATGTCACAACAAGGAGTAGAATCTCAGATTGGCAAGGATGTCCAGGAGAGATGTCTAGTAAGCAATCTGAGGCATTATTATAGAAACTGAGTCCAGAATGAGGATATTACCAGCCTGTTACAATTGCTAGTGGAAGGTGAATTGAACAACTCATCTTAGGCATGAAGAGGTATTACTATTTATAAAAGCAAGTCTTATGTTCCACATGAGTTTTACATATGCCTTTCATTTTTTTTCACATTATCTTTGAAAGAAACCATGTATTAATACTATCATTTTATAAATAGAGAAATTGAAATGAGAAGTTAGTTAAATTATGATCACATAGCAAGAAAGTGGCCAACACAGAATTTGACTTAGGTCAACTGGCTCTAAATCTCCCATTTTTTCCACTATGTCACCTCTAACACAGGAAATTAGACATTAAGTCAGACAGTCTAGGCCATGAGCCCCTTTTGCTGGGTAAGGGTGGTGGATAGCTACCACCCTCTTTTCAAACTCTCAACCTCTCTACTACAATAATTTGTTGTTGTTGGTAGTATAGGGAATTAAACCTAGGAGTCTTTTACCTCTGAGCTACTTTTTTTTTAATACTTGTACTTTTTTTATATTTGAAAATTTGTACTTCTTTTATATTTAAAAATTTAAGAATCTTCCTAAATTGTTCAGGCTAGCTTTGAACTTGTGAACCTTCTGCCTCAGCCTCTGAGTAGCTGAGATTATAGGCATCTGCCATTGTGCCTGTATAATGGTACTTATTTTAAAAGGCATAAAGACTTGAAGACAGCATAATGGGACAGAAAACGGAGAACAAAAATTTAGGAAATTGATAAAGAGATGGGAAAGTGGAACTGACCAGTCAGAATCAGGATGACTGAATCTGAAGCTGGCAGTGGAGAAAGTTGAAGAACAAAGTGATTTCCCCGTGGAATCCCCAAGGCTCAATTAAAGTAGACAACTTTGTAAGAGCAAGGAACATCATCTAATTTTGAGGCAGTTGGGTTCCCAGACCTTGTCTCAATTGAACAGAGCTAAATGATGGTGTCCTCCTCCCTTAACCTGGAAGACTAAAGGCAGATTCTCTGAAGAGGGTAATGTAGAAGGTTACTGGAGGATCCCAAGCACAGCTCATGAGTTCCAATTTTTATGTTCAGTTCTGCAATCACTGGATATTTTCCCCTCACACCTTGTATGTGTGTATGTTTGGCCAGGTATATGCTCTTCAGGAGTATTTGGATAATATTTTATAGATCTATAAAATTATCTATTTTATATATAATAGATAATAGATATAATTCTATATATAATAGATAGTTTTATATATAAATGGATAGTTTTATAGATATTTATATATTTTATAGATAATATTTTATAGAGATAATATTTTATAAAGATATGTAAATATTTTATGATATTTACAGCCCATGGCTTTCTAAGAGGAAAGACCTCACAACATTAACATTAGGGATTCTTCACTGCAACAGCCTTCTTGTTGCTTGCAACCAAAGCCCATGGCAAACCAGTTCCACCTTTACACTCAGAGTTTCTAATCAACTTTTAAAACAACTTACATTTTTTCCCCTAAATTGTGGTTAAAAAACATATAACATAAAATTTCCCATCTTAAAGTATAGAATTCAGTGACGATAAGTATTTGAGATTATTCATATTGCTGTGTAGTAGATCTCCAGAATTTTTCATTTTATAAAATCAACTACACCTGTTGTACAATCACTTCCTTCCAATGCAACTCCACTCTGTTTCTATGAGTATGACTATTTTATATTCCTTGTACAAGTTGAGTCCTATAGGTTTTCTGTTCTGTGACTGGCTTATTTCTCTTAGCTTAATGTCCTCATGCTGTATGTTGTAGCATATGATTGGATTTCCTTCTTTGTAAAAACTGAATAATATTCCAGCTTTTAATCAACTTGTAGCTCTTAAATATGAGGAAGCAATCTACAGTAACTAGACATCAGAGGAATGTTTTCTGCACAACAAAATAGAGACAGAGAGAGAGGGAGGGAGAGAGAGTGTGTGAGATAAATAGATAGATAGATATAGAGTGAGAGACAGAGACCCTCAATCTATTCAGGGGAAATAGAGTTGACTTACAGTCAATTTTGTCACAAGCTAAAAGTGAAAGGATGGAAACTGATGTATGCAAATGGAGCCTGAAAATGATCAAGAGTAGCTACTCTCATAGTCAACAAAGTCAACTTCAAGACTAAATTAATCAGAAGAGACAAACAAGGTAAACTCATACTGGTAAAGGCAATCATCCAAAAAGAAGTTAAATTTATAATAGTAGATATTTATGCCCCCAAAGTTGGTATGCCTCACACATAAAACAGGCACTACTCATATTAAAGGCTCAGATATACCTAGTAAAATAATACTGGGTGATTTCAACATACCTCTCTCACAAACAGATAGGTCATCCAGATTTAAACTCAGTAAAAACTCTTTGGATCTCAAAATATTATAAATCAAGTGTACTTAATAGACATCTATATTCTATTTCATCCAATAGCAGTTGAATATACTTTCTTCTCAGTGGTTTATAGATTCTTCTGAAAATAGAACACAGTTTAGGCCACAAAATAACTCCTAGCATATACAAAAAAATTGATATAATTCCTTTCATCTTTTCTAATTGTAATGAAATGAAACTCAAATCAACACCAAAAAAACCTTATAGAAGCTATAGAAACATATGATCATCGAACAGTATACTATTGAATGAAATCAAGTAGAAGAAATCAAGTAGAAGTTTAAAAATTTTTAGAATAAAAAAAAATAGTGATGTAACATTTCAGAACCTCTGGAACACCATGAAGGTAGTTCTAAGAGGAAACTTTATAGCTATGAGTGTCTATATAAGGAAATCAGAAAGATCCCAAATAAACAACCTAAGGATGCATCTCAAGTCCCTTGAAAAAGAAGAACAAACCAATTTCAAAACCAGTGGAGGGAAGGAAATAATTAAGGTCAGAGCTTAAATCAATGAAATTGAGAATTTAAAAAAACACAAAAGCTCTATAAAACAAAGAATTGGTTCTTTGAAAAGATAAACAAGAAAATCCCTTAGCCAAACTAACCAAAAGAAAAAGAGAAGATTCAAATTAATAAAATTAGAGGTTAAGAAGGAGCAACCATTATACATCACAGAAATCCAGAGTATCATTAGGAACTATTTTGAAGACTTATACTTTAATAAATTGGAAAACCTAAAAGAAATGGACACATTTTTAGACATGTATGATCTACTAATATTCAATCAAGAGAACATAGAAATCTAGCAATGAGATAGAAGCAGGGATAAAAAGCCTTCCAAAAAAGAAAAACCTAGGACCAGATGGATTATTAGGTAAATTTTACCAGATCTTTACAGAAGGACTAATACCAGTGCACCTCGAAATAGTGCATGAATAAAAAGGAATGGAACCCTTCCAAATTCATTCTATGAGGCTAGTATAACCCTCATAACAAAACTACATAACACTTAAAACAAAACAGAACAAAACAAAGACCAATATCCCTAATGAACTTAGATACAAAAATTATTAGTAAAATATTAGCAAATCATACTTAACATCATATTGAAAAGATCTTTACAACATGACTAAACTTGTTTTATCCCAGGGATGCCAAGATGGCTTAGCATATGCAAATAAATAAATGTAATTCACTACATAAATAGAATTATGAACAAAAATCATATTGTCATCTCAATAGATGCAGAGAAAAACTTTGACAAAATTCAGTATCATTCAAGATGATAAAGCTATTAAAGAAACTATGAATACAAGTAATCTACCTCAACATCATAAAAGCTATATATGACAAACCCAAACCCAAAGCCAACAGTAGGGTGATTGGGGAAAAACTGAATTTCCTTTAAAGCCTGAAACAAGACAAGGATATTCACTCTCACCATCCTATTCAATAGTGCACTAGAAATTCTAGTCAGAGCAATTAGGCAAGAAAAGAAAATAAGAGAGAGAAAAGTAGGAAAGAAAGATGAAAAATTATCACTGTTTGCAGATGATATGATACTATACTTAGAAGTTCAAAAAACTACAACAGAAGACTGCTAAAGCTAATAAATAAATTCAGCAAAGTAGTAGGTTAGAGAATCAACACACAAAAGTTTATAGCTTTCCTATAAATCAATAACGAATCTAATGAGAAAGAAATTAGGAAAACAATCTCAATCACAATCGTCTCAAGATAAACAAATGAACAAATAATCCCACAAAAAACTAGGAAAATCTAATGAAGGAGGTAGAAGACCTCTACAATGATAACTATAGAAACTGAAGAAGATACAGAAGATGGCAAGACCTCCCATGTTCAGTAGGCAGAACTAAAATTGTTAAAATGGCCATACTACCAAAAACATTATACAGATTCAATACAATTCCTATCAAAATACCTATGACATTCTTCACAGAACTAGAAAAAAAGCAGTCTTAAAGTTCATTTGGGAGAATAAAAGACCCAGGATAGACAAAACAATTTTTAATTTTTTAGTTGTAGTTGGACACAATACCTTTATTTTATTTATTTTTATGTTGTGCTGAGGAACAAACTCAGGGCCTCATATGTGCTAGGTGAGCACTTTACCACTAGGACACAACCCCAGCCCTAGCCAAAACAATTTTAAGCCAAAAAAGTAACGCTGAAGGCATTGCAAAACTTGATTTCAAATTTTACTACGGGCGATTATAACAAATTTACATGGTCGTGACATAAAAACAGACACATAGATGAATGGCACAGAATAGAAGACACAGTGACACATCCACACAGATGCAGTCATCTGATTCCTGACAAAGGTGCAGAAAACATAGACTGGAGAAAATACAGCCTTTTAAGCAAATGGTGTTAGGAAAAGTGTTTAATCCATTGTTAGGGTAGCTGGTGCAAATATCCATGAGAAAAATATCTCTGAGTTTAAGCAAAGGTTTATTGACAGAGAATATCTGCCAGGCTGCGCTTCTGTAAGGTGCAGCAGCCTGCTGGAAAAAACTTCTTAGCTTTATATTCGTGTACACTAGAGTATTTAAAAAATAATCCATCAGGTTCTTTTATTGCTATTTGGTGTCTTTGCTGTGGTTTTGGTAGTTAGAGAGTCCTTGGGGAGAGGGGGGCTAACGGGAAGGTTATGCCCGGATGCTGATTTTCAAAATGGAGTTACTTTGGCCTAAGGACCTAAAATCCATATGTAGAAGAAAGAGATTAGATCCTTATCTCTCACTCTCCACAGAAATCAACTCAAAACAGATCAAAGACCTAGGAATTAGATCAGAAATTATGGAACTCCTAGAATAAAATGTAGGGTCAACATTCTAACATACAGGCACAGAAATAACTTTCTCAATAGGACCCCAAAAGTTCAGGAAACAATGCAAGAGTTAACAAATCGTGAGGCATCAAATTAAGATTTCTGTACAGAAAAGGAAACAATACTGTGAAGAGAGAACGCACAGAATGGAAGAAAATCTTTGATCATTATTCTTCTGAGAAAGGATTAGTATTCAGAATATAGAAAGAACTCAAAAGACTTAGCAACAATAACACCCCAGCCCTCATGAATAGCCCAATTAATAAATGAGAAGTTAACTAACCAGACAATTTTCAAAAGAAGAAGTAGAAAGATCAACAAATATATAAAAAAATGTTCAATATCATTAGCAATTAGGAAAATGCAGTTCAAAACCACACTGAGATTTCATCTCACTCCAGTTAGAATGAAAGTATAATCAAGAATACAAACAACAGTGTGTATAAACGTGGCTGTATAACCAATGTGATCCTGCAATCTGCACACGTGGAAAAATAAGAATTCATACCCCATTTGAATCAAATGTATGATATATGATATGTCAAGATCATTGTAATGTTTTGAGCAACTAATAATAAAAAAAAAGAGTACAAACAACAATACATGCTGGAGAGGATGTGGAGAAATGGAACACTTTTTTATAGTGCTGATAGGATTAGAAATTAGTACAACCACTAAGGAAATCAGAATGGAGGTTTCTCAAAGGACCTGAAACAACCATATGGTCCAGCTATTGCACTCCTCAGTTTTTATTCTAAAGAACTAGAGTCAGCCTACTATAGTGATACATACACACTTGTGTTTAAGACAGCACAATTCACAATAGCCAACTGTGGAACCAGCCTAGATGTCTGCCAATCATGGGTGGATGGAATAAAAAAAGTATGGCTTCACTTTTCTTCTTTTTCTTTTTTTCCTTTTTTTTCCTTCCCTTCCCTTCTCTTTCCTTTCTTTTCTCCTTCCTTCCTTCCTTCCTTCCTTCCTTCCTTCCTTCCTTCCTTCCTTCCTTCCTTCCTTCCTTCTTTCCTTCCTTCCTTCCTTCCTTGTACTTGGAATTAAACCCAGAGATGTTCTACACCTGAGCTATATCCCCAGACTTTTAATTTTTTTATTTTGAGACAGGATCTTGCCAAGTTACTCAGGCTGGCCTTAAACTGAGGATCTTCCTGTCTTCTGTTGCTTGGATTATAGCCATGTGCCACTGTGCCACTGTGCCATTATTTTTAAATAAACTTTTAATTGTAGAATGGTTTCAGATTTACAGAAAAATTGTGAAGACACTCCAGAGTTCCCACTATGTCATACTCAGTTTGCTGTCTTGTTAATGACTTATATTGGGCCACATTTGTCACAATTTATGAACCAATATTGTTACATGTTACATGTCATTCACTGAAGTTCATACTTTACTCAGATCTTATTATTATTATTATTATTATTTTAATATAATATTCTTTTTTTGTTCTAGAATTGCATACAGGAGACCTCATTACATTGAGATGTAACTGTAATATGTTTTTCCTGTCCTCTTGGCTATGATGGTTTTACAAACTTTCTTCATTTTTGATGACCATGGCAGCTGTGAAGAATTCTGGCCAGGCATTTTGGAGAAGGCCCCTCATTTGACATTTGTCTTATGTTTTTCTCCTGGTCAGACTGCTGCTATGGATCTGCAGAGGTAAGTGCCATTCTCATCACATCATAGGGGTACACACTACTAACATGACTTATCACTGTTGATGTTGAATTTGACCACCTTGATGAGGTAGTGTATATCTGGTTTATCCATTGTAAAGTTATTTACCTGATCCCTTTTCTTAATGCATTTTTTGAAAGAAAGTCATGATGTGTTGTCCACACTTATGTGTGAGAGTTATGGGCCACCTTCCTGAGCATATGGAGCATCTACATAAATTATTTGGAATTCTTCCACATGGTAGATTTGTCCTTTGGCTCATGGATATTTATTTTACACCGTGGGTTATAATCCATTATTACTACTTTTATTTTGGTGTGCTTCCTTTTTCAAACACTTATTTCAGAGGTGCTGTCACCAAAGATCCAGAATATTCTAATTGTCGTTCTTCTAATCTAGATCCTAAAACACATAACATTGACATAGTGAAAACAATGGTTTCATACTTGTACACAAGTCACAGACTTTTTATTCAAATAAATGCAGTCAGCATTCTCTGTTAGCAGTGAAAGCCAGTCCACGGAAGCCGTGGTGCCTGTGGAACTTATGGTCTGCTCACTTTCTGTAACGACATTTCCCTTGAATTAGCTCTATTGAGACAAATTTATGCTGTAGTTAACTGAGCTGCTATGGAACCTGAGGGATTGGAATGCTCTTACTGTTCTGATTGTCATTAGACTCAGATTCCTGTCAAGCAGGATATGCAAGAAGATATATTTTATTTAATTTTAAATTGCTTTACAGCAAATAATTACATTTAGAGTAGATGTAGTTTTCTAAGCAGGCTTATAAGAAGAAAACAATCCTCAAAAGATTTAAGTACTAAATCCTAAATACTTTTTAAAATATATTTGTTGTTTGCATTTTCCAATTATTTTTTTCTGTCTGAATTACTCTTGATATAGATTGTGCATCTTCAATTGTATAAACTACTACTAAGTTCAAAAACAAAGGCTCATAATAAGCTATTAGCCTTGGAAAAGTTTACCAGAACATGTAGAAGAGTGTCAGTGATAGATGTATTTGTCTTATTCCTAATATTAATTTGAATGTTTCTTATGTTTAAAGTACAAAGTTTTCTAGAGGTTGCTGATAGAAGCCATTTATTAGAGTTAAGCAATTTCCTTTTATTCTTTGCTTTATAAGATTTTTACATTGAAAATCAATATTAAACTTATCAAATACTTTTAAAGTAACTCTCATTTATTATTCTCCCTTAATGTCTTATTATGTCATTTGTATGAGTAGATTTCCTAACCTTGACCATCATTGGCAAAGATGTTACTTAGCTCATATAACATAAAAACTATTTGTGCCTCAAGGGGTTCATAATGCTTTCTTGTAAAAACACCTTGGGCTAATACCTTTACTTTAGGATAGATATTTTACTGTTTTTTTTTTTTTTTTTTTTTTTAACTGTTTCTGTGTTTAGGTGCTAGGTTTAGTAAGTTTAGTTGAATCAGTTTTTTTTTTTTAAATTTATATTTTGCTAGGCCAGCTTCTCTTTTATCTAGACTTTCACATTTACTGGTATAAAGTTTTACTAAATTATCTTAAAATTAGAAATAATTTTATGTATTAATTACTTTTAATTATACTATCCCAACATTATTTGTGTTTTTTTTTTTCTTGAATCAGACTTACCCAAATTTCCAACTTTATTGGATAATAATCAGTTGTTGAATTTACTTTGTTGCTTTATTTTTACAAACAAAATAACTCAAAAGAACCACTTAAAAAACTCAATTCTTGAGCTTGGGTTGTGGGCTTGGGTTGTGACTCAGCATTAGAGCGCTTGCCTAGCACGTGTGAGGCCCTGGATTCAATCCTCAGCACCACATAAAAATAAATAAAAACAAAATAAAGGTATTGTGTACAACTAAAAAATAAATAAATATATTTTTTAAAAAACTCAATTCTTTGTGGAGAAAAACTGGCTTGAAATATTTGGTTATTGAAGAGGAAGACCAAACAAGCCCCCCTTCTCCCACATCCTGGACCAAAATAAAATTTAGGACGTTTAAATTATCCTGTTGTTTTTTTTCCAATAGAAAAGAAACTCTCTTCAGCCTGGGATTGTGGCTCAGCAGTAGAGTGCTTGTCTGGTACATGTGAGGTCCTGAGTTTGATCCTCAGCACCACATAAAAATAAAAATAAAGATATTGTGCCCAACTACAACTAAAAAATAAATATTATAAAAGAGAAGAAACTCTATTTTATGGTGGCATTCACTGATTTTTCAAATGTCTCAGATACATGCTTAGAGAATGTCAACAGTGTTTTGTCCTTAACAAACTGACTTGGACAGAAATGGAATGATCCTCTGCATACGAAAATAATTGCTGTTTCAGTTATTATTGTAGACCTTTCCATAATGCATAATGTTATAAAATGATAAGAAGACTGCATAATGGACAGAGGAGAAACCCCTTTGGCAAATCAACTTAAATAACAATAGACAAATGAGTTTGCACTAAAATTATGCATGTATTTTATGCATATACCTAAAATGCCATAGAAGGCTGACTTCTTCCTAATATTGTAAAACAGATGTACTAGTTCTATTCTGCCTCTGGGATCCTTTAATGACTGTCCCTGCAGGCAAACTTTAATAAGAGGAAAGAAAATGAAAACACTTGCATTTTAAATAAGTTTTAACATCAATTTTTTGTCTTCTTGTTTTAAATTCTCACTCATACATTTTTTGCAAACGTTAAAACCAGAATTGATTAGAACAAGAACTCTGTGGTCTGCACAACACATCTTAAGTCCACACACTTGTCTGGAAGTTGGAAATTTATCTTTGCAAGCCAGGCTAACACCTAATTGTCTCCACATTGTGACAAGTGTAAAGGCCATCATGACAATGGGGCAGAAAGTTGAGTCAATTCAATTTAGATAGCACCTCATAACACTCTGAAGTTTTTCTTCACTGCTCAGCCTTGTAAAATTTATTATGAACCTTTAATCCCCCCTTCTGCTTCCCTTAGATTTTTTAAAGTGAATGTAAAGCAAAACAAACACAGTCTATAAAAGCATTTCCTCTGTAGCAGCACAGACCTCATTGCACGTGCAGTGACTTCAGGTTGTCATTGCCTTTAAAAATCTGTTCCAAGAGTGTTAGGCTTTTCACACGTTTTTATAGACTTTGTTTTTATGTAAAAGAGATGTCAACAGAAAGTCAATGTTGGTACAAATTATATTCCTCATTTTGAGTTTACTTTCTAAATATTATTATTTTTAATATTAAGATAATATAGTATTACAATGAAAACACCACTTTTACCAAAAAGACAGTATATTTACAAAAAAATTAAAAACATTACAGAAAGAAATAAACTAAAAAATAAAAATTTCTTGTTCCTCATCTTTACCTTTGCTCTAGGATACTTTGTCTTTCTATAAGTGTGAGAAACATTTATACAAACAGAGATATGAAAAATTAAGTTCTATATGTGTAATAAGAATTGTGATGCATTCTGCTGTCATGTATTTAAAAAATAAATTAAAAAAGTGTGAGAAACATAAATATAGATTAAAAATGCTATCGATGGTTTAAGAAGATAGGGATTTCTTTACCAAGCAGAGTAACAGAATAGTCAAAAAAGCAGAACAAAATAAAACAAAACATTAGGAAGATTCCTGTAATATCTGCTTACATGGTGTTATTTCTGAGGGCATAAAATAATGACTTATTTCTCCTTTTATCCTAGAAAAGAATTAACAATGCCAATAAAGAAAATGGATTTATTCCAAATGAGGAAGATCTTTCTATTGGATGATAGTGGACCATGTAAATTGTCATCCAAACAGGGACAAAAACCATAAATAAACCAGAACAATGTAAGATAAACTGTGACATGTGGTCATATTAGATAGTACAAGCACTCTATTCAATTAGTAACATCAATTACATAATGTGTGTTATTTTTATTTGTAGTTTGATGTATTAGGCCTTGTTTTATATTTTAACTCTCAGTTACTTATTACCACCACCACCACCACTACCATCAAAACAACAAAAAATGACACCAGAGTTCGTTGGAGGTAGGATCCAAGGGAAAGGTGATAATTGTTGGAAGAAATACCCCACTAAAATCTTTCTTTGAGAGGGAAATATTCTTTTTCTTTAGGATTTCTGCATTTGCATTGCTAGGTTTGAAATGGTTCTGCACTTGCTCTTAAACAAAGGTGTATAAGACACGAGACTCCACTGGCTACAAGTTCTGCTCAGGGGGACAAATGCTTGAGCCAGTGAATCACTCTTTGGTGCTGTGAGAATAACCACACACAGACTTACGTCATCTCTGGGGAAAGCAACAAGGTCTATGAGGGTGAGAGTGGAGAACGGAGTGTGACTTTAGAGAAAGTAGAGTCTGATCTGGTTTGGAAAGTTGAATAAACTCTATTATGAAACAGGGGACTACAAGGATCATGGAGGCTTACGTGTATTTAAAAAGTCCCATAACTGAAAATGCTGGGTGATAGATAGAAACTACTAAAGTTGACTTGTGTGACTGGTTACATTCTTTCTAAAGAGGTATTTAGTTATGGGTGAACTCTTTCTATATCATGTGTTAGTATAAGAACTGATCTGAATGATATCAATGGTATTTAAGTAATTTTGTTGTCATAATGAGTATAATATAATTTAATAAGACATAGATTTTAATTAATTAAATGTGTGTTAAGAGCATACACATTTTTATAATTATATGCAACATAAAACCTTGACCCACAGTTAGATTTTTTTCCCTTTTAGCATTTATTTTTAAATGATCTTTTAAAGTTGCTTTTTACATCTCCATAGAGGTATCATATTTGGACATGAGGTAAGGTCTTTGAGTTGCTTCAAATTCATAAACTTATGTCCAGAGATTATAGTTTCCCCACTAAACCATGAAACACATGTGCTCAAGTAATTAAGTGTACTTACGGGTTAAAACATGCTTGAAAGTCCATACAAACTTATTTGTAAGTACTTTCCCAGAGAAGGATTTACTTAAAGAAAACTGTGCTGGGTCTCAGGGCCACAGTGATTTGTGATGACTAGCTTTTGAAGGGATTTGATCCTTTGCTTGTATTTTGTTTTCTGGGCTGAGAGTATATTATTGGACTTGTGATTGTGGATCCTGTGAATTAGAAAATGATAATAATTGAACAGTTTTAATTATTTTTCTGATTAGGATTTCTCACCATTCCTTGGTGTAACAATAACTAAATCTAGAATATATTCCCATTATAATTTTTATTTGTCCTCAGTAATCAAGACCCAATGATAGTGGTTGTATATGATTGGAAAGTATGGAAAACCTATTTCTTGGTGGATATTGTGACTCGGTTCCATTTTAGCAAGTGATTCTGGACTTAGAGTAGGCTTATTCCCTTTGACTAATGTTTTTTTAGCTCTACTGTCTATAATGACTTTTCCTTACGAGTCTCCCAAGCTTTTTCCTTTTTTGGTCCTTTCCTTGGGGGAAAAGGAAGAGACATTCTATAGTATCATCATCCAGTGGGAACTGGCATTTGGGAAACCAGTGTGGGGCTGGGGTTGTGGGGGGGAAGCTGATATTCTGTTACTACTATTACTACTATTGTCAGTAATAAAACTCGTTTTCTCTGACCTGGGAATTTCATGTCTTTTGCAAGTTCAATAAAATCTGGCTCCTCACAGCTCTTGACATCTCCCTTATAAGGTTCTCTGTAGTCTACTTTCCTACCCAGCACTTAAATATGGGTGGTCCCCAAAGTTCTGTCTCTAGCTTACTGTTTTTCTCTCCCTTCTTTTTCCTGAGTGATCTTATTTAGTTTCATGTACGCTCTTCTAAATATTAGAAGATGAACTTAAATCTGCACTTCTAGTCTCAACTTCTCTTCTGAGTTCTGAACTCATATATCCAATTCTGGTGTTCAGGGCACCTCAAACTTAACACATCTCAAACTAATGACTTGTATGACCCCATTCTTGCCTTTGCCTCCTCTAGTGTCTCTACTTCAGTTAGTGGTACAGTGTGCAGTTCAGCAAAGCGATGGATTTTGACTTCTATCCCCTCACTTCCCCACATTTTGATCACTAGTATTACTGATTTTCATTCTTAAATTATATCATTTCCACATTGTTGACCACTGCTTTTCTATGTCTTGGGCCACAACAAGAGTGTATCAATTCTCTAAGAAATAGGACCAATAGGAAATTAATCAATTGAAAGAAATTGGCTTGTGAGATTTTGGAGGCTGGTAAATCTAAAATCTGCACAGTGGGCCAATGGTGTGGGAGATCCAAGGAGAGCCTTCTAGTGGAAAGATGTCAGGCAGAAAGAATGAATAAAGCAGGTAAAACATGAGTCCAAACGCAGTCATCTGGGGAATTCCCTCTTCCTCAGGAAAGGGTTGGCTTTTTTGTTCTATTCAGTCCTTTCATTGACTAAATGAGGCCCCATCATATTATGAAAGGTAATCTGCTGTACTCAAATCAACCAATTTAAATGTTGATCTCATCTAAAAACACCTTCATAGAAATACTCAGAAAAATACTCAAAACAAACAAACAAACAAACAAAACTAACTCTCTGGACATTCTGGCCTAGGCAAGTTGACATATAAAACTAATCATCAAAAATATTTTCCTAAGTTGTCTCTTTATCTTCATTTTTGTTCCATTTAAATTTGCCCTCCAAAGTCTTCTATCTGTAAGACAAATGAGACTTCATGACTCCTACTTAAAGCCTTCCATGGCTCCACATTACCTTCAGAATAAAGTCCACATCACTAAGCATGGCTACTTCTCCAGAGACATAGGACCAATAGGATCTAGGATCCTGTAGAGATCAGAGATAAGGATGATATCTTGAGGATCTAGGATCTCACCTTTGTCCATATCTCTACCTGAATTTCCTGCCACCTCTTGCCTAAAATGTTATGCAACATTGTGATATACTGTGTTATAATTCCTTGGACACACTAAGTTGAGACCTCTACTCTTCCTCTAACTGGAATTCTTTCCTGCTCCCTTCATCTTTGACTAATTCCTACAACTGACTCATTAAGTCAAGAGTAAATTGCAGGAAGATTCATGGTTTTCTTTGTTTTCCCAGGCTTAAGTTTGTGCCTCTCTTTTGTACATAATATACTGTCCATATTTCTACAACTGGTTTACCACATTATATTCCAAATAACTGTTTATTGGTCTTAAAACTAGGACTGTCAAGAAAATCTCTTTTAAGTGAGAATACTCTTTTTAAATATATCTTTATAACTTCAATGTCTGAATACTGACAGGCATAGTATTGCTCAGCAAATGTTTGCTGATCAATTAACTGTTTTTAAGTCTACAAAATTCCAGGTTGGAGTGAGATGGAAGAAATAGGGTTAAAGGAAGACAAAAATGGGAATTTTTCTTGAGTGAAAAAAACATAACTTTAGAAAGACCTCAAAACCAGAAAACAAATTTAAATCCACCATGAAGTTTCAGATTATTTTGGGAAAGTGACTTTAAACAATGTCTAAGTAAATCAAAAGCTTCTTATTGAGCATTAAGAATGCTTGTGGGATCAGGGGCTGGCTGTGCCTTTCTTTACCATTATCAACAGTCCTCAAGTTCTCTGCTAGGTTTCTATAGAGGGCTTGTGTTTTAGTGAAAGGATAAGTCTGAAGACCCAGGGCAGGGACAAGTGATTGCTGTCACACCAACAGGAAAGATCAGCTGGCTCTTAAAAAAAGTATAATTAATCATCATTATTGTTCTTTTTGAAAGATTTTGAATTCTGAGAACACTATAATTAGTTTTTTTTTTTTAAATGGCTCATACTTAATACACAGGCATTTCCCTGCAAGGCAGTATTTAGTCCATCTACTACATTGTGGCACCTTGAAACCATGGCAACCAAGATTTCTGATCATTTGTAAGGAATTTAATTTGGCTTAAACACTTAGAGGCATTATTTTGCCAGTTATTTCTGGAAATGGTTTAAAAAATATTTCAATAGTTATTATGTTTTCATTGCCACCCCTCCCACCATTCTTGTGCTTTTCTTCTGAACCATTATCTTCTATTTTTTTTTTTAAGATTCCAGAGGTAAAAAATGCTGTACAGTCATAAGGCTATCCATATTCTCATGGACCATTTACTTAGTATTTGAAATCGGGCTCTAAGAATTCAGACTAGGATAGACACTAGTACTATCTTTTAAAGAAAGATTTGCTGTAAGTTAACACCACAAAGAGATTCATTTTTCTATAAGTTAAAGTAATTTATAGGAAGTTTACTTTAACTTAAGTAATTTAAGTAATTTTAAATCCTAAAATTGAGTAATTTTAAATCCTAAAAGGCAAACATAGGTAGGAAGACATCTGTTGATACTTCTACATGTGTGTCAGGTCAGAGAGTGAGATGATATTACTTTTGAAAGCTACTAACTATATATAGGGGGAAAGTACATCTAATTTCTAACATATTCAGTCTCACTGTAGCTTTCCAAGGACACTAGCTAAATCATTGATAGATTACTGAGATTGGTGTCACAAAATAAGAGGCTGTTTCAGTTCTAAAAGCTCAATGACTAATGTCCTTCACAAGCTTCTCACAATCGGATTTTAGAAGCTTCCATTTGAATGAATCAAGATAAATTCCCCACATTTGTCAAAAATTGTGGATATAGATGGAAAATTTTCTTCCATCCAATTTGAGAAAGATACTTTTGTTTTCTCTCAAAGTCAGTGGAGGAGTGCTGAAACTTCTTGTTGATAAAATATTTATAAAGCAGTGTTTTCAAAGTTACAATCATGATATAAACACGTTTATAAAAATTAAATGAGGACAAGTGGGAATGTAGTTAAGTATCTTATTAGAAATTTTGGCGGGTTATAATAGAGATTAAGTTTCTAGGTCATTTTTAAAACAAAATTCAATGATTTGTTTTCTGTTAACCATTTTATAACTGTAATTGTGGAGTCATGCACATAATACAAATATTAAAATTATTTTTGCAATTATTTGTTTGGCTGACCTGTATCCAAACAGATTCTTTTTCTCTGACCAGATCACACACTTGACTAAATATATACTGAGTCTGTTAGTGGTAGATGTAGTTTTATAAATAAATTGGAAGAAATTTTGAAATATTTGTTTCTGTATAGAAATATGGGCAAATAGTCGCATTTTCTCAATAATATTTTGGTGCTGTGATATAGTTTTGTAATATACAGTAAAGGAGTATTAAGAAAGTATACAGAGAGTGTGAAGAATCTTGGTTGGGCATCTCTACCATGATCTCCAATTGGCTTGGGCCCCACCAAGCAAATTCTACCTAGAATTGAGATTTTCTTTCTTTGGTTTCCAGAACATTTTCTATGCTGTAATAGAATTTATAGGTCTTAGATAAAAAGTTGGCTGGTGCAAGTTGTCTAAAAAACTCTAATTTTTTGAAGCAAAATTTTATGATTGGCTTTTAATTGTGTATTTAAAAATGCTGTCCACTTCTCCTGACTCATCCTCAGGACATTTGAGCTTCTGTCTTCCTGACCATCCTTCATGTGCTTTGGAGGGCTGGCTTCCCTCAGTGTGTCTAGGATGCTTGCTGTCTGTCCTGGCCACTCCTGGTGAGTCAGACTGCATTCAGCTGCCTCTGTGGAAGAGGGGCCTGACGCTCTGTGCAAGGTTAAACAGTAGGGCACAAACCTGCATTGCATTGCCTAGGTCAGCTGATGGGAAGACTTCTCCTGGGCTGGGATGAGGGCAAAGATGACAGAGAACCTAGTTTTCTGAGGACTTGTGGCTGCTGGGCTGCCCCCACTCCCTAGCATGACTTCTCAGTCATTAACATGGACTTTTTTTTTTTTTTTCCCTAACTGGAACACTGAGTATGTTATGTGTCCTTTCTTTGGCTAGAGGTATAACCTTCCTTTCCCAGTGGATTTGAGAGCTTGCAAGGAGGCATTAGGACTGTTTTGTGCTTTCGTCCTGTTCTGTAAGTTTGTACCTATTTGAATGTATACTCACTCCATCAAGTAGAGAAGAACCTGCTCTTGACTTGAACTTGAATATAGAAAATTAGTCTTAAGTCATACCCTCTGATGTTATCATTGTGATCTCATCCTATTCAATAGCTGATTTCCCATTCCCCTTCACAAAGGGTTAGCTCTCTTTTTCCTGATTTCTGCATATATATGACATCAGAAGGGAGTTAAGAGATTACAAATTAGATGTGAAAATATATCTCTATTCCTTTAATATATATTAATATTTCCTTTAATATAATTAACTTCCTTTTTAAACCACTATTCTTACTGGGCAATAGAAATAATCAAGCCGTGTCCATGGATTCTAGTCAACTACATTTCAAATGTGTCTATTGTGTAAATACACATCACTATTCACAGTTGTCTCTCTGAATCTTCTCTCCCTCTCTCATACAGTGCTACTTCTATTTCATTGAGCACCATGTTCCATCTGACCTGGAAGGCACAGAAGTGTTTGTTTATGTGGTTGATTATGTGGCAATGTAAAGTAGTTCATGCTCTTAATCTCATGTCTTATTCCAATGCTAATGCAGTCCAGTTTTTGATGCTCTTCGTGTGTCATATAAGATGATCTTCAGTGTCCAGCTGGAGCTCTTTACAGGGTGCTCCAGAGGATCCTGGGGAGGGATCACTGCTTCCCCTCTCCTCCTTTCCACTTTTTGAGAGTGTGGGTCTCTTTATTTTTTCTGGCTAGCTTCTTTTGGGGCTACCAAGCTGGTTCTTATCTCTAGGTACTTTCAGGTACCTACTCTAATTTTTATAAGAATCCTAGAAATCTCCACACTGCCAGACTTGGCTAAGAAATCAGAGGTAATGCTTGCCTCACCCTGCTAATCTTTCTTCTTTTCCTTCTCTCTAGTGACCATTTCCACATGCCTACCAGGCATTTTATTGGAACTGCTGCCAATCAAGAATTGGTGAACAACTCCCTTCATTCAAAACCACACTCACTCCTCTGGAGGAATTCTTACAGGCATCCATTTTCTCCTTAGGATAATAGAAGAAAGTGACAAGGGAGGTGTCTCAAATATGATTTTTATCCTTTTTCTTCAATGTACTTTTCCAATTTGTTTTATACTGATTTATATTTTGTCCTCTGGAGGGGGGTGGGTGGGAGGAGAAAACAATCTTCATGTTCTTTCACCAACTGTTTTTAATTTACAACCTGGCTAGCTGTTCATTGAATAGTTTGTAATATTGAGTGATGTGTGTGAGTGTTGGGAATGATGAAATATGCAGCAGTCCTTCCTATCTCTTATCTGGGATGAATATCATAAGCAATGTGCATCTGTCTTGCTTTCCAAGAATGGAAATTGTACTTGTTTGCAATTACAAAAAGTATAACATACTTGAATGTATATGTAACTGCTTTAAAATACTGCCCTACAGAAAAATTTCATTCTTATCTCAAAAAAGGTTAAAAAAAATCCTCAGCCTTCAATTTCTGCAAAAACAGTTCTTAATGGACTATTAATACATACCGAGAGTCAGAAGTTGGGGTTTCTTTTAGTGGCGAGATAGACAGAGTTGAAATCAGAAGATCATAATGATAGACCCACTTGGAAAGTCTGACAAAGGAAATTACAATGTTAGGAGATCTAGTGAGAGACGAAGGTATCCAGGTAGAAAGTAGGTAGGAAGCAACGGTGCAGCTAGAGTTTAGAGACCAAAGAAGAGGGTGGAACTGGGGCAGAGTTTGGTATCAAAAGGGCCTGCTAGGACCAAGTGTCTAGGCGATAAGGCAAACTCATAAGTATCATAGGCGGAAACAAAAGAAGATGTTGACCAAAAGTATGAGAACTCAAAACGCCTCTGAAGCAAAGGGGTCAGAATCCAGACAAGAAATTTAGTAATGGTTACAGAGCATGAGAAATAACAAAAACCTTAAGCTCAAATTTAAGACTCTGAGATCAAAACATTCTGAGATAGAGACCAGATGCCGTGGTGTAGATAAATAGATTTATGTAGTCAAAACAAATAATGTGGATAAAGTATTCCAAAGCTGAAATCTCTAGAGAATTTTATATTCACACATACACACACACACACACACACATGCACACATGTATGGAGAGAGGCCTGTAAGGTTACAGAACAAAATGTTCACAGAACATGTCTTAGAAATAAAAGGAAAACATGGATGATTTCATTTTCTTTTTCCTTTTGCTTGTATATACTGTCTGAATTGTTTACAATGAATACGTGTTATAATAATAATAATATAAAAACTTTCTTTAAAAATCAACTACCCAAATGAACTTCAGTGTATTTGCAGACAGTTTGAGAATTTGATATTTTGTTCAATGACTGGGTGACGGCTTCTGCCTAGATGGGACACAGATGTAAAACCCCATTATTGCAGGGTACAACAAATTCTCTTGGAATTGGGTGAATTTCCATACTCAATCTGTTTGCCTTTTATCTTATTGTAGAAATCTCTTGATTGACTGGTAGAATAGTCACTTCTTTCCAAATTAGTCACTCAGGGTGGGTCTATCCAGGACAAAGTGAAAAGAGAGTTGAAAATTATTGAACTGAGGTGATTAATTGGAAGGATTCAAAATGAATAAATTAAGATTGGATCCTATTCCATTTACCCTGCTGGATATTTTTTATTGGCTCATTGAGACTATAATAGGATTATGGAATAAAAAGAATGTTGGGTTTTATTTTTTAGTTCATTTTGCAAATGAGAAATGCCTTGGGCAAACTTCTTTTTGTTCTTAAAGCCAAAATGTTTCACCATTAACCCAACACACAATGTATTAGATAATATTTTTTTAAAAAAATCACTGTACCAATAAAATTTAATAAAATTGCAAAATATTTCTGATCTCAAATGTTTTCATTAACCCCAATGATATAAATACAGCCAAATACATCAATAATGAAAAGATAAATTCTGTTCGCAAAGTTTTTACTCATACTTAGGATTTGGGTTATAAGCCAAGAAGTATTTGGCTATTTGAACTGGCTATTTAAATTATACACATGTACATATCTATCATAATTTTCTGATCCAACTAGAAGGTTAGTTTTAAGGGCAGATATGACTTTAATCTATTCTTGTTTGTATGCATTGCCTGAATTTTGGAAGGCCATGATTGTATTAAGATAGGAAGGGGCTGATTTGGCCATGCACTTGGATGTTAGATAATTCACAAGCTGTGTCCTTATTGCAAGGCCAATTATATTTAGCAAGAGATAGCAAATTGGCCATTGTCAATTCAATAGGTTCATATTACCCTTACCCAGGCATTAGGCAGATAAAGATCACAAAGAAGCCCATAAGAAATATAATGATGTTAAACAGACCTTAAATATGATATTCTCCACTTAAACACCATTTGACATTATAATATGACATTCATCAGGACTCTGCTAATTAGAATTCCTTCCCATTCTTTGCTAGGGTGAAATAATGCACCCCATTTAATATTGTCATTAATATCCTATAAGCCCAGTGATCACACCCATACACAAATAGTTTAAGTGACTCTTGACCTCCAGGTAGATGATGGATGTGTGTGTTTCTTGATTCAGCTCTTTGGGAACATAATATAGACTGAATGGAGTTGATTGTCAGGAGGAAATGTCTGTGCCAGTCAAACCAAAGCAGTAGCTTTCATTTAGTGTTTTCCTATTCCTTGTTCTCCATTTACCAGATGTGTTTCCTGGGGACACAAGCCCAAGTCTATAGATATTACATTTTTTTCCTAGTTGGTCCTATGAATTGTTCTTTCCTGCATAGTTCTAAGAGCTTTCTTGCTTCCAGGAGAGAGCCATGAGCTTGTTCCAGTTGCCCCTCTTTTATGAGCATGGTATGGACACTGAACTCAGGAATCCTCTGCCCTATGTGGTCTTAGTTGCCCTGTATCATTGTCACTACCCTGTTAATGTTGGTGAATTGTCTGGATCATTGTCTCTGTACCTGACACAGAACTTGAGATGGCTTCCCTAAACTTCCATCCCAAAGTGGGATATCTTTTCCTTTTCTTTTTTTCTCTTTCTTTCTTTCTTTTTTATTTTTTTATAGTTAAAAAAAAAAAAAAGAGTTAAGCTGCTGAGGCCTAGATTCCAGGCTACATGGAATCCCACCATGGCCTTGGACCATTTTGTATATTTTCTTGTTTTTTGTTCTAAGCAACTGGTAGATCCAAAACAAATTTGTTTTTGCAAAACAGTTGGCCATGGGCTGACCCAGCGGTTCTCCCCTTTCTTACCTGAGATCTCAAGAATAACTATAATGTGCTGGAAAAGAATATCCTGAGATAGGGAGGAATGTTGGAATAACTTTCAGTCTCAGCTAGCAGCTACTAGCAGCTTGGAAGTGCTTGAAATATCCACCTTCCTTCAGGCCTGACAGGAGCGCCTGCAGGATGGGGTGAAACCACATCCTCAGCACTTGTGGTTAGCATTGCCGAACTACTAGGCCAGGAAACCGAGAGTCAGGGGCTTTAGGGCATGAAACCCCTGACTCAATAAGGGCCTGACTAAGTAAAGACCTTTCCAGATTGCTTTCTGCCACGACAGCAATATTTAGAGTTTCCTCACAGTGCAGTTACATTAGACAGAAGATGATTGGCTTATGGATATTGTTTTGCTTATGTATGATTGACAGGCACGCCCTACTCGAACCCTATAAGAGTTGTGTAGTTGTGTGCATTCCAAAAAGAAACTGAGCTACTGGAGGACGACCTGAGAGGGGCTCCAGCCAGTTCTCTCACCAGCTCCCGGAGTCTGTGTGCTGATTCCGCATCTCTACCCCCACCCCCGACTTGACAAGGTAGCTGAGTGACCATCAACCACAAAGGGACTTAGGAACACATACAAAGGAAATAAGGAAATGCCTGAAATAATTTGGGCTTTGTTCCTGTCTCTTCTAAGGAATGTAATATCCTTGAGTTAGGGAGGAACTGCCTAGGACATCCTAGGATTTGTTCCTTTCTCTCCCGAAAGCAGAATGTCCTTCAAAGTTGTAACCACTGAGTCATGTCATCTCTGAAGTACGTGAACCAGGATGAGCTGCCTTTCAGGGTCCCTTAGCTGTGTTGCAATAGGATATGCATACTGAGATTCCGCCTGTCCTTAGCAGCTCTTTTGAGTCTTGGGGAACTAGTTTATAATGGATCTTTGGCTTCTTTTGTCCTTTGCTGTCAATCTGTAATAATAAATCTACTTCATATACTGCATCCTGTATAAGTGTGTTCTGTCTCACTGGGCTCTGATATATTGGTAGTGCAACAATGAGCCAGTTTTACCATTCTCGTGCCTTTTTATGCCTCAATGTGTTGATTCCTTTTGGATCAACTATTGGACTCCTTAGCCACTGAATGCAGAGTTGGGAAGAGAGGCTCACAGTAGGCTCCCGTGAGGTGGTGTGGACTGGCTCCAGCACACCAGTGTTCATGGGTATCTCACATTTTGCATTTTGTTCCTAATTGCCGTAAGAAAGCAACTTAAAATTCAGTGGAGTCAACAGGGCAGAGGCATACCTTGTTTAATGCAATAGAAATAGCCCTGAAAGTTGCACCTGAATAGAATATTTATTAATCATAAGGGAGATCAT
Source organism: Ictidomys tridecemlineatus (assembly GCF_052094955.1). Taxonomy (NCBI): domain Eukaryota; kingdom Metazoa; phylum Chordata; class Mammalia; order Rodentia; family Sciuridae; genus Ictidomys; species Ictidomys tridecemlineatus. Next base: position 122,370,131 of record NC_135483.1, on the reverse strand, counting down.
TATTTCAGAGAAAACTATAGTGAAGAGCTTAGTAAAGCAAATATTCATTTGTTTTCCCAAAATAAACCATGCTTTTGATTTTTGATTTATCTGATTTACAAATTTGCATTTTATGTTTCAATTTCTTTAAAGTAACATATGCCTATAAAATGAAACAAAAAAAAAAAGAAAGAAAATTTTTTGGAAGGGGCTGGCACTGGAGCAGAGATCTCTCACTATTCTTTCATCTTGTAAGTTGTGTCCTTCCTTTCAGAAAAAGTGACTGGTCTCATTAGCAGATTTGTCCTGGTCCCTAGGAGTCACCTGAAAGGACTTTTCTTCCCAGAAAGAATCAGCATTTTGTGGAACTCCTATTTTTCATGTGTTTTCTTTGTTCCTTTGAACAAACACATAAGAAGGTAGGAAAGCAAAATTTAGGTCTTGGTTCTATCTCTAGATGGATGTGTGCATCATGCATAAATCAGTTAGCCTCTCTGGGTCTCTCTCTCTATCTCTTTTTTTTTTCTAATCAGTAAAATGAAAGGAGGTTTATAATGATAGCTTTTGTAATGTAATTTTAAAGAACAAAACTATTTTTTAGTGTCCATTTTTAAAAACACCACCAAATCGTGAATTTCTCTATTCATATTCACATAGTTACTATTAAGGCCACATATGTTGTGCTTTTATGAGGGTAAAAAATGTCTCAGAACTTTTGGGAAACTTCTGTATTTAATACAGCTAAATGATTCGTGACTAGTAGTGACAAACTGCATTCTTGAGTAATGGTAGAATGTATTTTCTCAGGTGATAGTTTAAATTCAGATCTACTGGGGCTTAATTAAAGAATGCTATCTGTAGTCATGAACAATTCTATAGAATAAAATCACTGAAGAAATAGAAATGCCCAGAGAGCAATGCCATTCTTTGGCATTTGAGACATCATCTGGTTCAGTTCGTTTGGATTCTTAAATCTAAAGGAAATTCAGGGCTCTGCTGGGTGGAACAGAGGTAAATCCCAGTGGCCATGGCCTGTTGCACAGAGCTGGGGAAGTTTATTTTGTGTCTGGACAATTGGGCGAGCTCCTGAAACCAATTTTCTGCTGGAGACAGTGTGTATCCTTCTGGCAACAGGCTGCCTGAGCTGTGAGCTGTCACATTTCAATGCAGAAGCCTTTTGTTTGGCAACGAGGTAATTTCAGCTCTTATTCTATCAGGAATCTATTTAGAAATTCGTCATAAATGCTTTTGGAGTATACTGGGCTCTTCACAGAGGAGCCAAGGTCCAAGGCAAATCGTCGCGTGCGTTTTTCCTTTCTCATCTGCACCTCCTTCTGAGTGTCAAGTTTTGATGCTGTAAAGAATTCTGAGGGTAGCCTTGAAAGGTGAATCCCAGAACACAGTGTGGGCAGAGCACAAGGAGAACACACAGCATCTCACTCATGAGGGAGGTCAGAAAACAGCCCAGAAGCTGAATCTGTGTGTATTGGTTGTTGAGATTTTGTTGGCATCTACTGGTTTTATCAGTTTCCTCAGCTTTAAACATCTAAGACACTAAAACTGTGTATGTTACAAAGGTTGTGATCAGATTCCAATTGTTCACAGGCCCATAAGGACAGATCATTCAACCCTGTTTACTTTCATCTTAAATTTTATGGTAAATTGCAGGTTAGATCTTACTATTAGAATGATATTCAAACACATTTTCCTAACATTACTTGATGCTTCCCTATTTTGCATGCAAGGAAAAAAAGAGACACAAAAAAATTGATAGCATTTGTAGGTGGCTTAGTGTATGTTTTCTAGCAGCCTTGTGTAAAATGTAACCCACACAGAATGATGTTGATGCCCTTCTCCGCCATGCCATTCCTCTTTACTTTTCTTCATGTAGGAAACTACAGCTTTCCCTTACATTTCCTTATATTTTCTCTGCTCACCTAACCTTTTACTAACCCTTTGGAATTCAGTGGAGCATGTAATTATTGCACCATATAGAAACAGTTGGGGGAAACAAATGGCATAGTGCAAAAGGTGTAATTTATGGAGGCAAGTCATCCAGAAAAACATGGAAGGAATGTTCAATTTATTTTAAACCTTTAAATACCATCGCCCTTTCCTCTTTTGGTTGTGTACATTAAATTCTTTTGTGTGGTACGTAAAAAATTATTCAACACATGCCTATATAAAAATCCAGCAGAAGTTTCTGTAAAAATTAAAATGCTCCAATTTAAGTGATAATAGAAAAACAGAAAAATTTAAGGCACTTACGTCCTTGGTTCAAATATATGACTTTACCTAAAGTCTAGACATTTTCATTTGTCAGCAGCTCAAATTACTTTTTTCTTTCTTTGATCTTGGAAAGATGCAAAGGCGAAATCTCAGCCTTATAGAGCACAAAGTGGGGTGTGTGTGTGTGTGTGTTGGTATAAAGGAAATACTACTGACATTTTAATGCTAATTTTGTCCGAAAACCCAATGGATAGAATATATATGACTGTGATTGTGTAAAATTATGTACTCAAGCAGAATTATCACATGTATGTTTGTGCATATACAAGTATGAAAATATTGTAAATTTAGGAATAGTATACTCACATATTTAATCTTGAAAATTCCAAAATTAGCAGAAGCACCCAGGCATGGTGCATATAGTTCTAGCTACTTGGAAGGCTGACAAGGGAGGACCTCTTGATTCCAGGAGTTCAAGACCTGCTTGGGCAACATAGTAATTACTGACTATCTCAAACAACCAACCAACTAAACAAACAGCAGAAGTAGAGTATGGTATATGGAAAACATTATTCCCAAGTGTTTGCTTGAATATTTAGGTTACTTAGCTTCTAAGCCTCTAGCTTAAGCATGAGTACCCACATCTTTAAACTCAGAAACTCTCAACACTGGATTCAACAGAATTAAGTAGGGGTATTTAGAAAAATAGCCAGTGCCCAAGCTCCATTCCCAGAAAACCTGATTTAATGGGGCTGGGAGTAGAGTTGGGCATTGGTAATTTTTCAAAACTTCCTTGATGACTCTAATGTGCAACCAAGGTTGGTACCCATTTGTTTAGCTATGGGTTGACAAGAAATCACAGGAGGTATCTAGCAACAACCAGATGGTGATTCTGAGTTTGCAGATATCTTTCCTGTGTTATTGTGATTGTTGCTGGAGCCCAGAGACTCTGAAGACTGTGACAGCACAGGTAGTAAAAATGTCTCAGGAGGGTCTACAAGTTAGGTGACTTGCACAAGATACAAATCTAAGTGGAGTCAGGATGTGAACCCTCATCTTGTACAGTGATGTGGTTAAGAGTGAGGGCTCTGGGATCATACTGCTGGCCAGATGTGCTGGCTCCTACATTAGCTAGCTGGTTGAGTGACCATGGGAATATTGTTTATTTGTCAGCTTGGTAAAGACTTGTAATCCCTCAGTTTCAGAGTCAAAGTTTGGGTGCAAAAATAACCATAGTTTCAGTCTTAGTTAACCTCTCTTGGCTTGGGTTTCAGACAGATGTGACTCCAAATCATGGCTCCATAACATATTAGCCACATGGCTTTGTGCCTATTATTTACCATTTACCAACTACAATTCTTTTTGTATTATGTGGAGCTGTAGTGAATGAGTTGATGTATGCAGAACACTTTGTGCCATGATTGGCTTATATTAGTACTCAATGCACCATAGTATGTGGGTACACAAATTAGTTAAGTATGCTAGGGAGAGAGAGCTGTACAACTTGAATGTTTGGGTGTCTAAATATTTAAATGCTAACATATGGAAAAATATTTTTGAAAGCTTAAAAGGATATAGTATACTTGATTAGATTGGTTCTCTTGATTGGTTAGGCAGCAGTCCTTTGAATGGTCAAGAACCATCTTGATGAAGCCTCCTAATTTACAGCTGAGAAACTGTCAGCTTGTTAAATCAAAATAAATGTTATAAGATGTTAGCTCATCTGAGCAAAGGAACATCATTTTCAAGAAATGATGTCTCTTTCTGAGCTACTTGAAAGTCATTTATCAACATCTATTCTAAAAATACAGCAAAAATTCTCATGGAACACATGTGCACATCTTCTGTTGGCTGGCTTCCGCCACTCCAGCCTTTGGAATCCACACTGTGAGCAACAGGCTGGAGTCAGAAGAATGTCAAGACCAAGGAGTGTAGAAGTGTGTCTGCATGTGTGTGTGTGTGTGTGTGTGTGCATGCATGTGCGTGTGTATATGTGTGTGGTTAGGGGTCTCCTTTAGTCAGCTTTTTCGATGCTGTGACTAAAAGACCTGATAAGAAAAGGAAAAGTTTATTCAGGGCTATAGTTTCAGAGTTCTCAACCCATAGACAGCTGACTTCATTCTTCAGGGCTGGACATAATGGTGGAAAAGTGTGGCAGAGGAAAGTGACTCACATGATGATCAGAAAGCAGAGAGATATTCCACTTTCTAGATACCAAATATATACTCTAATGACCCACCGACTCCAGCCACTCCCTACCCATCTTCAATTGCCACTCAGTTAATCCCATCAGGGATCCATCCACTGGTTGGGTTAGGCGTCTCATAACCCAATCATTTCTCTTCTAATCCCTGTTTCATTTTTTCACACATGAGGTTTGAAGGATACTTCATCTCCAAACATAACAAGGTCCCTGTGTGTGGCTGCAGTCTAAAATAAATTATATCTTGTTTCTTAACTTCTCACTAGTTTAGAATTTACGTGTCATTCTTTTATACCACTAATTTGTATAATCTGGGATTGACCCCACATAGAATCTTTCATGGTATTTTTCCTTTGATCAGCAACATCAGATATTCAGAACTGAGCTTTATTCAAGATTCTCTTCATTTTTTCCTTGTTCATACCAGTTCTTCCCAGGGTTTATATCGAACAATTCAACCTTGTCAAAGAAAATCCATGCCTTTCCAATATTGCACTTAATTTTGTGCACTGTTATTTCTAACCTATGTGATTGATATCCCTTACACATTTGGTAACAATGCCATTCCTTTTTGTATTCCCACTGGGTAGGAATACCACCTTGTAACCTTGTTCTCTCCCCTTTCTCTTCTTTGTTAGTTAAAAATGAAAGGATTATTTTGATTTACAAGCAGCAGCTGAGCTTGGCTCTCACCTTCATGATATCCTTGTACAATGAAGAAAACAAATGCTATTTTATTCTAAAAACATTGTATTTGAGATTTTTCTTCACATATCTTTTAAATCATCTTCTTGGCCTAAAGCTTCTTGTTACCCCTAGGTTTGGAATATTTTGCATGGCTAGCTTCACTTCACATGGAATGCAAAGAAAGAACTGGAGGATGCTGATTCTTTGAAATTCTCTCTTGAAACCAAGTTTCTTGCCCCCAGCGGTGTATATGTAGGGGAAGTTAGGCTGCTTGCTTTTCCTATAGCTATGTCAAAGTAATAATTTATGCTGCCTGATCAAACAGTTGGCAGGGCTTAGATGACATGCCAACCTTTCAGAATTTTGCATTAATAATCTTTGCATGAAAAAAAGCTTCAGATTACATTCAGGTTAAGTAATTCAGCCCTAGGTATAAAATTAGAGAATTGGGAATGTTTGCCACATGGATGAGTATGGTTTTGCAGTTAGTTCCCTAATTCTTTAATTTATCTATCTAGTCTGACGTCCTATCTATTACCTATGGCTATGTTTCTAGAATCATCTATTTGAAATAGTTTTTATATAATTAAAAATATCAATTATAAGTATAGAATTTGTTGAGTTTTCACACACACACACACACACACACACACACACACACACACACACACACACAACCATCACCCCAAGCAAGATATAGAACATTTCCATCACTCCCAACCTTTCCCTGTGCCCCTTCCAAGGTGATAAGAATGAACACCTGTCAGAGACTGTCATTCTTTGAAGACAACACATCATTAAATCCAGTTGTAACTGTGTGACTATCCTTTAACAAAAGCACCATTCCCTGCAATGACTTTATTGTAAGTAGAAACATGCAGACAGTGAAAGAGCTTCTGCAATGACTGGCAGCTCACAGAGGAGGCGGGGGGAAAGTGGGTGGAAGTGTGCGGATGGTAGGCAGCAGTTTATAACACTGCGATCGACTCCAGGTGATCCAACTGGCTTCAGAGGGACCTGGTTTCTTGTGGCTTTAGTCAAAGGGATAAATTATGGTTGACATCTGCCATGCAAGATGACCCAGAAGGAAAAGTGATGTGGTAGAGGTCAGAGAGCCTTGTCGAAGTATCAGTCAACAAATGCAGATTTGGTTGCAAAGACGACAGAGGCAAATGGTGTTCTAGGTATGTGCTCAGTAATAAGAAGTAGACAGAGTGTTCCAAATGCTGGCCAAGGTATGGACCTTTCATTCCTTAGACAGCTGGGCTGGGCTGGGCAGAGAGAGGCAGGAGGTCATGCTGCTTGACTAGTGTGTGAGAGGATGAAACAAAGACAAGGAAGCTGTTGATCCCAATTAAACAGGTTTCGTTTTGATGAGATGGGTCTGAGTTCTTTTCCCACCTCCCTGTGGGCGTTTGATATCATTCAGACAGCTCAATTATAGGATTTTGATGTCTTTAGCGGCTCAATCAATCATCTGTAGAAGGTTTGGGTTGTTTTCATGCTGTAACGAGCTGATGAGGATGGCAGTTGGCTCTTTTATCATAAGAATGCTGGGACTGCAGCAGGAGAAACAAACTATTTCTGATTTAAATTGTCTGCACACAATTAGATCTGAAAGGAAGTGTTCCCGAAGACAGAAGAAGAGATAGGTTTTGCCCATATGGCAGGCCGTGTTTATTTTTATTATTCAACTTATGCATCATTATTTATATCAAAGTGCATACAAGTGGGTTCTTGAGACATCTAACAAGTGAGGATTTCTCTGGAGAGTTGATTCAGAGTGGTTACAACAGAACACAGAAGGAGATAGACAGGAGTGTGCAGTGTTATTGTGGTTGAACTTCACATCCAAGTACAGATTGATTTTTCTGAAGCAGAGGATTTTGGTGGTGCCAGGACATTGGGCAAAGTCTCCAACAGTATTGGTACATTGGTGTTTTCTGCCCTATGACCAAGGCAGAAAGCCAACTGTTTAGCTGAACCTCCAGTCTCTCCAGAGGATATCTTTATTTCCCTTTGAGATAGTCCTATCCTACTTCACCATAATACAATCTATTGATTTTAATTATGAAGTTCTTCCCACCTCCTTAGAAATAGAGCGAGACACTCATTTTACTGTGTGCTAAAATATCTTTTATCCTTTCCATGCCAGATGGCTGCTTATCATTATTGAAATAAAATAAATAATCCTTAAATAATTGCACACTTTTTGCATAGACATGTACTGGAGTTACCCACTCTGTTTTTTTTTTTTTTTTTGTGTGTGTGTGTGTTGGGTTGTTGGTGGTGGTTTTGTTAATTTGCAGTAAGCTAGTGTGTCTGATGATTATATGCCTCTTACAACGAGGTCCAGTTATAGTACTTTTAGTATACACTAATTTTCTTAAGAGTAGTGTCCTCAACTCATTTCCTTGGACACAAAATAAGAAAATCTTGAATTTACCAAGATCAGAATCAGTACTTTTAGGAAAATTTTAGTTGTGAATTTTTCCAACCAAAATATATTCTGATTAAGAAAAAGAAAGTATATTTAACCTTCCTTTCTGATTCTCCAAATCACTTTTTAAATATAATCCCTCCATTTCCCCCAATTATTAGAGAATCTAATTTTCTTTTCTCTCAGTTTTCTCTGTTTTCATGCCTTAAATATGGCTGGATAAAAATGACTTTAACTTTTCATCTTACAGCTATGAGAGACCTTGACCTCTTGGTCCTAATAAAAGAGTTATGAACCATACCCTGCTAAAATGACTCCACTCCCCCTTCTCTCCCTTCACCCTGTAATTCCCTTGGTGGGTGATAAAATACAGGATTGAAATGGACACATTTGGTCTCTGTTAAAGCTATTTATGGCAAATTCTCTGCTGCAAGCATTATACTTAGGGCAACCAGATGCTCCTCTTTCTGCCCATCTCGTAACATATTCTCTCAGTATTCCAAAAACTCCTTTGGGGCCAGCAAATTATCCCCTCTTGCAAGCACAGTTATATAACATAACTCCATGCAGGAGAACCAGCAACATATAGAAAGGAAAAATAACACAAAATGGGAAAGCTACTTTAATTAAAAAGATAAAACTTTTAATAAAATACCATGTGATTTTTCTTTGCCTATATTCTTAACTTCCTGTAGTGAGGTACTTTAGAGGTGGGTTGGAAGTTGTCTGGATGTCATGAACATATTCATTCTGTTGCTTCTGAAATGTTACAGGAATGGTCCATGTAAAGGCCCAGGAAAACAGACATCTACATCTTTAAGTTTATTCAGAGACCCAGTATTCTCAGATTTTCAGATATATTGTTTCACTTTACTCCATTAATTCTTTTTCTTTTTGTTTTGTGGTAGCATCGATTGAATTTAGGGGTTCCTTACTACTGACTATACCCCCAGCCCTTTTTATTTATGTATTTATTTGAATGTTTATTTTATTTTTATGTGGTGTCCAGAATTGAACCCAGTGCCTCACGCATGCTAGGCGAGTGCGCTACCACTTGAGCCACATCTCCAGCCCCCTCTTTTATTTTTTGAGATAGAATCTTACTAAGTTGCATAGGACCTCACTAACTTAATGAAACTGGTCTTAAACTATCAATCTTCCTGCCTCAGCCTCCTGAATTGCCTGGATTACAGGTGTGCACCCCCCATGCCTGGTTTAGTACAATTTTAAGTTTGCAGCAAAATTGAGTGGAAGGAACAAAGATTTCTCATATACTCTCTACCCTCACACATCCATAATCTCCCCGTTATCACTCCCTCCTCCAGAGTGATCCATTTGTTACACTGATGAACCTGCACTGACATGTCATTGTCTCCTGAAATCCATGGTTTGCATTAGGTTAATTAACTCTTGGTGTTGTATTTTCTATGAGTTTGGACAACATGTGTTGATGTGTACTCAAAATGACAGTATGATCAGAGTATTGTATTTGCATCTTTGAAAGATCTAGACGATCTACTCTAGGTTATGGTTTGTCAGCTGAATGTTTGGTGTTGTGTTACCTTCTCAAAGTTTCACCATCCCCTTGTCCAGTCCCAACACTCCCAGAGACCTACTGCTTTTTGAGAATTATAGCTTTAACATTACTGTTAAAACTGCAGTTTGCTTTACTTATTAAAGTGAAGATTTTTATTTCCATATTAAGCTCCCAGGGTATGAAAGAGATCATTTTTATTACTCCTCCTGCAAGGGCAAGAGGCGTGTGGCTCACCATGACCTTGCACTTGGCCTTGCCCACCAGCATTTCTGCAGTTCCACAAGCAGGTTGCCAGTTCTAAAAAACAGCAACCCCAAACAGATGATCAGATTTCATGGAGGCAAGGTGCATTTCTTCTATTGTTACCAGAAAATAATTTCCTTTTGGGAGTGTTAGGGAAATGAGTACTGAGAATTATATGGCAAATTTCTTCTCATAAGCTGTGAAAAGTTTAAGCTGTGAAAGTGATTTTTTTTTTTTTTTGTACTGGGCATTGGACTCAGGGAAGCAGATTTAAAAGAGAACATTTGTTTCTGTTTCTCCAGGGCCGAAGTCAGTGTGCACATTGGACAATGTCCTATCCTAAAGCCACTTGGAGTCTGTCTGGCATAACATCTGGCATGAACTAGGCATTGGCATGTTTGCTAAATTAAGATTTCTGTACTAAAACAATCTATGAGCCATAAAAATGCAAAAAAGCAGTTTTAAATATTAAGTTCCAGTAGAGGTTGTGGTAGAAAGAAGACACAATGATTAATGTCGATGTGCATGCATGCATTCAGAATGTTCATGTACAGTTTGTGGGGATTTAGTATTTATTCCTTTTATGCTGCAATTGGATGAAATTCACTTTTTAATGTATCTTGATCTTTGACTGTTTCCATTGCTTACTTTGGAATTGGCTCCCCTGTTTCCTGTGTGAAAACATGCCATACTTAAAAATTGTTTTGGAAGCCCTGATGTAATCTTTTGGAATTCAATTTTCTGAAGTGAAGCCTGCTTTTTGGGGAGAAAAAAAATAACAACTCACTTGGCAAAAGTTCTTTTTGGAAAATAGGATTGTTTATGTACAGTGGAGGCATAATTCAAACAAGGTTGTTACATGATTCAAATTAAATTCACAGAAACAGGGAACAATCTGAATCTCTGATATGATAGAAAAATAAATTTCAAGTTTGTTGAGATCTTACTTTCAGAAAATAAGATTTGATTTGAACCAATTTTACTTAATTCAACTTACTGAATAGGTACTTTGTACCAGACACTGCTTAATGCTAGCAATACTTTCCAGGAGCTTATAGACTGGTAGGGATGAGAGATAATCCTATTAGAATATCCTCCAGGAGAGCAGGACTTTGCTTTATTCACCATTGTATCCCTAGCATCTAGAATAGTTTTTGGCACATAATATATTATTGCTCAGTTAATAACTTTTGATTATAAAGGAGTTACGGGTTATCATATTATGTTGTAAGAAGATTCTGAATTATCATGTACCTGCATAGCAAGTGGTCACAGCTAGGAAAATTGAGCAAGTTCTTTTCCAGTCTCTACTATGATCTGTAGCAGGTCATCATTGTCCAAATTCTAGATTACAACTTGGTATAGAGGATTGATCGGTATTACACTTTACATCTCTTACTGTTGTCTCAGGACTGTCTTTCTGCATAGGATGGAAAGAAAATGTAAAGAAAGTATAAATTGATTTCTTTAAGAGAGCCAAGTCTCTGGGGATTCTGCAAGGAATAAATTTTCAGTTTTCTGCCCCATGATCAGGAGGAAGGGCCCATCTCATGGAAGCTGGCTTATATAGTACACAAGGTCTAGAAAATAAATCAACAGCATTCTGACATGGGCTGTAGATGATCAAGGTGATCTCATAACTGCATCATCCAGAGCAGGTGGATTTCTTGGCCAGGAGTGACCACAAATGGAATCACAGTAGCTGGTTTCTAATCTTATGTGACCAGACCCAGGAGTTGGTCAATAAATTAACTAAGTCAGCTAAATTGGGGAATCATAAAAAATAAGGATGCCTAATAACTTACACATTTTATTGAAACATACTTTGGAAGCATGTGCACATGTATTCATTCATTCTTCAATATCAAGATGTAGGCTCAGGACATTGTTCTGCTGATTGGAATATCTTTATTTCTTTCTTGCATAAGTCATTTCCTTAACACATCTTCTGTAATGAATCTTCTGTGTCCTTGTCTTTACATTGAGAACTTTAAGTTCAGATGGAGAACCCAAATTGAAAATTTAAAGACAGTAAAAAACATTCTGAGGATATATTCTTTCTGTGCTTATATAACTTTTCCAGTTTCATATTTATTAATCTCCTAATGCTTTGTCAATTTGTTTCAATGGCTTGCCTCTATCGAATCTTTATGAAATAATACATTCTTTTTATTTTGGTATTTCAGGGTTTCTCTACTATTTTATTGATTTATAGTTTTCAATAACAAGTATAATGTTCATAAATATTTTCCAGAAAAAAAACCCAACTGATTCTTTTTTTTTTTTTAGTTTTTTTCTCCCCATTTTTTTTTTTTAATGGTGCATTATAGTACAATTGATTCTTGATAAGAATACAAGTCCATGGTTGGGAGGAGAAATGCAGATGCATACTGCAGACTAGCCAATAAGTTGTGAGTGGGGAGAAAGCTTTGTAGCTTTTGCTTAGGCTTTGCCTCAAGAGACCTGCAAAGGTGGTGCTAGTAATGATCCGAATTGTTTGACAATGAGAAATAACATGTATAGTTTTCATTGGGCAAGGATGTGCAGCTCACACTTGCAATATTAAATTTATTTCAAGTGGATATAAAATACAACTCTTCCTTAAGCTGACTTGACAACTCAGGAGGGACTTAAAAAAAAAAACTTTGTGCTGAGAAAAACAGAAAAGAATAAAGAAACCTTGATTTGGAGTAAAAAAATAAATAAACCTGTATTCAAGCCTCAGTTCTTCCACCCACTATCTGATGAACTTGGGCTTCACTTGAACCATCTCTATATGCCCCTCTGAGTATCTGAAATTTGTATCCTGAATAAAGAATTGGACTCAGCCAAAGAGGTCCCAAACTACCACTATTATGAGATGAGAATCTGAAGAAAAGCACCAGTTTTGTAGGAACTTTACTGCATCAGTCTGAGCTCTCAGTTGCAAATAAATAGACATTAACCCTGGATGATTAAGAAGAAAATGTTTGTCAAAGGCCTATGGGAATAACTTACAGAATCTTTGGGAGGGCTGTAGGGTCCAGCCAGAGGTGAAGTGGCCAGAATCAGCTTCCCAAAATATGCATCAGAACGGGTCTTCAGTGGCTCTGATGCAAATATCCACACCATTCTGTACCAGAAAATCACTTCATGCCAACCAACACTGACATCACTACTGGCATTGCCACTGCTGTGTCTGAGCACCCAGTCTTGTCACTGCTTCCTGCTGAGAGAAGATGATGGCGGGGAGAAAGAAAGACGGTGAGAGAGAAAGGGGAAAAAAGACTAACTTCTCATCCTTTTCTGCTTGAGTCCTTGGATCCTGAATTAAATTCAGTGTAGATGGATCTCTTTTTTGCTAAAGCCTTGGTTACAAGCTGAAACCTAGTTATAAATAATGCCAAGAGAGCAAGTACTTGGCATTTTGAGCATCCATAGCATGACTTCAGATATAAATGTATGAACTATAGAAAGGGGTTTAAATTCTGAGCAGAAAAAATGAGTATCAAATGCCTGCCTAGGCACAAAGCCTCACTGAGGTCATCAGGAAGCGCAGGAATGCTGGAAATTTGGGTTCCCAAGTGAAGAAAAAGTGTTAAGAAAGGAATCAAGATGATGTGTGTGCTCACTTTAGAAGGAGGCAAGCCACAAAAACCTCCAAGCTGGAGGGAATTCTCTCATGGCCATAGCTGAGAATTGCCCTTTTACATTTGTTCTCAAGGTAAAGAGTAAAATGGAGATGAGTGTCCAGGCTTTAATTTAGCACTTTTTAAGGGTGATGAATGAGCACTTCTATGTGCCTGCTGAATTGGAAATAAGAATAGGATGTATCCCTAATGGAATAATGGAACGGTGCTACAATGCTTTAATTTCCCAATTCTAGTAGGATTTAGGCAGCTGTGATTAACCTGACACATCAAGGAGAGGATGGTTTGAAGGGATCCAAACAGCTGAGCCAACCTGGCACCCTTTCCATTTGCATCCTGAGGGCCTCATCAGACAATGGCTTGGCTCCACTCTTGATATAGATTCTCTGTCAGGCTTCCAAGACTAGGTCCCCGTGATGCTGCATGCTGAAGTCAGGGCCAAGATTCTTTGGCCGTGGTCCTTCTCATGTGCCCAGGGAGGCGGTCTGTAATCCTATTTTGGAACAGGTTGCAGAAGGAAAGATCTCATACAGAGATAACCAGCCAGCAGTTATCACACCCAAGGTGGCCTTTGGATTAGGAGCCATTTATATATTTAGCAAATATTTATTGAACACCCGCAGTGCTCAGGAGGCAGGGCTCGGTACCATGTTGGTTAGAGAGAAAGAGAAACCCACAGCCCTGGATACAGGAAGATTAAAGGAAAGGACTAACATATGGAATGGAACGCTGGTGGGAAGGGACTCTTTTACATTTAGTGCAAAGGAAAATGTTTCTGTTTTCATCCAGTATTGCCTTGGGATGTGAACTCTTCCTCCTGAGGGAGATGGTTATGGCTCTGGTGAGCTGATGAGTCCTGAACCTGGTTGGTACTGGATAGCTAGGGCAGAAGGGTTCTGGAACCTTCTGGAACCAGCTCCAATTCAACCTCAGATCTGGGTGTGAGTGCCAGATCTTTGTGGGGCAGCCTGGTTGGGGGTATTTTTTTGGCCAGTTTAAGGTTGAAATAATACAGTTTATGTTTCAACTTCTGCCAGGCTGCCTCCTTTGTGGCTTATTTTGCCTTCTTCTCAGAACATGGAGGAGTGAGCTCAGATGGTCAAGAGAATTATAATGAAGTCCATGTCTGAGATTCTTCCCTAAAGAGGGGAATTGCTTTTCCCTGGGTGCTGCCAACTCTTTTGTTGTAGAAATAAGAAAGTCCATCCCTATTCTGGAAAACAAAAAACTTGAGTCCACTGAGACTAGGCTTAGGCACAGGAACTGGGATGTAGAATAGAGACTTTCTTGTATAGTGAAAATTCTTGACCAAAATGTTTTCAGGCTTTAATGCAGGTCCAGGGCCTGCATGAGCAGAATATGAGTTTGTGGCATTGTGTGTGATGACACCCATAGCTTCTCACATAAGATAGTGTTTGCAAGTGCCAGCTGACACTCTGGTGCTTATCTGTCAAGCACAGTTCTGAACGTGTACATTCTAAGAAGTCTATGACAGATTCTACAAGATCAATAACTGTTATCATCACCGCCCTTGTCCAGGTTTCATACAGGTAAGTGGAAGAGCCTGGGTATACCCTAGAACATGCGTCTTTCATCATTTAGATGGGGTTGGGGAGCAGTTTTCTCTTGAGAATAGAGGAAATATGATGGCTGGACAGTCAAATTACGTTGCCTTGAGCCAAGGATTCTACTTCATTAAGACCCAGCGGCAACACCTCTATATAGACATCAGCTGCCCCATGCAGTTGGAGAAGAAATTGAGGTTAGAGGAATAAGGTCTGGTGTGGCACTCCCCTTCTTTCTTCTTTTGGTTAATCTCTCCTTTTTGTCTAAATTTCTTAAGATTGGGCTAATATCTCATTCACTCTGTAGCCAGTGCAATGACTTGGCATGCAAAATTTTAAGGGGAGTGACTAAGAGACCCTTCATGGGGTCTTGCCTGTTAGCAGAGGGTGCATCTTTAGGGCAGCTTTAGGAATATTTGGTGAGCAAACCTACTTGTGTATATGTGCGCAAATCTCTAGCACTTTGAACATCACTATTATTACTGATATTTATGCTAATGATTTGGTGGGATTTGCAGCTCTTGCAAAAGAAGCAAAGAGTGCTCGCTGGCTCTCTTTGTGATGAAGTCTGGTGGTCCTGTGCCTAGGTCAAAGCTCCCAGAGTTGTCCTGATGTCCTTTATTGTAGTGAGAGCTGAAGTCTGTAGCAGGATGCAATATTTCAAACATAGGAGTGGTCTGTAGTTGGTAAATGAACTTTCCCCTTCATCTTTTCTAATGAATGCCAGTATTGGGGGGGGGGTGGCGAGAGTAGTTATATATTTGCCTAGAGATTATCACTATTCTAAACAACTAGAGGTGGTCATTTTCATAGTGCAGCTACTGAGTTTAAATTGAGGTTTTCATGGCAAGTGTTTGAGTTTCTGATATAAGTATTCTTCTTCCTTATTTTGTTACTCTGTCTATAACAGTGACATAAATCTGGACTGCAGCATTAATCTTCATTGTTAAAACAAAGAAATAAGCAAGAAGACTAAATCCAACATTCAAAGGATGGCAGAACAGAGTTTGGGTCATTGACAGTAGCTCTGGAATATTTCAGTTTGGATTTTTTTTATTATGTGAAAAATGAGCAGTTAGGTCAGAGCTTCTGTAATGAAGTTTTTTCTTTTTCTTTTCTTTTTCTTTTTGTTGTTGTTAATTAGAAATGAATGTAATCCTTGCTGATCTAGGTGGCATCTTCAGACCTTGAAATTAGAAAAACGTTGAAGACTGAAGTAGAACCTAACAACAGTCATTGCTCAATGTGTGGAAATAACAGCCTGCCAAAGGAGCCAATTGAAGAGATCTATTGTAAACATGTTTTATAATGAGAGAATAGCATATTTTCCAATAATTTCACCAGAAAAGCTTTAATCTAAAGCACAAATAGCATACAATTGGTTTGTGAGAATTATACTATGAGATAAAGCTGCTCCATAGCTGACTGAAGAATTCTTAATTTGGAGAGAAAAGAGTGTGTGAATCTGCCCTTGGTTAGGAAAAGATGGATTTTAGTATCAAACTCTAATACCAGTTATTTTGACAAAAATATACATCGATGAGCCATGATGTTTATCCTGCTCCCTTCTACTGTGGGCCTGAGACCAGCAGTCTTGGCCTCACCTGGGAATTTGTAAAAATGCAAATTTTGGGGTTAGGTTACAGACCCAGTGATTAGGAAATTCTAGGGGTGGGGTCCAGCAGTTTGTGTCTTAACAAGATCTCTGGATGATTCTGGTGCTGGCTGAACGTTGAGAATCACTGCTTTCAATTAATTTCCAAACAGTAGCTAATTTCCATGTTCGGCTAGACAGGACTACGCCACCTGCCCCTCTACCAGTTCTAGGGTCCTCCACTCTTTCTGATTTGTGACTTGGTCTCCTGGTGATCATCTCCTGAGGGACTATTCCATGGTGGTAAATTAAGAAGTTGCCATTTGGCTTTTCAGATCAATCTGTCATGTAAGATGTCGTTCTTTCCTCCTAGGAGCATAGGTGAACCACTGATATCACATTTCTGAATGTGAGTTAATCTATTTTACCAAGGGGAGGCTTAGTCTGAAGCAACCGTCCTCTCTTTATTCATTTTTACTACACTGAGAACACTCCAAATTCTAATAAAGTTTATTTTTCTTAGGAGAGAAATGAATTACAGTAGATGGGGTAGAGAGAGAAGATGGGAGGGGAGGGAAGGGGGGATAGTAGAGGATAGGAAAGGCAGCAGAATACAACAGTTACTAATATGGCATCATGTAAAAATGTGGATGTGTAACAGATGTGATTCTGCAATCTGTATTTGGGGTAAAAATGGGAGTTCATAACCCACTTGAATCTAATGTATGAAATATGATATGTCAAGAGCTTTGTAATGTTTTGAACAACCAATAAAAAAAGTTTATTTTTCTTAATTTAAAAGAACTTATCAGAGCAAAAAAAAATGTTGGATTTTCCACCAATAATCCAAAATGTGAACAATATTAGCTAATTGGCTACTTACTATAAGTAGATAAGAAGGAAAAAGTTGCAAATAGATCTTTCTTCTAGCCAGGATGATTTGCTAGTTTATATATTTTGAAAAAGGGTAGTACTACAACAACACGTATCTTAAAAAAAGTGCAGATAATATATGGGTAGCTTTGTTTGTTTATCTATTTATACTAAAAGCTATCAAAATTAATGACCTATTTCTTCCCTCATAAAAAAGTCTTTAAAATGAAAGGTACCCATCTCTAAATTAAGTTCGGTTTGATTTATTCTGGCAGGGAATGTCTTAAATCTTCCGTGCTTCATGACTGCATTATAATTTTTTTGTCCCAGAAGATGGATGCAGGAACAGGCAAAAGAAGAATTTGATGTTGGTGCAGCTTCTGTTAGAGAAGAATTAATGTCTGAGAGAGACGTATTTAGGAGTTGGTCAATATTTTGTTTCAGAAATTTAACTTTTAGGAATAAAATTAATTTCTCATTTTATTGCATGGGTTATTTTCTGGTGTATGTTTGTTGGGTACATGCTGGTGTGGTGAGGTGTGTGGGAATAATAGGGCTCAGCTAAAAATAGAAAGTGCTAATTAAATTTATACAGAATCCTTATTGTAGCACAGTCTGGCAAAGTGATGTATGGAGAAGAGCTTAAGTTTGTCTGGACCTCCTTAAAGGTGACATGGCAACAAATGTATTGGCAAACTTTCAAAACATAAAGAGTTAAACCCAAAGGATAAAACAATGTTTACTGGGGTTGGGTGGGGAGAGGGAATGGGGAGATGCAGGTCAGAGGATACAAAATGGCAGATGTGTAGGAGGCAGGAGTCTAGAGAGCTAAGGTCCAATATGAGAACATCACTAGGGACATTTGACACATACACATATGTGTGCGTACACACACACACACACACACACACACACACACAAACACACACACTAACCAGGAGAGGATGGACATATTATTTTTTTCTGGACTGTAATAACCTTTCATTGTCTAAATGCACATCAAAATGTGTTGTATATAAATATATATAATAACAATTTTTAGAACTTTCATTTTACCTCTTTCCTGGAGTGGTATTATTTTATTGAGAATTCAAAGAGTTTATGTCAAAGACTGTAGTGGTGATTGTCAAAAAGGATGAACTGACCTTCCAGTGGCAGGTATAAGTAAGGCTGTGACATCCCTTCCTTTCCTGTCATTAAATGTTTTAGCTGTCAACCCTGAATAAATACAAAGCTGAATTATGTATGGCCAGGCTAGGAAGTGAGAGAGGAGGGCTGCTCTAGCTTTCTCTGGGGCACACCGGAATAGGACACAACATTTTGATTCTGTGCTGGGAATTCTGATAATGAAAGATGGTGTTTTAGGGTAGTGAGGAGAGAAAAACATGCTGAGGAAGGGAGTAGAGTTAAACTAAAGATTTAATTAAACACACACACACACACACACACACACACACACACAAGGGCAAAATAAAGGGAAGCAGGGATGTTTAGGGTATCAATATAATCCCAAATGGGTATCTCAGTTCATTTTACTGATCTGTTGGACTAATGTACCACCTACATACAGTCCTATTCTCAACTGTCTTCAGTTCCACCTCCTACTTTATAGAGACCTTCTGTTGGTGATAGAAGATATAAAATCTAATAATCAAACCACCCCATAGGGTTTATGGCACTGGACCCAGTTCCATGCAGGTTGACTTTGAAGCACAGGCATAAATTACTTCTGGTCTACCTTCCTTTGACCTCTAGAAACTAAATACACAGGGGAGAAAAGCCTGGGGCAGTGATTTGCTCCACCTTTGTAGACTTGTGTGTAGTATGAAGATGCACATTAATTGGTTTTCTGACCAAGGCAGCTGCACTTAAAATCAACCCTGCCATTACTCTTTGAGCTGCCCTGAACTATGCTCATTTCTTCCTCTAGAATCTCCCACAGTCTAACCTCTTATCTGACAGCATTCAATGAAAATATCACAGCTCCTATTTAAAAAAAAATCGTACATAGAGTAATATCAACTTTCTAAGTGAAAAATGCAGATTCATGATACTAATGATATTATCTAGTAGTTATCAAATGACAATTTGCAGGGCCTCTCAGGAACTACAACAGGGAAATTAGGTCCCAATTTGGGAGCAAAAGGGGGTTTGTCACTTTGCTCTTTGGAGCCTCTTTGCCTTTATTCTGCTTTATTATTTTCTCCAATAAAATAATTTAGTTTGATGACAGAGTTGTTATGCTAAAAATAAAATGTGAAACTCTGGATGCTGTGATTATTTGCTTTACTGAAGGATTCTGGTGCACGTAAAGTGATTTAAATAAATGCTCCCACAGTTTTGGAACCAATACTTTTCCAGAAGTTTGAACACTTTTGTGGAGTTCGTCTTTGGTGGGTAGGTATCTCCTTTTATCCTCCTTATCCCATTTTTTTTCCCTCAAAGACTCTGCTCCAACAAGATCACAAAAATTGGATGCAGTGGTGAATACCAGTTATCCCAGATACTTGGGAGGCTGAGGCAGGAGGATTACAAGTTTGAGGTCAGGCTTAATAACTTAGTGAGAACCTTATCAACTTAGCAAGACGCTGTCTCAAAATCAAAATAAAAAAGACTGAGGGTATAGCTTAGTGGTTATTACCTCTAGCATCAAACCCCAGTATCAAAAAATTAAAAAAAAATATTCCCCACAATTTTGCCAACTTGGGTCCTCTTCTCAAGGCACGTTTATGAGTTTGGATCCCTACACATGCATACACTCCACTTTCTCTAGAGGTGGCCTGTGGGCTAGATGGAGGATCATCTCATTCCTCAAGTTTGATGTCCTTAAGTCTTAATTCATACATTACTGGGATACATACTTACCCTCACACACATATGCATGGACACACATAAATAATAAGCATTAGCTCCTTTGGATCTTCAAAATATCTTTTCCCTACTGTGTCTGTTTCTCTGCAACTCTTTCAATTTGTTTTTATGGTGTTAGGATGATGGCTACAACTGCTGTATATAGATTTAGAGATTTAGCTCAAGAGATTGATGCATTTCTTCTACCTGTCTAACATAAAGACTTATAAATTCTTACCTCAACAGTTAATATCATAACAGCACTTTCAAAGCTTTGCTTTGTTTCCTACTCTTCTTTTGACCTATCTCTAGGCCTTTCCTAGGAAGGGACAACTCCTCTTTAGACTCTTGCTATTCTCACCCTGGTGCAGTGGGCAGCAGTCAGTGGTGGGGGTCTGTGCGTGCTGCCTTTACTTTCACTCTCTAGGGTTGTCTATTCTTCACTTCTGAATTCGGTGTCCCAAAGCATAACTTGTGCTCTGCTCCAAAGAGATCACAAAAGCTGGATGCAGACAAAAGCACATCATTTGTCTTTGGTTGTGACTTTAGGGAAGTGCCTCCAGAGATTCTGGTGTTCAAGTCAACTGTCTGGAGAGCTCTAGTAACAGATGAAGAGCTCATTTCCAACCTCTGGGAATTCTGATTTAACTGTGGGGTGGGTCCAGGTATTGGTGTTCTCTGACAGTTCCCCAGATGATTCCAATGTGAATCTGAAACTGAGGGTCACTGGCTGTGGTCAGCAGGGATCTCGGGTGATGTCAACTAAAGCCTCCTGTGCCTCTAGAACAGCATAAGGATGTCTCACAGTGTTTTCCCTTTTCTAGCAGCTTCAGCATCATTTGGATACTTGCTAGAAATACAAATTCCTAGAACTATAGAATGAGACAGTCCGTAAGTGGGGCATGGGGAACTGTTTTAACAAACCCAGCGCATGACTCTGATGCAGTCCTTATAGATTTAGAGATCATTAACCATCTTCATGATGACTTTTCTCACCGTTTTGACCTGTTAAACTAACTGAACTAAGGTATTATTAATAAATGACTGAAAAATTAAAATTCTGTTCATTTGGTTTCTTTGCCTAAATAATAGCCAGCCACCAATTTGATTCTTCCACATTTTCCTTTTTTTATAGAACTGAGTTTCTTGGGGTAGTGGAGGTCATTAAGCAGGCAAAACCTTTATTTTTCAACATCCAAAATGCTGAGTTTGGTTTACTTCATTTCCAAATGGGTGATAAGAGAAACATTGTACTTCAAAATGAACAAAGATGGGAAAAATTCTTCAAGGGAATCCATCCTCCAAATGACAAAGGCAACTTGAAATTTGTATTCGATTTCTCTAGAAATAAGGACTGCAAATGAATAAATCAACTTGGTAGTGATTGTGAATGTGTCCAAAAATAAGGAAGTTTTTACTTTACTTGACAAGGAAATAAAGACAGTGAATAGATTATTCAATGGGTTGCTGATGTGGCCCCACATCCATTCTGGCAGGTGCACCATGCTCAAATATACATGATAATAGTTTAAATGTAAATAGGGTTAATGAATTTTAATATTCCTCAGGATCTTGTATTCATACTTCCATTTGCATAGTGACTTATTTCTCAAGTCCCTTTGTAAATATTGTAATGAAATAAACATAAGAGGCCAGCACAAAGGGGTGCATACAATTAACTGAGCAGACAGCTCTCCATGAAGGCAAATTGGAATCATATCACAGGATCACAGACATCAGGGGTGGACAAGTCACATAAGTAAACCAGCTGATCTTACTTTTCTAGTGGGGAATTATTTTGTTTAGGAGGTTTTCCAAAAAGTAGCTTGCTTTAGTTTTATGTGTTTCAAGTGACGA
This sequence comes from Ictidomys tridecemlineatus, assembly GCF_052094955.1. Classification (NCBI taxonomy): domain Eukaryota; kingdom Metazoa; phylum Chordata; class Mammalia; order Rodentia; family Sciuridae; genus Ictidomys; species Ictidomys tridecemlineatus. Next base: position 122,348,445 of record NC_135483.1, on the reverse strand, counting down.
TGTTTCTGAAATTGCCTTCAAAAGAATATTTGCTATGCTTCCATATGAAGCAACTGTGGTCCCAGAGATGCTTTGTAAGAGTTGTAGAAAGGAGGCACATACCCAAGCCAGCTTGTCAGAGGGGGAGCGTGGCTTCATGCTGGTTACAGTCAGGCAGACCCCAAATTAATCTAGGAAGAACTGCACAATGGAGAAGACACTGGTCCCTTGGCACAGCTTTTGCTTTTTCTATTACCAATCTTGGGAAGAAAAAAGCCCCCCCTCTCCCCCGCAAAGATAAGCCCCATTGGTCTCAGACATTTGCTGATGTTGAAGGTGGTTACTGATGGTTACATCTTTCAGCCTTTTCTTTATATCCACACTAATATATGCAGTAACCACCCTGAAAATGGCTGAGCTTCTGCTCTTCATTGCACTGTACTCTTTCATGCTTCTGTATCTGTGCCCATGCTACTGCGAGATAGCAGCACGGTGTTGGGATCACAGTGCAGAGCCCAGATGCTGGAATCAGGACACCCATGTTCAAAGTCCCTGTGAAACACCAACAATAATTATAGCTCCCCTACAGATTAAGTGTGTTCCAGGAGCTAGTATGTGTAGAAGGCTTGGAAGAATGCCTGGCATCACCAGGTGCTTATAAGCGTTAGTTCTCACTAGTTCCTCGGTTTGATATGCACTTTTTCTTCTTCCATAAAATTTGTAGGTCAAATATTACTATTCCACTGCCACAGCTTGCAAACATAAGGCAGAATTAATTGGTGATTTATCTTATGTTTTCCTGACATGCTTAACATTTCTGTCATTGTATGATATTTGTCAGACTATATTAAAGTTAGTCCACAAATATTTCTCCAATTCCCAGGCCATATACCCTCAAAAACTGCGTCATATTTTATTCATCTATGTATCATCCATCTATACCCAAAACAAATGTTAGACTCAGCAGGTGCTTCATATTTATTTATTGGATTAAATATAAGTACTATGTAAGATTTCAGTTTTTTGATAAGTGTGGCTGAACACCTACTGTGTGCCCAGTATCGCTTTGGCTGTGCATGTAGATAAAGAGAATGCTTTTTTTTTTTCTGTTGACTGCAGAACAGGAGTCATTTGGGAATATAATTGTGCTATCACAAAATGGGCAAGGACAGAGGGATGGAGCAGAAGGAGCTGGGATGCTATTTTCCATTTTGCAACTGAAGTTTACCTTTGTGATATCTTTGCTTGCCCACCAGTTTTTGAATGGTCTTTGCATATTTGGGGCAATTCCCAAATGATGAGTCTCAGTGTCCTTTGCAGCATGAAAGGGACATGTGGAGCTTTGGTTTGAATGAGCATGAGGACAAGTGGTGACTTCCCTTTCCTGGTTTATAGGACTGTGGAGACAGTTGACTCTCAGGTGTGTAGAGGGAGTAAGAAGTCACATTTGTATTGCAAATGGTAGCAGCTATAGTAAAGTCAAGTCCTGTCAAGAACACCAGCTTCAGTGTCTTCATTAGCTAATTTGTGGCAACGTTTGGAGCATTTTCCTGGAAAATGAGTCTTTGGGCTTCTTATGATTTTGTAAGTTACACAATATCCTTTAGTACATCTCATTTTTGCTTAAGTTAGCCAAAGGGAATTCTGTTGTTTTTTCTACTGAAAACTCTGACCAATAGAGCTGTGTTAGCCAACTTCTCTTGTCCAGAATTTTCAGAGGGTTATGATAATGATGATCTTATGCTTTTTTTTTTGAATTGTGGATTTAAAATCTGAGCAAGAACTCATTAGTGTCCTCCAGCTGTCAGATGGCAATGACAAACCACTACAAGAATGTTAACATTGTAGAGTCCAGTGTTTTTCAGTGGAATGTTTATGAAAATTCAGTTTTCTTACTTATAAGAGGTCGGACTATACATACAATCTGAAAGGTGCCTCCAAGTTCTATCAAGTAACACATTTTTTTTTTCTCCTGTCACTGGAGATTATGGGGCAGTGTGTGTTAGTGCCTTAATTTGATGTCTGCCTCAACCCTTAAAAGCAAATTGGTTACAATCAGCAGAGGGAGCTCGAATCAGGAAACTAGAAGACCGAAATGAAACGAAGCCTGTGTTTCCCAGGAGGAAATTATCCAGCATAAAAGAAGGTCAGGAAGAGTTCAGTTAGGCCTTTCTAAAGGGGGAAAAAAAGATTGGGAGAAAGTAAAAAGGTTGGAAATTTGTTAGAAGAGTAATAATAACATTAAAAAATAAGGGAGAATTAAATGATATGATTAACAGCTGTCACCACTTCAGTTGACAAAGCTGGTTAATTGCCCATGTAATCCAAGTATATAATTTCCCACCTAGTATCCTTCACTCATGAGAATCATAAATGAATTGAATATGTTACTTCTGTTAGGCTGCTGAGGACAAGAGCCCAAGCAGTGGATTTTGACTTAGAAAGAAAGACAATGGCATAAAACGAGCCTTGTGTACATGTACAAAGGGCTTTCCTGTTACAGATGGAGGGCTTTGGGCTGGGACTGAAGATGGGGATTAAAATTTGTCTCATCATTATATAGATGCAAAGTGGAAACTCAGAGAGCTAAATATTTAACTGGCCCCAAGACAGGCTTTCTGGCATGCTAGGTATTGTGACATAACTGTTATAAAGTTCATTATTAAACTCCTTGCTTTCTAAGAACTGACCATTACACAGATGTACAAGTCTAAAAGCATCCTGCTCCTTCTCTACATGTCCAATTTCACTTCCTCCCTTTATCTACCCAGTTCTTAAGCACTCAGAGGATAGTGGTCTCCATGTGTGTTCTAGTCAGTGTTGGACAGAGGTAAAGCCTAGACAGATTGCTGGGAGGTGTTTCTTCATCTTTTTTTTTTTTGTGCTTCATTCCTTAATATTTGTCTGACAGATATCCAGTGCAAAGAACAGCAGGGTGAGTGGAAAAGGCTTTTTACTCTTTTAAAACTTGAGCACTGTTGGCTATTACTTCAAAATATTCTTGTCCTGGAAAATTCTGGGCACTGGAAATCTTCCCTTCTCTTGTATTTCTGGTAAACAGACCCCCCCCCCCCCGCCCAATTTACATTAGAGCTATTTTTTCCTCTTTATATCTCTCTAGATTTTTAAATATTTAGTACATTTTAGGTGGGAAACAGTCAGATTCCAGCATTTGGCTGTCTTTGACCCAGCAAGAAAGTATGATACTTCCCTTCAGCCTTTCTTATACCATTGCAGTCTATAGGACTAAGATTTCATTTATTACTTTCTAGGTTCTAGAGCCCCTGTGCTGTAATCCTACCACTGTTGTTACCTTTCACCTATGTCTTTTTGTGGTTTATTCAGATTATTTTGGTGATCCTTCAAAAATCATAAGGGACTAAAAAGAGTTATTAAAAAAAAAAGAAAGGCATTTTCTTTAGTCATTGCTGCAGATTTTTCCTGGCTTAGATTCTGATATCAGCTGTGGAAACCAAAGCTTATTTATTGATGTAATAAATGATCATAGTAATTACATATTTGTGCTTTTCTATTTAGATTTCTTTTATGATCACTTAAAAAGAAGTGGACTATTTTTTTCCCTTGGGTGTTATAGCAATAAAAAGATCTTAGAGAAACTTAAGACATTATTTACAAAAATATTTACTTATGGAAATGTCTGCCATGAATGTGTGTAGAATAAAAGGGATGCTTGTTCCAATGTCTAATATTAAATGGACCACCCAACTTCAGTGATTCCTCAAAGACACAAAATTGCACAAGGAGGAGCAGATTGGAATTATAATCACTCAGCCTTGTTTAGTTGATCCTCTGTACTTGTACCATCCACTTTAAAAAAGTCAACCTTTTGATAATTGCACAATGTTATTGTTTCCCGAACGATAAATCTTTCCAGTTTAAGCCATCAAAGATCCTTTGGTGGCTCTAAAAAGCCTTTCTAAAAATATTGTGTATCCCAGTGGCAGCTCTGCATCCTGATAGTCAATAGCAATTGATCTTTGTCCTTCAAGAATTGACATTTGCAGTATGCAGCGGTTTCTCTTGGATCTCAAGGCCTATGATAATACTTATTGCAACTTTGAAAAGGTGTGAATTTGGGCTGGGTAAAGAATGCTTGCTTCACAGTGAGCTTAAAAAGCTGCCCAACCCCTCTATATTAATTCAGTTTAAAAGTTTTGTTGTTTTCTGCTACTTTTCACCCACATTAACATTAAGCCATTGAATGAGAGTATAAAATTTTAATGATGCAAAGACCTTCCCAGGTAATGTTATATTTTGATGAAAACACAATTTGGAAAAGAACCAGGTAGTCTCAAAAATTCTCTATTAAAAAGTTGGGAATTTATTAATATCTGAGAACATGTACTTATATCAAATGGCTATTTTTATATGCATTTTGAAGAAATCTAAGAATGGTACAAAACCAGAACCAAAAAGTGTTACTTCCCCACAGAAATCTCTGTGACTTACATGTAATAGTTCTCAGCTTCATGTTAAATTATTTATTTGTGTTGATGAACTTGTTCATTTGTTTATATTGGTGATGGCAGATATTACAAAGCTTAAGATGTTATTCATAGTAGTTTCTTTGAAATATTAACCTCATATCATACTATGCTTTATTTATAAAGAAATTTTGGTTTGTGTATGTGAATAGAATTACAGTTATTTGGAAGGATGAATTAGCTTCCAATATTTCCACAAATTTCCAATTCATCTTTGAGAAACCTTTAGAATCATACATGATTAGGTTATAATATACAATGATATGCAGATTTGTTGGCTAAGCAGCTGAACCCCCCTGTGGGGGACTCCTCTGAAGTCACCTGTTCATCAGGTCTGGCAGCAAGAGAATGGGAAATGTCACTTGCTCCCTGATCTCCAGTCTACAGAGCAATTTCCAGGGCTCATGCTGGCCTGCCTTGATTCTGGGGCTGGTGTGAACCTAAAACCCATAGGGAAGTGGGATTAAACACTGATACTACAAAGTGCTTATTCCCTTGGTTTAGTGAAAGATCTACTACACTGCAAATAATTTCTTCTACAATATAGATGTAGAAAATCCCTACTGTGAAATTCTGTCTTCAGAACACTGACTTCACAGGACAACAGCTCATCAAGAGTAGGGGTCATGGTCAGCATAGGACCTTGATGGCTTGATCTTATATGAACTCAATATATAGGTCAACCAAAGGCTTACTGCTCACAAACACATGTAGAGTATTTACGATTGGGAGGAGACAATAAATGAAAGCCAGACAAAAACAATTTTATTTAATTTATTTTTATTTTTTTTAAAGAAAAGAAGTTTAAGCAATAATCCAAGAAAATCCATGGAGTTTTATTTGTTTATTTGTTTGTTCTGTGATGTTAATTTAGGTATAGCTCCTTGGGCCGTTTGATTTTTTAAAAATTGAATATAATTTCATTGTTATTAAATCAAGTAGTTAGATAATAGGCTTTTGCCTATTAGTTGAAAACTTTTAAAGTGATATATATTTTTTTGTTTTGTCCTTTTAATCACATCATTAGCTCTTTGGTGTCTTAGACTATATCTGAACATATGAATTCTTACATAACTTATTAAAGCCTTTTAAAGGAATTTACACTCTATTCCCAGCCATATTTGTTTATTTTTGTTATTTAACTTGACTTGATTTTCTTCTTTTATTAGTTTTTCCTTTAGGGTACTACCTGCCTCTGCTGATTTTCATTGTTGTTTTTTGTTTCCTCTTCATGGAATATTTTTCCAAGGATGTTTTGTAATGTCAGTTTTCTAGCTATAAATTCTTTTAACTTTTGTTTATCATGGAAGGTTTTTATTTCATCTTCAAATCTAAAGCTTAATTTTGCTGGATATAAGATTCTTGGTTGGCACCCATGTTTTTAGAACCTCTGTCTCCCTGTTGAGGTGATCTTTTGCTTCCTGTATTTGTTTATGTAGCTCCTTGTTGAAGTGATCTTTCACTGCCTGTATTTGCTCTCTTATATCTTCCTTGAGTTCACAGAACATTTTAACCATGTACACCCTTCACTCCTTCTCTGTCATTTCTCCTGCTGTGGCTGCCAATGATTCTAATGATGTGGTGTCTTCATTTCTTCCCTTGTCTTTTCATGTTGCTCCTGTGTCTTCCTTTTCAGCTCTGTGGGTCTAGATTGTTACTGTTTTTACCCTATAGGTTTGCAGTGCTCTTGTAGGGTTCCAAGACCTCTCCTTTGTGGGGAAGGACAATGTTAACAGATCCCAATATCAACAATATACCACCTATGAACAATTTGTTGTTGTTAAGATGTTTACAGTTTAGTCTCAATGTTCAGAAATGTTGGATTCAATTATTATCTAAGATATAGTCATAGTTTTGTCAAAAGGCTTACAGTTTCTGATGGTGGACAATAAACTGGGGGTGGGGTATGGATAATATGCTGAGGAGGTAGGATGTGAGGATATAGGGTTAATATATCTTAGGAAGTGTGAAGGAGAAATCTAATGAAGAGGGCTAGTAACAAGAGAATAGCCAGGAAGTAATTGAGGGTAGGCAAGTACATGGGATGACAGTAGAGTACATAAAACAAACACACATATGAAATAGAAAAATACTGATATTAAAACAGTAAAATTTGGAGGGGAAAAGAAAAATAAAAGAAGAAAAAGGAAAAGAAAAAAGGGCATATAAACACCTCTATATTATATTATTAATCAGTCCTCAAAGTCCTATTTCATGCAAAGTTCTTGGTTTCACATATGTTGGGGATGTGAGGGCAGAGGATAGAGGGGTAGAAGAGAAAAAACAAACAAACAAACAAACAACTCGAAGGAAGAAACCAGGGTTGTAGCTACCTTTAAAGATCTATATCTTTCCTGCTTCTCTTCCCATCCAATAGGTGGCGTCGTCTGTTGTAAGCTGGTGTCTCTGCCCTCCAGATGGTGGAGGTAACCAGGGTGAGAAGACTGGTCCTGGCGCAGGTCACCTGGATGCGTGGAGTGGCAACTGCCAGTCCCTGCAGAGAGACTGCACCTCATAGCTCTCTTTTTGGGACCGCTTGTATGACTTGAGCGCCTGGTACTCTCTGTCTCTTGCCTAGAGATTTCCCAGTTCCTGGTCTCTCCCTCTCCCCTAGCAGTTCCCAACTGAGGAAACTCTCATCCTGGGGCTCCTGTGAGCGGCTCCCTGGTCGCACTGCACACCTGTGTTGGGCAGCTACTGTGTTGGGTTACCACCACTGGAGGGGAGAAGGTCGGAAACCTGGTACGTGGCCACTGGAGATCTGATCTGGGAACTGCCCCCAGCTAATATGGTGAGAATGTTGAGCCAAGATGGCGACGGTCTGCTTTCAGTGCCATGGTGTCTGGTGAGGAGGGGGGAGCCTGATGAGTGGGAGGAGCCTTGTAAGGTGGGAGGAGCCGGGTGATGGCAGTTGTGCTGTGGGTAGGTAGCAGCTGAGTGACCTGCGTGGGAGTGGAGTGAAGTCTTGGTGATCTGCAGATGTGTTGACAGATGATTCGCCCAGTCTCCCGTGGGCTGGAACTTTGGGCTTTGTGTCCTGCTCCAACGCTGGGTGTCCTGCTTGAACTCTGAGTCCTGGAGCCCCAGTAGGGTCACAGCGCTGGTGGTTTCTGTGGAGAGCTTCTGGATAGGGGTCCTCTAACACTCTCAGAGATGCAGTATTCCAACTAGGTGAGATCTGCGGGCCCTGATGCCATGTTTTCTCCAGTAAAAAGCAATTTACCCTTTAAACATGTGTACACTTGTCCTCAGAGTTCTTGCTAGGATACAGAGCTATAGTCATACAATTATTACTTCATTGTGATAATTCTACAAATATAGGCCAACATAAGTGCATAGGAGAAAAGAATTTAAGAAAACATCAAAATACTGAAGTAGGTCAAGATCACAGAATTATGGGTGAATTTTTTCTTCTTTAATATCTTTAATTTTTGTTTACAATTTCTTGAGCCATTTGGTAGTAGCAAAATTAATTTATTAGAATGAAATATACTTCTCTACCTGACCATAATGGAAAACAAATATCAGACCAATTTTCTTGCCAAGAACAGATGTAAGTATATGAATAGCTGTTTAAAATCCTCAGAAAGTAACCAAGATAGGCAGGACTTGAAGGGCAGGAACAGAGGGGGAAAGGCTTTGAGGTGATCCTGAATTTCTCTGCTGCTTTCCTCTTTCAGGTTTGTTAGCAGGGATGAAAGGATAGGCAAAAATGGAGGGCTTTGTGTTTCCAGTTTTATCATGGAGCTAGGTAGACAAAAACTAACATAAAAACCAACAAACTAAACTGAATTTTAGGATCCCCAAGGAGAAGGGGCCGTGGTAAACACCTGAGTTGAGACTTGAAAGACAAGCTCCTACAATAAAAAAGGGTAAACCAGAAATAGACTAGTCCTTTCAAAGGCTGAAACCTAGTCTCAAAGCATCTCAACTCCTAACTGGATATGCTTTTGATCTAACTGATTTTTGAGAAGAAATTTATTCCCCGGAACAGTAAGCATATCTCTATAATTCTTCATATACAAATATGGTAATTAAGAGCTAACTGGAATACCAGAAGACAGAAACTCATGACCAAAACCAAAGGAAAAACAGACAATAGAAACAAATTCATGGGTTATCTAAATATGAGAGCCACAAATTCTGTATCAGATGTCAGAGACAGTAGTTAATATGATTAACAAGAGAGCTGATAGAACTTATATTAATAATCATGAAAAACAAAACATGATTCCTTTGATTTCTTTTTTTAAAGTTGTTGATTGGCCTTTTATGTATGTATGTATGTATATGCGGTTCTGAGAATTGAACCCAGCGCCTTACACAGGCTAAGCAAGCTCTCTACCAGTGAGCTACTGCCCCAGCCGTCCCTTCTGATTCTTAAGAAGCATGTCTTTTTCTGGATGTTTCTTCTCTTACAGGCTTTCATTTTTGTTTTCCCACTTCTATGATTCTCTGCTATTTCTTTTCTGGTGAGCTCACCCAAATCTGGAGGCCACCTTACATAGAAAAATTCTAGCTATGTGGAGGAAGATACCCCCAAACTCACCTTCTTTTTCCTTGCCTCCCCTTGTCCCAGTGAATTTCCAATTCTTTGGTCTGGAACTTGGTAGGAATATGCAAGGCAAATTCCATTTTATAGCTCACCAACTTGCTCTTCTTACTTGGGAAGTCACTGTGCTCCTCAAAGAATGGGCTTTGGACTGCTGACTTATTTCAGTATCTCTGAATAATCTCGGTCTGACATAAACCACCCATCAAGGCATGGTTTCTCACTGAGCCCAGAAGTAGCTTTGGAATTTTTTCAGCATCACATTCAAGGTAGCTATCACCAAATGATTGAGGTTGCCATGTAAGTTAAAACTTATTTTCCACCTTGAGACAGAGTATCTCTGAATGTCCTTTGATCTCTAGAACTTTCCAATTGAATCCGGTAGTTGGTTTTCAATTTTTTTTCCCCCAGTACAAGTATGGGCAAGGAGTGTGAAGGTAGACAGCAGGAAGCATGCACTGACTACAGTTATTGATGCATCTGTTTAACCTAAAATTGGGTCTCTACCTTCACATTTTTGTATGCTGAAGGGTACATCTGATAAGATAGACATTGCTGCAATGTGTGTCTGTGGTCAATTTAGATGATATCCCTGATTGAAACTTTTTTTTGAATCTAGTGCCTTGTATGTTACAGGACACAGCCAAATGCAACCTGCCTGTGTCTCAAAGTGGCACCTCATCAAGCTCTACCAGCTAAGGTTTTTTCTCTGCTGTCTGCTGCAGTGCTCTGGGGCTTCCAACTGATTTACAATGTATCCTTGGAGCAATTCATCTGAGAGCTCCATTAAGAGCATGGCCACCTGGGCCCTGGAGTCAGTAACACTTTCAAAAGACTCTAGAGAATAGGAGTGGAAGGCTTTGTTTGACTTAAAAAGAATTGTTGTGAAGTATGTGTAACATAAAATTTACCATCTTTTTAAGAGGACAGTTCTATAGCATTTAAGTATATTCACATTGTTGTGTAATCAATTTCCAAAACTGATTTCATCTTTCCTTATTAAGACTCTATGTCCATTAAAAAGCAACTCCCCATTCACCCCTCTTCAGTTATTGGCAACCACCATGTGCTTTCTGTCTCTATGAATTTGACTACTCTAAGTTTCCCATATGAGCTGAGTATTTGTATTTTTGTGACTGGCTTACTTTACTTAGTATAAAAGTTCATTCATGTTGTACTATGCTGAATAATATTCCCCTCTATGTGTGTATAGAACCACATTTTGTTTTCCGTTAATCTGCCAGTGTATGCTTACATTGCTGCCACTTTTGGTTATTATGAATAATGCTGCTATGAATATGAGCATATAAATATTTCTTCTTGACTGTTATTGTTTAGATATGAAGCGTTCCCCAAAAGCTCATTTGTGAGGCTATGTAAGAATTTTAAGAGGCAAAGTGATTAGATTATGAGAGCTATAACAGTGAGTTAATCCAAACGAATCATTAACTGTGGTAACTGTAGGCAGATAAGATCTTGCTAGAGGAAGTAGGTCACTGGGGGCATACTTTGGGGGCTTATTTTTTTGTCCCTGGAGTGCTCTCTTTCTCTCGTGTGTTTCCTGGCTTGTCATGTCTTGTGCTGTTTTTCCTCCATGAAATTCTGCCTCACCTTGGATCTAAATTAATCATGGACTAAACCTCTGAAACCTCCACTAAGTTGTTCTTGTCAGATCTTTTGGTCACAGACATGAAAAACAACAACAACAACAACAAAAAAAAAACTGACTATAATAGAAATTGGTTCCAAGAAGTAGGATTGTTTCTGTGATAAACCTGACCAGATGATCCAGAATCTTTTGGAGCATTTTGGAGTTTATGGGAGGAAGTTTGAAAAAGTTTAGAGATGCAAGCTGGAAAAGCTTTAGAATGCTATAAGTGGAATTTAATGGGTGAATTTGGTAGGGGCTCAGATGACCAGAATGCCCGTACTATGGTCAGTAAAACTGTGCTCATGAGGTTTAAGTGGGAAATGAGGACTCTATTGGAAATTGGACTAGAAGTCATTCATATTGCTTTCTGGCAAAGAAGTAATATACATTTTGTCCATGTCCTGAGACTTTATGTAAAGCTGAATTTAATAGTGATGGTCTAATTAATCTGCTGGAGGAAATTTCAAGGCAGCACAGCATTTACGTGATGGCACGGATATTGCTGGCATCTTTTAGCTAAGTTTACAGCGATAATCAGGAGCAGAAAGCAGATGATAAAGGTTTGAAAAACCCACAGTTTGGCCAGAAAAGTGTGAATAAAATTGAAGCTAGGGAAGTTGAGGTGGTTATAGATATTATAGTCACTAAAGAGATGCTAAGTCCTATACTTAGAAAAGGAAAGATGGTTTGAGGTCATCACAAGACCACATCTGTCTCAGGCTCAAGTGTATAAAAGTAAACATTACTTTGAGAAGCAACAATGGGTGCACCCTGCTTGCACAGAGGGGTCTAAGAAGTAGTTTCATCATGTTCAGCCACCCAGGCTCCCAGGAGGCTTGGCTACTGTTTGGATTGGCAATAGGTGTTGGCCTCAACCACGTGGTTCTGGTTTGTAGGAATTCTGAGATTTCCAAGGAAGGCCTGGGAGGCCAGGTAAAGTTAAACAGGTTGGAGTCCCTGTGGTTTGCCCCTGAGAGGGAGATGCATAGAGAAGGAAGAAGGAAGCCAAAGTTGCAGTGGAGACTCCTGAGATTAAGAGATGTCAGTCACTTGGAATGTATGCCAAGGAAAGTTGCAGAAATGGATCAGTGATGAGTCAAGAGAGAGGTCATGTGGGCTGCAACTGGCAAGGCCATAGGGGCAGAGCCACACATGAGAGAATATCACAATGCCATGTGCCCCAGTTGCCATGGAGCTATAGGGCTTGTTTGTCCAGCTGGATTTAGATCTTATTTGTTTCCATCCTTTCTTCCTATGCCCCTATTTCTCCCATGTGGCATGGAAATGTTTAATTTGTGCCATGATATATTTGGTATGTGTAACTTGCTTTTGATGTTTACATGGGAAAATATCCACATGTTTGCTTTGTGTCTCAGATGAGATTTTGGACTTGGACTTTTGAACAATGCTGTAACTGTTAAGGTTAAATGTATTTTGCATTGTGAGATGGGCATGAGCTTTTTGGGTGAGGGAGAAATGTTATGGTTATGGTTTAGATAAGAGTGGTCTCTTAAAAGCTCATGTGTGAAGCAATGGAAGAATTTTCAATGGTGAAATAATTAGATTATAATAGCTGAAATTTAATTAGTGAGCTAGTCCAGAATGGAGTAAATGGGTACTGCAGGTAGGGTATGGCTGGAGGAAGTAGGCCACTTGGGGTATATCTTTGGGATTCATGCTTTGTCTCTGGGGTGCAGATCTCCCTCTCTCTATCTCTCAGTTGCCATGTTCTGAGCAACTGCGCCCTTCCACCATAATATTGTGCCTCACCAGGGCCCAGGGCCATGGAACTGGCTGACCATAGGCTGAACTTATGAAATCATAAGGCAAAATAAACTTTTCTTCCTCTAAGTTGTTCTTGCATCAGGCCTTTGGTCACAGTGATGCAGAGACTAAAAGAAAAACCTTGCTCAATTGTTTCGGATGAATACTCAGATATGGAATTTGTGAATGATATGGTGATTCTGTTTTTAATATCTTGAGGAACTGAAATACTCCTTTTCATAGCAGCTGCTTATTTAACATTCTTACCAATAGTGAGCAAGGGTCTCAATTTTCTGTACATCATTGCCAATACTTGTTACTTTGTAGTTTTCAATAGTAATGGCTGCGAGGTGGTAGCAAGTCTTTTTGTTGAACGAATGTCTTACTGCATTAAAATTATTTCCCTACAGTTGTTTATAACAAATATGTAAGGTAGACATTAGATATAACCAAATTCATTGCACTGTTACTAGTCTTCACTCACTTCAACCTCAGTTTAAATGGTTTATTTTTGAAAATTTTGTACCAGTAATCTGCTATGTAATAACTTGTTAAGGAATCAGAGGCTTAAATGAGACTTAAGATGATATTTCTGCTTTTTTTTTCAGGGGGAGGTACTAGGGATTGAACTCAAGGGCACTCAACTACTGGGCCACTCCCCAGCCCTTTTTTGTATTTTATTAGAGACAGGCTCTCACTGAGTTGCTTAGTACCTCACTGTTGCTGAGGCTGGGTTTGAATCTGTGATCCTCCTGCCTTAGTCTCCCGAGCTGCTGTGATTACAGGCGAGCACTACCACTACGGAGCCTGGTGATATTTCTGCTTTTACTGAAATTAGCACCTCAGTGAATTGGTAAATTATGGCTGGTGAAAGGATCAGAGGTCAGAGTAGAATCATTAAGCTCTACCAAATTCAACTGATCACGCTTAAGGAGGTGAGAGCTGAAGTACACATTTCCAGGCTGTTTCAGAAGATATAAGTTGTTCCAAAACCATGAATCTAGAACATCTCCTAGCCCCTGAAACATACTCCATCTTTGGAATAAATGAAAAAGTGCATCAGAAGGTTGAACAGACACGATATTGCCAGACAGGCAAAAATCATGTCTTTTGAATTTTGAAGACTGTATACATCTAAAAAGACATATCAAAAACACAGCGTTGGCTCTTATTTGTTTTAGCACTATTTTAGAATTCAAGAAAGTTTTTTTTTTTTAAATGCAAAAATCCATCATTATCTGTAAAGGATTTAAGCTATTCCTGGAATTGTAGATTGGCTATGTTTTGCAGATGAGTCAAGAGAGAGGACTAGCTTACCACAGCTGGGTCTGTAATCAGGCCTATTATCCCCTTGCAGGCAGGGCGGGGAGGTTGTAGAGTGAGCGCAGTGTGCTCTTACCTGCTTTCACCCTGTGGGAGTGGAGTCTCCTTGCTGCCTCTGGAAGTCAGTGATCCACTATCCTCCTTTCCAAAGATGGTGTTGTAGAGCATTTAGAGCCATCATGACTTGATGACTTCATGACCTCCATCAAGATAGGAAAGTCCCTATCTGGAGACTCTATCTCCTAATGGGCTGCTTTTTTTTTTTTTTTTTTTTTTTTTTTTTTTTTAGCAAACTTTCTGAGGAAATCCCAGAATTTTAAACATATGAACTCAGGAGAAGATATCAAATATCAAATAGTCTACAGGTTACCCTGAAAATTTTAAAGTTTCTTTTTCCTTATTTTCCAGTTCAATTTTGAAAGATTCTGCAATGACGATTTTAAAAAGATCTTTAATGATCATTTTAGACATATATAACACAGACAGAGCAATATAGTTGATGTTCTTGTACCAACAACTCAGTTTCAGTAGCTGTCAATATCTGCCACTATTTAAACCAGACGGCCTTCCATTCCCTGCTCCCTACTCAATAATCTTGAAACATGGATAAAATGGACATAGGGTTTTAAAACATTTTGCTCTCTGAAACATTGATGATTGGTTGGAGAGGTAAAGTTTGACCTATTATATTGATCTGGATATCTAAAACCATGTAAAAATAAATGGTTCATACTATCTTATCAGTTGAAATTTAAAATAAATCAATTAGGACAGGGCGGTGCATGTGTTCTTGGTCAATATAGAAATGTGGAGTATACTGGCTGAGTCCTCATGCAGACAAGATTGGCATGAGGACTCAGCCAATGAGTCCTCATAGCTACCTATGGTCCTGGTAGGTAGACCAGGTATCTGGACACAAGTTATGTAGATTGATCTGTGTGACCAGCTCATTTTCTGTAAAAGAAGAATCAACTGAAGTGAGTGCTTTAAGATCCACTACAGGGTCGTGAGCAGCACTCCTTCCACAGCCAAACTTCAAGTCACCACACCTTGGATAGAGTAGGGCCACTTCCTGGGGCAGTCTTTTTTTGTGCTGGTGGCATCCTGTGTTTGTAGCACTATCTTCCACAGAGACCAGCAGACTTGGTTGGAGGGTGTGTCTTCCTGTCTTCCACGTGTCCCATAAATGTCAGTGCCAGCACCTTGTATGGAATTATGTTTGATGCAGGAAGCGCTGGAACTCGAATTCATGTTTAAACCTTGGTGCAGGAAATACCAGGACGGCTTCTAGTTCTAGAAGGTGAAGTCTTTGGTTCTGTGAAGCCAGGACTTTCTGCTTTTGTAGATCAACCTAAGCAGGGTGCTGACACTGTTGAAGAACTCCTAGAGGTGGTCAAAGACTCAATTCCCCAAAGTCACTGGAAAAGGACCCCAGTGGTCCTGAAGGCAACAGCAGATCTGTGCTTACTGCCCGAACAGAAAGCCCAGGCTCTGCTCTTTGGAGAAGATCTTCAAGAAGTCACCTTTCCCGGTCCCAGATGACAATGGTAGCATCATGGATGGATGATGAAGGCATATTGGCTTGGGTTACTGTGAATTTCCTAACAAGTCAGCTACATGGTGATAGCCAGGAGACTGTGGGGACTCTGGACCTTGGAGGGCCTCCACCCAAATCACGTTCCTGCTGTAGTTTAAGAAAACCCTGGAACAAACCCCAAAGGGATACCTCACTTCCTTTGAGATGTTTAACAGCACTTATAAGATCTATACACATAGTTACTTGGGATTTGGATTGAAAGCTGCAGGACTAGCAACCCTGGGAGCCCCGCAAACAGAAGGGATTGATGGATACATTTTCCAAAGTGCCTGTCTACCAAGATGGTTAGAAGCAGAGTGGATCTTTGTGGATGGGAAATACCAGTTTGGTGGCAACTGAGAAGGGAGATGGGCTTTGAGCCCTGCTACCATGAAGTACTGGGAGTGGTGCAAGGAAAGCTTCACCAGCCAGAGGAGATCCAAGGAAGCTCCTTCTATGCTTTTTCTTACTATTATGACCAAGTGGTTGAAACACACATGCTCGATTATGAAAAGGGAGGTGTTTTAAAAGTTGAAGACTTTGAAGGAAAAGCCAGGGAAGTGTGTGATAACTTGGAGAACTTCACCTCAGGAAGTCCTTTCCTATGCATGGAGCTCATACATCACTGCCCTGCTAAAAGAAGGCTTTGGCTTTGCAGTTAGCACCCTCTTAGAGCTCACTAAGAAAGTGAGCAACATAGAGACAGACTGGGCCTTGGGGGCCACCTTTCACCTGCTGCAGTCTGTGGGCATCTCCCACTGAGGCCAAGTACTTCCTCTGAGGCCTGCATTCACCAACAACCTTTTTGAAGGGAGAAGAAGAAAAGACTTGTTCATTTTCTGAGCTAGTCTGGGGACAACATGGATTGAGTGCAGTAGGTGGCTTTATTAGGGTGGAGTGACTTTTATATATAGATCTTGACTTTGAGCCTAGAGATTTGGGTAGAATTAATTTTTCATGTCTAATGTGAATTATTACATAAGCATTTGGGGGGCTTAGATGGCTCTGGAATTTAAATCATTGAGAGTCTTTGTGTGACACAGAGAGCCCTGGGAGCAAATAAAATAGCTTTGGAACACAACCTTTGAGTGAGAACTCAGGGACAGGTCCCTGGGAACCAAAGAAACTCATTTTAATCCTTGGAGTGCCTCATTCCTTTGAACATTTTAGTTTTCCTCTTACATTCTAAATTAAGCTGACTTACTACAACCTCATGATCTATCAATACTAGTATTTTTTTCCTTCCTATGTACTGTCCTTCCTCTTCCATCATTTGTCTGCCCTACCTCCTCCCCTAAAAGAGAGAGAAAAATTAGTTGGTTTTATTTTCCATGTGTAATTTTAAAAAAAGTAAAATCAATCAATCCATCATTCAACCGCAAAGTAGAATCTGGTTCTCATTTTTTTCAAGCAGTGAACATCTAGTGAAAATCTACTATGTTCTAAATAGTCTTCAAGACATGGGGAAGACAAAAGTGAACGCATGCAACTGAAATTCTTTCTTTAGTGGAGTTTGCATATGAGAGTATGA
The DNA here is from genome assembly GCF_052094955.1 of Ictidomys tridecemlineatus. Lineage (NCBI taxonomy): Eukaryota > Metazoa > Chordata > Mammalia > Rodentia > Sciuridae > Ictidomys > Ictidomys tridecemlineatus. The sequence goes on along the minus strand of NC_135483.1, from coordinate 122,331,564 downwards.
GAGAGAGAGAGAGAGAGAGAGAGAGAGAGAGAGAGAGAGAGAGAGAGAGAGAGGGAGAGAGAGAGAGATTGAATCTGGAATACTAAGTACAGGTATCATAGAAGGTTTCACTGAGCCCTCTAAGATGTTATCTGAGCAGGAGATGAGTGAGAAAGCCATGTGAAAAAATGGACTGTTGCTGTTCTGGTCAGAGAAACAGTATGTGCAAAGTCCAGAGGTTGGAGGGGGGTCTAGTTTACTCTAGGAACAGCAGAGAAGCCAGGCTGGTAGAAGGGAGGAACTAGGAAAGGGGGTCCAAAAGTATGAGGAGGAATGGCAGCTTGTTTAGGGACATCTTGAGGACTTAGGTTTTCAGAGATGATAAGCATGAACAAGGGCGTGTAGTTGGCCAACAGAATATTGAGAAGCAAAACATTGGTCTGATCAAGCCAACTGGGAGCAAAAGATAAGACTGAGTCCAGTTTTCACAATAAGTCAAATTTCCTGTAATAATTTGAAAAGCACCAAAATTTGGTCCCCCTAGTCAAATAGAAATACCAGTATACTCGGCACACTTACTTTTCCAAGTTGTTTTATTCAAGACTTCCTGTCCAACTGGGTTGTTTTAAATATTCTCTCTTCATGGCATGGCTGGCCAGATAGAACTTCCAAAGAACCAGTAGTTTTCCTTAGGTACACCTAATTCCCAATCCTGCTTCTTATTGATGGGTAATGTTTGCATTGATAACTAAGTTATTTAGCTTGTCAGTTTACTCACAGAGCCCTGAGAAATCACTTGCTGCTCTGAATAACTCCTTAAATCACTTGAATGCCTTATGCTAAACATTTACATGGAGCCATCTAGATTATACCACTTCTATCTTACAGACAGCATTGTTTTGGGGGGTTTCAGACATACTTTGAAAGTCTGTATAATCTGTTTTATTTTTATATTTTTGAAAAAGTTAGACTTGAAAAACAGTTGCCTTGCTTCTGATTAAATCCCCATGTAAAGTATTATTGATTTCTTTATCTGTGTACCTGGGGGTTCAATATTTTCTTGGGGCAAATGCATTCATTCCCTTTCAGGTGTGGCAGGGCTCACAAAGAAGGGCAGGGTGCTCATGTGTCATGATTTCTATTTATTCACACTTAAGTTTAGATTCAGTGCAAGCTGGTGTAAGTGGAGAGTCCTAGTTTATGATGAAATTCAAAAGGGAGAGAAGATTGGATATCAGTCTATGAGAGGCAATTGGATATCAGAAGAATGTAGAGGCAAAAATATAATGGTATTCTTGAGTAGCTTGCATAAAACTTGCTGAGCAGATTTTATGTGTGTGTTTTTTTTAAAGATCATTTTTTTGTTTATTTACCTGAAAAAATGATTAGAACCTATTATGTAACCATGACTGTGCTACATGCTAGAAGAAACAAAGTCATGGATTTTACCTATGGAAAGATTTTAGAACAATAAGGACAACTTTCATGGACTCACCAAATATTTCTTGAGCACTCATATTTTCAGTCGCTATATGAAGAGGTATAATATATTCCTTTAGAGGGAACATTGATTGATTTTTCTTTCATATCAGTTTTCTCTTTGCTCACAAAGGTCCTAACCAAATTATAAGTAAGCACTATAACTGCTATCATTCTAGTGACTAAATTACAGAATGATGTTCTTTAATAATGCGGAGAAGGGCCTCTTGGGTCAGCTGCAAAAAAAGCAAAGAAAAGATGTCAACCAGACATCTCGGCCCTTGTTTTAAAATCAGTGTTTTTGAACAGATGAACCAAAGGAAACTAATTACAGTCAGATATGGTTCTATGGAGGTTCTATTTTGACAGTAGCTCCCAAAGGACTTTTTGAAAGGAATGAAGAAAGCAGGATGAAAAGATAAAGAGGGCTATGGCTTTTATTTGCCAAGTTAAGCTTTTCTGTCAAAGCCAAAACCAAAAAATAAAAAATAAAAAATAAAATAAAAAAGACAAACAACAACAATAACAAAACAAACAAACAAAAACCCTAAACAATTATCAAGTGAATTACCTCACTGTTCGGAATATTTAGCCTTTAAAAATAGTCACAGCAGTATTAACTGCCTATTTCAGATACTTAATATTTGCAGAGATCCTTGTTACATTTACCACACTGAAATATTTTTTTTTTTTTTAAAGAATCACTCTCACCGTAGAAAGTAAATGTACATGCAGGGTGTGAATATTAGTGTTCCCATAAGCATGTGATTATATTAAGGTAAAGGTAGCAGGAAGATAATCTTGATTACATTGGGATTCTTAGGTTTTTGTAAATTTATTGGGAAAATAATTTTTGCTGAAGTTTCTTTTTGGTAAACAGTATCTTTCTAAAAGAAAAAAGCATGGAGGAGAAATTGAGGTATGCACACATTTTCTCAAATGACCAGCATTGTATTCATGAATACTGTGTATCTTGCAATGCACAGTAGTGCGGAAACTGTTCATTTTTCAATCTGAAGTAAAATACTTCCAAGGACTTTAAAAAAATAGTCAAAGCTTACAACCAGAAGAATGAGAAGTGATACTCCATATATGTATCATATGTCAAAATACATTCTACTGTCATGTATAACTAATAAATAAAAACATAGTCACAGATTTTGATACTTCACATGTGGCTAAGCTGTTCTTCTTTCCCTGGAAAGAGATACAATTTAGTTTTTCTTTTATCTTTTTATATCCACACACCCTTACTCACTTATTATTCAAAGAAATTGCCTATGTACTTCTTGGCTCTTGGCTGACCCACTAGCTTTACCAGTAAACAACAAAATCCTGTGGAGCTGAGCTGCCTGCCCACCAGCAAGCAGCAGAGGGGACAGAGGTGGCCTCTTAGCCCACAGCTCAGAAGTAAGAGAGACTGAAGGTTTTAGTTTTCATGAGTGGGGGAAAAAGAAAATGCATGTTGCTGGATTTGCTGATAAACTGAGGAATGTGTGCAGCCTCCTTTTCTAATCCACTCTGCCGACTGAGCGTTGACTGCTGTCCTGCACTGAATAATAAAGATCCTTATACAGAGAGCCGTGGCAGGCCCCTCATTAGAAGTAGGAAAACCCATGGGCTGGATCAACATCTTGGTACTATATTTAGCTGATGGGAGAAAGAAAATAATCACTTTGTTGCTCTACTTCCTCTTTTGGGCTTTGTCCTCATTTAACTTTCTACAGAGGGCTTTCTGGTTTATTTATTTAGAGATAACATTTATCAGGGATTTTTAATTGGAAAAGTAAAACATGTTCTTTATAGACAAATAAGTATAGAGAATGAGAAATGCTGTCCCACCACCGAAAGAAAAACCAATGTGCACCAATTTCATTCTGTGCTTAGGCATAGTTTTAGCTTCTTTGTGTTAGACGTCATTTTATTATGTTGTGTTTCTTTCTTTTCTAAATATAAATATTAACTCATGGAAGTTTTGCAAATTAATGGGTTTCTCTGTGACATTTCCATGCATGTGTATAGTCATATCTACCTTCCCTACTTGCTTTAGTCAGCTTTTTTTTTTTTTTTTCCTCACTGTGACCAAAGACCTGACAGGAATAATTAAAGGAGGAAAAGTTTATTTGTGGGCTCATGGTTTCAGAGGTATCAGTTCATAGATGGCCCAATTCATAGCTCTGGGCCCAAGTGAGGCAGGACATCATGGCAGAAGAATGTGGTGGGGGTAAGCAGTTCAGGCATTGCACCAGGAAGTGGGGGGTGGTGGGGAAGAGAGAGAGAGAGAGGGGAAGAGAGAGAGAGAGAGAGAGAGAGAGAGAGAGAGAGAGAGAGAGAGAGAGAGAGAGAAAGAGAGAGAGAGAGAGAGAGAGAGAAGGAGGAGGAGGAGGAGGAGGAGGAGGAGGAGGAGGAGGAGGAGAGAGGGAGAGCTCTCCTCATCAGGACAAAAATATAAACCCCAAAGGCATGCCCCCAGAGACCCACCTCCTCCAGCCACAACCCAGTTGCCCACAGTTACCACCAAATTAATCCCTATCAGGGGATTAACACACTGTTAGGTTAAGACTCTCATAACCCAGTCATCACTTCTAAACTTTCTTGCATTGTCTCACACATGAGCTTTGGGACACATCATCTAAACCAGAACACTACTACCCTCTCTTTCCCTCCCCTCCCTCCTCTTTATCCTAGGTCCCCTTCCTCTTCCCTAATAGTTCCTTTTCTCCTTTCCCCCTCAATTTCCACATGTGAGAGAACACACACAATAGGTCTCTCTGTGACTAGATTGTTATTCTTTTAAAAAATTGTTTCTAGTTCCATCCATTTTTCTGCAAACAACATGACTGAATTCTTCTTAATTGCATGATTGAATTCTTAATTCTTCTTAATACTCCATTATATATATTACCATATTTTATTTATTCATTCATCTGTTGGTGGATACCTAGACTGATCTCATAGCTTGGTTACTATGAACAGTGCCACAATAAAAATAGGCATGCTGGTGTCTCTTTCATATGCTAACTTTATTTCCTTTTGGTACATCCAAGAGTGGTATGCCTAAATACTGTGGTAGTTCTATTTTTAATTTTTTGAGGAATCTTCATTTTATTTTCTAGAGTGGCTGAACTAGTTACATTTCCGCCAACAGTGATAAGGGTTCCTTTCTCCCCACATCAGGATTTGTTCTTTTTTTTTTTTAATATAGTAATGATTCTAATTGGGGCAAAGTGGAATCTCAAGGTAGTTTTGATTTGTGATGCTTCAGTTTCAGTCCGTGCAACACCCTCCACAGGAGTATTCACTTTAGAAGGCTGTATTCCTTTGGGAAAAGTTATGTGTTTTTATGAGTCTCCTATTTCTGCATTATCTTTCTATTCATTGTTTGTAACCAATCCCTAAACAATATCTTGGAGCCTAACATCGTTTTGCCTACTTAGAAGTGCTTCTTTAAGATAGCTTTCTTAGAATTGGCTAAGCTTTAGAATTAATCCAGGAGAGAGTGAACTTTTTTGAAATTCTAAAGTTCTTTATGTTAGTCATTTTCCAAAAACATTGCACTCCCACCAGCAGTGTCAATGTGATCATTGCAAGTTTGACACTGAAGTTGTCTTTATCTGCCCATAATTCTGGTCAAGAAGCCCTCAGAAAAAAAAGAGGGAAGAATGGTTCAGTGTCTGTATGCCCCATTTTGAAGTTTACTCCCTCCCTTTGTGATTTGTTTTCCATTTTATACTTACAGATCTTGGAATTTTTTTTTTCTCCACGGTAAACCTATCTTTCAGCTCTGTTGCAAACCCTCCATATCATTACAGTAAGCTTTTATACTTAGCCTTTGTAGTGAGTGTGCATTGATCTCTATTAATGACATTTCTCCACTGTTCTTCCTCCTAATTGTTGATTTTTAAAATTACAAAGTGGGCCGGTGACAAATAGAGTACAAAATGAAACAATGGAAAACCTCAATCCAGGCTGTGATCAAGGAAGCATACAAAATTTTGACGATCATAGGGAATCTGGCTTTTATCACAAACTGATATTTTATATGCAGAAAACTTCCACCTGCTTTGAAATGTGACATGAAAATATTTTATAGGCTGGTAGAAACATTTGGCTTAATAAAGAATTGTCAGTGGCAATGATCTGGATGTCTAAATCTCTACAACTTCTGAAGAGGAAGTAAACAAGTATTATATTTGTAAAACATTTTGATGGTGCCAAAGGTAGCTTTGATCAGATTTTGTCATTGACTTCTATAGCATGAAGATGTTTCAAATACTTTTCAAAACCTTGGAAATGCCTACTTAATAAATTGAATTTGCCTGGTTCCAAGAACCATCCTATCTATGTTCTCACGAGTATTAACTCTTCATTGCAGTACAGCAGGGGGTGCTGAGAAGCACTCAAAGAAGGGATGTGCATGTGTTTGCATTAAACCAAAGCAGCATATTTTATATTGATTGTTTACTTAAGTGTCCAGTGGGATTCTTTGGGAAAGTTGGGGAGAGTGAAAAATGACAAATGTTTTAAGGAGGAGAAATAAATTTTATCAGCATATTTGGACATTGTAACATAGATACTGAAAGGTGCTCTTTGTTGTTTTCTTTAATTTTTAAAAATTTTAATTGACACATAGTTGCACATTCTTCAGTATATATTTCAATATATGCATACAATGTGCACAGATTAGGGTAATTGGCATGTTTATCACTTCAAAAATTAGTCATTTCTTTGTTCCAGGAACATTGAAAATGATCTGTCTTAGCTCTTTTGAAATACACAATTAATTTATGTCAACCATAGTCACCCTACTGGGCTATTGAACATTGGAATTTATTTCTTTGTTAGCCATCCTCTCTTCATCTCCCCATCTCCATACTCCATTGCCTCTGGTTTCCACTATTCTACTCTCTACATGATAAAATTCTTTAGCTTCCATGTATAAGAGAACATGTGGTATTTGTATTCCTGTGCCTGACTTACTTATTTCACTTAATATAATGTCCTCCATGCTCATCCATGTTGTGGCAAATGACAGTACTTCATTTTTTTTGGCTGAATAATAATTTATTGTACAAATATCTCACATTTTCTTTATCCATTTGTTCTCAGTAGACATTTTTTAGATTGGTTTCATATCTTGGCTATAGTGAATAATGTAGCAGTAACAATGGGAGTGGAAATGTCTCCTTGACTCAGTGATTTCTTTCCTTTAGATATATACACAGTGGTGTAGCTGGATTATCTGGTAGCTCTATTTCTAGTTTTTTGAGGAAATTTCCAATGGTTTTACATAATGGTTGTAACTAATTTGCACAACCCACTAACAGCAGGAGAATTCTCCTTTTTCCTTAATATCACCAGCATTTACTGGTTTTGTTTTTTTCTAACCAGGGTGATATGATATCTCACTGTGGTTTTACATTTCCGTGGTAATTAATGATGTTGAGCATTTTCATATACTTGTTTGGCATTTGTTTATCTTTCTTTGAAAAATGTTTGTTCAGCTCATTTACCCTTTTATATGTTGGATTAATACTGTTATTATTAATGGTGAGTTTTTTATGTTTCTTATATGTTCTCCTTCTCAGATGAGTAGTTTGCAAATACTTTGTCCCATTATATTGTTCATCTCTTCATTTTGTTGATTATTTCCTTTGCTGTGCAAAAAGCTTTTTGGTTTAGTGTAATCTCATTTGTCATTTTTTGCTTTTGTTGCCTATAATTTTGGGTCAGATCAAAAATATTTTTTGCCCACACTAAAGTTCTGAGGAATTTACGTTATGTTTCCTTCTAGTAGTTCCTAACTTTGGGTTGCTTATGGTTAAGTCTTTGATCCTTTATGAGTCAATTTTCCCACTTAGCACCAATTATTGAAGAGACTGCCCTTTCTCCAATGGGTGTTGTTGGTGTCTTTGTTGAAAATCAGTTGGCTGTAAATAGGTGGATTTATTTTCTAGGCTCTCTACTCTGTTCCATTAATTCCCATGCCTGATTATAGGCCAGTGTTTTGATTACTATAGTTTTGTAGGATGTTTCAAAGCTGAGTGATATGATGCCACTACCTTTGTTCTTTTTGCTCAAGATCTCTTTGGCTATGAGAGACCTTTTGTAGTTGCATACATGTTTTAGGAGTTTGTAAAAAATTGCTATAAAGAATGTCATTGGCATTTTTTGATAGAGATTGTATTAAGTCTATCGATTGCTTTGAGTAGTATCTTTGCTGTTTTCAAACCAAGAGTTACAGGGATTGGGATTTTAGCTCAATGGCAACATGCACAAGACCTCGAGTTTGGTCCTCAGCCTTGGAAAAAAAAGAAAAGAAAAAAATTTAAATCAAGAGCAACAGAGTGTTGCCTTTACTTTCTTATATATCTTCTAATAAGATTTTCCACCAGAGATGGTTCAAATGAGTTAGAAAAAGCTTCTACTTTCCTAGGTTTGTATAGACAAAAGTATGAATCCCAAGTATCGATGCATTTGGAACTAGATGAAGGAGCTACTCACATTTATGAAAGTGTAGATGAAACAGATGTTAAAAGGACATATGAAAGCTTCCTGTGGGATAGTTAATGAAAAATCAATTTCATTCTGTACCATTTTTTACTGCCCTTGACTATGTTACGATGTCTTAGCATTAAACAGTTTAGTGTTATAATCTTGTTAACTATGGGAAAATTTCAATAATTTTTTCTGTTTTTTAAAATTGTTATAGATACTAAGTTCAGATCCAGATAAAACACCAGTGTTCTTTATGACTTGATATAAAGAAGTGCTGTCCTCTGGGAAATGTGTAGCTTTAAAGTAGGAAAATGCAGGATTTTTCCAATTTCAATAAGTTGTTTTATTCACCGAGGCATCCCAATGCTAGACAATTTCAGGTTTACTTATTATAAGCAGAGATTCTGTAATTATAGTTCTCGAAACAAGCATATAATGCATATTGTATTTGGGATATCAGGCAAAATTACATTTGCTTATTCAAATGAAAGTCTGAACCCTAAAAATTCAACAGTCATTTTTACCACTGATGAGAATATTGAAAACACAAGTTAGTAACCATGGCAAAGCATTGCATGAGACATAACCAGATCATTTTCCCCAATGTTTTAATATTTATGTCATGTTGTGAACTGAATGTACACTGAAGTAATGGGTTGTTTGCAAAGTATATTGCAAATACATGTGCTATTTGAATGTTAAATAAGGTAATTGAGATGGTTAAATGAGTATGCTATAAAATATGTATTTGAAATGTAAGCATTGTATAATCCTTCTAAATCTAAAGGCATGCTTAATTTAGAAGACAGAGAACTTAATTTTCTACACAGTCAAAAAGGAATAATAGCATAAATATTTTTTAAAATGCATATAGTCTAAAAATATTTTACTTGCCTTTGGAAAGTATCATTTACTTTGACTTTAATTTGGTTGCAAATACGTACTTGTAATTGTGTTCTCTTAGTACCATTATTCACTTTAGTTTTAATTCAGAAAGCATTCACCAATTGATATATGAGATTTTAGTGTTTCCCTAAGTTGTTTGGTTCTAGTAGGTTGCCTTTCAAAAAAAAAAAAAAAACAGTGAATACCTTTGTTTATTTTTGCAAAGAGAAGAGTTTCTATAGCAGTGAAAAATGGGTTTAAATTATGGCTACATTAGGTTTCTCTAAGCAAAATTTTAAAAAGTAAAAAAAAAAAATCTTAATTTTTTTTTATTAAAATGAGAACAACAATGGTGCAAAACATCTTTCCAGATCGTGGGTACTCTTTCAGCCTGGGTACCATAAGAAAGAAGACATGGAGCAGAGCCTTTGCCAAGTGGCGGTGGACACAGAAGGCACAGGGAATAAACCTTTGCAGCACTGGGCCTTCCAGCTTTAGGGACCAGTTACCACCACAGCATTGTTGTCTGTCCTGACTGATACGATCACAATAAAGATGTTTTTGTCTAATTTCCTATTCATGTAAGATGCCTCCCATCCCACCACAGAAGGAGTGAGGAGACAAGGCAAGAGGGATGGGAGTGAAAGGAAACCCCACTCTGCCACATTAATGTCACCAGCTGTCTATTTTTGCACTCTAATTTCCAAAATATACTTGACATTTTATTTCAGCATTTCTAATCATATAAGAGCAAAATGTTAAGTGAAGTGATTATGACAGAGAAAGAGTGTCCCCCCAATTAATCTATATTTGATTTATTATTAGAAATCCCTATTTGTCAAGCAGCAATGGCAAAAAGATATTTTTAGTAAGAAAAAAAATTAACACATTTCTTAATTTTGCTTTTATTTATATGAGTAACCCTCAGCTAATAATTTATTTGATTGATAAAGAGCTTGTCTTTTCTTTACTCTAGGTTTGTGGCCATGTGGTCATTGGTAAGTAACCATGTTTCATCTCAACAATGAGTTTGAACTTTCTAAGCTGTGTGTTTCATGCCAAGGAAGTCAAGCTCACCAGTAGTGCTGTCTCCATCCTCAGGGTTCTGGTCTTATGGATCGTGACTGTGACTCTCATGACTTCATTTCCCCTTCTCTCTCCTTGTTAGCCTTTTAAGCAGTGAACTCTGGACATGGAATTATACTGAGCCCTCTTTGTTATGTAGCCCTCTTCAAATTTTATATTGTGAATGTTTCTCACATTCACACCACTTCAAAGTCATCAACTTATTCATTTATTTATGTGGTGCTGAGGATCAAACCCAGTGCCTCCCACATGCAAGGCAAACGCTCTACCGCTGAGCCCTAACCCCAGCTCCATGTCATCAACTTTTTTGACTTACCCAAACCTTAACAAAATTTTAGGCCAGAAACAGAAACAATTCTAATCCAAGAAGATTTGGGAAACCTCATGTGAACAAGTTAATACTTGGTGTTGAGAGTAGATGCGCTGGGAGTTTGTTCATGGAGCTGATAGGGTCATATTTTGATGGAATACTTCCCATCCATGTATTTACCACTCCATTTGCAGCCTCCGGGAAAGTTCCTGGTGCATAGTAAGTGCTTGTTAAGCACTGCTGAGGGAAAGAGTGGGAGATCCACTGGGCTCTGGGATAAGACTTCGGGGAACACAGCCTTTGGATTCTAATTCTAGTAGAGATGCACCTTTTTCTCATTGACATTTCTGTTTATACAGACACTTAATGTTACAAGTATCTGTGGAGTATTGCTGCTCACTTAAGAGGCTTGACCTTCAGATTCCTCACCCTAGGAAGTTCAGTGCAGTGGCCATTGTGCAAAGCACTTCTTGAACCACATATCTCCCCCAGCAGGCAACTTAGGGCTGGTGTGTTTATACTACAAGTGTTACCAGGTACTGGCTGCTGTGACTGGATGACATGAGTCTGAAACCTGCCGTGCCCCTTCTGTTCATCTGGTTCCTACCCTAAGGCAGCAATCATTGGTAGACACAGTAATTGTTAATGAGTCTAATTTCTCCCAGTGTCTAGCTGACTTTCTAGTGGTTACAAAAAGCAAGCACATGTACTGAATCTCTCAAGTTCCATAGTTACCAGTTCATAAGAGGTGACTTCCTGTGTCTTGGGATGACATTGGCACTATAGAAGCAATTCTTTATTAAAACCACTGAGACTGTTAAAGATATTACTAGATTAATGAAGCAAATTACTATTGCAAGACAGAATGGTGTTCCAGAGTGTTGAAGGAGTTAATACTTAGTTATTTCCTTGGTGATCCGGAGGGCACTTACCATTAATGGAGACAGCAAATTGGGTACTGGGAGAAATTGCTTCATTTTAACAAACACTTTTGTAATAGTTTTTTTTTTCCCTAAGACTGAGATTTGGTATCAGCTTTTGGTGGGCATACAGGTTAGAAAGTTGTGCATTTCAGCGTTTCTAACAATATAAGATATAAGACAGAATCATAGGTCCTGTGGTCAGATTGCCTGGATTCACATCTCAATTTCCCGGTAATTTGACCTTGAACAAGTAACATTTTGTACATATCTCAGTTTCCTTATCTATAAAATGTGAATGATGATAGTGTCTACCTCAGAGTGTTTAAAAAAATAGCAGACTATTTTTGGTTAATTTTATGTCTACAGAAAAATATGAGAAGAAAGTATTGAGTTCCCATAAGCCTTCTTCTCCTTGCTCCAGTGTTAACATCTTGCATTAATGTGGTACATTTATTATAATTCATGAATTAATACTGATATATTTTACTAACTTTAGTCCATTGTTTACACTTAGTGTTGTATATTCTATAGATTTTTAACAAATGTATAATAAACTGTATCTACCATTACAATACCATAAAGAATTGTTTCACTACCTTAAGAATACCCTGTATTCCGTCTACTCATCTCTCTTTCACGTGCTCCAAAACTTTTTTATTGACACCATAGTTTTTTCTAGAACATCATATGGTTAGAATCACAGTAATATTGTTTTTAGGTCATTTTTTTTTCACCTAACAGTATGGAGATCTTTTCACATCTTGATAGATAATATCTTTTTATTCCCGAATAACATTCCATTGCCTGGATCTAACCACAGTTTATTTATTCATTTACTTACTCAAGGACACCTTGGTTGCTTACAGATTTTGATTATTAGGAATAAAGTTGCAGGTTTTTGTGTGGAAATAGTTTTCTACTTTTGGGCAGATATTAAGCATACAATGGCTGGAGTAGGTTTAGTTTTACAAGACACTGCTAAGCCATTTTCCACTGCAGTTATAAAATTTTACATTCCTAGCAGCAATAAGGGAGAATTCCTGTCTTTACATATTCTGTCACGTTTGGTGTTGTCAGCGCTTTGGATTTTAGCTATTATCATGGATGTGAAGTATGTTTTAATTTGTAGTTCCCTGATGACAAACGATGGTGAATATCTTTTCACATACTTATTTTTCATCTATGTATCATATTTGGTAGGATTTTAGAGGGGATTTAAGTGGATTAAACCAAATAATACAAACCAATTATTCAGTGCAGTGAATTAATCAATTTGATGGATTAATAATGTGAAAGGATAACTGTAGGCAGGTAGGTTACTGAGGGTATGCTTTTGGAGTTGATATTTTGTCCAGTGACTCACCTCCTTTAACCAATGCCCCACATGCCTACAGTTACCTTCCAGTCAGTCCATTGAAATACAATGAATTGATTAGGTTACAGATCTCATAATCATTTCTCTTTCTGAATCTTCCTGAATTAAAAGGAGCTTTTGGGGAACACCTCATATCCAAACCATAACACAGACCTTGTTAGAATTTTAACCAAGGAAATCCATATCTCATATTTATGCCAAAAGCAATAAATCTCATAATATTTAACTAAAATGAATTTGATCTTAAACAGGAGACCTTTTTTGTTATACTTGTCTGCATTTTTTTTTAAGGATGTAGCATCGAAACACATGTTTTTGTGAACATACAGTAGAGTGTTTTTGCAAAATTTCTTTGCTTGGCTTAGACAGATTTTAAAGAACAAAAAGTGTCCACGGAGGAGCACATTCTTTTGTGTCATATGTTGTGACCATTCAGGTGCACAAGGCAATGTTAAAGTCTACATCTCTACCTGATTCTTGGAGTCTGGCAAAGGGAAAATGAACCAATGCTTACTGAACACTTAACAGTATTCCAAGCATTAAGTTGTTTTAGATCGCCCTGTCCAGTGAAATGAATGTTCTGATCCATTTTTGCAGAGAAGTAAGCAAAGACTTGGAGAAGCCTTTTGTTTTCTCCCCCTGAAGTTTTACAGTGTGTGTGTGTGTGTGTGTGTGTCTATACAAAGAAAGTATATATAAGGTTTAGGTTATGCAAAGTATGTGGCAGTCACTAGATTTGAAAGTCTGGCATGTCAATGTTTTTTCATCTATGTGAGCCTATTTCTCCAGTTGCAGAAGAGGATCTCATTTTATTGTAATGGAGGTCTCAGCTGAGCTGAGATTGCAGTTCAGAATTTGGTTGGGGATAAGGGAATTTATTAGCAGAAAGCGGAAGACAAATATTTTTGAGTTTTTGCTCTGGGACCAGGAGTCCTCATAAAGCAGACTTGAGTGGAGGTGCTAAGGACAGGAACAAAGGGTAGTGTTGGCATCCATTTTCCCTTGTGGTCTGAGCTCTCTGGAGAGTTGCACTAAGGGAAGAAGTGAATAAGCTGTTTTCAGGAACTTTCATCATGTGAGTATAAGTGAGATAAATTCAAAAGCTAGAGAAGTAAATGGGAACTACTCTATGAAGGGCTTTGGGAAAAAGGGAAAGGGTGACTTACTACTCCACCCTCAGGAAAATATGAATTGATTAAAGCAATTGAAACAGGGAATATAATCATCATCTCAGTGCATTTTGAAGATTACTGTGTTCATTATAGAGAATAGTAGAGATTGGCAAGTGGCAATTGCTGTGTTCCACATGAACAATGAGTAGAGTCCAAAATATGAGTGGAGATGGGGAAGAGTGAATAAACTTGAGAATTGTCAACTATGTGAAATTTGCAAAGCTGCCCCTTTGTTGGTTTGGGAATAATAAAGAGAGAGAGAAATCAAGGATGATTCAGATTTTCAGCTAAGATAGTTGGACTGTTCAATGACAGTGATGGGTTTATGAGTTTAGATGCAGTCCAAAGATACTAAATTTGAGAAACTATGAACAATTCTCATGAAAGAGTCCAGGAAGCCATTAGATAAAAAGGTCTGGAACTTGGGAATGAGATTTGGGCTGTAGATATTGAATTGGGAAGTAATAGCATGTGGATTGTAAATTAAATCACGAAAGTAGTTGAAGTCACCTTTCAAGAATATGTGGAACTAAAAGAGTTGAGAGCTTAGGACCAAACTCTGAGGAAGACAAGTTGGCCTTCATAGATGATTAAGAAGGAGAAGTTGTGGGAGAAATAGGGAAACCAAGAAACAGTAGTGTTATAGAGGTCAGAAAAATACTTTCACAGTGAGTATGACCACCTGGATCCAGTACCGATGGGAGATCCAGTAGGATAAAGAATGAAAACTGCTTATTGAATATAATATATTTTTATACCAATATTGAAACATGTTCAAAGTTTGAATACTACAGCTTCTAATGTGGATTCCTAATTTGGCAATGGGTACCATCTGCTTATTAAATGAGAAACTCTGGGTTGTGGGAGAGTATAATTAGGAGCCATTTCTTGGAGAAAGCTAAAGTAAGTCCTCAAAATAGATGATGAATGAGTAATTGGCAAGTTCTGTGTTTGTTAGCTGTCAAACTGTGCTTATAATACACCTGCAATAGCTTTTTGTCACTATGACAAAATACTTGGAAAAACAGTTTCGAAGAGAAAAGATTTATTTTGCCTCATGGATTCAGTCCATGGTTGGCTGGCCCCATTAATTTTGGGCCTGTGGTGAGACAGTACATCATGGAGGAAGGGCATGAGGAAAAGCTGCTTACCTCATAGTTTCTGGGAAGCAGAGAGAGAGAGCGCAAGGAAGGGCTAGGGGCAAGATATACACTTTCCAGTGCACACCCACAGGGATCCACCTCCTACATTTTCTACCAATTCTCAATAATGCTATCAAATTATGAATCCCTTAATGGCTTAATCCATTAATGAGATCAAAGCCTTCATGACTCAATCACTTTCTCAAAGCCCTCATGTGGGTGATATATCCTCTAAAGCCCCTGTACTAATGCAGAAATATTCAGAGGCAAAATGATTAGGTTGTGACTTAGTCCATCCTAGTTTGAATGGACTGACTAAATGGTAGCTGTAAGCAGGTGTGGCGTGGTTAGAGGAGGTGGATCCCTGGGACCCTGTCTTGGAAGGGTTCCTTGGACTTACAGTCCCTTCCCCCACTTTCGGCTTCCTGGCTGCCAAAAATGGCCACGTCCTTCCACCATGAAGTTCTGTCCCACTTTTGGCCCAGACCAATAAAGTGGGCCCACCATACAGTAAACTTGTGAGCCATGGGCCAAAATAAACTACTTTCTTCTCTAAGTTGTTCTTGTCAGGTATTTTGGTCATGGTGACACAAAGTTAACTAACACACCCCATCTTTGAACATTGCTGCACTTGGGACCATGCCCTTAATGCATGAGCTTTTGGGGGTCATTCTAGTTCCAAACTGTAATAATGCTCATTTCCATCCATTTTCATAATGCTCCTATGTATCACTCAGATGCAAACACCAAGATATGTTACTTCAATTATCAGGGTAGGTACAGTTGAGAAACTGTCTGCTCTGCTACCCTCTCTCCTGATAAGGGCTATGAGGACAGTTTCACTGCAAAAACACTCATCATCAACCCCAGATTATTTCCGGAAATTTCTGGCTACCGAAAAACATTACACCCCTAATGCTGAACAATTTTTCCTCTTTTAAAATATTGTTAAAATGTCATTTGTTCCTTTGCAGACAACTGAGAGCTGCCAAATGTTTCAGAAGACTCATTAAAGTCTCTCCTGCTTTCCCAAGTCCCACCTATGTATATCTTTCACCCAACAGCATTTCCTCATTTTACTCTAACACTTGCCCTCCTCAACCACCTTTGAACTCCTGGAAGCTATGATGGCCAGGGAAGGAAGGCTGGGTTTTTATCTGATGCAGGTATAAAAAAAATATTCAAATTAGTTTATTCTTCTCCAACTCAACCTCACTGTTATTTCAAGTCCTTTTGTTAACTGATGGTAGAGGACACAATGGCACATTCTGGGTGTAAACAAAGTCATTTGAGGCTCAACCAATTAAGGATTTTCCTCCCTGCTCCTCTCTTGCCCTAACTCTGATGAGATCTGTATTGAGTCTTGGCGTGTCCAGAGAGTGAGAAGGAAAGGCAGAGGGACACGTTTTGGTTTGATGCAGGGCTGGGACCAGAGTGAAATGGGTTTAGGAGGCAGAAATGATCCCCATCGTTCCCCAGGGAAGCAAGTGTAGGGGAGGAAGCAGTGGCAGCAGCTGTGGGGGGTCTTTGTGGGAGCTGACATTTTCTTTGTTGATCTACCAGCTAGTTAAACAGGCCTGTTCAGCTTATCAAAATACATCAAACTGTATACCAAATGTTCTTTTTCTGACTATATAGTGTATTTCAATAAAACTAAAACAAACAGGCAAAAAAAAAAAAAATCCTTTGCCTTTAGCCTCAGAGAATTTCTGCCATAACATCTTTTCTCCTCTCTTTTAGACAGTAGAATTCTTTATTTTTCAGCAGGTAAACAAATGGTACACCGCAAGTCACTTTTATTCATAAATCTAACAGATGTATTTATATATAAATGTAGTTACATTTTATGGATTTGTTTTGTCCTAGTAATTTCAAAATGTTTGACTGCTTGTTGACTGACAGGGTAAACTTCATTTAGCAAAGTCATTTTGTACAGATGTGTTCTAGAGTAGAACTTAATTTCAGCCTTGGCTGAAGCTATGCCTGTTGTGGATTCATGTTAAAGATCTTGACGTAGTTTGTGAAAACACATTTTACTCCAGTGGTTTGGGCCACAGTCTCTGCCCTTGGGGCAGTAGAGAATTTGGCTTAGGCTCCTAGTATAACTGTGTTCAAATGCTTGCTTGGGAGTGAGATGAAGATCCAAATCCTGGGGCTTCTAGGCCTCTGCATTTCTGCTTTGTCTTATGGTATCTTTGAGATCTGATTTACACTGAAATATTAAAGGCAATCGAATATTTTATTTTCTTTTGGAATGGGGGATGGCCGGGGGAAGAATTAATAGGGCAGAGAGGATTGACTAGGTTTGAAAACATTTAAGATCATTGCACACAGACTTGTTCAACTTTTCATAAACCAAAGCAGATTTCATATAGTCTTGGAGAATTTACTTATTTCTTAGGATAAGTATATATTAAATAATATGCATATCAATTGCCTATTCAGACAAAAATCAATTAAGTGAGAGCCAAAGTTGGAATCCACAGAGAGTAAAATCAGCTGACCAATTCATTCTGCCCACTGCTTTTGGTCATTTTACAATGATCCATGCCTAAAATCACATTGCTTAATTTTCACTCTTCAAAATGCTCCTAATTAAATGCAGAGTCACGTTTTGCACTTCAGGCTATACTTCTCCCTTCAAGGCCATTGTGTAGGCCAAACAAAACAGAATGCTCCTAAAAGCCCAAACCATTCCTTCCTGAGAATATAGACTTAGAAGTCTATATTCTTTAAATTTCTCCTATCTCTGTTATCATGCACCTTTTTTCCTACCTTTTTTCCATTTATTTTTATTAGTGCATTATGATTATACATGCATAGATCTTGATGGTGAAATAAAAATGTATTTGAAGAAGGTCTTGTGTGCTCAGTGGTATTATAATGACTTAGTACTGCTAGATATTAATGACTTGCATTGTAAATACTTTTCAAAATGCTATCTACTTTCTTAACTCTTTGCTCTTACAGTTCCCCAAATTGTGGCTCTCTTGGGAGGTGGGGTAGGTCTGGGATATGCAATAGATTAGAACCGCATGGGCTAAGACAACACTTCTGCTGGCTGGCACCTATTCATGCAGAAATGTAGTGGTAATGTCTCCAGGTTCCTATAAAGAGGGGTAATGTTATACCAACCCACTTTATGAGACTGTTGGGAGAGATAAATTGTTAAGAGAAAGTATAATGACAACAATATGTATGAATCAATCCCCTGAGGCATAGGAGTTTAAATGCATCTACAAATCAGGTAAATAACTGGTTATCCAGCTATGTAACCAAAGAAAGCAACTGTCCACTTGAATTAAAGATAACGAGAATAACATATGCATTACACAAACATAGCAATCAGGTAGGTGGAATTTGCTTTCCTGTATTTGAAAAGGTTAGCAGGAAATGTTAACTATGTAATTGAATATATTATAGCAGAAATGAGGTATATAATGTTATTGTAATTGATTACAAAACATCCATAGACCGAATCATGTAAAGCTCCTCACATGTGGCTTTTCAATCTGCCTCAGAAAGCTTTATGATAATTTACTAAGAGAAAAACCTCTGGTCATTATTTATTAATAATACATTTAAATATTTCTGTTAAGTATTTTCTTGCTTTATGACTATTGAACTGAATGCAGCTGATGAGAATACATATGAGAGAAAACTTGTATAAAGCTAATTTTGAGCAGTTAACAATGACTCCATCCAGGTTTACAGCCTAGAGGCATTGGAACTGTGGCCCAGATATAATGAAAGTCCTGCAAATGTGGAATTCCAAAATTGTGTAAATGGTTTGTTTTTCCCAGTAGGTCTTCTTTTACATAAAACAATTTGAAAAGAGCTGTATAGTACAAATGTTCCTTCTTTCACCTTAGGTTTTAAAAACTAAATTGATATTTCTTTTTTTTTAAAATCTCTGAACTGTCTTAGTTCACTTTCTGTTGCTATAATTAAATACCTGTTATCGTATTCCTTAGGAAGGAAAGAGGTTTATTTTGGCTCATGGAGGACAGGCAGTCCAAGAGCATGGCAGTTGGCATCTGCTCAGCTTCTCATGGGTCCTTGTGCTGCTTCCACACATGGCATAAAGTGGAAGGGCAAGTGGGTGTGTGGGAAAGAGACAAAACTCCAGGAGACTTGCTTTATAACAATCCAGTATTGTGAGAATGAACCCAGACCTATGGGAAAGGCTTTTATCTACCTTAATGACCCAATCACTTCTTCAAGGTCCCACCACCTCTTGGGACTATTGCATTGGTTCCAACACATGAATTTTAGGGAACATATTCAAACCACAGTAGACAGGAATAATGTTCCAATTCACTTGAGGTTTGGTAAATGTATTTTTCCTTAGAAATAGAAAACCTGCAAATCTAGAGAAGAGACTTTATCTAAAACCTAGGGCATAATATTACTGCCTCTGATGCCTAAAAGAATTATTATCTTAGGCTAACTGAATCTATTTCTGGAACAAGTTGGCTCAATCCAGCACAGGTGGATATTGCATTGGAATAGCCATAAGGATTCCTAGATGACAGCATTTCATGTTTCCCATAAGCAGCAAGTACAACCAAGAAATATGGGAAAGATTGGGGTGAACTAGTGAAGTTTAGCAAAGCATAGTGAACAGTGTCCTTTGTCCTTTTTCTGTATAGTGATCTTGCAAACGATCTTTAAAAAGTTATCCTCATTTTCTGTTTCTTTGCTATCATAAAGGAGTTTTTAAATTTTTAAGTTTCTGATTGTTTTCTGCTAATATATAGAAATGCAACTTCTTTTGGGCTGGGGATGTGGCTCAAGCGGTAGCGGGCTTGCCTGGCATTCGAGTGGCCCGGGTTCGATCCTCAGCACCACATCCCAACAAAGATGTTGTGTCCGCCGATAACTAAAAAAATAATAAATATTAAAATTCTCTCTCTCTATCTCCCTCTTTCACTCTCTCTTAAAAAAAAAAAAGAAATGCAACTTCTTTTTATATAGATCTTGTCTCTTGATGCCTTGCTAAACTATTTACTAATTATAGTGGCTTCTGGCAAATTTTATAGAATTTTCTTCAGAGATAATCATGTTATTTCTAAACAAATACTTACTATATTTTTCCCAACCTGAATCCATTAAATGTTAAGATTAGTATATATTTTATACTTATATATTTTTGCTTACAGCACTGGATGGGATTTTCACTGCAATGTTGAGTGGAAGTGATTAAATAGATATTTCATGTTCCTGACATATATTTTAATAGGTATTCTTTATTAGCTTAAAGAGTTTTCCTTCTATTTCTGTTTTGCTAAAAGTTTTTTTTTTAATCAGGAATAGATGTTAGGTTTTACTAAATGCTTTTTTTTTTAATCAATCCATTGAGACGATTGATGTTGGTTAACATGACATTAACTGTTTTTTGAATATTAAACCCCTTTTGTACTCTTGTGATATATATATCACTACCTACTTGGTAGTGATGTATATAAAGTGCATCCATGTTTATAAGGGATTAGTTTGTAGCTTTATTACAGTCTTTGTCCAGATTTGGTATCAGAGTAAAGCTATGCTCACAGATTGAATTGGGAAATATTCCTTTCTCTTCAATCTAGAAGAGTTTTTGTAGAATTGGTACTATTTTTTCCCTATATGTTTTATACAATTCTTAGGTAAAGCTACTTGGAAATTTTTCTATGAGAAGGATTTTAGAATATAAATACAGTTTCTTTAACAACAACAACAAAAAACTATTGATCTTATTCTACTTGAATAAGCTTTTCTAATCTGAGACTTTCAAGAATATAGTTTATCTGAATAGTTAAAATAACTGGCTTAAAATTATTCATATATTCCCTGATTTTTCCTTTAATATATGTAGAATTTGTAGTGATGTTTCTTCTCTCTCATTTTGATATTGGTGATTTGTGTTTTTATTTTTTTCTCATTAATACATTTTTCAGGCTAGGGGTATATTGATCTTGTCAAATGATAAGTTTTTGGTTTTATAGCTTTTACTTTATTATATTTTGTTTTGATTTTATTGATTTTTATCGTTTTCTTTAATTTCTTTTTTGTTTACTTTGGGTTTAATTTTCCTTCCTACTTTCTATATAAGTGGAGATCATTGATTTAAGAATATTTTTAAATATTTTCAATATTTCTAAAAATTGGCCTTGAAACTCTAAATAGTATAAATACTGCTTTAGCTACATCTCACAAATGTTTATATACTGTGCTTTTATTTTCATTTAGCTCCAAATACTTTCTAAATTTCTTTGTGATTTCTTCTTTGATCAACAGTTTATCTAGTAGTACATTATTAAATTTCTAAATGGGTAGGGATTTTCCATCCATATTCTGTTACTGATTTTTAAGTTTCACTGTGGTCAGGGAACATACTTTGTAAGACTTGAAACTTTTTAAATTTACTAAGGCTCGTTTTATGGACCAGAAACAAGATCATATGGCATATCTTGGCACATGTTGTGTGTTGCCTAGAAAAAAGTGTGAAGGATATAAAATTGCAAACCAAAATAGCAGATCTGCCTATTTTTACTTATAGTTTTATCAGTTTTTGCTTCATGTATTTTGAAGATGTTTTATTTAAAAATTAAGCTATTGGGATTCTTATTCTTCATAATGAGTTAACCTTCCCATCATTATGAAATTACCCTGTTTTATCCCTGGTAATATTCTTTGCTTTAAAATCTACTTTCTCTGAAGCTAACTTTGCTGTTTCAGCTTTATTTTTATTAGTGGTAGCATGGTCTGTCTTTATTCATCTTTTAAAACTAGTAGTATCATTATATTTAAGATGCATTCCTTGTAGGCAGTATATAATTGGGTCTTGCTTTTTTAAAAATCTAATTATATAATTTCTGCCTTTCAATTGTAGGTTTTTGCTAAGATTATTTACATTTCCTACAATTGTTGAACAATTGGTTTTGAAACTGTTATCTTGTTATTCATTTTATACTCATCCCTCTATTTTTCTTTTCCTTTTTCTCTTTTTCTGCTTTCTCATTGAGTGAATATTTTATTTTTACTGATTCTGTATTTTTTATCTCTTGTATGCCTATTAGACATTACACATGTGCATGTTTATAATGCATTGGGGTTTACAGTTTAATGTATGGAAGCCTAACTACAAGTATTATTGTGCCACTTTGTGAACAGTAAAATACCTTCAGTAGTTTACTTACGTGTGTTATTTCATATCTTTGTGCTTCTTTGTGCTGTTTTACATTTTGATGTACACACACTCTGTAGTAAATTGTTATTAATTTTTTCCCCTGAAATTGTCAGTTATCTTTTGAAGAGATATACCAGTTCTTTTTTGGGGAGTTGTGCTTGCCAGAGCTCTGCAAGGGTGTTATCACTTCTTAATCCATTTGTGTCCTCTCCCCTTTGCCTTGAATTCTAAATTCTAAAAAGAAGCCCCATCTAAATGATATTGTTAACTGATAAATATTCTTTTTAAAAAAAATATTCACAGGATCCAGAATATATGATGGCTTTTGTAATGTCTTCCTTAGTCTTTAGTTCTGTGGTTTGTCTGTCTAAAAGAGACTTCAGGAGCTGGTCCAGGAGGTACTGGTCCATTGTGATGTTCCCGAGAAGGAAAAGGAGACACAAGCCCTGGATGGCGAAGACTCACTCAGCACATGACCTTCCTGCCCTACTCCTCCTTTCCCTCTGTGCCCAGAGACCCTCAAGATGAAGCTTTGAGAAGCTGGCCCCTCCATCTTCTTCAGGGCCAGCTTTGAATAAACCTGATTCCTTCCTGCCAACCCCTGACCTTTCATTCCACTCACATTTTTGCTATCCTTCATTACTATATTTAGCTCAAGATTTCTGTCTAGTATCATGTTTTTTTTTGTAAGAAGGACTTTATTAAACATTTCTTATAGTGAAGGTGATGAATTATTCCAGATTTTTATGAAAACGTCTTTAAGTCTTTGTTTTAGCTTCATTTTCGAGATATATTTTCTCTATGCATAGAACTGTTGCTTCATTATCTTGTACTTTTTAGGGTGAGAAATCTGCTATCATTATCATATTTGTTCCCCTCTATTGTGGGAAGAGAAATGGCTTTCTTCTATCCCTTTAGGTTCTTTGGATAGTTCAGAGTTACATTGACATAAAACAGATCAACAAAGAAAATACTGTTTTCATTACACATGGATGCATGGAGTCCCACAAATATAAAAGGGTCAAAGAATGCCCAGATGGTTGAGCGCCCTGAATATCAGAAAGGAGTTCAGTATCAGGACTTCTGGGTGTGATGGGGAGAAATTATGGGAGAATGAGGGGAGAAAATGTATGGTGAATAAATATTGCCTTGTTTTGTACACAAAGGTCATCCAAGATGTTGAAAAGCTCCTCTTCCTGGTAGAGATAACATTGCTAATTAAAAAAATTTAATAGATCTAATTTTCTTTACAAAAGGGGAGTTTTAACTTTATTTTAGGAAATTGAGTGTGGGGAGGTGAAGAGCTTTCTCAGTGCTGGCTGGATAACTCAAAGTAATTAATGTGCCAAGGTGACATGTTTTGGGATGCATATTCAGGTGTCGTCCATAGTCACATTTTGAGTTGGTATGGTTGAGCTCCAACAGTATGCAATATGTGTGCGCGTGTGCGTGTGTGTGCGCGCGTGTGCATGTGTGTGTGTGTGTGTGTGTGTGTGTGTGTGTGTGTTTTAACCCCCTTTGACTTATTTTAAGATTTTTTGGTCAATTTTAAGCAATTTAATTATTATATGCCATTGTTTTACATTACACCATAACTTTTAATGCTTATATTCATTGACCTTATTGCACCCTTGGGCTTATCACTTTCACCAAAATTTCTAAAATTCTGTACATTTAATAACCCCTTTTTCATCTTCTCCCCTTTCAATTCATTTGGAGACTCTGATATCTGTAGAAACTGAGCATCCATAATCTGAAAATCTAAAATCCAAAATGTTCCAAAGTCAAAATGTTTCAAATGCCAAGTGATGCCACAAGTGGAAGATTTCACACCTAACCTTATGTGATAATTCTCAATTAAAAGACACACTAAAAATACTGTATAAAATTACCTTCAGTTTATGTATATAATGGTGCATATGAAACAAAAATGAGTTTTATATTTCAACTTGAGTCTCATCCCAAAGAGATTCCTTTATGTATTTGCAAGTATTCCCAAATATGAAAAATCTGAAATTGAAAACACTTCTGATCCCAAGAATTTTGAATAAGGGTACCCATCTTGTATATTAAGCTGCTTGAATTTGTTGCATAGCTAACTGATGCTTTATTTCTTTTTCAGTCTATTTCTCCCTCTGATTTATTTTTTATTGGTTTTTATTTCAATGACTTCAATTTCCTTAATCTTTTTTCCCCCTGAAATACATAATCTGCTTTTATTCTTATTCAGTTTATTTTTCATCAGACTTATTGTTCATCTCTAAATGTTCAGCTTGGAGACTTTGAATGTACCTTCTCTAGTTAGCATATTTATTCTTTTCTTCATCATTCTGAACATATGGGAAATAGAGAAGAATACTTTTGATAAATTTTTATCCCCAACTAACTCTGTCATTTGTGTCTTCTCTAAGACTTCTTCTATTGATTTATTTTTCTCATTATTTTATTTGCATGCCTAGCAGTTTTAAACTACATGCCATATAGTGTGAAGTTTAGGCACCAGATATTTTTGCTTTCTAAAAATGTTTTTGAGCTTTGTTCTTAGATGCAGTTAAGTCACTGGAAAATAGTTTGATACTTTTGAGTCTTGCTTTATAACTTTTTAAGATGTGACCAAGGCAATATTTAGTCTTTGAGTAATTTTGTCCCAGTATTGAGGTGTACGATTTTTTTTTTTTTTTAGTACAATTCTTAGTGCTCCCAGGCTGGTGGGAACACAAACCATTCCTGGCCCTTTTGACTGTCTTGCTTGTCTTTCCCTGGAGCACCTCCTGTGGCATATGTACAAACACTAACTGTGGCCTGAGCTCTGTGGCAAAAATTTAAGCAATAAACTTTGTCCATAAGTCTATAAAAGCATGCATCTAGACATTGTGAGAAAACCTCTCAGGGAATTGCTAGGATTCTTCAAGTAATTGAGAATCTTGTTTTGAAAGGCTACTGCAATATTGCAAACAAATACTCAGTGGCTTAATAATAGACACTAAATTTAGAGATCATTGCATTTGATGAAATGACCACTGCTTTCATGTGAACATTTGGCTAACCAATTTTTAATAAAAAAGACAGTTTAAAAATTAATTTTTCCTTGTAATTGAAGCCATGGAATTCATAAACAGGTTTTTTGAATTAAACTGATCCTGGGGAGAAGGGAGAATTCACTGAAGTTGTTGGGTGAATGAAACCAGCACCAAGTATTCACCAAAGTTGTATCCTCACTGTTGTGTCACTCAACCCCACCAATTTGAGATTCTCCCTTTGACTCTAGAAGCTTCTCGTGGTTCTACCAACACAACTGGGGATCATTTTGCTCCATTTCTTCTTAGAACTTACTTGTAAGAGTGATACCCATTCATGCCACAAAATCTTGGCTGAGCTCCCTTAATTATCCTCTGTGGATAAATCTCACAAAGTCCTAGAATGTGCATAAGCCAAAGTCTAGTGGTAGGTAGATGGCCTAGATATTTAGCAGAGTAATGGTGAAGAAGACATTGTACATGTCTCAAGAGAGTGTGAGAGTGCAGGATTGAACAAGTACAGATGCTTGAGCTGAACTAGGATATATTGTTATGGGCATTTGCTTTTACTAAAACTAAATTTAGTGATGATTTTCTAATTTACTCCCAGAGTAGTATTTTCTTATCTTTTTTGTTTAAACTCCTATCAACAGAATTGTTTGAACAGGTGTTTTTTACATACATGTTTATTATCTTATAAGTTATTTAGCAGGACTAATTATTAAAATAATACAAAAACTGTAAAATGCTCAAAATTAAATTTAGAAGTTTAAAGTATGAATAAGTATAAGTGGAAGTCCTAATATTTGTCTACACCTGGGATGTGCATGCTCTGCTTTGGACATTAC
Source organism: Ictidomys tridecemlineatus (assembly GCF_052094955.1). NCBI lineage: Eukaryota > Metazoa > Chordata > Mammalia > Rodentia > Sciuridae > Ictidomys > Ictidomys tridecemlineatus. The sequence goes on along the minus strand of NC_135483.1, from coordinate 122,305,679 downwards.
CCTGGAGGAAGGGCTCAAGAGAGGTGAGCCTCTCATTTTTACCAAGAGTCAGGAAGGAGCTTGCACACTCTCCAGTAGGCTTTACAACTGAGTCTCCACTAATGTGTAGGATCAAGATTACAATATCATTGAAATGCAAGCAGACAATCAGAGAGTATCTCTAGGGAGCTCTAAATTACTAAGTAAATCGTATTCAGGTTTGTTTACCATGTGCCAAGCATTATATTGGGCATTAAAAAAAAGATATCATTTTAATGCAAACACACACTGTGGAGTAGATATTAATGCACTAAATTTGTAAGTAATAAATCAGATGCCTAGAAATTTTAGTTCTAATCTGTTTCTGAAGCCCATCTTTTTTTTTTTTTTTTTTAAATTCTACCGGGCTATGTAAAGAATCTGGTGTGTCCATCTCTAGATTTCTCCCTTGCCTTTCAAGGAAAGATCCTGTTCATGGGACATTCAACACATTTTTTCATCAAAAACTTATACTGGCTTTCAGAATCATCTTGGATGAAGAGCTTATTGGTTATCGTGAGCCCTGAAGATTTTTAAAATTTATTATACAAAAAGTATTACATGAGGGAAATGATAAAAAGGAATTTTAAAATACCGGAGAGATGTACTACTGTATCATATTGTTTTACTTTTGTATGTATTTGATTCCAACTTTTATTTGTGTGCATATTTGTTACATAATTTCTATCTTAGTATAAATATTACCTTATTTTCTGATTTTTTTCACAAAAAAATTTTATGAGGCATTAGAGATTTAGTTTAGTAACAACAGGGAAATGTTTAATGGCTGCATTATATTCTTCCAAATATTAATATTTTATTCAACTTTTTATCAATTTTAGACACTGTGTTCCTATGTTTTCCTATAATATGATATAAAGAATATTTTAAATATAATAAAATATTTAAATATTTTATATGTGACAAATTTGAATAATAACCTATTCTATTCCTTAGAATAATAACCAATAACAATAGCTATCACATATCAAATATTTACTATGAAGTAGGCAAAGTTCTAAAAGAGTGGGATTTCAGGGCAAAAAGATGTGAACACATTATTTTTCACAAGTGTTGCTAAGTTGCTAGAAGCAGTGTAACTTAACTCTAAAACTGGGAAACAATCTGAGTTCACCACTTTCTCCACCACTCTGACAGCTCTAGGAATTATGTCAAAGTGAAACATTTTATAATTGGAAATCCAAATAATTAATAATAATCTAAATATTAACATATTATAATTGAAATCTAATAATTAATTCTAGAATTGTTCTTAAGGAGGTTATAGCCATTTTGAGGGAAATACTTTGATAAGCCACTTTGGGGGTGAAGAAACAAATTTGAATATTTGGGTTGGCAGAAGTCAAGATGGAAAACTACTCTGAATTTGATATGAATAGAAACTTGGTAAGGTACAAGAGGGGAGAGAATAGGGAGTGAGGGATGAGTTGAATAGAGCATGGCAGAAGACTGAAATTCTAGTTTTGCAAATGGTGATTGACTTTTACAGCAGATATATCTCAACTTTTATTTTATTTTTTTTTTTTTGTGGTGGTCATACAGATTCCTTGACATTCCAAATTTGCAATCAAATCTTTTCCATCTATAGATACCCATGGGGATGACTGGTTTGTGGGAAATTAAGGAAAACAGTTCCACATCTAGGTCAATGTAGTGTGAAATTAAACAGGATGCATGAACAGGATGGTGAGATGTTTCCCAATCAAACTAAATAAAGAGTTTTAGAAGCTTAAACTGGAAATGACAACCAGGAGAGAGTAAATTTCTAGGAAATTCTGTGAAGATCTTTAAAGGACTCTTTATTACTACAGGGTATAAAATAAGGGTCTGACTGTTCATATAGTATCCGTATCCCCTTATCCTTTGGGGAAATGTTCCAAGACCCTCAGTGCATGCCTGAAACCATATATAGTGGTTTGGAAAGTACATGCATTAAAGGCTTGGTCGTCAGCTGATGGTGTTATTGGGAGGTGATAGACACAGGAGGTGGGGCCTAGTTAAAGGAAACAGATCACTGGGGGTATGTCCTTGAAGAGGGATCCTAGTCCCTTCCTCTTTCTTTCTCTGCTTGCCAGCTTTGTCTACCACTTGCTACTTTCCATGATGTTCAGCCTCATCTCAGGCCCAAAGGTAACAGAGCCAACTGACCATTGACTGAAATCTCTGAAACTGTGAGCCAAAACAAACTTTTCCTTTTTTCAAGTTGTTTATCTGATGTATTTTGTCACAGTGACTGAAAGCTGAGTAACATACCATGACTCGTATTGAACACTGAAAACACTATATTTTTTCCTATATGCTTATAACTATGATAAAGTTTAATTTATAAATTAGGCATAGCAAGAGATTAACAAAAATAAAAATACAATAGACCAACAATAGCAATTTGCTTTAATAAAAATTAATTGTGATTGTTCATATTTTCAGACCATAGTTGACTATGGAATTGAAATCGGGGAAGATAAAATCATGGATTGGGTGGAGGTTACTGTATTTAGATTTCCAAAGGCCTGTAGGTTCTAGACATCTGGTCTGTATTTGCTTTTTTACAATAGCTTTCATAGTGCCCCTACTTTCATTTCAAACTTCCGCAGCAATAAATACCTTTAAACCAGTTATTGCTCATTAGTTGGCTGATAGATACAATTTTCAAAAAGGATTTGGGTATCTCTATCATAGTAAGGAAACATTAACAAAATAATTTCTAAACCATTACAATTGCATTTAATCTAATAAGCTATGGTATGTAGAAAATACTAAGGGTCTTTGAAGTCAAATGTTGGAGTAGATAATCAACAAGAGAAGAAGACTGTTTTTACTCAAAATACCATTACACCAGTATTTCTACTGTAATATTGTTTCATAGCTTACCATAGCTTTTTAAGGTAACATGTAACACTTCTGAGTAGGCAATTGTTATGAATTATATAGGAGGTGTCCTCCAAAAGCTCATGTGTGAAACAATTGCAAGAATTTTCAGAGATGGAAAGATTAGATTGTGAGAGTCATAACCTAATCAGTGAATTAATCCACAGGTATGGATTATCTGGGTAGTAATTTGCAGGCAGGTAGGATATGGTTGGAGGAGGTAGGTTACTGGGGATGTGACTTTGGGGTACATATTTTGCCTCTGGTGAGTGGAGCTGTCTCTCCACTTTCTGGTTGTCATGTCCTGAGCTGCTTTCCTCCACGAGATTCTTCTGCCATGATATTCTGCTTCACCTTGGGGTCCAGAACTGTGAAATTGGCCAATCAGGGACTGAACTTCTGAAAACTGTGAGCCAAATAAACTCCCCCCACCCTCTACCTTGTTCTTGTTAGGTCTTTTGGCCACAGCAATAAAGAGTTACCTAAAACAGCAATTTTTAACATTGCTTTATTATAGATGTGATTATGTATTATTGCATCTAGAAAGAAAAATTTTGGAGGACAGGAACTACTCTCTACTCCATGTAATCTCAGCTACTTGGAAGATCGAAGCAGAAGGAATACAAGTTAAAGTCCAACCTAGACAATTTAGGAAGATCTTGTCTCAAAATAAAATTTTAGAAAGGTCTGGGGATGCAGCTCAGTGGTAGAGCACTTGTCTAGCATACACGAGGCCCTGAGTTTATCTCCAGTATTGAAAATAAACATCTGTTTAAATAAATGTGGACTACCTACACTTACACTCCTAACTGAATACATATCAGGTTCACTTTTTATTTTGATCTTTTAATATTTCTGTTTCTTTTTTGTTTTATTGTCCCTGCATATTGGTATTTTCTTTGTCAGTACTGTGTAATTTATAAAATCACATCAGCTTTTATGCATAATGTTGCTTGTACCATTAATTATTCTCTGGGTATTTTCTCCTCCTAAATGATATATTTTTTCCTGTATCTTATAAATAGTACAGTTAAAATATATGGTGGGTATTTAATAAATGCTTTTTTATTGATTCACTCATTATTGACAGAAATTTGCTTGAACAAATTCTGAATCAGGCAAGTCATATATTTGACAAAGTGCCCTTTTATTATTTATTAACAAACAAAAACATTAACATTTGAGAGGCAGTCTCTGGGCAATTTAGAAGAGCAGATGGAGTAATTTAACTCCTTTAGATTGCTGGATGGCTGACAGGTACCATGTAGAGTTAGAGCAGTCACCTCCATCTGGCACACACACGGGTGGTTACTGAGATATTTAGCATGGCAAGATGATGTTAAAACAGATGCTATTGCAAACTGGAATTTACAGGCAAAAAATAGACTTTGCCTACACGTGTACCTTACTTAAAGGGCAAACTTTGAGTTGTAATGAATAAAAATAATGAGATTATTTTAAGGTAATGACTAGCTTTAAAACATTAGTCAGAGATATAAAGGTTCTGCATTTAGTAACACCAAAATGAACACACTGTTTTCTATTCATTTCGAGTCCTGAGTGCTATGTAGTATTTCATGAGAAAATCAGAAGACACTGCTAATTCAGGTGCAAAACTGGCTCTCATATTCTCAGAATTAATTCCACAGGCTTTATAATCTCTGATTCTTTCCTGTAAATCTGACAGAAAATTCCTTTTGCAAGTGTGAGCACCTTTACATTTTTAAATAGTGAGTTGCCTCCATTTTATTTGTAATGGCCTCTATAGTACAATTATATAAAAATAGAAATCATGTTTTATAAAAATGGAGAAATATTACTGATCTCTTTCATTAGGCAGAGCAATTTGTATCCTGAATATATTCAGGAAATATTCATTTAAGGAGAACCCCCATTGTTCTGAATTGCACAAATGTGCATAATCAAAGGGCACATTTTCTGATGTGGCATTAAGAAGAATGGCATTTATAAATCTTTCCTGCAAGAACTGTGAAATAGTTGACTTAGGCAAGTGGAGTTTCCTAAGCACTGAAAAATTTTCCTTTGTATATACAAAACTTTTTTTTTCCTTAAAGTAAATAGGCCTATAGAGGCTGAATAAAAACACAGGTGTGTCCTGTTTGAGACATTGGAATGAGAAGTATTCAGTTGAATAAAAAGGTCTCATACAGCAAAATGATGCTCCCTGCCTCCCCACTCCCCCCCCCCACTGAAACTTCCAGACAAGTTGAGAAGTTGAATTAAAATAATGAATCTTATATTTTAGGGTATTTTTTTTTAAGTGGGTACTCTTCTAAGACCGGTTGTTTGCAAGAGCTAGAATGAAATCTGTGTTTTTGGATGTGTTACTATGCTTGGCCAATATTTACCTTTTAGGTTATATAAAGATATTTTCTTTAGAGAGATGCTAATATACATTTGAAAAGGGGGTGAGTTGTGGATGTAGCTCAGTGGTAGAGTGTGTGCTTAGGGTGCATGATGTCCTGAGTTTGATCCGCAGAGCTACAAGAAAAGCAGCCAACAGAAGAAATTATAGTAATCTTAGGTCTGATCCCCCCGCCTCACACACACAATGGGGCATGTAGGTGAATGGTGAGTACATGCTTAGCATGAGTGAGGCTCTGGGTTCAATCCCTAGTCCTGGCCTGCTCCCCTCTTAAAAAAAAAGAAAGAAAGAAAGAAGGAAGGAAAAATGATAGTTGAGATCCAAATAATGAAGTGATAATATTCATTAATAGCAAACTAACCTAACTACAGAAAATAACATTCTACCCTTTCTGGTTGTCTTTGTTTTGCTCTCTTGGATTAGATACTTAACCTCTGGGATTTAATTTTGTTGTCAGGGATGGATGAGGCAGAATGGGAAAAAAAATAAGCAGTCAGGCTACTTCTACACTGAATAAGTTCATCTGATTTTTTTCTTTGTGGAGTTTTGTTAGTTTGTTTGCTTCTTTGAGTGAAGTATTATCTTTTTCTCTCTGGCTGCTTATAATGTTTTTTTGTCTTTGATTTTTCAGTAATTTTATTCTGATGTGGCCAGGTATTCTTTTATTTTTATTTATTTTATTCAGGGTTTTAACATATCCCAAATCTGTGGCTTAATTTCTTTCATCAGTTTTGGAGAATCATTTCATTAAATGTATTTCTGTCCATTTTCTTTCACCTTTGCTTCAAGTGCATCAATCACTCATATGTATCATGTAGACTACAAGACTTTTATGTTTATTTGTGTATCCATTTGTTTCTCTCTGTATATTTTTACTAACTTATTTTATCATGGATCATGAATCTTTCATTAGCTTTATTTAATTTGCAGTTAGAGCCATCAATTGTGTTCTTACTTTTACTTACTATATTTTCAGTTCTAGAAATCTCATTTAATTTTTTAAAAATTATTTCAATTTCCCTACTGAAATTCTCTAACTTCCCATCTAACTTCTTCGGGGTCTTAATAACCACTTAAAAAATTTGTCTAGTGACTCTAATTCATTTTTTTTTATAGATCTGCTTATATTATCTGTTAATCTCTTGATTTTTTTCAACAGTTCTTGGCTTTGGTAGTTTTGATTTTAATATCAGGCATCATATATGAGAAAGTGGGTTATGGATGGATTTTTTAAATTTATTTTTTCAGAGGGTATTTACTTGTGTTTCAGACAGGCAGGTTGGGAAAATGCAACTGTAATCTATCCAGAAATTGAGCTGGTTCACATCTTGGTTGTAGTATTCATGAGGACTGATTCATCATTATTTCTGACTTACTATAATTATAAAGATTCACATCCTTTCAGGAGTTCTAAATGAAACTTTTGGTTATCAAGATTCCTTTTCCTTGATTTATTTTTGTTGTTGGTTTTTGCATACAAAGCAGGTTTTATTTAAGAAAGGGCAACATAGACTTCTTCCTGGAGGGAGAAGGGGGCATAACTGGTATCCAGGAACCCAAGAATTGTGAGTATTCTGCATTTTTTTATAGGTCTTAGGCTTTCTGTGTTCTCCTGCTCTCTTTCCCTTAGCTCTCTCCTTCCTGCTTATATGATTAGGTCCAAGAGATGCTTGCTGGGATGGCCAAGAGGTGAGAAGCAGATGGGCTGAAGAGTCTAAGTTGGGGTGATCTGGGCAGGAAGGGGGCATAATTAACAACTCCCTGAACTCCCTGTAGGGAGGGACAATCCCTGGGACAGGTTACCTTAGCAATAGGTTGGAGCAGGGGCAGGTTATCTTGATTAGGGTAGAGAAAGGACTCTGAAGGAATTAACATTTCAATCCCTCCATTCTCTGGATTGACCCTTGCCTATCTGCCTAATTTTGGCTTAATTCCCCCCTCTAATTTTAGGAACTCCTCACTGCTGTAAGGAGAAGGGATGGTGACTGCTCTGGCTGCTTGGATATGAGAGGGGGCATAGAGAGGTGGGGCAAGTAGTTTGGATTTCTGTTTTAGAAGTTGGGTTGGATCAAGTCTGGTTGGGGAAGAACAGCTTGTAAAGTCATCTGGGGGTGGGTGCTTCTCATTGTAGATGGGATCTCCAAATATGATATTGCCAGTTATCATTTTATGAGTTTTGCTCCCTCACCTGTTGAAGAATTAGAGAAGCATGCCAAGGAAAGCATATAAAGTAGGGTTTATTTGAAAAGGAGTAACATAGTCTTCTCCTAGGAGGGAGAAGGGGGCCATAGCTGGTATCTTTGTATCCCCTTCCTTGATATTAATCCATCTTTTGCTGCTATAACAAAATGCAACAGAATGGGCAATTTATAGAGAACATACATTTATTCCTGAACAGTTCAGGAGGCTGGAAAGTTCAAAATCAAGGTCCCAGCTGGTTGGGATCCTGTTCCTCTGCTTCCAAGAGAGCACCTGGAATTCTGCTCTCTGGAGATAAGGAATGTTGTATCCTCACCGGGCAGAAGTGCGGGAGAAGGAGCAAGAGCCCACATCCGAAAGCCCTTTTCATATCTGTGCAATCAGTTTGAGGGAAGCCCCATGATATAAATGCCTCCTATTAGGCTCCACCTCCCAACACTGTTGGAAATTTCCAAACTGTGAATTTTAGGGACATACTGGAATCATTGCTTTGGTAGATCCTGAACTCTAATCATGTCTTCCTCAAGCTTCTCAAGAAGGTTGGAAGTTCTCTTGTCCTTTCAGACATAAGCTTCCACACTGCTTTCAGCTACCACTGGCAAATTGCAAAAGGATAGAAGGTAAAAGCAACACATTGAATGTTGTGCTCTTCCCTTTGTGGAACTTAATTTTTTTAAAAGATCTCACTATATTTGAAACTCTCTGATGACTTCAAACACTTACATGTTAAAAATTTCTTTCTAGTTTTCTATTTGTTCTCACAGGCAAGATTTGACTAGAAAAAAACAAAATAAAAAACTCAATCTGCTGCCTTTATAGAGTAAGCAGAAAATCTCCCCTAAGCATTCAACTCTAAAATTTTATATTTTTGTAACTGAATTTTAAAAGGGAATGATCATTTCTTAGTAGTGACCCCTTGGAGACTATAAAACCACTAAATAGCTGCATGTCCAGATGTTCCATTTATTGTTATTTATATTTCTGCCATTTGTTTTGACTAATGGAACTGAAAGGCCAAATTATGGAATGACTATTATAATGACTTTTCTTACAACACTACCTGGGCATGTACTCTCTGATACCTAAACATAAACCAGAGTGACATTTCTGCCATTTATTAATGAAAACAGTATTTTCCCATTCTTCATTCTGATGAGAAAAATCTTGAACAATTTAGAAACTATTGATCTGAACTCACTGTGAAATTCTGCTTTTCCAATGTCTTCTGGGATATACCAAGGCCAAATAATAGGTATCATCATAAATAATTAGATACACAATATTTCCACAGCTGTGCAATACCAGATGGTTTTGCTTTCTTAGGCTTAAAGAAACTTCCTTCCTTTGCAGTTAGAAAAGTCAGCAATGTCAGATTCTATACACTCATCCTTCTTCAATGGGGTGAAGAAGGTCTGAGAGACTTGGATTTGAACTCCATGAGATTCTGACTTTTAGTGGAAGAGAACTCAATTAAGAATGTCACATGGTGGAGTCAAGAGATTCTGCTGCCAGTATAGCAAATGTTTTAGCTTTCAACTGAAATATTTAATTTGCAATAATAACACACTAAAAGACAGGTGGAAATAGTGAGGCTTCATGCCCCACTGACCATCAATTTCAGATCTTAGCCAAGGATGTCCCTGCAGATTTGTTGAACAGCGAGCACATGCATGGGTCTCTATTCAGCCCCCAGGCTTGTGTTTGGCTTGGCTTCATTCTTCACATTGCTTTTCTGATTTCTCTATTGTATGTTTACCTGATGTCATCTTCATTTTGCCACAACTTTTCTAGAGATAACATAATTGGGGCAGTGTTTTACATAATATTAAGAGATTCAAGTGACCGAATGAATTTCTCTAGATTTCACTGAAGGAATTTCTTCCTCTCTATGGAAGAACATAAATCTTTTTTATTTGATCATTGGCTTGCTAAAGAGTTTTGAAGTATTAGGACTGAACATAAAAACAGAAAACACTTCTATTTTTTAATCAACATTATAAAACAAGTCTTTTAAAATGGTGTGTTTGTTTCCACTTTTGCTTTTATTGTTTTCAAAAACATAGAGCACTGTAAATAATGTCAAATATTTTGTTGTGCTGATGTTATTATTTTAAGTTGTAGTCAACCTTTACCTATAAAGCTTTGTTTTTCTTGTAAAAATGATACTTGCTTTATTTAAATGTTTGAATAACTATATATACATAAAGCTGTTTTACCTAATATATATAAATAAGATCTTATTATGTGGTGGTCTTATATTTTTATTCATGCATAAATTATGGATACCATTCCAGATTATAGATCTTTATCATCAAGACATAAAAGGTAAGCACAAAAGTTAGATGATTATTACATTTTAATAATTTATCATTTTTTGGTAAGAATAGAAGTTGCTGTGATAGGCATTGTGATTTGAATTGTGTCCATCAAAAGATTTGTTGAAGTCCTGAGCCCTGTTACCTGAGGTTGTGACTTATTTGAAATTAAGGTCTTCGCAAGTGCAATCAAGTTAGGATGAGGTTCTGCTGGATTATGGTGGATCCTAAATCCAGTGTCTATCTTTCTTATGAGTGAACGCTGTAGAGACACCACCACAAACATACAGTGAAGAAGGTCATGTGACTATGGAGACAGAAATTGGAATGATACAGCTCAAGCTGAGAAATGTCAAGGACTGCTGGCAACCATCAGTATGTGGGAAGAGGAAACGAAGGCTCTTCCCAGAAAGTCCTCAGAAGGGACATGATTAGTGACACCTGAATTCTGGGTATCTGGTCTCCAGGATTGTGGGAGAATAACTTTCTTAGTTTTACCATCCAGTTTGTAGTAATTTGTTACAGCAGCCCTAGGAAATGAAACCAACAGCCTATTTGAGTTATTTTATTTTGTGTATTTCTTCATAGGGAAATTCTTTATTAGTAGTACCATCTGTCCCGTGTATCATGAGTTGCCACTTTCACTTTATAGTTAAAAAAAACACAAATATTATGATGTGCGAGTAGAATGTAAAATTGAGGAGCTTTAACATAATAGATCTGATAAGCTTTTTAAGGGAAATGAATCCAATTTTTGTCTTCTCAGTTAAATAGGGACATGGAACATTTGAGGACAATTTACTTGAGAAAAACATAAAGGCAAAATACCTGAGAAATAAGGTATGTTAGTCACAAAAACTGAAAGCTGAAAGGGACTTTAGGACCACCTATTCCAGGGCTGGCATGCTCAAGGCACACATCTGCCTCTTCCTTAGTACATACTATTCAGAGGCTACTGTTCAACCCTGGGCACGGATAGAGTCTCTACGCAATGTGACAGACAGTGTAATCGACCAATCAAAGTCAGCCCCCCTCCAAACCTATTTGCTGCTAGGGTTCCATCAAATCTTTTCATGAATGGAAAAAACTGGAGCCCAGAGAGAAAAAGGAAAGTAATTATAGAAGCCTTAATACAAGCTGAGCATGGTGGCGCATACCGTAATCCCAGCAGCTTGGGAGGCTGAGGCAAGAGGATCATGAGTTCAAAGCCAGCCTCAACAATTTAGCGAGGCCCTAATCAACTCAGTGAGATCCTGTCTCTAAGTAAAATACAAAAAAGGGCTGAGAATATGGCTGAGTGATTAAGTGCCCTTGGGTTCAATCTCCATTACCAACAAACCAACAATTAAACGAACAAATAAACTTCTTAATACAAGTTAAAGACTGGATATTACTCCCTATATTCTTGTCCAGTGCCCCATTTCACCACAAAGTGTCTCCTTACTGGAAAGGCAAAAGATACAAAATCTGAAACATGCCTATATGACACAATAATAGTATGTCCATGGGTCAAGAGGCATGTTAAATTTCTTTTAGGACACAAAATCTGACTTGAGAAGTTAGTGTGCACTAATAGTTAATGATGGCAGTAGTGGCTGGGAATAAAGAAAAAGAGCAAACTTTATTGCTGCAGGCACAGGCCATGCTAATTTGATTTCTCTATGTTGCTATTCATCAATATTTTTAAGAAAAACTTTGTGTTCCATGATACAAATATCAATATCAGTAAAAGGAAGGCCTTTACTGCAAGGAGGTAAAAAAATGTAAATAATTAATGGTAACATGGTGAGGTGAGTTTGGCAATACATTTTTGGCACTGGAACTAGCTAATAGATAATACTTTATTTATAGAATTAGAGTAATGGGAGAGAGTTGGAAGCTAATTAGAGGTTACTGATCTTATTTCATAGTCAATGCAGGAATCATCTCTATGTTATATCTTGTAGCAGATCCATTAATCCATTCTCTCTTAACCTGATTGACTTCAAGGTTGGAAAGAAATCATGTTAAAACATGTTTATTCAATGCTTAGAAAGATAGTCTGATACTTAAAAAAAACTGGTATATAAAATGTGCATTACAAAATTTAACACCTTAACCATTTTTTAAGTGTGCAATCCAGTGGCCTTAAGTATATTCACATTACTGTGTGACCATCACCATCATTCATTTCCAGATAATTTATCATCTTTCAGCACTGAAACTCTGTTCCCATTAAACTCTAACTCCTATTACCTCACTCTCCAGTTCCTGAAAATCATCATTCTCTTTCTGTCTTCATGAAGTCAAGACTCCATAGATTTCAGATAAGTGGAATCATATAATATTTGTCTTTTTGTGACTAGTTTATTTTACTTAGCACACTATCTTCAAGATTCATCCGTGTTGTAGCATGTGTAAGATTTTCCTGTCTTTGAAATACAAAAAACCAACAAATACATGAAAAAAAATGTTCAAGATATTTAGCAACTAGGGAAATGCAAATCAAAGAGACACTGAGATTTTATTTCACTAAATGAGAAAAACAGTCATTAATACAAACAATGATAAATGCTAGAGAGAATGTGGAGAAAAAGGAACACCTTTGCACTGTTGGTGGGAACATAAATCACTGTAACCACTATGGGAATCAGTCTAGAGATTACTCAAATGACTAGGAATGAACCCACCATATGACCAAGCTCTACCACTGCTCAGTATTGATCCAAAAAATTTATGTCAGACTCCTGTAGTGCTAGAAACATACTCATGTTTACAGCAGTGTATTTCATAACAGTCAGCTTATGAAACCAGCCTAGATGTCCATCAATAGATGAATGCAGAAAGAATATGGCATCTATACACAGTGGAGTTTTATTCAGCCTTAAAAAAATGAAATTATGTCATTTTTAGGAAAATGGATGGAGCTGTGAACATTATGTTATGTGAAATAAGCCAAACTCAGACAGTCAAGGGTTGTATGTTTTCTCTCATATGTGGAAACTAGAGAAGAAAAAGGAGAATAAAGGTGTGTGTGTATGTGGGGGGGTTCTCATGAGACTTGAAGGGAGAAAATCTAGAGGAAAATCTAACACATGCTACAACATGGATGTTAGAAGATAATATGCTAAGTAGAGTAGAAGAAAGGCATCAGGAGAAGGGAAAGGGGAAATGCTGCAGAATGATATTGGTCAAATTACATTGTTACATTGTGCACATGTACAAGTATTTAACAATGAATCCCACCAGTATGTATAATTATAATACACCAATGAAAAAAGAATTTCCTTTCTTTTTAAGGCTGAGTAATATTCTGTTGCATGGATGTACCACATTTTGTTTATCCTTTCATCCATTGATGGACATATACTTTACTTCCATCCTTGCTTACCATGAATAATATTTCTATGTTATTGACATTTTTCCTATAAACCTGAGAATACTATCTGATTTTTAAAACTGTGCGTAAGTATACTTCTGATAAAAGTAAAAGTTAATTACATGTATACACACTTATTTGTCAATCAGCCTGAATACTGAGTATATATTCCTGATCATATGATGAAATTTGAATGATATGCTTTTAATAATTATTAAGACTGTTGGAATTTCAAAAGTAATTTCCTGCATATTCTTCAGAGAAAGCCAGTTCTGTGTTGCAAGAAAGCCCAAGCAGAACCTTGGTGAATTCTGTAGTGAGTGGTCCAGGAGATAGTTATGATTTGCAAACCAGAGAAGTGCGCCATATTGAAATTGAATTTTTTTAAATATATTTTTTAGTTTTATGTGGACACAACATCTTTATTTTATTTTATTTTTTTTATGTGGTGCCAAGGATTGAACCCAGTGCCTCCTGCATGCTAGGTGAGCGCACTACCACTTGAGCCACATCCCCAGCCCTGGAATTGAATTTTTTAAGGCTGGGCAGGTCTTAAGATGAATGTTTCAAAGGACATCTCAATAGCTCACTGGAGACCCCAAGCCAGAATGACTCAAGTAAGCCATTCTTGAATTCCTGACCCATAGAAACTGTGTGAGATAATAGAGTTTTAAGTTGCTAATTTTAGGCATCAATTGTTTATATGGGCAAAGATAACTTAAATCTTAGAATAAACCAGAGGCTCAGAGAGACATAAAGACCAACACAAAGTGCCATAGTCAGTAATTAAACAGTGGAGGTAAGCTTTGAACTCTATTTTCTAGCCCCATATTTAGTGCCCTTCTCATTTACAACACCAAAGAGTCTGCCTAGCCTCAAGATAGTGCTATAATCTTTATTTTAGCAGGTCAGTTTTGGTATAGGTAAGTTCATTTTAACAAGTTTTCAAGTGCAAACATGTGGCATTAGAAGTTATGATATCCAAATAAAATTCCAATTGCAAACTATGCAGTATACAGCTTGCCATTTCATTTAGGGGCTGGTATCTAAAATTGTTACCCCTAAGTAAGGCATCATTATAATCATCAAATTAGGAAGAATTTAAGTACCCTGTATATGTACCAAGTACTGATCTGTTTCACACACTGAGTCATTTCTTTTCTATATATTAGTTTCTTATTTATCTTTTGGTTCTACCTTTGAATGAAAAGTACATTAAAAATCACATTCACATTGTAACATTGTAAAGAACTTATAACAACTCATTTTTTCCATCAGTGCGCTAAACATAGAAATAGCTATTAGCTTCTTGCTGCCTTCATACCATATCTGAATAAGTATTTCAATTTGCCTTTTTCTTCATCTCACAGATTTTTAATTTTCTGTTTCATTTAAGGTCATTAAAGAATATTACTTAAAATGGGCAAAAGGACCAGTGTTTAGTCATTTTTAATTTACTGTGACACATACTTTTGCTGATTTACGAAATGAACTAAGGTTATAATAATGCATCGTCTGTGCCCCTTGATGCTTTTGGATTGCATTTCCATATGGATGCATTTTCCATTAGAAGTACTCCCAGGCACAGAGCACCCCTATTAACTGAGTCATAGATTGCACAAACCTCAGGAAGTCTTGCTTGATGTGTGGGTGCAGTGAGAGTTCACCCAGACATTGCTGGAAATTTTGGACTTTCCATGACAAAGATAAGATCAGTGTTTTTTTCTTGGTGCCAGTCTCTTAGCCTACAGTGGCCTTGTATCTACCCTATGTCATGCTAGGCAACCTATATCCGTGTGCTTGGGATTGGGCTTGAACTTGAGATAGAATAATTTTTTTTCTCTTTTATTTTATTTTATTTTTTATTTTTTTATTGGTTGTTCACAACATTACAAAGCTCTTGACATATCATATTTCATACATTAGATTGAAGTGGGTTATGAACTCCCAATTTTACCCCAAATGCAGATTGCAGAATCACGTCGGTTACACATCCACAATTTTACATAATGCCCTATTAGTAATTGTTGTATTCTTCTACCTTTCCTATCCCCTACTATCCCCCCTCCCCTTCCCTCCCATCTTCTCTCTCTACCCCATCTACTGTAATTCATTTCTCTCCTTGTTTATTTTCCCATTCCCCTCACAACCTCTTATATGTAATTTTGTATAGCAATGAGGGTCTCCCTTCATTTCCATGCAATTTCCCTTTCTCTCCCTTTCCCTCCCATCTCATGTCTCTGTTTAATGTTAATCTTTTCTTCCTGCTCTTCCTCCCTGCTCTGTTCATAGTTGCTCTCATTATATCAAAGAAGACATTTGGTATTTAATTTTTAGGGATTGGCTAGCTTCACTAAGCATAATCTGCTCTAGTGCCATCCATTTCCCTGCAAATTCCACGATTTTGTCATTTTTTAGTGCTGCGTAATATTCCATGGTGTATAAATGCCACATTTTTTTTATTCATTCATCTATTGAAGGGCATCTGGGTTGGTTCCACAGTCTAGCTATTGTGAATTGTGCTGCTATGAACATCGATGTGGCAGTATCCCTGTAGCATGCTCTTTTAAGGTCTTCAGGGAATAGTCTGAGAAGGGCAATAGCAGGGTCAAATGGTGGTTCCATTCCCAGCTTTCCCAGGAATCTCCATACTGCTTTCCAAATTGGCCACACCAATTTGCAGTCCCACCAGCAATGTACAAGTGTACCCTTTTCCCCACATCCTCGCCAGCACTTGTTGTTGTTTGACTTCATAGTGGCTGCCAATCTTACTGGAGTGAGATGGTATCTTAGGGTGGTTTTGATTTGCATTTCTCTGACTGCTAGAGATGGTGAGCATTTTTTCATGTACTTGTTGATTGATTGTATATCCTCCTCTGAGAAGTGTCTGTTCAGGTCCTTGGCCCATTTGTTGATTGGGTTATTTGTTATCTTATTGTCTAATTTTTTGAGTTCTTTGTATACTCTGGATATTAGAGCTCTATCTGAAGTGTGAGGAGTAAAAATTTGTTCCCAGGATGTAGGCTCCCTATTTACCTCTCTTATTGTTTCTCTTGCTGAGAAAAAACTCTTTAGTTTAAGTAAGTCCCATTTGTTGATTCTTGTTATTAACTCTTGTGCTATGGGTGTCCTATTAAGGAATTTGGAGCCCGACCCCACAATATGTAGGTCGTAGCCAACATTTTCTTCTATCAGACACAGAGTCTCTGATTTGCTATCAGGCTCCTTGATCCATTTTGAGTTAACTTTTGTGCATGGTGAGATAAAGGGATTTAGTTTCATTTTGTTGCATATGGATTTCAAGTTTTCCCAGTACTATTTGTTGAAGAGGCTATCCTTCCTCCATTGCATGCTTTTAGCCCCTTTATCAAATATAAGATAGTTGTAACTTTGTGGATTAGTCTCTGTGTCCTCTATTCTGTACCATTGGTCCACCTGCCTGTTTTGGTACCAGTACCATGCTGTTTTTGTCACTATTGCTCTGTAATATAGTTTGAAATCTGGTATCGCTATACCGCCTGATTCACACTTCCTGCTTAGAATTGCTTTTGCTATTCTGGGTCTTTTATTTTTCCATATGAATTTCATGATTGCTTTATCTATTTCTACAAGAAATGCCATTGGGATTTTGATTGGCATTGCATTAAACCTATAGAGAACTTTTGGTAATATCGCCATTTTGATAATGTTAGTTCTGCCTATCCATGAACAGGGTATATTTTTCCATCTTCTAAGATCTTCTTCTATTTCTCTCTTTAGGGTTCTGTAGTTTTCATTGTATAAATCTTTCACCTCTTTTGTTAGGTTGATCCCCAAGTATTTTATTATTTATTTTTTTTGAGGATATTGTGAATGGAGTGGTTTTCCTCATTTCCATTTCAGAAGTTTTGTTGCTGATATACAGAAATGCCTTTGATTTAGGCATGTTGATTTTATATCCTGCCACTTTGCTGAATTCATTTATTAGTTATAGTAGTTTCTTTGTAGACCCTTTTGGGTCTTCTAGGTATAGAATCATGTCGTCCGCAAATAGGAGATAGAATAATTTGTTTAAATGCCTGGAAGGGATACTGAAAGGAGAAGGAGGGGGTCCTTTGTACACCACTCCACAAAGCTGCCTAAGGAACTCTGACCATGTGTCTTAAAACATCTTATATGCCATATTTTCCTCTCCCTTCCTCAAGGAACAAGTCAGTGATAGCTGATCTTCAGTCTAAACCCAGAGAAAGAGAGAGACGTTGTATGATTCTTTTCTAAGCATCAATTCCCAACCATTTTTCCTCTTGTGTTTCTGTGATAAGGAGAAAGAGAGCTAAATATGCATATTCCTAGCTTCGTTTGACACTTAGGATCCTATGTGGGGGAGCTTTGGCCAACGAGTCTTCTGAGATTGTTTGGAAAGGCTTTGTCTTTCCTGATAAAATGGATTTGGTGTGGTTGTCTTACTTTCTCTTTGTCTTGCTTGGAATATGTCGTATGGCTAGAGAAGTGGCAAGGGTCTGGTGGTCACGAGTTTATGAGCTAACCTACTAAGAATGGCAGCACTGTCAACAAGATATCCCAGGGATATCTTTAGCCAGCACATCATTGTACTGACCCCTGGACTTCATTAGGCAGAGAACCAATCATATAAATAAAATTAACTTTATAAATGTTATTGTTGTTGGGTATTTTCTTCCTTAAAAATGTACCACTCCTAGTGGATACATCAGTAGATTGAATCATTTTTGTGGTTAGAGTAGAACAGAGTTTCTCAACTTTGGCACTATTGCTATGTTGGGATGAATAATATTTTTGTTGCAAGCAACTATCTGCTTGTTATAGGTTATTTGGCAGCACCGCTGACCTGTGCACATTAAGCGTCATTAGCATCCCCCTCCTGTGACAGCCAAAATTATCTCTAGACATTGACAAGTATCCTTGGGAGACAAAAATCAACCCCTGCTATAGAGCAGAGACACAAGGAAAGGGGGTTTGCACAGGAGCAGGGGGTAAGATGTAGACACTTGCCTAAGTCAGGATAGGTAGTTTATGCTTCAGTAACAAAGAATCCCCAAATTCCCATGACCTACAATAATAATGATTTGTTTCTTGCTTATTACCCTTTATATCCAGAGTAACTTGACTGAGGCTCTATTCCATGTCATTTTCAATATAAGACCCAAGATAATGGAATAGCTTTTATCTGAATATTGCCAGTTGCTCGGACAAAGGAAAAATAGCCCATGGCAAAGCAGGTGCCAGCTCTTAAAACTTGTTCCTGAAAGAGACACATGCCACTTCTGCTCACATTTTATTGGCTAACACAAATCACAGGGACCTTTTTAAGTGCGATGGGGTAGGAAAATGTCCTCTCACAGGGATGAGGACCAAATATGGGTTTGGAAAAAGTAATACAGTTTACCAGATCACCTGAGAAAGTAGAACCTTGAAAGAGTGATGCTGATTAATGACAAGCTCTTAAATCTATTTGCTAGAGTGAGAAATGTCACAAAAATGGTCAGCCTAGTTTTTGTGTGGGAAAAAAACAGTGACAGAGGAAGGGATAGAGTCTTGGCAAGTTGTAGCCTCTGGAAAAAAACTGTGGAGGATAAAAGTACAAAGAATTTAGTTATTAACTCAGGGAAAGTCTGAAAGAGACTGGACTAGTATACTGACTAAGTGCATGCACTTTGGAGTCAACACTATTTGTTTTCAAATCTAGAATTCAATTACTTGTCATTTCTTTGAAGGTGGACAAGTTCATGAGCTGTCTCTCTTCATTCATCTATAACACAAGACAAATGAATACCTTTACCTCATATGATGTTATTTTCCATATAATGTAACTAAAGTGATTAGAATCAGTGGCCCCTGGAAATTACTGGATGAATATCATGTAGTTTAATATAAAGGACAGTTTTGCACAGCTTTTAGAATTACCATTCCAGTAGTAGCTGGGGGAAAATTGTATTAAATTGGACCCAATTCCTCTATTTCTCAATTGCTTCTTTTCTGAGTGTCAGTCTGTCTTAGTCAACTGGGCTGCTATAACAAAACACCATAGACTGGGTGGCTTAAACTATGAACTTTTCATTTCTCACAGTTCTGGAGATTGGGAAGTCTAAAATCGGGGCTCTGACTGATGTAGTTCTTGCCGAGGGCCTTCTTCCTGGCTCACGGACACCCACCTTCTCACTATGTCCTCACGAGGCCTCTCCTTCCTTTGTTCATGTTTTTAGTTGGGGAGGTGGGATCTTCCTCTTCTTTTAAGGGTGCTCATCCATCATGAGGAGGTCACCCTCATGACCTACCCTAAACCTAGTTGCAAGGGCCCAATCATCCAATTCTATCACTATGGGGTTTTGACACGTGAATTTTGTGGGGGACACAAACATTGAGTTCACAGTGTCCAGTCACTTCTTTCCAACTTGAGTCCTGGAACTGAGGACATTAAGCTTAGTTATGAGGCAGGGTGTGAGGAGGAAAGAGGAAAGAGTGGTGAGAGATAAATGTGAAGCCCATCTCACCAGCCCATACCTCCGAGCACCTGGTTGGATAGGTTTTCTAGGTATCACTGTCAGTCCCGTTGAAGAAGATTTACATGGAATAACATTTAAAACTGTCCAAAGGAGGGAAAAAAACACTCAAAGGGAAAATCTCTTTGTTAGTTTTAACTTTTCAGTGGGGTCCTCTTGGGGACTGAAGTCCTGACCCTGTTCACCTGATCTCAGGTATACCCTCCTCTGGGAAAAGCCTCCCCAAAGTTCTTTGAACAAATTTGCACTCACCCTGTAGAAGACCACAGGCATACAGGGACTGTGCCCACAGTGATCATCTTCCTCTTCACAGTGAAGTCTTGCCCCTTGCTTGGGGTTTTGGGATAGAATTAGGCTCTGTGGCTAGAGAAGAATTGTTTTTAGTGACTTGATTTTTTTCAACTTCTACAGAAAATCTATGAGTGAGGGGAGGAGAGGCAGAATTTTGGCATTCCTAGTCCAGCCCTTTTCAAGGTCTACCTACCCCCAGCATAAGTTACAGATGTGAAATTTTGTTTCTAATTTTCCAGCCTGTAACAGCATTGTTGGGCACACACTCATGCGTGAGACACGCACATGTGCACACCTGCCACTGACAAATAGTGGTTCTCTGACTATTTGAAGGCCCAGGGAGAATGAGAAATGTTTACCTTTTTGACTCCCAAACCCACATGCAATGTTTCTTCTAGTGGACTTAGGATGTTCAATTTTATACTAAGCAGGGTTTATTCCTCTTATTTAACTTTCTGCTTTCAAGTAAGTGCCCTTCCCAAATGATGGGATGAGAAGGAAAATACCTAAGTAGGCACATTTCTGACTCACACACATCTCCGTGGCCATTTCCTTAGGCGGATAAACTCATCGTTTAGATCACTAAATGTCTCCGACAGGCTATTTCTTTCCTAGTCTGTGGTCCAAATAGAATTGGGGTGTAGATGGAGGTCTCCTCCAGGTAACCCGGTTATTCACGCATAAGATGCCACACCATTAGGGTATCTCGTCCTAAATTGTTTATATATTCGTGCCTTCTTAGTTTACATTTAAAAATAACCGTTCAATCAGGCTCTCACAGAAGGTGCAGATGTCAAATAATATTGCCTGACTTTGCATGACAATATCTCATTTTATTCTCTAATTTAGTTTGATTCAAAACAGGGCTAATGTCTGTGAAATAGCCAATACTGGGACCAGCTGGGAACCTAACTGGCATCACAAGCTCTACTCACATTAACATTTCAAAAATGACACCATATGGTAGAGAGCTTTGGATTTTATGGCAAAAAAAAAAAAAAAAAGGAAATCAAATGAATGCTGGACATTGCAAATGAGCACAGACTATGCTGAGTCCTGCGCTGGAGTGGAAAGTGCACAAACAGGAAAGAGAACTCTGCTTCCTTGGCTACCCCCAGAAAGAGCCACGGCTCCATAATCCTTTAGCAGATACCTTTGTCAGTTTAGGGGAAAGAGAAGTCGACTCTGATTTCCATGTGTGATCTTCAAATTTTTATGAGTGCTAAAGCTGCCCTTCAGGGGGGAACAATAGATATACACCACAGAGAGGTTTGGGTTGAAAAAATGGAAACATATTTGGATGTTTGCGTACATCAAACCATTCAGAAAATGTCCTGGCTTTGGCTGAATTTCCCTTAATTTTTATACTCCCTTGAACTGGAAGGGTGAATGTGATCTATATGTTTTTACTTATTTACTGTTAAGTGTTTTAAATACTGCATAAACTCCATACAGGAGTCATTTTCAATCTTTTTATCATGAACTGCTGAAGGATTCTCCCATCCCAAGTTCCCAACTCTTAGTGGTGGTGGGGACCAGATCATTAACTAAAAAAGACTGTGGATTATGTCAAATAAGAATAGATAAGAGAGAGAGGGATATATGGTATATATATACATACGTAGATATACCAGTAAAGTACCATGAAGCTTATAAGTGAAGTTTTTCAGATGGTGAATATTTGACTTGTTAAAAAGCAATTTTTGGTTTGGGGATAAAATTCAGTGGTAGAGCACTTGCCTAGTATATAGAGGCCCTGGGTTCAACCCCCAGCATTGTATAAGAAGAAAAGCATGATTTAGGAATTTGTGTTAAAAGTTAGTAAGATCTGTTTTTTATTCTTAGTAAATAAATTTCCCAGTCTGAGTGTTATCTTTTGGTTATTTTCTCTTCAAGCTTGTCCTTCGTGTTAATTAAACAGAATTTGGTTTCTTTGGTTTTAAAATGTTGGGAATTGATAAGATTGCCTCAGGGAAGAGATCTCAGCATACAATGTACTTTGCCTCTTATCCCAAAACCCTCTAGTGAACGGTGTGCTTGTTTGTTTATTTATTCTATCTGAACAGTCTTCCCCTGTTTTTCAAGAGCAATTTATTCTTAAAAATATTTAAAAGACTAAATCACAAAAAGCAAAAAAAATGTAATTGCCAATAATTTTAATGAGGAAGAATTTCCTGTTTTGTTTAAAAATAATTATGGATTTAAAGGAAGTTGCCAAAAAAATGTACAGGTATGTCCAGGGTATACTTCATTATTTTTATCAATGGTCAAGCTTTATTATAATCATTAATTATAAAGCAATATTAAAACCAGGAAACTGACATTGGTACAATCTTCTTACATGCACTCCTGTGTGTATGTATAGTTGTATGCAATTTTATTATGTGTGCCTTTATGTAACAGCTACACCACAGTCCAGATACAAGGTTGTCCCAAAACCACGAGGTTCCATCTTGTTGCCCCTCCTAGGTACACCCACCATTTCTTCTACCAAATTTAGAATATTTTCCATTAATATAATTTTGTTATTTCACTAAAGATATGTAAATAAAGTCATAGTAAATACCTTTCAGAGACTGACTTTTTGTTTCATTCAGCATTGCTATGGTTTGGATAAATGTCCCTCTAAAGCCCATGAGTTAAAGGCTTGGCCCCCAGCCTGTGATGCTATGGAAATTCATAGAAACTTCAGGAAGTGGGCCTAATGGAATTAAGTAAGATCATTGGGTATGTGCACTTGAAGGAGTTATAGGGACCCAATTATTTCCCACTTTATATTTCTTTTGCTTCATGCTTGTCATGAGGTGAGTGACTTCCTCCACCATGTCTCCTACCAAGGTGTGCTGCTTTTCCACAGGTCCAAAAGCAATGGTCCAACTGATCATGTATGGATACTTCAAAACTATGAACCAAATAAATTTTTCTTCCTTATAAGTTAATTATCTCAGGTATCTTCTCACAGTGACAGAAAGCTGACTAACATAAGCATAATTCCCTTGAGATATGTCCAAATTATTTTATGTATCAATGGTTTGTTCCTTTTTATTGCTATATATTATTCCATATATGGATGTACCACAGTTTGTTTACCCATTCATCCACTGAAGGACATTTGGATTATTTCTGTCTGCTATGAATAAAATTGCTACGAACATTCATGAATAGTTGTTGTATGGACATTTCCATTTCTCTGGGATAAATACCCTAGACAGCAATTCCTGGATCATATGAAAAGTGCTTTTTTAATATTCAACTCTGTAGCAACTGCCAAACATTTTTCAAGAGTGGCTGTATCATTTAAATTTTTACCAGTAATGCAAGAGTGATGCAGCTCCTCTGCATCCTTGCTAGCATTTGGTGTTACCACTTTTTTTTTTTATACTTTCATCAATCTGATAGGTAGGTAGTAATATCTCATTTAGGTTTTAATTTGCAGTTTCCTAAAATTTTAATGATGTGGAGAGATTTTCACATGCTTATTTTCTGTCCATATACTTTTGGTGAAATGTCTGTTTATATCTTTTGCCAACTTTCTAATTGAATTGTTATTTGTTTGTATTTACTGTTGAGAGTTCTTTCTATACTTTTTTATGGTAATGGTTTTTATGGTAACGTTTTTTTTTGTGGTGTTTTAATGGTAATGGTGTTTTTATGGTAATGGTTTGCCAACATTTTCTCTCCATCTGTAGCTTGTATTTTTATTCTCTGAATAGGATTTTGCAGTATGGAAGTTTTACGTTTTTAATTAAGTCCAGTTTACAAGTTTTTCATTTCACGGATTGCAAAATAGGTGTCAAGTCTGAGAACTCTTTGCCTAGCTCTAAGTTCTGAAGCTATTCTTCTATTTTTCTAAAAGTTTTATAAATTTACATTTTATGTTTAAGTTTATTATCCATTTTATATTAATTTTTATACAAGGCATTAGATTTAAATATTTTCTTTCTTTCTTCCTCCCTTTCTTCTCCTCCTTCCTTCCTTTCTTTTAGAACCACTCGTTAAAGCTATTATTTCTCTATTAAATTGCTTTTGCACTTTTGTCAAAAACCAGTTGGTCCTATTGAGTGAGTCGTTTCTGCTTCTGTTCTGTTTCATTGATTTGTCTTTCATCTGTCTTGATTACTGCAGCTATATAGTAAGTGTATAGAGTGACTTTCCCCTCTTTATTCATCTGAATTGCAGTTGTTTTAGCTATTCTATGCATTTTTTTCTTTCCCAGATGAGTTTTAGAATCAGATATCTATGTCTATAAAAATCAAATCTAGAGATCAATTTTGGGAGAATCAATATCTTTATTGTGTTGATTGTTTTAAATTTTTATTTAAATTACAGTATGTTTCTCCAGTTAAATTTTTTAAAACTTTTTTTTCCTTTAAGCATGTTCTAATTTTCAGCATTCAGATCTGGCACATGTTGTATTAGTTCATATATTTTTGAGCCATATCAAATTGACATCTGTTTGCACTAAAACAACACAATATTCCATTAAATTAGACACAATTATTTTAATGGTTATTAAAATAAGTCGTAATAAACCCTGACAAGGTATTTTCCCTTCATTATCAGAAAATAGTTGTCTATTTGTTCTTGTTAAGCAATTTTATAGCCCTTTCATAGTATAAGATTACACTAAAAACCAAAATATTCCAGTTCTGCCACTTATTAACTCTATAATCTCAGGTAAATTACTTAGTTAATCTGTGCCTCAGGTTCCTCATTAGAACAATGGGGATAGTGATGCTACTCACTTTTAGGATAAATAAACTAATGTGTGCAAAATACTTACCACAGTGCCTTATACATTGAAAATGCTCAAAATGTCATATATTACATATTAATAGAATTGTAGAATAATATTGCAATTCAAACTTTATTGCAAACCAAGCAACCATATAAAAAGTCCAACTCAAAAACAAAGGAAATCAAAAAATAATGTCACTCTCTAGACAAGTTGATATCATAAATGGCATGGTGCCTGACATTATTTCTCATGCTATAAATTAGCAAACTGTGAGTTTGCTGAAAGGAAAATTAAATGTAATGCAAGATAACAACATTTGCAAAGATAGATGCATGTATCATAGAAGACAAAGAAAATTCAAATTGATTAATGGGAAGAAATGCTTTAGAAGTCAAAGAAGGAATATTACATGAAATGCTTCATAGATTTGAATTCTCATAGCCTGAATAGGCACAACTTGGATTATAACTACATTTATAAATCACTTTTCTTGGTACTTATAAAACTGATTTCAGGCTTTAAATATTCTCCACCTCATGATAATCTTCAAGAATATAAATAACAAGAATTGCTGGCAAAGATGTGGGGGGAAAATTAAGTAGACTTATACATAGTTGGTGGAACTGCAAATTAGTTCAATCTTTGGAAAACAGTATGGAGATTCCTCAAAAGACTAGAAATGTTACCACCATATGACTATGTTATCCCAGTCCTTGGCATTTATCCAAAGAATTAAAGTGAGCATTCTATAGTGATACAAATTTTTATGACAGTGCAATTCACAAAAGCCAAGTTACAGAACTAGCTGAGGTGTCTATCAACAGATGAATGAATAAAGAAAACATGGTATATATACACAATGAAGTTATACTCAGCCATAAGGAAGGATGAAATTTTATATTTTGGGTTAAATTGATAAAAATGGAGAACATCGTGCTAAGTGAAATAAGCTGAACTGAGTCCAATATTTTGTCTCATGTGTGGAAGAGAGAGAAGGGGAGAGGGAGGGAGGGTGGTGGGGGAGGAGAGAGAGAGAGGGAGGGAGAGAGAGAGAGAGAGAAAGAGA
The DNA here is from genome assembly GCF_052094955.1 of Ictidomys tridecemlineatus. Classification (NCBI taxonomy): domain Eukaryota; kingdom Metazoa; phylum Chordata; class Mammalia; order Rodentia; family Sciuridae; genus Ictidomys; species Ictidomys tridecemlineatus. The sequence goes on along the minus strand of NC_135483.1, from coordinate 122,279,901 downwards.
GAGAGAGAGAGAGAGAGAGAGAGAGAGAGAGAGAGAGAGAGAGAGAGACATAGACACTAATAATAAAAATGGTGGGGAAGATATCACAACATTAGAAGAAAGGCCAATAGAGTGAAGAAAGGGTATTGAGACAGAGGTATGGGGAAGTACTGGGGAATGAAAGCTACCAAATTATACTATGTCCATGTATGAGTATAACACAATGAATCCCACATATAAATTTAACATACTAATTAAAATAATAATAACAATAATAGAAGGGAAATCACTAGAGCATGTGGATGGGGGAGGGAGAAGGGGAGGCAATGGGAAGATACTGGAGAATGAGATTGATCAAATTATGTCATGTGCATGTACAATATGGCATAATGAATCCATATGATAATGTGTAATCAGAACACCAATTAAAAAAAGACAACTAAAAACTTGAAAAATACATAAATGAATATTCTCTACCATTGTTACTTTTGAATGATAGTTTCCAAATGTAGTTACTAGTTCCCCCGAGATTAATAAAAATGTAGAATCTAAGAACTTTGGGGGATTTTTTGCTAGGCTGAAGTTGAGGTGTCTACAAGTGAATGCCTTCTCTTTCCTGTTGTTAACTTTGGGATCTTTCCCCAAGTGATCTTTCTCCTCTCAACAGCAGAGTTGAGTCTTTCCCAGTCCTCAGATCCTTATTTATTTTTATTAAGTCTTCATTGTCAGGCTGACATAGCACCTACCCAGCAGGAACAATAGCTTTCTGAGAGTCTCCTACATACTTTCATCCATCAATTTATCATCTCTTTAATACTCAGAAAAGATAAACACCTAATTCTCCATGGTCTGGTTTTCCTCCTTAACATTCATTATTGCAAACTACCCTATGTCCTGCCAGAAAGGCTTAAATTGATTCCTGCCTGTAAGTCCCAGCTGGGGCTCCTGGCTTCATGTCAGTCCCCAGGCCTACAGATGAGCTGGATATATTTTGAATGCAGCTGTAGACCTTTTTAAAGAGCATAAGCTAAAATGAGTTCATAATCCCTGGAATGTATGCTCTGTGTAGGCTTTTCATTAGTTTTTGGAGAAATCCCAGAGCTGGCAATTTCAGATAGCGTTTCACTGGCCTCAACACTATTACATCCAGGGAGGTGGAGGTGGGTATTTCTTTGTCTATCCGCAGAACTCTTGGTTGCCTCTGTGATATTTTGGTTATATTTCTGACTATTACAGAAAGAGAGCAAGGTACATATTGTAGGCGGAAGATCTTTAGATTCAGAATAGGCATACCCAACACACGGTAATAGAAGTTTGTTAACAAGGAGGATGTAAGTATAGGATACATCTGTTTGGACTCATACTGCACTAAACAATGGAGCAGTGGGTTTGAGAATCAGGAAGAATGAGTGTGTGTTAGTGGAAGGAGCACACAATGTGAAATTATTAGAAATGATCTATTAATATCAGTGAGTCTGTTTTTATGTTTGTTATCAACAGTATTTATTATATGTTTAACAAAGCAATAAAGCAAATACTTCCAATCTCATTAGCTCCTTAGGGATCTAAAACATACTTTCAAATAATGTAAAGATCTGGTAATGGATTTGATTATAATTAAGCAATAGTGGCCTAAATGACACAGATATTAGTGATTCTCCCCTCAAAGATGCTTTATCTTTGATAGGCATAAAAACTCTCTCTACCTGGAGTTCTAAACTTACAAAATTGGTGAAACAAGAAATAGTTAAATTTACATAATTTGGGTTGTAGGTCCCACACGTTACATCTCTTCTTCTTCCTTTTACCAACAAATAAATAGGGTAATAAGACAGTTTTTGAAAGCTTAAAGTATAAAATCAGTGCCTTATGGATCACAGCAGAGATGGACAGCATGCAGAAAGGGAGTTAGAACTGTTTCTAGACTGGTAAGATACCTGGAGTTTGGTGAGCCATGGAACTCGAGCTGGAGAATTCAATGCAAGTGTGGGAAGGGCCCATCCAACATCATCACCTTAATGATGGTGTGGGGCATCCTGGTCAGTGCACTCAAACACCATGTTTTCCTTGGCAGAGCTAACCCAGTATTGGATGAACAGGCTATAACTGTTCCTTCTTGAGAGTCATTTATTATCCTTTTTTAAAAAATTATCTGTGCGTTATTGTAACAGTGGGATTCGTTATTACATATTGGTAGGCCCACAGAATTATTGGTAAATTTAATTCCCCAATATCTTTTCTTAAACTCTCTTTCTCCCTCCCTCTGTACCCTTCTTCTACTTTACTGATCTTTCTTCTATTTTCATGAGTTCAATTTCCCTTCTGTTTTGCTCTCTAGTTTCTATATATGAAAGAAAATATATGACCCTTTACTTTCTGAATCTGGCTTTGTTCACTTAGCACAAGGCTCTCAAGTTCCATCCATTTTCCTGCCAATGAAATAATTTTATTAATTTTTATGGTTGAGTAAAATTCTACTGTGGGTATATTCTACATTTTATTTATCCTAGGTATCAACGGACACCTAGGCTGGTTCCATTACTTGGCTGTTGTGAATTGTACTGCTGTCAACATTGGTAGGCATGCATTGCTACAGTATGTTGACTTTAATTCTTTAGGATAAATATTGAGGAATGGTATAGGTAGTTCATAAGGTGATTTTATTCCTAGTCTTTCAATAAACCTTGATATTAATTTATATAGTGGTTGTACTAATTTACAATCCCACTAACAGTGTATAGTGTTCCTTTTTCCTAGCCTCCTTGCCAACATTTATTATTATTTGTATTCTAACTGGAGATGAAATCTCAGTGTAGTTTTAAGTAGCATTTCCTTGCTTCCTAAAATGTTGAACATTTTTTCATATATATTCTTTGGCTATTAATATTTCTTCTTTTGAGAAATGTCTGTTTAGTTCATTTGCCCATTCCAACAGAAGATTAATATCCAGAATATATTTAGAACTCAAAAAACCAAATAACTCAATCAATAGTTTGAGAGTAATTTCTTAAAATGCTGTTGTCCTGAATTTTGATCCCATAATACCCAGGCAACCTTCCAGTAACTTGGTTTCCTATAAAAGCCATTTGTTTCCAGGGAACTTATGTGTTGCCCAGAACTATGTGATCATATAGTTTCCTTGAGAATTGCATTTCTCATTGCTAATTTCTCATTACTTGATATTCTTCTTATAATTTGATTTCCTTTTTTAATTCAATAAATACCTATTGATCACCTGTTATGTTCATGACTTGTTTAGTGGGAAGTCAGAACTTTGCTGATGTGAATGGTATCATCCAGCAGAATTTATCATTTTGATTTTGAAAGCAGACACTGTACTATGTGTGTGCATGCAGGTTTTGAGTATCAGCATTTGATTTACCATGTGGGTCTGTTCCTGTCATGTAGAGTCCCTCTTGATGGGACATGTCCAAATTGCTCTTGCCAAGGCACACCTTTCATTATGAATGATATAAACAGCCCACGAGGTATCTTTGTCTGTCTGTGCCCCTTATAGCACAGCATTTGTACTTTGTCCTTGTATCAGACTTATGAGGAACTCTGTAGCCCCATGATCCTTCTTTGGTACTTTAGAGGACACAGCTAATCTTGGAGGAGGATTGCTGATGGAGTCTTTGTTCTCCAGTCTGTGTTCAGCAGTCCTGGTCACAGCCTTGGACATGGGCTGCTAGAAATATCCTCTTATTTAAGTAAAGGGCTTAAATAAAGCCCAGGAATAACACCCAATCAAAAAAAGCAAGTGGCAGGTAACAGGATAAGAAGCCTCTGCAATTTTTTTCCAGATCAGATTAGCCCTAATCTTGAAGGATTGTTCATTTGTCATGACATGGCAATCCTTAGCCTTCCCCTCCCCTTGAAAAAAAGAGGTCAGTTTCCCCAACAACAGCTGCCTGTCAGGGATGCTGAAAGTCACCTCAGGGTACTGCATATTTTCCACAAATGAATGAGGAGAGTGAGCGCTTGGTTCAACTTTGCCATAACCTTGCTGGGTGATCCAGATGAAGATAGGCCTCAGTGTTCTCATTATTTAATCAGAACACTGGGACAGATAATCACTCTCAGATTATTTTCAGCAGTGTAATTCTTTCTATAAAGCAATTTTTACATAGAATTTGAAAAGATAAAACAGACAAACAGAGTTGTTTGAGGGGTAGGGGGATGGAGGGGTTCTGAGTCCTGCTGGCTGGCTCATACCCTCTCCTTTACCCTACATGACACACTCAGGCTGCGACCTGGGGAGGATTTAGTCCAGATTAAAAACCACTGAACCAGGTATTCTCTGATGTGCCTTCTACCCACAAAGGGCTAAAAATCTCCTTACAATATCACTTTTCTTTAGTTTTCAGTGATCACATTAGTGTCTGTCTATTTCTCTATCATCTCTCTCAGATTAAGGGTACAGCTCTGGAAATCAGGATGTCTGTGTTTGTGCTCCAATTCTGCCAATTACTGTCTGTGTGATGTAGGGAAACCAATTAATGTCTCTTTGCTTCAATTCTCATGAAAATGTGGGAGAAAATACTATCTATTTCCAAATATTGCTGTGGATTAAATATGTGTCTATGAGGGGCTCAATGTAAGAACTCAACAAGTGTAAGTGATCATTGCTATTAGAATCTGGGTAAACCTTTGAGGTTTAAAATCAGTTTAAAATATAGAGAGAGTATACAGTGTAGGCAAGATGTGGAATCGACCAAAGTGACTGCCATTGGATGCGTGGATAAGGAAAAGGTAGATTCCTATACTCTATGGGACATGATTGAGTCATAACAAATGAAATTCTGTCATTTGGAGCAACATGTGTGGAACTAGAGGTCATTATATTAAGTGAAACGAGTCAGACACAGAAAGACAGATTCTCATTCACTTGTAGAACCTAAACAGCGAGACTCTCAGAAGAGTGGGGAGGAATAGTGTTCATTAGAGACTAAGAAGAGAAGTAGGGAAAGGGCGATGGGAAGAAGTTAGCCAATGGCAATGAAAGACAGTTAGGAGGAGGAATTAGTTCAGGTTTTCTGGAGCACATGAGGGGAACTGTTGGTTACCATAGTCTATGATATATTTCAAAGTAACTGGAAAAGGAGAGCACAAATGATTAATATTTGAGGAGATGGAAGTGCTTATCACCTGAATTTGACCATTACACATTGTATACATGTACTGAATTATTGTACTGTGCCCCATAAAGATGCACAGATATTATGTCTCAATTAAAACAAATAGGATGTAAGGAAGCTGAGCTTATACTCAAAAACATGTCCCAAATGTAGACTTACAAATTGAAGTGGAAGACAGGTGAGCTAAAGGACAGCTGTAAGAAACAGAAGAGGGACTTGGATAGTGGTGTTTGTTAGCAGAAGCTGGGAGCAGGCTCTTCCCTTAAAGTCACTGACCATGGTGACCAAATAAGACTGCCTAAGGCAAGATAATAAATACTCTGAATATATAACTTATCGGCTTTTACCTCCATCTGACCGTGCAGTCCTTCAAATCCCTTGAAATACAACCTGATATATATTTTTTTATAAGTATGGTTTTCAGAAGTTTGAGTCAAATGAGCCACGAATGTCATCGTTTATTTTATGTTCTATTTCTCTGGATTAGATGGACTTTTCTGGATTTTCGGTGGTCATCTGGGTACTGCTGTGGGGCAGCATTGAGGCTGCTATCACTCTGGCCTGCTGGGCCTCATGCACCTTGGTGCATTGGACTCTATGTAGTATGACCTTACTTCTTGCATGAAAATGGGCCAAAGTCTCTCTCCCACCCTCTGTTATACTCCTTCGAAGGGGCAGGCCTCATACAGCCCCAATGCCTAGGAGTCCTGAGGTCAGCACAAGGACACAAGTGCCAGATCTGGGGTTCTCTTCTAGTAAGAAGCTAGATGCCACAGGAAAGAAGAAATACAAAGGATATGAAGGACTGAGCATTTACTTAAAAGACCGTTTAAATCAAACGAAGTGGATCCACTGTAAGTAGACAAGTTGGTAATGTTCTGGTTCACACTGCCACCTCTTCTTCACACTGCCATCACTTCCCTGGCTGTGTACTCCCTCCCCGCTGTTTCAGGGACCCAGGGGTGGTCAGAACCATTGAGTGGCAGGCGTCTGCACAAGAAATTTTGGAAGTGGTTAGAAGCTGGGCGCTGGGTTTGGGGCACCAAGTTTCTTTTCAACTCAGCACACACTGAGAGGGCTGACTGTGCTGCAGTAAGTGGTGGTCCCCAGGTTGCTGTGAGACAGACAGCTTGGTGCTGAGTCAGCTTCACCCACACTGACTGTAGTTTTAGTTTCATAGGAAATATTTTAAAGATAATGAGTTATAGATACCCTAAGAAACGCTGGAGAGAGGACCATTCTTTTGAATCCCCTAGGAAAAGAATCCAGTAGATGTTCACTGTGGTATTTGTAAAGTCATTGTTGTTCTGACAGTGACTTTCTACCCTACACCTGCAGAGCTGGAGGCAGCCGTGCATCTGTCCTCCTCCCCACTCTTCATTATTGCTAAAGTCCTCTGGTAAACCCTCGGGTGACTTTAATTCATCCTCTCCCCTCCATTCCCTAGGACCAGACTATTAGAAAACTTCTGAGTCATCATGCTGAAAGTCTCTCTCTATGCCGCCCACTTCCCACTTCCCACCTGGACCACGTCCTCTTAGTTTTCTCATTGATTTTACATGATCCTCCTCCAACCCATCTGTCATACATATTTTTTGGCATCTAAAATCTCATCTCAGTGTCTCACTCTGGGTTAAAGTAACCTGCCCCAACCTCCTTTTTTTCCCCCTCTACATTGAGGATTGCACTGGACAACCAAGAGCTGAACTGGTTTCAAATGCAGCCCATTCTACCAAACCAATAGCCTCATTTGGAAACTTGAGAGGCTGGCAGTTTCCATTCCAAGCCCACACTCATTCCTTCAATAGCCATCATTTATGTTTTTGCATTATTTGTACTATTAGGTTGGAGGTCAAGTTTACATCTGCCATGGGACTCCTGGCCACCATACACCACAACCACAGTCAGGGTGGTCTGGTCATTGCCCAGGCTATGAGCAATCTGTGTTTGTAATGTTTTGCTTGGCAAGGCCTTCTTTGGTCTCTCCATCTATTCATCTACTCATGTTCCCTGTGCACTAAACACTTTTTTTAATGTGACACTAAAGGCTCTGTTGAATTTTCTCTTTCTTCTGATTTTTTACAAATGACAACTTGAGTGGAACAGATTAATCACAGTAGGACCTGCTTTCTGTTTCATTCCTACTAAAGAAATTCTTGTTTCTCATCTCTTTTTTTTTTTTTTTTTTACCTAGAAGAATGCCATTGTCTTTTATCTGGTTGCTAGTCTCATGTGTATACAGAGCTACCCTCTCCCATGTCAATACTAATAATTCTACTGGGACTCTGTATCATACTTTCTTTATTGTCCTCACAGTTTCTAACATCTTACTCTGCCTGGGTTAGATGCTCTGGAAGTACTTACTGAATGAATAGTGGATTCATTCTAGGACATAGCCATGTTTAACATGATACCATCACAGGAAACACAAATCTATTCCAGGATTATAAAATAAAGAGAAATAACTGCTCACTGGAAAGCATGGTACAGGTCTAAGAAACTTGTGGAGCCTAACTTCAGAGACTGATGGCCCCCAATTTTTGGAGTGTTTATTAAGTACATACTGCCCAGACCTAATCTAGGCATCTTAATCAGTGATGTAGGCACTCTTTTATATGCAAGAAAACTGAGAACTTTGTAGAATCAGAATTTGAACCAATGAAATCTGTCTCTATACTCCTAATTACCCTATTAATGTCTTCAAATTTTTGGCACAACCTGGTTTATGGCAAACAGAAGCAGTGCTAACAAAAGTTCAGGAGGTCTACACAAGGTTTTGCTGATAGACTTGACAAAGTCTAAGTCAAAAGCCAATTTTTATGTGTTCTGCATGTGAAAAAGTCTGTGAACATCGTCTTTTTAAATTACCTATCCGCCCTTGAGGACAGACATGCATGTATAACAATCACAGTAGCAGTGGAAACTTTAAGATACAAGGACAACTCAAGATAAAAATTTGATGATGAACACACTTTTGGGGATCTTGTTTCTGCTTAATGACTTAATGCATGAGACATGTTTTCTAAATATTGCATTAGTTTTTCTGTAGAGGGAGAGATAGAAAATAATTTAGGCTTTCTGTATTCACTACAAGGTCTCTGTCACAACTTCTCAACTTGGCTACTGCAGTGTAAAAACAGCTGGGAGAAGTATGTAAATGAACGGATGTGGCTGTGTTCCAATACAACCTTATTAACAAAAATAGGTGGGGGCTGGGTTTGGCCTATGGGCCATAATTTCTGACTCCTGGCTTGGGATAAATAATTTGTGTCCTGTCAGGTTACCACTGGGAATGGCATTCACATCTGTAAAACCATCCCCTTTACACTTTTGTTAAGAACTGTTGAATAATGGGACTATTTTTAAATTTCTTTCTTGCTCACACTGTTTTTCCCATCCATGGATTCTTAAAAAATGTTTCTCAGATATTCAGTCAATGAAAGGTCCTAAAACTAATAGCTAACTGGACACATGTATATTGTGTCATGTGCACTGACTTTTAAGAACCTGGGAAGCAACAAGTGTTCCATTTTAGTTTTCTATAATTTAGAATTGTTCATTATGGATGCCTCTGATTGGTTTCCAAGCCTTTGTTCTCAATTATCCTGGGGGATGAGGGGAGGAAGATAGGAATAGAAAGGAGAAGACATGGAGGAAGAGAATAGAAAGGGGAAGAGAATGGATAAGGAGCAGGGGATTCTGGACTATGCAGAATAGAATTATTTGAAGCATTTTTCAGACTATAAATACATAGCAGCTCATGAAAGTTCTACCACATATAAATACAATGACTCTGTCTCATAAACACAGACAAAATGATGAAACCTAAGCAAGTGTCATGTAAAATAATGAAACCAACCACCATTAAATATCTCACGGAACCTGTAGAACTAATTCATGGACTTTCCCTTAAAATGCTGACATTGTAGGATGGAAGTACGTTAAGAAATTTTATTTGGTTTTTATTTGTATTAAGTAACCTTTCCCATCTTCTCATGGAGGTAGTAGAACTACCTCTTGACTACAGAAGAGTTGCTGTAAACAAGACAATGGTGAGTCCTGAATTGATCCCTTTGTGTGCAAAGATGAGTTTGAGGGATGCCATACCCAGGAATCTGACCAACCTTGAGGGAAAGAAGAGGGAACTTTCAGATGCCTGGCTAGGCCTTTGTTTTCTTAGCAGATGGCAGGCCCTAAAGGCATGATAAACTTTTTTGCTGTTACAATTTTGGGCATGGAAAATCACATGTTCTGAAGAATAGAAATCACATGCTCTGCTGCATTTAAGGCAATATTTATTTTCTTTAATTTGAATCAAGAGTATAATTTTCTGAAAATTGATAACATTGGTAGAAAAGTACTGGGTGTTTCTCAACACATACTTCCCTGCAGGGTAACTGAGAAGAAGAGAGGGCTACCAGGACCTGTGGGGGTGGGAAGCACCCCCTTAGCCCCACTTCTTCCTCCACTATAGTGTCATTTGTAGCTGAATGCAAACTTGGGGTTCTAGTGCCACAGGTATCTTATGGCTTTGATTCTGAAGTAAAATAAACATTATTATTATTATTATTATTATTTTTTGGCCAGGCAGTGGGTTTCTCTTGACAGGGCAGGCATAAATGTATGATTTCAAGATTTCAAGAAAGAGCCTATCTCAGAAAAGAGAAAAAGAAAAAAAAGAAAGAAGACTAATATGAATGTGCCTTCATGGGATTCATCTAAGAAGGGTTTAACTGTACTTACTTTTAATTTTTCCATGAACTTTGGGAATAGCAATATTTAAATAAAGGTTTTGAAGTTGGTTTCCTATGTTGGACTTGACTTGATTACTCTTGTAAAGTGAGTTCCCTTTGTATCTTGTGATAGGGGTGGTACTTGGAATTACAAGATGCAATATTACAGGGTCCCTCTGTGGGAGCCTGCACTATAGGGTGGGTCTGAGAACTCAGCAGGTGGGCCTGGGAGACTTTGATGGATCTGAGACCTGTTGGTCGGCAGGGGAGGCCATAGGGAGAAGCATCTGCCAGCCTAATGGTGTAGAAATAGATTAAGAACTCCAAACAATCTTCTCAAGATAAAAACAAATATTGCTCTTAAAGTCACAAAACCAATAGTAAAATTTCATGCCGACTCACTTGGTTCCAATGACTTACTCCTACAGATTGCCTGAAATAAAACATTTGAAGTATTCAAATGCCATGAGAAATTATCAGATGCACCTGACTACAAATGCAAAAATTTTATTTCCTTGCTGCTGGGCTTCTCAAATTGTTTACAAGCTTTGCTAAAAACAATTACTTAAGTAATTGTAGTTGTCTTCTCTTACCTGAGGTGGAGACGTAGTTCCTCAGTTAGATTTTTGCTACTGTTGGCTGATTGAAACAGAAAGGCAGTGTTAAGTTGTGGGTTTTCTCCTTCGTACTCAGGTGGATCACTCAATGTCCTTGTCACAAGTATGGCTCCTTTTGCTTCTGATTTCCTCCCTTGCAACAGTTGCTTCCTGACTTAAAGGAAAAGGAGCCACTTTCTGGATGTTTTGCTTCTGGGAATGGGTAGATGATGGTGGGAAGTGGGTGCCATTGGGGTTAAACACATTAGCTAATACTGAGCAGGCAGTGTGGGCTTTAAAATCAGACAGTTACATTTACTTTATAAAACGAGGAAAGGTGCTTAATCTCTTTAAGACTCAATTCTTTATCAGTAAAATATAATATAAACCCTCTTATTAGAGTTGTAAAAATTTTATGAAAAATGCATAAAAACATTTAAGACAATGCCTGGGTTATAGTAAGCACTCAATAAGGGCTCTTTATTCAATAGATGCTTCTTGAATTAATATCCAAATATTAAAGCTGATCAACATAACAATTTGAAAGATCCTATCACCATTTCCAAAGGGAATAATTTGAATTCTGATTTCCTGTTCTGAGGCTGGATAGGAGAAGTGATAGCCTCTCCTCTGCATTCATATGAGTGGATTTTATGTAAATGAGACATTTACATTCATGGTGACTGGAGGAATGAGTTCTAAATCATGTGGACTGTTTGGCACCTTATTTTCTGTTTTTTATTGTTGCATTAATGCCTGTATCCAATGTACCTGGATCTTCACGTCTGAGTGAGCCGAAGTCATTAAACAAATATGTGAACTGCCTCTGTTCAAATTAATAACATATACCTTACTCTTTACATTTTGGATAAACAATCAAAATTTCCAGTGCAGCTATGGGCAATTCATAATTTGAGGGGAAATCTCTCCATTTGGAAAATTTACCCTTCTGAATCACCACTTTACTAAGTAAAAGGACCAAATGGAAAAGCTGTTGATGGTGGTGCTGGCATGAACTTTTTATTTCAGCAAAATGATGTGACTAAATATATTTTGCTTAATTTGTTGAGATATTTCCGCTGCTTAGAATGTCTTCTCTGCTCCTCCTTACAACAGTAGCAGCAGCAACAACATCTATGGGCCATTTATTCTGTGCTAGACATTGTTCTAAGCCCTTTACATGTTTTAACGAAATAGAACCTCAATACCCCCTTGATATGGCAGTTACTATTTAATTCCACTTTTGCAAGTGTGGCAATTAAAGCTCAGCAATCTTAAGCAGCCTGTTCAAGGCCACACAATTACTAAGTGATAGAACTGAAATTTGGAGACAGGAAGTTTGTACTAAAATTTATATTCTTAAAAAATTGTACTGTGTCACCTCTTCCATTTAATTCAGTCTCAAACTTTCTTAAAGGTTCAGCTCTTTTGTCACTTGTTTATGATCTACCTTCTCTACCCAAGCAGTGAACCTCCCTTCCCCCTATTCCTAAAGCATTACTTCATTTGTGTCATTCATTAATCATTTAGGGAATTCTATCTATCATTGCTAATTAACTGTTTCAAGTTAGGTCCTGCTGTTCCCATAAGATTTTAAGTCCATATATCATGCCTAGTAAATGTCTTTCTTGCGAAAGCTGGTGATGGGTGAAAAATGCTCAATTTGACAATTCCTAGACAGTAATTGTGCCATGTGGAAAAAGTGGAAAAGTACAGCATAATTTTACCAAATGTAAACTGAGGAATAGGAGGGCTAAAGTTTAAATTCTTTTCACCTATTTGCAGATATATGAGGCAGAAAACCAATCTGAGCTGGGAAGAAAACTAAACATTTAGGTTCTTGGACTCAGGTTTTTGTTGCCTATGCTGAATGATCATCTTGAGTCCATATGTGTTGAGAGTTGTTTTGCCCTGGCCAACATTTTACTATAGAGTGTTATTTATTAGCATTAACAAGAATCACGGGGCCAGACCCTCATGTCTCAGATGGAAAGTTTACACCTACTAAGAGAGTCCAGAGCAAGGCAATTAACACTTATGTTTTGGGGTTGAATGGATGGAAACCATCTGAGAATTAGAAAGCATGCCAAAGTGGCCAGCACAATGGAAATTGAATTTTCTATGCTGTGATACAATAATCACTCTTCATTCTTAGAAATGTTCCATAGCCAGAATTTCTCCAAAATGCAGATTGCATTGGTTTCTTTCCAAAACGCATGGTGCGTAAATGCTTGTTCCGTAGCCGTTCTTGTTCTTTCTGTTGGAGAAAATGTGTTTCAAAATGGGAGAGAGATTTTCTTGTTTGCAGCTACGAGTAAGCAGAACTAAATATGGCTGAACTCACCAAGTGGAGTTCAACCATGCAATATTTGGTGGCTCACTTGGCCCTTGGGATGAAGAAAGTCCCCATTATAAATCTCACCCTTATAAGTCCCTGAGCAAGAATCTGCATTAAGATAAATAAATTGGGCTAAACATAGTGGCTCATGTCTGTAATACTTGGGAGGCTGAGGCCTGATCCCAAGTTCAAGGCCAGCCTAGGCAAATTAGGAAGACCCTAACAGCAAGTCTCAGAATAAGAAATAAAACATGGGTTGAGGATGTAGTTCAGAGGTAGAATGCCCCTGAGTTCAATCCCCCCTAAAATAAATGAATAAATAAACAAATGAATAAATAAGTTTCAAGGGTAGTTAGAAGATGCTCATTAGGATTCCATTATGACATTTTAAAATTCCTCGAACCCATGAATGAGAACCGTGATTGCAATGCCACGCTATCCTGACACAATTCCAAGCTCTAACCCCTGTTAAGATTAGCTTTAAGATGCTTAATGCTAGAAGACAGTGACAAAGGAGAGGCTTCTTTGTTCATCTCAACCTGGGCAACACTGTAATAAAGGAAACAGCACATCATTCCTGATGGGGTCCAAAAGTGTTGAGGAGGAGCTGCTCTTTGGATAAATCCACGAGGCATTGATCTTCTAGTGCTTCAGGGGAAACGCCTGTGTTGCTTTGTGCTACATTTTCCTTCACTCATAGCGGCTTCTGCTAATAAAGGTCCTCTGGTGGCAGTAATTCTTTTCGGCAGAGCAGAGCCGTTTAGTAATGAAATCCTCCGTGTATTCACCAACATGAAGTGCGATCTGTCCTTGCACCTGGTACACATTCAGCTTTACAGAGAGTCACATTGCTATTCATGCCTTTTGTTTAGTCACACAAGGGAACTAGAACACGGAGTGTAGATTTTCACCTTGGCTTTTATAAGGTACATTATGAGCTATACACCTGCTTAGAATGAGCCTGGCAGTCCTAATTCTTAGGTAACAATGACTTGCAACTGGACATAAGGAAAAGGGACATTAATTGCTTGTAATTAGTGGTTCACAGAGGTTTTTTTTTTTTCCTTCCTTTTTTTTTTTTAACTCTGAATTAATCAATTCTCTGAGGAAAGTGAGGGCTAGAAAAGCAAGGTTTTAGCTTTAGAATCCACGCATTTCAGGTTCAATGTCATGCCAATGACTCATTCTATCTTTATTTTGGGGTTCACAATGCTTTATGTCATCTACTCTTTTTAAATTTGATATTATTTTGTGAAAGTTGTATAGGTCCGTTGTTTAAAAAGTCAGATCCATTAAAGCTCTTTATAAAAAAACAGTGATGTCTTCCCTTCCTGATTCCTATTCCCCAGAGGCAGCTGCTTTCAACTTTAAGCTGTTTCTTCTGTTATTTGCTAACATATTTGTGAATTATTTTCTTGTAATGTTGTTTCTTGATTTTTATTTTCGATTTTAGATCTCATTTACTAGCTTCTGACTATGAAAGAAAAGAAGGTGGTGCTCTTAAAAACACCTTCCACAATCCCCAGAATGTGGCTTCCTCTCTTTTTGTTATATTATAATTTTTGGTTGTACTAATATGTACTGTTTACATTATTGGTGTTGTAATAATATTATTCATAGCTGTGAACTGTTGCAAGGTATGGTTACACTTCTTTTACAAGTTTAGATTTTCTTGTAGTTAATAATTGTCTTTCTTTCTCTTCTCCTCTTTTATCTTTCTTTAGGTTTCTGTTTACCTAAGAAACAATTAGCGCTATTGCAGTCCCAAACTGTCTGCCAGAAGTGTAAACCTCCTCTTAAGTACAGTTGGGACATCTGAGCATGTTATATAATGTCTACTTTTGTCCTTTTTGGGGGAAGGCTGAAGGCTGGAAGCATATCCTTCTGGGACACTCTCTTCTGTTTCTATTTGGACTGTTTGATTCTATAGGGGAGGGAAAAATGGCTTCCTTCTACCCTTTTGGGTTCTTTGGCCCTGCTATTAATTAGATACAGATTAACTAGAAAAAAAATAAAACCATTTAATTAAATACATCTGCACCAGACTCCCATAAAATATAAGACTCCAAGAAGGTTCAGATGATTGAAGCTCATAACACATCCTGAGCTTGTGGAGTTGGGGTGAGGACAAAGCTGTGAGAGGAAATAGATGGCCAGTCAAGGTGGTCTTGTTATGCAGCTGAACAGCCTCCTAGATATGGAAAGAGAATGTGATTGTCTGGGTGTGGGCTGGACCTTCAGGCTCCTCTCCTGAGATCCCAGTTACTGTTGTCTGGGTGATAAGATTGCCAGGGAGAGGATTCATGACAACTGAGATCCTTCAGAGGATGCTCATTTAGGCAGATGAGGGGAGCTCAGAGAAAACCTCTGCCTGCATCCACTGTTCCACAAAGGAAGTCAGTGGCACACCAGAGCATCCCAGGTCAGGTTGGCCTTTCCTGAACTCCTTCCATTTCAAGGCCTCATCCCCCACTGGCATCCTCTACAGCGCTCTTTCCCGCTAGTGAAGGTTCTCTGTGCCTTGCTTCTGGGATGAGCCTTGTCTTGGCTAGGTCTGAGGTCTTCTTCTTTCTTGGGTTGATAAATGCATCATCCTATAGTTGATTAAGGAAGGGGGCAGAGGAAACAGTGTTTGGGACCTTGTATGTCTATCATGGTTTTCTTTTATCCTTAGGTGTGATTTCTCATTTTGGCCAGGTATAAAATTTCTAACATAAAGTCATGTTGCCACAGAGGTTTGAAAGCTTCTGGTCCCAGGCCTCCAGGGTTGCTGCAAGAAACCTGATGCCCTATTGATTCTTGATCCTTTGAATCTGGACTCTGCTTTTTTTTTTTTTTTTTTTTAGTTGGACACAATATCTTTATTTTATTTATTTATTTTATGTGGTGCTGAGGATCCAACCCAGTGCCTCACACATGCTGGGCAAGCGCTCTACCGATGAGCTACAGCCCCAGCCCTGGACTCTGCTTTTTAATTCTCTTTGGAAAATACTGAAGCATTTCCTTGTTCCTGATGATTGGGACATTTTGAAAACATGCTTTAAAACACATTTTCTTTTGTTAGGACATTTTATTGGTGGTTTTTAGTTATACATGACAGTAGAGTTCATTTAAATATAAATATATAAGCATGGAAAGTTATGTCAGATTCATTCCTCTGTCTTTCCTTTTCCTATCTCCCTTTCCTTCCCTTCCTTCCCCTTTGTCTAATTCTCTGAAATTCTATTCTCCCTTCCCCTTTATTGTGAGTTAGCTTCCACATATCAGAGAAAACATTTGATTTTTGGTTTTGAGGAACTGGCTAATTTCACTTAGCATGATAGGCTCCAGATCCATCCATTTACTAGCAAAAGTCAGAAGGTCGTTCTTCTTTATGGCTGAGTATATGTACACATTTCTTTATCAATTCATCTTTTGAAAGGCCCCTAGGTTGGTTTCATAACTTAGCTATTGTGAATTATGCTGCTATAAATGTTGCTGTGGCTGTGTCACTCATTGTAGTATGTTGATTGTAGCTCCTTTGGATATATGCCAAGGTGTGAGATAACTGGGTCAAATGGTGGTTCCATTCCTAGTTTTTTTTTTTTTTTTTTTTGAGAAATTTGCTTTCCAGAATGGTTGTACTAATTTGCAGTCCTTCTAGCAGTGTATGAGCACACCTTTTCCCCCACATCCTCACCAACATTGTTGCTTGCATTCTTGATAATTGCTATTCTGGCTGGAGTGAGACGAAATTTCAGTGTAGTTTTTAATTTGCATTTCTCTAATTGCCTAGAGATGTAGAACATTTTTTTCTTATATTTGTTGACCATTCGAATTTCTTCTTTTGAGAAGTGTTTTTTGTTTCTTTGCCCATTTATTAATTGGGTTATTTGTTTTTTTTTCTTTTTTTTGGTGTTAAGTTTTTTGAGTTTTTTTTGTAGATCCTAGAGATAAACACCCTAGTTGAGGTGCAGATTGTTAGTACTTTTAATCTGAAAATTCCTGCCTTTCAATTTGAACACATTTTCTTAAAAAAAATTTTTTTAACTAATTTTATCCTTTTTGTTTTAATCTACTCTTTTTTTCCCCTAAGCTTTTATTATTCTAATGTTGGATCTCATGGATTGGCCCTAATCTTTTCTCCTCATTCATCTCCTATATTTTGCCTATTTTTTCTTTATATTCTAGTTTTTTAGAAAGATTTATTTAGCAAATCCTTTTATTGAAATTTTTAATTAAATTAATTAATTAATTTATTTATTTGGTGGTGCTAGGGATTGAATGTAGTGCCTCACACAAGCTGGGCAAGTGCTTTACCACTGAGTTATGGCCCCAGCCCCTTTTATTGAAATTTTAGTTTCTGCTCATATCATTTTTACTTCTAAAAGCACTTTATGTTTTGTCTTCTGAATGCTACTTTTTGGTTATATTTTTTTATTTCATGGATGCAATAGCTTTTCTAAACTTTCCAAGTATATTAATGGAATTATTTCTTTCTGAATATATTATTTATAATTTTTATTCTCCCTGCATTGTCTCTGTTCTTTAGAGACAGATTCAGATTGCTCATTACTTTACTCTTTTTCTTTTACATTAGGGGCTTTCCTCTGATGACTGTTGACAACAGGCTATCCATTTTTATCACTTACCTGGCAATATTGGAAGTTGAGAACACTTTACTGCAATCTCGTCCCTTTTTTCCTTTTAAATTATTATTGCCACACATTTTTTTCAACTATTCGGCACATTCTTTAAACCCTGCAAAACCATCATTTTGCATAGAAAAAAATTCCTTTGTGCCTAGGGCTGGGGATGTAGCTCAAGGGTAGAGTGCTTGCCTAGCATGCATGAGGCCCTGGGTTGGAACCCACCCCTGAAAAAATATT
This sequence comes from Ictidomys tridecemlineatus, assembly GCF_052094955.1. NCBI lineage: Eukaryota > Metazoa > Chordata > Mammalia > Rodentia > Sciuridae > Ictidomys > Ictidomys tridecemlineatus. The sequence goes on along the minus strand of NC_135483.1, from coordinate 122,262,249 downwards.
CACTTTACATATTTACGGTTTCTCATGCTCTTTGTTCCTTTTTTCCATTTCCACCTTTGCATCTGGAAACATTTTCTTTCTGCCTCAAGAATTTTCTTTAGAATTTCTTTTAATTCATGTGTGCTAGGAAAAATCTCAAAGCTTTTGCTTGTTGGGAAAGTATTTCACGTTAATTTTTGAAATGTTTTCACTAAGTATAGAATTCTAGGCTGGCGGTTATTGTCTTTCAGCATTTTGAGATATAATTTCTTTGTCTTCCCACATTTATTTTGAAAAGACGTTCCTCGCCCTCTTAGAGTGGCTTCTTAGAAGATAATGCAACTTTTTCCCTCTGGCTACTTTTAATACTTTTCTTTCTTTGATGTTGGTTTTCAATGGTTTTACTAGCATGTGCCTAGAAATACTTTTCTTTCTTTTTTTTTTTTTTTTTTAAAAAAAAATCCCACTCAAGATAAAAATGGCTTTTTCAAGTCCCAGGGAAAAAGCACCATCTTACAATTCATATTATCTACTTTGTTGACTAGTGTCAATGAAAATATTCTCAGTGTATAGTCACTCAGTGTTAATGCCTGGGCATATTTGAGAAGCAACAATTTAAGTCTAATCCTTTAGCCTTCAATTAAGAGTGAAGTCAATGGGCCTTAGTAGCTCCTTAAAGGAGCTTTATTCTCTTCATTACTGATGAGGAATCAGAGCATTGATTCTTCACATAATCTTAAAAAAGTGAATAAATCAGACATGGCAACGACACAGTTTTATCCAGCATATGCCTCTTAAGACACTTGTTAGTGACCCAATGTAACTGACTATATTGTACAGTTGTAGAATGACAGCATACTCAGTTTAGGAGGAAATTCAGGGGTCAGATGGCTAATATTAAAGAGCGATGGGGATCTGAGGATGCAGGGAACCAGAGACTAAGCTATTTTGAAAGGGGATGTCTTTTCACTGTAGTCATGTGACTTTGGACTCAGTGTTAAAGTTGGAGTTTTAGGATCTTTATGTGAAAACTTCTTTTTATATTGGCAGCTAAATGGCTGCCCATGCTCTCATTTCCAGCCCTGGACACACACGTGTGCGTGCACAGACAGAACCCAAAACCCCTGTGCAGGTCAAAGACGATGACATCCTGGTTTCCATCAACTCTGCGGCCATCCTGGCATTTCTAGCCTCATCTGACTTCAACCCTAGATGAAAAATCAGAGGCTCCCAAAGGAGAAGTGATTCGACCAAGTTCATATCAGAAGTCTGTCTTCTAAAACCTTCTATGGGAAGCTGACAGATTGTTATAAAAAAGTATAATAGAATAAAATTGGAATTTCTTTTTTATGATTTGTTCTAATTAGTCACACATGACAGTAGAATGCATTTTGACACATCATATATAAATGGAGTATGACTTCTCATTTGTCTTGTTGTATATAATGTAGAGAGAGTTACACAGGTCACGTGATCATATATGCACATAGGGTAATAATGTCTGATTCATTCCACTATTGTCCTACCCCTATACTCCCTATACTCCCTTCACTCCCCTCTGTTTATTCCCAAACACCTCCATTCTTCCCTTCCCATTGTGAACTGGCACCCACCTATTAGAGAGAATATTCAGCCTTTGGTTCTTTGGGGTTGGCTTATTTCAATAACATTGATTTATCAGCAAATGGCATAATTTCATTCTTCTTTAAGGCTGAGTAATATTCCATTGTGTATATATACTACAATTTCTTTATCTATTCATCTGTTGAAGGGCACCTAGGTTGGTTTCATAGTTAAGCTATTGTGAATTGAGCTGCTATAAACATCGATGTGACTGCATCACTGGAGTATGCTGATTTTAAGTCCATTGGGTATAAATTGAGGAGAGGGATGACTGGGTCAAATGATGGTTCCATTCTAGATTTTCTTAGGAATCTCCATACCACTTTCCAGAGTGGTTGCACCAATTTGCAGTCCCACCAGCAATGTCTGAGTGTACCTTTCCCCCCACATCCTTGCCAATATTTATTGTTGCCTGTATTCTTGATGATTACCATTCTGACTGGAGTGAGGTGGAATCTCAGTGTAGTTTTGATTTGCATTTCTCTAATTGCTAGAGACGTCAAACATTTTTCATATATTGTCGATCGATTGTATAAAATTGGAATTTCATAGACTAGAGAGCCCAGACAGCTCTTCATCTAATTGTCTGTGACTTGTTTCATCTGAGCTGGTGAACACAAGAACTTAAGAAAGTAGACCACTGCAATAGGATGTCTGGAGTTGAGGGTTTGATCTGTATTTATGGGTGGAGAGATGTTCCCAGAGATAATCTTCTATTCCAAAATTTTGTTTTAATCACTAAGGTTTTGTAGTAGATTTGGAGATCAAATTGGTGATGCGTCCAGCTTTTTTTAAAAGTTGTTGTTCAGGATTGCTTTGGCTTGTTGGGGTCTTTTGTGGTTCTATATGAATTCTAGAACTTTCCCTCCTATTTCTATGAAAAATATCATTGGTATTTTGATAAGGATCCCTCTGAATATGTAAATCACTTTGGGTAGTGCAGTCACTTAATAATATTAATTTTTCTAATCCAAATAGAACAATGTGTTTTTTTCTGGCTTTGTTTTGGCTCCACTCTTGTGGTGTGGCTCTATGGATCTTCCAACCAAGAGCGGGTTGTACTCACTGGGCTCTGTTTCCTGGCACACTTGGAGCACCGATCCTTGCCTTCTGAGCATTTTCAGAATATCAAAATCTCCCTCCTGTTGAGAAGACTTCTGCAGCCCCTGGCCCCGTGGATCTTCAGAATTTGTCTTTTAAGGGTAACATACCAATTGTCTGTAGGCTTATTTTTCCATTTCCCCTTTTTCAGGGGAATCTTAGCCTTTCTGTTCATTATTTTGTTACAAATTTTCTCTTTCCAGAATCAGGATCTTGCCCAACACGGCTAGTTCCTCCCCTGCCCAAGGAAAGCTTGCACAGCCAGATTCTTGTTCTACTCTCAGAAATGGCAGGGCACTGGGGAAACCTCTGCACCATGGCAGCTGTCCCTCCCTCCCTACTTCCCTCTCTTTAAACAACCTTTCTGGTTCTTTTCAGCTAGAGTTTGGTCTGTTGCACGTTATTTCTTCATACTCAGAAGTATATAAATCTCTATTCATATTAATGTGAAAGGCACTTATATTCCCAGTGGAAGGAGAAGTAGCTGTCCCGCTAAATGTGTGTGTGTGTGTGTGTGTGTGTGTGTGTGTGTGTGTGTGTGTGAAGAATATGGGGTGGGGGTACTTTCTACAGACACATAGAGGTTTATACAGACATGCAATTCACTCTTCTTTATTTGGTCTCACCTGAATCCCCACTTCTAGTATTTCCTAATGTCCCTACTTCCTGAGACCTTCTGGGGCTCTGAAATACCAGCTAGTCACTCCTGGACCTTTTCTGCTGAACTAGTCCAGGTTATTTCTGTCTGCCAAGTAGTTGCCACTAATCCACCTATTTCCCAGTTACAATTGTTTTTACTTTTGTGGGTTATGCTGCTTTTCATCCATCTCTGTTGCTATTTTAGTGGGTTTCAGAAGGAAGTAGAGACACTACTTAACCACAAGTCCCATGTTAATTTCTGAGAAACAACAAAACAAAGCCGGTAATTGTGCTCTTAGAGTACTTGTTACATAAATGGCACTTGGCCATCAGAGATGATATTGGTCAAACTATAAGTCAAAGTTTGAAATGGAATGGGATTGGGGGACTATTTTTCCCTTAGTATAATCTCCCAATTCTTATATCTTACCAGCTTTTGCAAACTGCAATAATGAGGTACTTGACACTTAAGACAAATCATAACTTTCCTTAGGAGTCCATCACAAGAAATAGAGAAGAGATTTTCCTCATAGAATACAAAAATCTTTTTCATAATAAACTTGTTTTTTATTAATATATTTTAATTTTTTTCAACATTCTTAAAATATCATTTATGTTCTTTCAGGGGTCTAGACTGCTTAAGAGTGTTGGACTTGACTCTCCAAGGTCTATCCATGTGTTCTCTAAGTTGATAAAGGTCTTTGGAGGATGCTGTTCTGATTATTAATGTCTACATTAAGACTTTGGCTAGGCATTTAAAAAAATGCATATTTAAATTCAGTGACTTTCCTGCTATAGGCATATTAAAATTAGTAATCCTATTTCTCCTGGATTGCAGAGAAGGAATACCCTACTATTTGGAGGAGTATATTGTCTCTCAGATGTCATGAAGAGTCAACATTTGGAAACTAGTATTTTAACTCAATGGAGCCTATTTGCTCAGAAAGTCTCTATTTATTTATTCTCTCCATAAATAACTTTTGAGGTCTTACTGTCTGTAGAGCCCTGTCATTACCAGATATAGCAGCAAATTAAGTGAACAAAGTTCTTAGCCTTGAAGAGCTTTGTATTCTACTGGAGGATATGACACACAAATGGAGATCTATTGCATTGTTAATATGATATTATATGTATCATGAAGAAAAATAGAGTACAAGAATAGAGAGCAGGGAGTTTTTTTTTTGTAGGATGTTCAAAGGCAACCTCTTGAAGAGAAACTGTGAGATCTAAACAAACCAACGGAGGACACAGTGTACATCTAGGGGGAAAGTGAGAGCTCAGGAGAAGTCCTCCAGGAATACTGGTCTACACCACTTCAGTTTTCTTTATTGGATATACACTGGATATACTTTGGATATTCAGATCTCAAAGTAACTTGCACATTAGGAATCAGACCGTTCTCTATTCAATTTGCTTCATTTGGTAACCTAGGTTCCTATCCATGTAGGATCATGGTCTTTTAAATGTTATAATAGACTAGATGTATTGAGATTATAGATATCATTGAAGTTTGGTACACATTTATTGTATCTAAATGTAGTAATATTTATAATGGAAGTTTTGTTTGTAGTAAGCAAAATGTAGGTACCATTTATATTTTGTGTATATGAAGATATGTATTGGATTCAGGAAGAGCTATCTTCAGAGTCACTTTGAGGTGGGTTAGTTTCCCGAGTTTCTGAAGACCTTCAGTGGAGAACAATGAAGTGTAGCTGTAGAGAAGGACACAGGGACTTCTTCCTGTAGCCGGCAGCCACTAGAGGGATTGTTGTATCATACAGAAGCATTACTCTCTCCACCTCCCCAGGACTTTGGAGAGGGATTCTGCTTAGTGAATGGCCTCTGGAAGACATTTGTCTTCCTTCCTGACGAAGTGAAGTGATAGGGACAGGTAAGAGAGTCTGTTTCCCAGCATGTCTTCTGTTGACTGAAGGCTGTGGCAGCCTCTGGTGTCTCTGGAGTGTGTGTTCAGCTTCGAATTCTCTTTGAAGCCAAGCTATTTGCACTCAAAAGAAGTTAGGATCCCCATGACTGTCTAGGCTGACTATTGCTTTAAACCAAGTATTTTCTTTACAGTTCAAAGTTCTGTCTCTGTAAGATAGTTGCCAGTAAGTAAATTGCCTAGGAGAATTTGTAGTGATGGTCTAAAACATCACCAACTCTGTTTAAATTGTTATTAAATATGTTTGTTTAGACTGTATTATGTGGTTAAAATATTAATACAGCAAGCTGACACTTTGAAGGGAAACATCTTAAGCCATTTTTTAAAAAAAATATGGAAATGTTTTAATATCTTTAGAATTAAATATAAGGCTTGCTTAGTTGATATTCAATAAATAAATATGAACAAAATATAAACATGTTAAATGAATTAACTAGTTAATTATTCAAACATGAAATCATTAAAAATTTCTCTTAAAACTGACTTAGTGACTCATCCATATTACTACCACTTTATAAATTTATAGTTTCAATGTAATTAACAAAGTACAAATTTCATAAATTATACACGTATTTCAAGTTGTTAAGTAGAGAAATAAAACAAAACAAAACATAACATGGTAACCTAGAAGTCAGTCCTGTGACTGCTAAAACTTTTCCCCCGTGGGCTCTCTCTGCCCTGTTCCTTAGGCCCCCAAGAAATAGTAATTATAAGTGTCTTGTGTACTCTGGGCCGTTTTCAGTAATGTAATCTATTTTATATGTAAGATCCATATGCAAACTATTAGTAGGCAGAATAGAAATCCACATTTTTATACCATTTGATTATGTGGCTCAAATTTGCACTAAAGTTTAGTATGTGTTTTTGCAGAGTTAATTGGTCACACAGGGCTTAGACTCTGTTTTGACCCATTTACTTGTTATAAAACCACGTAGAAGCTGCTGGAAGCTTTACTTGCATGATTACATGCTGGAATGCTAAGGCACCTTTCCCCAAAGAAATTCCAAGCATTGAATGTAATACATTATTTACTCCCTGATACAGAATCCTTCTGTCCTACAGGATATTCCTGTAGGTGTGTGTGTATGTTGGGGAGTGAGGTGGTAAGTAGTATATAATCTATATACTATATATATATATATATATATATATATATATATATATATATTGTATATACAGTCTCTTGTTCACAGGGTTTTCTTTTTGACATTTATCAGGGGGATTGCTGTGTTGCTGCTGAAACCCTGCCCACAAGTCTGTGTGGGGAAGGTATGCTTTGGGGGCATTTGCCCTTCTTTTTCTGAGATCCTCCTATTTGCTCAGTTTTTCACAGATCAAACATGTACCTGATCAACATGGAGGTAAGGTGGATCTCAAAGTTGTAACTTTGTGTTCCCTTAGAGAACTCAGAAGAACGGCATTATGGCCTCCGGCCTTCAAGGACAGGGCCTCACATGGGGATGCTCTCTCCTGAACCTTTTCCTTTCTCCTTTCCCCCTTTAGTTTGGACACAGCCACTCATGACCCTTAGTCAAGTGTGCCAGGACCTCCATTAGAAATTTTTATTATCTTTACAAGTGGAAGAAATTCCTCTTCCAGCCCATTGCTTTGATCTTTTCTTGGGTGTTACAGACCTGAGGGCCTCACGCTTTGGATGCCAGTGGAGGCCCTTCTCTGCTCCTGTGGGGGAGTTAGACATAGTTACTGTGACTAAGAACATATGTGGGTGCTCCAATTCCTGTTTTGTTCACCAATAGTAAGAGCTTTGGCTGATGCACACTACACTGCTGAGAGTCTTCATTACTTTTTTCTAATCTAACGTGAGAAAAATGTTATATCTCATGTGACATAACTTTGACTCTTCTCCCTATAAAATAATTGGCCCTCTATTGTGTAAAGGAACAATGAACAAAAAATGTCTTTGACCATTTTTTGCCCTCCATTAGAATGTAAACTTAACAAGGGCAATGGTATTTGTCTACTTTGTTTACTGCTGTATCCCCATATCTAGAACAACATCTAGCATGTGATAAAATCAACATATATTTGTTGAATAAATTAATATTATAAAGGCTATATGCTACCTCAAATGGCTTCCTCTTTGCTATACAGAAGTGAGGTGTGTGTAAGAGATGCCAACTTGGACTAGGGGCCATTTTATTATAATTTTTAATCTCTAATTCAAAAGGAAAAGTTTCTAAGGTAGATCTATGCCCACTCTGATGCTAATTGAGAGTGAGTAAGGAAAAGAAACTAAAGGATAGAAGAGAGAAGTATTGTGATACAAATAGACTGGTGATCTGTTTGTAGTACAGGACTGAACACTATTCCTGGACGTACTTCAGATTGGTTGGTTTAAATGGTTCATTCTGTGTATTCAGGATTATCACAGTTATTTGTTGAATAGATAAAAGTCTGGCTCTTTAATGAGTTGTATTAGAAGCATCCTGATCAATAGTATATAAACATTATATACGTAACATTTTTTTCAAGTTAAAGTTTACAAGATAGTGAAGGATGTTAAGCATCTGAGTTTTAAAACAAAAATGTTCCAGAGAGTAGATTAGGAATAAAGAAGATATCAACCCTAGTTTATAGAAACTTGACCACAGAGCAGTGATCCTTTGTAGTCTGTGGTCTTCACACTGGTGTTGAAATTATTTTGCGTTGGAGGGCAAATCAAAGGAAATGTGAATATGAACAAACAAAGAATGGAATGGATGCAGGATTCATTCTGATGAGACTATGAGAACTGTGTATCGAGCCAGGAAGAGATGAGAGGGCTGGGTTAATTTCCTTTCTAGATAATAAATATTGTGGCATAGGCAGTAAGAAAGGAAAAGGACCATTGTGAATGACTATGGAGGAAATTGCTACCATCCCTATGTGTGTAATTGATCTTAATGGAATGAAATTATTTTATTACCACAGTCACCTCTCACCTTGCCTTTTTCTTTCATTCTACTTTGAGAACTGTTAACTGCTATTCCCTAGCTATGATGGAAAAGGAACTGCTTGATAACTAATTTTAACTCTTACTGTGCTATAACTTTGGCAAACTCATTTGTCAGCATTGATAGCACTGGAAGAAAAAGTTATTGTAAAATGGGTTGAGGGGGATTGTAAGTGGGTGTATCTGAGTTTATCTTGACTCTCAATTCCCTCCATGAGTGCTCTGAAGTTGCAAATCATATTTGTTCATTTCATATTCTCAGTGTCACACATAGTATCTCTTTCAAAGTAAGGAGGTAACAAATAAGATGAAATGACTCATAAAATAAGTAACATGATTTCAATTCTTCATGGTACTATTATTTCTCAAAATGGAAATAACTTTATGTATTCTCACACACACACAAAAACCCCATTACAGATTTTGTCTTTCATATGCTACTATAGCCTCTAATAAGTGATGTCTTTACCATTTGATTAGGTTAGTATGAATCTTTAAGATGAAAGCTCATGGTTGAAAGGATTTTGGTTTTGTGCAATTATTAAAGCTATTATGTTTTATTTTGCTTATTCAAGAAAAACTTACTTCATAACGTTAACAATATACACTTGAGAATTGGAAGATGTTGAAATAACATGTTGGAAACATTAATAAAATCATGACCACTTTATTCATAATTGTAGTACTCCAAAGAACTGTGAGTTTTTCATATCTACCTAATCAATTGCATAATTCTGGGTAGTCTGTTTTTCACTTTTCCATTATCTTATAAAGTAATATATTTGATTTTTTAAAATAATTTTTTATTTTGAAATATCTTAAGACTCACAAAGACTAGCAAAAATGGTACAGAGAATTCCTCTGTACCTTTCCCCCCACTTGCCCAAATCATAATATTCTTATAAAACTGTAGCGCATTGTCAAAACCACGGAGCTGATGTTGGTACAATATTATAAACTCAAGTACAGACCTTACTCACATTTAACCAGGTTTTGAATGTCTTGGTTTCTGGTATATAATTATTCCGTGAGGTTCTAGCACAGGTTTGGATTTAAATAAAAAATACCACAATCAGGATGCAGGACTGTTCCATCACTACAAGCTTCTTGTGTTGTCCCAGAAAGTCACCGCCTTTTCCCAAACCTAGCTTTTAGAACCACCAATCTGTTTATCATCATAAAACTGTCACTTACTACAAAGGGAATTGTATGGTATACAAGCGTTTGTTGTTGGCTCTTTTTCACTGAGCATTATGTCCTTGAGATCTATTCAAGTACTTGAATATAGTAAGCATTTGTTCTTATTTATTATACTAGGAGTTATTATTAATATTCCACAAATGTTTAAATTTTTAAATAGAAAACCTTCAAATCTACATCCAGAACATTTTGCCAATGGAAGCTGAAGGTTTTCCCAGAATCATGATCTTAGGAAATGCTGCAGAGAAGCTTCTCCGAACAGAGAAAGATAGCCAGGATGCAGACATTCTTTCTCAATCTTCATCATGTGTTCTGAATTTTCTTATAAATTATTGTCATATGTTCTGATTCTCATTTATTTTATTGTATGATCCCCCACCCCCCACGCCGCCTTTTATAGCAATGATACTTCAGGCTTTCCTCAGTTACCTGGGCATAGAAACCTACTCTTCTCATCCATCTTTCAAATCACAATTTTAGCAGTGGTCCTGGTTTGAATAAGCATAAATTGTTCCTCAAGGGATTGAAATAGGCTGCAAAAATGTGTTGACCTATGGGCCTGAAGCCAGCATCTATTTGCATGAGTGACTCAAGTTCCTCCCATTAGAGACTCAGATTTGTTCAAGGAGTAGGACAAAGTCTATGGGAAGATGTGCCCCTAAGAATAAGTCCTTATCAATCATTCAAATTTTGCAAGGGGATTTCAAATAAAAGATTTGGAAAAACTGAATAAGTTCTTTCTCTTTCATTTCTGAGAGATACTGAGTACAATATTGACATAAAGGCAACCTGTCAGAATCACTACCCTAAGAGGCAATGGTATTAGGGCAGCTTTGGCATCGGATGTGATATTATTGGTGTCAGCAGCAATATTAGTCCAAGTGGGACATCTTCTCCATAACTCTAGAGTTGTGCTGGTCCTCCTGGCACAGGCATCATCAATGCTTCTGTGATCTGGCACCTCTGGACAGATATCCACTGGCTCAATAGGATGGCCCTGTCTCCTGTGGCCATAGCAACAGAGGTACTACTTTCAACATCAGTGTTGAGAGATGATGATGATGATGATGTCGTGTGTGTGTGTGTGTGTGTGTGTGTGTGTGGAGAGAGAGAGAGAGAGAGAGAGAGAGAGAGAGAGAGAGAACGCTCAATTTTTAATCTTTTGGAGTTTTATACTTTAGAAAGATCACAACCTCTCAAATTATTTCCTATATTGATTTTACAGAAGAGAAGTGGAGTTCAAGCCTTTGACCTGGTTATATAACTGAAAAAAAATTTTTTTTTCTTTTTTGAGACAGAGTCTTGTCTTACTTAATTGCCCAGGCTGGCCTTGAACTTGTGATCTTTCAGCCTCTGCCCCAAGTAGCTGGGATCACAGACATGTGCTACTGTGCCAGGCACTGAGAAAGAATTTTCAATTTCAAACTTTTTCCTGGGTGTTAATTATGGTAGCAGGTAGATATAAGTAGAAAGATACTTTTGTAGGGGCCTCAAATTGTTACTCAGGTTTAAAAAAATAATATTTTACATGACATAAATTATTCCTTGGAAATATTCTATGAAAATTTATATTCATAAAAGCCAATAGGAAAGGAGACAGTCACTGTTCTTCAAAATGACTTAGAATACTGATATGAGTAGTGGATGTATAAATTAAGAAAGAGTGAGAAAGCATCTCATACTAGCGAGAACACCTCAGAAGAAAGCACATATGGCTGAGCAATTTAGAACCTGGGGAGTAAATTTTCATGGGTGGTTGAATTGTATAACATTCTTTCTCTCTTTTTTTTTTTTTTTTTGGTGGGAGTCACTGGGAACGGAACTCAGGGCTGCAAGCACTCTGCCACTCAGCTATACCCCCAGCCCAGCCCAGTGCTCTTTTTTCTCCCCCCTGCTGTGCTGGGGATTGAACTCTGGGCCTCACGCATGCTAGTCAGGCCCTCTACCACTGAACTACATCCTTATCCTGCAGCACATTCTTGAGGGGAAAATGGATCTTAGAGCCTGGCAGTGCATAAGGTTTCCCTAAAATGGGGAGATTTGCATGACTACAGACAAAGTTACCAGTGGAAACCTTGAAGGAACTCATGGAGAAGTTGAGGTCATTGTAGAAATGTATTGTTACACTGATCTATTTCATTTGGTGTTGTCCTCCCTTTTATCTTTGACACTACTTTAAATAACAAAAATAAAGTCTACTCATAATTGACATCACTAGTACTTCCCATAGTTCACTCGTTTCTTCTGCCATCTCCATGTCCTGCTGTTGTTTTCAGCTGGGGTGCTCTGAGCTGCAAGACCCAGGCAGCTTCTTCCCTCTATTCTTCCTGCCAAAAATAAGGGATTGGGTTTTTGACATATTGTTTAATTGGGGATTTTTTTTTTTTTTGGACAGTCAAGTAGAGATGTTAAAATAAGAAATTTTATCTGGAAATACAGAACTGCTCTGGGCTGTTAAATCTGGTTGTGGATGGTGTGCATATGCTACCTGAAACCAAGAGAGAGCTAAGATAGTCAAGAGAGTCAATGCTTTGGGCACTTCTATAACCGGGGGATGAGGGTTGGGGAAAAAGAAGCAGTGTCAGCTGAGAAAATGAAAAGAAGACGAATCTGTTGAGGGAGAAGGAAAACTTGGAGACTTTGGCATCCATGAGACAATTAAAGTCAATGTACAGTTCAAAGATGGTGGTGATAAAATGGCAGTGAGAGCAAAGTTAAAGAGTTAAGCATTATTATGATGGTAATAAGGGAGTCTTGCCACTGCTTGCCCCTCTTTCAAGGAGTAACATCAATGCTTTTCAAATGTGATTGGTGGGTTAAGTAAGATGACACCTGATATGGGTCAGGGGAAACCATCAGGGACCTTGATAAGAGAAGAACTGGTTGAGTGAGGTGGGTAAAATCCTTTTGAGATTGGAATTAATAGAGAATGAGGGAAATAGAGCTGAAGACATTGTGAATAAGAGAACAAAGAGAGAGGGTACAACTGGTGGGAGAAGTGGGGTCAAGAGAAGGTATGTCTACATGGGACATGGTTCTGCATTAAAAAAGGTATAAAATGAGTTGGAGAATATCATGCTAAGCTAAATAAGTGAATCCCAAAGAACCAAAGGCTGAATGTTTTCTCTAGTATGTGGATACTAATTCACAATAGGGGTACTTTGGATTAGACAGAGGGGAGTTAAGGGATGGGTAGAATAGTAGAATGATTCTGATATTATTACCCTGCGTGCATGTATGATCGTACAGCCAGTGTGATTCTACATCATGTATAACCAGAAGAATAAGAAGTTATACTCCATTTGTGCATGATGTGTCAAAATGCATTCTACTATCATGGATAACTAATTAGAACAAATAAAAAGAAAAATAAAAGAAAGAAAAAAATAAATATATTTTTAGAAGGTAAAACAAACAAAAAAGATATAAAATGAGAGGGAAATGTTTTTAGACAGTTTATGTTTTCTAGTGTGATTCATTTTGCATCTCATCACAATATACAAGAACATCTGGTGTGGGGAAAACAACACTTTTACACTTTTGGTGGGATTGTAAATTAGTACAACCCCTATGGAAATGAATATGGAGATTCCTCAAAAGACTAGAAATGGAACTACCATATGACCCAGTTATGCAGCTCCTTGGTGTTTATCCAAAAGAACTAAAGTCAGCATATTTTATTAGTACTTGCATACCCAGGTTTATAGAGGCCCAATTTATAATAGCCAAACTATGGAACCAGCCTAGGTATCCATAAATGAATGAATGGATAAAGAAAATGTGATATACATACACAATAGAGACTTTTTTAGCCAAGAAAAATGAAATTATGTTATTTGCAGGAAAATGAATGGAATTAAAGACGAGTATGTTGAATGAAATAAGCTGAACTTAAAGTCAAGGGTCGTATGTTTTCTCTCATATGTGGAAGGTAGAGAGGAAAAAGGAAAAGAAAGGTGGGGTGGATCTCACGAAAATAGAAGGGACTCTAGTAAAGTAGAGGAAGGGGACTAGGGAGAGAAAGGAGGCCAGGGAAAGGGGGACTACTGGGAGATGAAATTACCCAAACTATATTCTATATTGTTCTGTTGTGAGCATGCACCAATAATGAATTCCACTATTATGTATAATTGTAATGCGCTCCCACGCGCGTGCACACACACACGCGCGCGCGCACACACACACACACACACACACACACACACACACACACACACACACACGAGATCTAGTCCAGATTTTGTAGCCCTGAAGGAAGCATTACAACCTTCACAGGGATCTTCTCTATCAGCTCTGCAGCTCTCCTTTCCCTCTTCCAGAACTGGAACTCCCCTGGAGAATTCAGAGTGTAACAGCAAGTTCTTTACACCAGGTCCTAAGGCTGAGAGTTCCCTTCTTTGGTGCTACTCTGCTGTTCCTCTGACATGCTTACTATCATCCACATCCCCACTTCCAGCTCAGGGAGTAGGGCAGATGGACTGACTCCCAACAGCATCACTGTCTTTGTGCTTTACTCTGTGTGCCTAATTCTGAAAGGGTACTGAAGAAGCAATCAATAGTTTTGAAGGAACCTGATTGCTTGTCCAATGCTGTAGCTTCACCGTGGTTGAGTACCAAGAAAGTAATCATCCATTGTATTTTCAATGCTTTCTCAAAGAAAGGGCTAAAATGAAAAAGGTCTAAACCTTGTGATATAATTACATGCAATATTTATTCTACATTTCACTTCAAAGCAAAGTATTGGTGAAAGTGAAATGATAAAATAATTTTTTTTAAATGCCAATAGATTCATATTGGTTGCAGCAAACCACATTTTTTTTCTAATAAAGAGAATGCACAACAGTAACACATTCCCTGCTCTTATCTTGGGCAGCAATTTGAACTATGTAAAAGCAGCTTTCTCTGCACCCCGCTCCCCAGCATTATTTTAATGGCAGCACTATTATTATGATGGTAATAAGGGAGTCTTGCCACTGCTTGCCCCTCTTTCAAGGAGCAAACCGTGATGTCAGCATGTCACTAACACACTAGATATGTATCTCTAGAGGTTGCCATGGCAAATCTGGAACCAGAGCCTCCCTAATGAGCCTCAGCAATAGCGCCTGACAGACTAAGCATTCTCAGGCATTTCCTGTTAGGCTCAGTGTTGGCGTCAGCTATGAAAGCGCTCGCTTTCATTTCTGGCTGTAGATTAGCGTTGGGTGGGAGTGGGGGTGAAGTCTCATCCAGGCTTGAAGTGTCACTTAATCTGACAGAGGAATTTCGAGGGCTGGAAACATATCAGGTACAGCAGGACACAAAGGAAATATGTTAAGTTAGAACCCAATTTCTGGCAGTTTTATGATAAATCCTTCTACCCTCACTTTGAACAGATAAGGCAACTCCCAAATGAAGAGGTTCATTTTTATTTCAGTGATTGCATTAAAAAAGAATTAAGATTAGAGGGAGAATGGAAGAAAAGAAAACAGCAAACTAGGGTAAAAAAAGGGTTTTCTGAAACTGCCTCTTGTCTTTGTTCATAAAATGAGATTTCATAGTGAATGAATGACTAGGTTCTTGCTTTGGTTGGAGTCAAGCATGCAAGGCTCACTATAGAGATAAAATAGCAGTGAGAGCAAAATGTTAGGATGGTGTTTTGTTAGTGCACTTTCCATTGGATTAATAACACACTGCCACAGACTGGGTAAATTATAAATAAAAAGTGGTTTCTTTTGGTTCACACTCCTATCTGAAGATGTCTCCTGGCTGGCAGAATCCTGAGGCATCACAGGACATCAGATGTTAAGAGGCAGCATGTGAGAGACCTAGCCAAACTGGCTCTTATAGCAAATCCAGGACTGAGCTAACCCATGAGCCCATTAATCCATTAATTGCATGAATAGAGTAATCCATTCATGAGGGCAGATTTTTAATTACCTCTTAAAGGTCCCACCTGGTCCCTCCTCTTAAAAATCTCAAAATAGTGATGAAATTTCAACATGAATTTCTGAGGGGGCACACCACAGCAACTGGAAAACTCCGTCCTTCCTCATGATATTGGAGCTGTATCATTTCCTCCAAGTTAGACTTCAATTATTTACGAAGTTTAGAGCCTGAGGTATGCATCTCGTTTAGTTTGTACATGGGATGACATGAACCTCTGAAGGCAGAATAGAATAATTGCTACTTAGAGTCAAGAGAACAGTATGTGAAGTAATAACCCTGATTGATTAATTTGCTGCTTTCTCTTATTTATAGTAACCTGATTAAATCCTTTGGGTATTCAACAATCAGAGCATCAAGGCAGGGGTTCAGGAGGGAGTACTACGAAGCCCCTGGGGAGATTTGGATATGCTCATTCATGGAACTCATGGCAAAATGGATAATACTGTGAATTATCAAATGATGAAACAGGAAAACCAGGTGGTTCTGGCCTTGACTATCTTTAGGGATAAGTCTAGGTGCTCTTTGACTATGAGTACCTAGGAAACAAGAGAATGTTGCAGTACATAAGGGAGAGATGGGCAAAACTATCAGTGGCAGAGAAAGCTTCCTGCAGAATTTCCCGTGGTCTCCTCCATTCTGACATATGGAGGAGGAGGTACACTCACCGACTTTCCTGGGTATTGCAAAGAGAACTCATTGTTGTCACACCAAGCCCTGTCTTAAATCCACAATACGAAAGAATGAGGAAGATTTTTGTAGTAGGTGTCTTTTGATACAAACATAGTATCTACCCCTGGTTGGCCTTGTTGGATGACATTACTTTTTCTCTACATGTTCTGAATAAGACCTCTGTTTGGTGAGGAGACAAGAAAAAAGACAGAGCCCTTGTTTTCATAAGCAAACCCAAAATGCCTCACCAATGAGCTGGGTCCATTCCCCTCACAGAAGTGATGATTTCTATCTGCTGTCTACCGGTTCTTGGACTGGACTGCATCATTTCCTGAAGGCTGCCTTTGTCCAGGAGATATTTTTGATACAATTCTTTAGGGAGTAAGAGGTTATGATAGAATGTAACAGCTCTCTGGAGGGAAGAATACATTTCCTATAAGATGAGGATGATTATGCATATTTTTACAGCAGTGTTCCCTTGGATTCAGGTGTCAGATCTGCAAAGGAGACCCTTTGAAAAAGACTGCCATGTGGTAAGGAAAGAAGATGAATTCTGATTTGCCCCAGAGGTAGACGAGACTAGGGAATTTTAGCATCTACCATATAATTTGTCAGATGGTAGCAATTTCCAGCCAAACATAACGGGGACATATCAGGGACAGACTCGAATTGGTTATTGAAGGATAAAAGGCTCCCCAGACCCTCGTTTTTTTTTGGGTCCAGGTTTTGATTGCTTGCTTTGTCCTTTGTAGCTCTTTTCTTCACCATCTCATTGGTTCCTCTCTCTACTTTTTTAGAATATCAAGCTTATCTTTTATACTGATTTATTTCTGGTTTTATGGCTCAGGGCGCAGCTGAAACTAACAGGAAAAATCACAAAGAGGGAAACTGAGTTTTTTTTTTTATTGTTGAACAGCAGATGCTCTGGCAGGTGCTGCTGGTAAGATATGATCATCAAACAGGCAAGAGAAGTGCAGAATTTTTATTTCTCCATCATAAGACAGGGCTCTCAGTATGCTGACTCATTGACATGGTAAGGGAAAAGTAATATCTCAGAAAATTTCACATAGTCTACAGGATAATGATATGTGATAAAATACTATACATATGCCCCTAGGATGCATATTCATCTGGGAGAGATGTTCATTCACCTTGTAATTAAGTCCTTGTTGCATTACATTTCATGCCACAGTGAAACAGGGGTTGCTTGCTGCTTTCAAAGAGGAGGAGATATTTAATAATTCACACTAATCTCAGTAGCTGAGAGTGACTGGGTTTGACGATAAATAGAACATTCAGCTTGTTGCTTGTGGGTTTGTCTTAGGACTGGTGGATATTATCCCCTAAATTGCTCATATCTCAGATATTCTTTTTGGCTTAGCTTATGTTTGTATTCTTGGAGCCAAAAATACACCTGTCACTTCCTTTTTAATGTCCCTTCTGACTAATTTTAACTTAGTTGTCTATATTTTAGTAAACGGTTGAGAGTGAAATTTAATTCAGTTCTTCTTTCTAGAAAATGAGTTTTCTGGTCACAGCTTTCTGTGGGCCAGGCAGATGTCTTGTTCATGGTTTGGGAACACTACTGAAACTTTGAGACCTTGTATAGAAGACAATATGTGTCTTGATTTTTTTTTTTTTAGGTGAGACTACTTTTTAAAAAGCTGTTAGAAGAGTTTTTTCATTTAAAAAGCATAAAATCTCTAGTATGACTGAATCCTGAGTCTGCTGAGTACTTTATTGTTGATGGGTACTTACCTTCCTTTTTATCCAGGTGTGTGTGTGTTTAAAAACACTTCTTTCAGACTTGCAGTAGTGATATTTTTAAAGATTAATGATTTTTCTGTGCAGACTTTGTACGGCAGTTCTTGCTCCAAAACAATACCCACAATTTCTCTGGGCCATCAGAACTCAAATAAAATTGGGGCCTGTTAGCAATTTTCTGACTTTCAACCTCCCTGGGGCTGATGGAAATGCTCGGGGAGACATCTCACCGTGTAACTGGAACTCTTCTTGGGGAGCACTGATATGTCTCCAGAGGTTAGGCAATTCACTCACGGTCATTGGTCCATTTGTCTGATTGAAGCAAGCTCAGAGAAAAATTGATTCAAGTAGCAGTTGTGTAGTAGGAGGCACGCAAGGCTGATGGTCAGGGAAACCTTGATTCTGAGACTCATTTGCTGCTTATTAGCAATGTGACTCAGATTTTCTGAGACCCGGTTTTCTGTCCTGTTGAATGAAGACCTGGCAGAGTTAATTTTATATATAAGTGTGATGAACAGTAAAACTTTTGGCAGTCTTTGTAAGCAGACGTTTTCTCCCCCTTATCTGAATCCAGTTTTCTCATTTGTAAAAATGGAAAAAAATAATAATTACCTCCTGGGGGTATTATGAGAACTAAAGAGAACATGGACTTATCCGTCGTGATGGGTAGTTACTCACAAGGGAAACCATCAAGATGAATAAGCAAAAAGACCTTGTTCCACTTACCGCTCTACTTCCCACTTTATAGCCAAACAAACTGAGGCCCACTGAGAACTTGGGTAGTGGTCAGCCTGGGTAACTGTGGACCATGTAAACTTCCTGGATTCCCTGGCTTGAGGAATTGTTAACTAAGTTTTGAACCATGTGGTGGATGGGCTGGGCATAGGTCTACACACATGATGTCATAAATATTTAGAGGAGCTGGGATTGTGGTTCAGTGGTAGAGTGCTTGCTTAGCATGTGTGAGGCACTGGGTTCCATCCTCAGCACCACATATTAATAAATAAAATAAAGGTACCATGTCCAACCACACCTAAAATAAATAAATAAAAAAGAAACATTTAGACTTGGCCTACCAAATATTCAGGTTTACCAGAAGAAAATCAATGGGCTGTGAGTATAAAACCAGATTTTAACTTAAAGGAATGGCTGAAAATGTAATTCTAAAAACCTGCTTCGAGTTGAATCAAATCATTTCTTTTGATTCCCTTGTTTTTCTTTAAGTGTCGTCAGTGTTAGTTAATATAACAATTTTGTCTTAGTGAGTGCTGTACTAGGTGTCTTTTTACCCTGAAAAGCCAAATAATACCCTCATTCTATATGACACCAATACCAAAGTCAGATGAAAAAGGTTTCATTGCGAGGCTAAGAAAGAGCTAATTTTCTAAAATTGGAACATTATCTGTCATGTGTTACTACTCTGTAATTATGACTATTATTCTCATTGGGAAAAAAAGATATTTCAGGAAGGGAAAAGATTTTTATAAGAGGCTTTTAATATAAATGGGCAATTATATTAAAATACTGACTTTCATAGCTTAGGTACTATGTTGTAGGTATATTGTATTATATTTGATGTACCTTTAGTAAATTATATGCACATGAAACTTAAAATATACGAGTGCTATTTATTTAAAAGAAAGGCATGAAGAATCTTGCCAAATTTTTGAAAAATAAATTCATAATTTTTATTCTTGCAGAGATTTTATTGTTAATAATACTTTGTTTTTTTTCTTTCTTGATAAAGAATGAGTCATTTTCATTTGGCAATGATTCTGAATTTTTTTGCAAGAATGATTATGCTTTTAAAATCATTTGTGGGGCTGAACAAAGGGCAGTGGTAAAAATAAAATTATAACCATGATTCATCTTTTTCTAGAAGATGAACACAATACTGTAAATTATGAAGAATCAGTTTTGCTTTAAGTGATGTGTTCAGGGAGAGTTCACAGCAGATAGAACATTTGGAAGGAAATAATAATATTTGGTCTTTACTGAGTTTAAGAAGTTTACATTGAATAGCTGGGAGAACAAATCTTCCCAACATAATTCACCTCACATGTCACTCCCAGCAAGAGAAAATGCAGGATTTGTAGTCCAAAGCTTATATAATTTTGGAACCTTCCAAAAGAAAAATAATAGAAGATTAAAAATACATAATAAGAACCAAAGTTGGCATTTATTTGGAATGAGAAGAGAAATTAAACAAGCTAAAAATTCCAAAAATACTAACAATATTACAATGATGATTATTTCCAGAAAATATCTTGATATTTTAAATTATAATTGCCTGAAGCATCTTTCCAATATCTTTTTCTTTACGTATTTGACTGCTGAGATTTTTTTTTTTCCCAGGGGGCTGGTTACCCGGCATTTAACTCAGGTGTAATTTACCACTGAGCCACATCCCCAGCCCTTTTTATTTTTTGAGACAGACTCTCAATATGCTGCTTAGGACTTCCTAAATTGCCTCTGCTGGCCTTGAACTTGCAATACACCTGCCTCAGCCCCCCGAGTTGCTGGAATTACAGGCATGTGCCACGTGCCTAGCAGCTGATGAGGTTTTGATTGCTTTTTCATGTGAAATTATGTGGCAATATCATTTTCCATGGAAAGATGATGAAGATAATTCAGTGTTTCATTTAACATGGTCCACTGAAATTTATTTTCTGTCTCTGATAGTTGGAATACTTAAGCATGACCACACAAAGATGTACTGCTAGGCAGTATTTCTGTCAAACTAATACCCTCGAACGTGGGACTTTTGATAATTTTAACTTCATGTAATTCCCAGGAAAAAAATGTTTTTTTTTTTTTTTAAAAACTCTATTTTTGTGTAACTGCATTATTGAGTCATTCCAACAGGTAAGATCTGTTTTGACATAGATGATAAATAAATTCTCTACTTGGAATCTTGCCCATCTGATGGGTAGAAGAATTCTCCGCAGACTAGCTGTTGAGTCTATACTATTTGAAACTTGTTTCTTCTTTGTTTTCCACATACTTCTAGTGTTGGAAGCTGTATGAAATAAGCATGTTGCTTATTTCATATTTCAAATGACTTCTGGATGGGTCTGTCCCTCATCGTATGGTATAGTGGGCCATACATGTTTTTCTGGAAGCCCATTCCTACAACAGGACAGATAGAAAAAATTTCACTATATATTAAAAAAATAAAAAGAAACCATGAACCACACAAATGTATCTCCCTAATTAAATGTTCTATGTTCTCAACTCAACTCCCCCTTAACTGGATACCAGTATTACCTGACACCATTCTAATGCCACTTGACATGAGTGAAGTGTGATGGAGAAGCAGGCGTGGGAGAATTCAGTGGCCTGAACGTTTGTGGATTGAAAAGCCCCTCACATTGGTATATTTTACAAAAGCACATTGTCATGTATCTCCCAGGGCTGTGGAGGAGTCTGGGCAGGTGAGTGCTTTAAAGTGTAAGCCCCATAGATTTTCTTTACCATAGATTTGCCTGGGCTCCCAGGTGTGGTAGTGGCACATGTCTGTGTGAGTAGATGGGAAACATCACAAGGATATCTTTTCTAAACTACCTCTTTCACCAAAGGTTGGCTTGGACCATCAGCCACTCATTTCTTTTTCTTCAACCTTAGCCTGTTCCTTGGTAAGGGCCTTTAT
This sequence comes from Ictidomys tridecemlineatus, assembly GCF_052094955.1. Classification (NCBI taxonomy): domain Eukaryota; kingdom Metazoa; phylum Chordata; class Mammalia; order Rodentia; family Sciuridae; genus Ictidomys; species Ictidomys tridecemlineatus. Next base: position 122,240,805 of record NC_135483.1, on the reverse strand, counting down.
TTAAATGCTACATCCCTTAGGAGAGATGGCCTACACTTTCTAGTAATCTTGATTGTCAGTTTTTTCTTAATTTTTTTTTTTTTTAATCTAAGGAAAGACTTAAGGATGAGGGCTCAGCAATGGGGACAGTGGCAGAGTGACCAAGGTGGTTGGGGCTGTGGGCTGGCTGCTGCAGCACTACACCACCACCAGGGCGTTCTGAATCTCTATTGTTATGTGGGGGTTCCTGCAATTGTGTCATGGGTGCCTGTGTAGCTCTGTATAAAGCAGTCCAATTTCCTCAAAAAGTGTCATATTTATTACAGGCAGCACCTTTATTATTCTCTGAGGAGCAACTGACCTACCTGCCCAGGCACTGGGCTGCTGTAAGACAGAAATTCCACCTGAGGCTGACTGTATGTTTGATGATCCAAAGTTCTCTCAGGTCTTCGCCTGTTTCTTCATTCCTGGACCCACTAATCCTTCATGGCCCCTCCTATACTCATGTTCTTTTTAGTATGGTTGGGTAGTCAAATAATGTACATATTTTAAAGCAAAAACTCTTTTTTTTAATCAAAAGAAAAGAATGCTTATATTTTATTTGAGTTCTTTTAAAATATTCATTTTTCTCACTACTGAAATATATTATACAAAATGATTTGGGAAAGACACAAAAGGAACAATAAAATAAATAAAAACCACCTATAAACATTAGAAATTTGAAATAAATACAATCTCATTTTTGGTAAAATTTCTTTCCTTCTTTTTTTTTTTACTATATTTTATTGTTATAATAGATATTGGGCTATTCATGACTGTATCATGTTTGCTTTTGTATTTTATTTAATATGTCATAAACATTTCCCCAGATATTTCTCTTTTTTGTTTGTTTGTTTGCAAAAACTCTTTAAAACTAAAGGTTGAACAGAAACCCAACTGATAAATAGATATATGTAGACTTATCCCCCCCCCCTCCCAGAAGCAGGGGCTGGGGCATGCAGCCCTGACGGGTTTTCCTCCTTCCCATGTGGCTAGTCCCTAAGTGGGCTCCCAGAATCCCCAAGAGTGTCCACTAAACAATGAAAAATATAGTGTAGAAAAATGATTCTTTGATAGAGAATCTTAAAGCCTGGATTTCTACTGTGACTTTCATTTCAACTAGTACTGCCACAAATTATTAATTTCTCTATGCCTCAAATTTTTGCATTTGTAAAAATTGGATAATAATATGCTGCCTTGCTCAGCCCGCACAAAAGCAAGGCTGTGGGAACCACAGGGGTCACATATGTGAAGCTCTTCCACGTGCTACACACTTATTAACGATTGCAAGGTCACCCCCAGCCCTTGTAACAAGATCACCTCCTAGATGTCTCACATCAGAAGATCACAAATAATTACATATGGCAGGGTTATCTCTGCTACCCTATGTCCTGATAATGTCCCAGGTCCCTGGTTGGTGGCTATCCACTCCCCATTCATATTGACAAGGAAGCCAGAGAATGTTTGTGGCATTAACAACAAGTAGTAGGACAAAAAACCAAGTACAAATCCATGTCTGCGCTTCTTTAATACAGAAAACATTCTCCTTTACAGGAAGCACAAGACCTAAACATAGTATGAAAAAAGTAGAAAGTCGCAATGGTTGATATGCTTACCTGATGTCAGGAAATTTCTGTTATGGCTCACAAAGTAAGAACGATGGTGTTGCCAAGCAGAAATGACATATTTGGAAGAAACAAATTAATCTCATTTTTAGTTTGTACCCAACTGTATCTAGTTTCACAATGTACATTGTACAGTGACAGACCATAAGAAAACCTAAAAATAAAAAAGTAGACAAAATAGAACAGGTAAGGAAAAGTGAATACAAAATATTTGGACTATTTAGCTTGAAGGAAAAAAAAATGTGAAGAGTGATTTAATAATTGACTTCATGAAACAAAGAGTTTTTTTTTTTCGTGTGTATGTGTGTGTGTGTATACAGTTTAGTGTATAGTTGACTTTCAAGAAAGAATTTACAAGTCTGTTGTGACCCTGACCTTCCAGAAGAGACACAGAAGTGAAGGAAAGTGCTCTATCAGGGATATTAGCTCTTCTGCCATCAAGTCCATTAGGTATCTAAATCATCTCAAAGATGAAAATATCTCTCATTGTTAGAGACATAACTGATCTTAGCTGAGATTAAGGATGGAATGACATGGAGAAACTGGGTCTGTAGCATGATCTTGGAGAATAGCTGATGATTGACATCAGGACAATTCAAGCCAGGAGGCAGGGAGAGGTGACTACTTAGCAGCTCTTATGTCTTTGGAGATGACAGAACCTGCTATGATACCTGGAGGGATCAGCTTCCCACTAGATAGATAAGGATGAAAAAACCATCATAAGCAGCTTTCCTTAATTACTTGTGGGATGGAACTGGCAGGCAGAGAAGCTCAGCTAACATCAAGATAAGTCTGACTCTGGTCAGGCAGAAGGACTTGTCTTACATTGTTCCAACTTACTAGGAATTATTTCCAGACTGTGGAGCACTAAAAGAGAGACAAGATGCACAAAGCATGAAGTGTCCTCTGTAGTTTATAGATTGTCTACATTATTAATGCAAAGGATTTGTGTGCACTTGGTGCACATGGGATGAATCTGTGTTCATACTTTTTAAGGTCAATGTTCCATAAACCATTTACTCAAATTCCATATACTGAGTAGCAGGTTCCACCAAGCAGGACAGATCAATTGCAAATCTCAGAACACGACAGAGTTACCATGCAGAATACTGTTTGACTGTCTTTATAAACCACTGGACACAGAATTCTGATGCCCTTCTAGATTACCAAACTTATTTGAGAATAAAATATGACCTAAAGAATAGAAGGAGTAAGAAAAATGATTAGCTTGTGTCCTATTTGGCTGTATTTTTCATTCATTTTGGGGGAGGGGAAGGGAGAAATTTTAATTGTCATGTGGTCTAGTTAAAAATAAATTTTAGGCATCACCACAGCTCAGGAGGCTGAGACAGGAGGATCACAAGTTCAAAGCCAGCCTCAGCAAAAGCAAAGTGCTAAGCAACTCAGGGCACCCTGTCTCTAAATAAAGATACAAATAGGCCTGGGGATGTGGCTCAGTGTCAAGTGCCCCTGAGTTCAATCCCTGGTACCCTCCCCCCTAAAAAAATCTATAGAACCCTCTAGTACATAAGACGGGAGGACATTTTTCCTAAATATTTCCAACTATTTGACAAAATTTCAGCAGCTACCATTTTTTTAATATTGAATTGTTAGAAATCATTTGAAAACCAAGAGTCATGGTAAGTTTGACTTTACTTTTTTTCTTCCTTGCTCTACCTGATGATAAATGACTGCTTAGGATGATTTAATATGCTCTTGTATCTCAAATCCATGGCTGTGCTGCATTAATTCAGAAAACATTCTATGTTATAGAATCAAATCAGTGTACATCACAGGTCAACCCCCCCAAATTGTTTGTGTTTCTGGGACTTTGTTCTGTTCTCTGTCAAGATTTCACTGTATAAATGTTAGATTTCCATAGATAGTTTTGCATTAGTCAGAACTGAAATCAGAGTGAGTCTGTAACAGATTCTGATTTATAAGGGGTCATGGAAAGTAACTAATTCAAGACACATGGGAGTTCTGCCCAACACGATAGAGTTATTTGATGAAAAAATTTACACCAGAATGTGTTGAGTATCCTTTGCCTGCAATATATCACGATGTCTTTTGACATGGCTGTATCTGGATAAACCAAACATGGAACCAGTATGTAAGTGAGATGCACTGAAGGCTATCGAACACTAGGTGGCATCTGTCTCTTTGTGCATCTAATGGGCAGATGGATAGTGTTTCAGTCAGACTTTTGTTTTGAGAAGGGAATGACAATAATTTGCAATCTATGATCTTCATTCTTCTGTAAATTTTTGTGGACTAAACTGGCACCCATGACTCATAAAGCAATGTCAGTATTGCAAGTGAGACAAAGCCAGCTTTTGGTAGATAAAAATCCTCCTGTGAGGATGGCAATCTGTAAGAAGACATTATTCATCTAGTCTTCTCTCCTTAGGCATCTCATGTCTAGAAGTTTTTAAAAACCTCATGACTTTATGAAAATAATAAAATGGACTGACTGAGAAACAAAGAAACCATTTTATGGAAGAGAGTTACATACACTACATAAACTTTAAATGACTAAAAAGAGGAAGTGCGATATATATTTCCCATTAGTAGAAATTAGTTAAAAGGAAATAATCAGGTGTAGTTAATGAAAAAAAATCTGTTCTAACATAGTTGGGTTTTCTTAAATTTTAGATTCTAGGGATTCTAGTATGAGGTTGTAGGAAAAAAAATCATCTTTTCTTCAACTTTCGTGAGTTCTTAGTTGGAATGGATTCCTGTAATAAAGAGCAAATGAACAACAACAACAACAAAAGTTTATTGACATGTATATTTTATACAATAGAGAATGAGTGTCCCAAAGGGGAGGCTTTGAATTCAGCTGATGTGGCATTTTCAACAAAGAATAGTACAATTTTAGAGATATGAGAAGACAAAGAAAAAGGTCTTTTAGTCTCCAGAGGCAGCAAATTGTAGAAAGATAAATAAATGGCAGATAAAAGCTAGTTTGTAAAATTGGTTAGTGTAGGTTCCTTTGGTACCATCTCTAGGCTGAGAAGGGTCCAAAGTTGTGTTGGTGGTGAACCTCTGTTTGCCCTAGTGAAGGGGAAGAGGCAGGATGCCTCTTATCTCTAAATCTGGGTCCTGCTTTTAGATAGTCAGAAGGAGGGCAGAGAGCTTTATGCCATCTGCTTCTTCTGAATTGCTTTCAGCTCAATCATCCTTCATATTCTGGGGTGGGAGATTCTGGTTCCCCACAAGGCATTGATATTTTTCTCCTCTTTGTTTAAGGTGCATATATGAAGCTCTTGAATCAGGAGCCTCTGCTCCCCGGCACCGACTCCTGTGAAATCCCTGCTGCTGGTATGCTGTCTTGGAAGCTGCTCCTGCATTTTTTTTCTGCAGCTTGCCATTTCTTTACTCATAGGACACTGTTCCCAGATGACTGCCTCTCTTTTAATTAGCTCCTTTGTGGCAGGGGTAGAGACAATTTGAAGTCTGCTCCTTTTGGAAGAACTTTTGTAACTTCCAGATACAAGCTGAAAACTGGCTCTGCTTGCTCTATCTATCTATCTATCTATCTATCTATCTATCTATCTATCTATCTATCTATCTATCTATCTATCTATCTATCTAATTGATTAAGACAGGGTCTGACTACATTGCCCAGGCTGGTCTCAAACTTCTGGGCTCAAGTGATCCTCTCACCTCAGCCTCCCTTGTGACTGGGAATAGAGGCATGTGCCACCACACCTGACTTGGCTCCTCATGTTATAGAAATGTAGATGTCAGATTCTGCTCTGTAGGGAGGCATGCCTATAGACTGATCCTGTGTATTGGGCTCAGGAGCTCTTATAAATAATGAGACCACCATTGACCAGTGCCTCTGTTGGTTTCTTGGCCTTGCTTTGTTCCTGTATTTTTATCATGGCCTTAAAAAAATGCTGTGGACTGAATTGTGCCCTGTCCTACTCCATTCAGATGAACCTCTGACCCCCACTGGGATGATATTTGGAGTTGGAGCCTTTGGGAAGTAATTAAGTTTAGATGAGGTCATGTGGTTTATGTTTTTATGATGGGATATTGCTCTTCTAAGAAGAAATACCAGAAAGCCCTCTTTCTCTTTTCTTCCTCCCCTCCTCTCCCTGCCATTCAAAGATACAAGGAATAGGTGGCTGTCTGCAAACCAGGAACAGAGCTCTCACCAGGCATTAAATCAGCCAGCACCTTGAGCTTGGATTTTCCAGTCTCCAGAACTATGAGAAATAAAGTCCTGCTATTTTAAACCACTTAGTCCATGATATTTTGTTATAGCAGTCTGAGCTGACTAATATGATAACATCATGTTATGATACTACTTTAAGTGGGAAAAAGAGTACTTTTCAAAACTGATCAAGGTGAATATCAGATTCTTTATCTAATGACCAGTCATCTTACTATAATAGAAGCAGGTGAGGTATTTACTTTAATGGTTTCATTCTACATAAATACCAACCACAAGAATCTTTCTTTGCATGCCCCAGCTAGAAACTAAGCAGGATTGTTTAGGTTGCTGGTGTTAGTGGTGGTGGGTGTAATGAGAGGGCTGGTATCATGCTGCTATTGGCAGAGGGTATAATTTGACTCATTTAACATGTATAATGGCTTGTAGCCTGCATCGAGTATGGGTGTTTTGAAACTGAGGCACTGAACTAAATAAATCCATGAACACAGATAAAATATTGGGGCAGGAAAAGTTGAACATAGTAGCAATATGACTTTCTGTTAATGGACATCTTGTATAACTTGAGAGACTAAATCTTACAGAATGCTGTTTTTTTTAAGAAAAAAAATAGGTGAATAGCACCTGAATAAAAAAATCTGAAAAAATCTTTGACAGAATGACTGAATGCCAAGTATATTCACACTGCATGCAAGGGAAGGGAGAACCATGAAGAAAACCTCATATAAAACAGGGAAGGGCAAACAAAGGCTTGCTAACATTGTATTCTCATTGCTATTATCAATCTTTTTTTCCAAGGGCTAATGGCTCTATATAGACATGCACATTCATCTACGCACGACATCTGTGCAGCGCACGGAACAACCTATCTCCAGGTCTGTAATTGCTTGCCACCCTGAGCTGGGGAAAATGAACTCCTGATATTTAGGAGGAAACAGATTTTGCTTCTTTTGCAAAGTGACGGTATCCTTGTCTTTTTTAGTGATCTAAACTCTTCTAAAATACAAGACAAAAAGAGAGGCAAGCTATGTGTATGACTATTAGGATACTTATAGAAGCAGAGATTTTTATTTTTTAAAAACACATTTGGTGCATAATTATGCTTACAAGGAAGGATTCCATGCGTAAGTTTTTTAACAATGTGCCAGTGGATACAAAACCTTTGTGTTCTCCAGGTTTTTATTGTATATAAAGGAGGGGATGTCTAGGCGTCAGTATCATTTTGTCAATGGAGAAAAGTATACTGCGCAAATCCTCAATCAGTAAAGAACTTTGAAGACCTTGAAAACGTAAAGCCCCATGGACTAGAGCTCTTCCTGGTGTTTCTGATACAGCTCTTTCTTTGTCCTTGAAAACCACGCTGCCTCTCCAGGCAACACATTAATTTTGTTCCCTTTGTGTGGCCTCACATCAGCCATTGCTGTGACCAGAGAGGAAATGTTGCTTTCTTTACTTCATGAACTAGTGGGAGCTCAGTAGTTATACTGAAAATGAAATGCTAGTGGCCCCCATGAAATGTTTCCTTGGGTTCTGCTTTTGAAAACCGCACTTGATCAATGTGGTAATGCTACATTGGTCCATGTTTTCTGGGACAAAGGCAAACTGTCAGAGTGCACAGTACCGTAGTATCCTGGGATCAACCGAGGTATGTTATTAGTTGTCTTCAGAGTGTCCAGTGAGCAAATGCATTCAATAACGATTTAACCAATATATAAAGAACTCCTGTTTTATTTCAGGTACTCTGAACACAGTGAATTCTACAAAAAGGTCGTGGCCCCATTGAAACTTGCATTCTAATAGGGAGAGACATACAATAAATAAATAAATAATATATAAATGAAATAATCTAAAGCAATATTAAATATTGTGTTCTACTTATCTATGGATATGACTTATCTATAGATACTATTACTTATACTACAGAATAAGCCACTTCAAAATCATGCCTCAAAACCACCATTTTGCCTTGCTGTTGATTCTGTGAGTCAGGGATATGTGGGGTGTTTGGCTGGGTGGTGACCTCTGAGCCACACAGCATAGGCTGGGCCACCAGCGACGGAGGATCCACATCTACCCTGGCTGCAACTTTCCCACATCTAAGTCTCTGCGGTCTTGGCTGCTTCCTCTTAGAATCTCTCCCACCAGGGTCTCTCCAGGTGGCTTGAGTTTCTCATATAATCATTGTTGGAAGGTGCTCAGACTTTTTACAGTATGTGATGATTTTTGGTTTCCATAAATCACAAAGCAGAAATTTTCAAAATAATTAAAAGTGATCCTGGCAGTGGTATTGTATCATTTTTGGTGCATTCTATTGATCAAAGTGGTCTTAATGTTCACCTAAATTCAAGATGGTGTTAAGAAAGAGACTGCAGCCTTTAATGGGAGAATGGAAAAGTTATATAGCAGAAGAGCAGGTGGGATGGGAAACACTTTTGTCTACCTTTGGAAAATTCAGTCTATTACATGCTGGAAGAAAATGAAACATGCATGAGAGGGGATAAAGGCAGAAGGAAGAAGGAGATTTATTTTAGCAATGGTACTCACCATTAAAAGGAGTGGAGGAAGAGTGTTGCAGTCAGAGGGTGCAGTAAATTCTAGTCGGAGCAATTCTACATGGAAATGGTCAATTTGTAGTCACATAATGCTCCATTAACGATACTGATGCCAGAGGTTGGATGAGGGAGGCAAATTGAAAGAAATCCAACTAGTATTGCTTATCTGTCTTCTCTGAACACTTGCTTCAATTCATCCTTAGTCATTTTCACTCTTCTTTCTGTCTAATTAGTTGCTGGAGGTGATAAGTTGCAATGGTGACAGCTTAGATATTGCTGTGGTGCAATGTTCCTAAATCTCAGCCAAATGCAGACATATTATAAAAGCTGATGTTGCTTGTAAATTCTCATGTTCCAAATAACTGGAGCAGGGCTGAGTGTCAGCAACACTCTGAGATGGAGCAAAGAGCTCTCAAGGCATTTTGTAATAATGTGCATCATAATCTAGGAGGGTTTTTTTTGCCCCTTAATATTATTTGCCAAATCAGAATGGATTATTCATCACAAGTTCTAAAAGCTTCCTGGGAAGCTGTGTATACCATGGGCACTTTATGAGGTAGCCCATCAGTTGGGATTTTAGCTTTCCAAGAGATTAGAATCTCTTCTAAATCACTAGTCCTTGTTCTACATAACATCTTCATGTAAATAACCCCCCAATATATGAGTTGCATGACAATGGTTGTGTGCCTTTTTTTCCCCCATTGGAATTTCTGGAAGTTTTTACATTTGAAAAATGTAAAAACTCAGGTCTCACCTTCAGGGATTTGGATTCAGTTGGTCTGGCATGTGGTCTGGGCATATGTATTCTAAAAACATTCCAGATGTTTCTGAGTAAGATGCTTAAAATATTTATCACTTTGAGTAAATGGGTCTATGATAGGGTCCATGATTCAAAAAAAATATTAAGGCTGTGTAATGATATGAAATTCAGGATATACTTAATATAGTCAAGCACTATCATTGCTCTCAACTTTGACATAATCCCAATTGTATTGAGCATTCACTTGTCCTTTTCATTAAACAGATATTCATTAAGCACTTACAGTGGGTAGGAGATTATGATAGGTGCAGAAGAAGTCACAAAGATGAGGGAGACATGGTACCTGTTCCCAGACAGGCCTGTACTTTGGTAGGTTTCCTATTTGTTAGTTTCTTTTCACTGATAACTGTGTTAGAGAATAACTTCATTCCTGCCAGGCAAATGAAGGATGGGGTAATGTGCTTAATTCTGTTTCAACTAAATTCAGAGTTAGGAAATTGGAATGTCAATTTATTGTAAGTTTTTCTTGTGCCTTGAGCAAAACAGTTTGTATCTCCAGTCTTCATGTCTCTTATTTCTAAAGGGATTAAACCATCAATTTGGAAGTGTTGTTGTGCTTCGAAAATTCAATCATTCTGTATATGTATAACTTTATGTTGAAAATTAATGAGCAAAAGAAAATACAGAAATTTCTAATAAGCATGCCAGTGCTCAAATTTTTAGTTATTAGGTTAACGCAAAGTAAAATCACAGTGCAATATCATTTTACACCCACTAAAATGGCTATAATAAAAAAGATAATAAAGAGTGTTAGTGAGAGTGTGGAGAAACTGGAATTCTCATACATAGCTGGTGGGAATGTAAAATGGTGCCGGTGTTTTAGAAAATAATTGGGCATTTTTTAAAAATTAAATTGAAATTTATTATATGATCCAACAATTCTGCTACTAGGAATCTACTCCAAAGAAATAAAAGTGTCCATCTATACAAGGACTTGCATATGAATGTTCACAGCAGCATTATTTATAATAGACAAAAGTGGAAATTATTATAAACGCATATCAATCTGCAAATAGATAAACAAAGGAAGTATACACTCACAGGGGAACACTATTTAGCAATACAAAGAAGTGGGCAATTGCAGCATGCTATAGCATGAGCAAACCTCAAAACATTATTTTAAGTGAAAGAAGACAAATGCAAAAAAAAAAAGCACATATTGAACGATTCCATGAACATTTCGAATATGGCATGTTCAACAAGGCAAACCTACAGAGATAGAAAATAGAGTTGTGTTGGGTATGAATTGGGAAGAGTACTGCAAATGGATGTAAGATATCTTTTTTAGAGAATTGAATGTTCTAAAATTGAATTTTGGTAATGGTTGCGTTGGGCACTTAGAATGGTGCATTTTACGGTATGTGAATTTTAATTTAATAGTGTTGTTTAAAAAATACCAACGACAAACACACTAGCCAGGCATGGTGACACAGACCTATAATTCCAGCATCTTGGAAGTCTGAGGGAGGAGGATTGCAAGTTTGAGGCCCCTGCAGCAAAGCAGCAAGGCTGTAAGCAACTTAATGAGACCTTGTCTCAAAATAAAAAATAAAAAGTCCTGGAGATGTCCTTCTGTGGTAAACTACCTCTGAATTCAATCCCTGGTACCAAACCAATTAACCAACCAACCAACCAACCAAATATCTACTGTTAAGTACTTTAACAGTGCAGGTAATTCCTCTTTGCGCTCTAGTCCCACATATAGTTAGTGAGTTCCTGTAAGAGGTAAAGAGAACACATTGCCTACGTATGCTTCCTTTAGCCCCTAATATTTATTTCTTTTCTACCCACACTAATAGTTTAAACTTCATTTGAGGTGTAAACTCTCAGAATACACATTTTAAAATGAAGCTTGTTTCAATGACAAAGTAATAATGCTGCTACTTAACAATAATAGAATAACAATAGCATATTTACTAGTATTTTACTTTAGTCTCAACCATTAAATTAGCAGATTTCAATCTGCCAAATGCCAACCATTAAATTAGCAGATTTCAATCAAAGGAGCAAGAAACAAATAAACTAAGACTTGAATTAAGCAAAAGGTAGATCTGAAAGGACTAAGAACTGACTCATGACATCCTTGGAAAACACCTGCTTTGACTGGTTGCCTGGTCAGATGCAAGGAAGAAGTACTTACCTCTCACTTACCTCTCAGCTTCCTTGCTGGTCTAGAGGAACACTAGTGGTCCAGTCATCCAGTGAGGATAAAGTTCCTGCTGGAAAATTGTGTTGTCAAAGGTCTGTGCACAGGCAAGTCTTTGCAGTAATATATGTCACAGTCTCCTCATCACTTTGTCATTTACCTACTTGGTTACCAACCCATCATGGTAACTATGATAAATGGAAAAAGCAGGAAAAAAAGGGTGTAAAACAAAACAAAACTATATTACCTCAATATTACACATTTTTGTAACACAGAGATATCAACTATTGTGACTTCTTTTTACATCTTCATGTAATTTTATCTATCTCTTTTCTTTTCCCATTTTCTGTATTAGCCTTGGTTGCCAATCTTCCACCAATTCTATGAGATATGGATGGAAGTGAATGGATAGGGAAATTTGAATTACAGAGCTAGGGGAGCTAAGGAATTCCCTCTCATTTTCTTACTTCAATCTTGTGTATGTATCAATTAAGTTCATTCTCTCAGTTGCCCAGCTTACATTCCTTTGAGTACTGATTATGTACCTGGATGGTGATTCTAACACTAAGAGACTAAGAAACCCTTGGTTTCTTTCCCCTGAATTGTTCATAGCTTTGTGGAGGAGAGGAGAAACTGAAACATTTAAGATCAGTATGGATGGTGTGGAAAATGCTAGATAAATGCAGACTTGTATACAGTGGGAGCCAAGGAGAGGGGATACCCATAGAATAAATCATGCAACCAACTTTGTCCTTGGCTGCTCTACAGAAAACTTCTACTCATAGATGGCTTCGGTGGTCTCATGCAATTTCCTCAGCAAGATTACTCTCATGAGCATTCCAAAGAGTACTAGAAATATCCACTGTTTGACATGTTCATTTCCCATGATTGGCTGATGATGTGCAATTACATTACTAGGCATAGATAAATTTAATCTAGCCATACTTCTCTTTCCACATTTTTTAAAGAATATTTTATTTATTTATTTAATTTTGTGGGACTTAGCATTTTATTTTATTTTTATTTATATATGACAGAGTAATGCATTACAATTCTTATTACACATATGGAGCACAATTTTGCATATCTCTGGTTGTATACAAAGTATATTCACACCAATTTGTGTCTTCATACCTGTACTTTGGATAATATGATCCCCACATTCCACCATCATTAATAACTCCATGCCCCCTCCCTTCCCCTCCAATCCCTCTGCCCTATCTAGAGTTCTTCTATTCCTTCCATGCTCCTCTCCCTACCCCACTATGAATCAGCCTCCTTATATCAAAGAAAACATTCAGCATTTGTTTTTTTTGGGATTGACTAACTTCACTTAGCATTATCTTCTCTAACTCCATCCATTTACCTGCAAATACCATGACTGCGTCTAATAGAAGAACAAGTAGGCCCTAATCTCCATCATGGGGATTAGGCCCCAACTTCTTTAATAAGATTCCTGTGGCACAAGAATTAAAATCAAGAATCAATAAACGAGAGCTTCTTCAAGATGGCGGACAAGAGGGAGGCAGCATTCTGTGTTGCTCTGCGATCCAGATCTCACCTAGCTGGAATACTGTATCTCTGAGAGTGTTAGAGGACCCCTATACAGCTGCTCTCCGCAGAAATCACCAGTGCTGTGACCCCACGCAGGGCTCTGGGCCTCAGTGTTTGAGTAGGATGCTGGCATTCGAGCAAGACCCAAATCCTGAAGTTCCTGTCCATGCAAGACTCCTTAGCAGAGCACCTTAGCAGAATTACACATCTGCAGATCACCAAGAATTCACTCTGCTCCCATACAGGTCACTCAGCTGCTACCTATCCACAGCACAACACCATTACCTGGCTCCCCCAACCTCACCAGACACCCTGGTGCTGAAAACAGACTGCCATCATCTTGGCTCAACATTCTCACCATATTAGGTGGGGGCAGTTCCCAGATTGGATCTCCAGAGGCCAGTGGATTTTCACAGAAATCACCAGCACTGCAGCCACCCATGCAAAACTCAGAGCTTCTGGGCTCTAATAAGTCTCTGGACTCCGGACCCAAAGCTCACAGTTCTAGCCCACACACGGCTCACAAGTGACTTAGCAGAAACACCTGTCAGCACCTCTGCAGAACTCCAGACTGTGCTTTGGTCCCACACAGGACACTTGGATGCTACCTATCCACAGCACAAAACCATTGCCCAGCTTCCCCAACATCACCAGACACCCTGGCACTGGAAGCAGACTGACTCCATCTTGGAAAACCTTCCTCGCCATTTTGTGATGGGCATGGCTATCAGATCGGATCACCATTTGAGCAGGTACCTGATTTCCAATTCCTCCTCCCTCCCAACAGCATTAACTCAGCACAGTGGCCACCTGACACAAGATCAGCTCTGAGTTGGACAGGAGTGCAGTGCAGTAAGGGCGCCACCCACCTGTATGAGCCTAGGAGTGAGAGGTCCTGCAGTTGGGACCTGATAAATAAGAGAGGGGAGGGGACTAAAGTCTGAAATATAACAGAGAGATCAGGATTTGGGAAATCTCCAGGCAAGAGAGGGAGACAGGGACTCAAGTCAGATGAGTGGTTACAAAAAAAGACCTCTGAGGCGCTATTTCCCTGCTGGGACTGGTGGGCCGCACTCCCTGCTTCCAGATGCTCCACACCAGGTCCAGTCTTCATATCCTACACCATCCTGGGGGCAGAGACACCTACTGGAAGAGACAACCTCATCTACTGGATTTGAAGAGAAAGAAACAAATCTCTAAGAGTTTTTTTTTCTCTCTTCTTCTTCTTTTTTCCTTCTTCTTCTTTCTCTTCTATCCTCTGGCCCTCACATCCCCAATATATGTAAAACCAAGAACTTTGCATGAAATAGGACTTTGAGGACTAAGTCATCTGAATAATATAATATAGAGGAATTGCATAAGCCACTTTTGTTTTTCTTTCTTTTTTCCTTTTTCTTCTCTCTTTTTTTCTTTCTTCCATTTTTCTTATCTTTATTCTTCCTTCACCCTCCAAATTATACTATTTTAACATCCTGTATTTTTCTAAAAACATATGTGTGTTTGTTTTATGTACTCTAATGTCTTTCCACGTAATTGTCTATCCCAAATTACCTCCTACCTATTCTCCTGCTACTAACCCTCTATACTAGATTTCTTCTTCACATTTCCTAAGATATATTAACTATATACCTTCACATCTTCTCCTCTCAAGATTTCATCCTACACCTGACCCCCAGTTCATTGTTCACCACCAGAAACTGAAAACCTTTGTATGAAACTACTGATTATATTTTAAATAACAATTGAATCCAACATTTCCAGACATAGAGACTAAACTGTAAATGTCTTAATAACAACAATTTGTTCATAGGTGATGTATTGTTGATATAGGGATCTGTTAACATTGTCCTTCCTCACAGAGGAGAGATCTTGGAACCCTACAAGAGCACTACAAATCTATAGGGAAAAACAATAACACACCAGATCCACCTAGCTGGAAAGGAAGACACATGAGAAACATGAAAAGACAAGGGAAGAAAGTAGCACAAACAATTCAAGACAACACATCATTAGAAGCAGCAGAAAAAATCAGCTACAGCAGAAAAAATGACAGAAAAACATTTCAGGATATATATAGTTAAAAGGTTTTGGGATCTCAAATAAGACATAAGAGAACAAATACAAGCAGTGAAAGATCACTTCGACAATGAGCTACATAAACAAATCCAAGAAGCAAAAGATCACCTCAACAGAGAGATAGAGGTTCTACAAAAAACCAAACAGAAATTCTTGAAATGAAAAAAATACTAAACCAAATTAAAAACTCAAAGAAAGCACCACCAACAGAGTAGACCATTTAGAAGACACTACATAAGACAATGAAGTTAAAATAAATCATCTTGAAAAGAACATAGACTACACAGTGAAAATGATAAGAAACCATGAGCAGAACATTCAAGAAATATAGGATAGCATAAAAAGACCAAATTTAAGATGGGAGGGGAGGGGAGGGGGATAGTAGGGGATAGGAAAGGTAGCAGAATACAACAATTACTAATTGGGCATTATGTAAAATTGTGGATGTGTAACCGACGTGATTCTGCAATCTGCATTTGGGGTAAAATTGGGAGTTCATAACCCACTTCAATCTAATGTATGAAATCTGATATGTCAAGAGCTTTGTAATGTTGTGAACAACCAATAAAAATAATAAAAAATTAAAAAAAAGTTATTGGGATAAAGGAAGGCATAGAGGTCTAAACCAAAGGAATGAACAATCTATTCAATGAAATAATATCAAAAAACTTTCCAAACACAAAGAACAAATTTGAAATACAAATTCAAGAAGCCTACAGGATGCCAAATGTACAAAATCACAATAGACCCATACCAAGGCACATTATAATGAAAATGCCCAACATTCAGAATAAAGAGAATTTTAGAAGCACAAGAGAAAGGAATCAGATTACATATAAGGGACAACCAATTAGGATAACAGCAGATTTTCAACACAGTCCTTGAAAGCTAGAAGATCCTGGAACAACATATATCAAGCTGTGAAAATAATGGGTGCAACCAAGAATCTTGTATCCAGCATAATTAAGCTTTAGATTTGAAGATGAAATAAAAATCTTCCACAATAAAGAAAAGTTAAAAGAATTTATAGCTAGAAAACCGACACTACAAAACATCCTTGGCAAAATATTTCATGAAGAGGAAATGAAAAACAGCAATGAAAACTGGCAGAGAGAGGTAGTACACTAAAGGAAAACTAGTCAAAGAGGAAAACCAATTCAAATAAAATAACAAAAATAAACAAATATGGATGGGAATGCAAACCATGTCTCAATAGTAACCCTAAATGTTAATGACTTAAATTCACCAATCAAAAGACATGGGCAAGCAGATTGGATTTTTAAAAAGACCCCACAATATTCTGCCTACAGGAGACTCATCTGATAGGAAAAGACATACACAGACTGAAGGTGAAAGGTTGGGAAAAATCATACCACTCACATGGACTGCAGAAGCAAGCAGTGGTTTCCATACTCATATCAAATAAAGTAGACTTCAAGCCAAGGTTAATCAAAAGGGATAAAGATGTACATTACATACTGCTCAAGGGAAGCATAAACCAATAAGACATAACAATCATAAATATATATGCCCCAAACAATGGTATAGATATGTTCATCACACAAACTTTTCTCAAGTTCAAGAGTCAAATTGAACTCAACACAATAATCTTGGGTGACTTTAACATACCTCTCTCATCACTGGATAGATCTTCCAAGCAAAAGTTGAATAAAGAAACTACAGAACTCAATAACACAATCAATAACTTAGACTTAATTGACATGTATAGAATCTTTCAACCTGCATCAACTGGATACACTTTCTTCTCAGCAGCACATGGATCTGTCTCTAAAATAGACCATATAGTATGCCACAAAGCAACTCTTAGCAAATACAAAAAAGTAGAGATACTACCATGCATTTTATCAGATCATAATGGAATGAAATTGGAAATCAACAACAAAAAGAAAAATAAAAATTTCTCCATCACTGAGATTAAACAATATGCTACTGAATGAACAATGGGTCACAGAAAACATCAGGGAGGAGATTAAAAAATTCTTAGAGGTAAATGAGAACATAGACACAACATATTGAAATCTCTGGGACACTAAGAAAGCAATTCTAAGAGGAAAGTTCATTGCATGGAGTTCATTCCTTAAAAGAAGAAAAAGTCAACAAATAAATGACCTCAACTACATCTCAAAGCCCTAGGAAAAGAAACCAGCAGCAAAAACAGTAGAAGGCAATAAATATTTAAAATTAGAGTTGAAATCAATGAAATCGAAACAAAAGAAACAATTGAAAAAATTGACAAAACAAAAAGTTGGTTCTTTGAAAAAATAAATAAAATTGACAGGCCCTTATCCAAGAAGGAGAGAGAGAACTCAAATTACCAGCATACGTGATGAAAAAGGCAATATCACAATCGACACTACAGAAATACAGAGAATAATTAGGGGAATGCACAGATTTTGTATTTTAGGATTTTGCTTACGGACATCTCTTATACTCCACGTAAACTCTGGAAGGCTGGGAGCGTTACTGCTCTAAGTTAATGATGAGGTGGCCATAGAGGAGCTCCAGCTTCGGCCAAAGCAAACCAGATGGATGATTCACGGTCTCCTTGTGCTGTTAAGAACTGTACTATCCTTTCATTATGACCTGAAAACTGACTTTGGACCTGTTCTCCTAAAGCATTGCTTTTTCATTGATACTCTGGCTTCACACCCTCTCTTTTTGGACAACTTTATGACTAATCCTAAGGCCTTTTGATGCTTTTCTCAGACATTTCTTTGGTTGGTAACTTGATTCTTGGGAAACCAGCGGTGATTCCAGAATACAAGAGGCAAAGCACTCAGTATTCTGGCTCCTAGGAATCATCATGATAATCATTAGATCAAGGTCTTACTCCATAATTCCTCTGAGACTCTCAATATTTCTAAAAGAAATTTAACGGACCACTTGCATTAGGAAGTATCTGTTGTGTCTTATAAACTGTAGATTCTTGATTCTGTTCCAGAGAAGAACATCTAAGGGTAGCCCTACAAATTTAGGTTGGCTTAAATGAAGAAATCACCGGCAGAACTACCACAGTAAAAAAATCCATAGTATTGAAGTGTGAAAAGTGCTTGAAAGACAATGGGACCCCTTACAGGCTCAAGGAGTCAAGAAAGAGAGACATATGAAGAGAATTTCAAAGGCCTATTGAAGCACTGCATCAAGAGGGCACTGCAGAGGGCTAGAGGAGATATTCTGGAAGACTGTCTTGGTATATTTTGTGCTACTGTAACAGAATACCTGAGACTAGGTAATTTATAAAGAAAAGAAATCTATTTTTTACAGTTCTGGAGGCTGGGGAGTCCAAGGTTGAGGCACCCAAATCTAGCAAAAGCCTTCTTGTTATTTCACCCCAAGGTAAAGTATGGAAGGTCAAGAGAACATGCAGGCATGAGAAAGAGAAGGGATGAAATTCATCTTTTTATCAGGAACTCACTCTCATAATAACTGACCCACTCTTAATGGCATTAATTCATAACCTCTTAAAAGTTCTCTCTCTCAACTATGTTTGCTGTGGGGATTGAGTTTCCCACACATGAACTTTGAGACATACATTTAACCACAGCCCTGGCAGACCAGGGTTGATATTCGTCACAGCTGCTTTCCCAACAATATGTACATGCACACTAGGTAGAAGTGGCTGCTGATCTCACATCAGGATCATTCTCCTACTCTCTTCCTCTTCTTAGTATTTACTGAGCACCACTGTGTGCTTATCAGTAAGCTAATTGTTACGGAATTGCACAGAGAATTGTCAGGGGTTTTGCCCTTAAGGAACTCGTGGATTATTTAGGAATCTACTTGGAAAGGAGTCTGAGGAGGGCAAATAATTCAGGGCTAAGGTGGCATCACATTAAGTGAAGTAAAAAATGAAGTAGAAAGTGCATTTGGTAATGTTTTAATAAAAGGTGATCATAGCGATGATTGTCGCTAAAGGCTCTGAACATTCAGAAAATGTTTGACCTGCTCCTGAGATCCAGGTCACTTGTCAGAGGCATTATCTTTGACACAACTCCTCTGTGTTTTCTTCTGCTGATCTGGGGGTGTGTGCACTGCCAGGAACACTGATAATGATGGCAGCCTCCTGAAGCTTCCTTTGTCTAATGATTTCTTTGCATCGTCAAAGGGTAAGATGAGTCTTGCACAAACTGCCAGAATGAATTATCATTCTCTTTGGATTTCATTCAAATTAAATTCCTACTTAGTTAATTAATTTGTTGCTGTCCTTGATCTACCTCTGCTACTGCCTTTGCCCATATGGTGCTGGGTTATAGCATCTAAGAATCAGAGATAGGAGTGCCTGGCACATAATGAGAGCTCCATAAATACTTGTCAGTACCACTACTATTGTTTTCGTCATCCTCTCCTGCTAGTGTGCTAAGTTACATAGGGACACGGAGCATATTTCTTCTCATGGAATCCGAAGGTTGGAGAAATTTTGAAAGGCTCTTAATTTAATATATTTATTTTGATATTGGAATCTTCTGTTTTATATTTTTGACAAATATCCAGCCATGTATCCAATCAGTTCTTTTCTTTCTATAGTGTAAGTGTCTTCTGGGCCAGCTCAGAACACTACTAGAGAACATAAACTATGCAATTGGATGTCCTACAACTGGCTCTGAGTCCAGATTTAATCAATGAGGATCAAATTGTTGGAAATACTGGGGTGCTCCGGGGAATCAAACACGTGCTCGGACGAAGCTGGGCAAGGAAAATTTCTGCAGAAGGGTGTGTTACTGAACAAAGTCTGGCAAGCAAACGCAGTTGGGCAGTGTTATGGTTTAGATGTGGTGTCCCCCAAAAGCTCATGTGTGAAACAATGCAAGCAGGCTTGGAGGAGAACTGATTGGATTACAGCACCAATACGATCAATGACTCAATTCTTGATGGGATTAACTGAGAGGTAACTGGAGGCAGATGGGGTGTGGCTGGAGGAAGTAGTTCATTGCAGATACGGTAGGGGGTATATATTTGTACCTGGTGAGTGGAGTCTCTATCTCTCCCTGTTTTCTGATCAACACGTGAGCTGCTTCTCTCTGCCACAGCCTTCTTCCATGAGGCAGAACATCAGCCCCGAGGAATGGAGCCTGCTGTCTATGGATTAGGACATCTGAAGCCATGAGCCCCTAAAACTTTTCCTCCTCTACAGTTGTTTTGATGGGATCTTTCAGTCCCAGCAATGAAAAAGCTGACTAAACAGGCAGGCAGTCTGCTGTTTTTATCCCCAGCACAGCCCTGTCTCTTGCTCTGATAGGAGGAGCTTGGGGTTATCATCTATGTGATTGGTTAATTTTATGGGGTGGGTAAAGGGAAGGGCTATAGTTAAAATGGCTGTAATTGGATCTCAAAATGGCTACGACTGGATCTTACATCCCAATTAAGGATAAATATTATATTCTGAAAATGGTCCAGGGAGCTTTCTATCTCTCACAGCACTGAGGGTCTGGAAGCTTGACTCATTTCCAAATGTGAAGCTACCCGTGGCTGTCATGTCCCGCCATGGCTCCATTTCTTCCCTCTGTAGAAGCTGGGGTCTGGCACTGTAACTAAGCCTCACCCGTTTTGAAACAAATTTTCACATTGTATAAATCGCCCTTCTTTATTGGCACTGGTAGCAGGCTTTCCTTATGTTCTTCCAACTCACTTCTCCTGCCTCTGGCTTTTGGATCCCTCCTCTGAGATGAGGGTGGGGATTTATAGAAACAGAAACTTAGGCTCATAGGCTCAGAGCAGTTGGCCAGCAGTCAGAACATCTACAGATCTTTGTTCAGACTTGCTGGTGGCCTTGGGCTGTTCACTTTATATGCCTGTGCCTCAATCTTTTTTTGCCTCTAATGTGGAGACAATCCTAATTATTAAGCAGTTTCTGCATGGGTTAAAATAGATGGTGTGTGTTGAATTGCTCAGTGCTGTGCTTGCCTGTCACAGGCTTATTTTAATCCCTTGTGAACCAAGGCTTCCGTGGGCTTGGCTGAGGTGCTTAAGTCAGCACACAACAGTGAGAATCCCTGGCAGACCTTTCAACAAGGGTGCAGGGAAATGGATATTACCTTGAAATTAGGCCCTGGTGTCTGCTTGTTTCAAGCATTATCTTGTGCAAGAAGTTAAGGGAGAGGGTGAGAAGAAGTTTTTGCACCTGGTAGACTTCAGAGATAATCTTTTGTAATTTCCTTCCTCTTACACACACACACACACACACACACACACACACACCCCTTATTGTCCTTTCCACTGCCTGGTACGACCTCCTCCTTATTCTAGCTGCTCTTTTACTGTCTTAAATGCACAGTCCTTTTGGATGTGATGGATTAAAAACAATAAGGAAACAAAGAAACTTTTCTTTTGCTTATGGTTTAGTGGCAATACATTTCATGGCACAGACTTGGATACTTAAGAGTGGGAGAATGAGAGGCCCCTCGGGCTGCATTTCCTGTCTCCCACCCTAGCCAGTGCAAAGCTGCCAGTAACTATCACATCACCTGGCTCTCCTTCTCACCCCTCAGCCCCCAGGGTCTGGGGTGGATTTTGCATTAATGTCAGACAGGGCCAAGATCAATGTGAATTCTTGCGTGTCATCTTGCCACTAATGACCTGCATCTTCACCCAAAGAGCACATCCCAGGGTGTTTTTATTGTTCCTTTGGAAAGAGAATTCCAACTGTTTATAAACTCAGTCTTGAACACACGTTGACAAAGAATCCTTGTTTCCCTAAACAGTGCAGAGTTTGAAATATTGACATTAGTCAAGAGGAGAGCAAAGGACAGGTCTAGGCATTTTTAATTTGTAGCTGCTCTGCATTAGGCGGCAGGAGAAATCAATTATGTAGTTATAGCTACATTAGGAACGATAATACTTGGGAAGGTTTGGTGTCTAAGGTGGAGGCCTCAGGAAAATTTGCTTCATGACAAAATAAAGAAATTAGATCTTTCATTCATCTGACAGAATGATGGGTCAGAATATATCTAGTTAAAATGTACTTGTGGTTTCTGTCTACACTCACACACGAAACTCTTCTGTGACCAGGTGTGTGGGTTTTCTTCCACACACCAATTCTTTCGTGAACACCAATTGATTTTTGTCCCCTTCCCTTCCCTTCTGTTAAAGGACAAAATTGCAATTTAAAGATTTTAATTGGTTTATTTTCAATCTTAGAATCGGGCAACACTTCATTACATAAAATAGAGTAAGTGTTCCTGTGGGATGAGCAGAAGTATTGGTGTTCTGGGCAGAGAAAGACTGAAGAAAGTAGAAATGAAAGAATAAAAAATAAACTGGTTATTTCAAAACTACTTTTATTATAAGATGGGAACAAGGAAAAACCATGCATTGGGTCACATCAGGTTATGTAGGGATTGGGCAGTGGGAACTTTTAATGTCATGCCAACTGAAAGTGGACTGTTGAGGAAATTTGGTGTTATCTTTCCAATCCTGATTTCTCAGAAGGTTAGATAAGCAGCTCAGTTTCAGCTTGGTAGTGTGCAATGTGACCATGAAGGACTCCATTTTGATTTTGCCTGGTCTGGCAAAAGGTTAGTACAGAACAATTGCCTCCTGCAATTTTTATATTACACTCCCCTCCCCTTTCCTTGCCTACCTAAGTCATAAAGGCTTTCTTAGTGACTAAGTGAGACCAGATATAATACTGGTATTCCGAGGCTCCTTCTCTGGGTTTTGAAGATTGAACATCTGAGAAACGCTGAGGCAAGAGCAAAATTTTTGTTTAAAGGATAGAACAGAGAAAGAGAGAAACAGAGACTCCTCCTCAGAGGAGGGGGTCCAGCTTGGTGCCCGAGGGAGTGGGTGTTCTGCCCTTTATTTATTTATTTATTTATTTTTGGTATGGGGGATTGAATTTAGGGCCATTAGACCACTGAGCCACATCCCCATGAGCTGCTGGGATTACAAGTGTGCACCACCGTGCCTGGCATGTCTTGCCCCCTTTATACTTTCTTCTTATGCCCCCTTGCCTCTTATCTTGCCTTTATGGCCAGAAGGTGGGAAGGGAAGGCTCCAGGGGTACCTCTTCATATTTACCCAGAAAGGGAAGAAGGGAGCCACCCAGGGCCTACCCATTAGCAATTCCTTGTAGGAAGGAACAGTTTCCCAGAGGCAAGTAACCTTGGCAACAGGTTGCAGGAGGAAGCATGCTCTGGAGGTATTAGCATTTTATTTTCTCTTGAATCAGCCCCCATCTTCCTGACCCAATCATGCATTACCTACATAACTGTCCTTTTGCCCTTCCTGCTCCTCGTAAGTCAGTCCTATACACTTAAAGGAAAAAAAAATCCACCTTTATCAAGCTATTTGAAGAAAGCTAAGCCCACCTGTTCCAAACAATATTCACCATTGCCATATTACAATGTCCTTGTTTCAAAGCACTCAAAGGAGTGCAAGGCTCTGGCAACGTAGCATGGGCTGATCTGTTTGAAGGGGAGGGAAAAAAGTGGGCCATGTAAAAGACTTATTTAATGGGGGGAAGGAGGGGAGGAAAGCAGCAGAGGTCCAGGAGAAACTTTAGCAGGGTCTCATCGACAAAAGGGGATAGGCAGCAGGGGCAAGTGGCACTTTCCTCTTGGAAAGTGAAGCAAGGGTGGACAGCACCCAGAGCACCTAGAGCCAAGAGTCTATTGACCTGGGTTCCTGCCATGCATGGGGATAGGTTTCATCTTTTACATGTTTGTATTTCTACATTTACATCTTGGTTGCCAAAACATGTAAATAGAGATAAAGAGAGTGCAGCTTGTTTTATAAAACACCAATCGCTACCTTTGGGTGAATGATCACTTTAGGTATACTTCATAGCACCACAGTGTTCAGTTTAGCCCATTTGAATGAATAGTGTCTCCACAGGAGAACTTTATTCCCTCTGGCTCCATGGCACCAGGAAATCATTTTGGCTTCTACGCAGTATATATTCCCCTCCACATCATTTCCTTTATTACCAGAAATACCCCTGCAAGGATTTAAACACAAAATCCAGGGCTATTTTATTTTTTCTCATCATTACTATTTATACATACAAACGTACACTTCATGCCAAATTGTACCCAAAGTAAAAGATGACAGTGAACAGCTACATTTTAATGTATTTGCATGTAACATTGCCATAATATAAAAACACAGGATTTGAGCTGCTAATAAGGCATGATTGGTGTAAGGAATATTAATAAAGTTCCAGACAGCTTCTTGTTAATGTCTGAAAATATTTCTGCATCTCATTTTCATTGAAGAAAGAGAGATGTAACGACAATTTAGGGTCTAGTGGTCAGATGATTCTGCTGCTACCCCGATACTGTCATTTATGCTCCATGATCATGTTGATGGATCTTTCCCATTTTGCCTTTTCCTACTGTGTCATTATTCCTCCATCGGGCTAGTTTCTGGCTTTCATATCAGCCCCAGAGAAAAACAGTTAACAGTGCTCACATTTCTGTTGCTAATCTTCGGTTTATTAGATCTTTCCCTATAATTGCATTTCAGGGGTTCTGCTGAGCTGCTGGAATAGTGGGTGTATGTCAGGCATTACTGTAAGACTTGGGGATGGTGATCCTGGGCTTTACAAGGTAAGACAAATGTGGTATTGGAGAAAAATAGATTGTTGACGGTGAGGCTTAGTAAGAAACATTTGTTTTTCCTCCCAGCCTTGGTTGTTAAATTAAATCATGACTTTGAGGAACAGGGGCTCTAAATTCTTTCTTCCTGCCTTGAAAGCATATTCAGCTAGGAATTTTATGCTAGGTCCTCTCCTTCACTCTGTCAGTGGCTGGCACCCCGATGAAGACTGCTGTCAGCTTAAGATAAATCATATTTCAAGCATATTTTTTTTTCAGATTGGGCAGCCAAAATTAGTGCGAGGAATGTCAGACTGTTGCCAGATCTGTCAATATAAAGTTTAGATCACAGTTAACTGGTGCCAGTATAGTTAACTACCTGACAAAAAAGGCTCATAATATGCCGTGAAGAATGATTTCATTCTTAAAATGATAGATACTCAAAGCCAGCAGGGATGCTGAAACCGACACTGGCCCTTTTTAAAAAGGGCTTGATAACATTATGGGATCATGGCAGAAAGGGAAGCTTGACCTGAAAAGAGATGGAGGAGGAAGAAATTCTACCTTTATTTTATAAAATATATCTGTTAGTTTAAAAAAAAAAAACCCCAAAACCTCTCAATGTAGGGCCATGCAGAGATTTGTCATGTGATAAAATAGTCTTTTGGTTAATTCAATCTGCAACTAATGGTGTTGCTGATATTCCAGATTCCAGAAGGACAGAGTTGGGGTTCAAGATATGTTTAGGTGTATTTATGAATATGCTCATCTGTATTTACAAATAGAAAAAAAATTTAAAATGTCTCATGCATAGTTCATTTTCAGGTCTTCCATGAATCCAAGGTAGATGTTTCTGGTCAGCTGTTGGCTGTCCTCCATGGAGGAGCTAAAGGATTCTCGCTCTTTTCATTTGTCTTACCACAGTCTAGACCAGTGCTCTTCAAATTTTAGTGCATATATGAATCAACCGAGAAGCTTGGTAAAATGTAGATTCTGGCTGGTTGCCATGGTGCACAAGTGTAATCTCTACTTGGGAGCTGAGGCAGGAGGATTTCAAGATATAGGTCGGCCTGGGCAATTTAATGAGATCCTGCCTAAAAACAAAATAAAGTGTTTTAAAGGATTGGGGATGTAATTTAATAGTACAGTATCCCTGGGTTCAATTCCTAGTAACACAATAAAACAAACAAACAAACAAACTAATTAATTAATTAATTAATTTTAAAATCACAAATTCTGCTTCCAAGAGTCTAGATGGGGATCTAAGATTTTGCATATTAAATAAGCTTCAAGTGATACAAATGCTACTGGGTTATGGAGCAGAGTTTGAGAAGTGAAAATGTAAACTGGGCCTCCTTGTTAACTGTTATGGTTTAGATATGAGGTGTCTCCCAGAAACTCAAATGTGAGACAATGCAAGCAGATTCAGAGAAGAAATGATTGGGTTACAAGAGCCTTAACCCAATCAGTGCATTGATCACCTGATGGGATTGAGTAGCAGGTGAGGTGTGGCTGGAGGAGGTGAGGCACTGGAGTGTGGCTTTGGGTATATGTTTTGTATCTGGCACTTCTCCATTTCACAGATACAGGAAGCTACGCCTCTGTTTTCTGATCAGCATGTGAGCTGCTTCCCTCTGCCACACTCTTCCACCCTGATGTTCTGTCTCATCTTGAGCCCAGAGGAATGGAGCTGGCCTTCAAGACCTCTGAAACCATGAACCCTCAATAAACCTTTCCTCTTCTACCATTGTGCTTTCCAGGTCCTTTAGTCAGAGCATGAAAAAGCTGACTAAAACATCAACCATGTATCTGATGGAAGGAGAAAGAGCATGAAGCATGTTGGGGTTTCTGTGGGGCCAACTGGAAATGGTAACACATCTGTCCACATTTTGTTGACTGGAACTCAGAAGACTGGACCCAACTCATGGAGACTGGAAAATGTAGGTTAGCTGTGTATCAGGAAGAGAAGCATGTTTTAGTGAGCTTCTAGACATCTTTGCCACATTAGTTTGATTTCAAGTACTAGAGTGCGTTTATTTTTATAACTTCATGATAATCTTATCTAACATTCCTCTAAGATGCTCAATTTTCCTATTCTTTTTATTCTTTCCTATATTAAAAGAAAATGTTGAATGAGGATGCCTGGCATTCCATGAATCATTTTTTCAGAAGTCCAAAGCTGCTTTTTAGCATGATTTCATTAATCTTGTGGGTTAAAATGAGGCTGGGTCATTGTTTCTACTCCTTAGAACACTCAATACTCAGAAAAAGTGTGGCCTCTGTGTGGCAGATAGATTCTCTGGGATGGGGTGCTATGGTGCCTCTCAACCCTCTCCTTGAGCCCTTAGTGTATCCTTCTGATGACAGTGCCTGCAGCCCTTCCCCTTTGGTTTTCTTATTGTGGGATTCACCTTATTCCTTAATGGGTTTCTCATAGCCCCATGCTATATATAAAAGCACATGGTGCTTTTGTCCTTAGAGGATTCAAGATTCATTTAGATCCCCTAGCTCATTTTAAATAGCTTAGTAAAATTTAACTGAAGTCTAGCTCCAAGGGCAATTTCATGTTAAAATGCTTATGTTATCAGAGTTGGTCTTCAAATGAGTGCAGAAGGCATGTCTGAGGACCAGTGGTGAGATGACTTGATTGCTGCTTGTGGTCATCCCAGCATAACTCCTAACACCTTGTAATGCTTCACTGTAGGTGGGGGAAATGGAGGGCTTATGCTCTTCCCTCTATTTTATGTAAGACTGAGGCAGGGGAAACCCCAAGCTTTTATAGGTTTTGCAACTATTTCTTCCCAACTTAGATGTGGTTGACAAGTTAAATAAAGTCATAGCTATTGGCAGTCCTTCAAGCTTAATATATGTTTTTGGCTTTCAAAGCTTGTCCTAGGAAAATATATTTTTTGGTGTTCTTTCCCCCCCCCCCCACATATACACCTGCATGAAATAATTTAGTCACCTCCAAGAAATATCTAATAAGGATAGTTCAATATTTCATTAGTAAACTGGAAATTCTGTCTCTATGTTTCCAAAGGACTTGTTCTATTTTTTGCTACCTTCATACAAATATTATCTTAGAATGGATGTTAAAAAGCTGGGGCAAAAATTTCATTTGATAGCTCATAGGAGATACAAAGCCTTTTACTTCAAGATCTCCAATCTGAATCTGCTCAATGCTTAAAGTTTCTGCAACCCCACATATCAATTTTTTCCATTAATTGTGGCTTTCCTCATATTTATTTAGGAAAAATAGGAGCCAGTTCTTTACCTTGCGGGTCATCTTCTGTCTTAAGCTTTTGGACCACAGGCCTCACATAAGGTTTTCTGCCTGTGTGTAGGCATTGGCAGAAGGATGCCTGAGTCATACCATGCTTCCTTGGCTTATCTTGCTCCTTTGTTTTCCATCTTATCAAATGCTTGCTATATGTAGCTCAACTAAAGTGTTAGAGAAAATAAAGGTAACTCTATCCTAAGAAGGAAAGGATGTCGACTCAAGCAAATGCCCCAGTTCTAATTCTTGCTCCTTTACTTTATGTCCATTGTTTTTGTCAGCTTTTTTTTTGCCGCTGTGATTAAAAGACCTGACCAGAACAATTATAGAGGAGGAAAACTTTACTTAAGGGCTCGAAGTTTTAGAAGTCTCAGTCCATAGACAACTGGCTCCATTCCTCAGTGCTCAAGATGAGGCAGAACATCATGGTGGAAGAGTGTGGTGGAGGGAAGCAACTCTCATCATGATCAGGAAGCAGACAGAAAGGGCTCCACTTGCCAGATACAAATACAGACCCCAAATCCACACCCCCAATTTCCACCTCTTTCAGCTACACACTGCCACTTCAGTTACTACTCAATTAAATCCCTATCAGGGGATTAATTCACTGATTGGTTTAAGACTCTCACATTCCCCAAATTTCTCCTCTGAACCTTCTTGCATTTTCTCATATGTGAGCTTTTGGGGGACACCTCACATCCAAACCATAACATTCATCTCTTGTAAGGAACAGCATTTCCTTCTGGAAAATTCCATAGATTGCATTTTTATTTCTGAGGCTCCATATTTCCCGAAGATCTTTCTCTTTCCTTCACTTAGTAACAGGACCTAGTATTCCCCAGCAGGATACTTCTCTACGTTTGAGACTTCAAAGTCTTTAGGAGCATCCCATGGTAGGGATTGAAGTTGGCTTGACGGAGGAATCCTGGAGGAAGCTTGGGAATCTCAGTATAGTGGAAGAAACATCCAGAGTGGATTTAGAACCTTCCAGTCTAAGTCCCTTCTAACTCCCTTGCCAGAAATGAGGATTAAGTTGGTAACTATTAAATAGAATATTTACATGTACCCATAAAACTTACTCATCCCCCAAACATTAATTCTCGAAACATTAGGATCTAGATCCACATTAAGCAAAAATATACTTTGTGAAGTAGAACTCAATCTACATACTACATAGACTCTTTTTAAAAAAAAAAAAACCAACAAGTTTATTTAAACAACAAGATGCTTTACTTAAAGAGAAAGGTATCTAGAAATCTTTCTCTCTCTTTTTTAAAGAGTAATTTACCCCTAATTAAAGACAGATTACCCTACATTTAACAGCTATGTACAAAAAATATAAAATTGTCCTTGGTTTTACAATAATAAATGAAAAACATTAAAATTCTCTAATTGAGTAAGGTATGCAAGGATTTTTATGTTGTTCAGGTTTTTTTGTTAAAACAGTGATAGCAAAATAACTTACTGGAATCTGAAAATGAGAGCTGAATGAGCATGTCACTAATGGAGAACGGGGAAATTTTCACAGAACCAGTATTTTCTCCCATCCCATCTCCATTTGGTGTCAATTGAAACATATCATTGGCCATTTAGTTTTTTAAAAACACAATGTGCTTGTGCACATACATCAGTTACTTAATGTACAATAATGTATAATAAAAGAATGTGTAAGAGGAAAATAAAAGAATAGAGAAAACTATATTCTAATAGTCAGAATGTGGTGGGAACCAAATTGCAGTTTTCTAATTGAGAATGTATTGTTGCTCTATAAGAACAGAGTTCTGGAGTAAAGTAGCAGGTTCTCTTTTTAGCAGACACCTCCTGTCTGCTGCCGGAATAAAGTACCAACTGTGTCTTCCTCCTCCATTTCCAACTGTCACAGGTGTGTCTGTTTCTTTAGTAGGCTGTCCATCAAATAAGAATCTGGTGTGCTTCATAGACAAACCCTGTTGTTCACAATAGGTTTTCATTAGTTTACTAAGTGGTGTATGAGTCTTAATCTTAAACTGTACCACAGAACCATCCTGCCCTGCCACCTTCAGGTTAGTATGATCGTTGTTCTCAGTCTTGACTCCTTCCTTGGGCTCTTCATGGCCAGGGCTGGAGTCTGCTCAGCTGCTGCTTTACAAAAGAGGTTCGAGGTCCGACCAAACAAACACACAGCAGCTCCTACAAAGACTCTTGAATTATACATGGTAGATTCAGGTGTGATTTCTCTCTGCCCATAGCTTTTCTCATTGTACAGGTCTGGGGTAGCCCTTAAATCTCCTTCTTAAGAAAAACATAAGAAGGTGGGTCCGTTACACTGAAGATTACACAAATACCCAGGAGAAGGTTTGAAATACCTATTTTTTTTTTTAATGTTAAGATGAGATTCCCCTCTCCTCTTTAAATTTAAGGGAAACACCATTCAGATTGGGGTGAGGAGATGGAAGATAGTGTCACCTCTTTCAAAGGCTATGTTTGTTCTAATATGTTTAGGGACACTTAGTCATTGTTTGCTTTTGGAGTTATTATCCCTACCCCCTTCTCATGCAAGCTGCTACTAAAAATCAATATACCTATATAGAGAGACCTTTCCTACCCTTATATATGAGGCTTCTCACGGGGTTGGAGGACATTAGAGGGCATCCACACCATGGAAATTCCTAACCACACAAGTTATATATACTTAGTGGACTAGAGTGGGCTGTTCTCTGCTCTAATAGCAACTTAGTTGTAAGGGTTTTCAGTGTTGTGGACCCAATAATAATTGCATTAGTGATGAGTTTCTTAAATATTAGGTTTGTCTTTGAAGTAAAAGACCAGAAGAAAAACATACTTCAACGACTGAAAAAAGAGGGAGAACAAATCTGAGTTTTAGAAGTATATTTTGAAATGGTCCCTAAACCCCAAATGGAAACTGAATGCCAGAAAGATCAGGTTAAGTGACTCTACTACACATCATTTGAACTGGTTTTTATGTGAAACAGCACCTGGGCAGCAACAACATTCATGCATTGCCAAGTCCTAGGTCCGTCAGTCTAGGAGAGATGAGGGGGAAGGGAAGACCCAGAACACTTGTAGTAAAAATGCCTTGGCTAAAATTGTGTGCAGATTTGAATTTTGTTGAGTAAAGTGAACACAACTGAACCCACCTCAAAACAATCAGAATCCCAGGCTATTGAAGTTGGGTTAGTTGGTGGTGGGTTATCCAACTCCTTTACTCTACAGAGTAGGCTCAGAAAAGTTGAATGAACTGTCCAGCTTTACACAAATGTTTGTGCAGATGTGGGATTAGAACTGGGGTCTTCAGAATCATTATTGATTCTATTTACCAATTATAATGAGTGATTTCTAGATGTTTGTGGAGTTCTTTTGGAGGCAATCATAAGGTGTGAAGGAGAGACTGAGTCTTTAGCACTGGGCCACACATCAACCCATCTAGAAGTGTGTTTGAATTATTGGGGTTCTAAATTTCAGTTAAACCAGCTTTTAAAAAAACATGTGAAAAACTTATGTACTATGCTGTGTATACTAGTGTTCCCCAGAGGAAGAGAACTAATAGAATATATATATATATAAAATTATAAGAGGATATTTATTGGATTGGCTTAGAAAACCAGAGGCTGGATACCCCACAATGGCTGGTCTTACACTAGAGAATCAGAGAAACCAGTTACTCTTCTATCCAACGAACTGAAAGCCTCAAAACAAGAGGGACTGATGACGAATCCCCAGTCTGATGCTGGAGGCCTGGAAGTCCCTTGGAAAGCTCCTTGTGCATGTCCACTATCAGGGAAGAATCTGGGGGCTGCTGTCCATGGATGTTGTCAATAGCAACAAAGGTTCCTGTTTAAGAAGGTCAGTCAGGTTGAGGCTGCATGCCTGGGAGCTACTGCCTTCCAGACTCACCCAGAAAAATGCTTTATCAATTTTCGAGGCAGTCGAAATGACAACCAGGATAAGCCTTCAAAACATATTTCCATTTGTAGTCTGTAAATAATGTGTTTGGTTTGCAAAATATGAATTGTTTTATGCTCGTTAGTATGGCTCCTCTCCTTGTTTTGTTCAATGTTTTGTAGTTATTCTTGTTCTGTTCAATGATACCTTCACTAATTTGGTTTATAAACTTCAACAGATAATGTATTTCTCTATAAGCACAGGTTATAGTGCTATAAATTTAGGCAAAAATCAAAAGTTTTGAGGAATTAACTCTTACTACTAACAAAAATCTTTAAAAATATTTGGTACTGAATGGTTAAACTTTTCATTAAGCATATGGGTAGTTTTCATTTGGTCTTTTCTGATTTTCTTCAGGTCCTGGACATCATGTTTTTCAGTTTTTAAAATTAGCTCTTATTAAAGAACATGAGACAAAATTCAGATGTTGTGAATTGGGGATAAATGCAAAATTTATAAAATTTGAATAATGGCCCTTCAACAAAATATTCTTAGGCTTGCCCTATCAGCAACAAAGGATCTATTTGGACACTTCAATATGCTGCTAATTTCATACCCAGTTTCCTGTGGCTCAGCAATTATGAGTGATTTTTCTGTCATCATCCACAGAAGATGAAGCCCTCCAAGAGAACTGGAAACCAGAGGCAGGGGAAGAGAGCATGGGAAGAGTGTGTGGGAATTTTTGTGCAGCAAAACCTTTCAGTTGTTAGGACTCAGGTTCTCACAAAGATGCTCCTGAAAGACTACAAAAGAAGAGGGAGGGAAGAAAATAAGAAAAGAAGGCAGCATTCTGTTGTTTTCATTGTGTCTTTATAAAAAAGACAAAACATCTGTTTTTCAATCAGGGAATGCTTTATTAATGGAGGAAGGGTCTCTAAATTTTAAAATGCTGTGAGATCTAAAATTAAGAACTTTTAAACAGTAGTTATCAGTGCATTTGCAGCTTCAAAAGGAACAAATAATATATTTTTATCAAACTTCAAAATATCTACTAGAGACATGTATCCTTTCCTAAGGACATTGCATAGCCTGCCTAACCAATCAGTTTTAGGCAATAACCATCAGTGGGGTTGAAATAGAAAGATCTTGGCAATTGGCTATTAACTCCTAGCAACTAGATTTTGATTTTTTTTTTGTATAGTAATCAAAACAGTATCTAATTGACATTCTTACTTTTGGGTTTAATTCCCAGTACCATGAAAAATATTACTATTTACAGAATTACTTATAGAAATACTCATGGAATTTGGGGTTTGAATCTATTTAAATTAAGAAATGGTTCTGCAGTTTTACCTGGTACCTCTTCATGTACCACACAGTCTTTGAAAGTATTTATACTTGTTCTTTTTAAGACAACTTATTTTTTTTTCCAATGGGGGTGAGGGTTGGGAGATTTCTTAATGTAAAATTTAGCATTGAAATCTTGAGGGACTTTACATGATTGAAGACAGGATCTTCATTCTGACAGTTTAATGCATTTTACATTATGATGGCATTGTATGCTTCACAGTTCTTGAAAAAGAGCTTACATTAGGTCTCAGAGTAGCCTCCTTTTATCCCTGTAGTTCCTGATCATCTCTTTTGCTCACATCAAATCCCAGTGGGGACCCATTTGTGAAGAAGAGATGATTTTGCCACTTGGGAAGGATGCATGTGGTTCTCTACCTTGGATAAAATTAGTTGCAGAAACTATCCTGTACTAAAAGTGTTTTGTTTAGCCATAAATGGCCTGGAAGATTACTATCCCCCTGCCCCCCAGGAACATTCTGTTTCACAGATCCTTGTGGAACTCTTATGTGTAAGTGATTCTGAAATTTTCCTAGTATTGGAAGTAAGGAAACAGCAACACCAGATTTAATCTGCTGGTCTCTCCCGCGTATTCCAAATATGTGATAGGACACAGATATATTATGCGTATACCGTATACAGCTGTCTTTATTAGGGCATTGAGACACTACATTCCAACTGAGTCTTCTATTTATTTATTTTTTATATTTGGGGCAAATAATTCAACATCTGGGTTTCAATGTCCTCATTTGATCTTAGAAGTTGATTACACTAATTTTTTTCTACACATTTATTTTTTGGTTGTCGTTGGACAAAATATCTTTACTTAATTTATTTATTTTTATGTGGTGCTGAGGATAGAACCCAGGGCCTGACATATGTGAGGTGAGTGCTCTACTGCTGAACCACAACTCCAGCCCTACCATTACACTATTTTTATTGAGTTACTATTGTAGATCTTTACTTCAGCTCTTCCCCACCCCCATCCCATACTGGGGTTGAACCCAGGACGCTCAATTTCCCCTAATCTTTTTGTTTATTTATTTTTATGTTGAGATGAGGTCTTATGAAATTGTTCAGACTGGTCTCACATTTGTAATCCTCTTGCCTTACTCTCCTAAGTAGATGGGAAGGTGTGTGCTAACATGTCCAATTTATTTCAGTTCTTCAGTTCAATAACTTTGCTTACCTGAAAATAAATATTAATTCCATAATTTTGATGATAAACTGAGACCCAGTAAGTTAGTTGAATTGCTCAGCCTCATAGCTGATGAAGGACTAAGGTTATTTTTGAGTCCAGTTAATGTTTGGCTTTAAAACTAATCCTCTTTTCAGAATGCTTTGCATATGCTAGAAAGTGCAATTATTATGCCTGGTATTATTATATGGAAGTGCAGCTGGGTATTCTAGACTACAGAATGCAACAAAAACACAAAATGTTTGATTATTTATTAATTTAATCATAGTGCTGTTAATAGTAATCTTCTGATAGGACTAAACATCCACATCTTGGTACCGGGTCCCAGCCAACTTGAGTGACACAGATAGCCTTGTCTAAGAAGTGCTCCATCTAATGTTACTAACATTATTCAGAATTTTGGCAAACGAAACAGAATTGAGAATACCAGGCACTCATGTCTTTGACTTTGGCTGATAACCCCTTTTGGGATGGATTATGATAAACAATGTTTTTTAGTCCAAGTTAAACTATCTGCTTGATAACTGGTGAAGAGAGATGGACATTGTCCAAGGCAGCCTTTCAGAATTCTAAATAAATTATTTTAAGCTGCTAGATTAATATTTCCAGGAAGTTGGGGGAATCCTAGTTATGATGTGAAAAGAAAAGCAGTACAGTTACCACTTTTCTGTGCTGCCAAAACTCTAAATCAGTCCATGTAGGAGAGCTGAAGGTGAAACTGATGATATTTTAAAAAAATTACAATAAGAGTATGATAGAATTAGAAGACTGGGCTGTTGACAATTTCAACTGCTGTTCCAAGGACTACATATTTCACATTTTATCTTTGAGAACTAAATAACATAGAGAAGAGGAATTAAGTTTATTGTGATAACTTCTGACTTTTTTGATCTGAGACAGCCAAATCCACCATAATTTGCATGGATTGCATCTGCAGCTGTCTGTGTCAGAGCCCTGCAGAATTTGCACTAGTGTGATAAGAAAAGGTTAGAATACAGTGACATGGCGGCTACTCTCTCAGAATTTAGGATGTTGCTGGGCAAGGGTTCAAAACAGCAAAACGCTATCACCAAGCTCAAATTTTCTCTCCTATGGGAAACACAACTCCCATTTGTCAGGGACAATTTGTTCTTCTGAATTCTAAAGATGCAAACTGTATACAACCCAGGAGAGCATATTGCTATTATTGTGCATTTCTTATCTTTGTCTTCTCATGGAAATTACAAGTAACCTGGCAGCTGTTTCCTTCTTTTGTTTTCCATGATGTTTAGTGCTGGGAGTACATAATGCACTTTTAAAATTTTAATTGTTTAATTAATATCTTAACTTTTTTTTTCTTTCTAAATCCCACTTGATCATATTTGGAGATACATTTTCAATTCTGTAATTGATGCTAGTGATATACCTTTGGAAAAAGAAAAATGTTTAATAAAAACCTCTGGACATAATTAATATTTATGCTTCAATTAAACTAAGCCAAATAATAATAGATTTCTTTATTTAAATTAGCAGCTAACGAGGCAATTTGTATTATTTGTGAACAAAGGATTTTGAAACAAATGAGTGTATTTGAGAATGGATGACTATTTAAATATTTTAAATTAAAAAAGTGTTTAAAAATTACAAAGTTAACATTGGCTTGGTTTAAAGCCCAAGCAATAGAGAAGTAATGGTTAGAAAGAGAAGTCTCTCCCTCCGTTGTTCCCCCATGTGGGATGTAGAATTTTGGCCCCGTGTCCTTCCCTCTCTGTTATCACACCAGAGAATATGTTATTTTTACATGGCAAAAGAGACTTTGCAGTTGTAATGAAGATTACTAATTGGCTGACTTCAAGATAGGGAGATTAGTTTGGGTAATTCAGGTAGGCCCAATGTAATCTCATGAGCCCTTAAAAAACAGAGCCTGGGCTGAAGTCAGAAGAGGAAGCCAGAGAGAGTGTGAGGATGGGATCTACTGTTGCTGGTGTGCAGGTGGAGAAGGGCATGTACAAGGAGGACCTGAGAGAGGTCTCCAGGAGAGAAAACCAGCTCCTGCTATTAGCTATCAAAGAAGTTCAAGAGTTCGGCCACCATCTTGAACAAGATTAAAAGTGGCTTCATCCCCAGGGTCTTCCGAAAGAAAAGTGAACCCTTTGGATAGTCTAAGTAGGGGAACCAGCTGTGATAATCTAAGTCGGGAGACCAGCGGAGCCACACTGTAGTTGTGTTTTTGATCTAAAGAATGTCAGTTAATAAGAGGGTGTTGTTTTAAGTTGTTCAACTGTGGTAACCTCACGTCCATTCCCAGCAAGTTAATGGTTTGATGTGATCCTTTAGACTGTTCAGTCTAGTGAGAAGATCTTAGTACTCGGATTTACTTTTAAAAACATTTTAAAGAATGTTCTTTTTTTATTTTACAAATAATACAGCATATGTTTATCGTGTATAGATTTTGAAATGTCTGTATGTTGTGGAATGGCTAAATTGAATAAATTCACATATGCATTACTTCAACTACTTATTTTTTTTCTGTTGTGACATGATTTACCTTTCTTATTGTTTTGAAGAAAGCCTTGCCATGCAAAGCTAGACTTCTGCCATGAGTCTCCCCCATTTCTAATTCTGAATGCACAAATTCACATTCTGAATTAGTCCCATTGATACCAATCTTGGAGATCAGGAATGAGTCTTTGTTTCCTGCGGTTGAAGATTAAACACCCAGGCAAGCATAGAAAGCAAGTTTTATTTAAGAAGGGGACAGAGGCAGCTGACTTCTCCCCAGAGCTGAGAGTCCACAGGATTTGGGGTGTCTTCTTCCTTTATAGACTCCAGAACCCCCACCCCATCTTCTTTTTCTTCTCTAGTATGTGCCTAAGGGCAGGAAGGAGCAGGAGCATGGGGGTAACTGTTAGCAACCAAGGTTAGCTTGTTATGGACCCATTGTCTTCTCTGTTTGATAACCAATATAACCAGTCATCCTTTTGGACCTCCATCATTCATTATCTGCACTGATTGCCAGACCTTCACCACCTGCCTCAGGGGTGAAGGAATGTGACATATCCTGTCCCCTCAGGCCAGGTGGGGCTGCAGGCAGGTTGCTTTTTGGCAAAGAAAGCATGTGGAGAGTACAGTGGGCTCATTTTATAGAATTCTTCTTCTAGCCTTGTGTTCCCACCGTCCTTATCTGTCTGTTCCTTTATATCCTCAATGAGAATTTCAACTATGAAGACTTTGCAAATCAGATGGGAGCTTGCCTCTTTTGTAATTGCCTTTCTCTGATGTGTACTACACTGCTTACTCCTTTTATAAATGAACATTTTGAGCCACTTCACTTCTCTTCTAGCTGGTTTCTGGCTTCCATGGTGACAGAAATTTTTGACGTAAGGCAATGAGCTTTCAATCAGGGAGAGGAGGATGAACTTGGAATCTTTCTGTTAATGGCTCTGCCGACAGGGTAACCTTTCATGGCATTCATTCCAGCTTTTTGTTCAAATTTAGGCTTTACTGAAGAATATCTAAGTAGGTGACTAAAAATACAGTTTTCCCCCCTCATAATGGTGGAAAGAGAATAGAAATAAAGGTAAGTTTATTATAGTAACTTTAAAGTGTGCATTTCTGTCTTTGATGTGAATGTGCTGAGCAAGCTTCTGTGTTAGATTTAGGCAGCATTCTGTAGTCATTGAACAAAAGTGGCTGTTGACCCGTCTATTCATCCACCCGTGCGACACTACAGGGTTTTATCACTGCAGGTTAGCAGTGCAGTGACTGATGGGCCGGACTCTGGACTCTGGACTCCTCTTGACCTCATTGTAAGAGTAGCAGTAATGGAAATTCAGCTAGTAGGAAAATACCATCTAGGGCTGAAACTCAGCAAATATATCAAAACATTCCTCTATCTTGTGGCATTTTTATTTTATTCTCGTGAATATATGAGGTCATTTGGGAGAGAGTCAGGGAAGAAATGCCTAATTTAAGGGTAATACAGATGCATCTGGGTCTGTCTGGTGAGCTGGTGAGGAGGCTTATTTGCTCAAGGATGTGGACCTTCTTAAGGAGAATATAAGCCAAGGGAGGAAGGACACAGGAGAGAGGTGACTTTGACCCAATAAGTAGAACTTGGTGAGCCGAGATTCCAGGTGAAAAGGAGACCCCTCAACTTGGAATAAGTGCTGCTTGGTTTGGCACTGAGGGTTCTGTTTCTTCAGTGGCAATTCCACATGCAGCAATAGTCTTGGGCAGGAGAATAGTGCTTCTGTAGTAACTTAGAAAATGTGGTGGAAGAAAGGGGACTCTTAGAAGCTTGGCATGTTTTGTCAGTGATTGGGGAGAGAGCTAGTGAAGTCTGAAGTAGTAATGTGACTTTGATCTACAGGGGAGTAAGACCTGGGGAGACTCCATTACATATTATAGCATCCAATCCCCAGAATGAGTCCCAATGATCCCAGCCTCCTGCATTCATGCCCTTATGTAGTTCCCTCTCACAATAAAAAGGGCTGACCACAGGGCACCATGGTGCATGCCTGTCATCCCAGTAATTCTGCAGGCTGAGACAGGAGGATTGCAAATTCAAGGCCAGCTTCTAGCAACTTAGAAAGGTCCTAAGCAACTTGGTGAGAGCCTGTCTCAAAAAATAAAAAGGGCTGAGGATGTGGCTCAGTGGTTAAACATGTCCCTGGGTTCAATCCTAATAATAATAATAATAATAATAATAATAATAATAATAATAATAATAAATAATCTGACCCTATGAAAACAAGAGACCATTTTGGAAATGATAATGTATCACTTCTGAGGGTAGGCCATCAAGGAGGCAGCTTCCACATTTCCTTTCTCTCAGATCCCTTGCTCTGAGGAGAGAAGTTGCCAAATTGTGAGGATGCTTCAATAACTATATTTGGAGGTTCCTGTGGCAAGTAATCGGGGCTTCGTGCCATCAGCTGTGTAAGTGAGCCATCGTGGAAGCAGATTGTGCTGCCCTAGTTAGTTCACATCCCCCAGTCAGAGCTACCCAGCTAAATCACTCCCACATTCTTGAGCTGCAGAAAGCACAAAATAATAAATGCTTGTTGCTTTAGGTTACTAAATTTGGGGATAATTTGCTATACAGCAGAGATACCCATGTGCAGACAAGACCATATTATATAGATCATGAATCCAAATATATTCCAAAGTACTGCCTCTTTGAGAGAAGCATTCCTAGTCTACTCATCTTTTTATACTCCATAGCCCCACAATGCCTAAGACCTTCTCTCTTTTTTCCCACTTTCTTTTTTAATATATAGAGTTTTGAAATGAGTGACATAAAGGTACCTGCAGGAGTGGAGTGGAACTGTAGCAGGTCGGAGGCGAGGTGGATAAAGAAAATCAAGGCAGTGATTGCTTTACTCACATCCCTGGCTTTTTTCTGCTGCTCTTGTAGCTTTGGTTACGGCTCCCTAGTCACAGGCTCAAGTTGATTGTAGTTGTGGTGAAGACAAAATAAACAAAGATAGAGAGATACACAGGTATCCAGATATTGAGGAAAAAATCATTTCTTCTGACTGCCATGACCTTTGATTTTCTTTCTCAGGAACATACTGGTAACAAGACGTTTTGAGCTTTCCCTTAACAGATAGAATGAATATCCGTCTCCCTCTTGGTGTCTGTATTCATCCACTAGTCACGTACTCACCTCTGGCTGTAGCTTTCCAAAACTGACATTTAACATGATATTTGTATAATTCCTGGCAAATGATGAGAGATCAGAAAGAAAAATAATTATTGTTAAAAATTTGCTTTATTCTTGGAATTGAATATCCAGGAGTTAGTTCTAAAAACAACCAGCATTGGCATCATCTTATTAATAGGGAAGCTGAGGTCTGAGGCAGTTCTGAGTATTTTCTAAGTTGGTGCAGTGAACTAAAGGAGAAAATGTGTTTAGTACCCAGACTTTTTAACTCCTAAACCAAATAGCTTACAGATAGGACAGAAGCTTATAAGAAGCTTCTTTTTGTTCTTCACTATTCTAATATACAATATCAATTTTATGCATGTGCAAGAAGAAAAATATAGGTCTAGGCTTATTGCATGTATTTTTTCTAGTATATAACATCAATTATATAAAAGAAGAAAAGTGCTATGCTAGGTGTATTAAATGTTAAAGTTCTTTTAGAAATGTTTTTATATTGGAAAAATGAGACAGAGGAAATAAGTGCATCTAATTTTCTTCGAAGTGGTCTGATGTATAGTAAGTATCATTAATAGGCTCCAGTTTGTCATCATCATCAACATAATGATGATGATAATGATGATGAGATAATAGCAATAATGATAATAGATATAATAGAAAAATTCCAGTCTGAACTTAATCAGTATTTACTCATGTATTTAGACATGTCTGGAATTTCTGCAAGGGGGGATGTCAATTTACTTAAGTGACCATGGAGTCTTTGAGGAGAGAATATACGCTGAAGGGAAGCAGATAACTGGGTGAACAAAGTCGGTTCAAAGATGATGGGACAATAAGGGAAAGGAAGATGATTTTAGTCATCTCTTGGTACCTTATTCCCAAACCGTGGTGCTTCAAGGTGGGAAGTGATGAATCCGAGAGGCCCGTGTCCTTGTGCTTGTCAAAGGTCAGGGGATGTGTTGGTGCTGGCAGCCCTGCAGGAAGAGGAAATGGCATTCTCTCTAGAAGCTTTAAAGCTGGAAGAGTAGCACTGGAGGCCTCTGCACAGATCTGGTGGGAATTAGTGGGTGGCACAGACACATTTAGTTGATGTCCACAGCAGCACTGGTGCCATGGGTGGACTTCAGCAGGACAGCTGACATGGAAAGAATGGCCTCAGTGAGCCGACAAAGAGCAGATGGCCAAAGCTGTGGAGAAGCCAGACCCCTGCCTGGGGATTCCCAGAAGTACGGAGAAGGAATTTGAGGAGAAATAGAGACACTAAAATTGAGGAGAGTTGATAAAACTAAAAAAGTGCTGATCTTCTGACTCAAGATGATGCCATTTATTTTTAAATCCAGGCAGTGTGGCTATCGTGTGAGACCTAGAGCCATGAATGTAGAAATCATTACAATCCGCTTTATCTCTTTATAGTTTCAATTGAGGAATGTCAAGTTGGCTGCCAAAGAGAGAATTCCCTCAAAAATCCTCAATCATTAAATCAATTATCATAGAATTTATGCAAGTTGACACAATAATATTGTTTCCTGTCAACTCAATAAACATGCTTTAAACTTGGTAATATCACCACTTTTAATTATATAGAATAATCTTTCTCTTGCCCCTTGGCATGCTGATGTCTCTCTATTTCATTCTGGTGATTGCTCTCCAGGTGAGGCCTGAATGGATCTCCTGATATGATTAAAAAAAAAAAAACCCTCAATGGTGGGGTCAGAGTCACCTTCTTCTTGGATGCGTGAGAATACTCATACTGTAGAAATATTCTGTAGAATGCGATTGCATCCTAAAGTAAAGCAGCTACATCCAACGGTCTCTAGCAGCAAATTGGAATGAGAATGTGACTCTGGAGTGGAGCAGAACTGCCCTCCTGTCCTAGGTGGATCTTCTCAGGTGGCCATCAGCTCAGTAGCAGCCTTTCCAATTGATTGATATTTGGGGACACCATGAGCCCTGGTTAGCAAGCCCCATCTATACTGCTCATGCCATGGGTGGCTACAACACGGCTCCTTTGGGTTATGTTGAGATGAGGTTTGTATGACTTCCTGAGGGGGAGTGACGACTCCAGTGTGATTGTTGAGAATGTGCGCTGTGCATCCAAACTTTTCTGGCTCGCATTCCAGTGCTGCCATTAAGAACTTTTCGAACTTGGGCAAACAGCAAATCACCTACCTATTTAGTGCTTCAGTTTCTTCATCTCAAAAATCAAGATCTTTACATTAGCTACCTCACAAGGTTGTTATAAAGAGTGAGTGAAATGGGACACATAAAGGTTTTAGAACACTGTTTCATCCCCAACATCCAGTAACTGTTAGTTTCATTTCAATCATTATTCACCGCCCAGGTTAGCCTGAGCCTGGTACACTGATGAACACACTGTCTCAGAGAGGGGAGGTCTTGGCAGGCCTCTGGATTCCAACAGCAGGAATTTGTGAATATTCTCAGAAGTTGGATGGAGGTGCCTTCTATTATTGAGTCAAATCTAACACTTTTCCAGTTGCTATGTCACTTCTCTTTGTGAACCTAGAGTGAGTAGGTAAAATGGCCTAACTTCGATTAAATGTCTACCATTAATTGAAGTAGACTTGGCCAGAATCATGGAGTACAACACTGGGGTCCATCTCTGAGGAGTCAATCCTGGAGGGGCCAGACACAAAGAAGTGATGAGAAGCAGGTGGCCACCACGTCTGTGTCCTTTGAAACAATCCCAACAACAGCGGTGATAGTCTGTATTTCTGTGAATGTGTACATGTGTGTTTACACATGTGTGCAAGAATGTACATGTGAATTGCCTGGTAACGCAAACAAGCTTCTGCCACTTATATTATGTGACAAAGAACTGCTCTCCGACCAAGAAGTTGTGCAATTTTTTTGAAGACCAATTTATTTTTAAAAACAACCTTGTAGGGGCTGGGGATGTGGCTCAAGTGGTAGCGCCTAGTGTGTGTGAGGCATTGAGTTCAATTCTCGGCACCACATACAAATAAAAATAAAGATATTGTGTCCACCTAAAACTGAAAAGTAAATATTTAAAAAAACCCAAATTTGTAATTTTACAGATTTTTATCTAATCATTTCACTTTTAGAAATTTATTCTTAAAGAAATAAAGATTATTACTTATTATTGTAAGATACTCTTATGCAGATGTTTATCAGGATCCTTATAACACAAACAGGGAGATTGCATAAATATTCCATTGTAAGGGAATGATTCAATGATGTTGGCACATCTGAGGAATATTTATTTGCCACAGTCATTGAAAATGTTGTAGAAGGACATTTAGTAACATGTGAATTTTGTTCACAGTATATTATCAAGTAAAAAGAGCAAGTTGCAAAGTGTTATGTAATATGTTTCTATTTTTGTAAGAAAGAATAAAAGGACATAAGCATGAAAATAAAACACCAAGAAATAGATCAAAAAACAGTGATCATTCGGAGCAGAGAGATCACAAAGAATTTTTATGCTAATTTCTTATCCTAATTTTCAGTTTTTCTTTAATAATGATGTTTTCCTTTCATAAGAAGAAAAAATGCATAGAATAAGTTAATATGAATCTCTGAGCCACCAATTTGACTGTGTGCTTTCTAGTAACCAACAAAGACAGGACCATTACCTGGTCTCTGCTTCACGGTGTCCATAAAACAAAGACTCCAACTGCCTTGGGGGAAACAGTTCTTTCTGGCACTAAGACCTGTGAGAAATTTATCCTATGAGTTCTTTTAAAGATGTCCCTGGGTGCTATAAGAAACAATGTGTTTGATGGCATCTGTAAAGTAAATGTAATCCTGAGTTTTATAGGATTCTTTTTCATATTGTCCATTCAAGGTATGCTGATGAGAGGTTTAACACACATCTGAAGGAGAAAAAAAAAAAAAGCAATTTAACCAGGAAACCAAAATGAAGCCATCAAATGACAGGATTCGTTTATCAGGCTTAATCCAGTAAAGATTTTGAATAGCTAAAGAAACAGATGGATTGCATATTCTCTGATCTTTCACTGAGGAACAAAGAATTCAAGGTCATTTTCCCTGACAAGTAGCTGGGCTTTGCAATCTAATCTTTTCTGTTACTAAGTGTATGTTATCCAGTTTTATCTCTATCTGTTGGCTGAGCAAGATCTGTGCTGATGGGGATGACCATCAATTCATTCAGAAAGTAAGAAGCCCAACAAGGAGACGTATCTAACTGCAGGTTCTGGGCAAAGTCTAGCCAAGAAAACCCATGGACTATAATTTTTGAACCATTTTATCTCATAGACATGTGAAAAAACCAGGCCCAAATATTTCTCTTAGAACAGCGTCAAAATGTAGTTTATTCTTCTTTTTCCCCCCAGCACCTCATCATCTGAGACTGAAAATGAACAAATAAATAACAACAGCTGCAACAAGGGTCCAAAGAACAGGGACATGAGTAATGTAATTTCTTGGCATATACTTCAGAACAAAATGATCCTTATATTTGGTTTAAAAACAGTGTGTACTTAGGTAATTGAATAAGTTAATTGGTTAATTTTGAGTCAATTAGATAATAGAAGACATTTACCCCAAAGGACAACCTGATTCAAAGTGGTTAATTCATGATCCTTCTTTTTGGCAATAACTAGATAGTTGCTATGGCAGTTGTTATGATGACTCCCAGGTCCTCATCATAACTTAGCCTTGGACTGAATGTTTGTGGCCTCCTCACCAAAAATGTATGGTGAATGGTATTAGGAGGTGGGGCTTTAGGAGATAGTTACAATATGAGAGCAGAGCCCTCAAGAACAGGGTTAGTGCCCTTAAAATAGGGATCCTGGGAAGCTCTTTCTCCTCTTTCCACCATATAAGATTACAAGGAGAAGGCGAGAGTCTGCAACCAAGAAGATCACCCTCACCAGAACCTGATGGGCTTTTAGCCTCTGGAACCATGTGATACAAGTTTCTGTTGTGAACAAGCCACCTGGCTTATGGTGTTTGGTTATAGTAGCCATAACTAAGTCCCACTACGGGATCTGCAGGGAAGAGAACACTCACTTCTTTGTGAG
The DNA here is from genome assembly GCF_052094955.1 of Ictidomys tridecemlineatus. NCBI lineage: Eukaryota > Metazoa > Chordata > Mammalia > Rodentia > Sciuridae > Ictidomys > Ictidomys tridecemlineatus. The sequence continues at coordinate 122,195,902 of NC_135483.1, read as the reverse complement.
CTCTCAGAATTGGCAGGTATATGCCATGCTGTCACCATGAAGGACGGCCTTAAGGTGATTTGTCATCAGTTCTTTTCTGCCATTCAGAAATATTTTTATATTACATAGGGAGATCTGTGCTATTTCCTGATCAAAAAGATTAACTCACAAAGAAGTTGCTTTTAAATAGTTTCTCTTCTAACCATCAGTTTCGGAACAAGGCAATAGCAAAAGTGCCTACTGATTTTGCCCATGGTTAAAGGAATGTTAAGAAGGAGGATACGGTATCAATCCTGGTCAGTGGAATATATTCGGTGTGTTTATTTTCAGCACTTGTTAATTAGGTATAGTCATTGTGAATGTTTCAAAAATTAAAATGCTTGCAGTATCAATTGTCCACATGAATCACAAACCGTAGCAACACTTGGAAACTCAGTGAATTTTCCCATGATAGTTATGACTGAAATGCTCAAGGTCTCCAGGTGTGTTAAAAACTCAGATGTTGGATGAAGCAGTGTGGTAGAGGACAGTCAGAGGCCACTCAATTATATTTGATGTCAATTTTATTAAAATTTTTATTCATGGAGAGGGTGAAAGCTGGTCGGGATGCATTTGACTTGGAATTTGCTAACTTATACATGTGTACAGGTACCACCTACTGGGTCTTGCCTGGATGTCTGCATTGGCTGCTACTTGTTATCCCAGTGCCCTGTCTTTCACACTTGCCACTTAGTCTGCACTAAAGCTAGAGGGGTGTTTTGAAAATATGCTATGATTATCTTTCAGTGACTTGCCATTGTCTCAGTCTGACATCTGTACTCCTTCACATGTCTTGAAAGCCTGTTCTGACCTGGCTCTGCTTGCATCTTAGCCTTGCTGTCTTACTTGAGGGGCAGCTCCACTCATTTTCATGATCCTCCCACAGTGCTTTGACACCAGAGTGCTCTCTCCCCCCTAACCTTTTAAGAACTATTTCTCTATCAGTACCAATTGCCACCAATCAGTCTATTCTCCTGCAGGACAGTTTTCATCAGAGTTCCCTGGTCCTGAAGCCTGGGCTGGGAGCCCTTCTGTATCTCCCACACTGACTCATGAGCCCTCTGACCACAGTGGGACTAGTCAGGCTTTTCAGTTCTTCCCGTCTGGACTAGTCCCTGAGGATGGGCACTGAGTCAACCTTGTTTATAGTTCTATTTCCAACACCTACTTGAGTGCTTGGCACATATTTGTGACCACTTCAATGACTTATTGGATGAATGTCTAGCAGAAAGGTGAAAGTGTTTATTTATTTATTTTTGACCCCAAAATTAAACAATGAACTTATTCAATTACCTGCGTATACATTGTTTTTAAACCAAGAATAACTATCATTTTGTTCTGAAGTATATGCCAAGAAATTACATTACTCATGTCCATGTTCTGTGGACATTGCAGCTGTTGTTATTTATTTTTTTCTTTTTAGTCTTGCGGCGGTGGGGAGGCTCATGAAATAGAAAGAGGACACAGACAAAATAGAAGCTGTCCTTGATTGCAGCAGCAAGATGCATAGGGCTGTCAGGTAAGAGAGGGTAGAATGGGATCGTGCAACAGAATGCTGTGGCAATTCAGAGACTGTGGGCACTAGACAGGGCTTCCAGGCAAATGAGATTTTCCAGTTGGCCTTTGAATGACTTCAACCATTTTCACTGGGAGGAAATGAATGTTTGAGGACTAGAAATTAAAAGTAAGGCAGAGAGTTAGGGAAAGCAGCAGTGTTTGCAGAGAAATGGCATATAGTTCAGTCTGGAACTTAGAGTGGATGAAGGAATTCTTGGAGAATGTGCTGGAAAAGCAGAACATGCCAGATTGTGGGGCCAAGAAATCTGGCTCACAAGGAACTGGACTGCAGGCAGAGCTGATGGCAATATTTGTCTTTCTTTTAAAAGATTAAATGTTCATAGAGGAAGAGAAAAAATAGTGGTCCCTTTTCCCTCTGTTGCGTCCATAATCATGACTTTTAAGGACATGTGTGGGTGTCAGAATCAGCTTTTTTATTTTAATAGGAAGATTTCTAAATTGTTTATTTATGCAATTTATAGAAAACACAGTTTTATGTTTCTGCTTGCTGGAGTCATGCCTTGTATATTGCTGACTCTTGGTGCAGTTTAAATACTATCCAAAGCCCTGTTTACAAAGAGGTGGGATATAAACAAATGAAATACTAAACACCATGCAATTCCTGAATAACAAAGGAAACATAGCTAAGAAGCTTGTGTTGCTGGTTTTCAGGGTTAGTCCTTGTCAGTAGGTGTGGCCATTGAACTTGCTCTTATTCTACAGCCAGCTGCTTGCTGGAGGAGACCTGCTATGAGTTTGAAACTCTGTATCTGAAGACAGATGCAGGGTGAAGAGTTGGATAACATCCAAAGAAAAGCAATAAAAATGATGAATAGCTTGGAAAATCAGACCTCAGAGGGATGTTTAAGGATATTGAGATTCTTAATTGATATAAAAAAATGACATAAGGGTCTTAAGTCCTGGTGCCTGTTTCTTCATCTTCACAGGGAAGACATGGAGAAGATGTGGACTTAACTAGAAGTAAGCAAGTTTATATTAACTAAATAGTAAAAAAAGAAAAAAAAAACACCTCCCAAATACTAACCTTGGTTTAATACTCACAGGTACAGACAGAGGAGCTCATGCATTATTCTCTTAGAATAGAGTAGACTGGGAGGTTTTAGACAAAGTAATGAAGAAATTCTGCACTTCCATTGATTCTTCTGCCAGGATATGTGTGTGTGTGTGTGTGTGTGTGTGTGTGTGTGTGTGTGTGTGTATATATATATTGTTTTTATTTTAGAGGTGGGGGAAGCCATTATTGTTGTTTAGTAACAAATTTCTTTAACACTGTCTTGTGTCATTTGGCTCTCCCAAATATGTTGAGATATTTACAAGTGCAAAACATTTTTGTGGGGAGTAAACCTGTGAACAGAAAAGGAAGGTAGTAGGATGGGGCAGGAGGTGGGGCTCTCCGTCCATGATGCCAACCTTCCAAGCCTCTGCCAGCCCCCCAACAGAGAGCTCTGGAGCCCAGCTTGCCCAGGGAAAGGATCCTGTGTTGGGTGGAAATAGCTGGGCCGTGATCCCTCCTTGTTCAGTCATTGGCTGGATGTGGCTGTGAGCAGAACGTGGTCTTGGCTCCCACTGCCTGGCCCAGTCATTGGCAGGGTTCACACACTGGGTGCTGTGCCCTTGCCTGGAAAGCAGCAGAGCCTGAAGGACTAACAGCTGGAGGCTGTGAGCTAGCCACACTCCACCCAGCTGGAAATGTAGTCCTTTCTTGAATGGGGATCTGAGCAGTTCATCTCAACGTTTGCCACCTTCTGAATAATACACTTTAATTATAATTAAATAAATATAAACAACCAGCTTTTTGTGTGTAGTCATAACCCACAGATTATTAAGATTTTCACTTTGTGTTAGACACAGTCATGTCAAATAGCCAAACATACTTATCTATGGTTTCTCAATGGTGGTGCATGCCTGCAAGTTCAAAGCCAGACTGAGCAACTTAGTGAGGCCCTAAGCAAGTTAATGAGATTGTCTTAAAATAAAAAATAAAAAGGACTGGAGATGTAGCTCAATGGTTAAGCACCCCTGGGTTCAATGCCTGCCTGGTGCTAAAGGAGGGAAAAAGAGAAAAGAAAGAAAAATAAAAATAAAGCCCCACAGTCTAGGAATAATAGCAGGCATTCAAAATCAGACACTTTACCCATAGTATCTCTAGTGTTTACATCAACCTTGTGAGATAGGCAATATGCTTCAATTTTTTTCATTGAGGAAGTTGTAGGTCACATTGTTCAGGGTTTTTTTCCCCCCCTCTAGGCCATATGATTGACCAGTGAGTGGCAGAGCCAAGATGTTAGATGTCATGTTATTATAAAGGCACTTTGCATTATACCAAAGCAACTGATGCAAAAAATTGCAGAAAGGAATATGACTGCTCAGCTTATATTTTGTCAGAATAATTCAATTCTTATGTACTCTGATCCAGATTCTGTGGATGTTTGATACAGTCTTTGATATATTAAAATAAAATATTATAGCTTATGGCACACATTCAAACAGGGTGGAATTAACTTTTGACTGGATTCTTTGCAATGCTTGGGTAGTTGTAGTCTATGTGTGTATTTATGTTAGCTCACCACATTTGCTAAGAGAGTTATGACTACTTTCCACAGGACCTTGGGTTTTATAGATTTCTTTTTTATTTCTAGCTTTATATATCATTTACCTAATCTATTTGAAAAATAAATCATGCCACAGTCAAAATAAAAGATCAACATGTCTATGACATCAACTAACAGGAATTTCTGAATATAAAAAATAATCCTCTCTTTTGTAACTTTTTGAGTATTTTATGTACAAAAACATGTGGCAAACATCTCAGTAATGATATTGCCCTACTTTTTTAGCCAATGAAGTTGACCTCTGTTTTATTTATAGGTCATTAGAATCAACCACATAATCAAACTTCTATATCTAAGTCTAAAAAAGTGATATTATGTGTCACTCCTCAGATATTTATTGCTGGTTAAATTCAGCACCAGGGCACTTCATCAACTCACACTTAATTCATTCAGATTTCTTAAGAATTAGCTTCAGACCAGGCTAAAATTGGTTTATTAAATAAAGTCAGCTTGTGAACAAGTTGCAGGGATTAGGTTATTTAATCATTTAAAAGAACAAATTTTTTGAAAGAACTTTAATATGTTAAGTTGCTAATGATGTAATTGAAAAGCTACCTTCTTTTTATTAAAATGGAGACACTATAACATATCTACCCATTTTCTTTCCACCTTAGGAAGTGCAATTTCTATAACACTATTTGTCCCTGAAAGAGGGTAGGGATTCTGACCATGGAAATGCACAGGGAAGCATTCCCCTGGTGAGAAAACTCCTGGAGGGGTAACAGACACCCTGTTTCCCACCCTTAGAATGCCCTGTAATCTCTCTTAGGATCTAATAATATAGCTAATATATGTGCAATGTCTAGCTGGTATGGCAATGCCCTGGGATGCCTCTGTGTTAGAGCCTCATCAAACCTCAACCTTGATTGCAGGCACATAGCTCCTGGAAATAGAAGAACTTGTTTGCTAGATAACTACAATGTTTCACCAAGCTCCCAGTGCTCCTGGAGCTGCCTGCCTAACAGTAATTTCAGGCAATGGACTTTCTTGAGAACTGCACAAAGCTCCTAACACTGCATATTGTAACTGTGAAATATAACTGCAGACTAAGCAACCTTACTGATACTCTGAACAATAATGTGGTTATGTACTAATGACCTAATGTAACCTTTTGGTATAAAACAACGTGGCTTCTTGGACAAAGAGCCACTCTACCATCTTCCCTGCTTCTACCCCTTGTCTTTCTCTCTGTCTCCTTATTATTATTACTCTTTACAAAGGAGTTTCCAAAAACCACTTCAGTGGGCATGTGTAGGAAATCCAGTGTGCTGTTATATTGATTTCCTCTCATTCTTGGAGCCAACGAGAACTACAGAGGAAACCTGTACTACATTCTCCTAGTGTAGCAGTTATAAAGCAAGTACTCTATAGCTCTTTAGTGACATATGTAGTGGCTCCAGTGAGGTAAATTATTGCTGATACTGTAAATGTGGCCTCATTTGTAGATAGGGTCTGTACAGATGTTAAGGATCTGGAAATGAGACCATCTTGTTTTAGAATTGACTTAACATTCAATGACTGGTGTATTCTAACAGAAAGGAGAAAGAGATCTGTGACTCAGACGCAGAGGGGAAGGCCACATAAAGACAGAGGCGCTGACTGTACTGATGTGTCTAGGAGCCGAGGGATTCCAAGGATTGTTGACAGTCAACAGAAGCTAGGAGAAGAGCATGAATCAGATCCTCTTGAGTGTCCAGAATGAACCAACTCTGCCAACACCTTGACTTCAGATTTTTGGCCTCCAGAACTACAAGAAAATAAGTTTTGTCGTTTCAGGCTACCACATTTGTGATAAACTTGTTAAAATAGTTTCAGAAAAGTGGTAAACCCCCTCACTCTAATCCCATTCTGAGTTGAATGTACTCTAATCCCATTCTGAGTTGAATGAGGTCAGGACAGCATCAGATATGAGGTCCAGCATTTTCTTGTGACGTCATTTTCTATATGTATGTCTTTGCCCCACATATTCCCTCTATTTCCCTACAAATATAGGAAATGAGAAATTAGGATGTCTTCTGCCAGGAGGGAGGCAAGAGAGCTCCATTTGGAGGAGGAATCAAGTAGGCAATTCTTTCAGATATTTATTTTTCCTTCATTCCTTCATCCTTTCAGAGTGACCTACAGAACCATAGTATGCATAGTATCTAGCTGCAGTGTTCAGAATGCAGTCAGTGACTTAGTAAGCTTTGCATCTCTGTGACTAAAGTAACTGCCAAGAACAACTTAGAAGAGGAAAAGGTTATTCTGGCTCACAGTTTCAGAAGTTTCAGTTCATGATGGGCAGATTCCATTGCTCTGAGACTGACATGAGGCAGACTACCCTGCACCTTGAGAGCTCACTTGGAGGTTCTAGCAGGGGAATATAGCTATTTGTAGACCCTTGATCAAAGAACAGTCCCCCTTTATCAGGGAAAGTCATCCTCTTTGACCAATTATGCAGCTTCAAGAGAGATTCACATGGAGGGAGGAAGGGCACACCTGCGTAGACAGCCAGATCAGCTCAATCAACCTGGCCAATCAGCCAGATCACCTTCACCTCCAAGGCAGACTATCCTGGTAGAAGGGTGTGTGTGGGAAAGCTGCCCAACTCAGATCAGCCTGGAAGTAGAAAGAGAGAAAGAGGAAGAGATAGGGAGAAGATAAACCTTCCAGGGCACAACACCCCCAGGGACACATTTCCTCCAACTAGGTTCCACCTCCCACACCTCCCAGTAGTCCATTCTGCTATCAATGGATTAGCCCATTTGATGAATTTATACATTGATGAGGTCAAAGCCCCAATTCATTGCCTGAATGTCCACCTCTGAAATGTGTTGCCCTGGAAACCATGCTTTCAACATGCGACTTTGAAAGACATTTCAGATCCAAACCTTAACAGTCACCTATGACAGGACAAAGCAGCACGTGGCTAAAAGTGAGAGTTCTCTGTCCTTTTCCTTGTATGTTTCAGGCTACCTCAAGCTTGGGCAGTTCATGAATCTCCAGGGGCTTTCTCAGGAATGACATTGAAACCAGGGTTACCCAGGAGAATCTTCCTGAAGGTGTCCTGTGTATTGTGATGTGGCTTCTCTGTCATTTAGACTATGCTCAGACAAAAGATTTCACTAAAATGACTGAGCAAATGCAATTGTTCATGCCAGATAGGCTGGAACAAAACTGAACAATAAACCTCCTGCTACTTCCCCCCTAACCGGAGAAGGCAGAAGCAAGAATACATCTGAATGTTAAAATATGAGCTGCATAGTAGCTTCAGTGACTTTCAAAGAAATGTTCAAAGAACTACAGAGCAGAGATCAGCAGACAACCAAGGAGTGGTCGAATCACTTAATGTCAGGTGAGCAGTATCAGCATCTTTATTGCCTGTGAATATTGATGAGCCAGTACATGAAGTATAAGCAATTAAAAAAAGGGCCCAGAGATTTGTCATGCTCTAAGCTTATCCAATTCCATCAGCAATAAATGGGAATTCCTGTTGTATCACATCTGCACAACACTGGATTATGTTTCCACTTTTAAAATTTGTCATTTTGACAAGTGTGAAAAGATATTGCTTTGCTTTAATTTTATTTCCTTTATTACTAGTAAAGTTAGATATATTTTTACATACTAAGTAGACATTTCTGTCCTGTGAATTGCTCATTTTTTTTCTATCAAATTATTGCTTTCTCTTCATTCTTTATATATTTTGGATGCTATACTATTTAAGTTATGTGTATCATGAATATTTTCCCCAGCCTGTGGCTTATTTTTTATTTTTAAAGTTTTTTTTACTATTTATTTATTTATTTTGTATACGACTGTTCATTTTAATATAGTGAGTTCATTATCATTAATCTTTCATGGGCTCTTTGTGCTTTCATGTTTTATTTAAGAATTCTTTCCATACCTCAATATTGTTTATTTTGTTTTCTTCTGAAGTATTTGAAGTTTTAATTTTCAAATTTAGGTTAGTTTCCCTGGTGTATTTTTAACATTTAAGATAGGAAATCAAATATTTTGATAGGGAGATCTTATTACCCCATTACCACTGACTTATTTGCCTATCCTTTTCCCAATAATTAATCCCTGTTACATCCCGAGTATCAATATCTTGATCTGTCAATTTTACTGAACTCTTTCATTAATACTTTTATTATTGCTTTGAGTCAAGGAATCCTAGATCCTACTCTAAACTTTATCATTAACTAGTTTTGTGTCCTTGGGAAGTTATTAGTGTCAGTATTTGGAAAAAGGCAGGTCATAATATCTAACTCAGAAGATAGGGTTGTTGCAGAGGTTAAATAAAAGAGAATGTAGACAGCTTCACACAAAAATAGAGTGCCCCCAAATTTTGGTCCCTTTAAAAAATTTTATTTCTTTAAAATTCTCTGAAATAGTATATGCTTACTAAAGGCTAATTAAATTAAATTTTATACATACCCTGTGAATCCCCTTCTTGCTATCTAAAGCCCCAGGTTACATGAAACATTTTTTTCTTGATGAAATCACAAGCTTCATTTGTTCTCTCTTCTTGAATAAGAGTGTACTACACTACCCCTTTTATTAAGAAATTCAAAACATTAGGCTAGGGAAAACTATTCTGGGGGAGATAGCCACTTGGAGAGCACAAAAGTATCTCTTGGTTTCAGGTAAAATAGATATGTTGTACATGATTCATTATAGATATTAAAGATGTCAGAGAAAAAAATGGTCATTACAATGATGTGACTTTATAGTATTTTCCAAAAGAGCCATATCTGTCATCAGTTATGAAAGCTGACCAAATGCTCACGATGACAGACAGACAGCTGGTTCTCATTCATATTAAGTTCCTCTCAAGCAAAAGGAATGTTAAGGCAATCTGGCCTCGTATTATGTCGATTCCAGCCTAATTACATTTGTTATTTCCAGGCGATGCAGTAAATCAAGCTGTGGAAAATAGGTGGATATTTCACAGAAGTAATTTCAGAGACCATGGAAGAGGATCACGTGTTCTGTTGAACTCTCTTCTGCCTCATGACAGGCCGGGAGAGGGGTCAGAGTGGGAAGCAGTCATATTTCCCTTTAAAGATAAGAAAACCATTTCTTTTTTTACATGTTGATGCAAAATTTATAAGAAACAAAGGAGTCTAGTTAAGGCATGGGGGTGGGGTGGGTCAAAGGAATAGACAAACCAGCCCTTGCAAGAGGCTTGCGGTCTCTCTGTTCTCACTCCAAAAGCTGTGGAGTCCAGCTGCTTCTCAGGCAGTTGTTACCTCCCCCAAACACACCTGCTATCCCAGAACTTCACTCTGAGGAGGGACAGCCTGGTCATTAATTAATGTCTACAGCACAGGGGTTTATGACCCTTCTGATTTCATTACAGTTAGAAACTCTGTAGAGTTTACACTCACTCAAATAAAGGCCAAATGCTTTTAGAATCCTTTAATAAACTGATTGCCTAAAGGCTAAATTCAGAAAGGAATCTAATATAGACACTGAACTATCATTTTGTTGTCTAAAAGTCTCTGATCAAATAAAGCATAATTCTTCCTTTAGCCTGTGATCTGACCTCCCATTAATACTAGCTTCCTAAAGTGTTATCGCAATGCAAGAAGAAAGACAGCACAAACGATTTTGACTTTAAAGGGCATTCTGGCTTTAAACACATATTTTAAAATTAAGGCTCATGGACTCTAATTTTTTTTCCTATAGACAACAGAGAATTCACTCTCCATTGTTCAATGCATTTTACAGAATTGGGTAATAAAAAATCTGGAATAGTTTAGGGGAAAACTGCCTGAAGGCTCTAGGAAAAAAAATGACCTCTGGAAGACCTACACAGCTTTGTGCATGATTTCTTGAGTGCACAAAATGAATCCATGTGCAGCGGAGGCATCTGAAGGAGGCATGGCTCCATGGGTGAAGGGGAACTTGGTTTCAGCTGCCATGAAACAATCCAACCCAAAGGTGAAGATTTTCATTTTAGAAAATGAGAAGGACCTAATTTCTTCTCAGAAATTAGGTCCTTCTCATTGTTTCTTATACCATCTTATGTGAACTTGGCCAGTGTTCAAGTTGTTTAGCTTATAGCTCATTGGATTTCATCTGAGGAGTTTAAAAATCAGAGGTATGTGGGATGACAATTAGTCATACGGGTTAAAAAAAAAAAAAGAATTTTCCCCCAGGATGTTCTATTTTCTCACCTTAATCTGGTGCTATCTGGCAAAACCTTCGCTTTGGAAGGATTCCACAGGGAGGAACCAAACTAAGAAAAAGTTTTCAATAAAACAACTTCCACTTCTTAAGGAAAAAAAAATTATTACTCCATTAAAATGCAATAAAAATGTAGATGAGATTGTTTTCTTAGGTTTGTTTTCCTCGTCCTGGATTCATTTTCATGGAGATATGGAATTTCAAAACTAAGCCAGAGATGTAAAAGGTTTCTGACATCCTTCTTTTGAGGAGCAGTTGCAATTCCAGAACACTCACTAAGGAAAACAAGTTTTAAAAGAGTATGCCGATTATGTAAATGGAGAGAAATGAATATAGACGTAACTGTATACACTGTCTCTGATATTGCCTTGGCAGATCCAGAGTACAGATAACGTAGAAAGGTCCACGAGAAAAGCAAAATAAAGCCCCAGGGAACTGACATGAAATGGTGACTATAACCAGTCACCACATTTTTCTTAGTTTCTTCTTTTCTTTCTTCTACTTTATATGAAGTTTTCTTAAACCTCTCAGTTAATACTCAGGACGCTAACATTCTACTCTGTGGAACCCATGATCCCAGTGGTGCCTGGATCGGGTCCCCCATGCTTGCTCCCTGACCTGGCAGGTATCCCAGGGTCTCAGCTGACAGGGACCCAGATTCTGATGCTGCTTTGACCAATAATGATCTGGGAGCCCTGGGAACCCTCTCTGCCTCTTAGTCCTTGTTTTCCTCATTCTCTAGGCACAAAGTATTTGCAGTATTTTTTATTAATTAACTAATGCAGTGAATCTAACTAGGATCTCGGAGATTGAAGGTTCTCCTTTCCCACTCAACAATTCTCTCCTGCCTTTTTTCACTCATAAAAAACAATAGATTTTTTGTGTGTGTCTTGGATAAAAAGATGGCACATCAACCAACAAACAGTTTTTGCTACATGTGCCAGGAAAAGTGTGATTGGGTATTAGAATGAAACCCTGAAATTCTAAGTTACAGCTTTAGGGTTTTGAACTTACACCATAATCATAAGAAATATTGGTTGTGACACATATGGCCACTTTGGACACCTTTCAAAATGATTTTAAAAATGTATGCATTCCCCAGGAGGAAGCAGCTTTTCTCTAGGGCACGAGTGAGATTTCAGTTCAACTTATCCCCTCAGTTGGGTAATACTCCCCCCCTCAGCTCTGGGGATTGAACCTAGGGTCACTCTACCACTGAATGAGCCTTTTTTAGTTTTTGTTTTGAGATTGAGTTTTGAAACTGCTCAGGCTGTCCTTGGACGTAGGATCCTCCTGTCTCAGCCTCCCAAGTAGAGTAGCTGTGGTTATAGTCGTGTGTCCTTATGCCTGGCTGGGCAACACTTTTTAAGGCACTTGTTTAGAAAAATATACAACAGTCCAAAGGGTGTTGACACAGGAGAATCCTAGATCATGGAGAAACCTTACATCACCCAGGAAGATGTATGTTACTTGCAAGTCACTTACAGGTACAGTTTGATTTAAGACTAGTGTTGTCCAGTGGTCTCCAAAGTGGAAGACCGTAACGGACGCATAGAGACCTCTAAGGATACCAAAGAAAACATCATGAAGCCTTAATTTATAGTAACCTTAAGAAAATTCATCTTCTTTAATTTTTTTTTTACTTGTACTTAAATAGATGCAACATAACCATTCCAATCATTTTCAAGTATGTAATGCATGGGCATTAGGTAGATGCATATTGTTATGAAAGCATCATCTCTATCCACTTCCAGAATTTTTCATTATCCTAGACAAAAACTGTGCACCTATTAAACAACAATTTCCAGTCCCATTTTCCTCCTAGTTCATGGTAACTTTTGTTCTGTTTTCTGTGTCCATGAATTTTCCTCTACTGGGTACCTTGTATAAGTGAAATCATATAATATTTGTCCTTTATACTAGATTTATTCCACTTAGCATAATGTTTTCAAGCTTTATTCATGTTGTCTCATGTATCAGAGCTTTATTACTTTTTAGAGCTGCAAAATATTCCATATATATATATATATATATATTTACCACCTTTGTTTATCTAATTAATTATGGATGGACATTTAAGTTGTTTAAATATTTTGGATATTGTGAATTAGGCTATGATAAAGATTGATATTAAAATATCTGTTTTCAATTCCTTGGGGGTATATTTATAGAAGTGGAATTGCTAGATCAGATCATATAGTAATGCTACATTTAAATTTTTGAAGCACAACCAAAGTTTCACTATTTTATATTTCCTCTATCAATGTATAAGGATTCCAATTTTTCTACATCCAAACCAGTACTTGCTATTCTGTTTTCATTTATTTAAAAAAATAGCCAACCAAATGGGGAGTAAAATAATAGCTCATTGTGGGTCTGATTGCATTTTCCTGATGATATATAATGTAGACCATCTTTTCATACACTTATTGCTCATTGTGTATTTTCTATGCAGAGTTGGCTATTCAAGTTGGGTTATTTGTTTTTGCACTGTTGCATTATATATATCCTGCACATTCATCAGATACATGATTTTTAATTAATTAGTTAATTAATTTTTGCAGTGTTGGGGATTGAACCCAGGTCCTTGTACATGTTCAGCAAATGCTCTACCACTGAGCTACATCCTCAGTCCTAGATATATGATTTTTAAATATTTCTCTAATTCTATGAGTTCCCTTCTCACTCCATTGATAATATGCCTTGATGAATAAAATATTTTAGTGTTAATGAAGAGTGATTAATCTATTTTTTTTGTTGCTTGTACACTGACTTTCTCACTAACAGTGATGCTCACCCATTACATGTATATTTGTAGCTTTTGTAAAAGTATCTTGTAGGAAGAGTATGAGTTCCACATCATGGAGCTGGGGTTAACATTGGTGGCTTCAGGTGATGGATCATGTATTCAATGCATTGTAATTGAAGTGTCTCATTATGTGGATTTTTGGATCAAATTACTTATATATCTTATTTCATATTGTTACTTACATATTTATTAAGTTAACTTTCACAGTTTTGGAACACATGACTGATAAAATGTCTTGCACAGAAAATTCAAAGGCAAGATAACACTGTTAATGCAAGCTAAACCTAAGAATAAGAGCATTGTCAGAGTTGTCACTACTAATTATAGTAGGAACTCTATCTGCTACACTAGGAGGATCTCACAAGGAGCCAGTAAAAATTCACAAATATCAATGCAACTATTTAAAAATGTGCATTTATCTGTACTAAATTGTTAACAGCCCATCAAACTCTCTTACATTGTGTGTTAGGATACAAGTCAATGAGGGAGATACAAAAATTTGTAAGGAAACATTTATTTTACATTTATCACATAATTTTAAATGCTTTTAAACACTATTGCATCCATAACATATTTTCAGATTAGGTTTACATCACGTAAAATTAGTATTTGCATAGCTAACGCTTATTAGGGATGCATCTTCTAATTTTTTTGATGGGGGTATTTCAAGAAATTTGAAATTCTCATTCCCATAAGGAGGAGAAAACTTACAGAAATATTTGCCCATCAGCTTTGTCAGGAGGAAACTGGCACAGTATTATCCCTGGAGTTTATTCTCCTTTTAAAAACGTAACATTGACTCGATTCCAGTCTGTTTGGCAAAAGTTTCCTGACAGATTACTGCGAAGGCAGCAAAGGATTAGCACATTTGGCTTTAGTATTTATGTGAGAACAAGTGTACTTTTTTCATCTGTGTTTATGTAGAGTTTGTGTATCTCAAGTCGAGTAATCCTTGCGACAAAACGATTATAACCCCATGAGACTGATTTGATGCCAGGAGAAAATACCATAGCTGAGTTGAAGGATGAAGCCATTCTGGACCTGAGATGTGTTAATAGAGAAATTTCTCAATAGCAAAATTGTAGATAATCAATCACATTGAATCTGGGCTTCTCATGGTCCCGTGCCAAGGCAACTCTATCATTAATCCAAGCTAATGAATCTGCCAGGGTCTCTGTTTACCCAGACATCCCACTTGGGGTGACCTTTCTGCCCATTTTATAGCTCATTAATACATCCACTGCAGAACAAACTGAGGCAAAACCAGAAATCTTATCTGATGATTTTATTCCCTTGTCATTTTCATTAGCATGAAAAGTTTGAGTTTCACATGAATTTTCTTTTTCTTATGGATCTTGACTTCACAATTATGTATGACCAAATGCCAAACAAAACTACTTACAAAAAAAAAAATAAAAATTAAAACTAGACAAGCTTTGCTTGTCGTGCATTATTAGGTAGACATACTCGAAAACCGTCTAAACTCCAAACTCCAAAACTCTGGAGTTTTGATTTGACTTTGGTAATAAACTTGTGTACCTCTTTGAAACTAAAAAGTAAAGCAAAGCTAGGCTGGACAGTAAGCACATTGTCCACTTCAGACAGCCTGAAGTTAATAGAGAAGGTGGTTTTCAGTTTATGGTTATTCACCCCTGGTAGAATCTCCAAGCTGAGACAAGCTTATTGAATCATGAAGTTAGAAGGAAACTCAGAGATAGCACCCCTCAATTCTCCACTCAAGATTAGGGCAGGTTTTGTAGGTTGCTTCTTTGGGGAACCAGTCTTTGAAGCTGAGTCATGCTGAAGACTGTGAATGTGGAGCCCAGGAACAGAGATGAGGAGGCAGCTGAGCAGAGATAACCTAAAGCCAACAGAAAAAGGAGCTTGCCTCTAGCTAGAAGGGGTTGCGGATGGTGGAGGGTGGATGGGTTACAAGGCACAAAGGAACAACAATAACAACAAAACCAAGAGGCCCCACTAGGTGAGGCTTCAGGGTCAAGGAGCTGATCTCTCAACGCTGGGCCTGTGGTTGGTGGACGGTGTTTTCAGTGTGGAGCACTTCCACCTCGCCAAGGCAGGGGCTGTGCCTCTTCCATCTCCCATTCCTGGCTCTCCAGCTTTGAATGTTTTACTTGTATTCCCTTCAGTTTTGGTGACTCATTGAGAGGTTCCCCCCTTGGCTTCTGCTCTTCTTGCTCTTGGAACTTTGCTCCTTTCTGAAATCTGAAGCAAAAGCTTCCGTTTCCAGAGGAAGTGTTGACCTTTGACATGGGCCTGTCCTCTACGACATCTCTGAGATCCTTCCTTTTTTTCTGTTCTCAATGACCACGTCCCTCGACTATTCACAGGAGGGGAGGATTCTGCTTTGTAAAGTGGATTGCCAGCAGCTGGAGCCCTTCAGCTCCCGGGATGCTCACTCTTTCTCTTTCCCACACATCAGCTTCTCTGGCTCTCCTGTGTTTTACTAGCAGTGAATCTGCTCCTTGGCCTTATTGAACTTCCAACTTTCTGATCCTTCCATTTTTCTCTTCCATATTTGGCTTCATAGATTTCTGAATCCCCTCATCCATCACTCCAATCTATCTCTTAACAATAGTTTCAACTTCCCTGATTATTTTTCTGTGCTCATCTTGCAGTTTAACCATGTTTAATCCCTGATTCCACTGAAACCTGTTCACTTATAAGATCAGATGAAACAAAGCTCTTCTGTCCACTACACAACATAGCCCTTTGCCTAAGCCCAAGACCCTTAGCACTCCTCTGATATCCCTGTCAACTTGTGAGTTTTTCCAAGCATGCATTATTAGGTAGACATATTCTAAAACCATTTGACTTTGGTAATAAACTGTGTACCTCTTTGAAACTAAAAGGTAAGCAAAAAAAAAAAAAAAAAAAAAAAAAAAAAAGATTGAGGCATCTGGATTTTTGGGTTCCACCCAGAGATGTGGAGAGAGTATCACTCTGATCCTTTAAGCAGAAGCGTAGCTAGGCAAACTGAAATTCAGGACTCTTCTTGAGGCCAACAGAGAGTTGAGATTTCAGAGCAACTGACCAGTACGGCAACTAAGCATAGTATAAATAATTGGAACAAATAATAAAAAAAAGAAAGAAAACTAAGCCTAGACTGCCTGTTGGGTAAATGAAATGCAAGCATTTTTCAGCCTGGTAGAGTCAGAGGCTGGTGAGAACTCAGCTGTAATAGAAATGAACTGGTGGAGGCTGAATGTGGGTTGGCAGGAGACTATAGAGCTCCAGGGGGTTGCAAATATTCAAGAGTTCCCCCTCTCCTGCAGACTTTTGCTCTCTGTATCAAATCAGGTGCTCACAGAAAAAAGACTGACAAGACACCTAAGAAAGCGTCCTTCATGTGCAGTCCTCAAGGGTGGAACATGAAACTCTGTCAGAAAGCTTCTCCCTGATTTCCACACTCTCTCTTGCACACACACACACACACACACACACACACACACACACACACACACAAAAGCCTTTGTATGGAAGGGGATGGGAGAGAAAGTTGACAAACACTATTGCCTTAGTAAAAACCTACTGTAGCTGTGGGATAGAAACAGGAAGACCTTGATCCCGGAGACAGGGAAGATATAGGTACTGGGCCATGACAGACAACTTGGGGAATGTGGCACCCAGAAGGAGTTTGGTGCTTGTCTAAGGCTGAGGATTAACGGACCTTCTTCCCAAACATCAAACCCCAAAGTGTTGAGTAACAAGAAACAGCAGAATACGTACGAGGGAGTTTCAAGAGCATAAAACAGACCTCCTCGGGGGCAGAGTGCAAAGGAAAGACCTAAAGCAGAATGGAATCAGCACTGAGAAACACCATCTGACACACAACCGCCCAGACTAAGACCAAAGTATTGCTGGAGGGATTTGAAACGTGTGGGGCCCTGGTGGTATCCATAGTAACAACAAACCTAATATCCAGTACAACTCCTGAGCAGATTAATTCAACCTCCAGAACTAAAGGCTGAGCAGAAGGAAAGACATGTCCATTTCCAACCTCAAAAACATTTGCCATGGTCTTATTCTCTTCAATAAGATTTCTCATTTTTACACCCCGCATAGTTAGATATTTTTCTTTGGTGAAAAAAAACCCCAACAAGGTAAACAAAAGTAATATACTGTCAAGAAGAAATCATTAGGAGCATATTCAGGTGTAACACAGATGTTGTAATTGGCTAAAAGAACATTTAAAATAACAGTAATATGCCAAAGACTCTCATGTAGGGATTGGCAAACTTTTTCTCCAAATGATCAAATAATAAGTATTTTGTGTTTTATAGGCCACAGATTCTTCTATTTTGTTGTTGTCAATTTGGTACTGGGGATTGAACCCAGGAGCACTCTACCACTGAGCTACATCCCCAGCCCTTTTAATTATTTAATTTGAGACAGGGTTCTGCTACATTGTGAAGGCTGGCCTTGAACTTGCAATCCTCCTGTTTCAGCCTCCTGAGTTCCTGGGATGAAAGTCATGTGCCACTGTGCCCATCTTCAAATTTTTCTTTTTTAAGAGAAGTTTCAAGAAATCTTTTTAAAATGTAAAAACCATTCTAAATACACAGGCCATATAAAAGGAGACCACTGGTTAGATCTTGTCCCTATACCATAGTTTGGTGACCCCTACTCTAATAGAGAAGGTGGACAATGTGCTACATCAAATACTTATTTCATCAAAGAAATAGATATTATAAGAAAGAGGAAAATGGAAATTATAGATATTAGAATTTTTTTAATATAGTTTTTAATATTTATTTTTTAGTTCTCAGTAGACACAACATCTTTGTTGGTATGTGGTGCTGAGGATTGAACCCGGGCAGCACGCATGCCAGGTGAGCGCGCTACCGCTTGAGCCACATCCCCAGCCCCAAGACATTAGAATTTTAAAAAGGACATGGTAGCAGACATGAAGAGTGCCTTCTCTAGACTCATTATTAGGCATGACAAGCCGAGGGAAGAATCAATGAACATGAAGATAGGTCAACAGAAATTACCAGATCTAAAACACAAAGAAGAAGAAAAAAAAAGCAGAGCAAAATTACCTAAATGTTAAGGTCTGTAGACAAGTCAAAATAACACGTGGTATTTTGCCAGAGAAATGTTAGAGTTCGTAAACAAGTCTGGATGGTGCCTGGCAAAATGCCAGAGGGAGTGGTTTGAGAAGTAACAAAAGCGAGCCATTAAGTGTGGAGATTCCTGATTGGTTGACTGATGTATCTAGTTTATGCTAATTAAGATAAGCTGTGCAAAATGTATAAATAGCTCTGTTGTCCTACAATAAAGGGCTTCCATTCCTGCTGCATCAATCTACAGAAGTTATTTGTCACCCCCCGGTTATTCGCTGCAGCCGGACTGCAGCACCTAAATAAACACAAACAAAAATCAAACCAAAACAAAACTCCTTAGAGCATTGAAGACATGTAGAATAGCATCGGTCTAACATATGTGTAATTGGAATGCCAAAAAGAAAAGAGAGAACGAGGCAGAAGAAACAGTCAATAGGAACCAAGAATTCCCCAAATTTCTTAACAGATATAAAACAGATGCAAGAAGCTCCTAATACATCATGAAGTGTAATTACAACAGCACAAACAGAAAAACAAACCAGACCAAAACATTCACTCAAACTGCAGAAAAAGTGAAACATCTTTTTTAGTGACGTCTGTTGGTGAATTTGGGGTAGAGGTTGCAATTTATGTCCCAGGTGGCTAGTGGGAAGGAAACAGAGGAATTTTGAATGGACCAATGATTGTACTAAGGGAAGCAGTAACACATTTAAAGGAAACAAAACCAAAACAACAACAATAACAACAAAAACCCCAGAGCCATCAGAATAGCTTACGTAGATGTGTAAACAAAGAAACTACCTTTCTCTATATCTAAGTTCCAAAAAAACGATGATGTCCAGACTCAGGCCAAGAGTGATGGCATGTCAACATGGTGATGAAGACAGAGAGGAAATCCAGGATAAACAGCCATCCCTGACCTTGGTCCCATGCCCTGTGTCACATCCTTTTGTTTAACCTAAAAGAGAAAGGAAACCCTAGAGTTAGGAAGTAAATCTTCCACAATCATAACCAAACCAGGTTTCTGTTTCCTGTTGAGAAAGCAGGCACTGGGTCAGGAATCCGGGCCTCCTGTGACAGCAGCACATTCTTAATGAATGTTTAGTGTAGTTTCGACAAAGACCAGACCCGAGAGCTGGCTTTTCCTTAGCCCTGATGGAGGGCTAAGTCTGTACTGTTGTTGACAAGAATCTCTCTCACAAGGCTCTAGGACAGCCATGGTCCAGACTCTGGGCCAATTAGCATTGTTACCCTCTGACCCCATCCCGGGCACCTGAGTCCTGCATCATAGTGCCCCTATCAATATATGGTCTCCAACTCAGCCTTGACCTTAACATTGTCTGGTCCCATTTTGCTTGTTTTTTGTTCATTTCCCTTTCTCATTCCCCACAGCAGCTACTCTAATCCTTCAAGATTATTCAATTTTATTGCCCTACGACATCCACTTCACTCTTAACAGATGATCATGCTTCGTCCTTCATAGAAAACAGAGACCCTCGCTGCTCAGAGGAGAAAAACATGTCATATGTATTGCATCTCTTATACACAAGGTAGTGCTTTTGTTCTTTTTATAAAAGATCTCATTAATACTAACGTCATCTTTATGTAGACTGATCATTCCTCCTTTCAAGAAGATATGAAGCCTTAGAGAGTGAGGGTTCAAACTTAGGTCTAAGGAGCCGCTGAACCTCTGCTCTTTTATTACCTACCTTATGCTTCTTCTAGAAAACACAACATATCAAAACAAAAGTTAATCTAAACCAAACCTTCTTTCTGATCTGTTCTAGAGATGTTTTAATAAGGAAGCAAAACATAAAGTTTAAAAATCCTTTGGCAAGATAAAGTCCAAATACAAATTGAATGCAAGTGCAAATAGCTGATGTGGATATGTTTCTGCAAGCAGATTTTAACAAGGATGGGGATGGGGGTAATGAGCAGGATGAAGAGAAAGTGGGGGAGGAGAGAGTTTACAGGAAGGCCCCAACATGTGAAAATATGAAAACAGGGAACTATATGCACACATGAGTACTTCACAGTTTTATCAAATATTGGTTCTGTCTGCAATTGAATGTGCAAGTGTACTCAGGGAAGAAGAAATAAAGAAACAACCAAGGCATTTATCTTTACACACACACACACACACACACACACACACACACACAAACAAATAATGACAGAAATATCAGAGAATAACTAACATGTTAGGCACAGAACTCCAGCTGGCTAGAGCTTGGAATCAATACTGTGTCCTGAAAATAAGCATAAGCTAATTATTCCATCAGGGATTTCAACTCACAACCAAGGCCCCATTTTATAAAGCTCTATCCAACTGAGCTCACTAATACAGAAGAATCCTATGAGGGAAACCTGATGTCAAATCTAAAGCAATACATGCCACATCATCCCAGCGTCAGTGCTTCTATCGTTATGATTAGCCCAAGGAATTTTGGAAAAAAAAACTTTTTTACAAAATTAAAGAATTATCAAGGATTCAGTAGTTTAGGTTTAGTGCATGTCAAAGTCATAAATAATGATAATACTTTCTGGACTTAATGAAATAGCTACTTGTACTTTCAAAGCAGAAGGAAAGATTTCTTTTCTACCGTATATATCACAATGAGAAAATTCTTCAAGACACTGGAGCTATTACTATCATTCTTCACTTCCAGAGGGAAAGTGAGAATTGACTTTCTAATAACTCATCTTCCTGGGTGTTTAACTTATAAAGAGAAAAGAGTGGTTGTTCCAGTTTATGATCTGTTGACCTTATTGCTCTCAGCTTGTGGCAAGGTGGTATATGGTGGTGGGAACTCGTGGTGGGAACTTGTGGTGGAGTAAAGCCACTCAGCTCAAGGAGTTCTTACAGTCCCCTTCAAGGGCACATCCCAGTGACCTACAGACCCCCCATAAGGCCCCACCTCTCAAAGGCTCCATCACTTCCCAGTACTGTCACTCTGGAGAACGGGATTTTAACACGTGGACCTCTGCCCAAATTATGGAACTAGGCATATTTAAATGTCCTATTCATTCAAGATCAAAATATTTCTTAAGCTGTTTCTCAATGGCAGGAATTTTTATAGGCAATGACATAAAGGTGACTAAGATATCTGCACACAGAGACTATATTCACAGTGAAGAAATATAGCCAATAAAATGTAAGCTCACAAATGAGCTAGAATTGATTATTAGTATTATTTTTTTTAACTTTGTCTCCCCCTTCCAGATTTTTTATTGGTGCATTATAGTTCTAAATAATGGTGGGATTTGTTGTTACATATTAGTACATATACGCAAGATAACAATATAATTTGGTCACCATCCCTCCCTAGCACTTACCCCCTCTCTTCCCACATCCCACCACCTGGTCCCTTTCTTCTATTCTATTGATCTACTTATGCAGTCACAACCCCACCCCCATCTTTCTTTTTCTTTTTCCTCTCTAGAGTCCACATATGAGAGAAAACATATGACCCTTAAACTTCTGAGCTTGGCTTATTTTGCTTAACATAATGATCTCAAGTTCCATTCACTTTCCTGCATATGACATAATTACATTTTTCTTTATGATTGAATAGGATATCACTATGTATATATACCACATTTTCTTTATCCATTCATCTGTTGATGGATGGTTCCATAATTTGGCTATTGTGAATTGTGCTTCTATAAACATGGTTATTCATGTATCATTATAATTTGATGATTTAATTCTTTAGGATAAATATCAAAGAGTGGTACAGCTGGGCCATATGGTGGTTCTATGCCTAGTCTTTTGAAGAACATCTATACTAATTTCCATAATGCTTGTACTAATTTTCAATCCCTCCAACAGTGTAAAAGTGTTCTTGTTTCTCCACATCCTCTCCAGCATTTACTATTCTTTGTAGTCTTGATGACTGCCATTCTGATTTGTGTGAGATGAAATCTCAGTATAGTTTGATTTGCACTTCCCTAATTCCTAATGATATTGAACTTTTTAAAATATATGTATTCATTGTTTATATCTCTCCTTTTGCAAAGTGTCTATTTAATTCATTTGCCCTTTTATTAATTGAGTTATTTGGTTTTTTTGCTGTCAAGTTTTTTGAGTTCTTCATATTATCTAAACATTAATCCTGTGTCACAAATGTAAGTAGCAGGCTGCGATTGTGGCTCAGCAGTAGAGTACTCGCCTACCACGGGTGGGACCTGGGTTGGATCCTCAGTACCACATAAAAATAATGGCATTATGCTGTGTCCATCTACACCAAAAAATAAATATTTTTTTTAAAGAAATGTAAGTAGCTAGCAAAGATTTTCTCCCAGGAAATTGATTATCAAATGCAGATACCACATAATTTCTCAAACTTCAAAGTTATATTCCCTCAAACTCACAAAGTGTTAGAAATTATAGATAAGTTGCTGTGGATTCCATCTATTTAATGGGTGGGATGAAAGCTCTCTAGCAGTACTCAGCATTTCTTCAGTCTTCATTATCATACACATTGGTATTTTAAGTCCATCTCTTATTTTCTAGCACTAGGAACTTAGACAATTTTTTTTTAACTTCTTTGAGTCTCAGTGCCTAGTCTGGAAAATGATATAGGTTTTCTCAATCAAATAGCACAATATAACCCAAACACAGGCTACTTGGAAGATACAGTACTCAAGAAATATCTTCTTTCCAATGGGAAAAAAAAAATGGTGCCTCTTACTCACTTTCAATGGCCAGGGGTAATTTATGTTGAACAGGAGAGATAAAAAATACTGAAATACAGCAAAGAATCTGAACTATGTTACTCTGCAGAACAATTTTATCAACATACATATAATTCCTCTGAGAACATTGTTGGCTTTAAATACAAAGGCAGTTCCATCATAACCCTAATTTTCAAGATAGAATTTATATCTGCTACATCATATTTAACCTTTCACTAGTGATTTACAACTGTCTTTATCTGTAAGCATTTTTCTTCTGACTTTGAGGTGAGGAGCAGAGCAGACAATAGGTTAAGGGGAGAACTGCCTGTTTAACTCGGAACTTTTCATCTCGAGGCCTTCATCTAAGCATTCCTTGTGCAGGTAGAGGTTTGGTATTTGAAAAGCAAAGGAATCAAGTTTCTTGGCTCTCTGGAGCCTGAGCATTTATCAAAATAAACCCGAAGAGTAGGGCCCTGCACGGACCTTTGGAGATTAGAAGAATGCTGTGCATGTGGGAAGGGCTGTAGGAGGGGGCGATGATTGCACCTGAGGGAACTGACTTTCTGGAGGTTTCTCGGCTCCCATCCAGCTGTCTCTCTATTAGTAACAAAAGCTTAGCCTTCCTCAGCCCTGGGCATCTGGCTTCATCCCCAGACGCTGCCCTGAGGTCAGGGTAAAACGCAGAGAAAACATCTGTGTGTTTTAGACTCAATGCTTGATATGGCAACAATGATGATAAGAATTAAGAATAATTATATTCTCTATAATTATAAATATATATTTAATATTTATATAAATTACTCATGTAAATAACAATATAAATAACATTATAAATAATAATCTTGTGGGCTGGGGTTGTGGCTCCGTGGTAGAGCACTCTCCTAGCACATGCGAAGCACTGGGTTCGACCCTCAGCACCACATAAAAATAAATAAATAAATAACGGTAAAAGAAAAAAGTTGCAGTCATTGCCTTTAAAAAAAGTTGATAACATTTTTTAAAAAATAATAATCTTGTTAAATGCAAAAATTTCTATAAAAGTAAGCATTATTATTACAGAGATAATAGTTTGTTATACTTAGAACTTTACAAGCATCACTTCTTTGGCCTTACAAACAAAATGCTTTGATTCAGCTGCCATTATTTTTTTATTTCACAGAAAAGAAAACAGACTCAGTAAAGTGAAGTGACTTCCCCAGGTCACCTAACAGGTAAGTAACGATGTGGGAATGTGAGTCCATGGAGAAAAACTCTGGTATCTGAGCTGTCACACACATTGACAAATTTATATGTAGCTGTGTTTTTTTATTATTGATACAATGACTTGAACTATCAACAACATTATCTATTGTGATCAATGATGTCTTTCCCAGAAGAAATACAGAAAATATATTCTTTCCCTCCATACAAGCTGCAGCTGCCTACTTAGATGGGACTGCAGTTCAATCGACAGATACAGGAAATCAATTGGGTAAAAAAAAAAAAAAAGAGGGAGAAATTTTGATTTGAAGAGGGTACTTACATCATTGGCCTTTTGAAGTCAAAATTGGTAAGATTTCTTTTTCTTTTTTTTTAAAAGTCAATTCATATTTTAGTCTTTGTTTTTCCTTTTTTTGAGTAAATGACCTCATGATGGTTTACATTTTGTGCTCATGGACCCAAAGCCCTGATGATTTCATACATAACCTTCCAAGCCTTGGAATATTATCTTGGACAATTGCTGAGGTCAACTTTGAAAATGTCTTTCAACCTTATTTGCTGCTGTGTTCTGAGGTAAAGTTTGTACCTTCTGATATTTGCTCATAAAAGTTACTTTCATCCAAAACAAAATGTCCTGACTTCCAGAAAAGCTCGTGCAGGGTAGGAGGAGTGCTATTATTCACCTCAAAGGACTCCTACAGAGCAGTTTTCTCCTAAGGTCCTAGGCAATGATGAATTGTCAGAAGCCAGAGTTGCAGGTCACAGACTTGGCAGTCTTTTTTCAAAGATGTCACCTGAAGCAAAAAGACTTAATTCAATTCTTTAAAAACGCAGCATAAGACTTCTTTTGACCATGAGGATAAACATTCCTCACTCATCCATTTTGGTTATCTGGAGGTTTTAATGTGTTTCTACATTTGGCATAAAATAGGAATTCTGGGGATTCAAAACTCAAGTTGACTGATTGGTTTAATATTTTGGAGTATTCAAATTAGTTCAGAGCATTCCAAACAGCTTCATTCACTGGTATGTGTATCTATTTGTTTCAAAGTTAGGCTAACCTGAAAAATGAGACTAAAAGACGATGAAAAGAAGATTGAAGAAATTATCTGGAAAAATAAGAGAAACTAGCTTGGCTTCTACTTTCTCTTCTCAAGTCCACAAATAAAAATGCATTTATTCATCTAAGAAATACTGTGTGTACTTGCTATGTGCTAGCTCTGTGCTGGGAGATACTGCTATGAAGGCAAACCAGGTTGCCCCACCCACATAGCTTAGCACATTTTGGTGGGGGTATGCCAACAATTACATCAAATATGGTAAGTGTCATACGGCATAAGTTCTAAAGCTTGAAGGATTTAATTTGGTTTGGGGATTTAATTTACTATGTTTCTAAAGGGAAGAATTAAGTGATTAAGAGTGTAGGGGAGTGCTGGGCTTGTGGCTCAGTGGTAGACTGCTTGTCTAGCATGCATGAAGCACCACATAAAAGTAAAATAAAGATATTGTGCCCATGTAATACTAAAAAATAAATACTAAAAAATGAGTGTAGGGGAAAGGAAATATCTTAGGTTCATGGCTGAGGGTCCTATCAGAAAGAAAGATTAACAAGAGAAGAGCCTACAATGTTATTTGAAACAAGTTTTACATGACACAAATACTTCTGGAAATGAAGAACCTAAGAAACAGATAAACCTGTGCATTTTTACATTTAGGCCTGATAAAGAATACACAGTCACCAAGAAATATGATTGGAGATTGAAGAGGAAGAACTAGTGGTAATACATTGGAGGGGACTTCATAAAGAAGTGTGAGTTCACACTCTTTTTTGTGTCTTTGTGTATTCAAGGATAAGAGCATTCTTTTCTTCCAGGTACAGCATGGGTACCTCTGAAAAATAGGACTTCTGATCTGCTTCAGAATAAGTTCAGAGAATTTCTTATGGCCTGATTCAGAGGAGAAGGGTTAGGAGAAGGTCAGAGAGACCTTTTTGCTTCTGCTGGTTCCTCAAATGCCAAAGTGCCATACCTTGGAGTAGTTTGCCACATACTCCATCGAGAGCCCCAGTCAGAGATA
This sequence comes from Ictidomys tridecemlineatus, assembly GCF_052094955.1. Lineage (NCBI taxonomy): Eukaryota > Metazoa > Chordata > Mammalia > Rodentia > Sciuridae > Ictidomys > Ictidomys tridecemlineatus. The sequence goes on along the minus strand of NC_135483.1, from coordinate 122,169,671 downwards.
TAAAACACAGACTTCCCTGGTGGCTAATAGTGAACACTCTGCAAAGTAGTGAGCTTCTTGTCACTGGCAGAAATCAAATACAGACCTGCCATCAGAGATTTCTGCTTGAAAAAAATCACTGGAGTTGATTGATGCTTGTGGATATGCAATAGTTTATTTTAAGTAGTTCCTGGTCTTCATGAGAAGGTGAAGAAGTGAAGTCTGGACATCTTTACTGATAGCCTTAAAGCAGAAATTTAGGGCACTAAAACAGGTGGGAGGATCTCTGACTTTTACACCTAATATGGTATATATGACCTCAGTTTGAAGCACTGGAATCTTGGGGTGGCTTACTACAAGTGAAATCCCCGTGTGGAAGCCAAACCCAAGCCTCCTCCATTATAATAAAAACAAGGTGAAATGATTTGCTTTGAAATGGTCATGTTTTCAACTGTGCTATATTTTTTTCAAAACATTTTTTCTTATTATTTCCTCAAATAACCATTTTTCTTTCTTATTTAATGAGTAGAACCTGAAATGATTTTTTTCTCGGTTACAAAATCTCAGCTCCTCTAAATAATTTTTTTAAATACCACCACAAATATGCTTCTTAACATAGATTGACTAACATAGGCAGAGTCCATGGACATTTCTAAATACTTTTGTAACATATAGGAAGTCGTTGGTGTTGCTACAAGTAATTACCAAAAGATCCTTACATTGACATGTTTTTCTTACTGACAAAGAATCTTGTGTTTTAATCAGAGTTTCAATCCCACAGAGAAATTAGGATACATCTGATACACGTGCTGAGAACTGTGAAGAAACAAAATTTCAACAACTTGAGTTTTAAAGATCAAATTGGTTTTTATCGGTGATTCTGAATCAAGCTGCATTCAGTCTACAAAATAGATAGGCATTCTGCTGGGCGTGGCAGAGCGATTGGTTTTGTAAGGAAGCTTGAACAGGAATTAAGAAATAGCACAGCAAAAAGTGGAATGGTTAACATCAGGTTACTTCAGGTTACTTTCCTTGTGTGGGTTAAAGCAGAGGTAACTTCTTTATGCCAGCTTAGGTAGATCAGGTCCCTTTTGATTTGATCGCTTACTGTGAATCTCCTAGTTATTATTATTATTTTTTGGGGGGGATTTTATTATCATCTTTCTCCCAATTTCTCAGAAAGCCAGATCTTACAAGTAAACAGTGTAGGCTTCCTTATGGTGATGTGGGACCCCAGCTTGAGTGACTCTATCTTGCTTTGGTCTATTGAGGCCTAGTGTAGGTACTCAGTCCCAAATCAATGGCTCCCCATAACTTTTATGTAATAAAACCAGAGTCATGAGGATTAGGAACCTTTTTTTTTGCATTTATTATTTTTGTATATCTTATTTCTTTTTATAAGAGAGATTTCCATTTTTTTCCTTACAACTCTCCTGTTACTGCTTATTTGTAAATTTGAATATTTGATAATTATAGGAATAGTTAATTCCAGTTAATATTATTTGAACCACTATTATCTTCCTGGTATTCTTAGTCATATCATCTAAAGTTCAGAGAAACTAGACACTCTTTAATAGCAGAGTGGAATGTTCTGAAAGACAACCACCTCAAATAAACCATGAGGCAGGGTGCCCTGTGGGTCCTGGCCCAAATAGCTTTGTTATCCTTGGTAACATAAAAATGAGCTTTCCTAAGACAGAAAAGCATCAAAAAGCAGAGAAAAGTGCAAAACATATAAACTCTTAAGCCTCAGGTGATTTGAAAATGAAAAGAAAGGCATAGCAAACTTATTTGAAAACACTGAAGGTACCTCGGCAAGGGGACCCTTCCCTGAGCACCACTGAGAATGTCCCATTTAGTAAGTCAAACTTTACATCCTTTTACATATTTGAATTTTTTTTTTTTGCACTCTGTCTGCTTTGGGGAGTAAATCTTTTGCTGAAGTTACAGAAACTTAAGCCCTTAGCATACAAGTCAGGCTGTCAAGGTTGAGCATGGATGATTGTCTACTCCAAAGTTCTAAATTAATCTCTCAAATAGGATGCCAGGCAGCACTAACTCAGCCCACATAACTTTAAGAACTTCTTGTGAATCCTTCACACATAATTTCTTAATCATTTTCAGGAGAATTTTTCTGAAAGACATATGTAGTGTGAACAGCCATTCTGCTCTTCCTGATGTTAATAGTACTCCCCAATAAGTAGTATTTCATTCTGATGCATCTCAAGGGACCAAAAAACATCTCTTTTCATGAACTTGAAGCAGCAGTTTTGCTCTGAAAAAGAATTTGCATGGAGTAGACCTGACTACATCCCAAACCTTTTCAATGGACAGATAGTTGTGGAATATCATTTTAGGTTTTATGAAGAAAGCATAGTTCTTATCCTTAAGGTGCTTTCAATATGTAAGAGAAATTCAAATAAAAAATTATGTATCACCAATGACTACTGCCAGACTTGAAATGCCCCGAATCCTGTGAAATATGCTAGTGTTATTTCACAGCATCTATTTTAGTTATTTCTTAATTAGTCCATGAATTCTTTAAAGGCAGGAGTTTTAGGAATGTGAGTCTGTGCTACTACACACTTGTTGGTTGATGTTTCAGATCATAGAGAATCTACTTTCTCTTTTGGTGAATTGTTTTCTTCTATTCTCCAGTGTCTTGGAATGTCTCTAAGAGAATACCCAGATTTTCCCATACTGTTGCATCATCCATATATAGGTGGCATAATGACTTTCTTATAATAAGTTGATATGGCATTATATAATTAGAGAATCTTAGGAATAAAGCTGACTTTGAATAGTCATTAACTCATTCCCTGACCTAAAGCAGAAGTGTGACTTTATTTTTTCACTCTGTCACCAAATGTATGGTGAGGTTTCTTTCATGTTTCATATAGGCTGCAGATGAGGGTGGTCCCACACTTTGCTATTCACTGTTGGCAGATCTGAAGGTAGGGGCGGAAAAGAAATATTATTTCCTTATCTATTGCTAGGTTGATGACCGATACCTCTGTGACAAAAGAGAGATAAATGAGAGAAAAGTGTAAAAAATACATGTAATCAAAGTTTTATGTGACCCGGAAGCTTTCAGAAATGAAGAATCAAGGAATGGGGATTCTGCATCTTTAGGTTTGTTTAAGAGTGGATGGGTATGTGAAAGAATGGTTGGATAAGAGGGGATATGATCTAATGGTAACAAACCAGGAGAACATGGCAAGGCCAGTTGGGTCAGATTCTTCTTGGCACCACTATGTCTTCATCCCTTTTCTCCAGGTATAGGGCAGGACACCTATCACAGGAGAGTCTTGAAGAGAGGTCAGAGACACTTTTCAGCTTTTTAGTTTTCACAGATTCCAAAGTACTGTATTTTGGGGTTGTGTGTACAGAACCCCAACAGGAGCGAGATCTTTTTCTATAATAATCTGATCATGTGAAGCTGGATCAGCATGAATGAACCACCAAGGCAAAGTGATTTAGATCAATAACATGTAATGTTCCTGAATATCAAAAAGCAAGCCCTTTCAGGATAAAAAAACTGAGAGAATGGAGGCCCCAAGAAGACAGACAATAGGACTGACAGCTTAAAACCAGGGACTGAGATCTTTTTTGAGCAATACATTTTCCCCCAACTCTTGCTCCTATTCATCTCTTTCCATGGCTACTTGGAAATTAATGCCACCAAGCTTTTCAGTGACATTACCACTATATGAATGTTTTTCTCTTGTAGAATTTAGGAAACTAGCAGCTCAGAAAAAATTTTTATTGATTTAAAATTTTTTTTCTTGAAATACAGAATTTTATTTAGAAACTGTTTAATAAAAGTGTGTGTATTGGGGGCAACCCTGTCAAAAAGACAGATAGAAAATAGGTTTCTGATAAAAATGGAATTTTAGGACAACAAAGATCTAAAAGTCCACTTTGGAAGAATGGCTAGTTACTTGCGTTTTTTGACATTTTTAATCAATGAATCTGGGTTCTCCTCTGAATTTCATACAGAGTATGCACTACACAGCAATTTTATCATAAAATAATACCTGTTTTCTACATACATTTTTGGACAAGCTACCACTATAAACAGATCAACACAAACCCGTCAGTAGTAACATATATTTTACACAATTCTGCCAGAAAAAGGGACTGAATAGACCATGGGCAAAGCAAATAAGGTGAAGAAATTGAATATTTTCAGTATTAAGAATTAATCCAGACATAGTACTGTATTTCTGCAAAAGAAATTAATATTTAGTAACACAATAGGAAATTTTCTCTCTAAAAGAGACTAGTGCACTGGCAAAGTATTTGGCTAACAGTGGAGAGCCATAAACACCAGATATTGAAACCACCTAGCCTTGTAGATTCGGAGGCAAAGATGGCCTTCACTGATCATGCCTTTGCTAGGGGTCCAGCAAGAACTTGCAGCATGATCATCTGCCTGCTTACTTCCAATAGTAAGCAGCAAACTTAAGGAGCCAAAGAAGAGTCTCCAATGGGCAAGGGGAACAGAGAGGAGAGACATGTTATACGTAAACTTAAACAGGAAAAGAGGACACAACCCTTATCCAAATCTCAGAGATGTGGTCAAGTTCCCCCAAATAGGGGTTAGATTAAAAAACTGAACAAAACATTTCCCATAAAAGACAATACATAGAAATTTCAGGAATGAATAAAAAAAACACCATCACATCTCCGGGCTGAAAAATACCTTCATCCAGGCAACCATGCATCTTGATTTATATATATATATATATATATATATATATATATATATATATATATATATATAAAGAGAGAGTGAGAGAGGAGAGAGAATTTTTAATATTTATTTTTTAGTTCTCCGCGGACACAACATCTTTGTTGGTATGTGGTACTGAGGATCGAACCGAGCCGCATGCATGCCAGGCGAGCGCACTACCACTTGAGCCACATCCCCAGCCCTGCATCTTGCTTTTAGCAGGGATGCAATTGATCAATGATACCAAATGACTTTACAGAGAAACTTCTTAACTCTCCTATTGAGCCAAAGCCTAGAACTGTGAGGATTTAAGCAACCCTGCAAGACCTGTGACAGCAGGTTCCAAAGGTTCTGAGATCTGGCCCTTCTTTCCCAGACAAAATGTTAGACACATGTCATGTTACTCTATTTCGAAATATGGAAGCATACTTTAAATATTCTTAAGGCATTTGTTTATTGAAACATTCTCTGACAAGATTTCACATTAGTTTAAAACTCAAGTTGGTCTTTATATTTCTCTACTGAAGTCTCCACCTCAGCGGATTACATCAGAATACCTCCAGCAATCAGTTGACCACCATCCTCAAGGTGAGCCCCACCCATGGTCAACTTTTTTTTTGTTTCCCAGGGGAATCAACTAGATGTTAATTCTAGTTGCTCTGCTGGTGTAGGTTGTTAAAACTCTTCTTGTTCCTCCTTTGGGGCCCCTTCATTGGATGTCACAAAGCCTTGGTCTCTGGCATAGAGAATGTCTACAATCCTCTGCAGTATGGGGTCACTTTCCCCCTCATTCTCCTGGCAAATCAATTCAATGTTCCTCAGCTTTCCGAAGTAGAAATCTCTCTCTTTCTCCAAACCTTCTACAGTATGCTTCAATACGTTGACCCGCTGCATCCATTCGGCTGCTTTGCTGTCGCCGTCTCCCATACCAGGATTCTTTCGCACCACCCCTGGGGCGACCTTGGGAGTTGCGGTAGTTTTCCGTGTTGAAACGGTTCTCTGGGGAGCCGCACTGCTGGAGTGGAGGGGTCTCTTCTGTTTGTTGGGAGCTGCAGCAACCAGGGAAGGAGTGCCTGCAGTTTCTCGACCTTGTCTGGCAGCTACAGGGTCATGGTCTTCTCCTTTATAGTTTGCATCAAAAAATTTCTTGAACCACTGCGCGAACTCAAAATTGTCCTGAAATTTTCCTTTCACTAATTTATCCACAGGAATTATTTTGTCAACTCCCATCTTCTTAAAACCTGCTTGCAGTATTTTGAGGTTCTGGATATATTCATGTTCTAGCTTGGCTTGGAATTTCACTTTCTTCAAGGCAATGGAGCCAGGGAATAGCATGTCCATAAACTGACAATAGGCAGCCCCTGAGCACAACTGTTTGATCTTTGTCACTTTCAGCTGCAGAGACTCATTGATCCAGGCCAGCATGTCCAGTCGACTTAGGTCGGTCCGGGTCACTGCCATCTTCCGTTGAGTCTTCCGACTCCGTCAAACTGCCGATCCTGCCCAAGCGTGATGACCTCAGACGCACCCGCCCCGATGCCTCGTGACGTGCTGACGTAAGCCAGAATTAATTTTTAAAATTAAAAAAATATATTTTTATTATAGATTAAATAAACCTATCTGCATGCTGCTCTTAGATGCACAGTGACAGAATAGTAATTTCAGTTGTAGGTATTTCTCTCTTTTAAAAATCAATATACAGGATTTTTTTTTTCCAAAAAAGGACCAGTAATAGGACCATACGAGTCCTCTGGATTCTATTATAAATTTCTGACTGTATGTGGTTAACATTAACAGGACATGCATTGGGGTCCATATGGAAGAAATTTATGCAATAAACATTTCTTGAATTACTATGACTGCTGAAGTTCCAGGTAATGAATCAATCATAGGTATATTCATTGTTATTGCTCAGGTGATAGGTTCATATTTCTGATTTATGAGGTAGTATTTATTTTTCCTCTATAAGGGGAAATGGTAGCTGTTTGAACAGAAAAACAAATAAGCAAGCTTACTATGTCATGTAGTATCTCTAGTTTTAGTGTCAACTGAGAAAATTTGAGAAATCTAGTCTGTGTAAAATCATGCCCCAATGAATAGTCATATAAATATTACTACCAAAAAAATTATCTGGAGGCAGCACCAATGGACCATGAAGATGACTCCCATCCAGTGAACAATTACAGGGCTCGGGAGAGTTAGATAAAAGCTTTCATCAAGTCCCTGACTGGGGCTCAAACTCCTGACCTCAGCAAAAGAGCAGCTTGTTGGCAGATGTGAAATGATAGAGTAAGTACTGATGTCTCATGTTCATCTATTTTAAAGCTCTATTGAGAGGCTTCTGATTGTAGCTATGATGGAGGAGCTCTTATCGAATAACTTCTCATTGATATCAACTATAAAAGGTAAATAAAATACAAAGCAAAACAACAACATCATCAACAAAACAGTCTTTATAGAGTCACTGGAAGATAATCCAGACAGTTGGATTTGAGGGACTAAGGTCCCAAAGAGAAAGAAAAAATATAAGGTGGGTCCTATGTTCACTGCTGCTTTTAACACTCAAGACTTGGGGCGCAGGCTGGGAAGAAAGCAGCATCCTAGAGCTGCAGCAGCTTTACTGGGACAGAGATACAAAAGCTGGAATTTAGAGTTACTATGAACTAGAGAAAGCTGCAGAGAACTGAACCCAGCATTCGTTGTGCAATTCTTCCTTGAGTGATTGATGACTTCTGGGCTCTATTTGCATAGGATAAGACATACAGAAACTTAGAAGACTGCAATTGCTAAAAGACTAAAATAGCTAAGCTACAGATGCCTTGGCAATCTGACTGTACGGAGAAAAAACTGGAATTTAGGCTTCCTAAGGTGTGTTCTTCATAAACACCCCAGACTTACATTTGAAACTCCTACTAGACCATGTTCCAGGAGAAAAGATGAACAATGGAAAAAGAAGAAACATCTCCCAACTATTTTATGTGACCAGTCTACCCTTTATTAAAACCTAGTAAGGTTATTCAAAAAAGAAAAATTTAAAAATCAAATCCTTTTATAAATAGAAATTCAAATCCTCAAGACATTATCAAATTAAATACATCATAACCAAATTGACTTTATTCTAGCAATGCTTAAGAATTCAATCATAATATACTACAGTAAAAAATATAAGAAAGCAACATGATAATCTAAATGGATGCAGAAAAAGCATCTAATAAAACTCAACACCTATTTATACTAAAATAGAGTTAGAAACAGGAAAAAAATCTTTATACTATAATTTATATCTCTAAAGAATTTATTGTTAATTGTTAATGGGAAAATAATAAATATATTTTGCTCTCAGGTCAGAAATAAGACAAAGGTGTGTATTATCATCATTTCTATTCAATATTGTATAGGGAGGCTTAATCAGTACAGTAAAGCAAACAAACAAACAAAAAATTATTAAAGTTAGAAACTCAAAATGGTTATTATTTGGAGATGATGGGTTATGTACATAGAACCCCCATATGTATAAATAATCAGGCCTAACAAGTGAATTAGCAAAGTCACTTAATGCAAGATAAATACACAAAACTTCTATTTTTTAAAATATAATAGCAATAAACTTGCAGATGAATTCAGTTTTAAAGAAATGATACCCTTTATGATGGCAATAAAAGCAATAAATACTTAAGAATAAATCTTTCAGACATGAAAATCTACACTATTATTGAAGTAAATGAAAGAAGATAAATAAAACATCATTTCCAATGCAAGTATGTTTGTTCATTCTAAATTGATTTATAGATTTAACACAATTCCAATCAAAATTCCACCAGCATGTCTTTAAATGAAAATTGAAAACCTGATTCTAAGATTTTTATAGAAAAGTATGTGTCTAGACATACTAGAATAGTCAATACAATCTTGAAGAAGATTATAGTTGGAGAAGTTACACCATAAGATATTAGCACTTAACACAAAGCTCATAATTAAAACAGTATGATATTGGCACAAAGACAAAAGTGACATAGTGAGTCTAAAAACAAATCTACAAACATACAGTCACTTGACTTTCTACAAAGGTGCAGTTTTAACGTATTTTGAGAAAAGAGTTTTAAAAGTAAATTGAATCTGGTTAGTTTAATATCCACATAGAAAAACACAAATCTTGACCCCTACCTCACACCACATACAAAAATTAATTCTAGGTGAATTTAATGTGTTTGATTAAATATGGAATGGTTAAATGTAATATGTTTAAATGTGAAAAAATCTTTTAAAGGTTAAAGTAAGACAAGATCTACACAATCTCGTGATGAGCAAAGGTTTTTAAAAAGGCTAGAAAAGCAGTAACTATAAAGGAAGAAACTGATAAATGGGAGTATGGTTGGATTTATAACTGCTTCAGAACATGCAATGAAGCTGTGTGTGGTAGGACAATACCACCTATTCCCAATTCAGCTACTTAGGAGTCTGAGGCAAGAGGAGAAAAAGTTTTAGGCCAGTCTCAGTAACTTATCAAGACCCTGTCTCAAAGTAAAAACTAGAAATGGCTGAGGATACAACTCAGTGATAGAGTTCCCATGGTTTCCATCACCAGTATCACAAAACAACAACAAAGACATCCAATGAAGAGAGTTAAAACTCAAGCTACAGAGGGGTGAAGATATTTGTAGTATGTGCAACTAGCAAGGAACTTGTACTGAAAAATATTAATGAAACCAAAAAATAAAAACAACTAAATTAAAATGAGCAAAAGAAAACTTGACTAGGCACTTAGTAGTGTATGCAAAGATAGAAGATAATATGAAAAGATGTCCAATGTCATTAGTTAACAGAAAAATGTATATTATAGCACAATGACATAACACTGGAGTGGCTGAAATGAAAAAAAATCAAACAAACCCAAAACTTGACAGCATCAATTATGGTTAAACGAATAGAATAAAATAATACTTGCCTACACTGCTGAGTATAAATTAGAACAACTACTTTAGAAAGCTATTTGTAATATCTATAAAAGCTAAATGTACACATACCTTATTTAGATGTCTACACAACAGAAATATATACATATATTTCTCAAAAGCATCTTTAATGTTTATATTATCATTATGTTTAAGAGTGCTAAACTGGAAACAATCCAAATGCCCATTAAAAGTGGAAAATATAAAAAATTTAGATAAATTTAAATGGGATATTGTGCAACACTGAAAAACATCAAATTATGTCTATAAGTTAAAATATGAATATATCATATAAAATGTGGGTAAAAAAGGCGGAAATAAAGCAGTACATAACCATCTATGATTTCATTTACATGAAGTTGGACAACAAGCAGAACCAATGACTGTGGGAGTGAGAATATTGGTTACGTTTGGAGGAGAAATGACTGTGGATGATTGAAATGGGACAGGGGGAGGCTTCTGTGGTATTGGAAATGCTCTGAATCTTAATCTACACATTGGTCACCAGGGAAGGGAACAATTAGTTCAGGGGAACGAAGGGAGAGGAGAGGGAAGGGGAATAGGAAGGTCAGTAGAATTAATCAGACATAATTTTCCTAGCCTTGTATTTGAATCTACAACCAGGGTAACCTGCATCATGTACAACCACAATAGGGTCCTAATTAGAATAAGTTAGACTCTATGTATATATGATTTCCCAATGCATTGTACTATCACGTATAACTAAAAAGAACAAATTTTAAAAAGACCTTTACAGTCCAAAAAAAAATCACATGACAACAAAAATATTAATTTCTACTATCTCTAAAATGGGAGATAAGTCTCCATAGCAGATGAATGCATCACTTTTGTTGCAAGAACTCTCAGGCATCACTTTTATTTGCTTGTGTGTTATTTATCTAAATAGTTGTTGAATAAATGACTTGAAGTGATATGAAAAAATAAAGCATTCAGTTCATAAAAATTTATTGAATTGTGTTATTTAAGGTATATATAGTGCTCTTCACTGTATGTATATAGTCATCCCTTTGTAGCTATACAAGATTGGTTTCAGGGACCCCGTGGTTACCAAAATCCATGGATGCTCAAGTCCTGTGTACATTAAATCATTTTCAAATTATAATTCCTAATGTAAATGCTATGCAAATAATTGTAATACTATATTGTTTAGAAATAATGACAAGAAAATGTCTGAACATGTTCTGTACAGATGTAAAGATTTTTTGAATATTTTCAATCTACTGTTGGCTGAATCCACAGATGTGGAACCTCTGAACATGGATGGCTAACTAGATTACATTTCATTACAAAAATTTAACAACAAATACCCTCTGTGTATCTTTGGTCAAAAATTCAAAACATTTTAAGATATTAGGCTTTTGAGGCCATTTTGAACAAACATCTCCTAGTTCTAAATTTTCATAATTGGTTTAAAATTATACCTAGTGTAAGAGTAGAGTTGTTACTTAGAAAATAGGCCATAATTCTCAGTATCATCTTTATTATAGCTTTTCAATTTCAAGGCTCAAAGTAGTTATTTTATTTCCAGTTGTAATAGTGACTTATCAGCAATATATTCCACAGGGAGCTCTAAACATAACTCAAGATTAATTGATGGTTTGGTTCTCAGGAAACCTGTGATGGCCCTGAACTGGTTTTGGTAGCTTGGGCAAGGCTCCAATTTAGTAAGGAAGTGGTTGTGGTGTGGCTTCAAGGAGCTAGAGTGAGTTCCTCTTGGCTATGGGGCATCAAAGGAAGTCTGGTTGAATTTGACTTTCTCTCTCTTTCTCTGTGTGTGTGTGTGTGTGTGTGTAAATGTGTTTTGCATGCTACCAATTATTTTGGATAATTGTTGGGTAATTGGTAAAAGATGATCTGCTTTATTTTAGGGTCTTTAAATAAAACTATGGCTACTAAATGGCTGGATCAAATCTTTGAAATAATATCCTAAGACAAATATTAAATTCTTCCAACCATGCCCTTCATTACTAGCTAGAGTGCCAATCAATGTCCCATTCACAGAACTAATCTCACTAGTTTCTTAAATAAAATATCAATGTAGCTTCAGTAAATGATGGACTTTATGTATACAGTCATCCCTTTGTATAACTAAAAATGATGGACTCATGATGCTGATATTAATTTTTAATTTATTCATCTGATCCTTCTATTCACAGGTAATAAATAAACATCACTACTACTCCTGTGGTATTCAACTGATCATCTTACTAATAACATTAAAGGTCTTAGCAGAAATACTGTAATTAGTTGCCATTGTTATACCTGAAAAAACAAATCAGTCACCTAGTTATAAGGCCATGCTAAGTTTTTGAGGAATGGAAAGCAGACAGCATTTCCAGAACAATGCTTCTGTCAGTGGTTCAATACTTCTTAGTATAATCCACTAGCAAATCAAATAGAGATTGAAAAAAAAATTCAGAATGAAAACTTTAATTCTTATATTGGTATTATAGCCAAGAGAATGTCTTTATAAATTCTATAAGCAAAGAGCTTTCTAAAATTATGAAACTAAGAGTGGTGCATGCCTCTAATCCTAGCAACTTGGGAGGATGAGACAGGAGGATTGTAAGAGGGAAGACAGCTTCATCTATTTAGAGAGGTCCAAGCCAGTTAAGCAAGACCCTGTCTCAAAATTTAAAAAGTAAAAAAGACCAGGAGTATCCCTGGATTCAATTCCCTGTGCCCTCCACCCCCAAATTGTGACACTAAAAAAAAAAAAAAAAAGAATAAAAGTGATTAACTTAGATTTCTGTCAAGGCAGAGCCTGTCATAAAAGAAGTTTACTTGTAAAGTGACCTCATAGTGCCAGAGTGAAGAAGAGGAGCAACTGAACAGGGAAGTAGTGAAAGTCAAACATGGATATTGTTTGGACATGAGGTGTCTCCCCAAATCTCCTTTGTTAGCACAGGAATATTCAGAGGTGAAGTGATTATGAGAGCTGTAACCTAATCAGTCCATCCTGTAGGCAGGTAGAGCATGGCTAGAGGAGGTGAGTCACTGAGAGTGTCCCCTGGAAGGGTTTATCTTCTCTGCAGTCCCTTCCCCTTTCCCTCTCTTTGCTTCCTGGCTTCCATGATCAGGCTTGGACTGCCTCGCTTGGACCCAGAGCAAAGGGTCAACCCACCATTGACTGAACTTCTGAGATTGTTAACCAGAATAAACTTTCCCTCCTCTAAGTTGTTCTTGTCAGTTATTTTGGTTACAGCGGTGAAAAGCTAACACAGGATATGCTCTTGAATTGGCCTCATTATAGGGGGCTGCTTCTTGATTCTGCAGGCTCCCCTGAAGAGCCTCATGAAACCAGCATCTGACCCTTCTATTCATGAGCTGAAAACATGGAAGCATTTAATCACTGGCTCTGGTCTCCAGTTAGTCAAGGGTAACCTGAAGAGCGATACCTTATCTTTATTTCCAGATCAAATGTGGTTGGACGTCAAGTGGCTTTTCATGGTTGCTCTACACTGCAGCATTATAGAGTCCTAGGGGTAGGCATGAGAGGTACTCAGGGTAGGCTCAAGTGAGTTGCTGTAAGATGACATCTGCATGAAGCTAATGGAAGGAAAGTAGGACTGCTTTGCTGAGCTCTAGAGTAAGGAGTAGGGATGAGAAGAGTCAAAGTGGCATATGAGAAGCATCTGAAAACAGTTTTCATTGTTAATTTTGATCTGAATTTACACAAGGATAAGTCATTAAATCTAATTTGAACCACTTTTTATCTTAAGTGATAATTTTGTTTCATAAAAATGAAAAGTCTAGTCATGGTAGGGCAAAATATTTAGTGCAATGTAAAAATTCTAGGTTCAACTTGTTGGGTTGTAACTCAGGCTTTTCCACGAAATAAGTGTACAATGGTAGGATAATCACCAAGTCCTTCTGCTCTCAGTTTACTAATCCGTAAAATTGGGAAAGCCACGTTTGCCTTATAGGTTTGTCAGAAGGATTGAGTCTACACGTATCAGGTGCCTAGAAGACCACCTGACTCATAATATCACTCATTGTTAGTGTTATCCTAATCTTCACACCATCATCATCATTGTCATCATCAACATCATCATCCAGGGGCATGAATAATGCTTCAGAACTGTTTCCTTCACCTCTTGTGTAGATGGTAGGCTTACAATCAGCTTATTAGCTAGGAACCCCCCCCCCCCAAAGGAAAGCCATTTCTAGTAGAACATTCCTGGGGAGGACACTAATGGGCCTGATAAAGAGCACATGTCCATGTCTGTAGTAAACTGGTGGTGGTAATGGTGTTCTCTCCATTGGATAGATCTGAATTTTGAGTTCATCCCTGCGGCTGAGAGCTGGAACTGACAAGGGATAAAGTCAGCACATTTCACCCACAGCACCCACTGGGAAGAGAAAATATGTAACTAGGTGATGGTGTGAGTTTGCTGGGCTGTCAAAACAGAAAATATCTACCAACAACAGTATTTTAAATATATTTTAATTATTCTTGAATATTACTGTAGAAGTTTGTGGCACTACTGGCTCATCAGCAGAGCTTGAGGAAAGAGCAATGTTTTGTCTCGAGTCTTTGTAAAACACACATATAGTCTCTTTGCTAACTGTATCATTGAAAATCCTAATGGTCATAAGAATGAGCATTTCTTATCAGCTCATCCCTGCCCCACATAAAGAAGACAATTTATCTTTTACTTCTTATTCTTCTTTCAATACAAACATGTAAACATATTGCTGGTTAATTATTAGGTTATTTTAAAAAATAGAGATATATATAAAGTGAAATTCTCCTTTTTACACCCTTTTCAAAAATAATCACTGATAATGATTTGGTGCAAATATGCAAACCAATATTTTATTGATTTTTTTCCAATATTATATTTGTATCACATCTAGTGTGAGACGAGACATCTATGAAAATGGAACTATTAACTGAATTAGTATTATATATACTATTATTATATAATAGATTTAAAGGAGGTGGCACTTCATCCTCTCCTCTTTAAAGATTCCATAAAGTCATGATGTAAATCTGGACATTTCTTTGAGGTCCCATTTACTCAATTGGGGATGGTTGTCCTAGGCTGAAATGACATTTATGTATCCTTCATAATGTTAAAGAATGTCTATCAATTCCTAATTACATTCTGTTATTTGCTCTTGTTTCTTCAATCATTTCTTCCCAGGAGAACTATAAATGTGGCATCTTTTCTATTCTTAGAAATTTTTGCCTATAGTCTGCCAATACAGGTCAAAACGGTTCACCAGAATAAGGAATAATGGCAGAAATTAATTAATTGTTGCTGATTACATTTTCATTTATTTTTGATTCCTACTTGTATGAAACTCCAATATACATGACAGTATTTGAACCAAAATGATAAATCTGTAATGTCATTAGGATGATATGTCCAAAGCACTGGAGAACACCCTGTGAGAATGATGATTTCCTTAGCAGATGGTAAGAGGCAAAATGTAAATGCCTTTGAGTGAGGGGGGAAGTCAGTACAATCGAAGGTGGGTTTCCCCACCTTTACTACCTAAGAAAGTGTAAATCAAGGTTCAGAGTAGAATAAAATACATTCAGATATGAAAGTTTGTAAAAGTTGACTTCTTATAAATAATCTTTTAAAATTTTTTTTAGTTGCTGATAGACCTTCATTTTATTCATTTATTTATATGTGGTGTTGAGAATCAAACCTGGTGACTCACACATGTCAGGCAAGCTCTCTACCACTATATCCAAGCCCTTATAACTAATCTTAAAAGAGGATATCAGAGGATGTGTTTTTACCAAATAAAAGTTAACTTAAAAAAACTAAAACCAAAGGATGGGTGTTATAGTTTGGATCTTAAATGTTCTTCAAAGCTCATGTTAAAGGGTTGGTTGTCAGGGTAGCAATATTCAGGGGTGTGGCCTTTTGAAGGTGATTGGATTGTGAGGGCTTTGTCATCATGCGTGGATCAATATATTTATGGATTCTAGCTTAATGGATTTTGGGGCAGGAACTTTTGTTATAGAAGTGAGCGCTCTCTCTCTCTCTCTCTCTCTCTCTCTCTCTCTCTCTCTCTCTCTCTCTCTTCCTGAGCAGTCACGATGTGACAGTTTGCTTTATTCTGTGCTCCCCTGTACAACATTCTGTGTTGCATAGTCACCAAAAGTAATGGGGCCAATCAACTGTGGACTGAAACCTCTGAAACTATGAGCCAAAGTAAATATTTCCTCCATTTAAGTTTATTTTCCTCGGATATTTTGTCACAAGGTTGGAAACTAATACAATATGGTCCAGGGAACAGGAGTCTGAGCACGAAAGAAGAGATAATAATACTTAGGGTGGTGTTGAAAAGAATTCTTGGGACAACAGCTACACAACAGCTCAACAAAGCAATCAGTCTAGATTGTAATGGGAGGACTAGAGTCTCCAGAAGAAATGCCTTAAAGGAAAAAATGAAAACGAAAACTAAATGTGTTTCATCTAAGTTATCAAATTCATTAGCATGAAGTTTTTCACAATATTTCCTCATTTGTTTTTAATATTTAGTCTACTCCATAATAATATCACTTTCATCTTTCTTAAAACTTGTAGTTTGTATTTAAAATTTTTTTTTCATGATCATGTGGCTAGAGGATTATCAATTTTATTGATTTCAAAGACCTAGCTTTTGGTTCACTGATCATCCTTTTTATTTTTTTTTCAAATTTTGATTTCATTGATTTCTACTCTGGCCTTTGTTAATTTCTTTTTTTTGGTGCTTATTATTTCTCCTTTTTTTCTGCTTTATTGAGGTAGAAGATGACTTGAGAAGTTTTTTTTCAAATGTAAACAGTTTGTGCTGTAAATTCTCTTCTAATTTCTGTTTACCAACATTGCACTCACTTTGATATGAATTGTTTTAACTTTCATTAAGTTCATAATACTTTATTAGTTATATTTTGACTTTTTTTGATGAAAGGATTATTTATACATGTGTTACTTAAATTTTAAGTATTTGGGGATTTTCTACCTATTTTTCCTGTTACTAATTTCTAGTTTTGTTCTATTGTGATCAGATAACATATTATTTTAGCTTTACCAAGACTTATGTTGGAGGTAGAAGATGAAATATTTTGATAAATGTTTCATGTACACATGAAGGGAAGAAAAGGGAGGGGCCAGACACAGTGGCATACACCTGTAATCCCAGCTACTTGGGAGTCTAAGGCAGGAAGATCACAAGTTTGAGGCCAGCCTTAGTAACTTAGACCCTGTCTCTACCCTGTAGCTCCTTTGTAGAAGGTCCCTGGGCTTATTTCCCAGTATCTTAAAAAAAATAGTATTTTCTGCTGTTTTTGGGTGGAACATTTTATACATGTGAATTAAGTCAAACTGCCTGATAGTATTGCTCAAGGTTTTTTTTTTTTTTATATCAATGATCTCCTGTCTGCTTGTTAAATCAATTATTGAGGGAAGGATGTTAAATAGCTGATTATAATTATAGATTTTTCTATTGCTCATTGAAGTTCTATAAATTTTTCTTCAGATATTTTGAAGCTCTATTATTATCTACATACACATTCAAGATCATATACGTTTGATAAGTTGATTTCATTTTGAAAGAAAAACTACTAACTTTGGTAGCATTCTTTGTTTTTAAAATAGCTTTGATAATACCATAGATAACTCCAGCTTTCTTTTGATTAGAGACATTATGGTGCAACTTTTTCTATCCTTATTCATTTAACCTATTTTTTTATATATAAAGTGAATTTCTTATAGGCAGCATATAGCTGGGGCTTACTTTCTTACCCAATTCAAGAAAATCTACTTTGAGTTGGGGATATTTAGGTCCATTAGATTTTATGTGATATTTTGTATCATTGGATTTAACTCCACTATTGTTATTTGTTTTCTCTTTGCCCCAACTGATCTTTATTTTCATTTCCCTCTTTTCTTGCTTTCTTTTGGATTATTTAATGTGATTTCATTTAATCTTTTTATTGGATAATTGAATATTTTTTTCACGTTTTCTTACTGGCTCCTTTAAGCCTTATAGTGTACATCTTTGACTACAGTCTGCTTTTAAGTGAAACTATATTAATTCATATACAGTATAATAAACTTATAAAATTATACTTCCATTTCTCCTCTTCTGGCTCTTATGCATTTTATAATGCATTTTACTTCCATGTGTCCTATAATGCTTGCTTATTATTTTTGCTTTAAGTAGTTAATAATATTTTAGAGATTTAAGTAAGAGACAATAACCTTTATATTTAACCAGCTAATCAAATTTGTGGTGCTCTTCATTTCTTTGTCTAGATCCAAATTTCCTTTTGATATCTCTTTTTCCTGCTTAAATGACTTTCTCAATATTTTTTGTAATGTAGGCCTATAGGTTTTTTTGTTTTTTTTTTTTAAGTCTGGTTAAATCCTTATTTCTGGCAATATTTATTTCTTGGCCTGAGTGGTGGTTCCTTCAATGTTATCTATTCTTTCATTTTTTCATGTGCTTCTTTGTATGTGTAAATATTTTACAGTAAAAAACCAAGTAAAAATAAATGTGCCTAATAGAAAACAAAGGCAATCATTAACTTTATTAAAATAAATGTTTATTTATTTTGAATAATGAACTTTTGCTTTCTGTATTTGTAAATATGTAATCAAATTACATTTTTGTGGTTCAGTTTTAAATTTTTGTCATAATACTCTTGATTTAATAAAAAATTGTGACGTCTCTTTGGAGAAGGACATAGGAGAAATCATGAGTTGGGATAGTGTTTTGAGAGAATTAAATTCTCTTCTACAAAAGATAGTTAATGCATGATGCTTAATGTTAAAAAATATAGAAACAGCAGTATAAACCTTATATGTAAATATGGAGGCAAATCCAAAAATAAATAGCTAACAAAATAGGAAGCTGATGCTTCTGAGAAAGAGACTTGGGAAAGGGGTGAGAAGAAGGAAGTAGTCTTCTTTTTCTTGGTAGAAGTAGTGGTTAGCTATGGTTTAAGTAAAGCTTTTAAACTGTATCTGCTTTGAAACAAATAAAAGTAAAAATAATAAAGAGAAACAATGTGAAAATATATATTTTATATTTATGTTATATATAAATATGTGTGTGTATGTATATAGTTTTTAAAACATAAAATGGTTTCCAAGTTAAAAAATGCTATGCTAAAACATTGTTATAACAGGTCATGCTAAATTAGTATGGGTGAACACACACATGCATAGACAAACATACACGTATTACCCTTCTTATTTTTTCTTTTTCTTTTTTTTTTTAAATCCTAACACCAGAGAGTTCCAGACTATTAGGAATATGGGTGAACTTGACCCAAATACTAGTGATAGGGCCTGTGGCGGTTCAAAGCTTCTCCATGAATAAGCTCTTTACATTCTCTCAATTCTTTATTTTTGTGCAGAGCTTATTCTCTCTTCAGTGCTTTCCTTCAGAAAGCCAATCATACTCCAAAATCCTAAGCTTTGAAACCTCGCAAAGGAAACAGAACTCATAATAAACGATATCACTCCTCACTTGATCTTCTGCCATCTCACCGGCTCCACTTCTCCAGCTCCTGTATCTGCCCAAGTCCAGCTCATTCTCCTCATGGTCTGGGAGTTCATTTAGAAGTATAGCACAGTCTTTCCAGCCAACTACTTCTGAGTGGCGGAGGTAGAAGGAGTGGGGCAGGTTGGACTGGGGATGGCCCTTTCCAGCTTGGACTGCCTTCTTAGTCCCCCTGAAATTCAGGTATACAAAATGTTCTCCATCTTAACATATACAGCTATATACTATTTATTTATTTATACCTGCCAGGTGCCCGGTTCTATTTCTTGATATAGATGTTATCAGTCTCATCAATGTTTACCTGTCTTCTTGTTTAACACATAATTTCCTAGCATCTATTAAGGCTGTGCATCTTTTACTGTATATTTACTGTTCATTTCTATTTCTTCTGTGAATTGCTTCTTTATAGCCTGTGCTCAGATTTCTATTGAGTTCCTGGTCTTTTTCTTATATAAGTGCAGAGATAAGAACTTTCTATAGCTTTTGAATAATGAACTTTTGCTTTCTGTATTTGTTGCTTACACACACAAACACATATACACACACATATATACACACATGTATATTACACATATACATACATATATATGTATATATTTCTGCCATTGAACTTGTGTTGTAGTCTTTTCTTGAAATACAGTATAAACTTAATTAATTTTTGTGATCTTTCTGTTTCTGGGCTGTTTTTCAATATTTTTCCAATCCCAGAGTGATGTTACTGTTACTGATTTTGTAGTTTTAAGGTTTATATCTTTAAATTACCTGGAATATCTCATCTTAACATTTATATGTTGTAAAATAAGAATCATTTTTCTCCTAGATATATAGCCATTTGACATGAGGCTTTTTACTGAATAATCAACCCTTCCCCCACTACTGATTTGAAAAGTCCTCTTTATTGTGCAGTAAATTCCTATACATGTGTATGTTCTTACACACATACATCTGTTTCTTTACATTCTATTTTGCTCAATAATCTCAGAGGATTTCATTGGAACTAGAAGAAAAATGGAAATCACCAAGAGATCCTTAGCAGATGGAAGACAGAAGGTGGGGAGAAATGAAATGTTTCAGTGTCAACATTTTGATTTTTTTTTTTAAAGTTGAGCTGTGTGAATGTGATACATATTCAAAAAGTTGAATTAAAAGTATAAGCTTCACACTCAATAACATTCCAATGTTTCTTTGGTTATTTTTTCCTATTTCCCCAGTCTTTCTTTTTTTAATTTCATCTCAATGACTTCAGAATTATTCCTGTAAAAATGCTGTGTGTGTGTGTCTGTGTGTATTGCAACACTGCATTTGAAAGTGGAGAGTTGGCACAAATTTCCAAAAATCAATGTTTAGATTTCTGATGTTTATTCATTAATAATTTTCCAATTTTGAAGGAGCAGAATATTTGGGGGCTGATTAACTTGATGTAGTTAGAAAGTAGTACTTGGGTTATTTGCTGTAATGTTGGCTTCCCCTACTTGATGTCTTTTTTTTTTAATTATTTTTTACATACATAACAATAGTGGAATGCTGTCTTTTATTTGCATATTGCCTCTGGGGAGTTAACGTTTGACTGCTCAAGGACATCTGGGAGAGGAGTTTCTTTAGTCAGTCATTCAGTGACTGAAACATGAGAGAAGATTGAAAGCCAAGGAACATGAGGGTAGATATCCTGAGTCTTTTTACACACATCTGATCCAAAACTGAAAAATCTTTATGGATAGATATGCACTGAATCTATTGTTATAGAAAATCTGCTATTCCTAAAAATTTGTTTCCTAATTTCAGAATCACTTTAAACATACACCCCCCCCCCCACACACACACAGAAGCTCTAGATTCTACATGTATTTCATAATGTACCAACTCATAACATTTTGTATTTAATTAAATTTTATTTGGGAATAGAAAACTGTACAGTTATTATACCACAAGTTCACACACTTGCCTACATGATGCCTCTGACACAGTAAACTAGTTTTAGATAGGTGGATGATCAGTGCTGCAGCCATTCATAGAAAATGTTGCTTATGAAACTAGAACTTGCCTTGTTACTTACTCTAGTAATATTTAAAGAGAAAATGTAATTGAAAGTTGTTAGAAGAGAAAAAATAATATTAGTAATGTGAAAAGGAGAGTAGGAATTTCTATGAAAATTTAAGAGAAAAGAGTGTTAGTACAATAATTTATTTAAGATCTTCTTTATTTCAATAATACTTCATTGTTGTTCTGTTTATACCTACTGGCATGTAGGTATGACACCTGGATTTCTTTTAGACGTATTTGTCCAGCCTCAGAGGTCTGAAAACTCTTCATGCCTGGTGCAAATATTGGATAATATTCCTCTTTCTACTTCACTAAACTAATGTCTAGCTCTTCTGTTGATAATGGATGTTGCAAACAAGTATGGTTATATTACATAGGGAGGGAGAAGGTTCTTAGTTCACTCAAAAGTTTTCAGATACCTCAACATTTATGTAGTGTCTATATTGAGGTAAAACTACAAAAGACTTGACATTAGTAATTAGTAATTAGTTATTAGTAACTCTTCTATATTAGCTCTCATTTGCTTGCTAGTTCCCATCCTTTAAACAGTGTTTATTACAACCACAAAGATAACTCCAGTTCTTCTTTCTCTAAGTGGGTCCACTCTTCCTGGGGCTAGTCAGAGCAGACCACCTCAGGGCATTCTAAGAGTGCACTCTCTTCTTTCTCCCTTTGTTCTTTTCTTTCCTTTTCCATTTCTTTCCCCTCCCTACCTTCTCCCTCTCCCTCCCTCCCACCTCTTCTTTCCTTCCATCATCCTCCCTCCTTCCCTCTCTTCCTTTCTCCCTTTCTTTCTTCTTTTTCAACACTTAGACAATAATGCTGAGGAGGGAACAGGTGGGAGAGAGATGCAGTCGCCCAACTGATTCCTGAACTGACCCGTCAAAGGTCATGCAAGAACCTCAATGGCAGTAGGACCCTGAAGCCCTCTCAAGTGTGCAGGTTCATTACCTGTTGACACATATTAGAATCATTTATGTCAGTTCACAGACTCCTCATCCCAAACTCTTCCCATCTTTTCATCAAGGCACAGAGAGCTAGATCGCTTAAGGCTCTACCTCTAATTACCATTTGCTTTATTTCATGTAGATCCTTTTGCTAGCATCAGTAGCAACTTCGCTTCTTTGAATTCTTTGAATTAGAGCTTGCATGATTCCATGTTAGCTTTGATCTTTCCTGCCATTTGGTCAATCTCCAACTAATTTTGGTTAATCTCAAATTTGGAATTGCAGCTTGGTGCAGTTCTCCCATCCATTTTTGTTGTATTTCTTCATAATGTCTAGATGAATGCCCTTCCAAAATTCCTCTGAAACTAGGGTTTTCATGCATCTGTTTTTTATTATATCCCAGTATGTACACTTCTGCCAGGACATATATTTTGCCCCTTCACAATACTGTCCACTCCATATCTTCATCTTTATCCTTTTACTTTTATTAACTTAAATCCTATATAAGTTGTACCCTACTCATACATCCTTCATGAATTCTTTAGTAATTCTATAGCTTTCCTCATTTCAATTGTAAGAGCAATGGAAATCTGTAATATCCAACTAAATCCTTTTAGTTTCTTACAGCTTTAGTGCATTTGATCACTTGTAAGAAAAGTGAATAAAGATACAACATGTGGTTTCTTTTCTCTATTAAAGGAGATATTCCCAGATGTTGGAGTTTTAGGGAGTCCCCACAGGTGCCACTGATACTCCCTGGGGCAATCTATTCTGCAGTCCTTAGGCTCTGGTCTTCAGCTTCATGGTATAAAATGTTTCTGTAGTTCTAGTGAGAAAAGGGAGGGACATAAATAGCCAGACTACTTTTTAAGGTTTGTTTTCAGACAAAGAGGAAGGCACAGAGATTTCCCACATATCCTCTGATTTGCATATGCCTAGCCTCCCCCATATGGATAGTGCTCACCAGAGAAACCGTATGTTATAATTGACCAACTTACATTGACCTATCCTAATCAAAGTCCACAATTTTCTTCAGGATTTACTCATAAATGAACAAATGTACAACTATATGTATCTACCATTGTAGATAAGATACAGAATATTTTTAGCGTCCTAAAAATCCTCTGTAGTCTGTTTACCAGTCTCTTTAACAGTCTCTGTAGTTTTGCCTGTTCTGGAATGTCATGTAGTTAGAGTTGTAGAACCTTTCAGACTGGATTCTTTTGCTTAATAATATGCATTTAAGATTCTTTCATATCTTTTCTCAACTTGATAGCTCATTTGCTTTTAGCACTAATGTTTGGATGTACCACAGTTTATCCATTCACCTACTGAAGTACTTCTTAGCTGTTTCCAAGTTTAGCTGTTATGAATAAAAGTTCTATAAACATCTGAATGCAAAAATGACATTAAATTTTAACTCTTTTGGATGAATATCAAGGAGTATGATAGTGTGATTCCTGAATTGTATGTTAGAAATTTGTTTAGTTATATAAGAAGTTCCCAAACTGTATTCCAAAGTGGCTGTATCATGTTCCAATTCCTCTAGCCTACAATGGAGTTCATGTTGCTCCATATTCTAACATAATTTGTATTTCCTGATTATATGTGATATGGAGTAGCTTTTAAAATACTTACTTGGAATCTGTATACTTTTGGGGTAAGTTGTCTGTTAAAAAAAATCTTTGGCCCATGTACGAATATGCAACAATAAATCCCCTAATTATGTACAGCTATAATGCACCAGTAAAATATGGAAAAATGTCTTTGGATCATTTTTAATTCAGTTTTATTGAGAAGATTTCTTTGTGTATTTTTGAAAATTAAAACAATTTTTTTATTTATTTGCTTTTGTAGATATACATGACAGTAGAGTATATTTTAACATATTATACATACATGGAGTATAACTTATTCTGATTAGGATCCCATTCTTGTGGTTGTACATGATTTCGAATTTCACTGTTGGTGTATTCATATATGAATATAGGAAAGTTATATCTTTGTACATTTTGGATAATGACCCTTAAAGTATTTTCTTCTCTCCATCTATGGTGGTTCATGCCTGTAATCCCAGTGGCTTGGGTAGCTGAGGCAGGAAGATGGTGAGTTCAGAGTCAGCCTCAGCAGTTTAGTGAAGCCCTAAACAACTTAGTGAGACCCTGTCTCAAAATACAAAATAACAGGGTTGGGGATGTGGCTCAAGCGGTGGTGCGCTCGCCTGGCATGCGTGCGGCCCGGGTTCGATCCTCAGCACCACATACAAAACAGGGATATTGTGTCCGCCGATAACTAAAAAATAAATATTAGGAGAATTCTCTCTCTCTCTCTCTCTCTCTCTCCCTCTCTCCCTCTCTCTTAAAAAAGTACAAAATAACAAAGGCTGGGGGTATGGCTTAGTGGTTAAGCATCCCTGGGTTCAATCCCTGACACACACACACACACACACACACACACACACACACACACAAACCCTGCCAAAAAAAAAGAAAATTTTTTTCTTCAATTTGTATCTTGTCTTCTCAACCTTCAACCTTGCCTTTCACAGAGCAGAAAGCTTTTAATTTTAATAAACTCCAGTTTATTAGTTGCTTCTCTCATGAATCTAAAAGTCATCAGCATACCCCAGGTCATCTGAGCCTTCTCCTACATTACAACCAGTCTACTTTAAAAGTGTTCCTGGAACTGCTGCCCAGTGAGAGGCTATCATTTTATGCAAGGGAAGCTGGGAAATGTAATCTTTAAAACATTCATGTCATGGCTCCCTCAAATCCAGGAACTCTGGGAGTAGGGAGGAAGGGAGGATGGTTACTGTGGGGTACCTCTTGGTTTCGGTGACACCTGCGTATATGTGAGGCTTCCTTTTCTGTGTAGCTACAGATACACAGCAAGTGTCTGCTTTGCTTCCTGAGCAGTCATAACATAAGTATACTATAAACATTTGTCAGATCTGGATATGCCCCTTAGGTTAGGAAGACTATTTTCTTTATAATTCGTCTCATATTCTTTATTCCTTTCCTTAAAAAAAAAAAGTAGAAAAAGAAAAAAGCTCTAAAAACATAAAAAGTGAAAATAAAAGCAAATCATGTTCACTTATGAGTACCATGTTATGACTTTGATGCCAGGCAACTGGGTTGTAATATTCTATAAATACCCCTCTTCATGGTTCACAATTTCATGTCTATGTAGCACATATATTTTTTGATATTCATCTTAAATTTGCAAGCTGGGTGTGTGTGTGGGGGTAACTAATGCAGTGGTTGGCTAAACCAAGTACACTAGCTCTGTGTTACTGGAATTTAAACAAAAAAACACAGATATTGGTATTATTTGTGATGCTTTGGATAGTCAGTCAGAGCCTGTCTTCTTCAACAGCAGGGTGTTTTTTTCAGACACAAAGCAAGACTCCTTTTGTTTCCTGATCACAGCTCTATTTTTCTCTGTTGGATAAATTCACCAAGTTGAGAATCAGAGCATCTTAACATTAGCAGAATCTACAAAGAGCCGGAGGGGCACAAACAGGCTCAGGGAACATTTGCTCTCTAGGCTAGCTGGTGCGGTTGTCACAGCTACCTACAAGTGCGATTTCTCTGCTTGTGTTCATGTGGGAAGAGAAGTTCTCAAGGTGACAGGGCCTTTATTATGTGACAGCCATTGCAATTCATTTACTTTAATCACATTTTAATCTACCATACTTAGTCCTGAATAGGACTTTTCTTTGGGAATATTCAGCTGGGTGGGGAATGGGTAAATGAAGTTTTTCACAACAGCAAATGGTAGAGTGAATGGACCTATAATTCTGATTTCTCCCTGAACTTTGCCACACATTCATAACTTGATGGGAGCCAATGTCAGGGTCCTGCACTGCTGCATGGGCCACAAAGAACACAGGAAATCATTAATATACATATGTACACACAAATCTACACACACACATATACACATGCACACACACACTACATGTGCCAGTTTTAAAAAATGAAATTAACTGCTGGGTGTGGAAGCTGTATGCCTGTAATCCTAGAGACTCGGGGGGCAGCAGAGCAGGAGGATAGCAGAGTTAAGGTCAGTGTCAGCAATTTAGTGAGACCCTGTCTCAAATAAATAATTAAATAAATAAATAATAAAAAAGATGAAATCACCTCTGCCCAACTTTTTGGTAAAGTAGATACCATGTAAACACTATCTATAAAATATTAATCAACAGTCTTCACTTTGGACCAAGTCATGTAGATGAAATAAGTGACATGTGACCTTCTCTGGGTAAGACAGATGGTGAAAAATATGTAAGAATGTATAACAGTGATTTATAGTTTATATATTCACATTTGTACCTAAGTATGTGTGTTATTAATGATAGTCTCTCAATTTCTCCACTTTTCCCCAGTCTCAGTTTTGAAGTGAAAATATGAGTTTTACATCTTCTCTTTGATAGAATGCCTTTATCAATACTGAATATACAAATATATATGTATATGTGTGTGTCTGTGTGTGTGTGTGTGTGTGTGTGTGGTGTAGATACACACACATATGTTTAGAGGGAGCAACTGAAGCACTGTTTATGATGTTTTATATTTCTTTTCTTAAAAGAAAGCATGATTGACCACTAAATTTTCTTAACAGATTGTATCAGGCCTTCTATGTGGGAAGGAAACAATTTTAGAGCCCCCTATTATTTTTTTTTCCTTTTTGTGTGTATTATCACATTGAATATAGTACTATTGTTATTAATTTATTTTATAGTTGAGGGTAGGTGGAAGATTCTCATACACACAGTAAAAAAGTTAATAAATGACAATGACAGTGAGAGCTCAGGTCCTTATAATACCAATGCCCATATTCTTTTCCTTAACTTGGGGAAACAAACCATGCAAGAAGCACTTCATTGTCGAAGAGAGAGCATGGTATAATTCTTCTTTGTTTAAATTTTTAGGAATCATTAAATTGCCTGCAAGAATTTGTAAATCTTATTAACATAATCTATATTATACTGGACAGTGTTTTTTTCTTTTCCCCTGCAACTCTTTCTTCTGTTTTGCCCAAGAAGTCTCCAGTTTTCTTTGCATGATCCTTGTGGGAAAATGGAAGCTATGAATCTCAGTTTCAAGGGTCAATCAGGTAACTCAGTTTATCAGAGCTTTCTTCTCCTGTGACCAAAGGATTAATTTAACAATTGTGCAAGGACACTTAGCTAGTTTGAATGCTATGCATATGAAGACTTATTTTGGAATCCTGGACAAAAGTGCTTTCTGTGTAAGGATAGTACAAGGTTATATGTTATTATATTATTTATTTGATTCCACACGTGGCTGTGTTACTGACTTTGACCAGTGATATGTATGTGCTGTGTCTAAGAAAGAGATTTAAGGACCATCATGTCTCTCCTCCATGTTCTTTTGTCCCCATCTGTCATAAGTCTGGAGATGACTCAGTGGCTATTTCATCAACCTGAGTTCTGTAATACAGACAATGAGAAAAAGAGACACAGTTGACCTCTAATCAAAATGTACAATGAATTGAAAATATTTGAATTTTATTTATTTATTTGCTGATATAAAGCCACTGAGATGAGGAAATGGTTTTTCTAATCTGAATAGTAAGATGCAGATGTGATGCTGGACACTGCTGCCACTATTTTTGCTGCATGAAGTACGACCAATGACAGTTCTGATATAAGAAGGAAACAAAGTCAGGAAAATCATAGAGAAAGAGGGAACTCTGATGGTGGCATATAATCTTAGCTCAGGACTGCCATCATTCCTAAAGCTAAAATTTTTACTTAGATCTATGTTAGTTAACTTTTATCACTATGAGAAAATATCTGAGAAAAACAACTTAAATGAGAAAAGATTTATGTTGGCTCATGGTTTCACTTCACAGTCTGCTGACCCCGTGATTTCTGGGCCTGTGGTGAGGCAGAATGTCACGGCAGAAAGGCTAGGTGAAACAAAGCTGCCCACCTTTTGGTTAAGGGGTAAGGAGGAGCTGGGAAAAGCTACTCCCTTCCAGGGCATGACCCTGGTGACCTACTGTTTCCAATGAGACCCAGTCTCCTACAGTTTCCACTACCTTTCAGTAGTCCATTCAATTATGAACCTACCAATGGATTAATCTGTTGATGAGAACAGAGCCCTCATGATCTAATCACTTCACCAAAGTCCCACCTCTGAACATTGCTTCACGGGAACCAAGCATTCAACACAACAGCCTTTGAGGAACATTCCTTATCCAAACTTTTTTTTAAAATTCCAGATCCAAACTTTAACAAGGTCAATCAACATATTTGCTTTGATACTTAAACCAATGTAGTTGGATTTTTCTGTTACTTGCAACTGAAAGAAACTAATTACTTTGTGTATGGTGTCCTAAGTTCCACTTCATTTTCCTACAACAGATTCAAAGTAGCCTTGAAACCAGCCCTAGCAATTGAAATGATAAGGTCCTGAGAGTTAGTAGCTGAATCAACATTGACAAAAGATGTAAGCCACTTATAGGCATGGTTAGTATAAAAGCAGGTGGATACCAAATAAGAACTATGTAGGATTACTCTGTTAGGAATAAGACTCAAATTATTTCTTCAAACATAAGAGTCTACACTTTTCAAAATGATGCTTGTTTAAAATGCATAAACAAAGATCTCTAATGGGAAGGGTCTAAAATGCTACCACATTAACACTAGCTAATCTATCACTGGGTTCCCCTCCTTCTATTATAAAAATAATTTTGAAATAAAGATATGGCAAATAAGTTTCAGAAAATACAAGCATCCCTTTCCTTCAACAGTAGATGTCATATATAACTAAACTAGAATGTGCAATATTGGCAAAGTTGTGGGAGTTTGCCTCTAATGCTGTTGCCCAAGAACATAAAGGATCTTCTCATTGAACTCCCTGAAAGATTGATTAGAGTTGAAATTGAGCTCCATCATGGTCAATTTTTCTGTTTCAGGAGAGGTAGTTACTAAGATAAGAACACTTTCACTCTTTGAAGCAGTCATCAGTTTATGGGAAATTTTTCCTATGTCTGTCCCCAAAATATGGAAGGACCTTTGAAAGCAGTAAATCTTACAAGTAGAGAGATGAAACCAATAACTAAATAGCAATCTCCTCCTCTTCCTCCTCCTTCTCATACTGGGGAATGAAATTGAGGGCACTTTACTACTGAGCTAGTCCCCAGGCCTATTTTCTTTGTCTTTTTGGAGACAGAGTCTAACTAAGTTGCCTAGGGACTCGCCAATTTGCTGAGGCTGCCCTTGAGTTCGAATTCCTCCTGCCTTAGTCTCGTGAGTTGCTGGGATTATAGACAAGCACTACCAGGCCTGGAAAATAGTAATATTCTTAGTCTAAAAAAAAAAGCAATACTAAAACAGCAGCAATATATAGTTAAAGTTTGGTAACTTTAAATAGCCTCTGTTATTAATACTTGAATTTCATTTCTATATTTATTTAAAAATGTTTGAGTAGGGAATACTCTTGCATGATTAAATGTATAATACAAAACAGTATTCAGGAAAAAGTTTTGTTCTTACCTTTATCTTCATCAGCCCCATTTTCTTCTGTCACCACAGGTGACCATATTATAATCTACTAGTTATTCATTATCCTTTCTGAATTTCTTTTTGCATGACCAAG
Organism: Ictidomys tridecemlineatus; assembly: GCF_052094955.1. Classification (NCBI taxonomy): domain Eukaryota; kingdom Metazoa; phylum Chordata; class Mammalia; order Rodentia; family Sciuridae; genus Ictidomys; species Ictidomys tridecemlineatus. Next base: position 122,139,850 of record NC_135483.1, on the reverse strand, counting down.
TAAATGCACATATATATCATTATTTCCCCTCATTCTTACACAAAATGTAGCATGCTATTGACTATTCTGTGCTTTGCTATTTCCACTTAATGATGGCTATTGGAAATATGTCTTTATTAGTACTTCAAGAGCTTTGTCATTCTTTCTTACATCTACATAATATTTCCTTGTATGAATACAGTAACTTCTTTAACCAGCTCCCTTATGATGGAAAGCTAGATTACTTACAGATTTTTACTATGACATACAGTTCTTTTAATAAACAACCATTATATATGTGTATCATATATATTTGTTTCTTATTTTCAGAGAAACAAAGTCAAACCCTAATAAGGGTTACCTTCAGTTTTGGAAAGGTTTTAAATCAGAGGTCTTACTCAGGTTATTTCATGACTGAACACTACTAATTCATTTCCTTATTATCCACCCCATGTATCTAAGAAAAGTGGCTTTCATGTATAAACAAATGCAAGCTACCCAGATGTTCAGAAAAGAGGAACATCTCTCACTGTTAGATATGAAGTGTTCCCCAAAAGTTCATGTGTGAGACCAGAATTTTTCAGAGATGAAATGATTAGGTTATTAGAGGTGTAACTAATTAGTGGATTGATCCACTGATATGGATTAAGTGGGTGCTAATTGTAGGCAGTTAGGCTGTGACTGGAGGAAGTAGGTCACCGGGGGTGTGCCTTTGGGTTTATACTTTGTCACAGGTGAGCAGAGCCCTTTCTCTGCCTCCTGATCACCATGTCCTGAGTTGCTTATCTCTTTACATCCTCTGCCTCACCTTGAGCCCAGAGCATGACCATGGACCAAGACCTCTGAAACTGCGAGCTCCAAAAGAAACGTTTCCTCCTGTTTTTCTTGTCAGGTATTTTGGACACAGCAACATAAAGCTGACTAAAACAATCATATATATGAGAGGACTACCTAGAACCTCTGCTTAAACATTGCTTTTCAAAAAGAATGGTGAAAGAAAGTTTCATTTCCACAAGAGTCATAAAAATAACATGTCTGAAACCTAAAAATCCTTGGCTTTCTCATGTTGACTTCTCTTTCTTTCTTTCTTTTTTGCATCAGGGATTGAACACAGGGGGGCTTAACCACGGAACCACCTCCCCAGTCCCTTTTTAAAATTTTGTTAAGAGACAAGGTCTTGATGAATTGCATAGAGTCTCGCTGAGTTGCTAAGGCTGGCTTTGAACTCAGTATCTTCTTGCCTCAGCCTCCCAAGCTGCTGGGATTACAGGCACCTGCCACCATGTGCTGCCTTGATTTCCATTTCTAACCCACTTTGTGATTTGTCCTGTGTATGGATTCTCACATGATGTCTTTCCTTTGAATTCTTTTTTGAAACCACCAGCTACATTCTTCCAAAATGGTTGTTCTCTTGTCAGTGCCCTTTTTATTCTGTACTGGAGGAAAACATTTTGTTTTTCCTCTACTCATCAAGTTCATTACTTGGGACTTTGTAAATGAGACTGGAAAAATATCAGCATGAGAAGAACAAGTCAAGCTAACAGTGTAGGCCTAGAGTGATGCAGGAGCACCAGTGATGGGCAACTCAAAGGGCTGTTAGGATTTGGGCTTACAGAGCATCTTAATGAAAGAACAATAAACCAGCAGAGAAGTGACAAAAAATTTTTTTAAAAAAGGACTGAGTTGGAAACTTGTTGGAAAACTATATGTGAGGAAACTAAGAGTTGATAGGGGCTGTTAGCAAAATTTGTTTGGTAGATTCCTTTGGTGCCTTATAATGGGCTGAGGAGTGTCTAGTTATTTCTGGTGGATTAATTTCTTTCCTTCCTGGGATATGGGGACCGGCATCTTTATACACCTTTATAAATGCATGTCCTGCTTTTAGACAAGCAGAGGAAGGGCTGAAAGCTTTTCTAGTATCTGCTTCTTCCCCATTGCTTCAACTCAGAATAATCTTTATGTCATGTAAGTAGCCTATTTTGGAATGGCATATTCTGCTACCCTTCCACCCCATCCGATGTCCATTCCATTGCTGGAGTGCCACTTGAAAATACCCCTTTTGTTGTAAGATACCTATATTGATTTTTCTTTGTTGTTGTTTCTAGTGTACTCTCAAGTAATTTTTTGGGTAACTACTTTAATGGATTGGTTTTTGATGATTTAGTCTGTCCCCAATCACTCAATGGGAAATTTAAAACATGGGCAAGATTTTGTTGGTTTGTTTGTTTTTGCTATTGTTTCTTGGCTTCTTTGCTTTTATTAAAAAGAAAATCAAAACAAAACACCCCAAACTGCCTGAATAGGAATTAGGTTAAAATTTCAGTTAGCCTCCTCTAGTAGATCAGAATCTTTTCAAGAGGCCAATATTTGCAACTCTACCCTCAGCCTGATATTGGCCTTTTCCTCTCACTCACAGCAAGGGCTTGGAGGAAAGTCCTGGTTTCAGTTGTAGGCATCATGGCAAGTTCTTCTAGATGTCTCCATCAAATAGGACGTGCTTCTACTAGTCAGGCTGTTCCCTGGATTTTTTTTCTTTTAGCATGTGGAGTTCATGACTTCAGTATTGATCAGAAGAACAAAGTGAGAGGGGGCTGGCGAGTACACTCTTCTTTCTTTTCTCCGTTATGCCATTCATTTCATTGATTCATTACCATCGTTTTCCTTCTCTTACTGCTTATGTTTTTGCTCACTAGCGCACAAACTCCTGCCCTCTCTGGGTCTCTGAGCAAGGACTATCTTCTCCAGCTGCCTTCATCTGCATTCTAGAACTCTGAAAGCAAAGATCCTCAAAATATAAAAGACCTGCTAGAACACTGGGACCTGTTTATTGGTTTGTTTTGTTTAATTATAGTCAGAGGTAAGTTAACATTACTACTGTCCCTCTTTTAAAAGTATATGGAAACTTCGGTTGGTTTAGGATGGTTCTAATTAATCCTTAATTCATTTGCAATCCTTAATTCTTTTTAAAATAGGAGCCCAAAGGTCTCCTTTTGTATTTGCACAATTTTGTGTACATGTTTATATAATAGTCACAAAGATATAGTCACCCAAATATAGAGAGACTGCATATTTTCATACCATGGCAAAGGATGACTGTATGGCTTATGTATTCCAAGATGTTAAAATCCTGATTGATTTTCCCAGTACTTATGTTTCCTTTATAATGGTTAAACTTCTAAAATATTTTAGTTTTGTAATTATTGCTGTGTGGCAGTGGGAGTTTGAAGAAAAGAATAAGACAGAAAAAATAGAATATATTCAGCAACAAAGAGAGAGGAAATTATGTCTGGCCAGATTGCAATACTCAAATTGTGGTTAAACTGATGGCCTGCCTGGTATTCTCGGCTGATTACTCCCTCCCCGGGGGAATATTATAAACAAGGATTTACTATCAAAATATTTTTTATTTGTCTGAAAGCTAATTTGCCAAGCATGGAGATCAGAGGTAGGGAGCAGATGGGAAAAGCAACCTGGTCGTCTGCCTTTAAGGAATCAGCTGTAGAGAGAGCGGCAGCAAGTGGATTGGAAATGTCACTTGAGCCCTGAAGCTCCGTAAATATCAGGAGAGGAGACAGTACCAATCTCCCAGCCCACAGCCCACAAAGCCACTTTCTTGCAGCCAGGTATTAAACATTAATGGCCATTTCTGTAATAAGGGGCAAGAATGGTCCTTTGCTGTAAAACTGTCCAATCGTTTGGGTTTTGTTGGATTTTCAACAGCAGCATGTTTCACAGTTTTTTTTCTTGTTCCTTTTATCTCTGTGAGAATCTTCAGCCTGAAGGTAATGAAGTACTTCCTTTATCACTCTGTATCACTGAAATATTTATCTGATTATTTGAATAAAAGATTACTGCAGCAATAGGAATTCTTTCCCTGCATATACCCAGAGTTCAAAAGGTAAAAAAAAGGATGCTTAATGAATAAAATATTTGGAAATAAACCTTATAGATTACAAAAAATGCCATGATAATTTGCAGCTTGTCTGTAGAATATGAACTCACACACAATGTTAAACCTGGGACTGAAAGCTAAGCAACAATTGGCCTTTGAAGTAAGGTTAAACACAGATAAGTTTAAAAGGTTTTTCACACATTCGAGCATTTCTAAATATGTTCTTGCCTGCTTGTCGATTCTAAGTGGAGTAGTAGAAATTGACATGAATTCGCTTAGGCAATTTTCTCGGGATCCATGCTACTGGTCCTTGGTTTTGTTAACTGGTGAGGAAAAAGCACAGAAATGCCTAAAGATAGATGGCTGCCTATTTCCACCTGCCTGGCTGCAGGGACTTTAGTATTTTATAGAGGGTACTGCATCTAGCATTTTTTGAAATAAACACTGGTGGCCACATGAGTCCAAAAATGATCTTTTGCCCTCACTAATTAGCATGAGAGACTGTGCTCCATCAAGGCCCAACAGAGCCAAGGGTTCTGAGCTGGCATTTTGATTCAGTTGCCAAAGCTGTTGTCTCCGTGTATTTGGAACTCGGCAGTGAGAGTTCAGCCTCAGAAAACCTCCGAGGTGAGAACACTTCTTCTTGTTCCCCTCATGGTGGAGTGAGAAGGGGAGGTGCCATTGCAAAGTTGGTTAAGCTCATCATCATTTCAAGGGATAGTGAGAGGTTTTCTCAGTGCTCACACAGCCTCTGCGTTCCCCAGTGTGCACATACCCCAGGTTGGCTGAAACAGAACAAGTCTGTCCAATCGACGACACTGGGAGTGTCCATGAAGCAATTCCACTGTTTAGGTTGCTGTTTAGGTTGTTGCTAATGTTTACTCTGCAGTTTGGTCTTTCTTCCTGGAAAATCCTGGATCAGGGATCCCCATTATGCCTCGTCCTGTCTCTGTTTCTTGGGGTCCCCTGAAGCAGCAATGCAGGCCTTAGCACCAACTCTGCATCGTGCCCTAGTAAATCTTTGTCCTAGAGGCTTCTGAGCACATGCTGTGACCCAGTGACAGTCAACAGACTCATGGGCTGAGGGGCATTGCCTTAGTCTATCACAAGGAGAGTTTCTTTCCAAGGCCAGGTCTGGAATGTCTGCTTTTGTGCATGACCACACACACAGAACAAGGACAGTGATGTCATGGACATGGGAATGGAGACATCACTGATTTCAAATTTGCAGTATAAATACCCAGATGCTGGATCATACAGTAATTATATTTTTAGTATTTTAAGAAACTGCTGTTTGGTTTTTCATAATGTCTGTGTTAATTTACATTTCCACAGGGTACAAGGATCCCTTTTTGTTCACATTCTAACCAATACTTGTTATCATTTGTGTTTTGGATAGCAGCCATTCTGACAGGTTCGAGATGATATTGGGTTGTGGTTTTAATTTGCCCCTCCTTAATGATTAATGGTGTCAAGCATTTTCTCATATCTCTGTTGACCATTTGTACATCTTTTTTTTTTTCAGAGCTGTTTATTCAGGTCTTTTAAACAGGTTGTTCTCTTGCTATTGAGTTATTCGAGTTCTCTGTATATTTTAAATGCTAATCTCTCGTCAGATGTATGGCTTACAGCTATTTTCTCCCAATTTGTACCTTCTCTTCACACTATTGATTGTTTCTTTTGCTTTGCAAAAGCTTTTTGGTTTGATGTCATGCCATTTTATCTATTTTTGCTTCTGTTGGTTTCACCTTGGGGGTCAAATTTCAAAACACACACACACACACACACACACATATATATTATATATATATATATATATATATAATATATATATATATAAAATCTAATGCAATGTCATGTTGTTTCTCCCTGTTTTCTTCTAGTAGTTTTACAGCTTCAGGGTCTTAGGTTTAAGTCTTTTATCTATTTTGAATTGATTGTTGTAAGTGGAGTGAAGTAAGAGTTCAATCTCACTCTTCTGCATGTAGCTGTCCAGTTTTCCCAGCACTATGCATTGAAGGGTATTCCTTTTTCCATTGTGTGTTCTTGGTGCCTTTGTCAAAAATCAGTTACGCATGGGTTCACTTCTGGGCTTCTCACTTGTGTTCTGTTGATTGATAGGTCAGTTTTTATGTCAGTACTATAATTTTAAATTACTATTATTTTATAGTTTGAAATTAGGTAGTGTGATACCTCTCCTCTAGTTTTGTTCTTTCTGTTCATAAGTACCTTGGTTTCCTGAGGGTTGAGTGTTTGTATTCATATGAATTTTAGGACTTTTTTCTATGAGAAATAACACGGGAATTTTAATAGAGATCGCATTGACACTATAGATTGGTTTGATAATACCCTTTGAATAAACTTACCTTTTGGATAAATCATGATCTCTGACTATGGATCTCAGATAGGAGATACTCAATTCTAGCCCTTTAAATTAATTAGGAGTATTTAGGATTGCCCTGAAGAAATATTAAGATCTTAAAAATTCAGAATTTAAACCTGTCCTAAACTTGGCACATGAAATTTAGTTCCCTTTGTTTAGTCTCCTTGACAACATTGCCTGAAAACAAAAAAAAGCAGCTAAAATATAGAATAAATTTATTATAGTATCCTTTTCTACCACTACCATCCAATTTTGGCAACAAAATGAAGGGGGGAAATTATTTGGTATAGAAAATATTTCCATAATGACAAAGTTACTAATTTCATAGTTTTGTATCTTCAGTGTCAGTATTGAGAATATAAAATTCATTCATTCATTAACCAAAGATCTGTTATGTACTTACTATGTTATGTGTCACTGGGTTATGATCTGGTTACTTGGAACATACTGGGGAACCTCACGGAGTTTAAAACCTAGTAGTAGGAGGCAGATTACAATTGAATGTAAGAAAGATAAAAACCAGGTAAATGACATAGCCCACAGAGAGCTGAGGGTGGTCAGGAGTTACCGACTGGCTCTCCAGTCTGACTAAAGGAGAATATGACGGTAGTTGTGGAGTGGATTGTAGCTACCCTGTCGGAGGGCTGACCACAGCATCAAGCATGACCAAAGGAGCATCCTCCATACACGTTCAGAGTCATGAAATGGGGTAATTCAATCAGGAATTGGGTACAACATAGTGACAAGAGCCAATCCTTGGACAGATTTGGGTTAATTGCCATTGATGAGTTGTGTAATTGAGGTTGCCTCGTTAGATCTCTCACAACCTCATCACCTTAACCACTAAGTGAAGATTACAATAGAGCCAACATTTATTTTATATTTAGATGGCATCAGGCTCAGGACTAGTGCTTTCCTTTTTAATTTTTTTTTTCACAATGACACAGGGTAGTACCATCATCTGTGTGAACAATGAGAAGACCCAGGTGTGGGAAGGTCAAAAACCCGACCTGAGCTTATAGCTGTAGGTGAACAGGTAGGAGCGTCTAAATTACCTCGGGGACTCTGTGTTTGTTTGTTTTATTTTTCCAACAAGCTGGCTGGGGCTAGAAGCTTCCCCTTTCCAAGAAGGAGTGTCTGTGCCTGGACTCAATTTCCTGCTAGGCCAGTAGCCCCAAGTACTAGGGTGGTGGGCAGCTGCATTTCCATGTACTTGTCTAGAGAGATGGCCTTAAGATTATCTGGATTTGAACCACAATGTTTACTCCCCAGTATGAGGTCATTCTCCTGTGTGCCCCATGCCCCTCTTCTGGAACATGACCCCTTGAGAGCCCACCTGTAGCCCTGCCAGAGCATGTCTTTGTTGTGTGTTGTTGGAATGGGGACTGTGTGCACCCACGATCTTTTCATTTTGCAATTTCTAGCTGGCACTGTATGATGTTTCCTGGTATCCCCAACTTTTTGCAGGAATAATAGCTATTAAATAGAGAAACCAGAAAGAAAACTCATATATGTGTCACACCAAACTTCTTATAACTGTCACAATCCATAACCTTTATTACTCTCCCTCCAACCCCCAGGGCTGAGCACCAAACTCAGGACATTGTGCATGCTAGGCAAGTGCTCTGCCACTGTGCTAAATCCACAACTCCTCTTTATTGCCCTTGTTGATTAAGTGAAATATAATATAAGGCACTTAAATTAGTGGCTCCAAGAAATTTTCTGCAATTTAAGAATAATAGTTATTATTATTCTGACTTTATATTTTTTGTTTTGCTTTTTAAAATTTTTTTTAGTTATGTGAGACATTAGAATCTATTTTGATATATTTAAACAAGCATGAATTTATCTTCTTCTAATTAGGATTTCAGTCTTGTGAATGTACACAATGATGAGATTCACTGTGGTGTATTTATATATGTACCTAGGAAAGTTATATCTGATTCATTCCATTGTCTTTCCTATTCCTATCACTCTTCCCTTCTCTTCATTCCTCTTTGTCTAATCCACTGAACTTCTATTCTTCCTCTCCTCCCTTGTTGTGGTTAGCATACACATATCAGAGAAAACATTGACCTTTGTGTTTTGGGGATTGGCTTATTTCACTTAGCATAATAGTCTACAGATTCATCCATTTTCCAGCAAAAGTCATAAAGTCATTCTACTTTATAGCTGAGTAATATCCCATTTTGAATAAATACCACACTTTCTTTATCCATCCATCAGTTGATGGGCATCTAGGTTGGTTCCATAGCTTAGCTCTTATAAATTGTGGTGCTATAGACATCCATAGGAATTAAAATCAGCACTTACCATGCTGATTTTAATTCTTACGGATATATGTTGAAGAATGGTATCATTGGATCAAATGGTGGTTCCATTCCTAATTTTTTGAGGAATCTCCATACTGCTTTCCAGAGTGGTTGCCCCAATTTGCAGTCCCACCAGCAATGTATGAGTGTACCCTTTTCCCCACATCCTTGCCAACATTTATTATTACTTGTATTCTTGGTAGTTGCCATTGTGGTTGGAGTGAGATGAAATCTCAGTGTAGTTTTAATCTGCATTTATTTATTATTTATTCTTTTTAGATATATATCACAGTAGACATATTATATACATTAATTATAACTATTTTGACATATTATATATACATCAATTATAACTATTTCTAACTAGGATCCCATTCTTGTGGTTGTACATGATGGAGAGTTTCATAGGTTGTGTATTCAGGTATGAACATAGGAAAGGTATTTCTGATTCATTCCACTGTTTTTCCTATTTCTATTCCAGCTCCCTTCCCTTCATTCTCCTTTATTTAATTCAATGAACTTTTTTTTTTTTTTTTTGGTGCCAAGACCCGTGAATGAATCAATGAACTTCTTAATTGATAGAGATGTTGAATACTTTTTTATATATTTGTTGGCCATTTGTATTTCTTCTTCTGAGAAGTGTTTGTTTAGTTCTATTGCCCATTTATTGACTAGGTTATTTGCTTTTTTTTTCTTTTAGTGTTAAGTTTTCTGAGTTCCTTGCATATCCTAGACATTTACACCTTTTCTGAGATGCAGGTGGGAAAGATTTTCACCCGTTATGTAGGCTCTCTCTTCATGCTCTTGATTGTTTCCTTTGTTGTGAAGGTTCAACTTTACATTGTAACTACAAAATCAATTTTTCTAGCAGTTGTTTTATTCTAATACAAATTAAACTTGTCACTAGAATTCTGTGGACGATATCACCTTCTCTTTCCCTTGTTTTTGGTATTTCTAGGATTGCTGAAGGAAAGAGAAAAGTTAAATATCTGAGGAACTTGTGCAATTTGTGAAATGTCTGCTACATTGCTAAAACAACTAAATTATCATGTTTGTTGTGCTGTCTTAGTAGGTGTATTATTCCATATTATTTTCCTATACCAAAATACCTGAGTATGAGTAAATGTATAGATAAAAGAGGTGTCTTTAGCTCACAGTTTTGGAAGCTCAAGGGCATGGTGCCAGAATTGATTTGACTCTCAGATTGTGTCTCAGTGGTGGGAACTTCTAGGAGAGGAAGTGATAGTGTCATAAGAGCAATTCAAGAGTGTGGCTCAATATGATATGTCAAGAGCTTTGTAATGTTTTGAACAACCAATAAAAAAAAAAAAGAGTGTGGCTCACTCTTAACAGTTCACTCTTGTGAAAACTAACTCAGAACTACCTACTGCCTTAATCCTTTTCAAGTGCAGCACCTATAATGATCTAAGGACCATCTGGTAGCTCCACCTCTTGAGTGTCTACCACCTCAATGCCGCCATATTGGGAGCCAGGCTTCCAACACATGGCCCTTTGGGGGACAAATCACATTTAAACCATAGCAGCATGGCTCCTGTGGGAAAGGAAGAGGTGTGACTTGTGCCACAAGTGCAAGTGAAGGATAAGAATAGATCAAGTGAAGTCTTGGGATACCTGAAGACTCCTGGAGCAGTTTGCCTGAAGGAGAAATTTTCAGAGACTTTCACCTGGGAGGCAAGAGAAAGGCACATGGTTTTGTTCAGAACAATTGAGGGGCCAACTGTGAAATGTTAGAGGCAGAAGTTAACCAATAAAGGAGGAAGTAAGACAGGTGCCACCAAGAGTGGCTTCTGAAGTGGGTCAGTACTGCTGACAGAGCAGTGATATATTTTAGCCATAAGAAAACTGAGTGGTAGCTTTTTAGAGTAGGAACGGCAGATGGATCAGTTCCCTGGTTGTGCCTGAAGTCACAGGGAGACTTAAACCCATGTAATAAGAGCTGTGGAGAAAACGTGCTGCTTTGAATATAGTTAATGCCTTTGAATTATACACTTAAAAATGACTAAAGTAGCAATTTTACATTACATAAATATTAAAATTTTAGTTAATTTTGAAAACTCTAAAAACTAATAACGTAATATACCAAAGCCCATTGAAGTGAACATTTTAAATGCGGGAATTGTAAGATATGTTAATTATATCTCAATAAATGATTTGTTTTTAAAACTATGGGGAGCACTCTACAGTGTCTGGGTGACTTTTCCTTTAGTTTTCTAAGAGGCATGACCCACATGGGCTGCCTGAAACAGCAAGGATTTGATATAATGGGAACCAGATAATCTCAAGGTTGTAGATAGTTCTGTAAACAGAGATGAGTATATTATTTTAATTTTCTTGGTAATATAATCAGTTGAATGAGAAAAATGTAATTGACTGAAGTACGAGGCTTCTGTGCTTATTATGAGGTTCTCATTTTCTTCTTCCTCAATAGCCACTACTGCACCTTGCTCTGTACCCAGCATAACAAAGCTCTGTCTGTAAAAAATCTCATCAGTACAGAAGCTGACAGGATCAGACAATAGACTTTTGCTAATTAATATTTAATGGGTCTATGGATTTTTCCTCAGCAGCTGGAGTGCTAAATAATAGTCAATTAGCAAATGTGTTAATTAACTCTAATTACATAGCACATGAGCTTCTCCAAGGATTTTTGCTTTATAGATTTACAAGTGAATGTTCCACCACTTTTCTTGAACACACCAGGCAGCTAATTAATTGATAAGTAATAATTCGTTCTTCTTTCAAAAACATGTATTTAAAAATAAAATCCAGTTGGATGCTTGATAATTTTTTAAAAAACGACATTTAAGGGTATAGGATGAATCTGATGATGTCTGCTTTTTCAATAGGCTTTTGTTAATCACCAGGAAGTTGGTCATCTATGTGTGAATGAGCAAGTGGAAGAGAGCGTTGTGAGAGTTGTGTGTGTGTGTGTGTGTGTGCATAAAAGAAAGAGAAGGAAGGAAGAGAGGAAGGGAAGGAGTGGAAAGAGAAGCAATAGAGAGAAAGAGATGAGAAAGAGGAAGGGAGGGAGTGGGTGGAGAGAGGGAGAGGGAGAAAAAAATAAAACGAAAAGTCTAGAGGAGACTGGTTCTTTGTGAGGAGTTCGTATATGCTTAATTTGACTTGCAGTATGCAAAATTATGAACTCCAGGAGCAAGGGTAATCAATTTGTACCATGCAATTAACAGCAATCTTCTGAGCTTCACGTGTCAGTTCAGAAAATGCTTCTGAACGTTGTATGGCGCCTGCCACTGGGGACAGAAAGGGCTCCCAGGAAAGAAATTAGCATAGCAGCTTTGCACAGGGTCTGGCATGAGTTGTTAGATCAAAGGCCGTGGATGGCAGCAGTCTGCTCCAGGGGAACCAGCAGCCCTGCCCCCAGTTCAGTGCCCGAGGACCCTGCTCAAGGCATCGTAGAGAAACCCTCCAAGGGGACACCGAGGGAACAAAGGTGGCCTTTCAAATAAGATGATGGTCATGGGATTCAGCTCAAATCATTTACTCATTTGAAGAATTCTGTATCACCAAGTTTACATTGATTCTCAGTACATGGCTGTTGGCTTCTATTGAGACCTTTAAACATGAGTGAGCTACAAAGATTGTTTAGAAAAAAATGAATTTTAAAATTGATCATTCAGATCGGACTTGTTTGATCACTTCAATAAGAAACGAAAGAGCTATTGGCTTTGAGTGAGAGCACCATGCCTTGATGCATGTGGCAAAAGTCACCAAATGTGTAATTGTTTTCAAGAGAGGACAAGGTGACAAATGCCAGGCTTTCTGTATTGTTCATTGCATCTTCTTATTGCAAGGCTGGCTGGAGAGCTGCCTCCATCCTTTTCACAGTCTAGAGGAACTGGGTGCCTTAATAGAATGGGAATCTGTTCTTCTGAATTAGCACATGCTTTCCCTACCACCGACAGTCTATTTGTTTGTGTGGGACAGGGATATCGTCTCCTGTGTTTTGTTGTGCTTTGTGGAACCTGGTTTAGAGCCACATTTAGAAGCCTTCAAGAAACCTTGAGCCTCATGGATGGTGATACTTGTAACAGGGGTGACATTTGATCTGAGAGAGTCAGTCAATGAGAAAATTGCAGGACGGGCTATAGTTTGAGTCTGTAATTAGCAATCATGGAGCTGGAGGCCTCTTGCCCCAGGCACACCAATCCCCTACCTCATGGGATGGAGGTCATCCAGCCTCTGCTTCAGCTGTACACAGACCCAGCACCAAGTGATTCTGCCTGCGGGGCTCCTGGCTTCAGCTGTACCATGCTCAGCTAGGCTTCTGTTACTCATGGTGCGGTTGTAGGGTCCGGGCAGCCATTTTGAGGCCTACACTTACCAGGGGGTGTTCCACCTCAGGGACATCTCACTCTCTGATTTGGGGTCCTGGTGGGGATTGAGACAGTTCAATAGGCACCCCAACTCCAAAGGCACCTTTGCCTGAGTTTCCTGCCATTTTGTTTTGCTCTCCCTAAGCCCACCACCTCTCTGCCTTAGGGTCACTACCTGACCTCAAACTCTTAACCTAGGCATATGGAGGGAACTTGGGCAATGGCAACTCCATTCCAGCATTTAAGTTGGAGCTGTGACTGAAAACCCAGACAGCAGTGAGAAGTTGGGAACACACACTTCCCAGACCACAAGCAAAGGCAAGGAGTGAGAAACCAGCCAGCAGTGCCTACCGTGGAGCCTGAAGGAACAGAGGACTGGAGACTTCCACGGTGCTTCCTGGAGTCTCTTCAGCTCTGAGCTAGAGAGCTGCATCTTGGACAGAGACAAAACCTGTGGCTGGATGTTGTAACAGGCAAGGGTGCAACATCTGCAGTTGAGGGGAGAAGTAAAGAATGTCCATGCATGTCTGCCCTTTTTCTTTTTCCTTTTTTTTTCTGTCTTTTTTTAGTTGTAGATGGACCCAAGATCTTTATTTTTATTTGTTTATTTTTTAAAAATTTTTAGGTGGATACAATATCTTTATTTAATTTATTTTTTTTTATGTGGTGCTGAGAATCAAACCCAGTGCCTCACACATGCTAGGCAAGTGCGCTACCACTTGAGCCACATCCCCAACCCCGTGTCTGCCCTTTTTTTTTAATGCTTTATTCACTCAAATCACTCAATACCATTTTACTCTATAGGTTCTTAATCAAGAAAATGACTATCCTTAATTCTGGGCACTGCAATAGACATAATCACTTCAAAGCAAACATTTCTAAGTTAATTCTAAGCACTGCAAACACACTTAATCATGACAGAGTCATTACAGACATTCTCTCTGCATGCTGAGCTCAAGTGCCAGATATGGGGTCTCAAGCCTCAGGCTTTAAGTTCAGCAGATGCACACTCACTCAGACCTCAATAATGAGGTCAGGAACTGAAGGAGGCTTCTCCTGGGGTGGAGCTGACAGCCGGCTGAGGTCATAAGGAGAATTCACCGTTCTCACCAGGGTCAGGTTGTGGCTGTGGAGTTTGAGAGTGGTGAGGAAGATGCAGAGGATCAGACAGATGATGAGAAGAGTTGGGATGTCAGTCCAGGTCCTCCTCAGGCTCTCTGGCATGAGGGCATCAGGGTCAGCTGGCTGAATGTCTGTTCATTTGCTCCATCATTTATACTAAATTTTGAGGCTTCTGTTCGCCCTTTCAGTCCCTATCAGCTATTACCAGGTTTCTTAGTGACATCTTGCATTCTAGGGTCAGGACATCTGGTCTGGTGGTTTCCACCCTGACCTCTCACCTCTGACTCTTATCAAGGCAAAGGCAAATGACAATGACTTCACTCTGAGTTTTATCAGGGTTGTGTTAAGCGACTTATTTTATCAGGCTATGCCTGATGATAATATTGGAAATCTCTGTAGGCTGTGCCTGGTGGACTTGCAGGTTTATTTTAAAATGGAGTTACTTAGGCTAAGGCCATTCTTAGGTTAAGACCATCCTTACACTGGAGAAGTGCTCAGAATCTTTCTCTAGTCTCTCCACTTACCAGAGTCTTCCCTGGCCAAAGAAAAGTCAAAGACAGTGTTTACCCCAGTAGCTTCAACTTGAATGGAACATGTGCTTGAGCAAAAAAAAAAAAAGAGTAAATGTCAAAACAATTGGATGCCTTGCTTCTCTCTCCTCATTCTCTCTAAACAGGTGTGAATCCTACCCAACTGGTGGTGCAAGGGGGATATAACTTTTATTACAGTTAACAAATAACAAGAGTCCTTTATTAGCTTATTGTAGCTGCTGTAATAAATGATTACGAAGTGTTCACTTAATATAACACAAATTTATTATAGTTCTGTGCGTCAGAAGTCTCACATGGGTCTCAATAATCTAAAATAAAGGTATTGGCAGGGATGTGCTCCTTTGAGGAGGTTCCAGGGGAGAATTGATTTGCTTGCCTTTTCTAGGTTTTAGGGCTGCCTGCACTCAGTAGTTTGTGACCCCTTCCACCATCTTCAAAGTCAGCAATGATGGACTGAGTCCTCTTCACACTGCGTAGCTCTGACTGCCTCCCTGTCCCACTTTTAAGGACCCTTGTGATTACATTTGATTCACCTGTATCCTCGCCCTAACATGTTTAGCGATACAACCTTAATTTTACTTATAAACTTAAATACTTTTCTTAGCATAACATATTCATAAGTTCAGGGGATTGAGATGTGGATACTTTTGGGGTGACCAGTCTTCTGCAATCACAGGTCTTTTCTGAAATCCAAATTAGAGAGAGAGTATGTCCATTACCTAGAAATTTGGAGCCTAGAAAATCCTTCAGCTGACACTGACAGGATCTCTTTCCTCCTTCAAAGGTCATCTAACTATCTTCCTACCTTGAACCCAAACAGGAGGAAGAATTCTTTCCTTTATTCTGCTCCTATGATAATTTATTTATTTATTTTTAATTTTTTGTTTTAATTAGCTACACATGACGGTACAATGACCTGGACATATCATACATTTGAATCAGATGGGATATAATTTCTCATTTTTCTGAGTGTACAGGTTGCAGAATCATATTGGTCATACAGTCACATATATACATACAGCAATAATAATGTCTATTTCATTCTACTATCCTTCCTATCCTCCCATCCCCTCCCCTCCCCTCCCTTCACTTCTCTTTACCCAATCTAAGGTGACGCTATTCTTTTTTTTTCCCCTCACATCTTCATACATGTATAACGATGAGGGTCTCCTTCCACCATCCATGCAATTCCCCTTCTTCCTCCCTTTCCCTCCCACCTCTCTTCCCTATCTAGAGGTAATCTTCTTCTCATGTTCTTCCTCCCTACCCCATTTTGAGTCACCCCTCTTATATCAGAGAAGACATTCAGCATTTGTTTTTTGGGGATTGGCTAATGTCAATTAGCATAATCTGCTCTAATGCCATCCATTTCCCTGAAAATGCCATGATCTTATTATTTTTTAGTGCTGAGTATAATTCCATTGTATATAAATGCCACTTTTTTTTTTATCCATTCTTCTATTGAAGGGCATCTAGGTTGGCTCCACAATCTTGCTATTGTGAATTGTGCTGCTATAAACATTGATGTGGCTGTGTCCCTGTAGAATGCTGTTTTTAGGTCCTTTGGGTATAGACTGAGAAGAGGAATAGCTGGATCAAATGGTGGTTCCATTCCCAGCTTTCCAAGGAATCTCCATACTGCTTTCCAAATTGGCTGCACCAATTTGCAGTATGATAATTTATGTATAATTTTAATTCAGCACCTAGAGCCAGGTGTGCTGATGCACCCCTGTAATCCCAGTGGCTCGGGAGGCTGAGGCAGGAGAATCATGAGTTCAAAGCCAGCCTCAGCAATAGTGAGGTGCCAAGCAACTCAGTGAGGCCCTGTCTTTAAATAAAATACAAAATTGGGCTGGGGATGTGGCTCAGTGGTTGAGCACTACTGAGTTCAATCACCAGTACCAACATAAATAAATAAATGAAAAAACACAGTACCTAGGCATATACACAGATAGATGCTCAATTTGCATCTCCAGGTCACAGGTGAAAGTAGGATGGTAATCTTCCATAATTATTTCTTGAACTGAAAGATAACGGACATTCAGGGAAAGACTCACCTCTCCAGAGCTAAATCTTTTTTTTCCTTCCTGCAACTCTTCCCCTACAGCTAAACACTGAGCATCATAGCTTCCCGTGTGGGTTAGACAGGGAGTTTCTGCCACCAGCTGATGGCGGAATGAAAGGAAATTTATTTGACCTTTCAAGTTTTATTTTTCTCACTTGTAAAATGAGGGTGTTGTTTTTCCAGATGTTCCTAGGCTTCCTGCCAGCTCTAACATTCAGTGACTCAATTAACTATTGAACTTGAGAGAAGTGAACTAAATTCCAGTTGAGTGTCAAGAAATGTTGAATTTATCTCTGACCCAAACTTTGTCAAAAGTTTCTGACAACAACTCTTGGGTCTCCGTTTATCCTCACTTAACAGAGAAGTTCCTGGAGGTAGAGCAGGGCCGTATGTCTCACCAGAGGTCGCAGTCTTTCCAAGCTCCAGTGAAGTTCTTCCTCAAAAGCACTAGAACAATGGGGCAGCTAATGCAGAGCACGAAATGCTCAGTGCCAGGCGAGATTGTTCACGGAAGGCATCTCGGGCTGGAGAGGTCCACCCACCCAGGCAGAAAAGGGGGCACATGTGGATGGGCAAAGAAGAGGGTAGAGATGCTGCATTAGCCTCATTTCCTCCCTGTCTTAAAGAAAAGAGTATTGGAAATATGCTACCTCTGCCTGTTCAGTGACTGAATTCCAAGAACATCAGATTCCATGGACTGTGGTTGATGATGCTCTTTCTACCTCTATGGCTAAGACAGGAAGAAGGAGAAGAGGAGGCAAAATAACCTAAAATCTAAAACCTCAGGAGAAAAATAAAAATGTGGGTTAATTTTTATTATATTATATTATGTTATATGACTGTCCTGGATCCCACTAAAGGAAAGTTTTGACCCTTTGAGATACGGGATTTCACTTCTCTTAGTGTCCCTGTCACATGTAGACAAGCTCTGCAGTCTAACCCAACCAGAGTGACTTGAAGTCATCCTCACTGCATTTACAAGAGCAGGGATAGGGTCAAGGACAAACCCCGTAAGGTTTCCATAATCAGGTTCAACTAAAATGAGAGAGATGGGGAGGGCATGGCCGTGGGGAGACAGCATGAACAGACAGGAAACCTGGCTTTTTCATTACCACCTGCTTTTTCTGATTGTATTCTGAGAAATGTAACCCAGGACTAAAAAAGATGCAGTAAGTAGTTGCTATGAGATAGTTTTAGAATTACCCAAATTTCCAATTTATGGTTTCCTTATAAAAATTTCTACCCTTTGGGCTATGTCATTAAAATTCTTTATTTGGAAAAAACCCATATATTCCTAAAGAAGAGATTACATAAAATAAGTTAGTTCAATGGTTTTATTTTTACTTAATAAATATTGTATGTCATTTCCTGGTTATGAGGAACATTTCTAAATGCTCCATAATAATTAACATATGTAATGAACTTTAATTACCTACTAAAAGAGGATGATTTATAGAGCTAGGAAAAAATTCTATTGTGAGTATTAGGAAATAATGGAAAAGTTGCAGTATTACTTGCTTATATAAAAGGCCTGGGTGGGTCACTGATATTGGAGGGGACAAAATGAAGGACAAAGAAGAAATCAGGATGAAGAAGGGAACCTAAAACACCTTTTTGACTGCATCACCATGTAGCCAGAGGATCACCTCAGGTCCTTGTAACTTGAGGCTGAAATAGAGAAGCAGCTTCCCGGACTGTCTCAGAATGGGAAAATAAAATGAAAATGCATTTCTGAAAAACCTCAAAGTATCTTTTAGGCACTGCCAAACCACTACCAAAAGAGATCACTGGGGCAGTATTCTAACTAAGCAACAGAAAAACATGTAAATCCAGAATGAGCCATAAAACAACAGAATGCCTCATACATTCACCAAAATCATTACTAAATATAATTGAATGTGTTCTTCATCTCAGAGCTCTCAAAAGAGAAGGAGATGCTTGCCAGAGCCATCCATACATTTCCCAGAGGAAGGACAAAAAACCATGAATAAATTTTAGGCCAAGCTACAATAGACCATCAAGTTATTAGCATACACAATTATGAGAACACAATTACGAGCCACAGTGAGGCAAAAAACACAATTTATTTTCCACATTTATTTCTTTTGCTTCCATATTTCAATAATATTAATATGTGCCTTCAAAGTTCTAAAGATATGAGACTTGGAAAACTCCCTTCTGAATTGAATAGTTGAGGAAATCGTCTTCTTGTTCATGAACAGAGATGATGGTGGTGACAGTTTTGGGATGTATCATTGGAAACAAAATTACTTTTAACTATTCATTTGACAGTTTATTGGTTCAGGGAAATGGGTGAGGTTTGGGTATGAATCAACAAATACAGAATTACCTTCTGGCAACTCAGCAAGATAGATTTAAAAGATGTTAAGTGTAGAATTTAGAATTCTAGGTCTCCATCCTGGCTTTCTACTTGTGTTAACCTGAGGAAATTATTGCAAGTGTCTCTGGCCCTAATTTTCTCACCTGTAAAATGAATTTATTGGATTCAACCAGACATGTGATGATAATGACCATTTTCTGAGTTTTTGGTATTTGTCAGTCATATCATGAGGATTTTATACATATTGGCACATTTTTAATCTTTAAGACGACATGGTGAGAGGGGTGCCGTAGTTATCTCCACATTAAATCTGAGCAGCTGGGTGCAGTGAGGTCACTCTCCTGTGCCCAGGACTGACAGATTTAGCACTTGAACACAGGCTTGCAAAACTGCAAAACAACCAAAGTGGGTTTTTACCCTTTATAGCTGTGCGACTTTGATTCCATCCTTCCCTTATAGAGACATACATCCTAGAATTCTTTTTAAAATTCTCGGTGAAGTGACTTTTCTGAGTCACTTACTGAGTAAGTGGAGGGATTAATTTAGAGGGCTAGATCCCTCCCAGCCCACGGAAGCCAGTGAGGAATGGCTGTGGTCCTGAATGTGTCCAGCTGCTGCTTTTGATTGTGTCTGTGGAGTGGGCGGTGGTGGCTTCTGGTATAGGCGGTTGTTCTATCACTGGTGAAACTCTTCTCCAGGAGTGGAGGAAAATATTTTGGTTTACAGGAAAATTATATAAAAACTCTGAATCTTTGCTAGTTCCTCTATAAATAATTCACAGGGCCCATGTGGATTTTACCTTGTTTACTGACATTTTACACCCCTCTTTCTGAATCTGCTGCAACAACCTCTGCATTATCCACTAAAACATACTTGTTTAAACTTCTTCTAGGTGAAGAGGTTAAGTTTCTTAAACTTGAGCATGCACAAATTCCACTTGAGGCTTTAGAATGCTGATTCCTGGATCACTACGGTGTCCTGCCAATTCTGAGCCAACACCTCTGGATGGAGCCCAGGAAACAGTGCTCTTAAGTGTACCTAAGGGGCTGTTCCAAGGAGACCACACACAAAACTGAGGAGTCCCCATTCAAAAGTTGTCTATATAATTGGTCAAGTCAATCTGATCAGTTATCCATAAATTATTCAGGCTTATTTATCCTGGAGAGGAAATGCCAACTCCAGTCATATAGTTTTTAAAAATAATTTTAAATTCGTTTTAATGTATTATACATGACAGTGGAATGCATTTATGCACTTTGATATATCATACATAAATGGGGTATAATTTCTCATTTTCCTCATTGTACATGTTGTAGAACCACACCGGTCATATATGTACATAAGATAATAATATCTGATTCATTCTACTATCCTTCCTATTCCCATATCCCCTTCCCTCCATTCACTCCCCTTTACCTAATCTGAAGTAACTCTATTCTTCCCTAGTGCCCTCTGGCCCTGATTGTGAATTAGCATCTGAAACAGAGTTTCCTTTTAAATATTCAGTTTCATGACAGTCAGTAATAGTAATAGCACATGCTTTGTTTTTATGGTGCATTAATCATTTAACTTTACTCATTTAATCCTCCAAGTAACCCCACACTATCGGTATGGTTGCCTGGTCTGTTTTAATGAGAAGGAAGCTGCAGATGGTGAGAGATAATTACTGAAGTTCACACTGGAGTCATAGCTGGCCAGTGTACTCTATCTTATGTGCTTCCCTTGTTTCCTCCCTTCCCATTTCCCTTCTTTGTCCCCTCCTGTCTCATCCCTTTGTTTCTCTCTTTTTCTTTCTCTTTTTTCTTATCTACTCCCTTTCTTCCTTCTTTCCTTCCTTTATCCACTCCTTCCTTTCTTCCTTCTTTATTTTTTTTCTACCTGGGGTTTGGTTTTTGTTTGACCATTTTTCTGTTCCCCATTCTTTAGACCTTAGTTTACTTGAAGCTTTGGGGTAGTTTCATAAAGACAGAGCAAATTGACTCCCCAGGGCAGACATGAGCTAGCTCCCTGCCCTATGTCTCCTTACCCGCCATCTGTGTTATATCTGCAATCATAAATGTCAGAGGTGGGACTCGATAGATGCTATACAGATGCCAAAGTAAGAGAAGAATAAAGAAAAAAAAAGGATTGTATTTTTGATTTATAGGATAGCTTTAAAACATTCCTTTTCAAAAAAGAGAAAGTAGGCATTTCAATTTTTTTTGGAGGACCATTACACAAAAACAAAACCATTTTTCTGTGTCCTTTTAAAATTGACCACTCTGTTTTAGGGTGATTTCTGGAGAATAATTGAATAAATTATTTTAAATGGTAGATTTTTAATCAGGAAGAAGATTTTTAAAAACACATTTGAACATATGAGAAAATAAGAATACATTAAGTGAAAAAAGAAAACAAGTGTGATAAAGCAAAAAAAAAAAAAATCCGAGAGGAAATATACCAAGAGATTTACAGGGATTTTCTTAGGATTGCAAGGATTTTTTAAATTTTATCTATTTTTCTGTATTTTTCCATGTTTTTCCTGCCAAAAATTAGGTATTGCTTTTATAATCTGAAAACGAATTTTTTTCCAATGTTATAGTTTTATTTTAATAGTTTGAGCCTGGAACTAATTATATCAGCTACAAATCTTTTTTTTCCCAAATAAAAATGTATATTGAGCTTGCTTGCAAACCAAACGGGGGTAAAGATAGATAAATTAAAACAAAAAAGAGGCAGACACAGAATTTAATAGGAAAAAAGGCATCAGGTGAAGGAGTAGGAAGGCAGGAAAGAAAGAATTCCTCATGGGTCAAGTGCTCCCAAGACCAGGAGTTGTGAGCTATCTGGTCCTTGTTGCTGTGCCGTGTTCAGCATAGGTGCTTAATATATGCTGGTGACTCAGGCTCACAGGGCACACATGACAGTTCTGATCATCTGTGGGCTGCCAGCATTACCTTATCATAGAAGGGCAAGTCATTTTTAGGAATTTTAGAATTAGGAATTGCTTTCAGGAATCTTAAAATCTATAAGATCTACAGAATTCTGGATGATTTTACCATGGCACATAGTTTTTGGTGATACTTGCAATAAAAATTCTAAGATTCATTTCCTTTACCTCTTGCCATATTTTGGAGCATAAGAAAGTGGGGACATGGGTAAATAAAATGAATGTTAACAATACTCTAGACTAAACAATGGGGGGCTGCCAAGTGTCATGAATTTAAGTGACTTTTTGATCATTAACAGTTTGAATCATCCATGAATTAGGTAGACATTATTTTAGAATAATTCACTTTGGGTGTTTCAGAATAAAAATTGTATTATTTCCTGTGTAAACAGAAAACAGCAGATAGAAAACCAATCAATCACACCTGTATAATTCCAGCTGATCCAGAATACAAATTGAACTCAGCCTGCAGCCATGTGCTCTCCCTAGAAAGTATGATTCATATTGGTGATGGGCGATGAGCAGAGTTGCTTCAAGCCATTAGAAGGTTGAAATGACATAGTCAATTTCATTGTCATATTAAAAGCAGAGCCTCCTAGCTAAGGGTAGATCTAATTGCTTATGCATATCACCATGTGTCAAAATTCCTAATTGATTTCCTACTCATTAAAGCCATTATGCTTCTTCAAGGCCAGTTGCTGGGGGTTCATAACTTGAGTGTTGGTGACTAGTGTAGCCAGCTTCACAATCAATAGCTTAGGTAGCTGTCTACATCACAGTCCATATAATCTTACTTACACGAGTTGCAAAGTGCAGATTATAAAGCCAGTAAAAGTCATTTAGGTGTATTCTCTTAAATATGATAGTGGTATTTTTTGAAGTTCATATCAAACAATCAGATATCTTATTCTAAATTCTCATAAAGACATTTGTTTTTCTTTCTTTAAACCAGGCAATACTCTTGAATAGAAATAAATTTCATAGGTCTAATCTTATAGTTATAATGAATTTTTCCTTATTGTTTTAAAATTGCAAGCAAAATATTTTACTTATTATATATTATTTTGTTAATTCAATACATGTACACACATTTTAATTCCTTGTGAGTTAGATTTTGAAATTAAAACTGAAAATGAGTCTAAGTATCATATGAAATTTTGTTCTTTGATAAAAATTATCTAAAGAAGCATATTTTTGTATTACTACTACTACTACTACTACTACACACACACACACACACACACTTATACAGAGAGAAGAAAAATTTCCTTTAAAAATATGCAAATATCAATAAAAATAGAAACACAAAATTTATTTTGGTCTGGAATTTTAGACATGTTTTCTCCTTGCTTATTATTTTCTCTCCAAAAAATTAACAAGCAATGCTATTAAGTCAGAAAATATTGTTGGTCTTTTAAATTTTTTCATTCTTCAGTTAATGAACTTGAAAGGTTTTATGGCTGATAATTTTCTATTTGGTTTTGCAATTCTTCCCCCCCCCTTTTTTTTCTGTATGATCAACCAAATATACGGCACAGAAGACAGTTTCTGGAGCTTTATCCTCTGTACCTTCAAGAACAATCCATGAAGTTTGACTTTGATGATTCTCAGAGCCACGGAAGCAGCTGAGGTAGAGTGATAACACCTGATCCATCTGGCTTTACATGATACAGACACAAAATTCTTGCATATTTTTAAATTCAGAGAAGAAATACATTTATCTTTGTTTCTAAGCGATAGGCGATTTTTTTTTTTTTTTGCTAAAGTTCCTTCCACCCAATTATCATCTTGTGATTTTCATTGTCTCCTTTCAGAAGAAGATAGGATGAAGCCCTAATTCCCATCGACCCAGAATGTGAAATAGGGTTGTCGCCAATATAATAAATTTAGATGAGGCCCTACCAGATGGGATGGGTTCCTAATCCAACATGACCAAAGTCCTTACAAGAAGATGGTCACGTGATGAGAGACACATGTGGAGAACCCCATGTGACAACGCAGAGGTTGCAGTAAAGCAGCTGTCAGCTATCACTGAATGTTGTCCACACCTGCCAGAAGCCAGGAAAAGACATGGACGATTTCAGAGGGAGTGTGGCCTGGCAAAACCTTGATTTTGGACTTCTAGCTTCCAGATCCACGAGACAAAACATTTCTGCAGTTTCAAGCCACCATTTAGTTTGGGGTACTTTGTTTCAGCAGCCCTGAGAAACAGATAGAGGGTCACAGCCTGCTGGTCTTACAGTCGGAGGCTTTGGACCTTGCCCTGGCTAGTGCATCGGCAGGGGTCCTCAGAACCATCTACACACGCTGATGCCCGTCTACTATGGCCAGCCGACGGCTCCCAGGCTGCACTCCAGCACTTCAATGTGAGGTCCAGGCCTGGGCCAAGAAGAGGTGGCAGTTTCACCTCTTCCCTGGGATTGGGATGCTTTCCTGGTCTCTGCTCCATGAGCTGGCATGGTCAGTGGCAGAGGGAGAGAAGCCACAGTGAGGTCCTCATAACAAACTCTGGGTTAAATCAGCAGAAGGTCGCAGTGGTGTGCCCTACTCATCTCTCCACCTCCACACAAAACTACTTATTTGCCCACCCTTTCCTCTGGCCTGAGTCTCATCTTTTACAGTAACTGCCAGGCCCTGCCCTGCCTCCTGTGCACTTTCTTCAGGTAAATAATCTTTCAACTCAGCACTTTTTCTTCTTCCATCCTTCATGCATTACAGATTGTCAATTTCAGTTTCCAGGGCTGGCAGTCCCTTCATGAAGCAACATGAGCATAGACCCTGTCCTGGGCTGAACTGCTTTTCAACAGTTTGGTTCCATCACTTTCAGGGACAGAGGAGCTTGTGTGCAAACCAAGAAGCACTATTGTTTCATTGACAAACTTTTGTCTATATAACAAAACTTGCATGTCAGAGCAGTAGTCTTTTGGAAATTCTATGACAGGCTTCAGAAAACTTGATTTTAAGTAAGGTTATGTATCTTCCATTTTGATTTATTAATAGAAGGCAAGAGTCTCCCTCCAGAAGCACCATCTCTCCTTGCCCTGGCCCTGCCAGCTTTCCCACAATCTTTTTCTTCCTTTATCCTGTTCAATTTAAAGAATTTGAAGCTAACCCAGTCCAACATCAAAAGACAAGTTCATCCTATTTTCAAACATCAGAGGGAATAAGCTAATGATCAGATATTATTATTATCTGATCATTAGCTTATAGATATTATTATTATCTGATCAATAGCTTATTATTACCCATCAATTCCAATTGGAAACTGCTATTTGCCCTTGAATCCTTTATTAGCCATGTAGAGCCAAAGATTGTAACCATTATGATTTTAATATCTATAATTAATATCTATAGTCAATATAATCAACATCTGTAATCTGGCACTAATTGCAAAAATTCTTTGAATTCTTTTTTAAATAAAAATATATTCCATGACCTTTTGTAAGTTTCACATTCTGAACTTTTGAAAAATTCTTTTTCTTTTCACCTTGTGTGGTGTTATTTTCTTTCTCTTTATCTATACATTATCCTTCTGGACACAAAATCCATAAGGGAGCCAGATATAGTTTATCTAGGGAAGAGGGCCTCCCCAAATTTTGTAAGGAAGATATTTACGCATATTTATACCATTCAATTCTGATGCACTAGTGACTCTTGAGTGATTTGGAGTAGGATAAGTTGTTTAGCAAGGTTCCTTCCCCTTGATCATGGCTTTTGGTTTAAGGACACTATGGTACCTGAATAGGTTCACTCATGGTGAAGTGTGAGATTTTGTTCCATGCTTGAGGGTAGGAAGGTGAAGTCCTGTAGCTAACTGTATTGATGACAGAGTGACAACTGCCCCCAGGACAGGGACAGACACCATGTAAGACAGAGCCCTGAGTTAGGTAGAAAGGCCTGGGTTGCTGAATCCACTCTTTCCAGAAGTTCAAAACACTTGGGACTTTTCAATTACAAATACATGCCTTTATAGTTAAAGGTAGTTCAAGTTGTGCATTTATTTATTTGTAAGTAGAATAAACCCTAGTTGATATAATATTTAAAAAACTTTTTATATTTATCAGCTCTTTAATTACTTGAATGAACAAGCTGCTGTTTACTTAGATAACGACTCCTAAATTCTTTAAGAATATACATAAATTCACAGAATACATAAGATCCTGCTTCCCACAGCAGAATTTCTATACATCCAATTTTGTCCAAAGTTTTTGTTGGAATGGATAACAACTCAGGGGACAGAAAGATCCAGGTAAAAATTTCTTTTCTATCAAAAAAGAGGCCAGAAAGGGTTTTACAATGAGTACTGACAGAGCAGTCCCACAACAACTGTCTTTTGACCCCAACCACACACATGGTCCACATCCTACTTAGGAAGTTACAGGAAGGACTGATGCAAAATTAGCTTAGACATAATGACTTGTGGAATGTACAATTGAGAAGGGCACAAAACACATCAATTTTTGAAGAATGACTTGATTTAATGTCAGGGAGGAGCCTGGGACTCAATTAAGCAGTGAGTGGAAGGCATGTTTGAATGAAGCTTTCTGTATTGAGTTTGTGAGAACCTCTAAGTTGGGTTTCTGATTTCTAGCCAAGAATAAAGATCCCCCTTCTCTTTCTCTCCAGCACAGAAATAAAACCCTTCTTGGGATTTATAATGTTAACCTGCCATTGGCCTTACTCTTTGGATTTGGGAGCTCAATGACAGCAGGGTGGTCCCAGAGTTGCTGATTGGCTGCACTGCTTAAGGGCTGACTCTGGACCTCACTCTGACAGAAGAGAGATCTTCTCATAGGCTGAATTATTTTTCTTACATAGCACGCCTGTGCCATTAATACTGTGCCTAAGCTCTAACACCTGAAAGATTTCCTCAAAAACATTTTCTTGGCTGCAAGGGTTCATTCTTTTTCTCTTACTGTTTTTATTTTTTTCAGCCCTTCCTAGTTATGGAAATAAGACTGAGGACCAGTTCATACATTAGCTTTCTGTTTGACCCTGATTTTGCCTTGGTCTTCGTTTCTTTCATGCTTTCTTTTTTCCATCAGTTTTACTTTACTAGCGATATGCCTGTTGAAGCATATGCTGGCCTTGCAACAGGCAGCTAAGGTAGCTCAGGCCACAAGTAATAGGTATGTGATAAATGCTAGCTGCTAAAACAATAATACTACTATAGTTCTCTTTTATGTGAATTTTACACATTTCAAACCTCATTTCACAGACTAAAAAAACCTCATACCTAGACAATGTCTTTTTTTAATTGTATTCATAAAATATTACTTTTATATGTGTGACATATTCTAAATACAGGCATACATCAACCTTAAACAGATGCAATAAAACATACATAATAATCTAGATTTATACATTGTTGTAAGTTTCTTTTTGAAAGCAGATTTCATTTTGAAATTTGAATATGATTTAATGACTTCAGTTTCCTGTTTAGGGGAGTTCACTGATGTGGCCCTTGGGATAGCCCTAACAAAATTGTATTTACCATTAACTGGAGTCCTCAGCAGGCTTTCTGGGTTTGGCAGATGTGACCTGACACAAAACAATTCTTCTGTGGTTTTATCCACTAGGACTTGTTTTCCTTGTTATTCTAGTCTAATTTTTCATCCAGACAATGAAATTGGTTTTCCATGCAAATTTCCTGGCTATCTGTTCTTTGCTCCATTTTTCAAGTTGCATAATTTAGTCATATTATTTTTATTAGCCTCTACTTGCTTTGGTTGGTATTTTTTTAAGTTAAAAAAAGGTAACAACTTCTATGACCTATTTCTTACAATAAAACTCTACCTTAAGGTATTTACATACAAACATGTCACTACCATAGTTTTGGGGTATTTTCTGTCTTCTTATTTTTAAACTATGAAAGGAATTATTGGAATTTTTAAAATTATCTGCCAATTCAATCAGATGCTATACCTCATTTAAATGTGTTCAGCAATTGTGATGACTGGCACCATTAACTTCTACCTTCTCATCTGCTGTAACTGGTGATTGATGATGAAGTTTACTAATTACATGCATGACACAGGTCTAGTTGGGCAATATGATGCCTAAGGCTGAACAAGTACCTCCTTCGTATTACATCACAGTCTCATTCCTCAGCTCACAAATGATAGAATAATGTACTATAGTATCCAATCACTTGAATCTTTAGGAGATCTTATTTTTATTCCACTCTTTAAAATGCCACCATTTCTGAGTCTTCATATATAGACTCCATAGGCCAAAAAAACTGATTCATTTACTTGACAATTAAACCAACCAATCAAAAAGACAAAACAGCAATAAAAATTTAAAAAAATTAGGTAGATTTTTATCACCTTATTTAGTTAAATCAGACATTGGTTTCAATGATAAGTACATACATATAAATAGATCTGTAAAGAATAGTTACTACAAAATTAATAGCAATTGACTAAGGTTTATACGAATCATTTTCAGAAATGTGACAATATCAGTCGCATTTTACAGAAAAAGAACCCCCTACATGGTATTTAAATTCTATCTCTGGGGTAGAAAAAGTGATTTTATTTTATAAATAAGAATTTGGAGAACATGTAATACAATTTTGCTTATGGTAACAGAGCAATTATGATAAGAAGACATTAAAGTTAAAACTGAATTTTGGCATGGGGACATTATTGCCAGGCTTACTGGAAGCAGAGCTTCCTATGGGATTGGTGAGGGAAGCATGGCAGACTACTTCTGTAAACAGTTTGGCAAAACTCACTAGAGAAAGGTTATTTAAAAAACATGTGCTGGCAGATGGTTGTCTAAATGATAATTACTGTTTAAGATAAAACTAATACTGTTGAATTTAGAAAAACACAGGAAACTTAACGGGTGTTAACTGTCTTACAGTGATTAGTGAAAATTCAGGAAACATTCACTTAAGTAATATATTTCAGTTACTCTTTGTTCTATGCCAAATCAGATTAGGCTACATCAATGAGAAATTATTAAACTTCCAGTAATAGTTTTTCTGTAACCACTGAAATTGTAGCCAGTTCTAAGGAGGAAAATAAATATCGTTTAATAGGAACAATTCATTTAATATATAATAAACATATTATGAGTTCATTTAGGGGAAACCAAGTGCTGTGTTTATAACTTGAACAAAGCCTTAACACTAAAATCATCTCTCAAGTATCAGGGAAACTTAAAACTTCCCATAGCTAGTTGTCATTTACTGTCTGTCTACCATGTGTGAAACTCTGATGTAGAGACCATCAAGGAACTGAAAGCCATCATCCCTTCCATCCCTGGGCGTAGCTGTAGAAATGGACATTCACACCAGATAAGATCATGAAACAAATCTGAACAACACGAACTTAATAGCAACCAAATGGTAATGGTATTAAATTAATCAGGATGGGCATGTGATTTTTTTTTAGCTCAGCTGCTCAGAGAAAGCTTCTTAGATATGAGCTTTAAACTGGCTTAAGATAGATTGGAAATGATTTGGAAAGAAAAGAACATGAACTTCAGGCAGGCCAGATAATGATAGCAGGAAGAAAAGAAAAAGAACAAAACAAATGCAAGGTATATTTTGTTAGCCAGTTTGGCTGCCTGCTGTTTTTCTATACATGAATAAAGAAATGAAGTAGGAAATATAAATAGGGGCCAGGTTCTGGCACAATTTAGTTGTAGACAGAAGACCTGCTGAGTGAAAGAGCATCTACTTGCACTACCATTCCTAAAAATGCCCTTTCACCCTGTCCCTCTGTCTTTCTGCCACTCTGCACCTGCAAGTCCTTGCCCCTCCACAGTCTTGTTCAACTGCATGGTACTTCATGCTCTCTACTGCTGTTTTACATCTTTATATGCACTGAAACTAGCTGTTGAGTTTCATTTTGCTGCATACTTTTCTGGGTAAATCTAAAAGAGCAGAAAACAAAGATAAATCTCAGGGTAAATTTTTTACCAAGAAGAGTTTTCTGGAAATAGAACCTAAACTTAGATTCCAAATATACTGCTGAAGAAGCAATGACAAGAAATTTCACTCTCTCTCCCCTGGCTCCTCAAAACCTTCTGTTCTTACCTATAATTTTATTAGTTGTTTGCCCATGAGGTGCCGTCTGGCAGTCCAATTGACTTAACTCTGACCCCCATTCCCAACATCCACGATGAAGCCATCTAGTTACCTATGTAAATGTATCAAGCACCTACACTATGCTGAGAATAATAAACCCAAAGATGAAGCACAAACAAGCTCTCACAAAGATCTGGCTCTTGAGAGACTGGAATGTACAAATGGAAAATGGCCAGAGCATATGTGAAAACAGAACTGTCACCTGTAACCTGCCAGGAGACCAACTCAATCTCTACACATCAAAAAACCCAAGAAGCCAGACTGCTTTGAATAATGCTGCAGGAAGTAGATTGCCATCTCCAGGAGCTAAACAAGAACAAAATGTCCAGGACATAATGTAACTAATGGAGAGTGTCTGTAATTTTTGTTGCCACTTCTAATTTAGGATCATCCAGAGAAATCCACATGCTCCCCTCACCAATCCCATAGGATTCCCTGCTTCCAGTTAGCCTGGCTATAATGTCCCCATGCCAATGGCCTCCAATCACAGCACATCTGAAATCTTCTTTGTTTTCCCTCTACAAAGCTTCCCACTCCTTGTGTCCTCTGATGCTCTAACAAAGCACAAATGACGGTGGCTGACTGCCTTGCCATCACAAGCTCTGGA
Organism: Ictidomys tridecemlineatus; assembly: GCF_052094955.1. Lineage (NCBI taxonomy): Eukaryota > Metazoa > Chordata > Mammalia > Rodentia > Sciuridae > Ictidomys > Ictidomys tridecemlineatus. Next base: position 122,109,213 of record NC_135483.1, on the reverse strand, counting down.
TAAATAGACTTTCCTTTTTTCTCATTTGGTTGGTCTTTGTTTATTTTCCATACTGAATCCAAGAATCACTGTTGTAGCAGAATTCAAATTTTGCAAAACTATAGAATGCTGTAGTACCACCAATATTCTCTCACTCAAATCTGTAGAGATCTGTTCTGTTTCAAATTCCTACCCAAGGAAGCTCCAGGTGTCTTGGCTGCTGCATGAATGACAGTCAAACTAGAAAAACAACTTTATTCTTCTAACTCCACTTTTCCTGATTCAGTGGCACCATAGCAAAAGCCCCTGGATATAAAGTGTTTTTAGTCACTTCTAAGCTTTAACAAGTAGTCTAATTTTTAAGGTAATTCAGAGGAGTATAATTTGGATAAAAAGCTTAAATCAGCATAATATAGTTATGTGTTCACATCAATGTTTAAGAAACTCAATTCACAACAGCTAAGTTATGGAACTAACCTAGGTGCCCTTCAATAGATGAATGGGTGAAGAAAATGTGGTACATATACACAATGGAATATTACTCAGACATAAGGAAAAATGAAATTATGGCATTTGCTGGTAAGTGGATGGAAGTGTAGACTACCATGCTAAGTGAAATAAGCCAATCTCAAAACACTAAAGGCCAAATGTTCTCTCTCAAATGTGATTGCTGATTTACCATAGCTTGGAGGAGGGTGGGGAGAAGTGGAGGTTCACCAGATTGGACAGGGTGGGAGTGGGTGAAGAAAGGGGATATACAAATGGAAAAGACAGTAGAATGAATAGAACATAGCTTTCCTATGTTCATATATGAATATAGGACCTGTGTAACTCCACATCATGTACAACCACAAAAATGGGAAGTTATACTCCATGTATGTATGATATGTCAAAATACACTCTATCATCATAAATTACTAAAAAGAACAAAAATTTTTTAAAAATCTATACTATGCATGTTAGAAGCTGAAAACAGAGGAAGGGGGTGGCATGATTATTGTCCTCAACTGTTTGTCCAACTGGTCTTCCTCAGCTACTTCTTGGTTCTTCTACTTGGTGCTCCTGGTTCTCCAGAGTTGGAGGAAGGGTAGGAATGGGAATGGCTGCACCTACTTGCAGCTCTCACCAGCCATGGAGATTCTTGCCAAACCTATGAAGACAGTGGTAGAACACTGAGGTGTAGCAGCAGGGTGACTGTGGTGCCATTCCAAAGGTTCCAGAGAGCAGACTGCATGCTTGTCTATGAGTCCTGCCCCTGAGCCTGCTCTGCTTTGGTGCAGACAGACAAGCTGAAAGTCATCTTGAACTCAGATCCCAGGTGGCCCAGGCCCTAATCCAAACGGGTTGGCAAATTCCTTCTATAAAGGACAGCTAGTCAGTATTTTAGCCTTTGTGAGCTACCAGGCTTCTATTACAGCTATTCAATTCTACCTTCGAAAGTAGCCTTAGACAACATAAATGAGGAATTGTTCCACTGAAACTAGTTATGGACACTAAAATTTGAGTGTCATATAATTTTTGTATGTTTTGAAAGTCTATTCTAATGACTTTTTCTCAACCTCAATGTTGTAAAAGCCATTTTAGCTTTTAAGTCATATAAAAATAGTCAATGGGCAAAAAAGGCCCAGGGGATGTTGTTTGTAGATCACGATATTAAACCAACAGAGAGTTGCAGTACGTGCCACACAGGAACAGGGAAAGAGGAGACATTTGTGGAAGCTGGCTCTAGAGACGACCTTCAGAGAGGGCCAGGCATATTGTCAAGGTATATTGTCACAAAAGCGTTAGCTATAATTCTGGAAATGGCTGAGATGGGAGTAAACGAAGCTGTGGGGAATGGATGTGGAGTGTGAGGCAGGGATGAGTTTAGGAGGGGGCTGTCCCTTCAGGGAATTTGCTGTGTCATGGTAGCACATCAGCAGGTTGGTGGGTAAGGGATAGGTCTGAACTGAGGGAAAAGATGCTGTTAGACCATAGCGGATCATTCACGTTTGGGCCTAGATCCTATGTCGTAGTTAATCAGAACAAAGCAGAATGACCAGACAGAGATTTAGTGTTACCATCTGTGTCAAAACTTACAAAGGTAGAGTCTAACGGCAGTACTGAATGAAGGTTAAGAGCACAGACTATCATGTCACACTGCATGAGTATTAATATCATTGGTGGCTTCCCATTTGGTGACTCTGGACGAGTGCCTGGGGAGCAAAGGTTAGCAGGCCTCCAATTTGGGATGTGTGTGGGGGAAATCACTGGTGCAAGAATCAAAACCATCTAACGTCCACATCAAACAGATTTGACTATTTCACTGATTTTATTCACAAAGCTGTTATTCCTGGAATGATAAATTTTTTAAGTAACCATTGTTCATTCCAAGACTTTCTGAAGCACCCATCAATGGAAAGGATCAAATGATAATTTACATTCCAAGATTCTTGGACTCTTTCTCTCAAAATTCGCATCTTGCTATGCTGAGTAAACTATAATGTCGTGATCTTTACCCAATCCTAATTAAACTGCTATTGAAAGATCCAACTTAAATCAGACTTCAAAATCTCAATAAACATCCCAACCTTTCCCATCTCTCCTAAGATGCTATCAATACTATGTACTGCTCTCCCCGGTGGCAGTGAGCCAGAAATTCACCTTTGTCTCATTGTTAGACTTGTTTGGTGATACTTCTGAGAGTTAGCCTATATAAAGCACTCAGCTGAATGCCAGTCTCAATCCTATGTATGTTAAAAAGAAGTCTATAGATCCCTGGCAGTGTTATCCCCAATGAGCCAAACTTGGAAGCAATCCAAACGTCTCTCAATGGATGAATGTATAAACAAAATGTGGCATATAAAATAATTGAAGCTTTGAAAGGAAATGAAACCCTGACACATGACAACATGGATGAATCTTGAAGACATTATATCATGTGAAACAAGCAGTAACAAAAGGACAAATATTGTAGGGTGTCATTTATACGAGGTACCAGTAGTCAAATACACAGAGAAAGTGAAATGGTGGTTGCCAAGAACAGGTGGAGAGAAAAATGAGGAGTTCGTGTTTAATAACTATGGATTTTCAGTTTGGGGTGATGAGAAAGTTCTGGAGTTAGATAGTGGTTATGGTTGTACCACAGTGTGACTGAATCTAATGCCACTGAATTGCACAGAATGATGCATTTAAAAATAGTTAGAATGGTAAATTTTATGTTGCATATATTTTACCTCGCCCCCCCTCTACACTTGAGAATTTTTAACTATGCCCTCTATATACCCTTGTGCCTAACTCGTCCTTTCCACTTCTCTTAATAAAATACAGATTTTTCCAAGTAGCGGTTGCTAATCTATAAGTAAAATGCCTCTATTCCCCAAAGTAGCTGTGCTTTGGTTAATACTTTTCCTGCTGAAACATAAAATAAAATATGAAACTATTCTGTTTTTTTCCTCATATTAGAATAAATTTATTTGAAGACATCCAGTTCTAGATATTTTCTAATAATAGCTTATGGTCAGAGGGATCTGGTTGACTTTACAGGTATGTATGTGTGTTTGTGTGCATGAGAGAGAAAGAAAGAGACAGACACAGAGACAAAAACAGGTGAGAGAGAACCCCCATGACAGAGAGACAGAAAGCACTAATGAGTGCGGAGGTCTGTAATCTCAGTACTGCAAGGAGTCCCAGGGGTTAAAGTCTACTGATTTACATTCTGACCCCAGCATAGTGGATGAGAAACTAGCTTCAGGACCTTCTGTCTCTGAGGCTGTAGAGAACTCACTAGAAGCATCCAGGAAAGACAGAAGCCAGGCACAAAACAGGGTATGACAATCAGAGGCCACCTGACATGGCTTTCTTTGAAGAACTGTCAAAGACCAATCTGAAAAGTCTGCTGTGTTGGGATTTTAGGGTAAGTTTGAGGGCAGAAATGACCAGGAGCCAGTACAGGTGGGAAGAGCAGGGAACCCAACAAAATGGCATTCAGTGGAAGACCACTTAGTCTTGAGACGTGATATTGGTAAGCAGACCCTGTCCTCACATAACCAATTAGTAGAACATGAAGGTAAATCAGATGCCTAACTCTTTGGAGGTTGGGAGTACTCTAATTGGCCACAGTACTCAAGGATTTCAGGAGCTACCCAGGATAAGACTCTGTACGGCTTCTCACTTAAACCTGGGTCACAAGGCCCTCATGCTCTCCTTGAGGGCTTTTTTCTTCCTTTGACAGCTTTGTCCTATAACAAAACCCACCAAGAAACCAGATGTCACAAAAATTTCATCATAGCTTTGGCACACTGAGATGAAAAAAAGGAAGAAAGAAAACAAGGAAAATTGTGCAGACTATTATAGAAAGATTTATTGTAGAGATAGATGCTTAAAATATAAAAACTTTGAAAAGCTCACATGTTCAATTATTTAAAAAGTTACTGAAGAGGTAAGCACTCTGTTGGTAATGACAGATGAGTAAGGTGTTACAGAAACATGCTAAAGTCTGATCTATCATAAATACATGCAAAGCTTTGAGCAAACAATGTGATCCCAAATCTCTCTCACAGAAACCTCAGCAACCTAGGTAAGGTGCAATACGCTCTTCAGTAGGCACTGAGATGCAGTTCTGTTTCCTCCTGTGTCAGAAGACATCTGAGCAGGTGATGGGATCTTTTATTGGACTGGTGACTGGCATTCATTATCTTATCTTCGTGTTACTCATGCACTACTTTTTACAGACCAAAGGAGCAGGCACTTAATGGCTAGAGAGTGGGAAAATTGATAATAATGGGCCAGACTCTCATCACATGCAATCAAATAGATATTGTTCTCTGTTGAGTTATGCAGGGTACAAATCTCACCTAATAACAGTAATAAATAATGGGATAATTTCCATGCTGGCTGCTAATGGTTTCCTTGCTTCTAACCAGAGTTTTATATCATTGCATTTCTACCTACAGGAAACAGTGTCATTCTCAGACCTGTTTTAAAAGTCTGCACTTTTTTATTTTTATTGTTACAGTCTTTAGGGGTTGTCTCAACCTGGGTTAGAATTTTTAGGTCCCTAAAAGAGGGAAATGTGATCAAAACAATATTATTAGTGGAGCTTTAAGTGACCACTATAAAAGAGGAGTTCAGAATAAAAGTATCTGTCATTAGGCCTGAGGGGGCACTCTGAAAACCAGTCTTTTGAAAAATTATTTGGATTGTACTTGGGGAAGAATTTGTGTACTTTGCTGATAATGATTATTTTACTAATGGTTTTAATCTGTCTTTTGTGGGGTGGATTGGCATCAATGGAGTTTACTGAATTAAACTTACATGGGGTTCTAAATCCAAGAATATATAATAAGTTGATAAGTTGGAGGTAGTTCAGAAGATGAGATGCATAGTAGAGCTAATGTGTGTACTTATAAATATCCCTGGATTTTGATTATTATTCTTTTACTCCAGGCTTTATATCTATGTTATCTTGGACAATACTTTTGCTATAGTGTCTTGGAGAGGTTTGGCCACCTCTCCCACCTCTCCATTCCCACCCCTACATGTGAATGTGTCTTGACCTGCAGCTCCTTGGGATTTGTAGGCACTGGCTTTATTTTGTTTTAACACATCCCAGTTTGGATGCTGCTTGAATTTTTTGTTTTCCTTATGTGACCGTAAGCCTCTTTTCTATCTCAAAACTTGGTTATTACAGCTCCCAACTGACACATGTGAAAACTGAAGCACAGAGAGCCCTTTCTATGTGTCCAAGGTTGCAGAGATATGTGCAAAATCAGGATTGGAACAAGGTAGAGTGACTCCACAGTTCATGATCTTAAACACACTGTGCCACCTCTCTTGGTAGCAGCTAGCAATATGCCTCAATGTGCTACGTTGAATTGCCTTCCTCACATATATGTGCAAGCATAAAACAACGGCACAAACAACAAACGTCTCATGGGGAATGGGCAGATGTGCTCCAGGACACTTTTCAATTTCTTGCTCTTCAAAGGTGTATCTCATGTTTTTTGTTCTTCCATCTCTGGCATTGCAGCTCTGGATCTCTGAATCTTCCTAGGGGGTAAGAAGAATGAATGCCCAGTACTGAACCTGCATGTATGTGTTTGGGAAAATTCCTGCCATCAGAGGCTCCCAAATAACTCTTCTCATAGGTAAGTCTGTGGGTCTCTTTCAGCAAGATTGTTCTCATTCTTCATCTGGAGTAAACACATCTACCATATTCTTAATAGTCCTGAGAGTAGGGAAAATAACATTAAATAGAACATTTCTCTTAGAGTAAATGATCCATTTTGCCAAAAGAACATTTACTGTAATACTTGATTTCCATCTCCTTGCAGTCTCATTTTAAGACATAACAGTTTCTAAATTATAAAAGAATACTTTGAAAAACACTCTGTTACATTCTTCCAGAATATTTTCCTGGTGGCAAAACACACAGAGAATAAATGACTAATTTTGGAACCAGACAGATGCTCTTTCCGTTCTCTGAATGGCATTTTTCTAAACAAATTGCTGAATGCTTTAGAAATGAAACCTGGGATGTCTAGCACAGGTTGTACAAAACCCACACAAAAGAGATTGCAATGCTCAGTGGCAAATGGGCTCTGATGGGCCTGGATTAATGGAAGTGTGTGTATTTATGAGATCAACTTAAGGGAGAGTTGGAAAATGCTTCTTTTATTTTTATCCCTACCCATGGTAAATAAATAAAACTTGGTAAATACATAAATGTCATACGATTGAGACTGTGATGCTGATTGCTAAAATTTTTCATCAGAAGAATAATACAATATATATATATATATATTCAGAATAATTGTTACAGGAGTTCTCATAATGATTCCTTGTGATCATTTATTTCCCCTTCAGAAAGTTCTATGGTCTAGGGACTTTTGTAAAAATATAACATTTAAGTGTAAATTGCCTTGTGTATATAGCTCTATGATTTAGTCCCACCTATCCTTGCTTCTAAATTCTCCTCAGGAGTCAAAAGCAAGTAACCATGTTGAGCAAGCTGTACTAGTGTTCTGTGTCAGGGATGTGTGGATACTTGAGGTGGTCTTATGAAAGAAGGGTGATCATAGGAATCAATGAAGTGAACTTTACAATGCAGAATGAAGCAAAACAACAGGGGAAGCTAAAATCTGAAGCATGTCAAAGAGAGAAAAGTGAGATCTGCATATATTTTTGAAATTCTTGAGTAAGATATTGACCTTTCTATTGGTTGTGAGATGGGTCAAGGTGACCTGAGATGCTATGTGGGTAAAAAGTAATTCAACAATATTTATTAATCATCTCCTAAGTGTCTATATAAGTGTTATACAGATCCTTGGGAAACATGAATTATGAACACTATGATAGCTACCCAACCCTTTCCAAGTTTCTTTGTTGCTTTGTTTTGGTACTAGGAATTGAACCCAGGGGCAATCTACCACTGAGCTACATCCCCAGTCCTTTATAGGTTTTTAGGACCCACTCCCCTGTGCCCAGATCCAATACAGAGCTCTTACTGCACCATGATGAAGGACCACCCCATATTGTAGGCATCATCAAATTTAGCCTGCACCTTTAAGGGAGGACCCAGAGATGCAGAGATTAATGGACTCACTCAAGAATACATAACTAGTGATTGCCATTGCAAAGAACATAATCTTTTCACTGAAGAGATAGTCTAGCAACTTGGTTTGAGGGAGCAAAATATTATCCCCGTCTTTTAGATGAGATGGTTGGGCCCAGCACAGTGAGATAATGTGGCTTTTTAAAAATGTGTCCACAGTAAGGGCAGAAAGAGTCACATCCATGCATTGACTTCGCAGGTGGTGCTGTATTACTGTCCCACACTCTCTGTTCTCCTGCAGAGAATAAGAAACACGGTCTGTATGCTTTGCAAGTATTATAAAGAACTTTTAATAATTGAAATTATGGATATGGAATGAAAGATTTTCCTTTCCAGATGGATTATATATGTCATAATGAGTATAGAATAACCATACTTTAGAAAAAGGGGTATCAAAAGATATATTTGAGCCTTTAGTTTTAAGATAGGCTGAATTTCCAAAATATATTGCTACATTGGAATTAGGTATTATGTTATTGTTGCTAATGTTTTAGAAGCTGTCTCCCTTTCAAAATTGACATATTCTAAATATTTACAGTATTTATCTCAATAAAAAACCAGATAAATCAAATAAATAACTTATTAAGGTATCAGTAACACACCAAATGATTAGGATATCTGAAAATATTTAAGAATAATCACAATATGAATATTTCAAGTAATTCTTTTTAAGTGGTTCATAATTTCCTGGTCCTTATTACTCCTCTCCTGGCCCTTACCCACAAGCTGCAAGTTAATAGAAAACAGGAACATGGTGTGTTTGTGTGTGTGTATGTGTGTGTGTAAGCTCAGGATATTACATTTGTGTATCCAAGGATTGGTTATTTTATTCAGTTTATTTGGATTTCAGGAAAGCAGGAAACATATTTAACCCTTAAGCATCATGGGAATAGGTCATGTAACACAGTCGGGAACCTCTCACAACAAATTAAATATAGCCAGGTGTGAGGGAAAATAAATTCCATATGTTCAAAAATTATTTGAGGAGATAGAATTTCACCAGAAAATATAAATGAAATCTGGGGGTCCTTTCATTAAAAAGTTTATTAAACTGTAACATGTCTGATAGCCAGCACTTATGTGAGAAAAGGGTGAAGGTACCATTGTAGCATGAAAAATCATTGAAAAAACACTCAGCGCCTTGTTCAAACTAGGCAAATGACTTTATTTCCTCAGAATAGTGTTCTTTTCCTTTCTTTTCAATGAATATTTTTATAAAATTTCTGGAATTATAGGTGAATCTCTAGAAACCTCTTTAATACTGAAAGGTAGCCACATGTTCATGATCTAAGGAGGCAAATAGAATCCCACTGAGTTCAAGAAGAGCTTTAGCAATGTGCTTGACCTTGTGTTAGGTAATTTACAGAGGCAAGTTTGTTCCATGCTTACTTTAAGCCTAAGAAGTTCCATTATTGTCCTCCTTGGGCAGAAGTGGAGATGGAAAGACTTTAGCAATTCACTCAGTTTTCCCTAGTTGGTAAAGACTAGGACTTGAATCCAGGTCTGTCTATTTGCAAAGCACTTTTACTGGGTCATGCTGCCCTATGAGGTGATGAAGAAAAGAAGACATAACAGTAAGAAAGAATGCCTAGATACAAAGATGGAAAAGTAGTGCAAGGATATGGAGTAGTGATGGGAGGAAATGAAGATGTAGGAATGAAACTGCTTGGCTACCTCCTGAGTGGGTAGGTACCCCCTTGTTGCTGGATCTCAGTCTTTACCCATCTACTTCCAGTATTTAAATCCTATGAACAGGATTTATGTTCCATTGTTATAGATAGTGTCATGGTTTGGATCTTCGATGCGCCCTCCTGTTCCCTGCCTGCTACAGACACACAAAGTTCATCTGTTAAAGGCTCAGTACTCAGCTCATGGTGGTGAGAGGTAGCGGAAACTTCAGAAGGGTGGGCTACTTGGAGGAAGCAGCTCATTACAGGCATGCCTTGAAGAGTGTATTTGCTCCTGGCTTCCTTCCTGTCTTTGCTCCACGACCACATGAGGTGAGTGGCTTTGCTCCCCCACATGCTCCCTGCCATGATATTGTTACAGGCTGAAACAATGGGGCCAGGTGACCCCAGACTAAAACTGTGAGCCAAAAATAAGCCTTTCTTCCTGTATGGCAGGCCCAACATGGTTATAGTTAGATTCCCTTGCTGAGGCTTCTGGCAAGCTATGTTTTTGGTATGTAACCAAGGTCATGAGCACCCTGACTCAGTGTATGAACTCAAGGTCATAAACATTTGCCTGTGAGCATGTGCTCACTTGTGTAACCTGTTGGCAATGTGCCTTCTTTGTCTGGCTTGCATATTTAAAAAAAGGCCTATAAAGGGAAACTAGGGAATGAAGATTGGAGGTTGCTGTCACCTCTGAAAAAAGCATATATATTATCCCAACTGTGTCTTGCATCTTCTTTTACCTGCCAGAATCCAGAATATGTTTCCCAGGGTCTGAGCCTTGACCCTGACTTCCTTTTAATTTTTTTTTTAGGCATTTTGTCATAGTGATAGAAAGCTCACTAACCCAGACAGGAAGCCTGAAACTTAGACTGATTAAGTGAATGTTCCAAGGTCACATAGCTAGTGAGTTGGAAGGCCAGCTTTTGCTAACCCTAGAATTTGTGCTATTTCTTTTTTTTCTTGCATTTCTCCTTAAAATTAGTAAAATATCCACCAAAACACTGCAAATTGAACTTGGTCTGCAAAATATACTAGACACATCCAAATCCATTAGTTCTAAATATTTTCTTTCCAGCTCTAGCCAGTTCCTAATTTATTTCATTTTATTCAACTCCAGTCCATAAAAGGTTAATCACCATGACTTCAAATGGCTCTCCCAGGGATTAAATGCACAGTTATGGGAGGAAGGCATGGCTAGCATCAAATCTCTCCAGACTTACTTTCTTATCTACTTTAATCATGGGATAACTTCTTTTAGGTCCAAGACATGGAAACCTGTTTGTAGACATATTGCAATAAGTTAGCCATCAGGATCAAAAGCGTTTGCAGAGGCTGGGGATGTGGCTCAAGCGGTAGCGCGCTCGCCTGGCATGCGTGCGGCCCGGGTTTGATCCTCAGCACCACATACAAACAATGATGTTGTGTCCGCCGATAACTAAAAAATAAATATTAAAAATTCTCTCTCTCTCTCCCTCTATCACTCTCTCTGAAAAAAAAAAAGCGTTTGCAATGTATAATTTTGGAATAATATTGTTAACATTAAATCCAAACAAAGCAATTACATTGTAGGTTTTTGGGTTTACATTAATTTGTGCCAAATGAACAAAGAACCCCTGAGGGTGATTGAGCACACTGTTTGAGAACCAAAGGGATGATCCTAATGGTAATTAAATATCCCAGTTACCTCTGACTTCCTACATCTGACTCTGTGTCATGATTATGCTATGGGAATTTTCCTGTTGTAGGTGGATTAGTTACATAGCACAGATGACAAATTCTTAGTACACTTCAGATTCAGAAAAGGGCCCAAAATATGAGTGTATGTTTGGGTATGAATGCATTTTACTTTAATGGATAAATAAATGGACTAATTGAAAAAAAATTGAGCTGTGAATAACATTTTATATTCCTGAAGCTTCTGCTCTTTTAGAGGGAGTACCTCCAGCCAGCCAATTTGTAAGTAAATTATAGTTAAGATGTGTATTAAGGTCTTTCCTGAATCCTTTTTTTCCCTCTCTTTGCTATTTTGCTTCATAATTGTTGGAGGACCAAATCTGGGAACTGAGGTAAAGGTGGTACCTCTCTGAATTCAAAGTTCTTACTTACAGATCCTCGCCCCTATACTTGGTTCATGTGCTTGGAGACTGTGGCTAAATGTTGGTACCTTTGATTGTCCTCCTTTGAGTACTGACACAATGAATGGGAACACCTTGAGTTTAATTGGCATGTCATCCTATTTACTGATACACACAGCCATCATTTCATTTTCAAACAAAATACTGTCATTTTCTAGAGTTCAGAGTATTATCGGTGAGTAAATTGCTAGTTCCACAGATGGGGAAGATTCAGGTTGGTGTGATTTTACTAGACAATAAAATAGATATTTATCTTATTTTAAAAAGTGTTATAAGGTAATAAGTATATGCTTCTTCCTTCTGTCTCACCCTTTGCACTAACCGTAGCATAACTCGGTTCAGCAGTTTTATACAAAGTCAAGGTTGAAGGTCAGCGCCATGAGCATGTGGTCTGGGCTTTCCCACCAGCTTCCCACTTAGAAAGGTCCATATTTAGTTTATTGCTCTGTAGTTGCCCTCTGGAAACTTTTAATTATTTTTTAACAAGGAGTCCCTGTTTTTATTTTGCACTGGGACTTGCAAATTATGTAGTACATCTTGTTTGGATTATCTGTTTTCACACGACTGAAAGGAAATGATTGGAGAGGCAAGAATAGAAGGTGGCAATTTTATAAACCCAGAGACTTGGATGCTACAATCAGATGCAGACATAAGATAATTAACGAGAGCTGAGCAAGGAGGCAGGTCATGGAAGTGGTTCCCAACTTTCAAGTCACATCTATGCATCAGACTTAATTATGGGGTTTATAATGTGAATTCCCTGAAAAAGAGATAGACTTCTAGTACAGTCATTTGAAAAATGCTTTCCAAAGCTAAATGCTGCTTTTTTGGAGTGCCTGGTTCATTATTTATACTAAACCATAAGCTCAGACAACCACAGATTGATAGTAAACCATAGTGCAAGAGCAGAGTAGTTTGGAGATATGGGTCCTGACTATCCAGTGTGACATAGTATCACCTTTCTCCTAAAGGTCCTTCTCATCTGCTTTCTGCAGAGCAGATATGTAGCAGCTAATAATCAGGTACCAAAATTTTGATTTACTTGAAAATATAAACACTAGATATTGCTTGTTGTTGACAATCTTTCAAGAAATAAACCCTATGCCGTGTGCAATTGGTGATGCATAATTTTCTCCAGCAGGTATATCTTCCTCCTTCACTTGAGTCATACTACTTTTTTTTTTCTGGACTGTTGTCTTAATTCTGTCAATGCCTATGTCCTGAATCTATCCCCTTCTGGTCCATGTCCCTTCCATTCTCTTATTTTATTTCTCAATACTTCTTGCATGAGTAATCACTGCAATTGATCCTTCTTTGGTATCACCTTAGTCTCTCTGATAAATATTCTTCACTGGAACCAGGATAGCCCTTCTCCCATGCAAGTGAGAGGGATGGGCATGTATGGAAGGAAATGAATAAACTAATTAGCAAGTCTAACTTTGCTGCCTCCTTGCTTTATTCAATTCAATGAATTCCTTTTCCCTTCAGACCAAGACCCTTTCTTCTGAGGGCACAAAGGTTCTTCAGATAAGTAATGCAGATGTCTTTACCTTTTTCCAAGTCTTACCTCACCACTTCCTTTGCAGACCCTCAGCTTAGCAGTTCCAGGTATTGGCCATGTTTATCTGACCTATAGACTGTGCCTGCTGTTTCCTTTACTTAAATCTTTTTACTTTGTTTTCTTCAACTGAACACTTCTACTTGTTTTTCAAGATGTGAATGAAATGCTATATTTTCAATAAAGACCTCTCTAACACTCCTCTTGCCCTAGCTAGCCAGATACCCTCTTTTGTGCTTTCAGAAAAATACTATGGGAAACTCCTTTATAGCATTACCACATGGTATTATAATTGTTCATTTATTTGACTTCTGTCACTAGACTTGACCACCTTGAGAAAGGGCCTATATTTTTTTTGATAATTGATAGTCATAGCCTGATGTTCATATCTTGATGAGGAAATAAATAAAGGAGTGAGTAAGTTAGTGGAATGGACCCAAAAGATATTTCTAGTATGTCAAGAGTAAGATGATGCTCTTTTGCTAGGCAATCTTAATTTTGCAGTTAACCATGTTTAGTGTTTTTTAGAGGGATTCAAATGAACCTCTTCCTGAGCCAAGTGAACAATAATATATTGTAAGTCAAAGCTGCTACTGGCTTATGAGATGTGGGCACAGAAAAGAAAATAGCTGGACTTAGAAAACAATTCTTTAATGTATAATTTCTAAATTTACACATGAGCTATACATTTTGGGCTTTGAGGAATATTTCTCAGTAGCTGGGTACACAAAAGGAGGTGTTTAGCTTCCTTGGAATGGATGAAGTATGAAGGGCTGGAATCTATTTCCTTATTTCTGACTTCCATAAGGCCAGAGACTTTGGTTTGGGGTTTCTTTGAGAGGAACAAAGAGAGCATGGACAAAGCAGGATAAATAGAGGGAAGTAACACCATTCATGATTTTAAACAAAATCAGTAAGACTTCTCAGCTGAACCCTGAAAACCTGGGAGAGAGTGATGAGATTTCCACAGTACTGAATGAAAAAGCAAGAACAAACAAACAAAAAACTTACCAACCAAGTAAAAGTATCTCTGTACCCCCAAGAAGAGAAAATATTTGATGCCTATTAAAGACACAATGTAATATCTTCCAGATATTTCTCTATACGTATTTGTATTCACAGAAAATATTTTGAGTTCTATCATTAGAGGAAGGATGGCAAACATATAGCCCAGGATGAGTCCAAGACAAATATCAGTCCTTGATTTCAGTATGTTCTGCTGAACCTTTATTAAGCCTCAGATGTAGTCTCAGTATGGTGTTCCAGATAGCTTCCACCATTGGAGTAGAGGTGCCAAGTGATGTGAAGTCAATTTGCTATTCTTGTTCTAATGGGTATGCTTGCCAGATCTATCTGTTGTTTGGGTTTTCTAAACTTTGACTTTCTTTTTTATTTCAGGACCATAGTTGGTGGAATGAGGTGAGCTGGAACACATGAGGATTTATAGTACTACATTACTTCTTTTTTTAGGTACCGGGGATTGAACTCAGGGGCACTCAACCACCGAGTCACATCCCCAGCCTTATTTTGTATTTTATTTAGAGACAGGGTCTCACTGAGTTGCTTAGCACCTGGCCGTTGCTGAGGCTGGCTTGTGATCCTCCTGCCTCAGCCTCCCAAGCCTCTGGGATTACAGGCATATGCCATCTGGCCCACCCAGAACTCTACTTCTATTTCCAAAATCTGTATTAGTCAGGGTTCTCCAAAGAAGCAGAACCATCTCACAGAATTTTTCACCCCCTGTTTAATTCCTTGTGTTGATTCTCTGTTTCTCAATTCTTTTGAGTATATATACACCCAGAAGTAGGATTGCAGAACCATATAGAAAGTATACTTTAACTTAATGAGTACATTTTTTTAAGGACACACACACACACACACACACACGTACACACAGAGGGAAAGGGAGAGGTGGTGAGAGGAAGAAGATGGGGGAAGTACATATAAGCTTTCCTCATATTATACTGACTTAAATGTTAGTTATATCTAAAAAAATACTTGGTCACATCTTCTGCTTGAGAAATTTCTAGATTTCTCCTTGACTACTCAAGATCCCCTTCATCCATATTTATTTTCTTCCTCTTAGAAGCAAACATGTGCTGGCCTTCCTGACATGCCATCTCACAAAATTTTTTCACCCCCTGTTTAATCCCTTGTGTTGATTCTCTGTTTCTCAATTCTTTTGAGAAAAAGAATTTTTACCCAGAAGTAGAACTGCAGGATCATATAGAAAGTATACTTTAACTTAATAAGTACCTTTTTAAAATCTTCTGTCTCACATTGCCTCCTAGGCTGAAACTTGTTCATCATTTAGGGTTCCAAGGAAGGGGTATGGTGATAACTCTGGTAGGTTATAGGGAGAAAGGACCACAAAGATTAGGGAGGCAGACAGTGAGACAAACACACTTTTCCTATCTTCCCCCAACTTGGTGGTAGCCCATGGTCTAAGAGTAAAGGGAACATTGGATAGATTGAAGGAAAGGTAAAATCTATGAGGATTTTGCCTCATTTCCCACTTGAGATTCATCTTAAAGGGTGGTCAAGGCACTGCAATAGAAGAAATATTAAAGTTAAATTTGTAGATATGGAAAGTAGCTAATGGCTCTTATATGTAGATATGAGCAAGAGAGAAGCACAATTTGCAGATTAGGCATCAAGTGACACTGTATTTGCTGGGAAGCCTTCCAGGACAAGTCAGGGTGTTCACCACCACTCTGGGTGGGTAAGAATGGCAGTGCCCGCTGAAAGAAGACCTAATGGCAGGGAGACCAATCCAAAAAAAAACATGCCTCAAGCTTATTTGAGTTATCATCAATAGGCCAAGTTGTTTCCCTGCTACCCCATGGCACAATGCCCGAGAAAGATCAGATCAGTTATAAGGATATACATTATTAGCTGGGTACAATAGTGCACACCTGTAATCCCAGTGACTCAGGAGGTTGAGACAGGAGGATCCCAAGTTCAAGATCAGCCTAGGTAACTTAGTGAGACCCTCAGCAACTCAGTAAAACCCTATCTTAAAAAATAAAAAGGGCTGGGGATGTAACTCAGTGGTAAGAGCACCTGAGTTCAATCTCTGGTACCCAAAAAACCCCAAACAAACAAACAAAAATCAATAATAGTAATAAAAAATAAAAGGAAAGAAATAAAAAGATAAAAAGGGAAACAAAGAAATATACATTACTACCTACTACTATTACTACTAGTACTTTAGTGCTATATCCTCAATCCCAGAGTATGATCAAATAATTATGCTAAAAAACCAATTACACATATATCTCTTCATTTATAAATGAACTATAAATGGAAAACTGAAGAAAAGCAAATGTAATAACACACCAAGTTGGGCACTCCTGTAATTTCAGCTACTCAGGAGGTTGAGTCAGGAGGGTCTCGAATTCGAAACCACGTTCAGCCATTTAGTGAGTCCCTGTCTCAAAATAAAATAAAAGTGGCTGAGATTATAACTCAGTGACAGAGCCCTTGCCTAGCATGTGCAAGGTCCTGCACTGAGTATTCAGCACTGCAAAAATAAAATAAACAAAGCAAATATATATATATAAATTTCTAGACTAACCCCTTAATCAGATCAATATTCTGATTTATTTGGGGGAGAAGACCTGATCTGAGATATTTCCCACACTCCTGTATCAAGAGTTTTTTTTTTTTTCTGGCTGTTCTGTGAAGATCTCATTACTAAGATTATTTATGAGTGAGTTCCTTCTAAAGGGGTAGGTATATAAATTACTGGGTTTAGCCGACTGCCACAGGCTATCATTGAGGAAAATAGCTTAATCAACTGCAGAATGGAGTTGGTCACCTCTGTGAATCATGATGGATACAGTGGCACTGACTTGGTGGGAGCACTTTAAGAGTTATTGAGAATGCTCAGGAAATGACCTCCCTCCGGAGGAGGCAGATGGGATAGAATGGGAAATGACCTCAGGAGGAGATGAGAAAAAAGCTTCTCCACATTCTGTGGTGCATGAACAATCAAGAACTTCTTCCTTTGAGGTGACTCAGGCCACAGCTCATTATGACCAGAATATATTCATTTTTTTTTAAAAAAATGTTTAACTATCCTAATATATTCTGCATTTTTTTATATTTTAAATAAAAGTAGAATATAGATAGGTGTACAATGTGCTATTTTGATGTACATGTACATGTGCATAATGAACTGAATACTGCCATCCAGATAATTAATGTATTTATCTCTTCATAC
This sequence comes from Ictidomys tridecemlineatus, assembly GCF_052094955.1. NCBI lineage: Eukaryota > Metazoa > Chordata > Mammalia > Rodentia > Sciuridae > Ictidomys > Ictidomys tridecemlineatus. Next base: position 122,092,046 of record NC_135483.1, on the reverse strand, counting down.
AGTTATCATTTAAAAATTTTTTTTTAGGGCTGGGGATGTGGCTCAAGCGGTAGCGCGCTCGCCTGGCATGCGTGCGGCCCGGGTTCGATCCTCAGCACCACATACCAACAAAGATGTTGTGTCCACCGAGAACTAAAAAATAAATATTAAAAATTCATTCTCTCTCTCTCTCTCTCTCTCTCTCTCTCTCTCTCTCTCTCTCTCTTCTCTCTCACTCTCTCTTTAAAAAAAATAATAAATAAATAAATAAATTTTTTTAGTTGTTGATGGGACTTTATTTTATTCATTTATTTATATATGGTACTGAGAATCAAATCCAGTGCCTCACACATGCTAGGCAAGTGCTTTACCACTGAGCCACAACCCCAGCCCCAGTTATCATTTTTGTATATGTGTTTGTTGTAAGATCCTCTTAACAAATTTCCAGTGCATAATAAAGTATTATTAACTAAAGTCATCATGTTGTATATTAGATCTTCAGAACTTATATTTCTATATGTCAAAAAGACTTAAACAGAACAGTAATAGTGCACCTTCATTTTAATGAATTTTTCAGAAAAAAAAAAACGGAAGGATTTCTTTAAAATTCTACCTCTGGTATATCTGAATTAGTGAAATGTAATCAGCTGGAAGTAGAGATTCTATAATGCTACAAGTCGTCATTAAGTCATTACGAAGTTGGAGAAATTTCTTGGGAAAAAAGTCAATCTCTGTCATATTCTTCCTTATGTGCACTCAGCTCTGAATCAGTCTTTCCAGCTGTGACAAGGCTGTTAGAAGGGGCCATGTTCATGGTTTGGGTCTCTAGCCTGCTTCCTCAGAGTATTCATTCACTCAGCAGGTGTTTGTTGAACACCAGCTAGACTTCAGTTACTCTTAAAAACACTGGAATATGCGAGGTGTGGTGGTGTATGCCTGTCATTCCAGCTATTCAGGAGGCTGAGGCAGGAGGATTGCAAGTTCAAGGCCAGTCTGGGCAACTTAGAAAGATCGTGTCTCCAAACAAAAAAAAATAACAAAAAGAACTGGGGATGTAATACTCAGTATTGAAGTGCCACTGGGCTCAATATCCAGAATGAAAAGGAAAAAAAAAAAAAAAAAAAAAAAAAACCCAAAACCCAGACTTTAATATATTGATGGCCTGAAAGACAATTCCATTTTTCTTCCCTTCTGAGACTTTCTCAAAACACTACCAAACTTGGGAACAACTTAAATAATAAATAATGACTAAGAAAGAAAATAAGAACAAGGCTGTTGACTGGTTAGACCCATATCTACAGGGTAGACTTCCTTGCCTTTAAGAAAGTACTTCATTTTATCACTAACCTAAAGTAAGGAAAACTTCTGTGGCATTTTCTCTTGGATTTATAGTTAAGATGTGGGGTTCCTGTATGCACACATGCAAGTCAGGTATAGGGAAAGGGTGGTATGAGAGCATTTGAACTAAGAGCTGTGACCTTCATTTAACAATTGAGGATATTATAGAATGAGAAGGAATGATTAAGACAGAGAAGTTATATCTTGAAAATATGAGGCAGACTCATGCATTTCCTGTGCATGCTGGGCAGTCCATATTCTCTTCTCAAGCCTCATTTTCAAAAAAAAAAGATGAATCTATTTGATAATCAATGTAATGCCTTCCCTCTTTGCTGTAGATACATGTAAAATGGATTCTGTCCATCATGCCATTTATATCTTGTCAAAATGATAATTTGAACATACTTTTAAAACAATTTAAAATAATATTGTACCAAGCATTCTTATGCAGAGACATTTGCTTACTTTTCTAATCCTTTTCTTGGAATAGATTTTTATTAAAAAAAATTATTGGATGGAATTTGCATGCATCGAATTGCATTCATCTGAAAAACATTGCCCTTTACTGTTAGGCCAAATTGTACTTCCACCTATGATGTATAAGAAAACCATCATTTCTCACCACTAACACCAGTCAAAGGGGTCAAATTTTTAAAAACTTTACTGGTTTCATCTGCATTTCTTTAATCATTGAAGAGTTCATATTTCATGCGCTTTTTGACTGCTAGTGTTTTCATGATTTTTAAAAAATTGTCAGCTTTCCCCTTAGGTTTATAGTATCATCTTTAAAATAATAACTTGCCAAACACATTTAAAAATCTATCAACCCCTTTTTAACCTTATAATAGCCCTCTGAAGTGGTTAAGATACATTTTATTGCCTTTATTTGAGAAATGGAGAAGCTGAGCCTGCTTTCTTAAAATAAGCTAATGGTGGAAGCAATCACAGAACCGGGGTCACTCCCACTCCCTTCTGCTTCCCCTTTGCCCTCCTGCCTATCAACCACCCTGCTTGATCAGAACACCCCTTAGCAATAGCTGTAATTGAACATGAAGAGTATCTGTAAAACAAGATAAGCTGATAGGGGTGACTTCAAATGAAAAGCAGCCTACTTCCTATAGTTCACTGGATTGCTGTGAAGCCTCAGAAGAGACAGGAGACTCTTAAAATGGAATGGAAGAAGTCAACTTCTCCATATGGGCTCTGATAAGCCAGGGTCTATCTCCTGGTCTCTGTTACCACTTGCAATTTGTGGTATCACATATGAGGCACCCGGATAAAATGTCAAAGCCAAAGAAACAGAAAATATAAGAGGCGTAGCTTGTAATTCACAACTTCGTCTGCAGTAGGAATTTTTGATTTAATGAGATGGCTTATTTAGAAGGTATTTAAAGTCCTGATTTCTATAATATAGAAACCCAAGGTAATCGATATTATTTATATGTTGCAGAATTTGACAGTTGTATGGTGGAAAATGAATCTACTGTGATGAATTCAGTAGAAATATATTTATTGTTGAAACAAAAAGGAATCAAGAAACACACACAGAGAAATTGATGGCTTTGTTTAGATTAAATAATTGCTAGTTAATACCAAGTATGGAATTTCTGAAAATTTCCCTATGTCTTAATTGTTTTCAAAAATCTATCTTTACATAAAACCATAATAAATGGTTGAGGAAGATCTGTTTCCAAAGTAGTTTAAATAAATGAAGAAGTCAAACAATAGCATAGCATTATAGAATGACCATTTTATATATGTGTTAGCAATAAACTTAGGGAAATTTCCTTTGGGAAACAGGGAATAATGCCAGAAATAATTGTTAAATATAAAGTGGTTTCAGGAAAAGATTATTAACTCTCAATTGCCCTACAGACATATATAAATACTAAGGAAGTCTGAATCCTACTGGGATTTTCATCACTTAGCGCATAGTATTAGCAAAAAAATCTGAAATCTCCCCATTAGCCTTTAGAGTGGGCCCCAAAGGAAATATAAACCAGATGAGGTCTGTTTCCCAAGACCCAGAGCTGAGCTGTTGGTGAGGTCCCAGGCACTGAGGGAAAGAACATAGCCACACTCTGAGCCGTATAAACTTACCAAGTCTTGACACTGAGAGAAATGAGTGTTATTTACTCTGGCGACCACTTGGCTGATAGAAGATATAAGGTCAACCAGCTGGTTTGGAAACTTAATTTACTATCTCCTAGATCCACATTGTATTTATTTGAGAAGGAAGAGTAGCCAAAGGCTCTTATTTATTTTGCTGTGACCGAAGCTAAAGGAAGCTAAAGTGAATTTTCGAAGCATCTATTACCTGCTAAATGCACATTCCCCATTAGATTACAGGGCTGTGTTCTGGTCCCAAGTCATTTTGCTGGCAAGTCAGATTAGAGTGAAATTTATTGCAGATGAAAGAGGGTGTCAATTTCCAGTGTGGTCGCTTCTCTGAAGTGATTACAAGGGAAGAAAAGTAGAAAGTGATGTGAAGGGAAGAGATAATAATTATGAAGTCATGCTGAAGAATGTGTCCTTCTAAAATGATGAAATTTTAAAAAGTCATTAAGAGTTGACTTGGTATTTGCTTTGTGCCAAGCACTGATTTCTATATCCTGGGATTGAGAAGATGAATAATCTGTACCAATTAATCTAGTAATGGATTCTGTGAATATCAAAAGTTACATCACCAGGCAATGAATCCTATTTGAACAGGTTGAGTTTTTGAGAACTTGGTGTAGGGGTATATGAAAGTGTACTCTGAAGAAGTAGGCTTGGGAGATGAAATGTCCCATTTCTACAAGCTAAATTTTCCTTTTTGTGTTCCAAAGATTTAAACTCCACAGCAACAGCCAATGAAATTTCAATTTCCCTAGTGATAAGAAACTGACAGAATGGTTGATGGTATAGTGGTAGGGAACCAGGACTGAGCACCCCTTGAACCTCAGAAACTGGCTCACTTGAGCAGTGTGCGGAGGATGGTCTCACCTGGATGAGGACTACACTAATATAGCCTGTAGTCAGTCCATAGGCTATCCTGAGGACTATGAGCTATTCAAGCAAGATTGGCTTCAGACACCACAGTGCAAGACCCCAGTGAGACCCAGCTTGTATTTTTTTTTTATTTTTTTATTTTTTATTTTTTTAATTTTTATTGGTTGTTCACAACATTACAAAGCTCTTAACCGATGTGATTCTGCAATCTGCATTTGGGGTAAAAATTGGGAGTTCATAACCCACTTTCTAATGTATGAAATATGATATGTCAAGAGCTTGTATTTTTTTAAATTAGTTTTCTGAACCTCCAAACATTGCAGGAGATATGAGAAGAGAACAACAGTAACAAAACCCAGAGTCTCCTTAGTGGTGCATACCTCCAGCTAACCTAGGCAGGTGTTAGAAATGTCAGTGTGACAAATATTAATAGGCTAATTTATTCAGATTTGAACAATACCAGATATGAAAACTCAACCATGATTGCACTTGAGAACTAAAGAGTCTCCAAATCTCCATGTTGGCCCCTAATCACACTGGCTTCAGGTAAAGAAATGTTTTTCCAATAGTCAGAAGGATGCTGAGACTAATTTCTCAGAGAGTACCTCCGTGGGCATCAGTTTGGAGGTGGTATAGTAGAGACTTCTGCAGAGTGTGCCTCTCCTGTGCTTCATATCTGTAAAGTGGCAGCCATGAAACTGGGCCACCTAATTCCAGAAATACTTCCTGATGTCTGGTTCCTTTGCTCAGGGAAGCCATCTCCCTAGAAAAGGAGAAACACACATTCTGGCCAGGGCAGAGCAGTACAAAATAGGCAAAATATGAGGATTTCCACTCTATCAACCTAACCCAGCTTTGTTTTTAATGAAGCCACGGCCTATTTACCTGTTTCTACTTTATGGATGCACATTAATCAAGAAAGAAACTGAAGTTTAGTTTGCCATATTGTCACTTAATGCGTCAGTGCCCAAGCCACTGAATGTACATAAATAATGAGATCTGCATTAGATTAGCACAGTGAGATCAATCTACGTTTAAGCAAATCTGCTAGAATGAGAATATTACAATACAGCTGCATTCCAGGGAAATCCAATGGACTACAGACCCGGAGAACAATTCCATCTCCAGTAGAATTTAGATTAAGTGTAAAATTCTCCTGGGGTTATATATGTGACTTCTACAAAAAAGTATGTATGTGTGCATACATATATTGCTATGGAGACGAGATGTGTCTTCCATACATTGTGATGGTATACAAAAATAACTATCTGGCAGATTCTATTCATCTAAGTAAAGTAGTAATATCTAAGTACTATTTATTCCTGTCTATATTAAAATCATTTGTAGCAAAAAAAGTTACTATTTTGCAGGATATTGAGCAATCCTCAGCCCTGTTGCTGTGTTAACATCTCTGCATTACCACTTTATTTGCGAAGCACATTTCTGTTGCAGAACTTGTAACACTGAGAAACATTTAATGAGTTATCAGCAAACACTAAAAATAAAAAGAACTTTGATTGAATTTCATAAGCTGCTTAAGATTCCCGTGTTCTGAGATTGCAATGAATGTTTACACTTCTGTTAATAAAATTCTATCAAGCAGATGACAGGTACCAATTAAAAGCAATCACAAAGCACACTCTTCCCACAATTGCCGAAGTAGAAACTTTCGATGCTGGTTTGCAGAACCACCTGATTCTTAGCAGGTTCCACAGCCTGTGGTATTTCATCCATTCCAATGTGTGAGAACCAGAGGAAATAAAAAATGACTATGAATGTTTGCTCAAGTATAGAGAGGCATAAACTCAAGGTTCAAGCTGCTGAAATACTCAGTCTCTCTTAGTAGGTAAGTACAAGCTATGGCAACAAACAGATCTCCATGCATAGACTGGCTTAGATGCAATAATATTTTGATTCTTACTCACCTAAGCTCCTAACAGGTAGTGATCAGAGGTCAGGTAGAGCTTCAGGACCCAGGCACCTTCCATCTCCTGGACTCACCATCATTGTCACCATAAGCATGAGCCCACAGGCCCACTTCTCAGAAGGATTGACTTGGAAATGGTGCATGTCATTTCTTCTCACATTCCATTGAATGAATCCAGTCATAGGCACACACCTGACCTCATGGGAAGCTGGGAAATATAACTGTGCTCAGAGTCTGGAAGCAGAAGAAAATGGGAATTTGATAAATTGCTAGGTGTTGCCAAAGTCCCCAAGTATGGTTCCTGTTGTAATCAAATGCAATGAGTTCACTCCTTGGTGAACACAAAGGCAATAGGCACAACCAGGAGCTAAAGAGTGAAGAAAGTTTTATTCCTTGCAGCGAGTGAGGAGTCGCACACTGGAGGTGATTCTCAAGAGAGTATCTCCCCAAACAAAGAGAGCAAAGGGCCTTTATTGGGAGAAAACTACATATTCTTGTAGGAAAGACTGGCTGTCACATGTTGAGTTGGACACATTCCTGATTATGCTCAGTTGGATGTTATATATTGAATATTCAGAAAATTAGCAGATGGGAATGCTTTTGGGTAGAGAATTAAATATTATAATAAACAGAGTTTAAGTTATCTAAAAAGACTGTGTCAGAATTACTCGATAGTTTTGGCCAATTCCTTGTAAATTTCTTTGGAGGATCTTTTCCAAAACAAGCAGAAAACAACTTTGATAGAGTGTGAACTGTCATTTAAAGGGCAACAGCCTCCTCTCACTGCAGGCAGGCAGAGGTGATGGTCTCTGAAAGAATCCACCTAGCAAAAGAACTAAACAGACATTTGTCAAAAAGAAAAAGAAAAATGGCCAACACCTATATAAAAAGTATTCAATATCTCTAGCAACCGGGAAATGCAAATCAAAACTACACTGAGATTTCATCTCATTCCAGTCAACAGTGCAATGATCAAGAGTACAAACAATAATAAGTTATTTGTGGGGGAAAAAGAACACTTTTATAGTATTGGTGGGGCTTCAGACTAGGTCAACCACCCTGGAAAGTGTGGAGATTCCACAAGAAACTAGGGATAGAACCACTATAGGACACAGCAATCCCACTCCTTGGTATTTTCTCAAAAGATCTAAAATTGGCATTCTATAGCAATACGTCCATCTTGATGTTTATAGCAGCACAATTCGCAATAGCTAATCCAACTCAGACACCCATCAATAGATGAATGGATTAAGAAATTTTGAGATATATTTAACACTGAAAATAAATAATAAATAAATAAACAAATAAATAAATAAATAACCCAATTGATGGGCTAAGGGACTGAAGGGGCACTTCATAGAAGAAGAAATACGAATGGGTGCTGGGGCTGTAGCTCGGTGGTGGAGTGCTCACCTACTAAGGCCCTGGGTTCTATCTTCAGCTCCACATGAAAAATAAATAAATAAGATAAAGGTATTGTGTCCATCATAACTAAAAATTATTTTAAAAAAGAAATATGAATGGTCAAAAAAGTATGAAGAAAATGTTCAACATCTCTAGCAATTAAAGAAATGCAAATGACTATCTCCCCCCAGTCAGAATGACAATCATCAAGAATACAAACAACAATAAATGTTGGTGAGGATGCAGGAAAAGAGGTTCACTTATACATTTCTGGTGAGACTGAAAATTGGTGCAACCACTATGAAAAGCAGTATGGAGATTCCTCAGAAACCTTGAAATGGAACCACTATTTGATCCAGTTATCTCACTCCTTGGTTTATACCAAAGAGACTTAAAATCAGCATACTACAGGGACACAGCCACATTAATGTTTATAGCAGCTCAATTAACAGTAGCTAAACTATGGAGCCAATCTAGGTGCCCTTCAACAGATGAATGGATAAAGAAAATGTGATATGCATACACAATGGAATATTACTCGGCCATAAAAATGAATGACTTTATGACTTTTGCTGAAATGGATGAATCTTTAGACTATCATGCTAAGTGAAATAAGCCCATTCTTCAAAACCAAAAGGTTAATTTTCTCTCTGATACGCGGATGCTAACACACAACAAGTGGGGAAGGGGTAAGAATAGAAATTCAGGGGACTATATAAAGGGGAATGAAGAGGATGAGATATAGGAATAGGAAAGACAGTAGAATGAATAAGACATAACTTTCCTATGTTCATAAATGAATACACCACAGTGAGTCTCCACATTATGTACATCATAAGAATGGGATTCTATTTAGAATAATATACTCTATATGTTATAATATGTCAAAATACATTTTACTGCCATGCTGGAAAGAACAAAACAACATATAAAAAAATTTAAAATATTATAAAGAGAAACACATGTACATGCATGCATGCATGTGCATGCGTGCACGCACGCACACAAACACACACACACACACACACACACACACACACACACATAGAGGATCCTGTCTAGTGGCTAGCATAGTGAGGTCATTTCTTGTGAAGCACATTTGGAAAGGATTTGCCTGTGTTTGCCTTGGACCTGGTAGGTCTATGTTGGGGTTAGCCTTTATGTCTTGGGAAAGAGAAGTACAGGCAGTTGCCACTTTTTTTTCTGGGAACACATTCAGCTCAGATCCTCCTGTATCAGCCCAGTCTCTTCACAAGCTCCATCTCCTCAGGAGAGAGATGATCTAAACTGTTTCTCTGCTTCTTAGTTCAATTTACATGCACTTTGAGTGAGCATACTTTGTTTGGCATGTATTTTCATTTTATGGAGTCATGAAAGCATATTTTATTTGCACTTATATATTCATATATAATGTGTAAATACACATTATATTACATAGAGTATATACTGCATACAGTTCAATAAAGTAGGATCTCAGGTTCCCTTCACAACTTATCTGAATCAAACTTTTGTTAGATTATCCTACTTTCAAAGTTTTAGAAGGTGGTTGTCTAACCCCACCTTGGAAATTCATCATGTTGTTCAACAACACATGAACATCAAGGATCTTCCTTATCAATAGCCAGTTCTGTTTCCCTGGGAGTTGTGCCCTCCTCTCTCTGAATGTAAGAGGTGGCACTTGCATGATGGTTTACATCAGTTGAACTGCCTGGGGGTAAGGTCCCAGCCAAGGCAGTGTTGTGGGGGGCCTGTGGTTGGTTGGGAAGGGTGAGGATGGGAAGTGGAAGAGCTGATCCTCAGTTCTGCTTCCCAAATCCTGTGTCTGAGCTCTCTGCAGAAGGACATGGAAGCTGAGGCCACTATCTTCAAAAGGCATTCTGGAGCTAGGGAACAACACAGAGGGGACAGCAAGGAGGAGGAAGAGGCTTCTCCCCTCCTTAGCCCCCTGCCATGATGGAAGTGGTGAAAGGTCTGGGCCAGCAGTCCTGACAGGACACCTTGAGAGCTGAGTTGAGCATCCTGGGAGCCCTTGTGGACAGAATGCTGGGCTCACACATCTGTTCTAAAAAGTAGTCTGGATGGTTATTATCATTATTATTCCTCTACCAAGAGGCAAGCAGATTGGGAAATGATTGCCATTGAAAAAAGAGTTACTCACAGTTCCCAGGAGGAGAGGGCAGTCCACACCACAGAGTGCCATGTGGAGAGGTGCCTGGATTATTCAGGGGTGGGAGTGAGGTTTGGAAATAACGGGCAGAGACTTCACTGAGGTTTTCATGGGAAGGGTTGAGTCAAGCATGGTAAAAAGCTGAGCAGGATAAGAATTGGCTAATTAAAATAATTCTGGTAGGCTCTAGACTATGGGGGAGGTCTCTGATTGTCCAGTGCCTGCTCTGGGGTGATTTAGGGCAGGGCATGGTGTCCTTGTGTGTAGGAACCTGAAAGAAAGATGCAGCTGAGCATAGGACTCAGGAATAGCTAGTTTACATATCAAAAGTGTACTCACTACAAGCTGTTTGTTCTCTCTGGAGATTAACCCAGGGAGAGACAGTACCTCTACAGAATGCCAAGACCCCAAGAAAACAAACCAGCATAAAATATAGGCAATAAAAATCATGATTCTCACAAAAGGCACTGGCATCAACAGAGGGGAAATGCTACTCTCTGTTGTCTTCAACAACAATAGAGAGTTTAGCGTTTTAAAGAAAAGAGCTGTTCATGACACTTGTGAACGATGGTCAGGGTGACCATTTACAGGGGTTCATGGTGATAGATACAGAGATCAATACAGTGGGTTGTTATATGGGGGAGAGAGATTGGACTCAGGTCCTACAAGGGCCTGTGGGGATTTATAACCAAGGAGTGGCCTAAGGGGTCAGTGAAGGGAAAACTGATTGAAGGAAACATTAAGGATCAGTAGTTTCTGGCCTGATAGAATTATTGCCAAAGATGGTCCAGGCTAAAATACACTTTGGGTGATCAGACATCAGGGTGGAGGTCGTTTGATAAATTGAATTAGCAGGAATCTTGCTCAAATTGGATTCTTCAAGAAAGAAGAAAGCCAAAGTTTAGGCCTAGTTTGGCAGAGGAGTCAAGGAGTCTGACTAAAGTTTTGGTCAAAGGAAAGAATCTTGGTCAAGTGGCAGTGGCTCCTAATTGATGAGGCCTCCCAACACTGGAAGGTCTTTGTGGAGATGAGTCACGTGTGATATGTGCCTGAGATATTGCTCTGGGTGTGATGCCTTTGGCACAGCCAGGCTCAAAAAGCCTGTTGATAAAGGTAACCAAGATCCCTTATGTAGTGATTCAACCATTTCCTCTGGTTGCAAGCTTATAGGAGACTAACATTTAACTTTTTGTATATCCATTGACTGATTTGTGCTCGAAACCCCCCCTTTTTTTTTTCAGTCTGCTTAATCCTAACCTTTTAAGTCTTTTCTCATGAGCCTTGTTTCCCCCAACTTCATATACATTTCTCTGCCCTCCACAGGAGTGGGTAATTAAAATCTTGTCACGTAAGTTCTGATCAAGCGATTGCACGCAGGTGTGCCTGCTCTTTGAGGCACATGATCATATTCAAGATGAGGGTCTTCGTGCATACCGAGTGGATCTGGCATTAGCTTAGATCCAAACATCCTCTACAGTGAAAAACACATGGATATTTAGGGACCTGGGACTGATGAGCTAGGATTGAAGGACAGAGAGAGGCTCAGAAACTCACCAGGAAGCTGGATCGATGGGAAAGGAGATGGACAGTGGTGAGGATAACCAAAAAACTTCTGCTGTGGTTTTATGAAGCAAAAGTCACCTCTCTTTTTAACTCTGCATATTTATTAAGAATTTAAGTGGCATTGAATGGTGATTTGGAAAAAAAAATCAAGTAAAATAGGCTGTGTCCAATGTTTTAGTCAATAAAATGGGAGAGAAATGAGTGGGTCTGAGAATGCAGCAATACCTATGCCCTCTCCCAAGGCTCCTAGGTATGTCTGGGCAATGAATTAAGCAATCCTAAGGTTTTCAGATTTAATAAATGCAGACTTTCCAATTAAATTTGGATTTCAGAAAAACAATGAGTCATTTTTTTAGTACCAGTGGGCCCCAGGTGTGTAGTGCAATTCTGAATTTTGTTCGGCACATTCTCCTACTTCCTACCCTGCATATGGTGAAAAGTTAAGGTGACCCTGAGCAGCTGAAAGATAGGAGGCAAATTGTTCTGATACCTCAGTCCCACTTTCATTTCATAGTCTCGTTTAAATTGAGGAAATTGGTGTACCATTTCTTGATCATTGTGTTTTCTTTTTGCTGAATACATTAAAAAATAAGAAGAAAGGAAATAAAAAGAAAAAGCTGGCAATGGGAGATTGAGAATGCAATGTCAGAACATGGGTCTTCTGACAAGAGTTGGGAACTCTCTGCAGCCGGAGAAATGATGAAAAAAAAAGTTCTGTGATCTGTGCCCTCTTCTGAAAACTACCTTAGTCAAAATACGTCATTCTAAGAACACAGTCTTTCCTTGTTATCCATGGAAATTGGTTCTAAGACTCCCCCACAAATACCAAAACCTGCAGATGCTCAAGTCCCTTATGAGAAGTGTCACTGCCCTTGAATGTAACCTACGTCTATCCCCCCTGTACTTTAAATCATCTCTAGATTACTTGTAATACCTAATGTAATGTAAATGCTATGTGAATAGTTTTTAAATTGTGTGGTCATTATTCTCTAATACAGTATAGCGACGATTATAAGTAAACCATACCTATTCAGTGTGGTTGAAATTCTTTTCTTCAAATATTTTCCAACTGCTCTTGGTTCCATATCTGCCTATCTGCAGATATGTATCTCATGGATATAGAGGGAAGACTATGTTTTCTATGAGGATAGCATAAGCACTTAGAATAACAAGGTGAAATGGTAATCTGGAAGACTCCATACATAGCAACTGTGAAAAAGCAATTAGTTTAAAACTTCATGACCTTTTTTTTCTGAAAGCCAAATGAAATAAGTGGTATCATTTCTTGGTTACAAAATAATGATTTGGAGTGAACTCAGCCTGTCCTCCACATGCTTCATCATACAACCTACAGCATTTTGTAGTCATCAGGGAGATAACGGAATCACAAGTAGTAGTTCGCGGGTAGAGTTGGGCGTTATGGTCTTCCAAAGAAAGTTGCTGAGAGTGCATGGAGGAAGAACTGGACTGTGGGAGTCAAGCTCGGGTCTGTTATGAATTCCAGAGCTGAGAGGCCCAGGAAGGGCTTCTTCCGGGGGCTGTGCAGCGATTCTGAGCTCCTCTTATAGAACACAGATGCTCTATTGGAAGGAAGTGGTTCAGATCAGAAGCTGGGCAGCATCCAGTGTCATGAACTTGGAGTTTAAAATATCTGTCTGTGACCCCTCTATCCTGCTAAGATTTCCTGCTGACCCTAGAAATTCAAAGGATTCTCAGTTGGCACACAAGTTTGCCTCCTCCGCACACTCCAGATGTCTAACAAAGAGTTACCAGGCTTTGAAACAGGTAGCACGTGTTTTGTGGTTTTGCTGTTGTTAATTAAAGACCAAGGTCAACACCCTGAATGACAGAAATGGTCAAACCATCTCCTAAATAATGCAATTTGAACTGAGCAAATACAACTTCACTGAGTTCAGTAAATGACAATGGTAAAAAGGGATTTAAAAAGTAAGAGCAGCTGTGTTATTGTTAAAGGAAATAGGCAGCTGGAATCCATAGGATCTCAGTCTGGTCAGTGCTCCAGTAGACTAAATTTTAAAACTGATTGTTAAGTGTTAGGAAATATAAAGTTCACAATGGCTGTTCTAGAAGAAGATGCTTATTTGTTTGAAAGCTCTGAAACAGCCAACAGAAGTGAAATTCTAAACTTGGATATCATTTTTTTTTTTAGTAAAAGTATCATTAAAGGAAAATTTTTTAAAAAGAAGATACAGTCGTGACTCATACCAATATGAGGTAAACATCTGCCAAAGACTTTATTTAACTTATTAACCTAGGGGACCACTAAAATGTGACAACTAGTTCAAAGGAAAATTCAAACAAATACATATGTTACTATGTATGTATATGTGAATATATGCAAAGAAAGAAATGCTGGATATGAACTTACAAATCAATGCAAAAGTGGCTTTTTACAGAAGGGTGAAAATGGAGGGTAGGTGGAGCTTAGAAATAAATTATCCCTCCACCTAAGCAAAATGTGCGTTTTCTATGAATAAAAATCATTTGCATTGCTATTAGTTATCTACAATTACAGAGTTGTAAACAAATCAAAGGCAAGGAAAAGTGAAACCCTGGTGATTCAAAAAATCTAGAATTAGATAATGCCTGGTTTTCTATCTAACATATATGATGATCATGTTATGTGTTTAAAATTCTTTCACAATTCATCTTTGACATGTTGACACTTGAAAATAAGTCAGAAATATTTCTGACAGCTCTTTCAATGTCCAACTATAATAGTAGCTCTCCAAGTTGGTCCCTGACTCCACAGCAGAACTTGTTAGAAGCACCAATTCTTGGGTACCACCCCAGACTTACTGAAGGCAAAACTCTGGGGGTGGAGTCCAGCAAATTGTTAAAACAAGCATTCTGGGTGCTCAAGTTTGTGAGGCATTGGTAGATGATCTAACTTGTCTGCCTTGCTATTGATTAAGATCCAGACTCAATAAGTTAGATGCTGTCTTGTAGACAGTTGAAAAGTTGCAGATGATTGTTGTTCAGTGGAGAAGCAAACGATTCCTGTCTTGTAGACAAAATAACAATAAAGACTGTGATGTTTTTTGCACCACAGCAATCTTCTATCTGCATTCTTTCTTTGACAATATACAGTAATTTCCCATATTTTTGAACTCATTTTCTCATCCTGCTGGTTTCCTTATTAGTGAAGCAAACAAATTCTTTACAAGAGCTCATTTAGTATTTGAGAATCATGTCTTTAAAATGTACCTCCTCCCCTCTCCATCCAGTGATGCTGGGGATCAAACCAAGAGCCTCAAGCATGCCAGGCAAGTATTCTACCACTGAGCCACAACCTGATTCATGTCTTTAACTTTGTAAAATGATATTTTGACATAATGCAACTCAAATTGGAGGTCTTTCGACCTTTAATGGGAATGCAATGCAATAGAGATGGTAAGAGGTATCAGATCAGGAGGAGTAACTGAATCTGTTTGGAACTTTCTTTGGGATGCTATTCTACCATAAATTAGGCCTTATTCTAAGATCTTCAGGGCAAGATACATGACTATTCTCTGTTCCTTCCTGTGGCTACCTCAGTTTACCCACTTCTTTCTTCCTATCACCTCCTCCTGCTCCTCCCCCCACCCCCACCCCTGCCACCATCCAACTACACATGTCACACCTCCTTGAAGGTCTGTGCCAATACTCAAGCCTACCAGGTATGGAGATCAGTGTTAAAAACATATTAGTGACGAGAGAGAAAAACCGAGTTGAAATTGTACGATAAAATAAAAAATAAATCTCATTATGTTCTCAATTATGCTCTGCCTGGAGCTTTACACAGCACTACAAGGAAACACATTAACTTTCACCAGCCTTTGTAGGTAGCTTGATGGGAAAAAAAAAAATTAAGTAGAAAAGGGTGTCCTAAGGATAGGTCCTTTCTTTTTCAACTTTCACAAAACCTTTATGGAAAACAAATATGGTACTTAAGGTAGGTTTCTGGGCTAAAACAAAACAAAACAAAAACTTAAGAGCTTTGAGGAATTCTGCTGCTGTGCTTTCGAGTGGAGGAAACTTCCTATTAAATTACATAATTTCTTATTTGTTCAGATAAAACTGGTCTTAGAGAGGGGTTCAACAGGAGCTGCAGGCATATTTAGAGAGTACAGCGTAAGAACCTATGGAAAATATTATCAGGTAAAATTGAAGAAGCACAAGATTCGGAGTGTCATTAACCATAAATGTCTTCTAAAACATGTGCTCTCTAACTCCCATTGTAACAGAACAAACAAACAAGTATAGATGAGAGAAACCTCTTCCAGGTAGAAGTATGCACAAAACACCTTTGAATCCACTTACATTTATCTCATGACTTTTTCTTCATGGACTTTCTGTTCTGGTTCTGCGGTTTCTCCTCTAGACATATTAAACACAGGGTTCCCACAGTTTGGTTTGGCCACACAGTGATTTTAACAATTAGATTTTTAGATGCCTTTAAGTCTCTATTTGCCTGCTTTCTCTGACCCCAGGGTTGGTCACTCCCTCCCAGACTCTGCTGATCTCCTTTTCTCTTTGAGATCTCCCAATTACAGGTTTCCAGTAGACTAAATGCAAGCAAATTGCTCATTAAATAAGCATAGAGACATAATTAAAACTTGCAAGGAGAGAGTGAGAGAAAAAAATGTGACAAAGACCTTACAAAAACCATAGACTGGGAATAGGCTAAGAGGTCACTCAGCCCTCTGCAAACTTGAACCTTCCCAGGAGCATGAAATTATCTTGTGTAATGATCCCCACATACATAACCCAAGGCTCTGGAGATTAACTTGATTTACTCTTGGCAAAATCTGCCCCGGTGGTAATAACATAGGCGGTATGACTCAATGCACAAAATCCTTTTATCTGCGGGAACCATCCTATAATGTAAACCAGAATGGTTACTCCACTGCCCTCAGTCTCTCCATGAGACCATAATAGACTACATAAACAAAGAAAAGGCCCCCTCAGCGCATAGCTCTCTACAGTAAAGAACTTCAAAGACATTTGTGGTATTCCATTCACAAGTATTTCTAATTTGGGGCAGATGCACATATGCAAAATGACTAGGTTAGCTGTATGTGATATGTGGTATTTACACTGAGAAACTTTGGTGCCCAAGTACTGGTCTCTTTCTTTCCCCAGTTGTCATTTTTTTTTTTCCAGAAGGTATCCTGGGGGTAGGAGAAGAGGGGGGGGGGGCAGCCCTCTGCTGCCACGCTGGATGTGTGTGGCCTTGGGGAAAATCTGCTTTGAATGAGAATACTGACTGTGGATTTTCATCACCAGAAAGAATGCTCGAGGGAAAGTATCCGCATATAAATGTCTTTGCCTGGAAATCAGGAGGGGAAAGAATTTTCAGAGATGCCCTGCAGGATGCCTTTTGTCTCTCAAAATGTAGTAATGTTAACTGTGACTCTCTGCCGGCAGAGCTCTAAGCTCCTCAGCAACATCCCAAGTTACAAAATGCAGTATTTTCTTTTTCACCTAAATCCACTCCTTCTTTATCAATGGTCTGTGAGACAGGAGGCAGATGGGAGAGGCAAAACATCTGGGATTTCTTATCCTTGATATTGAATTTTAATGAACATTTCCCCAAATTCTATCAACTTATTTTGGCGAAGCTCAGAAAACAATACCTTGAAGTATGGTACTTTGGCATGTTGACTTCTTTGAACTGAAGGGTCTCAGAGGCAAAGTCTCTTTCTGACCTTCTCCTCCCCTTCTTTCTCCTGCTCCCCCTTCTCTGCCATAGGAGTTCCTCTTCCCCAAGGCAGATGATGGAAACTAGGACCCCTCTAAAATTGGCTAAGGACTGGACATACCCAGGCAGAAATCCCTTAAATAACTTTGAAACTGGCTTTTGAAGGATGAACATGTTCAGAAGAAGCCTGCTCTTCTGATCAATGATCTTTTGACATCACAAACTAAAATCTCCCATGCAGAACCTAACTCCCCCAGAAAAGAAACATGAGACCCGTGAAGGGGCATGACGACTATGCCTGCACCCAAGAACCCCAGACCACCCTCCTCACCATTTAATCAAAACACAGCTGCTCCCCTTTCACTCTGTAACCAGAGTCCTGGTTCAAGGGGCCTGATTCTAAGAGTCCCTACAGATCACATTTGGCCATTCTTCCCATTGACCAGCCAGGAGGCGAGTGAGGGTGGACACAGGAAAGGAACTTATTTATTCAGAGTAGCCACACCAGAAGCAGGAGCACCAGTGTTCTAAGCCTTCTCTTCAGGAGTACTGACAAGGGGTCCAAAGTTATATAGGGGAAGAATTAGGGCAGGGGCCAAGAGGTATATGCAGTCTTGGTCAAACTATGGTCTAGTTGGTCAATTTCTTAGGTGTGATTCTTCATTTGTCTGCTGGTGTAGCCATCTTGAGGAGGTAATTTTACTTGGCCATGAGATAATTGTTCCAGTTTGGGAACAGGCTTAATTCTTATTTTTGTAGAGTTGGATCTTCTGAGAAACTGAGGCAGTGTGAAGGCCCTCCTTCAAACCCTGATTCCTTCCATTAAGTCAGAAAAATTTCAGACCAGTCTCTCAGAGTAACAAGCATGAGCTTATTGAAAGGGAGAGAGTGGGTCCTCTTAGGGAGAAGAGGAATGGCGTGCTTCTCCTGCCCTTCAGTTTTTTACTGGGGATCCCAGGGAAGTTTCCAAAGAGTCCTGCCCAGGTCCAACTCTTGACTTTTGACTGATAGCAGGATGACATCAGACTTTCAAGTCCCTAATGCCATGACAACTCTAGGTCACTTTGGCTCATGTTAACTGGTTCTCATTGGAACCTGTTCTTACAGATGGTGTGGTCAGGGTAATTATCCTTATCTCTTTGAGTTCTGGGGATCTGGTCTGTGTTAGGGTTACAATCCCCCTGCCCCAAGAGTAACTTGTATTCTTCTTAACAGTATTTTGGGATCTGCATTTCTCCTGCAGATAACAGGATGTCTGTTGAGAAATGTCACATATTTTGTGGACTTAGGCAGGGCTGTGAAAGCATATGGTAAGCACAGCAGGTCCATTTTATAGAATTATTCCTTTAACCTCATATTCCCACTGCTCACATCTGTCTGTCCCCATCACCATTTATAAGCCTGCAGCGCCCTTTGTTCTAGAATTTGAAATAAACTGGGAAGAACAAAGTGACTCAGGGAGAAAATGGATTTGAGAGGCAAAATGGAGTTAGTTGGGACAATGGTTGAGTCTTCCTTCCCCTTCCTATAATATTCCACAAACAACTGATTAGGGAGGCAGATTTAAGCTTTCACAGCTCCTGGAATCCTTGTTGGCTGATGACATAATAAGGCTTTTTGTTTTTGCAAATCCCAGTGCCACAGTATTGTCATCTGTGCGTGTTGGCCAGCGAGCCCTTGCTTGATATCACCTCTTCCCCCAAACCATCCATGAAACCTGGAAATCTTACTCTAACTTTCCCAATGTTTCTATATACAATTGGCCAAGAAGAGTTTCTCTTATCCAGTTTTCTGCTAAAGGATCATTAGACTCATTCCAAAAGTGGTCCTGCCCGACACCTGGGAGGAAGGAATGCTACACACAGAAGCCCCAAAGAATCTGAACAGAGATGTGTCCTACTGAGTTCTCCTGGATCATACTGTTCTGTCCAGTCACATTTCTACATGATTGTCCATGTTTCATCAAATCTAACCATAAAAAATGGACAGTTTGGGGGTTTGCATCTGTAAAGACTTCCTTATTACATAAAACTTCTGTTAAATAAATTTATTCTGCTTTTATTAATCTGTTCTTTGTAATAGGGGTGTTGGCTATGACCCTTATGATGGATGAGGAAAGTTATCCCACCTTTCTACCCTCAAAGTTTCTTAGAATCAATTCATCAATTTCTCTCTTTCCATTGTACATCGTCACCATCTTACTTCAGCTCAGATTTTCTAAGGATACCTGCCTTCTGATCTCTACTCTTTCCTTACTACTGGACCTATTTTAGGTGTTCTTAGAACTCCAACCATTCAAATCATTTTTCTGCTGAAACTTGGGACTCATACCCTTTGATTAGCAAATATTTGAGTGCCCACTGTATGAAAATGATTGTTCTAGACCCTAAAGCATTGTAACCATTTTTTTTTCAGTGCTAGCAACTGTATTTTCCTATCAATATGCCTGCTCAACACCCACTGAGTTCTTGGACCTCCAAATTTTGCTTACTCATTTATCCCAGTCCACCGCTTGCTCTTTTCCTTGCATCTACTAATTTCCTACTCCTCTTGGAGATTCTTATCCAGTGGTAGCTCATTCGTGAAGTCTTCGATGGCCCTGCTCTGGCCCACTTAGCTACTCTTTTCCAAACATGTGTAATATCAACAGTCAACTTCACTCATCCAGACGGCTCCATTTACTGCTGAGCATTGCCTTTTGTCTATTTATGTTGCTATCCTGTGTCTTCACTGTGACCATAAATTCCTGGAGAAGAGGAACATACATATTTTTTATTCCTTTGCACATTGCTGATATCAAAATGTAACCAATAGTAAAATGCATAATGCTTCGTTGAAACACCATGTATTCACTATCAAAGACATAGTCAGATTATCTGGACAAACTATTACTAAATCGAACAGTCACAAAACAAAGACCATTTCAGTGTGTCAGGGTCGTCTCCGTTTGATATCAAAGGGATCCATTCAATTGCACTGGTGAGAGAAGAAAAAATAGTTTTCTTTCTGCCATTTGTAGTTTTTTCATTTGGGACAGATTCATGTAACAAAAGACAACTAACAAGAAAAAACAAACAGAAGCTTAATTAACATGTACATCTAATGTAAACATGTGAGTGAGATACACAAGGAATGAGTAATTCTCAAAGAGAATTCCAACAAACCAGCAACTTCAGCATCTTCAGTAAAGAGCAGCAAATATTTAGAGAAGTGAGAAGACAAAGGAAAAAGACTTTGGTCTCTAGGGACAGCACATTGTGGAAGGTAGACAAATGGTAGATAAAGACTAATTAGTAAACTTTTCAGGTAGATTCCTCTAGGTCTAAGTCAGCCTCTAGGCTGATTATAGTTGAAAGTTGTTTGAAGGTTGCTTTCAATCATCAACCTTTCTCCTTTCTGGCAGAGAGAAAAGGAGGTGAAAGGGTTACAAGTAATAATGTTTGGTTGGGTCAATGTTCAGTATTTACATCATTATTTTTCTGTAAATGCTATCCACAGCTGGACCATGTGGTGTAATCTTCCTTTATATATGCCTTTGTTTCCTTAGACTTGATAAATATTCTGTTTTTGTGCTTCTTTGGTGTCTAATTTGTTAAATGCATTTTCCACTAATTCATTTCTAGCCTGTTCTCAATTCTTAAATCTTTGAATGCATTCAGACCCATCAAGGATTCTGTTAATTTCCTTTCCCTGGAGATGTCTCTCCCTAATTCTTCTGTCTTCTGCTGATGTATACAGGTTGTCCTCCGGGGTCCCCAAGCATCTGTAATCCTGACAACTGGCTCATGGCCATCCTTTGTCTTTTCTTGGGTTTCCTCCTATTTCTTGGATCTCATATAATTTTCAACTTGATTTAACATCTTTTATGAATAAAGCATATCTTCTTCTAAGTTCTTTAGAAAGATTGCTTAAGTGAAACATTTCTTTTCTGAGATTTTGCATGTTAATATTTTTTCTTATTCTACCACAAAGCAACTGTCTGATGACAGAAAATTCCAGGTGGTAAATAATTTCCCCTCAGAATTTGGAGGGCACTACTTCAATTATCTTCTAGATTCCAATGTTGCTATTAAGATGCCTCTTTTTATTTGGATTTTTAATGATTTCAAACTTGATTTTTCTTTCTGTTTTTATAGGCACTTTTCATCATAATTGATGTGCTTAAAATTTGTATTTATCACTTTTCCAACAATTCTTGTTTGTGTGCTTTTATGTGCATATTTTTGTCTGTTGCTCACTTTGGTTCTGGAAACTTTTGTACTTCAGTTCTGGGAAATACTCTTAAAACTATTTTATTAATGATTTTAACTCCATTTTCTATTTTTGGAACATTTATTATTTTAACGTTGACCTTTTTTGGCCCTTTAATTTTCTGATGTTTCAAACATATTTGTATCTCGGTAGTATCTGCTTTTTGGTAGATTTTCTCAATTTTGTCTTCCTAAGTTTCTATTTAGCTTTTATTCATTTGCTTATTACTTGTTGAACCCTTTTTTAAAAAAAAAAATTAGTAGAAGGAAGTTTTGAGTTATTATAGTAAATAAGGCCAGCCATTTCAATTAGATATCATTCTAAATTGTTGTTAAGAGTTGTATGGTGCTAAGATGATAGGCATGTAGTTTAAGTCAAATCCTCAGGACTTATTAGAAAATATATTTACATGTAACTGGGTTACCTGGGACAAATTCACAAATAATATAAGAAAATCTTCATTATTAGGAAATATATTTACATATTTTATTTAAAAGTTCTCTTATGTTAATAAAAACAAGTATACATAATCAAAGATATGAAAGATCCAATCAAGTAATTAATATGGGTATGAGTTATAGACTTAATCTGATAATGAAAATAACTTAAATGTAGTGGTTTATGTGTTCTTGTAGACAAACTTTTAAAAAAGTTTTATAGGACATGACACAGGGAGTATGAAATGAACTCAGTAATATCTCAGTAATATATTCACATAAGATGTCTGAGGCTCCCACATCTTTGTTTTATGTAAATACAAGGTATTTTTGCTTCTTAGTAAGTATGATTTAGAACTAAGGCAAGATGGGTGAGTAAGAGAATATAATCACTCTCTGTTTTTGTGTTAAGAAGGAATTCATGCATAGTTAATACCTTGTATTACAATTATAAAGTCATCTGTATTTGTCATTTTTCCATTACTGTCATGGAACACCTCAGGCTTAGTAGCTTATTTTATTTTTTAATTTTTTTAATATATTTTTTTGCATTTGGGATTGAAGCCATGGATACTTTTTCACTGAGCTATGTCTCCAACCCTTTTTATCTTTTTTGAGACAGGGTCTTAGTAGTTGAAGAAGCAGGCTTTGAACTTGTGATCTTCCTGCCTTAGCTTCCTGAGTAGCTGGGGTTACAGGCATGGTGTTTGGAGTAACTTTGTAAAGAAAAAAGGTTCATTTTGTTTTGTCTGTTGGCTCAGACAGATAGTTAGAAACAAACAAGTAAATAAAACCCAACAAATATTCCCCTAGATCTAGATTAACAATGTTTGAAAATTTAGGGTAATAATAACTGAATTTGTAAATAAGAACAAATTATTTAAAGTATCTTAAAGTTGAGTGTTATAATTTACTGATGTAGAAGTTAAATAAAAAGGGCTGGAGTTGTGGCTCAGTGGTAGCACACTTGCCCAGCGTGTGTGAGGCACTGAGTTCGATTCTCAGCACCCATATAAATAAATAAAATACAAGTCCATCAACAACTAAAAAGTATTTTTTTAAAAAAAAGTTAAATAAAAATATTAGTAAATGACTGTAAAAGTGTAAGAAAAAATTAAAGTTTTGAAAATATAATTGGTAAATTGTAACTAAACATTCGTAAAAGTAAATTTCTGCATTATCTCTTCTGTAAATAAAACCTGTTCTTACAGACATTAAAAAATATCAACAATGATCCCTTTTAATTGTCTTAAGTATATATTTCACATATGTAGAATCTGCTTAACATTTTTCTAATATTAATGCTAGCTATTTTCCCCCAGTGTTGTTATTTTACTTCAAACTAACTGTCTTTTTAGCTTCTTTCTTTATTTGGCATTCATCCATCAGGGACAGTTATTTTAACCATATTTTCTTATTTTCTGTGTTTTCGCTCTTGGTCTTTCTAAGGGTCATGGTTGAGGGGGCTTATCGCTGCTTTGTTCCTCTATTCTTATTCCACAGCATTGTCTCCCACACTCTTCTGCCTTCTGCTGTATGAGGCTGCAGACTAAAAGCCCTCACCAGGATGGTGGAGCCTTGACCTTGAACTTCCCATGCTCCAAAACTGTGAAAAATACATTTTTGTTTTTTTATATGTTACCCTGTCTGTAGTATTGTTATAGCAACACAAATGTACTACGACAAAAACCAAATTGATTCAGACTCTGTAACCCCAGCCTGCCTAATCTACTCTTACACACCAAACCAATATTTCCCTACCTCAAGTCATTCAAGGAGCTGGTGTCACCTAAGTAGGGATCAGTCCTATAGCCAAAGCCTGCCATGGTCATTCAAAGTAACTCACTCTAAACTGTCCATTCTGTTTGGCTTCATCTCTCCTGAAGAACCCAAGGAAAGGCTGCGTCTAGACTCTCCTCTTGATCCTATTTTCTACTTGTGACACTGCTGTCTCCTTTGTGGCAATGCAATGACCCCTTCTCTGGGATCTTCCAGTACAATAAACTTCCTGCTGCCAAGTCTCATTCTCCTTTCCTTTGTGGTCACATCTAAATTGCCATACCCCCTCCAACATGTATATTCTTAGAAAATCCCTGAATATTAGTTACATTCAAATTAACCTGTTTATCTGGCTTTATTTGTCCAGTGATCTTCACTAATTGCTCTTGTTCATGAACTGGGTGTTGGGAAGTAACTGGAAGCTCTGTGGTGAAGCTCAGTCTTGTCAGCTATAAACTTTACTGAAGGTGGTCTTTCTTTCTTTCCTTCCTTATTCCCTCCCACCCTTCCTTCCTTCTTTCTTTCTTCCCTTCCCTCCTCTTCATCACCCCTCCCCCTTCTTTCTTATCCAAACTCAAATGTCAGCATCTTTGTCTCTTCCCTTGGGTAATTTAGACTCCCCTAGAAAAAGAAATTCTATTCTATGACTGGAGAATATTAGCCTGTCTGCCAGCATTTTGGGAACCAATCCCAGGACAATGGCTGATGATCTTATCAGTAAATCTCTGTTTAATTTCTTCTGTAAAGTGCAATATAAATGGATGTTCCTCAGTAGATGCTATTTAGCCCTCTCCAGGGCTACTGCTTTGAGGCCAAGTCTAAGATTCTCAAGTGTCTCAGATAATCCCTATCCAATTGGTAGCCATTCAATAATTTGACCTGGAAGTAATTACCGACTATGGCAACGATTTAAGTAATTTTCATAATTACTTAAATAGAAAACGGTGAACACCTCTTTCATGCGTCATGAATTAAAAAAAAATTCTGCATTGTATTCTGTAGATGTTAAGTTCTGAAGTTTAATTCATACTCAGGTGTAAATAAACAACTCAAATTGGAAAACAATTTTCACACCTTGAGGAAAACATCATGTTACCAACTAAGATACATATTGATTAGAAACTAACATACCCCTTATTGCTAGAATTTGATACACCTATTCAATTTTTTTGCTTTTAAAGTAAACGGGGAGATTGTTGTCTGTTTCTGAATTTGACACCTGCTAACTTGCTATTTTGTATCAGTGACACATGATTGGTTTCAAACGCCTGAACACCAGCAGTACATTTTTTTTTCTCTTTCCGTTTCTTGTACCAAGCTCTTGAGATTATATAAAATATCTTCTAGGAGAGTACATTGATGGTGCTTTTATCGTAATTATGATTATTATCATCTACTCTCATCATTTGGGACCTTCCATTTTCTTGCTGTATGAAAGGAATCACTTTAAGTCACATGGCCTTTTAAAAGAGTGGAATTGAAAAGTAAGTTGAAACTTCCATCCGAACTGACCTTTGACTTACATAGCTGCAGACTTTACAGGGATTGCCAATCTTAGTGTGATACAATGCATGTCTTCCATTTAAAACATTTTCTTTAGAAAGCCATTTGATAAAAATTGAAAAATAATGTATAGGTCCCATGAAGGGATGAAGGGCTGTTGTATTTTTTCTTTATTTTCTCTTTCTGGTCCCTTCCCCCTCCCCTCCCCTCCTCTCCCAACTTTCTTTTCTTTTCTTTTTCTTCCTTTCTTGGTCTTTAGGTTTCTCCTGAGAGTGGCCATAAATGCTAGTCCTGCCCTGACTGGACTCTAATAGAGTTGGCCATGGATGTCACTGTGTGGTATTCACAGGATACTTCTTTGTCCTGGTGGATGGCCAAATGTCTAGTTTAAGACTCATGACCAGGTGTCCTTCTCACAGAAAACTTCATACTGGCACCCTTGCGGCTCTTGTTTAAGCAAAGCCTATTTTGTTCCTATCAAGACAGCCTCCTTCTAGCAAGCCCTGACCAGGACAGAAGTTAGATGGAGGTATGTCAGTCAAGGGAGACATAGAGAAGGCAGCAAACAAACAAACAAACAAAAACATAAAGCCACAGAAGCAGTGTATTGTTACAGATTCACGAGAAGAGAGGGGGACGGAGAAGGGCCCATGGGAAAGTTGCAGGGCACCATGCTAAACCACCAGCTGCAGAGCCACAGAGACAGATCTGTAGTTCAAGACCCTTCCTGGGGTCCATGGTGTTGCCCACCCAGTTTCCCACAGGGAACTTCTAATTGGCCAGTCTAGAGCAAGGAGATTAGAGCCTACGGAACCATGCTATGGTTAAGGAGTGGTGACGGTGGCATATCTACATAGCCCATGTGGACTGTGGCAAGTCTGGAAGGTTATGTCTATATGCCCAACAAGGAGGCATAGATATAGGAGAAATATCTGAATCCATAATGTGGAGGAACTGGGAGGAAGGATAACTAGGAATAAGCTGTCAAAGGTGATCAATCTCTGCTTCTAGCATGACAGTTAACCACACAAAATGGATGTGGAGGCAACATAAAATTACAAGTATTCACTACAAAGGCCAAGTTTTAATTACAGCTGTGAGTTCATTGTGGTTGTCAATGGCATTTGTAAAACTATATATCTTGTAAAGAAGACTCAAACTAAAAACTTCTTTCAGCAAAGAAAACAATCAATAACATGAAGAGAGAATCTACAGAATGGGATAAAATCTTTACCACCCGCACCTCAGACAGAGCACTAATCTCCAGGGTTTATAAAGAACTCAAAAAACTTAACACTAAAAAATGAATAACCCAATCAATAAATGGGATAAGGAACTGAACAGATACTTCACAAAAGAAATATAATTGATCAACAAACATGAAAAAATAGTCATCATCTCTAGTGATTAGAGAAAAGCAGATCAAAACTTCTCTAAGATTTCATCTCACTCCAGTCAGAATGGCAATTATCAAGAATATAAGCAACAATAACTGTTGATGAGAATGTGGGGGAAAATATATACTCATACATTGCTGGTAGGACTAAAAATTGGTGCAGCCACTATGGAAAGCAGTATGGAGATTCCTCAGAAAATTTGGACTGGAGCTATCATTTGACTCAGTATCCCACTACTCAGTTTATACCCAAAGAACTTCAAATCAGCATACTATAGTGATGCAGCCACATCCATGTTTATAGCAGCTCAATTCACAATATCTAAACTATGGAACTTATTACCTACATGCCCTTCAACAGATGAATGGATAAAGAAAATGTGGGACATTTACACAATGGAATATTACTTAGCTTTAAAGAAGAATGAAATTATGGCATTTGCTGGTAAATGGATGAAGCTGGAGAATATTATGCTAAGAAAAATATGCCAAAACCCCCCAAACCAAAGGTTGCATGTTTTCTCTGATAAGAGAATGCTGATCCATAATGGGGTGGGGTGAGGAGAATGAATGAACTTTGGATTGGACAGAGGGGAATGAGGGGAAGGGAGGGGGTGTGGGGATGGGAAGGATTGTGGAATGAGATGGACATTATTACCCTATATACATGTATGATTACACTACTGGTGTGATTTTGCACCATGATCAGACAGAGGAAGGAGAAATTGTGCTTCATTTGTGTACAATGTGTCGAAATGCATTCTACTGTCATGTAAAACCAATTAGAACAATTTGTAAAAGGGAAAAAAAAGAGTAATATAGAGCTGACTATAAGTCAATGAATGTGTATTGTTCTCTTCATCCCAGGGATAGAGATGTTTTTCAGTACCAACATAAGCCTTCCAAAATAAGGACTCCCAACACACAATTGGGCATAAGTTTAATACTGAACATTCTATTAAAGTCGGGATGTTTAAATGCCACTAAGGTAAATTAAGTATGTGTTTTATTCGAATAATTTAAAGCCTCTTTTGGCAGATCTAGCATTTACTCTGAGTAAATGTTGTAGTATTTGCATTATTGACTGAATAATAGTGACTCAGACCAAATGTTTAGTTCTTAGGTACAAATGAGTATTGAGGGAAATTTAAAAAAAAAAAAAAGCTTAAAAATTTGTTGAAATATTTAGAAACAAGTCATCCTTATAATAGGGCATATATTCAGTAAATATATTTGAATGGGGTTTACTCATTGAGGGGATTTCCTCATGTGATAGGGGAAGCTGAAAATTCCTACAACAGGCTGTCTGTGAACACACCGGGGAATCAGAGAATTTTGTAGTGAAGTTCAGTCCAAGTCCAAAGGCATCAGAACCGGAGAAGCTGACAGTGTAACTCTCAGTTCAAGGCTGAAGGTTTGTGAAACAGTGGAAGGACAGAAGGTTGCCTCAGCTCCATAAGAGAAAGACTGGACTTCCCTTCCCTCTCCCTCTTAGTTGTTTACAGGCCAGGACAACTGGACAAAGCCCAGTCACATTGAAGCCAAGCCTTCCCCATTCAGCCTCCCGACTCACAGGCCAATCTCCTCTGGAAACACCCTCACAGACACCAGCTATCTAGGCTCCCTTAACCTATTTAAACTGACACCTAAAATTGACCATCACACTTTCCAATTTCAGTCGTCATCCAAAAGAGAGTTCACGGATTTATTCCAAAATATATTTTATTATGAAATCCTTCATGTACAGAAATGTTCAAATAATAATATAACAGATATCCATAAATCTACCATTCAGACTTAAAATACATTTTGTCATACATTTTTTCAGATTATTTTTTGTTAAGAAATAAAATTGGTAAAACTGAAGATAAATCCAGTCAGGGTGATGCATGACTATAATCCCAGTTCCTCAGGAAGCTGTGGCAGAGCTGTAAATCCAAGGTCAGCCTGGGCAACTTAATGAGACTGTATCTCAAAATAAAAATTTAAAAAAAGGGCTGGGAGTGTAGTGTAGCTCAGTGGTAGAGTGTCCCTGGGTTCCATCTCTGGTACCACAAAATAAAAACTAAAAATAAAAAAATTTATAAAGAAAGAAAGATAAAATGTCCCTACATTTTCTTTCTTTTTCTCTTCAACTATTTTGAAATTTACAGGTACCAGTCCCCTACCATTGTTAAATTTTTTCTACATTTAAAGTACTGCTTGAGTGCTTAGGTTTGAATGTGTGCCCTAAAGTTCCTGAGCTGGAAACTTAATCCGCAACACAACAGGGTTGAGAAGCAGAACCTGTAAGAGGTGAGGACGAGCCTTCACGACTGCATTAATGTGATGATTGCAGGAGTGGGTCCTTAGAAAGCCAGCCCTGCCCTCTCTCATTCCCTCTCTTGCCCTCTGATGCTTTCAGCAGTGGGGTCACGCAGCACCGAGGCTCTTGGCAGATGCCGGCCCCTTGATCTTGGATTTTCCAGCTTCTAGAACTGTGAGAAATAAATTTATTTTTCATAAACTTCCTGGTCTTTGTTAAAGCAACACAAAATGGACTGAGGCATTGAGTATTCAGAATATTGTTTTAAGTACTGAGCCTGTATGTATGTGGTTCTACATAACACTAGTCTGATGCAACTGACTTTTCCAGCATGACTTTGTGTTGTCACATGTTTATTATGTTTGTAGAGGTTAGATCTACTTTCTTCAATTTTATCTTACACTGCTGGGTAAAGTTCTGCTATAGGATAGAGTTCAGGTTTATACACTCACACTCTTAACTAACAGATGATCATGCTGTTTTAAATACTTGGTGTTACTAACAAGTCTGCAACAAATGCTGATAGTGTGTGCAAGAGTTTCTTCAGAGCAATGATGTTCAACAGAAGATGGAGACATGTGATAATGTCTGGGGACATGTTTGTGCCTGTCATATCTGGGTAAATGTGCTACTAGTAATAGAGGGATAGGAACCAGGGACAATGATAAACATTCTACAATGTACAGGACAATAAAGAGTTTTCTGGCACCAAATATCAATAGTGTCAAAGTTGGGAAACTCTGTTCTAGGGAACCAAAGAGAGACACACCATGACCACGAATGATGGATTTAATACCCTGGAGATAATGGTTCCTTGCAGAATCATCTACAGATTTAGTCTGGTTCCAGTCATTATCCTCACAGGGTTTTACAGGGAGTCTGATAAACATTTTCCATTGACATATTTTAGTCCTCCCTAGTACTATAAATGGATCTAATGCACACTGCTGATGGTTCAAATCGACAAATATGGAATATGTAAAGGGAATCTAATGACCATCCTCTTTCTTCTTCTTTTTTTTTAAGTAGTAAACTTTTCAATACAGAATTTTCCTTAGGCTGGATTTGGGTGACCTCATTAGGTCCACGT
Source organism: Ictidomys tridecemlineatus (assembly GCF_052094955.1). NCBI lineage: Eukaryota > Metazoa > Chordata > Mammalia > Rodentia > Sciuridae > Ictidomys > Ictidomys tridecemlineatus. The sequence goes on along the minus strand of NC_135483.1, from coordinate 122,062,212 downwards.
TGTGGCATGCTTTCTTTTCTTAAAGTATGCACCTGAACTTGAACATAGCTCTTGCAGCCTTTCCAGCTTGAATAGACCATGATGCTTATAATCAACTTTATACCACTTCCACATAGAATGTATATATGCCAGGTGGCTTTAACTCCAGGGGCAGTCAGTGGCCCTAAATGAGAGAGCCCAAGTCTAGGTAGAATTATTTCAAATGGGAACACACCTCAGGAGTTAATTTCTCCACTCTTTCAGCCATGCATATTTTCCTTAACTTTCAGAATTTTACCAATTATTACACTTAATGTCAGAAATGGATTTTTATTGTCAAATTACCATGATGGATAGTAAGATGAGTTCTCCTGGGTGAAATAAAAAGCCATGCAGGTTTAAACAACCCAGGTTTTATTTTGGTTTTAGTGAAACATTTCTCTCTTTATGGATGCAGATCATTATTTCTGTTGCTTTTCTGCTGTGAATTGTGAAGGACTTGGGTTTTGATTGCCTCCACTAGGGAGTTATAAACCTCTTTGTAGAATCTTAAAGGTCTGCAACATGCTGGAAGTTTCAGCTAAGTTTACTACTTCCTAAGGCACTAATGAAGTTAGAAATAGATCTTAATTATCGTTGTGACCTTGTTGACCAAAACTGGTACCATAATATATTTGACAAGGAGTGGTTAATTCTGACAGCTTCATTATAGGCCTGGGAGCTGTGGTTGGTTGATATGCAGTCAATTCTTCCTTTTTCTCTTTAAATTTAATGGTTCCATGAATAAATATAGTGCTGAATGCTAAAGTCCCCTTCTATGATAATGTGCTCTGATTCCTGTAGGTTTAAATAATACAGTAGTGGTATATGCATTCATCCATTCATTTGCCTAATTACTGAGCACCAGCCTAGTTTAGGATGTTACCTTCCCTGTATATGTGAGGTTGCTTGACTTGGGGCTTTCTTCTATCTTTTTTAAACCTAGTTGTTTTTATTATAACTCTTAAGTACCCCTCCCAAGAGCTCCAATACTCTTTATCCCCTCTAGAAGTAGCATTTTCCTTTCTAGAATGTTATTAATTATCAATCAGCCTGAATTCAGATTGCCAGAGTCCAAGTCAGAGCTTCATTCCTAACCAGTTTTGTGACCTAAAGAAAATTGTTTATTTTTGTCTCAGTTTCATTCTCCTCATCCTTAAATGGACACAATAACATACCTACCTAATATAGTTGTTGGGATAATAGTATTTATATATTCAGCAAGTTGTTACTGAGTAACCATTATGTAGTCCTCAACTATTCCAAGTTGACAATGAACAGAAAAAAATTACGGCTCTGCTTACATTATAGTGGGAGATAGACAATAAATGGATAAATATATAACATGATACATGGCCAGAGAGTAATTGAGAGGACTGTGTCAGGAGGAGACAGTGGAGAGAGACTGAATGAAGATGAGAATACAGAGGGAAAAAATCAGAAGGGAAGACAGAGATGGACTAGGCCAGTTTGGGTCATGCAACCTTTGAGGTTTCCATTATTCAGTCAAGTGGAGAAGCTGAATATCTACTTGTGTTATAGACTAAATTGTGTATCCCCTCCTCCCAGTCCAATCCACATGTTGAAGTTTTTTGGTTTTTTTTTTAAGTGTGACTATATATAGAGAAAGCTCATTTTAAAAAGACAATTAAGGTAAAATGCAATTGTGTAGGTGAGCCCTAATGCAACATGCTTGGTGTTTTTGTAAGAAAAGGACATGAAGACACAGACACTTATGGAAGGAAGACTATGTGGAGACACAGGGAGAAGACAGCCAGGTATAAGGCAAGGAAGGAGGCTCATAAGAAAGCAACCCTGATGTCAGGATTCTAGCCTGAAGACCTGAGAATACATTTCTGTGGTTGAAGCTGCCCAGTTTGTGGTATTTTGTTTTGGCAGTTCCAGCAAATCAACGTGGTTGAATAACTGAGTAGGTAGTTGGATTAGTTCATTTCCTGTTACTTCATCAGCCTATATGACCATAGCAGCAATCTAGTATTTAGGGGACACATGGAAGCTGGAAAAAGGCGTTTAGGTCTACTAAGGGGAGGAATCACCTAGGGAGTTGGGAGGCTGGAGGAGAGAAGAGAAATGAGCCTGTTAAAGGAAATTTCAGGGCAACTAAGAGGAGCCAGAAAAGGAGATGGAAGCAGAGCAGGCTGTAAAAGAAAAGAAAAGTTGTATTCAGGAAGGCAAGGGAAGGGAATAGTTCAAGAAAGATGGAGGGGATCAAGTTTGTCAGATTCACCTGAAACTTGAGCAAGATGAAGACTGAGAATGGTTCAATTAGATTTGGCAACTTAGAGAGAGTGGATGAATGGGGCCACAGTGATTTCAATGAATGGTGGGATTAAAGGGCTGAATGATGGCATTTCAAAGGAGAAGGGCTCCTGGAGATGTGGACAGTGGGCAAAGACAACTCTTTCACTGCTTAAGTGAGATAACACGTGCAGACAGTGCCCTTTAGTATACTTTCAATGTTGGCTGCTGTTCTTAATATTCTCATTACTATTATTATTTGGTACTTGGTTGAGGACCAGGACAAGGCACATACATAGAGGTGGGTTTTGAGGAGACAAGAAGCAGGAGAGAAGAAAGAAAGGCATAGTTTTCTCTAATCAGTTGGCCAAACGGTTGCATTATGTCCTGTCTGACAGAAGGAACTCCTGCTGTAGCAGTTGTATTATTTACAGAGCACTTTCACATACATGACCTTGAATAACCGCAACAGCTCTCTGAAGAAGGCACGGTGAGCCTTGTATTACTGATGAGAAAACGAAGGCTCTGGTAGAGTCAGTGCCTGGTTTGTTGTGAGACAGTAGAAAATATTTAGACTCCTGAATACTTACATATGACTTCAATATATCTATACTTAAAGTGGTTCACTTGAAATTAGAATCCTCCTCTGGGTGATTATTATCCAGTGCCTCCCCTACCCTCTTTTTATTACTTCTCTTTAGAAAAGCAATGAAATGCTGTTAAAGATCCCTTTTATCTTCACTTATATGAATTACTTATTACAGAACTAATGTAATATTCTGGTCAATGCCACACATCTTTTGCTCTTTGGCTTATTAAGAATTTGTAAAATAAAAGTCATGGAAATTCCATTTTGATCCAATTCTTGGAAATATTAATTCAGTTCAATAAAACAAGACAAAAGAAAAACTAAAACCCTTAAGTTTCACCATTCCAATAAAGCCTGTGAAATTTGGGCTGTGTATGTTGAGGTACAGTATTAGTTGGGAAGAATCTGGGCAACTCTTCATGGTTAGCCTGGGTTTCCGGCAAACAGCAGCTGACCCACTTGGCCTGAAAATCCAAAGCTTTAGTCCAGAGCTCTGCTCTGTTTGGGTCAGAGGTGAGGTCCCATGTCACAAGACAGAAAGCTTTCAGATTGTTCTATTTTAATTTGTCTCCACAAAGAGGCAGTCCTCCTCAGCTGAAGGGGCTAAGTGAGCAACAAATGAGTTCAGGGGGCAAGAAACCGAACATGTCTTAGGCAGTCGCCCAAGGACTGGTTTAAAAAGAACAATTATGTTCAGGGAATTTTCAGTGCACTGGGGGACTGCTAAAGAAATTGTCTCTATCCATAACCGTTAGCATGGAAAGACTAATCCCCAATGCCCTAAGGAAGGGTGCTTTGCTCAGAAATGTGGCATTCAGTTTCTGTAACTGCATGGAAATTCCTTTTAAAGCTGCGCATTTCACAAAATGCAGTAATTGCCTTGGGGTGTAATGAGTTACAAAAGATGGGGGTGATCACAAAGAAAGAGCATGGAGGAGAGGGGGATGCACAGAATCCTCATTGTTTCCAATGATCATCAAAAATAGGTCAGAAAACAAGCTCTGCTTTGATGTTTGATGTCTTTATTTTCAAGGAATTCTATGTAATGAAGTGTAACCTCAGCACATGGAAACTGGACTCAAGAGTCGGAGAACTCGGTATAGAAATATCCTGTGATGAGTCATTTTCATGATATAGTTGAAGAGAATCTTAATTCCTATGGTTTCTATAAAACTTTTGCTTAGTTTTCCTTTTCTTTCAGCTTGATTAATCTACTAAACCAGATGTAGGCAGTTGGAAATGATATTATATAGTACTTTTACTCACATCTTTTTTGGCAAATTTAAAGGCTTTTCTTACAAATGAGAGATGCTGTTGGTTGGAAGTCTTACAAACCTGGTTCTTTGGCTTCACTGCTTTCTAGCTGTGTCGTTTTGGCCATAAGCCTCAGGTTTCCTATCTGTAAAATGGAGGTGGTGTTACCTTTTTTCACACTGTTGTCATGAGCACAAAAGAGGTAATGTACATCAAGTTCCTGAAAACTAATTTGAAATGAGTAGGAGGCCACTCTTCTCTCCTGGAGTAATCATCAATCACCTAAAGGAGTCTGTGTTTGTATGTACTTGTGTGTGTGTATGTGTGTGTGTGTGTGTGTGTGTGTGTGTGTGTGTAGGGGGGTTGTTTCTGGCTACTGGAGAGATGAATGCGGCTCTGGAAGAAGTTAGACATATTGGCTACATGTCTAACTTAATATATGCATCATAATTAAAAGAAGCTGAAATTCTCAGTCTTTTACCTATGACCTTCAGTGTTCCTTACCAATAAGAGCTCTACTTTTCATTACTTGTATAGTTTCAAGAATTGGATAAACAAGGGAGCCAGGTCCCAGTGGGATTCACATAGTTCCTGCCCCCTCTGCCTCATGCTTTCCTCCTATCAGAAAAAATCTAGATGCACACTTCTTGGTAACTATGAGGGTGTCTCAGGTACATGAGAAGTTGGCAGAAGCCTGGACCATTTCATCTCTACTATGTTCAAGGATATGTTTCATATAAACTCCTGGGTTTAGTTTATAAGCAGGTAAAGGCTCATCTGCTGCTCAGCTCCCAGAAAGGTAGTTACAATTTGTGGTTGAAAAGTCTTTCATAAGTGCTAGTGAGACTCATTTGTTCCTTTGAACAATGTCACTCACCAGTGGGCTCCCTTTTGTCAACAGTATATGTAATTTAACTTCTACTTAAGAGATAAATATTTACCAAGAAACAGCAACACAGCCAGGTTTGGGAGGCATAGCTAAACCTGGGGGGTGGGGGGAGGCAGCTCTTTCTTTCTTAAGACAAACTCCAAATGGGAATGGGGGATAGTCAAAACACATAAACGTATGTGTATATGTATGTATGTATGTATGTGTGTGTGTGTGTGTGTATGCATACACATTTGAATATTTTTTTTCATGTTTTGCCTAGAGTAAAAGAAACATCCCTGTATTAATACAGAACCTGTAAAAGAAGTTCATCATTTCCATTAGATTCCACATCTGTAAAAAGGAGATAAGCTCTCTGTAAGTACTGATACAGTGAAGTCTACACAAAATTTGTAGTGAGCTCCCACTGTTTCAGATTATACCATAAATTGGAGTGCTATGTATGCATATAAATTATTTTTACCTTCATTGAAATAGTTTAATGCTTATTTTCAGTATTTAGGTTTAATGCTTATTTTCAACGTTCAGTTTGCCTTATAAAATCTTAGATATTCATCTCCATGCCACAGTGCACAGTTCTAAAGTAGCCCTTGCAAATATTTCCTCTTCTGGGACCTACATGACTTCCTTGCCTGAAGCCACTGCATGCTTCCTTTGAACTCTAATGAATGTACAGAGAAGAAAGGAAGGAAGAAAGAAAGGAAAGTAGGTATAGGAGAGGGAAAAGAACTTTCTCTTTCATCCATCATGAATTCTTAGCTAGAACTCCCTGTAACAAAAAAACAGAGTAACAAGAGAAAAACAAAAGAGAAAGTTTAATGATATGCTTCCTGTATACACAGGAGATATTCCAAAGAAATGAGTAAACATCTAGAGGATTGTCTTAAATTTCACCAATGAACACTGTCATTCTCTGAAGCAAAGAAAGAGGGTGTGGGGAGAGGGTTGGTTAAAAGGAGATGCCCAGAAATGCATCATAAAATAAGGGCCAAGTCTGTTATGCAGATGTAAGTGGCTGCCTTCTCCACTGAGTCTCTACTGATTTAGTCATACTTCCTGGTACAAAGAGGGAGACAGCCTTACAAATGGAGATTTCCTTCACAGATATTTTTATCTGGATATTAATTCCTACCCCAAAGACTATGCATGGAAGATTTGGTTCACTAGCTGATGGTGCTCATGGAGGGTGCTGGAGCCTTCAGGAAATGGGCCCTAGTGGAAGGAATTCAGGTCACTGGGGGGAATGTCCTTGAAGTGGATATTGAGACCCTGACTTCTTCCCCTCTCTATCTTTCCTTCCTGGCTTCCGTGACCTGAGAAGTTTCCTCTACTGAGTACTTCTGCCATGGTGTACTATGCTGCCTCCGGCCAAGTGACAGGGTCTAGTGACCATGGATTAAAAACTCTGAATTCATGAGCCAAAATAAATCTTTTTGTCTCTAAATTATTTATCTCAAGTATTTTGTCACAGCAACAGGAAGCTGATTTACATAACAGATACATATTTCTTTCACAAAAGGGTAACTTTTCAGAGCTCCTCATATATCCACAGTTTCTTAAAATAACCAGGAAATAATAATTACCTTGAATTGGATAGCACGTATTGCATCCATGTATTGAAATGTTATTCTATGCCCCATTAATATGTACAATTATATGTTAATAAAAAAATGTTTAAAATTGTTTGAAGCTAGGAATGGTGGCACATGTCTGTAATCCCAGTGACTCAGGAGTCTGAGGCAAGAGGACTACAAGTTCAAAGCCAGCCTGGGCAACTTAAGGAGACCTTGTCTCAAAATATTAAAAAAGGTGGCTGGGGATGTAGCTCAGTGGTAGAGTGTCCCCAGATTCCACCCCCAGTATCACAAAACAAACAAAACCAAAACATAAAACAACAAAAAATCCCTAAGAGAGGTTTAAGGAGATAGAAATATTAACTACCCTGATTTGATCATGAAATTCCACATACTTTTAATGAATTTTCACATTATAGTCCATAAATTTGTGCAATTAAAATAAAAAGTAATTTTTTAAAAAAAAACTCAAAATAATTCTTGTGCTAAAAAGGCAAATATGAGGAGACATATTTTAATCTCCTACAGTCATATTTTGGAGTGGAATATCCTGAACTCAACCAAAGGTAAGAAAGAAGGAAGAGAAGACGGGAGAAAAGTCAAAGAAGAGGGAGGGAGAGATTGAGTGAGAGAAGAAAGTGACATATGTTTCTATTTAGAGTCACTGACTTATTTTCACTAAGTCCATCTGCATTTATTTTGAATCTGGGCTTAAGTCCAGCACTGTGCAAACTTGGACACTGAGTGAGGTGGTTGTGACAAATGTGCCCTCTCTAGGTGGCTGCTCTTCAATCCTTCAGATGAGTTCTGAGTTTTTGATATCTCCCCATCCAAACACATATTCTTCTGATTATCTCATCTTCATTTTATCAGGCCTGAGACTTTTCCAGCCTGAAGATAGCTATTGGTAGTTGAAATAGCTTCCCTTCTGAAGTTTCACTTTTGTATGTTTTTTTTTCCCTGAGGGGGACAATGCCTTAAACTAAATGAGTAATGTTAGAGTTCCCATCAGATAGATACTTGAGTGGAGGCTACTTTTATATTGTGACTTCTGAACAATAAACTGCCACTTAGATAGTGTTTATTCTCTACAATCAATACTATGAGAAATGTGCCATGGATGTCTGCATTTTATAGTTGGTGCAATAAAATTGGGAGATAAGTGCTCTCTCTCCGCTTCTTGGGACTTTTGTCCACCATGTCCTTCCTCCAGAATGTTCTGCCTCACCTCTGGCCCAGAGCCATGGAATCAACTGACCATGGACTCAACCTCTGAAACTGTGAGCTCAAAATAAATTTTCGTCCTATAAAGAGAGAGAGTGTGTGTATTTAGTATCTCGTCCCAGGTAATTTGCCTAGTTTTTATTGAATGTCCATCTTCTCCCAATTTATTCCACTAAGAAATAAATCCTTTTGGAACATATCACAACTCCCTCACAGACAATTATCAATTTTTTAATGTAGCTTTTGGATCCAAGGTCTTCCTACCCATGTTTTGATCCAGGCTCCGATTCTGTAAAAAGCTCTCAGGCCTATAAGCTTACCTTGCTAGTCGATGGGACTGGTGACTGCTCCTCTGCTTTTATTCTGCTAGCCTGATGTTTTGTTGTACATAATCTGCCCTGCACCGTGGCTGAATCCCAAGTTTACAAACTGACTGTTCCCATGCATGGGAGTACTTCCAAGTGCAGGAAGTGCAAATCAGGGTTTGAGGAAGGTTTGTGGTTTGATTAAAGTTTCATAAGCTTCTAAAAGCCTCTTTGCAAACAACTTGAAGGGGAAGTTTCTTGTTTATTTGTCTAAAAACTACATTGAAAACTAACTTTTGCTTTTTGGTAATGGAGACTGAACCCAGGGCCTCCTGCATTCTAGGCAGAAAATAATCATTATAAACATACTCAAAGAAGATATTCATCTCAAGGAACTTGAAGTCTCTAATCAATAGATTTTTTGGGAGGTGGGTACTGGGGATTGAACTCAGGGGGACTCGATCACTGAGCCACATCCCCAGCCCTATTTTGTATTTTATTTAAGGACAGGGTCTCACTGAGTTGCTTAGCACCTCACAGTTGCTGAGGCTGGCTTTGAACTCTAGATTCTCTTGTCTCAGCCTCTTGAGTTGCTGGTATTACAAGTGTGTGTCACCACGCCCAGCTGATCAATAGCTTTTGAAAACTAAATGTGAACACGAATGACTGTGCTCTATCATCATAACTAAAGTCACTGGGGCCCAAGTTTTGAATGGTTAACTTCTCTTGCACAGTATGTGCCCAGTGGATAATGGTTGGTTCAATGTGTTCACATTTTACACGTGTTTCAATATTGTTCAGAGATTGGAATTTAAGAGGTAGGGATTTTTGCTTTGGTGTTGATAAAGCCTCATCATGGATGTGTTCTATTGTGTTCTCTATATAAATATGTGGCCTGGAATTGCTTGAAAGAATAGGGTCCATCAAAGAACAGACCCTCCTTTTTCTCTTCATAAAAGTGTTTATAAATAAGGATTCAGCACGAAATATACTGGTCCTCTGGGACACTGCCAAATCCTCTAGTACAGTAATGATTTAAACCCATGTGTCCTGGAGACAACATGTTCTTGTGGAAATTGCAACAGTTGGAAGCAAGATGAGTTTGTAGGAAAGATTTGTTAAAACGTAAACATGTATTAATAACTTCAAAGAGCTGGAGCTTAAATTAACTCTCAAAATCACTTTTCCCTATTTCCAGAAGCTTTGGCATTTATAAAATGAACAAAGAATCCAACAGAAAGGTCACTGTGGGTGAAGATTTTATGCATGCATTATCATGTACTGAGTGAGTCCTTCCTTGACCAGGATCATAATAGCCACTCATTAAATGCTTGTGAGTCTGAAAGGGAAACCTATGTTTATTAAAAATGAAATTGATAAAATGTAAAACTCCATGCTTTCTCTCTATTTCCTGTTTTGTGGTATTACTCCACACTGATGCCTCCAAGCTATTGGGTGGATTGAAGACATTCTTTAAATAAAATTATTATAGAGAAGAGAGTCCACCTGAATATTTTTCTAAACCAGAAATGAAGAGAAGAAATTGGTATCACTACATGGATTGATATGTGCTTGTTTTCACCAGTTCTTCTGTGAATTTTTATTGGGTAATTTTCTCTTTCCCCCATATACTGGCGAATATAACCAGGAGTGTTGTGCCACCGGACTGCATCTTGTGCCATTTTTTTTTTTTTTAAGAGAGAGGTGAGAGAGAGAAAGAGAGAATTTTTAATATTTATTTTTTTTTTAGTTTTCGGCTGACACAACATCTTTGTTTGTATGTGGTGCTGAGGATCGAACCCGGGCCGCACGCATGCCAGACGAGCGCGCTAACACTTGAGCCACATCCCCAGCCCCATCTTGTGCCATTTTGATTTTTGATTTTGAGATATAGTCTTGCTAAATTGTCTCAAGTGGGCTCAAACTAATAATCCTCCTGCCTCAGCCTCCTGAATGGATGGGATTACAGGTGTAACCCAATACACCTGGCATATTTTGACCTTTTTTTTTTCTTCTTCTTCTTTTTACACATACACAGTCCTATAGTACAGTCAAATGTCTGCCTGGACCATGAACTTCAAGCATCCTTCAGTGCTCCTGAGATGTCATTGCCTATAATAATAAGACATATATCACAATCATTAAAATGAAAGACTAAACTTTGTTAGAGGGAGCTTATTCAAAGAAGGCTAGGATAGTAAAGTAGGTCTTCTTCTAAGAGATTGGGATGTTTTTGATTTCTATTTTCTTTAACAGTTGCATATCTTCCGATTAAGGCAAGCGAGACTAAGAGGCCCTCTTCAAACTATGTTAATGATATGATGTTTATCTGACAACTACTTACCACAGCTTAGGCAGATCTAGTATATTCAGTAAAGGAGATTAGAGAATTTGAATATTAGTGTATTTTAAAAAATAGAATAATATAAAATGGTGTAATAATGATTATTTGGAGACAGCAGTTCTGATGTGATTATTTGACACAGAATATGGTCCCATTCCCTCCAAGCAGCACTGTGAATACTGTCTGTCCCTGTGTTCATTGTGCACATCACAGTGTGGCCAGGTGCTGCACACGTTATTGTGTGTTGGGCACTGACTTGCCCAGTGCCTAGTCCACAACAGTTACTCAACAGATGTTTGCTGATTCTGGAAAATCAGCCTTTGTCCTTCCTGGTAGAGGAAGGAGGAAGGACACCTCGTTGATTTATACAGAGCTTTTAGGCAAATGCCAGAGAGCTGAGAGGTTTTCTCATGTCTACTTCTCAGTTGCCTTCAGTTCAAAATAATCCTCATGCCAAAGTGGCATATTTTAGGATGGCATAGTTTGCTAACCTCCTGATCTAAGTTTACTATCAACATACTAAATTTAACAGTTGAATAATCTTGAACTAGGGCTTAATACTGCAGATGAGAGGCAGAAACCTCAAGAATGCTTACAGGCAGCAGACCAAAACCTCAATTTCACATCTAACATGAGTAAAGGTGTTTGTTAATCCACTGGTGGCAAGGAGTAGGGTGGTGGAAAGAAACAATCTTCCATTAAAAAAGTTATCTGATTTGCACCTTAAATTTTTCTGCTAGTACAATTCAAAGTATCTCAAAGACACCCTAAAACTGAAAGTCTATTTTCCCCAAAGTGGCTACTATTTCTTAGGTTCCTTATCTCAGTAAATCACTTTCTAAGCATCCTAGACTTTGACTTTCCCTACCTTACATATCCAATGGGTTATCTTCTGAAGTCCTATCAATTTAATTCCTTTGAATCTAAGCCATAACTATCTACATTAATATTGCATGTTGAGTCTTTATAATGTTTTGCCTAATGCAAATTGTTAAAATAACTTCCTTTTTTATAGCTGTACTTATTTTCTTATTCCTGGATCATCCACATTAGTTTATTTACCTCTAGGTTATATATGGAGCTTTCTAGGCTAGAGGGAGCTTTCTCAAAACCAAGAGCCATTCCACTACTTAAAATCTTTCTAAGTGAGGTGCAGTGGCACATACTCATAATCCTAGCCACTCAGAAAGCGGAAGCAGGAGAATCTTAAGGTTGAAGACAGCCTGGGCAACTTGGCAAGACCCTCTCTCAAAATAAAAATAAAGAAAGAAAAGACCGAGAGTGTAGCTTAGTGGCAGAGTGCCTGCCTAACATATGCAATCCCCAGAATTCACAAAACAGAAACAAAACCCAAAAAGTCTTTCTAAAACTTCTAAAGGACAGTTGTAGAGGCCCTCACCATCCTCGAGGAAGCAAATGTAGTCCAGATGAGGTGGAAGGACTTCATCACAATCATGGCACATTCACTCTCCCTTAGGCCACATGGCCACTGGAACGGAGCAGGCTAGAGGAGAATTTATACCCACTGTTCCTGAGTAATTATTTGTAATGCTCTCTTTTCTTCTGAAATATTTAGATGATAAATTATATGGCCATCTTCTCTAAGTATCATAGGCTTTGAAAGGCTTGTAAGGACTCATGTTGTAGGAATAGCCTAGAGGTAAATAAACTAATGTTGTTCACAAATTAGAATTGTTCTTACTGGGAAAAGGTAGTACAGTGCATGCTCAGTACTCTTTAATCAAGCATCTCATTTTGTCTAGAGAAATGTATGAACACAGGAATTTTTTCCCTAAGTAAGAAATACAAAGACAGGACAGGATTTCATGTTAAATCTTTATGAAAAACATATTTGGTTTTCATAGCTTTTTAGGTTTGGGAAAATAATTAAAGGATTTTGGATCTGTACTTAGTTGTGTGAGCCTGAAAAGGTTCTTTGTTTCCTCTAATCTTTGCTTTTTCTTATTTGTAAAATAGGAACAATAATTGTACCTCCTATTGGAGTTGTTGTGAGGCTAAAATGAGATAATTATGCAGCTGGGCTTAGCAAAGGGCCAGGTACAAAAGCCCAATAAATGGTAGTTATTGTTATGAGCTGCATTCTGCTTTTACCTCATCCCAAGGTAGAAATCCCAAATTATCTCAAGGCATGCAGAGCAAGTTAAGAAAATATGGCGATCATGGAATCAAAAACTCCTATTTTTTTTCACATATCTATCTTAAATTATTTTCCTCAGAGACTGTTTATGTCTCTCTACTGCACTGTAAACAGGACAAAGGATTCTTATTCACCATTATATCTCAAGGGCCTAGTACTCTTTCTGGCACATAATAAGCACCTCAATAAATAATGATTGATTGAATGAGTAAAAGCCCATGAGAATTCTACACAATATCACATTCAAGGATTTTCTGGGCATAGGTATATTTGGGAAATCCAAAATGTCATCAGGGAACAGCATTTTCCATAGTAATGTCCAGGAAATATGAGCACAGTTTCTTTTCCTGTGGCCACATGAGAGCTTTGGGATGTCCCTGCCCTAGGGCCATTTGTCTGCTGTGCCTCAGTGAGGTGTCCTCATACTGTAGGGACCTGATAGGTCCTAAAGAGCTTTCACTGCTTCATATAATGTAAAACTGGAAGAGTGAGCTCAGTGATCAATCTGCACAGTTTTTAGAAGATAAATTTTATTATGTTTTTATGTCTTATTTTTTTCTAATTTGTAAACATTTTTTCCTCAGATATCTTATTAATCAAACCCTGAAAACATTCATTAAACAAATTGGCAAAATAATTTTTTTTTTCTCTTTGGCGGTTTTTCCCATCCATTATTCAAAAAATAATGTCATCACAAAAAACTAAAAGGCATCATACAAGTAAAAATATAATAACATAATTTAAAATGATTTATGACCTTTCACAATTGAACATGTTGTCTTAAATGCTATGTTGGATCTTACCCATGAGATATAGAAATCTAATAGGATGTAAAATTTAATACAGGAAGATATATTGCAGGTCTTCAGTAGTTTATTTATAATTATGAAAGTCAAAAATTTTTAAAACTCTGTTTTTTCCTTCTCATTAGTTGTGGTACTTGATTTGATCTCAACTTATTTTATGGAAAAACATGAACTGAATATTAACCATTTTGTCTTCATTTAATCCACCAGTGAGAATGTATTAGTCAGGTTTTTTTTTTTTTTTTTTTTTTTTTTTTTTTTTTTTTTTTTACTCAAACAAAATACCCGAAATAATCAACTTGAAAAGATGACAAGTTTATCTTGGCTGACAGTTTCTGAAAGTTTAGTCCATGGTCATTTGAGACCCTGTTGCTTTGGGGCAAAGTAGCACATCGTGGCAGGGAGTATGTGATGGAGCAAGTTGCTTACCTCATGATGACTAGAAAGCATCAAGAGAAAGAAAGCAATTGTATTCCACAACCTTCTTCAAGAACACATTCCCAGTGAGCTAAGACCTCCCAGTAGGGCCCACCTCTTAAAAATTCCACCTTCAAATGGTGCCAACCTGAGGACCAAGGCTATAACATATGGGCCTTTGGGGAAAGTTCAAGATCCACACTGTAGCAGGGAATATTGATATATTAAGCTGCAGAAATATTGATATGTTAGATTATTCATACTGGCCACACCAACACGGGTGTTAGTTAATATAAAGTCAATGGGTAGGTAGCATTACCTCTATAAAATCAGAAAAATCCGGCATTGTGAAATATGTTCAGAAAAATTATGCATTCTGAAATATAGCCCTAGATGTATCAGGTTGTGGTCCTTTGTTATCATTAGGTTTATGGTGAAGAGACAGACCAATGTGAAGATTATGCACAGCAAATGTGGATTTATGACATGGGCGTGGTTTAAATATGATTCAGGCCAGGCCTAGACGCCTCATTCTCGAACATTTTCTTACTTCTGTCTGTGTATTGAGGTGCTGTGGTGAGCCTGTAAATGCATTCCATAAATATTTTTGAAGCTGCACTAACAAGAAAATAAGGGGTGGTTTTGGAGAATTATTTAGGGTTCATTGGCTCCTGGTCTTCATTAACTGAATTAATGTTACAATCAACTAATGTAATGCTGCATCTTTGTTTGCATGTTTTTCTCTGTTGTAAATAGAGTTTGATAGTCCATGTTCTAATGAGATGACTCATCCACTACAAAGCATTTTCTTATACTAAGAGGAAAAAGATTCAGCTCCAACACAGAGAACCTGACCCATTGAAGTTCATTTAACAGGTGGCTAGTAAGAGAAAGGGGAAGAGAAATATCATAACTGAACATCTCCACTGGGATATGCACTTACCCACGCTAACAAATAACAACCACTTAAAGGAAGAACTATTGTGAGGCTGAAGCAGGAGGATTGCAAGTCCAAAAGTTCAAAGCCAGCCTCTGCAATTTAGCAAGACCCTGTCTCAAGACACGATACACACATATACACACGAAAGAAAGAAAGAAAGAAAGAAAGAAAGAAAGAAAGAAAGAAAGAAAGAAAGAAAGAAGGAAGGAAGGAAGGAAGGAAGGAAGGAAGGAAGGAAGGAAGGAAGGAAGGAAGGAAGGAAGGAAGGAAAGGAAGGAAGGAAGGAAGGAAAGAAAGAAAGAAAGAAAGAAAGAAAGAAAGAAAGAAAGAAAGAAAGAAAGAAAGAGAGAAAGAGAGAAAGAGAGAAAGAGGCTGGGGTTGTACCTGAGTGGTAGAGCACCCCTAGGCTCAACTCCTAGAACCAAAATAAGCAAGTAAGTAAAACACTTAAAACAGTTGGTGGTTTTTTTTTTTTTTTTTTTTTTTTAATCACTGTAACCAAAACACCTGACAAGAACTAGTTAGAAAAAGTGAAGTTTATTTGGGCTCATGGTTTGAGAGGTCTCAATCATAGATGACCTACTCCATTGCTCTGGACCCAAAGTGAGGCAGGACATCACAGGTGAAGAGCCCGTAGGAGGAAAGCTACTCTGTTCATGCAGGATCAGAAAGCAGAGGTGGGGAGGGACCACAGGAAGATGAACCCTTCCAGTGACCCACCTTCTCCAACCACACCCACCAACCTATAGATCCCATACATTCAGTCCATTCAAAATAGGATGGACTTATTATGTCACAGTTCTCATAATCTAATCATTTCATCTCTGACATTCCTGCATTAACAGGAGATTAATATCTCTTATCCAAACCATAGCATTCTGCTCCTGGCTTTCAAAAGCACATGCCCATCTCACAATGCAAAGTGCATTTAGTTTATCTCCAAGGATCCTATAATCAATCTTAACAGTTTCAGCATTGCCCAAAAGCCTAATCTAAGTCCAAAGTCTCCTCTCAGTGATCCCCTGAAGAAATCAAAAACACGTTACATATATCCAATAGACAGTAGCACAGAGTAAAGATTTCCATTCCAAAAGGGAGGAATAGGGCATTGGAAGAATAGGGGCAAGCAAGACCAAAACTCAGCTGGACAAACAGGTTCTTTACATCTGCACAGCATCTAGGATACATTGCTGTGTGAATTGCTCTCCCATTGGCTTGGGCTATCCTTCACCTTTGGCCTACATGATTGTAGTGCACATTGGCTGTCAGCATGTCTCTCTCCACAGCTAGCAATTTTCCTTGTCAGTTAATTTAACTGGCATCTCTTAATTGTTAGATTCTTCATTCCAGCTTCAGCTTCAGCTTCACAGATTAAAGCATCACCCTCTCAGAGTTTTTCCTGCAGGGACTCTCACTGGCAATGCTTTGCCTGGCCTCATCGGAAATCTCAGTGGAAGCTTCTAGAAGCCCTAACTCCAGCATCCTGTATTCCTGCAGAATGGAAAAGCGTGGATGATGCCAAGGTCTACTTCCAGGTTCCACAATACCTGGATCCCCTGGAATCATCTCAGTAGTCACCTGTGAGTGCCTGTTTGGCTCAATAAAGTGAAGCAACTTCCTAGGAATTTCTGTGTGAGCAGGGCACTCCGGGGATCTCTTCTCAAAGAAATTTTTCCTTCTAGAACTTTCAGCCTGCAAGGGCTATAGCCTTCCAGATATCTAAGATGCTCTCAAGGCATCTTTCCCCTATAATTTTGCAGGGAAGTCTGTGTAAACTAATTAGCACCTCTCTAAGAGTTGTAATCTCTTCAACAAGTACAACTTCCTTGGCCCCAGATTTACATGCACTTTTTTTTTTTTTTTGGTTAAACTGCGAGTTTTTAATTAGTTTATCACTTTTAAATTCAGCCTCACACAAAGTCTCAAGACAGTGGCAAAATGTAGTCAAGTTCTTTGCCAGAATATAACACGAATGACCTCTAATCTAATTCCTCCCAACAGAGTCCTCATTTCCCTAGGTGAGGAAGGAGGACATTGTGGGGAAGGGGCTCAGAGGAGGACAACTAGTTTATGGCAGGGTCAGGAAACAAGGGATGAGGGAGGAGCTGCAAGGGATTGACAATATAATTTTGCAGGGAAGATTGACCCTTTCAGGACACCCCCGCCCCTATGATCCACCTCCTTTATCCATGTCCCACCTGCCTACCATTCCCACTTTGTTCATTCAAACCAGGATGAAATGATCAGATTACAGCTGTCGTAGTCTAATCATTTTATCTCTGAATATTCCTTCATTAAGAAGAGTATTTTGGGAAACCTCATCTCTGATCCATAAAAATAAATAAATAAATAGAAGGAATTATTATTCTAGGTCTACTCTTCAATAAAATAAAGGTTCAGAAATATTACACAATTGGACCATATTCCTCAAGCTATTAGCTACAGCACTTGGACTTGATCCCATGTTTGTATAAAAACTCCAAAACATCAAAGCTCATGCTCTTGCCAAAATACAGCCCTCCCTAGGAAAGAAGGAAAACCTGAAAATAAAGGAGAATATCAGCACTTACAAGTAATTTTTCCTGAAACTTGATGGGCCATTTGTATCCTCTGCTAAGGATGTAATTTTCTAAAGAGTGAATGGAATTGAAGATATTTGAGAATGTCTGGCATCAACCAAACGTGTGGTTATGGGCAATGTATATCTTAAGACTATCAGGCACTCCTTCCCTGTCTTTATGGGAAGTGAGCTTGAATGTGAAACAAAAACTTGGGGAAACAAAATGTGATGTGCCAAATCTAATGCATTTTGAAAGAGCAAGAATGTGGAAAATGTACCTAGGATTTTGTTAAGAGTTTATATTGAAAAAGCTTATATTTTAGTCATTTTTCTGGCACTTATTAAATAATAATAAAACTACTGCTGCCTTAGGAAGACTAGATGGCCAGTAAAGGGTAAAATGGTAGAAAAATGAAAGTTAGAAGGGTAATTTAAAAAATTTGGGTATATGTGTGCTTTAAAATTCATGCAGAAATATGCATTGATTTTACCATTGATTTTCTTTCTTTTTTTTTTTTTCATTGCTGTCATGGACACCTTTTATTGAGGGTTCCTTCCCTCCCTTCCACATTTTTTATTGGTGCATTATAGTCATACTTAATAATGGGACTTGTTTTTACATATTCATATATGCAAACAATGCCACAATATAATTTGGCCAGTATTACTCTCTATTATGGTTCTGGTATAAGGTTGTTATGGTGTGAACAATCAATATAATCAATAAACAACAGACATAAAGACTATAGGAATAAGGTAAGGCAACATAGATAAGTGATAGTAAGACACACGTTCCTCAGGAAAAAGCCTAAGTAATATTAGAAAAATCATGTAACTGTAAAGCATAGGATTTAAGCTATAGGATAAGTCAGTGTATCAGTACAATTTTAAATAAATATAAGCAAGTAGGTTAATATAGGTAAGGTTAGATTACCATAGCAACTTGATCTTGTAGCCTTGCATAGGATAAAGGACATAGGGTTTATAGATATTAGTAAAATGACAGATGAAAATGTGTGTGAAGGCCATAAGATAACTGTAGTTTTAAGTAGGCATCAAATAATTTACTAGTACTGTGTTCTGGTAGAGACTCATTAGTCGCTTACAACAATTCCCACCTTGCTGGGATTACGGGAATAGGGCCACTGTAGTCATTTGAGTAAAAAGATGTGACTATAGAAACTCCATGTTAGTTTCTTTGTTACTGTCCTTGTGAAGAAAGAACTGCATGACTCATTTCTAAGAAATAGAAACTAAAGCCATTTTCTTATTTAAAAAAAAATTGTTTTTCTGTACTTTGTACTCCACAAATTGTACCCTACTCAGGGTGCAGCGGTGGTCGTGGTGAGCTACATCCTGGGTTTGAATGCCCTTGTGGGTCTACATGACTTTGAAGTAGATTCTTGCCCCTGCCCAAATTCAGGATACGACTGTTTAGCACCTGCTTGAACCCAGGACTGTGGTCAACTGAACTGCAAAGCTAATGCTTTTTTAGCTTCTATTTATCTCTTGCTTGCTGACTGGGAAATTCCTGTCCTGCCTGGAGCCCACAGGTCCCACTTATTAATGTTTTAATTTCTGTGATTGGCTAGCTTACATGACGATAAGCAAGTCACTGAGTTGTGGCTTTTGTCCTTTTATTTTTCTCCTTGGATGGACCAGGAAGCTGCTGTCCTCCCAGAGAGCTTGAGTCTCTATGGTGGTGATAGTCCCTGGCCAGGTAAATAAAGCTCTTTTAATTTGAAATTCGGACTTAGAGTGCTTTCTGGAGGGGCTCCCCATAACAAGGTGTTCCCCAAAAGCTCATCTGTGAGACAATGCAAGAAGGTTTGGAGAAGAAATGATTGGGTTATAGCATGAACCCAATCAGTCAATTAATCCCTGATGGGATTAACTGAGTGAGAACTGAAGGCAGGTTTGGTGTGACTGGAGGAAGTGGTTCATTGGGGGTGTGGCGATGGGGTATATATTTTGTATCTGGAGAGTTCCCTTTACCAGTA
Organism: Ictidomys tridecemlineatus; assembly: GCF_052094955.1. Classification (NCBI taxonomy): domain Eukaryota; kingdom Metazoa; phylum Chordata; class Mammalia; order Rodentia; family Sciuridae; genus Ictidomys; species Ictidomys tridecemlineatus. The sequence goes on along the minus strand of NC_135483.1, from coordinate 122,042,875 downwards.
TAAAGTGATGTTCTTTGTCTCTTCTGATTTATTCTGGTTTGAAGTCTCTTTTATCAGTCTTTATCTTTGCTTTCTGATCATCATGTGATCCACTTCCCTTCACCACACTCTTCCACCACAATTATGCTCTGCCTCACCTGCCCTGAGGAATGGAGTCTGCTGTCCATGAATGGAGACCTCTGAAACCCCAGCCGTCCCCCCTCCTACTCCCCAATAAACTGTTTCTCCTCTAAAGTTGTTCTGGTCATATATTTCAGTCCGAGCAGTGCAAAAGCTGACTTAAACAGTCTGTTTAAGTTCCTTTCTTTGTAAATGTCCTCTTGATCAATTTTGGCAGATTGTCTGTGTTTAGAAATGTATCTATTTCTTCTAGGTTTTCCAATTTATGGGAGTGTAAATTTCTGAAGTAGTCCCTGATGATCCACTGGATTTCTGTGCTGTGTTGATATCTTCTTTTTTGTCTCTAATTTTACTAATTTGCTTTTTCTTTTGTTTAGTTTGGTTAAGGAGTTATCAATCTTGTTTATTTTTCAAAGAAGATACTTTCTGTTTCATTGATCTTTGTAATTTTTTTAAAAAATTCTCAACTTCATTGATCTTATTTATTTTTCTCCTTCTATTGGTCTTAGAATACTTTGTTTTTATTTTTCAAGAGCCTTGAGATACATCATTAGGTTATTTATTTGGGATCTTTTTTATTTTCTTATGTAGGCACTCATAGCTATAAATGTTCTTTAGAACTGCCTTCATAGAGTCCCAGAGACTCTGGTTTGTGGTATCATTAATTTCTTCTAAGAATTCTTTAGTTTTTCCCCTGATTTCTTTTATCACTCACTCATCAATCAAAATTATATTATTCAATCTCCATGGTTTTATATAGCTTCTGGAAGGTTTTGTTGTGTTTATTTGTAATTTCATTCATTCTGAACTGACAGGATACAAGGAATTGTATCAATTTGTTATTTGCTAAGAGTCTTTGTGGCCAGAAATATGATCTATTTTGGAAAAGTTTCCATGAGCCATTAGAAGAAAATGTATTCAGCTGTTGGATGAAATATCCTATAGATGTCTATTAAGTCCATTTGATTAATAATATTTTTCACATCCAAGAAGTCTGTACTGAGTTTATGTCTGGATGACCTATCTAGTGTGATAGAGGTGTGTAAAATTACTCAGTATTACTGTACTGGGGTCTACCTAAAGCTTCAATTTGAGTATGTTTCTTTTATGTAATTAGTTGCACCCACATGTGGGGCATAAATATTTATTTTTATTATGTCTTGTTGGATTGTTCCCTTTACCAGTATAAACTGATGTTCTTTGTCTCTTCTGATTTATTCTGGTTTGAAATCTTTTTTATCAGGTATAAGAATGGCTACGCCTTCTTGTCTTTATTCTCTATTCACATGGTACATCAATTTGCATTCTTTCACTTTCAGCCTGTGGCTATCTTTGCCTGTAAGGTGAGTCTCTCACAAACAACATATAGTTGGGTCCTATTTTTTAATCCATTTTGCAAACCTGTGTTTTTTAATTGGAAAATTGAGACCATTTACATTAAGTGTTACTACAGAGAGATGTTTATTAATTTCTGACATTTTGATTTATGTATAATGCTTAATTTGGTCCTGTTTCTCATTTGCTTAGCTATTGTTCAAGTGAGATTCATTCATTTGCAAGCTCTAGAATTTCTTTTTGACTTCTTATCTGTGGGGTATTTATTTAAATAAGTATACCAGAAATCTTGGTCAATATTAATAAGATCTGTGGTGTTAGTCATGAATTATTTTAGTTTATTCTTAGCTTAGAAGGTTTTTATTTAGTCTTCAATTTTGAAGGATAGTTTTGCTGGATATAGCAATTTTGGTTGTCAGTTATTTTCTTTCAGGACTTGGAACACATCATTTCAATGCCTCCTTTCTTTTAGAGGCTGTGAGTTTGTGCTGAGAAATCAGAAGTAATTCTGATTGATTTACCTTTACATGTGCTTGACAATTTCTCCGGAGGCTTTTAGAACTCAATTCTTGTCTGTTTGTGGTTTTGAATGCCTCCTGTATCTGGATGTCCATTTCCTTCTCAAGGTTTGGAATTGTTTCCTGTAATTATTTCCCTGAAGAGATTATCCATTCCACTAGCCTGTATCTCAAAATCCTCCTCAATTTCAATGATTCTTAAATTTGGTCACTTAATGTTGTCCCTGATTTCTTACATATTCTCATCATGTTTACTTATTTTCTTTAATGCTGTTTGAATGTTCAAGGTTGGCTACTTTGTCTTCCAGCCCTAATATTATGTCTTCAATATACTCTACTCTGTTAGAGAAACAGACATTCAACTGATCATTTTATTTGTTTAATTTTTTTCTTTTATTTCCAAATTTTAATTTTTTCTTTTATTTTCTTATTACATTTCTTATTTCTGTACTGATTCCTTAATTCATTTAGTTGTTTTTCTATGTTCTCTTGGAATTCATTGTTATTTTTATAATTTTTTAAATTATTTATCTGTTTTTTCATCCAGTTCAATAGAATTAGTTGCTGGTGTATTATGAATTTTAGAAACTGTCGTGTTACCTTTTTTTTCTAATATTTTTTGTATTCCTGTGTTGTATTTTATGTATCTGTTGAGAAGGATTTCTCTTATGTTTTTATATGTGGGATTTTTTGGGGCACAGACATCACTTGCCAACAAGTCCTATGGTGATTAGATTAAGACCCTCCCCTCATAGGTGTCGTATCCACAGACTTTGTGTAAATTTTCTATTTTTTTTTTCTATAGCACTAGATGTCCATGTGTAGGCCCACCCCTAACCATTCTTACTTGGGGCCTGGTCATTAGTTTAGGTCCTTGTCTCTTTTATTCTTTGAACTAAAACGTAGCTGAAGTTTCAGAGTCATTAATTTGTGCTATCTTTTGGCTGCGTTTAGTTCAACAGTTTCTAGTGAACTTATAATGTCCCTGTAAGTTCCCAGCACCTCACAGAATAGAGGGAAACAAACAATAACAACAAATGATACAGACAATACATAGCATTAAAATAAATACCTGGTTCCTACTATGATATCTACAATGTTAATTACCACCAAAAAACAGAATGGTGGGGTCAGCAATTTCCAACAGCAGAAACAAGTAACCATGAACTAGACCTGACATAAAGCAATGTCACTTGTTAATATGGACACCTGAGCAACAGGTGTCAACTATGTCATCCATAGCAGTAATAATTGCAGCAGCATTAATTGTGGGGGAAGGAGTTACATAAACCACATAGTTCTAAAATATGATAAAAATACAGATCATTGAGAGAAGGAGAAGATAGAGGAGAGTTTATAATTTTAAAAAGTGAACTGAGAGAATGCAGAAGAGATATAGCAGGTGATGAGTATAAGGAAGGAGGATAAAAAATAGAAAAAAATAAACAAGGTAACAGGACAGATAAAGAGAAAATAAGAGAATTTGGCTGTTAGAGAACGGAGAGAAAGAGAAATAAGATAAACAAATAAAACCAAAACTAAAAAGAAAAAAACCCAAGAAACCCCCCCAATCTCCTAGCCCTCAAAGAAAACAACAACAACAATATTACACTAAATATATTAAAAATGAGAAAAAAGTTCACAAGTATGCATCCATATGTTTTCATGAACCAATCAGGTCATTAACAATGCCAAAAAAAATAAAAAGAAAAGAAAAAAAGATTTTTAATGAAAAATGAAGGCATCATCTGAACTGAGGCAGTAAAAATAGTTGACCAGAATGGATGGATGCTCATTGCTTATGCCCAACTGGTCTTTTTTCTGTTTCTTCTTGGGCTATGTACTGAGAAAAAGTAAGGACTGGGAGTTGCTAACCCTTTTCTCTTTTTGGGTTTCTCATCTGTCTGCAGTTGTAGTGATCTAAGAATGAAGCTGGTGGAAATAATTCTCAGCTTCCCTTCTCACCAGTTTAAGGTGGCTGGAATGGGAAGTGCTGTCAGTTGGAGTTTTCGTCTGTACAGACCAGATCGATGCACTTCCAGAGTGGGGCTACTGCAGAGGTTTATGAAGGGAATTCCAGTGACTGGGCTTAGGTCTAGTCAGGCCTAAAGGGCTTTGTTGGTGGTGTCCACTCTGGAGAGATTAGATCAACGCACCCCTAAGGCCTGGTAGTGGCCGAGCTCTGTCAGGAGTCTGGATCTTGGGAGTCTTCAAAAAATTCTACTCCTGGGTCAGGAAAGCCAATCTTCCTCAAAATTTTCTGCCCATGAACACAGCCTTCCCAGTCTTTGTCCCTGAGTGTATTTACACTGCATGTTCTGATTCCTAACCCACTTTAGCTGGTCACATGAGCCACCATATTTAAAGGGAAACCTAGTAGCATTCCCCTTCATTTTCTATCTTAAATCCCCCTGGGTACAATCCTCTCTGTGCCTGTTTCACAGGTTCTGCTAGGTATAACCTAAGCCACATGGTAGGCACTTGTCAGGATAGTGTGGCAGTGTTTGCTGTGATCTCCTGGCTCTGCAGTGGTAGCCACAGGGTGGTCACCTCAAGATGGTTGCCACCTCTGGGGGCTGAGGCTGTGGCTCAGCAGTAGTGCACTTGCCTGGCATGTGTGAGGCACTGGGTTTGATTCTCAGCACCACATCTAAGTAAATAAATAATAAAGTCTATCAACAACTAAAAAATAATGTAAAAAAAGATAGTTGCCACCTCCACTTTCCATGTCCAGCCGAGAAACAAAGCACTTTTTAAACCCCAATTACCAGTGCAGTCTCTGGATTAGCTAAGTTCAGACTGCTTTTTGATCCCAGGTTTTCCTGTACCAAATCTGTCGTGTTTCTCTATATTGTTATCCTTCCCCTCTGTGGTGGACCAATGCTGCTGCTGCTATTGGCTCAGCTCCAATGTACTCATTCTTCTTTGCTCAGTGTTCCCAAATTTCTGAATCTCCAAGACCCTGACTGTCCAACATTAAATTTTAGTGAATCCTTCTCTCACTCACCTCGATGAGAAACAGTGCTCTTGATACATGAATTCCAAGCCATGGAGCAAGTAGGAATGCAGTCTTCCTCTAATTTGCCATCTTGAACTCCCTTCACCATTGCTTCTTGACGAGTTTCACAGCTGAGTCATCCAGGAGATGCCATGCATGAACCACCACAGACCAGATGAGTCAAGGCTGGGGCTATTTTTAAACATCACTTCCACTGTGGATCAGTTTCTAAAAGCATATTTATAGGGTATTGATTTAACATCTGAGCAGCCATCTTAAGTGTTAACTACCATCTTATAAGTTTCCCTTTCCTGTACTTCCTCTTACCCGAGCTCCCCGACCCCTGTTAGTGACCTACCCCATGGTACCATAACCCTAAGCCAATCCCAGAAGGAGAGGACCTCTTGACTCTGGAAAGTCCCAGGGTGCCATTGACCTAAGCCAATTCTGTGCTATTCCCCACCTGCATAACTCTGAAGCAAGCACCCCCAGCCTCTCCAATAGCACCACAGCCACAGCTCCAAACCCCCACCCCATAAAAACTCATCACCCAAACATCTGGAGTCCTCTCTCCGTCTATGGAGAGATGTGCCTTTGTTTCTCAGCTCTGACAAACAAAACAAAACAAAAAAAATCCTCTCATGTGTATCTCTGTTTGGTCTCTGTCTTTCACTTCTCACTTGCCTGACTCTCCATTCCTCACTTTCCTTTCAATGTTAGTGACTGCAGGTATATACTGGAAAAAGTGGCCAGGCACTCTTCATGCAATGTAAGAAGCAATGCTTTGGTTTGATAGCCAAACCCTCCTCAAATGCTTATCACCACTATGCCGAGCCTCTAAAGGCACTCACTCTCACAATTCCTGACTTGCCATCATGCTCCAACCCTGAACTCATGGTTAACTCCTTCATGTCCTTGGACACTGACCTCAGGGAACCACTTGCCCCCAAACCTTTAGATTCCTCTTTCACTTCCTGGACCTTCTATTCTCCAGTGCCTTACTACTGAACATGAGGTGGAGTTTGTTTCTACTTTTCTCTCTTTTTACAATACTGAGGCTTGAACTCAGGGATGCTCTACCACTGAGCTACATCCCAGCCCTTTTATTTTGAGACAAGGCTCAAGTTGCCAAGGTTGAACTCAAATTTAATATCCTCTTACCTTAGCCTCTCAAGTAGCTGGGATTCCAGGTGTGCACCTCACCCCCTGCCCTTTCCACTTTTCTGTACGTCTTTCCCATTGAGGGGCTAAACTCTGAAGGAAGGAATAATAGTTTCAGTTTTAATTTATCCTTACTGAATATAAAAAGGCAAAGAAACTTTCTCTGCAACTGCTAAAGATTCCATAATTGAGTATGCTGCAACAAACTGACAATAGACAAATTAGCAGGAAAAAGAGTATACAAATTTATTAAGGGCATGGGAAGGGGATATATATATACAGAGTATGGAACTTAAAGAGGGTCCAGATACTTGAGGTTTAAATGCTTTTTTCACAGGAGCAAAAGAAGTTGGGGTCATAGGCACTTTTAGAGGAGAAGTAAATGATTTTAGTGTGTGATGAATAGCCCCAAGAACAGACCAAGGCTTGGGACAAAGTCTTCCTGTGCTCTGGAGGTGGTGTTTGACTTCTGTCTTCTTAAGAGTTAATCTTTCCAGATCAGTTAAGCTGCAGGGAAGGGATTGAAGGCACCTGTGTTCCTCCTAGAGGCACTTCCCAGAGTCACTAGGCAAACTTCAGAGAAAGCCCCTCCCTGTGCTTCAGGGCAGAGAGAGGATCAAGAGGTGCGTCAAGAAGGTCAGAGAGACCTGGAGGCTGATGCTTTAGTTCAACACACCACAGCACCATCCTTTGGGGAATCCTTCTTTGAGCCCCAACACAATTCATGATGCTCAATGAAATTAAATGGATTGATATTAATTAAATCCTACAAATAAGGGAAAAATATTTTTTTTTCTTTTTGGACTAATATTTTCTCCTTAAAAATAGGAAAAAAAACATGGCTTTCTGGGTTAGGATAAGACAGCTTACTGAGAGAAATGCCCTATATTAATAATAAAAACAGTCTCATTGTTTTCTTTATCCAAGTGAGATCTGCTCTAGACATGAAGCCATTGTGAATATATAATTCTTTTTCTCTTTTCACATTTTTAATTGGTCTTTATAGTTGCACATAATGGTGACATTTGTTGTTACCTATTCATACATGCACACGATATAAGAATATAATTTGGCCAATATCACTTACAAATGTGTAATTCTTTTAAAATGTGCTATACTTGAACGCCAACTGCTTTAAAACTTTTCGATTAATTTTTTCCTGAAAGTTTAGTTCGTATTTTCTGAAATAGTAACCATATGTTTAAACAATTCTTGCTTTAACTGTGTGAAATTCCTTAGCACACCCTGAGGAGAGATCCCAAAATACCAAAGTGGCAGGCAGAAATCTTTACTGATGCTGTGGGTCCCTTTGAAAATACTTGGAATATCCAACACCTCCGGACAAACTGCAGACATCACCAGACTTCAGAACAATTACATGGGACAGACTGCCAACTTAGTTTATCACAGCATGACGCTGTCTTGCTTGGTAACGTGATGCTGGGCAACAATAGTTTGTGACAGTAAAAGTACAAACTCATTGAGCTTGGAATGGGAGATGTGGTGCGACGTGCTTTGTTTATTTTTCTTTAGGCTCTGAAATGTGCTTTGTGTATATCACAGCATCTGTGTAGTTTGTTACATATTTCTCTTTCTGTTATAAAAGGCAATGTTTTATACAGATTATTTATAACAAATACTACCCTGTGTCTGGCTAGGTTAAAAAAAAAAAGAATACCTCAGAAAAAGGAAAACAAATGTCTTGCTTAGTTCTAGTGAGTTTCTAATGCCATATACTATTTAAGCGTTTGTCCTTTCCAGCTTTAATGGACTTAAGAATTGCCTTATTACTATATATAGTTTTATTGTCATGCCAACACATGAATTGTTTGACTAAAATCTGTTGTCAATCTATGTTCCTTTGAAAGACTCCGAGGGGCCATTATTCAATTTGCATGTGAACAGATGCTCATATGTTTTGGGGATTATACTAAGCATCCTAGCTTAGGTCTGGTGTCCAGTTTGAATGCAAAATTATCTTTGGACTCTTGAGATAGATATGTTTCTATTCGGGAAGAAAAATGCTTTTCCTAGAAAAATAAAATGAGCAATCATGGGTGTTTTAGTCATTTTTTTCACTGCAGTGACTAACAGACCTGACAAGAATAATTTTAAAAAGGAAAAGTTTATTTGGGGGCTTCCAGTTCATAGACAGCCGGCTCCAATCTTCGGGGCTCAAAGTAAGGCAGAATATCATGGCAGAAGAGTTTGGTGGAGGGAAGCGGTTCACATGATGATCAGAATTGAGAGAGAGACTTCACTCACCAGATACTGAATATATAATCCAAAGGCACCTCCCCCCAATGACCCACCTCCTCCAGCCATACCCTACCCGCCCTCAGCTACCACTCAGTTAATCCCACCAGGGGATTATTTCACTGATTGGGTTAAGACTCTCATAACCCAATCATTTCACCTCAAAGTCTTCTTGCATTGTCTCACACATGAGCTTTTGGGAAACATCTCACATCCAGACCATAACATCGGGGAAACCTGAAAATTACTCTGAGAATAGAGTGTCTCAGTCAGAAAAGTTAGGAGGTGCTTTTGAACTACCTCTGATGCTTGTCACCATCTGAGGGTCTTTGACAAAGTCTTGTCTAGACCCACAGTGTCTCTAATTCAATTTTGGTTTCTGGTGTCTCTAGTATATCTGATTGCTTGTATAACATTTTAAGTATCCTGACAGTAGAATGAATTGGACATATCTTTCCTATGTTCCTATATGAATGTACAACCAGTGGAACTCCACATGATGTACAGCCACAAGAATGGGAAGTTATACTCCATGTATGTATGATATGTCAAAATACATTCTATGGTCATGTATAACTAAAAAGAACAAATAAAAATGTAAAAAGTAAGTCTCCTTTTCTAACCAAATAGGAGTCAGAAGAAAATAATTCAGTGACAATTGCACTGTTCACTTCAAAATGTTATTTTGTAAGGCCCAATATGTAAAGTTATGACATCTAATTTTTAGTTTTGAGGTTATCTTCTGATGTTCCTTTTCTATTTCTTATACTGTGTTCTTTCTTCCTTCCTTCTAAAAAATTGAAGCATGGCTGGGAATCTAGCTATGCTCAGTTTCTAAATCCACTAAATTCTAAATCCACTGATTTGAGAATCTATGTCATCCTGCTACATTTCCACTGGGAAATGGAGAGTTAAAGAGAGCAGCTCATTTTAAGTAAGCACCTCATTTTAGATCTATGTTCAGAGTTTCTATCCAGATTGAATATACCAATATACGTTAAGAGAAAAACCTCAGCCTGACTCCAGGGGAGGTGTGTTTCAGAACATTCTGTGAAGTTGATTTGTCTCATTCAGACCCAAGGTTTGGCCTACTTGTGGACACAGTTGTGTTGGATGACTGCACCTCCTGTGACATTCAAAGGGAACATTTCCCTCTTTTTTTTTCTGGCATCTTCTGCAGTTATGTTGCCAGATATTTTCAGGGCTTAGGTAGATCGTATGGTTTTAATATGAATTGCTAAAATTTATTGTATGTTTATCCTATGTCAAGCTCTATGGTATGTGATTTTATTGATGATCTCCCACTAAATGTACTGTGATGTAGGTATTATCATTATCTCCATTAATTAAAAGAAATGAGACAAAGAAATTTCATATATTTTCTAACACTTTGCAGTTACTAAGAGATAATAGTAGGTTTTAATCTTTCAGATTTCTGATTCTGAAAATCATGTATATTTTAAACTAGGGATTTTGAATTTTCACTAATATCAAGAATCACCAATTTCCATTCACTCATGAGTCAAGAAATTGTTTAGGTAAAAAACCAGCAATTCATAAAATAGAGGAAAAGGAAATATCATAGTACTTCTCTAGAAGCAAATGATAAAACTTTTCCATAGTGTATGTGAATTTTATGTATATGTATATATGTATTTTGGATTTCAAAGTAAATATTTTTTTCTTATTGTGAGTCAAGTTCAAAGAGTTTGTAAACTACTTACCTATAAAGTTTGTTAAAAATTTCTTATTTTTTTTTGCCCAATAATAGAATCACAAATACCAGCCATTCTTACACATGGTTCAATTATGTTAAAACATAAATATTGAAAATAGCCAATTATTCCTTTAGTTCAATGTTTCTCAAATAATAATCTTCTTAACACACACACACACACACACACACACACACACACAATTTCTTATTTTGGTGCCCTCTCTGTGAGATTCTCTTATCAAATTCTTTGCTGGTATTTCTTTACCAGTACTTGGATAAAATCTGACTTAAGCTGTGCAATTACAATGGAAATGGTCTTTCCTTTGTTTTTGTCTACACTACTTCTTTTTTAGCACTTCTGACATTAAATGCATGTTGTCATGAGGTTTCAGTTCATTTTATTTATTTTTTGAGACAGAGTCTAACTGTGTTGTCAAGGCTAGTTTCAAATTTGGGAGCTCAGGTGATTGTTGTGCCTCTGCCTCCAGAGTAGCTGGAACTACATGTGTCCTCCACCATGCTCAGATGTCATGAGCTTTTCTAAGGCCAGAATTATTTCTTTAGGTTATGGTTTGAGTACTCAGCTAAGTGCAGGCACATGGTTATAACTTAATAAATGAATGTTGACTAGTTGATTTTTATTCTACTAATTTAACTAGCATTTTAAATTTTAACATGATAACTATTCTTATTTATTAAACAAAAAGCACTATGTAATAGTTTAGGTCTAAGTGACACATTTAATTTTATATTGACATAAATAATTTTGAGAAATAATATTTATTTTTTTCCTTTCTTGTACTTTATCTTTTTTAATATTTATTTTTTAGTTTTTTAAGTGGAAAAACTTACATTTATATGGTGCTGAGGATTGAACTCAGTGCCTCAGGCATGCTAGGTGAGCACTCTACTACTGAGCCACAACCCCAGCTCCAGAAATAATAATTATTTGAGTTTTCTTCAGTGTCTTATTCCTTGAAGCATGCATATGTTTTGAACAATTGATTGAAAGCTAAAGTGAAAACTTAGGTGATATGATTGGTGACTGGGGGAAGGTTTTGGACAAATTTGAATCAACAGGATTTTTTATACAACAATGAATAATAATTCAAAGTATAATTAATAGATGTAATTTAATTATTAACATTTGGGGTTGCAAAATTTAAAATGACCAACTTTTAAATTAATCTAATGTTTAAGATTTAGACAAATTAGATTTTAATATGTAGACTATTGAATAGCCAATATTTTAACAACATGTAGCATGGCAATGGATATTAGTGATATTAAATTCATTATTGTGTTCTTTTAACTTTTAAAACCTTCCCTTGGCTGGGGATATAGCTCAGTTGGAAATGACTATCATGAAGAAGGAAGTCCTTATAACAGAGCCCTAGAAACAGGTAGCACAGAGAATACCATGAGGTCACATGAGCAAGTCCTGGGTTGGTCAGGAGCAGAAGCAGCAAGGGGAAAACATGGGCAAAGTCTTCACTGAAGTTTTTATGGGAAGTTTTTATGGGAGGGAAAGGAGTTGAGCAGGTTTAGAGTTGGAAAGCTTGAATGATTTTGGCAGGCTCTGGGTGTAGACATGGTCTACTAGTTCCGGACCTGGCTCTGAGGTGATTCAAGGCAGAAGAATAGTGTCCTGGATGGTAGGAGGCAGGTGGGGGCTGTGGCCTTAGCATTGGTTGGTTTGCTTATCAAAGGCATGCTCACAGGCAAGTTCTTTGATGTCTTTAGGAATTAGCTACCCGAGAAGGCAGTTCTCTCCCTATTCATCAAGGTCTGAGATGTCAGAGCATAAAAATCATGATTAATAAAAGTTACCTAGGCAATATATTAAGGTAGAGCTCAGAAAAAAAAATTGGACTGTGAAGAAAAGTTAGGATTCTAAGAACTGAATTTGGAATGATCCATATAAATCTGAGCTCATACAACTAGATGGCATCGCTAGAAGAGAGAGAAAGCATCTAAAGAGAGAGGGGAAGATAGATGAGCACAAAACTCAGGAATGCCTGCAGCTGGGAGACAGAAACGAAGCAGAGTAGAAATGGTACAAGTAGAGTAGGAAGACTTGGCGGGTGGGGACAGTTGTCAGAAGTGACAGGAGAACAGGGAGAGAAAGTGATTTGGCAGGAAGAAAGAGGGATTGCTCCACAGAGTGGGACCTGAGCAAAAACCCAGGGATTGGGCAATTGAGGAGTCATTAAGGACCTCTGATTGTGTAGAATAACAGAGCTGCAGACATGGAATCCAGATGGCAAAGAATTAAGACTTGTGTGGAATACAGGCAGTAAAGCAGACCTCTCTTTTGAAAAGCTTAATGAAGAAAGGAAGGGAAGGTTATTACTAGCTGATCCTTACAGACACTTCAAACCCCATTTCCTAAAGAAATGGCTCTGTTTCTAATCTGTGTTCTGAGGCTCCAGAGAAATGAGTGGAATTTGTTGATCTTACTGTGTGTGATACATATTTTTTACTTGCCTATCTCCTCCATGCAACTGTAAGCTTGAAGACAAGAGTGCTCTATTGCTTGAATTTATATTCTCCGTGCTGTTATATATACAGTTCCTGGTATATCCTTTGTTAAGTGTATGTCTGTTGAACAAAAGAATGGCTGGATACTTTTTAGAAGACTAGTTTACACACCCAATTTGCCATAAATTGTACATTTTCAACTCCATTCCTTTGTGTTTATCTTTCTTATTTGTGTCTATTGATTATTTCAAAATGCAACTGGAAATTCATTTCCTGCAGAAATATTTGTTTTTACCTAATCTAGTGTAAACAAAAGTTATTTTGCCATGCTCTGTGATGGGGAAAAATAGGTTTTCAAACATTTAGAAGACTGTTTCACCCATATAAATCTATGTCCATAATCCATAAATTAAAAATGCATAGTCTGGAAGAATAGTTAATTAGATGAGATCAAATGGCTTTTATTCATATCTCCAAGTATTTTTTTCATATTGTTTGGAACTTTGCATGGTGAACTCAGTTTAACTTTAAACAAGTATAAAGCTATTTTTCAGAAAGTGGATAAAATATAAATAAACGTGGACGCCTCAGGGTTAGGTCTGCTTTTTACTTGCTGTATGGAACTAGTTGTTTAAATCAGAATTTAATCATATGTAAGAAAAGCACATAAATATTCTTTTAGCAACCTGGCATTGTTTTGAGGACCACTGTGAGTATGATCTTGGTGTGAAAACTCAGGTATTACCTCTCTTTGCTCATCTTGCCACCCAAGGTTGAGCTCTGGCAACTTCTGTGATGTTAAGACTTGGGGTGTGCTGGTTTTGTGGTGAACAGTTGTTACTGATGAAACTTCCATTCTATGGCCCACATGACCTTCCTTCCTTCCATTAGGCTCCACCTCCTAAATGTACCTCCACCTTTTTATTGTGTCACAGGCTAGTGACCAAGCCTTTAGCATAACTAGCCTTTGGAGGGTATTTAAGATCCAAACTATAGTACTCAACTTGATCATCCATAAAAAGAGCTATTTACCTTGAAAGGCTGTGGGGAGATTCAGATGGAACAGGACAAAGAGCCTAAGATCAATTCTATGGCCCTTTATATTCAAGGCATATAATAAATTATAGAGGTTATGATTTCTCTTTGAGTTTATTTTAATTGTTCTACAGTAAGACATGTATACCCACTGTCTTAAGGAATAAAAAAACTGTAAAAACCTTTTACATTTTCCCCCTTTTTAAACTTTTGAGAACTACTCAGATGATAATAGGAACTAGAGATTGAAAAGAAAGGAAGAAAAACAAGGTTAGATCATCAGCTTTTCTGGGAAGTCTAAAGAGCTGTTTTGTGCCTCTTCCTCTTTATTTAGTTTTCAATAAATTGTTTAGTTTATATGTTTTATTATGGGATAAAATGGGATGTATAAGTAGTTTTATTATTTGTGTGCATGCACATATTTCTATTTTTATGAAGTGCTTAACCTGGCTGAGTCAGAACACTTTTAATTTGCAAAACAGTCTAATTTTTTTTTCAATTCTCTTGCATCCACAAAGGCAGCAATCAAATATCATTTAAATAATATGCCTGGATTAGAACATAAGAAAGTGACCCAGAGAAGCATTCCATAGATTGACTTAAGTACATTGACTTTGAAACAAAATATATCTGGTATAAAGAATGAACTTTAATATATATATATCAGTTTTACAGATACTACTTTGGGAAGATAGATATTCTGGGTTTTAAAAATATTCTGGTTTAACTTCAGCTGTATTAAGTATTAAGTTCGACTTACATAATACTCATTAGATGCTTGGCTCAAAATAAAATTTTGGCTAGGTTCTCATCAAATATCTGAAAAGGTAAAGAAAAAGTGATCATGCACATTTAAATTCTCGAGAAAAACACTATGCGCCACTTGACAGTGAAATTATTCCTTGATGTTAAGGAAAAAGGACATGAACATCTGAGGACCGACCATATTCAGGCCTTATTTCTTAAATATTTAATTGAGCTAGATCATGATCTATGTCCCAAGCTCCGGAGCCTTGGTTTCTTAAAAAAAAAAAAAATATAGAGACCATCATCTCACAAATATTTCTTTTTATGGTTGTTGTTTGTTTTTATAAAATTAATGGAGACTTCTCAATGTAATACATTATTTTACAATGCTAATGTTAGAAGATTAGCAAAGCCACTATCTGAAACTATTTTGTATTGGGTCTTTACTACTCAGAGTTAATGGATTTTTTAATATATTTTACCTGCTATATTTAAATTAAGTAATTAACTTATTGAATACCTGCTGTATATATAAATAGTCCAGGTTATTATCCAAAGTCATGAAATTATTATTATTATTTTTTATTTGTAAAGACCTGCAATGCTAAATTTAGCTCAAAATCCTTTTTAAAAAGCATAACAATTAGGTAACTTGTGAGTACTCAAAATAATTTAGAAACATAAAAAATGCATAAAAGTTAACTCAAAATGGATCAAGGAGCTAGGAATCAAACCAGAGACTCTACGTCTAATAGAAGATAAAGTTGGCCCTAATCTCCATCACATGGGGGCAGGCCCCAAATTTCTTAAGACACCTATAGCACAAGAGTTAAACTCAAGAATCAACAAATGGGATTAATTCAAACTAAAAAGTCTTTTCTCAGCAAGAGAAATAATATGTGAGGTGAATAGGGAGCCTACATCCTGGGAACAAATTTTTACCCCTCACACATCAGATAGAGCTCTAATCTCTAGAGTATACCAAGAACTCAAAAAGTCAAACAACAAGAAAATAAATAATCCAATCAACAAATGGGCCAAGGACCTGAACAGACACTTCTTAGAAGAGGATATACAATCAATCAACAAATACATGAAGAGATGCTCACCATCTCTACCAATCAGAGAAATGCAAATTAAAACTACTCTAAGATACCATCTCACTCCAATAAGAATGGCAGCCATTATGAAGTTAAATAGTAATAAGTGCTGGTGAGGATGCCAGGAAAAAGATACACTCATACATTGCTGGTGGGACTGCAAATTGATGCAGCCAATTTGGAAAGCAGTATGGAGATTCCTTGGAAAGCTGGGAATGGAATCACCATTTGACCCAGCTATTCCCCTTCTTGGACCATACCCAAACGATCTAAAAAGAGCATACTACAGGGACATGGCCACATCAATGTTTATAACAGCACAATTCATAATAGATAGACTGTGGAACCAACCTAGATGCCCTTCAATAGATGAATGGATAAAAAAATGTGGCATTTATACACAATGGAATATTACTCAGCACTAAAAAATAACAGGATCATGGCATTTGCAGGGAAATGGATGGCATTAGAGCAGATTATGCTAAGTGAAGTTAGCCAATCCCTAAAAAACAAATGCCAAATGTCTTCTCTGATATGGGGGGGGGGCGACTCAAAATGGGATAGAGAGGAAGAGCGTGAAAAGAAGATTACCAGTAAATAGGGAAGAGAGGTGGGAGGGAAAAGGAGGGAGAAGGGGAATTGCACGGAAGATGGAAGGAGACCCTCATCACTATACAGAATACATGTATGATGCTGTGAGGAGAAAAAATAAAGAAGTGTGTCACATTAGATTGGGTAGAGATGTGATGGGAGGGGAGGGGAGGGGAAGGGGGGATAGGAAGGGCAGCAGAATAAAATAGACATTATTATTGCTGTATATATATGTGTGACTACATGAAACAATTTGATTCTGCAACCTGTACACTCAGAAAAATGAGAAATTATACCCCATTTGATTCAAATGTATGAAATGTCAAGATCACTGTACTGTCATGTGTAACTAATAAAAAATAAATAAATTTAAAAAGAGAACAAGCATTAAATAAACATTGATATTATTATTGGAGAGAAAAAAAAGAAACATAAAAAGTGTGTTTCTGTGTGTGCACTTTCTGTCTGCCTGTGTGCTCTGTATTGGTGGTTGGTTCAGGGGTACTAAGAAGAGAGATGCTGATGTGACTAATGTCAGAAGGAGAGGTATGTGTCTGCAGAAGAAATGCCTCAGGCAGGGCCTGCAACATACCTAGCTCCCGATTCCTCTTGGATTGCTCTTCATCCTTGATTCTTTCTCAGTCTCCTTAGCTTCTAGCATTCCAGAGGGTCCATCCCTTCACAGGCCCTGGAGCTGAGGGCTTTACCAGGCTGAGTCTGTGTGCTCAGAAGGTGTTATGTTCTCTGTCTGGGCGCTGTTCCTCAAATTAACTTCTCTTTGAGAGATGAGGGGCAAGTCATCTGTTTCTATTAAAGGCTGATGCCATTGTTCACACAAGAAACAGAATGGGACTTCCAGGTGAAATAGAGACCAAAGTAGTATATCTCAAGAAAGATGTGAAGGTATCTGAGGTGAGTCTGATTCTGTTATTCTCATTTTATCTTATTTTTTTAAATTACTGATTGAACCCAGGGGCACTTTATCACTGAGCTACATCCCCAGTCTATTTTATTTATTTATTTATTTAGAGAGGGTTTCGCTAGGTTGCTGAGACTGGTCTTGAACTTGTGAGCCTCCTGCCTCAGCCTCCCAAGTCATTGGAATTATAGGTGTCTAACACGTGACTGGCTGGATTTCTTCTTTTTTCACCTAATCCTTTCAAAAAATATTTTTTAAATGGGTTGTGTCTGATAGTGCTTCTGACTAATATACATCAAGGCTTCAAATATAATAATTATCTTCTGTTGTCTTCAACAAACTCACCATTAATTGAGAGACCATAGGGTAAATATCAATGAGTTTTTCTAGTTGTTATTAATCTTGATACATAGTAGTAATATCATTTGTTGCACAAACTTATGAATAAACACTTTTCTATCTGTAAGTGCTCATGCCTTCCAAGGCCAATAACAGAAACAGTGTTTTTATTCAGTAGTGGTAAATAGCAGCAATGGAACTACTTTTCAGGGGTATTTATATTTAATTGTGCATATAAACTATATGCATATAATATATATAACATATCAAATATAGTAAACAAATAAGAATTCAAAAAGTGAATTTAAATACACCCAATTATTTACAAAATACCCCAAAACCTAAAGAACAGGTGACTCAAATTCTAATAGATACACGCAATACGATAAATGTCATTAGGAACAGGAAAATAAAAATCTCTATTCCATTCTCAGAGTTTTATTTAAAATCAAGACAAAGTTGATTGATTTGTCTTTTCTTTAGAGTTGTATGTTATATTCTTCCAGCCCTTTTTCATTTGAATGTGTTTCTGACTGATAATTTCAAATTCTAACATTTGGACATTGTAAACGTCACTTTAACCTGTGGCCCACTGAACATTCTCAGAAAAACTAAATTTCGGTACTGAAAATGAAGCATTTTCCAGTTTTCGTTTATCTTTGGGTTTCCCAATCAAACCTGCTGATATTGCACGAAAGGACTTTGTAAAGTAGTAGCTGGGGTATTAGTATGAGGAAATATTAGAGCTTTCCTCTCCAGGTAAGTGTTTATTCTCAGATCTAGTGTCCCTGAAAGAAAAGCTTCTACTCACCTATTTTGACTGTAGTTGCTGCCTTGTCTGCTGGTGTCAGAGTTCCCCTTACGGGCACAAGGCTGGTCCCCTTCAATTAATATACTAACTTAGATGTGAAAATTTGCCCTCAGATCAATCATAAAGATATTACCTGAGCTCGATTAATTTATAAATGTTCATTCTAATGCAAAGGCTGGTTCAGTATCTTAATAAAATTGTTTTCCACCTCTGAAAAAGCCGTCCAATTCTGAGAAGTTAAGAAGGATAAAAAAAAAAGGCATTATTTTATGATCTTTACCCAAATATCATAGCAACGTGCTTGCCAAACTGCATGAATCTAACTAAATCCCCCTGGTGTTAAGAGTGTTAGTCGGCACATGCCCAAGCCATTTTCATCCCAGGAAACAAATGCAGAGCACATGTTCTGAAACAAGTTTATAGGAGAGCAGCCTGGACACCAGCACCAAGAGTTTGAATCTTGGCCGGAAGCGTCAGAGGGTTAAAACAATATCTACATATAGAAATATAACATTTGTCTTTCATGTCTAAGCTTGTTCTTCAAAACAATGTGAAATCAGTTTAATGAATGAAAGGAACATGCCGTGTTGCCGTGTGAAGTCATGGGAGTTCTGCTGCGTGTGTTCAACCATGTGACAGATTTTGTAAAGTAGGAAATACTGTTGCACTTTCAACAGTAACTAAAGCCATAAGGCAGGGTTTCTGGTTTCATTCACGGCTTAATGATCAGACCCATGGAGCAAATGCTTAAAACAAAACAGAATGAATCTAAAAAAACTTTGTACTTATGGAAATGTTACCTGTTCTATTTAACCCAAAAAGTAAGAAACAATAAAATTTATTC
This sequence comes from Ictidomys tridecemlineatus, assembly GCF_052094955.1. Classification (NCBI taxonomy): domain Eukaryota; kingdom Metazoa; phylum Chordata; class Mammalia; order Rodentia; family Sciuridae; genus Ictidomys; species Ictidomys tridecemlineatus. The sequence goes on along the minus strand of NC_135483.1, from coordinate 122,023,903 downwards.
GGGGGATTTAAAGTATACTGTTTCTTTTGTAAATTTCACGAAACAGTTGATGGTAAGATTTTATTTATGACAGAAATGCTATTTTTAAGGATATTTGATTAGGAAATATGATGATATAATTAAAATTACTTCATTTAAATCTGAAAGAATCTAGTTGTAAATGTTCATGAGTAAAATTAAAATGTGAACAAAAGCAACTTTTTTTTTCTGGTTTATGTCACTCTGAAAGAATGTTGAAACACTTCTGTAGGTGGCATGTCATTTAGTTAATTCCCTTGAAAGCCCTGTACTTCTTTTACATTGCATGATTAGGTAAATAAAAATGTGTGGTTTGACTGAAGCATATTGCTAATAAACCCAAAATCACATCTTTGATTCTGCTTTGACAAGTTATAGTCACTGTGATCCATAAATGACATCCAAAGCCCCTATTGATCAGCTCAAAAATTAAGTGACCAATGGTATAGAAGATAGATGTGGAGTCAGAAAGACTCAAGTGTTAGTTTCAGCTGAATCACATACTATGACCACAAAATTAGGCATATTACTTGACCCTAAAGTCTCACTATTCTTCTTTGAAAAATGGGAAAATACTACCACATATATTCTGGGATTGTAAATTAAAGCTACACTGATATTTCATCTCATTCCAGTCAGAATGGCAATTATTAAGAATACAAGTAACAATAAATGTTGGCGAGGATGTGGGGAAAAGGGTACATTCATACATTGCTGGTGGGAATGCAAATTGATAAAACCACTCTAGAAAGCAGTATGGAGATTCCTCATGAAACTTGAAATGGAACCACCTTTTGACTCAGTTATTCTACTCTTTGGTAGAATACACCCAAAGGTCTTAAAATCAGCATATTATGGTGATGCAGCCACATCAATGTTTAGGGCAGCTCAATTCACAATAGCTAAGCTATGGAACCAACCTGGATGCCCTTCAACAGATGAATGGATAAAGAAAATGTAGTCTAAACTCACAATAAAATATTACCCAGCCATAAGAAAGAATGACTTTATGGCTTTTGCTGGTAAATGGATAGATCTGGAGACTGTTAAACTAAGCAAAATAAGCCAATCCCAGAAATCAAAGGTCGAATGATCTGTCTGATATGTGGATGCTAACACACAATGAGGCAGTGGGAGGGGAAGAATAGAAGTTCACTGGATTAGACAAAAGGAATGAAGGGAAGGGAGGTGGGGACAGGAATAGGAAAGAGAGTGGAATGAGTGAATGAATCTGACATAACTTTTCTATGTACATATATGAATACACCACAGTGACTCTCACCAACATGTAGAACCACAAGACTTGGATCCTAATTGGAATTAGATGTACTCCATATTTGTATAAATATGTCAAAATATACTCTACTGTCATGTACAACTAAAAAAATTTTTAAAAATAAGAAAGATTAAATTAGAAATGAGACAAGCATTCACAACTTCATAATGCTAGTTATTTTTGGTCACTGTGGTGAGACTGGGTGTTTGAAATCAAAGTCAGTGAAGGGGCATGCGTTTGGGGGCACTGTCCACACATTGATGGATGGTGAGCCAAGCAGAGGCACAGCCAAGGTTAGGGGTGAGCAAACCTGACCTCTGCCTCCCCTGTGTTTCACACCCCGCCATTGTCTTCCTGCTGGTTCAAATCTCAGCTGTCTCAACTTCCTCTCCTCCCAAGGAGCTCAAAACAAACAAAACAAAAATAGAACAAGGCTACATTGAGAAGAGACAAACTTTGGCTCCAACCCCTGGTGGTACCAGGTCCAATCTAATTATATTGTACAAATTCAATATGATCTTCCCTTTAATTTAAAATTAAATGATTATGTGAAGACATGTCTATTTATATTAAAAATGTTTGCAGCCAGTGGAACTATTCAGTTTTTTGTTTATTTTTACATGGTAATCATTTGCTATGCAATCCATACAAAATGTCATTTTTCATTTTTCCATAGAATAATGACAAATGGTTACTTGGAAATGTACTGAGTATAAATGATAATTTTTTCAAGGAATTATACTTAGTGTATTAGGTATAGCAATTTGTTGGAATCAGAAATGAAGATTATAATGAGGTACAACTATGTAAAACTTTTTTCTGATCTCTCTCTCTCTCTCTCTCTCTCTATATATATATATGTATGTATATATATATATATATATATATATATATATATATATATATATGTACATTTTGTATGGGTGTTAAACACAGGGTACTCTACCACTAAGCTTATCTCCAGTTCTTTTTGTTTTATATTTCAAGACAGAGTCTTGCTAATTTGCTGAGGCTCTCTCAATTTAAGGCCTGCCTCAGACTTGCAATCCCCCTGCCCTAGCCTCCTGAGTTTCTGAGAATTGAGGCATGCACCACTGCACATGACTCTTCACTAATATTAATATCAGCCTCTAAAGAAAAGTAAATTTTTCCTCCTTTGCCATTTCCATACTACATGAGGACTATTAGATGCTGATATTCACAAGTACGCAATGTTTTTATCTAACTGGTATGGTGAAACTGTTGTCCAGCACAACAAATTACTTTTTTTCAAATAGCCTCTTAGATGAATGAAAAGCAAAAATCCAGTTTTGAAAATAACTCTCAAAGTTTAGATGCCAGGAATCTGGAAATCCCATAAGAAATAACTGTCTAGAAAATTTATACCCTTTTCTGCTTTTGCTAAACGAAGTATATTGTGAACAAGCAACCGGTCTCTGAGAATTTTGTCACTTACATTACCAGGTGGTTCCAATCAATGTAAAGATGAAAATCCAAAGCACAAACCATCCATGTGTTCATAAATATGCAGGAAATTCACAAACATTGATTATGAACTGGTCATGGGTTAGGTGTTAAAGAAATGGAGGTGAGTATCTTAAGAGTGTAGGTTAGGCCAAGGTTTTCTTCTCAGGAACAATCCATAAAAACAAAAACCGTGATGTAGTAGTTCAACCACATGATGTTCAGCTGGGAGAGGGGTGACAGTTGGATAATCCTTCTGTGCCTGCTGGGACACAGGCCATATCGTTTTGTGGAGGGGCCGATTGAACTGATAATGCAGTTGTTAGAAAGCCTCTTGTATTTTCCCCTCGTTGGTATACATTGTTCCAGTTTCTGCATTGTGATAGAACTTGCCTCTACAGAAACCTAGTCATGGTTCTCTTTCCTACCCCCTTCTTCTTCTTTTTAAAAATGTGCTGGGGATTAAACCAGGGCCTCACACAGGCTAGGCAAATCTCTAGCACTGAGCTATGTCCATTTTTTTCTTTACTTACTTTTTGGAGTCATTTACCATTCAACTGTGGCAAGGATTTCAACCTAAGTAAGAAATAACAGGATATCAGTTCTCTGTAGGGAATAACTGACTACAGTTCCAAGGCCTTAACAAGTCCTGCATCTGCTTTCTTTCCAAGATAAAAGAAGAAACTTCAACTTTCCAATTTAGTGGAATAACAGGGCATAGTAATCATTTCCTAAAAAGCTGACTGTACAAAATGGCGATTTTTTTCTTTGACATTAACCCTAAACCAAATAAACACTCTGAGAACTCTAGCCCATAAAACATTCCAAAATGTGTTTCAGTCATTTCTTATTTTATCGACCCCTACACAAACATGAAAGAGTGACAGGCTTGAGAAACTAGATACTGAACTTTATAAAAAAAATTAACCAACACTGAGCATACTACACTAGATGCCAGTTGGTTTTAAGCTTTTCTCTATAAGAGGGGAAATGGTCATCAAAAGGGTTCAGGAAAAAAGAGGTTTATTTCTTAGAATGATTTTTTTTTCTATTGTATGTCAATTAAGAACTTGATCTTTGGACTCCAACAGCCTGAAAATGAATCCCTATTTCAACATGGAATAGCCAAATGACCTGGGGCAAGTTAGTTATCCTCTCTAAATCTCAGTTTTCTCAAATCTTAAAAATAATAAAAACTCTGTGATAGTCAGCTCCATGATCACATACTTGTGTAATTAATTCCCTCTCGTTAGTATGAGATGGAGTGAGTGACTTCCTTCTCATACACAGAATATGGCAGATGAGACAGAAAATCACACTCAAGGTTAGATGAAACAAGGATCAGAGCTTTCTTCTTGGAGACCCATTATTATTCCTTCTCAAACTCTTGCTCTGAGTGGCGGGCAGCAGAGGGGAGCAAGATGCCATACTGAGGAAGCCCTATAAACAGACACATGTGGCAAAAAACCCATGTCCCAAGCCAACAGCCCCACCAGTAAGCACGAAGCAGATTTCCTGAGGCTGACTAGTAACCAGGAACACCTGCCTGAGACACCCAGCTCAAATGTGCCTGGCTTTCCTAATAGACAGAAACTTGGAGATGATAAATGTTTATTGCTTTGAGTTGCCAAATTTGGAGTTAATTGGATACACAGAAATAGATAACTAATACAAACTGGGATAATAAAAACAACAACCTTGAAGGGTGGTTGTGATGATTAAATACAATGACATATGAAGAAGTCTAGAAGAGACCCTGGCCACATAGCACAATCACTAGAAGTTGCAGTTATTGTTCTCTTTGCTGGAATATAATCAAAATCTTTTAATGTTTTTAAACAGAATAAAGCTAAAAAGAAAATAAGTTTAATCAAGCAAAACTTTTACATTAGAGTAAATTTATTTTTTGTATGTAACTTTTTTTTTTAATGTTTCCAAGCCATATCCTTTACTACTAGAGTCTCCTTAATTTTTTTTCTTCTGTAGAAAGAGAAAAACCTCCTGTGGTTAATTTTACAATATCATCTTTGAAATTCAAGGTCCCCCCCTCAAAGCCTCTAATTATCTAAATAACCTACAACCTACAACCTGCACAAAATGTCCAATATTTTGAGTTACTCTAGTAAAGTTTACCATTCTGGAGGAAAAAAAAATTGGAAAAAAAAATCTCTATTGCACTTTCTGTGTGTGGGGTATGTAATTGGGGAGCCATGTACATCTTACTCATTTCCAAATCTCTCTGCATGGGGTTTTGTTAAACTCCCGTTACTAAGCACTGTTGAAATTGTATCTGAAGACTTAATGAAGGTGACTGGTATCTTTATAGATACATTCATTTTTCTAGTGAGAGTCAAGTTTCCAGAAGACAGATAGCTCCTGCAATTGAGAGTTGTGACGAGGTCCTTCGAGCATGTCCAACTACTCAAAGAATAGGTCATGTTTCAAGATAGGAAAAAAGTACAGACAGAAAGAATTACCCTTATCTTTCCCCATGCTTCTTGCACCACTACTTGTAGACAGGTGGAAAAAAATACCTTTCACATGAAGGGGAAAAAAATCAGTACAAGACCAGAATTTTTAAAAAACCACTCATATTCTTTAAAGTGCAACATCATTAGTCAAGTGCCATAAAAGTCAAGGCATGCGCCTGAGCTGTGGTTCAGCAAGGATTGTGGCCAACTTGTGGATTCTACAGACATTAATAGTGCAATTGGAATACTATTAAATAGGTCAGGGACTCTTCTTCCAGTGAGACTTTCATGCTTAACTGACAAAGAGTGAAAGAAAGCCATTAGTGCACTTGACCTTTCTCAAGGAGGGTTGGAAACCATGAAGGACAAATCCTAGAGAGGTATGCCTGCCAAGTCCAAACATACTGTTTAATTCAATAGGTTAGCAGTGGCTAAATAATTACTGGAAATTCCAATTCATTCTTACAAGGTCTGGCTTAAGAGTTACATTTACAAATGCCTTACAACATAGAACAGAGAAGCTACTATTGTGCCTCTGGGTGTTAGATAAGTCAAACTCATACTTGGGACAGGCTGTGCAGAGTAAAAGGAGGAACCAGTGAACAGTTTTCAGTGCTGTCTTTGGTCCCACCTTTCTGTGAGTGCCTTGGGCAAGTATCTTTATCCTTTGACTGCAAGTTATAGGTATCAAAGTCAAGTAAGCATAAGAAAAACCAAACATCAATATAACAAAAACAAACTCAAAACACATGGATTATATTTTTTTTCTTTAAGGATATGAGACTTCTCTTAGAAATAAAACCTAGCTTGTACTTGAGCTCAGTAACTACTAATTTCAGAGATTCTTATTCTTGATTTTTGGTTTTCTTTCATTTCTTATTTTTGGTTTCCATACTTGATGGATCAGATGCCTTCACACCAATCATTGTGAGATGAGGTGGATGCTGCAGTAGGGGAGGGGTTGGGAGGTAGAAGAAGGAGGAGAGTTTTAGGCTGCTTATACAGTTGGATCGTATCCCATGGAGGGACTCACACCAAAGCTCAAGATTCAAAAAGAGTAAAGGACAACAGAAAGGTAGAATAGTTAGAAGTACTGCCCCATCATTTGAAAGTCAGAGAGAGTACCAAATACTGGTTCTCAGCCATGGCTGAATGCCTAAATACCTTGGGGAGTTTTTAAAACCTCAGTCAATTGAAGACCTACTTAATCGGAAACTGTTGAGGAAAGAAAGGCCTTATAATCTGTGTTTCAAAGAAACCTTGAGGAATTGGTAAAAAGCCTACTAAAGTTTGGGGATCTCTGCTCCAGAGCATTTAATCTTTGGGAAGAGTGAAAGAGAAAGTAATAACTTAGGACCATCAGGGAAATAATTTTGACCTCACAGACCCTCTAATAGGTAGTTGGAACTCTAAGGGGATCCTGGACTACAATTTCAGAATGGTAAACTGGGTCAAATTCAAAGTTAAGTTCAGACTCTTCCTTTGATAAACCAGATCAAATAAAGACTTTCAGAGTAATAAAACTTTTTGTGTGCTACAAGCCTATGGATTTGTCTGATGAGAGTGCCTGAGGCATCTGAATAAGACTAAGAACTCTGATTGTCCAGGTTTTACCACCATTGTTTTCTGCCAAGATTGGTGTGGAGACTTTGATATCATGGACCCCATGTGATGGGCACTCATTATCAACTCAATTAGAATGAACTCAAGACACATTTTCTTTTAAAGTGTATTTATACCTGGAAACAAGGAATTTGGTAAGAACTTCAGAATCGTAGAGGAAGGATTATTCTAGAAAATGTACCAGGACCCAATCTGCTAGAAGCAGTCTCTTCTGATTCTACAAATCCAGAAAGATTAAAGATCTTATTCTCTTGATATACTAGGTAAAATAAGCCGTTTTTTTTTTTTGTTTGTTTGTTTGGTTCCAGGGATTGAACCAGAAGTGTTTAACCACTGAGCCACATCCCCAGCACCCTTCCCCCTTTTATTTTTATTTTGAAACAAGTTCTCACTAAGTTGCTTAGGGCCTCACTAAGTTGCGGAAGCTGGCTTTCAATTTGAGATGCTCCTGCCCCAGCCTCTTGAGCAGCTGGTATTACTGGCACCCCCACACCAGGCAAGCATTTTTTAAGTTGGAAAATTTTTGTGTTCAGTCTAATGATTCTGGGATGGAATCAGCCAGGTTTGGGATGTCTTCCAGAGAATATAGTGAGACTGCTAGCAAAAAGATTAAGTTAACTGCCTTCCAAGCACCATTTTGAAAATTGTCTGCAGAGAAACATTGAGTGAGTATATCAATTGGTAATAATATGTAGGTATGGAGGGTATTTCAAATGTGGAGAACTGGTCTAATTTTGTTTGTTTGTTTTTAAAGGATGGTGTAGAAGAATGATATAGATAAGCAGACATCACAGGATATGGTCAGAGAGCTGGTCACAGGTGTATTCGCATTATGTGAACAGCAGAGAGAGACAATATAGTAAACTGAAAACATCTCCAATTTTGTGAAATATAGCATCAAGTGGGGTTACACATGAAAGAGATTATTTACAGGGCAAGGAAGGAAATAAAGGAGAAGGGGAGAGACTTTAGACTTGGATGAAGGTCTGACACTGGGAATGGAGAGAGGGAAGGAAGGACTCAGTAAGAAACTCTGATGAGCACATTACCAAGGTAAGTTTGGCCAACAGGGAGTACTTGAACTAAGATCACTTCCTGGAGAAGGACAACCTCTGGCAGGAATGGGTCTACTTTTGTGCTTTTGCTACACTCAGTTACTGGCTGGCACAGCCTGATAAAAGTATGGCAACAGAACAAACATGGTGGTGGACTTGAGGAGCAAGTCATGGCCACAGTTGCAGCCATCCATCAAGGATGCTCCCACAGAGACATCTGAGGAGCAGTTTTTCATGAACACCATGCCAGACTCATGCAAAAGTTCTGTGGGGTATAGAAAAGGAATAAGAAATACTTCTAGCAATGTAGAACATGGAGAAAAAGGCAAAAATAAGTTAAAATGAATTGAATAACTGCAAAATTGATGGTAGTTGCAGGGTTCCTCCTAGGAATTGAATATTTCATCATCACTTTTGCAGAGAGCCTTCTGATGGTCATATAAAATACATGCAAAAGTTAATGAGTTAATGGTATCACACCTTGAGTTCAGCAGATCTTCAGTATTTCCTAACTGAATGTGCACAGAATAACTTAGGCTGTTTACTAATAAACCAGATTTCTAGGCCTCTCAGTGACCTAAAGAGTTTGACTCTCCAGGAGCTAGAAAATAAGACTTGACACTGGGAAGCATCTTATATGATTTTTATTCAGCCAGCCTGGCACTGTTGGCTACAGATTTGGTAATTAGTGAACTAGTATAAGCTATTTCTAAAGTTCAGTACTCATCTAGGTAAAGGAAGCAAGACATGTGAGTAGTAAATTCTAATTTTAAAAATTTAGGTGAGACCTCAGCATTTGTACTTGGTAATAATATTTTCAGGTGAATTCTGTTGGGCACCAAGTTTATAAACTTTCCCCTAATGTGGAAGATTCATAGTAGGATAACTCTCTATAATATGTAGGAAGAATGTATTAGAAGTTCTATTCATTCTTCCCTCAACTTTTTTTAAAGTATTGACTTTTTGTATGATTAACCATGTAGATAATATTTAGTACTGTACCTCATGAATAAATTTTTTAAAAACACACACACCCATGTGCATTTGAATTATTTGCTATTAGGGTAAGTTTAAAAAGTATGGATTCCCTTGGTCTAGTTAACTATTGTTGTGGAAGTAAATCAAAAACAAATGAAGAAAAGCACATTATTAGATTCTCAATAAAATGACCTGATCCTCTCTTTTCTCTGCCTCTGATTCTGAATATGTATATATTAGACCATTTGCTATTGTCTCACATAGCTCTAAAGCTTTCTTTTCATTTTTAAACCCAGCTTCACTACTTCTATTGACCTGTGAGTTCTCTGATTCTTCCTTGAATTGAGTAACTTAAGAGTGTGCAAGAAATACTTATATCAGATATTATATGCCGCAACCCGGCTGGGCACAGAATCACAAGCCATTCAAGCAGGAAACAAAACTTTATTTTTAAAAAGGCTGCCAATGCGTGGGTGCCCGGCTAGCAAGCTGGTCCACACATGTGTGTCTCTACCGGAACCAGGGGCCCGGACCTACCCCCGAATTCCCGCCTACTATCCTTCCCCAACCAATGGGAACTCTCCGGGAGTCCTGTAACATGAGTCCCATAGCAGGCTGAGGTGAACAGCAGGATTCCAATTTCCATATGAATGTAAATCTTAACATAATCATATCATCTCAATGGCTAGCTGGCAGTCACCTTAACCAAAGGTGCCATGCATCAATATACTTTGCTGTGGCTCCTAGCAATTATAGTTATCATTTCTAGAATATTCACTTGGTTTTTTTATTTAGAGTTTTTCTATGCTGAAATTTCCCATATTTTCCTTTAAATTATTTATAATGTTATGATTTCCTTAAAGCCCTTGTAAATCCCATTGTGAAATTTGCTACTTTTGGCTATTATTTTAAAATCTTGATTATAGGTCTTCTCCAATTTATTTGCATATGGTCTTATTATCCTCTATTTTATGGCAAATACTATATTTAAAGGACACTGAGTAGAATAAATCTGCTTTCTCCCATAGAGATGCTATCATTTCCTCTGTTGGATAACTCTAGAGGGATACCTTTGATCCAATCAGGAATTGAGCTTGGTCTGAGGCTGGATTGCCACTTACTAAGTTCTGTCTACCTCTTATGCCAAATGTCTTGAGATCAGATCTGTCCTGTGTGTATTACAGGTGTCTCTACAGTGGAACTTTGGGCTCTGAGAATCACTACTACTGTGAGAAGTCTTTGGCTCTCCAGCCCAGCTCTGTATTCTGGATCAACACAGATTTGTTGTGGAGAATCAATGCGGGAGAATCTATGGCAGTGGGAAGAAACTATTTCTACATATACAACTAGTCCAGATACCAGTCTTTCAGCACACTTCTGTGACTGTTAGAAGCTTTGTTAATTTCTCCTTAGCACGACAGAGCAACCCTCATCCTCCCCCTGACTTATTTCAGGCATGATACTTTCTACTTAAGTATGCCCAGACCTGGCACTTACCCCATGAAGGAAAGTAGTAGTTGACTTCAGGTGCCCTAGGAAAGACTCATTCTTATGAAAAATTCATGTCTTTGAGATTTCTTTGAATACATAGTTTTCGAGTGGCTTAAAAATGAAATAATATAAACATTTTCTCTTTCTTTCTCTCTCTCTCTCCTTCCCTCTTTCTCTCTCTCTTTAGATATAGATATCAGTGGTCTGTTGTTACTGTCCACATCTGTGAACCCAGTTTCAATAGGATGATGATTATAATGCAGAAAATATTGATGAACTATTTTCAATCTTTATCATGTTGGACTTATTCAAACCATTAATGGTAGTGATTCTTATCTCACTTTCATTTTTCCATTGTAGACCTTGTTTGATTACCTAAATGACTAGAAAAATTATTTCTAGAGATATTTTCAATTAGGGATTCTAACAAAGATTTTTGCTAGCAGATTTCACTTTCAAAGCTTTTTGTTTTGGTTGCTGCAGTGACATTTATTGGTCACTGGAGTTTCTATGCCACAATTTCAAATCTGTTTTCAAGGAAGAAAAATAACTTAAACTTGACTCTAGAATTCAAGAATAATTAAAATTTATAAAGTTGGAATTAATAAGAGAACAACTAAATCATAATATTTGAAATAGTTAGAAAATATCTAAGTTTTTATCTATGTATACAATCTTGGAATCCTAATAACATTTTCTTTTAATCTAATAGGAAATTACATAAATACATCCCCACGTTATTTGAAATTTAGATTCACAGACTCAATCTATAGCAATTAAGAGAATGAATATTTTTACCAGTATAGCTAATTTGGAAGATTTGGAAACAGTATTATAGTTTACTTCTTGAAATTTTTTATATTTTGGATGAAAAGTCCACATAGATTTTAGCATGAATGTTTTTCATAGCAAGACAGTATAATAAATTCATTGAGTAAAGTGGATTCTCTGCAGAAGAACATAACCAGAAGCGATAACACAGCCTGCAAAGTCCACTTTGTTCCTTTGGATTATTTAATTATCTTGTGAGCTTTAATTCTCTGGCCAGCAATTATTGTCCTACCCCAAATAAAAATCATTCTTAGGCCATCTGAAAAAAAAACTCCCACATTCCAAAGTCTTGCCAAATTACAACAAAACTGCCTCAGAATGAGAGCAGCTGAGAATGTATTAATTCTTCGTAGAGGATGGTGCTTGTTTCCACTTCTATTTATGACAATATCGACTTAATTTTTTCATGCATTGTTTTGATTTTTATACCTATACTTTGAATAAAGATATAAGTTTGGTGTTTTTTTTGGGGGGGGGGAGGGGTTAACGCAGAGCTAAGTGGTGCAGATAAAAATATAAATAAAAAAACCTTGGGAAGAGACACAGGGATTTGTTCTCCAAGTTCTAGAATGTGTTGTCTGAAAGTCATACTGCAGACCACCTGAACTAGAGAAAAGAATTTGTGACTTAAGGGTGAATAAGCAATTGATGAATGCAGTAGCCCGAAGAAACTAAATATTTCCATGTACCAGTTTTTCAGCTTCATTTCTATTTTATGATTTTACCCTGCAGTATTTTACATATAATTAGCTTATCTCTTATTTGCTGATGAACAGAGAGAATGCTTAGAAGCAAGGAGAGGGGGAGGCATCATGCTTGTGTACATTAAACAAAGCATCTTTCTTGCTTACTAGTTACAATTATATAAAAAGCTAGATAAGAACACATGAATTTACATCATTATTACTAAGGAAACCATGGTCATTGCCCTAAGCCTTGAAGTCATTTCCCTAAGCCTTTCCCTCCCACCCCTCTTCCCTATCTAGAATTCATCTATTCCTCCCATGCTCCCCCTCCCTACCCCAGTATGAGTCAGCCTCCTTATATCAGAGAAAACATTTAGCATTTGTTTTTTTTGGATTGGCTAACTTCACTTAGCATTATCTTATCCAATGCCATCCATTTATTTGCAAATACCATGATTTTATTCTCTTTTATTGCTGAGTAAAATTCCATTGTATATATATGCCACATTTTTCTTATCCATTCATCCACTGAAGGGCATCTAGATTGGCTCCACAGTTTAGCTATTGTGAATTGTGCTGCTATAAACATTGATGTGACTATGTCCTTGTAGTATGTTGTTTTTAAGTCCTTTAGGTATAGTCCAAGGAGAGGGATAGCTGGGTCAAATGGTGGTTCCATTCCTAGATTTCCAAGGAATCTCCATACTACTTTCCATATTGGCTTCACCAATTTACAGTCCCACCAGCAATGTATGAGTGTGCCTTTTCCTCCACATCCTCACCAACACTTATTGTTGTTTGTCTTCATAATGGCTGCCATTCTGACTAGAGTGAGATATATCTTAGAGTAGTTTTGATTTGCATTTCTTTGATTGCTAGAGATGATGAGCATTTTTTCATATGTTTCTTGATTGGTTATATATCCTCTTCTGAGAAGAGTCTGTTCAGGTCCTTGGCCCATTTGCTGATTGGGTTATTTGTTTTTTCCATGCTTAGCTTTTTGAGTTCTTTATATAGCCTAGAGATTAGTGCTCTATCTGATGTGTGAGGGGTAAAAATTTGCTCCCAAGATGTAGGCTCTCTGTTCACCTCACAGATTATTTCTTTTGCTGAGAAGAAACTTTTTAGTTTGATTCCATCCATTTATTGATTCTTAGTTTTAATTTTTGCAACATACGAGTCTTATTAAGGAATTTGGGGCCTAATCCCACATGATGGAGATTAGAGCCTACTTTTTTGTCAATTAGATGCAGCGTCTCTGGTTGTATTCCTAAGTTCTTGATCTATTTTGAGTTGAATTTTGTGCATTGTGAGAGTTAGGGATTTAATTTCTTTTTGTTGCATATGGATTTCCAGTTTTCCCAGTATCATTTGTTGAAGAGGCTATATTTTCTTCATTGCTTGTTTTTGGTACCTTTGTCTAATATAAGATAATTGTAATTTTGTGGGTCAGTCTCTGTGTCCTCTATTCTGTACCATTGGTCTGCCAGTCTGTATTGGGTACTATTGCTCTGTAGTATAGTTTAACATCTGCTATAGCGATTCCACCTGCTTCACTCTTCCTGGTAAGGATTGCTTTAGCTATTCTGGGTCTATTGTTTTTCCAGATGAATTTCATGATTGCTGTTTTTATTTCTATGAGGAATTCCATTGGGATTTTGATCAGAATTGCACTAAATCTGTATAGTGTTTTTGGAAGTATGGTCATTTTGATAATATTAATTCTGCCTATCCAAGTGCAAGGTAGATCTTTCTATCTTCTAAGGTCTTCTTTGATTTCTTTCTTTAGGGTTCTGTAGTTTTCATTGTATAGATCTTTCACCTCTTTTGTTAAGTTGATTCCCAAGTTTTTTTTTCCTTTGAGGCTATTGTAAATGAGGTAGTTTTCCTCATTTCCTTCTCAGAGGATTTGTCACTGATATACAGAAATGCCTTTGATTTATAGGTGTAGATTTTTTTTTTAAAGAAAGAGTGAGAGAAGAGAGAGAGAGAGAAATTTTTAATATTTATTTTTTAGTTCTCGGCGGACACAACATCTTTTGTTGGTATGTGGTGCTGAGGATCGAACCCGGGCCGCACGCATGCCAGGAGAGCGCGCTACCGCTTGAGCCACATCCCCAGCCCAGGTGTAGATTTTATAACCTGATACTTTGCTGAATTCATTTGCTAGTTCTAGAAATTTTCCGGTGGAGCTTTTTTGGTCTTCTAGGTATAGAATCATATAGTCAGCAAATAGTGCTAATTTAAGTTCTTCTTTTCCTATACGTATCTCTTTAATTTCTTTCATCTGACTAATTGCTCTGGCCAGTGTTTAAGGACTATGTTAAATAGAAGTGGTAAAAGAGGGCATCCCTGTCTTGTTCCAGTTTTTAGAGGGAATGTCTTCAAGTTTTCTCCTTTTAGAATGATGTTGGCCTGGGACTTAGTGTACATAATCTTTACAATGTTGAGATATGTTCCTATTATCCCTAGATTTTCTAGTGCTTTGAACATGAAGGAGTGATGTATTTTTTCAATGCTTTTTCTGCATCTATTGAGATGATCATATGATTCTTATCTTTGAGTCTATTGATGTTATGAATTACATTTATTGATTTCCTTGCATTGAATCAACCTTGCATACCTGGGATGAATTCCACTTGATCATGGTGCATAATCTTTTTGATATGTTTTTGTATTCAATTTTCCAGAATTTTATTGAGAATTTTTGCATCTATGTTCATTAGAGGTATTCGCCTAATGTTTTCTTTTTTTGATGTGTCTTTGCTTGGTTTTGGAATCAGGGTGATATTGGCCTCATAGAATGAGCTTGGAAGTGCTATTTTCTATTTCCTGAAATAAATTGAAGAGTACTGGTTTTAGTAGAAGGTCTACTTTAAAGGTCTTGTAGAACTCAGCTGTGTAACCATCCAGTCCTGGGCTTTTCTTGGTTGGTAAGCTTCTGATGGTGTCTTCTGTTTTATCACTTGATATTGGTTTGTTTAAATTGTGTATATCTTCTTGATTCAGTCTGGGCAAGTCATGTGACTTAAGAAATTTGTCCTTGCCTTCACTATCTTCTATTTTATTGGAGTATAAGTTTTCAAAATAATTTCTAATTATCCTCTGTATTTTTGTAGTGTCTGTTGTGATATTGCCTTTTTCATCACGTTTGCTGGTAATTTGAGTTCTCTCTCCTCCTCTTCATTAGTGTAGCTAAGGATCTGTCAATTTTATTTATTTTTTCAAAGAACCAACTTTTTGTTTTGTCAATTTTTTCAATTGTTTTTTTTGTTTTGATTTCATTGATTTCAGCTCTAATTATAATTATTTCTTGCCTTCTACTGGTTTTGCTGTTGATTTGTCCTTCTTTATCTAGGGCTTTGAGATGTAAAGTGAGGTCATTTATTTGTTAACTTTTTTCTTCTTTTAAGGAATGAACTTTGTGCAATGAACTTTCCTCTTAGAACTGCTTTCACAGTGTCCCAGAGATTTTGGTATGTTGTGTCTATGTTCTCATTTACCTCTAAGAATTTTTTAATCTCCTCTTTGATGTCTTCTGCAACCCATAGTTCATTCAATAGCATATTATTTAGTCTCCAGGTGTTGGGGTAATTTTTTATTTTTTATTTTGTCATTAATTTCCAATTTCATTTCATTATTATCTGATAAAATACATGACTATCTCTACTTTTTTATATTTGCTAAGAGTTGCTTTGTGATGTAGTATGTGATCTATTTTAGAGAAGGATCCACATGATGCTGAGAAGAAAGTGTATCCACTTGATGCAGGTTGAAATATTCTATATATGTCAGTTAAGTCTAAGTTAATGATTTTATTATTGAGTTCTATAGATTCTTTATTCCACTTTTGTTTTGAAGATCTATCCAGTGGTGAGAAAGTTGTGTTAAAGTCACCCAAGATTATTGTGTTGTGATCAATTTGACTCTTGAACTTGAGAATAATTTGTTCGATGAACATAGCTGCATCATTGTTTGGGGCATATATATTTATGATTGTTACATCTTTTTGGTGTATTGTTCCCTTGAACAGTATGTAATGTCTATCTTTATCCCTTTTGTCTACCTTTGGCTTGAAGTCTACTTTATTTGATATGAGGATAGAAACCCCTGCTTGCTTCCATAGTCTGTGTGAGTGGTATGATTTGTCCCAACCTTGCACCTTCAGTTTGTGTATGTCTTTACCTATTAGATGAGTCTCCTGGAGGCAGCATATTGTTAGGTCTTTTTAAAATCCAATCTGCTAGTCTATGTCTTTTGATTGGTGAGTTTAAGCCATTAACATTCAGGGTTACTCTTGAGACATGGTTTGTATTCCCAGCCATATTTGTTTATTTTTGTTATTTAAATTGACTTGATTTTCTTCTTTGATTAGTTTTTCCTTTAGGGTACTACTTCCCTCTGCTGATTTGCATTGTTGTTTTTTGTTTCCTCTTCATGGAATATTTTTCCAAGCATGTTTTGTAATGTCAGTTTTCTAGCTATAAATTCTTTTAACTTTTGTTTATCATGGAAGGTATTTATTTCATCTTCAAATATAAAGCTTAATTTTGATGGATATAAGATTCTTGGTTGGCACCCATTTTCTTTCAGAGCTTGATATATGTTGTTCCAGGATCTTCTAGCTTTCAGGGTCTGTGTTGAAAAATCTGCTGTTATCCTAATAGATTTCCCCCTATATGTAACCTGATTCCTTTCTCTTGTGGCTTTTAAAATTCTCTCCTTATTCTATTTTGGGCATTTTCATTATAATGTGTCTTGGTGAGGATTTATTGTGATTTTGTATACTTAGCATCCTGTAGGCTTCTTGAATTTGGATTTCCAATTCATTCATCATGTTTGGAAAATTGTCTCATATTATTTCATTGAATAGATTGTTCATTCCTTTGATTTGGACCTCTATGCCTTCCTCTACCCAAATAACTCTTAAATTTGGTCTTTTTATGCTATCCCATATTTCTTGAATGTTTTCCTTGTGGTTTCTTACATTTATCACTGTGTGGTCTATGTTCTTTTCAAGATTATATATTTTGTCTTTATTGTCACATGTCCAATCTTTCAAGTGGTCTACTCTGTTGGCAATGCTTTCATTTGAGCTTTTAATTTGATTTATTATTTCTTTCATTTCAAGGATTTCTGGTAGTATTTTTGTTTTTGTTGGGTTTTTTATTTTTTATTTTTTAGTATCTCTATCTCTATCTTCTTGTTGAGGTGATCTTTGCTTCCTGTATTTATTTATGTATCTCCTTGTTGAAGTGATCTTTCACTGCCTGCATTTGCTCTCTTATATCTTCCTTGAGTTCACAGAACATTTTAACCATGTACATCCTAAACTCCTTCTCTGTCATTTCTCCTGCTGTGGCTGTCAATGATTCTAATGATGTGGTGTCTTCATTTGTTTGAGGCACTTTCTTCCCTTGTCTTTTCATGTTGCTCATGTGTCTTCCTTTCCAGCTCTGTGGGTCTAGATTGTTACTGTTTTTACCCTATAGGTTTGCAGTGCTCTTGTAGGGTTCCAAGACCTCTCCTCTGTGAGGAAGGACAATGTTAACAGATCCCAATATCAACAAGATACCACCTATGAACAATTTGTTGTTGTTAAAACGTTTACAGTTTAGTCTCAATGTATAGAAATATTGGGTTCAATTATTATCTAAAATATAATCAGTAGTTTTGTAAAAGGGCTTACAGTTTCTGAAAGTGGACAATAAACTGGGGGTGGGGCTTAGAATGATATGCTGAGGAGGTAGGATGTGAGGATATAGAGTTAATATATCTTAGGAAGTGTGAAGGAGAAATCTAATGAAGATGTTTAGTAGCAAGAGAATAGACAGGAAGTAATTTAGGGTAGGCAAATACATGGGATGACAGTAGAGTACATAAAACAAACACACATGTATTTAGAAAAATATAAACGTTAAAACAGTAAAATTTGGAGGGGTGAAGAAAATGAAAGAAAAAAAAGGAAAAGAAAAAAAGGGCATATACAACACGTCTATATTATATTATTCAGATGCCTCAGTCCTCAAAGTCCTATTTCATGCAGAGTTCTTGGTTTCACATATGTTGGGGATGTGGGGGCTGAAAGATAGAGGGATAGAAGAGGAAAAACAAACAAACCAATTAACAAATAAACAAACAAAAACTCAAAGGAAGAAGCCAGGGTTGTGGCTAGCTTTAGAGATCCATATCTTTCCTATTTCTCTTCTCATCCAGCAGGTGGCGCCGTCTGTTGTAAGCTGGTGTCTCTGCCCTCCTGATGGTTGAGGTAACTGATGGGGTGAGGGGGAGACTGATCCTGGCACAGGGCACCTGGATGCATGGAGTGGCACTCACCAGTCCCTGCAGAAAGACTACACCTCACGGGTCTCTTTTTGGGATTGTGCGTATGATGTGAGCACTCTCTTTTGCCTGGAGATTTCCCAGTTCCTGATCTCTCTGTTAGGCTCCAAACTTTAGCCCCGACTCCCTCTCCCCTAGCAGTTCCCAACTGAGGAAACTCTCACCCTGGGAGTCCCGTGGGCAACTCCCTGGTCGCACTGCACACCTGTGTTGGGCAGCTACTGTGTTGGGTTACCACTGCTGGGGAGGGGGGAAGGTTGGAAACCTGGTACCTGGCCTCTAGAAATCGGATCTGGGAACTGCCCCCAGCTAATATGGTGAGAGTGTAGAGCCAAGATGGCGGCAGTCTGCTTTCAGTGCTGGGTAACTGGTGAGGTGGGAGGAGCCTAGTGAGGTGGGAGGAGCCTGGTGAGGTGGGAGGAGCCTGGTGAGGTGGGGGGAGCCTGGTGAGGTGGGGGGAGCCAGGCGATGCCATTGTGCTATGGGTAGGTAGCAGCTGAGTGACCTGCGTGGGAGTGAAGTCTTGGCAATCTGCAGATGTGTTGACAGGTGATTCTGCTGAGGCGCTTGCAGAGTCTTGCGTGAGCTGGAACTTCAGGCTTTGGGTCCTGCTCCAATGATGGGCGTCCTACTCGAAGGCTGAGGCCTGGAGCCCAGTATGAGGTCACAGCGCTGGTGACTTCTGCTGAGAGCAGCTGGATAGGGGTCCTCTAACTAGGCGAGATCTGTGGGTACAGCGGTGTGGGGCACGGGGCGGCTCATTCACTCCCTTCCCACCACCATGTTTTTCTCCCCGCTCACAAGGATTTTTTTTCTCAAACAAAACTTCTTAGCATAAAACAGTTTAGCATTATTGAACATTTATTCTATGTTAGACACTCAGCTAAGCACTCGCTATATATAACCAATTAAAAACTTACAGAAGCATTATGAGGTGAAAACATTTTTTTTCTGTTTTACATTTGAGAAAATAGGCTCAGTGATTTGACCAACACTTGATACTGAGGCAGGGTGGCTGCTGAGATCATCATTCAGAGCTGCCATATAGGTGCATGTGAAACAAAAGGAAGATCTGAATAAACCCTGTAGCTTCCCTTGTTTGTAATCAACTGCTTTTATCACTAATCTTAGAAGTCACTTAGCTAAACAATGAGGTATTAGAGTCCCATTAGCTTTGCTATAACACCTATAATTTGATTGCTTAAGTTGTTTTATAGGAATTTTTAGAGAGCCTTGTCTAGCTCAAACCAATTGAAGGTCCTGACCCCCTCACTTAGCTTGTGTATGAGTCTGATGGGTGACCTTTTGATATCATAAGGACAAAACACCACCCGCAGATCATGCTAATGCCATTTTCTGATCCTATGAATAGCCATGAAATTTGATTATGCATGTGCAGACCATCAATTATTTTAGCTTCCTTCCTTCTAATCACATTTCCCTGTGCCTTAGTTCACCCTGCTTCTTTATCCCCCAAACACCCCTAAACCCCATCCAAGAGGATTGGAGACTTGCTCTCTGATCTCCACATGCTTGGCCATTTCATGATCAACTCTTTTGCAAAATTCATTGTTTTGGTGATTGGTATTCTGTGTAGTCAGAACAAATGGACCTGGGTCAGTAACATAATGGTGTTCATCATGGTGCACTTTTAATTTTTTTACTTATCAGTATAATAAAGAATAAGACAAGTTTGGAATTCTTTCCTTCAGGCCCTAAGAAGTAACAAAAGGGCACATTCATGAACATAAAGCAATTAATAGCTAGGAAGAATCTGATTAATCATGCAACCTCCTTTTAGATGAGAGCATAAAGTAGCTACTTTCTGGATGGTTTTTCTCCATTTCTCTTCTCTGTCAAGTACTTGCACTTAGTTATGAAAATATCTAGTTGGTAACAGTGGTCCACAGGTAAGTGTTTATTCTGGAATTTGATGAATTACAGAAGTGTTTTAAAAATAAGAGACCTAATAAGTTCAGGATAGTTCTCCAGATGGCTGTAAACCAACTGAGTTCTTTCCCATCCTTCCCTTTCTTGTGGTTTTCAAGAATAACTGAAGAACATGCTGGGAAAACAATATTTGAAATATAAAGGAACTGTCTGAAGTATCTTGGACACTGCCTTGTTCCCCTGTAAGGAATATAATGCTTTGAGTTAGGGAGGAACTGCCTTGAACAGCCCAGTATGTTTTTGCCTTTTCTCTAGAAGGAAGATTCCCTTCAAAGCTTCATTCCCATGAGCCAAATAGCCTCTGTGTATATAATCCAGAGAAGTCTACCTTTTTTGGACTCTCAGTGGTGGTGCAAGTGGGGTATGCACAATCAGTATTAGTACCTGCCCCAGGTAGCTTTCCTGAGCCTGGGGGCACTGGCTCACAATGGACAATAGACCCTAGGCTTTTGTCCCCTGTAAGCATGCCTATGTGTATGTAACAAAACAACTTCATATAACTTGTTGCCTGTGACTGTGTCCTGTATCACCAGACTCGGAGGGTACCTAGTTGCCTGGTGAATTTGCTTCACAATGAGAAAGTGAGAACCAGATGAATTGTGGAGAAGCAGCCAAAGGTAGGATTATGTTTTAAAATCTGTATTTGAAGGAAGGTTTCAAAAGTAGCTTTAGATAACCAGGCATGCTTTGATGATTAAGATTTGGGGATTCAAAATGTGGTTTATGAAATCCACTTGATATCACTAGGGAAAAGCTATGAAGCTATTTCGTGGGAGGCAATTTGAGACCTACTGGCTTGGACTGACCCTGTCAACCTCACCTCTGAATGTCTGTTTCAGGAGTTTCAGTCAATTGAGAACCTGCTCTATTCATAAATAGGTCATAAATGTCTTATCCTCTAAGATTAGGCTTGCTATTAGGATATTTTGCACATCCTAAAAAGATTGATAGAGTTACAGTAAATTATGAATGCGTGCCTTGAAGAACATCATATTTTAATTTCACTGAATCAGATTCAATTTAGCAAAACAACGTGGGCTGAAAATCATTCCAGTAAACTCCCAGATTTAGTGAACAGATAACCCCTCTCGTCAATGAAGCAGGTCTTAACTGTAAATCTTGTGCTTGTAATAAGAGAACTATAGTAAATTCACAGGGCTCAGTAGCTATGGCAACTGCAGATTTCAGTCCATACCCTTTGATCTTCAACATTAGATAGTCATGTCTGATTGCTACACATAATCCTTTTCCCAAAAGAGGTCAATATGTTCTTGCTGACATACTTCAAAGTATTCTAGTTCTTAGAAAGGCCTTCATATTAGTTACTTACATCTTTGATCAATAGTCCCACTTGAAAAGTTATGTGAAGCTTGCACAGACATACACACACAAGCCTACATAGACAAGGTAACTTGCACCTATGTTCATTCATATTCCTTTGATAAGAGGATAACTATGCTGAGTATTTATTCATATGGGCACATATTAAATATATACAGACAGATATGCACTGTGCATGTGCTATGTATTTTATACAAACACAACCATACCTGAGCATAAAAATCAGAGGAAAATATTATTTGTAGTTATATTTGTATAATAAAAACATTTTTAAAAATAATGACCTCCACCACATATAAATAAATAAAATTAAAAAAAGATCCATTGACAACTAAAAAAAAATTTAAAAAAATAATGACCTCAAAATGATTGGCCATAATTCTAATACTACTGTCATTAGTATTAATTTAATAGTGACACGATTAAATGTGAAGTTTAGATGTGAAGTGTCCCCCCGCCCCAAATCTCCTGTGTTAATGCAGGAATATTCAGAGGTGAATGATTGGATTATGAGAGCTGGGACCTAGTTGGAATGGAGTGACTGGATGGAAAATGTAGTCGGGTGAGGCTTAGCTGGAAGTTGATCTCAGGGGGTGTGCCCTGGAAGGGTTCATCTTCCCTGTAGGCCCTTCCCTCTCCCCTTTTCTCTGCTTCCTGGCTGCCAGAGGTGGAGCAGCTCTTCTCTACCATGCCCTTTTGCCATGATGTTCTGCCTTACTTGAGCCCAGAGCAGTGGAATTGGCTCACCATAGACTCTACCTCTGGAACTGTGAGCCAAAATAGACTTTCCCTTTTCACGTTGTTCTTGTTGGGTATTTTGGTCACAGAGATGCAAAGCTGACACAGTCTTACTTGGAAAATTCTCATTTAACAAAATCAATGAGAAGTAAAAATAGAACACTATCAGCATATGTCTTCATTTTCTTATTATTCATTCTATTTTTCATCTAATTTTTCAATAAACACTTTAATGAATTCTCATGTGAGGTGCTTGTTAGTACTCTAGGGAATAAAATGACAAATAAAATGGAGTTTATAATCTCCAGGAATGTGCAGTACTTATTTAGGAGACAAAGGGCATATAAAAAGATTATACATAAAGAACAAATGCACTAAGAAGAAATGGAAATCAAAGAGCTGGATTACTAAGAAGAAGACATACCTCTGTGGGGGAAAGATCAGGGAGGAGGACTTCATGGAAGAGATGGCATCTAATCTGGGTCCAAGAGAACATGTGGAATTTCTGCAATGTTAGTGTGGAGTTCAAGTGATAATGGTGAGCAGAAAGGTCTGGAAGAACTAGTCAGCCTTTGAAGTAGGGGAACAACTTCTAGAGTGTGTAGTGAGCATCTGACAAGGGAATCTTGGACAATCAAATTCATTTTAGAAAAGATAAGACATAAAATACTAGACCCCAGTGAACTATAGTATCATTAAAATATTGAAAGAAATCAAACATGGTTTGGGTTATTTTATTCTGAAATATTCTAAAATATCTCTCATCCTGAAATGCTAAAAATATTTTGGCAGTTAATGTAGAAGGCAACATGAGATTTTTGCCTCTTCATGGAAATAGTTTTGAGTAAGAGTCCATTCTAACTCCAGTTTTTTTTTTTTTTAAACAAGATGCTATTTGAATGCAAACTTGAAGTAGGTGAGGACGCATTGCATGGTGGTATTTGTGGGAAGAACATTCCAGGGGCCTGGACGTGAAGCATGCCTGTATGTCCAAGGATCCAAAGAGACCAGCATGACTGGAACAAAGAAGTAAGGGAAGAAGGTGGCTGAATTGGCAGGCCATTGTAAAGAGGCCAGGTTGTCAGAGGGCACTGGGACGAGGACCGTGAGCTGTCATGTACTATAACAGGATAATATTGACTGCTGTGCTGACAAGCAGGGAGACTAGTTATGTGGTTGTTGAAAGCCGTGTAAGAGATGGCAGTGGTATGAATCAGGGCAGGGCTGGAGGTAGGTCCGGGGTGTTATAGAAATGTTAGATGTACTAGGAAAGAAAAACTGAACAGATTTGCTGATTGACTAATCAATTGGATGGGTGAAGAAAGCATTCAAGATAATATCAAGTTTTTTAGTCTGAGAAACCAGAAGGAGGATACCAATAATAATTGAGAAACTTTAATGAGGTAGAGTGTAGGTGGGCCACACTGGCAGAGGGAATTACAGGGTTCCATTTTGGACCTATTAAACTTGACATAGTTTGTTAATGGAGATAGACAGTGAGCTATTGGGAAGATGAGTGTTAGGTCTGATCACTAAGTTCAGCAGCATGAAGGTAGTGGGTGACCTTAACTAATAGAGTGGTGTGATGTGATTAATGACAGCTAACTTAGCTTCATTAACTTGGAAATTACATAGCTCAATATCTGCCTGGCATTATAAGATAGGACGAATATCATAAATTTTAGGAATTTTTGATAGGAATATGGTACCTAGAATAAGGGAAGGACCCATCCAACTATATCCTGTTGAAGTGGGACTGTAGCTGAGACAATTTTATATTTGCAGTCACTTTTTCTTTCTAGGTTCAGGGGTTTGCCCATTGACTTCAATGATGCTGGGGTGGTGGCCAGACTGATAGATGGTGTGTCAGTTGTTCTGTGTGAGAGAGGGAGGAGATTGGCATCCAGCCTGGGAAGGAGTATGTCCACAGGGATCTGGTGTGTCAATGGACTTTCATGAAAAGGAAGTCTTTTTCCAAGGACAAAACTTGAATGTAGGGGTGGGAATAAATAAGATGTGGAATTCATTTTTCTTGGAAGAAATAGAAAAAAGGAATCTGGGTCTGCTAGAAGTTGTCATTTCTGAGTAAGCCAAAGAGCAATTCCACAGAATATTTAATTGTTCATTGATTTTTCACTTACTGCATAAATAAGTGATGACTTTCAAGAGGAGTTTAGGAGCCTTTGGCTAGTGGGTGGAGACTCTTGTGAGGGGGATGAGAGAGAGATCAGTAAAGTCCAAACATTGGCTTCAAATATATTTTTTAAAGTATTACAGGCAGGAGAGACCATGTCAAAGTCAGATTGCAGAAAAAGATAAGGTGGGCGTGAAAGAGTAAAGTGTAGCCCAGACCCAAGGACAGGGTGTGAACTTGAAGACAGTGGTATTTCTAGTTCCCTGGTTGTGGCCGATCTTGTGTCTCATCTTGACCCAGCCATTCTGGATGTGTATTTTGTCCTCTGGAGAAAGTGAATGTGTGTGTGAATTAGAAGAACCATCTTGCTTTGAAAATTCTGGGCCCAAGCAGTCTTGCTCCAGAATTTCTGAGAAACTGCGAGTAACACAGGATTATTTTCTGCAAGCAAGACCCATGTTTCCAGGCTGAATTTTCAGGAAGGGTTTTCAATTCCAGTGGAAACAGTGATGGGGCACAGTTTGGTATTGAAGTAGAAGTGTCTGGAGTTGCTATGGAAACATCCCAGGCAGGGTGGTTACCGTGGGGAGTAAGGACCATGGCACAAAAGCACTTTGGAAGATTCTCAAGAATTTCCTGTGAAAACTGGATTTCTTGCAGTTATATAGAAAAGACATTGGAAGCACTGAGATTCAGTGCTCAGTATCAAAGTGCTACACTTGTTTCCACTGACTGGTGTGATTTCTGTTAGAATTTCTAGCATTAATAGAACAAGGGGACTTCCCTGGGGTACTGACTACCATTATGAGTGGTATTGAAGGAGACACTCAATGCCTGCATGGCTCTGTGTGTTCACACTCTAGAAAGCCTGCATAGGTGCATGTCTTATAAACTGTGAGAAGATCTGCAATGCAGATATTATGTGGCAGACACCACCATGAACATGAATGGTGACTTCCAAAGTTTCCTTTTAAACTCAATCGATGGATTTATCCAAGTGAAATAGGCAGTTTTATCAAACAAAAATTACATCGCACTGAGGAGATGTTGGTTGAAGGTATAAACTTTCAGTTACACAAGCTATAAGTTCTGGGGATTTAATGTTTAGCATGATGAGAATATATAACAATATATTTAAATTTGATTTTGGTTTTGTTTCATTCTTTGAGGTTCTGGGATTACAAGTTCTCATGCACACATGCCCTTTGTGCACACACACAGGTAACTATATGAGTTGATAGGTTTGTTAATTTACTTGATCTTAGTAACAGTTTCATACAACAGAACACATTATATGTGTGCAAAACTATCATCATATTTTACATCTTAAATTTATACAATTTTATTTGTCAGTTTTACTTCAATAAAGTTAGAGAAAAATTATGTCATGCAAGCAGTTTTGACAACTAGTAGTAGCTCAAGAATAAGCAGATTGATGTTTGATCTCCCTAAACAGATGGTTTTATGGATCTTTAACAAATGATTTTAAGGAACTTGTGGCAAATTACTTTTTGATACAATTTTCAACAGCAGAGATAAGGAAATGAGGAAAGATGAATCAGATGTAGGGGAGAAATTGAACAGGGGAGAAATTCATCTACTACTTGCCCATGAAAAGACACACAACTTTAGTGAAACCCTTTTGTAGCCCAACTTTACATCTTGACCTCAATTAGTAATGAAGAAGAGGATGTCCATGGTCAAAGCTACTGTAGGCTTATATGCATGACTTCATGTATATATACATTTATGCACATGCTGATATATGTATTATTGTCTGGGTAAGGTTTGAGTGTGTTCCTCAAGAGCTCTTTTGCTTGGTCTGTAATGTGGCAATGTAAGAGGTGGTAGAACCCTTAAGAGGTGAGGCTAGTGAAAGGTGATTAGGTCATTGGAGGTGTGCCCTTAGGAGGAATTAATGTAGTTCTCATGAGACTCCAGTTAGATCATCTGAGAGAAAGTTGTTATAGAAGACTCCTGAATCTCTCTGGCTTTTTAACATGTCTTATATCTCTCCTTGTGGCACATGTACCTGCTATGATGTTATTAATGTTGTGAAACAACACAGGGAATCCTCACCAGAGTCTGAACACACACTGGCACTATACTCATAAACCTCCAAGATGATGTGCTAAATAAGTTTCTTTTCTTTATAAAGTACCTAGCCTCAAGTATTTTGTTATGGTAACAGAAAACCAACTAATACATTATGTATGCGTGTGCATGTATATAAATATATATACATATAAAACTTTATATTAGCCAATGAACAGAGGCTTACATTTAAATGTTAACATTTGCAGGTAGACTGTGAAAAGAAAATACACTAAATAACTCAAATGGAACTTTAAGACTTTATTCAGCTGATGTACACCAGGGAAAACCTGAAGACCAGGTAATTGAGTTGAAGCAGAGCTGAAGTCTGATATGGCAAGGAGAAGGAAGTATGCATCATTGTGGTTTGGCTGTGGTAGTACTGTTTGTCTTTAATTGCTGTGAAACTTTCAGTTGGAGATGGTTCTAGTTTTCATGCCTGTGGCTCAGATTGTTGGTGCAATCTCATACAATAACTATCAGAGTAAGTATTTTCAGAGAGCTGCTTTTGCAAGCCTTGCGGTTTCTTGGTTAGTCATGGTTCAGAGGTAGGTGAGGTAGAAAAAAACAGAGGAAAAAAAATGTGTGTAAATGAAAAGAGGAACAAGAGGCCAGAGTCAAGGGCAAAGGCAAAATAGAGAATCTTCTTGAGTGTCTGTTTCAGTTATTCAGTCACATTATAATTTACATTTTCTGTTAATGTCCAGTGAAGAAGCACAAATATGCAGTTATGTGCACCTGGATATTTAATTCGAATTTATTATACTGCAAGTACTTTTCTAGATTAAATGTCCGGAGACCAATGCAAGGAGTACCACAGATCAAATTGTCCTTGCTGTTTTCTCTTCATTTAATTTGAATGAAAACAAATTATTTTCTCCATGTTGGATTAACATTCTTATTCTGTAGCCTTCAATTTTTTTTTAAAGTCCAGATTCTTTGGTTGTGTGAACATCCTCATTGTATTTTCTTGAATTAAACCATAACTTCTTCCAAGCAAATGCAAATATGTTGAAGTATAACACAAAGAGTGTTCAGCAGTCATAACACCTTGCTGAGAATGGATTTATCAAATTGTTACTTTCTAAAATAGGAGGTGTTTAGTGTTACTTGAGTGCTTGTTTTGCTGGGAGCTGACTTTGCAGATGACAGCAGAGGAGTGGCAGGTAGGTAGATAGTAAGTAAAAGCAAGGAAAAGGAGCCCAGTGCTGGGAAAGGATGGTCCAAAGGCACAGAAGAGGAAGGAGTACATTTATGAGATTGCTTATAGTGTAGATTGGTAATTTGAATTTTGTTAGATACTATGTTGAAATTAAAAAGAAAAACTTACATGTTTTCCCTATATTGCCATAATATTAACATTCATTTGGACCCATGTCAGATGTGTTTAAGGGATTATTATCCTGGTTGACATCACACCTCCATCTCACAGAGGGATACCTGGCTTATTGCCATTTGATGGTTGGACCACTTACCATGGCCAGGATGATAAACAGTTTTATTTTTTCTATTTCATATTTTTCTCATGCTCCTTGAATCCTGTCTGCAACTGTAACTGGGTCAGCCCCTGTGCTAGGTAGGCACAGCACCAGCTATTGGAGACACAAAGGTGATAATGTAGATAGCTTCACCACTAACGCAAGAGCATGTGG
The DNA here is from genome assembly GCF_052094955.1 of Ictidomys tridecemlineatus. Taxonomy (NCBI): domain Eukaryota; kingdom Metazoa; phylum Chordata; class Mammalia; order Rodentia; family Sciuridae; genus Ictidomys; species Ictidomys tridecemlineatus. The sequence continues at coordinate 121,995,759 of NC_135483.1, read as the reverse complement.
TCAATACAGACAAATAGAGAGTTACAGTAAGCAGCATGATGAGCTGACCTCAGACTTTCAAGGATCTCTCTTGCTCTGGTGTCTGAGTTTCATTCTCACCTCTGGCTGCAATTGTTGATGGTGGGTGGTATGGGTACTGACTCTGACCCTTGCATAGCTATATTGCATAGTTCAAGCCACTGTTCTCAAATTAAATGGGTGGTAGGTGTGCAATGGAAAAATGTTTTTAGAATAAACTATTTGCAACCACTTTTTCTTTGGAAGGGTTTGGCATCACTCATAACACAACAGACTAATAAATTTATACTGCTACTTTTCTCTTGTGACTGGTGGTGGGGGTAAAAAAATGTAACACAGATGTTCCCTGGGGTCACCCTGCTCCAGGCATCAGGATAAGGTCAGATCAAGCCCTGCCACCATGTTTTATGTCAAGTCCAATGCCCTCAGAATTTCTGAAAATATACTTGTGCTAGTCACCTCTGACTCCAGATTCTTGCTTTTCTTGAATTCTCATTATGCTGAATCTTCTGTATGGCTTCAAATTAAATGTGGGAGCATTTCCTTCATTATTCTCTGACATCTTTATCTATGTTCACAGAAGGCAGCTGTGTGTGCACTGGAATTTGGGGTTACTTGGCAAAGAGAAGGAGTATAAATAGTACAGATAACTGAAAATTGGATATAAGATTTCTTCACCCTTAAAAAGTTCCCTAAACTATTTTTTCCAAGTCAGGGTCTGAACTCTGACTTCATTCCATGTTGCTTTTTCCTCTCTTTTCCTCATTTTATGTCTCAAGTATCAAAAAACAACAATGTGCAGAAAAGTGCAGCTCTCTTCAACCTAAAATGGTGTCTGATGATACATGTTGTACGTATACTTGAAAAGAACGTGCATTCTGCTCATGTTGGGCAGAGTGCTTTTAAAATTTCAATTGGCCCTTCGATAGATGAATGGATAAGGAAAATGTGGTATATATTAGTCAGCCATAAAAACATGACTTTATGACTTTTGCCAGTAAATGGATGGATCTGGAGACTATCATACTAAATGAAAGAAGCCAATCCCCCCAAAACAGAAGGGCAAATATTCTCTCTGATATGCAGATGCTAACACATAACAAGGGAGGGGGGATAGAAGTTCATTGGATTAGACAAAGGGGAATAAAGGGATGGGAGGGGGAATGGCAATAGGAAAGACAGTAGAATGAATTGCATGTAACTTTCCTATGTCCATATATGAATACACAAACAGAGAAACTTCACATCATGTACAATCACAGGAATAGGATCCTAAGTAGAGCAAGTGATACTCCATGAATATATAATATGTCAAAATACTGTAATGTATACCTAAACATATATATATATATAAAACAATTTTAAAAGGATGTTTGTCTGTTGGATTAAGTTTGACCATGTTGTCAGTCTTTGGTGTCCTTGTTGTCTGTCTACTTTTTCTACCAATTAATAAATGAGATGAAATGTCTGACCAAAATGTCAGATTTGTTTATTTTCCTTTGCAGGTTTATCAGGTTTTTGCTTCGTGTGTTATGAAGCTCTATTCCTGGATGCACATTATTGTATATTGTTAATTGACCTCTTTTTAATGATGAAATTACTTTCTGTAGACCTGTTAATATTCCTTGCTCTGAAATCTGTTTTTTTCTCATATCAATTATATCACTCCTCTTTACTCTTGATCAATATTGGAATGACACTTTAAAAAATCCATTTACTTTAATCTATTAGAATCTTTATATTTTAAAATAGTTATAGACATTGTGTAATTGGGTCTTGCATTTTAATTCCATATGACAATTTCTGTCTTATAATTAAGGTGTTTTTATTATTTACATTTAATATAATTGCTGAAATGGTGGGATTTAAATCTACCATTTTGATATTTGTTTTCTTTCTTTGCCATCTCTTATTCTCTTCCTCTTTCTTTTCTATCTATTTTTAGATTAACAGAATTTAAAAAAAAATTATCTCCTTTTTTTGGCTCATTAGTTACACCTCTGTTAAAGCTACTGCTCTTGGATTTAGTATATATATATTTTAAACTCATCATAGTCAATTTTCAAGAAGCATTGTACCACTTCACCTCACATTAGTATGTTTTCATTTTTTGCTCCTTGCCTGTATGTTTTTTTTTGATTATGCAATTTACTTCTTCACTATCATAAAATCCAACTATACATATACATCCTATATATTGTTATTGTTATTATTTCAGTCTAAATAATCCATGATATTTTAAAATTATTTAAATAGCCATTTGAAATCATACATACATATGCATGCATATGCATATGTGCAAAAATATGTCAGATTGATGGGAACACATGCTGAGAATGATACTGTTAGGCTATTTGATCAGTGTGAGCATCATAAATGTACTTACACAACATGATAGCCTACTACACTTCTATAATAATATTTAATAATAATCTTATGGGACCACTGTCACATTTGTAGTCCAAATTGATGATAACTAAAATGTCATTATGTGACACATAATTTCATTGAGTACAGAATTCTTTGTTGGCAACTTTCTTTTTAGCATTTTATAAGGTTGTCTACTGTCTTCTTACTTTCACTTTGACAATAAATATTTCATCCTTACTTTCTTCTGTGTGTGATGTGTCTTTATTCTCTGACTGCTTTTATTTTTAATCACTGGTTCCAGCAGATTGATTGTGACATACTGTGGTGTAGATTTCTTATGTTTTTTTTTTTTGTTTTTCAGAAGCATCAAGCTTCTTGGATTTATAGTTTTAATCAAACTTGGAGAAACTTTGGCCCTTGGATAGATTTTCTTTCCGGATTCAGCTTCTCCTTGGGAAGATTTTTTTCTTAATAACATTATGGATTATATAAGAGATCAAATGCATTTGTTTAGGAAAAAAACTGTCATCTTTATAGACTATTGTTATGATTTCATGGCAGACACTTTGATTAACTTAATAATTTCTGGCTTCCTATTATATCCCCACACTAGTTTACTTATGAAAAAGTTTTACCTTGCTTATTTTTAATATATATCTTTCTATGGCTTTATAATCTAACTTAAAAGTGTTGAAGAATAATTTGGAATATAAACCCTTTCAACCATTTTTCTATCTCAGCTTCATAATGCTAATTCACTAATTTAAAAGAGAAAAATCAAGGGGCTGGAGATGTGGCTCAAGTGGTAGTGCGCTCGCCTGGCATGCGTGCGGCCCGGGTTCGATCCTCAGCACCACATACCAACAAAGATGTTGTGTCCGCCAAGAACTAAAAAATAAATATTAAAAAATTCTCTCTCTCTCTCTCTCTCCTCTCTCACTCTCTCTTTAAAAAAAAAGAGAAAAATCAAGAAAATACCAATATATTAATGCAAGTGGTTATATATTAATACATGGTTTTTACTATGTCAATTGGCATATCCTTAAAATTCATTGTGGCAGTTGAACAATATGGTGGCTCAGAAGCAGAATTTAATCATAACTCTGCTGAAAATGACCTCTGAGAATCTCCAATCACATGGGTGGCTGACAGAGAATCTGGACTCCTTTTTCTTGAAGTCAGTATAACTTTAGTTCATATTCTGTACCATGACTCTATGTCCCCACCATGAAGTCTCTAAAAGTACCATTTAGAGAAAATGCTTAGAAAGCTACAGTTTTAGTTATGGGCCCCCAGCTGCTAGTGAGCTGGGCAATATCTTTCTGCCTTCCTCTCATGCCACCTCACTTTTCTTTCCTCCTCAACTGCGTGTGGTGTCACTGATTCCTAGCTACCTCATTTTTAAATTAGACGCATATTTGACCAGTCTTTCTCCTTCTTTTTTTTCCTGCACAGTCTTAGGATTCATTTGAATGCTTTCCTTTAGAAGGAGTTTGGAGATAAGCAGAGCTCTGCATCCTTGACATCCCTTTCTTCCCCCCTTCAGTTTGGATGTTCTTTCACTCTTACCTGTGTTTATATGGTACCTTCCCATGGAGACATGTCCCCTTCATAACATTTAAGATACCATAATTCACCATTTGATTACTCATCTGCATTTCTTAGTAGGTAATACATTGAAGATTTGTTTTTTAGAGGAGTTTTTAGGTTCATGGCAAAATTGAGTGTAAAGTATACATGCCCCACACACATATACAACTTCTCCTCCTTGATCAGTATCATTCACCATGGAGGTGTGTTTCTTACAGTTGATGAACCTACATTAATATGAAATGACCCAAAGTGCATTGGTATACATTAGAATGCTTGGTGCTGTACCTTTTATGGATTTGGAGAAATGCATAAGGTATGTGTCTCCCATTAAAGTATTTTACAGAGTAGTTTCATTGCCTAGAAATCCTCTGTGCTCCAACTATCTGTCCTTCCCTTCCTTCCTTGACCCCTGGAGATCACTGATTTTACTGTCTCTGGTTTTATCTTTTCCAAGGCCTCATATAGTTGGGATGGTATAATATGAAGCCTTTCAGATTGGCTTCTTTCAGTTAATGTACTGATTTCAGTTTCCTCCGTGTCTTTTCACTTGGTAACCCATTTCATGCTGACTCATATTCCATAATCTGGATAAGCCACACTTTATTTATTTTATTCATGTACTGAATCTTGGTTACATCCAAGTTTTGACAATTATGAATAAATTGTCAAATTTATTTGCTGCTCTATACATTCATGTGCAGATATTTGTGGGGACATTAGTTTTCAACACATTTGAATAAATACCAAGGAGCACAGTTGCTGAATCACATAGTAAGAATATGCCTTGTAAGAAGCTGCCAAACTGTTCCAAAGTGACTGGACTATTTTGTGTTCCCATGAGCAGTGACTGAAAGCTCCTGGTGCCCCCAAAACCCCATTTGGTGTTTCCGTGTTTTGGATTTTTGGCCAGTACAGGAGGTGCATGGTGGTAGTTCATTATTCTTTTAATTTGTATTTCCCTAATGACATATGAAGTAAAGCATCTTTTTACATGCTTTTTTTTTTGCCATCTGTGTACCTTCTTGGGAAAGATTTTTGTGCAGATCTTTTGCCCATTTTAAAATTGGAATGTTTGTTTTCTTATGGTTGAGTTATAAAAGTTCTATATGTGTTTTGGATAAAGTCCTTTGTCAGATGAGCTTTTGCCTTTGCAAATGTTTTCTCCCATTTTGTAGCTTGTCTTAGTCTCTTGACATTGTCTTTCACAGAGCAGGAGTTTTTAATTTTAATGAAGTCAGCTTATCAATTATTTCTTTCATGGATGTTGAGACAGTTTTTAAGGGAAGGAAAGAGTATATTCCTATATCTATTTCCAGCTTCTGTCACAGTGACTGGCACAGTATAGGCACTCAATATCAAATGAATGAGTGAATGTGAATGAGTTTGTCCTCTGCCCTGACCAAATAGTTCTCTCTTCAAAGCAGGATCACCCATGTTCTTACATTAGTAAAAGAACTTAATGAATTTAATAAGCAAAAGAATATTAACAAGTGTTTATCAAGTTGATTTGGCTCTATGACTTTTGCATACTTTGTGCTTTTCTCCACGAGTTACACTAGGCTGCTTATTATATCCATCAAATGTTCCTGCTTCAGATATGAAAGAACTTTCTGTTGTGCAAAGAAAACCTCTAATATTCTTCTGGTGGGACTGCATTCTGAGGATGTGTTTGCTGTTACTCAGACATTTTTCTCATTTTCTCTTTCCAAAAACCTGCACCAAGATGTCAAAGTTACAGACCATAGAGTCTTTACTAAACTACTCTTTATTCAATTGAAAAAAATGACAGATACTTGACAATTAATCAGAAAAAATTTTGAGTATTTTTGTGGAAATAATAATGCTTAGCTGCTGATTTGTTTCTGAATAAGTCGTAAGCCCTGCTAAATATCTTGTGATTGAGTCCTAACTTGAGCATGAATATTGTATAATGATAATAAAAATATTTTTTAAAACAAAAAATGGTGTTAGTATTGGAATTGGTTTTAGTATTGGAATTGTAAACACATTTATATAAGTGTGTTAAAAAATTTAAAAATTTAATCACATTTAATAAATTTTCTTGAAAATAAATATATGAAAGTAAATAAAATAGAAATTTCTTAAAAAATAAAGACTAGCAAGAATCAATACATGTGATGGATTCAAAATGAAAAGCTTCTTCTCAGCAAAAGAAACAATGAGTGAGGTGAAAAGAGAGTCTACAGAATGGGGATAAATTTTTATCATGTGCGCATCAGATAGAGCACTAATCTCCAGGATATATAAAGAACTCAAAAAACTTAACACCAAAAAACAAATAACCCAGTTAATAAATGAGCTAAGGAAATGAACACATGAAGATGATATACAATCTATCAACAAATATATGGAAAAATGTTCAACATCTCTAGCTGCTGAGGGCCATTACCAAGTAGGAATGACGCATTGAAATTTCCTTGCCAAGCGTTCCCCATGCTGCTTAGAGGACATTCGATGGGACATTGCGTGCATGCTTTAATAAGGTGACCTTGCTCAAGGACCAAGGCGGATCCGGGTTTAGAGCTGATCAGGCTTGAGGAAGTAACCAGCTCCTTGAGTTGAAGGCGTTGCCAGTTTAAGACAATGGGTTTTAGGGAAGTTGGAGGTTGAAGATTATTGCTGGGATTAGGGTGTTCCTGTTGCTTGTTCCCGTTGAGTTCTCGTGAGATTAAAATGGGATTTGGAGATAGCCTCGTGGAGTAGGTGAATTGTGCGGGCAGACGGCAGAACATGATTGCTCCTGGACCTGTGTGGAGGCGGTGTGAGGGGGGAATAAAGAATTGCTGTTTGAACCTACAAAGGTGTGTGGTGGCTCGTGATTCTGTGCCAAGCCGAGACATTGGCATTTGGCATCTAGCAATTAGAGAAATGCAAATCAAAACTAAGATTTCATCTCACTCCAGTCAGAATGGCATTATTAAGAATACAAGCAATAATAAGTGAAAGTATACTCATACATTGTATACTCATATACTCATACATTGCTGGGTGGGATGGCAAATTGGTGCAACCACTATGGAAAACAGTATGGAGATTCCTTAGGAAACTTGGAATGGAACCACCATTTGACCCAGCTGTCCCACTCTTCAATCTATACCCAAAGGACTAAAAATCAGCATACTACAGAGACACAGCCACATCAATGTTCATAGTAGCTCAATTCACAATAGCTAAACTGTGGAAGCAGCCTAGATGTCCTTCAATAGATGAGGGGATAAAGAAACTGTGGTATATATACACAATGGAATATTACTCAGCATTAAAAGAGAATAAAATTATGGCATTTGCAGGTAAATGGATGGAGTTGGAGAATATCATGCTAAGTGAAGTTAGCCAATCCCCCCAGACCAAAAGCTGAATGTTTTCTCTGATAAATTGATGCTGATCCATAATGGGGTGAGGGGACAGCAAAGGAGGAATGGAGGAACTTTGGATAGGGCAAAGGGGAAGGGAGGGGACAGGGGGTATGACAGATTGTGGAATGAGAAGGACATCATTACCCTAGACACAAATGGTGTGATTCTACTTTGTATACAACCAGAGAAATAAAAATTGTGCTCCATTTGTGTACTCGGAATTGAAATTTAGCAGTTGTCATGTATAAAAAATTAAAATAAATTAATTAATTAAATAATTTTAAAAATCAAGACTATTGGTTTTTTAACTTATATAGTATAAAATCTCTTATTTTATCCCTCCTTAAATAAAAATGCAAGAAGACTTAGTAAGGAATCATTAGTGTAAATCTGTTTCAATTTTAAGCCTTTTCTCAATATGAAATGTGCTGAGGGCCATTACCAAGTAGGAATGACGCATCGAAATTTCCTTGCCAAGCGTACCCCATGCTGCTTAGAGGACATTCGATGGGACATTGCGTGCATGCTTTAATAAGGTGACCTTGCTCAAGGACCAAGGCGGATCCGGGCTTAGAGCTGATCAGGTTTGAGGAAGTAACCGGCTCCTTGAGTTTAAGGCGTTGCCAGTTTAAGATAATGGGTTTTAGGGAAGTTGGAGGTTGAAGATTATTGCTGGGATTAGGGTGTTCCTGCTGCTTGTTCCCGTTGAGTTCTCGTGAGATTAAAAGGGGATTTGGAGAGAGCCTCGTGGAGTAGGTGAATTGTGCTGGACCTGTGTGGAGGTGGTGTGAGAGCTGGAATAAAGAATTGCTGTTTGAATCTACAAAGCTGTGTGGTGGCTCGTGATTCTGGTGCCAAGCCGAGACATTGGCTTTGGCAGAAATGCAAATTGTAATCTACCTAAAATTCTATGGTATAAAATTGATATAATAACAAATAATTTCAACTTATACATCCTGAAAATGTACTAATAGGCAACATTTGTTTCTCCATATACTGTAATTCCTTAAGGATATTAATACATGTATACTTCTATTTATGCACTAATTTGAACTGATTTTTTTTCAGTTTTATTTCTTGAGATAAAATTATATTTATGGCATTTTTAGATTAATATAAAATTTACAGTGCCATTCAAATGAAAATTTAAAAAATTATTATTGTCACCAAAAGAATAAGGAAGGTAGTGTGTGTATTATGAGTTGTTTTCCTTCATTCATTGAGCACTTTCTACATATTAGGCATAGCAGAGTTTGGGAAGAGAAGATATGATACAAAGATGAATTTAAGTGTATGATATTTACTGTTCTTATTAAAGTAGCCAGTAATCTAACAATTACTGTACAAAGAGCAATTCTGTACAAATAATTATGATACTAGATGGAAATTAAAGAGTGATAAATAGCACAGATTATTGGGGGTCAATTAACATGTACTTTATAACTGAAGTCATGAATGGTCTTTAAAGAAGTCCCTGCTTATTTTCTCATTAATGATTTTTCTTTTAAGGGAGAACGTGCATTACTAAAAAGTAAACTACTTTATAAAGGCAGAATTTATATTACTGGTTTGGCTATAAGATGTCCCCCCAAAGCTTGTTTTATAATGTAAGAATGTTTAGAAGTAAAACAATTAGATTATGAGAACTATAACCCATTTTGTGGATTAATAATTTGAATTATTATTAATAATTTGAATTGTAGGAACACGGGAATGTGGCTGGAGGAAGTAGGTCCCTGGGGCATGGCCTTTGATTGTATTTTCTCCCTGACTCTTGGCTTGCTCTGTTTCCTAGATAACAAGAGCTGAGAAGTTTCCCTTTGTCACACCCTTCTGCCAGGATGTTCTGCCTCACTTCAGGTCCAGAGAAGTGAAATCAGCTGACCATGGACTGAACCTCTGAAACTGTGAGCCCAAAATGAACCTCTCCTCTTCTAAGTTGTTCTTATTGGGCATTTTGGTCACAGCAAGAAAAAAACCGATTCACACAATTTAGAAGGAAGCATGCTTTTCTAAAACTATTAGCCAATTTTAGCTTTATTGAAATCTTATTAAAATGATTTTCGTATGATATTACTGTATTCAATTTTTGGCAACGATTGTGATCATTAGTCATCAGAGATTTACTCTGTACTGAATGTTCATAAACTCATCTACATTTGGGATTTTGATTTCTGCTTTCCAAACCTTATTTTTCTTCTTCTTTTCATATTCCTCTTTACTCGGCATCACAATTTTCTTCCATTAATGTGCTTATTACTTCTAATTTGCTCTTGGGAAGCAAACCAGTTAGCCAGGCTTGTTGGAAATTTCTAACACAGGAGTTAATGCAATCTGATTAGGACTTTTCTAGGAGTAAAATGTATGAGTTTTAATGGATGTTTTTTTTGGTAGCTAATGTATAATGGATTATTAATCATTTATTTGCATTTTAATTTACGATTTCATATTTAGCTTTATATGTAAGATTAATTATAGCTTGCCTGCTCGATATTTACAAAGTGACCAATGGAAATACATGTTATGAAAACATAATAGCACATTTGTACGTCTGTCACCAGATTTATTTTATTTTCCCGTTTCAAGAAATATGAAAAATAATCTCAAGTTATTATATTGGTAAATGTCAAAGCTGGAATTAATAACTCCAAGTATGTTACTAAAATGTAACATTAAAATATTATGCCAGGTGTGGGTAGGTTAAAAATGATCAGCAACGTGATTGAAAAATTCCCTCATTTCAAATTTATGGGGCGGAAAATGCTATGTGGAATTCTGCCAGTGTTTCCCTTTAACCACAAGATGGTAGCTGGAGTAATTACTGCAAAGTCTGGAGTGAGGGTCTTTCACTATAGAGGTCGTCTAAGTGCAGATATGATTTGGGGGCCCAGCTGTCTGCTGGCCTCAATGCCCTTCATAGAGTTCTCTCAACTGATAGCAGAAAAAGCTGTGGGCCAACCCACAGTGAGCTGTTGCTAACTTTGATGGTTTGGATGATGTGAAAGTTCTCTGACTCCAATGAATCATAATTTCTAAGTAGATGTTTTTAAGAGTGAATTATCATAATAAATTTCTATTTACAGATGTCATAAGCTCCTCTGCTCTGTTCAAACATAAAATATTAATTTTTCTCGGGGTTTAGGTCTCCGTCTTTAAATCTCAGTTTAACTCTTAGGTGGTCCAAACAATGAATACCTGCATCAGCCATCAGCCATTTGGTGAGGATTCTCAGCTCTAATTCACCCTTCAGAATTTCAGATACATGACACAACTACCTTTTGACATTTCTCTTTTTCTAATGCAAATTTAAGAAGTTGAAAACACTAAACTCACATTGTTCTCCTGACAAGGCTGCCCCTCACTAGGTGTGTTAGTCAGCATTTTGTCACTGTGAGCAAGATACCTGACAAAAAGAATTTAGAGGAGGAAAGTGTTTTTAGGCTCACTGCTTCAGAGGTCTCAGTTCAAGGTCAGCTGACTTCATTGCTCCGGGCACCAGAGGTGAAGTGGAACATCATGGTGGAAGTGTGTGGCAGAGGAAAGCTGCGCAGCTTCTGACAACCTGGAAGCAGAGAGGAAGAGCCAGGGACACAATATATAACCCCCTAAGGGCATGACCTCAGAGACCTATTCCCCCTATCACATCCTACCTGCCTACAGTTACCACCTAGTATTGCAATCATTTAAAATTATCAATCCATCAGATGGATTAATCCACAGATTAGGGTACAGTTCTCATAATCTAATCTTTTCACCTCTGAATATTCCTGAATTGGATATAAGAGGGGCACCTTATATCCAAACCATAAAACTAGTGTTCTAGCCAATCAGTAACTGAGGACCCAAACCCAGCATCATTCTTTATGATTGTATTAGTCAGGATTCTCTGGGAGAACAGAACCAACAGAAGGTATGGTTATAAAACCAAAATTTATTAGATTGACTTACACAACCAGAAGCTGGATAGTCAAAAATGGCCGTCTGCAAGCTGTAGAGTTGGAGGAACCAGTAACTGTGCAGTCCAAGAGGCTGAAGTCTCAGAACAACAGGGATCAACCATGCTACCCCAGTTCAAAACTAAAGGCTTCTGGAAATGCCCTGGAGAATAACTGGCAGAGTCCATTTAGAAGAGTAAAGAAACTGGAATCTGATGTCCTCAGGCAATCATGGCAGCAATCAAGAACTCATTCAAGAAGAATTGAGCTTGCAATTGCTGCTGCTTCCTTGTTCTTCCAAGTTTTATTCCATCCAAGACTATAATTTATCTGACAGTGCTGCCCACACTTATGAAGGGTCTCCACTTCAGTTTCCTGTCCCACATGCCAGTCATTCCTAGACACACCCTCATTGACACACCCAGAAGCCTCTTACTCTTCAGCATTTCTTAATTCAATCAAGTTGACAATTCAAATTAACCATTCCACCAATCTTGTCATGACATTATTCCACCAAATAAATATGGAGTTGTGACTGCTAAACTTCAGTACATAAATTAAAATTGATCTACTTTTTACTATTCTATATGTTAAATCCTTGTTATGAGAGAATATTGTGTTTCGGTATTCCTATAGCTTCCTGTTCTCCCCCTCTGAGACTTAATCTTTCCTAATAGTTTTTTTTTTTTTTTCACATGATTTCATCTAAGTTTTAAAAAGTTAGGTAAATTGACATGCAATGAAATTCAAATGTTTAGAATGTACAATTTGATAAGTTATATACATATGTATTTATGGTGAACTCATCACTACAAGCAAGAAAGTAAACATATCTATTATTCACAAAATTTTTCTTGAAGTCCTATTTAATTCTTCCTTTTGCCCCTATCCATCTCACTAATCCCCAGGCAATCATTTATCTGATTTCCATCCTATAGATTATTTTGCATCTTCTCAAATTTTAAATAAATGAAATCATACAGTATAAATTCTTTTTGGTCTGAGTCATTGTTCACAGCTCTAATTACACTGAGATTCATCCATGCTGCTGCAGAGATCAGTAGCTCACTCTTTTTTATTGCTGGGTACTATTCTATTGTATGAACATATCAGTTTTCCTTATTCACTCACTTGTTGATGGACATTTGGGTTGTTCCTTATCTTTTTGTTATTACCAAAAAATAAAAAAATTTAAAAAATCTTCTAGGAACATTGATATACAAGTATATTAAAAGATATTTGTTTTCATCTCTCTTGGTAAGCACCTGAGAGAATAATAACTGGATTATATGAAGGTATATGTTTAACATTTTATGAAATCACAAAATGAATTCTCAGCAATCAATTAAGATTAGATAGCTTCACATTCTAACCAACACTTTGTATAAGAAGTCCTTTTTAGAAAGAAAACTACAGACCAATATCTCTAATGAACCTAGATGCAAAAATCCTCAATAAAATTTTGGCGAATCGGATTCAAAAACATACCAAAAAAATCATACACCATGATCAAGTAGGATTTATCCCTGGGATGCAAGGCTGGTTCAATATACGGAAATCAATAAATGTTATTCACCACATCAATAGACTTAAAAATAAGAACCATATGATCATCTCGATAGATGCAGAAAAAGCATTCGACAAAGTACAGCATCCCTTTATGTTCAAAACTCTAGAAAAATTAGGGATAACAGGATCATACCTCAACATTGTAAAAGCAATCTATGATAAGCCATAGGCCAGCATCATTCTGAATGGAGAAAAATTGAAGGCATTCCCTCTAAGATCTGGTACAAGACAGGGATGCCCTCTCTCACCACTTCTGTTCAACATAGTCCTCGAAACACTGGCCAGAGCAATTAGACAGACGAAAGAAATTAAAGGCATAAAAATAGGAAAAGAAGAACTTAAATTATCACTATTTGCAAATGACATGATTCTTTACCTAGCAGACCCTAAAGGGTCTACAAAGAAACTATTAGCGCTAATAAATGAATTCAGCAAAGTGGCAGGATATAAGATCAACACGCATAAATCAAATGCATTCCTGTATATCAGCGACAAATCCTCTGAAATGGAAATGAGGACAACTACTCCATTCACAATATCCCCCCCAAAAATAAAATACTTGGGAATCAACCTAACAAAAGAGGTGAAAGATTTATACAATGAAAACTACAGAATTCTAAAGAAAGATATAGAAGAAGACCTTAGAAGATGGAATAATATACCCTGTTCATGGATAGGCCGAACTAACATCATCAAAATGACGATATTACCAAAAGTTCTCTATAAGTTCAATGCAATGTCAATCAAAATCCCAACAGCATTTCTTGTAGAAATAGATAAAACAATCATGAAGTTCATATGGAATAATAAAAGACCCAGAATAGCAAAAACAATGCTAAGCAGGAAGTGTGAATCAGGTGGGATAGCGATACCAGACTTCAAACTATACTACAGAGCAATAGTAACAAAAACAGCATGGTACTGGTACCAAAACAGGTGGGTGGACCAATGGTACAGAATAGAGGACACAGAAATCAATCCACAAAACTACAACTATCTTATATTTGATAAAGGGGCTAAAAGCATGCAATGGAGGAAGGATAGCATCTTCAACAAATGGTGCTGGGAAAACTGGAAATCCATTTGCATCAAAATGAAACTGAATCTCTTTCTCTCGCCATGCACAAAAGTTAACTCAAAATGGATCAAGGAGCTTGATATCAAAACAGAGACACGGCGTCTGATAGAAGAAAAAGTTGGCTATGATCTACATACCGTGGGGTTGGGCTCCAAATTCCTCAATAGGACACCCATAGCGCAAGAGATAACAACTAAAATTAACAAATGGGACTTACTCAAACTAAAAAGTTTTTTCTCAGCAAAAGAAACAATAAGAGAGGTAAATAGGGAGCCTACATCCTGGGAACAAATCTTTACTCCTCACACTTCAGATAGAGCCCTAATATCCAGAGTATACAAGGAACTCAAAAAATTAGACAAAAAGACAACAAATAACCCAATCAACAAATGGGCCAAGGACCTGAACAGACACTTCTCAGAGGAGGACATACAATCAATCAATAAGTACATGAAAAAATGCTCAACATCGCTAGCAGTCAGAGAAATGCAAATCAAAACCACCCTAAGATACCATCTCACTCCAGTAAGAATGGCAGCCATTATGAAGTCAAATAACAACAAGTGTTGGCGAGGATGTGGGGAAAAGGGTACACTGGTTCATTGTTGGTGGGACTGCAAATTGGTGCAGCCAATTTGGAAAGCAGTATGGAGATTTCTTGGAAAGCTGGGAATGGAACCACCCCTTCTCGGTCTATTCCCCAAAGACCTAATAAGAGCATGCTACAGGGACACTGCTACATCGATGTTCATAGCAGCACAATTCACGATAGCAAGATTGTGGAACCAACCTAGATGCCCTTCAATAGATGAATGGATAAAAAAAATGTGGCATTTATACACAATGGAGTATTACTCTACATTAAGAAAAGACAAAATCATAGAATTCGGAGGGAAATGGATGGCATTAGAGCAGATTATGCTAAGTGAAGCTAGCCAATCCTTAAAAAACAAATGCCAAATGACTTCTTTGATATAAGGGGAGTAACTAAGGACAGAGTAGGGATGAAGAACAGGAGAAGAAGATCAACATTAATAGGGATGAGAGGGGGGAGGGAAAGGGAGAGAGAAGGGAAATTGTATGGAAAGGGATGGTGATCCTCAGGGTTATACAAAATTACATACAAGAGGAAGTGAGGGGTAAGGAAAGAATAATACAAGTGGAAGAAGTGTTTTACAGTAGAGGGGGTTGAGAGAGAAGAGGGGAGGGGAGGGGAGGGGGGATAGTAGAGAATAGGATAGAGAGCAGAATTCATCAGACACTAGAATGGCAATATGTAAATCAATGGAAATGTAATTGATGTAACTGATGTGATTCAGCAATCTGTATACAGGGTAAAAATGGGAGTTCATAACCCTTTTGAATCAAACTGTGAAATATATCAAATTAGATGTAATGTTTTGAACGACCAACAATAAAAAAAAAAGAATTAAAAAAAAGAAGTCCTTTTTAGACATTACAATAATATGTAGTAGTAGCACTTTGTGGTTTTAGATTGCATTTCCTTAATGATTAATGATGTTGAACATGTTTTCATATTCCTACTTATCATAGGTACAAGTTTAGCAAACATGTTAACTTTTTGCCCATGTTTTATTAGGTTTTTGTTTTATTATTGAGTTTTGAAAGTTCTTTATATCTTTTGGGTAAAAGCATTGTAGCAGATATTCAAACTGCAATTTTTTTTTTTCTGGGACAGTGAATTATCTTATTGTGCTAATGATAATTTCTCTGGAAAAGTAGTTCTGAAACTCAATGAGGTATAATATATGTGAGTATGTATTTGAATGAATTGTGCTTTAATATATAACACACAAGAACATTTTGTCCAACATAAGGTCATAAAAACTTTCTCATGTCTTGTAGAAGATTTATAGTTTTAGGTGCTACATTTAAGTCTGCAATCCACTTGAAGTTTATTTTGATATGTGATAGAAAGTGTGAGCTGAAGTTCATTTCTGTTTTTGTATATAAATTTTTAATTTTTCCAGTAGCATTTGTTTGGAAATAATCCTGTCGTTTTCTTTATTAAATTTCAGAAAGAATGTTGGCTTTTGTTAATTGTGTTTATCTGTTGAAATAATCATGGTTTTTCTCTTTTGCTTATTAATATAGTGAATTAAATTTTTAAGTGTTAATCCAACTTTGTGTTCCTGAGATAAACTTCACTCAGACATGATCTATTATACTTTTTACATATTGTTGCATAGACTTGCTAAGAGAATTTCATATTCATGTTCTGAGAGGTATTTGTTGGTAATTTTCATTCCTTGTAATATCATCATCTGGTTTTGGTGCTACTGGCTTCATAGAATGAGTTAGAAGGAGATGGTTCCTCTTCAGTTGTCTGACAGAGTTTCTGCAGAATTATTATTTTCTTAAATGTTCGGTTAAACTCCCCAGTGTAAACATGTGGTCCTAGAATTTTCTGTCTTTTGTGTGTATGTGTCTGTCTGTCTGTCTGTCTCTCACTGGGAATTGAACACAGGGTGCTCTACCATTGAGTTACATCCACAGCCCTATCCTCTTTTTTGTTGTTGTTTGTTTTATTTTTGCAAAAGAGTCTCAATAAGTCACTGAGAGTCTCCTTAAGTTGCTGAAGGTAGCCTTGAACTTGAGATTCCCCTGGCTCCTCTTCCTGATTTGCTGGGTGTCTCCCACCATGTCCAGCTCTGGAATTTTTCTGTGGGAGGGTACTTATTAATTTTTAAGTGGATATTGGATTCTTTGATTTATTTGAATGAGCTTTAGGACTTTGTGCCATCTTTCTGAGGATATAAATCATAAAACAGTGTTTTGAAGTAATTTTATGCTTTCTCCATTAATTAATTGACTTACCTTTCTTTCTTTCTTTCTTTCTTTCTTTCTTTCTTTCTTTCTTTCTTTCTTTCTTTCTTTCTTTCTTTCTTCTTTCTTCTTTCTCTCTGGCTTTCTGTTTTTTAAGTTGGAGGATTCTTTCATGTATATGAGTGTCCAGTTTGCTTGCATGATTGCTTTACTGAAGACTGAAGCAATAATAGGCAAGTGAAAACAATATTGTGTGTGTTTCAGGGAGTACTTGTTTTGTAGTTACTTTTGTGAGTGAGGAGATTTAACCAAGTCAGTGGAATATCATAAATGCCAATATCTATTTTTTTCTGTAGTCTAGTTAATTTCTCCAGAAAATACTTGCTTCCCAGAATTATGTGAGTCAAACAAGAGAGTTCTCACAGTTCAGAATGTAGAACTTCACTAATCCTCCTGTTCTTTGAACAGCATCTCACTCCCATCTTTTCTTAGAAATCA
Source organism: Ictidomys tridecemlineatus (assembly GCF_052094955.1). NCBI lineage: Eukaryota > Metazoa > Chordata > Mammalia > Rodentia > Sciuridae > Ictidomys > Ictidomys tridecemlineatus. Next base: position 121,978,534 of record NC_135483.1, on the reverse strand, counting down.
TGTGATGCTATTTCTAGAGCTTTTCCACATCTATTTTCCCATGGAATGGACATATGGCTTTTTTTCTTTTTTTCCAGATTGGGAACCACATTGTAGTGAGAACTAGGTCTAATGGTTCTGTAATTAAAAATAACCAACACGGTTTGGGCACCATAATGAAAATACAAATAACCAGGATGTAAGCAAATCTCAAAAAGATCAGCAAGCTCTCCTTCATTCTGCAGTGGAGTCAATCAATCAGGCACAGGAGAGCTCATATTCTGGGTACGAAAATGGCCCCTGTGTTACAGAAGGAGTCTGAGTTTTGTAGTTTATAGTGAATTAACCTTTGGAGACTGTGGTCTGCAGGTGTGCTATTCAGACAGTCATGGACTTAGTTGTGCAGGTTAAAATTTTAACTCAGGAAGGCAGTTGTAAAAATTTGAAACTCATTGTCACTGGGAAAAGCTCAGTATTTGGTGTGCATTGCTTATCTTCCTTCCTCTGGGACCCATTGTTTCCTAAACTTCACTATTTGCTTTTCTCCTTCAGGACTCATTGGCAATGGAAAAAGGTAAAAGTCCAGGGCCCAGCATTTGAGTATCCACCTCCTCCCTTCAGAACCCACTGTGATTGGGAAGGGGTGAATGTTTGGTTTTGGCGGAGATGCTGGGGATGAACCCAGGAAGGGGTGACAGTTTGTGTTTTCCCTCAGGGTCCATTGTTACTGAGAAAGGATGTACTGGGAAAGGTTTAACGTTTAGCTAATTTCTCCTCCCTCTTCCTGAGACTCATGGTCCCTCTGTTTTTCCCTGGAAGCTGTCTTATAGGAATATTATTTTCCATAATCCTTCAGGCTCCTAAAATCTTTCAGTCAAACCTTTGAATGAAGCCACACATTCTGTTCACCATCTTAGAAAAGTGGAATTTCTCTTTCCTGGATCTAGGGTTGGATCTCTGTGACTCTTGGTCACTTACATGCTTCTTTGTGGGCAGTTAGATTTTAGATTGCATTTTAAAATACTCTTCTATGGACTTACCATCCTTCAAACATGCTATTTCCTTCCTTGTTCTATTTCTCTTCCTCTCTTTCTCACTTTTGACTTCATACAAGGTTTAGTACGTTATTCACCTTCGTGGGGTTAGGAAGGAACCGATATAAACCTGTGTATTTGGATGTGTGATGTTGAAGGGGTACTCCTACCCATGTATCTTCACACTGCAGCCGGAGCCGTCTTTCTCAAGGGCAACCCTGATGAAATCTCCCCCTTCTACAGCTCAGACCTCCCTAACCTGCCTGTAGTCATCGTTCCTTTCATGTCAGGCAAGACCCTGCATGTTCTGCTCTTAGCTCTCTTCTCAGCTCCGTGCTAGTGAGCTGGCACACTTATGTCCTAAAACACTCGGAGTTCTACCCACACGTGGCATCTTCAGGCTTGTTTATTTAACCCTGAATTCCTCTTGCCTGAATTTTTTTTATCCCTGGGTCATCTCTAAGTAGAATACAGTAGTAGATCATCACAGATTCAGCTGTAAGCATCTTTCCTATGTTCTCTCTCTCTGTTTGCCTTTGAAATTGCTCAGATACTTATCCTTCATTCTGGCCAAACATAAGCACTTTCATAAAAGATTATATCTTCTCACTGATTTATTCTCAGGGAGCTATTATAATACCTGGCCTGGAATGCCAAAATCATAATTAAATGTTAACAAGTAAATAAATGTATTTTTATTTGTATAACAGAAAACTGGATTACAAAATAAATCTAGTAAAGTAGATAACGATAACATTTTTAAAGGAATCTGTCTGTAGATACAAATCTTAAGCCATTTTCAGATTTATTTCCTTGAATTTACTCTCTATGTCTATATACTATGCATAGTTACATATGCAACTGGCCTAAACTAAAATATCTTCAGTTAATTAATAACGTTTTTAGGCTTTTATACAAAGGTATATTAGTTTATTACTTTCAGTTTATATAAAATGTTTTAGTGGTGCTTTTTATACTTTTTCTTTCTTTTTTTCCTCCTTACCCCCTCAATGTTTTTTATATATTTCTGACACATTATGAGTTAGGTCCTAGATAACCTGTTCTGGCTCAAAGATCAATCTAACTTTGATCTACAGGCTAACACCACAGGAAAAAAAGACCTTAATATCATCCAAAAGGTAGAGACGGTAGCACATTTGCAAGTCAGAGTGAAAGGATTCATCACAAAGTCTTGAAAAAAAAAAAAGAAAATAATGGCATCAGACACACCTGCCAGAAAACAGCTTCATGACACATTTACTTCAGCATAAACTGAAGTGGAATCTTCTGATCTTTTTAAGAATCTTGTAGTGTTTTATCTGTGTTCATCAAAAAAAAAAAAGCAAGAACATTATTTGAACATTTTTTTCAAGTGTTCAATTGTCCAAAATTACATGTCAATACTATGTAATAGTTGATCCATGTCCATCTGTTGCTTGAGATTAGTAGAGAAGATCAGAAAATATAGGTATTAATTCTTTTCTTTACTAATTCAACATATGGTTTAATATATCAAAAATGTCTTTTAATATATCAAAAGAGAGAAGAGATATAAGGTGCCTTCTGGGTTGGTGGGGAGAATATGGAGGAAGGTACATCAAATTTTACTATAATAGTTTTTTTAAAAAAATCTTTGTAAGAGTAGGTTAGAGCCTGGCAACAAGAACATTGGTACTCATAAAAGAGAACAAGAACACTGAAGAGAAAAATAGACAAACAAATGTGTAGGGGCTAGGGTGGGGGGAGATCCAGGAGCAGATGCTTCCCTGGAAAAACATGGGGTCAAGGAATGGTGTGGGAGGTTTCCTGGTGAAGATCTGCATGAATCCTTCAGACACTTAAATAATTTTACAGATAATTGCTAACAACCATGGAACACCCTTTCACCTTTTTGTGTATAGAACACGAGCTGTACAAATGTCTAAGTTAATTAACATGAACTATGCTTCTTAGTAGGGAAGGTGGATGGTTCTAATTAGCCCTGCCTAACTGATGAACAGGTTAGGTTATAGAGGTCAGGACCCCTGCCTGAGGCTATTCTGAGCTCAGCCTGAACTGCACAAGATCTCTGGATAACCTCTAGTTCAGTTCCCTTCTTTGTCTTGTTTTTCACTTTACTGTATGCAAAATCAAATCTGTAAATGCTAGGAGGACTTTTAATGTTGAGTGAGTCATTCATTTTATTTTCAACATTTACTAATGTCTATCACAAAGAGAGCTGAACAACTTTTATCCCATCCTCTTGTTTTTACCTGATTTGCTTGAATCCACAGAGATATTTTCCCTTGAATTTGCTTAACTACTTGTACTTTGGATGTAGATGGGTGAAATTTTTCTTTAAAAAGTTTTCTGGTTCTATTTGTTTTTAGTTTGGGGATTATTTTTTCTTTTGTGTCTTCTTTTAAAAATCTGCTTTGGACCAATTTACCACTGAATCTCAAATTTACGTCCAAACTCAGACCCACTGATTATCAGTGGTCAGACTGTCCACTCGGATTTGTCCATAATGACTCTAACATTGTTCCACAGGCAAATGTGTAGGTTCTGTCACACTTAGAGGTATGGTGCAGGTGAAAGTTTTCCCACTGCTTTGTGTAGAGGTTCTTCAGTTTTAGATTTGTGCTAAGCTCTGCTTTAAGTAGAATAATGCAGAGATTCTCCAGTGAATTATTATGTCATAGAACTTGTATTCTGTGATTTGTATTATGTTCTGGGTCACATCAAAGAAAGAGGAACCATATGGAGTGTAACAGCTTAAACGAAAGGCAACAGAAGTTGTCAGAAGAAGTTAACCCAAAGGCAGCACTGAAAGACAGGGGTCAGGTGCAGGGCAGGAAATGGAAGCCCAGCTCAAGGAGGCAAGGATGGGACATGCACTGGGTCACAGAATAATATTCTTTGGAGCAGAATGATACTGTTAAGCCTTTGGAAAGAAATGCAATAAATATTTCACAAGCCTGCCAAGAAAAGCAAAAGGTGGAGTACTTATTTATTATCCAGAGACCTCCATATGGTTGCTTTCCTCCTCTAGCAGAGATGAGAAAAAAAAATCTTTCAGCTTACCTTTAGATTATGATTTTTTGTTTGTTTGTTTGCTGGGATTAAATTAGGTTTAAATAAGGAAGAACCACAGACTGCCAAAATATCTAATAGATAATAGGTATTTATCTAACTGCAGGTTCAGCCCCAAGGACATGAGAAACAGGTAAAGAGTATGAACATTATCTGGCAGACAGGGACACAGTAAACAAAGGTATTTAACCATGGTCAGGTGGCTGTTGATTTTTTTGTCTCTGTGAGACTCCAGTAGTTCTAGATATCAGTGTCCTCACTGTGTGCAGTCCCACATTGACCCCTCAACTCTATTCTCCTCTATTGCGTATGATGGGTCCTGCATTTTAAGCCAGAGACAGGACATCTAACTGTGCTAGTGGCAGAAGGCTGGCATAAAGTTACCTTCTAGAAGTGACATTTTAGTTAAATCTTAGAGAGCAAATAAGGAACTGGCAGAGGTAGGATACGAGGACCCAGCAGAAAGAACTGCCTGGGCTGAGATGCCAAGGTGAGAAGGTGCCTGGCCTTGGTGGCACTGTAGGAACTGCATGGGGCTTAGTGTGGGTGGCCTCTGTTATGTTGGATTTCTATGTAGCTGAGGGTAGACAAAACACAGCAGACTAAAACTACATAGAGTTCAGCTTGCTTAGGCTCAAAACTTGACTCACTGCTCCTGGCTACATAACCCTAGGCAATATACTTGACCTTAGACTCAGTTTCCTGGTCTGTAAAATGAGAATAATAATATAACATAGTAGTATCCCCTCCTGTGTATTATTACGAAATCATACATTTAAACTGTTCAGAACAGTGCCTGCCTCCGGTTAAGTAATCAGTGTTACTCCTATATGTTTGTAATTAATAATCTCAATTTTTGAATTAAGTAGTTGACATCTGTAACTACACCCGAATGTTTTACCTTTGATGGTGATTGTTGCTACATCACTCAGTTACTGCTACTTGATAGAACTCCAAGTTCTCTTCTGTTGGCTCCAGAGATTTCCCTACTATTCCTGCAAGATTGATGTCTGCATTACATCTGTTGCTTGTGGACTAATAAAAGAACATAATAGGCTTCACATTGAAAAGGATTCACTGACTGGAGCCTATAAAAGGCCTTTGTTAGTGTTTCTGTGATGTGGTTCAATCAATTTAGCTGAAGAAGGGACTCAGATTTTCTGATTTGCGGCTCTCGAAGATTAAGCTTTTGCGCTTTCTCTCATGGAGACAGGCTGTGCTCAGCTCGAACTGTGGGTTGGGAGGAGACAAGTAACTTCATAGACATGCTTGCAACAGCTACAAGATTAAGAAGTAACATTTTTAATATATGCTTGCCTCAGTTCATAAAAAAAGTTTGAGTTTTTCTAGATGCAAAAATAAAGGTCACATTAAGAAAAGAGTGGAGTACGGAGTTGGCCATTCCAGCTCCTTCGTGTGGGGTTATGCAGGAAATAGCAGTGCTGATGGGCTACTTATGCTTTGTAAAATTTGATGAAATATCAAAGTTGTTTCTAGCAGTAAGCAGTATAGGAGACATTCTCCAGGAAATCATCATCCCTTTTAAACGAGGATTATAAGAATAATTCTCCCACCCCAGGATCTTGGGAAAGATTAGATTACACAACGCCTGCAATGTGCTTTACACAGTGCTCAAAACATGGGAAGGCTCCATATGTCACTGATTACCACCATGAGGAGTGGGATGTAAATGGTGTAGTTTCATGGCTAGAGAAGGGCTCAAATCCCCAGCTATTCCCTGACAGGTTTTACCTATGAGCAATGGTAGAACCTTCCAGTTCTTATGTTCCTTTACTTGCCAAAAGTACATGTGCATCATGATCTACCTCACATGAGCACATGAGGGTCTGGCCATGGCACATGATAATTAAATATGAGCTCACTGCAGAATACTTTTATGGTCAAACTTTTTTTTTTATTATTTGCCTGAAAAGCTCAGGATTAATTATACTTTTTAGTTCAATATAGCTTTTTGAGTAAAGCAGTTCTTTCAATGGTTTATACATGTATAAGTTGTTGAACTAAGTTTTATTTGTATAGTTTTATTTAAATAGTAATCATGGATTTTATATAACTTCCTGTTTTATTCAAATGCTAATATTAACTAACTCTTCACCCGACGTTACTGAATCATTTTCTTACCTACTTTTTATACTTTAGAAGAATAATTTAGGATTAGATTATTTTCCAAGAAATAACTTAGTTCAATAACTCTTCACTCTCTCTTCTTCTCTGGGGTCTTGGCCGTGTTGTAGAAAGCAGCACTGATATTTACTGCTCTTATCTTTATTTCACTGATGGCAACAAGGATGGGTTGAGTGTGGGTATTATCTCTTTCAATGTTAGAAGCTAAGGCCACACTGTTTCCCCCATTGAAATGGTCAGGTATGTTAAGCAGGGCTTCAAAAAACATTTGTTTTGTGTGTGTGTGTGGCAAATTCTGCCACGCACTTTGTCTAACTTTATATAAGCCTCCTCCAAAATGAAAATCTGTAACTGAACTCTGCACTGAATCTCCACAATGTACAGTTATAGCAGGTCAGAAAGGACTGAAACCTCAGAATCAAAACTGAGAAATTTCTATCTTTCCAGTAACATAGCATTACTGATGGGACCTTGGTAGGGTGAATCTAATCTGCCCATGGCTGGGAAATCCGTAGGGAGGTCAGGAGAGATGATTTTGCCCACAGATGTACTCTACACTGGGTGTGTGGGAGATCTGGGGTCCAGCTGGAAGGAGGAATGAGCCTGCGTCTTTCCCATAGTAAAACAGGAGCAGGGCCATAGGCCTCTCTGTAGGATGATAATGTGTGAAGCATGAAGGAGCCGGGCAGAGCTGGTTTTAAAAAAAAAGCCTGAGCACATTTCACCCCACGGACCTTAAGTCTTCATTTTCAGGCATGCAGAAAAATAGCCAGGGAGGAAACTATTTAGCATAACTTAGAAGACAGATTGTATTGGCCTCTGACACTGAATCAGAAATGATTTGGATTCCAATCATTCATTCATTCATGAATAGTTAGTTGTTGAGAGACTGCTATGGGCCAAGCACCATTCTTGACCCATACATTGGAGAACAAGAAAGACAAGATTCCAGTTCTCTTGGAGTTCATAGTCTTGTGGGATAAGACAGATTATAATTAAGCAAACAAATGGATGGGCCAGATGGTTTCAAAAGAAGCACTAAATGTGATGAAGAGGGTTAGCAAGCCTGCTGAAGAAGTTGAGTGAAACCTAAATTAGGAGAAGCAGCCATCCCATCCACAAATGGTTCTAGAAGCAGAATATTCTGGATAAAAGTATCAGCATGTACAGGGAGCATGAGGCAAGAATAATCTAGAATGACAGTGTGGCTCAAGAGGAGGAGATGCGATGCAAGTAGGTAAGGGCATCATACTATAGAGTGACTTTGGGGTCGTGAGAAGATCCTAGGGCTATAAGCCTGATGATGTCATGACAGAATACATATCTTATAAATTTCTCTCTGGCTGCTCTGAGGATGGGGGAAAAGTAGAAGCTGGTCTCCCATGGGAGGTAGTTCCCACTAAGGGAGGACAGTGTCCTATAAGAGGGTGGTTGCGGTGGAGATGAAGAGAAGTCATTAGATTCAGGATGGATTTTGGAGATAAACCCCTCAGAACTTGACAACTGATTAAATATGTGTGGTAGGAGTAAGAGAGGAGTTAGGAAAATTTACTAGTTTTTGCTTAAGCAGTGGAGTATACAGTGGTAACATGAACTGAGAATGGATGATGGTGTAGAGGGAACAAAGAGATATTTGGAAAACTAAAAGAGTTCTGTACTGGCTACGTTGAGTTTGAGATGCCAGTTGACATCCAAGTGCAGATATCAGATTTGAAGTTGGGTATTTGAACACAAAGTTCAGGTGGGAAATGGATGGCATGAAAATATGGTTGGCATTTAAAGCCATGGCAGTGGGTAAAGTCCCTTGGGGAGTGTCTGCTTTTAAGCAGGCAATCTTTAAAAAAATAAATAAAAATAAAAAATAACCGTAAATATTTCATGTTTATTTTGTTCATTTTTTTTTAACTTCAGACTTTAAAACAAGCATTATTCTCTTTCAAGGCTGCTGTTAAGTATGCATTTCATGAAATATTTTTATATCCCCTGTCACTGTCATGGGCAAGTTCTTTATTTTCTGTCTTGTTCACATTTCTCTATCTCTAGTTTTGTTTCTGTACCTTCATACCCTTAGACAAAGGCAGTTGATACTCTGAAATTCCCCTAAGCTATGAGTGTCTTAATGAGCATCCAGAAGAAGCATCTGAAGAGTTAGACAATAATTTATTTGAGCGTGAGCAGAAAGATCCATATTTAGATAATTCTTTTCCCACAGAGTCATTATCTCAGAATGCTTCTGCTGACAGCCTTAGAGATAATAGCATTCAAAATGTAAATAATGAAACAATACACATGGTAATGAGGGGGACTCAGAAAATACAGTAGTAATGAAAAAATAACAAGACAGTGATTCTAATATTGTAAATACACAACTTTGCATTAGTGACAGATTATCTCTGTAATGCCAAGCTGAAATGATTTAGAAGCCAATGTAACAACTGCTGAACAACATAGAAGTGTCAATCCAGTGCCAGTTAATGCATTTAGAGAATTAGGCAGGCTCTGAATAATTAGGAGTGCACAAGAATCCAGAATGAGCAGGTTGCTCTGAAGTATGGAAGTGGTGAAGTCGCACAACGGCTGGCATGCACAATTTTCAGGTAGGAAATCAGAGACAGAAAAGTGTCTGATCAAAAGCTGATGACCGGCTGGGGTTGTATCTCAGTGGTAGAGCACTTGCATTCTCTCATGTGTGAGGCCCTGGGTTTGATGCTTAACACCACATAAAAATAAATAAATAAATATGAAGGAAAAAAAGCTGATGACCTGGCTGTATCCACCATAAATACACAATCATTGCAACCACTTTGTTGAATAGGCTAAAACCTGTATGATACAAATAGGAAAGGCTTAGTTGTTTTCTAGCCTTACTCTTCAAACGTGCTTCACTGGATCTCTTCTCCTCATACCCTGGCTGACCTGCATGCAGAATCATACTTTTTTCAATACTAGAAACATCATGTTTTGCTAATGGAAATTCATCTGAGGGCAGTAAAAGCTTTGGTATTATCCAAATTAAGATTCCAATCTCACAATGAATTCAGTTTCTCCCTTTTTGCTTTCAGAAACCCATTTTTACAATAGAGAGCAGGACTTTTTTTGCTCTCTCATTTTTCTTTGCTCTTTACTTTAACCCCAGACATAACATTTAGGTCTTCCAGAGCCAGGGAAGGAGATAGATAACTTAAGGGAGTCTCCGATTGCTTGGAAATACTGAAATTTAACAATGATGCCCTCTACAGAGTGGAGGTCATGTGTTGGCTTCCTTGAGCAGCACATCCATGATATGCCTTGGAACCTTGTGAGAATTCCAACTTAGTCATGTTTTTCCTTTCTCACTTGAGGTGCCCCTCCCTTGCAATCACGCCTCATAACTTCTTAATGCTAGATCTCTATGATCCAAGATGTCTGCTTCTTGGATAGGGTACTGTCCCAGAACCTGCAAATATTTCCTTACATGAGAAATGGGACTTTGTAGATGTAGTTAAACTAAGAATCTCAAGATATAGGGATAATCATGAATCATTTGAGTGAGACTAATGTAATCAAGTGTTCTTATGGAGGGAAGCAGTAGGGTTGAAGTCATAGAATGATTTGAGGATGGAAGGAGATTTGCATTGCTTTAGATTACAAAGTTTGTAGGAATTTATTATAATAGCAGTAGAAAATAAATCATGGATCTTTCTTTGA